>NC_064617.1:284148755-288948755 GCF_023898315.1 Schistocerca nitens
TCTTAGTGAACAACATGGATTTATTTTGTACTCTAATCAACACTTAACTGTTTTAAAATCCTTTGTTGTGGCCATGTTTTTTTGTTATATTTGATTTGCAAATTATCCATGTGACTATCTTACGTATAGTAAACTGTTTCCTGCATTTTAACTCACCTATAGATATGAAACTGAAAATGTGGCATTTATTTTTGGCAAAATTTGTATCTATTTTGGCAAAATTTGCCTTCATCTTGGATGTACAAATTTAAAAGATGTCACACTAAATATCTGAAGACGAAGTATCAGTGCTCTAAAATTGATTGTTAAAAAAGGTGCGGATTTAGGAGCATTTTCAATGGAGTGTTTGTATTTGCAATAATTTCAGCAGCTTTTCCCAAAATGGTCTTTGTTTTCTTTTTTTGGGTGTACTTAAGCTTTCAGTAAAACTTAACACTACAGATGGACCTGACAAGGCATGTAGTGTAGAAGTGGAACCAAAAATAATTTCATTCACAGATTAGGGGAAGAAATTTGGCACGGTCGAAATACATAGACAGGTTTTGTTTTCCTGTTGTTATAGTGCAGATTGCAGATGCTGTGCCTTGGCCGTGAGCTTATGAAAAACTAGAGCTATGACCATCAGAGGGGGAGGATAACAGTTGTGGTGGGAGGGGGGAATGAGCCCCACTTTCCTCTCACATTTTCACGCAATTTTGGTTCATAGATCCTTAGACCCCGCCATGAACCATGGACATTGCCGTGGGTGGGGAGGCTTGCGTGCCTCAGCGATACAGATGGCCGTACCGTAGGTGCAACCACAATGGAGGGGTATCTGTTGAGAGGCCAGACAAACATGTGGTTCCTGAAGAGGGGCAGCAGCCTTTTCAGTAGTTGCAGGGGCAACAGTCTGGCTGATTGACTGATCTGGCCTTGTAACATTAACCAAAACGGCCTTGCTGTGCTGGTACTGCAAACGGCTGAAAGCAAGGGGAAACTACAGCCGTAATTTTACCCGAGGACATGCAGCTTTACTGTGTGATTAAATGATGATGGCGTCCTCTTGGGTAAAATATTCCGGAGGTAAAATAGTCCCCCATTCGGATCTCCGGGCGGGGACTACTCAAGAGGACGTCGTTATCAGGAGAAAGAAAACTGGTGTTCTACGGATCGGAGCGTGGAATGTCAGATTCCTTAATCGGGCAGGTAGGTTAGAAAATTTAAAAAGGGAAATGGATAGGTTAAAGTTAGATATAGTAGGAATTAGTGAAGTTCGGTGGCAGGAGGAACGAGACCTTTGGGCTGGCGACTACAGGGTTATAAACACAAAATCAAATAGGGGTAATGCAGGAGTAGGTTCAATAATGAATAGGAAAATAGGAATGCGGTTAAGCTACTACAAACAGCATAGTGAATGCATTATTGTGGCCAAGTTAGATACGAAGCCCACGTCTACCACAGTAGTACAAGTTTATATGCCAACTAGCTCTGCAGATGACGAAGAAATTGAAGAAATGTATGATGAAATAAAAGAAATTATTCAGATAGTGAAGGGAGATGAAAATTTAATATTCATGGGTGACTGGAATTCGTCAGTAGGAAAAGGGAGAGAAGGAAACGTAGTAGGTGAATATGGATTGGGGGTAAGAAACAAAAGAGGAAGCCATCAGGTAGAATTTTGCACAGAGCACAACCTAATCATAGCTAACACTTGGTTCAAGAATCATAAAAGAAGATTGTATACATGGAAGAAGCCTGGAGATACTGACAGATTTCAGATAGATTATATAGTGGTAAGACAGAGATTTAGGAACCAGGTTTTAAATTGTAAGACATTTCCAGGGGCAGATGTGGACTCTGGCCACAATCTGTTGGTTATGAACTGTAGATTAAAACTGAACAAACTGCAAAAACGTGGGAATTTAAGGAGATGGGACCTGGATAAACTGAAAGAACCAGAGGTTGTACAGAGTTTCAGGGAGAGCATAAGGGAACAATTGACAGGAATGGGGGAAAGAAATACAGTAGAAGAAAAATGGGTAGCTCTGAGGGATGAAGTAGTGAAGGCAGCAGACGATCAAGTAGGTAAAAAGACGAGGGCTAATAGAAATCCTTGGGTAACAGGAGAAATATTGAATTTAATTGATGAAAGGAGAAAATATAAAAATGCAGTAAATGAAGCAGGCAAAAAGGAATACAAACGTCTCAAAAATGAGATCGACAGGAAGTGCAAAATGGCTAAGCAGGGATGGCTAGATGACAAATGTAAGGATGTAGAGGCTTGTCTCACTAGGGGTAAGATAGATACTACCTACAGGAAAATTAAGGAGACCTTTGGAGAGAAGAGAACCACTTGTATGAATATCAAGAGCTCAGATGGCAATCCAGTTCTAAGCAAAGAAGGGAAGGCAGAAAGGTGGAAGGAGTATATAGAGGGTTTATACAAGGGCGAAGTACTTGAGGACAATATTATGGAAATGGAAGAGGATGTAGATGAAGAAGAAATGGGAGATAAGATACTGCGTGAAGAGTTTGACAGAGCACTGAAAGACCTGAGTCGAAACAAGGCCCCGGGATTAGACAACATTCCATTAGAACTACTGATGGCCTTGGGAGAGCCAGTTATGACAAAACTCTACCATCTGGAGAGCAGGATGTACGAGACAGGTGAAATACCCTAAGACTTCCAGAAGAATATAATAATTCCAATCCCAAAGAAAGCAGGTGTTGACAGATGTGAAAATTACCGAACTATCAGTTTAATAAGTCACAGCTGCAAAATACTAACGCGAATTCTTTACAGACGAATGGAAAAACTGGTAGAAGCGGACCTCGGGGAAGATCAGTTGGATTCCGTAGAAATGTTGGAACACGTGAGGCAATACTAACCTTACGACTTATCTTAGAAGAAAGATTAAGAAAAGGCAAACCTACGTTTCTAGCATTTGTAGACTTAGAGAAAGCTTTTGACAATGTTAACTGGAATACTCTCTTTCAAATTCTAAAGGTGGCAGGGGTAAAATACAGGGAGTGAAAGGCTATTTACAATTTGTACAGAAACCAGATGGCAGTTGTAAGAGTCGAGGGGCATGAAATGGAAGCAGTGGTTGGGAAAGGGGTGAGACAGGGTTGTAGCCTCTCCCCGATGTTATTCAATCTGTATATTGAGCAAGCAGTAAAGGAAACAAAAGAAAAATTCAGAGTAGGCATTAAAATTCATGGAGAAGAAGTAAAAACTTTGAGGTTCGCCGATGACATTGTAATTCTGTCAGAGACAGCAAAAGACTTGGAAGAGCAGTTGAACGGAATCGACAGTGTCTTGGAAGGAGGATATAAGATGAACATCAACAAAAGCAAAATGAGGATAATGGAATGTAGTCAAATTAAATCGGGTGATGCTGAGGGAATTAGATTAGGAAATGAGACACTTAAAGTAGTAAAGGAGTTTTGCTATTTAGGGAGTAAAATAACTGATGATGGTTGAAGTAGAGAGGATATAAAATGTAGACTGGCAATGGCAAGGAAATCGTTTCTGAAGAAGAGAAATTTGTTAACATCGAGTATAGATTTAAGTGTCAGGAAGTCGTTTCTGAAAGTATTTGTATGTAGTGTAGCCATGTATGGAATTGAAACACGGACAATAACTAGTGTGGACAAGAAGAGAATAGAAGCTTTCGAAATGTGGTGCTACAGAAGAATGCTGAAGGTAAGGTGGGTAGATCACGTAACTAATGAGGAGGTATTGAATAGGATTGGGGAGAAGAGAAGTTTGTGGCACAACTTGACTAGAAGAAGGGATAGGTTGGTAGGACATGTTTTGAGGCATCAAGGGATCACAAATTTAGCATTGGAGGGCAGCGTGGAGGGTAAAAATCGTAGAGGGAGACCAAGAGATGAATACACTAAGCAGATTCAGAAGGATGTTGGTTGCAGTAGGTACTGGGAGATGAAGAAGCTTGCACAGGATAGAGTAGCATGGAGAGCTGCATCAAACCAGTCTCAGGACTGAAGACCACAACAACAACAGATCCTTAGAAATCAGTACCCGGAACAACCACCTCTGGCCATAATAACGGCCTTGATATGCCTGGCTATTGAGTCAAATAGAGCTTGGATGGCGTGTACAGGTACAGCTGCCCATGCAGCTTCAACACGATACCACAGTTCATCAAGAGTAGTGACTGGCGTATTGTGACGAGCCAGTTGATCGGTCACCATTGACGAAACGTTTTCAATTGGTGCGAGATCTGGAGAATGTGCTGGCCAGGGCAGAAGTTGAACATTTTCTGTATCCAGAAAGGCCCATACAGGATATGCAACATGCGGTCGTGCATTATCCTGCTGAAATGTAGGGTTTCGCAGGGATCAAATGAAGGGTAGAGCCACGGGTCGTAACACATCTAAAATGTAACGTCCACTGTTCAATGTGCCGTCAATGCGAACAAGAGGTGACCGAGATGTGTAACCAATGGCACCTCATACCATCACGCCGGGTGATACGCCAGTATGGCGATGACGAACACACACTTCCAATGTGCATTCACCACGATGTCGCCAAACACAGATGCAACCATCATGATGCTGTAAACAGAACCTGGATTCATTTGAAACAAATGATGTTTCGCCATTCGTGCACCCAGGCTCATCGTTGAGTACACCATTGCAGGCGCTCCTGTCTGTGATGCAGCAAAAAGGGTAACCGCAGCCATGGTCTCTAAGCTGATAGTCCATGCTGCTGCAAACGTCGACGAACTGTTCGTATAGATGGTTGTTGTCTTGCAAACTTCCCCATCTGTTGACTCAGGGATCGAGACGTGGCTGCACGATCCGTTACAACCGTGCAGATAAGATGCCTGTCATCTCGACTGCTAGTGATACGAGGCCGTTGGGATCCAGCACGGCGCTCCGTATTACCCTCCTGAACCCACAGATTCCATATTCTGCTAACAGCCATTGGATCGCGACCAACGCGAGCAGCAATGTCGCGATACAATAAACCACAATCGCGATAGGCTACAATCCAACCTTTATCAAAGTGGGGAACGTGATGGTATATCTCCTCCTTACACAAGGCATCACGACGACGTTTCACCAGGCAACGCCGGTCAACTGCTGTTTGTATATGAGAAATCGGTTGGAAACTTACCTCATGTCAGCACGTTGTAGGTGTCGCCACCGGTGCCAGCCTTGTGTGAATGGTCTGAAAAGCTAATCATTTGCATATCACAGCATCTTCTTCCTGTTAGTTAAATTTTGCATCTGTAGCACGTCATCTTCGTGGTGTAGCAATTTTAATGGCTAGTAGTGTATTTAGCTACTGTTTGAACATACTTCTCATAATTACACTCTGTGCACCACTTCATCATCTGATTTTCAGCCACACATACTTCTTTCATTCTGTGAAACTCTCTTTGTGTTGCCTTTCACTCAGGATCTCTCTGTGGTACCAGAAAAAAAATTCAGATTGTAGCTAAATTTTCATATATTCCGTGTTTGTCCTGATGTGAGCTTAATTTTACCCATGACAATAAATGTAACTACAATTTACACAGGACCTTTCCAAAACACCAAAAATTAGTGAAGTGAATTTCTTATAACAGTCCTTATGAAGCATTGTTCACTTCTACTCATGAGTCGCTGGTGTCCTTAGCCATATTAACACATTGCTTGATTTATGTTTAAATTTTAATGGCAAATTTAATTTCAGGCACACTTCACAAAGACACGTAGTCGGTCACGATCTACATCTCGTCCAGCAAAAAGAATGAGACTGAGCTCTGAAGGTTTATCTAGAAGCAGCTCTAGACCACCGAGGGATGAAATGGGAGTCAAGGATGTTGTTGTAAGTCCATAATCAAATTTCTCAATGTTTCTAATTCTGTGATAAACTTCTATTGAAATGTCTATTTTGTTAACCGTGAACTCAATATCTCCTTAATTTATAAGAGAATTAGTCTTGCTGTGTTTGTGTGTTTCAATAAAAATGTCTGTTTAATTTTCAGATGAAGGAGAAACTGAAGAAGATTGCACACAAAGCTCTGAAGAAAAAGATAGACAAGAAAGGGCTGAAAGGAGAAGCAGACAGATTTATTGGAAATAAGATGCCAAAACATTTGTTTTCTGGAAAACGTGGAATTGGAAAAACAGATAGAAGATAATAGGATTGTATTTCAGAATAATTTGCAGTGCTTCTGCAATAAAAGTTGTTCTATTTTGACTTGATTATTTCTCAATAAATTGCTGCTGATTAAAAAAATCCAACTTGCAAGACAGTAGTGGAGGCAGTATTACTACAGTGCATGTGTGCACATGCACGGAAGCGTGTGTGCGCACGCGCATACTTTCTTAACAAACTTAGTTTATTTTTATGTGATTCATGCCAGTGTTTTCAGATTATCTTAAGATGTATCACCTTCAGTAACTCAAATTGATCACCTTCTGAATGAAACTATATACAGTTTCTAAAATGGGATAATTACTGTAACTTTTCTGTAACTTCCTTGACACAGTACTATTTCAGCAATGGTAAGCAGTACTCTTATCTCGAATGTTGACACTCATTTCTTGCCTCATGCCTTCTGCTTTCAAAACAAAACGAAAAAATTACAAGTTGAATGTCTCATTGACAATGAAGCCATTAGAAACCCAGCATTAACTTGTTTGAAATAGAATGGCAAAGGGAATCACCTGAAGAAATTTGTTGACTTCAAGCATGGAAAATCTAAATCAGAATGGCTGGATGCAGATTTGAACATATCTCATCTTCGACTACAAATCCAATGTCGTAACCAGTAGCAGTTCATTTCATGTCCTTTCTATTTTCATCTATAGCATTTTGAAGTTTTTTGGGCCTCAAAACTTTGTGTTTTAAGACTGTTTACTTTTCCATTGAACTAGAGCTTTTGTTTAAATGTCTGTCTAATAAGACATTGGCTTCAAAATTTCTTACTTTGTTAGAGGATTCTTCAGTAGTGTCAGAACTAAATGTAACAACAAATTACTTTTAATTTGAATGTTGAGACGCAAAAGAGGACTGCCTAGGGTAGCTCCTTACGAACATAAAGTTTTTAAAGATATACCACATGAAGGTAGCAGACCAATTTTATCCCCCTATAATGTATTAACTTGCCACGAGACAAATGGGGATGTCCTTTTGAGCATCTCCTTTGTGTCAGTTAACTTTGAGGAAAGTTATCCAATGACACACGTTGTTAAAATTGCACTGTCTCATTCAGTTACTAAGCATATGAAAAAAGAGCACCTTTGGCCCTTAATCATGTGTTGCAACTTATATGAGGGGCTACTAACCACTTGATGTGGAAATATCTTACACTCTCATTGTTGTGACAGTTTTGTGCTGCCATCAATAGGTGAGGTGAACCAACCAAAATGGTGCGCAAATGTAACAACTAGTAGTTGTTTTTTTGTAACCCTATCCATTTATTTAATGTTGGAAGTGAACATAAAAAAAAGGAGATACACAACTGAACTAAGAACAAAATGTAAACATCACAAATATTGAACAGTTGCAGACCAGAGCTTTATCCCAGCTGTTGACAAATTTGGTAAGACCTCCATGGTACCTGATAATGGGCATAGATGATACTGCAAGATGTGGGCCGAGCTTTGCTCAGCCCCACATTCACAGAAACAGACTATACGCTAAGACCTCATGTCTGGAGATGTTTTGTTCCTCATGACACTAGACTGAGTCAATCAACTGACTTCCAGCAAGTCTGCTCTTGTGTGTGACTGTGAAGGAGTTATCCTTCAGATATCATCCATCTTTTTAAGCTCTTTTAAGAAAACACTTTCTCAACTTCAGTTGTGAATGTTCTTGCTGGTAACCAGAGGATGACCTACTGATAGTGTTGTTTTGGCCTTCTGTTTTCCAACTGCTATTTCTGGTCAAATGTCAGGAGTAGTGATTCCAGCAAGACAATGTAATTTCTCCTGAGATGTGATCTGTTGATAGCCTGTAATTATGCAGCATGTCTCATTAATAGCTGCATCTACTGCTTTGGTTGGGTGGGATCTTGCACCGTATGGGCATGCCGATTCAACTGCACAAAGTGCAGAAGTCCTCAAAGTTTCTGGTTATACTCACCAGGTTATTCCCGTCAATTTGTGCACAACATTATTCCAGCTTGGTGTTCAGACTGCTGCTTAAAAGATAGTGCTGTGCAGCTTAATACCTGTAGTCCGATTTGAAGTAGTTGGCATTTGACATCTAAAAGGCTGGTCTGCTCCCACTGCAAATATACCAATAGGAGCCAGGCATTGTCGACTCTGTGTTGCTACATCCACTGTGCAAAGTATTGTGCCTGGAAGTTCTTAAGTAGCAATCTTTTCCATGTGTGATAATTTCATACATTTCAAGAATAAATTAGAGTTTTTCCATAACTGAAATTAAGAACATGGTTTTGACATGCTTTGAGATGCTGTAGAGATCCGTACCATTCATAAATTTCAAAATTTTACATTGTTTTGTAGGCGGTAAAGACTTTAAACTTAATAATCATTATGAGTCAAATATTGATAAAATTGAAAGCAAGATGTGTTTACCGAACTTTACATAATGCTATACACAACTTTGGAAAGATCTGTTATTGACTGAGATATTCCTGTATCAACGGAACAAAAAAAGCACTCAGTCATCAGGCCACAAGTGGCCCATCGGGACCATCCGACCGCCGTGTCATCCTCAGCTGAGGATGCGGATAGAAGGGGCGTGTGGTCAACACCCCACTCTCCCGGTCGTTATGATGGTTTTCTTTGACCGGAGCCGCTACTATTCGGTTGAGTAGCTCCTCAATTAGCATCACGAGGCTGATTGCACCCCGAAAAATGGCAACAGCGCATGCCAGCTGAATGGTCACCCATCCAAGTGCCTGCCACACCCGACAGCACTTAACTTCGGTGATCTCACGGGAACCGGTGTATCCCCTTTGGCAAGGCAGTTTTCGATATATCAGATGTAAGTTTGAAGCTGTTCTGCATACGAACACTGTTGTGGACTTTATATATATATATATATATATATATATATATATATATATATATATATATATATATATATATATATATATATATATAAAGCGCTGGCAGGTCGATAGACACACAAACAAACACAAATATACACACAAAATTCAAGCTTTCGCAACAAACTGTTGCCTCATCAGGAAAGAGGGGAAGGAGAGGGAAAGACGAAAGGATGTGGGTTTTAAGGGAGAGGATAAGGAGTCATTCCAATCCCGGGAGCGGAAAGACTTACCTTAGGGGGAAAAAAGGACAGGTATACACTCGCACACACACCCATATCCATCCACACATACAGACACAAGCAGACATATTTAAAGACAAAGAGTTTGGGCAGAGATGTCAGTCGAGGTGGAAGAGTAGAGGCAAAGAAGTTGTTGAAAGACAGGTGAGGTATGAGTGGCGGCAACTTGAAATTAGCGGAGATTGAGGCCTGGCGGATAACGAGAAGAGAGGATATACTGAAGGGCAAGTTCCCATATCCGGAGTTCGGATAGGTTGGTGTTGGTGGGAAGTATCCAGATAACCCGGACGGTGTAACACTGTGCCAAGATGTGCTGGCTGTGCACCAAGGCATGTTTAGCCACAGGGTGATCCTCATTACCAACAAACACTGTCTGCCTGTGTCCATTCATGCGAATGGACAGTTTGTTGCTGGTCATTCCCACATAGAATGCATCACAGTGTAGGCAGGTCAGTTGGTAAATCACGTGGGTGCTTTCACACGTGGCTCTGCCTTTGATCGTGTACACCTTCCGGGTTACAGGACTGGAGTAGGTGGTGGTGGGAGGGTGCATGGGACAGGTTTTGCACCGGGGGCGGTTACAACCACGTGGAATGTTTCCCTCTCTCTCTCTCTCTCTCTCTCTCTCTCTCTCTCTCTCTCTCTATATATATATATATATATATATATATATATATATATATATATATATAACAGAGAGAGAGAGAGAGAGAGAGAGAGGGAGGGAGGGAGGGAGGGAAACATTCCACGTGGGAAAAATATATCTAAAAAGCCGTCTGCTTGTGTCTGTATATGTGTGGATGGATATGTGTGTGTGTGCGAGTGTATACCCGTCCTTTTTTCCCCCTAAGGTAAGTCTTTCTGCTCCCGGGATTGGAATGACTCCTTACCCTCTCCCTTAAAACCCACATCCTTTCGTCTTTCCCTCTCCTTCCATCTTTCCTGATGAGGCAACAGTTTGTTGCGAAAGCTTGAATTTTGTGTGTATGTTTGTGTTTGTTTGTGTGTCTATCGATGTGCCAGCGCTTTCGTTTGGTAAGTCACATCATCTTTGTTTTTAGATATATTTTTCCCACGTGGAATGTTTCCCTCTATTAATTTATATCATTAATTTGAACCCAACAATTACGTTTGTTTTTGTCACTGTTGTATTTCGAAATCTTTTCTGTCATCTTATTTTCTCTTTTTGTTTGTGCCAGTAGTTTCACTTTGTATTCACCTTCTCCTTTTTACCGTAATCTACTATACAATTTTATCCCGCCCATATAGACTCAATAATACGTCACCCACTTCCAAACCATAACCAAAAATTTTTTTCAGCTTTCAACACTACCGCTGCTATAAAATCCACCGTTTCTAGTCCACAAACAGTTCATTTCACCTATTAAACAACCTTTTCGTCTAGTTCTGATAACTTTCGCTTTATTTCCATTTCCGTTCTTCCCACATCACTGATCATTTTTAGCCGCTTCCCACAGGTTTTAACGTCATTATTTCTTCGCCAGACAATTGTTAGCCTCATTTTCATAATCTGCCACCACAAAACCACTCTTTTTAATACATTTACACGCCGTTTTTTTGAAATTTTTCCCGAATCTCTCCATCCTTTAACGTGTTTTGGCGGCAACACAACCACCTAACCTATGTGCACATCGTTCTCTACCAACCCAGGTTCACCACAGGATCAACATAGCCCAGCTTTAACCAACACTTTTTCGCCTTTTTTCACAACAGATCTCCAGTTACTTTCTCCAGTTATTTTCATTTTCATCTCAACCTCATGTTACACTTTCCACCTTCTAATACCATGTCACCCTCACAACATCCCCACAACGACCCCATTAAGTTTTATTTACATTCCCTCCGCAAACATGCCTTCACCCTAGCCAGATTACGCTCGCATATTTTATTTTCTCAGGCTTGTCTGACATTTGGCATTACCCCCAAAGGCCTCACACTTAAAGTTCCCATCTCTGGCTGCAACCCTTCTTTCCATCAGTCCCTATACCAGTTCCAAACTGAACAATCCATTGCCCTCACCCACCTAATCCTTCACCTACACATCAACTCAGTCAATGAACACACCCGTCAACTCCTATCCTTAATAAAAGTACTTAATCTTTCCTCTCCCACATCCACACCGACTGTTCAGAGCATCCTCCTACAGGCCAACCGCAAATTAGAACAGCATGCCACCCTTCACCTCAAAAAACTATCCAATCTCCTGGTTTCCCACCTCCGGAAAGGCAACTCACTCACCTTCACAACCTTTCCAGCAAACCTCAACCTCCTCTCATTGCACACAAACCCAGTCTCTCCCATCTACTCAACCTCCCACTTCCAGCTCCACTCCCTCCAAAACCTCAAAATTCCAATCAACACAATCTGGAACCACAACACCCTAATTCAGTAGTTAACCTTTCCTCCAAACCTCTCTCCCAATCCGAAACCTCTGTCCTATCCAAAGGCCTCACCTTCAGCCCCACTCCCAGATTCAACCAAACAGCCCTCGTCAAAGATTTACTGTCCTACACTCGTACTCTCTGCTGGAAGTATCACTTTGCCACGAAGAAAAATGATCCTAATCCTACTCCTAATGATCCAACTCCCCAAGACACTATCCAAATTGAACCCTGCCTGGAACAGTTCCGTCCTCCGTCACAGCGGGACCCACCTCCTCTTCCTCAAAATCACCCTCTCCAAACCTTCCAGGAATTTCTGACTTCCAGCCTTGCATCTCAATCCTTCTTAAAAAACCTTAATCCTACTCCCAACATCACCACTGCTGAAGTCCAGGCTATCCGTGATCTGAAGGCTGACCGATCCATTGTCATTCTTCCGGCGGACAACGGTTCCACGACCGTGGTACTTGATCGTCGGGAGTATGTGGCAGAGGGACTGCGTCAGCTTTCAGACAACACCACATGCAAAGTTTGTCACGGTAATCCCATTCCCGATGTCCAGGTGGAGTTCCAAGGAATCCTCAGAACCTTAGGCCCCCTACAAAACCTTTCACCTGACTCCATCAACCTCCTGACCCCACCGACACCCCGCACCCCCACCTTCTACCTACTTCCTAAAATTCACAAACCCAATCATCCCGGCCGCCCCATTGTAGCTGATTACCATGCCCCCACAGACCGTATCTCTGCCTACGTAGATCAACACCTTCAACCCATTACATGCAGTCTCCCATCCTTCATCAAAGACACCAACCACTTCCTCGAACGCCTGGAATCCTTACCCAATCCGTTACCCCTGGAAACCATCCTTGTAACCATTGATGCCACTTCCTTATACACAAATATCCCGCACGTCCAGGGCCTCGCTGCGATGGAGCACTTCCTTTCACGCCGATCACCTGCCACCCTACCTAAAACCTCTTTCCTCATTACCTTAGCCAGCTTCATCCTGACCCACAACTTCTTCACCTTTGAAGGCCAGACATACCAACAATTAAAGGGAACAGCCATGGGTACCAGGATGGCCCCCTCATACGCCAACCTATTCATGGGTCACTTAGAGGAAGCCTTCTTGGTTACCCAAGCCTGCCAACCCAAAGTTTGGTACAGATTTATTGATGACATCTTCATGATCTGGACTCACAGTGAAGAACTACTCCAGAATTTCCTCTCCAACCTCAACTCCTTTGGTTCCATCACATTCACCTGGTCCTACTCCAAATCCCATGCCACTTTCCTTGATGTTGACTTCCACATGTCCAATGGCCAGCTTCACACGTCCGTCCACATCAAACCCACCAACAAGCAACAGTACCTCCATTACGACAGCTGCCACCCATTCCACATCAAACAGTCCCTTCCCTACAGCCTAGGTCTTCGTGGCAAACGAATCTGCTCCAGTCCGGAATCCCTGAAGCATTACACCAACAACCTGACAACAGCTTTCGCATCCCGCAACTACCCTCCCGACCTGGTAGAGAAACAAATAACCAGAGCCACTTCCTCATCCTCTCAAACCCAGAACCTCCCACAGAAGAACCACAAAAGTGCCCCACTTGTGACAGGATACTTTCCGGGACTGGATCAGATTCTGAATGTGGCCCTCCAGCAGGGATACGACTTCCTCAAATTCTGCCCTGAAATGAGATCATCCTTCATGAAATCCTCCCCACTCCACCAAGAGTGTCTTTCCGCAGTCCACCTAACCTTTGTAACCTCTTGATTCATCCCTATGAAATCCCCAAACCACCTTCCCTACCCTCTGGTTCCTACCCTTGTAACTGCACCCAGTGTAAAACCTGTCCCATGAACCCTCCCACCACCTACTCCAGTCCTGTAACCCGGAAGGTGTACATGATCAAAGACAGAGCCACCTGTGAAAGCACCCATGTGATTTACCAACTGACCTGCCTACACTGCGAAGCTTTCTATGTGGGAATGACCAGCAACAAACTGTCCATTCGCATGAATGGACACAGGCAGACAGTGTTTGCTGGTAATGAGGATCACCCTGTGGCTAAGCACGGCCAGCACATCTTGGCACAGTGTTAAACCGGCCGGGTTATCTGGATACTTCCCACTAACACCAACCTGTCAGAACTCCGGAGATGGGAACTTGCTCTTCAATATATCCTCTCTTCCCGTTATCCACCAGGCCTCAATCTCCGCTAATTTCAAGTTGCCGCCACTCATTCCTCACCTGTCATTCAACAACATCTTTGCCTCTGCACTTCCGCCTCGACTGACATCTCTGCCCAAACTCTTTGTTTACAAATATGTCTGCTTGTGTGTGTGTGTGTGTGTGTGTGTGTGTGTGTGTGTGTGTGTGTGTGTGTGTGTGTGTGTGTGTGTGCGTGCGCGCCCGAGTGTATACCCGTCCTTTTTTTCCCCCTAAGGTAAGTCTTTCCGCTCCCGGGATTGGAATGACTCCTTACCCTTTCCCTTAAAACCCACATCCTTTCGTCTTTCCCTCTCCTTCCCTCTTTCCTGATGAGGCAACAGTTTGTTGCGAAAGCTTGAGTCCCTTAGTAAAAGCATGTGTTATAACATAAAATTTTGAAAAGTGCAATATGCTGTAGAGAAAAAATTTATAACCCTAATTTTGCTCATTCAAATCCACCTGGTGCATGATGACACCTAACCTTTGAGTGAGTGTTCAGTGTTGCCTAAACATGATCTATAAACATACTTGTTGCACCTGTTCCTTCTTTGTAGAGTAAATTGAAGAAAAAAAAGGTGCATGGGTGATTTGTGACATCCATGCTTACCATTGTAAAGCTGAACCATTTGATCGATGATGTCAACACTGTACTTTGTGTCATTGTAGTAAGCCACTGATTCTGATGGTTTTCAGTGATGCTTTTTGTAGATAGTAACTGTCATGCACTGAACTCAAATGAAGCACGTATTTGTGTTTTTACCTGATACTGTGTTTGAATCATGTCACCTCACTTACAAAATATAGTTGTGTGCAAGGTTACTACTGCAGATTTTACTGATTGAAAGATTTCCCTTCTAGGATTCTTCACTGTCATACAATGCTTGTATCCTTATGTTTCAAACTTTTGCAAGGCATTTGGTTGTGAAAAAATTGTCACATGTAATATTTCTTCCTGTGGAAACAGTGCTGTATGAGACATGTTACAACATGCTCTGCAAGGTGGCACTGCTCAACTTTACGTAGGTAAAAGAACTATTCACCTGAGACCTAGAATTTGTATCAAATGAAAACCAAAACTTTATTCCAAATTCCTCTAGTTTGTTGCTCATACTGAATGAGTTCATCATCTGACATTGAAGTCTTTAAAATTTCATCATCAAACCATTTCATAGAAATGCCATTATGAAACAGTTGGAGTATGGTCAACACAAACTGCATGACTTGAGCAATAGAGTTTTTTTCCTCATTGACAGAGTGCCTGCAGAATGCAATAAACCAATCAGTAAAGGAAACAAGAGCTGTGGACGGGTCTAAAAGCTATTATTCACACGTCCATGGATGGTGGTCCTTTTAGTAAGAGATCGTTGTGCCACATTTCAGAAAGGTTCTACGCACTGTATACTGTGCAGACATGTACCTCACAGGTATTAAAAGTAATAGAAAATGGGAACTGTAGAATAAACATTTACAAGAAATAAGTCTACTAAAGCAAAGTACGTGTCAAAATGACAGTGCCGACCTTATAGTGTTAAAGGATGGTACACAGTTACTTGGCAACTGTAGCATCCAGTTCTTCTAATGGGACCAAAATGTTTTTAGCTCAATTTGCAATTAATCATTTCCTCAGAGCCAAACCAGCTCTCAACATATGAGATCAACGAGTCCGGGTTGAAATCACACGGAATAGATTCTTGCTGACAAATGTTATAGAATCCTATTTACCATTATAATGGATTTACATGCATAGGTCTCTGCATTCAGGCTTCATACCATTTACATGGGTGCCCATATTAAGTACCCACCCCATGCTATTTTAACATGTTGCATGGACCTGATAAAATATAAGATTATTCAGTGGCAGACTTGCTGGGTTACAAGTACATTACTAATGCTCCTGACACCATCCTGTGTCTACTGGTGTAACTGACATAAAAAAATAAAGGTAAGAATGAAAGAGAGAATGTTAAAAACAGTTGCTTATAGTCCAGCATTCACTTCACAGAGCACATTAAGTGTAGTTTTGTTTGCCTAGTGTCAAGACCTTTTATACTGAACCCCATATATTGTTTTAAATGTCAGCAGTTCAGTTGCATCACATTGATAGCATAGAGGAAGGCAGCTTACATCCAGGTGGTTACAACTAAACTTCTGAGAGGGGCCCCATGACAAATTAGTGATTGTATGATGATGAAACTTTGTTGAAATGTGTAAGGATATGCGGAAGAGAAATAACGAACAAATCACTGAGAGAATCACATTTTAATTTCCACACGAAAGGGCAATATTTTTTAATGACATACACGTTACCAGCATTGCTCAGTATGACTACCTTCTTCGTCCACGACAGCCTTGAATCACAATAGAGATACTATTTCACAATTGTTTGCACCACTTTTCGAATGGTGGACCATGGAATATTCAACTGTAGTAACACTGCTTACAGATTACGCATTGCTTCCTGCATTCTCAGCCATGACAACAGTAACTTCTTCAACAATTAATAGCGCAAATGGCTGTCGGCCTCTCCTATAAGTCATTCCCAAACTGCCAGTTAACCAGTGTGACAATAGGACCTGTCTGTATTCCTTTAATGCATCGATACATGCGAATAGCAGCAGCACTATTGCTGCTGTTTTGATAAAACAGCCTTACAAGTAAAACCCTGCATGCCTTGTCCAGCTTCATGTTGAATGTTTGTAACTGTGATGCACACAGCTGCTTGTGTTTCAACCCTATTCCATGATACTAACACTGCAAATACTGCAGTGCACAGTCTGTATATCAGTCATATAATGTTGGGCACCTATATGGTAAATGGTTTTCCATCTACACTGGCTCAAGTAGCAAAAGTTTAATTATTATAACTGCCCTGTAAATGTGACAAAGGTGGTTATTGACTTGAGTCTCTCCTTGTTTCTGCAGTCTGTTGTAGGAATCACCCTGTTTAAATGAAACTCGAAGAAAGAAACATCAGACAGACAGATTCAAGATGCTGGGGGGAGGGATGACGTAATTTGGCCAATACACAGTCTCATTTGCTTGCTTACAAGAAATGTATATTGGAGGTTGATGTGGACATGTGTGTTTGAAAATTTAAACTTCAGTCAGACAGATAGATAAAAACAACCTTATAGTGTATGCGTACTTGTAATTTCCATCACCATCACCACTGAATACAGAGCTGAAACCAGAGTCCAAAGAAAATACATCAGAAACAGTGCTAGTTTTTTTAAAAAAATACCAATAGCATTGAGGCTGTGAACTACGAAATCTACCTGTGGTATATTCCTCGTCTCTTAAGTTGCTCCCGCCTGTTACAGGCTTCCTGGCAGGGAACGAGGAAAATCCTCAAGAAAGATTTATCAGGATGGTGTATTATCTCTAGAACTTGGAAGTTCTCTGGTATATTTTTTATCAGGAACATCAACTGACCCTTGCGTGAAATAAGCAAATGAAAAAGTGAATTAGTGCCAACTTTGTAAGTTTTCCTCAATGCCTGTAGGTTTTCTGGCTGCCAGTTCGGTTTTCCTTCGCATGACTGGATGTGCAATATATGTCGGAATTTGTCACATACTTTGGATTTCATCACACAGAAACAAAAGTGGGTTTGGTTATTTGAACATGCATGTTTTGTTGATCAGCATTGAGTATGCAAGTTTCAAGCATATTGGAATCCATATGATCCCATTGTGTGCAGCAATCATTGAATATAGAGAATGGAGAAAAGAACAACAATTGATTGCAAAATATGTCATTTTACTATAGCACATCTAGATTTCAACTATTAAATAGTCATCTTCAGTGCATATAACAACAGGTGACAGTCCAATGTGTCATATAGTGAACAATATTGATTTGTGTAGAGCATGTGGGGTCTAATGTGAACTCCACATCACTTCATGTTAGTTTTCTGTATGCTCTATACCAATCAATATTGGTTACTTCATGACACTCTGGATGTCACCTGTTGTTATATACAATGAAGATTATGATGTAACAATTGAAATCTAGATCTGCTGTAATAAAATGATGGATGTCACAATGAATTGTGGTTCTTTTCCCTGTAGTCTATATTCAATGTTTGATTTGGTTTCCATTTTCATCGCAAACTACTATTTTGTCAACCTGAACGGTGGTGTACATCAGGAAAACAATAAACCATAGTGTGCCAGTTGCCAGCCTTGAAACATGTTGTATCACTGATACCAAATAATATTAATTATTTAATTGTATGAATATAATAAAAAGAAACATTCCACATGGGAAAAATATATTAAAAAAATATGCTGTGACTTACCAAACGGGAAAGCGCTGGTAGATAGACACAATAAAACACACACACACACACACACACACACACACACACACACCAAGCTTTCGCAACCCACGGTTGCTTCATCAGGAAAGAGGGAAGGAGAGGGAAAGACGAAAGGATGTGGGTTTTAAGGGAGAGGGTAAGGGGGTAAGGAGTCATTCCAATCCCGGGAGCGGAAAGACCTACCTTAGGGGGGAAAAGGGACAGGTATACACTCGCGCGTGCGCGCATATCCATCTGCACAAATCCATCTGCACAAATCCATCTGCACAAATCCATCTGCACAAATCCATCTGCACAAATCCATCTGCACAAATCCATCTGCACAAATCCATCTGCACAAATTCATCTGCACATATATACGTCTTTGATGATGCAAATTTTATTTCGTAATTATAAAAATACAGGCCTTGGATGCACACAGTGTAACACTGAATGCAAAACAGGAATCCGTAATATATGGCTGAGTATTAAAATTGCAATGACAAATATAAAGTTTAATGAAGTATACTACATGCTCTGATTGAACAATGTGCTCTGATGATAGAGCAAAACTGGTGCTGGAAACAGGATCTAAATGCTAGTCCCATGAAAACTGGTGTAATATGGTTAATGAGGAAGCAGATCCAGGACTCATACTAAAATCTGAAGCTCTTCGATGTGATTAAATGGACATTAAATGAAACAATAAGTTTACTGTTACCAGTCACTGTTTATTTATTACTCTTTGATGTAATTTACCAGTAGAGGTCGAGCATTATCATCGAACAATACAAAGTCTGGGCGTACAGCACTTCACAAAAACCATACATGAGAACCCAAAATCTCCACATGATACCTGACAGCAGTTAAATATTGTTGATTCTCTTTTACAATTTCTTGAAGAGGTGTTCAAGTGGTCAACATAATCCCTACCCATACCATTAGGGATCCTTCTCAATTTTGACTCTTTCCACAATGTTTGGGTCCCGAAATCGTGTTCCACTTGCCCTTCAGATGCATATCTGTCGAGAATCACTCTCCAGACTAAATTGGGACTCATCTGTGAAACGAAAATTGGCCCACTATTTGACCGTCTAGGTGGCATGTTGACGGCTACACTCAGACATTCCCTCTTGTGAAGGCAGACGAGAGGTGAACAGACAGCAGGTCTCCAACAATAAAAGCAACTCTGCTAAAACCTTCCGTACACCGTTTGCCTCGATACAACATGTCCAGGGGACGCTACGAGGTCAGATGCCAGTTGCAGTGCAGTACCATTGTGCCCCAGAGCCAAATAACGGCCCACTCTTTCTGATGTCACAAGCGGTCGGCCCTGTCCTGGTCTCCAGGACACAGTTTTGGTCTCTCTAAACTGTTGTCTCATCTTAGAAACTACAGAACGAGTCACAAAGAGCCACTGGACCACATCACTTTTCGACTCTCCTGTTTTCATTCTTCCTATGGCCCTCCACAGCAGGGAGTCTGTAAGTGTCTTCTCTGTGCAATACTGCGCCATCTGTGACTGTGTACACAGCGATTGTGAATGTGGGACACCCTGCAAACACTACCCCACCTGATAGCTGCCCTGATGTCATTGCTGGCATGTTGTTGTTGTTGTTGTTGTTGTTGTGGTCTTCAGTCCTGAGACTGCTTTGGTGCAGCTCTCCATGCTACTCTATCCTGTGCAAGCTTCTTCATCTCCCAGTACCTACTGCAGCCTACATCCTTCTGAATCTGCTTAGTGTATTCATCTCTTGGTCTCTCTAAGATTTTTACCCTCCACGCTGCCCTCCAAAAATTGGTGTTCCCTCGATGTCTCAGAACATGTCCTACCAACCGATCCCTTCTTCTAGTCAAGTTGTGCCACAAGCTCCTCTTCTCCCCAATTCTATTCAATACCTCCTCATTAGTTATGTGATCTACCCATCTAATCTTCAGTATTCTTCTGTAGCACCACATTTCGAAAGCCTCTATTCTCTTCTTGCCTAAACTATTTATCGTCCACGTTTCACTTCCATACATGGCTACACTACATACTTTCTGAAACGACTTCCTGACACTTAAATCTATACTCGATGTTAGCAAATTTCTCTTCTTCAGAAACGCTTTCCTTGCCATTGCCAGTCTACATTTTATATCCTCTCTACTTCGACCATCATCAGTTATTTTGCTCCCCAAATAGCAAAACTCCTTTACCACTTTAAGTGTCTCATTTCCTAATCTAATTCCCTCAGCATCACCCGACTTAATTTGACTACATTCCATTATCCTCGTTTTGCTTTTGTTGATGTTCATCTTATACCCTCCTTTCGAGATACTGTCCATTCCGTTCAACTGCTCTTCCAAGTCCTTTGCTGTCTCTGACAGAATTACAATGTCATCGGCGAACCTCAAAGTTTTTATTTCTTCTCCATGGATTTTAATACCTACTCCGATCTTTTCTTTTGTTTCCTTTATTGCTTGCTCAATATACAGATTGAATAACATCGGGGAGAGGCTATAACCCTGTCTCACTCCATTCCCAACCACTGCTTCCCTTTCATACCCCTCGACTCTTATAACTGCCATCTGGTTTCTGTACAAATTGTAAATAACCTTTCGCTCCCTGTATTTTACCCCTGCCACCCACAGAATTTGAAACAGTGTATTCCAGTCAACATTGTCAAAAGCTTTCTCTAAGTCTACAAATGCTAGAAACGTAGGTTTGCCTTTCCTTAACCTTTCTTCTGAGGTAAGTCGTAGCGTCAGTATTGCCTCACGTGTTCCAACATTTCTACGGAATCCAAACTGATCTTCCCCGAGGTTGGCTTCTATCAGTTTTTCCATTCGTCTGTAAAGAATTCGCGATAGTATTTTGCAGCTGTGACTTATTAAACTGATTGTTCGGTAATTTTCACATCTGTCAACACCTGCTTTCTTTGGGATTGGAATTATTATATTCTTCTGGAAGTCTTAGGGTATTTCACCTGTCTCGTACATCCTGCTCACCAGATGGTAGAGTTTTGTCAGGACTGGCCCTCCCAAGGCTGTCAGTAGTTCTAATGGAATGTTATCTACTCTGGGGGCCTTGTTTCAACTCAGGTCTTCCAGTGCTCTGTCAAACTCTTCACGCAGTATCATATCTCCCATTCATCTTCATCTACATCCTCTTCCATTTCCATAATATTGTCCTCTAGTACATCGCCCTTGTATAGACCCTCTATATAGTCCTTCCACCTTTCTGCTTTCCCTTCTTTGCTCAGAACTGGGTTTCCATCTGAGCTCTTGATATTCATACAAGTGGTTCTCTTTTCTACAAAGGCCTCTTCGATTTTCCTGTAGGCAGTATCTATCTTACCCCTAGTGAGATAAGCCTCTACATCCTTACATTTGTCCTTTAGCCATCCCTGCTTAGCCATTTTGCACTTCCTGTCAATATCATTTTTGATACGTTTGTATTTCTTCTTGCCTGCTTCATTTACTGCATTTTTATATTTTCTCCTTTCATCAATTAAATTCAATATTTCTTCTGTTACCCAAGGATTTCTATTAGCCCTCGTCTTTTTACCTACTTGATCCTCTGCTGCCTTCACTACTTCATCCCTCAGAGCTACCCATTTTTCTTCTACTGTATTTCTTTCCCCCATTTCTGTCAATTGTTCCCTTATGCTCTCCCTGAAACTCTGTACAACCTCTGGTTCTTTCAGTTTATCCAGGTCCCATCTCCTTAAATTCCCACGTTTTTGCAGTTTGTTCAGTTTTAATCTACAGTTCATAACCAACAGATTGTGGCCAGAGTCCACATCTGCCCCTGGAAATGTCTTACAATTTAAAACCTGGTTCCTAAATCTCTGTCTTACCATTATATAATCTATCTGATACCTTCTAGTATCTCCAGGATTCTTCCAGGTATACAACCTTCTTTTATGATTCTTGAATCAAGTGTTAGCTATGATTAAGTTATGCTCTGTGCAAAATTCTACAAGGCGGCTTCCTCTTTCATTTCTTCCCCCCAATCCATATTCACCTACTATGTTTCCTTCTCTCCCTTTTCCTACTCTTGAATTCCAGTCATCCACGACTATTAAATTTTCGTCTCCCTTCACTACCTGAATAATTTCTTTTATCTCATCATACATTTCATCAATTTCTTCGTCATCTGCAGAGCTAGTTGGCATATAAACTTGTACTACTGTAGTAGGCATGGGCTTCGTGTCTATTTCGGCCACAATAATGCGTTCACTATGCTGTTTGTAGTAGCTTACCCGTACTCCTATTTTTTTTATTCATTATTAAACCTACTCCTTCATTACTCCTATTTGATTTTGTATTTATAACCATTTATTCACCTGACCAAAAGTCTTGTTCCTCCTGCCACCGAACTTCACTAATTCCTACTATATCTAACTTTAACCTATCCATTTCCCTTTTTAAATTTTCTAATCTACCTGCCCGATTAAGGGATGTGACATTCCACACTCTGATCCGTAGAACGCCAGTTTTCTTTCTCCTGATAACAACATCCTCTTCAGTAGTCCCCGCCCGGAGATCCGAATGGGGGACTATTTTACCTCCGGAATTTTTTTCCCAAGATGACGCCATCATCATTTAATCATACAGTAAAGCTGCATGCCCTCAGGAAAAATTACAGCTGTAGTTTCCCCTTGCTTTCAGCCGTTCGCAGTACCAGAACAGCAAGGCCATTTTGGTTAGTGTTAAAAGACCAGATCAGCCAATCATCCAGACTGTTGGCCCTGCAACTACTGAAAAGGCTGCTACCCCTCTTCAGGAACCATACATTTGTCTGGCCTCTCAACAGATACCCCTCCGTTGTGGTTGCACCTACGGTACGGAACACGATTGTAATGACATCTGTTGACAGTTTGTATGATTATATTGTGAATTAGATTCAGGACAAGGAAATAGCAGTTTGTTGCTTTAATTTTGGACACCAGTGTAGTATAACAGAAGGCAGCTGCTAAGGAACTTGGGGAGGAGCAGAGATTGGCCTGCTTAGCCATAACAGGCAGAATTGGTAGCAAGCCCCCTGTTGAGATGAAAACCATGCGGGACAAGCCCCCATTACATCTCTGGGTTAAAATTGAAGTAGCAACAATGGCACACGTGTTAAAAAATCCAAAAACCCACACCAGTGTAATTAATCTGGTAAATATAAGAAAGACTGACCATACAATAACTTCCAGCTGCTTCAGTAAACCTTCCACTGGAAATAGGGAGCAGAGGAAGATTGAATCACAATAGTGTGCAGGTGACAGACCATAAACAGACAAAGTTGCGGGAACCGAGGTATGTATACAGGGTACAGCCTTGACTAGAGAACGCAATCACCCTAGGGAAGCTGGCCACAGTATTCCAGGTAGAGATATTTGCTGTCAGAATGTAAGTGGAGGAAAGTCTACATAGGTGCTACAATGATTGTGGCGTCACTAGTGGAAATGAACAAGCTGATAGGCTGGCCAGGACAGGAGTGATGACTTAATTTGTTGGTATGAAATCTGTCTTAACGATCAGCCAAGGCGATGGTAAAATCTAAACTATGTAGCTGGATCAGGAGGCAGCGCACAGAATATTGGACTAAGATCTGAAAACAAAAATGTGGCAAACTAATGATGTCGACATACTGCAATCCTGGGCTTGAACAGGAAGACAGGTTTGATTCATGTAGGACTAATGACTGGCCATGGGAACTTCAGGAAACACCTGCATGTGAGGGGTATCGATAAAGAAGCCCCTATATGTAGACTATGTGGTGAGGGGATGAAACCACATGATATTTTTATCTTCCAATGTGTGCACTGGAGGCCAAAAGACACAAAATATTTGGGTTATTAATTTCTGAAGAAACCTATGTCTTCATAAAGACATAGTAAAGAGTCTCCTAATACATTACAAAGGGTACTGGCTGGTTTAACTACAATGACAGGGAGAGAAACCACACAATAAATTCAGTTTCAGTGCAGTCTAGGACCACTGTCGTTTTGTCTCCCTGTGCAAAACAGATAAAATCATGCGTGGATACACAAACGATTAATATTTTACCCCAACAGTGCAAAGTATATCGAGAAATACCATGTAATTTTGTAGACGAGGAAAGATTGCACAACATGTTTTTCATTCAGAAATCACATTTGGGTGTTGGTTTGTGACAAGATCCTGTTATGCCTCACTTATGAAGGAGAAACATTTATTAGCATGTGAGGAAATTCAACGCTTGACGGACAATATTTTTTGTTCCATGATACAGCAGCTCGCATTAGTAGGGACTCCATGACTGTCATGGAATCAGTGGGCTCAGAAAAGGCATACTCGACACCTTGCACTAACTGCATGGCACTTGTGAAGACTGGCTGAGAAAGCAAACAAATTTTGGCTGGGCCCTATAGGATTATACATCTGCGTCATGTATCTTGAGTCAGAAAATGGGCTACTTTGCAGTAAGACAAGTATCCACGTGGACAGTACAGTGATGCTTTGAGGATCATGGACTGTCAGCCATGTCCCATTGTTGCAATGTTCCTTGATGCGGTAGCAGTGTGTGTGCGCTGACATTGGTGTGTCTAGTGACAACATTGGACATAGGAGCAGCACCGGATCATGTTTTCAGGCAAATCTCAGTTCTGTATATAGCATTAAAAAGGACATATCCGTGTGTGGCAGCTCAAGGAAGGAGGAAGAATGTTGCTAATTCCATTTGCCATTGTTATGTAGACTCTGTGCCTGTCATGATGGTATGGGTTGCCATTGAGTACACATCACGATCACCTCTGGTTCCCAAATCCATTAATTTAGACACTAACTGTTTCATTTCAGGCATTTTGAGGCCAACAGCTTTGCATTGTCTTCAACAAGCTATCACAAAACCTTGTCTTGCCCATGCTGTCCTGACATAAATCAGTGTGAAAGGTGCTTGACTGTTGTCTTTGCCAACACATTCTACAAATCTCTGACTCACTGGCAACATCTGATTACAGGGTGCCGAGAGATTGGCACACCACCAGTCATTAGCCATTATGTAATGACACATCTGTATGCGTCATCCAAGCTCAGTTTGATTCACTGCCGACCGTTACAGCCACGATTGCTGCCACAGGTGGCACTCCACATCTGTTGTATCGCCAGATCACGTACAAATTTAATTGTGTATTCTTCCTGATGCACTGCAAATGCACAATAAATAAAGTTTCATTATTTACTATCCTTATTTTTATTCCATCTTTAATGGCCAATGGTGCATGTTGTATACTATGAGAATCGTGCTAGCCCATGTGTATAACCAAAGATCATTGTCAAGCTAACTGTTAAACATCTTTCTGTCAAATAACCACAAAATCCTTAGCTGTAGGTATAATAGACCGTGCCAGTAAGCATTCATCCAAAGCCTAATCAAAACATAGCACTGGTGGTACTGGTGTATGGCAGTCTTTTAACACTACATGATGACCAGCAGATATATCCACAATACACACTACTGGTGGCCTGATGTAATCATTGATTATGTTCTTGGGAGCCGCTCCCAAAGACTTCTACACTCAGTTCAATATCTTGTGGGGATATAGAAAGAATAATTTCAGGAATGGGTAGTGTACTCATTGTTGTTTCTACACAAAGCCAGCAGATGATGCGCAGAGCATATAGTTTAGGTTCATGCTACTGCCAGTTTTTACCAACACTGACTGATCGCAGGGCCGACCAGTTGGAAGATCACTATCATGGACAGTGAAGCTTACATTTGTCTCTTCCCTGTGTGTAAATAGATTTTTGTGCCATCTGATGAAAATCATTAAGGCACAAATAATTCCATTATGTTACATTGTGGCACATCAGAAGAAACACAAACTAAAAAAAAAAATTATTTGTTATTTTGAACAGTTCACTTATAGTGAAGCTATTTGAAATTGCTCCTTAAATTTGGGGAAGGGCAAACCAGTAGCTACCATAATATTGTCCTCATTAGGTTGTTGGGCAAATAATAAGGCACGTGGTAAAGTGTTCCATAGGAAGAGGCACTGTACCCATGACACACCAAATAATAGCAAGACTGCCAATTCAGTGTGGTACATGACTCTTAGCATGCATGTCAATCAAGTAGTTTTGATTTTCCTGGTAATGCACAATGAGTGATGCTCACCTTGCCCCCTTGCTGTGTTATGCAAGGATAACAAAGGGAAACGCAACAAATATTACACAAAAAATTGAGAGTGATTATCTTCTGTGCACCTAAGTGCTTTGAGAGAATATGAGAATCATTGTGTGCCCCTGTTTTTAGCATTTATCTCTTACTGTCAATCATGAGAGAGGCCAGATGGAATATGTAATGTGGGAAAGAGACAGACAGCAATATAATGGTTTGTAAAGTATTGCCTGTCTCTCTGCAGAATGTGTCACACAATATGTACCCACACTGTTATATGCACACCACTCTGCCCCTGTAAAATATCAGTGGACTGCTGCGCGGTCTGTATCTTTGAAAACTGTAACAGTTCTTCTAAAAACAGTCACTGTACTTGAGTCATTTATGTGTAATAAATTACTGATGGGACACTACGTTATAATATTTTCTCATTACAGTTCATTAATTTCATTCAATACTGTTCAGAAAATATTGTTGAACCATTGACAACCCATCTCCGCCAGAGGTGGGTCTATAATGCATTCCTGTTGATGTGGTCCTTCCTGTCTATTGTTGCTTGTAATTACATTGAGCAAGAGAATGGTATCCCTCGAGGTTATATTTTAAGTCCGCTCATTTATGCCACTTCCATTAGCATTGTAACATTCGTGTTAAGATTCCCTTTATCCCTGGTCAGCTTTTCTGTCTTTATTTCTTCTACAATTTGCAGTAACCATTTATTTAACAGTAGCACCTGCGAACTAAAATCAAGCAATTATGCTGAAAAGATAATCAAGAACTCCTTAAGGCCTTATTCAGTTTTTCGTTATATCTGATTGTATTGAACTGCAGAAAAATCCTAAGCTTATCTTTCCTACGTTCATTCCCAGATGCCCCATGAAATGATCAGCTGAAAGGAGCATAATTTAAGGAAGTATTAATGCTGCAATAATGAGAGAATGCCAAAATAGAGGATCCTTCAATGCTTGTGGAGAATTGGATGTGCTGGTGGCTTAAATCACGTTCTTGCATATTCAGTTACATTGTCAATAACATTCAAAGTGTATGTAAGTCTTTAAGACAACTATCCCCACATTACAGTTCTGCCAGTGGATTCTAAGACAGATTGAAGAAGAACCACAGTTTACAGCCTGCATTAAATCTATGAAAAGATCCTGGAGAAGAGAATAAGAAGCAGTATTGAAAGTAGACTGCGAGAGGAGCAGTATGGTTTCAGACCGGGAAGATCAACAACGGACCTCATATTTGCGGTAAGGCAACTGCAGGAAAGGCACTAAAAGTACGGGAAGGACTTAATCATGGCCTTTTTAGATATTGAGAAGGCGTATGACAGTATCTGTAGGGACAAGCTCTGGGATGTGCTGAACGCAAAAGGGATAGATGAAGAGATAACACGAAAAGTCAGAAAAATGTATGAGGGAAGTGAGAGTTGTGTGAAAGTGGGGAGGGAACGTACTGCATGGTTCAAGCTGGAAAATGGGGTGCGACAGGGAAGTGCACTTTCGCCTTTATTGTTTATTGTTGTTATGGATGAAATCCTACAGCAAGTATCAGATGCAATTGGGGATCATAAAATGAAAGCAGTGCTTTTTGCCGATGACCTGATGTTATGGGGAAATTGCGAGGAGGAGGTGCAAGAGCAGTTAGATGTATGGGAGGCAACGGCAGCACAATATGGAATGCATTTCTCTGCTAAGAAAAGTGAAATAATTGTCACAAGGAAGAAGAATAGGCCAAATGTGGATATAACTTGTGGAGGGGAAAAACTACAAGTGGTAGAGAACTTAAAGTACCTGGGAAGCATGATTGAAAGTAAGGGGGGAAACGCAATGGAAATAAATGAAAGGTGCAGAAAAGCAGGGCAGTTCTACAAATGCATTAGGGGGCTTATTTGGAGCAAGGAGGTGCCACAGAAATCCAAGGGAATTATATACCGAACCTACTTTGTCCCCATATTGGCATACGGAAGTGAGACATGGGTAATGCACAAAAGCGACAAAAGTAGAATACAGGCTAGTGAAATGAAGTTCCAGAGGAGCAGGTTGAGTGTAACAAGACGAGACAGATTGCGAAATGTGTATGTGAGGGAAAGACTAAAGGAGGAACCAGTACAGGACAGGATAGAAAAATCAAGACTGCAGTGGTATGGACACATGAAGAGAATGGATGAGGGAAGAATTCCAAAGAGGATGTTTGATCTGCAACTGGAGGGGAAGAGGCCCAGAGGAAGACCAAGAGATAGATGGGTGAAGGAATGTGTGATGAGAAGGGGAGAGAACTGGACGAAGGTGGAAGAGGGGGAATGGTGGAAAGACAGAACACGGTGGAGAGGCTTGTGTTCCCGACAGACCCAGCCAGTGGCTGGAAACTGTCCAAGATGATGATGATGATGATGATGATGATGATGATGATGATGATGATGATGATGATTAAATGAGGCAAGTGAGATGATAAATTACCACAGTAATCACTTGCGGACTGATACACAAATCCTCAAGCAATCAAGAAAGTGAGGCATCCAATCACTTTAGTATCGATGTGCATGCAAAAATTATGGGTGTCAGCTCATGAGCCCATACACTCTAATGGACAAATTAACAAGTACTGTTCATTGCTAATTCCTGTGTGACTGATCACCGACACTATTGCAGAAAGTTAATCTTGCAGAAAGACAATGGGTCTGATTTATGTGTGACCAGAAATTACCACATTTTCTATTTCTCGTACAACAGTACGTAATACTACCATTAAACAAAAGATGGATTGGTTGAGGAGGTTCAGTAGCTTAGCCTCTTTTTCTACTTGACCATAATCCCATAGATATCTTGCTTATGGGTATGTTTAAAGCCATTGGTATATCTCACACCCACTGATGACGAACACATGTTAGAAGAGCATGTGTTCCAAATGAGCATTACAATATCTGCCATATGTGTTTCTGAGCATTTGTGGTTCTTTGAGAAGTATGGCTGGAAGAAAGTATGTAGTGGCAAAAGACAACTGGCTGTCACAGGACAGAATAACCTTTATCTCAAGAAGTATTTGTTTCCAGATTTACATTTACAGGAGGTTTCTTTTTCTTTTTTTGTTTTGTAATTTTTGGCAGTACTGCCACCTGTAACATCACGGAGCAGTTTTTTAAAACAACTTCTACATATCTCTCCTGCAGTTTCTGGTGGAAATTGTTCAAGCAGGTGCCACTGGTAACAACCAATCCATGTGTGTGTCCACATACATTGCACCTAATTCTCAGTGGGGCATGTGGTTGGATATGCCTTAGTTCTTCCATTTGTCAAGGTTCCATTTCCTGTATTTTATCAATTTGTTCAAACAGGTAGACTCCAACTGAGATGATCAAGTCTCAGAGCTATTGATCTCCCTGCAGAGTATCCAAAACTTTCAGAGCTATTGATATTCTGACAGTTGCAGTTTTCTGCATTATCGTAAAGGTCTTTTTGACCTGGTCCTAATAGGGCTGAAGAGGGGCTCACCATACAGGATTGAGGAACTATTAGTCATGCAATGGATATAGCCAATCTGATGGAAACTGAAACAAAAAATTGCTTGCATGCTTGGTTAGGCAAGGCATTTAATGTTTTCATGATGTGAGAGATTTGACTTTTAAAAATTTTGATATTGACTTGACAGTCATCCTGCGATGGTGGTTTATGACTGAAATGTTAGATGATATATACACTGCTGGGGTGGGGGGGACGATGACATCAGTTTTGATCTGACGACATCATATGCCACCTGGGAGATAGTAGATGTACTGACAATGGATTCAACATCGTCCGCCAACTCATAGCCTAGCGGTATAGCTTCCAGACTGCCATCTGTGTCTGCCATTTAATAGTGAATTCTCACAGCCAGAAGGTTCAGAGTGGTACAAATGTGTGAAGCAAGCTGGCAACCATGCCAAGGATACTCACTCATGGTTCCCATAGCCAACTGAGTGAGTTTGGAAGTGGTCAAATTGTGGTCTTCTGAGTGGCAAGATGGTCCTTTCAGAGAATTGCTTCACAAATTGGATGTGCTAAGTCAATTGTGCAATGATGCTGGTATCACTGGTCACATGGACATTCTCCAGGGTCATAGGTGAGATTCTGGGTGTCCATGTAGCGTGGATTGTAAGGGTGGCAGTGACAGATCATACAGCTACAACAGCATAGATAAGAGGGCGTATGAGCCCAGACATGTCAACATGAGCTGTTGGGAACTGGTTATTAGCAGTGGGACTATGAGCATGCATATCTCTAGCCCATTTTCCACTCATACCACAGCTTCAACGTGCATGGCTCGACTGGTGCCATCGGAGTGTCACTTAGAAGATGAAATGATGCACCATGGTCTTCAGCAGTGGAAGCAGATTCTGCCTGCACACAAGTGTTGGTCATTTATGTGTGCAGCATAGACCTAATGAGTGCTGTAGTAGAGTACATTCGTTCAAGACACTTTGGCCCCACCCAAGGCCTTATGGTCCGGGGTGTGATAAACTAAAACTCTTGTTCACCTTCAGCATTTCTCAAGGGCACACTAACCAGGGCTTGGTATATTCAGAATGTTGTTAGACCTATTCTTGTGTTGTTCCTGCAACAGGAAAGTGACGTGTTGTTCAAACAGGATAATGGTCACCAACACACTACACGTGAAACTTAACATATTTTGCAAGAAATGCAACAACTTCCCCGGCGAGCCTGATCTCCAGGTTTGTCTCTACTTGAGCACATGTGGAATATGATGGGACAAGAAGCGACTTGTCACTCAACAACTCTTACAGAACTACATGAACAGGCATAGCATAACATATCCCAGGACAGTATTCACCATCTGTAAGATTGACTGGATGCGAGTCAGTGTCTGCATTGCTGCCTGTGGAGGTTACACCAAGTACTAATATGGGCATTTCAGCATGGGCAAATACCTGGTACCTCAGAACTGCTTGTGCTACTGATCTGTAGATGTAATCATTTCATGTACTCCATATGCTTTGTTGCATTAATAAATCATGAGCAAATTGGAAGTGGTAGTATTAACTTTTTGTCTGATAGCATAGGTTAAATAAAACAGCTGTTGGTTAAATTGTATTTAATGGCTGTTGATTCTCACATGATGAAAACATTGTTGTACCTAACCAAGCATGCAAGGTGATTCTTCAGTATAAACATGTCAAACTGAAATTGATAAATCTAAAAACAAAGATGATGTGACTTACCAAATGAAAGTGTTGGCAGGTTGATAGACACACAAACATACACACAAAATTCAAGCTTTCGCAACCAAAGGTTGCTTCATCAGGAAAGAGGGAAGGAGAGGGAAAGACGAAAGGATGTGGGTTTTAAGGGAGAGGGTAAGGAGTCATTCCAATCCCGGGAGCGGAAAGACTTACCTTAGGGGGAAAAAAGGACAGGTATACACTCGCACACACCCACATATCCATCCACACATACACAGACACATGCAATGTGATGTCATTTTCGTCTACGTTCTATTTTTTCAAGTTTGATGGACATCCAGTGATAAGATGTATGACCGAAACCATTTGATGGTATGTAAGTTAAATAAAACAGTTGATACTTAAAATGCATTTTGTGATGTACTTAACAGCTGTTGGTTTTCACCTGATGAAAACATTAAAAATCTTATTGAGTCTTTGAGTAATGTTGACAGATTCTGTACAGTGCTCCTACACAAAATATAATATTGATTTCTAAGTCATCCCATTTGAGGTCCCTGATTGTTAAATTGCCCCAATTTTTTGATATCAGATAAATAGTGTGTCCATATTTCATGTAATTCCAGCAGGACTGAGACATGAACTGCCAAGCACGTCAGTTTGGTGTTCATTTGTAGATCTTTACTGAGAAAGAGCAAGTGGTAGGGTGTACTAAGATTATGTGGGCACATCCTTTTTATAAGTTTAAGATTTTAAGAGAATGCTTCAAGGTAAGAGACGTGATCTACATACTGCAGATGTATATGAGATGATAGTATAACAGTCTGGAAGTGTTGCTGGAGTGACAGGTTGTGGGAGCACTTTTTTGTTCTGAATGTTTAATCAGGCCAACTTGCTCATCTGTGCTCTTGAAGAAATTTTAAATGATGCAGTTCCTCATCCATATGTCATCCTAATACTTAATTTCTGTTATCCAGGTTAGCTTGGTCAATCTCTCCAAACAAAGTCTGACTTGTTTAAAATGTCCTCACTCAAAACAGTAATTAATTTCCACAAATTTGTTTTTAGTTTTATCTTGTGTAGTTTGGCTACCAAATAAAGGGTAAAACGTGTTGGTAGGAGCACATTGCTTTGTTTAAGCCTACTGCTGATTCGAAATTTCTTGGAAATTTGGTAAGGAACTTGACCTATCATACCTTCTTGGATAGCTAAAGTAGTTTAAAACACTTTAGATAGTATCTCTAGGCATATTGTATAGGTCATAGAAGCTAACAATGTGTTTATATTATTCCCTGGCACAGATCATGTCCATGTGAGATCTGAAGGAATAAAAGCCACACTGATATCCAAGGAGTATTTTCTTCAAAACAGTCTGAACCCTGTTCAGCAGAATTTCAGCAAAGATTTTTCCCCCAAGATACAGAGCTTAGCCACATGCTGTGAGTCCCCTCCTCAAATGTTGTCAAGTATTTTTATGTTAGTTGGCAATGTGTGTGTTTTACACTTTAAAAGGATAAGATTGTGGATTGTTGTCTTGAGGGGCAATCTACATTTGTATGAGTCTAGATATTGTCCAGGCCAAGAGTCTTTGGTTTGAGGCTTCTAAGAGCTTTGCTGCACTCTGTATGACAGTGAAGGCATCCAATGTTGTGGTACATAAAGGAAAAAGTCTTCTCCAGCAGAAGGATGCTGTTAAATAATGGGTTAATGCGTCCTCCTCAACACATCAAAATTTCATAGCTCTTAGCAGTAATAGTGGTGGTGGTGGTGGTGGTGGTGGTGGTGGTGGTCATTTCTCAGGATCTGAATGAAAATTTCTGCATAAAAATTTCAGAGAGATCTGGAATTTGATAACTGTTATGCTGTAATTCTCTGTCTTCCTGCTGATTCATGATTTCTTTTGCTTCAGCATTTATGTTTCAGATTTTGAGAAGAAAAGAAAGAATGTATTGTCTTCATTTTAAAGGCTGTCCCAAATTAGACAGTCTCTTTTGGCACTTATGTGAGTTAAAATTTCCTTATTGCTGCCATCAAGCCAATATTGTAACATTTTTGCTGTTAATGATTCAAAGTGTGATTCATTTCAGTTGCGCTTCCTTTGTGTTGATTTTTTTGTGAATGACCTGGTCTAAAATAGTTTTAGTACATTGAGGCAACAGTGTTTTAATGTGTTAAATTTTCTGCTGGAATGGTTGATGAAGTGGGTAAAAAGCTTTCAGCGAATGGAGCATCTGAAATGACGAGAGACTTTGTTGTTTGTCTGACATTTGCTAATGTTCCTTGATGTCTTTGTTAGGATATCTTCTTTCTTATTCCTGTCAGTTGTGTGGTAGGCAAAAATGCTCATTGTAAATTGCTCTCTATGTTACTCATTCATGAATTTTTGAAAGTAACTTTGTCTACTTTTTTCCTGTTTTTCTCCTGTGATGCTTCCTTGGAATTAATCTTGGAAATGAAATTAACTTATGTGTGTTGAATACAAAAAAAAAAAAAAACCACAAAAAGTTGCTTATACCTGTAGATGCCAGTTTCTTAAAAATGTATTACCTTTGCTGTTGTGCTTATTCATGTATGAACTTAAAAAAGTTAAGTAAATAAGTTTTGCTAAATATGAGTTTTGAACAAAGAAATGGACTTACCTGAATTGTGTACCATGATGGAAGATCAATTTGTGTCAATTCAGTTACCTTTTTTTTTGCATTTAATTTATGACATGTACCATTGTTGAGTTTTGTAATATGCATATCTGTATAATTTCACTAATATTGATTGGTCTTGTAATTATTTGTTTTGCATGTAGGAGAATAGCTTTCTGAAAATTTTATACTGACTTGTGAGGATTGTCAAATTGTTTTACATTAAATTTTGATCTGGAGAGCCATGACAAGAAGAATATAATTTGCTTCCGCAAGTTGTGAGACCATCATGATCCTGAGTACTTTATCACTTACATCTAAATGAAACCATTTTGGTTCTTTCTTTTCTGCGGGAAGATATTCCTATTAGAACATATGTGGTGACAGACTTATCAGAATGTCAAATCAATCAAGGATAATACTGATACAAGAAAATTCATTTTTGGTAGTGCTGAAATGGCTTTGGCTGCAAAACAATAGTGCAAGAATGCATCCCATTACCTTCTGGTGTCAAGAAGACGCAGTAATGGGAAATATGACAAAAACCATCATCAGAAATCTTATTAGTGCTTTCTGTCACAAAATGTTGAAATCTCAATTTATACATGAAAATTCAATGTTGCTTGATAACTGTCTGTATTTAAGACACAGTAACAACATGATGTAATCCAAAATGAGTAGTAAATGTACCTGGTGACTGACATGCATGTACACTCCTGGAAATGGAAAAAAGAACACATTGACACCGGTGTGTCAGACCCACCATACTTGCTCCGGACACTGCGAGAGGGCTGTACAAGCAATGATCACACGCACGGCACAGCGGACACACCAGGAACCGCGGTGTTGGCCGTCGAATGGCGCTAGCTGCGCAGCATTTGTGCACCGCCGCCGTCAGTGTCAGCCAGTTTGCCGTGGCATACGGAGCTCCATCGCAGTCTTTAACACTGGTAGCATGCCGCGACAGCGTGGACGTGAACCGTATGTGCAGTTGACGGACTTTGAGCGAGGGCGTATAGTGGGCATGCGGGAGGCCGGGTGGACGTACCGCCAAATTGCTCAACACGTGGGGCGTGAGGTCTCCACAGTACATCGATGTTGTCGCCAGTGGTCGGCGGAAGGTGCACGTGCCCGTTGACCTGGGACCGGACCGCAGCGACGCACGGATGCATGCCAAGACCGTAGGATCCTACGCAGTGCCGTAGGGGACCGCACCGCCACTTCCCAGCAAATTAGGGACACTGTTGCTCCTGGGGTATCGGCGAGGACCATTCGCAACCGTCTCCATGAAGCTGGGCTACGGTCCCGCACACCGTTAGGCCGTCTTCCGCTCACGCCCCAACATCGTGCAGCCCGCCTCCAGTGGTGTCGCGACAGGTGTGAATGGAGGGACGAATGGAGACGTGTCGTCTTCAGCGATGAGAGTCGCTTCTGCCTTGGTGCCAATGATGGTCGTATGCGTGTTTGGCGCCGTGCAGGTGAGCGCCACAATCAGGACTGCATACGACCGAGGCACACAGGGCCAACACCCAGCATCATGGTGTGGGGAGCGATCTCCTACACTGGCCGTACACCACTGGTGATCATCGAGGGGACACTGAATAGTGCACGGTACATCCAAACCGTCATCGAACCCATCGTTCTACCATTCCTAGACCGGCAAGGGAACTTGCTGTTCCAACAGGACAATGCACGTCCGCATGTATCCCGTGCCACCCAACGTGCTCTAGAAGGTGTAAGTCAACTACCCTGGCCAGCAAGATCTCCGGATCTGTCCCCCATTGAGCATGTTTGGGACTGGATGAAGCGTCGTCTCACGCGGTCTGCACGTCCAGCACGAACGCTGGTCCAACTGAGGCGCCAGGTGGAAATGGCATGGCAAGCCGTTCCACAGGACTACATCCAGCATCTCTACGATCATCTCCATGGGAGAATAGCAGCCTGCATTGCTGCGAGAGGTGGATATACACTGTACTAGTGCCGACATTGCGCATGCTCTGTTGCCTGTGTCTATGTGCCTGTGGTTCTGTCAGTGTGATCATGTGTCAATAAAGTTTCCCATTCCTGGGACAATGAATTCACGGTGTTCTTACTTCAATTTCCAGGAGTGTATATTCTCTGCTAAAGCAACCTGTTAACCGTTAAATGTGTGGCACTCGACATACAATGAGTTTCAAAGACAGTATCAGGCCCATCTGTTGCTCAGTACCTCTTATTGGGTATTATAAATCTTGGTTTTTATAGTTATTAACTTGTGTGTGACTGAAGAGTGTGATGAAATAGTGCTACTACCTAACAACCAATCTTTATTTCAGTGTAAGCATGGACAATTTGTGGAGGGCTAGCAGCTACGAATTTGGTGTTGCCTGAAAAGTTATATGTGATCAGCCACAAATGAAGCTTACATATTGCCAGTCCTGGTACACAAATATCAGTCATTCACAGAAGGAAACACTATTTTGGCTTCACACCTGCAGAAATGTTTGTGTTGGCATTATTCACACACTTTAATACATTTTGAGTCAGACAACTTTTCTCCTCATCTCCCACTGATACACACCTATCCTTCATCCAAAGGTAGAACCAGTTTTAACCCTCAGTAACATGAATAACACACCTTTCAATGGTAACAGGGGTGAGTCATCACTCCAAAGTTTTATTTTGCATTTAATTACAACTTCACAAAACTTATGGAATGAAACTTGATCTTTTTAGTTATTAACATTCTTAACAACATATAAACACTTAACAGTAATTGGATTATTATGAAATTGTTCTTTAAGAGAAAAAAAGTAATGCAAATTTCTTTTCTATGATCATTGCATGTAGGCCTACAACATTTTATCCAATCTAATTTCACTTTCTTGTCTTCATCTCTAGGACATACATGACATCTTGCTTGCTTCTGCAGTTTTGTGGGCCTCTTTTTCCTGGTCTTGTGGGTCCTTTGTTCCCAAGAGTGAAGCTGTATTTTCCAAAAGCTCTTGTGGCAAATTTTTCTGTAGGGGCCGTTTCATGTGTGGTGAAGCAAGTTTAAATCCAAGATTTTTCAGAAAATCTTTTTTCACTCTCTTCTGTGATTTTTACAAGGAATAGAATAAAAGCATTTATTGCTACCTGGTCCAATATTCCATAAAACATCTGAAGTGGCCAGCGTCACGTACTCCTCTAAACGGAGTATGCCTGTACCTTTTGTCAAATACATCCACACCTCCTTTGGTACTATTATAAAATTCAATGATCTCAGGTTTATTTGTGGTCTGGTTAACATGTTAACATCAGGAACACTATGCATTGTAGACAAAAGAACAACAGATTTTTCCTCTTTAGGAGTGAAGGAGACAAGTGGTTCTCCCCCCCCCCCTCCCCCCCCCCCCCCCCCCCCCCGATGAAAAGCAAATTCCGACGATAGCACTTTCTTCTTTCTGTTGGGTAGGAAACTTTGTGGGATTTCAGCCTTATTTTTCCTCAACGTACCAACAGTTGTCAAATTCTTATTCAGCAACATGTCTGCCAAAGTATAGCTGTGAACCAATTGTCACAAATGGTATTTCAACCTGTCCCACGAATAGTTATGGACGGAGTTTTCTCATATTATCTTGGCAGACTTTGATTTGTGTTTCTGTTCTCCTTCCCAACATAAGGAATAGCATCTATCATGTAATTATGTTCTGGTGTCACACATTGTGATTATTTTGATGCCATATTTATCCATTTTCGAAGCAATGTAAACACGGAATAGGCATTTTCCCCAAAATCCTAAAAGCTGCTCATCGATTGTTACATACAAAGCTGTCCAGAGTGCAATAGGTAAAAATTTGTCATCCTTATTTCTCTTGGTCTTATCATCACATCTCAGACAATTTAGAAGAAATTTGAACCTCATTTGATACATAATACATTTGTACACAGATGAGCCACACCTCATTTCTTCAGTATTGAGATGACCATCTTTTCTGCTACCTAACATATAAAGCAATCCCATATTTCTTCCTTGCCCATATCACCAAGAAACCAATGGTCAATAAATCTACTTTTTTTTATTTCCTCTTTTGTATGAACTACAATCATATCAACTACTCTTATCTAATAATATTTTGAGAGCATCTACCTTCAAGTCAATGTTTTGAGTAAAGTTAACAGCTTTAAGAATTTTTACAGTGTTTCTACTTTGGGCTTTACCTTTCTTAGGTGATATTTTGGACTATAAAAATCCATTCTTACCCCTGATTGTGTTTTCCACAGATACCACCACCACCACCACCACCACCACCACCACCTTTGGACGTCTTAGCTTCAAACTCAGAACTATGTTCAGATTGTATTTTCAAATTATCTTCCCCACTTGAAAATAAGTCATTTTCACTGTGATTGTCATTTTTTCCCTCCAAAACACTTCTCACAAAGTCATCAAACCTTGGATCATTCACATTTACAGATTCGATACTCGAAAAGCTTATGAAATTTAGCAAATATAGTTCACCTACGAAAATGGTAACAGGTGACCTATAACCCCAAGAACTATTCTGTCTCAAGTAGCAGCTGAACACAACTGACCAGCAGCACGACAGACCAGTGACTCATTTATACGACAATGACAAAAGAATACACAAGCCAGTCAGAAAAAATACCATTGTTTGCCAACTTAACAGAAGAAACAAACTATCACTGGAGTGACACATCATCCGTTTTACTGAGGCTTAACCATATCTAGACTAACAGCCAACGGTCTTAACCAGTTTGAATTTTGGTGTGTTGCTCTTCATTCTTCTCCTCCTCCCCCCCCCCCCCTCAAATCTCTCTCTCTCTCTCTCTCTCTCTCTCTCTCTCTCTCTCTTTCCAACAAAAATCACTCAGTGGGTAGGGCACTTGCTTTATGAAGTCTTGTTCCCAATGGAATGAGCGTGGATTTTCACAATTAAAACACAATCTTTCAGCTTTTACAAAAGGCCATATCCATTGTTATTGCTTCTTTTCCTGAAGCTAATCATTTCAAATGCATTCTTTTGTAAAGCAACAAATTCTTTCAATATCCTCAAACTAATTTCTGGTTTTACAAGACAACTGCATATAAGCGTGAAGTTAAGACACTTTCTTAGATGACACTATTATATTGCTCATGTATCAGAACTTCCTCATGAAAAAAAAGTAAGGAACACAATATTTTGTTTTTTAGAAAAAGATATTTATTGGAATCATGGTTTTTCATCTTGTGAAGTATATCACACTTACGTGTGAAGTAACATTTAAAAATGGAATTACTTTAACCAGTAACAAATATTTAATACTGGTTACAGACTGATGTGTACAAATGCATAGCATTTAAAAAACATACAATTTCTTTCTCAAATACACATTGAAAAGTGAAGTTTCATGGCAGATAGTGAAACAAATTCTAAGCCTATCTTATAGAAACTTTAGAAATTTCTATTACTTGTCTAGGTATAGACACATAACAATATTTAAAAATTACTGTATGTTACAGTAATTTACAAATTGTGATTTCTATGGATGTCTTTGCCTCATTCATTCTTGGAGTATCTCATGTTTTATGAGAAGTAGCCCACAGATCTACTAATGGGTTAAATACTGGACTGTTATTTAATGTTATAATACTATCCAAATAATTTGTAACTGTTTTATAATGAAAAATTTATTATGGAAATGGAAGCACACCAAATTTCCAACAGCAAATAGCAAGATCTACTGTCGGCATAAATGTGGGTTTTATTTTTCATACACACACCATACAGAAAATCACTGATTTGGACAAGATTCTGTGTAAGATAATTTAATCTCAGGGTTTAAATAAATATTAAAAGACATAGAACTCTTTTTGCCATCTTTTATACATTCTTTTGCAACTAGTGACAGACATAAAAAAACACTCATAATTTAATATTTCAAAATATACAAATTTGGGAGTGAAGAAGCTGATGTAGCTGCTCAGTCATATTCTCTCTCTCTCTCTCTCTCTCTCTCTCTCTCTCTCTCTCTCTCTCTTTGAACATACAAAAAAAGACACACACACCAACACATTACAAAGCTGCAACAATCAATGGTGTGTGCTCTCCATTGGTACACAGTCTTTTTCCACATCAGTATTCTTGTTTTTAGGAGGGCTGTCATTGCTGGGGTCATCCCAGTGTTGCCTCACACCAGATCCAAATATCAGGTACACTGTTGCACATACTATATACACACCAGATGCAATCATGAAGACAACTCTCCAGGCTGCTTGTGTTGGCTGCAATGAAAATTTTATACATTTAGGACATCATCACAGAATACAAACCAGATTTCTATATGCAAATATTTATTTCATGAGGAGTGTGCTGTGAAAGTGCCCCTTATACATCTCAAATAAAGAACTTTTTTATTCCTTTTGATTTTAGTCCTATAGATGTTACCAAAAACCCATCAAGGACATGGTACAAGTCAAAGAACACAGTAACAACAGACAGCTAAGGTTTTTTTAGAAACTGCACAGAAATGCTGCTCTATTAATTTTAGAATTTACTGTGAGACTATGCTACTGGCTATTAACTGATGTGAAGAATGGCAGTTAAAGGAGATTTTTTGTTTTGTTTTGAGAGACTCTTACAACACAATGACTTAGCACATTTGCATCATTTTGCATTTGTTTGAAATTATATGAAACTGTTGAGAAAATTGTTAGTACAAGATAGGTGTATTTGTCAAATATGTAACTATGAGGCATGTAAAAAAGATTATGAGTAAAATACAACATGTACATGATGTACTTACCCTTCCATGGATTATGTAGCCTGCTGCTATTGGAGCTAAAAGGCCAGCCAAGTTTGCCAAACAGTTGGTGAAACTCATAAGAATACCAGCAAAACGTGGTGAAATGTCAAGGTGATTCACCTTGAATCCAGAATAAATACCTCCATTAAGACCAACACCAATAGTTAACAGTGCTACTGTAAGTGTTGGATCACAGCCTGTGTATGATGCTGCTATTAAAGCGACTGCAGGTCCGTACTGACCTGAAATAGAAAAGTTAGTTTTATAATTTACAGCAAAATTATACAGAAAACTGAAGCAAATTTTGCACCCTGCTGTTCTGATGTAAGCATTGTACAGCAAACTCTGTCTAAAAGTCTTGTAAGGTGCATAATTGTTATTAAATGTCTTATGAGGTAATGTTAATTTCATTAACAACTCCAGTTCACTGTAATTAATTTCTTACCAATGCTATTTACTATCTTTCTTGTTACTCCATGAGTAAATCGCCGGCTGGAAATCATCCAGTCTGCTGCATGACTAGCGACAATTGAAAATATCCACATTGCAAGGTATGGGAGTGCAGAAAGAGTTCCATTCTGAAATTTAAGTCACAGGAAGATTATTAAGCTGTAGGGATACAGACATCATTCATAACACATTTGACAGAATGTGTGGCAATTCCTGTACCTCTTTTATGTCAAAGTGCAGCACTTGTTTCATGAATGTTGGAAGTTCTGTCATCAGTGTTTCATATCCATAATTTTGCCCCATGTGTGCAATAAGAATTGCCCAGAATGGTAGAGACTTTATTATGCTTTTCCAGGGAACTGGAGGAGACTGAAATGTAAAAAAATCATTGAATCATACAATGCATTCTAAATGAATGAGAATATGAGGAAAATATACGATAAATATATATTTCTAAATTCATGATGGGAGAGTTTTAAATGTTACTCACAGAGACACCTGCAGAGCCCCATACAGTGTGTGTGATGTATTTCCTCTCATCTTCAGCTATGCGAGGGTGGACATCAGGGTCTTCATAAACCATGATTAGAAAAGCAACAGACCATATTGTACCCACAGCACCAAAAACGTAGAAAATCGATGGCCAACCACCATCGAATCCATATTCAGAGAGCAAACCACTGAGAGGCATAGATACTACTGTACCAAACTGTGCACCTAGAAGAAAACAAAACAGATATGTAAGAAGGTGTGTGTACAACATGTAAAAATATCAATAAATGACCTCTGAAAATCACATGCAAGATAATAACTATTAAGAATAATATACATCTCTAGGCTAGAGGCTGTATGTGGAGGACATATGCTGAATACTGAGTGATAGTTTTGTATACCATGACTGGTTTATCTTATTTAGGATTAGAATCTGAAGTACCCTTTGCAGTCAGGTAACACTCATTGTACTAATACCAACAAATGTCAAATGATTCCTGGCCACTTGCTTAAAGAGTGCATTTATTACACCAATGGTGATCTCACTGCTGTTTATCTCAGAAGAAGCCAAGACTGAATCCTTTTTCATAAAAGTTTTTAGGTTACTGAAAGTAATGGAACCATGACCGTACTCAGCCTCAAAACTGTCTTAATTAAAAAGAAGTCATGTTCATAGATTTGTTGTTACAAGCCAAAAGACACAACATGTAAGTAAAAGACATTGAATGTACTGCGAATGATGGAGTGTGTAACAGCAAAATTCCTGAAATGCATTCCTCACTAATTTTATAAGTTGAAATAACATGAAGGAAGCCCTACAACGACAGCCCTACGGATTTTACCTTTACATTAATCATACAATGCAAATCTTTCACCACACAACTTCCACATTCTTTCAAAAATGACGAACACTAGTAAGCCTGATAATGGAGTGCAGTATAAAAAACAACCCTTATATATATTTTTTAAAGAGCCATGTTCAAATCTCAGTTTGGTCGTCCTTACTTAAGCTTACCATTGCTTCCCTTCGTCAGGTCATCATTTTACTTAATACCGATTTATGGTCCTGTTTTTAACATCTGTCAGTTGACATTAAGCTGCTTAAAAAAATGGAATGACACAGGTCAGAAGTGTCACAGTAGCCAAGAAGAATCTAATAACTGATCGAGACAGATTTAATCAGACACTATAGTTACAAAGAAGCTGGGTTGTTTGACATTACGTACCTGCATATACAAAAGCACCCATACGACTCCTCTCGTTAGGCGGAATCCATTTCGCAAGCAGGGCATGTGTGCATGGTACAATGGGACCCTAAAAAGAAAAGTGATTTCATGAAACGTTAGTAAGACTACTATGGACTTTAGGTATTGACATTTGTGAACTAATGTACTGATTATATTTATATGGGTATTTAATACTGCAGCCTGTAAAAACAATTACTTGAAACACAATGATGAAATTACTTAAAACACAATGATGAACAACATTCTATAGAAATACATTTAAAACAATCCAGGAATTAATATGCACTGGTTTAGGGAATCCACAGAAATCCTACACCAGGACTGTGGCATGAGTAGGCCTGTATCAGTTCTATTTCCCTCAAATAAGAGTCACATGGCTTAACCACAGTTTTGCCTCACTAAGAAACAGCACTGAGAAATTAAATAATCATCCACAGTACTATTTTGCTACGTCCAAATTTTATTAGTGGTAGTTCCCAAAGTTCATGGCTGGACCTAATTGAAGGGGTTGGTGGAAGGAAGTACTAACCATCAATTGAAATGGACTAGAATAAAATGGAATAGAACAGAATAGCCTGAGCACATTATCTGTTATATTTTCAAAAACATCACATTTTGATAACATAAGAAAAGGATAGATTGCTCTCACAACATAGAAGTGACACTGAGTCACAGACAAGAACAATAAAAAAGGCTGCTAAACATTTAATGTCTTCTTTTGGAAGGAGGACTTCTTTGTCTGAAAGCTGAAATTTTTAGCTGTTTTTTTCCATTGTGCCTGTCCAAAACTCAATGCCTCCTGTGTATGGTGCGTAGCAATTTATCCTTTTCATATTTTTATTATTCCATCTGGACTTTACTTTGTTACATGTTGGTAACAAGTTGTTCTCTATGTACCACAAGAAAACATTGTCTTCTACACAAACAGCTTTGTTTTATTGTATTTATGGTCTTATTATTGAATTTAATCGAACATAAAACATTCAGTACCTCAAAATTCACTGTTGTGGTTTAGCACATTCTTATGCCAACATTTTCAGTTATTAGATACCAATTATGAAAAAAAGAATTTAAACTGATGCTTCGCAGGTACGGACATTTTTGCTTCAAGAAGCAGCAGCAGCAGAATGGATTTAAAAAAACACTGGATGTATACGAAATTCTTCCACCAATCAAATCATCTCCTCTCTTTCTCATGCAATACATTTGGGATTTCCAGTAATCTTAACTATTCTCAAGATTAACGACTTTTACTTGTGAAATTACCTTGACATAGCAAATGACACTACAGTAAAATACTGGGCTTGTAAAAGGACTATATTGGTCTTAATTTTTCTCTTAATTACTGGAGCTGGACATTTGTGTATGCAGTTGTTTAGCATAACCCTTTCAAAATGCAGACAATGAGTACGATAGCTTTTATACTTCATCCCTTTAGGTACAGAAGGTCCTTTCCAGTTATTTGTCTCTTCTGTAAATACCCAGTAATATAGTTTTTTGTCACTTATGATGCACTAACTCTAAATATTTTCCCATTCTTTGCAATTATATTCAGACACGCAGTCTCTGAAAATTGGCATGTATTTTTAGTACCATAAGCTATGGTTTTCTTGGTTTTGCAAGAAGTGTACTACCAATTCCATTTTTTGTACCCCCCCACCTATCTGACTTCTCACTAACACTGATTTGTCACTCCATGTTCAACTGTTCCCTCACATATGTCTTCAGGGAGGCATTAATAATAAAGAGTGCACATATGCCAAGTAGGCTACAACAATCGCTGAAATCAATTTTTTTCCAACCTTGTTTTCACTCTCTGATAAACAATAGTTTGTTTTAGCTAAGTCTAAAGTAAATTTTTATCTTATTTTTACATACTCTTAAGTTGACTCATTACTTACCTCTCCCAAACCTTGAATAAATCTCACTGCAATGAGCCATTCAAAACCATGTCTTGCTGCCACTGGCACCAATAGTCCAAAAACAGAGTTGATCAACATTCCAACACCCAAGAACAACTTGGCACCATATTTCTTGGACAGTATTCCAAATGGAATCTGTGTGATAACATAACCATAGAAGAAACTGCTGAGGATGTATCCTTGTAGTGTTGTGTCCCAAACAAAAGAGCCCTCAGAAGCAGATCTTGATGATGGTTCCTGCAATATATACAACAAGAATTTTTATAAAATGTTTGTTTCTGTGTTAAAAAGGTAGTAAATATAGCTGAATTAACATTTTAGAGTTCATGCACTTGCATTAAGTCTCACATTCAAGGCTAAAATGGTTTTGCAAGCTAATGATTAAATACATCTGATTAAAATCTCACCTATCGTTAAAAATGTATAAAGAAAAAGCTTATGACTATACTGCAACTGAATTATAATGTACATCACTCAGTCTGATACTATTACTTCACAGTGTTATTTCTCTGTATCATGTTGTACGCTATTTTCCTTTTAAGAAAATAAACAATGTACTCTTATGACAGTAACTTGTTTTAAATGCAAACAATGTCACATGGACTTTAAGATAGAACATGATAGTTACAGGAAGTTTATTAATATTATTGTTCAATATGCCATCCAGTATGTGTAGCTTTATTATTTTCTGACAATTGTATGCTCATCCATTTGCAGGTATCTGATGACTTCATGGCAACAGGGACAATATATAGTGCAATAGTAAACACAGTATCACTACTAAATCTATTATTTTAACTGGATGGTTTCATGAGAAGTGTTTATATTTTACAGTGTGTAACTATTGAGCACAGCTGAAGATGTAAATGTCCGTTTCAACTTCAATTGAATGAAACATTACTGTTTTTGATGAAATATGAAGCAAATAGCTCTGCCACAGACAAATATCTTGTTAGTAAGAAGGTAAATTCCTTAAGAACCAGCTATAAGAGGGAAGGGCGAGAGGGCTTTATAAATTTCGACAGCTAGAGATGAAGCATGAGAGAGAACACATTCTGAGAACCATCGAGCTTTTTGCTCATGGTGTAATTATCAGTGCATGTTTAGGGTCTTCACAGCTCCTCTGAGTTACAAGAAATTACAACGTTAGTGTCAATATATTATGTACTGATATAGCTTTTCTTGTGATTGTATCCTTCTTTTTAACAAAATGAGTTGTGTGTGACACACTTAAAAATACATATCTTCACTGATCCTGACAGTTATGTCAGCTGTATGTTACACATGTAATTCATTGAGTAAATTGATGGGGGAATTACTTTTCTGTGTGTGTTTCATTAAACCATTTTCTCCTACACCATAAAAACAAAGGTGGAGCTATAATTAACTGTTAGTGAAACAGATGATCCTGTTTTCACCCTTTTCTTCAGTCTCGGGAACTTAAAAGTCCTTGGCAGCATGCCCTGCGAATATAGTATCTGAAACACCATAAAGGTTTTGTTTCTTGCCAAAAAATAACGAACAAGCACTGAGTTGTGAGCAGAAGTATTATCGTGCTGATCAGGCAGTTTCAATTGGGATTTGGATTTGATGTCATACCCGTACCCATGTTTCGTCACCTGTTCTAACCTCCTTTGGAAACGCTGGATCGTTTTAGACTTCGTTCAGCAATTCCTGTTCGATGTTTCTGCGGCGTTATTTTGGGTCGAAATTCAACAATTTTGGAACAAACTTTGCTGCTACACGTTTCATGCCCACAACCTACGGGGAGAGGGGGGGAGGCTTGACATAAGCCAAAGGATAAGCCGACTTCACTAGCAACTTCTCCGCTGGTGATTCGGCGATTTTCTACAACCATTTTCTTTTTTTCTCTACCATTGTCATCAGTAATTGATGTACTAGGGCAGTTGTCATCCTCCACGTCTTCTCGACCCGCTTGAAACGTTTATCATTGCCTTACTCATAGCAGATTCGCTACAAGCCACAGACAACATTTCGAATGCACTTTATTCACGTTTTTCAGGCAAAATTTAATGTAAATTCTTTGATCTATCTTTTACGAAAGTAAAAATTCCCCGAGAACTCTACAACATACATTACCTTTCCAACTCTCAACAATCAACTAAATATTTAGAACAGTTTAAAACGGAAACATACGTCATGAACATGTATACCAGCCGATACAAAATTGAAACTCGGGATGTATAAACTAAAAAAAATTGCGTTATTTTTTGACCACACCTCGTATACGGCTACCTTAGAAGTGTCCAGAGAAAAGTATATGGCTGGTAACTGTTGCCAGGTAATCAATTAGGAAATGTTGGAGATAAGATAGGTTTTAAGGAGCCATACACTTTTTTCAAAAATATTGTCCCATTCTCATTATCCTTCCAACTGCACTGTCAATGAAATATTGTTGATTTACTAGGTAACTGATGCTCACCAGTTGGTAGTCATCATCAGCGGCGGGTGCTATCTGTGCGTCCCACAGTGTGCCCAGCTTGGCCGATGTTCCTGACGGAAGGCACTCGTCGTCCTCAGTCGTATTCTCCTTAGGCAGGGCAGTGTGATTCACCATGGCGACGATTGCCACCGACATGTTGGTCCGCATCACGTATGCGTTCGCCATGCCCAAGAAGAGCATGAACGTAACCATGTGTCGCGCGCCGACGCATGCTGAAACAAAAACGCGACGCCACTGTCAATGTACCTGCTTTCTCGACCCGTTTCAGGTCAGAAGGTTTCCATCAGATTGGCGCTAGAACACTAACAGATGAAACGACATGCATTTAACAGTACACACAGGGTGACGTATTATTGAACAACCTGAAATAAAATCGTCATAACTTCTGAACGGTTTGCATTAGGACGTTCAAACTGCACGGTTGGCTGCGGGGCAAGATGGCAATTAGTATGCGCGGTAAGGTTTACTTCTGCGACGAAGCCCACTTGCGTTTGGATGGGTTCGTCAGTAAGCAAAATTGGCGCATTTGAGGGGGACTGAGAATCTGCATTTCGCGATCGAGAAGTTTGACTGTGTGGTCTGCGCAATGTCCAGTCACGGAATAATCTGTGCGATATTCCTTGATGGCACGGTGACTGCCGAACAGTACGTGAAGGTTTAGGAAGATGATTTCATCCCCATTATCCAAAGTGGCCCTGATTTCTACAATATGTGGTTCATGCAAGACAGATCTCGACCCCATTGAAGCAAGAGAGTGTTTTATGTCCTGGAGGAGCACTTTGGGTGCATTCTGACCGGGGTACCCAGAGGCCACTGGCATGGGCCTCTATGGACCGGCATATTCTTTGGATCTGAACACACGCGACACCGTTTTGTGGGACTATATTAAAGACAAGGTGTTCAGCAAGAACCCCAAAACTATTGCTGAGCTGAAAACAGCCGTTTGGGAGGAGATCAACAGCATCGAAGTTTCGACACCTCCGCGGATCATGCAGAATTTCGCTATTCGTCTGTGCCACATCATTGCCAATGATGGCAGGCATATCGAATATGTCATATCTAAATCCTAATATCTGTAGTGACGTTTACATGTTGAATAAAGTGTGTGCACGCCGTAGTTTGTAACTAATTTAAGTTTTTTTATATAGCTCAATAAATGTCACCCAGGATGATAGTATTATTGCTCAGCTTGATGGGGGTCCAGCGTTTCGCATGAATTGGAGCCTACAGTCTAAACATCTTAGTATACCCGAAATGAAACACAGAACGTCTGTACATATTCTATGCCTCTGCTTCCGCTACCATTGTTAGGTGTTGACGTTCAGCTGGATTGCGAGTCGCGAATTTGGTCTTTAAATAAACGAAAAAGTAACAAAGCATTAACTCACCAACTTTTGATAAACAACAGGAGCCCAATTACTCATGTGCAAATACATGCATGCCCTTCCTACAGTCATAGCACGATATAAAAATTCCTTAGATGTGTTACCAAAACTCTGAACCAGACTCCACCAAAGGTGGACGATAGTTAACGAATGCGTTGGAGACTTACTGGTACAGTATCTGCTACTGTTGGTGGTTAAATCTGTTAATCAGAGCCGCAAGGTCTAGGGCGCTGAAGTCATGGACTGTGCGGAGGTTCGAGCCTCCCTCGTGTGTGTGTGTGTGTGTGTGTGTGTGTGTGTGTGTGTGTGTGTGTGTGTGTGTGTGTGTCCTTAGGATAATTTAGGTTAATTAGTGTGTAAGCTTAGGGACTGATGACCTTAGCAGTTACGTCCCATAAGATTTCACACACATTTGAACATTTTTTCGTTAATCAGAGTGGGGGTTCCAGTTTCTTAACTCCACACTTGATTGGACGAATGCTGTCTGGGTTGCCGCGTGTATCTCAGCAGCACAATCAATTAAAACAGATAAAAATAAGAATTTTTTTTTCTACTCACAGACAGACTGCACCCGCCCTTTGCGGGTGGACCAGGGAGCACGTGAATTAAGTTTAGGTGCGAAACTCTGCTACGAAAACGCTACAACTTCGGCAGAAATAATTCAATTAATTTTTAAATGGGATTCAACTCAGACCGTCACAAAAACGAATCAGCACGCCATACTGATAAATACGAGGTTAGAATTTAATGACTCTCTCGCTCGCTTACCCTCTCCTCCCAGTCCCTTAGTTCAAATGGTTCAAATGGCTCTAAGCACTATGGGACTTAACATCTGAGGTCATCAGTCCCCTAGAACTTAGAACTACTTAAACCTAACTAACCTAAGGACATCACACACATCCATACCCGAGGCAGGATTCAAACCTGCGACCGTAACGGCAGCGCGGTTCCGGACTGAAGTGCCTAGAACCGCAGTCCCTTAGTCATTCTCCGCAATTACAGAGGAGGATATGTTTCAGTGTAACACATACGAACGAGGGTGGCGCAGCGAGGGGAAACCACTGGATTCGCGTTAGGGAAAAGAAGGGTTCAAAAGCCCGTACAACGATCCAGACTTAGGTTTCCATAAATAAATTAAGGAGACTGCGGGGGCGATTCCTTTGAGAAGATCACCACGGTCTACATTCTCGTACATACTACTTCTATACAAACTCGTGCTCCCTCATTATGACCTCACGTTAAACTGCAACTATCCTTCCTCCTAGGATTCTTATTCCAGTGGAACAACAGTGGAACAACAATGTGACAAATGTACTCACCTCTTCGGTCCCTATTAGGATGTTCTTCGACAGGCAATGCGAGTTTATCATAGACTGTTTGAGAAAACAGTAAATTGCCAAGAGTCGAGAAGAGCTTCGTGTTTATTGTGCTTGCAAAGAAGTTTATTGTTCGCTGCTGCAGGATCGACATCGACTGGCTCTTGTTTTTTTTTCAGAGCTACTGCGCATCTCAACGGGGTATCTGAAAATCTCGTTCGCAACAGTTTTTTTTTTCTGGTACTATGTTCGACTGACTCAGTCTTTTTGTACTGTGTATGCAGACGAACTGAGACACACACTTCGTGAAACGTGAAAGACGCGCGGTATTACTGATTTCCCAAATTCCGTTTCCGTAAACCATACAGTTCTACTCTGCGGGGTGCCATAACCGATACTGACTGAAGAGTTGTCAAAGACAATAACAACAAAAATAAAAAACTGCTGATTTTCCATAATGAATATCTATCGACATAATATATGAGGAATGTGTTTACCGCAAAAACTCACGTAGTGAGAAGAAATAATGTGTTTTCACCTGCAGTCATTTCCTAAGTTCATTCTCGGGTTGTCGGCATATGATATAAATGAAAATCTTCAAAGACTGTCATTTACAATTTTAAAACTACAACACAATACAAAAACAAAATCGAGCTAGGAGCAATGAGGTCTCCAAATCATGCCCTTCCAATAGAAGCCAAAAAATGCCATCTGTAGAGGAAAACCAACAAAAAAGTTCCTGTTATGGCTAAAGTTCTGCGTCTCGCAGAGAGAGAGAGAGAGAGAGAGAGAGAGAGAGAGAGAGTATTCTCGGAAGAAAGCAAACGAACACTATGATAGTGAATGGCTCCCGCTGTCTCAGATTCACGTTTCCTTTGACAAGAAAGTACCACAGACAAACTGTCTAAGCATCGAATGTTACCACTGTTTCGTAAAGGTGTGAAACAGGGAGTGTCAACCTGACGTCTTCTACTTACCAAGCAGAAGGGGACAAGCGTTTACCGTTAATATTACTGATGATGTGCGTAATAAATTACCTGAAAAGCGGATGGCCAGATTTACTGCGTACACAATGCTAGCAGAAACTTAAGCGTCAGGTGCAAATCTCGTTGAATCCCGATGTGTCCCTAAAGTAAGAGCATTTCAGTCAGTGTTTTACGTGATGTTGTTAGACATCTGAACTACAGGTTTTCAGTTAAAATCTATCTGCTACAGCTCTAATAATTTTGGAGATTTGATGTTTCTCCGTTTCGAAACCAGGTTAAAAAACTTTTTCTGACTAAAATGTTTTCTTGATCTAAAACTGCTAGACCTACAGCTACGAAATTTTTACGGCTGTTTTATTACCAGTTCTGTGTAGTTCTTTTCTCTGTGTCTTGTATGAGAAGAATCCGCACCATGAATAGGTGAAACTCCCCACGCACCCCCCTGCCCCCGCTCCTTCCCAGATTTAGTGGTAAGATGGCCTAGTGTATACCCCGAAAACTGAAGAGTTGGGTTGGGGTTGTTTTGGGGGAAGAGACCAAACAGCGAAGTCATCGGTCTCATTGGATTAGGGAAGGATGGGGAAGGAATTCGGCCGCGCCCTTTCAAAGGAACCATCCCAGCATTTGCCTGGAGCGATTTAGGGAAAGCACGGAAAACCTAAATCAGGATGGCCGGACGCGGGATTGAACCGTCGTCCTCCCGAATGTGAGTACAGTGTGCTACCACTGCGCCACCTCGCTCGGTCAAAAACTGAAGACATATCAAGCATGAAAATAGGAAGGTGGTGTACTGAAATGTAAAAGAAGCAACAGAACAGGAACAGTGCAGGGTCCAAACTAAACATGTGCAACATCGAGGAAAGCTGGAAGTACCACTGCGTCGTGATTGTGTGGTCATGGTGTTGGACTACAAAGTGGGAGGACCGTGTACAAATCTGTCTTGCGCTTTTTTTTTTCACAAAATTATAAACTTTCCGTCCGGTCATTGACGTGTCGTTCTCCTCCTGCAGTCTTGGCAACTGCCATACTATACACTGGTTAGAGAATATAAGTCATGTGATAAGAATATATTACCGTCACAATTGAATGTGATGAACAGATAGAGCTGGCGAGATGCCGCATAGACCCATCACAGAAATGGAAACAGCAAACGGCTGTAAACTACGTTACAACGAAAGGAATTCAAGTGTGGAAACTTCTAAAACGGAACCTACGAGTCATTAACATGGGGTATTTTTGTAGAACAAATAGGAGGTAAAGTACGACTGGAAGTCCCTCCCTTACCCCTCGCTGTCGCAAACGGACGTTACACCACGACACAGACACATTTTTGAATACAGCGGATAGGCGTGTCAATGGCCGGACGGACAGTTCATAATTTGGCAGGAAAAAAGGGCATTAGGGAGATTCGAACACGGATCTCCCCGTTCGCTGTCCAACTATGTGACCACATATCCACGACGCAATATCCCGCAAATTCCCGCGATGTTGCTCGTCGCAAGCTTCGACCGTTTACTGTTCCTATTTTGTTTCTTTCCATTGTTCAGTATGCATTCTTCTTGGTTTCAGGCTTGATCTGTGTTCAGTTTTTAACGGACTATCCATTGGACCATCTTACCGCTAAATCTGAGGGAAGGTGGGGGTGGGGGATGGGGGCGGGGTGCGATGGGAAATTTCCCTTGCAAGCTGTGCCAATAGTGTTTTATAGCGGAACAAAACTGCCCAATATTGCCATAGAACCTCCCGGTAGCTATAGGAGTAACAGCTCTCGAGAACGAAAACTTATAGTCGGGAATACGTGGTTTTTGTAGGCCTTTTACGAAAACGGAAAGAACATTTCACCTCCAGAAGAATTAGAGCTAGAGCATTGAAGTTTTAAATGAAAACCGGTAATTAAGACGTGTGATAATATTTTATAACGTATTGATTGAAATGCTGTTACTTCAGGGGCACACGCGAATTCCACGTAATTTAGTCCTGTCAAACTTTCTGCAGGCACTGTGCATAATGACTGGCCGCAACACATAAGGGAGTTATTACGACAAAATAAAATACCTACAGCCGTCCTTACGATTTTATTTTATTGCAACCAGTTTCAACGCTTCAGTGCGTCATCTTCAGGCTGTTGATGCGGTACGGGTTGATATGATCCCTACATATATATCACATGAGTTGCCAGCATTACTGGATACGCAGATAATGTGTCAGCACTCCAACCATCAACTGCCAACTCTCATCAACCCGTACCGCATTAACAAAAGCCTGAAGATGGACCACTGAAACGTTGAAACTGGCTGCAACAAAATAAAATCATAAAGACGGCTGTAGGTGTTTTATTTTGTCCCAGAGACCTCCTGCCAACAGGATGGACATAAGGGAGTTGGTTGTGCTTATTATTTCCATCCGTGGTAGAAAGAGAAAAATTTTCATTACCACAATTAAGTAGCATTTATACTGCAGAACTAACCATAATTGAAGAAGCAACTACGTTTGGAGCCAAAAAAAAAGAGGACAAATCTATTCTAATGAACTCTAGAATGCTTTGGAACCCTTAGAACACCGGAAGTGGAAATCGGTGTTTTATTTATGATGTAGTGAAATTGATAATGAATGACAAGAACGATATGAAACGTCTGACAGGTAACTAAGCGCATTTAAAATGCAAACAATAGTGATTTCTTCTCAGCGATTTCTTCTATTCCATAGACAAATATTTTATTTCGGACCAGTAAAATGCGCATGTACAGCGTAGCAGACAAATCGCTTAGTTTTAGTTTAAGAGTATTTCAATTAGCATGCCTAGCGTCATTGATTAGAATGATCCTCACGCACGCAAGCAACCACGCAAGCACGCGTGTTGTGTGTACATAGTCTGTAAACAGACTCGATCCACAAAGTTACGGTAGAAATTTATGGGACAAGACTGTGCTTCCGATACGCAATGCAAATACGGAAACTCGTCTACACAGCGAGATAAGTTTTTCTCCGCTGTGTGTGGCTGCTGCATGCATTTTTATCATAATGTAGTTACTTCCGCGATTCGCAATAGAAAAGACAGTAAAAACGCATTTTTAAAATTGGAGGTCAGAGAAGACAATTAAAGAACCTTTCACGGTGGCTTGAGATTCTTAATAGTGGTGCGAGGCTGGAGAAAGGATGGGGGGAGGGGGGGGGGGGCGGAGCGAGGGAGGGTGATCTACAGCCAACTTCGGCATAAATCATTGTAGACATTAAAATCATACATTTCGTGCTGTTTGATTACTTAGGATTAAGAACTTTTACAATCTGATATGACAGCTGTCTGAAAGTATACACTTCATATTAAACGAAATTAGACAACTAAAGTACGGCAAATGTCTGAAATTGGGAAATCGAAATCATGTTGGCCTTAACCTCTGTGACGTCAGAGGCCATCAATCACACTAGAAGGGCACTCGAGTGTTGGCTGTGTCCCTTCGCCTCATCATTCATCTTCACCGGAGCTTTATTCCTATGCCATATGGTATCACGCAATTTGGTCCTTCTACAATTTTTGCACGCTAAAAAAAATTCCTTGTTGACAAGAGCACATTTCACGAATGTGGAGGAATAATATTGGAAGAAAGTGGCGAGAGGGTGTAAATAATTGTAAAACATAACTCACTACTCCAGCTTTTTTATAAAAAAAGCATTATGTACAAATAAAATAAATAACTTATCTGGAAAAGAATCCAGGTTAATTTTTTGATCATACGCAGTATACAGGGAATTTTTTAACTATGCATCCGCAGCAAGAAATTCACATGATCTTATCACTTAAAAAGAAGTTTTATGGAACCTGAAAATTTTTTCAGACACAAAACGCTAATAAAAGGATCTGCAGCGAATTGACGCATGGTGCAGGGAATGGCAAATCAATCTCAATGTAGACAAGTGTAATGTGCTGCGAATACATAGAAAGATAGATCCCTTATCATTTAGCTACAAAATAGCAGGTCAGCAACTGGAAGCAGTTAATTTCATAAATTATCTGGGAGTACGCATTAGGAGTGATTTAAAATGGAATGATCTTATTAAGTTTATCCTCGGTAAAGCAGATGCCAGACTGAAATTCATTGGAAGAATCCTAAGGAAATGCAATCCGAAAATAAAGGAAGTAGGTTACAGTACGCTCGTTCGCCCACTGCTTGAATGCTGCTCAACACTGGGATCCGTACCAGATAGGGTTGGTAGAAGAGATAGAGAAGATCCAACGGAGAGCAGTGCGCTTCGTTACAGGATCATGTAATAATCGCGAAAGCGTTTCGGAGATGATAGATAAACTCCAGTGGAAGACTCTGCAGGAGAGACGCTCAGTAGCTCAGTACGGGCTTTTGTTAAGGTTTCGAGAACATACCTTCACCGAAGAGTCGAGCAGTATATTGCTCCCTCCTACGTATATCGCGAAGAGACCATGAGGGTAAAACCAGAGAGATTAGAGCCCACACAGAAGCAAACCGACAATCCTCCTTTCCACGAACAATACGAGACTGGAATAGAAGGGAGAACCGATAGAGGTACTCAGGGTACCCTCCGCCACACACCGTCAGGTAGCTTGCGGAGTATGGATGTAGATGTGTTTTAACACCATTCTCACGAAACTTATTTTACCAATAAAATGAACGCCCTTTTAGTTTTTTTCATTTTTGTCTTCAATCATGCCCCGTATTGGCTCTGAGCACTATGGGACTTAACATCTGCAGTCATCAGTCTCCTAGAACTTAGAACAAGTTAAACCTAACTAACCTAAGGACATCACACACATCCATGCCCGAGGCAGGATTCAAACCTGCCCCGTATTAATACTTGCTACGACCTTCTTACCGAGTTTATATTTATGAAAACTCTGACTTGACAGAAACTTATCTGCACGCCTCAGTTAATGTTTTATCGTACTGAAAGTCACTGTGTTGTTAGAAGTTGCTCAAACTATTCTGTACGCATTTACAGACACGGTCATTGCACAGCATTTTTATGAAAAAAATTATATCTCGTCGCCGAGGTATATGAACTGTAGGTACTTACCAGTTCAAAATATAATACTCTGTGCAGCTTCTCTACGGGAATCATTGTTAGGAAAGATGTCGGTAAGTACATTTCTGCATATTTGTCAGTGCCTCCACTAACTTCTTGTACGGTTGGTTGGTTGGTTGGTTGGTTTGGGGAAGGAGACCAGACAGCGTTGTCATCGGTCTCATCGGAGTAGGGAAGGATGGGGAAGGAAGTCGGCCGTGCCCTTTCAGAGGAACCATCCCGGCATTTGCCTGGAGTGATTTAGGGAAATCACGGAAAACCTAAATCAGGATGGCCGGACGCGGGATTGAACCGTCGTCCTCCCGAATGCGAGTCCAGTGTCTTACCACTGCGCCACCCCGCTCGGTTTCTTGTACGGTATCGCCTTTTATCTATCGTTTTTTTAAGCTAGGCGCGCATGCAGTTGCTTCAGAATACACCCAAGCAAACAGCTACAAGTCCAACAGATGTGTTCTTCATGAACCTATCTATTCAGAACTCGTCTCAGTGCTGCGGTAAGTTACTGATAGCATCTGTCATCAAGTTGTATGGTCTCAGGCGACAAAGATTAAAAACTTAACGTTTAGGCGACGTCGTAGTCATTAAAGGCAGCGACGCCGCCATCAACTTGGAGAGATTTAGCAACGCGAAATCTATATCTGAAGGGCCCTGACGGGGATTTTATTCAAACTTCGGTTTGTTAATCATGTACCAATTCATTTGGCATAAATGCAGAAGCGAAACCTGTTGAATTAAGAAATGTTAAAGCTTTTTTCAGAAATGGAAAAAAATAATTCGATCTTTAATCTGATTGTTTTATATGCAAATGGGCAATATTGGGCCTTCTTGGTGAAATCTGTCTTGCTTTATAGATCTGTGGACGGGTAGAATTTGGATGAAATTTCGCACAGGTATTCTTGGCTTAAAGAAATCTACATCTGTCTTAGCTTTGCTCTCCGTAGTTATGAGAAAATGGATATAGAAGTCTTCCGTGTCATTTAAGTTCTAATGACGGCTAGTTGCCGGGCAGGTTCGGTCGGCTTTTACAGAAGCTATATTTACGGACACAGGTTCAAGCACACGTAAGTTATTGATAACTTCTATTCTGTAAATATATTTTACCAACAAAGTAATCACTATTTCAGTATTGCAGATCGTTGTTCGTATGCTGTGTGTCGCATTACAGCTCTCCCAGTTGCGACATAAATTAATCCGCGTTATTTCACGATTCACAGCAGCGTCTGAATTTGTCTTTTCGTATTTCGCCATTTATTAGGAATAGCTTGAGCAGTTAAATGCCTGCTGCTACGTAGCTTTCATTTGCCGTCAAAGGACCAAGAGGAAAACACTGTAATCGATCAGTTCATTACGGTTAGCGTACATACTGAGGACAAGTCCAATATTTGTGAGGAAATTACGAAGTGTCATTAAATGTAAGTGGAAAATTTTGGACTCACCCACATTTAGCACAACTGTTTAACCAGTTTTCGGAGGTCAGTAAAAAGAATCAGTTTGCAGTGCAACGGCATAGTTAATTGGCCTTTAGCAGACGACGACACGTTGGTATCAGTAAAGACAGGCAAATGGAATACTGGAGGAAGAGCCAGCCAAAAAGTCATCAAGAGAGGGTACAAATAAAAATATTCATTTGAGAAGTGAAAATACTTCCAGTTTGGGTCGTGTCATTTAACTGAGGCAGCGAAGCCTTGTGTTCCTTCAAGTTTTTTTTTTTTGTTTTTTTTTTAAACGTAAAGTGCCACCCGATCGTTTGTGTAGCGTGGGACGTATGAACTACATAGGTGTTAATTCTATGGAGTAAAGTAGTTAAGTTTAATTTTTATATATAAATTCAGAATAATTAGCAGGTAATATTTCTTTCATTCTGTCATTTATTTATTAAAACAAAAAACTTCATCAAACGAATGGGATTATTTATAATGTTAAAATGGTTGTCTTGAAACAAAGTATATTTTACCTGAGAAATGTTGAGTATGACGCCTTAGCATCTACGCCAACAGAACAGCTCGGCAATTGGACTGATTGATTGAGAGGGTTTATGGGACCAAACGGCGAGGTCATCAGTTCCACGATTCCGAAGCTACTCACAGAAGAAAGAGGGTCCACTAAAAACGAACGGATCCAGTCAGGAGGTTGGAATCATACAATAATGAAGTTACCACGCACACAGTAAAAGGCATGAAAGGTGAGACCAAATCTAAAAACTGGAAAAAAAGGGGCGGTCTTTCCATGGTGGAGTTGTCATGGGCTCCCAAAACGAGAAGACACGAAGTGGGGTCCCAACCACAACCAACCTGCCCCTGCTCCAAGATCGGCAATTGGAAAACAATGTTGTTTCGCGCTAAAAGGCTAAGAAAGTATATATTTTCTTTCAGTGACAGATCTATGTGAAGTTTCATACGAATCTATGAGCCATAGTAGTTTGCTTCCGTTATTAGCCGGTTAGAAAGTAGCAATGAATTAATCATAAAGTTACTGAACATAACATTCCCAGACAGCCTTTAGCAATTTAGGGAAAAATCTACTACACCTGGCTGATTCAGACGGAATTCCAACTTAGTTCCGATCAATCGCTTCGACTGCTTTTTCTAAGAACTATGAAAAGTTTTTGGCAGCTTGAAGAAACCTAAGAAAAACACTTCTGAGGAATCTTAAGGCGCGATTACTAGCAATTATTATTTTCAAACTGCAAAATATCATAAAAGTTTCGTCACTTTTCGGAACGAATTTGAGTGTAACGGATGGGCGCGCGTTAGATAAGATAACAGCCACTTGTCATTCTGATAACAGACGGCTGTACACTAGCTCCGTCCATAAATGTACGGAGAGTAAAGCCGGGAAGCAGTATTCCAAGACAGTGGCCTAGCAAAGCTGCAGTTTATAGCTAAAATTTTCTATTTTGGAGTAAAAAAAATACAAGTATCGCTTATTCAAATGACTATAAACATCTACTGACGGAATTACGACCTACTTCTACAGCGCCTCATCTTAACTGTTTCGGCGCTGACTGCAACGAAAAGTGCTTCATAAGGAGCGACACCTGGAACACAAAGATTTTCGGTCTTTCTCACGGTTTTTATGAAAAATCTAACGAAGATCACAGCGGAGCGGGGTTTTTTGAAGCGGAACTCCGGAAGTTACCGACACACATTTCCTGGTCCCGGCTTCCTGAGGTGCCAGCTGATACAAGGCGCGACTCAACCGCGAATAGGGCCACGACGGAGTCATCAGAGTTGAAACAGAAGCTACAACTGGGGAGATCGGCCGTGCCTTGTTCAATGAGACCACCCCTGCATTTGCCTCCAGCAGTTTACGAAAACTACGGGAAACCAAAATTTGCATGACGTGATGAGGGCTCGAACTCCAGTCCTCCAAAATGCAGTTCGCATGTCTTAAGCAGTGCACGACCTCACTCAGTCTCAATCGCGGAAGTCTTATTGGCTTCACAGGACGGCGAATATCCGAGACTGCAGCAGTCATCTAATCTATTCTACATACTGTGGTAGGAAATAGGCTGTTCTTAAACACACGCACCAGTGAATGTCGTTATTGCCTTCTACATGAAACTGAATAAAAGACTGATAATCCACGTTTATTTTTTAAATTTTAGACAGCTTTTTTCATAGGCTCCACCGAAGAAAGATTTGTTCGTGTCTGCGTTTACAGTCATTTCAGAGTACAGCATGAGAATGGCCAGTATAGTTTGAGTAAATTGAAGGATACAGAAAAGTTCGATTTTTTCTTACTAAAAAAAACAAAAACAAAAAAACATTGTATTCATATACGAACAGGGAGTGTGATGCACGTATCCATTTTGTACTCCGTAGTTGCTTAAAATAGGGAGAAGGTTTTAAGCTTATAGCTAAGGTAAATAATACTAGTTCTTCCTTAACAAAATCCTTACCAGGTTGGACTAACAGAAAAGAGAGGAAAGAATCAGAAGAGCTGCATGAACATGTTTTTTTAGCCACCATTAGTGTTTCACAGAGATCTTCAACAAATTGCAATGGTAGACTTACCAGAAAGACGATGAGCAGAAACTATAAATTCGAAGAAGGGGGGGGGGGGGGGGCGCAAGTGAGGAAACTTATTACTTCCTAAATCATACACTCATGTAATAGCAAAAGGCTAAAATTACATGTATTCGGAGGTCATGCAGGAAAAAGTATATAGACAGTCTCTTCTCTCCGTCGGTCATCTGCGAAAGCAATAGACGACGAGAAATTGAAGGGGTTGCTGGAATAATGAATTAACCCACAAGATCGTATCCATAACGAATATTCACTCTGCAGAAGAGTATTAATAGATTTGCAACTTCCGGGCAGATAAAAAGTGTGTGCAGAAACTGGTCTCTAACAGATAGTGTGATCACACTAACCCTTACTCAACCGAAGGTTAGCGCTTTCTTACGCCGACCCCTTCAGTCGATACTCCTCCGCTGTGTATACTTCCCCGGTGGCTTATAGAGTACACACGTATAGAATCTTTTGTCTATTGCCTATGTCTATTGCCTATTGTCTATGTCGAACTAGCTTATTTATTTCAAAAACATTGATGCTACAGTAACGGTCTGTCATGATTCTTATTTCTGCTACATGTTACCAGCGTACAATCATGCTTTGGCAGAGCATAAAATTGTATTGCAGCTTGACGATCAGACAAGGTTTTTACAATTCTTTGGAAAAGTTTAGCAGCCTGACTCATTGAAGGGTAACTACGGAGATGTATCCGTGGTCTGGCTCGCTAAAAATTTTTTCATCTCCATGATTTGGAAGACAGGAGAAACAGAACAGGTGCCGCGCATTTGCTGCTCAGCACTACGACCACCTCTGCGTTACTCTTCTGTATTCCTACACACACAATACTACAAGTATTTTCACACGATAAAAAAATACACGTTTGAAACAGGCAAACGTAAACTAATCATGACGCTCTGTATTACCACAGGCAACAGGAAGAGGAAGGGAGGAGGGGCATAGGTAGCTCACCTCCCCCCCCCCCCTTTCCTGAAACCTGGAGTACAGAATTTTATACAGAACTATCACACTATTTCTAGAAGTGAGTGGATAACCATCGATTCTCTGGGATATAGTAAGTTTCTGTCACCTATAAAAACTTAGTTGGTGTGCCAAGACACGCCTGGAAACTGACCATCTCATTTATATAAAAAATAGCCGTTTTAGAGTCTTGCCTACCCCTTCCCCGGAAAAAAAAAATTTCTGTGGGCGCCTATGTGCATTACGTAATAGTTTTGTCACATCTAAAAGGAAGGAAGGAAGAGAAGAAAATAATTCATTAGACGACCATGAATCAGTAACAAACTAGACGGCAATTCTCTGCGTGCTCCCTGTATTTTCAAGATAAAGGGCGATTGGTGAAAAAATTCTCGCCGAAATTAGTTTAGTTGTAACAAAGCGGATCTGCAAATGCCGTACAGCATCGTAAACTGGTTTCACTTAGGTTTTACCAATACAATAACGCAGGATTGTGGCGTTCACTAGGAAGTCATCAGTGAATGTGTTACTTTGCTAGGAGCAGAACATAAATCAGATTGAAGGAATATGAATACCACTCCCAGTTTTTCCTATCGCGTTGCGATAACTCGTGGAGTTTAAAACAATGTCTTTCCGAGTGACTCCCCAATAATCTATTTCTGGTTAAGGCTCCAGGTGCATGGGTCATTGACGGCCGGAGTGGCCGAGCGGTTCAAGGCGCTACAGTCTGGAGCCGCGCGACCGCTACGGTCGCAGGTTATGCGTGATGTCCTTAGGTTAGTTAGGCTTACGTAGTTCTAAGTTCTAGGGGAAGTTAAGTCCCATAGTGCTCAGAGCCATTTGAAACATTTTCGCATGGCTCATTGTTTTTCTCTACTTTACAGCGATATTATGAATTTGAACAACATGATACAAGAGTCATCCGTGAGTGGAAATGGGCCGGTTGTCTGCGATGTTGCTCTTTCAGAGTGGAACTCCCTTTTTGCAACTAATTTACTCTAAATGAAACCTTCCTGGAAATCGACATGTCAGATAATCATTAAAATCTCCATCTTACCAACAGAGGCATCCGATCATTGTAGAATGGTTTCGTTGGAAACAGCACTGCCCGCAAAAGCCAAGAGGTCTGCGCTCGAGTCCCTGTGTAATCTGCGTGTAAAAGGAAAATCAAACTTTAATGTTCTGTCGACAGCGAGGTCATTAGAGGCGGAATATCAGCTCGCATTCGGGAAACGAAACCCGCAGTGACCTTCCCAGGCAAACTATGCCGGCTTTTACTTCAAGCGATTTAGAAGAAGTGGAAACTGTAAACCAGGATGGGTGTACAGGCAACTGAACCGCCGACCTCTCGATTTAGAGTCCACTGTCATAAAAACTGCGGCATCTCACTGTCTCTGGGGAAATATACAGATTATTGAAACCACAATTTACGGATTATGTTTTATATCCCGGCAGGATGGTAACATACACAAGGCGTTATCAAAATTTTCCGTTCGAAGGCCGTACAGTCCAGAATCGGTATGCCGATCAGGCAAAATCTCCGTGAGCGTTGAGGTAATCACTACGCCGATACGCTCCAGGTTGAAGATACTCGTCTGGTAAAAACACCATGTCTTGCTGCCCGGAGGAGTCCTAACTGCCTGTTGCAAATCCCCGTCCGACAGGAATCGTCGACCCTTCAAGGCATTTTTTTAAGGGACCCAATAGCTTGGGAAGACGTAAGGACTACAGGATGTGTGTTCGAGCGTCTCCCACTTGTCCGTAATGGATGAGGCTAGCTTCCGAGATCGACAGGCGTCTTGTGTCGACCATTCCACAACTATGGTTCTCGTCTCGACGTACATGCGGCCCCCAAACACTGAATGTCTATCGGTGTTTTGTCCTTCGGCAGCCAAGAAAAGAATAACAGTGCATTGATCCTGTTTGGACTCATTTGGTAATAGTGTCGCCATAGTTCGCGTTTACACATTTACCGTACGCACGTCGGAAAGACGCGAATGCAACAATAATCTCTTGCCTACATGTCGGTGCTTATATACCCGCAACGCAGTAGCGGTACGTCTCACGTACGCTGCCGCGACGCCTTCAAACGGAAACTTTTTGATCACTTCTCACAGTTTACTGTGGTGTCCTTTATTTTAGGAGACGGTGAGATGGGTGCTGTAAGTGGTTGACGTGCTATATCCTAGCTTGCTCTACACTTTGGTCGGCAGCAAGTTTTAACCTGTTCTTAGGAGAGCTGACTCAACGATTTATTTCTTTAGTGATCACGTATCCATACTTCCTGACAAACCACACTCTCAGCTGCATATTTGTATACTATCGTTACATTTGGAGACTAATTATAGGAACAATTTAATTTGTGGAACCGAAGGTGAATATGCGCGTGAATGCGACACATAGAGCATTAATAAACTTTCAGTAATATTTTCTTTATCGTTGATAGCTTTTTAAGCATTTCAACGACATTACTCTCGCACTGTTTTGGTACCGACGCTAATAACTGCAACGTGGAGCGTCGAAAGCCTATGATCAAATCAGTCCGGTCTCTGGCCAGTACTATGTTTATACTGGTCGACGTTTGTGTGCTGTTTCCTTATTCACCTGGCCATCAGCGACCGGATCACTTTATACATTTCACAGCGCAGTGAAATCTCTGGTGGTATCAGAAAACCGCTACAAGATTGCCTTCCAATCCCTTCTTTCCACACATTCTAGCTGACTTAACTGGCCACCAAAGGGTAAAGGCGCTCTCATAGCAAATATTTAGCGGAACTTTGCTGCGTATAACATGCGTGCAAAGACGAGATGATTACTGACAGCTGATAATGCTTTGCAAAAACAATACGATATCCATGCGTATCCGGGATTTTCTCGCAAGGTGAGCCGCACGTAAAACAGAATTGTCTTGGAACACAAAGACAATTTCAGATAGTCTATTTCAGCACTAAACGTCCAAATGGGTGGAGAAAGTTGACCTCGTTGAACCACGTGACTGCTGTCTGCAGACATATCTATTGGCGAAGTGTCCCGTCGTATTTGCGATAAGGTGTTACACATCCGCGATAGGGAAGAAAAGCGACAAGATACGATGGCGCGATATCACGTGACGTCACAGTTCCTGCAAGGCGCGAACACCGTGGGCCTGTTCTAGCTGTCACAGAGATGCCGTCAACCACCTCACCTCTTTAGCCCTCCTGGCCTAGGCTTCATGTGAGCGTGGTCAAACGTCAGTTACAGACTTTAACAATTTTTAATTTTTTGTGACCCAACTGCCAACTTCTGTTGACAATCTGTTACCAATAATACTCGCTAAGTCTTACTGTGAATTTAATGCCTTTCTTTCAACAAAATTGTAGTATAATCATGTAAAGAAAACAGTTTAATAGATTTTTGTATATAAACTTTGCTGCATATTCACAATGACCGAAAGCCTAAATAAATAAATATTGCAGACTATAATCTGCGCCACTTAACTAAATGTTTCAGATAGAGGGGTCACAGATTTATTTACGCAGATTCTTTAATTTTAGCACTGATTCTACCACAGTCGTTTCGTGGGGATATCTTGTGATCGATGAGTTATGAGTGAAAACCGAGATGAAAAACGCAAAACACAGTGCAAATCACTGTGATTCCCACCATATCACACACACTGAATAACCAAACTAGCTTTTCTTTCGGAAACAAAATCACGTGAATATTCTGTGAAAGAGGAGGTTGGCGGATACCGCGTGCAATCTACAATTCCAGGCTTTTTTTTATTTTTTTTTAATACAAATCTGCCCTTCCATTCGTCTGTCTATCTGTCCACTGTTGCTCTCAGCAGTATGGCAGTCCTATCTAAAGCACCATCTGTACTCTCAAAAAACCAGATAAAATGCTACAGCATAAAAAGGCCTAATGTCAGATAACCCTACATCCGTACTCTGCAGACCACAATGTAACGCATGGCAGAGGGCATTCACTGAAGAGACATGCCTGCTTCAAAGGAATTAATGAGACAACAGACGTGTTCTGTTCTGAACAATAAAAACTACACACAGATCCATTAACGCCTATTTGTTTACCTTTGAGTGCAATAGTGTTGCACAGAAGCTACGCAGATGGTCACTAGAGATCTCTGGTGAGTTATCGAAACTAATCAAAACACTCTACTTTTGCTGCGGCAGTCGAGATTATGCACGTGATCGTATCGCACCGAATGCGTTGTTTGCCAGCAGTGACACGAAAAAAAAAAAAAAAAAAAGAAAGTTTCAACGATAAGTGCGCAATCTAATTAAGACGAGATCACTTGAAATGAAACCTTGAGGTAAGGTTACACCACGGAGATAAAACGACTTTTACGTTGAATAACACGCATTTTATTCGCTATCCATAATCAAGAAGAAATGAGAAATGTATATTAGGTGTCAGCAGCCGAAGGTTTCATTTGTTCATCCGCAGTTAAGAACTCGGTATGGGCAATTAATTATATTCTTTGTCAACTACTGTATGAAAATAATGTATATTCTTTAATGACTTCTTTAATTGTATGGACAAACAAAAAAAAATCATTTTTTTGCGGTACGTTCTTAGGCTTTCTGACAGTTGATGGAATTTTTCACAGCGAGCTCGATGGAACAAGGGTTAATACTCTAGACTAGAATTCGCGAGGAGTGTAAATCCCCAGGCAGTTTTTCTCACCTCAATTTCCCCAAATTTCGCCGCATCACTTTTTTTTAAAAAAAAGATCGCGGTTGATTCTTGTTCAACCCGGTCTTGTAGCGTCCCTGTGTGAGGATCCCTGCATCGACAACACGTAAGAATCTAGCCTGAAGTTACTACCATTACCGATTCTCCTGGAAACATCTATGCAAAATAACTGTTTCGTAGAGACGAAAAAGAAACACAATTTCGCCGGTTATTTGCAGATGTTATGCTGTCTGTCAGTAGATATAGCAGAGTAAGCCGCACTGCTAAATTTAAGTAGTAAATGTCGCCCATTAAGATGAGCAAATGTTGGAGTTTATGCCTAGGATAGTTATACAAAAACTGAACGGAATAGTGTACAGAAACAAAATGACACTCACAGAAGATAGTGCATAGGTACCAAAAGACAAGTGTAATGAAAAAGAGGAAAGAATGACGCAGAAAGCGGAATTAGGTGTTTAAAAAGCTAGCATTGCGCATGTAGATTTAACAGTAGGTTCACCTTAGAACTAGCTACGTGAATTGGGCCCACGGTCAAGAAACAGCTCATTTGAGTTTGCAGCTCTCGTATTTTTCGTGTTTGCAGTTAAAATTGTTGGATGTAAGGTCCGCCAATAATGCAAAACACCGTTTTTTTCAAAGTTCCCACTTTGAAAAAAACGGTGTTTTGCATAACTGGCGGACCTTGCATCTAACAATAGATGTAGCATAAGAACGATGCCTGCGTAAGTTTATGGTGACAGAACTGTCCCGTCCCACACAGCTTTCGAATTCGTATCTATTCGTGCTTCACTTACTAGTCCCCAGAGCTGAATCATGTGGACTGCAGTTTTTTGCGGTCTTGTTAAGTAAATATATTTTGCTACTTAACATTTGTCTTAGCACCTGTAGCCAATGACACTATAACAGCTCCTCTTTACGTTAACTATTGCTGAAAGTTTGGGTCTGTTAGTAGTGACATTTAAGGCATTACCCTCACGAGTCGATTCTCTAACTGCCCGAAGTAATTTTCGCAAAACAAACAAAAAAAGTTAGGAGCAACCGCACACGAATCCTTGCCCGTGACACGTTTTATTCGTGTGACTCGTATTCTACAGGAGGCAAAGTCTCCCTCTGGTACAACGGCATGATCAGGAAATTTACGCGCGATATTCTCCAAGTTTTATCTGGAGCTCTCTGACAATGCAGCTGGTCTATAAAACCTATTACCATTCTGACGCACGTTTGATACTTGCCCTCACTCTGATTATGCCACAGTCGACATTTGTAATAACGTCAGTAGTTATTACGTGCTCTTTACGGCGTGCTATAAATTTCGCGGCGGCTGTGACAGACAGACGTCTGTTGACCAAATAAGTAATTTCGTAGTATGTAACCTTGCAAATGAATTTAGCGGGAGATGATGTTTTCCACAGTGATCGCGGCTCATGTAATAGGTATGCGGCGGAAACAAATGGGTTGACGCCGGCGCGACACGCCGTACTGAGCTCTAAAAACGTCGCTTTCGCGTCGCAGTACGGCGCGACCGCTAAAGATACCGGAGGCCTCGCGTGGCCAACAGCTGCCGGCTTACCTCGGGGCTGCGCGACGTCCTCCAATGCGTGCTGCTCCCAGACGAGCACGTGGTTGCCCAGGTGGGCGCTGCCGTTCGCAGCCCTGACGGAGCCCGGCGTAACGCGAGCATTGCTTCGGCTCATCTCTCGGCACTGGTGTCTGCGCGGCCGCCGCCGCCGCCTGCTCTTAATAACCGCCGTCACGTGACCTGCGGCAGCCAATGGGCGCGCGCCGGCGTGCCGCTTGCGTAACAGCACGCGCTACGGTGCGCGCTGCAGCGGCGCGCGACCACGTGCTGGCGGCTGTACGCGCCTCAGCTTGCCCGCAGGGGTGCGCGGTGTGTGCGCGCCGAAACGGAAGCCAAGGACGAGGCCGGATGTAGGTCGAAACCTAGCCGTCGCTCCCGTGACGAGTGTGCGTCACTGCTGCGCGTACGCGGTTATATCTTTGCAATTATGACTTGACTCGCCACTTTCTTTAAGAAATACAGCGACCAGCCAATTTTTATGTATTTATATTTATACCTTCTTCTTCTGCTGCTGCTGCTGCTGACTAGTGTTTCCCATGTTTGTTGGCCGCATCCTGTGGACGTACCGATCCAACTACTGCCACCTCTCTTGGGTGGTCGTTTCCCTTGGGGTCGTCCATGTTTACAAATTTTTAGTCACGAAATAGAGGGGAGACTACCAAGGATTCTTTTGGAGTAGTCAGTCATCTGACTGGTTTGATGCGGTCCTCCATGAATTCCTCTACTGTGCCAACATTTTCATCTTAGAGTAGCACTTGCAACTCCTCATTTGATTGCTGGATTCATCCAAATCTCTGTCTCACTCTATAGTTTTTACCCTCTAAATATCCTTTTTGACAATGTTGACTGGAATACTCTCTTTCAAATTCTGAAGGTGGCGGGGTAAGATAACGGGAGCGAAAGGCTATTTACAATTTGTACAGAAAGCAGATGGCAGTTATTTAGAGTCGAGGGACGTGAAAGGGAAGCAGTGGTTGGGAAGGGAGTGAGACAAGGTTGTAGCCTCTCCCCGATGCTATTCAATCTGTATACTGAGCAAACAGTAAAGGAAACAAAAGAAAAGTTCGGAGTAGGTATTAAAATCCATGGAGAAGAAATAAAAACTTTGAGGTTCGCCCATAACATTGTAATTCTGTCAGAGACAGCAAAGGCCCTGGAAGAGCAGCTGAACAGAATGGACAGTGTCTTGAAAGGAGGGTATAAGATGAACATCAACAAAAGCAAAAAAATGGTTCAAATGGCTCTGAGCACTATGGGACTCAACTGCTGTGGTCATCAGTCCCCTAGAACTTAGAACTACTTAAACCCAACCAACCTAAGGACACCACACACAGCCATGCCCGAGGCAGGACTCGAACCTGCGACCGTAGCGGTCGCTCGGTTCCAGACTGTAGCGCCTAGAACCGCACGGCCACTCCGGCCGGCCCTTGCATCTGTCTTCGCACCTTTATTTTCGCTGCCGTTAACTTTTACCGTATCTTTCGTTACCGCTCCAGTTTCTGCTGCATATCTCGTAAACGGACGCACCATTATTTTATTTACCCCTCGCTGATCATAAATTTGTTCCTCCATACGCTTATTCTCCAGACATCAGGTTACCCTTACTGCCGTTGTCACCTGGTTTCTCAGTTCCGTGGGATTAGAGTAGAGTTGTCTTCAGTAATGAGTTCTGTTTATCAACGAACACGCGTCCGCAGACGACCTGGACAGCGGTGGATACCTACCTGACTCTCGCCCGCCATACAGCCCAATAACAATGGGTGATGGTCTGGGGTGCCACTTCTTTTCATAGCAGGACCCCTTTGGTTGTCATCTGCGGCAGTCTTACAGCCCAGCGGGATGTCGACGAAATTCTACGCCCCGTTTTGTTGACCTTCTTGGCAAGCCATCCTGGGCTTACATTTCAGCAAGACATTGCCCGCCCACACACGCTAAGGGTTTCTACTGCTTGCTTCGTGATTGTCAAACCCTACCTTGGCCGTGAAGGTCGCCGGATCTCTTGCCAACTGCGGATGTTGGGGAGCATTGTGGGCAGGGTGCTCCATCCAGATCGGGATTTTGGGGATCTAACGCAGTTAGACAGATGTTGGCAAGATATCCCTCAGGACGACATCCAACAACACTCTTAATCAATACCAAGCCGAATGACTGCTTGCATAACGGCCAGAGATGGACCAACGCGTTATTTACTTGCTCAGTTTGGGAAACACTTTCTCTTTAATAAATTACCCATTTTTTAAAAATTGTAATCATTTGGTTTTCTGTACACGTACATCACATCTACCGATTTCCCTCCCGTTTGGATAATTCCTTCGCGGTGAGTGGTTTTTTTTCGTTTTGTCTATTATGTATTTGGGCGTCAAATAATGATGTTTTACTTGGAGTAAGTTGTGCGTGGAATTATGGTAGATTTTAAACAAAGAAATCCGATATGATATTATAAAGGAAGAGGTGCTATAATAACTCAGTGACAATAAGAAATAACATTCTTCCAGTATGAACCAAATTCAAACAGTTGCAATTGTAAACGTAGGCTTCCGTGACCGTTGTCACTGTCAATAAAATTCTTCTGGATTTGAGGCCGCATTGTCATCTATAAAATTCCGACGTTTCAGCGACTGTTGCAAGGTGCCTTCCTCAGGGTGTATTGCTAACTGCTGAATGAGTACTAGTTTGGTTCCTTATACTTATTAGGCGCCTTGCAACAGTCGCCGAAACGTCGGAATTTTATTGATGACAACCCAGAAAAATTTTATTGACAGTTACAATTCCTTATCTGCCGAAAATTGAACACATTTTACTATACTATAAATGTCTGTACGTAACGTAGCTATGTCCTCGCAAAGCACTAAGCTTGTCTGTAGGAACATATTTCGGGTTTAAGATGTCATAATGTAATAAAAACACTGATGAAAATGATAATTATTACCCGAAACGTCCTGTGCGCAAGATAAATAAAGTAAAAGAATTAGTAGTAGGACTTTGAACAGAGAATGTTGTATGACAAAACTAAATCCTTAATTTCACGTATCATACCTTTGAGCAGTCATTTTATAATTAACAAAATTTTTAAAAATGAGAGGAAAGGGAGGTAAAGAGAAAGCTTAGTGATTATGCCAACTCTACGTCGGTATTATCGTGTATGATAGTGAACTGAAGATCCAACATTCATTCTTTTATAATGATTATTAATACCTGTAAATGGCTACATACATGTCCCTCATTTAGTGCCTGGGGCACGCGGAGTATCTCCTTAAGGTTTTAAACTCCGTCGATGACGATGTCATTATCGATTAAGCATAATTTAAGATTGGTGGGAAGACGTGCGTACTTACCAAAGGAGCAATCCCGGCATTTGCCTTCAGAGATTAGCCACCTAAATACGGTAGGAGGTGCCCAGATCGGTTACCTCTTTAAGGAATAGTAGTTTCACAAACTCTGTAGCACCATCACACGTGAAGCGAGAGCGCAACACCCTTTTTTGAATTTGTATAATTAACTGGCGCTAAGTTAAGCAAACGTTTGGGCCCACCGAACAACACTGTCAACTGTCAAATGGGGAGATTAGATTTGCAGCAGCAGCGTCTACGAGTAAACACGGAACGGACCAGCCGTTCCGGCAGACAACACTGTTGTCTTCCCGCGGCACTCTTATCTGTAGGGAGGGCGGTGACGAGTCTCTATTTTCCAGTGACAAACAGGCAAGCGTCTAGTTTATCAATTACATCAGTAAGTATCTTCTCGTTGCATCTCAGTATGTAGCCACATAAACAAATCATTTATGTATTCATCACAAATAAAAAAGTGCAACCAGCCACACGTTTCAAAGACAGCTTCAGTTTGCCGATCGTCGGACGGCAGCTAGGATTTCTTGTACAAATATCACGTTATTTTGGCCTTTATGCATTACCATTATGGGTAAAATAATGGCATTTATGTTTTGTCAGTTCACTGTAAGGTATCAGAAGCAATGTGACTTACAGGTGTACGCGACGACGTTCCTATCACGGATTTACTTGAAATTTTGTACGCTTTTAGTAGTCCATTAGGACAACATAATGAGCAAGTAGTAAAGCATACTACTTAGGCTATTTCGAGAAAATTGCAAGTGAAATTTTACGCGTCAATGACGTAGCGGTGCGAACCTGAGTATAAGATGGCGGCGGTAATGTGGGTAGCGTTCAAGCTCGGTAATCGGTGGATCGCTGACTCGAGTCCCGTCATGTATTTTTCAGTTTGTATTTTTCGACACTAGTCATATTATTTCGTACATATTACATTTGATGTAAGGACATGTGTATTTGCATGAACTTGTATTGAATTTCTAATCATACCTATTTGTTTGCCAATTTTTATTACCAGAACAAATATTATACTTAAAACTGTCGACAAGTAAACGACCAAACGCATAAAGCTTTCTTGAAAATGTATGCCTGTCTTGATTTCGAAAATCTACACACAATCGGGTGAGGTACTTAGAACTGCTTTGCACCTGGACGCTTCGATCTGCTGAGACAGGTTTCTAGGACGAGGGATAGGATTAGAAAGCTCAAGTCAAACACCGATAAGCAAAGGTGTAAGTAACTTCGCATTACAATATGCCAGAATATGAGGCTGATGAAAAATTAAGGGTCGGATATGCGTTCGACACTACAAGATGCAGGATTTTTTTTTTTTTTTCATACAGACACGGAAAACATAAATTAGAACGGCATCTACAACATCGAATGAAAGCTATTTTTCGCATGTACTAGGAATCTTCACAGCTGTTAAGGAAAAACAGATTTTTACACCGGAAGCAGTTCCCCTTTTTTTTACGAAGTATCTTCTGTAGTGATTCAGCAAATGTGGATACAGGTGTTTGTATATTTTGGTTGTTTTCGATTAAAAACAGTCATTTCTTAATAAAGCTGGGGTGAAATTTTTTCATGGCCTTTCTGCCTTTAATTAAAATATTCAGCAAACGACTGCTTCTCTCCTCTTTGTTTACCGAGCGAGGTGGCGCAGTGGTTAGACTCTGGACTCGCATTCGGGAGGACGACGGTTCAATCCCGCGTCTGGCCATCCTGATTTAGGTTTTCCGTGATTTCCCTAAATCACTCCAGGCAAATGCCGGGATGGTTCCTCTGAAAGGGCACGGCCGATTTCCTTCCCCATCCTTCCCTAATCCGATGAGACCGATGACCACGCTGTCTGGTCTCCTTCCCCACACCAACCAACCAATCTCCTCTTTGTTAGTGGACTTTAGCTGTCGAAAGAAAGTTCGTTATACATATATACTTGGCAGATTTGTCATTTTGCACTTTCTCTTATGATACATTGGCGATATTTACACTTCACGTCTCTTTTATAAAATAGAACTGCAGTTATGTGTATTCGCACTCAGCATAGTATTGCAGTGTTTACGTTTTTTCAAAAATGGTTCAAATGGCTCTGAGCACTATGGGACTTAACTTCTGAGGTCATCAGTCCCCTAGAACTTAGAACTACTTAAACCTAACTAACCTAAGGACACCACACGCATCCATGCCCGAGGCAGGATTCGAACCTGCGACCGTAGCGGTCGCTCGACTCCAGACTGTAGCGCCTAGAACCGCACGGCCACTCCGGCTTGCAGTAAGCGTAAGACGTAGAAACTAGTAATAACTGATTTTAACAGCTGCTGCGCAAGATAGCGATGCAAACAATTTATGTCCCTTTCTTTCATTGAAATTTTTTTAGAGTTTAATAATTGTGTCAAATGGACCCTTTGCGCGAAATTCATGCCCCTATCAGCAGCCTGGGCTGTGGGGGTATGACTGGCCCCTCTATCCCTCTATCCCCCCCTCCCCCCCCTCCTGCCGTCCCAGGCTCCACTGCGATGCTGTGCATACAGTGTAGTGCCGTGGTAGTGTGGTTGTTGACGAAAACAGCGAGGGAAGGACATGAGTCAGGGTGCCAGCGCATAGCTTACCCCTCTCCCATACCCCACTCCGTGAGTCACTGCAGAAGGATTTTAGCGTTTAGTTCCGTTTTGTGGTCAGAAAGTGAACGACACTTAAGAAATATTTTGAAAGTATACCCATGCTACCGGCGCGAGCCTCATTCTTTACATAAACAGCAAAGTAGGTTCAGGAAGAAAATAATAATTGGACGTAACTTTGTCAAATCTGTCGGGAGTGAAACAGAACTACCTCTTATGTTACACCAACTAACGAGACCAAACTGTGGATAGTATTAAGTAACTGGTATTAAGTATTAAAAATGACATTTACCAGACGCCACAGTCCAATAATTTTGGAACTGTGACTTTGCTGCAAACTTCCATTCAGACATTTTGCAGGGAGACTCAGTTCCACTGTGGATTTGAACTGTTTTTCCGAGATTGAAAAGCTGTTATCAACTCCCAGGGTTGGTCTGCATATCACCTCCACCTGCGAACCAGCTCACACGGATAGTTATGGTAATGCGGTCGGAGAGAACCTGCATTTTTCGTATTCGCTGAATATTCCTTCAACTGGAAGTAATTTCACGTGCAAGTAACTAAAATCATGACCTTGATACCTATACGTCTTTAAAAAGCTTCTGATACTACAAACGCTGTTACATGATAATTATGCGACAAGGTGACAAAACTTCCTCCCTCAGATCAGTATTAGGAAGAGAGATAGTTTCATTTACGTAACACTTAGGTTTTATCTGCCCCTCTGTTACTAATATAACAACAACAACACAACAATTACTAAAAATGGTTCAAATGGCTCTGAGCACTATGGGACTCAACTTCTGAGGTCATTAGTCCCCTAGAACTTAGAACTAGTTAAACCTAACTAACCTAAGGACATCACAAACATCCATGCCCGAGGCAGGATTCGAACCTGCGACCGTAGCGGTCTTGCGGTTCCAGACTGCAGCGCCTTTAACCGCACGGCCACGTCGGCCGGCCAACAATTACTAAAACCTATGACTAACCATGCTACATTTCCATCTTTCGCTGTATGGACTCCTGTGTAAGCGACCACTAAAGAAGCATTCAGAAGATACTGTCAAATAACAGTGCAAGGTGCTAACTGCGAAGAGTTTACTTTTAATTAAGATGCATCGAAAAAGCGTTAGCGCTATTTCTGGGAATGTACAGAGCTACCAGAACATTTTGCACGTTTACCAAGCTTATTACACTCAGCCTCTCAAAGAAATCCCCAGGCGTTGAAACAAGTGGTTTTCAGATTCACTTTAAAAGTCTTCTGCGCTTTTTGTTTACTGATTCATTACAGCAAAGAAATAAGAGAATAGGCATGATTTCGGGATGCTCACTATTATAATTCCGGCTCGCCTGTCATAATAATTTCTCGGCGTCTTCCTAAGTGCTAACCATAAAGGCTCTACTCATATCACATGCGAAGAGCCTATCTTAAGCCAATTCGCATTTAGGCAGATTATCTTTTACGATGTATTATAAAGATAAGTATCGATTTCAGTAGGATAAAAAAGAGGAAACTTTGCTAATGAACCGTAGCTATAGTATGCTTAGTAAGAGTGTCTAAACCATTGGCGTGGTTCCACCGTTGGCAGCAGTCACAACAGTGATATACGTAGGGGTATGCGTCTGGAACGATTTAAGGTTGAAATATCACAGAGTGATTTGAAAAGGCAAGAGGCAGGCTGTGTTTAACTGAGAGCTGCGAGGAAATTTATCTACTTTGAGCGCACCACTAGCACTGCTTCAGGTAGCTACATTACATAGATGCCAGTAAAGTTGCCAATGAACACGAAACTTAGTATCAAGTTTGTTTCTGATATATTGGTAACGGACCATGCCCGAAATGCGTAAGTTAAATTTTACAGTAAATGGATTCTTGTTATTTAGCGGCTTTAAACATTGTTAAGCGGGTGCTCAGTTAAAAGTATAAAGTCCTGCACGATCTCGTGCCTCAAGTTCGTCCACGACGAGAGGTTGGTAACAAAACCCTCCTTCGACCGATTCTCGAGCCCTCTTCGCCCTTCTTATCAGCGCTGTCGATTGGGATTGATAGAGGAGATACAAAAGACTAAGAACAACTGCACGTTTCGTCGCTGTGTCGCTTTAGTCATCGCGAGAGTTAGGGCGGAGCTCAATCTTCTACAGTGATAGGCGCTTAAGCGGGCGTTGTGCATCTTTGAGAGGTTTGTTGTTAAAATCGTGAGAGCATACGTTACTAGGAGATTCTAGCAACACTTAAGGCGGGAAACTATGAAAAATACGAGGCCATACAGAGGCTTACCGGCAACAATTCTTTTGCGCAACACATTCGTGCAAAGAAAAGGGACCCTCCCCCCCTCTCATCTCCCCCACCCCTACACACACACACACACACACACACACACACACACACACACACACACACACACACACACACAGAGAGAGAGAGAGAGAGAGAGAGAGAGAGAGAGAGAGAGAGAGAGAGAGAGACTCTCATTGGCACAACATGTCCTTTCAATCACACACTATATTATGGTTGGCAGACGATACCCCGTCAACGTAACAGTTTCGTGACTGCATTAATAAAAAATAGACACACATTAAAATAGTTTTAATGCTTCAGGTGTTCTACATAGTCTCCCACCGCTCGAGTATAATGCACAGAAAGTTCATGCTTTGTTTATGTACAAAAGGTCAAGTCGCACTGCGATCTGGAGTCATTCTAACAAATTTCTTCCACAAATTAACGTCTATGTTTGATACCAGTAAACTTCTCTTGACCAGGAATGCCTTTTCTGCCAGTGCTAGTCTGTTTTTTATGCCTCCTTGCTCCGACCATTATGGGTTATTTTGCTGATTAGGTAACAGAATTACTTAACTTCATCTACGTCGTGTTCGATTTACTCTCAATGTGTATTCTGTATTCATTGGACTGTTAAAGCCAGACTCCTCATCATCATCATATACAGATCCTCAAGTTTCTTTTCCATTCTTCTGTATATTTTTTTATTTTGTAATATTAAACGCGTAGTTTATTTTTATTATAAAGTATAATGCTTTCTATAGTCTCACATAAATGATAACGAAAGAGAGATACCGAGGTTCTACTTCTCTTTAAATGCTTAGATCTAAGCAATGACGTTTTGAAGAGATTAGAAGCCGGCCCAAACTTTGTCTCGTCTGAAGTTTAACGTGGCAGCTATGGGGATGGCAGCGAGGAAATTTGTAACGTGGTCTGTGTTCCAGCTGGGTCAGACGAACTTGAGATAACTGACAACAGAATGAATGTGTTCACAAAACTCAACTAATTAATTCGTATTCCGATACACGACCCGGTGAACCTCAGTTATTGCCTTATCCAGATGAACACTTTTTCTTTGTGGTCGCTATACGCATAAAAAAGGACTACGTCTCCAAGAGGGACACGAACTTACTTTACACAGAACGTTTTTGTCGTGGAAGACGACCTCAGGGAGCACAAAGATCCAACCATATTTACGGAATCCTAAGGACCATACATCACTTCACTTCCATCCCTCCCCCCTCCCCAAATCCTGTCAAGAGCGTAACTGTTAGCGTAAAGTTTCCAAACGAAATTTTGATAAAGTCCCACGTTAAGAGGTGTGTGTGTGTGAGAGAGAGAATCATTTTCTAGCACAGAGTTACAGAATTTATTTCATTTAAATCGCCAATGCAACTCGAATTTAAAAAAGAGAGTATTACTGGTACTATTCACGCTACCTTTGACTTTACCCCTGCCCAAAATTTTCTTTGTTTCCCTCTCTTTTTCTCTGCGAGTGTTTGCTCTTGTGTATGAGAGCACGGGGCCTAAAGCCGCAACCCGCACGCCAAACTACGCAACCCGAGAGCAACATGCAAATCGCTGTCTTGCTCAGCTTCCCTTTTCTGTCGAGGAGGGTTGTTTCCTGCCATCAGACTCATCTTCACTGAGCGTGACATTTCTTTTACGCGTCCTTTGTTAGTTTTACTGCAACCTTGACGTGCTTCCGTTCGCCGTGTAACAACGTCCTTGCCGGCCAATTGACAGCCTGGTGCTGGAAGTCCCGGCAGGGACAATGTCAATTCTATTCCTAAAACAAGAAAACTCCAAGAGAGTCAACTTGCGACCGTCGCTGGGAATCTACACCAGCGCATTCACACGAGTCTGTGCCTCGAAACCTGCTACAGAACGTCATTAAATTTGCAGCAGAACTCTATAGTTACATTTCGACATTAATGATCTTTAGATGTTGTGGGAGAACTGAGGGCTGAGGGAGGGAGACGCTGTGGTTTGAGAGTAAAAATCAAGTGTTTTAACTTCTGTGGAATATTTTTTCCTGCAGGCCAGGGAGGTCATTTACAAGACTACGTTCGAGGAGAAACCATTCTCTATTACTCTGTCCAGAGCCATATTGACGCAGAGGACAGGTAGGTCCGGACATAGGGCACCGAGAGACTTCAGCGGCACGTATTTTTCATAGATTTGGTCACAGAAAATAAAAAATAAAATAACTGTATGTAATTTCAAAATATGGAAGTCTAGCCAGCCTGACTGTCACTAGAAGAGCGTTTGGTTCAGTCGGACGGCGATTATTAATGGTGTTTGTGGCAACTGCTGTACTGCTATGTTTTTATCCATTAGCGTAAAAATAAACATTAATTTGTCAGTTGTAGTCATAACGCTTGTTAGCTTTTTCTTCACATTATTCTGTCCATTACAGGGTGTCCATAAAGTAACTATTTCGTGTCTGCGGTAACTTGCGAATGTCTCTTTGTTACGGGTTGATCGAGCGATTCTAGGCGCTACAATCTGGAACCGCGGACCGCTACGGTCGAAGCTTCGAATCCTGCCTCGGGCATGTATGCGTGTGATGTCCTTAGGTTAGTTAGGTTTAAGTAGTTCTAAGTTCTAGGGGACTGATGACCTCAGAAGTTAAGTCCCATAGTTCTCAGAGCCATTTGAACCATTTTTTTTTTACAGGTTGATCGCCGAGCAGTATGTTGACGGTTCCTGGGCGTACTGCCATCACAAAATGGCGTCTACAGGGTGTTCCGTACCATGAGCTGCGAAGACGCTTCCAACGGAAATTTAGGAAGGATGGAGTAACGAATAAAAGCATACCGGAACTGTTGAATAAGTTTCAGTGAACAGACAATGTTGCTGATGAGTCTCGACCAAGTCGGCCTTCCACAAACGCAGCTGACATTGACGCCATATGGGAGTAAATTAAATGGAGTCTTAAATCTGTACGGTGTCTTGCACGTCAGCTTCAAATTCCGGAATCGACAGTGTTCAAAGTGCTGAAAGGCACCTTGAAGAAGCGTGCATATCATTTGCAAGTGTTACACAAACCCCATGACGAGGACTTAACTGAACTCTTTAGGATGTGTACAGACTCGGGCTGTGTGGAGACTGATAATTTAATGTCACACGTGTTGTTTAGCGGAGAGGCAACCTTCCATGTAAGTCGACACGTCAATCGTCATAACTGTCACATTTGGGCCGACACGCCTCCAACTGAGTACATTGTGCATATCAGGGACACCATAAAGACTAATGTGTGGTTGGGAACCATGCGGACAAAGATCTATGGATGATTGTTTTTCAGAGAGAAAGCCATTAATGGTGCCTTTTGTTTCCATATGCTGACGAAATTTCTGCAGCCATAACTGTAATAGGACGGTATCTAAGTCACTGTTTACCAACATGATTTCGCCCCAAGCCGCTATGCGATAGTGCTCAAGAACCAGCTCAATGAACTGTTTTCCATATGGTGGATAGGATGGGGAGGCCGTGGACATGGGTACCAAGGTCCCCGGACCTTACCCCATCTGATTTTTTAGTACGGGGATTTGTTAAATCAAAAGTCTACACAAGAAAAGTGGCTAATATTGAAGAGCTGACGCCTAGAATCAGGGCTGCATTTCGCAGTTGTTGCGGTGTGATTAGGGACAAAGCATTTAGTGGATCCGTGCACAGATGGGAAGTGTGCAGAGCCATCAATTGCGGATACGTGGAAATTAACCAGTAAGGTGTAGTAAATTGGAAACGATGTAAAAGATGTCTGCAGTGCACAGAAAATGAATGAAGTCTGAAATACAAAGTTTTCAAGGGAATAGTTACTTATTTTGTGGACACACTGAATAATGAGCGGACTGAAGAAGGTAACTAGTGCACCAAATAAGTAGCTGACTACGGAACGATGAAAGGAAGATGCCGTTCCAGTTAAACGATTTGGCGCTTTTAAGTGCGGAGTAGTTCCATTACTCATTACATTGTTTTGTAATACGCAGTCTTGATTTTATAGCACAACAAACAAAAATTACGAAATTGATAAAAGTCTAAAACAAACGGATGGTGGTGGAAACGGTAGGGGGATGGGAAGAGGGGGAGGCGGAATGTCAACCAGTCTCTGGCCTGACTTAACCACCCAATTTTCGGTTAAAAATGTATCTTTCACTGACGTAGGTCAAAAAATGGTTCAAATGGCTCTGAGCACTATGGGACTTAACTGCTGAGATCAGCCCCTAGAACTTAGAACTACTTAAACCTAACTAACCGGAGGACATCACACACACCCATGCCCAAGGCAGGATTCGAACCTGCGACCGTAGTGGCCGCGCGGTTTCAGACTGTAGCGCCTAGAACCGCTCGGCCACTCCGGCCGGCTGACGTAGGTCAATAAAAAAGAGACCCTCAAACTGTTAAACTACGGTTTCTGTACACCAGCTGCGTAGATATCTGAATTCAATTTATTATATACCTTTCGCATTTCCTACCAAGGCAGCAGTAACAAAAATAGTAACTTTCTTTTGGAGATGGAAGTTTTTGTGAGGTCTGTGTCTTCTTATGGAGTGACGTCTTACCTCTACACAAATCGAGTCCAATAAAAAGTCATTCTGTGTGGCATGTATCCACTTCGAGCTTGAATATGACAACCTGTGGGACGGAACTCTTTGCGAGAGATATTTTGCCTCTATCGCGTTTCCCGGTAGATCATTCATCCGCGGTCGGACACGTTCCCCGTCCAAGACACTAAACGAACTGGTGTGTGAGACACTTCATTTCGTCTCTATTTCGTGAGCGAGTGCTGATCAAAGCGGTGCTGGATAAACGGCCGGAAAGTTTGGGTGAGTGACGGCGCATGCGCAGACACGAGACTTGGTCACAGCGTCCAGTTCCGGGCTAGTAGGGCTCCGAAGGCTGACGCCTCTGCCGTTGCAGATAATCGCTTGCGTAACAATTCCTTGTTTACGTGATGCGTGCGCCGAGATGAAACTTTCAGCTGGTCGTCCGTGTGAGCTCCTCGGCGACTGTACCAGTATCGTCGGGTGTTCTCGAGTCATAAATAAATTTAGACTGAGCAATCTGTTCATTATACGATATACATTATCTGGTCAAAAGAATCCTGGCACCCCTATGTAATGCGGAATGTACCACTAGATGTCACGTGGAACGTACTCGCCCATATAAAAAATGGCAGGAGTTAGTGTGATGTCAGTAGGGGAGCAGTAACAACACACGGGTTCGGCCAGGAGAGCTGAGTGATTTCGAACGTGGGTGTCAACTGAGTAACAAATCAATCGGCGATATTTCAACCGTTCTAAAGCTGCTCAAATCGACTGTTGGAGATGTAAGTGTGATGTGGAAATACGAAGTACAACCAGAGCTAAGGCAAGACCCGGAAGACCACACGTACTGGTGGGCAGGGATTTTCGAGCATTGCTGAGGGTAATCGTAAAAAAATTAGCACGAAATCAGCGGGTGGAATTATTCGTGAGTTCGAATGTGCTATTAGAAGTCCAGTTAGCACAATGACGGTACGCAGGAAGTTAAAAACTATGCTCCTCATATGCACAGATTTATGTAATCAATGCTGAGAGACGCTTAGGTGGTGTAAAGAGCGGCACTGGATGAATGGAAACGAGTGATTTGGAGTAATGAATCACACTGTACCCTGTAGCAGTCCGATGGACAGGTTTGGGTCTGGCGAATGCCTGGACTACATTATCTGTCAAAATGTGTGGAATACACAGTGAAGTACAGGGGAGGTTCTGTTAGGGTGTGGGAGTGTTTTTCGTGGTTGTGGTCCCCTGACTGAGCTTAAGAAAATGGTAAATGTTGAAGGATGTGAACACATTTTCCAACATTGTGTTCTGTGAACAGTAGAGGAACAGTTCGGAGACAATGCCAGCATGACAGTGCACCCTGTCACAAAGCAGAATCTGTCAGGTAATGGTTTGTGTATTCCTGAAATAGACTGGCCTGCCCACAGTAACGACCTGAACCTAATGGAACACCTTTCGGATGGGATGGAAGTAGACCGCTCCAGAACCCCAATGTCCAACATGACTATTTTCTACGGTTTCATCTCTTGTGAAGGAATGGACTGCATTCCTCCACATACATTCAGACACCTCACTGAAAGTTACCCAGTAGAGATCCAGTCGTCATAGTTAGGTAGTTACGTGTTCCACTGATCAATCTCACGGTAACCGTTAAGATGTGGAACGTTTCAAGTGCATAAGAAATGCACACACGAGGCAATGGTTTTTTTTAAGCTTAAATTTTTATTGCCCACTACATTCCCTTCAATGGCACAAAATGGATATACTGTATCTATAGATTTATTTATCCTTATTCAGAAATTGTTCTATGGTATAGGAGGAGTTGTCAAGGAGATATGATTTCAATTTATTTTTGAAACTATTACTGCTGTGTGTCAGACATTCTATTTCATCTGGTGATTTTTCTAAAAGTTTTACAGCATATTTCCCCCTTTCTGAGCCAAAGATAGGCTACGCAGAGGAAAGTGTAAGTCTCTTCAGGTATTATAATCATGATTGCCACTGTTGTTTTTAAACTGGTCCATGTTGTTGAGAACAAATTTCATTACTGACTAAATGTACTATGAGGCTGTTGTAAGAATACCTAAACTTTTAAACAGATGCCTACAAAATGTGCAACTATGAGCCCCACGCATTACTCTAACCACTTTCTTTTGAGCAGTGAATACTTTTTGCCTAAATGTTGAGTTACCCCAAAATATTTTTCCGTAGGACATCAGAAAGTACGCAAAGTATGTTGTTGTTGTTGTTGTGGTCTTCAGTCCTGAGACTGCTTTGATGCAGCTCTCCATGCTACTCTATCATGTGCAAGCTTCTTCATCTCCCAGTACCTACTGCAGCCTACATCCTTCTGAATCTGCTTAGTGTATTCATCTCTTGGTCCCCCTCTACGATTTTTACCCTCCACGCTGCCCTCCAAAAATTGGTGTTCCCTCAATGTCTCAGAACATGTCCTACCAACCGATCCCTTCTTCTAGTCAGGTTGTGCCACAAGCTCCTCTTCTCCCCAATTCTATTCAATACCTCCTCATTAGTTATGTGATCTACCCATCTAATCTTTAGCATTCTTCTGTAGCACCACATTTCGAAAGCTTCTCTTCTCATCTTGACCAAACTGTTTATCGTCCATGTTTCACTTCCATACATGGCTACACTCCATACAAATACTTTTAGAAACGACTTCCTGACACTTAAGTCTATACTCGATGTTAAATTTTTCTTCTTCAAAAACGCTTTTCTTGCCATTGCCAGTCTACATTTTATATCCTCTCTACTTCGACCATCATCAGTTATTTTGCTCCCCAAATAGCAAAACTCCTTTACTACTTTAACTGTCTCATTTCCTAATATAATTCCCTCAGCATCACCCGATTCGACTACATTCCATTATCCTCGTTTTGCTTTTGTTGATGTTTATCTTATACCCTCCTTTCAAGACGCTGTCCATTCCGTTCAGCTGCTCTTCCAAGTCCTTTGCTGTCTCTGACAGAATTACAATGTCATTGGCGAACCTCAAAGTTTTTATTTCTTCTCCATGGATTTTAATACCTACTCGGAAATTTTCTTTTGTTTCCTTTACTGCTTGCTCAATACACAGATTGAATAATATCGGGGAGAGGCTACAACCCTGTCTCACTCGCTTCCCAACCACTGCTTCCCTGCTTCAACTCTTATAACTGCCATTTGGTTTCCATACAAATTGTAAATAGCCTTTCGTTCCCTACATTTTACCCCTGCCACCTTGAGAATTTGAAAGAGAGTATTCCAGTCAACATTGTCAAAAGCTTTCTCTAAGTCTACAAATGCTAGAAACGTAGGTTTGCAAAGTATTTTAGCTTGCTAATTTCTATATCCTCAAAAGTTGCTGAACCTAGTCGCTTTAGGAAATCCGAAATACGAATTTTCCAATTAAGATTCTCATATATATATGTACACCCAAAAACTTAGTATGCTCGACCCTGACTACTGACTTCCGTTAACGTGTGGTATTTACTGAAGGAACTGTACTCCTTGCAGTACAGAATTGGATGTACTGCGTTTTTTCAAAGTTCAGAGCAAGCCCATTCGCAGAAAACCAGTCAATAACGTTTTCAAAGACATTATTTGTATCATTTTCTATTGGAGGTTCTTATACTGGATTAATAATGACCCAGTAAAGGCGAAGGGTCGACACACTCCATATTAAGGTCCACTAATAGGTATCCAGATATTTTTGATCAGATATTGTACCCCTCACTGGCAGTACGTTACTAGTATGACAACTGCCCACGCTACAGGAGCCTGACAATAACCACCGCATGTCTGAAGTTCAATTTTGGATTCCTCGATAATCGCCTGTCTCGCGTCGGTCTTCCACTGTACCCGCTGAATCTGTGTGTTGAGCAGGGCATTAAAGATGTCTTCTTAGGTTTTGTAATTCCACTAATGTCTTATTGCGAGATTTGCTAAAATTTGACGGATCAATGCCGACTTCAATAACGACGTCGTTATTGAAGAGGAACTACAGAGCATAAAGAAATAGTTTTAGTCGACTTATATCTCCCTTTTTAACACAAAGCTTTGTCCGCCCCCGGTAGCTGAGTGGTCAAGCGCGACAGAATGTCAATCTTAAGGGCGCAGCTTCGATTCCCGGCCGGGTCGGAGATTTTCTCCGCTCAGGGACTGGGTGTTGTGTTGTCGTAATCATAATCATTTCATCGCCATCGACGCGCAAGTCGATGAAGTGGCATCAAATCGAAAGACTTGCACCCGGCGAACGGTCTACACGACGGGAGGCCCTGCCGGCCACGGTGGTTCAAATGGCTCTGAGCACTATGGGACTCAACATCTTAGGTCATAAGTCCCCTAGAACTTAGAACTACTTAAACCTAACTAACCTAAGGACATCACACACACCCATGCCCGAGGCAGGATTCGAACCTGCGACCGTAGCAGTCCCGCGGTTCCGAACTGCAGCGCCAGAACCGCTAGACCACCGCGGCCGGCCCGGCCACGGTGGTCTCGCGGTTCTAGGCGCTCAGTCTGGAACCGCGCGACTGCTACGGTCGCAGGTTCGAATCCTGCCTCGGGCATGGATGTTTGTGATGTCCTTAGGTTAGTTAGGTTTAACTAGTTCTAAGTGACTAATGACCTCAGAAGTTGAGTGCCATAGTGCTCAGAGCCATTTGAACTCTCGTACTGTACAGCTAAGTGGGAGCTGTTTTTAAATTTCCTGTTAGATTATAACAGTTTGCCGGACCGTGACCCGATAAACCGAAATCTTGTCTTTCGCGGTCAATGCTCCTACTGTGAGCTATTTAAGAAATGATACAGAGCTTCCATTATTTTATGCAGATTCTGCACTTCTTATGCTACACAAAATGAACATTGTTTGAGAGTTATGTTAATTCCTCCAAACACACACCGATTTTGAATTTAACGATCTTAGTGATGGTACAGGTGCCTTTTCTGTTTTACATATTAACTGGATTTGGCTATAGTAAAATTCGTGTATAAGCAACTTCATCCGCAGGCACGATGCAGCTTCCTGCAGTATCCAGATAGTAAATACGGAGGCTTGTAAGTCTTATCAACGTGAACCTCCGTTTACGTTGCAGTTTTCTCCACGTCCCACAAGTTTTCTTTTAATAGGTTTGACATGTGAGTCGTCGTTTGCTTTTTTTCAAATTTCTACCTGCACTCCGTGGCGCATTGGACATAGCTTTAAGAAAGCGTCTAGGTTTTCGGATATTTGGAACAAAAGTGAGCCATCTGAAGAGGCGACATCGCTGTAATCTCCCAGCACAGGCTTAGCTGATCCACTGGGGGCCAGAGCTCGGGCAGTAACTGGTCCCGAGGTTGCAGTTCGCCAGCTGCAAGTGACGTCAGCGGCCAGTTTCCGCACTGCCCGGGGCCTGAAGTGGGAGCAACACCGCGTGCCCATTCTGTCTACTGTCATTGTACTCTGCTGCGGGAGCGCACGACGCTTTCGTCTACTAAGTTATCTGAGAATGCACTCCGATAAGGAAAGCAACGGCATTAATGACGAAAGGCTTAAAGGCTTTACTCAATGTTTACCGAAATAGTTTCCATTGACGCGACCTTTGAGACGGCGCTATCAGTGCGTTTATTTGGAAACGGATGTGTTCCTGACATGTTATTTGATCCATCCAGTCCGTGAAAGATGCCTCGGACAATATCATTTGATTCATACTTTTCAACACTGCTCCTCGGATTACATTTTGATAATTATATCGGACAGCAATGAACTTTTGCAAGTGTTTTGCGCGTGTTTCTGGCTCATGAAGAAATGGTTCAAACAAGACATCATCAAATCTGTATCTGGCTGTCCTGATTCAGATTTTTCGTAATTTTCCTAAGGCGAACACTGGAAATGATACTTGAACGGGGCCGGCCGCTGTGGCCGAGCGGTTCTAGGCGCTTCAGTCCGGAACCGCGCGACTGCTACGGTCGCAGGTTCGAATCCTGCCTCGGGCATGGATGTGTGTGATGTCCTTAGGTTAGTTAGGTTGAAGTAGTTCTAAGTTTTAGGGGACTGATGACCTCAGATGTTACGGCCCACAGTGCTCAGAGCCATTTGAACCATTTTTGAACTTAAACGGGCTACAATCGCTTCTTCCCCACAAACTTTAACTTAGCTGACGGCCTAGACGTCGACGGGGCATTAAATCGTTTTATTTTTTACCAGAAGCACATTTCATCATATAAGAACTCTACTTCACTGTCCGTGGCTATGGCATAAAATGGAATCTTGATCATGTTATGACAACCAGCCAGCTGTATTTTTTTTATATTAGCGTTGAATCAAGTGTTTTGTTCTCTCCTCTCATAACCTTCCACTCCATCACAAATTTTCACCTAAAACTCTACATCTATTTATCTACTTCTCAAGCCACTATACGGCGCACAGTGGAGGGTACTACCAACCATTTCCCTTTCCTGTTCCAATCGCACATGGAGCGAGAAAAAACTATCGATACGTCGCTATAAGAGCCCCTATTTTTCTTATCTCGACTTCTCGGTTCTTGCGGACAATGTGCGTTGGCAGCAGTCGAACTGCTCTGCAGTAAGCCGCGATTGCTGGCTCCCTAAATTTTCTCGAAAGTGTTCCGTCCAGGGATTTCCATTTTAGTTCACGAATAATCTGCGTATGCTTGTTTGTTGACCAAATCAACCGCTAATAAATATAGCAGCACTCCTCTGGAATGCTTTGATGTCTTCCTTTAATCCGAGCTAGTGGATTAAAGGACAGAGTACACAAGAATAGATCGTACTGGTGTCCTATATGGGTTCGCCTTCACACTTCTCTAGAATTCTATCAATTAATGGAAGTTGACCATTCACTTAGCCTGCTGCCGACCTCACGTGCTCGTTCCATTTAGTATAGAGCTGCAACTTTCCGCGTAGATATTTAACGGACGTGACTGTGTCCACCTGTATCCTCCTACATTCACTCAACGGCGGCAATTTATCGCATACTACAGGGCCATCAGTAAACAGTCATAGATTGTTGCTCACCCTTTTCGTCAGATTATTTATGCATTCATCGAACAAGAGTGGTTCTAGCGCACTTCCCTGGGTGACTTGTGGAGAGACCCTCGTCTCTGTCGAACACTCGCAGTCCAAGACATCTTACTGGATTCTATTAAGAAGTCTTTGGGAAACTCACCTATGGTTGTCATGTCAATCGTGGTGACATTATGACAACTCTCTTCTTAAATCGATATCGGACACATCACAGTACTGAAGCTCAAGAACCAGGTTGGAATAATTGAGCGCTAGTACATAGTAGTAGTGTAATTATGCCTCGTAATAACTACTGACGTAGAAAAAAGTTTTAGTGGCCCGCATGGCGAGAAGCAACTTGTAATGCAAGGAGCAACGTACGAATACGTTTCGCAAGTGTTAGGCAGTAGTGCCGATAACAGAATCTGTATACGGGAAGGCCACACTGTTAGTCAGCATTGACTCTTAGAAAGCAAGCAGTTTACTAGTAACGTGATTGGTAGACTGGTCACTTCTGCATACTCAGTGTCTAATATTTGTGAACAAATATTTGTCTAGGTTGACACTGAACTCATAACGATTAGAAACTACGGTAGGGATTGTGAATCCAGAGTTTCGGACAACAACTAACCCGTTAGCGTGACAGCAGCAATACTGTAAGAGGGAAGGTTAGCGCTGTCCAGTATTTGTTTAAATGTTTGAGCATCTGGTTTGGTGAGTAACGGATGTTCGGCTGGGTATAAAAAGTTCTAGCGAAGTTGCTCTGGACTTTCTTTTGCAAAGGAAACAAGACTTAGTGTTTCGTAAATAGAAATAAACAAATACACAAAAAAATTGGAAGACTGTAGAAGTCTGATTCATGTTTGGAAGGCTGAATGATATCTCTCACTAGCAGTGAGACAGAACGCGAAGCTTCACACGCAAACCTAGTTAGTGCTTTATAAAATTACTTTGTGTGCGTGCGTCCGTCTGTCTGTGTCTGTGTCGCATATTGAGGGAAGAGAGGAATAGAGTTTGAAGTCCCGTCCACGGCAGGTCGTTAGAGCTGATGTCCAGTTTTGAACCGGCAACTACCACAATAACACAATGGACCTTAGGCTTATATCACAAGTCACGGCTGAGCATGGCCTACACTGGCCCCTAAAATGTTTATGATAATATATGAGCACATCGGCCGCAGATGTTACCCCTGCAAAAGCCAACTTAAACTTTCAGGTCTCACACTGTATATATTTTCTGCGTGGGGTGTTCGTGAAGAGCGAAGTTAACATCTCCATACCGCCAGCAACCTCACAACTCAGAGTATGCATTACAACAGTCACTGGATCGGCAGACCACACCCACCTGGAGGGGCTTGCTGAGAATCTAACTGCTGGATTGCTGTTTTATTACTTCGCACCCACTGCTCTTCCACCTAGTGCATCCAACGTCAAAGTAAAACGGTGAAGACGGAATATCGTAGAGGGTGGTGAAATAGGTATATGAAATGGACAAATACGCTATGGTGTCTGAAAATCATGGCATTTGGAAAGACCAGGTAATGAGTAGCAAACTGTAAAATACAGGTGACACGTTTCTGTAAAAAAAAAAAAAAAAAATTAGACTGCATAGACTCGATAAAAGTCTGAGTATCATTAACGCGTCAGGTAAATAATCAGCACTTTGGCGTATATTATTATGCAGAGTGACTTTGCTAAATAGGCGCAGTCTGCAGGAACCGATCCATCAGACGATAGGAAGCAAAAAAGGTAATGTGGACATGTGGCAGAAAATGTGTCAAAAGCCATGAAGCAAGTATCAGCACCAGGCAGATGGCCCGCCAGCATGGGGTATGCCAGACGTGCCGGCCAGTGTGGCCGTGCGGTTCTAGGCGCTTCAGTCTGGAACCGCGGGACCGCTACGATCGCAGGTTCGAATCCTGCCTCTGGCATGGATGTGTGTGATGTCCTTAGGTTAGTTAGGTTTAAGTAGTTCTAAGTTCTAGGGGACTGATGACCACAGATGTTAAGTCCCATAGTACTCGGAGCCATTTGAACCATTATGCCAGACGACCGTGTATGACATTCTCCACGACCACTCCCACTACCCGTAACACTTACAAAGCATTATTTAAGGACTCGCCTCAAGGCGATAGCTTTGTTGCTGGTTCGTCGCACGGGACACCACTGTCCTGGGATTCCTGACATGTCATTTTCGCAGACGAGGCTACGTTTACGAGGGCCGGTATCGTCCACCTTCACAGTGCCCGCCTGTAGGCTTCGAAGAATCCCCATGGTGTGGCGGCAGCGAATATCAGCATCGGTTCAGACAGAATGGTGGGCGGCCGCCACGAGGGATATGTCATTCTTCCACAAGTCTCTCAGCCGACGGGACATATCTTCACTGAGTGCGCGTGACTTTGCCTCTGCAGCTGGAAGACGTGCCTTTGGTGATACGGAGAGTAATTTGGCTACTACATGATTCTTCAGCTCACTGCCCTCATGGGTATGGAGCTACAACACTTGTACAGACAGAACATTCTGTTGCTTGGTGTGTTCTCAAATGCTTTCAATCACTGGAGACTACACTGTCGCTGGTGGTGGTGCCCAAGCGGTTCTAGGCGCTTCAGTCCGGCACCGCGCGACTGCTACGGTCACAGGTTCGAATCCTGCCCCGGGCATGGATGTGTGTGATGTCCTCAGGTTAGTTAGGTTTAAGTAGTTCTAAGTTCTAGGCGACTGATGACCTCAGCAGTTAAGTGCTCAGAGCCATTTGAACTACACTGTCAAAGATCTTTCATCTCCACCTTCAGGTTGGTGTACCTCAGTTGTAACTAATTTCTGGCCAAATGTTCATTTGACCAATTCATCGATTGTTTCCTGAAGTTCGTCCCTTTACTTTTACTCTTATGGACTTCTCCACTATTATTCAGTTGCTGTGTATCCCCATTCACCAGCATTCAGAATCATTGGAGTCTTCCTCATCCTTCCTGTTATTCACGGCCATTCGCGTGTTGCTTTCGACTATCTTCCTTGCTCCATTCTCTGCACAAGGCTAAACCACTGAAAAGCTCTTTACTCAGTTCTTTGCACAAGTGGTTATTCCACATCCATTATTCCACTAATTTCCTCATTTCTCCTCTCCTCTGTTGTGGATATCATGGCTGCCCTCCATATTCAAGCTCTCTCTGCTGCTAATACTCTTCTTGCCTGCTGCTCCCCCAGGGTCCATCCTTCTGCACCATGTGGTGATAGACTTTCGTCTACTGTCTGCAGAATCCTTTTCTTTGTTTCTTCCTCCTCCACAGAATTCCAATTCACTTCTTAATTGCTCCTCTTGCCTGCTGGATGGTGCCTTCCACATCTGCCTCAGATGTCTCCACTAAGCAAAATCGCCCAATATATGTGAAACTGAGGGTGTTTAATAGAATATATTTGGAACAAAGAAATTATTCAAATGGCTCAAAGCACTATGGGACTTAACATCGGAGGCAATCAGTCCCCTGACTTAGAACTACTTAAACCTAACTAACATAAGGACATCACACACATCCATGCCCGAGGCAGGATTCGAACCTGCGATCGCCACAGCGGCCGGCTTGGGAAAAAGGATGGAGGTTGCAGACAGATATAGATTTAGGGCAGCAACGGAATGATCAGGAAAGTCAGTGACAGCGCTCCGTGAAGAAGCACCAAACGACAACGCAAGTTTGCAGTCTGTGTTTACAGAATTCGTCGCTTGCGAATTCCTCGTTAACAAGGGCATTTTCGGGCGCCACCAGGCTGTGTCGAAACAGGGCAACGCTTGCCAAAAGGCGAGCGCCGCGCAGGCGGGAGGCCGCGCGGCGCGGTGTTTACGTGGTGCTCGGCGAGCCGGCACCGGCCTCTGCTGTCTGCTGTCTGCTGTCTGGCGGCGTCATCTCGCGCGACAGCCCCGTCGCCGCAGATAATGACGACGCGCAGCGCCGCCTCGGCGGCTCTCCGCGGAGGCACAGTCGCCGCGGAAGCCAAGCACGACATTAGCCTCCAGCTGTTACGTCACTCCGCCAGCTGCCCACGTGCCACAGTAGAGCGTGTTGACGGAAAGGATTAATACAGGGGTTCAACGTCCTGTCCACGACGAGATCATTACAGAACAAGCTCAGATCGGCTAATGACGGGAAACGTCCAGACATTGGCCTTAAGTGATTCAGCAAAATTTCTAAATCTGGATGGCCGGGCGGAGATTTCGACTTCCGTCCCCCCGAATACGAGTTCAATCTTACTTCCGCGCTATCTCAAACGTTACAACGTACTGAATCTTCCTGTTTCCTAAGTAGTGTGGACTCAGAAGTTTAGGAATGAGATGGTTCTCCACAGAACCGGCGAGGAAGAAGGGACAGGATGAAAGGACATATGTTAAGACATCAGGGAATAACTTACATAATGTAGCGGACGACAGAGACAGGAATACATCCAGGAAATAATTGAGGATGTTGACTGCAATTTCTGCTGAGATGAAAAGGTTGGCAGGGGACAGGATTAGTTGCGGACCGACGAAGAGACTGCAGCCATCTGACTATATTCTCCGTGTGTTATGGCCTTCAGTCCGAAGACTAGTCTGGTGGTTCAAATGGCTCTAAGCACTACGGGACTTAACATCTGAGGTCATCAGTCCCCTACTTAAACCTAACTAACCTAAGGACAGCACACACATCCATACCCGAGGCAAGATTCGAACCTGCGACCGTAGCAGCAGCGGTTCCGGACTGAAGCCCCTAGAACCACTTTTTTTTTTTCGGCCACAGCTGCCGGCTCTAGTCTGATGCAGCTCCTCATGCATCCCGAGCAAGTCTGCTCATCCCCGAATTACGAAAACTGTTTAAATGTGTGTGAAATCTTATGGGACTTAACTGCTAAGGTCATCAGTTCCTAAGCTTACACACTACTTAACCTAAATTCTCCTAAGGGCGCGCGCGCACACACACACACACACACACACACACACACACACACACACACACACACATGCCCGAGGGAGGACTGCAGCGCCCTAACCGCTCAGCAAAACCCGCGCGGCCCCGAATTACTACTGCAACCTGTATCTGTTTGAATCTGCTTACTGTATTCATATCTTTGTCTCCTTCTATAATTCAATTTGTAACCCCCCCCCCCCCCTCATGCATCCCTTCAATACCACGAGTAAATTGGCGATCCCTTGGTGTCTCAGCATGTGTCTTATCACCTGATCCCTTCTTTTAGCCAAATTGTGACAATTTTTTTCTCTCTCCAGTTCTGTTCCGTACTTCCACATTAGTTACGCGATCTACCCAGTCTTTATCATTTCTCTGCAGCACCACATTTCGAAAGCTTCTATTCCCCTCTTTTCTGAACTGTTTATCTCGTCCATGTTTCACTTTTATGCAAGGCAACACTACCGACAAATACCTTCATAAAAGACTGACACTTTTGTCTATATTCAAGGTTGAATTTCTCTTCTTCAGAAACGTCATCAGTTATCAAGTTTTTTCAATAAACAAAACCCATTGGTGGCACAGAGGTGCCCGAAAATATTTTGTGCAGCAAGAAAAAAAAAATGTTTTACATAAAAGGTGGCTTGTCAAACACACAAAAAAGAACATATGCAATATCAATTGCACCAACTGTGGCCAGGAGTGGGGATAGACAAGTAGAACGTGCAGTCGTGGCCAAAGCAAATCACAGGAAAAACTGAGCGGGCAAGCAACCTGCGGCAGAGCGAGCTGTCACATGAATGGTCAACATGTCACGTAAGTGCGCACATATCGATACTTGACACTCTTACAGAAACACATTGGAGAATCATTGACATTCTCACGAAAACTGTACTGAAGAATCATTGCACCGTGGGAACCTAAATACATTGTATGATCCCGCGAGAAGTTGTCATATACATTGACATTAACTTACGGCAAAAACTGCCAGCTCTACTGCGAATAAGCAACCCACAAATCACATGCTAGTAGAGTATACAATGGCTCTCACACCATAGCGTGTGTGGCAAAGTATGATCTCACAGGCCAGAAATCCAAGCGTACAAGATACTTCCTTATAGACGGAACAACTAGATCACCAGAGAGTAGCTTGGTTCATAACAGCCACTGTGCTTGGTATATAAGTAAACGTCCATACACGTCACATTCATTAAAATTTACAATTACAAAAAAAATTACAGAAATATCTTTAGTACTATTACAAAAGTTTATGATTGTTATAAACTGTTTCTGACATTTTCCAAAAGCCTTTAAAAATTCAAAACAAAACTAGGCCTATTTGGAAATTGGGCCAACAGGTATATAAAGAAACTTATTTGGAAATATAATGTAACTAACCTGGGATAGCTTGAATATATACTATAGATATCAAGCCATAGTCGTCCAAGACTACGAAGTACGAGAATAGACACCTGGAAGACGTATAAACACTTAATACCTTAGAACTTATAAATACAGTAAGTTTGTGTGTAAATTAATATCTACTGGTTACCGACGGTGTCGATTACGCAAAATATAAATATATAACAGGGTGCTGAGTATAATGGAGTCTCGTGTCAATACGAATCTGTAATTACTTTTAGCCGTTTTCCCTTATTTTCGAACTGCTAGTATCTACAGAGGTGTAGAGCATGGTAATCGACGTTGAAGGTGCCATGAATGCTAGCAGTACGCTTTGTAAGTGTTCGTCATACAGGATCAAAGTAACGCAAAGAGACTCTGTACGATCGACGACATCGTCAGAGACAGAAAATTTAGAGAGTTTGAAAAAGGGTCACAGAACTAATTAGTTGTGCCACTGTGAGATCACTCCAGCAATCGAGTGATCAATATTTAATTACCTGGTACCCAGAGACGTGCAGGTGACAAAACATTGAAGGGGTTCAAACCCCGTCATGAGCATCAATGTTCATTTTAATCTGTAGACTTATGCATTTCGCCTACAGGACGTTCAGTTTTAAGAGGGCTTTCATAAGTTGTGACTGGTGAAACAATATTATTGTTATTGTAACACGTTTTTGAGGCATGACATCATCGGGCAAAATGAAAAAGAAAGAAACATTTAAATACCCAGATTTTAATGTAGTATTCATATGTTTTCGTGTCCTCTTTAGAAACTTCCTATGTTTTCCCTTACTAGGCCACATTCAATATTTACATCGGCGGCTCTAATCTGGTATCAACCCTCGGGCATAGATACGCCGTCCTGGTGTCCCAACTTTCTCTCGTTTCGAAATTTTCGTATGTAATCTCGCGCCGGCAACTGCCACAGGTTCGCCTGTCTGCGCGGCAGATCTGAGATAGAAGGGAAAAAAATTATCGCGGTGATGTCAAAAGGAACTCATCGATCATCGTGACGCTGTAAGGAGCATGAAACATTATAATTGGAATCTGATAAGCATTGTCAATAATGGAAATGGTGTAAGCTACAGTGGCGCACTAATTTCGTTGGTGGGCAACAGAAGTAGGTACTCTGTTTTATTTGCTTACGTCCTCGCTGTGATAGACCTAATCGCTCCTACGATGAGACACATCGAGTAGAAAGTTTTGGAACAAACAGGTGGATGAAGAAAACAATATAACTACGCCATGATTCGCGTTAATGTAATGCGCAGTTTTAAACTGAAAAATTTCCAACCATTTAGTGGTTAGTCCGGACAGCGCTGCAAGCCCAATTTCCTTCTGTTTTCATTTCGCTTATATGCGAAGAAAAGAAAATGTACTCAATCATCACAGCTAAACGTAACATGTAGACACAGAAATGATCGCCGGCCGCGGTGGTCTCGCGGTTCTAGGCGCGCAGTCCGGAACCGTGCGACTGCTACGGTCGCAGGTTCGAATCCTGCCTCGGGCATGGATGTGTGTGCTGTCCTTAGGTTAGTTAGGTTTAAGTAGTTCTAAGTTCTAGGGGACTGATAACCACAGCAGTTGAGTCCCATAGTGCTCAGAGCCATTTGAACCATTTGAACAGAAATGATCGATCTGCCAACAGCGAACGAAAGGCATGTAGGAGGGACGATGGAAAGAACAGCTTCAGCGTTTCGTCGCTGTCCACGTCGTTATAGACGCAGCACTGCACCTCGAAATTCGCCTGAATTGGCAGGGGGAGACGATGGAGAACATGAATCAGTATGGCTGGGTGGCAGTTTGAACTCACCTTCTCTGTCGGCCGCGGTGGCCGAGCGGTTGTAGACGCTTCAGTCCGGAACCACGCTACTGCTACGGTTGCAGGTTCAAGTCCTACCTCGGGCATGGATGTGTGCGATGTCCATAGGTTGGTTAGGCTTAAGTAGTTCTAAGTTCTAGGGGACTGATGACTTCAGATTTTAAGTCCTAAAGTGCTCAGAGCCATTTGAACCATTTGATTTTGAACTCACATTCTCTGGAATAGGACTATGCTGGATTCACTACATCGCCACTGAACTTGCATGCTGGTGTAAGGACGGTTAGTAATAGAAAGAGGAGATTGAAGGCCAGCCATTATGTTGGAAAGACAGTATCAAGGAAGATGTCTGCGTGGAAGTTTTTGAACCGAAAGAAAGACATAAGGAAGTTAACAATGGTTAAGCATGGGGAAGGGAGTTGACCGCATCCTTTACAAAGGAATCTTAAGCGTTTTAGGAAAAACACTGAACTTAACGAGTTCGTATGGAATAATCTTAGGTGACTGAAGCGATGAAACAGACAACTGGATCTGTAGATTTCCAGTGGAATTGAGCTCCTACATCTACATGAGACTCAGCAAAATCGCACTTCAGTTCTCGGTAGAGGATTCTTAGAACCACTTTCAGGTAGCCGAAGTATTTTTTGTTTCAAGAGGAATGATATCGATTCATTTTTACCGCATATATGGAAACATGGACTGTGGGAAAACCGGAACAGAAGAGACTCCAAGCATTTGAGATGTGGTGCTATAGACGAATGTTGAAAATTAGGTGGACTGGTAAGGTAAGGAATGAGGAGGTTCTACGCAGAATCGGAGAGGAAAGGAGAAGGGAGAGGATGATAGGACATCTGCAAAGACATGAGGGAATGACTTCCATGGTACTAGAGGGAGCTGTAGAGGGCAAAAACTGTAGAGGAAGACAGAGATTGGAATACGTCAAGCAAATAATTGAGGACGTAGGTTGCAAGTGCTACTCTGAGATGAAGAGGTTAGCACAGGAAAGGAATTAGTGGCGGGCCGCATCAAACCAGCCAAAAAAAAAAAAAAAAAAAAAAAAAAAAAAAAAAAAAAAAAAGGAAAGCGGGAAAAAACAATTCACTAAGTCACAACGCGCACGAAAGTGTGTTCGGAGTAACCGTGACAGACGGTAATTGAGGACTGTGACGGAAAATAACAGGACGGCAGCTGCAAAAGTCACTGTAGAACTGATTGTCGCACTCTAGAATACTGTCAGCACCAAAACAACACGAAGGAACTTCCTAAGGAATTTCAGGGCGAGCTACAATTCCGAGGGCACACATCAGTGACACAAATGTCCGTAACAGGAAAACATGGTTGCGGAAGCCATAAAATCTGGACTGGGGAGCAATAAAACGAAGTCATTTGGTCGGATGAGTCGTGTTGCACACTGTTTCCAGCTTCTGGCAGAGTTTAGTCCCAAGAGTGAAACATGGCAGGTGTTTCGGTGATGATTTGGGTTGCCATATCGTGATATTGCCCGAGTCCCACGGTGACACTGCAAGGTCGCATTAGTGCCAACGGTCATGTGACCTTTTTGGCTGATCAGGTCTATCCCATGGCACAATATCTCCTCCGCTATGGTGGTACTGTATTCCAAGAGGGCAGGGCTCCTGTTCACACACCTCGTGGCATCTAAGACTGGTTCTGTGAGCCCGAGAATGAGTTGGCGAGCCATCAGATCTCCATATTAATGAGAGTTTGTGGTCTACTTGGGAGAGACAGTACGTGACAACTAGCCCTCTCCATCATAGTTACATGAACTTGTCACTATTTTGCAGTAAGAATGGTATCATTTTCCCTCGAAAACTATACAAGACCTATATTTATCCATTCCAAGATGGGTGGAATCTGTTTTCGATGCCAACGGGTTTACAATACCATATTAAGATGCTAAAGTGCTGTGATTTGGTGTTTCGTATTTCTGTCCGCTGCCGGTATCATTTCTGCTGAATCGATTTGGCGTGGTCCTGAGAATTAAGGAATGTCAGCGGTCTAGGAACTAACGGTCAAATATCGTTAAGATGGTTAAAAGCATTTACTTATTGTGCATGAGAATCGTTACAACAAACAAATTAACCACAACTGTTATTGATAGGAAACCAACTGATCTTAGCGACGGCCTTTCGAGCCACGTACATCCAGACGATGCTCGCTTGTTCTTGTGCAGCGTTTCAGATACACCAGTCACGTATGTATCAACTGCAGTCTTGGCCGTTTTAGATGACTGTAATTACCCTTTCACAGTTATTTTATACTGTCCTTTTCCGTCTCGAATCATTTAGACAAGAATTACACAGAAACTATAGAAATAATGTACGATATCGGTCTATATTAAAACCTTATTTCTACGGTAAATTGTGATACCTTGAATGACCTGGTTGTTTGGCACGTGGAACAACTGTACTGGTCGCAGGAATCTCTTCCAATTTTTACTGGTAGGATATCGGTATGTCGTCAGGTGAAGTTCTGTTCTTCGTTCTGCTCGGTGAAAAACAAATTCAATTGGAATAGCTCACACAAAGATCTGCATTCTTGATTCTATCACTGCTGGTCTAACTACGCAGATATAATTATCGAGGAAAAAAATGCGCTTATAACAATCTTTTGCAGTTTATCTAAACGTGAGAAGTTATCATATAATGAGTTCTGCTGGTCAATCTCTCCATCCATCAAACAGACCAGTTACTTGGAAGTGAGACCTCTACAGCTCGGGGGGACGAGACCACCAATAACAAGTAATTTGCGTAATATAAATTGTGTTGTGGCCGTCAGGGTTAATCGTCCCGCACCTTGCCCATGTGCTCTAAGGCCACACACGCTTTTCGCTCCCTGCATTATGAAATTCAGCGGAGGAGAATGGGAGGATTCGTCGGCAGTGGCGGGTGGGCAGGGGGGGAGGGGGGGGGGGGAGGTCCGGCGCAGAAGGAATCCAACATGAATTAGTGACATTTGTAGACGTACATATAAAAAAATTAACCTCACCAATTTTAGAAATCAGGTGGTGTTGGGGTGTTCCTGGACTGGAAGCCAGAAGAATAAGCGCCGAGCCATCGCGTGCGACGTATTTTGAGGATTTTTTGTTATGGTTTTTAGGGCGCAAAACTGCTATGGTCATTAGCGCCCGGTCTGTGACATAGGAAAAGGTGAAAAAACGAAACTGGAAAACAGCAGCAATGGGAACGAAACTCAAAAACTTGGAGAAACTAAAAACAGATGGAAAGCTTTAAAAACCATTATTGAAGGGGGTTGGTTGTCCCCAAAAAGAGCTTCAAATGACTTACGTCATTTCACTGGCACTAATAAAATCGAGAACGCGATCGGCTGAGCGCGCGTCATCTGCTAAAATGGAAGATATATCAGGCGACAGCTGTAGACGGGCGCGTAACGGAGTAAAATAGGGGCACTCAAGTAAAAGCTGCTGAGAGCAGCCACTTACAAGATGTCGATGGCTAAAAAGACAGTGCCCTATCCGGAGTCTAGTTAAAATTACCTCCTCCCGACGACGCGTTCGGGAGGAAGAGGTCCAAGCACAGGGAAGAGCTTTCACGTCCCGCAATTTATTATTGGGAAGTGTCGACCTATGTGCGTGCCATAAAAGAGCAACACGACAACCTAAAACACTCCGTAGATCGGCAAAGGGAATCATGCGAATAGCTGGCTGAAGAAGAGAGACTGCAGCCTTGGCCGCTATATCGGCCGCCTCATTTCCACAGATACCAACGTGTCCTGCGATCCAGAGGAACGCCACAGAGACGCCCCCCAAGTGGAGCAAGTGGAGGCAGTCCTGAATCCGGTGGACCAGAGGGTGGACAGGGTAGAGCGCTTGGAGACTGAGGAGAGAGCTGAGAGAATCTGAACAGAGAACATACTGTATCCGCTGATGCCGACGGATGTATTGGACAGCCTGGAGAACAGCGTAAAGCTCCGCAGTATAAACCGAACACTGGTCGGGAAGCCGAAATCGATTTGGGGTGTCGCCAACAATATAGGCACTCCCTACACCAAACGATGTTTTAGAGCCAGTGTAAATAAATGTTGCTTCCTTCATTTGTGCACGTAGAGCAGCAAATGCCCGACGATAAACAAGTGAAGGGGTACCATCCTTGGGAAACTGACAAAGGTCACGGAACAGGCAGGTCCAGGGCGGAGCCAAGGCGGTGTTGTACCCCAAGTTGTCAAGAAAGTTTTAGGAAAGCGGAAGGAAAGAGAATGGAGCAGTTGACGGAAGCGGACTCCCGGCGGTAGTAGGGAGGAAGGGCGGTCTGCATACCCTAAATCCAAGGAGGCGTCGAAAAAAAATGTCATGGGCCGGATTAGCAGGCATGGAAGACAGATGGCTAGCATAACGACTCAGAAGGACAGCTCGCCGATTGGACAGCGGAGGTTCAGCAGTCTATTTTGAGGATGGGTACAGTGTCACTGGACCCTTGGTTTGGAGAACAAGGATTCAGGTCCCTGTCCGCCATGTCAGTGGCAAGCTTCCTGTTGTCTGATCTTGATGAGACTTAAGTTCCCAAGTTTCTGCCTTCCTTCCTTTCGTCCTTCCTTCCGTCGACACCTTCTCAGGCAGGTGGTTTCTACGGCGCGTGCCTGGCACGCGCGACGTGTTGTACTTCGCAACTGGTCAACATATCGCAGCTGACGCTTCGACAAGCCCACCGCGCCGACAGGTCCGTTGCGGTAATCAATCTCTGCGCTAATCCCAGGGGCTTATAGCGCAATCACTTCTTTTTCCTCACTGCCACTCCATTTGTTCATAATGGCAATTTGCGACCGTCTCGCTACGCGATAAAATCTTCCAGAATATTTCAATGACAATGGAAAAATATTTAGAGACGTGCTGTCGGTCTTTTGGACTGTTAATTCTGTCAGTGACGGATGGCGACAGTGTCCCGTATCTCTTAAATCAGAAGCCTTCAAGACTGGTCTTCGTTTATTCTTTACTTGACCTACCACGAGACCAGGTTCTCAGGTTCTCTACTCAGGGTAAGTTATTACTGATGACGTCATCTTTATGTCGCCTTGTAGTAGGCGTGGTACCAGACAAACTACTGGAAAGCATTCGTCTTGTCAAATGGTGCCTAGTTTTTATTTACACAAAATTCATGTCTAAGACTTAAAAGCGCTCAAACGTAAGCGTATGAAAAATCTAGTGCTTCCGAAGCGACAGGCGGTATAAATGCAATCTTTGGTTTTGAGTAGCAAGAAAATAAAATGGCGTAAAAAGAATTTTTCTGGGCATTTTGGCGGTCATCTGAAGACAACTGGTTTTTGCTGCCGTACTACTTATTATATAGCAGATATTACTACTATGCCGTCGAGACTTTTCAGTTACGAATCACTTGTGTATACCTGACTAGAATATTTCTCAAGTATGAGGAATTCTTATGAGGTCGAAGCAACATATACAAATTATGTTTGCTCGTAAATGCCGGCCGGGGTGGCCGAGCGGTTCTATGCGCTAAAGTCTGGAACTGCGTGACTGCTACGGTCGCAGGTTCGAATCCTGCCTCGGGCATGGATATGTGTGAGGTCCTTAGGTTAGTTAGGTTTAAGTAGTTCTAAGTTCTAGGGGACTGATGACCTAAGATGTTGAGTCCCATAGTGCTCAGAGCCATTTGAACCATTTTTTGCTCGTAAATGAGCATGGTGGTAATTTCTCACGTTATTTGAAAGGGAGTCCACAGTCGCGGTAAATGCAAATATTTTTCTCGTTTTCATTTAACTGCCCCCTTGTACGTTACTAATACTGACAGCTGTTCTGGATTAGAATTCTGCAACCTTTACTTCGTGTTCTTTGGTGAATGAGTTTAGGAAAGGGTGTTTAGTAACTCCGCTTTAGTGGCACTGTCAGCAGTATTATTAGTATAACTATAGCGCTGTGAAGTTATTGACTGTGTCTTGTCGCTGGTGTATGCTACACGGGACCAGAATCTCTTTGGATTTTCTGTCAGCCTTCGAGACAATTCGTTGTGAGAACTACTTGAACCATCTCGCATTGAAGCCCGCGCTAAATTTCGAGCTTCAGCAAAACATTGCCAATCTTTTAGATTTTGCCTGCTTTTTTCGTTGCTTCTAAAAACTTATTGGTTTGGCTCTGAGCACTATGGGACTTAACTACTGTGGTCATCAGTCCCCTAGAACTTAGAACTACTTAAACCTAACTAACCTAAGGACATCACACACACCCATGCCCGAGGCAGGATTCGAACCTGCGACCGTTGCGGTCGCACGGTTCCAGACTGAAGCGCCTAGAACCGCTCGGCCACCCCGGCCGGCGAAAAACTTTTTCTGAACTGTTTTGTATAGCATGCGAAACAGTACCATCTCTTATTAATTTATTTGGCATATACCCCTATTGTTGCCTTGCTGCAAACTTTGTAACAGAATAGTTTTGCTCATATCGATGGCGTATGTTGCTGATGTCTCGTAGTGAGCTGAACTGCCTATCCTCGTTCTAAAGTAATAGTGAACCCCATACTAACATTTTTCCAGAATGTACGTGGTTACTGTGACTTTCAACTTTCATGATTCTGACTCACGACTTGTCGCGACAGTTAGGGGCATGTCAGTGGAGGGATGAATAGGGCTAGGTTGGAACGCTCACGCTGTGGAGCGATTGCTAGTAATCACACAGAGCTGTATTGTCCTTTACGGTCCACGGTGCGCGGTCTGCCGCACAGGTGCCACCCTGGTGCCTGCACGAGATAAGCGGACACTGATGCGCCAAGGTCGCGGCGTCTCCAGGCTGCAGTGGTAAGACAGTCGTTGCTATGACGACTACCCGTATGCAGTCTCGCAAACCCGTTGCCAGCCATATAGCAGATGCGCCGCACGTGTATTTGTACTAAGCCATTGAGCATATAATTCAATGAGGTAAGCGATCTTAATCTTCACCACTGAAGACTTTTCTGCGCTAGCCACGATTTACAGTGGTCTAAACGAGCCGATTCAATCGTCCACGATCGCTGATGAACGCTGGTGCGATATTGCTCAATTTAGAAGTAGTCTATTGGACTTCCGGCAATTGAAGGATAAAAGGAGTGAGCAACCGCCACATGTGACCCAGTGATGCAACCTCCGAAAGGGAACGTCAAGCTCTGCGGCCCCATATTTCACCCTCTCCTTTCCCTTCACTCGCACAACGACCCATACACAACATAAACAACACTAAGCTGCAGAAGTACCCACCGGCTGAGAGTAGCAAGTCGATGGAAGGCAACAGCAAAGCACCTCCAGTACGACATTTCTCAGGTTAGGTACCTGTGTTACGCTGAACGCTCAGTCACTGGAATGGGATTGAGTCGAGATTCGATAGAAGGGAACTGTGGAGCCTGGAAGGGGTAACTGAAGGAACTGATGGAAGTTTGAAACTGGAGGGGAGAAATCAGAAATGAGGGATTCAGAGGGGGAGGGGGGGGGGGCTGGAAGAGCTGAAGAGAAAGGACATACAATCTGGTTGACATAGAATGTTGGACATGCAGACCCACAGTTCTGTTCGAAGTAGCCAAAGCGAACTCTGCGATTGCGAATCTCAGCGGAAAGAACACCACAAGGACTGTAAATAGATGAGCACGATGAGAAGATAAGTACAGAGATGAAAATTTCAAGTCTTCGTATTAGCTGCAGTCAAGTTTCGGATGACGGGGGAGGTGAATATCAAGGAAATCAGCAAATATGTAATAATCACAACGAAGGAAAGAAGAAAGAATGAAAGAAAGGAAGTTTGTCAGGGAAAGAACAAAACCTCGGCCTACACAACGTCGGGGAAGGAAGTCTACTATGTTTTCAAGGAAGTCATAATTGATTCAGACAAACCATGAAAAACTCAAAGCCAGATGTCAAGACAATTAAAACAGCGGTATGACGCACTATTTCTTCTGCTGGCTCAAGGCTGTGTTAAGCGACTTAATTTCTGCAAAATTTCGTTGAACAGTTCACAAGAAATGCACAGGCAGTAACTTGAAGGTCCAAAGATAATATTTATTTTTAAAACTGGCATTTGGCATCTAGGCCAGTCAGCTACTTTCATATTAAATTAGGATCCCTGTATGTATCTACATCAATATTACACACACACACACACACACACACACACACACACACACACACACACACACACACACACACACACACAGAGAGAGAGAGAGAGAGAGAGAGAGAGAGAGAGAGAGAGAGAGAGTCGCATGCTGCAATTTGGTGTCTACTGTATACATAAAATAATAGCAGATTTGAAACCAATAACCATGTCTCAAGACAGAGATGAATAGGCGATCTCCTGTTTCGAGACTATGGCAACCGGAAACGCAACAGCTTAGAGAAGAGGAGGACAGTTTAAATAACAATCGTTCTGTACGCACGTACATTTAAAACTGAACGACGATCCAGTCAGCGTTGGTGAGGCTCTCTCTTTACAATTTCTGAAACGCGCTCTGTTCATTTCGACTTTTTCATTTCCGATTCGATACAATGCTAAAGTATTTACCACTGCCCTTCCTCGAAGAAACGTCCAGTAGCCCCTTAATACCTTCTCTGCAACTCTTTTCCCCGCCTCTTTGCTTTCCTGATGGGACTCTCTGCCTCACATTTAGAGACCGACTCGAGATTGCACCAACTAAGAGCAAACTACGGCAGTGTCAGCACTTTTTTCCTTTGTGGCCTGCTGAAGATTACCATGGCCGACAGCACCTTCCGTTTGCGATATTGAACCTTTGGCTTGTTTTCCTCAGTATGTCAAACTGAAATGCGGCTTAACTATTGACAGATAATGTTATTTGCGTCAATTCAGGTAATCCTGTGTGTGCAACCTGCGAATGAGTTACTTTAATTTCGTATGTATTTCTCAGTAAAAGATAAAAAGACGTGATGAACACGAAAAGTCAAAGATCTTTTAAAAATTTGATAAGATATTCTTGCCTCTTCATGCTGTGAAATGTATCCGACGTTTGGAGGACTTTGACATAGGTCTTCTGTCTTCTTCCAGAACTTTTTGCATCAACAAGGTTATCTTGAAGAGTGGCCATGCTAACGATGATTCAGTCGTCTTAGAAATATTATATCGTAATTTAGCTCATATATTAGATAAGTTTTTAGTTTGTACCGACTATAGAACCTAAACGAAATAGCATTGGTCAGAATTATTCAAGAAGTGATACTATCTTCCTCTCTCTTTTGGCTTTATCCGGTACCTACACGGGGTTGGCATGGTTGTCAGATTTAGCATTGTTAATGATAGAAGGTGGCCATATGCCCTTCCTGTCGTCAGCCCTGTACTCCCGGGACGGAATTTGTGTATCCCAATTATCTGCGTGTAGTCTTCTCCATGTGAAAGTGTGCGAAAGTTTTCCGCAGGTTTACGAACTGTACAAATGAAGCGGGACATGGGTACCAGCCCGGTAGTCGCCTAGTCGGATGTGGGAAACTGCCTAAGAATTCACAACCACTGACCATCATCGTTAATCCGCCGGACGGGTTCGAACCGGGGCGGTGCGCCTGCTCCAATCCCGGGAGCGTAGTGCCAAGACGCAAGCCTATACAGGCAGGTCAAGGAGTGCCAATATACGTGACAATATATACTTTACTTTTCAGAACAGGGATTATCTTCGCCATTCGGAAAAAGAGGTGGGAAATGTGGCATATTTGAGTCCGCCTCATAGCTATGCTGTGAGTTAGTTTGATTGCTAGATGGAGGACCAGGATTTCAAAAAATGGCTCTGAGCACTATGGGACTTAACATCGGAGGTCATCATTCCCCTAGAACTTTGAACTACTTAAAACTAACTAACCTAACGACATCACACACATCCATGCCCGAGGCAGGATTCGAACCTGCGACCGTAGCGGTCGCTCGGCTCCAGACTGTAGCGCCTAGAACCACACGGCCACTCCGGCGGCTCCTGAGCACAGCTAGGGACCTTTGACAACGAGAAGTTGTGGCTTTGGTATGGAAAGCCGATACAGTGATGTGCGTACTACATGCTCCTCCATAAACGTAAAGTTTACATCAACGCGAAAATTGGTTTGAACACCAAAATCCTCACTAGGCAAGGCCCTACAGGAGTTTGTGTGCCTTTACCATCCTCCGACTTTTGAACTGGCTAGACAATTTCATGTGGACTCCTAACCGCATCTGTCCATAGAGACGTCCAAATCACGCCATAGTTAGAAGGATGACTTCGGTCGTTAGGCCTAGGAAGACTCACTAGGCCCATAGTGATGTTGAGCATTTCCATAATAAATGTTCGGTATAGGGAATACATTGCGCTTATAAGTGACCTCTACCCTCTGCTAGAGGCCTTAGAATAACGATCCACAGCTGTTGCTAAAACTGAGATTAACCGATTTCATCCACAGTCATGCTATTATTTAAAGGTTGTCGGAAATGACTGCAACCAGCTGCCTTTTCTAATAGTATTATCAGTTTCAAGACGTCTAGCGACTCATCAGCAGATGGTATACAGTTCCCAATGTTTGTTTACAGCATCTGACGATGACTCGCTAGGCGATTGAAATCGGTAATGGTAAAATAAAAATTTGTACCATAAAAAAAGGCGGATGGTTGCAGTCATGTCCGATAACTTTTATTCACCACTGTCGCAGCGTTCCACATCCACAATGGATAAAACTATTTTGCATTTACTTATTTCGTCAACACTTTGTCAGAACAGTAAGCATGCAGACCATGCATGTGTAAAATGTATGGAATTCTTGTTAGTTCCAATGCGTTTTTGCAGTAACACAGATTTGAGCCTGCACGTAGCGCAACTGCTCGAACATACGTTGTACGCAACATATGAACAAACAGGTCTCAAAAGTTTCTGCTTTACTAAGACGACGATGCGATATCCACGCATTTCCAGCAACCCTCGGTAAATGAATAAACGGCAACAAAGGTAATCATACTAGAAAAACAAGACAGAATGGAGAATGCATGAGATGGTAATTGCAAAACAAAGTTATGTAGGACTCGTGGAAAATGATTTTCTTCAATTTGTACGAAGTTTTGTATCCTTCCCACTCAAATACATGGATTTTGCGTCAATACATTTGGCGGCATTACTGTGTATCGATTGTCTGATTTTTTTCCGTCTTTGAGATATTATTCGAGATAACACGTCGAAGGACGAAAACAACAGCGCTATTTAAAATGTGATGTACTTCGTGAAACGATGTGGGTACTAATAAAGTAATTTAATTACGTACAAACAAGTTAATATGATCATTAAACTGTCACCAGGACTCTTAACTCTGATAACATAGCAGAAGACAGCTTCTGACGGCCTATATTTCACAAACAAAAACACCACACACTCGATAAAAATTGAATTCTGATTTGTTGTGCGACGCATTCGTTCCGTCCGCGTTGCCTCCTGTCATTTTGACGTCCAAGGCTTCTTTTGACAGATTTGACAGATGAATAGTTACAAGTCGAAATGACAACGAGATACAGCTCTCCGTTAAGGAGAGAACAGGTGGATGGACTACACCACACATCACGCCGGAACTGGGTAGGTTTCACGAGTTTAACAGCACAGAGCACGGATTCCATTTATTTCGAGGGAACGTACCACACTGAACTGCAGAGCAGTGCTAGTAGTAATACCCAGGTAATTTCGCAGAGTTCTCTCCATGCAAATAGGAGCTACGTTTCAAACGACAGCCTTTTTTTAATAACTTAACTGAAACTTCGTGGCGGACTAAAACTGAGTACAGGATCGGGACCCTAACCTCTGGGCAAGTGCTCTGCCGATTGAGCAATCTAAGCATGACTCACGGCCCAACCTCAAAACTTTACTTGCTCCATTACTTCAGCTCCAACCTTCCGAACTTCACTGAAGTTCTCCCTCGTACCTTGCAGGACAAAAACGCCACACACTTTGCAAAAGGAAAGCCATAGCCTATGACACTGTATCCAGAATGAATTTCAAGTCTGCGGAGGAGTATGCGCTGATGAGAAACTTTCTGGCAGATTAAAAGCGTGTGGCGTACAGGGTGAAAGGTCGTAGGTTCGAGTACCAGTCTGGCACACAGTTTTAATCTACCAGGAAGTTTCGAATCAGCGCACACTCCTCTGTAGAGCGAAAATTCATTCTGGGAATAAGGAAATTGTTTTGCATTTGTCATATTGTCGACATCTTGGTCATATGGCCTAAAGCCTAGGACGACGAAGTTGTGAGCCAGAGCACGGGCTCTGACAGATCAAATATCCCAGCACTATCTTCAATGGCTTTTGTGAAACCAGGGAAAAACTATACAGCTATGGCTAGAAGAGGAATTGCCCCTCTCCTCTCTAAATTAAATATAATGCCTTAACCACTGTGCCACTTTGATCGCCTGTCTTCGAATTTGCCACAACTGATTCTCGGGTTTGCGAAAAATTTAATGTAGGACTTACCTCACTACACACAAGAAATGAACAGATTTTAGAACAGGAGACACAGTAGGTAATTAATACCGCTATCTGGTTATGGTACTCGGGAGGCCGCGACGTAGTATATCCATTCCACGGACGCAAACTGATAGTGGATGTGGATATTTACTCACACTTGCGGAAACAAACTCTCCAGCGTGCCTTCGAGTGTACGAATACAAAATACAGCTAGATAATATATCTGCGATTACAGTGGAAAATTTTTCTTTTAGTTGGGAGTAGTACGTCGAAGCTGAGATAAGATCTAAGTAGAACCCGCAATGGACATAACTGAGGAACAAATGTACTTCAGGTGATCACATTACCACATCTGTGGGTGGTGTGCATTATTCGCGCCACGCAACATTGCGTCTGCAGCTTGCATTCGAATTTTGCGCAGTACGTCATCTCTTTCCGAAGAATAGCCAATAGGAATATCCAGAGGCTCCCTAGGGGTGCTGATGTATGTTACGATGTATGCAACGAATCCACATTTATGTTTTCTTTTGTTTGTGTTCCTTAAGGGTAGTATTTTTCTAGCCTAATTTTTATTGGCTTAAGATGTTCCTTGGAGAGTCTATTTTTAAGATTCTTCAATATAAAGTGTGCCATAAATGATAAAATGTATTAATACAGCGGTTTACTGCATAGTTGGTGGTGGGGGGGGGGGGGCGCATCCAAGACCTATTAGTTTTGAATAGTATTACAGACAGCATCAGTATCAGCTAAAATACTATGCTCAACAAGATTTCCCTTCGTAACATGATTCGTTTATCGTAAACGGTCTGAAAGTACGTGCTTGTATCACATCTGCTTAATTTATCATTTCGATTATCTTTTTATACGAAGTAAAACGCCAGTGCTTTAAAATAAGAAACAACGCATTTATACGGATAAAAAAGGTTCGAAAAGTAATCCCAGTTGTGCAAAAGACGCTTCGATTGGTAAGCAGAAGGCACGTAATAGACCTAATTTTGTCAAAAAGAGGGTGTTTCGACATCCTCGACAGAAGGATTACAGTATTACAAAACACAAGCTGAAACATTAGAGCTTGTTTTCTAAAAACATTTTACTACTTGGCAGGAGCTATGTACATGCAATTACATTGTACCTTTTTGTAATTTTAAGCCGACGTTTTTTCTGCTGTAGTACGTAGGATTATTGGTATACGTTTTTGTAACCACTTTGTCGAAAAAATTTACTTCTCAGATTGCCGCCATATTGCTAAAACATTTTAGACCACGTTAGGCTATATCATCAGTTTCGAAAAATTTTTTTTTTGAAATTTTGTAGTAGGCTGAAAATTGTGGCATCAAAGCTCCTACCAACTGCCCTCGCACTACACGAGAGATTTTAGTCAATGTCGTGTAGTGTCCTCTGGGTGCAAGTTCTTTTACTCAAAAATATACAAAATACAGTCTTAATGATGTACAATAAAGGTCTAATGTCAGTTTTGTTATATGTTTGTTATTTTATTGAAAAAAATCATGAATATTGGTTCCAAAATCGAACTTTACCCTGGTCTACCCCCTTAACACAATATCGTTCCATAACTAAGGGTTCGCAGTTAGCTGCAAGTGAGGAAGCACATTTTATTGAGTAGGAATTGTAACACACATTAGACCCGCTCCTTCCTGGACTCGGGTAGGCGCGCCGGCCACGGATCAAATCCGCCCTGCGGATTACCGACGAGGGCCGTTGTGCCGGCCAGCCTGGATGTGGTTTTTAGGCGGTTTTCCGCATCCCACTAGGTGAATACCGGGCTCGTCCCCACGTCCCGCCTCAGTTACACGATTCGCAGACATGTGAAACACGTTCGCATTATTTCATGATCTACACTAGACGCAGACAGCTGGGGTGCACTGATTCCGTCCCGGGGTGGTGGCAGGAAGGGCATCCAGCGACCCCTTCAAACTAACTGTGCCAAATCAGATTGTAGCCACGCCGACCCTGCGAAAACTACGGGACAATGGCGTCAGCGACAGAATTGTTACACACATTAGCGCAGTGTAACAGCCCTTGTCCTACGTCGATTTAAATCTGCGGTGAAATGAGAATAACTGACGGTGGTTTAGAGAAATGATATTGCCTTTTTAGCGGTCAGGCAATAAGAACAGCTTAAAGTTCCGAACTAGTCGCCCTGAAGAGAACCGCTCCATGGAGAGTCGAAACCTCGGCTGTACAGTGTTTTAGTGATTTTATAGTGATGCGACGTAAAAATCAAATTTTTTATTGAAAAATGGGAACTTTCTTTGACAATGGGGAAATCATTAAGACGAGATAGACGGCGAGTAGAACCAGCTCTGTTATATGAAAGCAACCATAAAGCGTTTGGCGAAGGGTACTTTTTTAGTGGTAATACGTTGAGATTTCACGGTTTCCAGCTTGAAAGCTGCGTCTTCGAGTTTGGATTTTTCGACACTTTTTATTTTATATTATTTTTACACTTTGCAGTCAACCAGACAAACTTGTGATCACTTTCAGGACCCTCCTTTCTATATATTCGATGCCCCAGTTAGATCGACCTGATATCAACATTAGAAATAGTCGACTGCGGGCCACACAAGTACACCAGCGATCTCTTTCAAAGACAAACTGTAGTTTCTCATAATGCAAGAAATACATCGAAGTCTTCCGTCTGCTTTAACTACAACTGATCTATTATTCATTTCATATTTCTGTACGGTGTTATTTCCAAGTATTTGTATGCTCTAACAGTCTCTTGTTGAGATTCATTAATACATGCTTGCATATCTGAAGGAACAGACATGGTAAAATAAATATTACAAACGTATGCGGTTAAAAAAGACGATAATAACATTTAGCATGTAGTCTCATTATTCCCCATTGCGGGAATCCAAGTAGTGTTGCAAGCATTTGGGGATATAGACAGTATCGAGGTTTAGATCGGTCCGGGAAGCGTGCAAGGATAGACGAATGGTTAAGGCGACCAATCGCGATAAGAGGGAAGTATGAGTTCGAGTTACGGTCCGGCACAGATATTCATTTGTCACTAATAGGTAGTATCTGTGCCTAATACGGCTGATGTCAAAGAATTCGCAATCAGCGATTTGCTTTCGAGACACTGTATTTTTGTATTTCGTGAAATGCACAACTTTGCATGTGTGTCTATGAAGAGCTTGTCAGCAGGATTTGCATCCAACTGACTTTGTCCACATCTAAACGGACATTATAGTATTTTTATCGTGCATAACCCGGCCTCTAGGAAACCGCTTCATATACGAAAAGAAAGGAAGATCATGACCTAATGTCGCTGTGCGACATCATTAGAGAATGGGCACAAGCGCTATGAACGATCCTCACGCGTTAACCTCAAGATATCGTCAATTAATGTTGCAGCATGTACGGGATCTTCGTGGTTTTTTCGTGAGTAACCTAATAATGATTTTTCACTGGATAGTAGCTTAAATGCGAGTAAAAATGTTTTTTGAAAGAAACTCATTGCATCGGTGTAGCGAGTGATTTCGAGAATCGACGAGAAGTGCATATTTGTACAAAATAACCACAGAGAAAGCATCTGGCTAGCTGCAGTTCACTGAACGAATCCTTGAAGATATGTGAGCAAACCTGTAAAGCGAGCTACATATGAAAAGCTGAAGCCGGCCCTTCTTCAGTGCCACTCGAGGGAATGTGATCGCTTCCACGTGCGATCGGCAGAAATAGACAGAATTCAAGGACGGGCAGCACGATACATCACAGTTATATGAACTCTTAGGTGAAGCCCGAGAGGAAAGAAAAAAAACTAAGGCAGCCATCAGATTCTATAGATGACGTACCGCTCATTACTATTTTGGGCTTGAGTCTCCCTTTCTATTTGTCAGTTTTCTCACTCAGATCTTTGGAGAGAGATTAAGTTTTACAGTAAATGAAAAGTACAGTTTATGTCGGCATTTTTCACACACACGAAACGTTGGTAAGAGCCAAAACTCACGTTAGGTAAAAAAACTCTTAGGCTCAACCGAAATACGATAACTTTAGGTTTTAGCCTAATGTGAACCCAACAAGTAAGCAGGAACTATTGTCACACGTAGAACTTGGCTCTACCCTTTGGGTCACCTAACTCTCCTACTGTTGCGTATTGTTTCATTACATAAAATGTACTATTTAATTTGTCTCTATAAATGTGCTAAATTTTCTTGAACAATATTATGTATAATTAAATTTCTAAATTTTTGCACAGTCTAGTCAAATTAAGATATGTAATATTCGCAAAAAATTTACTAATAGTCGTTTTATACTGAGCTTTGTAAAAAGAGGGAAGTAATCGTAAGGAATAGTTCAAGTTCATCGTAATTTCCACGTATCGAAACAGTTGAGCTGTATAATATATTTGAAGCACATAATCAAATATTGTGAATTGAAACTGTGTGGAAGAAGTTATTTATGCTAACTATTACTTGCGAAGAAAATACAAGAATTATTTGCTCACACTTCAGTGTCTTGAATTGACAAAATGCAGGTGAAGTTGTCTCATTGTCACGAGCGAAAAATCAAGGTTGAACCCAAGTTTTTTTAATTCTTCCACTATACATTACGGAAACGACGCGGCGTTGAGTTAGTGACATTGGCTGTATCAGAGGTATTTCACACTGCGCAGGGTACTCATTAACCAGCTGTTGAAATGAAAATAAAAAGGACACAAGTACGGTATCGAAGAGAAAAGATCTTCTCCTGACGAAAAGGCTTTGTTGAAATTTTGGAAGTAGGTTCCTCACGAGTTTTCAGAAACTAAGCGATATCTCTGTGCTGCTCGTACCTACCAGGCATAAGGTCTGTAAAAAGTCAGCTGTTTTTTTTGGTGACCTGAGCAGAGGCGATAAACAGGTTTCGACAAAGATCCTGTTCCCCTAACAGTAACTTTTACGTGTACTGCATTGCACATTTTTACCGCCAGAAAATTCCACAGGCAGAGACGTAGAAGGCAGTTCTTTGTAATGATAAGCAGCAGTGGAAACGGTGGAGCCTCGTCAGTAGACTCAAGACAGAAACAGCTGTTGTGTCGGCGTCACTGCCTTAATGCCTGAGTCAAGAAGACAAAGTCGAAATGACTGAGCCAGTTCGCTTGCGTCATGCGACTGTGGGCGCGTGGATGCGTTGCAACCCTCGACGTAACTCCCATGATTCCCCTGGTCAAGGGCGTTGTCACGGTCGCGACTGTAGCATTTGTGTGTCCCAGAATGCAACGTCTAAAAATAATCGCACATGTCGTCCGCAAATATCGTAAGACGTAGCAACAAAGCTATTCCTGTGTTTTCTTCGCGCACCAGCGAGCAGATCTTAAGACGAAGCTAACTGGTATCTCAGTTAGCGGAAAGAATCATAATCCACAATAAGAAAGGCCCCGGCAGCATAGTTCATTTCGTATTCTAGACTGAGTACCCAGACAGGTGTTGTAGAGACGCATAAATTCTTCAGTTTTACAAGTTAACAACTGACATCACTGCGCATGCCCAGATTGTCTTTTTTTTTCGTTCTGTTCTACCATATTGACGCTGTTCTTTTCTTTTAACTTTTGGCGTACTGAATGCAGGGTAGGTAGAATGACTAGGGTTTAATGTACCACTGGAAATGAAATATCTAGAGAGGGGTCTCAGGAGCGGATTAGACAAGGAGAGGGAAGGAAGTCAGTCATTCACTCATTTTCAAATGAATCATCACGGTATATCCCTTAATACAATCGGGGAAACCACGACAAATCTAAATGTACGTCACATTCTGTACCGCAGTTGCATTTATGCAAATCTGGGACAGCGAAAAGCAACATTCAAGTAGAATGCCCGAAGAGCAAATCTAGATGACAGTAGTGGAGTACTTTTCCTAATAATTAATACCTGTCAACTATAGACTGTCCACTACTTGGATGTGTGGCATTTGTAATACTGTCTTTGAGAAGTTATGGTTTAAACTGATTGAATATTTAAAATCTTGAGAGTATTCTAAGTGCTAAACACACACCGACAGTACAAAAATAATGGTGACAATGAGTATATTAAAATTTCTTTTTAATAACAAATAAAAAATCTGTAAGATCGTCACCATCCAACTAAAATTAAATCCACGGAACTCAAGTAAATGAAAACAAGTAGTAACTGAATTTACTTATGGACATGATTCAACATGCAGGATAATTACGCAGTCGCCATTAAAGCAGTTTTAATCACCATGTCCCAAATGTCTGAAAATATCAAATTACAATTTACTTTGGAAACTAAAAAAACTAAGATATACTTGGCTCCCTTCTCGAAGAAAACGACCTCGCTATGCAGCTATAAGTGACAACTGTATCGTGAAGTACAGTAAACAGGACGAAATCTTCGCCGTATAATACGATGCCATTGCAGTTCGTTACACAATCATCGTGGGAGGGTAGCAATTTACGTCACGTGTATTTATGATCCTTCATCCTCGCTATTCACATTGGAGAGTACAGTGACTGTACGAAGGTGTGCGTGGAGAGAAAGAATGCCGTTTACCTTCTGAAAGCAGGAAGTAATTGCCCGATCTTGCACAGATGTTGCCTGATATATATGTAATTCATGCAAGAGACACAAAGGAATGAATGGCATTTAGCTGCGTAGAGGGTATGTCCGAAAGAACAGGTAGCGGAATTATCATTCAAGATAATTGCGAAGCCTCTTTAATCTACCACCGTTGCATACGCGTATTACCTTACATGAAAAAAAAAGGAAGTGGTCTGTTAGGTAAGTAACTGTAGCTCAAAATTTTTCTGAAATTCCTCATACGGCTAGCAGAATTTGTCGCCTGATTTCGAAAGAAAAGCGCAAAGGTGAAAATACCACTGTTACAATAAAGCAGCACAGGCTTGAAATATGAATTTTAAGAAATATTTTTATTCAGAACAGGATTTGAATTCTTACACTTAGTATCCGAAACGGTAAGTGTATTCCCGATAAATGCAACGCTATGGTGATAAAAAGTGCGGAGAAATGACTGGGCTTGAAATTGCTTACTGAGAACTTTGTGTTTGCAGTGCAGAATTTTGCAGGACGTTCGTTCTGTTGCAACTCTAATCTCTTCTCAGTGGATCAGGTTACTTGCCGTCTCTCTGAAGTGTTTTTTGTAATACCGGTTGATATCAGCGGGGTCTCCTACGTATCTTTGAAGAGTAACAACTTCAACAAAATGTAAGTGCTATCAAGTATCATAAACAGTAAGTAATAAGCCGGTGTAGGCGAGCCATTATTTGGCAATCAAAAAGATAAAGAGCACAAAAAGAAGTCACCCCGACCTGTAGAAGTGACTTTCGCGTTATGTGAAGCGCACAGTAGCGTTCAGAATTTCCTTTCTGACTAACAGCCTGTAACGAAGGTGCGTGGAACAGTTACAAATTCGTCCGCATATCATAATCCGCAGAATAAGACGAAGACTGCGGATTAGGGGCTTAAAAGTACACTAGCGTTCCCACGAAACGGGCTTGAGAAAGCACGTAAGTGGCGATATACTATCAAAGGAGAGCTATTATAGACAAACACAGCGCTATAGGGATGCTCATCTATGCAGGGCTGCAGTCTACCATGGTTGTCTGTAGGTCGTGGGTACTGAATTTGTCAAACGAAAGACTTCTGTAACTCTCAACCATTCTGTATGACATGCACCCTCATGGTTTAGCGCAGCATTGTTAGTTAAGAGACTGTCGAACGAATTGAAATCCGTCAGCACGAAGAGATCCATGTTTGGTCTACCCACACCCTTCCCAAAGAAAGGTCATATGTAACCAAGCAGGGACGTTAACTGATATCAGTATCATCACGGGTATGTGGATTTAATTTTGTAGGCGGCAATCCTCAGAATTCAGAGTGCATCCCTTGACCGGTAAACTTTGTTTTGTTTGCAGAAGGCGGGACTTTGCTGTTCGCTTTTAAGGATATGCCGATTTTCCAAACTATTGCGATCGGCTTCAACAGGTGGTCAGCGAACGCCAGAGATTGCGGCTCCATCCAACAGCAGAGACCGAGGTAAAATTTACGCATTGCCACGCAAAATGAGAACCTGTGATCAGCATATCACCGACAGGCCCCATTCAAGAAATCGAGAAATGGCTTAGGGTTGAGTGTCCTGTCGCCGACATTATTTGAAACGGAGCGCAAGCTCTGTTTGAGAAATTCTGAGGAAGTATACCTATCTTATGTCATTTTAGGAACCATCCAGGCCTATGCCTCCAGACGTTTCGGGAAACCACATAGAAATCTACATCGCTGTGGCCGGAAGAGGACAGAATCCCCGCTAGCCTTCCAAAATGCGGATCTGTTGTGTTAACCATATTATCACGTATCAAGAAACGTCGTAGCTGGAAATGTTTCTGCCATCCTCCTGGAAAGGTTTTCCAGGAGTTAGAAGATGACTTAAAGGCGCCGGGGTCTGACCAGGGCTAAGCCCTACAAAGCCCCTAACAAGGGAGACAGCCCAACTCAGAGGGTGGAAACTGAACAAAAATGATTTTGAAATACGGAAATGTACTCCATTCTGCACTCTTCACGGTGGTTTTAAACATAAACGACCCATTTGTCTGCTATCGAATGCATAAAAATAAGTTGCTGAGGAAACAATCATGTGTAGCGTGCAGTTTTGACCAACAGATTCACAAATGATGCAGTATTTCGTTAAAAATCTGAACATTTTCTTGAAACAATATGAAGTCTGTTAGCATATACTGCAGTTAGAGAATAATATGTCCCGAAACTGATGTCGCTGTAATGTCGTACATTCTTCCCTTATTCGTAATCTAAGAACAAATGGGTAGTGTCAATGAAGCGATTATAATACAGCTGATTCGAACAGTATGCACACTTGACAAGGGCGGGACGTGGTCGGGCTACATCATTTTCGGTATACAGCTAAACATAAAAAAACAACAGTGATCATATTATCGGTGATGTAATAGGAAAATCAAGTTCGTAACCAGATCTTTGCCACTCATATGTTAACAGAGCTCTGTATCTTGATGTTGATATGAAAGTTGGTTGTAGATAAATGTGAAGACGAATGATTAAACACCTGTCCTGTAACTTGGCCTGAGTTCTCTGAGTTTACCAGTGTACGAAATCATCAAGACGTCGGGCAGAGAGTTTGTACTGACATATACATATAGAGTGTTTCACAATAACGTTTTAAAAATTTGGGGACATTTTCGTTACACGAAAACATGAACTCTGAGATGCATACCTCAAAAGCTATGTGCACTTGTCCATCCGCGATGCTGTGGACCACATATCTTCCGCTGCAGCGTCTTTGCTCTCCATATTTTGGGAGGAGATAGTGTGGACCAAGACAAGGGAAAAAGTCCAGTAAGCATCGGTTCTAAAATACGTACCTGAAAAGCTATAACCACAGATATGTTTCAGAGCGAAGATGAACGAGTGCTCGTAACTCTTAAGGTGTGTATTTACTGAATTTTTTTCCTTATTTTTGTGTAACTCACTTGTCCGCAAATGTTTAAAACGTCATTCTGAAAGACCCTATATATGTGATTACATATTGTGTCAGTGCCAGTAATGAATGCTGCACTATACTCAAAATGACACAGAAACAGGGCACTATTTTTCAACTTCGTCACCAAGTTTCTGTAAACGAAGTTCGGTATGTTCTACTAATCATTCAGTTTGTCGACGATAGAAACCCGTTCTGTGGCCACGGAGCGGTTCGAGAATCACTCCGTGAACGTCCTCACCGTTGGAAAATATCCCCCCTCCCCGATGTTCATTCAGATGGAAATAGTATGGTGCGATATCTGGACTTCGTTATCAACATTACCCTCGTCTGCTCGGCGTTGATCACACTGTCGGTACTATTGCACTACGGCTACATAGTGTTTAGATTCGTCCACTTTTAAAGTTCGATTGTAAACAAATTTGAAGTTTTACACGTAACTGACATTGATCGGTGGTAGAACGGAATATATCTCCGTACTGAAAAGTTATTTATATTCGATTTTAGTCTTTCGAGAGGGGTGTGTCCTTAGCACATCACACACGCCTGTGTTGTTGCAATTACCACGTCAAAGCTCCATGAAAAGTTAATTATTTTTGAATACATTATGGGAGTGGCAGTGATCAATGTCTTACAAATATTTACTATTAAAAACAGTCTTGATCACGATTTATTTATCAAGGTGACCGGTTTCGACCATTACTGTGGTCATCTTCAGACCATTGAGTAGGAACCTCTTCCTGTTGGAGAATCACTAGTAGTGAGTAGGAACCTCTTTCTGTTGGAGAATCACTAGTAGTGATTCTCCAACAGAAAGAGGTTCCTACTCAATGTTCTGAAGATGACCACAGTAGTGGTCGAAACCGGTCACCTTGATAAATAAATCGTGATCAAGACTTTTTAACAGTAAATATCCATGAAAAGTGTCATACATTCGTATGGTAAGGACTACTTCCCGGCTGTAATGTTAATTCACCTTCAAATCTAGTAAAAGCCATGTGGATAAATCCTTGTATAAATCCTTTAAATCATTTTTGTGATTTTTGATTGTTAACGATTATCCTTCTCCAACTACAGTAATTGATAAATTTGCGTGTGGCAGCTAACTTTATAGATTACAGCTTTCAGTTTAGGATAATAATTTGAAACTCATCCTTTTTTCGTTTTTTTTAGTAAATATCACGAATGAAAAATTCTTGAACGAACAGTCGAATCATCGCAAATGTGCAGGGAGGCAGCTCCAGCTTCCTGGCATCAGTCCAAAAGTGCGCCTTGTGATAACTTGGTGCGTTGCAGAAATACTGTACGTGTTTGTCACGACGATTCTACCGTTCGACAAAGACCATTGATTCAATTTGAAGACTTTTATTCGATACTGGTAGGTAAATCCAATATAAAAAAAAAGAAAAAAAAGGAAAACTCAGCCACCAGGAAATAAGTTCGTCACAAGTGTAAGATTAGGTTACCTTCCCAAAGAAATTAATCTTTTCGTGTGAGTATTTTACTTCTTACAGAGATGGAACCTCATCTAGCTAGGGCAATATGCGGATGAATCACGACTGAAATGTGACATTTTAAGGAAAGAACGTTACCGTCTTCTCCTGATTAGCTGTATTTAATTAAGTGTATTATTCTGCAGACCTACCGAAATTTTTACTTTTTGATTAAATATCGGTAAGTGTTGCCATGTTTCTGATGAAAGTGTGAACTATTCAACCCCCTCCCCCTCCCCGCAGCCATCAAATGAAGCGTTCACTTACACATCGTCAGATAATTGCAAAGTTGCACGAAGACTATAAAGCTCACGGTTTCAGATAATAGTAACTGAGGTTTTGGGGAAGTAAATATCACAAATTTTATTTTACGTTTGGCCACTTGGCTATAACATGCCAAGACCCTACTCTAATATGCGTATTACAGCAAAGCCAAGACGGTTCAGAATCGTGGTGCCTTTATTACAGTTTCATAGTATCGCCGCCGGGAAATTTAGAGAATCTCTCGGGAAACACAGAACTGAGGAAAGACGCAGTTTTGATTTCACATAAGAAAGCGCAACGAACGCGGGACAGAAGGTCCTATGCGCGATTGGGCGCGCGCCGCGGTAGCCATCACGTTGCCGCTAGGTGTAACCAGTTCTAACCGACCCCTGTCGTCCCCGAGCGGTTCCAGGAAGAGGTCATGCGTGCTGCCTACACGGTACTCGGTACCTACACCTACACTTACACTTCGCACGTCATCTTATGGTGTGTGGCCGAGGGTACTTTGTGTGCCACTGTAGCTTCCGCCTTTTCCTGCTCCAGTCGCGAATGGTTCGCGGGAAGAAAGGATGCTGGTAAGCCTCCGTGTGGGCTTCAATCTCTCTAATTTTATCTTTATGGTCTTTCCGCGAGATATACGTAGGATGAAGCAGCATACTGGTTTACACTTCTAGGATACTAAGTTCTCGGAATTCTAACAGTAGAGCATACCGTGATTCAGAACGCCTCTCTTCCAGCGCCTGCCGCTGGAGTCGACTGAGAGCATACTAAATTATCAATAGCGAAAGATGCTGTTCTTCTTTGTATGTTCTCCATTTCCTCTATCAGTCCTATCTGGTACAGATCGCAGAGCAAAATGCAATATTCAAGTATTATTCGAAAGGTATTTTTGTCAGCTACTTCTTTTGTTGATGGACTACATTTGCTGAGGACTCTTCCAATGAAACCGGCCGGAGTGGCCGAGCGGTTCTAGGCGCTGCAGTCTGGAACCGCGCGGCCGCTACTCTCGCAGGTTCGAATCCTGCCTCGGGCATGAATGTGTGTGATGTCCTTAGGTTAGTTAGGTTTAAGTAGTTCTAAGTTCTAGGAGACTGATGACCTCAGAAGTTAAGTCCCATAGTGCTCAGAGCCATCTTCCAATGAATCTCAGTCTAGTATGCCGTCGTTGCACTTCAAATTGCTCCGTACGCGTACTTCTATTTTATGAAAGCAACTGTTTTCAGTGTTTGTTCTACAATCCTGTAATCACACACTGAAGGGTCTTATGTCGTCTATTCGCAATACGTTGTGTTCGCTTGTATCGGGAGTCAATTGTCACTACCTGCACCAAATGCCAGTCCTCTGCAGCTCTACCTGCATTTCGTTGCAATCTACCTCTGAGACTTCTCTTCATAGAAACAATCATCTGCGAAAAGCCTCATGGATCTTCCGAATTTGTCTACTAGGTCATTTATATATATTGTGAAACGTGATGGTCTTATATCACTCCCCTGAGACACGCCCGAAGATACTTTTTTTACGTCTGAAGACCTCCCTCCTGGCGGAGGTTCGAGTCCTCCCTCGTGTGTGTGTGTGTGTGTGTGTGTGTGTGTGTGTGTGTGTGTGTGTGTGTGTGTCCTAGGATAATTTAGGTTAAATAGTGTGTAAGCTTAGGGACTGATGACCTTAGCAGTTAAGTCCCATAAGATTTCACACACATTTGAACATTTTTGACATCCCTCCGTCCAGAATGATATGCTGCGTTCTGTCTGCTGGAAATTCTTCGGTCCAGTCACACAGTTAGTCCGATATTCCGTAACCTCGTACTGTTCTTTAGGCTGCAGTGCAGAACAGCATCGAATGTCATCCAGAAGTCGAAGAATGCAGCATCTACATGGGCGTCTGTATCTTCCGCGTTCCGGGTCTCGTGGACGAACGGAGCGAGCTGAGTTTTACGCAATCGCTGCTTTCGGAATTCGTGTCGATTCCTACAGAGGAGATTTTCGGTCTCCAGAAATGTCATAATTCACGAGCATAAAACATATTCCAAAACTGTACAATAGACCGACGTCGGAAATTTAGGCCTATAATTTTGCGTCTCTGTTCGCTGATACTACTTGAATACAGGAATATCTTATTACCTTTTTAGGCAATTGCCTTGCCGCAGTGGATACACCGGTTCCCGTGAGATCACCGAAGTTAAGCGCTGTCGGGCGTGGTCGGCACTTGGATGGGTGACCATCCAGGCCGCCATGCGATGTTGCCATTTTTCGGGGTGCACTCAGCCTCATGATGCCAATTGAGGTGCTACTCGACCAATTAGTAGCGGCTTCGGTCAAGAATACCATCATAACGACCGGGAGAGCGGTGTGCTGACCACACGCCCCCCCCCTAACCGCATCCTCCATTGAGGGATGACACGGCGGTCGGATAGTCCCGGTAGACCACTCGTGGCCCGAAGACGGAGTGCTGTTATCTTTTTCCAATCAATATCCATCTCTCCATCAGTCGCTTAAGCGTCACAGTTTCCAGCTGAGATTCAGGACTCTTGGTTGATGGCGGCCTCAGTTCCAATCTCAAAAGAGCCGTTCATTTACTTCCATGAAGATGACGCATCTGCTCACTTGTAATCTCCATCTACATCTACACTCCCAAGTCACCTTAAAGAGACGAGGGGAAGGGTACTTCTAATATGACCATCGTCCTCCCCCTTCCCCACTTCCCACCACCCTCGCCGCTCCTATTCGCCAGTGAAGCGTGTAAAGAACGACTGCCGGTAAACCTCCGCATAATTTCTCTAATTCTCTCGTCGTGGTAACTTCGCGAAACACACGAGGGAGAAAGTTACATTGAGCCTGACCCTTCTTGGAACGTACGCCTGTGAAATTTCAAAAGAACCTCTCCGTGATGCACAATGCCTCCGTAGTAATGTCTGCCACTGGAGTTCCTTGAGAAGCTCCATAATGCTCTCGCGCTTGCTGAACGAACCTCTGACAAAATGCGCCGTTCTTCGGAGCGTTTCTTTAACTCTTCTATTATTCGAACCTACTACACGTCCAAGACTAACGACCAGACCTTAATAACTGGTTGGGAGAGGATTTTATAATCCACTTTTTTTAATATTTTTCATGCAGTTATGTGTGGTCATTCCACATTATGTCGTTCCGGACGGTTACCGCTACGTATTTTATTTGTGTTACTTCTTCCGTCTCCGGTCGGGGTGGCCGGCGGCTCTAGGCGCTACAGTCTGGAACCGCGCGACCGCTACGGTCGCAGGTTCGAATCCTGCCTCGGGCATGGATGTGTGTGATGTCCTTAGGTTAGTTAGGTTTAAGTAGTTCTAAGTTCTAGGGGACTGATGACCATAGATGTTAAGTCCCATAGTGCTCAGAGCCATTTTGCTCAGGACCATTTGAACTTCTTCCGACGATGTATCACCAGTGGTATACCTGATAGGATCGACGGACGGTATTTTTATTCATAGAAGGGCAGCTCGTTTTGTACTACCGCGAATTACGAGAGAGTGTTACGGATGTCATGAGCGATGTGTGGCGGAAATCATTAAAACAGAAGCGTATTTCGATGCGGCGACCTTTTCACGAAGTGTTAATCTCCAATTCTGTCTTCCGATTTCCAAAATATTTTGCTGGCGTCCACCTACATAGGGAGAAGTGATCATCGTAACGAAATAAATCAAATCTCGCACGGAGAGGTTGTAGTGTTCATTTTTCCCATGCGCAGCTCGAGAATGAAATGGTAGAAAAATAACGTGAAAGTGGTTCGATGTACACACTGTTAGGCGCTTAAATGTAAATTGCAGAGCACTCATCTAGATGTAGGTGATCCAACAGCACTGGACCTCCTCTTCTGTTTATGCTCAGCATGTTATATTTATTTACGTTCAAGGTCAGTTTTCAGACCCTGAACCAGTCACCGATCCTTTGCGGCCCTTCCTGTATTTAGCTTCAGTATTCCGGAGTAGCAACCTTAATTAAAGACTGGGCAGGCACCTTTCATGTGTCAGGAACGGTTAATCAGCAAAATGTTGGGATTTGGGGCTCGCAAGAACTGCACGCTATATTTGAATATGTTCATGATAGTCCTAAACTGAAGGTCTAGTGTAGGCCCATGCACGACAGGACAGTAGGGCCGTTCTTCTTTGCAGAAAAAACAGTGAATGGGTCAGTGGATCTGGACGTGTTGGAGCAGTTTTTATACCCTCAGATACGAGACTTGCAACCCAATATTATCTTTCAGCAAGATGGAGCTGCGCCGCATTGGTCAACTGCCGTTCGTAAGTTCCAGGATACGAAATTTCCCAATCGCTGGAGCGGACGCGGAGCAGCCACACGGAGAACATATTACCAAGGACATGGCAAGAAGTATTATTCGTCCTACAAATGGTTCACATGTAAAGGTGTATTGATTATTAAATAAATTCTCTGAGATGCAAAAAATCCAACAAATAATTGAGGACATTGGGTGAAAGTCCTACTCTGAGTCCAGAAAAAAAAAAAAAAACTGCGTTGAATGTAGTTTGCTAGGAAGTCCTGAATCCAGTCACAAATCTGAATTGATACCTGGTGGACTATTTTGTTCACTATTATAAAAACGATGACATGGTTTCCCTATTATAGCACACTGGAAGAGTTTTGAAATTCAACCAGGAAATTTGTTTGGTTGCTTTAGGGTAGGGGACCAAATAGCGTGGTCATCGGTCCTATCGGATTACGGATGGATGGGGGAAGGAAATCGGCCGTGCCCTTGCAAAGAAGCGTCCCGGCATTTTCCTGAAGCTATTTAGGGATATCACGGAAAACGTAAATCAGGATGGCCGTGCGCGGGTTTGAGTCGTCCTCCCGAATGAGAGTCCAGTATGCTAACCACTGCGCCAGGAAATTTGCGCGAAATTCTGGTGACAAGAAGTTTTACGACACCACCTCTCCTTTGCTTGGCAGTCAAACAGTGTCGATGAAATTATTTTTCAGCTCTAGGATTCGAAGGGGCTACGTCTGGATCGAGTGTTTGCTGTCACAGTTATGGAGAAAGCTGAGAAGATGGGATGGGAGTTGTGCCAAGATAGCTTAGACTGTAATAGCAGTGCCACCTATTTCGAATGGTGTGCGTTCAAGTCCAGGTGTGATATAAAGTTTTAATCTATCGGATGAAATTAGTTTTTCGTTGTTGGCTTTTTCATAGTTGGTTAACTTAAGCATGCACATGAACTGTTACGGCAGCTACCTACCGCTATCTGGCACAATCTGCTGCGAAACCGTTACAGTGCAAAATTGCGTCAGATGCCCTTTTAAGTTCTCCTGACAGGTATCCTTCCCATGTAACACCCCTATTCTTGAAAGTGATTTAAGCGTGTGGTCTGATGTAACGCTCTTGAGCTCAGTTGTGGAATATTGTGTTGTGCCTGTTAAGGTCCTTCTCGATATTGCTAGATGTGCCTCTTTAGATAGGAATCTGCTGTGTAACGTGACACTATTGATAGATCACTAACACTATTTGCAGAGAAAGCACTTATCTCATGAGAGACGTTAAGAAATGCAGGAAGAGTTACAGGAAATCATAGTAGCTGCAGTGACTAATCGCTGGGTCTTGTGTACACAAACGTAGGCCTATTACAAAGCTCGTAAGTAGACTGAATCATCTGAAGTAATTAAACATTAGCGATGAATCACTGCCCGAGCCGCAATTTTCGTTTACGTAAGGATCACGAACAAATGCAGCAGAAAGCGACCATGCGAATAATTTAGTGGAGAAGCATGCTTTGCTGCTTGCCCTTTTCGAAGACGTCGTTTCCAGAACTATAGTCTGACTAGTTCTTGATTGTTGATTTGTCTGGGATTGTTATCTAGCCAAGTTCTATCGACGACAACCGATGAAACAAACTTGCATTCGACAATCATTTGGAAGGAAATTGGCCTTTAACTTCCCAGTAGAGGTTTGCCTGACGTAATTTAACAGAACCGTGGAAACGCTAAATCTTGGTGGATTCACATTTTAAACGTACCGCTCCCGTAAGTAAGAATATGAGAATCTTGCGCTGCTGATTTTTTATTGTGTCAATGGGGCGTGCGAGAGAGAGAGAGAGAGAGAGAGAGAGAGAGAGAGAGAAAATCTGTATAAAAACATCTTGTGAACTTTCAAGCAATATACCGTAAAGCATTAATACATCAAGACAAAGGCTGCGGTTCAGATTCGCAGAATCTCCCTCAAAGACGAGCAGACTCAACATAATAAATCGATGCTCGGCTGGAATATACAGTGCTTCAATAAAGCGCTGTCCCATTTGAAGAGGCGTGCTCTTACCTATTCCTGACTTGACAACTAACTTATATCCACACTTCAAAGTCGAATCCGAACTACAATGCAAGCCAATTGTTTCCGTGCAGAAGATACATTGGCATATGCAGATAATTCACAGACGAAGTCCTGGGACGAACTGTGCATCGAACACTGGATCTTTTGTCATTATTGTGCCAAGCCGACAGCATGGACGTCCGGAAAGGGGGATGAGGCGAGGGGGGAACAAGACAGGCACTTGACCCATCTTGGAAACTGGAGGTATAGTTTATATGTACTACAGTTCCCGCGCATTTATAGCAATTATTGTCTGTGTTCTTCTAATACAGATTTCGAACCTCACAGCGCGATGGAAACTATTGCATTTTTTAAAGCTTATTTCCGAACTTCCAGTTTGAGAATGATTAATTAAGCAATTTTTCCAGATTATTTTCTTGCAATTCAACAATATTTTCTCAGTCTGATTTTTTGCTATTTAATAATTTCAGTGACAAGCTAACATTATTTATATACGGATGAAAGTATTTCTTGCGAGTAACTCTTTGGATACCATGGATTTAATCATAAGAAGGATATAATCTAAGATAGTTGACCTGAGCTGGTGGCCTTCATAATACTACTATAGAAATATTTATTTCGTATGTTGTATCTGAAGTATTTTTACCATTTTGGTATCATATTAAATTACCTACGAAACTGAGTCGATACCTATCAATACTTTGACGCACAATACGTTATGTATGATTCCTATCAAATTTTGCTCTTGGGACACCATGCTTTTCAAATTCATCGAATAAGTAGTGTCAAAAGTGGTAGTTGTTAGAATTTTGTCTAATTATAAATTTCTTCCGTCTCACAAAAACTTCTTACCGCGTCATATATAAGCTACTCGACACTCTTAGATCTAAAGACTGTATAGGAAAATAGGGCGTTGCCGCCGGATGTCTATCTCCGCACTGTCTTACAACTGCTGTTGTGTAAGTGAAGTTAGGACTAAGTGCGTTCTTCAACCAACAAAATGTAGACGAATAACGTGACACCGAGGAAGTCATCGTTGCATGTGTGCTATGTTCGACGAACACTGCATCTCATGATCGCTCTAACTGGTGTGGCGTCAGTGATTCCGAGGCGAAGTCATGGAACTACGAGCGGTTCCATTTCACGTACAGGTCCATAGTATCATCACTAGTGACGTTACTGCCCGCAGAACGATGAAAAATTCTTAAATTTCTGTGGAAGAACGTCGTGTTCTGATTGACGAGGTTGTGGTTCACTACACGATTCATTGTGCAAAATCACGCGAAATGGACTTCTTATAAACAAATGAAGCAACAAACACTCGGAACATGGCAACATGGACCAATTGTGAGTGGCTTTATAAAGACTGAGCATGAAATCTGTTGTACAATTATGGCGAATGTACTCTGCTAGTCTTGTTGAAGAAACCATCCCAGCATTCACTTCTACAGGTAGCATGAACACAGATTTGAGATACCTGACTATATATAAAGTCCTCTGTCACGAGGTAACAAGAATGTCTACGAAGTCGGTTGCCTCGAAACCTCGAAAAACCCTAAGCCCTCAAAAACGATTAAATTACTTCTATATAATTTTTTTAGTAAATTATTCACGACTATTAATGACTACTAGGTCTGCTAGAAAGACACATTTTAATTCAGAACGTATTTCGCCTATAATTTCTTGCAGTACGATACGATAACTTCTTAGTGTTAATTGTCTTTGGAGAATTCCAGAGTTCATTGAATCTATACGCTAAACAAGTGGATGATGCTGTTTTTGCGACCACTTACACAAAATTCCTAGAAGCCGCAAGAAATATGCTTACCAACCTAACCACCCGCATCTGAAATATCAGCAACCAATGTTTTTGTTTCATACAAAATTGAGAAATGAGTAACACAGTATTTCACCATACGGCGTTATTTACATAAAAGAAAATGCACTGATATTTTACGACAGTCATGAAGTTCGAGAACGCGGCACATGCATTACGTATAATTACAAAATGACTCTGAGCACTATGGGACTTAACATCTGAGGTCATCAGTCCCCTAGAACTTAGAACTACTTAAACCTAACTAACCTAAGGACAGCACACACATCCCTGCCTGAGGCAGGATTCGAACCTGCGAACCTTAGCGGTTCCAGACTGAAGCGCCTAGAACCGCTCTTACGTATAATCACAAAATAATGCGTTATGGCAGTCACATACATAATTTTTGTTTCAGAGACATTTTCCCGTCCATTGTTCTGCGTATCTGTTGCCAATCATTCTTTACGAAAGTTTTCACGAGATTCAATAAGAGGGATCTACAATCTGCTAAAATTGCAGGCATGAAGTAATATGCCGATGTCATTAAAGAAATAAGAATCGGTTCCCTCTAGTTGTGAAGCTGGAGTAGAAAATAATAAAAAGCTCATATCGTTGTGCAATAATAAGTACTGCTACTTACGAAAATTTGAAATATAAATATTCTACAATGAGTACCACTCGCACTTATCGTGTCATTTCCATTTGATTCCGTCCCTTCACTCAACACTTGTCATGAGTTTATTAAATGCTGATGTCAAATATTTTTCTGATGGCATTTCTCACAGGCGCAGATTTTTTTTTTTTTTTCTTTTCTATATGTATCCCCGAACGAAACCGGCAAGAAGACAGGATCATCCATCAGCCCATCACATACGTTTCGTATCCTACAGAACACACGTTATTCTTACAGGTGCCAAGACTATTCTGCAACTTTTACATCAGCCAACAGCTTGGCCCGAACCCAAGGTTTCGCCTGCGCCCAATGACGAACAGAACTGCGCCGACCTCAATTGTTTACCTACGTCCTGTAGATGCAGTTGGCACTGTCTTGCATGCGACTGCCACCTGGCGGCGGTACCTCCAACCGAGGCAAACCGCTTGAGATTCCATTCCTGCCATCTAGTGGCAATTGAAAGAACTACTTTAATATCGCAAGCCGGTTGCGGCCAGATTTTACTGCGAACTATGGTTACCTCTCACAACCGACGTGAGCGTAAGCGTTTTAAAGGCAATTAGTAAATGGGATGTAGAGGCAATTTTTGTAAATGGATACAGGCAGGCGCACAAACAAAGACTTCATTGCATGTTTCTAATGTGCGTGTAAAACAACAATGCTGAAACAGAGAGTTCCTGTTCGACTGCGGAACATAAATTTCGCATTTCTATGTAGTAACTGACGTACGATGGGGACGCGGACTGGTAACTTTTATTTCATGTCGGATTCATCAGCATTTTTTTTTCTGCATTAGCTATGATTCGAGGTGCCACGCGAAGCATCTAATGGATACCTTTGGAAGTAACTTTTGTAACAGTTTACCTTGCCTGCATACAAAACAGAGGCAACAACGCCGGAAGAATATGTAATTAGAAGTTAAAACAGAAATCATTGAATATTCATGCTTAGATTCGTTTCATATTCATGTCCAATTTCATGAACTTCGTTATGAGTGGAACAGAAACTTCATATTTTCTTCTATCAGATGTTCAGTGAGAGATTAAATGCATTCCCGGATTACGTTGATGGTAACTCCAGTGAATGCCCTTCTAGGTGATGCCTGGTGTATTACATAGTAATCCGCTGTTGTGTGTGTGTGTGTACGTGCGTACAGTCATACATTTACAGTGGAACAGGAAGACATATAAATAGTAGGAATCAGAAAGTGAAGACAGATTACTGACATCGAGGATAGTATGAATGTGAAACTGTCTCGGGGGAAGATTATCGAATGTAAAACTGTGTCACTCACTTGTAAGAGAATCGTGCTATTTCCTTCTCAGTTTTTGCTTTGGTAAACTGTTGAAAGCGTCACTAAACACTGCAAAATTTACGCATTTCAGAATCATAACACAACGTAATACTTTCTCTGTCTCTTCCAACAACTCTCAAACATTTTATCGATGTGACATGACTTTCTGAAAAGACAGTTACAACGTTTACTTTTTTTTTTTTTTTTTTTGGCTCTGTAGTCCTTAAAGGTTCGAGACACACATTTTTGAAGCTGGGATTTTGTTTGAGTAACCTTCGCCAAACTGCTTGAAAAGATTTAGAAAACTTTTAGCAAGACGAGTCAAATTTGCTAAACGTAGACTGGGACCTCGGTCATAAACCCTGGGTAAAGTTCTCAGAGAAACTACCTTAACACGTCTACATCTCTGGTATTTGTAGGCCGCCTAACAAATAGAAGGTAATTAAAGATTAACGTCCCGTCGACATCAAGATCAATATGGATGCTCCAAGGGGCCATCTAGATGAACAGGCGGGGATTTGACACTACTACTTTGAAAATGTCTGATGCATGGTTTGCGGAATACGAGATTCTGGTCCACGTTGATAAACAAGCGCGTAGGTGCCACTGTTAATTCCTGCTTAAATAGTTGAAAATGACAGCCGATAAACACGAGACAGTCTCCTGCAGAAATGTGTGAACGGTAATTTCCCATGTTTCTCCTTCGGTTGAAAGAAAAGCAGGATACAATTATAGACATTCTCTCTTCTGGCAACGTGTGCCCGTGTCATCTGCAGCTGCACGTTATTACAGATTCAGTGCGCGTCGGTCAATCCTTTAACGCTAGTTGGTGTTTGACACGACCCGGAACGCAGTCTGAATAACAAGTACGTGGAGATAGATGTATGTGTGAGAAATCAGGACGTCACTTGAACAGAGCGAACACGCAACCTTTGGCGATTACGACACTACTGTTCTTAAAACATCGTGGTGTGAAGTTTTAGCTTGTGCAAAATACAGGGGCGTTCTAAGCGGGAATCTGAAAATGAAATGAGGAAAGACGTTCACGTTCTCAGTAGTAAGTATGTTTGCCTACTAGATTATCGTCACTTCTCGTAACTTCTAAGTATACGAAAAGAAAACCGAACTGAAAGAAAGTTTGGCAGCTGAAATAAATGTACGAGGTGAACACGAACATATCGCAGTTCTAAGACCCGCAGCGAAATTAGCTTGTAGCTCAATGGCAGGAAGATATATAGCTGTTACGTGCAATAAGGATGATACTTTTGGTAGATTTTAAGAAAAAAAGAAGCAAAATTAAAATATCAAAGTGATGAAATGTGCACTTAGCTAGAACCTCCCTTCGGGTAGACGGACCATCTGGTGTAAGTCTTCATTTGCTGCGGCGACTTACGTGTCGAATATAGGTGATGAAAAGTATAAAAAATCGAAGCAATGGCTTGTTAGCTGTAAATTTATGAAATCACCCTAGAAATAGCGAAAGAATTCTAATGCTTATAAGAGTAAGTAAGATGAATTCTACTGGGAAGATCAGCCGAGTAAACTCGTCGAAGTGTTAAGTAAGGTGGTGGAAGGAGGAAGTCGGAAACAGACTGTCACCGGGGAAGAAATATGTAGTAGAAAAATTAAATATTTATACAGAATCGAGTAAAGAAATTTCAGAAATTCTCCCTGTGGAAGTGTAATGTGCTCTAGCGAAAAATCAGAGGAAGTCTTTTAGATGTCATACGGTACGGAACAAACGCACAGTTAAACGTAACAGTGAAGACATACTAGAAAGAGTAGCTGCAGATGCAAAGTGGCTGTAAGGGGGGTGGGGAGAGGGGGAGAGCGTAATATTACAATAAAAAAGGTCAGAAAAGAAATGCATTCCTACGGCTGCATTCTGTCAGCATTTCCTTTCCGCAATTTTAATTTCCAGCCTTCTTCAAATACGACTGTTCGGAATCTAACGTTTACTACATAGAAACACGTAATTTTTATCTCAGAAATGGGGCCACTGCCAAAATTACTACGAAAATAACCTAAGACATCCATTTATGGAGTTTTTGAGCCAATGGTCTTCAAGCAGACATGTGTCCAAGAGAGCAGATTCGTTGTGGTGTCAAAGTTATGTACAGGGCTGTCTTCCAGGCGACTTTGTGAGAATTTTGGTAAGCTTCTGTACATACCACATGAGTAGCATAATCAACGTTACCAGCAAGAGTTTTCGATTTTGACCCAGCATCGAGAGTGTCCTTGGGACATTCTCCGATAAGCCAAAACATTATAACCGCTGCCCACTGCAAGTGACGCGGTAAGGAGAGTATGTAGGCGGAACAAAGGCGAATGGGGACTCATTCTAGCATGTGGGGAAACCCGCTCACATAAGCGACTGACGAAGGGCAGATCGTTAAGGCCCCGCGCCTGGGAACACTCATCTCTATAACGACGACGCCAGTCGACTGCTCACAGGCTACTGCCGTGAGTATCAGGGGAAAGTGGTTGAAGGGCGATGAACCCAATGGGCGTCGATCTGTGGCCGATCTGACGACAGGATACAATGCTGGAGCAGGCACACATCTCTCGGAGCACGCCGTTCAGTGCACATTGTTTAACATAATGCTCTGCAGCCCACGAATTTTTCGTTTCCCCGTGTCGACCCAACGACATCGTCAATTACGATTACAATGGGTGCTGGATCATCGAGATCGGACGATGGATCAACGTAAAAGCGTCACCTGGTCAGATGAATTACGTTTCTTGTTGCACGATTTCGGTGCTCGTGTCGGGATATGCCGTCCTCCAGGCGAACAGTTGTTCGAAGCTTGCACTGCACCACGGAGGGAGACCGGTCGGGCGGTATTCTGGTATGGGGTACATTGACCTGGGCTTCCATTGGACAGGTCAGTGACAGCTGTGGACTATGTGAACATTTTGTACGTGAATATTGTTGCGAACTACCTGCACCCCTTCATGTTTCATGTATCTCCCGATGGCTATACCATCTTCCAGTAGGTTTACTGTCCGTGGCACAAAGGTCAGGATCTTGCTGAAGTGGCTTGACGAGTTCGGTAGTTAGCTCACAGTGATATCTTGGCCACCAGATTCGTCTGATCTGAACCCGATAGAACATGCTCACCCACAAATCAGCAGCCAATAATTTACAGTAGCAGTGTGATCTGTGGAAAGACATCTGCTACCAGATATGTCTGGAAACCAGCCGAAGACTTGCCGAATCCGTGCCACACACAATCGCTGCTGTACTGGGATCCAAAAGTGGACCAACGCGCTCTTAAGCAGGTGGTCCTACTGTTTCGGCTAATTAGTGTACTGCATACTGACGCAGCGGAAGTCAGCGCGAACATGCCTGGAAGCCAACGGCGACTGATTAGCGTGCAGCACAATGAGCACTGTGTTGACGAAACAAGAGTCTCTTCTATGCAACGAGGCGCACTTTTGCTTACCAGCGAAAACCACCCGTCACAATGGTAGCCTTGTCACATCGTCCCTCAAGCTGTTCCCCTGTTTGAATTCTCTCACGCGGGAACTCGTGACACCTATAATTATACTAACTGCAAAACTGCCTCTGGCAGAACATATGAATGTTTTGCAAGGTCCCTTAGTACATGGAATCATCCTCGGCAGATCAGTCATAACTAATTACCGAGCCAGCCGGAGTAGCTGAGCGATTCTAGGCGCTACAGTCTGGAGCCGCGAGACCGCTACGGTCGCAGGTTCGAATCCTGCCTCGGGCATGGATGTGTGTGATGTCCTTAGGTTAGTTAGGTTTAAGTAGTTCTAAGATCTAGGGGAATGATGACCTCAGAAGTTAAGTCCCATAGTGCTCAGACCCATCTGAATTTTGTAATGACCGAAAGAATGCACTGTTTTTATTTCGTGTTTCACGTCTAACAGCCAGTCTGGCTATCCCTACGGACTTGTTTTTACACCATAGAAAAAGTAAATATTCTTTTATTTCAAAAGTAATCTCCGTAGCTATTACTACTTGTGAGTCAAGATGGTCAGAGCCACCTTGGAAAAAGTTTACGGTTGCCTATGGAAACATGACTGTACCCAGACGTGTAACTCTTCTTCCGAAGCAAATCGACGGCCACGAATGTCTTCCTTCAGGGCTCCAAAAATATGAAAATTTCAGAGGATGTGTAAGGGCTTCCCAGTGAAACTTCTGCTGCAACACGTGGACCTAAATGTTGCCCAGGTTGTTTCGATTACCCTGCAGAAGTTGCACTGGGAAGCCTTTAAACATCCCCCCATACAGTCCCGATATCTCTCCACGAGATTTCCATATTTGTGTAGCCCTGGTTCGTGGCCGTAGAATTTCTTCGGACGAGGCAGCCCACATCTGGGTACAGTCATGTTTCCACAAGCAACCGCAGACATTTTCCCATGAATGCATCGATCGTTTTGTCTGACAGTGGGATAAATGTACTAACAATTATGACTATTACTTTTGAAATAATTAACAGTTTACTTGCTTTTTTTCCATATGTCTCGTATTCATTTGCTGAATCTTTGTTTAATGACAGAACGTACAAGGCGCAGCACGAAGAGGGCTTCTTATTTTGCTAACAAGACTTACAATCCAAGTTTAGTGCATAAGAAGTTGAAATGGTTACGAGTGCCATTCTTTAATTTACATAGAAAAAGTGATAGTGAAACATTTTTGGTCATCTAGTTGACTCATATCAGATATAATTTAAGACTGCAGTTGGAGTCTACAAATGAATATTTTGGTGTCAATGCCTAATGAATATTTTGACATTGTACGCCCCCTATTGCAACAATACTGCTGGAATGAATCTTGCTTTGCAGAGCGGGCAAGCCCTCGACTTCGACATTCTGGGGATGAGGCTTGGACGTCCAACACCTTTTCGACTCCTAGTGGATTCACCGTCTTTCAGTCGTCATTTAGTTGCCTCTGTGTCAGCCTCCTCTCCTGCAGACAATCAGTGAAATAATTATTTTATATTTTAGTAAATCCTTCATGCTTAACACGCCCCTTGCGTTGTGCCTGTTAAATTGTTAATATCTGTCGACCTGCTGCTGATTTAGGATCTAAACTAATTAACAGCTTTTGTTGGTTCAAGGTCTCCTTTCTGATTACATTTTAGTATTTCAGGGAATGGCAAAGGCCTTGCCGCAGTGGATAAACCGGTTCCCGTCATATCACCGAAGTAAAGCGCTGTCGGGCGTCGCCGGGACTTGGATGGGTGACCATCCTGGCTGCCATGCGCTGTTTCCAGTTTTCGGGGTGCACTCAGTCTCGTGATGTCACCTGAGGAGCTACTCGACCGAATAGTAGCGGCTCCTGTCAAAGAAAACCATCATAATGACCGGGAGAGAGCGGTGTGCTGACCACACGCCCCTCCTATCCGCATCCTCAGTGAGGATGACACGGCGGTCGGATGTTCTCGATGGGCCACTTGTGGCCTGAAGACGGAGTGCTATTATTTCAACGAATCGCAAGTCGATTCACTGTTCTGAATTCCAGTATTAGCGCGAGTTATCTTTGACGGGTGGAATAAGATATCTGAATTATTACTTCATTCTATTGGCAAATGAAGGAGCTATTCCATAACTATCTGCTTTTCGTAACGTTCGTTCCTTCGTTAACATTTGAAAAAACTATTTACATGCTACTGAAGTGTGATACTGCAAGTAGAAAACCTGTTCGTTAGCGAGGTGAAGCCTATAGTTTACAGAGCGAGGTGGCGCAGTTGTTAGCACACTGGACTCACATTCGGGAGGACGACGGTTCAAACCCGCGTCCGGCCATCCTGATTTAGATTTTTCCGTGATTTCCCTGAATCACTTCAGGCAAATGTAGGTATGGTTCCTTTGGAAGGGCACGGCCCACTTTCAGCCACACCCTTCCCTAATCCGATGGAACCGATGACATCGCTGTTTGGACCCCTCCCCCACATCAACCAACCAATTTGTCGTTTACAGTAATATATAAGCCACAAACTGGTATTAGATTACCGTAATTATGACCGATAGGATTTCAGCAGTGTTTAGCAAATCTTTGTGCACATAGGATTCGTTGTTATTTAATGAGCTCTTTCTATACTTAAATGAATAAATATGAGGTACATGTGAATAATATCAAAATTGCTTATGGTGGTGTGTGTAATTTAAACGCCGCAACACGTAAGCTATAATCTGGCTATTTTGCTGAGTAAAAGTAAGCAATCGTCAGTTAAAGAATTTCTTGGTCGTATGTTTAAACCCATCATAATAACAGTCTATCTACTCATACAAACAGAAAATTTTATGTAGTTCTCCCTAGGGTAGATGCGAAATAGGGATGGACGAAGATACGCTTTGGAACAGTACAGTACATCACAGTATACTGCCAGTACATGGTATTCAACAGATTGGGGAACAGTTTTGAGAGGTTTTTAAAGGGGCCCCACTTGGTTCAGAGGTCGTCGCTCATGACTCCCCTGGTGATAAGTGGTGCTGATGAAGCGGTGAGGTCGTAGGTGACGGGCTTATCGTCTTTTCACGCGTGGACATACAGTACGTCAGAACACGTTTACTACCATACCAAGAGAAGGAGTATTAATTTGAAAAATCTGCGGTAGTTCAGTGGATCCCTTCCGGCAAAGCACTCATATGCAGCGCACAGACAGCAGGACGAAATATACTGGTGTGCAAACCTTAAGGACAAAAAACTCTAGCATTAATACACTAGAAAGATAGTTTTTTTAATAATTCGAGCAGTCTCCTTTTTTGTATCAGGATGCCGTTGCAATAAGAAAGTTGTCTTTTTACATCTGTCGTAAGAGTGGTGTGCACTGTATTTCTCATCCCATTGCCATTAACATGATCTCGACTTACGGGCCACGAAGTTAACGACCAGTGTTATTTGGGACTAAATTAGTTTGTCGCGAAGCATTTAATGAAATTACGCGTGGCAAAGCCTTGACTTTCCATGACTATATGCTGTGTTTCCCTGCTGGCTTAACTAGTCCAAAAAGTTATGAGCTAAATATGCAGTAAATTTTATTGTTCATTTCTGCTTCTTAGAGTACGTATTAGCTATAGAGAATGCTTCTCTCTATTTATAGCACTATGAAGTATTCTGTTTTTAAACTACACGTTGTCTTGCGCGTTGAACTGAGTCTCTGCACAGGCAGAAAAGAGGAAAACACGCCCAGTTAGGCATCTTTCAAAAAATGGTTCAAATGGCTCTGAGCACTACGGGACTCAACTGCTGAGGTCATAAGTCCCCTAGAACTTAGAACTACTTAAACCTAACTAACCTAAGGACAACACACACATCCATGCCCGAGGCAGGATTCGAACCTGCGACCGTAGCGGTCGCGCGGTTCCAGACTGTAGCGCCAGAACCGCTCGGCCACCAGCGGCCGGCCCTAGGCATCTTTAACTTCAAACCTTCGAGCTGTTGACCTTTTCATAGTTATTGTCAATCGAAAGGTGCGTCCGCTGTTGAAATCTTAGCATCGCAAAGATATATCTTGCAGCTGCTTGGTATGCCAGGACGCTAACTCGTCGATTTATGTTTACGTCAGCCGCTGATTCAACAAGGCGTTCTACGAGACGCTAGCTGGCTGACCGGCTGGCTGTGGGCATGTGATGGGAAGCACTTCCGCAGGCCTGCGGTCATCACACGGTGCGTCAGTCTGCTTTGCAGTGTTAAGGGCAGGGCGTGGGACATTGCAGTGATTCATCCGCAAAGGGCGGGTGTTAACTCTTCCGGTCGCCGCCCGAAGCAGCTTTGAGCTGTGACGTTCGGCGTCCTGGATGATCGTCATACTGAGACTTCGTGGGATACCTGACGAAACAGAACTTGCTCATTATTTCAACCACTGTCGGTACAGTTACAGAGGCATAAGTTGTATTAACTGGTGGAACATTACGATAAAATAGCGTTGTAGGATGTTGCTACAACATCCTTAGCTTACTTAAAATATCTCAATTCCTAATCCAAGTGGTTCAGAACTTTTATATTTATTTCGTTTAAGGGACGACCTTCTTGGCGCTAGTTAAAAGTCTGTGAAAATAAATGATGATATCTGAGAAAATAGTTTTAAATTGCACTTTGTTGACTGTAATTTCGACAGATCTCATTTCTGCTACGTTGGAGACCCCTTTGTTCTTAATGTATCCCCGAGAATTTTTTTTTTTTAAATCAAAGGGAAGCTAGTCCTCACCAAAAACCTACTACTGTTGGAAATTTTCTATTATACTGTGATAACCACTCGGCAACGAAGCTTGCTCCGTTCTGTGAGTTTTTTAATACTTTCGAGAATACCCGACCACCGCCGGCCGTTGTGGCCAAGTGGTTCTAGGCGCTTTAGTCTGGAACCGCGCGACCGCTACTGTATCAGGTTCGAATCCTACCTCGGGCATGGATGTGTGTGATGTCCTTAGGTTGGTTAGGTTTAAGTAGTTCTAAGTTCTAGGGGACTGATGACCTCAGATGTTAAGTCCCATAGTGCTCAGAGCCATTTGAACCATTTTTGAACCCGACCACCATGTAGGTAACTGCTTTTGAGTCAGGAAGATAATGCTGATGCAATGTGAAACATTTCAACCAATTTATTCAACATTGTTTGAACCATGGTACAGAAAGAGTTGCAGTCAGCAGACGTGAGTGAAGAAGGTTGGCGACGTCTATAGTTACATATACAAGCTAGCCCCAACGCCGAGCCACCACTAGCATAACTGCGTACTGTACATTTTCCTTTTTTTTTTTTTTTTGGTCATTCTAACAAATTTTACTATCATATCTACGGAAATGATCCATGCGACAACACGTTTTCTTCAAAACTAGAAAATTTTCCGTTCACACAAATAAACAAAACAAATAATGAAGGAACTCTGTTTATTAATTCACGTAGTAATAAAAGCTGCAGAGAGAAGTTATGAAGAGTCACGTTACTTATTTGCATCCTCTGAGAGTGTAGGATTATTTAAGACAATGAAAAATGATAAAAAGCCGGGTGAATGTTTTGTGAAACAGTTTGTGTAAAAATAAGAAATAAAAATATGAAACATTTGACCAATCTTTTGAACGGTGCTCTAAATGCTGTACAGCAAATGAGTGCGTCGAATGTTTCTCTAATCTATTTTATCTGTTACTTTTATACATGTCATTTCACAAAATATATGATCGATTTTTTCGTTTCCTTATTTTCAAGGGTTGCTCAGAAAGCATAAAATATATTTAATTATCGATTTGTGTTATCTTATAATTAAGAGTATGTAGATCAAGAGAAAGCACAGAACTTTCAATTTATGCTATAATCTCATTTTTTAATTTATTTTCTCAACATTCAGAATTACACAATTTTTACATCAATTTAAGTTTTTCAGCGCAAAAGAGCTAAAGTTTCAAGTGCTCAAATGTTTGACAGCTGACTTAGGTAGCTAGCAGCAGCAGTCCGTGAAATATTTCAATTTTCTCTAAAATCATGAACTAGGCCTTTCTTAATTACCACGTTTACTTAAGAGGTTTTTTGTGCTTGCAAAACTGGCTGGCTAAATTGGACACCCCATTCGCCCATCTCCCTCTCTTCTTTTAACTGTGAAAATTCGGACATAAAAGTGTTATTTCTAGCGGTTCTTGCCTTCGCTCTGTTCATACACTTGTTGGAAGTAAAAACAATTTTAAGATTCTTCACCTAAGAAATAATGTTGGGCGTGTGCAACTTTTTGGGTACTAATAGAGAGCTTTCAAGAACATAAAAAACAGAGCATTTATTATCTTTGAAAATTAGCACTTCAGTTTTGTTTGACACTTTTTTACTGCTGCTTGCATTTAGACCCACTGCATTCTCTGCGCTTGGTCTCTGCTAGGCAATAGCATTTCTTGAGAGAGAGAGAGAGAGAGAGAGAGAGAGAGAGAGAGAGAAAGGGTGAGAGAGAGAGAGAGAGAGAGAGAGAGAGAGAGAGAGAGAGAGAGAGAAAGGGGGGGAGAGAGAGAGAGAAAGGGAGAGAGAGAGAGAGAGAGAGAGAGAGAGAGAGAGAGAGAGAGAGAGAAAGGGGGAGAGAGAGAGAGAGAGAGAAAGGGGGAGAGGGAGAGAGAGAGAGAGAGAGAGAGAGAGAGAGAGAGAGAGAAAGGGCGGGGGTGTGGATACTGGTGGCACGCGACACTTGCTAACGGGAGCGGCGAAGGTCGCTTCCTGGCAGAGGCGGTGGACCACTTCTCCGGCCTCTGCTGCAGAGAAAGCCAGCGCAGCGCTAGCAGCCACAAGCGAGCCTCTCAGAGTACTTCGCACGATAGGACCGGGTGGAGAGTACATCTGGTATGCTGTCTCATACAAAGGCCGACTGACTGCCCAAGACACATTTATTTTATCCGAACTGTAGAGAGAACGTAATACTAACCAGACTAACCGTCGTTCCACTTAACAGAATTGAAGCTGTGAGAGCGAATCTCGAGTCGTGCACAGAAAACTCATTCTATAAGGGCACTATCCGCGAAAGCTTCTGCGTTAGACTTCCACTACCACCACCGCCACCACCACCACCACCGGTCATGGGCCATGGGCCATTCGACATTTAATTCTGAACAGACACTGCCTTGCGTTACTGTCTCCAGCCAGACGTATGCTTATATGTTTTCTAAGGTCACCTTCTGTTTGGTTCCTGTCTGTCTTTCCTTACCTCTTGGAGTCCAGCAGACAACTTCTACGGCCCATCTGCCATCCATTCGTCCCGCTACATTTGACGACCACCTCCTTTTAATTTCCGTGATAGTCAAAACCACCAAATTAACCAGCCCCGAGTCTTTAAAGAGCCGAACTTCGATGTATAAAACAGCCTCAAACTTACAATTATTTTACAAATGAGTTAATACAGTAAATATTTGACGTTAAGCATGTTAGCGGGAAAAAATTGGAAAAGGTTTGAAATTACGTTTAAAGTTTATTCGAAGTTGCTAAGGGCTCTCATTATCAAACACTGGATGAATATCGCCTGGTTAATTTGGGCTCCTTTTCAAACAAAAGCTAGTTTTTCACGCATATCAATGTTATGACGTCGTATCTCCTGAACAGTGTGTCGTACAATGATATAATTTTGCAAGCACATTCACTGATATGTATAGACATTGTCCGCAAAATATGTTACGACTAGATCTAGTAGTGAAGTAGTAACTTGAAACGTCGTGTCTGATGTTGCAGTTTCTCTTTGTGAACAGTGAAAATTTAATGAGCGATAAACAGTGTGTCCCATCATTCGCATGGGACAGGGCATCATAAATCGGTTTAGCAATTCTGTAATATAAATTACGTCTTCCGCTTCTGACTATTCCCTAATTTACTCTTATATTTTTCTGTCCCTCCTAGTATTCCGAACATGCACCCCTCCTTGCTCGTTGAGAGACCGCAGCTTCTCTATATTTCTTCCTCCTCAACTGTCAAAACCCATACCATCTGAAAAGGTAGTTTTAGAGTCTACTTCAGTACTTTATCGATTTTAGTTCTGTTAACAGTGAACCCGGTTTTGGACGTAATGTGTCACCGAGAATGTTTTTATTCACACCTACGGGAGCCTTACTCAATAAACGACGTGTTCAACATTTTCTGTTAACTCTTGAAACAAATAATGATTTTTCGTATTAAAATTCCACGTCTCATTGCCGTAGGAAGCATACACTTATAACCACAATTTGCATTCGACAGCTACTAGAGGGAATTTTTAATCTTCCATTTATTTCCTTCGCTTTCCATCCAGTATTTTGATTCAGCTTAAGTGATTCAAATGGCTTTGAGCAATATGGGACTTAACTTCTGAGGTCATCAGTCCCCTAGAACTTAGAACTACTTAAACCTAACTAACGTAAGGACATCACACACATCCATGCCCGAGGCAGGATTCGAACGTGCGACCGTAGAGGTCGCGCGGTTCCAGACTGAAGCGCCTCGAACCGGTAGGCCACAACGGCCGGCAGTTGCAGTGAATACAAAAAAATCTTAGTTATTAATTTTTAACATTTGTTTTGAAATCTATTGATTACAAATTTTTTGTCATTTCATAATTGGTTTTCAGCTCTACTTCCTTTATTGAGCTCTTTCATTTATTGTGGACGTTCTTATGTACTGGAGGCGCGACATCACTCGCGAAACGATGGTGACTCAGGTGTGATCCATTAATACGTATTCTTTCTTTATTTTCTCGGTTGAAGACTCGGGAAACAGGAACTGGTGATATGTAATTTCCTTATCAGACGCATTTTGCAGTTCTGAATTTTTCACTATCGTAATTAAGTCTAGAGGAAGCTGCAGCATCGTCATACATATTACTCAACGAACAGTTTGAATAAACTTACATTCATTATTAAAAAAAGCATTTTCAGGCTCATGTTTAAATGGACTTACTGTCCTGTTTGGCCGGCCGGAGTGGCCGTGCGGTTCTAGGCGCTACAGTCTGGAGCCGAGCGACCGCTCCGGTCGGAGGTTCGAATCCTGCCTCGGGCATGCATGTGTGTGATGTCCTTAGGTTAGTTAGGTTTAATTAGTTCTAAGTTCTAGGCGACTGATGACCTCAGAAGTTAAGTCGCATAGTGCTCAGAGCCACTTTCCTGTTTCGCTGAGAGGAATGCCGCCTCAGGTTTGTAAAACCCCGCCAAGTGCGGCACAGCTAGTATGCGAGTCGTAGCACCAACTTGACACCGGACACGGCTGCCTTCCTCGAGACGACCTGGAAAGCCCTGTGTACCGCTATCAGTCTCGATATATCTTTTTTAATATTATTTATTTTCTTCCTCGGCATTAAGGCCCTCGACATAGAGTTCAACATGTAACTGCAATCGCACACGCGTATTTTAGTATTTTATAAGATGACGCGGCAATATGCCCGATATGTTTTTAATGAGATCGACACTGGGAGCGGAAGCTTCGCATTTATGCCCAAAAGAAAGCACGTATTCAGTTTGAAAGTTAGGTAACCAGAGCGCAACGTGCTCTGCCTAATGAGGCACGCAGAATGAGCTCCGGCTGACTTTCGCTCTGGCGTCCACGCAAGGCGCACACAGGTGAGGCCCCAGCGGGCGACCTAGATCCGAAGTGCCCGCTCTTCCGCCGCAAACGAAGAGACAGAAGCGACGGCGGCGGCTCGGCCAATTGCAACAAGTGGCTAATGGCGCTCGCAAGTGATTCTTCCGCCGCTCCCACGTCGTCCCTGAGCAGGACGTGTCCGCCGGGATCCCAACCTGTGATGGGTCGGCACGAGGCCGAGCCGACATGGAGCGCCAAGGATGCCGCAGCGCCTACCCGAGTCGCAGCGCCGACTGTGACGTCACCGGTCACGGCCTCACACCTGGAGCCGACCTGGAAAGCGCAGTTCTTCGCGCCAGTCAGGGGTTTCCCTAACCTGCCTCTCGCGACTGCCAGATAATTGTTTCAAGGATGGGGGAAGGAAACTCTACGGTCTCAGGTTCGAATACTGCCTCGGGCATGGACGTGTGTGATGTCCTTAGGTTAGTCAGGTTTAATTAGTTCTAAGTTCTAGGGGACTGATGACCTCAGATGTTAAGTCCCATAGTGCTCAGAGCCATTTGAACCATTTTTTTGGGAAGGAAACCGGCTATGCTGTTTCCAAGCAGTCATCCCGGCCTTTACCTGGAACGATTTATAGAAATGACGGGAAACCTGAATTTGGTGGCTGAACGTGGATTCTAACCGTCATCCTCCCGAATGCAAGTCCAGTGTGCTAACAACTGCGCCACGTCGTTCGGTTCCAAGACGTCGAAAGGAAGGCAGGAGGTCTGTAGCGCGCCTGTTGACATGGCTCGTAAGGAGCTCTGCTGACATTAAAACTGCCCTCTAATGTTTCTACCCCAACACATCCTCGGTAATTGCGACGTATTCGGAAATAAACAGCCTAGTATTTGTGACAATGAAGAATATGAACATCAGTGCCGCTCATTTCACTCGCAGCAATTTCGTGTTTCGTTTTTTAATCCCATTCTCAAGAGGCCATGCTCGTATGTGTAAATAACATGGAATATAGCTGGGGAAGTACCAGAATCTATTAGGAACGCGAAAATAGAAAAAAAATATTAGCATATACCAGAAGGCCAATCTACTATCTGATGTTCCACAAATGCATGTCTCTGCCCGCTACGCTGTGGTGAATTTACACAATTATTGGCAGTATCATTCGTTTTATGTTGCCCTGAGAGTTAATGCTATCGATGTGTCATTAGTTGATATTTAATTATAACAAATAGTACCAGACCTACATTACTTACTGACCTTTCAAACAGTATAAGACAGCTGTTTACACATAGGCAACTTTTAAAATATAAAGCTGAAAGAGAAGTGTAATAGTTCGAAATAGCTATATTTACTGAAGTCGATCAGAGTTTCACACAACGTTTATGTTGCGTCTTCTGGTGTACATAATGCTATGTCAAACGGTATAGGGTGCTTTTACAGAATGCCGCTGAGTAACAGTTGGCGTGGGTAAGCAAAGCTCTGAGCCTTCTTCAATTGGTAAAACCATCAATGGTGAAGGTCCAGTCTTTGTTAAAATCACGATGAATCACCCCCCCCCCCCCACACACACAGCTGAGGTAAGTATACATAATCGATTGCCCTTCATAGAGCATAATACTAGTGTTTACGTACATTTTTCTGGGTAACATTTATGAGGGGCATCGTCCGTTTATAAACAAAAATTAGGGAGATGTCTGCAGCGACGGAGGGTGGGGACATCACGAATTCCATTGGCGCCAGTTCCTTTAGTTACACCGCTGTTCACAACTACACCAACGGTAGAGAATCAGGAACAGACTATTTTGAGACGAGGAAGCAACGGAGTCGCAGTGAAAAACTGCACTGGTGTGGGAGGTGCAGGAGAAAAAGTGACTGTAAAGCTCCCTCTTTTCTAGCTAAGACTGCTGATGCAACGAGCAGTTCCTTTGTTCGTCACACGGCCCATACCTTGCATATGGGCTGCGTCGGATTGCAGCTACTTTTGAAAGCGGTAGACTGAAGTCGAACGCACAAAACGGCAGGTCGTAAAATGCTACGCAGTGGAAGACAACGGTTTATAGCCGTGTCCCGTGAACAGTACGAGGCATTGTCGCCCGAAGCGAGCGCCTGATATCGTTTTCCTGCAGCACCCACTTCCTCTAAGCCAGTCGAGATTCAGACACGCTCTCATGGCTTGCAGGTGATTTTGTTAACGATAAACTCCGACGTCCTTTGTAATACTGCGTCCGTATACTTCCATTTTCTTGTTCGTACAAGTCCGAACCTAACGTAAAAGGAAAAGCTAAAGATGTTTAATTATCTAGGAAATATATGCTCTACGACAGTTACGGAACATCAACTACCCTAATGCTGCTGAATGAATTCACACGCGTAACGATTGAGGAACAGATTGAACTATCTGTTCCTCAATCGTTACGCGTGTGAATTCATTCAGCAGCATAGGGTATTTGATGTTCCGTAACTGTCAGAGCATGTATTTTCTAGATAATTAAAATATAGTATAAAATAATAAAGTATAAAAAATAGTTGAAATCTTATACATTTTGTTTAGTTAGCGTGCGTTTGCGCATTTTACTTGTTTATTTTATTTTGCCTCTTACGGAAAGAGATATTATACATGTCTCCCAGATTGAGTACGGGAGTTTTGGGATGACTCGAAACTGTTTATTGCATTGTGTATGCAAATTTGCGACCACAGACTGTTTTGGTTTCCGCCTATTTTCAGATACTGGATCGCCCATACCTTCAACGTGATCTCGTCACCTCTCGTCAAGTTCATCGATTAATGCAAACTACAAATTGATGGCTGTTAATTTTTCCGATCAAGACACTGTTGCCGCAGTCAAACGACTGGGAGCTGCTTGCCCGTCGTTCACCATCTTAGGTCAGGCAATGACCTTCAGAAACATCTCCTCCCCCCGCCCCCCTCCGCCAGCACACACGTGTTTATTTCGTACAGGCAGTAAGTGCTCCAGATGCAGACGTGCGGCGCACATGCGTGGCCATACGAAAGTGGGTCGTCGCCGGGAGGCCAAGTAGAGCAGACGAGGTGGCGCAGATATAGACGGCAGCTCAGCTGTATCTCGGTCCCGCACAATAGTAGCGCCTTCCGCCAAGGACACGCCGCCCGGAAATTTCTGTGCGCACTGCGTAGCCGTCTGCTGCGTCCAAGAAGCGAAGTGAAAAGAGCTACCAAACTGGTACTCGCGTAATCCCAGGGAACCTTCCTTCGACACCATAATGCTGCTTGTTGAATATCGAAGTAAGTATATGGTCGTAGACATCCTAGTGTGCGCCTGGCGAGAAGGTACAACTGTGCCGCTTTAACGCTTCGGCACAGTGAGAGAGATCTCGACTATCCAGGGCAAATGAAAAATGGAATACTTGCAACATTGCAATGTAAGTTCGTAGCGTTTTTCCCTAAGTTTAATAAAAACAGATACACGTAACAGAGACTTTAATATCAATAATATATTCTCCTTCACAATTTACAACTGTCTGCCAACACTGGGGTAACTTTTCGACTCAGCGACTGTACAAACCACATGGTTTTGAGGCGAAGAAATCGTCGAGCCTGGTTCGGAGCGCATTTTTATCCGGAAAGAAAGTTCTTGAATGTTGTTCGATAGCGGAAAAAGTGAAAATATGAGGGTGCAAAATCATGTGAATAAGGTAGCTACAGAGAGGCTGTCACCCAACTCCTGTATAGTGTTTGTCAGTCTAGCAGAATGCGGGCTGGCGTTTTTGTGCAGTAGCATCGCTTCACGCAGTCTTCTTGGTCGTTGTGTTTGGATTGCGTCTGTAAGACGTCTCAGTTGTTGACAATAGATGTCAACAGTGATGGTTACCCCTCGGGGAGGCAATTCGTAGCACACTACACCGTCACTGTTCCACTAGATGCATAACATTTTTTGTGGATGCTCGCAAGTCTTTGTACGGCGAGTTGCTGTTTTGTTTAGGCTCAGCCATCTCATTCTTTTCCTAGTGTTAGCAGAAAGACACCATTTCTCGTCACCAGTAACGATACAGGATAGGAATGGTCGGCAATTGATGATGAGCAAGCAGAGAGGTTCTAGGCGCTATAGTCTGGAACCGCGCGACCGCTACGGTCGCAGGTTCGAATCATGCCTCGAGCATGGATGTGTGTGATGTCCTTAGGTTAGTTAGGTTTAAGTCGTTCTAAGTTCTAGGGGACTGATGACCTCAGAAGGTAAGTCACATAGTGCTCAGAGCCATTTGAACCATTTTCTGTGATTTTGGCTTAGAGATGCGGTACCCGTACACCTGATTTTTGCACCGTCCCCACTGCATGCTTATGCCGAACCATGGTGAATGACCACAGTTTATCACTGCCAGTTATCGAGTTCACTGATGTGGATCATTGTCGATTAATGAGTGTAAACGATCCTCGTCAAACCCCGAAAGCCTTCCTCAACGTGAAGAGTCACTAATGTCGAAACGACCGTGTTTAAAACGAGAAAAGCATTTTCTTGTCGTGGCCTGTTCAGTGGCATTATCCTCACATGTGTTGCAAATGTTTCTGAGTGCTTCTGTTGCTTTCACCCCTCTATTGAATTCGAACAGAAGAATAGGTCGGAAATGTTCTGATTTCTCCACTTTACACTCCATTATTCTAGCGTCCACAGCTCCATTCACTATCTCCAAAAATTTGGAAATTTGTGGTAAGGTCTTATGGGACCAAACTGCTGAGGTCATCAGTCCCTAAGCCTAGACACTACTTAATCGTAACTTAAACTAACTTACGCAACACACACACACCCATGCCCGAGGGAGGACTCGAACCTCCGACGGGGGCAGAAGCACGAACCGTGACAAGGTGTCTCAGACCGCACGGCTACGCGTGCGGCACACTATCTACAAGTGACAAAATGACACGGTATAAACTCAAATAGTAACAGTGAACTAATAATAATAAATTACAGTCCATAAATAAACCCAAAGCAACCAGAATACCAACACGAAAAACAAAAACGCTACGAACTTGTATACCAACCTAATACTTTATCAACCAGATTTTTTTTTTGCTCTCCAGGAAAGCGAATACGAAACGATAAGCAAACACAATTTGGGAATACTGTGAGTAATGTATCGCTGAAGTGCACCGCTGCCCTTCACGGCGAGGCCATTAAGTTCTGTCAGTCACAATTCTGGAGACACTTATCTATGACGCAGAACCAGCTTTTGTGCACGCTTTCGCAGTTTTCCGCTTTCGCTGCTAATTAAGCAGTAATTAACTCCTCCATGGTCACGGAAGTGTAAGTATTCTCATATTACCTTTTCTCACTTTTTGCCACATCAACCCACTCCGTCGTTTCACTTCATTTTCTCTTAACAGCGAATATTCTCATACCACGAGTTGATCATTTGCATTCATCTTGCAGCAAGTAATTCGAATATCAATATAATAGTGATAAATAAAAATCCACCAACAAGATCTTTGTAGACTGCTGACAGTTTGTGTGTTCCCTTCCGGGTACAGATCTTCAGCGATCATGGATAGAGCTGGGAACGAAACGCTGCCGAAGTACCTCACGCGTGCGTCTTTCTGTTCTTTTTTAACACTCATGACCAGTATTACACAATACAAGTTGCATGTGTTTCCAGCTAAACCCACAGTATGTTGTGCATGACCAAGAGGGCCGTTGTAACACAATGTTCCTAGAATTCAAACTTAGAAATTACTTTATGGTTCATGTGTCGTGTTCAGTAATACGCTAAACGAAGACAAACATAAAAGGAGCGACTTGCTTTAGAGAGGAGCAGGGTTCAAATCTCCGTGCGGTCATCTAGATTTAAGTTTCCTGTGGTTAACTTAAATTCGGTAAGGCGAATACTTGGCTGGTTCCTTTCAAGAAGTCACAGCCAATTTTCTTCTCATCCTAGTACTGTCCAAACTAGAGCTCGTCTCTTAGTGTCGACGGGACATTAAACCTACATTTTCATTTCTTTTTTTCTGTGCTTTGACAAACGATCAGCCACGTAATAAACCCCAGAACGAGTTGATCCAGCGCATACCGATCCGATCGAAATAGAAGATTCGCAGTAATTTGAAATCTGTGTGTTACATCGAAAATAAGTGTCTTTAACGTACAAGATACAGCCGACTGCAACGGCGCGAGTGTTAAATGTCGCTACCCCTGACAAAACGTCTGGAACCCCGCGACTGCTACGGTCGCAGGTTCGAATCCTGCCTCGGGAATGGATGTATGTGATGTCCTTAGGTTAGCTAGGTTTAAGTAGTTCTAAGTTCAAGGGGACTGATGACCTCAGATGTTAAGTCCCATAGTGCTCAGAGCCATTTGAACCTGACATAACGACTGAGCAACGGTGTCAGGTTTACAAGTGTAATTACCTGCCAAACTGTACAGATGAAAGAGACTTCGACATGACTTGCCAACGAAGCTACTTCCATGTTCCATAACTTAACTGGTTCAGATTGGAAATGAGTGTCACTGTGTCAGCCTGGCTTTGGTCAAAACGGCTCTGAGCACTATGCGACTTAACTTCTGAGGTCGTCAGTCGCCTAGAACTTAGAACTAATTAAACCTAGCTAACCTAAGGACATCACACACATCCATGCCCGAGGCAGGATTCGAACCTGCGACCGTAGCGGTCGCCCGGCTCCAGACTGTAGCGCCTGGAACCGCACGGCCACTCCGGCCGGCGGCTTTGGTCACAAAGTTGGTAAGAACACTGCGAGTGAAAGGCAAAGGTTCAGGTTAGATTCCCTCCATGCACGCAGTTGTACTCTGGAAAAATATTTCACTACAGCTTACATCCCACTACAGTGCGAAACACTTGTTTTAAATCTTAGGGGGGAAAGAAACTAGGGAAGCTTTTTAAAAGTTGGATGGCAGACGTGGAAGCAAGATTCTGACTCGAGGTTTTTGTATGTCCGCTGCACGCAGATCTTCGAGAATGAAAACGGAAGATTTTTCAAGTTTGCGTCATATTTCGCCACAATTTATGATGTTGATCCACCGTAACACTGTCGATTTTTGGCAAATACCCAGTGTCTAGTGTCTTCCAAAGAGTCCTCGAAGAGCCATAAATCAAACATGGTTTTTGTTATCTATGCGCGAGGGCTATAATCTCGCCTTGGAGGTCCTGGGTTCAACCCTAGGTACAAATGGGTATTTTTTCCCTCTTTTCAGCCCTTCCAGAACGGGCCCAGGTGCACTTAGCCTGCTATCAGATTTACTAATAGCGCTCTCTCCCGGGAGTAAATGCGGCCAGGGCGATGGGATCACCACCGTCCCCCTGCTAGTGCCGAGGCTGCACTCTACGCCCAGTCAGACGAGAAGCCCGTTCACAGGTTGGGCGCCACACATTCACGAGAGCAGGGCAGGCCGATGCAGAAAGAGTTTTCAGGGAAATCTCAGCATGCTGGGACGGGTAACGGGAGGAGGAGACAGCTGTTCCCAGCAGAGGATTTTTTGGAAACGACTTTCAGTTCCTCAAGCCTGATAACTAAGCGAAACGTAGGACTGCATTTGTTTTAGTGTGTGTGTGTGTGTGTGTGTGTGTGTGTGTGTGTGTGTGTGTGTGTGTGTGTGTTTTAACTGTGTAGGATCTTCACAGTACTGAAAATGAAAGACCAGAGCGATGGACACAAAGCTGCTAGGAATGCCGGGATGCCACGGTGTAGGGCGTCTGTAGGAGGCGGTGGCCAGTTGTCTGCTGACGTCAGAGCGTCCGCTGATCTTCGTGCTCCGCCAGCCAAGCGTTCGCGATGGCCAGGAACCTGATACGCAGGCCGAATCGATAGCTCTGGTCGGATCTGTCCCCAATCATCCACTGCGTCTAAGTGAAGACTACAGGACGACACCGTTTACCTGTTATTCTGGGAGTAATCGACAGAACACCACTCCACTTGACGAAGAGGACTGCACGTCGAATAATAAGGAGAAAACCAAACTGACATGTTTATCGGTACTTTTCACAAGTTTTTTTTTATTCAGAATATGTGCAGTTTTTCTAGATAATCGATTGATGCTTCGATTAGTTCCCCCCCCCCCTTTTTTTTCTTAAATTGTGAAGTGCTATTCCACAACAGATAATCAGCTTCGCAACAGCTTAGTAGAATTATTACCCATTTCTAATTTTAGTGTAGGGCAGGTTAGCAAATTATCCTCGCTAGTATCTCCACAAGACGGTAGTAAGAAATTCAGAACTTTTATGTTGTACTGCACAACAGACATCGCGATTATAAAGGGGACTTGGCGGTTTCGACGGAAATTGAAAACAACTTGGAGGAAATGTGGAGTGGATTGGACCAACCATGGGCGAAGCTGGTGGGTAGGGGTAGAAAGTATAACAGCAGCTTGCTGAATGTCATAAGACAACAGAGAAAATCGTTCACGAGTCATATATGTTGTTCTCGCTCACTGACTTAACCGTTTACATTTTATGCAGCCCCTGTACACCGCGGTGAACGTCGATGATGTAATTATTTGGCACATCGAGTGTTCCTTTTTAGTCTACGAGATGCGACAAATTTAATACGGCTGTGACTTTATTAAGTGTATATTAAAAAAAATCGTATTAATACATCATATAGGATTGGAAAGCCACTTTAAAATGGCAACAGGCTGAAGTCGATAATGGAATAAATTTAACGCCATTCCACCAGACAATCGCTTGGCGAATGGTCATTTCATAAATACAAACAAAGAAAAATATTTACATGGAAATGTATGGTTCAAATGGCTCTGAGCACTATGGGACTTAACTTCTGAGGTCATCAGTCCCATAGAACTTAGAACTACTTAACCTAACTAACCAAGGACATCACACACTTCCATGCCCGAGGCAGGATTCGAACCTGCGACCGTAGCGGTCGCTGCGGTTCCAGACTGTAGCGCCTAGAACCGCTCGGCCACTCCAGCCGGCTGGAAAGGTATCTAAAAATTAGTAGTCATAACTATTTAATCGTCACCTCGAAATAATATCGAAATAATAAAGTTGCTCGAGTATTTTTTTTTTTTTTTGTTTTTGTTTAGTTGCAGGTATATGACTGGAGTTCTGGTACACACTGAAATCTCCATGCCACAGTACCGCAGCACGCCGCTAGAGGAACCAACAGAAAACGAGAGCGCCCCATCTCCACTTTTCCAGCATTTAGATTTTTATTCTCTGCTGACAAATCTCCCCGTTTTAGGAATGATCTCTTGTTACTGCCACTCAGCATTTTGTATCTTCTCTACTTCGGGCTGTCATCAGTTTATTTTGCTGTCCAAATAGCAAATCTGATCTACTAATTTTAGTGTCTCATTCGTAATTTCACCATCGCCTGATTTAATTCGGCTGATTCCATTATCCTTGTCTCTTTTTCAAGACATTGTCCATTTCGTTCAACTGCTCTTCCAAATCCTTCGCCTTCTCTGTTAGAGCTGCAATGTCATCGGCTATGCTCAAAATTTTTAATTTTCTGTTCCAGATCTTTAATCCCCTTTCCAAATTTCTCCTTGGTTTCCTTTGATGCTTGTTCAATGCATGGATTGAAAAACATCTGGATGCGCTACAACTCCCCACTCTCAACTGCTGTTTCACTTTCATGTGTTTCGACATTATAAATACCAGTCAGAAGGACTGAAGAAGTCCCTCACGCCAGCCTTTTAGTGTGTGGGAGCAGCCATGAGAGAGAAACGCTTTGGGCGTGGTTTCTCGCTCAGGTCGGCGCACCCAGAGGCATACATCGCGACCTGTACCAGCTCCAGGGGGCAGCCGCCGCTCCTACGTTGTTGGCAACTTCGCGTGTTTTCCGCGGAAATACCATTATATCGTGTGACTAAGGCAGTTGGCGGGCTCCTAAGCGGTGTCCCGGTTTGTTATCGTGGAATGCGGTGATGCGCGTCATTTGTTTGCACGTGGCGGACAGGAAACACAGGTCGGGTCACGCCAAGGCCGCCTGTGGCCACGGCGGGACTTCCCCGCTGTGTTGGTTACGTCATCGCTTCCAGTTGCTAGCAGGCTGGCGCTCTTCCAGCGCGCACTGACAAATTACTTTTGTCGGGGCTAATTTCCATAGGGACTCGCCTCACATATTTCAGTCTCACTGCAAGATGTTGTTTGGCTTCACTTACGGACGTTCCATTACTGACGTGAGAAGTATCGATACCTATGTAATCGGTATCAGTACTACTATATAAATTCATAGAATCTTAAGAAATATCGGAGTATCAATATCAGAAGTATCGAATGGTCTGGGGCAAGATAACCTTTCGATACCATGTTGCAGGAAATTGAAGACACTTGACTGCATTAGAACAACTTACTAATTTCCGATCGGTTTCGGTCTCTGACATCATATGGCACCTAAATCAGCGTTAGAAAACAGAAATGATAACAAAACCTCAATGTGCAAAACGTCATACAGACACGATTTACGAAAACGTAACTAACGAAAAATTGGCTATTGCAAGTCACACCGAACAGTCGCATTAAAATTGGCAGCTTCATTTGTAATAATACAGAAGAACAATGCTTTTCACATATCAGCAACCTTCCTCATGCATACATGCACTGGCCTTACGTAGTCAGAACATAGCATGAGCAGACAAAGCCCCTGTAGCCTCCAAGACAACTCCAAGTTATTCAATCGATATAAATCATGACATACAAAGATAACAAAACAAGTATAATTAGAAAAATTACAGTATAGGCAGAAGTTGTTAAGGTACAGAAATCATAAGCATTGATTATCAAAATCAGTTTCATTTTTTCCTATGTATTTAGTATGCACTACTTGAAAATGTAAACAAAGTAACTTGTGACAAAATTGAAACACTTGTCAAATTCTAGGTGCAATGTTAAAAGTCAATGTATCACCTGTCCCAACAGACAGGTACATACGAACAAATAATTATGATTAAGGTTCCCAGTATATTACTGAAAAGTTACGTCTCCACAGAAATAAGAAAAACTAATAAGAGTTAAACAATACAAGGTACAGAGTATTATAGCCCAATAACACAATAAAGGATACCTTAGTGATAGTATGCAGAAGACCTGGCGGAAAAAAAAGTATTTCACGTCCATTCGTGTGGATAAAGTAATGTAGCACACTCATCTGACTGATTGTCAGGCAAAAGTTATATGGAATACGTTTCCTCAGAGGGATCGATAAACAACATCCAAATTTATGAGATCAATATGGAACATCACACAAATAACAAACGAGTTTATAAAACTTCTACAAATTCAAAATAGCCAATTTTTCGTAAGTTATGTTTTTGTATTTCGTGTCTTTGTGACGTTTTATACATTTGGTTCTTTTTGTCATTTCTGTTTTTTAACGTTGATTCAGGTGCCAGATAATGGTCAGTGGCCGAAACCGGCAGCAAATCAATAAATTATTCCAATGCAACCAAGTGTCACTAATTTCCTGAAATATCTATCCCGCCGCTGACAGTTGCCTGAAGAAAACATGCTTTAGATATCAGGTTCATGGAAAGTAAAACGTTTGCAGTGTATGTTAATACAGAGAACCCCTGTGCAGTAGGAACATTACATATGACGTACAGACTCCAATGAACGTATCAGATTTCAGTAACATATACCAAAAATACTATTATGTAGCAGCTAACTTGAGACAGTTGTTGAAGTATTGATTTTTTTACTCTAGCTGGTTCCTGCAAACATACTATAAGTCTCGTCATGTTTTGTGTTGAATTTAAAATGCTTTTGTTTTGAAGAAAAGATTCTAAAGATACAACATCTAATGACACGTATACAAGAAAAGCCCTTTATTCTGGTTCATCCGAGCCAAGCGGGACCGGCCGACCGCCGTGTCATCCTCTGCCAGTTGCATCATTTGGATCGGGTATGGAGGGGCGTGGGACCAGCACACAGCACTCCTGGCCGTTGTCGGGTTTCTTGACCTTGGAGCCGCTGCCATTCACTCAAGCAGCTTTTTAGTTGACGTAACGAGGCTGAGTGTACCCGTTACCAGCCCTCTCACCAACGGGAAGTCCCTTGGCAGTACCGGGAATCGAAGCCGGATCTTGTGCTTAGCAGCCAGACAAGGTCACCACTGAGCTTCGGAGGAGGACAATGACACGTAAATATCGAGGCCTAGCTTTTTGTTGTGGTTGGAATATTTGTCCTCTTCTCCGTACGTTTATATTTTATACGCGAATTGGTCCATGACAACAGAGCATCATTTCCATACTTCGACATGTACTCTAAAGAATCACATCTTTTCTTGTTAACTCTTCGTACATTACTTCACTACAGTAACATCTGCGCACGATTGTAGAGCAGCAAGTACTAAGTAAATCTGCTCCTTACTGGAGCTTCTGCAGGAGGTAAGCTTCTTTCAAGGAATAAACTTTTGCCAAATCATTTTCACTTCAATGTAGACAATGAGCGTATGGCATTGGTGGCCGGGAGACCCCTCGCCGCTCCACAAGTTCTTTAACGCCACTACGGCGACTTGCGAGTGAATGAGGATGAAATGATGATGAAAGATACACAACACCCAGTCATCTCGAGGCAGAGAAAATCCCTGACCCCGCCGCGAATCGAACCCGGGACCCCGTGGGCGGGAAGCGAAAACGCTACCGCAAGACCACGACCCGTGGACACTTCAATGTAGAGATCCATCAATCCGCCGCAGCGTTAAATGGCTCGCATGCTCTGAAGTAAAGAAAACAGGCTCCGAAGTCCCATCGGTCAATAATTATGATCATGATGACATACTACAGCTGATGCACTTCATTCATTCACTTAATAAACTAATTTTTTTTTCAGTCAACAACTCTTGAGTGCATAAAAACTGCCGGTGCTTTTCAAATTCTCATAATTTTTAATGGTAGCCACAGCGACTTTTCTTGGCATCTTTAAACACCGATATATATGGAACGGTGAGTTACAATTGAAGAATGTAGCCTACTCGTCATCGCAAATGTATACTTCATGGAACAATTTAATCACACAGCTTCAGCTTGTTACTGAGCGAATTCCGAGCGCTGTGGATGCACTAAAACGTATAGCGCATTGAAACATAGTTCTGTGCATAAAAACAATACGCGTGCAGTCTATATAAGAGGCAGCTACATTGCGATATCGTAACTGAGGAAGCATTACAACATTAACAAACACGCAATTCCACTCTTCAGACATGGAAGTAAGCGCGTAGGTACGGAGATATGTTATCCTTGGCAATTTGGATGATTGAAATCCTTCTGTGTGTTTCGTCCCGGCGATGCCGTGGTCATTGCAGACGTACCTGAAGCTCTGACAGTGAGAGTATGGGGAAGGAAATGAATGGATCTTGTCCTTTTGCAAGGAAACATCCAGCAGCCACAACAGTCAGTGGTTCCTCACGAGGAGGAGGTAATCATCGAAAACTTGAGTTCTTAATCGAATCTGATGTGGCACGAAGACTGCTAACATTTTGTAAACTTAATGTGACTGGCCGAACGGCAATCTGACAGCACAGAGCGTCGTGACGCAGTGGCAACACAGTCTACTCGGAGGACGGTAGTTCAGAGACTCAGCCATCCAGACCTAGTTTACACTTTATTTCTCTAAATGGCGTAAGGCGAATGTCTGGATCGGGGTGATTCCTTTAAAAAGTTGACGGTGACTTTTCTTCCGCAGTTGGTGCATGTACTTCATCTCTAATGACCTATTCCCGAATGCAAGTTCTCTATCGGGAATCGAAATGTTGCCCCAACAGTTAGCTGAAGCCCTACCAGCGGCGATGAGTTTAGTGACTTACATTTGTTGTTCACGGCTACGTAGCGGTTTTTTTCCTTTTTTTTTTTTTGAGCAGTTTGTGAAATTTATCACTGTACATGTCACTTCAGCATTGTATCTCACGGTACAGCCTGTAATTTATGCAACCAGATCGACGCGCAAGCAGGTGGGCAGTATGAATGGTCGCGCAGGCGGATCAGGGGATAAGCCGACTTTGAAGTGCCGACAATCTGGAAGCGCTGCAAAAGTTGCCGAGTTCTAGTGTTGCTCGTCCTGTAGGTTGCAGGTTCGAATCCGAATGGTAAAGGAATTATCAGGGCCAGAATTTGACATGAAAATATGACTGGGGGGGTGGGGGGGGGGGGGGGGCGGCAAAAGTGAATACATCCCTCGAAAATAAACTGTATGCCACCTCCTTCTGACAAATACCTGAGATCATTGCTTGTGATAGGGGAAAAAGGACAAGGTAAGGCCTCTAAGTGGTATGAAACATTGTTACCCCACTGTTGTCTCCCGACATGAGAGATAGTTGCAGTTTCCCCTACAACAAGAGCAATACACTAGATGCACTTTTAAGACTGAGAAATTATACGAGGGCCGTTCAGAAAGTAACCTCCGGTTGATTTAAAAAAAATACACCAAGTTAAATAAAAATATTTTAATATATACATCTTACAACTACATCTTTGCACTATTTTTCTACATAGTCTCCATAGCGATTGAGGCACTTATCGTATCTCTTCACAAGCTTTGAAATTCCTTCTGCATAAAAATCACCCGCTTGTGCCTGGAGCCAGCCTGTGACCGCATCTTTGAGCTCTTCGTCGTCATCAAACCGCTGTAACCCGAGCCATTTCTTCAAATGCATGAAGAGGTGATAATCACTTGGCGCCAGGTCTGGGCTGTAAGGTGGATGGTTGATAACGTCCCACTTGAAGGACTCAAGAAGGGCCGTTGTTCTGCGAGCAGAGTGAGGACGGGCGTTATCGTGCAAAAAAACGATACCGGAAGTCAGCATACCACGGCGTTTGTTCTGTATAGCCCGTCGTAACTTTTTTATTGTTTCACAGTACACGTCTTGATTAATGGTCGTACCAAGTTCCATGAATTCAACCAACAACACCCCTTTGGCATCCCAAAACACCGTTGCCATCAGTTTTCTGGCAGAAAAATCTTGCGAGGCTTTTCTTGGTTTGGTAGGCGAATTTGAATGTGCCCACATCTTTGATTGTTCTTTTGTCTCAGGGTTCACGTACTTAATCCAGGTTTCGTCACCGGTCACGATTCTGTTTAACAATGGTTCTCCTTCGTCCTCATAACGTGACAGAAAGTCTAATGCAGAGGCCATTCTTTGAGTTTTGTGGTGGTCGGTAAGAATTTTGGGCACCCATCGTGCACAGAACTTACGGTAACCCAATCTTGCTGTCACTATCTCGTACAAGAGAGTCTTAGAAATCTGTGGAAAACCAGTAGACAACTCAGACATTGAGAAACGTCGATTTTCACGAACTTTTGCATCAACTGTCTGAACGAGTTCGTCAGTCACCAATGATGGTCTACCACTCCTCTCTTCATCATGAACGTTTTCTCGTCCACTTTTAAATAAACGTACCCATTCACGGACAACTCCTTCACTCATAACTCTTGGTCCGTAAACGGCACAAAGCTCACGATGAATAGCTGCTGCAGAATATCCTTTGGCTGTAAAAAACCTTATGACAGCACGCACTTCACATTTGGCGGGGTTTTCTATTGCAGCACACATTTCAAACTGCCACAAAAACTAAACTAGCGCAGGTACGACGTTCACTCGACCACGTCTTGATGCCGACTGACCTGTTGAGTGCGTAAACGCACAGATGGCGTCGCTACTCCCCCCACAACCCGCACTGTGACCAATCGGAGGTTACTTTCTGAACCGCCCTCGTACAAATGACTAGATTCATTCAATAGTGTGTTGATGTGTTTGAGTCAAGCGACATATCAATTAGTTTCAGGTGTGAATAGGTCATCGTTCTAGCAGAGCATCAGAGTAAAAGACCAGCAAGTATACTTAAAAAATTTTAAGAATGGCTACTGCAACTGTAAATATAGTTTCACCTGAAACCTATTATCATGCGCATGATCTGCGGATATACACCACGAAATAGGCAGGCGCGGGTGAGAAGGCGATCCTTTTGTGACATTCAACTATACAAGTAGCGATCGGACATTTCTATACTGTTTACGAATATGAACTTAAGTTCAGTTTGTTTCCTTCGCTAAATTAAAAATAGCTTTATCTCTTAGTGGTGCGTCACGGCTATTCTCTTTACCATTCTTTTCTCGTTCCTCCCAACCTGTACGGCAGGAGGCCATTAGTTCCTCAACGCTGCGAGAATACAGAGTGCCTGGTGGGGCGTCAGCGCACGGGGTTAGCAACACTCAGATCACGTGTTTGCGTTTCAGAAACGTGGCGTGGGGATTTTACCAGACAGCGTTGGCCGACCTCAACTTGGCGCCAGCTTTCACCAGGAAAGGCCGCCTCGGATACGATCGGCGTTTGTCGGCGATCTGGCTCTAAGCTGGGCGCCGGCTAAAACGAGTGCCACTCATTTCTCGACCTGTAGGTCATCTTGTCAATATAAATATAGCTTGAAAAGGAGGTAGACTTAGTCTTCCACGCCCCGTCGACGTTTAGGTCATTAGAGATGAAGTCATGCACCAACTGCGGAAGAAAAGTCACAGTCTTCTTTTTAAAGGAACCACCCCGATCCAGACATTAACCTTAAGCCATTTAGAGGAATCACGTGTAAACTAGGTCTGGTTGGCTGAGTCTCTGAACTACCGTCCTCCGAGTAGACTGTGTTACCACTGCGTCACGTCGCTCGGTGCAGTCATGCGATCGTGATTCGTCGACCGAACTGGTGTTTCAACTAACTTCTACATCTTTTACATTGTTTCTCGACTCGACAGAGGTTCTCCAACGACGTTTTGGGAATAGAAGACTCCAAGACAATGGGTACAATGGAGAGACTGCTTTCATCGCAGCCCTACAATTGCAAGTGAGTGTGGAAGTATTTACTCTTTTCGTAGAAAAATTATTACGAAGTATGACCATATTGAGTACGTGTTACGTAGACATTCATTTGTAATCTGAAAGTAAGAGTGTCAGTCCAAATATTTTCGAGACTGGATTAATAAAATATAGAGAAAAGCTAAGATGGCTGTTTTAATACTTCGGGTGTTCTGCGTTAGTTTCCATCCCCTATTGAGTACATACCACCACATGAAAGTGTCAGAAAAGTCTTTTTTTGGGACGTTGTGCAACTCACTTGAATGTTGGTTATGTCGTTAAAGCATTGACTCTTCATGTGAATTTCTGCACTTTGTCGCTTTTTGTAAGGTTCGTATTGGTTCAAATGCCTCTGAGCACTGTGGGAACATCTGAGGTCATCAGTCTCCTAGAACTTAAAACTACTTAAACCTAACTAACATGAGAGCATCACACAAATCTCTGTCCGAGACAGGATTCGAACCTGCGGCCGTAGCGGTCGCGCGGTTCCAGACTGAAGCGCTCGGCCACATCAGCCGGCAAGGTTAATATTGATAACTTCAAGTCTCGCCACCAGAGATGATTTTTTCCAGAAATGAATCAAGCCGTGGTAGGCGTCCATGCGTTCATGGTTTTCGTTCTGTAATCAATGTATGCGCGACAAACTTTGCATACACGTTTCTCCTCTTCAAAACATTCTGAAGAATGTCTTGAACAATTGATTTGTGTATGTTGCTCCCTTACGATTTCTGACACAGCAACGTTAACAGACTACGGAAGCGCATCCGCTACTTAACAGTGCCTGGTCACAAGAAACTGAACGAATAAACATCTGTCGTTTACAGTTGTCAGTTTGATCGGCCACCATAATTACCGGGCTGGCGTCGCTGCTACGCCAGGAACAGTCTCTAAACGTTTCGTACTGACGGTGTACACTCCATTATCCCAGAGATTCCCTGCTTATGGACCCGCCATGTGCGCTCTCTGATAAATCTCAGAGCTATGGCGTCTGTAATTTTGCCTTCCAGGAAGTGATTTCCTGCAGGTGCTTTGCTTTCTGAGACGCGAAGTGTTTCTGTAGAATTAGCGAAACTGCAACTTAACACTTCTAGGAAAACATCCTCTACTTTTCAGTTCCAATCGAAAGTTCTCGTGCCAGGATGGCGAGAATCACGCCAGTTCACTAGACTTCCGGGACTCCAGTTTGTGAAGCGAAACTACAGCTCTTTGGCAAGTAATTTTCTTTCGCAGAAGTACTTACCGCATAGCGGCAAAAACACATGTAACATTGCACTTTTTCGCTTCTGTAACCTCAATGAGTCAATGAGAGGGATGAAGCTGGCTTTCTTGCGCAATGCTCTCCCTGTTTGTAAACAACCTCTTTTTACGAAACAACGGTCTCCGATAACGTGTACAAAGCTGCAGTTTACTGTTCAGAAACATTTCCTGACAACAGGTTCACCAGCATTAAGGTATACTGCAACGCTATACATGCTGTTGTCTGTAAATTTCCGTATACACAAATAACCAATTACTTTTTAGCTTACGTGTTGGGAAGAGTTAAGCCATTCCGTTTGTGTTTGACGGAAGCAAGCTGGAGAGAGCATAGCTCCAATTCGTTGCTTTTCGATGGCAAACTTAGCGCGTGGTTAGTTTCTACTGACGTTGCTATTGAGGTGTAGCGCAAGCAGGTGGTGATGCTCATTTGAGCAGATTTGTTGGCTGGTACAACTATGAACATTAGAAGTAGTTGTCAGATGCCCAACCTGAAAAAAGGAATAGCTGTTAATGCGACGTACCTAAACACATCCGTTTTGTCGATAACACTGTAGTACTGTTCGTATATAGTGTAGACAACTTCAACAATGAATGGAAGAACTTAACGTAACACGTTTGAGAGTTGGCCTCAAAACCAACTAGAAATAGACAAAAAAAGCAAACAGTACCGATAAAATGGGAAGAACTAGTAATGAAGTTTAAGGCTACATTTTTGATACTGAAAAGGCAAAGTTCTTCAAAAAGTGTTACCAGTTGCAACTAATTAAAGTAAGACACGCACTTTTAATGAGAAAAACACTAAAAATCTAAGGATTTTTCAGTGGCCAATAGAAAGATGCATGTTGTGAGCGACTAGGGCAGATGGAAAAACAGGAAACTGTATCAGGTAAAAGAAAGTGCAAGACATAATTACGATTGTAATGAACATTAAATGTATATGGGCAAGATGTGTAGTCCGGCGAATCGACGGTAGATGGGCCAATAAAGTTTTTGCTTCGTGCCAAATGGCAAGACAGAATTTTGGAATGGAAGGTGAGCAGATGAGATTAAAAAATATTGGTGAGTACAGCTGAGCTTTCAAAGCTTTCATCTAACAACCGCTGGTAGTGAAGCATGGACTGTGGGGAAAACCAGAACAGATGGTTCAAATGGCTCTGAGCACTATGGGACTTAACATGTAAGGTCATCAGTCCCCTAGAACTTAGAATTACTTAAATCTAACTAACTTAAGGACATCACACACATCCATGCCCGAGGCAAGATTCGAATTGGCGAGGAAAGGAATATATCGAAAACACTAACAAGAAGAATGGTCAGGCTTTTAGGACATGTATTAAGACGTCACGAAATGACTTCCATGGTACTAGAGGGAGTTGTAGAGAGTAAAAACTGTAGAGGAAGACAGGGGCTGGAATACATGCAACAAACAATTGAGGACGTAGGTTGCGAGTCCTACTCTGAGATGAAGAGGTTGTCGCAGGAGAGGAATTCATGGCAAGCCGTATCAAACATGTCAGGAGAGTGATGAAAAAAATAGTCCTCTTTTTTCGTGCAAATAGTATCACGTTTAGAAAACTGTTCTGTTCCTCTTAAGGTGAGCAAGCGGGTCTGTATTTACATAAGTATTCCTTCCCATATTTACTATTGCTGGCTGAGCACAAGGCAAATGAAACACACTTGAGGCAGAGGCATTTCGTGATTCCGCGAGAACAGGCGCTTGAATTCGCCTTTCAATAAGGTAAACACAAAGGCGAGTGGGAGCGGCGGCTGTTCGCAGAAGGCTGCAAGCGAGGCGGTGCTGGCCGACTGTCCTTGACCTTACCACGACACCGGCGCCAGTTCCCGGGAAGTGCGCTTTAATTTTTGCCTGAGCAGCGTTGGCCTGCGAAGACGACGGATCTCTTCCAGTACTCCGGCCGTGCTGTCTGTTACTTCCATTGCGTTTGCATCACACAGGAGTGGTGTAACTTCACCGGTCACGGAGAACTGTGGATGACTCTTGGAATCCTTAGCCATAATTCCCTAATCGTAGTATGTCGATAATTCACAGTATCTGAAGAGGAAAACAGCCATCCTCCTCGGAACAAGCACGCGGCAGTCCGTAATTTCAGCATTAAGTTTTACGTCAGTGCTGTGAAATCGTTGCAAGCTAAGAAATCTGTAGTGGTAAAGAATCGCGCCAGTATTTAGTAGTGGTACCTCGGGGAAAATTGACAATGTTGACTGGAATACCCTATTTCAAATTCTGAAGGTGGCAGGGGTAAAATACAGGGAGCGAAAGGCTATTTACAATTTGTACAGAAATCAGATGGCAATTGTAAGAGTCGAAATGCACGAAAGGGAAGCAGTGGTTGAGAAGGGAGTGAGGCAGGGTTGTCGCTTATCTCAGATGTCATTCAATCCGTATATTACGTGTACAGTAAAGGAAACAAAAGAAAAATTTAGGGTAGGAATTAAAATCCATGGAGAAAAATATAAAAAGTTTGAGGTTCGCCGATGACATTGTAATTCTGTCAGAGACAGCAAAGGACCTGGAAGAGCAGCTGAACGGAATGGACAGTGTCTTGAAAGGAGGATATAAGATGGACATCAACAAAAGCAAAACGAGGATAATCGAATGCAGTCGAATCAAACCAGGTGATCCTGAGGGAATTATATTAGAAATGAGTTTCACTATTTGGGAAGCAAAATAACTGATGACTGTCGAAGTAGGGAGGATATAAAATTTAGAATGGCTATGGCAAGGAAAGCGTTTCTGAAGAAGAGAAATTTGTTAACATCGACCATAGATTTAAATGTCAGAAAGCCTTTTCTGAAAGTATTTGTATGGAGTGTAGCCATGTATGGAAGTGAAACATGGACGATTAATAGTTTAGAGAATAGAAGCTTTCGAAATGTGGTGCTACAAAAGAATGCTGAAGATTAGATGGGTAGATCACGTAACTAATGAGGAGGTACTGAATAGAATTGGGGAGAAGAGGAATTTGTGGCACAACTTGACTAGAAGAAGGGATCGGTTGGTAGGACATGTTCTGAGGCATCAAGGGATCACCAATTTAGTACTGGAGGGAAGCGTTGAGGGAAGAAGTCGTCAAGGGAGATCCAATAGATGAATACAGTAAGCACATTCAGAAGGATGTAGGTTGCAGTAAGTACTGAGAGATGAAGAAGCTTGCACAGGATAGAGTAGGTTGGAAAGCTGCATCTCTGTCTCTGGACTGAAGACCACAGCAACCATCTCGGGGAACGATGTCGTACCACTAATCAAAAGACCATTGACAGAAAGCTCCAGTTTAGGATGTTCATGAGTGTTGTCAGCTTCTATTCATCTACTCATCTATTTTGTGTACAGCATGACGCAGCCTTCTCCAAGGGTAAGTATAATGCGTGTTTATATAGGCCGTTTGAAAGTCTTTGCATGAAACATCTCGAGGTACAGATCGCGTCACGGAAATGAACTATTGTTACAGACGAAATGTTTGCGAACGTTTACCGATGATGCTAGGCCGCTGTTTTTTATTGGTTCTCAGAGCGAAGACACACTGCGGCAAGTGTGCGGAATATGTGTAGCACGTCATCCAGTCATCAGTTCTGCGTGAAAGACGATAGGCCGTACAAAATTAGAGATCCTGATTTTCTTCTAATATATTTTCTCCGTTTGGAGACATTCTTAAAATTTTCTTGAAGATTACTATCAATTTAATAGGATACATAGTACATGAACAACGCAGAGTGCCTATGCCCTGCTGCCTCTTAGGGGCATAGGCCGGCCGGGGTGGCCGAGCGGTTCTAGGCGCTACAGTCTGGAACCGCGCGACCACTACGGTCGCAGGTTCGAATCCTGCCTCGGGCATGGATGTGTGTGATGTCCTTAGGTTAGTTAGGTTTAAGTAGTTCTAAGTTCTAGGGGACTGATGACCTTAGACGTTAAGTCCCATAGTGCTCAGAGCCATTTGAGTTATCTTAGGGGCATAGCCAATAATAAACAAATGGTTAGAGTCGCCAAGAAATTTCTGGTCAGGTATTGGTTTCCGTCTATGGGACGTTACGAAGCGCGTGCTCTGAGACTAACGTCAAGATTCACAGTATGAGAGACGACCCAGTTCTGTATCATGGGAATTTAGTCATAAGAAGATTTTGTTATCGACTGTTCATGCTGTGCCTTTTTGCTGTGTTACACCTCTGGAGGTGCTTTTGCCCATTATCAGCGAAACCAGTCACACTTAGGAACAAACGCAAAAAAAATAAATCGTTTCCTCAAATCACTTCAAGAAAATGTTGGGCTCATTCATCGAACAAGACTAACCTATTTTCTTCACAATTCTTGCATAACTGAGCGAGTTTATCACTTGGGCTGTCTTACTGGCAACGAAAATTTAATAAATTTTATTGGTGTTAAATACTCAGTTAAATGCCTTAATTTAGTAGCCCAGGGATTCTTCTTGGCCTAAGGAAGCGTCAGAATAAGCAGGGAGCCATCAGTTACGAGAGGCTCCTACCAGAAGCCTGTCCAAATGATCTCTCTAGCTTGTTCACAACACTGATCCATCCCAATTGTTCTCAACGTCTGGATAGGGGGCGTGTGGTATTGTTAGCATACTCGAGTGCATGGTGGTTCGACCTGTCGGTTGTTTACATGTGGAGACACGGTGGAGACCATACTCGCAGGTGGATAGAAGCAGTTGGTGTTATTCAAGGTGGGACTCAACAGTTTAAAACTCTCCTATTTTGTCCCCTTGCGACCCGACTTATCCCTACTTCCCTTCATCTGGGTGTTTCTTAAAGAGAAAGAAACGTATTTGGGAGGAGACAGAGGCATTGACTGTACTATCTCACACGGAAAAAGTTGTCCGTGTACTTTAATTTTTAGTGAAACGTTATGAAGGTGATGGAAGGAAGTGCTTCAACGTCTTAAGAGCAATAGGACACTGAAAATTGTGCAGCGTCCAGGGCATCTTGTTCCAGCGGCGGACAGCAGCCACAACGAAGGAGCGGGCATAGCAAGGATACAAGATAAGTGGGACCCTGTGTTTGGGTTTCGATGGTATGAAAAGTGTTTAATCTCTGATTCTTGACAGTTCACAAACCATACCTAACAGTATAAATTAGCTATTGCAGCTTTTTGCTGCCTAGTACCGACTCACTTCTATTGCACAATCTGTTCGTGCAAGTCCAGAACGAATTATACTAACACATTTGAAATTATCTCAAATATTACGTGATATAAAGATGCCAATTCACACGCGACATTTGGTCTGCTCTTCTATCGAGCTAACAGACTGAAGGAAAGCCAGCCGGGGTGGCCAAGTGATTCTAGGCGCTACAGTCTGAAACCGAGCGACCGCTACGGTCGCAGGTTCGAATCCTGCCTCGGGCATAGATGTGTGTTATGTTCTTAGTTAAGTAATTCTAAGTTATAGGGAACTGATGACCTCAGCAGTTAAGTCCCTTAGTGCTCAGAGCCATTTGAACTATTTGAACTAAAGGAAAATAGCAAATAAGTAAACACCTTGCAGGTGGTCAGCGTCGTGTGTTGTATTGCACGGGCACCTCGCAGCGGCTAAACACCTGAGGTGCGCCAGGCGCATGCGCAGAGCGGTCGCGGCGCAACGCCTACGAGCCGCTATTTCGGACTTTGCACCCGTCGCTCCGCGCCGAGCCGTGCAGACCCTCCTCGTGGAAGCCTGGCACGGTCCGAAAGCTACGTGCCTGCACATGGTAGCCAAGTAGCTAGTAGCCGCTGTCCGTGGCCGCTGCACGGCTGTACCTCCGGCCTCGCGTGTTGTCCGGGGCGCGCGTTGCGTGACCTAACTGCTAAGGCACTCTTTGCACCAAGGCAGCCGTGTACAACGTACACGTTTTCCGTGTCAGATAAGTGCGGTCATTAGCAAGTGAATGTCGGCCTAGTCTTCTAAGTTTCTCAGACTTTCGTATATACAGGTCAATTCGGCGGTGATGATACATTACGAAATAATTTTTTCATGATGTGAAGCCACAGTCATATAAAGCTTAACGAAAGATGTAAACGACAGCTGACTATGATATGCTTTATTACACGATCCAGATTTCAGCCTTAGGCCACTTTCAAGTGTTAACAACTGTGATAAATCATCTAACTTGTGTGGATCACAAGTCATCGTTAAAATATATTTTGACATCTGCGAAACTTGAAAACAGCCGAAGGCTGAAATCTGGATCTTGCAATGAAACATATAATACAGCCAGATTGCGGTTATATATTTCAGTACGTTCCGAGATTATGGAGAAGGCAAAAGTGTGTCAGTTTGGAACCACATTCAAGTGGGTGTACCTCCCTTGGAACGCATTTGCGGCTTTTTGTCCATGTGACCTTTTCCTCTCCTTATTCTCTGAAGGTCGTTTCCATCAGTTTCCCCATTAACCAGAATCACCTTGTAGTGAACCAAGTCAAGTAGAGGAAGTCAGCGAAGACTAAATGATCAAGGGATGGGTGGGTCTCTCTCTCTCTCTCTCTCTCTCTCTCTCTCTCTCTCTCTCTCTCTCTCTCTCTCTGTGTGTGTGTGTGTGTGTGTGTGTGTGTGTGTGTGTGTGTGTGTGTGTGTGTGTGTGTTATCAGAAAATGCTGACTACATCGAGGTTTGGCTCTCAGCAAAATGAGAACCACCGTCAGGAAAAACGCAAAGAAAAAACAAACGTAAAAAACTGGACTATTATTTTCCGAAACTGCTACGAAGTACTGTGGGTTTTAACTATTATTTTGTAAAAAAAGAATGTTTCCGGCGAGTAAGTGTAATTAATGCAGTGGGATTTCAAATGTGACTAGCAGCATTTTTTGTAAATACAGCGCGTAGCAATTTTCGGAAAAATGTGTATTTAATTTTATCCGTGAACTATGGGGTCCGCATTAAATTCTGTAATCGAGAGCGCGCTGAATTATATTTCGTATTAATAATTCTCCTTTTCCTTCTGAACATAACAGTTTCATATTTAAAGATGCAAAGCAAAGAAACTACATTTTGTTCCAGTGACATTTTACTGAAAGCACTTATTTGGTGACGGCCTAGAAAAAGTAAAGCAGACATCAGTCTGAAGGACGGTCTGAATACCATAGTGTTTTAGTAGGCATGGTCGTTGCTTCCTCAGACCTTTGAACTGACTTTAGCCAGTTGTAGAGGGACCTGCAATGTAAGACAAGACTGCAAACCACTGTGCATCTTGGTACGTTTCACGTTAACAGACTGCCAAAGATGGAAGGATTTATAACTGGCGTTAAAGATCATAGGACTAGTTGGTGCTTTAACATCATACTGTGTATCCGTAGTCTTGCGTTTAACTGCTGAGCCATGTAATTAGCAGAAAATCATTAACGGAACAAAACGCTGTATGATTTTCATACTTAAATAATTAATTCTTACCTGCCCAACTTGCACAAGAAGTTAAAATTGCAGTAATTGTTCACACTAACTCGCCTTAGCTTCTACGCAGCGATGACAACGCCATGCCAAGTTCTCTAGTCCCTGTGCAAGCAGTGCCGATGTTTAATTCTTGCCAGGTAATCCTTTTCATTCACGACCAGAGTTTTTCACTTGTCCTCAGAGAGAGAGAGCGCAGTATCTTTGTCACGTATCATTTCCGGAGCGGTGAACATCAGCGACAGTTTTTCTGTACGTGGCAGTGGTGCCATTCTCCAGCCCGAAGATAAAGCACGGGGTTCCCCTAATTTCACTGTAATGAGGTGGTCTGGTCCGATCCGTCTGTTTTCAAAGTCGAGTCGTTTACATACAATGTGTGGTGTGTTTCCTGATGACCTTTCGGAACAAACTTCTGAAGGTGTCGGCAGGTAGCAGCACCTTACAGCAGTGCGTTAACAGAAAATGGCTTATCATAGTGCCTAAATTTCACACTGGAGGGTGACTGGTTCAAATGCCTACATGTTAAAGTAATTGGGCGGAGCGGTTGGAGGTGGTGATGTCGAGGAGATGACCGGCCGTCTTCTTTGTGTACGAGGGACTAGTTTCGGGTTCTTGTGCCTGTAGTCAGGTATCAATTAAGTGGTTCTCTCTGGGTAGAAAATGTAGAAAGAATGCGGTCTATTGACACACAGTCAAATGGATTTAGAGAACATCGTTCTTGTCGAACACAAATAGTTCTTTACTCACACGAAGTGTTGAATGCTGTTGACAAGAGATTTAAAATTGATTCTGCACTTTAGGTTTTCACAAGGCTTTTGACACAGTACTACACAAGCGGCTTGTAGTGAAATTGCGTACTTATCGAATATCGTGTCAGTTACGTAACGGGATTCGTTATTTCCTTTGAGAGAGATCACAGTTCGTAGTAACTGACGGAAAGTCGGCAAGTAAAAGAAGTGATTTCAGGCGTTCCCCAAGGTAGTGTTATAGGCCCTTTGCTGTTCCTGATCTATACAAACGATTTAGGAGACAATCTGAGCAGCCGTCTTAGTTTGCAGATGACGCTCTCGTTTATGGCCTAGCAAAGCCATCAGAAGATCAAAACAAATTGCAAAGCTATTTAGAAACGCTATCTGTATGGCACGAAAATTGGCAAATGACTCTAAGTAACGAAAAGTGTGAGGTCATCCACATGAGTGCTAAAAGGAATCCATCAAACTTCGGTTTCACGATAGATCAGTCTAATGTAAAGGCCGTAAATTCAACTAAATACCTCTCCTGCAGAGAGAATTTTGCTGCGGTCGGGCAACAGGTACTTAACAGAGTTAGAGTAAAATGGCACGGCAACTGGAAATATACTCCCAAGTAGACGTGGGGTAGTTCGATTCTTGCGGACAAAACATCTGAAACGCAACACATTAGGTCTACAGCTTTGGATGCGTCGTTTCTTCTCAAAGTTCGAAGCTTTACACGAGAAGCTTAGAAAAAATTTACGATTGGAAGTATTGCCCATCGCCAGGCACTATTTTCTCCGATTTTTCGGGCAGCTTAAGAATTCGGGGACAAAATAATTGGGCATCCTTTACCGAGAGCCATGAATCGACACAATTTTGCATTTTTTCATATAACCAGACCTGCTCGTCAGCCAAGCCGTGTGCCATTGATCGATACAGGTGGAAGTCAGAGGTAGCAACGTCTAGAAAATACGGCGGGTGGCGTAGGACTTCCCGTTTCAAGGTTTCCAAATAGGTTTTGACGGTTATTGCGATATGGGTTCGAGCAATGTCATGCTGAAAAATCATCTTTTCCTGTCTATCGCTGTATTGTGGCCGTTTATCTTTCAGAGCTAGGCTCGAACGCATCAATCGTTTTCGATAACAATTTTCTGTGATTGTTGCCGTCGGCTTCAGTAGCTCGAGAACCACCTCTCTTCCACCGCAGTGCCGCTCTTCGATGTTAAAATCACCTTTCTTGAAGCGTTGAAACCATTCTCTGCAAGTCCTTTCACTCATAGGAACTGAGCGAGGTGGCGTAATGTTTAGCACACTCGAATCACATTTGGGAGGGCAGCTGTTCAAATCCGCGTCCGGCCATCTCGATTTAGATATTCCGTGATTTCTCTAAATCGCTTCAGGCAAATGCCGGGATGGTTCCTTCGAAAGGACACGGTCGACTTTCTTTCCCATATTTCCCTAATCCAATGGGGACCCATGACCTCGCTGTTTTGTCCCCTCCTCCTAAATAAACCAAGTAATAGGAGCCTCACCACAGGCCTTACCCATCATTTTTTGAATGTTCAGTCCAGGATATCTTCACGTTAAGGCAGAAAAATAAAACTTCCACCAAATGACGAGAATTTCGCTCGTAAGTTGACATATTCAATCGAGAATAACTTTAAGATGCAATCACAAATCAACTAATTCTATGATGACGTTATGTTTACAACGCCTAAGCTCACTGTATGACACAGTCTACCACCTGCACCACCACTTGCCGCTACTGCCATCTATTGCAAAATGGCGGAAGCAAAGTTGTAGACGTAATAGATTTGCAGTGAAATTCTGGCGGTATATGGACCAGCTGTATACTGTATAAATTGTGCTCTTGCGCCATGCGATTACCATATTTCGGCAAACTGTGGAGAAAGATTTTCCGAAGACGAGAATGTCCACACAGCAGTTCTCGAATGGCTGCATGACCAAGGTGCGTATATCTGTCATGGAGGAACTGAACGATTGGGACTCGCACACGTTACGTGGACATTCGCGCGTCGGAGATCATCGCCATCCGTTTCTCGTGTGTGTCATCGTGTTTTGTGTTCAGTGTTCACCATCATACTCCATCGTTCACATGTGCCATCGAAATCATCAGTGTTTGTGCGTCGTGTCAACAGTTTGTATTGTGGATTATCGTCGAGTGTGAAGGCTCCGTGTTTTTGAATTCTATGTTTACTGTTTTTTTACCCGCCATATTGTCTACTCTAAGGCTGAAGAGCAGCGTAGAATGCTGCTGCCAGCCTACCTGTTTGTACAGGTATCAAAATTACAATAATGGAAAAAAAAACTGAACGATTGGTAGAAATTTCTTACCGTTGCTTACAGGAACTTTGTGACTATGTTGAAAAATAGTGTGTTATATATCTGTAGCATTTCGAAGTGTAGTGCAGCACACAATAAAAGTTACTTGGACTGTGATAATAATGTGTAGCTTTCTTTTTGAAGCCCCCTTTCAGATGGAAGTTCATAGCAAACACCACCTATCATGCTGTGTACGTTCTGCTCATTAACACACAAACACAACTTGCTACGGACGCGAAATGAATCCTGAAATAGGTCAATGCTGCTGGAAAGGAAACCACTAAAGCGACCTAGCGGTGCCAAACAAGTCTGCTGGTAGTTTTTCTTTGAGTGAGATGCTTCGATGACCCGGTTGCTAGCCGATGAAAGTCCACCCGACAATAGCGATTGTTCGCCAGTTTTGTGGCCTGGCGGCTGCCCCGTCACTCGGGCTCGGTAGCGCCGTTTTTCCGCGCAGCCTCGTAGTTTTCTGTGCCGGTCCGCTAACGTCACGAACATAGCGTCGGGAGCTGAGTCGACGCTTCCGTTCCGTTGTGCTGCGCCTTTTCCGCTTAGCTGTGTCGGTGCAGGGAGGCTCGGTGGACACGTCTCAATAGCGCGCACTGCGATGCGAGAACCGCTGCAACTGTTGGGCGACCTCTGCACTGAGCTTCATGTTACTTAACGATGAAGTACCTCACTCAAAGCAGATATCAGAGACTACTATGTCATGTTTGCCGAACTGTTTTGTACAAGCGTCCATATTGCCTAGAGGCTTGTTAGTTCATTACTGCATTCCCCGCCGGCCGCGGTGGTCTAGCGGTTCTGGCGCTGCAGTCCGGAACCGCGGGACTGCTACGGTCGCAGGTTCGAATCCTGCCTCGGGCATGGGTGTGTGTGATGTCCTTAGGTTAGTTAGGTTTAAGTAGTTCTAAGTTCTAGCGGACTTATGACCTAAGATGTTGAGTCCCATAGTGCTCAGAGCCATTTGAACCATTTGAACTGCATTCCCCAGAGAGACTGAAGAAGGTGCTAAGAAGTTTCATGGTCCAGAATGAGATTTTCACTCTGCAGCAGAGTCTGCGCTGATATGAAACTTCCTGGCAGATTAAAATTGAGCACTTGCCTGCGGAAGGCATAGGTCCCGAGTTCGAGTCTCGGTCCGGCACACAGTTTTAATCTGCCAGGAAGTTTCATATCAGTGCACACTCCGCTCCAGAGTGAAAATCTCATTCTGGAAACATCCCCTAGGCTGTGGCTAAGCCATGTCTCCGTAATATCCTTTCTTTCAGGAGTGCTAGTTCTGCAAGGTTCGTAGGAGAGCTTCTGTAACGTTTGGAAGGTAGGAGGCGAGGTACTGGCAGAAGTAAAGCTGTGAGGACGAGACGTGAGTTGTGCTTGGGTAGCTCAGTTGGTAGAGCACTTGCCCGCGAAAGGCAAAGGTCCCGAGTTCGAGTCTCGGTCCGGCACACAGTTTTAATCTGCCAGGAAGTTTCAAGTTTCTGGGTCATCACAGATCACAGTCCTCCTGATTGAGTCATTTCGCCAAGACTGGACGTCAGGACACTTTGCACGCCATGTTTTTTAGGAACAGTTTTGTCGTACAAATGAGAAAGAGAAGGCTTTTACGCCCCTTCGACCAATACATCATTACAGGCGTCTCTTTGGACAAGAACCGTGTCGACAGAGGTCTCTTCGAATGAACCGTCTTCGCATTCGACTTAAACAATTCAGCGTGATCGTGGCAAGACTAAATGCGGATGCCTTGTCACAGATTTGACTTCCGCTTATAGTCTTACAACTCCATGTCAAAGTACGCCACCAAAGATTTTGTAGAACTCTTACGTATATCTTTGACCATGTTATTTTACAGTGTATTGCGGGCCTTTTTAAACATTGCTCAAATCTCTCAGTCTTTGTGAAACTAGCGGCATAATCGACGCGAACCACTGTTGCCGTCTATTAGATTATACATCGGTTCGTTACCTACATTCGCCAGTCAACCAAGGTACAGGTAGTGTGTTACAAAGACATCCGTCTGACGCGCTAGTAGAAGCCCGAATTTTCATAGGCAATCTTTGCGCTAACATCACACATTCGGAGAATGCGAAAACAAATGTCTGATAAGTTCTCGAAAGTCATCCGTGACAGTTTTGGCAGTTTAGATGTAATTTTGCTTTCGTAGTTCATAGTGTATATAATCTTTATAACTACTCTGACATTCTACATTACAGTTAAGAATGCATTACGATCTTTCGTTTCAGTTTGGCCTGTTTTACATGTCAGATGCACGACGAAGGAGTTCCGCTCATCTCCAAGATATCCTACAACGTATACATTAGAAAGTTCCTGCGAAGGGTATAGGCTTCGGTTGGCTGGTGACGAGGAGAGAGGGGGGGGGGGAGGAGGGAGGCGGCTTAAACGACTGAACAGTGAGGTCCTCAGTCTCTCGATCTAGAGAGAGTCCGTCTGGTCTTAGTGACGTCACCTAGAAATTTGATCCAATTGCGACAGCACATAGGAGTGGTAAAATCGAGGCACTGAAAGCAGTGTTGGTGCCAGGATGAGAAATAACTGGAAGAGAGGTAAATGAGGTGGGGCGGTATGCTGGTCACATAGGGGACGATGGCTCTCACAGAACAAGACATCTCACTACAGTCGATACCAAAGAATCCGATGAAAGGTTAACATCATAACGGAATAAATGCTTCCTTCTAGCCGGGAGATTCGGGCACTAAAACTGAGAAGGCTACAAACGTAATGAAAATCAGTTGAACGTACAATAGTAAAATAAGACGGAAATGGTTCGGTTAGTAGGTAGGCGGCAGCAGTCGAGTGTCTTCTGCGGCTCAGCACGCGACCCTCGTGGGAATAGAACCCACTCTCCCTCGGAGCAAGCATACGAACTTGTTCGACCTTCCTTTCGTCGTCGGCTAGTATCAAGGACAAGGCATCCGCTAAAGGTATCAGACGGTATAAATTTATGCTGGTACGCAGTGTACCCTCCACCACTGACCACACGGTGGCTTGCGAAATGCTGATTTGCATTAGAAATTTTTAAGTGGCAGTCCACATTTTGCAAAAATGTTTTTGGACGAGGTTGGACGCTACATGTTAGTTTTCCAGTGTCTTGTTCAATCTGTACATGAACAAGCTGTGAAAGAAGCCAAGAAAAAATTTGGAGATTCATAGAGAAGAAATAAAAACTTCCCGGTTTTTCGATGACATTTTATTTCTTTCAGAGTTTGCTAACTTGGCGAAGCAAATGAACGGAATGGAAAATGTATTGAAAAGAGATTACATTATGAACATCAATAAAAGGAAAACATAGGAAATGTAATGTAAACGAGATAAATGAGGCGATGCTGAGGCTGTTAGACTAGAGGCTGAGACGCTAAAAGTATTAGATGAGTTTTGCTATTAGGCCGGAAAAATAAACTGTTGGTGGCCGAAGCAAGGAAGATACAAATACAGACTTGCAATAGTAAGAAAAGAATTACTGAAAGCCGGCCGGCGTGGCCGAGCGGTTCTAGGCACTACAGTCTGGAACCGCGCGACCGCTACGGTCGCAGGTTCCAATCCTGCCTCGGGCATGGATGTGTGTGATGTCCTTAGGTTGGTTAGGTTTAAGCAGTTCTAAGTTCTAGGGGACTGATGACCTCAGAAGTTAAGTCCCATAGTGTTCAGAGCCATTTGAACCATTTTTTTTTTCTGAAACTGTTCACACAGCTTGACGACCGACGTGGCTTGTTGCGACGCAAACGATCCACATTAGGCAAGTCCCATTTTGTACGACACGCCATCTTATCTCGATGCTGTCTGAAGTGTAAAAACTATGCAAACTGCCGTGATCCGCAGGAACCACTGTAAACGGGAATTTTTATAGGATATGTAGATTTCGTGTTTCCTCCGACGTGGCAAACAGTCCCGTGTGTTGGCGTTGTCGTCTGCCGCGTGATTTACAAACACGCGGTGAACAACAACAGGTATCTGTGCTGGCACGCGCCGTCTTCGCAAGATTCTCGCTCCGCACGCGCCGCGCTCGTGGCTCACGGCTGGCGAAAATAGAGCGACGGCGGCGCAGCCAGCCAATACCTCGGCGCTGGTCGCCCGCGCAGGTGACACGGGGAGGAACCTAACAGGTAAAAAGTGATTTACAAAAGAAACAAAACAGAGGAAATACTTTAATAACGCTCACAGGGTGAATAAAAGCGAGGTTCTTTACACTGATTGTCCAACTGGGCACTTGCAAAGCAATCCAGAGGTGACCTTGAACTTGTTGACGTTGCCTGAGGCGTCACATATCAAGTTCCATCTGCGCTAAGCGTGTTCTACGAGCATCATCCTCCTTTTCCCTTGAGCTTAGTTCAGGTGGACATAGCGGAATTAGCAATAATCATACTTTTATTACCATGTTACTTTATCGTTCGCGCAGATCCAGCTGACAAGAAATCGGTGGCCATCATAAACATACTAACAAATACAAGACGCAAAATTAAATTTTTTTGCCAAGCCTAAATGGCTTTTCAGAGCAGAATTGGTGTACGATAAGGAGCTGGATTGTTCCCGCTGCTGTTCAGTGGTGTACTAAAAAAGTTAGTGAGGGAATGGAGGGAAATAACAGAAGAAGGAATTAAAGATAAAGAATCACAGTTGGGAGAGAAAGGGATAATCTTTTGCAGATGACCTTCCACCTTGCTGAATAAATAGAAGATGCAACAATGCAGATAAATCTCGTGCAATAGATAGCTTCCAAAGCAGGTCTATGTACACGTTTAAAAAGGCGGATTATAAGACAGATGCGAAGGAGGCACCGAAATACAAGCGAATTGTTGCGGAATAAAAACGGCTACAAAAATTAATGTCTTCGTGAAATAATACAACCGATCTTTGGACAAAATGGTTCAAATGGCTCTGAACACTATTGGACTTAACTTTGTGAGGTCATCAGTCCCCTAGAACTTAGAACTACTTAAACCTAACTAACCTAAGGACATCACACACATCCATGACCGAGGCAGGATTCGAATCTGCGACCGTAGCGGTCGCGAGGTTCCAGACTGAAGCGCCTAGAACCGCTCGGCCACAACGGCCGGCTGTCTCCGATTTTGTGGATGTTTTCTGCTGTAAGTCGATATTGACATGTCGGATGGATGACAAATGTATGAATTAAAAATTCCTTCTGTCTAATCTGACTGTACGGAACTCTTCTACTCCTGGGAGAAAGGCCAATATTTAGGATATCCAATAAGATTGGGTCCGAATAATACTTGTACTAATCCTCCGCAGCGGACAGTTAACCACGCAGTGTAGGAACCAGGGCTGGGCGACAAATAACGTAACTGTTAAAGATAGTTAGTTACTGATAAGTCACAGTTTCCGTAGTAATAAGTTATCAGTATCTGGTGGTGAATTCAGAGTAGACTGCGAGCCATCTGTTTAGCGGCACCTCTGCTATCATGGAGTCATACGTTTTTTCGGATGTTCTCAAGACCAGTGTAAGTCACAAGTAACATTCTAGCATTGAACGCAGTGTACCCTCTGTGGACTGACATCTGTACTTCGTTCGAAGAACCTTGTGCCTCAAGCTATCGATGTATAACCTATATACAGCCGAGGAAGTGAACCGCAGCCGGCTATAGGCGGCCGTGAATGAACGACAGGGCCATTGGTCACTGGGAATTTCCGAGGATATTTAAAAATTCACAGGAAGAATAAATATTAACCATACATATTACAGACTTTTTTTGGAATGATATTCTCTCTGTGCACTGTCGTGTCCACTTCTCAGATATTGTTTGTCATGAAACAGCTGAGGAAGAATACGTGCACATGCACACTGTAATATTATCACTAAGGTTGCTGAAAACGCCAACCTCAATTCGTGACAATCGCTTCTGACAAGTAATCACCTTCACAGGTGAGACCATATCTTTTTCGCAGCAGTGACACATTTACCCTTTCCAGATATACCATTGAACAGATATACCTGGTGATCAAAAAGTCAGTATAAATTTGAAAACTTAATAAACCACGGAATAATGTAGATAGAGGGGTAAAAATTGACACACATGCTTGGAATGACATGGGGTTTTATTAGAACCAGGCGCTCCACCCCATACTGCTAGACGCGTGAAAGATCTCTTGCGCGCGTCGTTTGGTGATGATCGTGTGCTCAGCCGCCACTTTCGTCATGCTTGGCCTCCCAGGCCCCCTGACCTCAGTCCGTGCGGTTATTGGCTTTGGGGTTACCTGAAGTCTCAAGTGTATCGTGATCGACCGACAGCTCTAGGGATGCTGAAAGACAACATCCGACGCCAATGCCTCACCATAACCCTGGACATGCTTTACAGTGCTGTTCGCAACATTATTCCTCGACTACAGCTATTGTTGAGGAATGATGGTGGACATATTGAGCATTTCCTGTAAAGAACATCATCTTTGCTTTGTCTTGCTTCGTAATGCTAATTATTGCTATTCTGATCAGATGAAGCGCCATCTGTCGGACATTTTTTCAACTTTTGTATTTTTTTGGTTCTAATAAAACCCCATGCCATTCCAAGCATGTGTGTCAAATTGTACCTCTCTATCTACATTATTCCGTGATTTATTGAGTTTTCAAATTTATACTGACTTTTTGATCACCCGGTACTTGCCAGTGCTTGTTAGTTGTTGTTGTGTTCTTCCGTACTGAGACTGGTTTGATGCAGCTCTCCATGCTACTCTATCCTGTTCAAGCTTCATCTCCCAGTACCTACTGCAGCCTACATCCTTCTGAATCTCCTTAGTGTATTCATCTCTTTATCTCCCTCTTCGATTTTTACCCTCCACGCTGCCCTCCAATGCTAAATTGGTGATCCCTTGATGCCTCAAAACATGTCCTACCAACCGATCCCTTCTTCTAGTCAAGTTGTGCCACAAGCTCCTCTTCTCCCCAATTCTATTCAATACCTCCACATTAGTTATGTGATCTACCCATCTAATCTTCAGCATTCTTCTGTAGCACCACATTTCGAAAGCTTCTATTCTCTTCTTGTCCAAACTATTTATCGTCCATGTTTCACTTCCATACATCGCTACACTCCATACAAATACTTTCAGAAACGACTTCCTGACACTTAAACCTATACTCGATGTTAACAAATTTCTTTTCTTCAGAAATGCTTTCCTTGCCATTGCCAGTCTACATTTTATATCCTCTGTACTTCGACCATCATCAGTTATTTTGCTCCCCAAATAGCAAAACTCCTTTACTAATTTAAGCGTCTCATTTCCTAATTTAATTCCCTCAGCATCACCCGACTTAATTCGACTACATTCCATTATCCTCGTTTTGCTTTTGTTGATGTTCATCTTATACCCTGCTTTCAAGACACTGTCCATTCCGTTGTGTGTTACTAATCACAGTGTAACAGCTTCGGTGACAAATAACAGAAGGAACGTTTTAACATTGGCGGAGTGCGGAGAGATGCAAGTTGTGAAATCGTTAGAACATTATTCAAAACGGTGACAGGTCACAGCCACAACTAAAAATAACAGTTACCGAAAAGTAACCTGAACAGCAATCACTGTTATCTGAAAGTAACAGTTCAGCTCTTAACTAGTCGGAACCATTGCAGACCGTTCTACAAAGCCCTTGCGTCCGTCCTTGGGATGGGCGGAAGCGTGCGAGCATCAACGCGGGAAATGCGAGGTGACGGCCCATTGTGAACACGGCACACGCCACAGCGCGGCCCGGCGAGGCACGAGCTGCCGTGTCACGCGTGACCGTGGCCGCTTCTGTACCACCGTTCCAGGGAGTTCGGCCGCCACGTTGAGGACGCGTGTACTCGCATGTCCTAATCCCAAGCCATTCCCTTATGTATGAATCACTGATTCGCTAGTTGGACGCTGTTCTGAGTTGATAATTACCTGACAGTGTTGTAGGAGGCGATGTACACTACTGGCCATTAAAATTGGTACACCACGAAGATGTGCTACAGACGCGAAACTTAACCGACAGCAGGAAGATGCTGTCATATGCATATTATCAGCTTTTCAGAGCACTCACACAAGGTTGGCGCCGGTGGCGACACCTACAACGTACTCACATGAGGAAAGTTTCCAACCGATTTCTCATACACAAACAGCAGTTGACCGGCGTTGCCTGGAGAAACGTTGTTGTGATGCCTCGTGTAAGGACGAGAAATGCGTACCATCACGTTTCATTGTAGCCTATCGCGATTGCGGTTTATCGTATCGCGACATTCTTGCTCGCGTTGGTCGAGATCCAATGACTGTTAGCAGAATATGGAATCGGTGGGTTCAGGAGGGTAATACTGAACGCCGTGCTGGATCCCAACGGCCTCGTTTCACTAGCAGTCGAGATGACAGGTATCTTATCCGCATGGCTGTAACGGATCGTGCAGCCACGTCTCGATCCCTGAGTCAACAGATGGGGACTTTTGCAAGACAACAACCATCTGCACGAACAGTTCTATGACGTTTGCAGCTGCATGGACTATCAGGTCGGAGGCCATGGCTGCGGTTACCCTTGACGCTGCATGACAGACAGGAGCGCCAGCGATGGTGTACTCAACGACGAACCTGGGTGCACGAATGGCAAAACGTCATTTTTTTTTTGATGAATCATGATGGTCGCATCCGTGTTTGGCGACATCGCGGTGAACTCACATTGGAAGCGCGTATTCGTCATCGCCATACTGGCCTACCGTCCGGCGTGATGGTATGGGGTGCCACTGGCTACACGTCTCGGCCACCTCTTGTTCGCACTGACGGGACTTTGAACAGTGGACGTTACGTTTCAGATGTGTTACGACCCTTGGCTCTACCCTTCATTCGATCCCTGCGAAACCCTACATTTCAGCAGGATAATGCACGACCGCTTGTTGCAGGTCCTGTACGGGCCTTTCTGGATACAGAAAATGTTGGACTGCTGCCCTGGCGAGCACATTCTCCAGATCTCTCACCAATTGAAAGCGTCTGGTCAATGGTGGCCGAGCAACTGGCTCGGCGCAATACGCCACTCACTACTCTTGATGAAATTTGGTATCGTGTTGAAGCTGCATGGGCAGCTGTACATGTACACGCCATCCAAGCTCTGTTTGACTCAATGCCCAGGCGTGTCAAGGCCGTTATTACGGCCAGAGGTGCTTGTTCTGGGTACTGATTGCTCAGGATCTATGCACCCAAATTTGGTGAAAATGTAATCACATGTCAGTTCTAGTATATTTGTCCACTGAATACCCGTTTATCATCTGCATTTCGTCTTGGTGTAGCAATTTTAATGGCCAGTAGTGTAGTTCCCTTCGGCAGCTACACCGGCGAAGTCTTCGTTCCCAGTCTTGATAGCAGCGCTGAAAAGGCCTTGAGCATGTCGGTCACATTCTTTTCAGTGTTCTGCAGAGCCCCCAAAATGACGTCCTATTAAGACTTTTCCAATCTCCGGAAAAGAAAAAAGTACGACGACTCATCAGGTGAATATGGGGGCAGTGGAACGAAAGGTAAAAAATTCCGTGATGGAAGTGGCCGTGTGACATGGCGCGTTGTCGTGATGCAGCATCCACTTGTCTGGAGTGTCCGGTCTCACTCCATTAACCCTTCTCCTGCAGCTTTTAAAGACATCTTTGTCAAACACTTGGTTGACAGTCCGTCGTGGAGGAACAGTCTAACAGCAGCACACACACTTTCGAAGTTTTCATTGGTTTTTGAAGACCTTCCTCAACGAGGTTCATCTTCAACATGTTCTCGGCATCCCAAGAATGATTTGTGCCAGCGAAAATACGTGTGCTCTTGATGAGGAATGTTCGCCATAGGCCTGTTCCAACTCTTCAAAGGTCACACGTGGGGATTCCCCAAGTTTAACACAAAACGTGGTGGCATAATGTTGCTCTAAATTCCGTTGTTCCATTTTAGTACCACACAAAGACACAGCTTCACCAATGGCGCTCTCAGAAATCACGTGATGGCTGTAAGGAGCTGAATCTCGCGCAGGGCGTCTGGAAGGGATGAACACCTCGTTCTACACAAGCAGAACAGCACAGCGTTGCCAGATCACTCGCAGTGTTGTCAGTCTCATTACGTTTCTCGCACACCTCGTACACTGTTTGGAAAAATTCATTTGCCGAGATCGCAACGAAAGATACGTCGATTAGTAGTGTCGAGCAGTTAAATGGCCATCTTCAGATCACTTAATAGAAAGCAGTGACTGCATCGACTTCTGGAGCAAGACAGTTGGCACCATCACATTTACCACGCCAAAGTCAAAATTGTAGTTGGAATCGTAAACGTTACTATGAAAAAGTGTCTTTCTTCAGTAGTTCATGTAGACACTGCTTTCTATTATGTGATCTGAAGATGGACATTTAGCTGGTCGAAACTAGTAATCGATATATCCTTCCTTGAGAAATAAGAACTTTTCCTAAAGAAGACTACAACACTATTTACGAATTGAGTTTGTAATACCAGTTGGAAGAAGGTAGGCTGGTATTTAACATGTCATCTGAGACATGAACAGCAGAGCAATAGTCCCTTGGAAGGGGGGGATGCAGGGTAACTCAAATGTTCAAATGGCTCTGAGCACTATGGGACTTGACTTCTGAGGTCATCAGTCCCCTAGAACTTAGAACTACTTAAACCTAACTAACCTAAGAACATCACACACATCCATGCCCGAGGCAGGATTCGAATCTGCGACCGTAGCAGCAGCAGCGCGGTTCCGGACTGAAGCTCTTAGAACCGCTCGGCCACAACGGCCTTCTCAGGGTAACTCAGCTGCGGCCTTTGCTGAGTCATCCTCTTGACGTGACCGATGGAAACCACGAGAGAGATTAATCAGGATTAATAGGCAGAGTTTGGCTCTGTGGGTAAATGTCAGCAGATTCAAAGGTTCGGGGTTCTGTCCGCAGGCGGCCCTAACGCTTTTTCTCTCACTCATCGCTTGTTTCACTAATGGAATCGATCTGCCAATGTGAACTACGCCAACTTGCACCTTGGTTCGCTTCCCACCTAGACTGTAGATATCCCTGTAACTGGATCGGTAAATGCCATTGGTCACATCACCCCCAGACGACAATTCCTGATAAATAACGACAGTTTTCAAATCAGTGATATGGAAGGTTTCCGCGGCCATAGACCGTCTCAGTGTGCTGCCTCTTGGTATGTTCCCGCGTCTCCTCTATATATAAAACGCAATGTACTGACTGACTGACTATCGTCCAGCCCAAACCTCTAAGAACAGAAACTCGAAATTTGGAGTTGTGAATCATAGAGTAGGATTCGCTTAAGAAGGGATTTTTCGAAATTCTAACGCTAACGGGGTGAGAAAGGGTAAATTTTGAAGCTAGAACTACGAAGACTGGTATCTGGTTTCTCAGTCAGAAAATTAAAAATACGCGTTCCCTCATTTTTTAAAATTTAGGCACCAAGGAGTAAAATAGTGGGTGAAAGTTCTTCGAAAATAAGTAATTACTAAAGAACTACTGAAGGATTTTTAAGGCTACATCTATGCCAATTGGTATTTGACTTTCGGTTAGACATAAAACAATACTTGTTTCAGTGTTTCTGGAAATTCATTTCGTTACAATAAAAAGAATTTAGAGTAAAATATACACTCCTGGAAATTGAAATAAGAACACCGTGAATTCATTGTCCCAGGAAGGGGAAACTTTATTGACACATTCCTGGGGTCAGATACATCACATGATCACACTGACAGAACCACAGGCACATAGACACAGGCAACAGAGCATGCACAATGTCGGCGCTAGTACAGTGTATATCCACCTTTCGCAGCAATGCAGGCTGCTATTCTCCCATGGAGACGATCGTAGAGATGCTGGATGTAGTCCTGTGGAACGGCTTGCCATGCCATTTCCACCTGGCGCCTCAGTTGGACCAGCGTTCGTGCTGGACGTGCAGACCGCGTGAGACGACGCTTCATCCAGTCCCAAACATGCTCAATGGGGGACAGATCCGGAGATCTTGCTGGCCAGGGTAGTTGACTTACACCTTCTAGAGCACGTTGGGTGGCACGGGATACATGCGGACGTGCATTGTCCTGTTGGAACAGCAAGTTCCCTTGCCGGTCTAGGAATGGTAGAACGATGGGTTCGATGACGGTTTGGATGTACCGTGCACTATTCAGTGTCCCCTCGACGATCACCAGTGGTGTACGGCCAGTGTAGGAGATCGCTCCCCACACCATGATGCCGGGTGTTGGCCCTGTGTGCCTCGGTCGTATGCAGTCCTGATTGTGGCGCTCACCTGCACGGCGCCAAACACGCATACGACCATCATTGGCACCAAGGCAGAAGCGACTCTCATCGCTGAAGACGACACGTCTCCATTCGTCCCTCCATTCACGCCTGTCGCGACACCACTGGAGGCGGGCTGCACGATGTTGGGGCGTGAGCGGAAGACGGCCTAACGGTGTGCGGGACCGTAGCCCAGCTTCATGGAGACGGTTGCGAATGGTCCTCGCCGATACCCCAGGAGCAACAGTGTCCCTAATTTGCTGGGAAGTGGCGGTGCGGTCCCCTACGGCACTGCGTAGGATCCTACGGTCTTGGCGTGCATCCGTGCGTCGCTGCGGTCCGGTCCCAGGTCGACGGGCACGTGCACCTTCCGCCGACCACTGGCGACAACATCGATGTACTGTGGAGACCTCACGCCCCACGTGTTGAGCAATTCGGCGGTACGTCCACCCGGCCTCCCGCATGCCCACTATACGCCCTCGCTCAAAGTCCGTCAACTGCACATACGGTTCACGTCCACGCTGTCGCGGCATGCTACCAGTGTTAAAGACTGCGTGGAGCTCCGTATGCCACGGCAAACTGGCTGACACTGACGGCGGCGGTGCACAAATGCTGCGCAGCTAGCGCCATTCGACGGCCAACACCGCGGTTCCTGGTGTGTCCGCTGTGCCGTGCGTGTGATCATTGCTTGTACAGCCCTCTCGCAGTGTCCGGAGCAAGTATGGTGGGTCTGACACACCGGTGTCAATGTGTTCTTTTTTCCATTTCCAGGAGTGTATGAAAATTGGTCTTTCACTTTTCGGTTAGACATAAAGAAATATTTGTTCGGAGATGAAAGTTTCTATGGAAATGTCTCCACAAGAACGCAAAAGGCATGATTAACAAAAACTTTGGTCTCCAGCTGCCACGTTCGCTTTTTGGGCAGAAGTACATCCGGGAAAGACCATGCGGCCTTGATTAGTGTGAAAAGCTTAGATGATGTTGAAACTTGTGAACAACATAAAAGTTTGATAAAAAAAGAAACAGAAAAATATCTGCAGCCAATACAGTCTATGCGGGCGATGCAGCGGGTGGCTAACCTAGTGTGGAACAGCAACCGGAACGTTGCGTGCGCGCACCCCAAGTGTAAGTAGTATGTTATTGAAATGTTCCAGTTGATAACAGCTTTAGTTTACTATCAGCGTTTTGACTTTGGACGTGTGATGAGGATGCTAAAGGCCTAGTGGAGCTGCGACGCACGGCGAATTAGCGTTCACTTCAGGTCTCCGCACAAAGCGAGCACGCAGCAGTTAGATGATGGCTGCCTCTTTGCGCGGGTCGCGTTAGCGAGCTCCTCTTAACGAACCGCTGGCCCCGCACTCGGCGAGGCTTAATCACTGACCGGTGATTGTTTACGCCTGGGTATGATCGACTCCATCAACGTCACTAGCGACGTCAACATTTAGGCAAAGAGATGCGGGAAAAAGGAACACAAACAAAACGTTCTGAGGTCTCCAATATGACACACACACACACACACACACACACACACACACACACATATTATACTTATGTTTATATATAAACAAGGATCTCATCAAGTATATTTAGACCTGCTACGAGTATGTTTCTAGTATATGGTATCCGTTGCTGCGACTAAATGAAAGCAGCTTTACTTATCTGCAAACTGCTTTTCGCTGGATTAATTTAGGAGGATCGATCATCAGTGTGGATTGTAACATCTTGTGGTGTTGCAGTTCTTCTTATGTCCATGCTTGCTATGAAAATAGGACGATGAATTGAGCCTTATGCAAAACACATTTTCAGTTTCCTTTCACCCAGAAACGTTTCAACACTTTTTGTGCTATCTTCAGTGGGTTATTTTATTTTCTAACTCACATGAAGCTATTGGATATTTATGTTGGTAGCTAGTCTGCTACACTACCTACAACTTGTCATGGCTTTGATGTTTTAGTGTTTTCTCATATGTTGTTGGCGAGGTGAGTACGCTGATTTCTGTGACCTTTGGTCGTTTGACAACGCACTTTCTCCGAATTTTCAAAACATGGGCGGAGTTTTCATCGCCATTTTTTTATGTAGTCCTTTTTTCACACCCGTGCCACAGTGCAACTAGGTTTTGTTTTCCTATGCGGTCTAGTATGTCCTATTACGAACATTACAATATACATTTCAGAATTTCCACTTTCTACTTGTCTGTTTTCAGACTCATGCTTCATCCAAGATTTAGGAAAACATGACAAGGTTTCTTTTGCGGTTATTGTGTGAGGCACGACTTTTTTCACTCTTTAACAACTATTTTTCACATCTAGTGCAACTGTATACTAAAACATCGTAGAGGAATGTTTTAATGGACTCTTTAATTTACTACATAATTATCTGCTTTTTTACAACGACGTGAAACGCAGTTAATGCGCTTACATGATCGATTGAAATTATTCCGGCCGCTAATGCGATATCGTAAATTTGTCAGACTTCGACTGACGCGAGAGCAATAAGCCACGTGGGCTTTATTTGCAATCCATTCTACTCCTGGACGACAGACAAGGTGAGAAGTTTTCAGTGCGGTGCTAGGGTAACAGAAGTCCACACAGTCGCATCATGTTTAAGCGAAAGTTAGGTTTTCCCCTACACATTGCTGCCATTACAGAAATACATAACTCAGTATATATACCGCGTTTTCAGCGACTTTCCCTTCATTAGCAAGCGTTAGGTGATTTCTTCCCTTATGCAACAGCTGTCAAGTGGTCGCTAAACTGCAGTATCGCTGAATTATAAAGCAATGAAGTGGAACCATCCGAAAGTTAATGATCTGGACTGAATCGCAAGGCGCGATCGGATAGTGAATAGCAAGAGCAAACCATATCAAGGAGGGTATCTGTGTTCGAGGAATGGTGCAATTCACCGTTTAAACTTAAGACGAGTGTCCAATGCAACGTGTACTGTTCTGTGTAGGGTGAATCAGAACTCTACTGAAAATAAAAATGTATAGCAAAGATGGGCCCTAAAACGCGTATCTTACATGAGCCCTTGTTCATCTTCGATACTCAAATACATCTCCAAGCTACTTTCTTCCCATAATCTGGGATGAGGTGTGGAAAAAAACAAGAAGAAAACGTCTATAAACGTGAACTTCAAAACGCACAACTTCAGTCGAAGATGTGTGTTTCGCAGAGCTAAGATGAACAAGTGCTCGTAGTTCCTAAGACATGCTTCTTAAGAATCCTTGTTTACTATAGTCTGAATAAAATCACTTGATAGTTGATAACTCACGCGCTGCAGCTATCTTATTACTATCAGAGCGCTCAGTGTCAAACCCGAATTGTTCGCCGCTGCCTAACTGCCACAACAAATGGTCATTTCACTTCCAATTCCTTGTCTGCGTTTTGTTTTCTGTGTGTTTTGGATCCCGAGTCCTGGGCTTGGCCCTCGTATTTCGCATTTGGTCAGACATGGTAACCACCCCAAAAACCAGCGCGCGCTCACATACACATACACACACAAAACTAAGGGAATACGTACCTTTCGTACACAACATTAGCCAAACACTGCTGGATCCTCTAGTACAAGACGCTATTCGGTGTCACATGTTTAATTTTTATCACTACAGAGATCAGCCCACAGTAGATAAGTTTCATACGACATTGCATGAGGCCGAACGTTATGAAGGTATCAAATCGTCAATTTAAGTGGTCCTATAGGGCAATTAATGAAACGTCAAACCGTACGCGGTGCCGTAGTGCAGTGGTACAGTTACAAACTTGCTGTGCAGAAGTTAGGTTTGAATCTTATCAGATGTAATATTTTTGCTTATTTGTAAATCTTTATCAGATTGACTATTATTTCAATTAATGGTTTAAATGTAATTTTTTATTTTTAATTTCCTGTCTCTCCATTTTTATTTCCCCTTATTTTTTCTACCCGTCACTCTCTTTTTCGATTGGAATCTGCCTGTGTCGCCTATAACCTGTAACTGAGCGGCAACGATGACTGCTCACTGGTCCGCGTCAGCTAGTATGAGTGTAGTTTCAGGAAACCGACGAAAGCAAGCAATTACAGTTCGCCTTTAGTGTCGAAACTGAAGTTTTTTCGTCTCGCAGCGGTCTGTCAGTTGCCATGAACAAAGCGAGCGAGATTAATAGTTGTGCCACAGGTTGTTATCAGTAGTTTTCTCGGATATATTGCACATCACGAGGCTGTGATTCCCGCAATACCCGACCGCATGCGCTTGCAACATTGCTCCGCGTTACATGAATTTCGGCACTTGTTGAGTCGCCTGCTATGTTCGCGTGTCGCCTTTAACGGAGCGGCAGCCGATGTGGCAACACTGTAACGGTAAGTGACAGCCGTCAACTGTCAAGTAATTTTAATCGGACTGAAGACTTTTTTTTTCCTTTCTTCTTTCAGTCCGTACTACCAGCCGCGAAGGTTTGTCGGAGGTGGTCTGGTTCATCCAGTGTAGAAGACATTTCGTATCAATACAGTTAGTTTCACAATACGGTAGTCAGTTACGACGATATACTGACGTCTGTTACTATTCGTTCTCTTTGCTCCCTCAAAGCATTGCAGATAACAGCCATATCTGCAACAAAATCGTTTAGAATTATGGCTATGTTCTTTTTGGGCAGAGTGATGATGACTCCTTCTAATCATTGGAAGTGTATTTCGAGGACACGCCCCGATGGACAGACTGTATTAGCTAAGCAATCTCATTAGGTACGTAGACAGTTGTGTCACGGAAGCAGCACGGGCCGCTCATTTGTCCGTCCTGATTAGATCACATGCCTCGCTCAAGGTCGCAACGCGGGCACGTGTACAGTCGCCTGTTCCGACGATTGTCAAAAGAAGCAAGTGAACATAGCCCGCTTCCTGGAATTGTCTTGCGTTACGCAGTCCCATGAGACAGAGGTTTCTGTCATCTTCAAGTGGTTTCGCAGTTACACGCTTCTGCCTGTGGTAAATAGCCGCTAATTGCCATTCAAGAGAGCAACTGCGGTTATCTCCTGCGTCATCTCACCGTGACGGAAAGACGCCTGCGAACGCTTGCTGTCTTCCACAAACCGGTCTACTATTCCTTCTTTTAGACTTCTCCTTAACACTTTCCTAACCGACTGGACTTAAAAATCCCGTCCACTTCCTAGAGTCATAAAAACAGCATGGGGGCTGAATTCATGCAGTGGCGAACTGTCGGGACGTCTGTGTAGCTCCGCTGAAGCACAGGAAACTCTTTGGCTGCGATAGTTCAATCTCTCTGCCCAAAGACGACAAAAAACTGGTCGTACTTCTGTGGTGTTAATTTCTGATAAGAGTTTCCGGGCCTTTTGACATTTCATAATCTGGTTTCGTATCCTTTTACTTAATGTAAACTAATAATACTAATGCAATAAGTAAGTAAACTAAGATGAATACAGCCTGAAAAGACTCAGAAAACACACTTCTGTTTTGTACACAAACTAAAACAAATGTACGTATTACAAATCGCTACTCTGCTTTTAGTTCGTTCGGTAATATTCTCCCCGAAATACTAAATCATTTGGTATTTTTTTCCATAATTCGGGCAGGAAATGTTTAAAGAAGTGCCTCTGTTCAGGACTGTGTCGAACTTAAGGAAACACACTGGAATACCAGCAGTGCATTCCTTTGTATTGGTATTTGACTGGGCGTGGGAGTACAAGGTTATTCATTTGGGCGTCAACGATTTTCTTCATTGTCCATTACGCGAACAAAGAGAACCACCTGTACATTCAGTAAGCTTTGGAGTAAAGCAGATTTAATTGCGTTGTTTACTTTGCCGCCACCTAGTGGATGAAAAAGAAAAAAAAAAAAACATGTACATTTTCGTAGTGTTTAAATTCGTGACAATTCTTCTTTTCAGGACTGTTATCAGCTGCAAAATGTTTTTGAGGAAACGAAATATTAGCAGTGGGAATTTTATGCAGCGCTGGACATGCAACAGCGATAATACCGACTTCAATACGAAGGGATAAATCGCAAAAAGCGCTGTACATCTACAAAGATATTAGATGCAATTTTCATAACAAAAAAGTCTGAAATTAGTAGTATGTTTCCATTTACAGAAGTCCAGTCAAATGATTTTCGTTCATTTCTGACAAAAGATGTGCAAGAGACGAAGATATTTACGAAAATATTTGTAAAGTACATTAGGCGACGCATTTGCCTCATCAAAGCATCGCACACATCATTACACAATGGGAAATAATCTGCCTGATAACAATAAATGCGCAATTCCATGTTATGACTTCATTGTCTTAATAGTGCATTATTTTCCATAAATCATTTACATGTATTCTTACAATACAAGAAGCAGTGTTCAAACATAAACGAACCTTAAGGTACTACTTTCTACTCCATCATCTACTGCATGCTGATCTGATATAAACTTAAGTATTATCAAACTGCCCACGTCAAATTGCCGTGCCTTAGGTATGTGTTATAGTCGGCAATAGGCTTCGGCTTGTACATGTTTTTTAAGATAACATAGTGCTTTTGTAGTGCCATAACATGTCTGGATATACATCCTATTCCCTTTTTGGCTGCGAGGTTTAAATCTGTTAAAGAACAGGAAATAATGGACAGGATAGATTTCTATTTCGAACGAGACCTTCATTCTGTATCGAGTGAGACCTTTATTTGTTTCGTGAGAGATGTACAAAGCGCGGCTCCAACAGGTGCTGAAATTAGCTCAGCTTGTCTAGGGCATGTACCACGTGTTTGGCGATACTCTGCTAAAACACTTCATCCACTAAATATTTAGTGACTAATGGTTCAGAAAATTCTCAGTTCTAATGAATAACCGAAGGGTGTACTCCTTGTATGAAAAAATATGTTATGCAAAAACGCTTACGTAATGATTATTCCAACACTACCTGCCAAGTAATTACTGAACGGCAAAGCACTGCATACGATCGCCGTATTATCTTTTAATTTTAAGGGGAAAACTATGTTGTTTGTCACGAGTCTGCAGGTGTTGTAAAATGTGTTCTGGTTCATTTCGTGCTTAAACAATGCAGACTGTGTTTAGTGTTTCAGACGGGAAGAAGGAACTATCGCAGCGTTCGCTTGAGTGGCAGTGGGAAACGGCGTGAAAGAAACGTTCACTATGGACGATGTATCTCACAAGTCCTAATCTGGATTTCGAATGTCCACGTGGACTGCTGGCTGAACTGCGTGTTATGTCGAAAGAAAAATAAGTTTACCGCTTCTTCGAATGCAAGAAAACAAATCAGAATTCTCCGCTCCTCAAAATCGCCCTCGCCTTGTTTGGTCGTCTGGCACTGGCCATTAAACGCTCTTTCCACTCAAAATGAGCGATTGTACGACTGCAGAACGATGTTTATCGGAGTTTCTTCATTACGCGTCGATTACGAGCGAAGGAAACAGCCTTACCGCCGACGCTATTCGTTGCTTTACGGTACTGACGCTGTCGGGCGCATTGGTATCAATAATTTATGACTGCACGTTCACGGATTTTTTGTGATTACGACTGATCTGGAGGCTTTAGTCGATTGCCAGAGCGTTAACAAAGGGCGCTTCGCGTGGTAATTAAAGTATCAGCGTCGAGCATTTTCAGGCGTAATCCAGCCTCTCTCAGGTAACCGGATACTAGCATGCTGGGTGGGCGAAGATCTTGTAGAAGGCTCCACACAGTGGCCTCAAGTAACCAAGCTCCCCTTGACGCACAATCTTGTTCGGTGTACGAATTAGGATTAGCTATACTTCAACGCATGGCAGCGAATTTAGTGTCGCTTACTGTCTGAAACAAGATTTCTAATTCAATCCGATTCGGCAGTGTAATACAGTGTTGTTCAGAATACAACTAACAACCCGCCATGAATGGAAGCCGAGAGCTTTACAACAGCAAACCTACTTTGGTTCGCGACAAAGATGGAAACGAAGGAAACCAAGTGCCCTGAATGTATATAATTGTAGCACACTGTCTAAAAATAGGCGAAGTGATCTGCAGGGGTTGGACAAAAAAATACGGAAACAGTAACGAAAAAAAAAGAAAAAATAACTGCCATCCCCAAAATGGTGTACGAAACTAATTGGTATGCATAAACACAGGTCCTGTATGGTTTACAAGGGAATCTTACCATTATTCCTGCAAAATAGAGGCAAGCTCAGAAACGATGACGGAGGGAGATAGCGATCGCAGCAGACCACAAAGCTCAATGTTATTGAGATCTGGTGACAGTGACTACCAGCGAAGTCCCGACAATTCATTCCCGAGCTCACAAAACTAGTCCTGGATGTTTCCAGAATGAGATTTTTCACTCTGCAGCGGAGTGTGCGCTGATATGAAACTTCCTGGCAGATTAAAACTGTGTGCTGGACAGAGACTAGAACTCGGGACCTTTGCCATTAGCGGGCAAGTGCTCTACCGCTGTGAGGACGGATAGTGAGTCGTGCTTGGTTAGCTCAGTTGGTAGAGCACTTGGCCAGGAAAGGTAAAGGTCCCGAGTTCGAGTCTCCGTCCGGCGCACAGTTTTAATCTGCCAGGAAATTTGTAGTGCTGGACGATGTGCCTCTGTCAACATGGAACACAGCATCATCACTATGGAACAAACAATGTAAAATTGGGTGGACATGGTTGGTTGGTTAGGGGGAGGGGACCAAACAGCAAGGTCATCGGTCCCATCAGAGTCGGGAAGGATGGGGAGGGAAGTCGGCCGTGCCCTTTCAAAGGAACCATCCCGGTATTTGCCCGAAGCGATTTAGGGATGGATGGATGGATGGATGGATGGATGGATGGTCAGACGCGGGTTTGAACCGTCCTCCCGAATGCGAGTTCAGTGTGCTAAACACTGCGGATGGTCATGATCAGCAACAATGGTCACATAATCCTTGGCAGTAATGTGACCTTGCACAGTACCCAAGGGGCCCACGGTATACCACGATATGGTTGACCAAACCAGCACCGAACCCCCGTCATGTTTCACTCCTGGCAGCAAGCAGTCTGTCTCGTACACCTGGGACAACGTGCGCTAGATGTAAATTGGGTCAGAAGTTGGAATCAATGTGGAACAAGACTCATCCGACCAAATTATTCAGTTTCATTTCTCCACAGTCCAGGTTTTATTGCTTCGACCCCGTATTTTACTTTTACGGGCAGTACACCATTGGTTTTCGGATTCCAGCTCGCACTTATCATCCTCTTATTTTTCGTTACATTCCTCTTCAACGACCGTCTGTTGAGATCACTCAAGACACACTTTCTTATGCGTTGTGACTTCGCTGGTAATGATTCTCCGCTTTCCCCCTATGCGGTATAAACTTTCGACGGAACCACCTACCGCACATACACAGACAAGTTGTGCGCGTTCGAATTCACTTAGCTCCGACGTAATGCACTCACGGTTACACAACGTACTGCTCTGACCGCGACTGACACTTGCAACGTATTGAGGACATCGCACAGGTGACATTTGTAGTCAAATACAGCAGTGCAACCAGCGACTTGGCTAGCATCTATATTCGTGATCAGGCATGTATTTCTCGCATTGTTTCCAAATTTTTGTCCACCCCAGTATTACTGTTTGATTGCACTATTGTAGATAAAGAACCAGAAAGAGTAAGAACCCTAGGATGCAGAGGAGCGACAATTCGGAGCCAGGTAAAGTGAAACGAGTGAACAAAACTATTTGCAGGAAAATTAGAGGCTATGATGAGATTCACTGGAAGAATTTAAGAAAATTTAATTCGTCCACGATAGAAACGGCTTACAAAACACTCGTTTGAGAGTTTCTTGAGCGTTACTGAGATACTGACGAGCTTCTGTCGCAGATATCAAGAGACAGGCGCTGTGCGTCACGGGGAAGTTAGCTAATAAAGGCCAAGAGCGCACTTTCCAAGGAGACTCGGGGGACATTTTAGTTCCTCCCACAGAAGCGTGTAATGACCACAACGAGAAAATGAGAGAAATTGGAGATGAAATGGAGGTTTACAGGCAGCCGTGCTTCCCACACACCACACGCGAATGGAACAGGAAATGAGGGAACTAATAGTAGTATTAGAAGTAACCTGCGCTAGGTATCGCGTATCGCAAGGCATCTTACGGAATACGTATGTACATGAGTTGGACAAAAATGTGGAAACACCGTGAGAAACGCATGCTTGAACATAAATGGGGATGCTGGTCAAGACTGAAAGTTGCACGGCTCTATTTGACCACCAATGATACCTGTGCAAGGTCCTCAATACGTTGGAAGTGTCTGTCGTAGTCAAAACAGTGTCCGTTATTTTGGAGCTAAGTGAATTCGAACGTGGGCAAATTATTGGTACTCGTGTGGTGGATGTTTCTGTAACCAAGGTAACCGAAAGTGTTTGGTGTCTCAAGAGGCACATATCGAAAATTCATACCGTATACAGGGGAATGGTAAAGAATATTATTCGCTGATTCGCAACGCTGATGAAAGGGTGTGTTGAGCGATCGTGAAAGAGGGCCACTGAAGGGGACTGACACAAAGTAAGAGGAAGACAGCTGGAAAATTCACTGCAAAATTAAATGTCGCACTCACGAATCCTGTCGGCGCCAAAACACGAATGGAGCTCCAAAAGCAGGGAATTGTAGACGGGTGATATAATGGGCCTTAACAGGGAAACGCAGTGCTGAAGCCACAAAACCTGGGCTATAGAGCAACGTCGTTTGGTCGGATGAGGCTTGTTTTACACTGTTGTCAACTTCTGGCAGAGTTTACATTGAAGAGTGAAACGTGATGTGGGTTCGGTGATGATTTGGACAGCTATATCGAGGCGTTCCAGGGGCCCCATGATTACACTGCAATGTAGCGTTACTGCCAAGGACCATGTGACCATTTTGGGTCATCAGATCCATCGCGTGGTACAACGTTTGTTCCCCAATGGTGATGCTGTGTTCCAAAGCGCCAGGACCTCTGTTCGCACAGCTCGCATCGTCCAGAACTGGTTTTCGGGGATGAACCGTCGCGTCTTTCCTGGCCATCGCAGTCACCACATCTCAGCATTACCGAGCCCCTTTGCGGTCTGCTTTGGAGAGAAGGGTGCGTGATCGCTATCCACCTTCATCATCATTACCAGCACTTGCCAGTATTTTGCAGGAATGTTGAAAACCACACAGGCTCTTTATTTGCGCATTCCGAGGCATCTGGAAGCTGTTTTGAGGGTCAAGTGACGTCCTACACCGTATTGGACATAGTAATGCGTTGTCTGTTGGCGTTTTCGTATTTTCGTCCACCCTCTGTAAATGTGGACAAATAAGTCATGACAATTAGTTTTGACAGGGAAGATGAAAAATGTTCATATGTGTGTGAAATATTATGGGACTTAACTGCTAAGGTCATCAGTCCCTAAGCTTACACACTACTTAACCTAAATTATCCTAAGGACACACACACACACACACACACACACACACACACACACACACACACACACACACACACACGCCCGATGGAGGACTCGAACCTCCGCCGGGACCAGCTGCACAGTCGATGACCGCAGCGCCTGAGACCGCTCGGCTAATCCCGTGCCGTGCGGCTGGGAAGATGAAGGAAATTGGCAGGAGTCTAGTGGACGGAACTACTGTGTCGTCCAAACAAGGTACAGCCAGTGCAAAGGCACCGCAGGCCCAAAGGTGCGAACTGGTGCCAGTGCCACAGAGACTTGCGACTTACGCGAGTTCCATCAGCGGCACGGGCGGCGCTGAGGATGAAGATATCGTCTCGGTGACTGCCGTCAGAGTACAATCCGCCAATGACCGGACGACAACGGACAGAAGCCTACTCGGAAGACAGAAGAGCAGCTCTCGCCCACTTGATTATAGATCATCGTCCAGGGCTGACTTAGAGAGGGAACGTCGTCTAGCGAACTCTTAGAAGTGATCAGACAGTTTTTGTGAATTGCATTTGCTGTGTACTGTGAAGTTTACCTACGATTATTTGCACTTAACCACAGAGGGCCTTTTTCGTGTTATATTACAAGCAGTGTTGCAGACGTCACCAAGATAGCCGAAGTAAACCCTTTTAAATCATTTGTGTGGCTTTGTTACTAATTTCTTGGAGTGTTGTAGAACCTTCGTTCTCCTAATTGTTACCTGAACCTGGGGCACAGCTGTGTGATAGTGGCAGGGAGAAATTGTCTTACAAGGAGACGGCGCGAGAGTGGGGTCGGGGATTTGTCCGAAATTGTGTGTGGTGAAAGAGGACCCCTAACACCTCACGTGGTTAAAATATTAGGGCGCACTACGCGGAAAATCCCGGGAAAAGTCGATCTAAAGTTTCTTAGATGCGTTATGAGTATAAAATGTTAGTCCACTGCCGAGCCGCCGTCTGGCATAGATGTTTGGGGCTCGGAATCTTACGCCAGAGGTCTCGGGTTCTATTCCTCCTCTGGCACCTTTTTTTTCTTCTGTTTCATTCTCTTTTGTTATTCCACCATTTATTCAGAAAGTTTCCCAAATCTACATTATCTTTCAAAAAATGGTTCAAATGGCTCTGAGCACTATAGGACTCAATATCTTAGGTCATAAGTCCCCTAGAACTTAGAACTACTTAAACCTAACTAACCTAAGGACATCACACACACCCATGCCCGAGGCAGGATTCGAACCTGCGACCGTAGCAGTCCCGCGGTTCCGGACTGCAGCGCCAGAACCTCTAGACCACCGCGGCCGGCTACATTATCTTTAACAAATTAGTTACATTATTGAATAAAAATTATTTTCTTCTTGTCGAACAACACAATTCATGACGGTGGGTTTTCCATTTTTCATTGTAAAGTATATAAGGAGAATCACTGGGTTTTTAATCAGAATAACAAATTCAATTGGGAAACATTCAATTTTTATACACATAATAATTATAAACAAGAACCGCAGTGGTAATTATCGTAAAAACAAGCAAAGCAATAATTTTTGCGACATCTTGCGCAACATATAAAAGCGCATGTTTTACAATCACAGGGCGTTTGCAATAAATCTGTACAAAAATATGCCCCATTAACATTTACGAAAATGTTTTGAGTTTCTGATAATTTTGAGGCAAACCAGGCATATTGAATCATGCCTCGGAATATTGGTGACGATAACTGATGGTGAATTACAGAATGAATTTCTATACAGTCTGCCCGGGAATTAATTTCACGATTCTCCCGTAACAATGCGTTGCAATTTTGCAAGCAACAGAAGAAAATAAAAGTGCCGGAGGAGGAATCGAACCCGAGATCTCTGGCGTAAGGGTCCGACCGCTAACCATGTAGGCCAGACGGAGGCTCGGCGATGAACTAAAATCTTATAAGGCACCTAAGAAACTTTGGATCAATTTTTCACGGGATTTTCCGAGTAATGCGTCCTAATATTTTAACCACGTGACGTGTTAGGGGTCCTCTTTCACCACACAAAATTTCGGAAAAATCGTGCCGTCTCCTTGTTAGCGGTATACTGCACCAGAAGCCATTTCACGAACTCACAAACTCTGCCTCCACTGCAGTATCGACGAGGCCTTTACAAAACTGGCGACGAGGGTTTACAAAAGGAACCATCCAAAATATTCAAATGAAGTGGTCTGGGCGAACCATGAAATACTTTGGAAGGTCTGACTGCATCTGATCCCGTGCGTTCCGAAAATCAGGGCCTTAAGTACCACGCGTCGATCGGACGTTATACTGTCATCTCTTTCCAGATACCGCCCCCACTAAAGTTGATCCAGTCCGTTGTGGGTTTTACTTGAGGAATTTAAGGTGGATGCTATCCCACGGAGAACTGCTTCGTCAGAAAGCAGAGAGTGCTGAAACACTTGTTGCCGTACGCAGGGAGTCACGACATCCGTGACAGAATAGTTCCCGAAGACCAAGGGGCGCCTCTTAAATGGCCAGCGATTAGAAGCCATCTCAGAAACCGCTGCGTCGCTCGGAGTCGGTGATAAGCGACGCGCTGACACAAGACGCCGCTAGTCTCATTAAAGAGTGCTTTGCTGCGGGTTTCGTAGCATCGCTATAGAGACGTCTCGACTGCGAAATGTAGCTGTCGTCCTCAGGACACGTTTCGCCTCGGGATGTGGATCACTTCCACAGTGAAACCTGTAGGTGGTCCTCGATTCGTTTCATGATGGCCAGTTCTGACTCTTCCGTGGTATAACACCAAATGAGGGATCCATCCTGACACTGTAGTGTTCCTCAGTTTTGAAGGCTTGAACGAGAGGGGTGACGTAAAGGCTAAAGCTATGGAACAGGAAGCAGGATATTACCGTGATTTTCCGTAAATCTTCCCTCGGAATCAGTACGGGGAAATGTGGAAGATTAATTTCCCCACCCTGCCCGTAACTAACATTCAACTCCGATCTCGCTGCCGACGAGACGTTAACCCCTAACCCAGTTTCTTTAGGAAGACTTGCACTAGGCTGTGACTGACACTACATTTTTAACCCAGGAATTTTAGATCCTCTTAAAACGAAGACTGGTCAATATTTAGGGATACAACAAGATCGATCATGTGAAGCAAAAAAGTCAAGTACATATTGGCACTAAAATACTTACCTTTAGAGCTATAAGCACGTCTTCATCTTCGATATTGCGAAATACATCTCTTCTAGAGACCAAAAACTCGTAACTTTTAAGGTATACGTTTTAAAACCCGTGTTTACTAGACAATTTTTTTCTTGTTTTGGTCCATACTACCCCGTCCCAAAATGTGGAAAACAAAGAGCTTGCGGTAGAGGAGATTTGCTTCACAGTATCGAAGATGAAGTGCTCATACCTCTTACGGTGTACCATTTAGGCCGGCCGCGGTGGCCTAGCGGTTCTAGGCGCTTCAGTCCGAAACCGCGCGACTGCTACGGTCGCAGGTTCGAATCCTGCCTCGGGCATAGCTGTGTGTGATGTCCTTAGGTTAGTTAGGTTTAAGTAGTTCTAAGTTCTAGCGAACTGATGACCTCCGATGTTAAGTCCCATAGTGCTCAGAGCAATTTGAACCATTTTTTGTGCCTTTTAGACTACATGTTTACTTGACTTTTTCTTCGAATGTTTGTTCCTGTCATATCCGTGAAAACTGACCATTCCTCGTGGGATACCCTCTACATGGCATATTCGGTCTATCTATATGTAGGCTACTGCGTAGTGCATATCGTCTATTGGGTCTTAAATTGGTAATTTTGTTCACAACTTAAAAGCCACATACCAATTGCTACCTCGATGCATCAGGAAGAGAAGTTGTGACAGAGAAGAGGTGGTGCTGTGGTTAGCACACTGTACTCGGTTTCGGGAGAGCAGTAATTCATATCCCTGGTCGGCCATCCAGACAGAGCGCTTTTATGGATATCCTGAATGCAAACGCCGTGATGGTTTCTTTCATAATGAGACATTTCCATCTATCTGATGCTCCGTCTCTTCCGACCTCGTCGACAGTACGTTACATCCGGATATTTGTTTACTCGTTTGACATACGGATTTACATTTGAAATATACGGATATTTCTTTCAATTAAGCCACGACCGTTCCTTTATCCGATTCTTTGAAGCCATCCCCACCGACATGATACCGGAGCGACTATTTGTATCAGACTTACTTAGCAGTGAAATCACATAGTGCCCTTTACCCTACTCCCTACGTCTTTATCGCAGCAGAGAAACGTTGTCTTATAGACTCATCTATGCTAACTTACTTGCAACAAGAGCAACAGTAAGAACATGCATGGCTCAACTTTCTTCTTGAAGTAGCATGGCGTATGAAAAATTGTCTTGAGATGCAGATTTTGCCCGCAGCATAGCGTTTAGAAGCGGAATCTCTGTATACTGCACATGTTTTCGGAGTCAGTAAGAGATTCAGAAGGATTACAGTATTTCCGTGAGATACTTTTGATAAGTGTGAATGCAGACTTTTTCGGCGAATACACTAAGTTTTCTGGCAAAATCGGTCGAGTAGTATCTATTCAGCTGATCTCTCGAGAACAGTTCATCTGTGGTGTCATTTCCTTCTCCCCCCCTCCGCGCACTCTAATGTGTGAGAACGTAGAGCTCACACGTTTGGAGTGTAAATACAAGGTCTTTCCCACAGATGCGCGCTCACTCAGCAATTGCTTCCGCTCGGAGCTAGAAGTCCTTGCGCGTTGCTCAAAGTCTGCTGCTGCGCTACCTGAGTACAATTTATGAGTAGTCCCCGATCGTACATGCGTGATGTGTACCGCTTTCCGGGTATGTTGCCTTCCTATCGCTTACGGAACCCAAGGTCTTACTGGAAATGCAGTCTATAATTTCTGATGGCGATCGTGTTTGCTAAATATTATTTCATTCCTGATTATAGTTCAAACACGTTTGATCTCTGTTTTGCTGTAATTAGTGGGTCATTTTATCGTGGAAAAACATGTTTGCACATGCAACAGAAAGAGTTAATTTCATGTACTTTTTCACTGGAAGATAAACATTTGCTTATAATGTATCATTTTTATATTTGCAACAAACGTTGGCGCCTGATGCGTACGATCAAAAAAAGACGAAATGTTCTTAACATATAACACACAATCCATTAATAATGACGTACAGGTAATGTGTAACCACGTGCCCCTCCGAAGGTACCATACTAATAGCTTTGTGTCAAAGACGGCTGTATACAGTATAGAGATTCCTATACACCTACTGTCGCAAGTCAGACTGCGTGGTCTGCTTCCAGTTGCCATTCTTACCCAAGTTCCGAACGTCGGACAGTATTTGTCAGACAGACTGCTTTGAACAGAGTACGATCAGACGCAGCCGCAGAGATATTTGACCCTTGACAATGCTTCATATCTTATGGGAATGTAGTACTGCGTTTCACAGAGAGAAAGTGCCTCGTGGGAGACAGTCAGACAAACCTTTGGTTTCTTGAGCCACTCAGCGAATACGAATCTAGACAGCAGCGGTGGGAATGTGATGCCCTCAAGATTAGCAGAGAATAATTCGAAGCTGCCGCTTTCAGAAGCATGAGGATCCTGTTCACCTGTTCACTAGCTCAAATCGAGAAGTGGCAGTGTCCTGTGAAGGGGGTATTTGTCTAGTAACTGAAAAAACGCAGTAGAAATTGTGCCAGGCTAACTCTACAAATATTTAAGTCCACACATCTATACTACAGTATGCTGCCTGAACATAATGCCACTTTGCTTATTAGTGAGCTTGTAAGTATTGTTATCTCTCCAACCAGCCGAATGTGTCTCTGAAGGCTCAACGGCACCGACCGACCGCCGTGTCGTCCTCATAATATGCTCTTATACAGCACCCACGAACGATTTAATTACTGAAGAATTCTCACTAAAATTCGCAGCGTTGAAGTAATTTGAGAACACCATTGGGTACGCATAAGCTACGATGTTCTCGCGCACTAGTATTGCTGGAGGCTGCAAATTGTACACGTAGCCGCTACGCAAATTGTTGTGACTTCTAGTTCAAAAAAATGATTCAAATGGCTCTGAGCACTATGGGACTGAACTTCTGAGGTCATCAGTCCCCTAGAACTTAGAACTATTTAAACCTAACTAATCTAAGGACATCACACACACATCCATGTCCGAGGCACGATTCGAACCTGCGACAGTAGCGGTCGCGCGGCTACAGACTGTAGCGCCTAGAACCGCTCGGCCACTGCGGCCGGCTGGCTTTTAGTGTCTGGGCGTAGAAACTGTTACTCGACACATTCACCTGCAACACGCTTGCCAAATTAGATGCCTGGCATATAAGAAGAGGCAGTTTCAGGAAGAAACGCCGAGAAAAAAGTTAATTCCTCTCGCTTGCTCGGAGATGCAAGGGCGGCGCATATTGACACTCTGCGAACATGATATGCGGAACGGCGCAGGTGCATGCGACGTGGTAGAAAGTGGCGAGACGTCAAGGTACAGCCCGTTGATTTGGCACGCGTGCGGCAACGTGCCCATTCACCGCCTGCCAGATAATTTGCAGTCGCTCACAGCTGCCGACAACTAAGTTACATTTTAATGAAGTACTGCTCAGCTGACGCTCGCAAATGAAAACGCTGCTTGCGGAGATTTAATGTTTCTTTAGGGCCAATGTTCTTTGAAAGTAAGCTACACAGTCTCTTAGATTGTTTTAGACGACGTACAAAATCTCTCTTAACTGAGCGCTTATTAGCCGGGTTACAACACGAAAGTATTTTACGCCTTAAATACGGCAATCCAGGTGATTCGTTCTCGTGTCGTGTAAAACGGTTAGATAGCACGTCTTATATCGTCATTAGAAAAACCGTACAAGACGACACGTTCAGGAGCGCCCATTTATAAGCGACCATTCTTCGAATTTAAGGCATTGGTCGCACCTCACATCGAGTTTAGAATCATGCTCAAAGTCAGCAACCCCTTTCGAGACATCTCATCCTTCCTAGTAAGACTGCAGAGGATTATCGCGGTATTTGCTAACCTGTGGAAAACTTCTTGAGTGCCGGCCGGAGTGGCCGTGCGGTTCTAGGCGCTACAGTCTGGAGCCGAGCGACCGCTCCGGTCGCAGGTTCGAATCCTGCCTTGGGCATGGATGTGTGTGATGTCCTTAGGTTAGTTAGGTTTAATTAGATTCAAGTTCTAGGCGACTGATGACCTCAGGAGTTAAGTCGAATAGTGCTCAGAGCCATTTGAACTTCTTGAGTAAAACTGTCCCGTAGCGGCAGCTCTGAGATCTTCTGTGGTGACCCAATACGCTTCAGCACCGCCGACAACCGCAAACGTTCGTGTCCTCCTGTTACGACCGCAACATCCTCTACCAGCTTCCCTCTCCTTATACGCGAACTAACGCGTGATGACTCGAACTCTAAGTTATGAATTTTAGCAAAGAAGATGTAGTATAAAGTGACTCTTAGAGGACCACCAAAGATTTTATTGTCCTTTTGTATGTAACTGCAATATTTGGGACTTATCAGCATCTGACAAAAGTAAAAGTGTAGAATCTCTGTGTAAGGAAGACAATATGAAACATCTAGTAAATGCAGTTGGTTTGTCGGTAAACTAGCAAACTGAAACTTCCTGGCAGATTAAAATGTGTGCCGGAGCGAGACTCGAACTCGGGACCTTTGCCTTTCGCGGGCAAGTGCTCTACCAACTTTTTTTCTCTCTCAGTTTGTTCGCTTTCGTTCGTTGCATCTGCTCGGGGCGGACGTCGTAAGACAACCGTTCAAGTTCGTCGTTGATCGGTAACTCAGTTTTTTTATTACAGAGGGTAGGTAACCCTCTGACCGAACACGCTGAGCTATCGTTCCGGCAACTGAGCTATCCAAGCACGACTCACGCCCCGTCCTCACAGCTTTACTTCCGCCAGTGTATATATATATATATATATATATATATATATATATATATATATATATATATATATATATATCAGCGCACACTCCGCTGCAGAGTGAAAATCTCATTCAACTAGCAAACTGTTCGTAAATATATTCTGTGCCGCCACCCTGAAAGTACCACGTGTGTTTCTCGTATATTTCGAGTGAACTCCGGCGGATATTTCAAGAAAGGAATTTTGATTCGATTGGTAGTATATTTGAACAAAAAAAAAAAAAAGTCTCAATCCATCGATATGTGCGCACAACTATTGATAACATCAGTATCACTTCACATCTCCTCCTTGTCTTCAGTGAGTCAAGACAGTGTAGTTCCTACGTTAGGCCCATCACAGAGATGTGACGTGTCCATTACGAAACCATGACTCGTGTTTTCTTACAGTGAGTAAGAACTTCCTTGTGACTATACGGATGAGAATTAACTATGATTTTTAATACTGCTTTCGGATTCGTATCAGCAGCGGCGTTTTGTGACAGCGATTGGACTCACATCCAGTGCATTCTATTCTTCTTTTGCCTCTGATATTATAGCTATCTTGGCACAGAACAGCAAGAATGAAAAAAAAATTAGTCGTTATTTGTAAGTTAATTAATAAGACGTAAAGGCCTCAGCACTACGAGCATAAAGAATAATTACTTCATTCGTATTAAGGTTCCCTAACATGGAATATGTACCATCCTCATCGTTCGCTCTTTCAAAAGAATATGTTTCTTATAAACCGCTAATACATAATGAAGTGAGTACTTCCACGCTATTTTTTGGCACTCTGAGAAAGCCTTAAATCTACAGGGCGATTCCGTGACAATGTTAAAGACTTTCAGTGATAATGGAGACGGGTAACTGCATCAATTTGAGGTAAGAGGCCCCGGCCCGGAAACGAGAGTGGAAAGCTATAAGCGAAAATCGTTCTGATAACTCTGGCAGTGGACTCTTCTACTGCAAGCTCTGAGCTTTCCATATTTTGGAAGAAGATAATATGCACCAAGAAAAGTAACTGCACACCTTAAGAACTGTGGCACTTGTTCAGCAGAAGCAGTAGCAAAGACTAACAATCTTAAGGTATATACTTTAGAACCCATGTGTACTAGCCTTTTTATTGATTTTGTCCATACTACATTTTTCAAAAACATGGAAACAGCTTGCAGTACAAGAGAGTCACTGTCAGAGGTATCAGAACGATTTTCGTGCGTAACTTTCAACTCTGTTCTTTCCGAACAGTGTCTCTTACCTCAAATTGACACGCTTACGCTTCTCCATCACAGATGAAAGTTTGTAACATCATCAGGAAATCACACTGTGTATGAGATATAAATAGAGAACCAACCGGAAAACGAGAGTAAAATGTACTTCAGAAGTAACTAGTTCCGAGCGATACATTGCGCAGCAGACTTCCTGTGAAACGGTCGTACAAATTACTCAATAAAAGAGCCTCTCCTGGAATCAGATATCGAAAACAGAGGAAGAAGTCCTTTAAAGTGTACGTGTGGAGCACAGCATTGTATTGGGTTAAGCAAGGACCATCGGAAGTCCTAAGAAGAAAAAACTGGGGGGAAGATTGCTAAAAATTAAGTGGTAAGATAAATTACGAAACGAGTTGTTGTTGTTGTTGTTGTTGTTGTGGTCTTCAGTCCTGAGACTGGTTTGATGCAGCTCTCCATGCTACTCTATCCTGTGCAAGCTTCTTCATCTCCCAGTACCTACTGCAACCTACATCCTTCTGAATCTGCATGGAGTGGAAAGAAGAAGTGAGGACGTTGGGTGTAGTGGTTGCCTGGCGAGCAAACGATTAGTACTAGACAGCAAAAGATGGGGAATTACTGATGAGTTGAAAAATATATCGACTGAAGGAGCCATTGCTATCCAGTGTCGCGACAAAGTCGATCTAGAAAGAAAGTCAGTAAATGTATCTGTGACTGTGCCCAAAAGAACTGTGTAGTGCTACTCAGAACACCAGTCTTGTTCTGTCTATCAGATGCACTAACAGCATAACGTGTGACGTTAGCGACCTCCCTACACTGAGTGGTGAACCGTCATTGAAATCCTAAGAGAATCTGCCGGTAGATATTCACGCCGCACTTTATGGTTGCGGTCTCTCTAGGGCCAGGCGTGGCACCTCTTCGATAGGGACGCCGCTACACACGACGAGCAGGGAGAGGAAGATACCCGCCGCTGAGGTATGCGTCCACCTGTTGCGGCGTCAGCAGAGCTACTCGATTTACAGAGCGCCTGCCCTGCCAAAGTCTGCGCCGTCTCTGCGCCTCGCATAACTCTTAATCTGGCGACCATCCGTCTCCTCGCTCCGCAAAACCAAGTAAACGGGCGTTAACTGAATCAATTGGCGTTGTTAGAGGCCGACCGGCTCACCTAATTAGATCCTTCCCTGATAAGACATAACCAAGTCTGCGGCTACAAACGTCTTTATCACACAATTCCCGAGCGTCTGTGATTTTTAACACTGACCATCAGATAAACGGCACTTTAATCTTTATAGCGAATTAAGGTGCATCTTCTGTAATCGATAATACCGCTTGTCGGACGAATGAGTCAACATAAAATTGCGGTTGAAATCCAGTGGAGCTTCGCGTTATGCTCTTTACGCAGAATACCTTACGGGTTTTGATTTTTTTCCATAATGGACAAGAGGTCGTGGTTGTTAAAAACCAGTGTTACACTGTAGTCTTTCACACTGCAAAAGCACTATAATTTAGGCGTTTCGAAGGAGCAAGACTTCATCATCAGAATTACTATATGGAATCTATAAAAGCGATTTATATTTGTATCTTTATCGCTTTTATAGATTGTTGTACAATAATTCTGATCAAGGCTTGCTCCTCAGCAATTTCGGTTCTTATGCACTGTGAAAGGTGATTGAGCCTACATTTTAACACTGACTTATGATTGATGGTGTTCAGATTCGCACAGGTAGGTGACAGGCAGTTGGACTTTCAATTTGAGTTTTCAACTATATTATGTTTAGTCACACGCTCAACAATGTTCGAAATTCTCCAGTTACTTATATAACACTACTACTACAACAACAGTTCCGAGCTCTGTGTTACGAAAGTACATTAATCCATGAATTATTCTGCTCTCTTTGTTCACGTCTGCCGTATTATTGGCAAAGAGCAGCAGTGAGCACATTAACTTAGCACAGGTGTGTCCAGCCTCTTAGCTTAACTGGGGCACATTGAAAGAAAATGGGAATTATTAAGCCGCACGTAATACATTTAGCACTAACAATAAACGCTGAGCAACAACAAAAAACAACAAAGAAACGACAAAAAAAAAGAGGTGGGGGTGAATGAGGGAATAGCATCTTGTGGCGGGAGTTCCATATTGAAAATATTCAGTTTCTCGTAACTTTACATGAACTGATTTTTATGTTTTACCGACCGTGTGATAGTGTTCACTTTTTGGGCCTCTTTGATGCTTGCTTTAGGCCGCATGCGGCCCGTGTGCCGCAGGTTGGACACCCCTGATAGACTATAGTAACGTAACGTTAACAGCCAGTGCTTACATATATTGTTTATTCGTTAACAAAAGATATATGTGAGCACTGACTAATAGCCTTTGCAGTCTATCTATTCCTGCTTAAACTGTACATCCCCCTTTTATTCTGCCACAAGATCACGGAATGATACATCATGCTATGAATACTGGATCAGGACACACAACTGAACCCTTAACTTTTGCGTCCATGTTCTTCTAATTGACCTATCGAGGCACGGTCCACAACATTCAGCCTGCGTACCTTTTCTACACAACACTGGTACTCTAGCGTACGTTGTTAGACTGGAAGCCCCATAAGCAAGGTTTTAACTCCACAATTACATAGGAAAATATAAAATTTTGATATGCTACCAAATTAATTTTTCAAAAACCAACCGGAAGAGCCAAGGATATACACCTTGTAAAAAAAGTATTCCATATTTTGAGAGATGGCAGTACAAGGAAGAAAGTATCCAGCAAACTTCGGCTCTAAAATGCATACTTAAGAGCTATGAGAATTTGTTTTATCTTCGCAATCGTGAAACACGTCTCTGTTACCGAACAAGTGGCTCTTAGCTCTTCAAGTGCGTTTTACAGCCCATGTTTACTGGACTTTTTTTCTTGTTTTGGTCCACGCTGTCACCTCTCAAAACATTTAATACTTTTTAAGCACCCTACGTATACAATATCTGGAGTGTCCTATATTGGATTAACAGAAAAGATTAAACAAGGCTGGGCATGTAACACCGAGGGATTGTTCAGTAAGCGCGATAGCGTTCCGTAGATGCTCAACTAACTCCAGCGCCAGAGACTATAAAAGCGCCGTTGTGCATCAGAGACGAGTTTACTTTTACATTCCGAGAATGGCGTTCCTTTCACATCTCGTGAAACGCGACGAGAAAATCAGAGAAAGCTGTATGCGCACGGAGGCGTACGGACGTCTTTTCTTACTACAAACCCATTCACAAGTGGAACTAGTAAGGAGGAACATGTTAATGGTAACCACCAGACACGGAAAGATCTACAGCTTATGACTGAGAACGTCTTATCAACCGCCTGAAGATTTGTGCAGGATTGAATGTTTCACTTTGGAGTGGAGTTCGTGCTGTAATGACACTTCCTCACAGACTAGAAATGGGTATTGAACCGGCTCTCGAACTCGTGTACTATTGTAATAATATTGCCAGTGGGGTTGGATTACCGTTGCGACGTTAAGTTTCCATCTATCCGGTAATTTCATTACGCCTCTTTGCAAACTCTGCTGCTGAGGGAAATATTTATCCTGAAAATAGGCTACGTGTGCGTCGACTGTTTTATTACCAGCATCTATAAGAACAATATGTTATTCGGTATTGGTTGGGTCGCATAGATGACATTATTATAAGAAGGTATACAGTATCAACGAAAAGAAAAAGGGTGAACATTGAACAAGCTGGAAAATATGTTAAGGTAGTTTTAGGTTACGGAGGGAATCTTCGAAAAACAGACGTTATACTAGTGAGGAACGAGGCACAGCTTGCTTACTGTGAAAGCCACGTTGGATGTGCGGTATACAAGAAAATAAATAGTGCTACGTATCACGACGAGAAAACAGTAATGGCAGCCTGCCAAAAAGGCGATGATTCGACTGTAATATTGCTGCCCTGTCACCAAGAGACAACAATACCTCCAACACATTTCCAAAAACACCTGTTCGTAGCAGTTGCGCAGCAGTTGGCGCACAAGCTGCGAAAACAATCGCCGCCTAAAGGTTACTGCGAGAGCTGCGCGGCGGCCATGTTTACCTCTTGGCGGGTCCGGGGCGATGATGCGGAAAGTGCTGTCGCGGATTTGCCGTTCCTCCTGGCTGGTGCCCATGCCGTCTCGTCTGGTCTTCCGAGCGCGGTGCCCTGCTTCGCTCCGTGTGTTCCGTGCGACTACTGCCGGACGAACTCGCGGCGCGCGCCGCTGATGTACCCTCGGCGCCGACCAATGGGAGAGCGTGCCTCCCCCCCACGGGCGGCCACACCGCCGGCTCACGTGAAGCGTGCGTGGGGCCGTCAGCGTCTAGATTAGGTCGCCCGACCCGCGCGCACGTGGGCTTAGTCCTGCGGGCGCGCCTCCAGTTAGCCCCAAGCTGTGTGGTCAGGGATCACCCGCGGCTTCGGAATTTGCCTCGGCTTACCGTCCCTGCGCGGGGATATGCAGAGAGAAAGCTCTGCTCAACTTGAGCTGACAGATAACGTCCACGCCTGCTACAGCAGGGTGACAGAGCAGGATTTGCCGGGTTTTGATTGTTTTTGGAGGAAACAGATCATTCTCGAGCAGTCCGTTCTGCGTAGCTTCCGTCGCCTCGACCGAAATCACACTCGCTGCCAGAGTCCACACACTCTTGACGATTCGCGGCGCGCGAGAAAAATTACGCGACATCCAGCTCCGCGGACTTGTTCGTTAACGTTTAATGCCGGATCCAGATTAATGACCTTCACTGATATACGTGCAAAATTAGTCGAAATAATGATCGCCAGCCTCTGTTTGATCCCCGAGACACGATTTACCATTCTAATGATGATGATGATGATGAAGTCCCATACTCCTTGACAGAGCGTAGGGGAACTATGCGGCAGACCCGTACCGCCGTACTAGGCGAGGTCCTACTGGGGGTTGTTTGCCATTGCCTTTCTCCGACCGCAATGGGGATGAATGGTGATGATGAAGACGACACAACACCCAGTCATCTCGAGGCAGGTGAAAATCCCTGAGCCCGTCGGGAATCGAGCCCGGGACCCCCTGCTCGGGAAGCGAGAACGCTGCTGCGAGACCACGACCTGCGGACCATCATTCTAAAATAAATAATAAATAAAAGCCATGTAGTTACCTAACTACAGTGGTGTGCAGAACGTAAGGACAATAGTAACTTTCACAGTATGTGCTACTGTCAAGTGACATATCTCGATGAAACTCCGACAATACATAGAAAGATCTGCTACAGTGCAAGAGCAGACTGAAGTAAATACGCAATGAGACGAACAGAAATGAGGCTTTGTTTCAAACATAACAATTACACTAAAGTCACCGATATTGATGACGGTCCGCTGGACATTACAAAAGGCGAAACATGGTTTTTCAAAAAATGGTTCAAATGGCTCTGAGCACTATGGGACTTAACATCTGTGGTCATCAGTCCCCTGGAACTTAGAACTACTTAAACCTAACTAACCTAAGGACATCACACATATCTATGCCCGAGGCAGGATTCGAACCTGCGACCGTAGCAGTCGCGCGGTTCCGGACTGAGCGCCTTAACCGCGAGACCACCGAGGCCGGCAAACATGGTTCTTAATAGAATATACACTACTGGCCATTAACATTGCTACACCAAGAAGAATTGAAGATGATAAACGGGTATTCGTTGGACAAATATATTATATTAGAACTGACATGTGATTACATTTACACGCAATTTGGGTGCATAGATCCTGAGAAATCATTGCCCAGAACAGGACCTGCAACATGCGGTCGTGCATTATCCTGCTGAAATGTAGGGTTTCGCAGTTATCGAATGAAGGGTAGAGCCATGGGTCGTAACACATCTGAAATGTAACGTCCACTGTTCAAACCGCCGTCAATGCGAACAAGAGGTGACCGAGACGTGTAACCAATGGCACCCCAGATCATCACTCCGGGTGATACGGCAGTATGGCGATGACGAATACACGCTTCCAATGTGCGGTCACCGTGATGTCGACAAACACGAATGCGACGAGCATCATGCTGTAAACAGAACCTGGATTCATCCGAAAAAGTGACGTTTTGCCATTCGTGCCCCCAGGTTCGTCGTTGAGTACACCATCGCAGGCGCTCCTGTCTGTGATGCAGCATCAAGGGTGACCGCAGCCATGGTCTCCGAATTGATAATCCATGCTGCTGCAAACGTCGTCGAACTGTTCGTGCAGATGGTTGTTGTCTTGCAAAAGTCCCCATCTGTTGACTCAGGGATCGAGACGTGCCTGCACGATCCGCTACAGCCATGCGGATAAGATGCCTGTCATCTCGACTGCTAGTGATACGAGGCCGTTGGGATCCACCACGGCGATCCGCATTATCCTCCTGAACCCACAGATTCCATATTCTGCTAACAGTCATTTGATCTCGACTAACGCGAGCAGCAATGTCGCGATACGATAAACCGCAGTCGCGATAGGCTACAATCCGACCTTTATCAAAGTCGGAAACGTGATAGTACGCATTTCTCCTCCTTACACGAGGCATCACAGCAACGTTTCACCAGGCAACGCCGGTCAACTGCTGTTTGTGTATGAGAAATCGGTTGGAAACTTTCCTCATGTCAGCACGTTGTAGGTGTCGCCACCGGCGCCAACCTTGTGTGAATGCTCTGAAAAGCTAATAATTTGCGTGTCACAGCATCTTCTTCCTGTCGGTTAAATTTCGCGTCTGTAGACGTCATCTTCGTTGTGTAGCAATTTTAATGGTTTCTAGGTGCATTACCCGTTCCCACCTCTCGGCATATGAGGGTACATCCAGCACTGTCAGATTGTCTGAGCACTATGGGACTTAACATCTGAGGTCATCAGTCCCCTAGTACTTAGAACTACTTAAACCTAACTAATGTAAGGACATCACACACATCCATGCCCGAGGCAGGATTCGAACCTGCGACCGTAGTGGTCGCTCGGTTCCAGACTGAAGTGCCTAGAACCGCTCGGCCACACCGTACGGCCGAGCGGTTCTAGGCACTACAGTCTGGAACTGCACGACCGCGACGGTCGCAGGTTCGAATCCTGCCTCGGGCATGGATGTGTGTGATGTCCTTAGGTTAGTTAGGTTTAAGTAGTTCTCAGTTCTAGGGGACTGATGACCTCAGAAGTTAAGTCCCACAGTGCTCAGAGCCATTTGAACCATTTGAACCACACCGACCGGCAGCACTGTCAAACATGACCGTTTTGGTGATCCAGGTGTTACGGTGTCTGGAGGTATAATTTGCATAGGCAGACTGACCTCCAAATCTTTGAATACGGTACATTCACTGTTCAAAGTTATTGTGACGTTGTACTCCATCCCGATATGCGTCACTTCGGGGGTGCATTCGGCCCTGACTTCATTTTTATGCATGACAAGGCGCGGCCGCTTCGAACAGCGCAGGTGCAGGGGCTCTTGGAACTAGAGGATATATTCGGCTTATAGACTGGCTTGCTCGTTCCCCCGACTTAAATCCCATCGAGCACGTGTGGGATGCGTTTGGGAGGCCTATTATAATACGTCCACATGTGCTATCCACCACCCAGCAGCTGTCAACCCCGCTGGTGGAGGTATGGGACATCCCACTGGAAAATCATACCTACCTTGTGGCCGTCCGTGGTGATCACGCACCCTATTCAGAACCATGTCAAGCCTTTTGTAATGCCCAGGGACCATCGTGAATCGCGGTGACTTCGGTGTTGAATGTTAACTGGGGACCTAGAAACGCTGGAGAGGCTCCGTCCCCGCCGCAGCGGCAGTGGTCTACAACCCCGCGACGACTACCGCAGTCCACTTCTCCCCTCCGCAATCCGACACCGAACCCAGGGTTATTGTGCGGTTCGGTCCCCAGTGGACTACCACAGGGAACGTCTCACACCAGACAAGTGTAACCCCTGTGTTTGCGTGGTAGAGTAATGGTGGTGTACGCGTATATGAAGAACTTGTTTGCGCAGCAATTGCCGACATAGGTAGCTGATGCGGAATAAGGGGAAGCAGCCCGCATTCGCCGAGGCAGATAGAAAACCGCCTAAAAACGATCCACAGACCGGCCGGCTCACCGGACCTCGAAACAAGTCCGCCGGGCGGATTCGTGCCGGGGACCAGGCGCTCCTTCGCGCTCCGGAGACTTCGGTGTACTTTTTGTCTTTGAATAAAAGTGTCATTTCTGTTCGCCTCGTTACGCATTTGTTTCACTTAACGTCTGTACTATACTAGCAGTTCTTTCTATATGTGGTTCAAATTTCATCAAACTTTGTTACTTAGGAGTGACACATCGTGCAAAAGCTGCTTTCGTTTTTAGCTTTTAAACAACAGTGTACTTTCAAGTAACATTTCGAGGTCCGACCACTGGACTGGAATATGTTCATCACCAAAGGCTCAGTGCACCACCTCCAACTGGTTACCATCAAGTTCCTGCGATAATCACAGCAACAACAAAACAGCAACACCGTTCGAAGTCAATAGGACAAGTGTGCCGTGCGAGTATATCGTGACGCGATTTAATATCGATAGATCGTGTGGTTGGCGGCATTGTTGGCGGTGGTAGAACGATTTTCCGCCGCCAGAGTTAAGCGCAGTGACGTTTAGGTCAATTTAAGCTGGACCGCATGGACGGTTGTTGTGGGTCAGTGATCAAGTGCCTAGCGGTTCGTATGGCGCCGGCTGGTAGTAATCGACGTGACGTCGTCGCCGATAAGATCCTTGGCTCGCTGCTGCTTTTGAGATGTTAGTCAGAGCGAGTTACGTGGTGCCCTGTGTCGGCCGGATAGGGGGAGGCTGCCCGAGCTACAAGTTACAGTATTTCGATGTGCCGCTTGTGCGCCTGCTTGTACGTGGATTTGGTTCGTTTGGAAGAAGCCTGTGTGCACTTCGGCGCCGGGTTGACGTCCTATCAGCCAGTTCCAAAGGAGTGAACACGAGGGCGACTGGTGGATATATGCTCAGCCGATGACAGTCACTGCTCGGGCGGTTGTTAACTATGTTCGCAATCCCGGGAATTTATTGTGGGCTTTCAGTTACAGTCACAACTCTTACAGCTTTCGTGTGAAAACTGCTATTTTATTACCCACCATCCTGGTTATCCATCACCGCCTGTAAAGCACTTTTTGTGAACATTTGAAGTGATTCCAGTCAAGTCATTTTACTGTGTATTTTTTACTATTAACCTTGCCGTGTGAAAGCCTCTTGCCTTCGTTTGGACACGCTAACTGGTGTTATCAATATTAGGCAGTACATAACGTGATATCACCGCACTGCTCGTTTTTCCCAAACTTTCTCCAGTGTCTTTTGCTGTTGTAATTTTTTCTAACATTGTGACTAATAATTTACTGTCACCTGGTAGCTTGAGTACACAGGTGGTTTATATTGTTAATTCCGCTAAAGGGTTCTTGAGTAAAAGAAATCATCAATCCTAAAGTGGTTGCTCTCTCTGTTAACAGTACTAAAGCGAGAGCCTAAAATCTCAAGTGGCAAACTAGGCTGAGTGTTGTTAATAAACAAAAGAAATAAGTTACTTGGGCCACATACGGGCACATTATCCGCACGACCAACTAATTGTATTTTATGGATTGCTTGTTTTTGATTATTACGAGTGATCTGTTTTACTTGCGGACGGATGTCGGATGCTAATGGCCTCTTAATTATTTCTGTAGATTTCTTAAGCTTAAATCGAGAATGTTTTGTCAAACGCCACATTGTTTACCTTATTAAACATTTGTGTGAAGGTTTGAATTTGCCCGCATCTCGTGGTCGTGCGGTACGGTTCTCGCTTCCCACGCTCGGGTTCCCGGGTTCGATTCCCGGCGGGGTCAGGGATTTTCTCTGCCTCGTGATGGCTGGGTGTTGTGTGATGTCCTTAGGTTAGTTAGGTTTAAGTACTTCTAAGTTCTAGGGGACTGATGACCATAGATGTTTCGTCCCGTAGTGCTCAGAGCCATTTGAACCATTTTTTTGCTTGAATTTAAAGCCAAGATTTCAAAAAATTTCTCTTAAGCTTCTTTAGTTAATATATTTTTCTTAAATGTTATTTTAGATATTTTCTACATTCTACCACTAGTTGCCTTGCTTGCAAAAGAAAAGGTCACAAGAAAATTAATTTCTGGTGGTAGTTGCTGACTTTTCTTAATTTTTTTTTCTTAAAAGTTATTTTAGAGGTTCTGTGAAATCTGCTACCAGCTGAGTTTCTTAAAAAAAAAAGTCACTAGTAGATTAAAGTCTGATAGTAGTTACTGACAGTGTTAGATCTCTTTGTTGCGGCAATAAAGTGGTTTATTTTTTATTGACTTTGTTAATAAAATTATGGCCCACTATCCTACCATTCAAAACCAGCTTTCTCCCTTATTTCAGAAAGAAGGATACAAAACACCACTCTCAAATTAGCGAGGAAACAAATTAAATTTATTGGTATGAATCGACCGTGAAGCCAAGACCGTCGCTTTTATCCAGCTTTACTTTCAGTTAGCTAACGGCTCCAAACTCTATCCGAGGTATCTCTTTCTACAAGAAAAAGACTGCATTCAATAATCCGTAACACTCGCTGACAAAAACAGGAAGGTACCGAAGCAGCATTCCGCGCTCGCATTGGGGAACACACTTTCGTACTGCATGAGTAACATGATAATACCGAAGGATCACCAGCTCCCCTCCGCCCTAGAGGGGACATAACTTCTCCAGCCCACGAAGGCCACCTGTGCACTCCTCGGTTTCATGGGCTCCAGACCACTTCACGAAGTTTTTTAACCTTTATATATTACAGAGAATGAGAAGCAGAGTGTAGGCCTTCTTATGCCATTTCCTGCTCCCACTTGCAGAGCTTTTGTAAGGTGCTGCTTTCTGGTAAGTCCTTTAAAAAGTTACTCTGCGGGAAGTGTTGGAGGTACCGGCCATGCTGGAAAATACTCCCCCTTAAAATCAGCCGAGTCGGCTCCGAACACCGCCCATTCAGATGGATAAGGGAAAAACCTCCTACCCCTGCAGCTGGAAAATGACTGAGGCGACTAAGAAAGTACGAGGGGCGTTTGAAAAGTCCGTGCAAAAATAAAAATTACTTACGTGTTTGGGGTAAACCTTTTTATTTTTCGACATAGTCTCCTTTTATACTTATGCACTTTGTCCAACACTGTTCTAATTTGTTGATCCCTTCCAAATAATAGGAATTGTCCAAGTCTGCAAAATGGCTATTAGTTGCTGAAATCACCACATCATTTGAATAAAATCTTTGTCCCGCCAGCCATTTCTTCAAATTGGGGAACAAATAGTAGTCCAAGGGAGCCAAGTCTGGAGAATAGGGGGGATGTGAAACGAGCTGGAATCCTATTTCCATTAATTTTGCGACCACAACTGCAGAGGTGTGTGCTGATGCATTGTTGTGATGGAAAAGGACCTTTTTGCTGTCCAATCGCCGGCGTTTTTCTTGCAGCTCGGTTTTCAAACGGCCCAATAACGATTAATAATATTCACCTGTAATAGTTTTACCCTTTTCCAGATAGTCGATGAGGATTATCCCTTGCGAATCTCAAACGACAGTCGCCATAACCTTTCTGGCCGAAGGAACGGTCTTCGCATTTTTTGTGTGCAGATTCTCACTTGGTAACCCATTGTTTAGATTTTTGTTTGGTCTGAGGAGTACAGTAATGTATCCATGTTTCATCCACAGTGACGAAACGACGCTTAAAGTCCTGCGGATTCTTCCTAAACAGCTGCAAACCGTCCTTGCAACACTTCACACGATACAGTTTTTGGTCAAGCGTGAGCAATCGCGGAACCCATCTTGCGGATAGCTTTCCCATGTCCAAATGTTTATGAAAAATATTATGTACCCGTTCATTCGGGATGCCCACAGCACTAGCAATCTCACACACCTTAACTCTTCAGTCATCCATCACCATATCATGGATTTTATCAATGATTTCTGGAGTTGTAACCTCCACAGGGCATCCAGAACGTTCAGCATCACTTGTGCCCATATGGCCACTCCGAAAATTTTGAAACCACTTATAAAATGTTCTAATCGAAGGTGCAGAGTCACCGTAATGTTTATCAAGCTTCTGTTTAGTCTCCTGAGGCGTTTTGCCTTTCAATAAGTAATGTTTAATCACCACACGAAATTCTTTTTCGTCCATTTTTTGACAATCACTCGACTTACTTGATTCACACGAATGCCAAACACAAAGAAATAGACCAATATGGCTGAAACTTGGTGTGCGTTCTTTCCAAAGATGCTACTAACCAAACATGATATCGATACGCGCCGGTCGTGCCATCTCTCGGACTTTGCATGGACTTTTCAAACGCTCCTGGTAATCAGATAAAGCATACCTTGGCGGATAGTAAATAATACACTAAAAATGATTTCCAAGATTTTCTGGACGGCCGACTGAACGTGCGCTGTATGATGCTATGATATACATCTAAATGTCTAAGATCAAGGATATTCATGGTTTACATTGAAGTGACAAAAGTCATGGGATACTTCGTAATATCGTGTCGGACCTGCTTTTGCCCAGCGTAGTGCAGCGAATCGACGTGGCATGGACTCAACAAATCGTTGGAAGTCCCCTGTAGGAATACTGAGCCATGCTGCCTCTATAGCCGTCCATAACTGCGAAAGTGCTGGTGCAGGATTTTGTGCATGAACTGACCTCTCGATTATGTCCCGCAATTGTTCGATGATATTCATGGTGGCCGATCTGGATGACCAAATAATTCGCTCTAACTGTTCACAATATTCTTCAAGCCAGTCGTGAACAACCGTGACCCATTGTCATCCATAAAAATTCTATCGTTGTTTGGGAACACGGAGTCTATGAGTAGCCGCAAATGGTCTCCAAGTAGCCGAACATAGCCATTCCCAGCTAATGAGCGGTTCAGTTTGACCAAGGGACCCACTCCATTCTACGCATACACAGTCCATACCATTATGAAGCCACCACCAGCTTGCCTTGCCTTGTCGACAACATGGGTCCACGGCTTCGTCACCTGCGCCACACTCGAACCCTTCCATCAGCTCTTGCCAACTGAAATAGGGACTCATATGACCAGGATATTGTTTTTCAGTCGTCTAGGGTCCAAATGTGATCACGAACCCAGCAGAAGTGCTGCAGGCGATGTTGTCCTGACAGCAAAGGCACTCGCGTTGGTTGTCTGTTGCGATAGTCGCTTAACGCCACATTTCGCCGCACTGTCCTAACGGATACGCTCGTCCTACGTCCCACATTGATTTCTATGGTTATTACTCAAACGCCTCTGCTCTCGGTCATTAAGTAAAGGGCGTCGGCCGCTGCGCTGTCCTTGGTGAGAGGTAACACCTGAAATTCAGTATTCTCAACACACTCTTGACACTGTGGATCTTGGAATATTGAATTCCCTAACGATTTCCGAAATGGAATGTTCTGTGCGTCTAGCTCCAAGTACCATTCAACGTTCAAATCCTGTTAATTCCTGTCGTGCGGTCATGATCAAGTCGGAAACCTTTACAAACGACAGCTCCGCCAGTCCATTGCCCTTTTATGTTCGCGATACTGCCTCTTTATCTATATGTCCATCTCATGTCATCTCAGTGTATACTTCCTCAGGATACTTGTGCAAAATCTGAGTCTATCAGCCTGCAGTCCCCACGGATAAATTAAACCAGTTGTTTCATTTTAAACAGCTCCGTGCATAACTCCTAGACAGTTGAAGGTTGTGATTGACTCCAGTTACTGATCACCCCTAATTAGGCAGAGGAAGTGGTCCAAATACCGACTAGGGTCTAAATATGGGCTAGTTGTTGTCTAAGGGGATACAGGTACTGCAGCCTAGTGGTGTTAAACTATTAGAGAGGGAGCCATCAAATGCAATAGATCGCTTGCAGCCGAAGTGTTTCGATACAGTGGTACAGAGCACGTCATTTTGCCGTCTCCAGTGCCTTGAAACATTTTGTGGGTAAGTTGTTTTTATTTTATTTACCGTTAGTTGTTACAGCAAGGCATTTTTTGTTACCAGAATTTTGTTACTGATATTCCACAGTTCGTTCGGTGTATATTACTTATCGCACAACGTATTTCGGTAATGAGTTGTTACCACTCTAAGCGTTCTTATCCGGTTGGTCTAAACATGGGTTACAAAACCGGATCTAAATGTGGGCTAGTCCATACGTACACATTATTGTGGTACACCTGATGTAGAATGGGTTGATAATTTACGACGCCTCTTGCTTCAGGACGCCTGGAAAAACGACTAAGTATATTAGAAAGACTAAAAGAAAGTGCTCTAACGAATAGGACATGGAAAAAGCTATTTTAGCTGTCCAAGAAAAGCGAATGGAGACCCAGAAAGTAGCAAGGATATTTAATGTACCTCCTATAACACTCCAAACCTTAAGTAAAAAGCATGATATGATTCTGGCTGTAGCAGTTCGTAATTAAATTGGGTGAAAAGCCAGTTTGGGTGCAGAATTAGAGGAAGAGCTGGTTGAATACCTTCTTATAATGGAAAAAAAATCCACGAATGTGCTAAAGCTGATCTGAGAAGGATGGCATTTCAACTTTCAATTAAAAATGGTTGTAAACGCCTATCAAGTCAAATGACGCCAGCAGAACCTGGATAGATCTTTTTCTGAACAGACGCAAATGTTGTTTACAATTTCGGAAATTTTGTAGAGCATCGTTTGCGAGGGCACTAGCTTTCAACAAAGGAAATGTGCAAGCTTTATTTAACCATTTGCAAGAATGATACCGGAAGCCAAATTCACTGCAGGAAGAGTACTCAACGTGGGGCGAATAAGTCTTTCAATTGCCCAGAGCAAGATCCCATATGTCATAGGGAGGAAGGGCAAGAACAAATAACAGCATTGACGTCTGCGGAGGGAGCGTTGCACTATATGGTGCGGAGACTTGGACATTGCGGAAGGAAGATGAAAGAAGATTGGAGGCACTAGAGATGTGGATATGGAGAAGAATGGAAAAAAGTGAAATGGGAAGACCGAGTAAGGAATGAAGAAGTGTTAAGAAGAGTTGGAGAAGAAAGAAACATGCTGAAAGTCATCAGAAAGAGAAAACGGAAATGGATTGGACATTGTTTGAGGAGGGACTGTTTATTGAAGGAAGGAATAGAAGGAATGTTGGAGGGGAAAAGGGGAAGAGGAAAAAGAAGATATCAAATGATGGACAATATCAAAGGAGACAAATATTCAGAAATGAAAAGACTGACTACGGGCAGACAAAAGTGGAAGAGGCTTAACCAATGACAAGACCTGCCGTAAGGCAGAATACCATACTGCTGCTGAGGGAGGTTCTACAGTGACAGTTATTGCCTGCAGGAGTGCTCTAATTGAAAAGGGTCACGTTGACCTTTCCTATGGCAAAACATTCCGAATTAGTCCCGCATTAGGATCTCTGGGAAGGGCTACCAAGGGGAAGGTAATAATAGGAAAAAGAAACTGAATAACCAACAAAAGGATAACGTTTTTCGAGTCGAGGCGTGGGATGTCAGAAGTTTAAACGTGGTAGGGAAGCTAGAATGTATGTAAAGGGAGATGTTAAGACCCAATCTAGATATTGTGTGGGTCAGTGAAGTGAAATGGAAAGAAGACAAGAATTTCTGGTCAAATGAATATAGGGTAATATCAACAGCAGCAGAAAATGGTGTAACGGGAGTAGGATTCGTTATGATAGGAAGGTAGGGCAGAGAATGAATTACTGTGAACAGTTCAGTAATAGGGTTGTTATCATCGATCGACAGCAAACCAACACCGGTAACGATAGTTCAGGTATACATGCCGACGTTGCAAGTAGAACATGAAAAGACAGAGATACTGAACGGATAATTCAGTACGTAAAGGAAGATAGTCATAGAGGATTGGAATGTGACTGTAAGGGAAGGAGTGGCAGAAAGGGTTACGGGAGAATGTGGGTTTCGTAGTAGGAACGAGGGAGGAGAAAGATTAATTGGGTTCTGCAATAAATTTCAGCTAGTAACAGCGAATACTCTGTTCAAGAATCACAAGAGGAGCAAGTATACTTGGAAATGGCAGGGAGGTACGGAAAGATTTCAGTTAGATTACATCACGCTCAGGTAGAGATTCCGAAATCGGATACTGGATGGTATGGCGTTCCCGGGAGCGAATTTAGGAATGGTAAAAAGTATAGAGTAGTCTGGAAGAATCAATGGGCAAAGTGGTGGCTTACGGAAATACTAAAGAATGAAGAGATACACTCTAGGTTCTCTTAGGCTATAAATACTGCGGTAATGAATACCTCAGTAAGCAGTTCAGTTGAAGAGGAATGGACATCTCTAAAAAGAGCAACCGTAGACCTCAGAAAGAAAAACAAAGGTACAAGGAAGGTAACGGCGAAGAAACCATGGGTAACAGAAGAAATACTTCGGTTGATCGACGAAAGAAGGAAGTACAAAAATGTTCAGGGAAATTCAGGAATAGAGAAATACAAGTCACTTAGGAACGAAATAAATAGGAAGCGTAGGGAGGCTAAGATGAAATGGCTGCATGAAAAAAGTAAAATGAAACTTTCACGGCCGGAATTGTCACAATATTCCCGGCTATTATACCGTGGTCGAAAGGATTTCACATTAAAACCCGACGTTTCATCCCTTTCTGCGGAGGACATTTTCAAGGGATATCGTAGCTTTGTTGATTGTCAGATTCACACCCTGGCTCGCTTCTGACTAAGTAGTGGTCAGTAGCGAGCCGGGGTGTGAATCGGATATTCAACAAAGCTACGATACCCCTTGAAAATGTCCTCCGCAGATGGGTACGAAACGTCGGGGTAAAAGTGTAATCCATTCGACCACGGCATAATAGCCCGGAATATTTTATTAATTATTTTATTAATTTATTAAACGTCGGGGTAAAAGTGAAATCCATTCGACCACGGCATAATAGCCCGGAATATTTTATTAATTGTGCATGAAAAATGCGAATAAATCAAAAAAGAAATGACTATCGGAAGTACTGACTCAGCACACAGAAAGATTAAAACAATCTTCGGTGAAATCTGAAGCAAGGTCGGTAACATTATGAGTGAATTGGGAATCCCACTATTAAATATAGAGGAGAGAGTGGATAGATGGAAAGTGTGAAAGTGAAGGCCTCTGTGAGGGGGAGGACTTGTGTAACGATGAGTCATAAGAGGAAGTAGGAGTCAGTAGGGAAGAGAAATGGGATCAAATATTAGGATCAGAATGTGCATTAGTGGAGATGTCATTTGCACTCGGGTGATTCATGTGAAAAAGTTTCCGACGTGATTACGGTCAGGCGATGGGAAGTAACAGACTTCGAACGCGGAATCGCGGCTGAAAATATGCGTATGGGACATTCCATTTCGGAAATCGTTAGGGAATTCAATATTCCTAGATCCACACTGTCAAGAGTGTGCGAAGAATATCAGATTTAAGGCTTTATCTGTCACCATGGATAATACAGTGGCCGAAGGCCTTTATCTACCGAACCAGAGCAGGGGCTTTTGAGTAGAGTTGTCAGTGCTAACAGACAGGCAACATTGCGTGAAAAACTGCTGGAATCATTATGAGACGTAGACCACTGCAGAAAAAATTCGCGTCAATGGACTATGGCAACAGACGAGCGGCGCGAGTGCCTGTGCTAACACCACGACGACGGAGGCTATTGTTGTACTACGTTGTATATGAAGTATTACGGGATTGTGCCCGTCTGACTTTCGAATGCGCTAGGGGATTTCGTGACGATGAGTTATTGGAATTGTATGTGTGTTTTTAGTGTTTGTGATTGGAGTTTTGTGTGTGTGATGATGACGATGTTTGGTTTGTGGAGCGCTCAACTGCGCGGCTATCAGCACCCGTACAAAGTCCCAATTTTTACACAGTCCATTTTCTTTTCACAGTCTAATCTAGTCCCTCTCACAAATGATGAAGATGATGATGAGGACAACACGAACACCCAGTCCCCGGGCAGAGAAAAATCCCCAACCCTGCCGGGAATCGAACCCAGGACCCCGTGATCCAGAGGCAGCAACGCTAGCCCCTAGACCACGAGTTGCGGATTTTGGGTGTGTGTTATTGGTCCCTACAGCGGTGCGTAAGGGTCAATTTTAGGCGCTTGTGAGAAGCTTCTGGCGGTTCTTGTCCTAAATTTGGAATGAGAAGTTTGTGTTGTTTCGTAAAATTTTGTAGCATTATCCTGAATAAGTATGTAAGTGGGTAGGCCTAAAACATCTCTTCAAAAAAATGGTTAAAATGGCTCTAAGCACTATGGGACTTAACATCTGAGGTCATCAGTCCCCTAGAACTTAGAACTACTTAAACCAAACTAAACTAAGGACATCACACACATCCATGCTTGAGGCAGGATTCGAACCTGCAACCGTAGGTTTCGCGCGTTTCCGGACTGAAACGCCTAGAACCGCTCGGCCACACCGGCGGGCAAAATATCTGTTATATGTGTGTTGCAGACATTCCCTGCAGCGCCTCTTCTGGGCTCTTGACCATATCGATAGAATCCTAGACTACTGGAAAACCGTGGCCTGGACATATGAGCTGATGGTAGGGTTTGAAGCCATGGACCCTTGTTATCAACAAGACACTCTGCGTGCTGGCGGTGGCTCCATAATGGAGTGGGTTGTGTTTATATGGAATGGACTGGGTCCTCTTGTCCAATTGGAACGATCATTGACTGGAAATGGTTATGTTTGCCCAGTCGGAGACCATTTGCAGACATTGGTGGTCTTCATGTCCTTAAAGAACGATAGAATTTTTATGATGATAATGCGCCATTTGAGAACATTCTGGACAATTCTAGCGAATGATCTGGCCATCCAGATCGCCCAACACGAGTCCCATCGTACATTTAGGGACATAATCGAGCACCAGCAACACTTTCACAATTATGCACAGCTATAGAGGCAGCATGGCTCAGTATTCCTGCAGGGGATTTTCAACGACTTGTTGAGTCCTTGCAATGTCTAGCTGCTGCACTACGCCGGGAAGAAGGAGGTACGACAAGATATTAGGTGGTGTCCCACGACTTTTATCACCTCAATGTACTTTTCCTTGTATGTAATTTCAATATGACGTTGGTGGAAGGATATTTTGTGTGGAATGGTTGTATGTGACGCCATCATCTGCATGTCTCTATATATCGTAACAAGTTTCTAAGGATGTAATCTCCCTGATGTAAGGTACCAATAAACAGGCCTGATTGGCATACTACACATACTATCTTTGTTTCGTATATTTGATTCAGACTTTTAATTTGTTAAATGTTTTTCCAGATGAAGCATTCAATGCATTTGGACCATTGTTCTTACAACATTACCTTCCATTCAAGAGTCTCTTTTCAAATGGTTCAAATGGCTCTGAGCACTATGGGACTTAACATCTGAGGTCATCAGTCCCTTAGAACTTAGAACTACTTAACCCTAACTGATCTAAGGACATCACACACATCCATGCCCGAGTCAGGATTCGAACCTGCGACTGTAGCGGTCGCGCGGTTCCAGACTGAAGCGCCTAGAACCGCTTCGCCACAGCGGCCGGTAGTCTGTTATCAGCTGTGATGTTTTTCGTCATTGTTGTTGTTGTTGTGGTCTTCAGTCCCGAGACTGGTTTGATGCAGCTCTCCATGCTACTCTATCCTGTGCAAGCTTCTTCATCTCCCAGTACCTACTGCAACCTACATCCTTCTGAATCTGCTTAGTGTATTGATCTCTTGGTCTCCCTCTACGATTTTTACCCTCCACGCTGCCCTCCAATGCTAAATTTGTGATCCCTTGATGCCTCAAAACATGTCCTACCAACCGATCCCTTCTTCTAGCCAAGTTGTGCCACAAACTTCTCTTCTCCCCAATCCTATTCAATTCATTAGTTACGTGATCTACCCACCTTATCTTCAGCATTCTTCTGTAGCACCACATTTCGAAAGCTTCTATTCTCTTCTTGTCCAAACTGGTTATCGTCCATGTTTCACTTCCATACATGGCTACACTCCATACAAATACTTTCAGAAACGACTTCCTGACACTTAAATCTATACTCGATGTTAACAAATTTCTCTTCTTCAGAAACGCTTTCCTTGCCATTGCCAGTCTACATTTTATATCCTCTCTACTTCGACCATCATCAGTTATTTTACTCCCTAAATAGCAAAACTCCTTTACTACTTTAAGTGTCTCATTTCCTAATCTAATCCCCTCAGCATCACCCGATTTAATTTGACTACATTCCATTATCCTCGTTTTGCTTTTGTTGATATTCATCTTATATCCTCCTTTCAAGACACTGTCCATTCCGTTCAACTGCTCTTCCAAGTCCTTTGCTGTCTCTGACAGAATTACAATGCCATCGGCGAACCTCAAAGTTTTTACTTCTTCTCCATGAATTTTAATACTTGCTCCGAATTTTTCTTTTGTTTCCTTTACTGCTTGCTCAATATACAGATTGAATAACATCGGGGAGAGGCTACAACCCTGTCTCACTCCTTTCCCAACCACTGCTTCCCTTTCATGCCCCTCGACTCTTATAACTGCCATCTGTTTTCTGTACAAATTGTAAATAGCCTTTCGCTCCCTGTATTTTACCCCTGCCACCTTCAGAATTTGAAAGAGAGTATTCCAGTTAACGTTGTCAAAAGCTTTCTCTAAGTCTACAAATGCTAGAAACGTAGGTTTGCCTTTTCTTAATCTTTCTTCTAAGATAAGTCGTAAGGTTAGTATTGCCTCACGTGTTCCAACATTTCTACGGAATCCAAACTGATCTTCCCCGAGGTCCGCTTCTACCAGTTTTTCCATTCGTCTGTAAAGAATTCGCGTTAGTATTTTGCAGCTGTGACATATTAAACTGATAGTTCGGTAATTTTCACATCTGTCAACACCTGCTTTCTTTGCTATTGGAATGTTTTTCGTCACATGTCAACACAATGTTTCATAATAAAAGTCCACCATTCTGTCCTTTCATTTTTTAAAGAAGTAGACGACGACAGGAATAAATAGCTCCTAATAATGCTAATTAGCTTTGGGTTTTGTTTTATACTCTCAAAGAAATACAGACTGAGCTCGAAATCACCCAGACAGGTCAAAACTCTAACTGAATCGTTGAGATGGAAAAGGGTCATGTCTCGAATAGTAATTTTTTCAGGAAAAACAAAAAACTGGTTTACTACACAACGGGTTTCAGAATAGTGTTGTGGAGTTGCCATGTAGCAACTGGCACCATGGTGAAACAACATACACAATTACAACGTACGTCAACCGGCTGTGGTCAATAATGGAATTTGAATGTACTGGAGATGATCCCTTTTCGAATGTGATGATGTTGAGGCGGCAACTAGCTTCTGTTTACAGCGAAAGTATTGTCATGAAAGTTTATATTGTTAACATTCATATTCATTATACCAATAAAACAGTGTGTTATGAGCATATATGTTTATTCATAATGTACCCAAAATACAACCACAAGCAAAATACAGCAAAGCAGACAATGATGGGTAAGTTTCATCCTTATCTTTTCCTTTTTACGCTGGTTACTGGCAGATACTGTTATAAAATGGCTTCTGCTTGTCAGGTATGTATCGTAGGATTTTCTGTACGTCGTCTATTTTCTTTCTTTGTTTTATTGGGACAGGCTGCTATACACTTGTTTATACGGACATAGCCCCTTCATTAAATTAATACTCTTCTAACGAGCACTTCCGGTGATGGGACATTGCCCCCTGATATACGACCGGTGGGTAGAGATATAAAGATCATTTACCTCTGGTAAAGGTAATTTGAAAAGAAAGTGGACGTAAGGGCTTTTCCAACTCATCGATTCAACAGAAGGATTACAAATAATAATTTATTGTGTATTACCTTTCAATGGCCTAGTTGACTGAAATAACATAGGTGTATTCACTGGAAATAATGCATTTAAATCAATATGCTTGAAAATGAGAATACAAACAATGCCAAAATATCCAGAAGCTTCTGTTTTAAATAGAAACTTAATCTAGTAACTAAAACTCGTAATTGTAGGTTAAATAAGGCCGCGAAAAACGCACCAACGGTTTTATCTCAGTTGTTAATTAGCTGCCAGACGCACCAAACGTATCCCAGTCGTTCTCCGTGTGCTATATGAGTTTCAATTGTTTCAAGCACTTTTTATATTACTGGTGCCTTTGTACGGGCTGTTAATATGAAGCTGAAAAATTCAGTCCCGTGTTGTATGGTGCTAAGTAAGTATTTTATGCAGTGATTTTAGAAGATGCCATTGAGGAAGCAATGAATGGAATACTATGAAATTAGCGTTTAATTCCACCTAAACTGTCACGGAAGTCCCTAGATCAAAATTAACTTGATTGAGTCCAAAGAGAATCTTCATGACAGCATTACTGCAGCTAAGTACCTAATCTTATCAACATTTTGGTACTATCTTTTTCCAGCTTGTTTAATTGTGTGCCCAAACAGCTGTAATATACGCTAAACAGAACTACCAGTCTTGGTATAAATCTATGACATTTCGCAAGATGACGTTATTATTGGTTCACTGAGCTGAAGCTCATATCTCGGATACAAACTAGAAAAGCTTCGAGTTGTTATAATGTACATGACTGCCTCATCAGAAAAGTGCCTCATAGATCTACAGGCGTTCCACGACAGGTCATTTATATCTATACAGGGTGAAAAGTATTTAAACCGACAAACTCTGGGAGGTTATAGGGGACATCAAAACAAATATTTTTCCCTGATGTCATTTTTTCGTATGAGGAGTATTTAAACCGGCAGAGGAGGATTTCTCTGGCGACAAATTAATTAAACTAACAAACACTTTTCCATTTTTTATGACCAAGAGACAACACATTAACACAACCCAATTTCAATTACAGTAGGTTTTCAAAAATGCCTCCATTGACACGTAAACAAAGGTTACACAGTCGGATCATGTTCTGTCTGACATGGGCGAAAACCCCAGGAGTATCCTGAACTGTTCCTGCTACTGCTACCATCCGGGCAGCCAGATCCTCCTCTGATGCAACAGGAGTTGCGTAAACAAGGTTGCGCATCTCTCCCCACACAAAAACGTCCAGAGGGGACATATCTGGGGATCGAGCAGGCCATGGTATAGGACCACCTTTGCCAATCCACGTTTCTGGGAACCGTCGGTCCAGGAATCGACGCACACGACGATTGAAATATGCCGGCGCCCCGTCATGTTGGAACGACATGCGTTGTCTTGTAGGGAGCGGGACGTCTTCCAGCAATTCTGGCAATGCTCTGGCGAGAAAATTGTAATAGTGCCTGCCATTTAATGGCCTAGGTAGCAGTTATGGCCCAATTAAACAGTCCCCAACAACACCGACCCACACATTAACGAAGAACCACACTCGATGAGCGCTAGTAACTGTGGCATGTGGGTTATCCTCACTCCAAACATGCGAATTGTGCATGTTGAAGACTCCATCACTCTCGAACGTTGCTTCATCGGTAAATAACGCAGAGGATGGAAATGTAGGATGCATTTCACACTGTACCCGGAACCACTGCGAAAACTGTGCTCTGGGTGGATAATCAACTGGTTCCAGGTTGTGGACACGCTGTAAGTGAAATAGACGCGCTCTCGAAAGACTGTTCTTACATTCGTCTGATTCGTCCCCATGTTAAGTGCAATTGCACGAGGGCTGATTGGAGGATCCCGCACCACATGCTGCAAGAGAGCTTCCTCAAATTGCAGCGTTCTTACCGTGCGACGGCGTCCCTGTCCAGGTAATCTACTAAACGACCCGGTCTCACGCAGACGTTGGTACACAGCAGCAAAGGACTGAAGAGCGTAATACGGCCTCCACCGGTTTAAATAATCCTCATAGGAAAAAATGGCATTAGGGAAAAATATTTGTTTTGATGTCCCCTACAACCTCCCAGAGTTTGTAGGTTTAAATACTTTTCACCCTGTATATCGTGAACTGCAGCGGCCTTGGCACACAAGCTTGAGGTATCGCCGGACACTACCAGTGTTTCAAAATGGTTCAAATGGCTCTAACCACTACGGGACGTAACATCCGAGGTCATCAGTCCCCTAGACTTAGAACTGCTTAAACCTAACTAACCTAAGGACATCACACACATTCATGCCCGAGGCAGGATTCGAACCTGCGCCCGTGGCAGCAGCGCGGTTCCGGACTGAAGCGCCTAGAACCGCTCGCTCACAGTGGCCGGCTACCAGTGTTTCTGGCGATGTATCCCCATACTGATTTCTGTTGGCTAGGAAGTCTTCAGCTGCACGCGTACTAGGATATTTTGTATGTACGTATTTTGTTTACGTGGCGCGGTGTAGAAACCGTACAGAAGCCATTGACCTCAACTCCACTATCTACTTCCTTCTGTATCTCATTAACGAACCGCGTAAACTGGGTTTCAGAAGATCGGTGCTTGCAGAAACCACGTTGATTGCTCACGAAAAGTCATCCTGGGACGGTGTTGCAACCCGCAAGCAGTGCCTCTCTGCCCTGCGCACGAGGCTAACGGCCGCTGACACTTCTGCCAGCCACCGAAGGAAACCGAGGGTAGTCTCTGAACCCAGACCAGAGGCGGCGTTGTTGTCACGCAGCTATACAGTTCCTGCCCTTGTTTCGGATGACAGCCGTAATTCTTTGTTCCATTCCTCGCTTATTTGTGTTGAGGTTGTGACGTTACGAAAAGTAGTCGCTTTGCAGTATTTTATTTTACTTACCGTTCCCAGACATTGTTTCGTCTGCTAGGACAATTTTTTCGTTGTCCTACGAGCAGTGTGCTTTGATGCAGATCAAGACAATGGTTTTCTTTAGGTTGCGCGTCTCTCGCATACGGTGATAAAATAATTATTGATATTCACTTAATAATGTTGTATTAACTTCTGGGCATATTGTGAATCTGATAAAATTAAGGTAGCCCGTTTTTCGAGATCTGCGGAGTAAGCGAGTTCGTCCTAGATGGCATTAAGTTCAGTCTTACCTCTAATGGAAAGTCAAACCTCGATACATTTAATCTCTAGAGGAGGAAAAATTCATTCGATACATCGAGGGTTCGATAAAACGACGTTTCCGAAAAATTAATAGTTTACAACCCACGATTTTTTTATTACAGTGCTGTGATTTTTTTCACGTCTGTTTAGTTTTGGTAATATGAAAAAGAAATCAAGATAGATTGTTATGCATATTGTTTTATTTCTTCTTGAAAGGAGTCTACTGGGGTGCACTTGTATGTGGCACCCGAATATAATAATAACATTAATATAAACAATAATGAAACTAGTATATTATAAACGATGTATGTCTCTGATGGGCTTTATAATATGGATCGCTGTCTGTGCACAATCGCAGATCCAAAGATACTGCGTTTGGTCTGAGATTGTAGTGTTGGTGTAAGAGAGCGCTTGGCGCACAGTTAGATGAGTTGGCTGATAATTTGTAATTGTTGAGTAACCCCAGAATGTGAGTAAACTGATTTGATGAAAAGGATTGTTAGATATTTCCCTTTTGTAATGTTTCTAAGATTTGTTAACACATGTACATATAATTTGATGATTTGTATTTATGCTTTTTTATTGAGGTTAGATAATACTTGCGGTATAAATCTCATTTTCTGTGAATCAATTCGTAATTTTTCTGGGTAATGTAATTTCAATTGTCAGATGTTTTTGAAAAGCCGAACTTAACTTGCAATATAATTTCACTAAAAACTCAGTGTTAATAATTCACCACAATCAGTACTGCCTCGCTGTCCCGCATAATTTTTTATTTATTTATTTATTTTATGAGAGACCAGAATACATTGCGTTCCACTGTTGCTGCTTTAGAGGTAAGACAATTTCATTTATTCGTTATATACACTGGCACTCACTTACGTATCTCAAAGAATAATTTTTAAAGAACGTTACAATTGAAATAGACAGCAGTTAGTAAGTTTAAAACAGAAGACTTGCATCTTAAAAAGATTTAAATCCAGTAGAAGAATACGCAGTATGTACAAAAAAATTTCCGGAAACGATTAGCATTAAAAGTAATTCGTGTTCTGGGCTTGCTTTAAACCTTTGACTACCGGTGAATCAATTTCATGATTACATTATCCTCTACCTCCTCGCACTTCGTCACGTACGCTCTGATTGTGTCGAGAGCGGTTTGGGCCTGTCCTGACCTTCACGGGCGGTGCATCTTCCATCTCCTCCTTCCCCTCTGCCCCTTCCTCTTCGGCACCGTTGCCGCCTTCTTTTCCGTTCGATGTCGTCATCGAGTCAATAACCTCGACTTCTGTTAGTGATCCTACTACTGCGACATCATTGTCTACATCCACGAAATCTTCAAAACGAACGCGAGCGGTGGTTAAGTGAGTCAACACTTTCGTCCATTCGGACTCGATGATACTGACATGAGTGTGTCTCCTGTAAGTATAGTATAACATAAAAATTTTAATCAAAATTTCCATAAATCAGTGTCAGAATCAAACTAAGATTTTACATGCTTAAGTACTGAACCCAGCTGATCATTTTCATCTGTCGTCGAAAATCCATCTGTTCGAAACAAGTGACGATCTTTTGCTCCTTCACATTTCTCATAGCGTCTAAAATGTTGATAGTTGTAGGGTTGTCATTGTCAATATTACGGACTGTCATTCGAACCACCTTTAGTTTTCTTTGGCGTTCTTGTTTATTCCTTGACCTAAGGGCTGCAATTTCGACGTAGTGTTAGATGCTAAAAATTGTATTGTTACAGATTTAACGGAGGGGTAGATGGAGAGCTGCATCAAACCAGTCTTTGAACTGAAGACCACAACAATAGTATAGTGCGTACTACAATTGGCCACAAACAACACATTTCTATTATCACGAGCCATTTTCGTGTCAAAGTATTTTAATCAGCTGGAAAACCCGTCCATGCTTTTTTGTTCACAGTGAACTCCACACGGAACGACTTACACCCGGAAAAATATCGCGGTTTCTTGGGTTTTCGAGTCGTAAGTGGCTTGAGTTTTTTTGTGCAGGTCATATTTGCTGCTAACAGAACGGTAACACGATCTTTGCTTAGCTTGCCCCCTTCACTCTTTCCTCCTCGGAAAGTCAAAGCTTTGTCTGAAAGATATTTGTAAAAATGTCCAGGTTTGTCTGTGTTAAAAATATTATCCGGTTTGTAATCTTGAAGGACCCTCTACAGTTCTAAGTTCCACTCATCACAAATTTTGTTCTCTACACTTGCACTTTCCCCACTCACTTTTCGGAAAACAATACCGTGTCTTTTCCTGAAATTTTCTAACCACCCGTCAGTCGCACGAAACATATCGTGTCTCTACTCTGCTGCAAAATCATCTGCCTTTTCTTTCGGAATAAGTCCACCTATGTTCACATTATTGTTCAACTGTCTTCGGAACCATTGTACTAAACACTTCTAAATCTGGAAACTCAGCCTTTCGTTGTCGTTTCCAATGCGTCGATTTAATTGTTGTAATCACGCGGTCTTTATTCTTGATTATTATCGACGGAGTGCTTGCCGGAATCCGAAACTCTGGAGCTACTTTCTTTTTCTTCATTCCTGCTTTCACTTCGTCTATTAACTTTTGCTTTTCAGCGATTGTCAGACATCTCCGGTTAAAGTGCATGGATGACACTTAAACAGCTCACACTCAATCAAAACAAACGCTGTCTCATATTGCTCCGGCACGGAAGGCGTGGGAACTTCAAAGCGACGCAAATCTCACTGGCGCTTCGGCGTACGGAGGGGGAGGACTGGGATTCCCCAAACAGTGTGCACTTCGATATACAAAGGTACTACATGGAAGACTTCGATACATAGTGGTGACTTCGATATAAAGAGAGTTTTAGTCCACTGAACGTCGATATATAGAGATAAAATCTGCTCTTCTCGAGCCTTACAAAAACTTCAATATAATGGCAGGTTTTCTTCGAAATAACAAGGTTTTTTGGCTTCCAAGAGAAGGGAATGAAGAAAATGTTCGATATAGACAGATGTTCGATATATCGGGGTTAGATATATCGAGGTTTGATATCTTCATTTGCCTCTTTTCTAAGAGTTGTTATCCAGTAAGGAGCTACCAGTCCAATAAGCAGCTACCAGTCCTATTGCGACCATTTGATTCATTGATGTAGATTACGCCTGATGGCGCTCATTTGGCATTACATCTGTTAAAATTGTATTCTTTCCGTGGTCATGAAAACGTACCGATGTTATAGCGGTGGGCTGCACTGTTGTGTTCAATAACGGAAAGCTGACACAAATGATATGGAAGGAGGGTCAAAATTTATATGGCTGCTAGTGGAAATAGGTGCTTAATGATATACAATTTATGGCTGGAGCTATGAAAGGTTAGTTTGTAAATCTTTTTAAATGCATCACGAATAATCACTTCAATGAAAAGTTTTCTTGCAGAAGTCAAATCCAGATACAATTTACGCTATGAAAGTTGTGAACAAATCAGAAATTATAGACAAGAATATGACTGGCCACGCCAATGATGCATTAACAAATCGAGGAGAAACGCTTCTGAGAAAACAAATATGACCTTTGTGCAGTTGCGTGCAGATGGTCCTTACACAATTATCATTGACATAACAATAACGGCGCCTGAGGACTGACAGATTAACAACATTAAAGTAAGAAAATTGTTCCAATATTCGGAAGTTTCATGCAATGTTTGTTTAGTTTAAGATGTGACTCAGAAACACACACAATTAATAACGAAAATAAGGACATTTCGGAAGAAAATGAGGTGATCTGTCTGTAGCGATTTGTTATACTTGCACGAAGAAATAAAAAGCATTTGGAAATGATGGTATTTCAACACAAAAGCTGAAGGAAGTGTAATAAAAAGATATAAGCAAAAGAATAAAAATGACAAGGAGTTCTCAAAATGAAGAAGATTTCATTGTTTCTGACACGCAAGGTTTGCAGTCGCTTTGTATTATCAGTTTTCCTTTTAGCAGTGAGATACAGAGTTTTAATGCGAAGATCACTCATGAACTGAGGATTTCCGAGACAGCAATGTGAATTACCGAGAGATGCAAGAGTGCAAGACGTTAATTACGACTGTAATGAAAATGAGATGGTGGTGAGTTGAGATATGTAACCAGGCGAATTGACTGCCTATGGAACTAGTAAATTCCTTTCTGTATTCAAAGAGATGAGGAAAGGCTGGGACGACGACTTAGTGGAAGGTGTATCGACAACATTGGAAAACATGCCGGAAGAGTATGGGCGTCGTTATACATGGAAGAGTCTAGAGGACGCCTTCCGTCAGCAGAGATGTCAAATGACTAATGATGGTGTCGATGATGATGACTTACGGATCAGATTAGTCATTTGGAATTAAGAAGAAACATTTGTATTGGGTCGGCTATACTTAATTTTGGAGTACTATGACTGTCATTTATTGCTGTTGTGTTATTTTTGTGTTTTTTCATTTGCCTCTGAGAGTTCATGAATTGTTGTAACAGGTGTGTTGCTGTTTGCGCGAAGCTATTCTATTACGCAGTATGCTTGACTCATATGCAAGTGACACTGTCTGTAGGGCCACGTCATTGCATGTACAGAGCAGGCATCTTAGTGCCGGTGTCTTCGTGTCACAGTCGGTATTGGTAACAGAGTACTGCAGTAACGAGATCTCTTGTTTATTTCAGAGCTTTGCGAATAGAAATGCAATGGACATGCACGTCCGCTGAAAGGAAAAAAATGGAAATGGGTCTACGCGTCCGCTGATATTTAACCAATATTATAAAATTTCCTGTTTCGAAGAAACTGAATTGGTAAGTCTCAGAACATATAGAGCCCAATGAAATAAATTTAAGAAGAATTACACAAAACTTACTCAAATGACATGTTACGCAAAACTCAATGATTTTGATATTGAAATGATAAACATACTTCATTAGCACATGAAAAGTACATCTTTATATATTAATATGAATGTGAAGGCCACGAGTTTGATTCGTTGTTGTTGTTGTCGTCTTCAGTCCTGAGACTGGTTTGATGCAGCTCTCCATGCTACTCTATCCTGTGAAAGCTGCTTCATCTCCCAGTACGTACTGCAGCCTACATCCTTCTGAATCTGCTTAGTGCATTCATCTCTTGGTCTCCCTTACGATTTTTACCCTCCACGCTGCCCTCCAATGCTAAATTTGTGATCCCTTGATGCCTCAGAACATGTCCTACCAAACAATCCCTTCTTCTAGTCAAGTTGTGCCACAAACACCTCTTCTTCCCAATTCTATTCAATACCTCCTCATTAGTTATGTGATCTACCCATCTAATCTTCAGCATTCTTCTGTAGCACCACATTTCGAAAGCTTCTATTCTCTTCTTGTCCAAACTGGTTATCGTCCATGTTTCACTTCTATACATGGCTACACTCCATACAAATACTTTCAGAAACGACTTCCTGACACTTAAATCTATACTCGATGTTAACAAAGTTCTCTTCCTCAGAAACGCTTTCCTTGCCATTGCCAGTCTACATTTTATATCCTCTCTACTTCGACCATCATCAGTTATTTTGCTCCCCAAATAGCAAAACTCCTTTACTGCTTTAAGTGTCTCATTTCCTAATCTAATTCCCTCAGCATCACCCGACTTAATTCGACTACATTCCATTATCCTCGTTTTGCTTTTGTTGAAGTTCATGTTATATTGTCCTTTCAAGACACTGTCCATTCCGTTCAACTGCTCTTCCAAGTCCTTTGCTGTCTCTGACAGAATTACAATGTCATCGGCGAACCTCAAAATTTTTATTTCTTCTCCATGGATTTTAATACCTACTCCGAATTTTTCTTTTGTTTCCTTTACTGCTTGCTCAATATACAGATTGAGTAACATCGGAGAGAGGCTACAACCCTGTCTCACTCCCTTTCCAACCACTGCTTCCCTTTCATGTCCCCCGACTCTTATATCTGCCATCTGGTTTCTGTACAAATTGTAAATAGGACCTGAGAGCATAAGGGAACAATTGACAAGAATTGGGGAAAGAAATACAGTAGAAGAAGAATGGGTAGTTTTGAGGGATGAAGTAGTGAAGGCAGCAGAGGATCAATTAGGTGAAAAGACGAGGGCTAGTAGAAATCCTTGAGTAACAGAAGAAATATTGAATTTAATTGATGAAAGGAGAAAATATAAAAATGCAGTAAATGAGGCAGGCAAAAAGGAATATAGACGTCTCAAAAATTAGATCGACAGGAAGCGCAAAATGGCTAAGCAGGGATGGCTAGAGGACAAATGTAAGGATTTAGAGTCTTATCTCACTAGGGGTAAGATAGATACTGCCTACAGGAAAATTAAAGAAACCTTTGAAGAAAAAAGTACCACTTGTATGAATATCAAGAGCTCAGATGGAAACCTAATTCTAAGCAAAGAAGGGCTTTAGCAGAAAGGTGGAAGGAGTATATAGAGGGCCTATACAAGGGCGATGTACTTGAGGGCAATATAATGGAAATGGATGTAGATGAAGATGAAACGGGAGATATGATGCTACGTGAAGAGTTTGAAAGAGCAACTGAAAGACCTAAGTGGAAACAAGGCCCCGGGCGTGACAACATTCCATCTACAACATTCCATAAGTCACGGCTGCAAAATACTAACGCGAGTTTGATTCAACAATCTGAAATTACATCCTTCTTATGGTTATCTTCAGGGTATTCAACGAGTTATTCAAAGAAATACACTACCGGAAAAAAAAATTAGTACACCCTTTGATATGTTTCCAGTTCACTCAGGATTTATTGTTGCAACAATACATATGATGTACATGAAGTGAGTACATTTACGGATCAATAGCACTATCAGTTCTGAGGTACTAGGTATTGACCCATGCTGCAACATCCATATTAGTACCTGGTGTTGCCTGCATGGGTGGCAATGCAGGCGCTGGTTCGGTCATCTAGCCGATCGTACAGGTGGCGAACACTGTCCTGCGATACTTTGGTTCCCGCCTGCTCGACATGTTCACTTAATTCTTTAGGACTTGCCGGTTAACGTGTGGCACGAGTCACTTCCCCTCCCATGATATCCCACACATGCTCGACTGGAGACAAGTCCAGAGGTCGCGCTGGCCAGGGAAGTTGCTGCACGTCATACAGAGTAAGTTGAGTTGCATGGGTAGAGTGTGGGCGAGCATTATCTTTGCCACAACACGTCACCTTCCTGCTGCAGGAACGGCAAAAGTATGGGTCAAACAACATTCTAGCACATACTGGGCGCTATTTAGCGTCTCCTCCAGAAACACCAAGGGTGAAGAAGAGTTGTACCTTACCGCACGCCAGACCACAAGGCCTGGGTTAGGGCCAATATGTCTTGGAAGAATGTACGCTATGAGTCGGCTGACAGCAGATCTACGTCGTTCGGACAAACGACCATTACGTGCGTGCAGGCAGAATCTGCTTTCATCGCTGAAGATCACGGCGCCATCCATCTTCCAAGTGATCCTGTGACGGCACTAGCCGGGTCGTGCACGTCGATACTGTGGCGTGAGTGGAGGACGGGCTAGAGAAGAGTGTGCCCGTAGTCTCACTGCTAGTAAGCGGTTCGTAGCGGTACGTATTCACACGTCTGAGCTCACAAGTCCTCTTATCTGTGCTGTGGTAGCTGTACGAGATGTCACTGCTGCCCTTACAGTACGACGATCCTGGAGGGCGTCTGTGCTGCGTGGCTATTCAGAACCTCGTCTACGGGTGTGACCACTGATACCAGTGTCATTGCACGACTGAAGCAACTTGTGTGACTTCTCCGAAAGAACCATCACGTCACTCGGAAGGCCACAATTTGACACCCTTCAAACTCGCCGAGTTGGCTGTGGGAAGCACGAGTGCGTCTCCGTCGCGTGGTTGCTTACTTGCTTCACACGTTTGCACCATACTCAGTCTGGCTGTGAGATTCATTATTAAAGGGTAGACACAGATAGCGCTCTGGTAGGTATGCCATTATGCTATCTGTTGGTGGACGACATTGAAACCGTTATCAGTACATCTTCTATCCTCCTGTTGACATATACCATCATCGAATCAAAATCGACGTCGTCTTTCCAGGTGTACTATTTCTTTTCCGACAGCGTATTTTTATTCATATACCAATGAAGTTAGGTTTTCACAGAAAATTCAAAAAGTATAATATAAAATCAGAATGATTTAGAAAAAAAACAGTCAAAAAATCAAAGCAATACTTATTGACTGGCGACTCCATAGAGTGCTGTGTGCACAACGACTATATAGTAAGTAAAATTAGAAGGAAGGTCAGAGTTGGTCGTAATTTTGATGATTTATTAACAGCAAAATCGATTTTCGATCACATCATGATCATCTTCAGTGCTGGAAGTTAAAAATTTCCACATAGCGATCAGTGAATAAGAAACAAAAGACCACAAATACACCTGAGTATAAACCAACTGTTGGCAATAAGATACCTTTAGCGTAAAAATTAAAGCTCGTAGGCACTGGTGTCTAGTTACTAGCAGTAACAGAAGCTATGAAACGATCACAATAACTGAAGCTGCTGTTTACATTCACCTATACATTAGGTCTCAGTGTGACAGGGGCTTGGAAAGCCCTCTATGTGACATGTGTCACGTGAAGACTTAATATTACTTTATTTGGCAAGAGATTACCACAAAATACCAAATGTACGCTTGCAAAACATTAATTGAATATTTCAAATTTAAAATTGTACATTAAAATGCACAGCAAAAAGGAAGGGGGAAATGCGCATCTTGCCAACATACACTGGCGTGTTATTTTCAAAACAACTTAAAAAAAACATGCAAGAATAAAAATCAACAGGTAAAATTATAAGGTGTCAGATTATATGACTAGTAAAGAAATATACAAATAACATCACATCAAATATAACAGAACTTGTTGTAGCACAGTAACCACCATCTGGTGTGGGAAGTCAGAGGTACAAAGTTCTTAATTTGCGTAAAATATTACGTTGAAACCAAGAAGTCAAATACATAAGTAGTGCTAATTGTACAGTATATGTCACGATTTAACAGGTCAAAATGTCACTAAACACATTTTGTGTTATAAAAAATTTTTTTGGGTTGCAGACTAACAATTTTTTATCGTATTTAACGACATGATGATACACACATCTCATTCGTCCCTCAACTTCACGAAGGTTCTCTTGATTTTATTTTTAAGCGTGACGACGCCCCGCCTCTCTTTCACCTTGACGTGCGGCCTTAACACCAACAACCGACAACGTTGGATTGAAAGAGATAGACAACAAGATCTTGTTCATTGCTTTTGGCCTCCCAGTCACCAATCCTCAAACATTGCAATTTTTTGTGAGGAGGTACATAGGTGCATAAAAGACAAAGTTTTTGGCCCACCTGTAGTAAATATTCTCCACAAGCTGAGAAATCTAACTGTTGAAGTTCTCGATTCAATAAACTGGGACTTGTTCATTCGTGTGTGGAATGCAATGGACTACCGTTGCGATGTTTCTCGAGCAAGGCATGGTGTTCGTGTTGACTGTATGGTATAGCGTCTATCTTTCGTAGCTTCTCTGTAACAAACAATTGAAATCTGTTCTTTCTTTTACAGCCACCCTGTGCTTTCATTCCATAGATCCTGTAAGATATACAACATATCATAGAAGCAATAATACATATTACGTATGTACAAAGAAAAGAAATATGCTTATCTTACTGCTGCCGAAATGAAATGGTTCTGAAGAATGTGGAGCAACTCAATACATCTTATTTTGTATGCCCGACTGCACCTTAATTGACGTTACATTGGTCAGTGAATAGGTAGTAGTACAACAATTCCTTGGTCTTCGCACTCAAGTGGCTTAAACCGATTAGATTTTATGCTATATTGATGGTTTGCTTGTCCCCTGTAAGTAAAGAAACGAACGCAGGAGGTAACTACACTGAATGCTTTCGTGATGTGTTGTCTTCATAAAATTCAGCAAATGACAAGTGTAATCAACAGTTGCATCATCGCATATATACTGAGGTGACGAAAGTCCTAATATCGTGTCGGCCCTCCTTTTGCCCGACTTAGTGCAGCAACTCGATGTGGTATGGACTCAACAAGAGGTTGGAAGTCCTCTGCAGAAATATCGAGCTGTGTTGCCTCTATAACCGTTCATAACAGTGAAAGTGTTGACGATATAGGATGCTGTGCACGACCTGACCTCTCGATTATGTCCCTTAAATGTTCGACAAGAATTACGTCGGGCGGCCTGGATGGCTCGAATTGTCCACAATATTCTTCAGACCAATCTCAAACAATTGTGGTCCAGTTACTGGCACATTGTCGTGCATAAAAATTCCATCGTTGCTTGGGACATTAAGTCCATGAATGGCTGCAAATGTTCTCCAGGTATCCGAACATAACCGTTTCCAGTCAATGATCTGTCCAGTTGGACCAGAGGGCCCAGTCCATTTCTTATAGACGCAGCCGACACCATTATGGAGCCACCACACTTGCGCAGTGCCTTGTTGACAACTAGGGTCCATGACTTCGTGGGGTCTGCGCTATACTCCGACGTTACAGCTGTTGCCAACAGAAATCGGAACTCATCTGACCATTGTTTTCCAGTCGTCTTGGCTCCATCCGAAATGGTCACGAGCCCACGAGAGTCGCTTCAGGTGATGTCGTGGTGTTAGTAAAGGCTCTCGCGTCGGTCGTCTGCTGCCATTGCCCATTAACGCCAATTTTTGCCGCACTGTCCAAACCGATATGTTCGTCGTACGTCCCATATTGATTCCTACGGTCATTTCACGTAGTGTTGCTTGTCTGTTAGCACTGACAACTCTACGAAGAAGCCACAGCTCTTGGTCGTTAAGTGAAGGACGTCGACCACTGCGTTGCCTGAAATTTGCTATTCTCAGCACACTCTTGACACTTTGGATCTCGGAATATTGAATTACGTAACGATGGACTGTCCCATGACTGTAGCTCAATCATTCCGCGTGTAAAGTCTGTTAATTCCCGTCATGCGACCATAATCACTTCGGAAACCTTTTCACATGCATGACCTGTGTACAAATGACAGCTCCGCCAATGTACTGTCCATTTATATCTTGTGTACTCTGTAGTGTCGGCAGACTTGCCAACACTACGCACACTAATTGAAAGAGGCGGCCAAGATGCACGCGCTAGCTCACGAAGGATGGAATGAGGTCTGAAACAGGATACGTAATGAATGCTATAAAGAAAAGTACGTAGCTGCTATTATACTTCACTTTAATCCATCCTTTGTATACATCGTTCTTGATGGGACATCTGGAGATTGTGGCGATACAAGTGAGACTCTTTAGAAACAAGCTATCTAAGGCTAATGGCACCTTGCTAGGTCGTAGCCATTAACTTAGCTGAAGGCTATTCTAACTGTCTCGCGGCAAATGAGGGAAAGGCTTCGTCAGTGTAGTCGCTAGCAAAGTCGTCGTACAACTGGGGCGAGTGCTCGTACGTCTCTCGAGACCTGCCGTGTGGTGGCGCTCGGTCTGCGATCACTGCCAGTGGCGACACGCGGGTCCGACATGTACTAATGGACCGCGGCCGATTTAAAGCTACCACCTAGCAAGTGTGGTGTCTGGCGGTGACACCACATACTCGATACAAACCCCGTATGTGTGTGTGCCTATCGCTATCCCATGACTTTTATCACCACGTTGTACTACGCGCGACGGGCTCATGACTCAAAAACTAAGCGTTCCTATACTAATGATGATTTTGTTTTTACGTGAAGAACCCTGTCTATAAGTAATACACACAACAGGATCCTGTAATAAATATCTACAGTGAGATCTCATACTTCGATGAATGCGCGCATTGTTTTCTTCGGTGCAACGCTGAAGCTTCACGCTCATGATTATTTATAACATGTAGTAATTATTTGATAATAGGGTTGGCTCGGCGACTACACGATACCCAAGTTTCTTTTTTTAAAAAAAATGATTTCATATGTACATGCTAATCGCAGTCATGTAAATTAGATGTCTAAGTGGTTAGACGTTTTCTAGACGTGTACGTATATCTGAGATCGAGCCAAGTGGTGCGGTGGTAAGACACTGGATTCACATTCTGGTGGACGGCTGTTCAAATTCTGCCCAGTCATTGACATTGTTTTGCCGTGGTTTCCCCATATTGCTTAAAGTTCCTCTCAAAGTGCACAGTAGATTTCCTTCATCGAATCAAGCTTGTGCTCCATATCTAATGACCTCGTCGTGGTCAGTATGTTAATCTCTAATATTCCTGTTTTCCAATCTCAGGAGTGACCTACCCGTAAATTAAAGTTTAATTTTATTGTTAGTTATTCCACGTATGAATTTATGATCTATTTATCCATCTTTATTAGCAGGGATTATCATATTTTAATACATATGTAAGTTAAACAATTTATTTACTACATTTACATGCTGTTTCCGACAAGACATTTTCAGCTCTTGCCTAGTCTCTCGTTTGCATTCAAGAAAGACCCAGTACGTTATTCGACGATTAATATTAGGACAGTTTCCTAGTTGTGAGGATTCAACACTTGAATTTCTCAAACATGCGATAGCGTGATTCGAAAGTTACCTTTAAAAAGATAGAATGAATCGTCTATGGGTCGGCGAAGTCGTCAGGGAGACGTGTGGGTCGGCCGCTGTGGCCGAGCGTTTCTAGGCGCTTCAGTCCGGAACCGCACTGCTGCTACGGTTGCAGTTCGAATCCTGCCTCGGGCATGGGCGTGTGTGATGTTCTTAGGTTAGTTAGGTTTAAGTAGTTGCAAGTCTATGGGACTGATGACCTCAGATGTTAAGCCCCATAGTGCTTAGAGCCATTTGAACCATTTTTTGAAACATGTGGTCTCAGGTGTCCCACAGAGTTTAGTCCTTGGTCTGTTGCTTTTCTCCCTGTATACCTATCACATTTCGTCTGTGTGACATCCTTGTAGTCATTATATTCTGACGACTTGCACTTGGATCGAAGTGCCAGCATAAGAACGTTGCTATTGTCAAGGCAGGTATGAATGACGACCTCTGTTCAATATCACGACCTGCACGAAACCTTGGACTGAAAGTAAACCTTAAGTAACTAAAGCCGAGGTACAAAACTCTCAACCACGTCACGATATTCGAGACAAGTGACTCTCCGCTACAGCAGACTGAATATACGAGGGTGAGTCAAATGAAAACCTTGAATTCGTAATAACAAATCGAAATTTCGCGCCGTTATCCTGTAAGTTGGTAAGCGTGCTACAAACAGCGTGCAGAATGGTCTGTAGGTGGCAGCATAGTGCAGATGCACACATACCGTCGCAGTATCAGTATAAAGATGGTCGCCCCTCTTGCGACTTGCACCAGGGAAGAACAGCGTTCTGTTATTCGATTTTTGCGTAGTGAAGGTGTGAAACCTATTGAAATTCATCGACGAATGAAGGTTCAGTACGGTGATGCATGTTTGTCACAGCAGCAAGTCTACGAATAGAGTAGGAAGTTCGCAAATGGTGTGACTTCAGTGGAAGATGCTCCTCGTCCAGGTCAGGCACAACGAGTTGTGACTCCACAGAACATTGCAGCAGTTGAAGCCGTAGTGAAGGAAAACCGCAGAGTGACACTTAATGACACTGCAGCATGTTTACAGATTAGTCATGGGTCAGCACACCACATAGTGCATGATGTGCTCCAGTTTCACAGTGTCTGCAAGATGGGTGCCAGGGCAGCTGACTTCTGAAATGAGAGAACGACGTGTTGATGCTTGTGATGAACTTCTTGAGCGCTTTAAACGAGAAGGTGATGGCTTCCATGCAAGAATCGTTACTGGGGTCGAAACCTGGGTTCACTTCCACCAACCGGAAACGAAGAGAGCGAGCAAGGAATGGCGACATTCCTCATCACCAAAACCAAAGAAGTTTCGAACAGAACCATCAGCAGGGAATGTTATGCTGGCTCTCTTTTGGGACGAAAAAGGCGTCATTTTGGAGCATTACATGCCTAGAGGGACAGCTGTCACCACTGCATCATATACAGATCTCCTAAAAAATCATCTGCGGCCTGCAATCAAATCAAAGCGACGTGGATTGCTGTCAGCAGGTGTCCTTTTGCAACATGACAATGCAAGGCCCCACACTGCCCATACAACAGTTGCAACAATCACAGACCTGCATTTTGAGTGTCTTCCTCATCCACCACACTCACCAGACCTTGCCCCAAGTGATTTCCATCTGTTTGGACCACTCAAAGACGCAATGGGAGGAAAGAAGTTCCATTCTGATGAAGAGGTACGCCACGCTGTGCATGAGTGGTTGAGCTGACTACCAAAAGAATATTTTTCTAAAGGAATTTATGCACTTTGTAAGCGCTGGAGGACTTGCATTGAGTGTGGGGGAGATTATGTTGAAAAGTGATACAGCTGTGTACCACTTCTGCACAATAAATAATATTTAAAAAAATATTTAAGGTTTTCATTTGATTGACACTCGTACTTTGCTTGGTGCATAAATCAACTTTCAGTCAGTTGTATGAGAGCTGTTAAAAAGTATCTGACCTCATTTTTTTTGTCGAAACAAGCAACGGTGCCGGGGCGCGAGCGCTCTCTGTGATTGTAGGCATAGGTAGTGCGCATGCCTGATTTTTTTCACGACTAGGGAAGCAACCCGTCGTTGACTTTCAATAATCCCTACAAAAGAATGGCCCTGACTAACAATAACCTATACCTTTCATGAATCACTTACCTCACAAAAATCTTCGTTACTCAAACTACTGCAATACAGCGAGCGCCAGCGGGCAGTACACTCTTTTCAACCTTAGAAATCTAAAAAGAAATTCAACATTATTTCTTTCACTCTGACAGTTACCTGACAGTAGTGTTGGTCCTATTTTACGATCTGAAGAAAAAACATTCTTAGCCTCCTTATAAGCGCGAAGCATCCGTCTCCGTTTGCACTCGGGCATCCTCATAAGCCAAACGCTTTGAGTGTCGATGAGACGCGACACGTAAGTCGGTGGTGGCTGGACAATGTGTAAAAAAGGGGCATAAAATATAATTTGAGAATACGAGAGTCTTGGCCTATGCATGTACGTACTGGGGTTCCGTCATAAAAGAAGGAATTGAAATTAGATTAAATTGGTGCAATTTTAAGCGAGACCAGCTGCGTGGGATTGTCTTTAGATACCGGGAGCGAACAATGGCGAATACCTGACGCTTATAGGGAGGCGAGAGCGGCAGTTTCAAATGTGGCACCAGTCCCTCGTGCCACCTGACGTCATTCGGTCCCACACGGGGTCAACGTAATTCCGACCGGACCAGCCAGAAACAGCCCAACTCGCTTTCCCGCGCATGCGTCACTGCGGCCATCCTCTGAATGGTTCCACACGCTGCTGGCTTGGCTGTGTAAGTGGAACACAGTGCCAACTCAGGCCGTCGGTAGTTTTACTGCTAGTGACGACAGTCGGCACAAACGTAGTAAGCTCGAGTATTTTATTCAAAATCACTTTGCTCGAAAATCGAAAATATTTTAGTTACGTTAGTTTGTTTTTACCTTGCTTCTTGAACATTCTCGATCTTCCTTTACTTCTGACATGAAAATAGAACTTATTTTATCTTTGTGAATAAACATAACTTAAAGTTCACGCGCATACTGAAACGATCTGATCCTGTTTCAAAATGTTCTAATAGTTGAAACTTCCGGCTACTGGGCAGAGTCGGACGACCTCAGAAGGTGTCTCCCGCAAATGGAGACGAAACGTTAGGTGGAAATTTTATACCTCGACCACGGCCTCTCAGCCCGGAAGTTTCAACTGAAGACAACACCGTCCGTGAAAGCCTACATTGTATGATGTTCTAATAGTTTCGGGAATGGTCCCGAATGTTTTAGAAATTTCATGAATTTTCTAGAATGTTGCAGCAACTTCAAGAATATTCTAGACGTTCTAGAAACTTTCGGAAACTTTGCAAATGTCCTCGAATGTTCTGGAAATTCTATAAAATGTCCTGCAAATGTCAGAAATTTTCTCGAATGTACCGGAAGCTAAGATATTTCCTCGAACATTCTGGTAGTTTCGTCAGTTTTTAGATTTTTCTACTAATTTCAGGAATGTCTTTTTAATGTTCTCAAGTGTTCTAGATGTTCCAAGAATGTAATGTAGTCGAACATTCTATAAATTTCTGGAATTAAAAATGTGATGTTTTAGAATGTTTTCGAATGTTCTTGAATAATCTCCAATATTCTAGACCAAGAAATACTCAATGCTGTGTTCTAGAATCTTCAGCTTCTGAAAAGTGTGTATGGTAAAGTTCGGCGCGATTAACTAAATGAAACCTAAAACTAAATATTGAAGAGAGAATTATAGTGTTCATTATAAAATGATATTTTGGGGGTTTGTGATTTTTAGTGCTCAACGCTTAAACGTAAGAGAATATTTTCTCACTCTCAAGCACGGAAATACATGCCAGCATGAAAAAAAGAAACAGAAGAAGAAAGCGAACGACCTCCTTCAGGACGGGAATGTTGTCAACAGATTAAGTGCGACTCAAAATCACAGAGCGTGAAAGATTCACAGTTACATCTTTTTCAGTATAAAACAAAAATTAACAGTTACGTTTTTTTCTGTATAAAACACAGTTTTCAATCTGTAAACAAAAACGTGTTACAAATCTAAGTGTTTCTGCTGGCCTGTAAGACCGAAAAATAAGAGCAACGCTTCTAAAAAAGTAACTGAAGTGGATCAGGACCAGCTAGCAATAAAGAATTAGTTTAAAGTTGAGTTAATATACATCGGAAATGAAACATGATCAAAGTAAACAGATTAAACTGATGGTTGATGAAAGTCGAAAATTTGGACCTGTTAAGAAATTAAAAATCTCAACTCGGTAATTAACAAAATTGCTAGAATTTCTGCTCTTGGGTCACGTCGAAAGACAGGTGTGTGCTTCTACTTAATGATAGGAAAACAACACGGATAACTTCATTCAACAAATAAGTACAATTAAAACGATGTTAATCAATTTAGGGAAAATGAGACGAAAATAAAATATTTGCGAACACGGCAGTTTAGGCTATACCAAAATCGATTCGTTGATGCCAGTTTGCAAAACTGAAGTTGCTAACAGATGAAAACTTTAGCAGAAGCCCGAAAGCGATTATAATTCATGGATGTATGTTCAAAAATTTATTTATTTTTATTTATTTGTTTATTTATTTAACTTCATCTGATTAGGGCCTTCAGGCCCTTTCTTACATCTAATCAGGTTTTCACATATACAGCACCTTATTTACATCTTAGTCACCTACGAAATAATAGTTTTTATAGGAGAAATAGTACTGAAATGATTTGAGTGTCTGAAGTGCCAATATGAGTAAATAATACTAACTATGAAGTAATGAAATTAATGCTGACAGGAGTTGTTCTACCGCAGCTATCTCCACTAATAGTGATAATAGAAATAATAATAATATGACGACAATAATAACAGTAATAATAGTTCCATATTCAAAAAGAAACTGTAGGTGTACAAGAAAGGTGTTCTCTGATTCAGCGAATTCTGGGGAGAGGAAATTTAAGGAGACTGCATCAGCTAAAAATATTGGGAAATGAGGAAGACCTGATTGGAACAAAGGATATACAACAGTAACGGATGCGTACAGCGACAATGGTAATCCTTATTGTTGCTTTAGTAGATAAGTCATTAACTACCTCCTGAAGCTGGAGGTGTTATTCAGTTCTCTATAGGACAATAAGCTGTAGACAAGAAGTATATTTATAACTTGAAATCATAAAACTCGCCATACCGTATGTTAAAAGTGATTTTTTAAGAAAAATAATAGCTCTTGGTCATGTGTGATGTTCTCTGACTATAAGATGGGAACGAATGACAGAATCTGGTTCAATAAACGTCATGACGTTACGTTATGTAGGAAGCTGTGAGACAGTGTAATGAAATATATTTCTGTAAACATGATAGAGAGCAGAATGTGCAGTTACAGTTAAGTTCTACTGTCAGGTCCCAACCTAATCACAGTATCGGGAATCTGACTTGTTCCTAAAGAATCACCAAAAGTGTATGAAAATCATCACTCGCAGTAATTTAAGCTGTGCTATCAAGTCACCACCCGACCAACAGCGCAGAAATCGCTGTATACAGGGTGTTACAAAAAGGTACGGCCAAACTTTCAGGAAGCATTCCTCACACACAAAGAAAGAAAATATGTTATGTGGACATGTGTCCGGAAACGCTTACTTTCCATGTTAGAGCTCATTTTATTACTTCTCTTCAAATCACATTAATCATGGAATGGAAACACACAGCAACAGAACGTACCAGCGTGACTTCAAACACTTTGTTACAAGAAATGTTCAAAATGTCCTCCGTTAGCGAGGATACATGCATCCACCCTCCGTCGCATGGAATCCCTGATGCGCTGATGCAGCCCTGGAGAATGGCGTATTGCATCACAGTCGTCCACAATACGAACACGAAGAGTCTCTACATTTGGTACCGGGGTTGCGTAGACAAGAGCTTTCAAATGCCCCCATAAATGAAAGTCAAGAGGGTTGAGGTCAGGAGAGCGTGGAGGCCATGGAATTGTTCCGCCTCTACTAATCTATCGGTCACCGAATCTGTTGTTGAGAAGCGTACGAACACTTCGACTGAAATGTGCAGGAGCTCCATCGTGCATGAACCACAAGTTGTGTCGTACTTGTAAAGGCACATGTTCTAGCAGCACAGGTAGAGTATCCCGTATGAAATCATGATAACGTGCTCCACTGAGCGTAGGTGGAAGAACATGGGGCCTAATCAAGACATCACCAACAATGCCTGCCGAAACGTTCACAGAAAATCTGTGTTGATGACGTGATTGCACAATTGCGTGCTGATTCTCGTCAGCCCACACATGTTGATTGTGAAAATTTACAATTTGATCACGTTGGAATGAAGCCTCATCCGTAAAGAGAACATTTGCACTGAAATGAGGATTGACACATTGTTGGATGAACCATTCGCAGAAGTGTACCCGTGGAGGCCAATCAGGTGCTGATAGTGCCTGCACACGCTGTACATGGTACGGAAACAACTGGTTCTCCCGTAGCACTCTCCATACAGTGACGTGGTCAACGTTACCTTGTACAGCAGCAACTTCTCTGACGCTGACATTAGGGTTATCGTCAACTGCACGAAGAATTGCCTCGTCCATTGCAGGTGTCCTCGTCGTTCTAGGTGTTCCCCCGTCGCGAGTCATAGGCTGGAATGTTCCGTGCTCCCTAAGACGCCGATCAATTGCTTCGAACGTCTTCCTGTCGGGACACCTTCGTTCTGGAAATCTGTCTCGGTACAAACGTACCGCGCCACGGCTATTGCCCCGTGCTAATCCATACATCAAATGGGCATGTCCCAACTCCGCATTTGTAAACATTGCACTGACTGCAAAACCACGTTCGCGATGAACACTAACCTGTTGATGCTACGTACTGTAGAGCAACGAGTCGCATGTCAACACGAGCACCCAAGTCAACATTACCTTCCTTCAATTGGGCCAACTGGCGGCGAATCGAGGAAGTACAGTAAATACTGACGAAACTAAAATGAGCTCTAACATGGAAATTAAGCGTTTCCGGACACATGTCCACATAACATCTTTTCTTTATTTGTGTGTGAGGAATGTTTCCTGAAAGTTTGGCCGTACCTTTTTGTAACACCCTGTATATCGAATAAAATCGTAAGCCGTACATCACTTGATAACGTCTCCCTGGAATTCAAGGTTACCGCATATTTTTACGAAATAATATACCAACAAATCCTGGCTATTTCATATACTTTTCGCTACAAGTACCACATCTGCGATGATTGGAAACTACGTTGTACAATATCCGAAAGAGACACTAGTTCAGCCCCTTGTTTATCATTGCCAACTTTCCTTCCGTTCGGACCATTACTGACGTTTAATCCTAAACTTTTTACAATTATTTATTTGCTTTGCATTTATGTAGGCAACGGCCTTGCCGCAGTGGCTACACCGGTTCCCGTGAGATCACCGAAGTTAAGCGCTGTCGGGCGTGGCCGGCGCTTGGATGGGTCACCATCCCGCCGCCATGTGCTGTTGCCGTTTTTCGGGGTGCACTCAGCCTCGTGATGCCAATTGAGGAGCTACTCGACCGATTAGTAGCGGCTTCGGTCAAAGAATACCGTCCTAACGGTCGGGAGTGCGGTGTGCTGACCACACGCCCCTCCTTATCCGCATCCTCCTCGGAAGATGACACGGCGGCCGGACGGTCCCGGAAGGGCCACTTGTGGCCTAAAGACGGAGCTTTTTTTTTTTTTTTTTGCATTTATGTAAAAATACAAGGAATCACTCCAGAGAAAAGTACGAGTATTGCATTATCTGTAGAAAAGGCCGTTATTATCCAGACGGCAGAAGTATTCGTATCTTCATGTAATTATGTGCGAGGACACTAAGAAACCAAGTATTTCGGTTGGATGTTATTTTAGAAAATTGTGTTGCGCAAGAAATCTTTCGCCGTAATGTGGTGCAGAGGTATGCGTAGAACAAATGACTTCGCACTCACATTAAAATTGTTCTTAAGCCACCTTTGGGATTAGTGACGTAATCAGTGGCTGATGTTGCCAGAGTATGCGCAAATCCCACCTATCTTCCTGCCGTTGTTACCAGAGTTACAGTATGAGGTGTAGATACCACAGGTTGGCTCCATAAGCGCGTGTAGGCTGGCATATTACAGAAAACTGGAACCAAGTAAATCGTAATGTTGTGCAATGTTTCATAAGCCCTGCTGTATGGGTAGAATACTGCGACGTTGTAGTGTCTTGGTCGCGAGTTGAGCTTCGCAATCCACTTGCGGACAGTGTCTTCACTTTCCATACTGAGCGAAGTGGCTAGCACACTGGCCTCGCTTTTGGGAGGACAGCTCAACTCTTGTCTGGTCATCAAGATTTAGGTTTTCCATTATTTCCCTAAATCACTCCAGGCAAATGCCGGGTAGGTTGCTTTGTAAAAGGTGTGGCTGATTTCTTCCCCCATCCTTAAAACAATCAGAGCTTGTGTTCTATCTTTGATGACTGCACTGTCAACAGGACATTAAACTCTAATCTTCCTTCTTTCTTTCGCTGTTCATTGGTTTCAAGGTAGTGTGGATTTTTCTAGTCCATGTTTGGTCAAAACATTCAAGGCAAAAGCTACATTGTTGTTTCTGTCAGACTTGGGTGGCAGCCGTTGTCAAGTGTGATCGTATATGTGAGAGTTGGGTGGCTTCCACTACTGAATGCAGCTGGAAAGTTCATGATCTGGGCAGAAATCTGTTCATTGCTCAGAACGTTTATTGTATATTCTCATGGTTATTAGATAGTAATTGCTCAGAACGTTTATTGTATATTCTCATGGTTATTAGATAGTAATTGCTTTAATAAAAGATGGGTGGCTGTGGCCAAAGCGAGCAGTTGCGAATGTGAGCTCATGGAATAGGAAGTTCATAAAGTGTGTTAATTAGCCGAAGATCTATGCATGAAAGTATTAATTGCGTTGCACGTTTATAAAGTGTGATATCCACAAATGTTAAATACTGATATACACAGTTCGAGTGTTGTGTATTATTTCATGTGTAATGTTAAGCGTGCTGTGGCAAAAGGTGGAGCACCAAATAAATGACAGACATCCCTTAAAAGAAATTTACATGCTCTTAACTGAAAAGCAGAGACGTATTTTCCTATAATCATAACAGTTACAGCACCACGTCATAAATGTGTTACACGAGCCACCGGGGCATGGCTTTTAGAGCATCCCTAAAAGCATTTTGAGTGACTGTGATTGTGGAGAAATGCATTGACAGTGATGAAAGTGAATTAGCGATAACAGTTACTTTATGACTGTTAAATACTGATTTTTATAGGATGTACAGTGGCGAGAGGGACATTCAGCTTTAGAAAACGTTAGGTGAGATATAGAACATAGTGTGTACCTGATGCCATACACACCCAAATACAGTCCTCATGTTTACAGCCAGGCTGTTACACCAGCCACCGGAGCATGGCTTTTAGAGCATGCCTAAAAGCATCCACGGCATCCCTGTTGGGGATGATTTTAAGTGACTGTGATTGTGATGGAATGCATTGACAGTGATAAAAGTGAATTAGCGATAACAGTTACTTTATGACTGTTAAATACGGATTTTTATAGGATGTACAGTGGCCTTGGTTAATAATAGCAGTAACGAGCACAAAGTGATATATGATCTGTTGAAGATTGGTTAATTGTGAAGTCGAGAAACTGTGAAAGTTGATTTTGACAATGTTTTGCTATGGTTTAAAATTGCACAACATTTCAATGGCAGTCAGTATTCTGAAAATGTACCAAATACGTAGGCCGGCTGTAGTGGCCGAGCGGTTCTAGACGCTACAGTCTGGAACCGCGAGGCTGCTACGGTCGCAGGTTCGAATCCTGCCTCGGGCATGGATGTGTATGATGTACTTAGGTTAGTTAGGTTTAAGTAGTTCCAAGTTCTAGGGGACTGATGACCTCAGAAGATAAGTCCTATAGTGCTCAGAGCCATTTGAACCAAATACATATGGAACGCTACGGATTGTGATGTGGGATGCAGTATAAAAGACTGATGTCAAGAAAAGAAGATTTCATTATTTCATTACGACGCAACACTTCGCATCAAGACGGGCGACGCTCCACGACGCAGCAGACAGCTGGCAACTCAGCTTCAGTCATAGCCTTTCAGTGTGCAGACAACCTTTGCACAAGACGTCGCAGCGGAGAGCGGCCCTACAAAAGCGAAAGCCACCAAGCCTGGCAAGTGAAAAAGGCCAGCAAAGCATCAACAGGCAGCCACACATAGTACATTTTGTGGTATGCTGGTCTTATCTCTGTTAAAAGCTTCAGGAACTGCAGCAGACAGTCCTCGGCACTCTAGTGCAGCGCAATCCACACCCTTAGGTTAGCAAGTAGTGAGTAGAATTTAATAGTAATAAATATCGGCAACATTTGCAACCATGAGTGTCAAAATAAAAAAGGTTGTTGTCCTTGGGAGGTATGTTACTCTTCTCATGGGAGAAATGACGATGACAAACCCTCGTCAGAATTACTTGACGAAAGTTCCGCATCGATACAAGACATTTCAGATGTCAACAAGGTTACATTAAGATAACCATAGGACAGAAGTGTGTGTATCAAATGGAACTCACTGCACTGCATCAGCAGCCACTGCAGAAGTCGACTGTGAGGGTGAATTGTCAAGTGAGAATACAGCGGTATATGTTACTTATCATGAAGGTGGGACTATGTGGTTTCTCAGCGAATGACAGGGATCAATTGAAAACGCCATTAAAGAAAGCAAATCTTCTATTGAAGAAAAATTTGAAAAAACAAATCAGCAAATTAAAAAAAAACAATAAAATCTGGGTAACGTAAAAGATGAGAGTCGCTTAGAAACTTCTGTCTTAATTAAGGCATATGAAGAGAGACAAAAAGTAATATCTTATGTTTTATCGTAAAACGTAGCTAAGAATAAGCGAGTTGGAAAACACGTGATCTTTGAATCACTAGCCTAGAAACTGATGTTGTACAATTAGTTAATGACTGAAAAGAGACAAATGACAATTATCATTTTATACATTCAAGGATTACTTAGCTAAAACAGAGTAGGGGTTTGATAAAAAATGTTATACAAATAAATAATAATAATAATGATTATAAAATATCCAATATACCACGTAACACCTTCACTTTATGTTTTATTCCTTCTTTTTTTCCTTTCTAGAAATACTTACCCCCAAGTTATGCATAGTACAATACTAACACCTCTTCCTCTTTCTGAGCTCAACATCGCACTAATTATGGAGGGATGCTGACTCAGTTTTTCAGGACAGCAAATGGGATGTTGCGATACAGAAAATGGCCCAGAGTTCACCAGTGTGTGTGTGTGTGTGTGTGTGTGTGTGTGTGTGTAGTGATTGAAGTGTTATGAAACAATGTGTGTGTAGTGTGTGCAGTGACTGAGAGTGAGATATGAGTGAACAATGTGGCATTACATTATTTAACAAGTTATTTGTAAAAAAAAGTATTGTATACCAGGAGTAAATCTAATGATTGTCTCTAACTAGAAGTCTGTAATTATATGTGTATACGAATTAGCTTATTTTAAATTGATCTAAATTTGAAAATACTTCGACATGTTCTACATCCTTGTAAAAAGAGATCTACAGATGAATAAAGCTACTACCACTATGAAGTTGTTCATAAGCAGCAGGATTTAGAGACAGAATAGGTGCATATTGATTTGTATTTAAGGGGGCGGCAGCAGCAGTAGTAGTAGTTAAAAAGTCATGTCCTGTGAGTGCATGAGATCATGAAACAAATTCGAGAAAAAATCTGAGGTAGAATTGGAGTCAGTGGCTCGGTATAGCATTCAAGTTGAGGTTGAAATAAAGCAAAGGCTTGATGCTTACTATGAGCGGTAAAATCAGAAGCCAAAAATTAAATTTATGTAATGTCTGATGAAAAGAATTTGCAAGGGTCTAGGATTCATATTTTATCGACCTGAGAGAGCGAATACACAGCTGCATTCAAACTACAATTTGAATGAATATTTCCTGAGCAATGGGACGGTAGAAGAAAATTGGTTGCGTAATTAGTAGACTGGAAGAGAAAGTTTTATCCTGGGGAATGAGAACAGGATTACAACGCAACACATTTGACCAGTTTATAAGGGCATTTATGAAGCAGCACTCGTCGAGCGTGACACAAAATTGCATTGGGGGAGACTTATTTGAAGGTCGAAATTTCAGTAGCAGTGGTTGCAAGAGTTATAAAGAGTTCTTTAAGATATATTTAGAAAAGAATTTTTGTTTAGTCTATCCACTGAAGGAGTCGGACCTAATTTCCGTCATAATGATTAAGTTACCAGTATCCGGACAGGAAAAGTCAATCAGAATTCCGAAATCACACATGTATGGATTTTACAGCCTTGAATCGATTAGACTCACTGGTTGGTAACAACCACAGTTTGGGAGGTTGGCACAGGCAAATGATGCCACCGAGATTTAATGTGACACCAGCGCAGATAGAGACACATTGGGAACAGGAAGAGAGGTCGAAGTATAAAGCGTAAGGGTCACGTAATTACTGTTGCAATCCTTCCACATGAGGAAAGGGGCGATTTAATAGAGGAAGAAGAAGAAGAAATTGTTATGGGGAATCTAGAGCTTAACAGAGCCATGATAACGGAAATTATGAACGGGAGGTTTCACCTCAGAGAAACTCAGAGGACATTCGGATGATGTCTGATCACAAACTGTAGAAACTGAAGAACCACTCAAGATGAACTTTTTGGGGTATGATACCAGGGATAGTATTAACGAGGCATTGATGGAGTAGGATGAGTGAGAAGTTTCTGAAGCGTATTAGCCTAAAGTTAAAATACACAACTGAAATGCGGTAGCAGTGGTAGATTCAGAATCCGAGACCAGTGAATAGCCCAAAACCTATGCGACAGGATTAAAACAGGTAATGAGATTCAGGAGTTACTGGTGCAAGGGGTAAGAATAGTCACTGCATCTGGAGTTGAAAGTAAGTTAACAAGAAGACAGGTTCTGTTAGACTTCAGGATAAATAAAGTAAAACATACAAATAATGAAAGGTGGTACCAGCTTTATGTTTTGCGAAAAATCAGGTGGTTGATGTAAACACTTTGTTAAACTTGATGACAAAGAATGCAGTTTGGATATGGATCAGCAAATGTAGTAAAGAATTTGAGGAAATTGAGGATGAATTACGCAAAACAATTACACTATTACACTCAAATCTATCATAGAGTTTTTCTTTAGGGGCAGCTGTGTACGAATATGGGACTGATACAACATTGTTTCATATCATAGAACCTCGTATGCAAACAAAATGTTAAATAAATGTGAAAGAAATTACTCTGTCATAGCAAAAAAGATTTGGCCATTGTGTGAGCATTCCAAAAAATTAAATTTTTATCTTTTGGGTAAGAAACTTTTTTAATTATATAGACTGAAGTGGCCAGTGAAATTTTTTACCAAGACCAGGAATCGAACCCCTGTCTCCTGTAGGTGTATTAGCCACTTAGCCACTTTGGCACAACGGTTCGGAGAACTGCACGGATTACCCTGGCATGCCTCCCTCCCTGATCAAAATTTTCACTGCCGCCCTTAGACATGAACAGAGTCTGGGCAATTCTGTTCGTGTGTATGGGGGAACTTAAAGTAGACTGGGGTAGCAGTGAGAATTTGGATCGACGAGGGACGCATGCCAGGGAAATGCGTGCAGTTGTGTGAACCGCTATGCCAGGTGGCTATGTGGCTAACGCTCCTGCCTAGTAAGCGGGAGACACGGGTTTGATTCCAAGCCACGGTATAGATTTTCACTCACCGCTTCAGTCTATACTCATCTGTATGAGACCAGTAAAGTCTCTGAACTTGTGTCATTTCATTTTGTATGCACAGATCACAGAGCCGGAGCCTTCTTGATAGACTGCAGGCTAACACGTGGTAGACTCACAAGGTAGGCTTTAGCATTACAGGAATATGGCTTTACCTGTATGCCAAGTTCAGAAAACACTGTTGCTTACAGACTGTCTAACATTACCATAACTGACACAAAAACGCAAGAAACGAAGATTTTGAATGTGGATGGTGCACATGAAAACGGCAAGTCAAAACAAGCATAGAGAGCAAAACGAAAAAGAAATGTTAAAAATGGTGAAGTGACGATGTGAGGACAAAAATGTCATGAAACTAAGAAAATATTATTTCGTACACAATGGTATTTTGTATTAAAGGACTGATTTTGCTCCAATGGCCTACTTGCTAGAAAATAAGGGAGACAAATGAATTTTAGATGGACATCTCATTATGGACATTTTGGGGCAAAGAAGTGTACTGAGAAGCTCAGGGAAACATCTGCAATATGAAGAAGACAAAAGTGTTGGAAACTCGTGATACATATCAGAAAACCAAATTCTGAAATTTTTATCGAAAATGAGAAATCTGTCCAGTCGTTTTGGACATAATTGCCGTTGACTTAGGTGACCAATTGCCAAAATTACAGTGGAAACATCTGCAATATGAAGAAGACAAAAGTGTTGGAAACTCGTGATACATATCAGAAAACCAAATTCTGAAATTTTTATCGAAAATGAGAAATCTGTCCAGTCGTTTTGGACATAATTGCCGTTGACTTAGGTGACCAATTGCCAAAATTACAGTGGAAACATCTGCAATATGAAGAAGACAAAAGTGTTGGAAACTCGTGATACATATCAGAAAACCAAATTCTGAAATTTTTATCGAAAATGAGAAATCTGTCCAGTCGTTTTGGACATAATTGCCGTTGACTTAGGTGACCCATTGCCAAAATTACAGTGGAGGTTTGTGTATATATTTGTAGTTATGGGGAATGTAAAACGGCTTTTTTTTCTTCTTCAAAAGACCGCAGGGTGCTGAAATATGAAAGCAGTGTATGTGTTTTGTTCGTTTATGTGACCAATAGAGAGTTAAGTTAAAAGAATGGAAAAGTGCTCACTAAAGGAATTGTAGTGATAGTAGGTAATGATAATGTGAAAGCCATAGTGCTAGAAAAATATATTATCATTATATGCAAACACGAATCATCTTAGAATTAAGAATAAGTGCATTTTATAGTGTATTGTGAACTTAATGACAAATATATAAATTTCAGGGAGGTTTCTTAATAAAAGTTTAAGGATAGGAATTACTAAGCCTTTTAGATCATTCTGGGTGAAAATATTCCCAAACGTGAATGTAATTATTTCAAATAAGATCAAAGTAGCGTTTAAACATTCTCAAACTAAATGAAGTTCATGACCTAACTATTCTATAAAATAAGGTATCTTAAATGAAGAAGAATTGGCAATTGAGTTCTGGCTTGATGACTATGTCACCATCCACTTGGAGGCAGTGACTTTTCTTTTCATTGGCTGAGCGAAGCGTGACCAAATAATGTAGCCCATGATTACCGAAATATTCGAGGCATTGTTGTTGATGGCTGACTTGGTGGTGTCTGTAGCCAAGTACAGTTTCCTATGTAAGAGTCGGATGGTATCTGCAGTTGAAAAGTTCCTGGCCTAGGCAGAAATCTGTTCACTGCTCAGAACGTTTATTATAGGTAGCCATAGTTGATAATAACCATTAATGGCATTGTTAAGATTTGGATGATGACAGCCAAAGTGAATGGTCACAATGTGAGACCATGGAATACGAGTTTTGTTCAAAGATTTATTCATGGAAGTATTAACTGCATCACGAGATTATAAAGTTTGATTTATATTAGTATTCACAAGTGTTAAATACTGATGTACTCAGTTTGAGTGTTGTGTAACATTTCATGTTAATGTTAAGAGTGCTATGGCAAGAGGTGCAGCACTAAATAAATGACAGGCACCCCTTAAAACAGATTTATGTGCTCTTTACTGGAAAAGTGATCCATAGTTTCCTATAGTCATAACTGTTGCTGCACCAGTTCATAAATGGAGCTATGGGCCAGTGTGATCTCCTGTGGTGAGATAAACATTCAACTTTAGAAGACAACAGGTGAGATACAGAACACTACGATGTGTATCTGATACTTTACACATCCAAATATAGCCAGGCCGTTACCTCCAGCTACGGGGGCACAGCTTATAGAGAAGAGGTACTGCAACAGTGCATATATACACTCCTGGAAATGGAAAAAAGAACACATTGACACCGGTGTGTCATACCCACCATACTTGCTCCGGACACTGCGAGAGGGCTGTACAAGCAATGATCACACGCACGGCACAGCGAACACACCAGGAACCGCGGTGTTGGCCGTCGAATGGCGCTAGCTGCGCAGCATTTGTGCACCGCCGCCGTCAGTGTCAGCCAGTTTGCCGTGGCATACGGAGCTCCATCGCAGTCTTTAACACTGGTAGCATGCCGCGACAGCGTGGACGTGAACCGTATGTGCAGTTGACGGACTTTGAGCGAGGGCGTATAGTGGGCATGCGGGAGGCCGGGCGGACGTACCGCCGAATTGCTCAACACGTGGGGCGTGAGGTCTCCACAGTACATCGATGTTGTCGCCAGTGGTCGGCGGAAGGTGCACGTGCCCGTCGACCTGGGACCGGACCGCAGCGACGCACGGATGCACGCCAAGACCGTAGGATCCTACGCAGTGCCGTAGGGGACCGCACCGCCACTTCCCAGCAAATTAGGGACACTGTTGCTCCTGGGGTATCGGCGAGGACCATTCGCAACCGTCTCCATGAAGCTGGGCTACGGTCCCGCACACCGTTAGGCCGTCTTCCGCTCACGCCCCAACATCGTGCAGCCCGCCTCCAGTGGTGTCGCGACAGGCGTGAATGGAGGGACGAATGGAGACGTGTCGTCTTCAGCGATGAGAGTCGCTTCTGCCTTGGTGCCAATGATGGTCGTATGCGTGTTTGGCGCCGTGCAGGTGAGCGCCACAATCAGGACTGCATACGACCGAGGCACACAGGGCCAACACCCGGCATCATGGTGTGGGGAGCGATCTCCTACACTGGCCGTACACCACTGGTGATCGTCGAGGGGACACTGAATAGTGCACGGTACATCCAAACCGTCATCGAACCCATCGTTCTACCATTCCTAGAGCGGCAAGGGAACGTGCTGTTCCAACAGGACAATGCACGTCCGCATGTATCCCGTGCCACCCAACGTGCTCTAGAAGGTGTAAGTCAACTACCCTGGCCAGCAAGATCTCCGGATCTGTCCCCCATTGAGCATGTTTGGGACTGGATGAAGCGTCGTCTCACGCGGTCTGCACGTCCAGCACGAACGCTGGTCCAACTGAGGCGCCAGGTGGAAATGGCATGGCAAGCCGTTCCACAGGACTACATCCAGCATCTCTACGATCGTCTCCATGGGAGAATAGCAGCCTGTATTGCTGCGAAAGGTGGATATACACTGTACTAGTGCCGACATTGTGCATGCTCTGTTGCCTGTGTCTATGTGCCTGTGGTTCTGTCAGTGTGATCATGTGATGTATCTGACCCCAGGAATGTGTCAATAAAGTTTCCCCTTCCTGGGACAATGAATTCACGGTGTTCTTATTTCAATTTCCAGGAGTGTATTTAGAATGTAACCCATATGCGTATGCATTAATTAAAAACAAGAATTAAAAGCTATATAATTTGAGATTCTATTGTATCCAGGAAGTTATGTGGGAAACAAGTCTGATATTTTGTCTTCATCTCTGCCAGAGAGGAGACAAACAACCTAAAAAGTGTTTTTATAAGGTAAAAAATTTTTAACATTATCTTTTAATAGTCAAGATCGAAAATATTTAAGTCTAAGTGATTACTAGTTTCAGTTGATAGTCATCTTCATATCTGATACGACAACAGAAAATTGCACTAAGAATGGGCACTAAAATGTAAAAATGAATAAAATGGAAAATAATTAGTCAAACACTGCACATCATAAAACCATAACAAAATTAAGAACAGTGTGTGGAAGAATATAAACACATAAGATTAATAAATAAAACCGTTCATGTGTGACACAAATACATACAGACAAGAAGGAAGGAAAAAGGGATTATATAACAAATACCAGTGCTCAAAAAAGAGTAAAACGAAGATGAGGCTGTAAAATGAGTACAAAAGCTACATTACATAGGTAAGCCTGATGTGGCACAATGCCTATGTAAGTGTGTACAGCCTGACATCTATGTTCATGTGCTGAGCAAAGTTGAAGAGAAGTGATGACGGCAGCAAATGTTCAGCTGACATGTAATCCACAGGTATGTCATAGCCTGACGTTTAAGTTTATTGGCTGGGCGAAGTTGACCGGACATCTTGTAGCCTACAGACGTCCAGCTGACAGGCATCAGCAGTACAGCCAGCAGAACATACATTTAAAAAAAAGAGGTGTCAAAAGCACAACACACTATTCTGTAAGTAAGCATGTCGTAGATTGACGTCTAGGGTAATGAGTTGGACGAAGATGAAGAGACGTGATGATGTCCACAATTTTCAACCAAGGTTGAAAAAATCCAGTTAGCAGAATACCAGCAAACTCCAAATCACAGTTCAAAGAAAAAAGTGTTCATAAAAGGTCATGAAAAATATCAAGTATCCTTGATTAAAAAGGCGCTGATCGTTAAGTATGAGGTCAGGGTCTATCTTAATTCGACTGAAGATTCCCAAGTGCCCCAACGAGTGTGGTTTCCTACGCTTTTGAGGCCTATGCACTATCTCCGTTTTATCATTGATATCCTGAATATCATGCTGATCAGGAACGAAATGCCCTCTAGAAGACCTTTTGTTCCGAGAGTATGTGCGCTCTCTATATATATATGTGACTAGATAATTATACTGGATAAAATATTTTCTTCGTGTTTTGCGTTAGCTAATAAATTCATTACATTTTTTTTTAAATCCATCTTAGCAGCAAAGTCATTAACGCTTCTGCTGTAATAGTTCAGTCAGATTCTTCTGATTTGAAGGTACATGTAAAAATAATTATCGCGGCCATCGTTCGTAAAAATTAAGGTTCTTACAAGAGATTAATCTTTCTCTTCCAAAAGTTTGAGACGTTTATTAATCTTCTGCACTTTGTCCGAATCAGTGTTGCCCCCACATAAATAAAAGTGTGTCTTTGCTTGTGTAAACTAATTTATTTGTGAAATCTAGTAACATATTATTACTGATAAATTACAAAATATGCTACTACGAACAATTTAAGCGCTTACATATTCCTGTGGTAAGATTTAGTCTATTTTGTAAAGAACCTTAGCATAAATTCCGATTTAAGGATTTATAAGGTGCGCCAGCATGTGTTTGGAGTGGTATTGAAAGTGGTACAATATACAGAAGGCAGTCACAAAGTTTTTATAACCACCTCGAAAAAATAAAATTATGTAGTTAATTTTTTGTCGTTTGCAGATACATAGATGCATCCCTGGTATGCACTGAAGTTGCCTTATCACAGTGTCATAGCATCCAGTTAGAAGAGACAAAACGACTTAGCGCAGCCCACTGATAAAGAGGAGTATTGTGTGGTAATTAGACTTCAGTAGCAGAGAAAGTGTTGCAGCTGTGTCAGGCTAGTCCAGATGAGTCCCTTAGCAATATGGATTGGCTAACACAGTATTAAACGTGTGAGGTCAATCTAAAGGACTACTTTAGTTGTATGTATTTGCTGACAGGTTTACAGCAAAAAGCAAAGCTCCACCGCTTTGACAATCGACAGGCGAATTGGGGCCGACCGACCTCATACAATGGCGTCATTTGGATGTGCCCCATACGAGTCTTCCCACCAATGAATAATCCCAGGTGGTACTGGAAACTGAACCCAGGTTGTCCATATGGCAATCATCTACAGATTACAGGGACACTTATTTGTATTTACACTGCCTGATAAAAAAAGGGAAGCACCCAGAACTGGAGGAGGAAACGAAATGAAACTTCATGGGTTGAAAGGTATGTGATGTTATTTTAATGATTACAAAATCGAGTTAAATTTACAAAGAACTTGGCAGTATTAAGTCACCTATCAGTCTGATGTTGCACCCACTCTGGCATGGATGCATACTCTTTCCTAAGTCAAGGTGACACAAATTTTGCAACAGGTCCTTGGCATCCTGGGACGAAGTTGATGTCCGAGATGGTCTCACATATGTTTTATTGGTGACAGACCTGAGGATCTTGCTGGCCACAGGAGAAAATCAGCATTACCCAAACAGTTCATAAAGACAAGCATAGTCCTGTTGAAAAATGCCACCACCATACTGACGCATGAGAGGTAGCACATGAGAATGCAGAATTTTTGGAAAACATGGTTGTGGAGAGAAGCAGCGACTAGTATGATTAATCAATAATTCAAAAACAGTCTCAATCGCATTTATTATCATTACACCGCCAACCGGTTTCAACCCGACGTAGGGGTCATCTTCTGGGCGTTTACACAATTGGTCGACTGCTGTTGGTGTCACTCCTGTCACTAGATAGTTTCCTGCCGTTATGTAGACAGGAGTGACACCAACAGCAGTCGACCAATGGTGTAAACGCCCAGAAGATGACCCCTACGTCGGGTTGAAACCGGTTGGCGGTGTAATGATAATAAATGCGATTAAGACTGTTTTTGAATTACTGGGAATGCAGAATGTCCATGAGATTGTGCCGTCAGAGTTCCCTCAGTCACTACCAGCTGTGACCTGAAGTCATACCAGATGTCTCCCCACTCCATGGCGTCAGGAGTAACACCGCAGTGTCTGTCCGAAACATTGGAAGAATGGGACCTTTCCCCACGTAAACATCGTACTTGCCGATGACGGTCATCCACGGTAACGCTCAACCGCGATTCACGGTTCATCACTGAACACGATGCGCGTCATTCTTCACCATTCCATGCTTCTTGGTCATGGTACAACTACAAACATAGCCGTTTATGTTTCGGCGTTAACGCCAACCTACATATGAGACGGTAATTCTCTATTCCGGATGCAGAAAGTCAATATTTTGTGTGAGACGTAAAATGTTGCAGGGAATCAACCACGTGATCTCGGATGGCAGGTACAGATGTGGAGGGGTTACGATGTGCTTGGTGAACACTATGGCAGTCCTGTGTGGTGATCAGACGTCGCCGACGGGAATCTTGATGACAGGTATGCTGGCCCTCACCTTTCCTGCAGGCGAATACCGGGCCTCTGTCACATTCAAATGCCCCACAAATCTGGACATTGCGCGATTCGACCAACTGGCCAAATTGAGACCCCAATGAGGCCCCTTTAAAACTCTGACCAGTGATGATAACGCTGTCTCACATGAAAATGTGGCATCGCCTTGTCCTTCATAGTGATCACTCAACTTCTGACGCTGTCGACACTCTCTATGTATCCTGCCAGTCCTGGTATCAACACTGAACACGAAAAAAACAAAATACGCTCTGGTAGACGTTCCATTGCCAACGGCCTTGCTGAAATGGTAACACCGATTCCCATCAGATCACCGAAGTTAAGCGCTGTCGGGCTGGGCTAGCACTTGGATTGGTGACCATCCGGTCTGCCGAGCGCTGTTGGCAAGCAGGGTGCACTCAGCCCTTGTGAGGCAAACTGAGGAGCTACTTGATTGAGAAGTAGCGGCACCGGTCTCGGAAACTGACGTACAGCCGGGAGAGCGGTGTGCTGACCACGTGATCCTCCATATCCGCATCCAGAGACGCCTGTGGTCTGAGGTTGGCACGGCGGCCGGTCGGTACCTTTGGGCCTTCATGGCCTGTTGGGGAGGAGTTTGGTTTTGGTTAAATTTTAGCCGTTCTATTAGTAACAGAGATTTGCAGCTCTAATCATTTACATACAAGCCGATGGTTATACATGGAAGAATTTAAAATTGACGTCAAACCATGTATTATGGGTGCTTCTCTCCATTTTTGTCAGACAGTATATTTTATTTCTTTTATTCGCCACAATTATAGGCCATTATGTGGGAGTCTAACGTGAGCTACATAACCGACATTTTTGTGGAAAAGAGCTGCATATTAATTATTTATGTACTTACAGAAACTATGAAAAAATTAAACTGCTAATACTACAAAAATGCTAATACTGCAACTACTTTCTCCCACTAGAAAACTACTATAAACACGTTAATCAGTTATCAAACTACATACTATTGTTGGTACTACAGATTATGTTCTGATGTTCATTTACTTGAATACATCTTAATTGTACATCTACACCTACATCTACATCGTTACTCTGCAATTCACACTTAAGTGCCTGGCAGAGGGTTCATCGAACCATTTTCATACTACTTCTCTACCATTCCACTCTCGAATGGCGCGTTTGAAAAAGGAACATCTAAATCTTTGCGTTCGAGCTCTGATTTCTCTTATTTTATTATGATGATCATTTCTCCCTACGTAGGTGGGTGCCAACAAAATATTGACGCATTCAGAAGAGAAAGTTGCTGATTGAAATTTCGTAAATAGATCTCGCCGCAAAGAAAACCGCCTTTGTTTCAGTGACTGCCACCCCAACTCGCGTATCATATCAGTGACACTCTCACCACTATTGCGCGATAAAACGAAACGAGCTGCCCCTTTTTGCACTTTTTCGATGTCCTCCGTCAATCCTACCTGGTAAGGATCCCATACCGCGCAGCAATATTCCAGCAGAGGACGGACAAATGCATTGTAGGCTGTCTCTTTAGTGGGTTTGTCGCATCTTCTACGTGTTCTGCCAACAAAGCGCAGTCTTTGTTTCGCCTTCCTCACAATATTATCTATGTGGTCTTTCCAATTTAAGTTGCTCGTAATAGTAATTCCTATGTATTTAGTCGAATTGACAGCCCTTAGATTTGCGATTTATCATATACCCAAAATTTATCGGATTTCTTTTAGTACCCATGCGGATGACCTCGCACTTCTCTTTGTTTAGTGCTAACTGCCACTTTTCGCACCATACAGAAATTCTCTCTAGATTGTAGATGTTCTTCTGTTCATTTATTTACAACATTCTCCATTCCACGCTACTTGTAATACAATGAGTATGTGTTTTGTGCTTGTGTGTGTGTGTGTGTTTGTGTGTCTAGTGGAATACTTGTGTTGTATTATGATGGTGAGAGAAGGGAGAGGGTGGAACTCGCGAATAGCACCAAGGGGACAGCCAAGCTTAATGTCCCCATCCAACGGATGGATCACAAACAACTGTCTCGCATGCCTTGACTTCATGAGACACTGTGGAAACGTTTGGTATTTAAATCCTGATCTGGTGATCAGGAACTTTAGGCCACCATCTCTCCTCCCCTTGCCAGCCAAATACTGGCAGTGAAAATTTTTTTCACTACCAGGACTCAAACCGACTTACTCTCGCGTCGAGCGCCAACGCACAATCGTCCATTAGCGACCTTTCCCGCGGAGGCGGGTACTGTGGATGGTTGGCTCCCCCACTGGATCCGCCCTTATACTTCCCCGGTCAACAGCAAATGTTTGCTCGATTTATTGGGCACAGGGCGGCACGTCAGCAGCATCTCCACGATTCACTGGTCTTAAAATCCACACTTGCGTGATCACGTGTAAGTAACGCGATGGAAAGTCCTGAAAATCGTTTCTTTCAGTGGTCGTTGATATGAGTTAGTCTTCTCTCTGTCTGTAGACAAAATTGTCTAGCTGGGAAGGCAGCATACCGACGTGTGGTTTAATGTTTTCTGGAGTCGTCCTTGGCCTTCCTGGATACTGCTACTGCAGTGTCGTTCAAGATGCGTCAGGTGGACTCGTTCCTCAGTGTTACTTTGTGATCTAGCAGCCTGAATGCCTGTCGACCATTACTCGCTTCATCATGTGGTACAGAGTCTCAGCCTTACAAACAGTTCTCTGATGTGTCCACACTGGCGCAGTCACAACTATCATTCAATAGACTTTTGATTTTGTATGCATACGTAGCATACGGCTCATGACTGTTCACATAATGTATTAGGCCACTTGACAGGTGAAGATATCTCTTTTCCAGACTCTGCGTGGTAAAATTCATATGCTCTCCTGCCTACACTTGAAGCGTCCGATTCATTTTGCTACAGTTGTAACATGTAATATTGTATTAACTTTTTCATATTGGCCTCCGTTCCAAGGATCCTTGGTACTTCCATCTGATTGCCTTTCTTTAACAAATAAAGGGATCTCCTTTGCCTGATTTCGAAGTCCATATCCCATAATACTGTTATCACCGTATAGTTTTGCGATGTGTCTGAACATGGTCGCAGAAGCAATGAAAATGAAAACCATTCTGATCGGCCTGTTGAGGCCCTTTCTTTGCCACATGTTTTCAGCAGCGTATGCACAAACAGTACTGCATTGTGTCCCGTATGACAAGTCGAGCGGAACTGAATGACCCAGGAAAGTTCTTTTCATACTGTGTTTCCGGACGTTTTCTCCTACAGTTTGAGGGCGTTCATTCTGATGTGATTTTGTTTAGGATAGCCAGCTATTTGTGTCCGTATTTGTCTGAACAATAAATGTATTCTGAGAGTTCCGCCTTGAGCAAAAACCAGTTCCTTTTGTTTCTGTTTACCCATGTACGTATCAGTGTTGTTACGTCATCATCATTTCGTGTCCGTTTGTTGTGAACGGCAAATTCTGTCGTTCATGTTCCTATCTTCTGTACAGCTGATATTTTTAACACAGCTCATCATTTTTGTTGTTGAGGTAGTGGTTCGCGCGTTGTCATAACGATATATGCTGTCATGAGCAACCCTTGTTTCAACCGCAAGTCAATAAATATGTTGTTGTTGTTGTGGTCTTCAGTCCTGAGACCGGTTTGATGCAGCTCTCCATGCTACTCTATCCTGTGCAAGCTTCTTCATCTCCCAGTACCTACTGCAACCTACATCCTTCTGAATCCGCTTAGTGTATTCACCTCTTGGTCTCCCTATACGATTTTTACCCCCCACGCTGCCCTCCAATACTAAATTGGTGCCGGCCGCGGTGGACGTGCGGTTCTAGGCGCTTCACTCCGGAACCGCGAGACTGCTACGGTCGCAGGTTTGAATCTTGCCTCGGGCATGGATGTGTGTGATGTCCTTAGGTTAGTTAGGTTTAAGTAGTTCTAAGTCTACGGGACTGATGACCTCAGATGTTAAGTCCGTTAGTGCTTAGAGCAATTTGAACCATTTTTGAACTAAATTGGTGATCCCTTGATGCCTCAGAGCATGTCCTATCACCCGATCCTTTCTTCTAATCAAGTAGTGCCACAAACTCCTCTTCTCCCCAAATTTATTCAAAACCTCATGATTACTTATGTGATCTACCCATTCTGAGGTGTGGGGTTGATCTGTTATTCTGTTATTCTGCGCAACGGATTAATCTAAGATGTACCCTTTACCCTGTGGCTCCTGAAAGATGGAATTTCCACCCCCACACTACCACAGAAGTCAGACAGACGCTCCTAACGTTCTAAAGAGAAATGCCTGAAAAACTTTCAGCAATAAATATCTTCTGGAGTTGTCCACTGTAAGGAAATGACACAAAAATTCGCAAAATTTCTTACGTAACTAGTGGGATACTTGGGTACTGGAGTAGTAGTAATTAATGTAAGAAAAACATGAAACTAATGAAAGTCATTGTTTATTTTGCAAAAATTCAAAGAAATCAAAATGACACTTATAGTTATGAATTGAACAAGTTATATCCTGGTCCTTTTCGGAATGTGAAGTTACCTTTCAAGGATAGGATTCGCTAATGAAATATCTATACAAAGTTTAAGATAGACTTGACAGAATGGCTGAGAGGCGCGCCTACTCAACGTGAACAATTATCCTTTAGAATGTTGCTAGGTACGGTCGAGGCTGTCACATGTGAAATGCAGTGAAGTGTACTGTTGTGTAGGAAATATGGGGCTGGCAATACCTGTAGCGTACAATACCGTAAGCTGCGATGACTGCTGTCTGCGCCGCTCGCTGCTGACAAATAAGATAACTCTCGTTCTATCTGGATTGACCTTCGCCAATCAAACTCTCCCTACGCCTTGATGAAGTCAAGGATTCCTATTCGCCCCTAGTCTAACTATTGGCGTGGTACACCGGTCAGATAACCAATCCACCGCGATGCCACTCAAAATTCGCTCGCAGGCGTTTAACTATAACTCTGTCAGTTCAAACCGCACAATAAGTGTGTCAGCCAACACAGCGCACGCTCTCGTTACGTGTTCTCGCCCCAAGAGCGACAACGGAACCGCGCCTCTCCACACCAGACGTGAAGGGGTATATCTTTCGGTCTCTTCCATTATTCCTTCAGCTCAAGGCGACAGAAATATCGTCTGCTAATCAGCATTGCTCTTCTAAAACGCGAGAATGACGTTTCGTTTAAGGCGACCAATCCGGAAGCTTGTAGCTTTGGCGTTTGGCGTTTGCTGTCTCCCTGTGAAAATCTCTGAAACTGCGTGCTATGTGTAAAGAATGCGTGGGCTGGCTGCTCTCACACAATGTAGCGGAATTTGCTTTTAAGCCGAACACGGGGTTGTTCCCCCCTTTTCACTTGGGCCCACGCTGTCCGCTACGGGCTGTCACCGGCTGACATGGGCTGGGTCGTCCTCTGAAGGGCCTGGCGTCCTGTTGTGCGACCTCTCGCCCGAACTAAAAGCCTCTGTGACCGTCATGTCTGGAATGTATGTGTGTGCACGCCAGCCTCGAGTATTTCAACCACGGTGCGCTCACTTGTCAATTGCTTATCGTTTACTTGAATTCATACAACACTGACTATGTCTTATCGAGTTTGGGTTCGAATGAAGCGTGTTGATGTGCGGAATATGATTGTGAGGGCGGAACATGTAAGCTATGAAGGTCAGGAGACCGCGACGTCTTACATACCTCCCTCCTCCTGACAAAATTTTTGTCTGGGGTTTTTTTAATGCCGAGGAAACCATTGACAAAGTCAGGCAAAAATTGTTTTTTTAGATTTCCAATAAACTTTTCTCATCCATTCTTAACAATTTTTTCTAATGATTTCTTTACAGCTATTGTTTCTATTTTTTTCTACAATTTATATTTTGTTGTTAGGCAAATATAGGCTTTACCAAGGTTGTTATTCTTTGTCGTTGCCAGTACGTGTCTCTGTTTTCCTTTTTCATTTCCAAAAATTTGTTTTTACAATATTAATTTTTTTAAACTCGTAAGTGAACAGTGTATCATGTTTTAGTGTGGTTATATTTTTTCTTTAGTTAAGCTTGCATAAATGTTCGCAAAAGCTCTGTTGTGTTACTTTGTTTTATTTGTTTAGGCATTATCTTTTTCTTTATGTGTCACTGTTTTTTTTGTAAGAATGAAGAAGCATTTCCTCTTAAGTCTATCCTCGGTATTAATATTATTACCCCAAAAAGGTGTTTTTGAATGTTACTTAAAGAAGAAAAATCCTGCACAAATCCTTTTCTAGTTGTACATATAAAAGAAACAAGTAGACTTTCCATGAGTTTATGAGATTATATAACTATACTAACTAAGTTTCTTTACAAAAGGTTTAAGGTATCTATAAATTGTGAGCTTTACATACATGATAAAATGATTACTTTTAGAAAAAAGGAAAAAGAAAATATTTTTACAAAAATATTATTTTCATAACTCTACATTCGTATTTTGTCAATATTTTGTTTCCTTTCGTGCTGCGTCAGTTTCTGTGCTCGACAATCCCCACTGAAACACTGGAATGAGTCGACTCATTTGTATGGGTGTCACAAATCATGAGAGAAGCACGCTAGCATGCAATGCCGGGTCTTACTTGTTGACATTGTCATCATGGAGTGGTACTTTTAACCGATGATGATGACTGTGGTTTACTGCATAAACAGTGATGTCTTGGTACTCCTTTGCTGTCACCTGTTCGACAGGCAGTTCGATGATTGTAGTTGACTACCGACGATCGTCACCCAATATTGTGCTGTGACGTCTTGGTACTGCACACCTGGTTCGGCATGGCGATTTGATGATGTGGTAAGGAGAATACTGTTCATTTTGCTGAATCTATTTCTAGATAATATTGGTTGGTACTACTTAATATTCCGTTTACCGTTCGCTTGTATTAGGTTGACGATTCAAGGTTTAATTTTGGAGAGGTGGTTGTGGTAGTTGCTATACCTCAAAGTTCATGGAAAGACATTTGTAGCAATTTGCTTTGTAGGATAGGAGAGAAAGGTATCTCGCTGTATTCTGCCCTTCTTCATCTTGCATCTTCTGTTCTTCTCCTCTTTCTTGCATTCTTCTGTTCTTCTTGGGTTAGGAATATGTGAATTTTACTGTAGGAGTGATATAGGATTTGTAGGATCTGACTGCCTTTCCAACTGTTACTTGATGAGTTTGTAGATCTTAGTAATTTTCTGTACCTTCATTGTCGTCTCGTCGTATTGTGATTCTCCCCACGCTCTTCTGTTGTGTAGCAGTGTCGTGACATATGAAATGTCCATGCTGCGCGTTGTCCTCCCGAAGTCCAACCTGGTTGCAACTTGCATTTCCAGTGTGGCGTTGGTCTTCATGTTGTTGTTATTGCCCTAAGTGCTTTCTCAACATGTCTGTACCCTCTCCGTCGCTATCTCGAAGTATCTGGTGTTAAGGGAGCTGGTAATTGGTGTTGGTGGCGATGTCTCTCTGACGCGTAGAAATATTTACAATTTTTGTTTTGCATATATTTGTTATTTACAAAAAAACTCTGATTTTTATATAATGCAAAAATTTTCTGATAGTGGCAAAAATTATTAGATAGATATATTTCTTTATTCTAATTATGTCCTACCACTTCTTCATTCTTTTAATTGTTGTGTACCGTTTATTGTTTGTGTGCATGTTGTAGTGTACTTGATACTACAAGATATTGTTAGTGTATATTGTGTCTCTCTTTTCTTTTATTTAATGTGTTATTTTGTTGATCTATTAATTTAACTTTTATTTAGTGGTTACTATAAAATAGGGTGGACGTTAGTTTGTCTAACCTCTTCCGCATTTTTTCAATTCAATCTTTACGTTTTGCAGTGTTCGGTGGGCTAACTTCTACATCTGGTTTCTCTTTGCTGTGTTGTTCTTGTTTCTGTGGACCATAATTTCCTTGGTAATTATTCGCGCCCTGGTTTCACCAGTTGCTGTTTCTAACATCGTGACCTCTTTCAAAGTACCCTTGACCGTCGGGATTTTGATTCCTAAATCCATATCTGCCACTGTATGAGTGTCCATTACTGTTCCTATTTCGGTACCAATTATTCTGGTTATCGTTTCTATGCCAATTGTCTCCATTGTGCCACTGTCCTTATCTGTTAAACTGGCTGAAATTATTGGTCTTAGGATTACAATTATTATTATTATTATTATTATTAATATTATTGGGATATTCGTTCCTAGTCTTCTCCTTTTGCTGTTCCCTTTCCTTTATATTTTCATTCACTTCGTCTTCTTTAAATATAAATTCAAGTTCCCTTAAAACCTCTCTGAATTCTTCGGTGTTTTCATTTTTTCCTACTGTTGCCTGTTGATACTTTACCGGTAATTTCATTCTACACAGACGTATCAGCTCTCCGTTACTGTATGGTTTGTCTAGGCATTGATTCTTTTTGTCCATTGTATCAAAGAATTTTACCACGCTTTTCTCTCCGAGTTTTCATATGGTTTCATCTGAAGTAACTCGTATTTAATTTTGTTTTGCGCCTCCTTGGACCAATATCTTTCGAGAAATGCTGTTCTGAACTGTAGGTAAGACGTACAGGTAGCCGAGATCTTTTGCATCACCTCTGCTACTGTCCCTGACATGTGTGCACAAATAAAGTTTGTGAGCTACGCTCCAGTGGTTTGGTAAGCCTACTTGAAACTGGTCGATGAATGTGCGTGCATGCAAGCTACCGCCTTCTTTCTTGAAATGTTGAAATTTTCTAACTGTAAGGAAGTGGTCTGTATCATATCTACTCATAAATCCGGTTTGTGGCTGATACATGGACTCAAATAATCTGCCATTGCTTGTGTCGTCGTGTTTATTCGCTGGTAATCTACTGCCTGTCTGCCTATTCTCAATTTCCTGACTCATATCCGCGTCATATCGTATCATTGGTGAACAAAAGTGTTGTTCCTGTGTTTCTACTCTCGTCGTTCGTGGTATAGTACCTGTGCTGCTATTATGTTGTGTCATTGGATTTACTGGTTCAGTTACGTGTCTTTCGATTGGTATCGGCTGAATGTATGTGTTCCGTTTTTCTGGGTACTGTGCCTGGTCCTGTGGCATGTCGCGTATTACTTTAATCGGGGTTTTCTGTTTCGATTTCTGCGCGAGTGTTACGTCTAGCCTTGGTTCTACTTGAACTTTCTTAGACGGCGCGTATTTGTGTACTGAATTAATGCTTGACGCGTCAGTTGTTTCGCTACAGGTGTAATCGGTTTCGATCTTTTCTTCGATAGTTTGTATCAACCATGTTCGAAGCTTTTCAAACTCATCTTTGTTTTAAGTTCTATTTTATTAATCCGCTGATCATACTTTTTCAGTGCAACCTTTGCGACCTTGCTTTGAATTTCTTGTTCTTCCGAAATTTGTATTGCTGTTCGAGTGGCTTTTTTCGTAAAACCTTCCACCTTTTTGTCAACGTTTACGATGTCCAATTGGACCTTGTCCACGTAAGTGCGTAATTGCTGCTGACCTTGTGTTAGTACCTGAATTCTTTCTCTAGATTCTTTCGCGTCTTTGTTCATCTGAGTGATCTATCAATTCTAGCGATCCCTTCTTCCATCTGGATTTTGACCTGTTGAACCTGTGTCTTAATTTCTTTACTCAAGTTCTGATTATCCTGTTGGATCTGTGTCTTAGTAGCCTGATTATCCTGATTCAATTCCTGATTATCCTGTTTCAATTTCTGATACTGTTTTGTCATCTGTGTATTAATATTATTAATATCCTGATTCTGTTTCGTCATACTAGCGTTCATTTTTTCTAACATCTCCATGATCGCGTCCTGTCTTTTAACACTACGTTCTGCTGAACTATGTATTCTCGATCTATTGTTTTCTACTCGGTCAGTTACGTCGTTTATTGGACTATGCTTTGGCGTTTCTAAGTTTGATAACTGCAATAACCCATGCTGTCTGAGTTGAGGACTAGTTGCGTTTGTCATTGAACCATTACGTGGCGCAAACAACTCCGCATTCTGCCCTCTCTGTTGTGTATGTCTTGCGTTTGCAGGTACAGTTGCATCTGTTACGGAACCTTTTCGTGGAGCTCGTAACTCCGCAAAATTCTGTGTCTGCTGTTGGAGCATATTTAGAATGTGTACGATAGGTTCGACGTATTCTAAATGTTTCCCATCTTCCTCACTGTCTACTTCTCTTTGAACGTTAGCTAACTGCCGGTTCATTGACTGTATTCACGCGTATTATGACCCTGAATATGCGGCAAACAAACACGTTTCCTGTGCTCGTTTCGCTTCTAATCTTTGCCATTTCCTACGAGGGTTATCTATTTCTGGCTCAGAATGTGCCCTACCTGGAATTTCATATTCTGGAAATTCGATGCTCTCATCCCTTCGATTACCATCTGTCTGATCTGTCTCAATTTTATCGCAGTCTAACTGAGCCTGCTGATTCTGCCACTCCCCGACTGTTCTATTCTCTGCTTCACCGTCTGTCCTATTCTCAGGTTCACCTTCTGTCCTATTCTCAATAAGCTCGTTTACTTGCTGTCTATCTGGTTGATTCTCCCGCATCTTGTCTACTTGCTGTCTCTCACGTAACCTTTTGGTTTGTGCTCTCGTTAACATGGAAGTTCTTTCAACACACCACAACCCTACCTACAAAACTGTACGACCACTTACCAGTTGGTTGAACTAACAACAACAACGTCGTGACTTCTCGGCTAATGTTCTGTCTGCTCTGCTACAGTCTCAAATCTCTACCTGTGCGCTTGCAAAGGGAGAAAAATGTTATTTCTTAATTCCAATTTATATGACGCTGCGTCGCACTGCGTCTCTGCATCACTCTGCGTCTGTGCCTTTCACATGAAAATCCTATGCCCTAACAGCTACACAAAAATAGTAAAAAAATGCAAAATTTTCCAACAAAATAACACACGCCCTTTTCCCTACAATTCTGCTTTCTTCACTACCTGTATCTATTCTGATCCCAATCTTTGCAAATAGCTATATAATACATGAAAGAAAGTTCTTCAAAGTGCTACTACTGCGACCTGCCGTACCTAACTATCCTGACAAATGGCTCTGAACACTATGGGACTTAACATCTGAGGTCATGAGTCCCCTAGAACTTAGAACTACTTAAACCTAACTAACCTAAGGACATCACACACATCCATGCCCGAGGCAGGATTCGAACCTGCGACCGTAGCGGTCGCGCGGTTCCAGACTGAAGCGCCTTTAACCGCGTGGCCACACTGGCCGGCAACTATCCTGACACTTTCCTATACTGGAAGCTTACCTATTTTACCTGTCCTGGCAGTTTACCTATTTTACCTATCCTGGCAGTTTACCTATTTTACCTATCCTGGCAGCTTACCTAATTTACCTATCCTGGCAGTTTACCTATTTTACCTATCCTGGCATGTTCGTCATTTTCTGAGGTGACGGATTAATCTGAGATGTACCCTTTACCCTGTGGCTCCTGCAAGATGCAATTTCCACCCCCACACTACTACAGAAGTCAGACAGACGCTCCTAACGTTCTAAAGAGAACTGCCTGAAAAATTTTCAGCAATAAATATCTTCTGGAGTCGTCCGCTGTAAGGAAATGACATAAAAATTCACAAAATTACTTACATAACTAGTGGGATACTTGGGTACTGGAGTAGTGCTAATTAATGTAAGAAAAACATGAAACTAATGAAAGTCATTATTTATTTTGCAAAAATTCTAAGAAATCACAATGACACTTTTAGTTATGAATTGAACAAGTTATATCCTGGTTCTTTTCGGAATGTGAAGTTACCTTTCAAGGATAGGATTCGCTAATGAAATTTCTGTACAAAGTTTAAGATTGACTTGGCAGAATGGCTGAGAGGCGCGGCTACTCAACGTGAACAATTATCCTTTAGAATGTTGCTAGGTACGGTCGAGACTGTCACATGTGAAATGCAGTGAAGTGTACTGTTGTGGAGGAAATATGGGGCTCGCAATAGCTGTAGCGCACCATATCGTAAGCTGCAATGACTGCTGTCTGCGCCGCTCGCTGCTGACAAATAAGATAACTCTCATTCTATCTGGATTGACCTTCGCCAATCGCCTGGCCGGAGTGGCCGAGCGGTTCTAGGCGCTACAGTCTGGAACTGCGCGACGTTACGGTCGCAGGTTCGAATACTGCCTCAGGCATGGATGTGTGTGATGTCCTTAGGTTTAAGTAGTTTTAAGTTCTAGGGGACTGATGACCACAGCAGTTGAGTCCCATACTGCTCAGAGCCATTTAGCCTTCGCCAATCAAACTCTCCCTACGCCTTGATAAAGTCAAGGGTTCCTATTCGCCCCTAGTCTAATTATTGGCGTGGTACACCGGTCAGATAACCAGTCCACCACTATGCCACTCAAAATTCGCTCGCAGGCATTTAACTATAACTCTGTCAGTTCACACCGCACAATAAGTGTGTCGGCCAACACAGTGAACAACGCTTAATCGCAAGGACTCAATATAGAGCAGCCCTTTGATTAGCTCTCGACAGAGGTGCTCTCCCAGTGAAGTACTGAGGAGAGACTTGTTCTTTGCTCTTTCGAGTACACATACGAGCGCGCACGCTCTCGTTACGTGTTCTCGCTCCAAGAGCGGCAACAGAACCGTGCCTCTCCACGCCAGACGTGAAGTGGTATATCTTTCGGTCTCTTCCATTATTCCTTCAGCTCAAGGCGACAGAAATATCGTCTGCCAATCAGCATTGCTCTTCTAAAACGGGAGAATGACGTTTCGTTTAAGGCGACCAATCCGGAAGCTTGTAGCTTTGGCGTTTGGCGTTTGCTGTCTTCCTGTGAAAATCTCTGAAACTGCATGCTATGTGTAAAGAATGCATAGGCTGGCCGCTCCCACACAGTGTAGCGGAATTTGCTTTTAATTCGAACACGGGGTTGTTCCCCCGTTTTCACTTGGGCCCACGCTGTCCGCTACGGGCTGTCACCGGCTGACGTGGGCTGGGTCGTCCTCTGAAGGGCCTGGCGTCCTGTTGTGCGGCCTCTCGCCCGAACTAAAAGTCTCTGTGACCGTCATGTCTGGAATATTTGTGTGTGCACGCCAGCCTCGAGTATTTCAACCACGGTGCGCTCACTTGTCAACTGCGTGTCTTTTACATGAATTCATACAACACTGACTTTGTCTTATCGAGTTTGGGTTCGAATGAAGCGTCTTGATGTGCGGAATATGATTGTGAAGGCGGAACATGTAAGCAATGAAGGTCAGGAGACCGCGACGTCTTACACCATCTAATCTTCAGCATTCTTCTGTAGCACTCAATAAATGTAATAAAAATAATATGTTGGCAAACTGTAACGTAAGTGATGTCTATCACTTGACCTCAGACTATGTTTAAAAAATAGTTGGCTGATGTTTCATTTCGTCAGCGTGCGGTCACTGGATTTATTCTCAAAAAGGAAAAATCTGCTGTTAACACATAGATTCAGCGTGCACACCGAGGTGTGTGCATGTGTGCCAGCAATATTATGTTTGTGGAACACTTCACAGACGAGAATACGAGCGTTCAAGACGAGCCTCCTAGCTGTTTCCCACGAACTGCCTCAACGGAACGCGGAGCGCCACAATCCGAAATTAGGCGAATTCATTACAGAAACCAGAAATATCACTAGGAGTGCTGTGAGTGAGCAGGAGGGCGGTATCAAAAGGTTAGTGGTTCGTGTTAGTTGGACATCACGTTGGGTTGTGAAGTCTTTCAGACACTCCCTAGAGTAGCTATTGGCATCCACCGCTACCTCCATTTCGATTCTCTGAAAAAACAGCCGTGAGATCAACGCTACGAGAAATGAAGAACGTCCAGAATGCGGTGCGTTAGTGTCTGTTTTGTGCTGGAAGGGAATTTTCAGACTCACAGTACGATGAGAAAAAATGTGTGCAAAGAAATGGTGACAGTATTGCAAAGTGACAGAAAAGTCTACAGATTAAGACAATGTTCGCGGTTTGTCCAAATTTATGTTCATAACAATGGGTTACTGATGACATTCAGTATGACCCTCGTACGTGTGCAAAGTTTCGACAAAGTAATATGAGCACCCCTGTATGAGTATCTCATTTTCCTATCTTAGGTGTAATGTATTGACGTTTCTTGTTTTTCTCCGTTACTAAAACGTTTCAGGAACGGTTCTGAACAGCCAGCTGGCCTACAGCCTTGCGAGAATGGCAATATTAACGATGTCCGTTTTTTGGCCTATCGGTAACTAGTCACAAATGTGCTCTGGCTATAAGGAACTGCTGTATCTACGTCATGACAGTATACAAAGTGAATACCTTACATAATGATGCGACAAATTTCAGGAGATGATTCTTACAGCAAAATGAACAAAGTAGTTCGTAACAACGTATATCCTGAAGTGGATGGTGAACCTGCAGTAAAACTATTACCCGGTACGTTACATTAAACGTTACAGCCGGCCGCGGTGGTCTAGCGGTTCTGGCGCTGCAGTCCGGAACCGCGGGACTGCTACGGTCGCAGGTTCGAATCCTGCCTCGGGCATGGGTGTGTGTGATGTCCTTAGGTTAGTTAGGTTTAAGTAGTTCTAAGTTCTAGGGGACTTATGACCTAAGATGTTGAGTCTCATAGTGCTCCGAGTCATTTCAGTCAAACGTTACAAGGTGCTAATATTTTCCATCTTACAAGAGATGATCGAAGTGGACACCACGGGATGCAATGCAAGCTTTCTCACCTAGCACCAGGGACTGCCTGACTCTTTCGAGTGTTCCAATCTGTAGCCGAGTAGCGACAGTCTTATACGGACACGCTATTCAAGGGTCTGGACATCAGCAACTGTTTCAGGACACGCAGAACTTTTCATACGCCACGCAAGTAAAAATCAATGGGATTTAAGTCCGGTTATCGAGGTGGTCACGCACAAGGGGGTCTTCGTCCTATCCATCAGAAAATACTGTTAAAGTGTTGGCGTTCGACGATACAGAAATGAGCTGGTACTACATAATGCGTCAGCCACATTACGTGTATAATATATGAAAAACACACACACACACACAAAATCTGTATACCAGTTCGTTGACGCTCTAACACAGTCCAACATCCGTAAATATTGTGATGTTCGACTTCTTACCTTATAGTTTCTTGTGGCCCTTGTGAGGTCTGCTGTGTTGCATCTTCTTTCAATAGTTATTCCCGTGTTACCCATAATGGAGGTGAATCGGACATTTTCGTTGCTAAGTGTTCATGACTTAAAACTTGCTTGGATTGTTATATGTAATGACTAATTAATACACATACATTTGTGTATTTATTGTTATGTATTTTGCATGTGGTTGGTACAAAAGTCTGCTCCATTTTCATGCATAAATCAAGAGTTTTATTCAGCTCACACATTCGCTGGAACGAACGGGAAGATCACATAGAAAAAAACAAAAAAGGATCGTAAAGATTCACTTTTTCTTTTCCAGTCATGTTTCTATGACAGTTTCAGCGATTATCTTGTTTGTTTTATAAAATCGTAGCTAATTTTTTTCAATAAATGGGTGTAATACTTCCTCTTACAAACATTTAGAATGACAAATTTTTTTATCACCTATTAAGTACCATCACACCTTTCCTCAGAAACGGCAGAGTGTTCTGCAGCAATTCACACACGTGTAGCCAATAATGGCGTAGATGTAGGTGTAGGAATCCCTGGTCAAACATTTATGTTAAACCGTTGCTGGTGAGACGGTTCAATCATTCCCTTAGGAATTTCGGTGTATCACAGATGACGACTGTTTAGGTTTATGGTGCCGTCTCTACCAATGATTTCTCTAAGGGTGTAAAGTACTGACGACATAAATCCCTTAACGACGGTGGTCTCTTGTAAAAAGTGAAAATCATTTCTAGTGCAGGAAAATTCGCTACTGATAATCCCTGCTCACGTTGCGGGTAACAGGGATAGAAGCTGTTTTCATTCAGCATACACAACTCCATCCATTGGCTTACTCTATGCTGGGGTAGGTCTCAGTATCATGTAGAACCCATTCCCCAAAGTTTATGTGTTAACGTCCCGCTGCCACCTAGATTATTCATTTCTCTGAAGGTACCCATATTCACACAAACGTCGAAAAATGCATGCAGAGGTAATCCGTCGGCGTCTCAACAGTTTCTAGGAGTTTCAGTGCGGACGAAAAGTTCCTTAGCTGGATCTTGAAATGAATAACGGACCATAGTGCTTTGGCTTAGCTGAAATCACACAATCAGCAGCACAGAGAATAATTTCGTTCGTCAGTGCTATTTTCTATGGGAAATATGCAATAAATAAATAATACAATGCAATGTTAATGTATTGTGCAAGTACTAATTGCTCTATTGCAGACTCACTGTCTGTTTTCGGACATACGTTGAAATGAATTTATTTATTCCTTTTCCTTTCAAGAATTTCCTCCTAAGGGTTTTCCAATTCCATAATATTCCCCCTGTATAGAATTAATACCAAAAATTCATCTCTTTAATGGAACAGTGGAAGAAAAAGTAAATCCTCTGTTCAAGACAAGAGTATATTGAAGAGGGCTGCTACTTCTCACAGGACTGATGGTTTTACGAAGGTAGTCTGAATCATGGTTAACGAAAAAAAAAATGCAAAAAGATTTTCTGAATGAGTCAAACGATGCTGGAAGTGACCCGGCAAAATCGCAAAGTGAGTTCCTCAAGTTCCCCAGGGTTTATTTTGGGTTCACTTCTATTCCTCGTAAGTGAATGACCTCCCACTTATGATGCGTCACGGAGGGTTAAATGACACAAGTGTTATAATTAATTCTGTTTATAGAGACGAAGCAACAAAAGAAATTGTCGACGATGTTTTTCTAAGAATTATTACATGGTGGTACGGTGGTTCGGTTGAAAGGGGTACGTCTTTTTGCCCCTTTGATAATTTAAGATTTCGTAGATCGCTAATGTCATAAGTTGTTGTTGCTTCTGCCGCGTAATTGAGGTTGTACAAATACTTGGGAAAAGGATACAGTGGAATTTTTCCATTATATCTGAGATCAGCAACCAATTTCTTTGTACTTTACCGCATCCAGAATGACTGTCTGCACAATATGACTGCTTGGGCGAGTGATTTCCAAATGTAGTGAGGTAGATAGAGGAGTTTCCTTGATTCGGAAGGAGAGTAGTCATACTAACCTAAATATTGCCTTTTTCATTAATGTCCTCTAACAGCATTCTGAAGATCCAGAGTTCTCCCGCTTTTTCGCTCCCTTGTTACTGGGCACCAGAGCAGCACTGACGTCCCCGGATTTCTTTCTGTAGGGAAAGTTGAAGGATATTTGCTATCGAGATCCACCGACAACGCGTGACAACATGCGTCAGCACATTGTCAATGCATGTGCGAACATTACGAAAGGCGAACTACTCGCTGTTGAGAGGAATGTCGTTACACGTATTGCCAAATGCATTGAGGTTGACGGACATCATTTTGAACATTTATTGCATTAATGAGGTATTTGCATGTAATCACGCTGTAACAGCATGCGTTCTCAGAAATGCTTTCACAAAGGTACATGTATCACATTGGAACAACCGAAATAAAATGTTCAAACGTACCTACGTTCTGTATTTTAATTTAAAAACTTACCTGTTACCAACTGTTCGTATAAAATTGTGAGCCATAGGTTTGTGACTATTACAGTGCCATCTATCACAAAGCGAAAAAAGTGGTCCAACTAAAACATTCATATATCTTTATGTACTACACGAATATGCAATAAAAATGGGGGTTCCTATTTTAAAAAACGTAGTTGATATCCCTTTGACCTACGGCAGCGCCATCTAGCGGGCCAACCATAGCGCCATCTGGTTTCCCCCTTCAAGCTAGACGAGTTTCGTTCTTCGTAGTTTTTTCGTTTGACGCTTTTTCGTGAGATATTTGGCCCGGTCACGATCAATGAACCACCCTGTATACAGTCTGTGCCGATCAGAGGCAGGAGTTTGATTTAATTGATGGTAGAGCAAGTTGTATAGTTTAATCACCTTCATCATCCCTGCTTTCGTCCGCCACCGGTAGCGGAGTGATGCCGGCACGGTAGCTCATAAAAAAAAGGGAACAATACCGAACTAAATAGAAAAAAGTGGTAATCGTCGCGAATTTTAAACTTACAGTCGCGTGTTCGCGTCCAACCGTATTTTTTTGCCGGCACGCTAACTCAACGTGTTCGGTGAGAGGGTTTAGCTACCCTCTATAATAAAAAAACTGAGTGAATGGATCAACGAAAAACCTGAACGGGTGTCATCGGACGTCCGCCTCGAACAAATTCATGAACAATATAGAACAAAATTAAGGAAAAAAGTGGTCAGTGCGACAGAATGTCAATCCTGAGGGCCCCGGTTCGATTCCCGGCTGGCTCGGAGATTTTCTCCGCTCAGGGACTGGGTGTTGTGTTGTCCTAATCATCATCATTTCATCCCCATCGACGCGCAAGTAGCCGAAGTGGTGTCTAATCGAAAGACTTGCACCCCGCATACGGTCAACCCGACGGGAGGCCCTAGTCACACGACATTTACATTATTATATCCCTACTTTTCTTCTACCAGACTTTCTCTCTCGTGTTGGTAAAAGAACGAGCCTGCAATATTTTACAAATTAATTTAGAAGAGAACTTGGAGAGAAGCAGAGAGTATACATATACAACAAAATTATTGCGTTTCGTTGACGGACGTAGATGATTTTTGTGTCGGTTGCAAAACACGATCACCAGCAATTAAATCCATATCAATTATATTATAAAAATACGTGCGTCTATGTACATGTGTCCTTGTTCCGCATCTCCTCCTAAACCACTGTAGCGATTTCAACCAAACTTCAACATACACCTTAACGTCAGGTGACAGTCGCTGTGGGTGGTAAGAACCACCCTCATAGTATAGTTGAGCAGATATGACGCCGTAAACAATGAGATTCATGACGTATAAATGGATTACTTCTGTGCTACTAGCTGTATTCGCAAAAAAATTAGCAGACAGGATCCACATCACGGTGCCACACATAGTTCCACACGACGCCATAAACACAGAGGTGCGTGAGAAACTGCCGCATCATGCTTGACTTTTAAATTTAGTACTCCTTTGATGTTAACTCTATTCACAACGTATTTCGCAGACAGTATCCACATATCATTGGGGGGAGTGCCAACAGAACGACTATTCACATTGGAGTGTAGAACGCATGAGTCTGATGATATGCCATCTGACTTTCGGAATAGCATCATCCACACAATTCCGAAAATTGCAAGAGCGGAAAAGAGCGACAATTATAGCGCCATCAGCTTAACAGCTCATGCATCCAAGATGCTGACAAGAATAATATACATAGGAATGGTTAAGAAATTGAGGATGTGTTAGATGACGATCAGTTTTCTTTAGGGAAGTAAAATGCCCCAGAGAGGCAGTTCTAACGTTGCATTTGAAAATGGAAGCAAGGTCAAAGAAAAAGCAAGACGCGTTCTTAGGATTTGTCCTCCTGGAAAAGGCGTTCGACAATGTAAAATGATGCAAGATGTTAAAAATTCTAAGAAAAATAGGGGTAAGCAACAGGGAAAGATGGGTAATATCCAATATGTACAAGAAACAAGAGGGAACAGTAAGAGTGCAGGACCAAAAACGAAGTGCTCATATTAAGAAGAGCGTAAGACAGGGATGTATTCTTTCGTACCTACTGTTCGGTCTAGACGTAGAAGTAGCAATGACGCAAATAAGAGAAAGGTTGAAGAGTGTGTAACGTCCCCTTAGAAAAATTAATGAATTACTGTGCTGGTAAGCCCCTACGCTATTTGATTTTCAAACAGCTGAGCAGAACTGAACGTACTTACACATTTCGCATTTCGCTCTTTACCTATACTGATCAACACTAAAATGACGCACAATATGTTTAATGCAACGCAATCTGACTTTCAGTAATCCCTACAAAAGAATAGCCCTGACTAACATTAACCTTTACCTTTCACAAATAACTTACCTCACAAAAATCTTCGTTACTCAAACTACTGCAATACAGCGAGCGCCACTACTACCAGCTAAATAAAGGATTCAAACTACTGAAGGCACTAACTACTGATAGGCATAGTTAGCAAATGAAAGATTTTGGTAGAGAACAAACAATGTATTTACCTTAATAGTGTTCAAAAGTCATAATATATATATATATATCAGTCCTTGATATCCAATATTACAAATTTACTCTTTCTGATGGACACACGTCCAGATCGTCCGCTCTCGAAACACTGCCATTTCACTCCCCACATCCACCACTGCTGGCGGCTCACCAACTGCGCAACGCTACGCGCTGTTCACATCCAGCTGCCCAACACTACAATGGCAGACAACAATGCAAACTAGCCACAGACGCACATAGCACAGCCAGTGATTTTAATACAGGGCGCTACGTGGCGTTACCAATAAGAAAACCTAAACAGCCTACTTACATAGCCCCCATGCTCCCCACAAAAAATTTCACAAATTGTTTTGGGCAGTGGCCAATACATATTTGTTAAAATTTTGTCACAGTTACAATTACAAAGAAATCAAATGCACACACTTATTGATACAATGTTGGTCAAAAGCTAAAATTTTCTCACAGTCCATAAAGACAATCCTGATCGTTCATCACAGTAAAATAGCAGTGTTTTTCTCAAAGTCTGAGCAGTAAAAGAAAATGCACACGGAAGTAGTGGATTTCCATGCAGTCTTGAAGAAGTAGTGTTGTCCTTCCAACGGAAAGATAGCGCTGACTCTTGACATGCAGACAGGTAATGGGCCACAACAGAGCAATCCCACCGCAGAGACAGTCGAAGTTTTGAAGAATATTGGTAGGTAGGTCATCACAGAGTAGACCCACTGTAGTCCTGGTAGAGATTACGGTATTGGTGGGCGACCAGAGGTGCAGACCAAGTGCAGTCCTTGTAGAAATAATGGTATTGGTGGGCCATCAAAGATGCAGACCCACTGTAGTCCTTGTAGAGACTGCCAGCAGCCATCTGTTGCGATTGTGCAGGTGCACAATCACCATCGAATAGTCTTGCGGAGAATATAGCAAGTCCATAAACCACCACTTGTGCACGCACAAAATTTTTGGAATTGTCCTTAGAAGTCTTGCAGACAATATAGAAAGTCCATAAACCACCACTTGTGCACTCACAAAGTTTTTGGAATTGTCCTTAGAACCAGCAACGCTGTTAATCAGTCCCTTGCTGAATTATTAACACATGTGCAAACACTAACAGTCCTCTTTTTTTCACATATTATGCATATACTATGTCCAACAGAAATATATGCAGTGAAATGAATGCTTACAAGTTACTTAATTTGATGAACTGGTGTCAATTACAATTTTATAACATAAGAATACAATAACAAAGGTACAAAATACATCATTAAAGAACATAACAATACAGATAACATTTGTAGTAATATGGGCTTTACAAAAGAATCGAAATAACATATACATAAGTGTTACAGGAATTATGACATAAGTACATACATAAAAGATCAGAATAACTTTTGAAACATCAACTTCACACATGAGCAACAAAACAGAACAGATAAATAATGTCTAAACATCTTTACAAAGTAAATAACATAGTATTAGAAAAATTCTACAACATAACTCTCACCAGCTAAACACATAAAGACAGGAAAAACACAAATACACAAGGGTACACAAACACATAGCAGAATAACACAAGAGGAAAGGGCAGGGTTTGTTTTCAGTGTAACATTTGGTACTGCAGTCCAACCCAAAACTTCATTCCATAGATCTTTCGTCTTATTTCAACATTTGTTTCCACCAAAAAAACCTAATCCAAGCATGCTTTCTGTATTTATATGTTCACATATTTCTTACCTCATTATTTATTTTCCATTATCTTACCTAATCATTTATTTCCAAGAAAATCCTACGTAAACCTGTTGTCCCTAAACCCTACTGTTTGGTTCACATCCTCTTTCAAACTAATTATATTTCATTGTACAATACACATTTTGGCCCAAATGTTTTTCATATAACTTCTCAATGCCTTCGTTCCTTATTCCCCATAGTTAGTTTCATATATAGTATCCCCCCCCTCTTAAGCTAACTTAAATCTACTGAGCTCAGATACATAAACTAAGGGACGAGGCAATGCAACACTTCAAAACAATTAACACAAACAGCAATGACAAAAAATGCAAATTGGCAAACCAATAGCAATAAATATAAATTAACAAAGCAAATGCAACATTATCACTAATATGAGCCAATGTGCAGCAACAAGAAAAATAAATCAGTAGCAAAACTGGTTTAACAGAGTAATACAAAGTGAAATTCAGTAGCACAATGCCTGGCAAACCTGCAGCAGCAAATGCAATAACTTATATCTAATCATGACAAACCCACAAGCAGAAAAAATAGTACACTAAAGACAACAATGCAGATAAGGGAAATGTCTATTCACGTCTTAATGTCTATGTCATTAAAGTGGTGCACCACAACTTATTCTACGAAAGAAATTACCAAGTATTATAAAAGAAAATTATGTATACAGTTAGTGTTATTAGTCCCTTCTTATAGTTCTTTCCTTTCCAAGTTCTCCTTTCTGGAAGAATATGGATCATAAAATTATTATTTAATAGATATGTTGACAGAAAGTGTTCACATTAGCAAATGCATTTAATTTTATTTTATAAAATCAATGCTGTAACACAGCTGGAAACCAGATATCAAATGAAATAAGCAACTATGTAAAGAAAAGCATAAAAATATCATTCAACAGTCATGTGGCATTTCACAAGTTAGTAGAAATTCTCTCAACTCTCGCAGAAAGACACTTGTCATAATCAGGTGTACAGATGTAAGTATCTTTCCAAGTAATGAACGTGTCGTATTTGTGATGCTTTCTGGAAAGGAATGTCAATAGCGAGGTTAATGGCCTCTTTCTCTTTCCACCTAATGGCTTTTTTTTTCAGGCAGGTGGCACAGCTGGGCACCCACAACACATTACATCAAGGTCACTTCGGTTTCTTACCGAAGTATTTATGACAGCAGTTTGCGCTATAGTGACAGTCTCATATAAAAAAAATTTCACAGGTTGAGAATTTGCGTTACAAATGTGTAGAAACAAAATCCTATAAATATAACAGTGTACAAAAAATTTTCGGCGGCATTGTGATACATTCACGCATTTACACACATTCCGTAACTCTTAAAGTACGATTCTTGGTTTCCAACATCCTTTTTGACATATCAGAGACCCTAACCACTACTCATTATTCCTTACCTTATTATACATAATTATGCATATTCGTCGACACTTCTTCAATATTTCATCATAATAAATATGTAGCATCATCTTATTGATCGTAAACATACCTCAGCAGCATAATACACATCGTAATCGTAATAATAACATCATAACTGTTGTGTCTAGACAAGACAGCCTAGACACAATGAGAGGAAGCCGAAAGGCACGCGCTTAAACTCATGCAGGCTGGTGTGAGGTCTGAAACAGGATACGTAATGAATGCTATAAAGAAAAGTACGTAGCTTCTGGAATACTTAACTTTAATCCACATTTGTAGAACATCGCTCTTGATGATACATTAATAGAATCTCAATATCAATTGAATACGGTGCCTTGCTAGGTCATAGCAAATGTAGCTGAAGGCTATGCTAACTATCGTCTCGGCAAATGAGAGCGTATTTGTCAGTGAACCGTTCCTTGCAAAGTTGGCTGTACAACTGGGGCGAGTGCTAGTACGTCTCTCTAGACCTGCCGTGTGGTGGCGCTCGGTCTGCTATCACTGACAGTGGCGACAAAAATGGTTCAAATGGCTCTGAGCACTATGGGACTCAACATCTTAGGTCATAAGTCCCCTAGAACTTAGAACTACTTAAACCTAACCAACCTAAGGACATCACACACACCCATGCCCGAGGCAGGATTCGAACCTGCGACCGTAGCAGTCCCGCGGTTCCGGACTGCAGCGCCAGAACCGCTAGACCACCGCGGCCGGCTCAGTGGCGACACGCGGGTCCGGCGTATACTAATGGACCGCGGCCGATTTAAAGGCTACCACCTAGCAAGTGTGGTGTCTGGCGGTGACACCACAATAACACCTCAGTCAAATCTCAAAATCGTTGTAGCTTCCTCCAATAAGTTCAAAACCTAAAAGAAAATCTCTGCCACTTCAATAGTGTGTTCTACCTCAAACGTACTTTAAAAATCATGATCCCATACCAAATACATCATTCAAAGCTCTCATAGAATCACAATGGTTCCGAAAAAATATGAACAGTTCACAAAGTACAGACAAAATACAATTTCGTAAGTGTGAAGTTATCCAACGGTGTAATTGCATAAACATCTGTCACTGATGTAGTAAAATAAATGTTTGTCTCTCTCAGTTAAATGATCAGATGGCTGTGTATTTTATGTGATAGAGAAATATGGTACCGATGTGTAAAGTTGTATAAACAAATACCATATTAGCTAGGGCTCCTTGTGCTTGCCAAACACATGGTACACAAAGTAGGCGTGTACCCCCTGAGGATTAATGTAATTATACCATCAAGTGTTACAAATTACAGCAATGGAATGAAATGTATCACAGAAAACCTTTGTATGTTTGTAATTCAAAAATCTTTAAAAATAAATGTTTTAAGTACAAAATTAATCACTCAAATACGTGTACTGTAGCGCTAAACTGTGCGTCTTGTTGTAAGATAATCTCTGTCATTACGTAAGGGTAAAAAATGTGCCAAGTGTCGTAATTATCGTCGTCCATAAGCAAAGTTCTGTGGAAGTCAATGTACTTACCCCCGTAATAAACAAAAGTGAAATGCTATGCGTATAGATATCGTAGTTATTACGTACAGTACCGTGATCAAGAAAGTACTACACTGTAATGTATTGCTGTGCTACAAAAAAGGCTGTCTCATTGTAGCTATACCACAAAAGTAACTACTAAAACACGTTTTACTTTCCAGAAGAATTCAGAAGAACTGTGTAGATATAAAAAAGATAAAGCACAAAAGCAACAATGTAAATTGTGTCACATATTAGTAGCGTCGTGATATAATCGTGTAGCTGTCAAAGAAACCAAATACTAAGTCATCTTTAATCTCACAGAAAGTACTTCAAATAAAGAATGTCTTTTCAAGTAAACCAAAATGTTGCATTAAAATCTCATTAGCAGTATATGTTCTAAGTATGTAAGCCTTATAGTCGTTACATAATCGTGCAACTAACAAGCAAGAATGTACACACACAATAACACTGTGTCATCTGTTCACTATAACAATGCATTTGTAATTACTGTCTAAATATGTTCCCTAGGTTCTAGACTGGATAGTTAACTTCAAAACATTGTTGCGTGATAACAGTTTCTAAGTGTGACAATGCATACTAGTAACGTGAAGTGAAAAGTTTTATGGCAAAGACTAAATTAAATAGCAGATTATCTTTAAATAAACGGTTTACATATGAAATGTGGTGTAAGCCTTTACTCTTCCTAGTACGCAGAGTTTCAATTTCAACGCAATTATCATGTGGTATACGTCGGTAAAGAATAATGGAATTTTTCTCAAGGTTAGCGTCTATGTTATTTTTCTCTGAGCCATCCGCCGCACATGGCTGCCTGTGGTGTGAGTCATTGTCTGTCTCTTTGTTGGCATGCATCGTTATTGGGATTAGGAGACCTAACTTCTACATATTCACCTTCTCGAGAGGGCCCCACAATTACCAAATTACTACTTTGAACATTAGTTAATTCATTACATGGTGGCGCTAGCACACTGCTTTCGTCTTCACTATCATTTCTTAGTTTACTTTGGAGCCTAGTATTACGTTTTTCACACATTATTGTCACAATATTTCACACGATAATACAGAAAAGCACAATTTGAAGAGCAAAATAAGAAAACACATCAACATAGCACTGAAAATAATATCTAGTTAATTGCAAGCGCAGCTGCAAGATACTAGGTGCAAATCTACATGTATGTCACATGTGTTTTACTGTACAGCAATTAAAAACTACAACTACAAAGAAGATTCTCTCTACAATTACGCACTAGCAATAAACAATAGCTACACTAATTACACAAACTACAAGAAAAAAAATCAGAAGATTCCAGTGAGGTATCCTGGCAGGGTCGCCATATGTAACGTCCCCTTAGAAAAATTAATGAATTACTGTGCTGGTAAGCCCCTACATTATTTGATTTTCAGACAGCTGAGCAGAACTGAACGTACTCATACATTTCGCACTTCGCTCTTTACCTATTCTGATCAACCCTAAAATGACACACAATATTTTTAGCGCAACGCAATCTGACTTTCAGTAATCCCTACAAAAGAATAGCCCTTACTAACATTAACCTATACCTTTCACAAATAACTTACCTCACAAAAATCTTCGTTACTCAAACTACTGCAATACAGCGAGCGCCACTACTGCCGCTAAATAAAAGATTCAAACTACTGAAGGCACTAACTACTGATAGGCATAGTTAGCAAATGAAAGATTTTGGTAGAGAACAAACAATGTATTTACCTTAATAGTGTTCAAAAGTCATAATATATATATATATATCAGTCCTTGATATCCAATATTACAAATTTACTCTTTCTGATGGACACACGTCCAGATCGTCCGCTCTCGAAACACTGCCATTTCACTCCCCACATCCACCACTGCTGGCGGCTCACCTCCAACTGCGCAACGCTACGCACTGTTCACATCCAGCTGCCCAACACTACAATGGCAGACAATAATGCAAACTAGCCACAGACTGCACACAGCACACACAGCCAGTGATTTTCATACAGGGCGCTACATGGCGTTACCAATAAGAAAACCTAAACAGTTTACTTACAAGTGGAATTAAAATTCAGGGGAAAGGGATATCAACGTAAGATTCGCTGATGACATTGCTATCCTCAGTGAAAGTTAAGAAGAATTGCGGAATACGGACTGAGAATAAATCGAAAGTAATGAGAAGTAGCGGAAATCAGAACAGCGACAAACTTAACGTTAGAACTGATGATCACGAAGTAATGAAGTTAAGGAACTCTGCTACCTAGGCAGCAAAATAACCGAAGACGGACGGAGCAAGGACATCAAAAGCAGACTAGCACTGGAAAAAAGGGCATTCCTGGCCAACTCCTAGTATCAAACATAGACCTTAATTTAAGGAAAAAATTTCTGAGAATGTACGTTTGGGGCACAGTATTCCCTGACTGTGGGAAAACTGGAACGGAAGAGAATCGAAGCATTTCAGATGTGACGCTACAGAAGAAAGTTGAAAATTAGGTGTACTGATAAGGTAAGGAATGAGGAGGTCCCCGCAGAATCGATGAGGAAAGAAATGTATGGTAAACACTCACAAGAAGAAGCGACAGCATGGTGGGACATATGTTAAGACATCAGGGAATAACTTGCATGGTATTAGATGGAGCTGTAGAGGATAAAAAACTGTAGAAGAAGACAGAGATTTAAATACATACAGCGGATAATTGAGGAAGTCGGTTGCAAGTGCTGCTCTGAGATGAAGAGGATGGCACAGGAGAGGAAGTCGTGGCAAACTGGACAAACCAGTCAGAAGACTATTGAAAAAAAAAAAAAAATAACGTTCCACGACACATAGTTCAAGAGATATGTCATAAATACTGAGACGCCTGAAAAATTGACGTATTATGGATGAAGTTTTAATACGTTTATTGTTTACTACTAGGGCACACGCACAATCGATGCAAATTAAGGAAGTCCCCCCTAGGACACTTGCACAGTCGATTCATATTAAGGATACCACTGACACCTGGCAGCGTTTTGACAGCTTGCAACCATGAAACGTAAATGGCTGTAGGCCAAACCTGTAGCCATCTATAGAGAAGTTTACGAAATCGTGTTGTAAACACGCGAAGTAGTTGCGTCCAGTGCACAGAAACTGTCCGCGTTCGTGTTCCTTAATTTCTATACGTTGCTTTTACATTTGTACATTATCTATATTTTTTTTTCAAAGAATGTTTCGCTATTTCATAGTTGTTCTCACGAATACATGGAAATGCATTTTTTTTCGATACTCCACTAGAAGCACAGTTCATTTTTTGTTTTCGTTTGTAATAGACAACTGGTATAATAAATGCCCGGGCAGCGCAGGGTTTGGCAGCCAGTAATTAACTAAAAATACAAAACGTTACGCGTTGCTCTTAACTAGGTGGGGACAACTATCATTTTTCTATTAAACTGTTGGTGATTTATGACTGAAAAGAGTATCCATCCAAAAATATTTACGAGTATGCATCTCTAGTGATATGAAGTGAACGTGCCAGTTGTAGGAAGAACAGATGCCGGCTGAGCTTCAGTGAGAGACTCCTAAGGACGTGCAGTTCGTCCACAAAAGAAGTGGCTCCACAAAGCAGAGAAAGCGTAACGGCGCAGCCCATCCGACTGAAGTGGCAGGCGCTGCAAGACAGCCGTTACGCGTCATGGACAGGGTTGGAGTAAAAATCGCTTTAGCTACTTTCCGAGAAAGGTCAATAACATATTACGACCCATCATGCACATTTCATGGAATGATTGTAAGGTGAAATTAGGAGGCATTTAACCCCATATGGAGTCCTCCGTACTGAAACCTGGTAGTCGAGGGAAGGCAGGATTCGGTTACGATTGTGGACGGGGCCGTAATCAGTTACTATTGGTTGCCTTTTACAGTTACACTCATTTATTTTTAAAACAGTAAATAAAAAACCCACACATTATAAATGAAGGAATAAACAACTATGTAAATAATAGTGTTAGCAGTACGTTACAATTTAGCAAATCACCATAAAATACAGATACAGATAATGTTTTTATAAAAAAGCCACTGTGATCATGGCTGAAGGCCCTACACGCCAAGAATGGTAATAAATTAAGAATGTTTAAGAACTCGCTGCAATTACAACTTACAGGTATTGAAATATTAAAAAGTGACCACAAACACAGCAGAAGGCATCAGACGACAGGAATGGCAGTAAATAAGGTCTTAAGGCTTACTGCTAAAATACAAATATCGAATTATTTTTTTAAAAGCAAATGACCACAATCACGGGTGGAAGCCTTACACACCAGGAACGGCAATATGTAAAAAAATTAGAAGCCTGCTGTAAAACAGCAAATACAAGCAAAAGTTTATTAAAAGAAACAAGCAACTGACCACCAAACGGATGAAATAAGATGATGGTAACCTTGTAACACAACTCTTACACTGCTAGATTTATTCCAGAAGGCGACCGGAACTATTACCTAGACATACATAACCTTTAATGTAGCATTACAAGGTATGGTTATAAATAATACACTCATAAAACATAAGGACCAGTTACCGACGGTGCTCGAGGAATCGACTTCTAAGAAGGTCCGGCAACAAACACCTTCGCGAGCGATGAGATAGGCACCCAAGAGTTGCATTCACTTCACAAGATGTTAACTCAGACTAGTGGCAGTCTAACGAATGACTAATGATAATATTGCTGAAGCTACCTGACGTCCAAGAAACCAAATGCAAGAATGGAACAACACGCCAAAGCCAGAACCGGCGGTTTGCACTACGTCCCCAGAATACTATGTTTAGAGCGCCCAGAACGAGAAAGGAACCACTACGAGATTTCCGTCCGATTCCACAAATCCGAAAATCTGAACAAACAAGTCACAGTACAGAACACCAGACAAACTAACAGTAACTAAAACCGCACTCGATTTGCGTGCGAGGCAAAACCGAAATGTAACCAACCAGAATCAGCAACCACAAGTCATTGCGGAAATAATCGCAAAGCGAGCCAAAACCAAGTACCAAATGAGTGACATCAAATTCATTAGGCACACAAACGCATACTGAACTCACTGTGACAACTCTGACAACGGTTGGCAGAATCAAACAAATCGCTTCACTGCTTTATTAATTCACAGTTGAGTAACCACACCATTTAATCACTGAGCCAAGTGCTTTTAACACAGTAGGCTCTTCAAGTACTAAGTGGTACGCAGATCCACCAAACTGCACATGACGGCGCGATGGTAATCCATCACAACATCACATACATACTGCGGGGCCCACACAGCTGACTGACTCCGCTCTACTTGGATTGAAATGCACTCATCTTAAGGCTTGCTGGATCCGGTTTACAACGAGGTCGTGCACCCTCGTGACCACAGGCCGTCCATCCGGCAGTCCATGCGTGCCGCCAGCAGCCCCAGCGTGTTCCCGGACTGCGCGGATCTGGCTCCTCCTCAGTCCTCAATCGAACTGGCCCACTCACACGACCCAGACAAATAACCACAGTGAGAAGGGTCCAGAGAAGCACGATTCTAAGATCTGTGGGGGCTTACAGAACATCTCCGGGGGGAGTCATAATGGGGCTTTGCCCGCTAGACATCAAGATACGAGAACAAGCGGCGTCGTATTGGGCCAAAAAGGGGAATATGGAGAAAATAATAGAAATTATGGGTGTAAGGGTGGAGGATAAGAGGGAAATAAGAAATAGCGGGGAGGAACTTTGGTAGAGGTCTTAGGAGGAAGAAGAAACTGGGAGAAGGACCTTCCAGTTTTTACCAGATGTAAGAGAGCGTGGGAGCCTGAAACACTTTGAACCAACACCTCATTCACTTTCTCACTGGCCATGGACCCTATCCGACATACTTATGTCGGTTTGGAAAGACGGCAACCCCCGCGTGTGACTGTGGTGTGGCAGAGGGTACTCCCGACCATGTGGTTTACGAGTGCCCCCTCTTCAATGATGTCGCGACAACACTTCAGGACAGACTTCCAAATCACGACACATACCACCAACTCAGACAAGACGACACTTTTCACATTCTGAATGCATTGGCAGATGGGGTATCACAAAAAGTGTTAGTAGAATACCTGAGGGACATAGATTAGGTATCAACTTGTAGACCAAACCAATTGAGACCAGAGCCCATTCCCATACCGCCCGTGCGTGGGCTGGCCGACTTCCATCATAGTTGGAATCCGCCACGTACAGGACTAGTGGGGGTGGGGGCAACACCGGATATGACGTAGGTTAAGTTAGTTTTGTAGGACTTAGATTAGGACACTAATTTAGGGAACTGCGGCGATTACTTACCTTGGCCAGCCCAGTGCCAGAGGCATGCTCTTCGGGTTTAGCTCGTTGAGCTTGGCTATCCCAAGTAGGTTTATATACAACTGGCACACCTGTGACGCTGCAGGTAATAAGAAATAGTCATAGTAGATAAGTTAAGCAAAAAGTAGGTAGAGAAAACTGCCCATTGTTGTAGTAAACTGTAACTAAGACATTGTAGTAGTTAAACTGTAGCTCACTAACACAATTGTAAAAGCTGCATTGTAATCTTATCTATGTATAATTATTATGACCCACTGATCATCTTAGGAGGTGGGTTAATATTGTATAACTATTATTGATTATGGAATAAAGAATTTTAAAAAAATAACCACGTCGACCCAAAGATAGGGCAACGTTAATACACATCGATAACCGCCGCTGCTGCCAATAGCGGACAGGCAACGCTTGCAAAACCGAGTGGCGCCAGTCAATACGAGAAGAAGACAACCAACCGCAACCATGCCAACTAAACGATAGTTCTGGCCTGCAACAGAGGGTGGAAACATAGAAACAGCACCAACTCGAGGCGCAGCACTGCTCACGTATAGTCGTTTTCCCCCATCATTTACGAGTGAAATAGGAAGAGGAAAAAATGATAGCTGTACAAGAAATGCGTTCCACAACATTTGTGGGGTGCAGTCGTTGATGTAGATGCACAGACCTCCATAAGTTTGCAAACAACACGCTGCGTATTAGAACGGAGCAAGATGGGAGTGAACTATGTGTGTTATTGGTTAGAATACGGGATATGTTCAAATAACGATTAATAATTACACTTACATAATTGTAAAGATGTTTATTGTACATATACATACATATTGGTATTGCTCAGTTTTATATAGACTAACTTTATCTCTATAAGCTGTCCCAGTAAACATGGCAGTTGGCGCCAGTGGATGGCATGTCTGTATAGAGATACGTTGTTTTACAATTCTCTACAGTTGTAGTTCAGATTGTATGGAGATAGGGCGCGTCGCGAAAGAAGATAGTATACGTAGTGAAAGTAATCGAAAATGGGCTCAGAGTGTCAGTTTCCTTTATGATTCGCTTGTAAGGATAATCATTTTGCTCGAAAAAGGCAATAGTGACAGACAAATATCAAAGAAATTGAAATTTCCGACCGCGGACCTGTCAAGACCATACACCAGCATCGAGATACAGGCTGCTATGATGATAATCATCGCTCAGGAGCATCCAGAGAAGTGTCAGAACGCCAGTAAAAGTATTTGGTAGTGACCAGTAAACGTAATACATCCAAAATTGTCCGCCGATTGACTGCTGAACTAAATACGCGTAGGGATAGACCAGTGAGTGAATCAACAGAGAGATGGTTCTGGCAGTAAACAACCCCTATTGTTATGTAGCAGCAAGGAAATCACAGTTACGCTCTGTTAACAATAGGCTACGACGCACCAACATTGGACAGTAGAGGACTGGGAAACAGTCTTATTTACTGATGAATTCACGTTCGAAATATTTGAAAGTAATTAACATCAAGTTGTACACCACTTACTCCGCGAACCCTTGAATCCTCAGTGGGTAGTTCCTACTGTGAATCATAATGGGGGTTCGGGGATCTTTTAGAGGGAATGAAGTCGGAGAAGTGGTGAAAGTAGATGGAAAAATGAACCAAATGGATTATCATGCCATTCTCCAGCGACATTTCAAGACATTTGGTTTGCCTCTGATTAGGAAAGGGTTTATCTTACAGCAAAACAACGAACCGAAACATACGTCCTTCTTGTGTCAGAACTACACGAAGTCTCCAGAGGCTCAGAGCATTTTGAAAACCTTGGAACGGTCTCCCCAGTCCCCTGATTGTAACCCAATCGAGCTAGTATGGAATGAGTTGGACAGGAAGATCAGAAAACGGGGAATCATGTGTGGTTCATACTTGTGGTTGGGCCTGCAGCAAGAATGAGAATAACTCCAACTAAAATCCTGGCAAAACTGACTCTCCGCATGCCGAAAGTGTGCAAGATAATGATGAGAGCGCAGAGCGCCTATTTTGAGGAATCTAAAATTCAATACTCTCATTTACCTATGTATTGTTTGAGGTTAACAAACACCGAGAAAATAATAAAATGCAGTTTTGTAATGTATTTCCTTTCCATTGACCTTAATCATCTGCTGTTTCCAAACATATAGAGGACAGTACATAGATGTCGTGCTGTTGTTTGCGTAACAACTTGAGAGAAAATGTTTCCCGAGTGCATTCCTGCACGCAAGTGGTAACCGCTGCAAGGTTATTAGAGGGCTGTTTGAGAAGTTCACGGAATCACCATTAGATGTCATCAATAGCGAGACGAGGTTCCCACGCAGGCCATCGTTTATGAGTAAACATGTGATGTAACAGTTCTCTGGTATAGACGTCTGTCTGTTGTTGTTCCGGTATAGTGATTTGTGAAGATGGAAGAAACAGAGATTTGAGCAGCGATGAAATACTCCGCAAAGAAAGTTATCAAGGCAAAGCAAATTCATTCCGATTTTCAGAACACGCTGACGGACTCTGCTTCTTCATAATGAACTGTAACCAAGTTGACAAACGAGTTTAAATTTGGTCGGGACAGCTTATATGATGATCCCGTACTGCTCGGCCAAGATGTGCCACTACCCAAGAAATTATTGTAAAAGTGCATAAAGTAATTATGGAAAATGATCCACTGAAAGAGCGAGAAATTACAGAAGCTGTGGGATGTCATCTGAACAGGCGTATCACATTATAACAGTGGAACAGGATTTGAGAAAAATATCTGCTAGATTGGTGCCGCGACTGTTAACGCAGGGTCAGAAACGCATCAGAATGGAAAAGTCCATGTCTGACCCGTTTTCAGAACAACCAACAAGATTGTTTGAACTGATTTGTGACCACAGACGAAACATGGGTCCATTACTACACTCTAGATACAAAACAACAGTCAGAGAAATTTGAACATGTTGATTCACTGCCACCAAAGAACGTAAAGACAACACGTTCATGGCGTCTGTTGATAGATTATCTTTCAACTGGTCAAACAATTACGGGACAACACTGCAATAACCTGGAACAACTACAACAAAACATACACGGAAAAAGGCTGCGTTAGGCAAGGAAGAAAGTATTTTTCAAACGCGTCTCCTCTCAAGAGTCTACTCACAAGTGTTGTTCCTACGGCATAAATACATGAACTAAGACACAAACTGCTGCACACGCCCGATATTTACCTGATTTGGCTCTGTCAGACTTCCATTTGTTCTCCAAGCTCAGAATATGATGGCTGGAGATTTTTTCAAACGAAGAACCGACAGCCGAAGCTGACGGGTATTTTGCAGGCCTGGAGGAATCTTATTTTCGAAATGGGTTTAAGGCATTGGAACATTGCCGAACGAACTGTGTTAAGGTACAAGCAGACTGCACAGAAAAATAAAAAGTTGACTGCGGTAACTCGTTTCTTTCTATTCAATTCTGAGAACTTTCCAAATTACACTCATATGGGCAGAAGTGGGTGTATAGAAGTCTCTTCTGATAGCAGAACTGGTAGGTGACCTACATTTGCTCCTTCCGTTTATGTGTTTTTACAGCATTTCCCTTACATCTGTAGTCAACTTCTTTTTCTTTGTTGGTTCGTAGATTCAAAACATAATGTGTTAGCTAAGATATATTTTAGGGAGTGAGGTGAGAGACCATCTGTCTATTCGATGATACAATTAAAGTAAATCGACGACGAACCCGTCATCGTCGCTTTGTCGACAACAGCAGCAGATCACAGACCCTTGTCATGATGACGCGTGAGGAACTCGATGGCTGCAAAAGTTTGGAGATGATGTGTCCTAAGCGTCTGTCCCGTGATCCAAACATAGTCAAATCCATGTACTCGGGCTAAAAATATCTGACGTCGTAACAATCAAGTACTTTTCGCAATCATTGTCTCTGTACCAACTTGTGTGAATAATTCCCTTCAAAGTACACTAGGGATATACCAAATGGGACAGAAGAGTGACCTTGCATTCGGGAGGGTGGCGGCTCCAGTCTTCATCCAACCATTGTGATTTAGGTTTCCCTACATTTCTTTATGGCAAATTCTGTGATGGTTCCTATTATAAGGGCACGGCCGACTCTTTGTCCCATACTTGTCATACGAGACCTGTAAGTACGAGGGGTGTTCAATACGTAGTCCAAAACGATTTTTTTCTGAAGGATTCCAAGAAATATTATTGTTCCCCTCTCTTTTGCCTACAAAACTATTCTTCAACAGAGGTTGAAAATACCGCTTCAGTTGTAAATTACTTTATTTTCACACGACTGGTTTCGGACTGTTATAAGCCCATCCTAAGGTGTCGTAGCTGTGCTGTGGTCCCCGAGCGCCTCCCTGTTCTGCGCTCATAGGCAGCACACCGCGCCTGGTACACGCGGCGCTCGGGGACCACAGCATAGTTACGACACATAAGGATGGGCTTACAACAGTCCGAAACCAGTCGTGTGAAAATAAAGTAATTTACAACTGAAGCGGTACTTTCAACCTCTGCTATAATGCTCAGTTGCGGATTTTCTTCTAACAGCATTGTTTGTCTATTCTTCAACATAATCTCTGTTCAATGCGACGACCTTACGTCATCTCACTGGGAGATTATGCCTGCATTGTACCACTCTACTGGACGGTGTCGGAGCCAACCTCCTGCTGCATCAATAAGCTGACCATCACCCACTTACTGCTTACAGCGGAGTGCATCCAAATAGGTGAGAGCAGAAGGTGCGAGATCCGGGCTGTAGGGTGGGTGAGGAAGAACAGTACAATGAAGTTTTGTGAACTCCTCTCGAGTGCGCAGACTTGCGTGAGGTCCTGCGTTGTCATGAAGAGAGAGAAGTCCGTTTACATTTTTGTGCCGACGAACATGCTGAAGTCGTTTCTTCAGTTTTCTGAGGATAGCACAGTACATTTCAGAGTTGATGTTGCACCATGAGAGAGGTCGTCAAACAGAATAACCCCTTCAGAGTCCCAGAAGACCCTCGCCATGACTTAACCAACTCAGGGTGCGACTTTGAAGTTTTTCTTCGGAGGAGAGGTGGTGTGGCGCTGCACCATGGACTGCCGTTTTGTTTCCGGTGCGAAGTGACTCAGAAATGGCTCAAATGGCTCTAAGCACTATGGGACTCAACATCTGAGGTCATCAGTCCCCTAGATTTAGAACTACTGAATCCTAACTAACCTAAGGACATCACACACATCCATGCCCGAGACAGGATTCGAACCTGCGACCGTAGCAGCAGCGCGGTTCCAGACTGAAGCGCCTAGAACCGCTCGGCCACAGCGGCTGGCGGTACGAAGTGATGAACCCGTGTTTCATCGCCGGTGACGACATTCGATACAAAATTGGCACCGCACAGATGGTTCTTCGTTGCTCTTTAAAATCTTCTATTAGGCGGCGGGGAACCAGACGGATACACATCCTTGAGTTGCCGGACTGTTGGACGGATGTCTCAGCACTACCAACAGAGACGTCCAGTCGACCAGCGAGGAGTCTGATAGTGGTCCGCCGTAGATCACCTCTAGTGAGAGTGTCCGTCCGTTCCAACGCTGCAGAGTCACAGCTGTGTGCGGCCGGCCGGCACACGGGAGATCAGACAGGTTGCAATGATGACTGACCCCCAGCGACTCACCGTGCTCACGTTCACTAGCAAGCCCCTATGAATATCTGCGATGTTCTGGTTTTCCGCCAAAAGAAACTCAACGACAGGTCTCTTCTTGGAACGCACATCCGCTACAGACGCCATTTTGAAGGTACATATAGCACCGACACCCGTTGGAACTGCGTGTTACTATAGGGGATGAAGCGATTAATATTCCACGAAGTCCTACAACAAATTCCGCATTTTTTCAACCGTAACTGGCAAAGACAAAACATTACTTATTCAACGTCCCTCATACGTAAAATTCTAAGTATGGGAATTACTTTATTTTTGTTGTTCTTAAATAGTAATACCAATGGCTATTAAGTGGACAAAGAGTGTAAAAGACCCACCATGGTTTAATAACGAAACTCGTAAGATGCTGAGGAAGCAGAGGCTGTTGCACTCTAAATTCAAAACTTAACGCACAAACGACGATAAGTGGATGTTAGTAGAGATTAGTGCGTCTGTGAAAAGACGTATGCGCGAAGCATACACAACTACCACCGTCACACCTTGGCAAAAGATTTGGCAGAGAACCCGAGAAAATTTTGGTCGTATGTAAAATCGCTAAGCGGGTGTAAGGCTTCCATTCAGACACTTGTTGACCAGTCTGGTGTGGCAGTTGAAGGTAGGAAAACGAGACTCGAAGTTTCAAATTTCACGTTCAAGAAATCATTCACGCAGGAGAATCATACAAACATGACGTCATTTGACCATAGGACAGACTCGCATATGGACGACATAGTAATAAGCATCCCGTATGGACGACATAGTAACAAGCATACCTGGCGTAGAGAAACAACTGAAAGATTTGAAAGCAAACAAATCATCAGGTCCGGATGGAATCCCAGTTCCATTTTCCTAAGAGCACTCTGCGGCATTGGCCACTTACCTAGCTTGCATTTATCGTGAATCTCTCGCCCAGCACAAAGTCACAAGCGACTGGAAAAAAGCGACTGATTCTAGTACATAAGAACGGTAAAAGAACGGACGCTGTTTGCTGAAGAATCCTTGAACATACTATCAATCTGAATGTAGTAAACTTTCTTGAGACTGAGGAGCTTGTATCCCCGAATCAGCAGCGTTTTAGAAAGGATCACTCGTGCGAAACTCAGATTGCACGTTTCTCACATGATATACTGAGAACTATGGATGAAGGGCAACAGGCAGATTCCATATTTCTAGATTTCCGCAAAGCATTTGACACGGTATCTCGTTCCAGGCTTAATGAAGGTACGAGCATATGGCATAAGTTCACGGATATGTCAGTGGCTCGAAGACTTCTTAGATAATAGAATCCAGAATTTTGTCCTCGACGGCAAGATAAGGCTATCGTCAGGGTATCGTCAGGAGTGTCCCAGGGAAGTAGGGTAGGACCGCTGTTGTTCTCTACGTACATAAATGATTTGGCGGGCAGGGTGGGCAGCAGTGTGCGGTTGTTTGCTGATGATGCCGTGGTGTACAGTAAGGTGTCGAAGTTGAGTGACTGCAGGAAGATGCAAGACGACTTAGACAAAATTTCCAGTAGGTGTGATGAATGGGAGCTAGCCCCAGATGTGGAAAAATGTAAGTTAATGCGGATGAGCAGAAAGAACAAACCTGTCATGTTCGGATACAGTATTACTAGTGTCCTGCTTGACACAGTCAAGTCGTTTAAATATCTGGGCTTAACGTTGTGAAGCGATATGAAATGGAACGAGCATGTGAAGATTGTGGCAGGAAAGACGAATGGTCGACTTCGGTCTATTGGGAGGTTTAGAAATGTGTTTCATCTGTAAAGGGAAACCGCATATAGGACTGGGGGTGATCTATTCTTGAGTACTGCTCGACTGTTTGGGAACCGCACCAGGTCAGATTGAACGAAGACATCGAAGCAATTGAGAGGACGACTGCTGGATTTGTTACCGGTACGTTCAAACAAAGCTTAAGTGCTACGGAGATGCTCCGGGAACTCAAATGGGAATCCCTGCCGGGAAGGCGGCGTTCTTTTCGGTAAGTAGTATTGAGAAAATTCAGAGAACCGGCATTTGAAGCTGACTGCCGAACGATTCTGCTCTCGCCAACATTCATCGCGCGTAAGGACCACGAAGATAAAGTACGAGAAATTAGGGCTCATACGGAGGCGTACAGAGAGTCGTTTTTCCCTCGCTCTATTTGCGAGTGGAATAGGACGGGAAATGACAAGTAGTGGTACAGGGTACCCTCCACCACACACCTTACGGTGGTTTGCGGAGTCTCCATGAAGATTTAATACTAGGACGTGTCCAATATCCTTGTAAAGGGAATCTAAAAACTGTACTTAGGCAATGAAACCCTTAGGATGATTCGTAGTTTACGAAAATTGTTATTGAAGTCACAGGACGCATAACGTATGGAGCAAACATGCAGGTCGAGGTGAACAAGATCAGACCTTAACAGTATTGTCTCCTCAGGAGAATTTCTTTGCATGATTTCTGAAGCGCTACAGGCAAGTTCTTCTACTTCCAGCTGACGGCATACCGAGCATGTTACCCTACGGGCATCACAGCGCATTTGTAATGTAAATGTAAACTCTCTCCGTAGGCCCTGGCGGGCAAATCGAAACCGACCGACCGCCGTGTCATCCTCTGCCAATGGCGTCACTGGATGCGGTGTGGCGGGGCATGGGGTTAGCACACCGCTCTCCGGCCGTTGTCAGTTTACCAGACCTTGGAGCCGCTCACTTCTCACTCAAGTAACTTCTCAGCTGCCGTAACGAGGCTGAGTGCACCCCGTTCCCGTGGCCCCATCATTCAAAAATCCCTGGCATTACCTAGAAACGACCCCGTGTGCTCCGCATAGCAGTCAGATGCGCTGGTTCAATATAAATGAAGTCTTAAATTAAAATGTTCATCAGTGAATCCTGATTTTATTGGATGCTACGCTTTTTTATGCAAACACTGGACTGGTCCCAAAATACGACAGAGAAACAGTCAACACTTGATCATATATAGGTCACAATTTAAACAGTTCAAGACAGGCGGCGCGCACAGCATACACCTAAAAAAAATTGTTCAAATGGCTCTGAGCACTATGCGACTTAACTTCTGAGGTCATCAGTCGCCTAGAACTTAGAACTAGTTAAACCTAACTAACCTAAGGACATCACACACATCCATGTCCGAGGCAGGATTCGAACCTGCGACCGTAGCGGTCGCTCGGTTCCAGACTGTTGCGCGTAGAACCGCACGGCCACTCCGGCCGGCCATACACCCCAACCCCACCCTACTTCGGCAACTGACGACTGCTGCGACAAGAAGGGTATCCGGCCGTAATGTCAAATAAAAAATAACTTTGCCAGACCTTGAGTCCAGCGATCTTCAGAACGTTTCGCCACACAAATTTTATTACTGGTGACGGGTGGTTTTCCATTACTTTGGACCACTTCACTGATCCCCTGATCTTAGAAGACATCACAGGCAGCGAACTGTAGATGAAGGTACTGTTTGAGCATAAATAACCAGTGCATTCCCACGGTGTCCGACCCCATTTGCCACTGACGTTCGTGAAATGCCTGGCGATTACGTCCGAGAAATGTGATTGCGAAGGTCGCGCCAACACTAATGGCTTCCTTGAAGTCCCATCTTCACTCAACGTCACTATCTGCGTCAGAGAGATAGTCTACCGATCATAATCACATACTCTCGACGAATTAGAAGCGTGAATCATTTTTGTGTTAGGAAATGTTACCCGTGATGTATTTCAAAATACAACTGACGACATACCGCGGTATTTATAGATCCCAGCCAATATCTCAGTCGCACCTGTGAACATCTGAAGTTAACGCATACATTCTCGTGAATCGAGGATTTCAACAGTTTTTATTTTGTGTAAATCATCCAATATTCCTAACAGCATTCGAGCCATTCAAAATATAAAAGAGAATTCCTAGTTTCGTTGGACATCTCCGCATAGTCACCGTGATCCCTGAGTTTTTCATCGTATTTCGGTACCAGTTTCAGACGTTTCTCATCGTACAATTCTAGTTACTGATCATCAGCATCATCCGAAATATGATTATCAGCAACACATCATTCGTCTTTGGGAATACATGTGGGGCCAAATATACCACGGGAGAATTACAAGTGTGCGATACACGTGACAAGTTTTAACATTTGTTTCGACGAAAACTTCAGATCACCGTTCCGACTGCTATCGAGACTTTACACATTATTGAACACAGAGAATGTATAACCGGATGCGGCGAAACAGCTCCACAAAGTACATGTGTAAGCGTCCCTTAAGAGGGAAAGACAGGCTGAATGTTGAAAAAATTCGAAATTTTTTAATTACAGAATTCGAATATATATACATCGAAGAATTATTCCACAAAATATTACTCGCGAACTGCGAGGAGTAACAATTCTGTGTGCGTTTGAAGCCGAGTGTCCTCGGAACGCCTCGGCGTTAGAGAACCGGTTGCCACAAGTCGTTTTTGTTGCCATCACCCCTAAACATAATTTGCTGGAGGCTTGTTTGGGCGGTTTTACTCAAAATGTGAACGAAAGCTTCAATAGTCTCATTTGCAGATACGCTTCAAAAATAACATCCAGCCGAATCGAAATTGTCAACATTGCTTCAAATTTGGCCGTATGTCTATTCAGTGATTCTGTGAAGATATAGATGCCAGTGGCGATGCGCTCAACGACGAAAAGGGCTTTGATGACGAAAATGGGGGCTTGTCAAAGTAGCAGAGAGCGACCATTCACTTGCTGCGGCGATAGTTATTACGGACCAGGCATGGATGATATTCCGTAAGATTCAAGCTTTGTCCTTTTTTCTTATATGACAAATACAAGTCAAACTTTATAAGCGTTTTTCTCAAGCCAGCCGCTTTGGCCGAGTGGTTCTAGGCGCTTCAGTTTGGAACCGCGCTGCTGCTACGGTCGCAGTTTCGAATCCTCCTTCGGGCATGGATGTGTGTGATGTCCTTAGGTTAGTTAGGTTTAAGTAGTTCTAAGTCTAGGGGACTGATGACTCATAGTGCTTAGAGCCATTTGAACCATTTTTTCCTCAAAACCATGTTTTACGGCGTGGTTGTCGTCGCCCACTCTAAAATTTTCATCAGATTTGAGTGGTTTTTGATCGCTCTTGAAGCAAATTGGAATCTCTTCAGTTCATCGTAGCCGGTTTATCTAATGTTGATATTTAGTATTTTTTTCGGTCAAAAAGAGGGGTCCAAAAATGGCCATTTTCTTCATATATCTATAATTTCCCAAAAAAATTTTCTGAAACTCTCTGCGATTAACTAAAATTACATCTGTAAGAATCAGGGTGGTACATTAATTTCATGTTTCAGATAACGGAAACCGAAGTTACAGCGACAACCGTCGGTCTACCTCCTTCCATAGTTGCCTCGCTAAAATCCCAATTACACAGTGAAGATATTAATATTTTTCAATAAAATATCCAATAGAAGCTTCAATGTATGTTTTATTCATTGCAGAAAACCCCATTTGTCTACTGCATTTCAGTACGGAGAGAAAAATCATTAATTTGAGGAATATTTTCGTCCGTCACCCTGTCGCCCCCCTTAATTTGATACGCTCCTCCTGGGTAATAGTGATCAGAGACGGGAAACATGAGGCAGTGGCTGTGCTTCTATGAAAATTATAGAAGTACTAAAAAAGAAAGAATATGAATTCGCCGCCCACTCACAGCTTTCTTCTTCTGTAGCATTACAGACCTTGACGGCCTTTCGAATCAACACTCTGCCTTCATACACGCGTGGGTACTGCTCTTATTCGTCATCCTTGCATCTCCATATCGCCAATGTTCGCGAACACATTGTTCCTCTATCTTACTCCTGGTCACGATTTCCTTCTGAAAGAATGCAATTCCTTTGGTGAAATCGTAACTGGGATGTTATGAGCGTACCGATCTTTTTAGTATGAATCTTTTTTGTCGATTGCAATACATTTTTATTAACAGATGATCAAGTTCAATGCCTATATCCGATATAAAATTCTTGGTAATGCGGGCTATTTGCTGCTAAGTAAGTAACACTGTCCGACGAAAAAGTGAAGTACCCAGAAGACACGAATGGACCGTCAGTGTAATTTCGTACACGTCCACACCATCGGTAGATATGTAAATACTTAGTTACAGTTCTCTGTCACTGGTTGAAAGGCTTCCAGGACGCATTTGTGTTGTTCGTGTTTAGTGTTTTTAGCATGCCTGGTTGGGTATATAAGGGACGTGAACAGCGTCAGTTGTTGAGTGATCACAGTGAAGGACACGCAGGTGCTGTGCATTCATGCGAGCCAGCGTTATCAGCACCTGGCAGGGGCCTCTCTGTGGCTCTCCAGTTGGCCGACTGGCTGAACCGTGGAATATCCAGATTTGTGGGGCGTTCGGATGGTACAGTGGCCTGCCATTGGACTGTATGGTGTAATGCACTCCCTTACTTATTGTTGTAGTGACCGTCTCACCCTTAGTGTATATTTTTTTTGAATTTATTTTATTTATGATGTTTAAGAATGAATGATCGTATTGGTCTTACTTGGTCGGTAATTACGCGATCGGAATTGCCTGTAATGATTTAGATACACGCGTACCGCAGCTGCTCGGCGTGTGAAGAAATGAGTACAGCGACGAAGCACAGAAAATCGCCTTGCGTTTGACACTGTTAATGATTTGACATTACGCGAGCAAAAGCTTTTAAAATGTTGTTAAAATTAACCTTGCGAACCAATATGTCTGATAAAGCCTCGAGTATATGACGTCAATAGTATGAAATTGTTTAGGTCTGCCCGACATAAGACGTACACTATTGAGAGGGATTGCCAATACAAACACTCATGTAAAGAAAAATTATTATAATGAAGTAATTCTTGTTCTTTGAGCATCCAGAAGGAAAAAAATACTTCGGTTATCTGTTCAGAATTTGTCTTCAAGTTAATTCTTTATCCCTGTTGTCAAATTTCGTGAAGCGAAATCGAGAAAGCCAGAGCATTTTATTCCGTAAACAAACAAACAAAAATATTCTTGAGCACTCATGTTTTATGGTATCATTAAAATGCTAAATATTCTACTGATTTTTGTCTCTGTAATATTATTCAAGAAGACAGGTGAAGCCCGCAAATTATTGCATAAATATAAAGTTATTAATCGTTTATGGCCGCTATCCAGCAGTGATCTGTAATAGTTTATAATCGTTAGAAAACTCTTACATATTTACTTAATAATTCAAGGAGAGGAGTTTTTCAGAAAGGAACAAACCAGGCTAATATTTTCACTATTCAAATATATTCTGAAATTAAGCACTAATTAATACATTTACGATAGATACGTTTTCATTTTACAAGCAGTAAGCGTCAGAGGTGCTATTACACGACAACTTTCTCCTTATACAGCGAGACGAAAAAAGTTTGTCAATTTTCACTCTCTGGCGGGGCTTTATATGTTTATTACTCCAAAGAGATTGATGAGTTTATCCAAAGCAAACATCGTTATCTGCTATTCCTTATACATTTTATGTGTTGTGGATGCATTGTACTGGCCTTCATTTCACACTTCACCATATTTTCACAACACGACACTGTTTCCTATTTTATCGCCATGGCACATATAAGACTTAAACGGGGATGGCGCAATATATTATGAAGCACAAATGTTACGTAGTCATAAGTGTCTTATAATTTACAAAACATTAAGATATATTGCAAGAGAAAACGCATAATACAGCATTTGCAGATAAATAGTACTTATCTTGTAAAGTTGATCTCAATGTCAGGGCTGGTTACTTTGTTCCTGTATAAACTATTGCAAAGATTTTATCCACGGTTGTTTAAATGACAAGACGCTGGGACATTATTTCTTCTTTTACTTGTTGTTTTTGGAACACAAAAAAAGCAGTTGATCAGAGGGCAACATGTACCAAACTCAGTAGATGATAAGGTCACTCTGACGCTAGCTAATCCAAATCTGAAACTGTCTGACGCTGCTCTCAAGGTATCTGACGCGCTTGGCGCTAAAAATTCTATATATATGTTACGAATCCAGCTTCCAGTACCATCTAGAAGAGGATATAGTCCAAATTAGTATCAACATGACTATCTTAATTGAAACTGTTTTTCAGTTTTAATTTGTATATTGTTTTCTGAAAATAATTGTTTAAGTGAAGATTTCCAGCCCTAATGGTGAATAATAAATGTTGGAAATTTTGACAATATAAAAAATAGAGGCTGTTTGTGAATTCTGAGGAGCTCACAGAATTCCTCAGAAGATACTTAACTACAAGCCGAATGGGAAAAGAGATATTGGAAGGCCTCCAAAAAGATTGTGTAAGGAGTCTACTGGTATGTCAATAATATTAATGTAAATTAAAGTGGAACTAGTATACTATAAATGATGTATGTCTCTGATAGGCTTTATAATGCGGATCGCTGACTGTGTACGACCGCAGGCCCAAAGATACTGCTTTTGGTCTGACATTGCAGTGTTGGAGTAAGAGAGCGATTTGCGCACAGTAGTAGGTAGCTGTCTGTGACCGAAAGTCGATGATGTAGGCAGTTTTTGTGGTGAAGCTACCAAGTGTTAGATTCATGTACGAAATACGAGAACATGTAAACAGAAGTCTTCTCACAAGCAAGGCAAAGATGTTAAATAACAATGATTTTTGTTTTCAGCGCGTTAGTATGAGTTAGCTGTTAATTTGTAATTGTTGAGTAACCTCAGAATATACGTAAACTGATTTGAAAAAGGCTAGTTAGATATTTCACATTTGTAATGTTTCTATGATTTGTTAACAGAGCTAAACGTAATTTGATGATTTGCATTTATGTTGGTTTAGTGAGGTTAGATAATATTTGCTGTATAAATACCATTGTTTGTGGATCAATTAGTAAATATGATATACTATTCTAAGCAATAACTTCAGTTGTAGATATTTTTGAAAACACAAACTTAACTCGCAATATAATTTTGCTAAAAAAACCTCAGTGTAGTACCGCTTCCCTGGCCAGGTTATATGTTTTTCAAAGAAGTTAGATTTTTCATATATGTTTTCATTATCGTCCAAAACAATTTCATGTGCATTTGAAAGTATTACAGCTAGCAATGCACATCGTTGATCTAGTAGCTAGCATATTTATATATTTTTCATGAGAGACCAGAATACGTCGCGTTCCACTGTTGCTGCTTTAGAGGTAAGACAATTTAATTTATTTGCTATGTGCACAGGGACCAAAGTTATCATTTTTGAACAGGGCCAGAGGATTTAGTGCCTAAGGGGCTGAATGTATTTTGCAGTGACTGTATTTCTTTATTGGTACAGGGAGTTACATTGCCCAATCAATGCGTATAAAATTTTTGCTAACAATAACACAGAGTAAGCACACCACTTTCAGTTACAACAAACTACATGCTAATTCGACTTTAGTATCCATTCCACAGTTCAGACATTCATTCAACGTAATCGTGAACTTTTCTTTTTAAAAAAATCGTTACAATTGGAATGATTTTGTTTGTGAGTTCGCAACAGGCAACAGACCAATCCTTGAAGATGATGATAAAAAATAGAAACTTCATGTTCTTTTGTAAAATAGATTTCACTATCGATAGTAAATTTCGAAAAATTCTAAATCAAGATATAAATTTGGTTTACATGAAAACTGAAGCATAATAGTATTATACGCTCATGCTCATAAATTAAGGATAATTGCAGAATGTGTTGCCACACAACGTGGCACTACACAAAACTGGCGCTAATAGCATAGGCACACAGGGAACACACACGACACAGATCTGTAAGTACACGGTATTGGTGATAAGTTGGGAAAACCGTCCCGAAACACATTTGCTAGAAAACGCCACTGTTTCCTGCGCATGTACCCCGATGTCAATATGGGATATGATCACCATGCACACGTACACAGGCCGCACAACGGGTTGGCAAACTCTGGATCAGGTGGTCGAGCAGCTGCTGGGGTATAGCCTCCCATTCGTGCACCAGTGCCTGTCGGAGCTCCTGAAGTGTCCTAGGGGTTTGAAGACGTGCAGCGATACGCCGACCGAGAGCATCCCAGATTTGCTCGATGGGCTTTGGAGAACAGGCAGACCACTACAGTCGCCTGATATCTTCTGTTTCAAAGCACTCTCCCACGATGGCAGCTCGATGGGGCCCTGCGTTATCATCCATCAGGAGGAAGGTGGGACCCACTGCACCCCTGAAAAGGCGGACATACTGATGCAAAATGACGACCCGATACACCTGACCTGTTACAGTTCCTCTGTCAAAGTCATGCAGAGATGTACGTGCACCAATTATAATCCCACCCCATACCATCAAACCACGACCTCCGTACAGAGGTCCCTTTCAAGGACATTAAGGGGTTGGTATCTGGTTCCTGGTTCACGCCAGATGAAAACCCTCCGTGAACATAACCTGGGACCACTGTTCCAATGACCATGTACTGAGTTCTTGACACCAGGCTTTACGGGCTCTCCTGTGACCAGGGGTCAGTGGAATGCACCTTGCAGGTCTCTGGGCGAATAAATCATGTCTGTTCAGTCGTCTGGAGGCTGTGTGTCTGGAGACAACTGTTCCAGTAGCTGCAGTTAGGTCCCAAGCAAGGATATCTGCAAAATCATGTCTGTTCAGTCGTCTGGAGGCTGTATGTCTGGAGACAACTATTCCAGTAGCTGCAGTTAGGTCCCAAGCAAGGATATCTGCAGTACTCCGTGGCCGTCTGAGGGCACTGATGGTGAGATATCGGTCTTCTTGTGGTGTTGTACACTGTGGACGTCCTGTACTGTAGCGCCTGGACACGTTTCCTGTTTGCTGGAATCGTTGCCGTAATCTTGAGATCACACTTCGTGGCACACGGAGGGCCCATGCTACGACCTGCTTTGTTTGACCAGCCTCCAGTCGCCCTAGTATTCTTCCCCTCATAACACCATCAATATGTGTTCTTTGATCCATTTTCAACACACAGTCACCATTAGCACGTCTGAAAACGTCCGCACACTTACTCGCTGCACCGTACTCTGACATGCACCAACATACCTCTGCGTATGTGGACTGCTGCCAGCGCCACCGTGCGAGGACCGTAGGTTAGATGCGCCGTATGGTCATACCCCAAGGTGATTTAAACACGCAAACCGCCCACCAGAGCGTTGTTTCACCATGTATCAGCATTATCCTTAATTTATGAGCATGAGTGTATTTATTGTAAATTTGTTTTTTTGATCATTTAAGTTGACAATTGTGATACCTAATCTTCGTGGTACAAGGTCGATATTACGAAATAGATCGATATGAATTAAAATGTTTTTTGGCAATCAAATGTATTGAGAGGAATCTTCAGATGAGAAATATATAATTTAAGTAAGAAAATTAACCCACGCGTGGCTAAAATTTATACGAAATTGGACATATCGATTAACATGCCAAAGTTCCGAGGGGACAAGATTCATTACTAATGGCGATGTGAGGGCAGTCACACTCGTCAGGGTTTCAATCGACCTCGTTTGCGCAGCAAACGGAGGCTCGCCGTATAGCGCACTAAGCACATCGTAGCCGCTTCATATTTGTGCCTCCCATCTGAGAACAAGTAATGGACTCCCTGAAACATTCTCTGTCATCCCGCAGCATTGGCCAGAGAACAGCAGAAGCCGAACTAGTAAATTATTGGCCCATGCGTAACGCTGCCGTTAACATCACAAACGGTGTGTTTGAAGTGATGTCGTGACCGGGAAGCATGGGCTGCTGATGAATGGCGCTACATGATGTCCAGCGAAGAATCGCGGTTCTGCACCACCCTGGATGACCATCGTCGGCGAGTGTGGGGGCTCCCTTGGGAGGTTTCCTATTCTTCCCCTCCTCAGGAGAGGACACAACAGCTTAACGACACTCTTCCCAACGGAATCAGTGCGCGCATCCAGGCCAGAGACGATGGATCCAGCGGCTTACTTTTAATTGTGCTCATCATGCCACGTTCTCTGTAAATCTGACACGATATTATAATCACTGAAATAACATCACATGAACTTCAATTCATGAGGGTTAATTCCGTTTCCTTCTTCCCTTCTGATTTCTTTCCTTCTTTTGGCAGACAGTGTATATCGGATGAGAGGCACTGAAACCTTCGTATGACAATAAAAATTGCGACCGAGACAAAAAGTTTTATATTACAAACCGAAAGTAAATGTTTTCATTGCTTGCCCTTGTAATCATCCTCAACACTTCATTTTCTACGCCTCGCACGAGAATAACTAACGTGAACCTGACCTAATTAGCTTAGGTATCTGCCTGAGCGGACGTTTAAGGGCACTGATATATCCCACAACCCTCGACAACATGCACACTTATAGAAGTCTGTGTCACTGCATGTGACCAGATCCGAAGACAGCCAGGTGTGTTTGAACGAATTCGTAACATTCTAAAGAGGAGGACTGAAGGATGGTGTAAGACGTATGTGTTGCCGGCGATGGGCGAGGCATGGCAGAATCTCTGACCAGAGAGTAGTATGTAGTTAGTTGTTGCTTGTCGCGAGTCGGCGTCAGTCGGCAGTAGTAGTCAGTCCGTGTTAGTCTTCAGTCCGTGCTAGTAAGCAGTAGTATGCAGTAGTCTACAGTAGTCGGCGCGTGTCGGCAGTCTGCTCTGGTCTGGACTCTGGAGGATGAGTATTATTGTAGAAGGTAAAGAAGCAGCCTTGCGCATATCTAGTAATGTATATTAACTGTCATTAACTTATTTTAAAAATGCCGCAATAATAATTTTCATAATATAAAGTAATTTTTCTAAAGAAAAGCATTCATTTCAATTTAAAGAATATTTCCAATGCATGATCATTCCTTCCAACAATAATAAAAAAAAAATATACGCCAGCATTGCACGAAGCTGTGCCAAAATATTTCTACATAAGAGCAGATATATATTCGCAGTTTTTATTGAGGTAAGAATTTTTCCTCTTTTTTTATTCAGAATACAGGGCCGAGGCGCAGCGCTGCTGTCGTCATAAAATTTACCAGGTTACTGAATTTTTATTATTTCCGGGTTTAGCAATTGAATTTTGTGGTTACATTAAATGTGAATGCATTTCTGCACAGAGATTATAAATGGGAGCCAATTTTGTTCAGAGGTTACAATACTTAAAAAATTCATTTAATTAATATTTTCGTGTAGGGAGGTTACACTTGGTTTATGGCTCGTGGTTCATGGCACATTTTTAATTATAATATTTTTTGTGCGGAGGTTACACATGGTTCATTTTCATTTTTTGTGGGGAGGTTACAATGGGTAGAAATGAGTGGTAACCACAATGAGGACCTCTTGTAGTGTCGATCGACAAATGGCTGTCATCGGACAGAATGGTCCATATCTCAAAGTGTTATTTTTCCGGGACTTCTTGTTTAGAGTTTTGACCAGTTATGTCTCCTAAAAGAATAAGAGAAACTTTATTTAAAAAAACACGTTGTGTTTTAGTGGTTGACAACCATAGTTTGTAAATTCTGAAATGTTTACGACAATCTTCAGATTATTAATTTTCAATGTTTTTGCGCGACATATTTTAAGCATTTCTTGGTTTCTCTTTATGGCTTTTCTCCGGCAACTCCAAAAATTAATTCATTAAGAGTAATGAAATTTCAGGAAGGTATTTAAGCGATTAACAGTGCAAGATCACAGGTTAATATAACCGCAGAATAAGCCGTTGCAAATGTGAAATACTGGTGCATCAACAACCGGTGTAACTGCCAGAATATTGCTTGCAAGCATTCAAACGTGCATAACATCTGAGGTTATCAGTCCCCCAGAACTTAGAACTACTTAAACCTAACTAACCTAAGGACATGACAAACATCCATGCCCGAGGCAGGATTCGAACCTGCGACCGTAGCAGTCGCGCGGTTCCAGACTGAAGCACCTAGAACCGCTCGGTCACCTCGGCCGGCTACAATATTACAACCAGGGTGCGTGGCGTAACCACAAGAGTGCTCTTTCTGTCACAGACCATAACTCCAGTTGTGGGTCCTATGTATCTAGAACGCAGACCAACAAACAAACAAAAATGGTTCAAATGGCTCTGAGCACTATGAGACTCAACTGCTGTGGTCATAAGTCCCCTAGAACTTAGAACTACTTAAACCTAACTAACCTAAGGACAGCACACAACACCCAGCCATCACGAGGCAGAGAAAATCCCTGACCCCGCCGGGAATCGAACCCGTGAACCCGGGCGTGGGAAGCGAGAACGCTACCGCACGACCACGAGATGCGGGCAGACCAACAAACACACGACCATCACTGGCACCGAGGCAGAACCACCTTTCAGAAAACATAACAGCTTCACCATGCCCTCCAATGAACTATCGCTTGACACCACTAAAGTCGCAAATGATGGTGGTTTGGGGTCAGTGCAATGCGCGCTATAGAGCGTATGGCTCGGGGCTGTCCTTCATGTTACCGAACTCGTTGTGTTGTAAGTAGGCTGTTTAGGTTTTTTATTGGTAACGCCACCTCTATATGAAAATCACTGGCTGTGCTGTGTGCAGTCTGTGGCTGCTTTGCATTGTTGTAATACTCGCCATTGTAGTGTTAGGCAGCTGGCTGTGAACAGCGCGTAGCGTTGCCCAGTTGGAGGTGAGCCGCCAGCAGTGGTGGATGTGGGGAGAGAGATGGCGGAGTTTCGTAATTTGTCATGAACTGCTATATATATTATGACTATTAAGGTAAATACAGTGTTTGTTCTCTATTAATATCTTTCATTTGCTAACTATCCCTATCAGTAGTTAGTGCCTTCCATAGTTTGAATCTTTTATTTAGCTGGCAGTAGTGGCGCTCGCTGTATTGCAGTAGTGGGAGTAACCAAGTTTTTTGTGAGGTAAGTGATTTGTGAAAAGTACAGGTTAATGTTAGTCAGGGCCATTCTCTTGTAGAGATTATTGAAAGTCAGATTGCGTTGCGCTAAAAAATATTGTGCGTCGGTTTAAGCACAGTCTCGTGTAAAATTGTTCAAAGGGGACGTTTCATAGTGTCACTATAATGCCGACGGCTGTTCAGGTTGTTGCTGCAGATGCCGAACGATGCGACAGAGCACACGCCGAACACGATGGTTTTACCTCTCGGTTGTGCAACGTAGCCGTCCGGAGGCCAGTATTCTTGCGACAGTACATTCTCGTGAGCACGGCTGCCAGTAACCATCTTAAGTGGCTACTTTCTTGCCAAGTCTTTCCACAGTATCACAAAAGGAACATCCAGTTTCTCGTAGCCCTATTGCGCGACCTCTTTCAAACTCAGTGAGGTGTAGATAATGGCGTCTTTATCGCCTTAATGGCATCCTTGACTAACATCAAATCACTACGTCCCATCTCAAAGCTAACTAACGTTCACGACTGTTACAGCACGAATTTAAAGCAAACCTGATTTGCATCTTCAAAGTGGCGCTATTAGCGCCAATCTTAATCGTCAGATGAGAAATATGAAAAGATATCATCTTTCACATGTAGAAACACCCTTACAACTTTCATTCTTGTCGCGATTTTTGTTCGTCAGTCTATTTTCCTTCTGTTACTATGAGTCTCTTAATATTTTGTTGGAGCTGATAATTACATCTTCCAAATATTACGTTCATTTTTGTAGATTGTAGGGTACAATCAATCATGCGATACTGGTACACAGTGACAGGCACTGTCCACTTGAGAGAAGCGGCAGAAATCAAATACAAAAAAAGTTATTTGATGCGCCAGATCCAAGGAATGGGAATGCACGTATATCAGAAACAACATTTATTGTGAAAATGGTAACACCCTTGGTGGTCACAGCGAACTAACTGTTTGTGTTTTTGTTACAGTTAACAAATCTTTCACGGTACCATAGAGACCACTGACAGCGTCCAGTCAGTCAGATTAATACGCCTACATCAACGGACGCCTTTACAGTCAGGACTTTTCTCGTCTCTTGCTGATATTGCTCGGGATGCATGCCGTTGGGCTGTTCAACTCTTATTTCTTTCCCGTAGCGAGTATGCAGCTCTTCTGCCTGTCTAGATGGATAATTAACCGTTCATGCCCAGTGCTTATTTCTCGCCGACAAGCATTCGGCACTTTTCTCGCTCGCCGAAATAAAATCTCAAAGACCTCCCTCACTACGGGCTCTTTACATGGTTCGCACTCGATATCCTCACTTCACAAGATACAAGGTTTAAGAAAGTAATATAGCTCAGAGCTGAAGCACATAGTCTGGAAATTACAAAATTGTGCATCACTCTCTCCGCGAACAAAGTGGACACGGAATATTATTTCGCCAATTACAGAACTCTCAGGGAGTACATTCCGCTAACACACCGCATTTTACCGTAATTTAGCAGTCTCAGGTTCCTAAGGCAAGTCACAATAATGGCGAATAGCAAACATTTACCTACTGGATGATTTTATTGTGTGCTTTTTGCATCTTATATTTTTCCATCATGTTTTCTAATGTCATATTTGCCTCCATGCGACGAAATATCATATTGTTTGACCTATTGGATAAATTTTGTACGCTACAAACGAAGACTGCACATTATTACGTACTCCAGTTGCTGCAGTTTCCTGATCTCGAGACATGGCGACCGAGCGAAGTGGCACAGCGGCTAACAAACTGGACTCGTTTTTGGGAGGACGACGGTTCAAATTCGTGTCCCGTCATCCAGATTTAGGTTTTTCGTGAATTCCCTAAATCACTCCAGGCAAATTCCGGGATGGCACCTTAAAAGAACACTGACGATTTCCTGACCCATCCTTGAAACAATCCAGGCTTGTGCTCCGTCTTATGACCTCGATATCGACGGGACACAAACCCAATAGAAGACCTCGTTACTGCCTTCCTCTTCTGATTTCTGCAGGAACGTGTCAGACTCCATATTAGTATGAACGAGAGAAAACGACACATGATTGTTTTCAATTTACTGAAAGTTGTTTAACACTGTAGGCAGATCCCTAATGGCTTGGTTCAAATGGCTCTGAGCACTATGGGACTTAACATCTGAGGTCATCAGTCCCCTAGAACTTAGAACTACTTAAACCTAACTAACCTAAGGACGTCACACACATCCATGCCCGAGGCAGGATTCGAACCTGCGACCGTAGTGGTCGCGCGGTTCCAGACTGAAGCGCCTAGAACCGCTCGGACACTCAGGCCGGCGCAGATCTTTAAATGTCGTGCATGAACAACAAGATCTGAAGATGGGCAGTGTAGACCTAAACCGTTGATGTGTGATTTTAACATGACTGTGTCTGGAATAAAAGGTAGTTCAATCTTATATTTCAGTTTACCATTTCCAGCGTTTATTTAGGCAATTAAATCTTGGGATCGTTCCACGTAACTTCTTGTATTTCGAATACAGTACCGAGGGGTCACTGTTTGTGGGACGTGTTTTGAGAACAGCCTAGTTATTCCGAGAGGTGTATCTGACCTAAACTGCACAACTGCTTTTCCTTATAGAAGACAACGACAAACCTACCTCATCCAAGCATATCTAAAACTTGTCCAGTCTCCATCACTCTCTTGTAGATTAACCACTGAAACTCATATAACAGATCCATACGCCACACTGGTGCCAATCATAACCTCAAAACGAAAATCAGTTTCAGGACGTCAAATTAAATATCTCTCAACCGTCTAGTTTCTAACCTTATTTTATTTGGCAACCCTTTTTCAGCGTCTTACTACGCCATCTTCAGGCCACTGGCCGACGTATAGGAAGATTCTATCTCGGTTGTGATCAAAACAGTGGCCAGCGATACTGGTATTAATACACTCTTGGAAATTGAAATAAGAACACCGTGAATTCATTGTCCCAGGAAGGGGAAACTTTATTGACACATTCCTGGGGTCAGATACATCACATGATCACACTGACAGAACCACAGGCACATAGACACAGGCAACAGAGCATGCACAATGTCGGCACTAGTACAGTGTATAGCCACCTTTCGCAGCAATGCAGGCTGCTATTCTCCCATGGAGACGATCGTAGAGATGCTGGAGGTAGTCCTGTGGAACGGCTTGCCATGCCATTTCCACCTGGCGCCTCAGTTGGACCAGCGTTCGTGCTGGACGTGCAGACCGCGTGAGACGACGCTTCATCCAGTCCCAAACATGCTCAATGGGGGACAGATCCGGAGATCTTGCTGGCCAGGGTAGTTGACTTACACCTTCTAGAGCACGTTGGGTGGCACGGGATACATGCGGACGTGCATTGTCCTGTTGGAACTGCAAGTTCCCTTGCCGGTCTAGGAATGGTAGAACGATGGGTTCGATGACGGTTTGGATGTACCGTGCACTATTCAGTGTCCCCTCGACGATCACCAGTGGTGTACGGCCAGTGTAGGAGATCGCTCCCCACACCATGATGCCGGGTGTTGGCCCTGTGTGCCTCGGTCGTATGCAGTCCTGATTGTGGCGCTCACCTGCACGGCGCCAAACACGCATACGACCATCATTGGCACCAAGGCAGAAGCGACTCTCATCGCTGAAGACGACACGTCTCCATTCGTCCCTCCATTCACGCCTGTCGCGACACCACTGGAGGCGGGCTGCACGATGTTGGGGCGTGAGCGGAAGACGGCCTAACGGTGTGCGGGACCGTAGCCCAGCTTCATGGAGACGGTTGCGAATGGTCCTCGCCGATACCCCAGGAGCAACAGTGTCCCTAATTTGCTGGGAAGTGGCGGTGCGGTCCCCTACGGCACTGCGTAGGATCCTACGGTCTTGGCGTGCATCCGTGCGTCGCTGCGGTCCGGTCCCAGGTCGACGGGCACGTGCACCTTCCGCCGACCACTGGCGACAACATCGATGTACTGTGGAGACCTCACGCCCCACGTGTTGAGCAATTCGGCGGTACGTCCACCCGGCCTCCCGCATGCCCACTATACGCCCTCGCTCAAAGTCCGTCAACTGTACATACGGTTCACGTCCACGCTGTCGCGGCATGCTACCAGTGTTAAAGACTGCGATGGAGCTACGTATGCCACGGCAAACTGGCTGACACTGACGGCGGCGGTGCACAAATGCTGCGCAGCTAGCGCCATTCGACGGCCAACACCGCGGTTCCTGGTGTGTCCGCTGTGCCGTGCGTGTGATCATTGCTTGTACAGCCCTCTCGCAGTGTCCGGAGCAAGTATGGAGGGTCTGACACACCGGTGTCAATGTGTTCTTTTTTCCATTTCCAGGAGTGTAGATTTTTGATATAGCGATCACTTCAACCATCCTCGTATTGCTGGCCCCTGTTTTGATAACAACCGAGGTAGAACATTCTTACACGTCGGTCAGGTGCCTGAAGATGGCTTATTCAAAGGCTGAAACTGTTGCCAAATAACACAAGGTTCGAGATTAGACGGCTGAAAGGTGTTTCATTTGACATCCTGTATCGAACAGCCGAGTCCCGCAGCCATCTCTAGCAAGATAGATATACAGAGAAAATCATTTTGGTTAACAACGCCGCGCGGCATTAGCGGAGCGGTCTTAGGCGCTGCAGTCATGGTCTGTGGGGTGGTCCCGGCGGAGGTTTGAGTCCTCCCTCGGGCATGGGTGTGTGTGTTTGTCCTTAGGATAATTTAGGGTAAGTAGTGTGTAAACTTAAGGACTGATGACCTTAGCAGTTAAGTCCCATAAGATTTCACACACATATGAACATTTTTCAACAACGATGCTACAGCGACTGCTGCGACATAGCCGTTCTCAGTACAACGGAAAACCAGGGAAAGTTGCAAATTTCACTTTCTTTATTTAGGGTAAGTAGTGTGTAAACTTAAGGACTGATGACCTTAGCAGTTAAGTCCCATAAGATTTCACACACATATGAACATTTTTCAACAACGATGCTACAGCGACTGCTGCGACATAGCCGTTCTCAGTACAACGGAAAACCAGGGAAAGTTGCAAATTTCACTTTCTTTATTTACTTGATGAGTAGTTTCGGGCCGAGACCCATTTCAAATCAACCAGATGATCAAAATGGTATTGACGAAAATACAAGTTCCATGTTCAGAATCTATGCATAGTATGAAGCGCAAATGAACAACTACAGTGCAAGCAGATAACTCAGTTTGCACTTCATAATACGTATATAGTTTTGGCATGGTTTCTGTATTTTCGGAAGTGCCATTTTGACTATCTGGATGATTGGAAAATGGTACCCGGCCCGAAACTAGCCACCAAGTAAATAAAAAAAGTGAAATTTGCAACTTTGGCTGATTTTTCGTGTATTGATTAACAGAAGTTGCTGACCTGCAAATATTCCAGCATACTGTAAGTTCGTAGTAACGCTTCTGTTAGACTTACATGACATCCACAAACATTGCGTCTGCAATTGATGACATCAGACAAGCACTTTTTACAGCCTAGGAACGGCCCTGGTCCTATTAAAAAATCTTGGGTCACATTCAGGGTTACCTCTGCGGATGGAGCTGATGCAAGGTTCAAGATAACATGCTTAGATCTCCGTACAAGAACTCGTCAATCCAACCGCAAACATTAGCACTCAGCGCATTATGAGATTACGCCCACACACTGATGAAATACTTTGAAATTAGCAAGACACTCTGGAATCTGATACACTAACTTCTCTCGCACGTCAAATACTCGTAATGTACAAGATGTTTCACAGCTCCTATTACAGGAGGGTTGACTGTGGTGCTCAATTGACGCGCTGCACTCTCGACTTTGAAGAGACGCTTTTCGTCATGTAGAACAGAATTCGGCCAAGCACACTCGAAACATTGCCCATGCCATGGGCTCCTGTCGAACACACAGGTCGGAGTTCATTATCCCCTCTCTGGGTGTGCTATCAAGGGGATGTTTGAAAGAGATCCGATCTTCAAACTCATTTTATATCCAAACAGTATGTTTCCAAAACTTTATCTACTAATTCTCCTCTACAACGCCTAGACAATTTGTACTGTTTAATAAGGATAATTCGATGCTTACCGAATTGTTGTTTGCGAAATTAGAAGGCTATACGGTGATAGGATCTTTCTAATTATGTGGGACATACAAAAAGCAATTGCGGACGCAATTAACGAAACATACAGAAATAGTATGAACATTGTGTTTGTTGTACATTCAGTTTTTGGGACACTGAACACAGCATTATTCTTCCACGTAATTTTTTCCGCTGCAGAGTTTTACTCGAGGCGTCGGGCTCGATTTCGTGAGTTCTGATGTGGAAGCTTAACCTGTGCGATGGTAGCCAGTCGCTGAAAATTTCCAACGTCATTGACGAGGAGTTCTGCCAGAACAGGGTTTGCTCGTTAACGTGAAAACTTTTCCGCCGCGAATTGTAAGTTTACATTTACTGACAAGCTTCTGATTCTCTCCTCGCCTCGCCTCCACACGCCTTAGAACGCAATTCAGTTTCTCCTCTTCATTCCTGGAATTTAGAGGGCAGTATACAAGGAGGGATTGTGAATATTCAGGTATGTGCCAGAAACGGTAATTCGAAGCAAAAGATGTCTAGTAAACATGGGACCTAAAGTGCACAGCTTAAGAACTTTGAGCACTTCTTCATGTTCGATACCGTGAAACATATCTCTTCTGCTCCACGCTCTTTGCTTTCCATGTTTTGGGAGGAGGCAGTAAGGACAAAAACAAGAAAAAGATATCTACATCTACATATATACTCCGCTAGCGACCAAGCGGTGTGTGGCGGAGGGCACAATTCGCGCCAAAGTTATATCCCCCCCCCTCTGTTCCACTCGCGGATCGCGCGAGGGAAAAAAGACTGTCTAAACACCTCAGTACGAGCTCTAATTTCCCTGATCTTCGAATGGTGATCATTACGTGATTTGACAGTTGATGGTAAAAATATATGCTCTACATCCTCGGTGAAGATTGGATTTCGGAATTTAGTGAGTAGCCCCTTCCGAATAGCGCGCCGTCTATGTGCAAGTGTGTCCCACTTCAAACTTTCTATGAGATTTGTAACGCTCTCGCGATGGCTAAATGTACCAGTCACGAATCTTGCCGCTCTTCTTTGGACCTTCTCAATCTCTTGAATCAGACCCAACTGGTAAGGGTTCCACAGACGAACAATACTCTAAGACTGGACGAAGTAACGTATTGTAAGTTATTTCCTTTGTTGAAGGACACTCATCGCTTCAGGATTCTACTAATAAACCGCAATCTAGAGTTCGCCTTACCTGTTACTTGTGTAATCTGACCATTCCATTTGAGATCATTTAGAATAGTCACACCCAGATACTTAACTGATGTTACCGCTTCCAGAGACTGGGCATTTATTTTGTACTCGAACATTAATGGGGATTTTCGACTTGTTATACGCAGTAGGTTACACTTACTAATATTGAGAGATAACTGCCAGTCATTACACCACGCATTCATTTTCCGCAAATCCTCATTGATTTGTTCAAACTTTCGTGTGATACTACTTTCCTGTAGACTACAGCATCATCGGCGTACAGTCTAATGCCGCTGTCAATACCATCAACCAGATCGTTTATGTAAATCGTAAAAAGCAGCGGACCTATTACGCTACCCTGGCGCACACCTGAAGTTACGCTTGTTTCTGTTGAAGTCACCCCGTTCAGGACGACATACTGCTCCCTGTTTGTTAGAAAACTTTCTACCCAACCGAATATGTCATCGGATAGACCGTAAGCGCGCACTTTTTGGAGCAAGCGGCAGTGCGGAACTGAGTCGAACGCCTTTCGAAAGTCGAGAAATATGGCATCAACCTGGGAGCCGGTATCTAGAGCCTGTTGTATATCAAGCACAAAGAGGGCCAGCTGTGTCTCGCATGACCGCTGTTTCCTAAAACCGTACTGGTTTCTGTAGATGAGCTTCTCAGAGTCTAGAAAAATCATTATGTCTGAACACAAAATATGTTCCATGATTCTACAACAAATCGATATCAGTGAAATTGGCCGGTAATTATGTGCATTTGATTTTCTGCCCTTTTTGTAGATTGCTATGATCTGGGCCTTCTTCTAGTCCCGTGGAACTTTCCACTGTTTCAAACATGTGCTCTAAAATGTATACCTTAAGACGTGCAGCATTAGTTCAGTAGAAGAGACGTGTTTCACTGTAGCGAAGATGAAAAAGTGCTCGTAGCTCTTAACCTGTGCACTTCCGAGTCCAGGTTTATTCGACTTTTTTTCATGTTTTGGTCCATACTAACAAAATATGGAAAGTAAAGATCTTACAGTAGAAGAGCTGTGTTTCACAGTATCGAAGACGAAGAAGTGCTCAGGACTCTTAAGATATGCATATTAGAGCGACTATTCACAAAAATGTTTTGCTTGGAATCCCTAAATACTGGCCATTCCTCCTCGGACATCCTATATAGCGGACATCGCGTGATGTCGAGTTTCTTGACCCACAGAAAGCCTTCAAAACAGTTCACACTGCGGTCTAGCAAAACGAATGAAACATTTGAAAGGAAACGCAATTGGACTGAAGACTTCCTAGCAAAAACGAACTCCGTACGTCGTTCTTAACGTAGAGGCGACGGGGGAAGTGAGGGTAACGTTAGGCGCACCTCGAGGTAGTGTGATAGGGTGGCTGCGGCTCAAGAGCTACATCTACCACTCTGCAATTCACATTTAAGCGCTCGACAGAGGGTTCACAGAACCATGTCAGAGCATTTGTCTACCGTTCCTCTCTCAAACAGCACGCGACAAAAGCGAACACTTAAAGCTTTGCGTGCAGTTTCTGATTTCTCTTATTTTATTACGATGGTCATTTATCGCTATGTAGGTGTGAATCAACAAAATATTCCAGAATTTGCGGGAGAAGTAAGATGATTGATATTTGCCACCCCAAATCTCGTTTCACGTCCGTAAAAATCTCTCCCCTTTATCGCGAAAATACGCTACTGGCCATTAAAATTGCTAAACCAAGAAGAAATGCAGATGATAAACAAGTATTCATTGGACAAATACATTATACTAGAACTGACTTGTGATTACATTTTCACGCAATTTGGGTGCATAGATCCTGAGGAATCAGTACCCAGAGCAACCACCTCTGGCCTTAACAACGGCCTTGATACGCCTGGGAATTGAGTCAAACAGAGCTTTGATGGCGTGTGCAGGTACAGCTGCCCATGCAGCTTCGACACGATTCCACAGTTCATCAAGAGTAGTGACTGGCGTATTGTGACGAGCCAGTTGCTCGGCCACCATTGACCAGACTTTTTCAATTGGTGAGAGATCTGGAGAATGTGCTCGCCAGGGCAGCAGTCGAACATTTTCTGTATCCAGAAAGGCCCGTACAGGACCTGCAATATGCGGTCGTGCATGTAGGGTTTCGCAGAGATCGAATGAAGGGTAGAGCCACGGGTCGTAACACATCTGAAATGTAACGTCCACTGTTCAAAGTCCCGTCAGTGCGAACAAGAGGTGACCGAGACGTGTAATCAATGGCACCCCATACCATCACGCCGGGTGATACGCCAGGATGGTGATGACGAACACACGCTTCCAATGTGCGTTCACCGCGATGTTGCCAAACACCGATGCGACCATCATGATGCTGTAAACAGAACCTGGATTCATCCGAAAACATGACGTTTTGCCATTCGTGCACCCAGGTTCGTCGTTGAGGCGCTCCTGTCTGTGATGCTGTGTCAAGGGTAACCGCAGCCACGGTCTCCGAGCTGGTAGTCCATGCTGATGCAAACTTCGTCGAACTGTTCGTGCAGATGGTTGTTGTCTTGCAAACGACCCCATCTGTTGACTCAGGGATCGAGACGTGGCTGCACGATTCGTTACAGCCATGCGGATAAGATGCCTGTCATCTCGACTCCTAGTGATACGAGGCTGTTGGGATCCAGCACGGCGTTCCGTATATCCTTCCTGAATCCACCGATTCCATATTCTGCTAACAGTCATTGGATCTCGACCAATGCGAGCAGCAATTTCGCGATACGGTAAACTGTAATCACGATAGGCTACAAGCCGTCCTTTATCAAAGTCGGAAACGTCATGGTACGCATTTCTCCTCCTTACACGAGGCATCACAACAACGTTTCACCAGGCAACGCCGGGCAACTGCTGTTTGTGTATGAGAAATCGGTTGGAAACTTTCCTCATGTCAGCACGTTGTAGGTGTCGCGACCGGCGCCAACCTTGTGTGAATGCTAATCAGTTGCATATCATAGCATATTCTTCATGTCGGTTAAATTTCGCGTCTGTAGCACGTCATCTACGTGGTGTAGCAATTTTAATGGCCAGTAGTGTACAAAATGAACTGCCCTTCTTTGATCTTTTTCGATGTACTCCGTCAATATTATCCAGCAAGGACCCCATACCGCGTGGCAGTACTCCAGAACGAGGCGGTCTAGCGTAGTCTAGACAGTCTCTTTTGCAGATTTATTGCACCTGCTAAATGTTCTGCCAGTGAAACGTATTCTTTGGTTCGCCCTCCCCACGACATTTTTTTGTGATAGTTCCAGTTTAAGTTGTTCGTAATTTTAATACCTAGGTATTTAGCTGAATCGAAAACCTACAGATTTGTGCGATTCCTCGCGCAACTAAACTTTAACGGATACGCAAATGACCTGGCGGATAACGTCTGTAGTCCTGTGAGGCTGCTCACATACGACGCAGTTGTGTACAGATAGGTGAAATTGCTAGAAAACTGTCAGAAATGCAGAGAGACTTGTAGATACTCAATACTCAACGTCAGAACTAGTGCGCATAGCCCCGAAAACAGTCTATTTGAGGATTGTCCAGCAGTTTCATAATTATGTCGCTGTTTCAAGTAATGTTGGTATGTGCAGATCAAGAGCGTATTCCACTGGACTTTTACAACGCAAAATACGATTGGTGATCCCATCAGGGCGCCTGAGATGCACATATGAAGCTTCGGAATCGATAGCATGTAAAACTAAGACTAACAAATACAGTTGTAGGGAGTGAAAAGTGTCTTTTCGTCAATATTAAACGCCTGACGTTCCTGTACCTTCCGCAATAAAGAAAGAAGTAATTTGTAACAAAAATGTAGTCAGAAGATGAAGTGGCAACTAGAAATCATCCCAACATTCATAATACTGCGACCCTGCGCGCGCTTTTTCAAGCAGGATTTGAACTGAAAAAAACGTGGCAGGTACTCCAGGAAGTTTAGCGGTCTCACAGGACAGGAGAAATAATGGACAGTGATTCGTTCCATAACAATCCAGTTTGCTCACTGTGTTTATTATTCGTTCATCATCGTCGTCGTTGTGAAAGAGAACAGAAGAAATGGTGGACCCACCCTAAACTAAGTGACAGGTCAACAAAGTGAGGAACTGAAGGAATATCCAGATAAGTTTTTGACTGTTATCGAATGTCAGTTAATTCATTCGAAAAACTGTTATATGTGTAGTGAAGAAACATTTCTAAAACAAATAAAGTGATGAGGTATTGTGTTAGTGTGGGAGAGAGACTAGTTGTTACCACAAGATAAGTGCCATTAACGCTTAGAACCAAATGAATACAATCACAATATTTATTACAATGACATGTATCATGTTGGCGTTATGAATTGACTAATGATATGCAGTTTGTTTGGAGGGCGATGGAAGGTTGATCAAGGTGTCATCAAATAAAACTATTTTGGGTTGTGCTCGTGGCTGTACTGATCTTTCAGGATAAGACTGCACTAATTGCAAAAATATCACTTGAAAGTCAAGTTTGTCTGTTTGGCTGAATGTCTTAATTACTGGAATGTCGGAAAGTAAAACATTTCACCAGGATCTGCATTCTGGGGAAGTCCTCCTACATTATTTTTAATTACACTGAGAATTTCCTATTCTAATGGGTATGGAGATATTTGCTTTTTCCTCTACTGTCTCGGAGTCCCAAAGGTGCAGCTGAAATATTTGGCGACAGTACAGTTTCGTCAACTGACTCCTCCCTGCTTGTCTTGCAAACATTTTTTCTTTGCACTGTAGTGACTAAAGCAGACGGCTCATACAATATAAATTCTTAATATGTCTCAATAACTCACTCTCTTAATTGAAAGCATGACTGGGGAAAGGGAATTTGCTTGTTACAGAGGTAATGCTTCTTATTCTTCACTGCATCATCACTTCTACCTTCTTGCTATTTTGAGGTTCTCAGATAACTTTTCCAACATTTCTGTGTCTCCTTGCGTAAACTACATTTTATATACGTTATAAAACACCGATTTTAATTAAAAATTATGCACAGACGTTAAATTTGACACAATCGAAATGTCTTTGAAGCTGTCCCACCAGTACACCTCTTCCATGTGTATTTTTGGCTGACTAAGCATTTGTCCTGTGTGAAAACCCTTAAGATCTTATCCAGCAGTAAAAGTGACGCCTCAAAAAAGAAAAGAGAAAGTGTCCGCATTGGCATTGAAATACACCTCGGAAAAGACGTATATTTTTTTATTTGTTTTTATCTTATGATGAAATAATTACTCTGTATGGTGACCACTTGTTGAAATATAATGTCGTGCGTGAAAATATTAATATTGGCGTGTGTGTGTGTGTGTGTGAATTTTTAAGGGACCAAACTACTGAGGTCGTCAGTCCCTAAGCCTACACACTACTTAACCTAACTTAAACTAACTTACGCTAAGGACAACACACACACCCATGCCGGAGGGAGGACTTGAACCTCCGACAGGGTCAGCCGGCCAGACCGTGGCAAGAAGCCGCCTGGACTGTGGCAAGACGCCGAAGACCGCGCGGCTACTTAAATCTCTTTAAAATTTTTCTTTTCTTTAAATTATTTGTTAGAGGAAGGTTGGGGAGTTTAGACTTCCTCTTCTTGTAGACATCTCAGTTGTCTCTTGCGAAACAATCGAAGGTATGTGTGTTGGGCTCTATGGACTTTCTCATTTATTGAACAACAATTATCACTTTTCTGCTAAATGTGTCTCAATCATCTGTAGAATCCATTTAGCGAGAATGCATTAATTTTGTTGTTCAGAAAGATATAACAGGATTGTGCACTCATTGAGACCAGAACATCCGATACCTTATCACGTCACGTCGTTTGAGTATTACGTACGTACAATGTTGAATGTGTTCATTCTTTTCTACGAAGCCCGAGGCAATACGCATTACCATCTTTGACGTGGAAATCATTAAAATATCTTCGAGGTCAGAATGGTTTCAAACAATGTCGATGTACATGAGCCTGATACACCAAAAGGCAAAGGTGAAGAACAATGGTACACGAAGGATAATGAAGGTGATGAAATATAATACGGCAATCAATTCCAATTTGATGTGTGTTAAAATAATAGCCGCACCGCGCCATCGTATTTGTGAAGTGTCTTTCCTGAGACGAACCTTCCTTAATGCAGTGTATACTTTTTACCTATTTTAAATGTTTTTCACTTTTTATTCTGCCAGTAAAGAAGAACACGTTACAGCTGGCGGCTGGCGGCTCGCGACCAGACAAATCGTATGTACATGGAGTACGCCCATATAACGCCTGACGAGAAGAAAAAATACCTAAATCAATCCAAGGAAGCCGGAAAGTTAAAAAAAAGTATAAATTTTTATCTATTAAAAACGAGAAAGAAGATAGCAGCTATGGCAACGAACAGCAAAATATCAAGTCCGGGCATCACTGGCTTACTTTTTGCTCTTTAATGTCATGAATTTTGAGGTTTTGACATAGATGTATTATATCCCATCAGGAAATTTGTCAGTTACCAAGTCTAAGAATCTGTAATTGTGTTAATTGTGTGCTCAAGGATCGTGGCATTAAGATGGCCGCTTTTGCATTTCACGTAGCAAAGACGTCGGCAAGATCCTGTGCTGTTTTATAATGTGGCGTGCTCCTGTTTCAAAATTCAGTAAGAATCTCGTTATTACCAACTGCATTGCTTGCACACACGCAAACTCAAGTGAAGTCAATAACATTAATTTTCAGTATTACTAGCTGTGTTACAACGAAATTTGTAAAGTTGATAAGGAGCACGTAGAGGAAATACTAAGCCCAGAAAATGTCGGAAACGGCAACATAGAGGAATCTAACGCCAAAATTACAGGCGCGGCCGTCATTGAGACTAAGGGACAAATACATGCGTCCCCACCTGAACCCGTTCAACAAACGCTTGCACTACCAGATCCGTTTGCCTTACCAAAAATTAGAAGCCATGATGAGTGGCACATTAAGGAGTGGTTCAAGATCTTAACTCGAAACTAAGCAATGCGACAGGAGACAGGATGACCAAATTAAAATACATTAGATCAAGTATCTAAACAACAGTCAAACCTGATAAACAGTTTTGAACATTTAGCAAAGGTATGCTTTCCCGTGCTTGCTTTAAATTTTTATGGTAACGTGATCCCTGATATGTTTGTAGATTTTGTTTTCCTACTCATTTTAATAAAATATTCTAAGTAATGTTTGTGTTCAAATTGATACGTTTATTTAGAATTTCTTGAGGGTAATTTTGTATATGTGATTATATTTATATCTATTCATTAATTTTCATTAATGGTCCTTTTCGCGCAATGTGTAAGACATTGACAGCCCATTCTATATCGTCCCCTGTGTGGCGTTCTGTTTTTAAGTGGCAGAAGAAAGTTGATGGGTTACTCTCCCTCTCTTTGATATGTTCTCGGTATCAAATACTGAAATCCCGTCCATTTGACCTATATGTAGAATTTATCGCATACTTTAGATTGAATTTTATATACGCCTGGGTCGACTATATGGTTAGTTTTGTTTGCCCGGATGTAGTAGTGTCGTTCTGGTATTCCAATTCTATGTTTGTGTGTTTTAGTAATGCGTTAATTATGTGAGATATCAGTCCTAGATATGTAACAGGTTTATCTATTTTTTTCTTTTCGTTTGTTATCGTCTTGTCAGCGTTATTTCGTTATGTATGGTATTCGAATCCAGGCGTGTATAAAATTCAGTGTGAAGTTGCGATAAATTCTGTACAGGTCAAACAGGACGGCATTTCAGTATTCGATACTGAGAACATGTTAGAGACAGAGCGAAACACAACGGACGATACAGAACGGGCTGTCGATGTTTCACACATTGCACAAAATCGACCACTAATGAATATTCTTGAAGAGATCAAATATATCCACAGGCACAAAATTACCCTTAAGCAATTGTAAATTGACGTAATCGATTTGAAGCACAAACATACACAGAAAATTTAACTGAAATTATTCTCCCAAACACAAGATGGGTAGAAAAACAAAATCTACAAATTTAGCAAATGATTTAGATATGCGAAAGAAAGAGAATATTAATCAAATGGCGAAAGAACAATCAGATCAGATTAAATTAACACTGGATCAGATATCGAAAGAACATTCAGATCAGATTAAATTAAGACTGGGTCAAGTATCGAAATAACAGCCAGATTTAAGCAGACTAACTGTTGATCAGGTTGCGAAAGACAATGATAGCAGATCAGTGTGAATTTCGCGGGAATACGTTCCGAAATAACAGTAATAAACTACGCGTTTCAATATATACCAGATGCGATACAACGATTACCGAATGATGTGGGCGCAGAAAAGACAGCGCAGATCATAATGGAAACATTAGTACAAGAGCTCATAGCTCAATTCCAGAATTTGGATGTGTACCAAGAAAGAAAAATCTAAGATAGTTTTAACGGGTAATTTGGGGATGACTTTTCGTCCTGGCTACAAACACAAATGGCGTGCACTGACGAATCACTTAGTACTGAGTTATGTGTGGCTGCATAGATTGTAAGCCAAGAAACGGTGCGTGAATGCAGCGTATTTGAACGATGTAGAAAACGAGTTAATGCAAATTAAAGTTGAATTACAGTGTGAGATATCACAATGATGTAACGAAGGTAATGCTCAGGTTAGCAGCCTGCGGCAAGAGTTGGCAGCGATAAAAGGTGCCGTGCATGAACCGTCGCCGATAAGCACACACACTGATGATGTGTTTGTGAACTCACATAGACAGTACAGTGAAGCAACAGGACTGATCAGTCTCTCTAAAAATAGTTCATTCGATTAGGAAGGTGCAAGCCGACTCTGTCGGCTATCGGCTACCCTGTTAGAAGAGGGTCTACTGAAACACCGACAATTCCAGGTGTTTTTGCAGAGGAGGCTCCACATCCGGTTATGTACGTAAGAGGATTCAGAGGACCTCAAACATGGAATGACCAAACAGAAAATTAACCTACTCACAGCATATATGGAGATGCCGATCTTTGGGCTGCTGAAACAGCTGACGATGAATTTGGAAGAGCCTTCTTGAACAAATACTGGTCTCCATCGATTCAGGAACGACTTCGGAAGGAGGTATACGATAACGAGCCTTACAACATAAAACAAGGCAGTTTAAGGACGTATTTTGTGTGATACTTGCACAAGACGAGATATTGGATAACGATGTTATCAAATTACTTGAGTCCAAATTGCCCACATACATGAAGAAAAATTAATACATGAGCAGCAGACAGATTTGATACAGTTCATGTCAGTGCTGGACTCGCTGGTCTCATACACGACGATTTAAAAGGCAGTTCTGGCAACGGAGGTGCCCAGCAGGCGACGGTCGGCAACACTCACAGCAATCACTGTAAGAACGTCGGCTGGAGTGGCAACGGCACACAGCAACTCGGCGGGCTGCGAATACAAACTGAACGCCGAACAAAAATAACACTCCTTACGATAACAAAAGCAGGAAAAACGAGCACAGATTTCGTTCGGAGTAGAATAACAACGGTAGCGAGAACCGTAACTGGGAGCATGACCAGGATATGCCTGAGGGCAACACCAAAAGAGCAACATGGGACCACACCATGTCAACAGTACGAACGCAGTTGGGGGCCTCATCCGTCCAATAACCTGAACTGGTCGCAATCTGGTAACCACAACTGGTCGCCACCCCATAATCAGTCTACTGGGATAGTGCAGGTGTTGGACAGTCACGCCCCACAGGCCCCAAATGGATTAACAAGCTAGGCACGAGTTACCGAGCCCTCCGTTAGATATCGTGGGATAGAGTGAGGGCACTAGATGTGATGCCAATATAACCATGCTGCGATACAACTATGATTCACACATTCGTAATGAATTATACCGTGAAGAGCCAAAGAAACTGGTGATTATGAAGATGAGGTCCCATACTCGTAGGAGCGTAAGGGGACGATGCAGGAGACCCACACCGCCGTATTAGGCAAGGTCCTAGCGGAGGTGGTTTGCCATTGCCTTCCTCCGACCGTAAGGGGGATGAATGATGATGATGAAGAAGACACAGCAACACCCAGTCATCTCGATGCAGGAAAAATCCCTGACCCCGCCGAGCTGCGGCCAAGAAACTGGTACGCCTGCCTAATATCACGAAGGGCCGCCACGAGCACGCAGAAGTACCGCAACACGATGTGGCATGGACTCGACTAATGCCTGAAGTACTGCTGGAGAGAATTGACAGCATTAACCCTGCGGGCTGTCCATAAATCCGTAAGAGTACGAGAGGATCGAGATCTCTTCTGAACAGCACGTTGCAAGGCATCCCAGATATTCTCAGTAACGTTCATGTCTGGGGAGTTTGGTGGCCAGCGGAAGTGTTTCAACTCAGAAGCCACTCTGAAGCAATTCTGGACATGTGGGGTGTCGCACTGTCCTGCTGGAATTGCCCAAGTCCGTCGGAATGCACAGTGAACATGAACGGATGTAGGTGAACAGACATGCTGTTTGCCGTGCGGGATTAGCCGGGCGGTCTGAGGCGCTGCAGTCATGGACTGTGCGGCTAGTCCCGGCGGAGGTTCGAGTCCTCCCTCGGGCATGGGTGTGTGTTCAAATGGTTCAAATGGCTCTGAGCACTATGGGACTTAACATCTGAGGTCATCAGTCCCCTAGATCTTAGAACTACTTAAACCTAATTAACCTAAGGACATCACACACATCCATGCCCGAGGCAGGATTCGAACCTGCGACCGTAGCAGTCGCGCGGTTCCGGACTGCGCGCCTAGAACCGCTAGACCACCGCGGCCGGCATGGGTGTGTGTGTTTGTCCTTAGGATAATTTAGGTTACGTAGTGTGTAAGCTTAGGGACTGATGACCTTAGCAGTTAAGTCCCGTAAGATTTCACACACATCTGAACATTTGAACATGCTGTTTACGTACGTGTCATCTGTCACAGTCGTATCCAGCCGTTTCGGCGTCCCATATCAATCCAACTGCACACACCCCACACCATTACAGACTCTCCACCAGCTTGATCAGTCCGACCAGGTAACATGTTTCCTGTCATCAACAGACCAATGTCGGTGTTGATGGGCCCAGGCGAGGCGTAAAGCTTTGTGTCGCGCAGTCATGAACGGTACACGAGTAGGCCGTATGGATGATGTTACGCTGAATGGTTGTTGATAGCCCAGCATTGAAATCGGCAGGAATTTGCGGAAGGGTTGCACTACTGTCACGTTGAACGATACTCTTGAATCGTCGTTGGTCTCGTTCTTGCAGGATCTTTCTCCGGCCGCAGCGATGTCGAAGAATTGATGTTTTACCGGATTCAGTTTTGGTGCACTAGTGAAATGGTCGTACGGGAAAATCCCCACTTCATCACTAACTTGGAGGTGCGGCGTCCCATCGCTCGTGCGCCGATTATAACAACAGTTTAAACTCACTTAAACCGTGATAACCTGCCATTGTAGCAGCAGTAACCGCTGTAACAACTGCGCCAGACACTTGTCTTATATAGGCGTTGCCGGCCGCAGCATCGTATTCTGTCTCTTTACATATCTCTGTATTTGAATACGCTTGCCTATACCATTTTCTTAGGCGATTCTCTACCACATTCAAGATTCTTTATTCCGCGCTACGATTCGTAGAACGTTATCCTTTCGTTGATTATTCAATCTTTGCATCATGGTCACCTCCCCCTTTGCAGTCCCCTCCATTAGTTCCGAATGGGGGACTACTCCGGAATCTTTTTCCATCGGAGCGATCATCGTAACACTTTTTCAATTACAGGCCACATGCCTGTGGATACACGTTATGTGTCTTTAATGCAGTGGTTTGCATTGCCTTCTGCATCCACACGCCTTTGATCTTTGCTGATTCTTCCGCCTTTAGGAGAAGTTTCACACCCCAAGGACAAGTGAGTGCCCTGAACCTCTGTCCGCTCCTCCGTCCTCTTTGACAAGGCCGTTGGCAGAATGAGGGTGAATTCTTATGCCGGAAGGCTTCGGCTGCCAATGCGTATATTTAATAAAAATTTAAGCGATGGCGGGTCGCGAATCCAGGGGCGAAGACGTTTTAATGACTTAGCAAGGACACTACCCGGAGACCACGGGTATGATACGAATGTGTACCACTTACCACGTGTAACAAGAATGTTCTTCAGTGTTTCGATTTAAGACATTTGGTTTGTTGGACGCTCAACTGCGCTGTCATCAGTGCCGGTACAAACTCCCAGTTTTTACACAGTCCAATTTTTACACACTCCAGTCTAGCCGCTGTCGCGAATGACGACGACGACGATGATGATGATGAAATGATGAGGACAACACAAATACCCAGTCCCTGACCAGAGAAAATCCTCAAACATGCCGGGAATCGAACCTGGGAGCCCGTGATCCAGAGGCAGCAACGATAGCTACTAGACCATGAGCTGCGAACTTATGATTTAAGGCTCAAAGATGCGGAGTTCTAGAGAGTAATTATTAAATGAATCACACCAACTAATTTAACTTGTAAACAACTAGGTTAATAGTGTGGTCACGTAGATTCTAATTATTTTTCTTGTGTACCATTATCTAAGTGTATTAAAATTACGCACTATAATCAAGATGAACTGTGAATGGGTGTGAAAATAGAACACTAGTTTCAGTATTGTTCCTGCGTATGTAAATGAAATGCGACTGTAAACATGTGAGCATGATGATAGTCACCGATAACGTGGCGTAAATTTATTAGCTGACCAGGAGAAAACCCAGAGTTCGACGAACTGTATAGTTAGACATCGGCATTAGTGCAAACAGTTCAGCGTTGTCAAACATATGGCTTAGTGAGGCTGGACAAATGAAGGAAGCAATTCCGATAGCATAATAATTAAATAAACTAAGTTGAAAATAAAACTGTAGATTAGCTGCATATTTAAGTAAGAGACAGAAAATTTTAAACGAAGCTAGTAAGTTATTATTTTTTAGATTTTTTATTCTTACGTAAATGCAAGTTCATACATACGTAACCAGATGGGCTACGGTGGTCTTTGGTGAACCAAAGCGTTCAAAGACACTTACTGAGAAGAGCAGGAGTGCTTGTAGTGTGTTTTTGTGTGTGATTTGTTTGGTACTGATTTACGTTCATGAAGCCTGTGGTAGTAAAGCCTTTTGGTATTTTATGGGAACAAACAAGGATGTGCTACTAGTGTATAATGTGGTGCAAACATATTTGTACATAAGCATTTAAAGCAAGAAATTTAAAATTAAAAGAAAAGGTAACATGAAGACAAATCTTTATGTATAAGACCCTTGATCACATACGGAAGTGATAAGATGGTAAATCATTAATGTAAATAATAACTTTAAATTAATAACTGCACAATGTTTATGAAAGTTTTAAAGTTATTGCAAATAAAAATGAATGTACTTTGTCGTCCAAACAAGATACAGCCAGTGCAAAAGCACTGCAGGTGCAAAGACGCGAGCTGGTCTAGTGCTATAGGGACTCGCCACTTACGCGAGTTCCACCACTGCCACGGGCGGCGCTGAGGATGAAGATATCGACTTCGTCTCTGTCAACTTCCGTCAGAGTACAATCCGCCAATGACCGGACGACAACGGACAAAAAGCCTACTCAGAAGATAGAAGAGCAGTTCTCGCCCACTTGGTTACAGATCATCGTCCAGGGCTGACTTAGACAGGGAACGTCGTTTAGTGGACTCTTGGATGTGAACAGCAGTTGTTGTAATTGCATTTGCTATGTATGTACTGTGAACTCTACCTACGATTACTTGCAATCAGCCACTGAGGGCCTTTCTTGTGCTATGTTACACTCCTGGAAATTGAAATAAGAACACCGTGAATTCATTGTCCCAGGAAGGGGAAACTTTATTGACACATTCCTGGGGTCAGATACATCACATGATCACACTGACAGAACCACAGGCACATAGACACAGGCAACAGAGCATGCACAATGTCGGCACTAGTACAGTGTATATCCACCTTTCGCAGCAATGCAGGCTGCTATTCTCCCATGGAGACGATCGTAGAGATGCTGGAGGTAGTCCTGTGGAACGGCTTGCCATGCCATTTCCACCTGGCGCCTCAGTTGGACCAGCGTTCGTGCTGGACGTGCAGACCGCGTGAGACGACGCTTCATCCAGTCCCAAACATGCTCAATGGGGGACAGATCCGGAGATCTTGCTGGCCAGGGTAGTTGACTTACACCTTCTAGAGCACGTTGGGTGGCACGGGATACATGCGGACGTGCATTGTCCTGTTGGAACAGCAAGTTCGCTTGCCGGTCTAGGAACGGTAGAACGATGGGTTCGATGACGGTTTGGATGTACCGTGCACTATTCAGTGTCCCCTCGACGATCACCAGTGGTGTACGGCCAGTGTAGGAGATCGCTCCCCACACCATGATGCCGGGTGTTGGCCCTGTGTGCCTCGGTCGTATGCAGTCCTGATTGTGGCGCTCACCTGCACGGCGCCAAACACGCATACGACCATCATTGGCACCAAGGCAGAAGCGACTCTCATCGCTGAAGACGACACGTCTCCATTCGTCCCTCCATTCACGCCTGTCGCGACACCACTGGAGGCGGGCTGCACGATGTTGGGGCGTGAGCGGAAGACGGCCTAACGGTGTGCGCGACCGTAGCCCAGCTTCATGGAGACGGTTGCGAATGGTCCTCGCCGATACCCCAGGAGCAACAGTGTCCCTAATTTGCTGGGAAGTGGCGGTGCGGTCCCCTACGGCACTGCGTAGGATCCTACGGTCTTGGCGTGCATCCGTGCGTCGCTGCGGTCCGGTCCCAGGTCGACGGGCACGTGCACCTTCCGCCGACCACTGGCGACAACATCGATGTACTGTGGAGACCTCACGCCCCACGTGTTGAGCAATTCGGCGGTACGTCCACCCGGCCTCCCGCATGCCCACTATACGCCCTCGCTCAAAGTCCGTCAACTGCACATACGGTTCACGTCCACGCTGTCGCGGCATGCTACCAGTGTTAAAGACTGCGATGGAGCTCCGTATGGCACGGCAAACTGGCTGACACTGACGGCGGCGGTGCACAAATGCTGCGCAGCTAGCGCCATTCGACGGCCAACACCGCGGTTCCTGGTGTGTCCGCTGTGCCGTGTGTGTGATCATTGCTTGTACAGCCCTCTCGCAGTGTCCGGAGCAAGTATGGTGGGTCTGACACACCGGTGTCAATGTGTTCTTTTTTCCATTTCCAGGAGTGTATATGCAGTGTTGCAGACTTCATTATTCAACGAGTCACAAAGATAAGTAAACCATGTATAGCTGTGTAATGGTGTCAGGAGAAATTGTCTTTGCGGTGTACGCATCAGAAGCCGTTTCAGGAACTCATCAACTCGGCCTACTGAAACAACTGTGGCAACTCGGCCTCCACAGCAGTAGCGACGAGGCCATTACAAAACTGGCGACGAGGGTTTACAAAAGAATAACTGCGATTCGTTTGGGACATAAACTGTACAGAGCCCAAATAGGTGGATGCGAAGTGTATACAAAGGTAGTGAAAATGTGTCGCGGTGTGGACAAGAGTGTGGGTGAAGTATTCATGTTAACGTACGTGAAACAATTGTGGACGCTCATGTGAGTGATGAACACAAGTGATGTATGTACAGTGACACAGTGAACAGGAACAAAAAAATATAGTGAGGAGGTATTTAACTTCTGTGGTATCGAATGGTGACGTGTAGGGCAAATCCCAGTAGCAAATGTTCACTCTTCAAGTGAAGCAAAGCACTTCTGAGATCACCATGTAAGTCACACGAATGAAATGCTGGACATCGAAGACCACTTCTAACGGCGTCGATAATACTCTCTGTGGCTACAGCCAATTGTCATTTTTCAAATGTACTTGCGTAACCAGTGCAATTCTGAACTAACTGGAAACTATAATTAAAACCAACCATCTAACGATGCTTTGACGAGTGCCAGTTCTGGTGATCACGAAATGTACAAACACTAGTAAGTAAAAGGCTTAATACCGCGCAATGAACAAAAGACGGTTGATGTCATAATAGAGACGAAAAAACATTAGCTTTTAATGTGCATACTAACATTAATAAAGCGAAGTGAAATCCCCGTTATCTTGTATGGGTAGAGTAAATAAAAGCAGGCACATAAAAACAAACAATCAAAACTGTTGCAAAATGAAAGATCGGTGAAAATTACTTTACTACTATTGTTTTTTGCTGTGTACGGTGAAACAGGCTATGTACTGTACAGAACTGATTCTGCGGGGCAACCGTTGCAACCAACCAACCCTGACGAGCACTCACTGGCAAGATCAGCCAAGCAATGCAACCGACGATAGACCCGGCTCTGCACAAACGACTGCGGCGACCCGACGGCCGTCTTGCCTCTCCGACGTTACGGCGATCCACCTAACCACGACGCTCATCACATGACAACAATTTTGGCGTCACAACTCAAAATTGTTATAAAAATATTTCTTCTACAAAGACTATATCCGCATTAATAAAAATAAAACCAAGATTCCATAGTATAATAGAATTAAAATATAAACTGAGAGACGTCAATGACCTCTATACAGGGTGGTCCACTGATAGTGACCGCGCCAAATATCTCACTAAATAAGCATCAAACGAAAAAAACTACAAAGAACGAAACTCGTCTAGCTTGAAGGGGGAAACCAGATGGCGCTATGGTTGGCCGCTACATGGCGCTGCCATAGGTCAAACGGATATCAACTGCGTTTTTTTAAAATAGGAACCCGTTGTTTTATTACATATTCGTGTAGTACGTAAGGAAATATGAATGTTTTAGTTGGACCACTTTTTTCGCTTTGTGATAGATGGCGCTGTAATAGTCACAAACGTATAAGTATGTGGTATCACGTAACATTCCGCCAGTGCGGACGGTATTTGCTTCGTGATACATTACCCGAGTAAAATGTACCGTTTACCAATTGTGGTAAAGGTCGATATCGTGTTGATGTATGGCTGTTGTGATCAAAATGCCCAACGGGCGTGTGCTATGTATGCTGCTCGGTATCCTGGACGATATCATCCAAGTGTCCGGACCGTTGGCCGGATAGTTACGTTATTTAAGGAAACAGGAAGTGTTTAAAAAATGGTTCAAATGACTCTGAGCACTATGGGACTTAAGTTCCAAGGTCATCAGTCCCCTAGAACTTAGAACTACTTAAACCTAACTAACCTAAGGACATCACACACATCCATGCCCGAGGCAGGATTCGAACCTGCGACCGTAGCGGCCGCGCGGTTCCAGACTGAAACACCTAGAACCGCTCGGCCACACCGGCCGGCTAGGAAGTGTTCAGCCACATGTGAAACGTCAACCACGACCTGCAACAGATGATGATGCCAAAGTAGGTGTTTTAGCTGCTGTCGCGGCTAATCCGCACATCTGTAGCAGAGAAATTGCACGAGAATCGGGAATCTCAAAAACGTCGGTATTGGGAATGCTACATCAACATCGATTGCACCCGTACCATATTTCTATGCACCAGGAATTGCATGGCGACGACTTTGAACGCCATGTACAGTTCTGCCACTAGGCACAAGAGAAATTACGGGACGATGGCAGATTTTTTGCACGCGCTCTATTTAGCGACGAAGCGTCATTCACCAACAGCGGTAACGTAAACCGGCATAATATACACTACTGGGCAACGGAAAATTCACGATGGCTGCGACAAGTGGAACATCAGCGACCTTGGCGGGTTAATGTATTGTGCGGCATTATGGAAGGAAGGATAATTGGCCCCCATTTTACAGATGACAATCTAAATAGTGCAATGTACGCTGATTTCCTACGTAATGTTCTACCGATGTTACTACAAGATTTTTCACTGCACGACAGAATGGCGATGTACTTCCAACATGATGGATGTCCGGCACATAGCTCGCGTGCGGTTGAAGCGGTATTGAATAGCATATTTCATGACAGGTGGATTGGTCGTCGAAGCATCATATCATATCCCGCACGTTCACCGGATCTGACGTCCCCGGATTTCTTTCTGTGGGGAAAGTTGAAGGATATTTGCCATCGTGAACCACCGACAACGCCTGACGACATGCGTCAGCGCATTGTCAATGCATGTGCGAACGTTACGGAAGGCGAACTATTCGCTGATGAGAGGAATGTCGCTACACGTATTGCCAAAGGCATTGAGGTTGACGGACATCATTTTGAGCATTTATTGAATCAATGTGGTATTTACAGGTCATCACGCTGTAACAGCATGCGTTCTCAGAAATGATAAGTTCACAAAGGTACGGCTGGAGTGGCCGAGCGGTTCTAGGCGCGCAGTCCTGAACCGTGCGACCGCTACGGTCGCAGGTTCGAATCCTGCCTCGGGCATGGATGTGTGTGATGTCCTTAGGTTAGTTAGGTTTAAGTAGTTCTAAGTTCTAGGGGACTGATGACCACAGCAGTTGAGTCCCATAGTGCTCAGAGCCATTTTTTACATGTATCACATTGGAACAACCGAAACAAAATGTTCAAACATACCTAAGTTCTGTATTTTAATTTAAGAAACCTACCTGTTACCAGCTGTTCGTCTAAAATTGTGAACCATATGAACCATATGTATGTGACTATTACAGCGCCATCTTGCACAAAGCGAAAAAAGTGGTCCAACTAAAACATTCATATTTCTTTACCTACTACACGAATACATAATAAAAATGTGGGTTCCTATTTTAAAAAACGCAGTTGATATCCGTTTGACCTATGGCAGCGCCATGTAGCGGCCAACCATAGCGCAATCTGGTCTCCCCCTTAAAGCTAGACAAGTTTCGTTCTTTGTAGTTTTTTCGTTTGACGCTTATTTCGTGAGATATTTGGCCCGGTCACGATCAATGGAACACCCTGTAAACAAAAGGCAATGTCATGACTGACTGACTGATCATCGCCCAGCTCAAACCACTAAGGAGAGAAACTTGAAATTTGGAGAAGATGTGTATCTTATACTGTAGGCGTCGTTCAAGAAGGGATCGTCCGAAATTCAATTCCTAAGGGGATGACATTGAGGATGGAAAGGTTTTTTGAAAGTATGTCGCTATTAAGGGAATTTTGAAGCTGAAGTACGGAGACTGGTATTTGGTTTCCCAGTTATAAAATAAAAAATACGCGTTTCAGCATTTTTGGATATCCAACCACCAAGGGGGTAAAATAGCGGGTGAAAGTTTTTCCGAAAATAAATAATTACTAATGAACTACTAAGGAATTTTCAAGGCTACATCTATGACAACTGGCATTTGACTTCTCGGTTAGAAATACAAAAATACGCGATTCATTGTTTCTGGAAATACAGTGCAGTAGGGAATGAAAATTTTTAAGAAAATATTTCGTTACGTAAAAATTTTTTAAAGCTAAATTTATGAAAACAGGTATTTTACTTCTCTGTTAGATATAGAGAAATATTTGTTTGAAGATGAAAGTTTCTATGGAAATATCTCCATAGCAACACAGAAGACACGATTAACAAAAACTTAGGACTACAGCTACCAGAATCACTTTTTACTCAGACGTACATTCGGAAAAGAGCATGGTTATATGACCTTAATTAGGTGAAGATGGTTCAAATGGCTCTGAGCACTATGCGACTTAACTTCTGAGGTCATCAGTCGCCTACAAATTAGAACTAATTAATCCTAACTAATCTAAGGACATCACACGCATCCATGCCCGAGGCAGGATTCGAACCTGCGACCGCAGCGGTCGCTCGGCTCCAGACTGTAGCGCCTAGAACCGCACGGCTACTCCGGCCGGCAATTTGGTGAAGAGCTTAGAAGGTATTGCAATTTGTAAACATCATAGAAATTCGATTAAACAAAAAAAAAAAAATCTCTTCTGGCTATATAATTTACGCAAGCGAAGCAGCGGGCGCTTAGATAGTAAAAGTATCAAACATAGCACAAGGACTGAGTACTGAATTTACTAAAAATAATAGACACGAACACTGAAATCCTATGGAATGTGTTAATATAACACGAAAATCTAGTCAAGAAATAACGTATGTTGTTTAACAAACTGAGTACTAAAGTCATTCCTTGCTTTTAACGAACTGAGAAATTAGTCTGTATTATTTGACATTTTATGTAACTGTGTCAATCGTTAAAACAATTTGTAATCGAAATTATGGATAATAAGGGAGTCTGAAGGTTCAGACTGGAGTTTTATGGTCCGTTTTCCCTGATTCTGAGCCCGAATGGGCGAGAAAAATTAATATTTGGCCGGATCGCAGCTAAAATAATTCCAGACGTCCTAAATGAAGACGTAAATGCTCAGATCTACTTCACTAGAAGCTATTTCTGCTAATCTGTGAAGCAAGGTGCAGTTCAAAGAAAAAATTTGTAACTACGTCAAAAGACTGTGCCCCATTGCTATATATTTAACTTGAACTGTATCCTGGAAGTGAGGTGTTTTCGAATCATCATTTCCAGAACTCACGGGGCAGCGAAACATATCTCGTAAAAGACGTATTATAATTATTGTTTTAATCTTATGATGAAATAATTACTCTGTATGAGAACCACGTAATGGAAATTTAATATAATGTCATGTGTTAGAGAATTAATATTGGTTGTGACCCACGGACTGTGTGCACTAGAGAAGTCAAGGATAATTTTTAAATATCTTTCAGGTTTTTCGTAGACAAAAGTTGGACGCGAATAGTTCCTTTTCTTGTAATCACTTCAGTTCTCTCTTGCGAAGCGATCGAAGGAGTGTGTTCTGGGCTCTATGTACTTTCTTTTTTATTGAATAATAATTATCACTTTTCTGCTAAATGTACCTGCAATAATTTGTAGAATACATTTAGAGAGAATACTTTAGTTTCGTAGTTCAGAGAGCTATAACAGGATTGTATACTCATTGAGAGCAGAATGACCGATAGCTTTTATCTCGTCGTGTCGCTTGAGTATACGTACATACAATGACGGATCTGTACATTCTTTTCTATGAAGTCCTATTCAGTACTCATTAGCACCTTTTATGTGGAAACGATAATATCTTTACGGTCGTAATGCTTTCAAACAATGGCGATGTACAAGAGCCTCAAGGACATGATACATCAAAAAGCAAAGGTCTACAACGACGGCACGCGAGGGGTAACGAAGGTGAGGAAATGTAGTACCATAATTAACTCGAATTTTATGCGTGTTAGAGTAGTAAGCTCAACGTGCCATCGCATTGGTGATGTATCTTTTCCGAGGCAAATTTCTCTTAGTGCATTGCATCTTTTGGATGTTAAATTTGTTGGCAGAACAGTTATATAATATTGCGTACTTCACAACTGTGTGAGGATTGTTGAAGGTTACAACTTCGAGGATTTCTGTCTGCATCCTGCATACATACTCCGCAAGCCTCCGTATGATGGGTGGTGGAGGGTACCCTGTATCACTACTATCCCTTCGTATTGCATTAGAAAATTGAGCGGTGGAAATACGACTGTCGATGTGCATCCGCATCAGCCCTAATCTTTCTAATCTTGCCTTCATGATCCTTACGCGAAACATACATTGGCGGCAGTAAAACCATTCTCCAGTCAGCCGCCAATACCTAGTCACTAAATTTTTCTCTATAGTGCTCTTCGAAAATGAATCCCGTTTGAGTTCCCTAAGCATCTCTGCAATACTTGTTGTTTTTCGAACCTACCGGTTGCAGTATCGGTCACTATCTGGTCGGCCGAACTTTCAAATTAGCGCTCCTCCAGTTAAGGGGACATTGTACATGAAATTAGTTGAAATTCGACATTTTCTATTTTCTTCTTCATAATGTACTTTGGACTTTTCCTGAACATTTTGGTATATAATACATTAAAATCAGATAATTGTGAGACCTTCAAATAATATTTTGAATGTTGACGTGTGATCTTCAAATTTCGCGGGTACGCATATACTTCCACAGTTGAGCAGTCATATTTGGGAACTACACAGTCTAGAAGGGTGAACTGCATTGTTTTGTGCCTACTGCTACATCTCAAAAGTTGGTATTACGAATAAACAAATCAGCCCTAAAAAACCAAGCTGGGTAACACAAAACTGTCTGATGGCAAGACTATAAAATCTTGAAGACTAACGGACAAAGTAATTGATTAATTACAGGAATATTATGGGAAGGCCATTAGACATAACTGTGACATTTTAGAGAATATGAAAGGAGCTGTGTGGAGCTCTTTCTTTCATCGAATATCAACCGATGGAAAGCCGTGTCATGCTTTGTGTCCACCTCCACCAAACACTTCGTGTAAATATAGGCAACTTGAATTTTCTGGCACCTTGCATGAATTTACACATAAATATTGTCTTCCTTTGGCAGTAATTGAGGCAATCAAACCTATTTAAAGAGATTTGGCAAAGCCTGAGCTACTAAAGAAGTGTTTACATGGGAAAACCCAGAATGTGAATGAATCCTTGAATAATGTTGTGTGGTGCCGTTGCCCTAAAAATGCATTTGTTGGCCTTATGACTCTAAAGTTAGCAGTGTCTGATACTGTAATAATTTTTAATGGTGGTAACAATGAAAGACTTAGGGTTATGGAGAAGTCAGGGATAAGATTTGGACAGAACACAGCTAAAGAACTGTGGGAACTAGATGAGCTTCGTGTACGTGAAGCAGAGTTAGCTGCTCAGCAAATAACAAAAGAAGCAAGGAAGAAAAGGAGGAGGCAATCACTGGGCTGTTGTGACACTGAAGGCCAATTCTAGTGCATAAAGACGCAGAAATGTAGGTCTGTATAAGAATTTGTAATAAAAAAGGTTTAAACCTCGGTATCTATGAACTACATTTTTTGCAATAAATGACCCGTTTTCTAAAAAGGTACTGATGGTAAGGACATGAAATGTTCACAGCGTGTTAAGTGTGAGATTCAAGACATATGGAACTACACTCCTGGAAATTGAAATAAGAACACCGTGAATTCATTGTCCCAGGAAGGGGAAACTTTATTGACACATTCCTGGCGTCAGATACATCACATGATCACACTGACAGAACCACAGGCACATAGACACAGGCAACAGAGCATGCAAAATGTCGGCACTAGTACAGGGTATATCCACCTTTCGCAGCAATGCAGGCTGCTATTCTCCCATGGAGACGATCGTAGAGATGCTGGATGTAGTCCTGTGGAACGGCTTGCCATGCCATTTCCACCTGGCGCCTCAGTTGGACCAGCGTTCGTGCTGGACGTGCAGACCGCGTGAGACGACGCTTCATCCAGTCCCAAACATGCTCAATGGGGGACAGATCCGAAGATCTTGCTGGCCAGGGTAATTGACTTACACCTTCTAGAGCACGTTGGGTGGCACGGGATACATGCGGACGTGCATTGTCCTGTTGGAACAGCAAGTTCCCTTGCCGGTCTAGGAATGGTAGAACGATGGGTTCGATGACGGTTTGGATGTACCGTGCACTATTCAGTGTCCCCTCGACGATCACCAGTGGTGTACGGCCAGTGTAGGAGATCGCTCCCCACACCATGATGCCGGGTGTTGGCCCTGTGTGCCTCGGTCGTATGCAGTCCTGATTGTGGCGCTCACCTGCACGGCGCCAAACACGCATACGACCATCATTGGCACCAAGGCAGAAGCGACTCTCATCGCTGAAGACGACACGTCTCCATTCGTCCCTCCATTCACGCCTGTCGCGACACCACTGGAGGCGGGCTGCACGATGTTGGGGCGTGAGCGGAAGACGGCCTAACGGTGTGCGGGACCGTAGCCCAGCTTCATGGAGACGGTTGCGAATGGTCCTCGCCGATACCCCAGGAGCAACAGTGTCCCTAATTTGCTGGGAAGTGGCGGTGCGGTCCCCTACGGCACTGCGTAGGATCCTACGGTCTTGGCGTGCATCTGTGCGTCGCTGCGGTCCGGTCCCAGGTCGACGGGCACGTGCACCTTCCGCCGACCACTGGCGACAACATCGATGTACTGTGGAGACCTCACACCCCACGTGTTGAGCAATTCGGCGGTACGTCCACCCGGCCTCCCGCATGCCCACTATACGCCCTCGCGCAAAGTCCGTCAACTGCACATACGGTTCACGTCCACGCTGTCGCGGCATGCTACCAGTGTTAAAGACTGCGATGGAGCTCCGTATGCCACGGCAAACTGGCTGACACTGACGGCGGCGGTGCACAAATGCTGCGCAGCTAGCGCCATTCGACGGCCAACACCGCGGTTCCTGGTGTGTCCGCTGTGCCGTGCGTGTGATCATTGCTTGTACAGCCCTCTCGCAGTGTCCGGAGAAAGTATGGTGGGTCTGACACACCGGTGTCAATGTGTTCTTTTTTCCATTTCCAGGAGTGTAGAATAATGAAAATAGCCTGAGTTGTTTTGTTTTTATGTTCATTTATTTACAAAATTCTGTCAAAAAATTGGGTGTTTGAAAAAAAGATAACATGTCCCACAATACAATTTTAGTAATAATTCTAGTTCAGTGTGTCTAGAAAGGTGCATTCAATAATTATGAAAAATTGTAAGTTGGTGTCTTAAAAAGTTTCCAAGATAGTGGGTGACAAAATTGGATAATTTAACATTGGCAGCATAGGACATAGTGTCCCCGTAACGCCACAGCGTTTCTCACAGCCACAACGCGTCACGAGAGCGCTACCACGAACCGATACGCCGCTGCCAATGAGATGCAAACATCCCCTCTTGCCGGCCGCGGTGACCGGCCGGTTCTAGGCGCTTCAGTCCGGAACCGCGCGACCGCTACGGTCGCAGGTTCGAATCCTGCCTTGGGCATGGATGTGTGTGATGTCCTTAGGTTAGTTAGGTTTAAGTAGCTCTAACTTCTAGGGGACTGATGACCTCAGATGTTAAGTCCCATAGTGCTCAGAGCCATTTGAACCATTTTGAACAACTGACGCTGCTACTTCAGGAGCAAAGTTATGTATTATTTTTACTATTTCATATTAGATGTATAATAAATCTATATCTGAACTCTGTTCTCAGGAAGAGCACATGTTGCTCACTCCTGTATTCAACAGAGAACAACACACCATCCTAGGAAGACATGAGACCGATAACAAATACGGCAGCCCGCTTCTAAATTGCTTTTTATGTCTTCCTTTAATCTGACCTGTTGCTGATCCCTAACACTCGAACAGTATTCAACAATGGATCGCACATGTTCACTCCATTTTATACTTTTTTGAAACGTTACGCCTAAATATTTAGTCGAGTGACTGTGTGGAGCGCCATTAATGCTGTACTCATCGAGTATGTCTGCTTGTTGAACGGGAGGAAACACAAGCGGAAAATTTATCAGAGACTACTTTCGAGACTACTGCTATTCTAGTCATGTACCAGTGCCTTTGTTAAACAGCTGCACAGAGTACATCTTAAAAAGTTCTCGTAACCAAAATTTTAAGAGGAACTTGTTTGTAAATATATATCAAGCAATACATAGAAGTTTTTATATATTTTCGAACTTACCAAGTTATTTCTCTCTTCTGGTTTCACCTTATATCATAAATACCTGATTTTATATATATATATATATATATATATATATATATATATATATATATATATATACTGATGTAGAAGGCCCAATAGATATTACTTTTGTTTATTCATATGTTGTCATACTAGCATAGGGGTGCATATGTTCATCATGTCAGACATTGGATTGGTTCCTGTCGAGGCTATTGATGGGATTTGAGAAGGCGTGGCCTACACCTCAATAGGAAAGGGAAGGGTAAACTGGCAGAGTTGTTAGCGAAATCCATAAGGGGGAACACTAGTACTCATGGATGTACCTCTTTTTTAGACTAATATCAGTGTCCAATGAGAAGTTCTAGCAGGCAGGTGCTAAAGAGGTCCAAAACTCACAAAATTCTCACAACAGGAAAGTAAATAATAATGTTACCATATTTAACCAAAACATTGGTGGATTAAAGAAAAAAGTAGATTCTCACAAAAGTAAAGTAAAAAATAATGTTACCATTTTTCACCAAAATGTTCCGAGATTAATGAATAAAGTAGATGAGCACCTGGTATCATATCAGCGCACACTCTGCTGCGGAGTGAAAATCTCATTCTGGAAGCTCCTGGTTTGTTTAGATGACATTGAATCTGATAATGTAATAGATATACTATGCCTGTCTGAGCATCACATTGTGTCTGATATGGAAAAGGTAAATATCAGTGGTTATAAACTAGCTGCACATATGAGTAGAGAGAGTAAGGTGAGAGGAGGAGTTGCCATATATGTCAAAAGTTATCACTGTGTAGAAAGCTTAGATACAAAAAAGTTTTGTCTAGAGCAACATATAGAAGCATGTGCCTGTCAACTTAAACTGAAGGAGGGCTCTTTTATAATTGTAACAGTATATAGGTCCCCTTCAGGGAACTTTCATTTATTCCTGGAAAACTTGGATGCCTTGTTGTGCTATCTGTCAGATAGGGGAAAGCAAATTATTATTTGTGGGGACTTCAATGTTGATTCACCGAAAGACTGTAATAGGAAGAATGACCTGAAAGTCTTGCTCGGTTCTTTCAGTTTGACATCTGTCAGTAATTTTCCTACTCTGGTAGTAAAGGACAGCAGCACATTAATAGATAACACTTTTACACTTTTATAGACCAAAATAGGTTTAAAAACATAAATTCTTGTCGTGTTGAGAATGGGCTTTCTCATCATGATGCTCAGCTAGTTACAGTATATGACATAGTTCCATTCAGTAATTCAAAACTACCCTCCAAAGTTGTGCATTCAATGAATGACTCAACAATTAGAAATTTCAGAGAAAATCTTCAGCAGTTAGACTGGGATGAGATGTACAAGGAACCCGATGCTAATTTAAAATATAACTTATTTCATGATACACTTGTAAGATAATTTGAAAACTGTTTCCCCAAGAAAGTAGTTAAATGTAATTATAAGAAACCATGCAAAAAACCTTGGCACACTAAAGGAATAAAAATATCTTGTAACCACAAAAGGGAACTGTATCTAACAACAAGAAAGAGTAATGACCCAGAAACAGCCAAATATTATAAAAACTATTGTGCTACATTAAGAAAAGTTATTAAAAAGTCCAGAAACATGTGCATCATGTTTGAGATTAATACCTCTGATAACAAAATCAAAACAATTTGGAATATTATTACAAGGGAGACAGGGCAACCAAGAGTACAGGATGAAGGCATTACCATCAAAGCGAATGGAAACTTGATAAACAACAAACTGGAAGTCGAAAACATTTTGAATAAACATTTTTTAAATGTTGTAGAGAAAATAGGATCTAAATGTTCATCATAAAAAGCAAGGCAGTTAATGGAAGAGGCTTTACCCACCATTTGATACAATTGAAATTCCACCCACCTCGCGTTCTGAAATTAGGAAGATAATAAACTCTCTCAAGAATAAAAGCTCACATGGAATTGATGGCATTTCCAGCAGGATAATAAAAGCTTGTTCCCAAGAAATAAGTGGGATTCTTAGCCACATATGTAATAGCTCTCTGAAGCAGGGTATTTTCCCAGATACAGTGAAGTATGTCATTGTTAAACCACTGCATAAAAGCCGGCCGAAGTGGCCGTGCGGTTAAAGGCGCTGCAGTCTGGAACCGCAAGACCGCTACGGTCGCAGGTTCGAATCCTGCCTCGGGCATGGATGTTTGTGATGTCCTTAGGTTAGTTAGGTTTAACTAGTTCTAAGTTCTAGGGGACTAATGACCCCAGCAGTTGAGTCCCATAGTGCTCAGAGCCATTTTGAACCACTGCATAAAAAAGGAGATATGTCTGTTGTCAACAACTACTGCCCAATCTCTCTTCTGACTGCCTTATCCAAAATTCTTGAAAAAGTAATGTATTGTAGAGTAGCTTCACACCTTTGTAAAAATAAAGTTTTAACAAAATGTCAATTTGGTTTCCAGAAAGGTTTTTCAACGGAAAATGCTATACATACTTTCACAAATGAAATATTAAATGCTCTGAGTAACCGGATGTCACCCATTGGGATTTTTTGTGATCTATCAAAGGCTTTTGATTGTGTAAATCATGGAATTCTTCTAGATAAGCTCAAGTACTGTGGTATGAATGGGACAGTGCTCAAATGGTTTAAATCATACCCAACTGGAAAAGTGCAGAAAGATGAAGTAAGCAGTTCACATAATATGCAAAAAACTGGTGATTTCTCAAACTGGGGAACAATCAAGAATGGGGTGCCGCAAGGTTTGGTCTTGAGTCCTCTGCTGTTTTTAATATATATTAATGACTTGCCATTCTATATTTACGAACATCCAAAGCTGGTACTTTTTGCCGATGATACAAGTATAGCTATCACTCGCATCTGGTGAAATTGGAAACGATGTTTTTCAGAAAATCATTAAGTGGTTCTCTGCAAATGGGCTCTCATTAAACTTTGACAAACCACAGTATATACAGCTCCACACAGTAAATGGAATGACACCATTAATAAATATAGAAACTTCCTGGCAGATTACAACTGTGTGCCAGGCCGAGACTCGAACTCGGGACCTTTGCCTTCCGCGGGCAAGTGCTCTACCAACTGAGCTACCCAAGCACGACTCACGCCTTGTCCTCACAGCTTTACTTCTGCCAGTAACTCGTGCTTGGGTAGCTCAGATGGTAGAGCACTTGCCTGTGAAAGGCAAAGGTCCCGAGTTCGAGTCTCAGTCCGGCGCACAGTTTTAATCTGCCATGAAGTTTCATCTCAGCGCACACTCCGCTGCAGAGTGAAAATCTCATTCTAATAAATATAGACTTCGATCAGAAATCGGTAGCTAAGGTAGAATATTCAAAATTTCTAGGTGTATGCATTGATGAGGGGTTGAACTGGAAAAAACACACCGGGGATCTGCTGAAACGTTTGATTTCAGCTACTTATGGTATTAGGATCTTTGCAAATTTTGGCGATATACATCTGAGTAAATTAGCTTACCACGCCTATTTTCATTCTCTGCTTTCGCATGGCATCATATTCTGGGGTAACTCATCATTGGGTAAAAGTGTGTTCATTGCACAAAATCTTGTAATCAGAATAATTGCTGGAGCTCATTCAAGATCATCCTGCAGACACTTATTTAAAGAGCTAGAGATCTTCACTGTAGCCTCACTATATATATATATATATATATATATATATATATATATATATATATATATATATATATCACTTATGAAATTTGTTATTAACAATCCGAACGAATTCAAAAGTAATAGCAGTGTACATGGCTACAACACTAGGAGAAAGGATGATCTTTACTACTCAATGTTAAATCTAACTTTGGCTCAGAAGGGGGTAAATTATGCTGCCATGAAAGTCTTTGGTCACTTACCTAATTGCATCAAAAGTCTGACAGATAGCTATGTAGCATTTAAAAGGAAATTAAAAGAATTTCTTAATATCAACTCCTTCTACTCATTAGATGAATTTTTGGATGCAGTAAGTGGATAATTTCCCCAACCCCCACAAAAAAAATTAAAAATATTGTCATATAATACTTTGTGTAATGTAACATCTTGTATAGACACCTTTTATTAACCTGACACGTTCCACATCATTAGGAAGTGTCGTATTTATGATCTATGAAACAAGTACTGATCTAATCTAATCATCGTCAAATCAGTGGCATCTTATGTCAGATGTCCCAACAACCTTTTCCTGTTTACAAATATTCATAAGGCGTTAAAATATGACACATGAACACACAGTTTTTTGTCTTGAATTGCATGCGACATATTCAAGTTACGTATGTACACACCTACTGTTACTTTGTTTGTTACAGGGCCCTGTGAAGTTAAGAATAGCGGAATCGGACACCATTTGCAAACAACATGTACTCAGACCAGGAGAAAGCCCAATATGTCCTCTGGTATCACAGGCAGAGTCACCAAAAAATAGTCCAGAAAAGGCGTCCAGACAGTATACCGTAGACACCCACCAGTTGTGAAAAGCATCAAAACATGGTATGTGAAGTCCAAGGAAACAAAGAGTGTCTGTGGTCTCCCTAGAACAGGCAGGCCTGGACCTAGTGCGCAGACAATTCAGACAGTGGGAGACACCTTCATGAAAAATTCAAAGAAATCAGTCCGCAGAACCTCTCCTGAGTTGCGAATTCCGAAGAAATCAGTGCACCGCATTCTGCATAAATAACTTCTTTTCCGTGTCTCTCCAACCATAAGATTACAGTGTTCGTAGTGACTTCGCTCTTGCAGTGCTCGCTGAGATTGAGGAAGATAATGACTAACTGACACGTGTTTTTTTTCTGAAATAAGAACACATTTCATCTGAGCGGTGTTGTCAACCGACACAAACTACCAATCTGAGTATCCTGTGTTTGAGGCCTTCAGAGACAGCTCTAAACTGAACGTGTGACTCGGTCTCACGCACAGTAAAATCATAGAAAGTTTTCTCTTCAGGGCACAGCTATCCCCCTCTCACTGCCCATCTCCTCCTCCCTTCCCCCAGTCTCCTCCTCAAGCCTCTCTCTGTGCACCTTCTCCATCTCTATCCATCTCCTCCTTCCCCCTCTCTCTGACTTTGAGCCTTGTTTATACTAACAACTTTTCCCTTTTACTTAGTTCATATAGGCTTATGTAGCACATAAATTTTAAAACATATGCAGCCTACGCCTGGACAGGCTGGCAGCAGCGTAATACTCCGCTCTGCAGCCTACAGATAAGTTAAAAAACACAATGAGGAGACATAACAACAAAAAGAGGTGTTAAACGGTGACTGTTTAAAATTGGTACATAGCGAAAAAGTTATGACGAAAACATAAATAACAAAGAGGACCGTGATGCTGATTGAAACACTTAGGAAATAGACAGACACAATAAAAAAACATGACCACAGTCTGGTTTCTGTTCGCAGCACTTTAAAGAGGGGACGCACAACACTGAACACTCATGGAAAACACTGCACTATGGAGTCGAAGGCATATGTGTATGGGGGGTTGGGGTGAAGACCCAGGCAGATGAGGGGGGGGGGGAAAGGGGGGAGCCGATGGAGGGAGGGGGCACAGAAAAATGGGGTAGCAAGGCTGATGCGAGAAAGGAGTGGGAAAGACTGTGGAGGGGGAGAGAGAATGGTGTCAAGAGTGGGTAGGTTGAGAAAAAATCAGGATGGAAGGTGAGGAGAGAGGGAGCACAGGAAAACGACAGAGGGAGGGAGGGGGAGGTCAGGATCATAGCTGATAGGAGGGATACATGGAGGGAGAGAGGGTATCATGTGGGAGGGGGAACTGATGGAAGCCACCTCAGGAAACAAGATGAAGGGTGTAGAGGTGGTGGGTAGGGGGGACACAATGGTGAAGGCACGGCAGTGCGCAGGTGTTGGAGAGGAGAGGAGCGACCAGGGGATGAGGGGGATCAAGTCAGCGGAAGGTGTAGAGGACGCAGACATGTTCGAAGAAATTCCTGAAAAGACTTCCTAATAAATTTATATTTCACTAAACACCCAATCCAGTTTCACACAGGTAGCTTTAAGATCTGCAGCTGGACGACTTGTTTATAATATGTGGTGATAAATACAAACTTTCCTCGCGAATCAGTCCACCTGTTAGTGAAAACAGTATCAAAATTGCTAAAGTAATTCCTGAGATTAGCCTTCACATACAGTCAGAAAAATCCGGAGGGTGACTTCATTTTATGACTTGTACAGATTCTGGTCAATCTTTGTCACTCTCTGGAGTTGTGGCGGCTGCTTTTCCTGCCAGACACCGCCTCCTCTGTAGCCGACCAGCTCGTAGCTCCCATCGTTGCCACCAGATGTCACTCCAAATGCCAATTAAGTATCGAACACATAGCAATACATAATTTACACAATATATTATATAAACTAATCTTTCTCGTGAATCCGTCTGTCTAGTAGTGAAAACGATACCAACATCCTTACAGCAGTGCCTGACATTAGTCTTTACATACAGACGCTAAAACGCCGTGCGGTGGGGTCTTTAATTTATAAGATATGTAGATGTTAATATATTTCTCCCCCGCCCGTCTCCCCCCCCCTCCCCCCCTCATCTCCATGCCTCTGGCAGATCCTGTGTTTTGCTCATTGTCATCAGTGTGCTACATCAGTGTTGTGTTTGGTGCTGTTCTCCTGTGCATCGAGAGGTGTGATTTTACTTGTGTGCCGGACTTGTACATAGTGTTATTGTCAGTGACTGTTATGTGCTACGCTGTCAGAGGATACTTTTGTGCTCCGGTCATATTTCGCCTTGTGTTCTTTTAATTGTCCCAGAATGTGTTTTCTTCGTGCGCTACTTGTTTATGGTTTTTATCTCTGTTTTACACTCGCCCCTTTTTGTCTACTCTCTTCCATAATGTTCCCCCTTTTTATATCTATGTACACCATGTTTTCTCCTTTAAGTTATTTTTAAATGTCTTCTATTGTATGTTTTATGTTTCTCAGCTGAAGAGCAGCGCATATTCCGCTGCCAGCCCTCCCAGATGGGGAACTGAAATACAATAAAGAAAAAAATATATATATTTATGTTCTTCAGATATGTTCACAATTGACTCCGCATGGCCTGATTTAACTCAACACTGTACATTATTGCCCTTTCACTTCTGTTTAAATTCATCTTATAATACCATTTCAAGACACTATACGTTCCATTCAACTGGTCTTCCAAGCCCTTTGCTTCATCTGGCTGACCTACAATCTCATTGGTAAACGTTATCGTTTTTAAAACAAATAAAATTCCCTTTCAAAATTTCTCTTTTGTTTCGTTTACTGCTTATTTAAGGTAATGACTGAATAACATCAGGGAGAGGCCACAACCCTGTCTCATTTCCTGCTCAACTAATGCCTCCCTTTCATGTTCTTCGAATCTTATGAATCTAGCTTCTGCACGCTGTATACTATCTTTCGCTCCTAGTATTTTGTCCGTGCTACTTTCAGAATTTGGAGGAATCCATTCTAGTCAACATTGTCAAAAGTATTCTCTAAATCTACAAATGCTATAAGCGTAGGTTTGTCTTTTTTCAACCTATCTTCTAAGATAAGTCCTAGGAATAGTGTTGCCTCACGTGTTTCTACATTTCCCTGGAATCCAAACTGATATTCCATAAGGTCTGCTTCTACGGGTTTTCTGTTCTGCTGCAAATAGTTCGTGTCAGTACTTTTCAAACATGACTTATTAAACTGGTAGTTCTGTGATATTTACATCTGTCATCACCTGCCTTTTTTGGAAATGAAATTATTGCATTCTTCGTGAAGTCTGAGCGAATTGAGCTAGTCCCATATATCTTGCCCACAAGGTGGAATAGTTTTTTCATCGTTGACTCTGATAAACATATTAATAAGTCTGAGTGAACGATGTATACTTCATGGCCCTTTTTACAACTTAGGCTATACGTCGTTTAGTGCTATTTTCTGTCTTTATTTGCGATTATTGAACGTTACGACAAACCCGTGTACATGCCACAATATCATAAAGTTACATAGAAAGCACAGATGTGTGGCCTTGATTCGCAAATGACAGTGTATTGCCAGTTTCTCGTCTCTTCAGAGCCCCAGTTCGTTTTATGACATTAAAGATACAATGCTAGTTGAGTTGAATATAAAGTACGTATTCTGGTATCCACCTGAACTGTTTTAAAATAGCCGTAGAAAACCTTAATAAGAATGACCGCACAGAGGTTCGAACTCCGCCCTATCGAGTGCGAATGGGGTGCCCACTCCTGGAATTAAAATGTAACTCGCCGCTTGCTCGAATGTCTCTAATCTTGCCTTCACGGTCGTTTCGCGAGATTCACGTAGGAGGAAACAATACATTCGTCGACTCTTCTAGGAACGTACGTGCTCTGAATCTTCAACAATAAACCGCATCGTGATGCACAAAGCCTCTCTCTGAGCGGCTGCCACTGGACTGGATGAGAAATTCCGTGACAAAGCGAGTTTGCTAAATGAACCAATAACGAAATACCCTGCTCTTCTCTGGATCTTCTGTGTTACATTAATCTATGATATCCGGCATACGAGGGTTTCTCTATATTTAAAACTACAGCCAATCTCTCATTGTTTTTGCAAAAGCTTTTCAAAAATCTGTTGTCGAACCTCGGGGAGTCTTTCCCATTGAATACAACTTTTTCCGGTACAATATTCTTCAACTTTGAACCCTTATACTCATCGTAACGCAACCACGCACGACATAACATTAGTTGGGAAAATGCGTCACCCACATTTTTCTTAAAAACATCCAGTTTCCACAATTGATTTGCGAAGTTTCCGAGAGAATTATCGTGGACTTAACTTCAACCATAAACTAATCGCGTTGCACCGACAAACAGACAACGCAGAAAAGAGAACAAGTGTTTGAACTCAACGATGATGCTGGAGTTATTCTGTAGGTGCACTTCCGCACCCTCCCCCCTCCCCCCCTCCCCCCCTTCTCTGGCCGTCATCACACAAACCACGTACACACACAAGCACGCACAGATACAAACTACTCATGACATTCTGCTCCCTTACTCTTTCCGTGTTCGGCCGATTTCCATCAGATTTCTCAGACGCTGTTTTGGGGCAAAGCTGCCTCACTGTTACTGTTGTTGGTGGCATATTTCTACATCTTCTCATAATGCGAGGGACGTTCAATAAGAAATGCATCACATTTTTTCTCGTCCAGTATCAGTTGAAAGAATGGGGAATTTGTACTGGGGCATCATGGAATATTCCCGCTTCAGCTCCTATAGTTTCATGAAGTCCCGAGAGAAGGCAGTGCTATAAGTAGTCTTCAAAATGGCGCCTGTAACGTAGGTGCGTTCGAAACAGAGAGGTGTCATTGAGGTTTTTTTTGGGTGGAAAGTCAGAGCGTTGTTATATTGATAGGCTCTTGCAAAATGTCCACGGAAGCCCTGCAGTGAACAAAAGGATGGCGAGTCGTTGGCCAAGGCGTCTGTCATCGCAAGATTGTCGCATAAACGCGTCCGACCTACTGCGTGCAGGCCGGCCGCGCACAGATGTGGCCCCAGCGAACGTGCGGACACCCTCATTCGAGCTGATCGATAGATCACAATCAAACATCTCGTTGCACAACTGGACGTCTCTGTAGGCGGTGCTGGCGCACTCGTTCACCGGTTGCAGTGCTCAAAGGTGTGTGCGCGCTGGGTTCAAAATGGTTGAAATGGCTCTGAGCACTATGGGACTTAACTTCTGAGGTCATCAGTCCCCTAGAACTTAGAACTACTTAAACTTAACTAACCTAAGGACATCACACACATCCATGCCCGAGGCAGGATTCGAACCTGCGACCGTAGCGGTCGCGCAGTACCGCACTGTAGCGCCTAGAACCGCTTGGCCACCCCGGCCGGCACGCTAGGTTCCTGCCTGCCTAAAAGAAGACCGTAAAGAGCAACGAAGAACCACCTGAGCGGAGTTGCTTACGTGCTACGAGGCTGATTGTGATAATTTTTGGTCGAACATCTTCACGGTCATCACTTCGAACCGGAAAGAAAGCGGCAATTCACGGAGTGGTGCCCCACCACCTCTACTGCTCAGAAAAGTTCAAACCCGCACTGTCGGCTGGTAACGTCATGGGGACGGTCTTCTGAGACGCTGAACGGGTTATTCTGTTTGATGTCCTCTGTCGGTGGGCAACAATCAACTCTGAAGCGTATTGTGCTACCCTCAGGAAATTGAAGAAACGACTCCAGCGTGCTCGTCTCCACAGAAATATAAACAAGCTTCTCCTTCTCCATGACAACGTAAGGCCTCACACAAGTCTGCTCACACGAGAGGGGTCACTCCACTGCAGTGTTCTTCCTCAGCCAGCCTACAGCCCGGATCTCACACTTTCCGACTTCCATCTGTTTGGCCCAATGAAGGATGCACGCCGCGGGAAGCAGTTCGCAGATGATGGGGAAGTTATTGATGCAGCGGGACGTTGGCTCTGATGTAGGCCAGTAAAGTGGTATCATGCGGGCATACAGGCTCTTCCTGTAATTTGGCGTTTGACGGTCGCAATGAACGGAGGGTATGTTGAAAAATATGATTTTGTAGCCGAAAGAGTCGGATATAATGTGGTACATTGGAAACCCTGAATAAAACCAACATGCTTTCAGGGGAAATTGGTGTATTAATTGATGAACGCCCCTCGTAGTACAAATACCTTCCGGCAATTTTCTGGGAGTTGTTCGTCTGCTTAATGGAATTCAGAACTCTCTCTATATCTTTTTATTAACTTTTGATGTGTCGAACATCTACTATTCTTCACATAGCTTGAAGGACATAACGTCCTACAGAACCAGTGTCGACCTGAACTATTGCAGCACTGTTCCTCTGCTCCTAATACAGTAGTTGGTTGTTTGGTTGATGGGACCAAACAGCGAGTCATCGGTCCCATCGAATTAGGAAAGAATGGGGAAGGAATTCGGCCGCGCACTTTCAAAGGAACCATCCCGGCATTGGCCTGAAGCGATTTAGGGACATGACGGAAAACCTAAATCAGGATGGATGGACGCGGATTTGAACCGTCGTCCTCCCGAATGCGAGTCCAGTGTGCTAACCACTGCGCTACCTCGCTCGGTATGCGGGTAATATCACTGTGTTGAACACGACAGTCGGTCTCTTAACGTGACACGAGGACTGCGGAACGATTATCTTAAATATTTGGTGAATAACTCTGGTGCTTCGATATTTCTTCCTTTTGTCGGATGGGGCAGCTACGCAGCCGATGACTTATCACGCTAAGAATGTTCCGTGACAACACAACGTTACGACACGGATCGGAAGTAAACCTGTGTTGTCATGCCCGATCCCACTACGCAGCCACTGCCAACACTTAACTAGGTCCTGCTAATACCTCGATACAGAGCTGACACGTTTCCTCGACGACCCTCACCCCTCATATCAAACGACTCTCTCAGAAAATTCCTAATCAGTGCACTGCATATAATTTTACTACGAACAGAAAAACTCTACTTTCTACTGCAGGAAAATGAAAAGCTTTAAATAACGAATCGTAATTATAAACAAATAGTGATCAAGAGTTGCCGCATCCACTGCCCCGATAATTTCCATGCAACTGAAACCCTCGTCGGTAAAGAATGGTATAGAACAGCCAATGAGAAACAGAGTTATTGCGTGTAAAACATTGTATGTGATATGCTTTACTCATGTTAATTGATGGTTCCACGATAAACTGAGAAATCAAAGCTCTATCTCTTATTTCAGAGTCTCACTAACAGTAGTAGTAACTTGTGCGATGTTCGTCGTATGGTAATGCTTCTCAGGGACGGAAATTTAGAAATTTGTGGTAGTATCTTATGGGACCAAACTGCTTAGGTCATCGATCCCTAAGCTTACACACTACTTAGTCTAACTTAAACTAACTTACGCTAAGTACAACACATACACCTCCGACGGGGGTGAGCCGCGCGAACAGTAACAGGACGCCTCAGACGGCGCGGCTACCACGCGCGGCTCTCAGGGACGGTTCTGTACAGATTCGAGGATGAGATGGATAACTGCGACTCAGATTAAAGAACTTTAATATATTCCATAACACAAACGCGCTTCAAAAGTTGTTGCTGATTAGGTAAATATGAATAATTATATGAGCAAGTAAACAATGTTAAGTTGCGCCCTTTACAACATTTTACGTGACAGCTTGATAGCAGGAACGTAAGGCCCATCCTTAATATTGTTTGCGTGCTGTACGGCGGGAGGGGCCGCGCAATCTGTGACATGGCGCCTCTAACCGCGCGGCCACTCCTCGCGGCGGCTACAATAAAATTAATTTCATATTGTGTTCAGTCACTGACTAAATTTTGTGGTTGTTATGTTATTGCAGAAACAGGTAATGCAAATCTTGCATCATAAACTGAAACAACTCGGACCTTTTAAATTTGTATTTTTGAGACGGTTCACAGTCACGTTTCATTGACTTGCCCAGCAAGAGGTAAGTCACTGCTAAGCCATATTAAGGGACTCTTTTTGCTGCAACTTCATACCTGATGATGGTATTAGTTTGTTGGGACGTTGTAACTGAATATTACTATCAATTCAGCCCAAAAATCGGTTGTATCGGATGAAATAACACTTGTCAGCGAAGTGCTGAGTTCTTAGTCTTACTCCAAGAGGAGGCGGAGTTTAGACTATAATACATACAAATATTATATCGCTTTATTATCACTTGAACGAGATGAAATATGTAACTCTGAAACTCGATAATTTCCGCTGGAATGTTACGAGAATTCGTTACGGTCGCTGAATATTATTGTATCACTTGATACAGAACAAGATACTAGTCTCTTCACTCAAAGTACAATTGATAATAAACTTTTATATAGAGTTCTATCTAATATAATTTTCGCACTGCTGACTCCGCAGAGGAACGGTGCTTTTGTCTTCGGTGATGTTTGCAGACTGGGCTGAGAGGCACTGTGCCCACTCGTAAGTAAGCGTGTTGACGCGGTGGCGTACGAAACCTCTTCTGGGCGTGTTTACGTTGACTTTGCTCAATCGTCGTGGCGTCTGACAGCAACTATGCTCACTTGTGATTTTGTCGCGAGGTGCCAACCTTGCCTTGGCCCCTTGCTCTTCTGGCGAGACAACAACATCCACAGTAACAGAAAAGTTATTCCTACTATTGTCCAACAAAGTGGGTGGCTATTTGCCTGCTACTATTACTAGTTAAACGCTTGCTTGACAGGATGGCACTAGAACATAAATGTAGGAACATAATAAGAAATGACCACTAATATTTATTAAGAGTTGTGATACAAACCTCACTTAAATTTGGTAACAGTTTGATGCTGGGCTCTTGATGTCCTATATCTAAAATAAAAACTAAAGTTATTCCCTTACTAAAACCTGGAAAGGGTGCAGCTGATCCCAAGAACTACCGACCGATTTCGCTCCTTTGCCATTTGTATAAAATCTATGAAAGAATGTTGCTAAATAGACTCACTCCCATTGTTGAAAAACAACTCATACCTCAACAAGCAGGTTTCCGACCTGGAAAGAATTGTACAGCACAAGTCCTTAATCTGACTGAACATATTGAAGAGGGATATGAAAAAGGATACATTTCCGGGGCTGTCTTCGTGGATCTCACAGCAGCATATGACACCATTCAACATCGACAATTATTGCACAAAGTCTACTACATCACTAGAGACATTAATTTCACCAGAACTGTGCAGACACTTTTGGAAAACCGGCGATTCTATGTGGAGTTCCAAGGAAGAAAGAGTAGATGGAGAAGTCAAAGGAATGGCTTGCCTCAGGGTAGTGTCCTTTCCCCCATATTGTTCAATATATTTACAAATGACCAGCCTCAACCTTCTCTTACAAAGAGTTTCATCTATGCAGATGATCTTGCCTTAGTCACACAAGCCAGAGATTTTGACACAGTAGAAAACCAGCTTACTGTTGCTCTCAAGGACCTATCTGAGTACTACAGAGTCAATAACTTAAGACCGAACCCTGCTAAAACTCAAGTTTGTGCCTTCCACCTACGCAATCGAGAGGCCTATAGAAAACTTACAGTGTTTTGGGAAGATCAAGAGCTTGAACAATGTTTCTACCCCAAATATCTGGGTGTCACCTTAGATCGAACGTTGACCTACAGAAAACACTGCACTAACACTAAGCAGAAAGTTGCTGCTCGTAACAACATCCTGCGGAAGCTCACTGGCAGCGTTTGGGGTGCAGATCCCAAACTACTAAGAACATCAGCCTTGGCCTTGTGTTATTCCGCAGCTGAATACGCATGTCCTGTATGGTACAAGTCATCTCATGCAAAGCAGGTTGATGTGGCCCTGAACGAAACCTGCAGGACAGTAACGGGATGCCTCAAAGCTACACCTATTGATAAACTCCATAAACTAGCAGGTATTGCTCCTCCAGACATAAGGCGTGAAGTCGCAGCCAAACTTGAGAGACATAAAGCAGATCATAACACCGATCACCTGCTACATGGATACCAGCCACCAATTAGTAGACTCAAATCTAGGAGGAGCTTCATGAGAACTACTACACCCCTCACCGGTCGGACTGGAGCAGCCAGACTATCTCAGTGGACAGCAAAATCTGACAGTAATGATTGGATGACTCCTTCTGAGACCCTTCCTCCTGGTGGAAATCAAGTCTGGACAGTGTGGAAGTCTCTAAATCGGCTCAGGAGTGGCGTCGGACGAACTAAGGACAATTTGTTTAAATGGGGCTTTATGAAGGAATCTTCCACCTTGTGTGACTGCGGAGAAGAACAGACAACCAAACATTTAATTAACTGTCCTAGATGTCCTGTATCATGTTCCACACAAGAGCTTGTTGATGTTTCAGACAATGCTGCTGCCGTTGCACAATTTTGGGCTAATACCGTTTAGTTTGTTCTTTTATGATTTGACCTGATTTGTTATATTGTGTATATTGTAAATATTGTTGTAATGTTTTTGACTCGAAATAAATAAAAATCTAAAATAAATAAAATCCAGATAACTTCGCTGTCTCTCGGCAGTCTATGACAGAGCAGTTACGCAGACACTCACTAGTTATTCATAAAAACTGACCACTAAGTCAGAACTGTTGCATTCTGAATGGAACCCATAGGCTTGTGCTCTGTAGCATAATTGCTGGAACTGTACTGAGCTGGCTACAGGAAATGAACAGCTAGAATGTCCATGGCGCATTGGCTTTTCTGCCAATGGAAGGATCTCCATCTCTATGAGGACTAGGCAGAAGAAAAGTAGTCCCCTGTTGACAGTGCTGTCTTTCGCGGCTGGAAACATTACTGGAGGACGAGTTCAACATGGTGATGGATGTGTTGGCGGGAGTAGAAAGTAATCCTGACTAGCGAGCAGCATCTGGAGATGGCTGCACGGAACTGAGAATGCGCCAGGGAAGTGGTTGTGCCTTTGCAATGACGGCCTCTTGAGGTATTTGTTGTATATATCTTGTGCCTCGTACACAACATAGTCCTTCTCTACATGCAGTCAGGTGAAAAAGTCATGGGATATCTCCTAATGCCGTGCCAGACATCATTTTACCCGACGTAGAGCAACAAATGGACGTGGCATGGACTCAACAAGTCGCTGAAAGTGCTCTGCAGAAATATTGAGCCATGGTGCCTTTATTGACACCCATAATAGCGAGAGAGTTGCCAGTGCACGGTTTGGTGCACGAACTAACCTCTTGTTTATGTCCCATAAATGTTCGATGGATAGCCAAATCATTCGCTCGAACTATTCAATTCTTCAAATCGATCGTGAACAATTGTGGCCCGGTAACATGGAGCATTATCACCCATATAAATTCCGTAAATGTTTGAGAACATGAAGTCCATGAATGGCTGCAAATGGTCTCCAAGATGGATAGCTATTTCCTGTCAATGATCGGTTTAGTTGTACCAGAGGAGTCAGCCCATTCCATGTAAAGACAGTGTGGTATCAACGTTCGATACCACACTTGTTAGGGGTTGCAGTTATCGACCGCGGTCCGTACTAGTATCGCTGGATCCGCGAGTCGAGACTAGCGCCATTCCGCGGCTTGCAACAAGTCTCTAGCGTGCGCTCGGCCACTCTTGCTCGGGACGTCAAGTAGGAAAGTAGTATAGCCTTCAGTTGATAGAAAGCAACCTCTAACAAAGCGCTTAGGTAAAGTATGGCCTATGTGACGATTCTATAGCTCTCTGTTTGTAATTATATTCATCCTGACTATGAAGACTCCTGTACCACCAGTTAAGTACAATATATTTATTTTTTTTCCCAACGACTTCTAACTATTTTAGTCGTTGCAGCCCAGACCATGCAGCCAGCTCCTTATCGACTTCACTGACAAACCTGCTGTACACGCAAAGAAGAGATTTATATGTTTCTATTTAGCACTGGCCACCAGTCATTCACATTGGCGACGATTCGGAGCAGCATGCACAGTGCCTTGTTACGACTTGGGGCCATGACTTCATAGCGTCTCGAACGCTACCATCAGTTCTTACCAACTGAAATCGGGAATTATCTGACCAGGCCACAGTTTTCCAGTTTCTAGGGGCCAATCGATACGGTCATGAGCCGAGAAGAGGCGCTGCAGGCGATGTAGTATTGTAAGCAAAGGCACTTGCTAAGATCGTCTGCTGCTATAGCCCATTAACGCCAAATTTCGCCACACTGTTCTAACGATACGTTCGTCGTACGTCCCACATTGACTTCTGCGGTTATTTTACGCAGTGTTGCTTGTCTATTAGCACTGGCAACTCTATACAGACGCCACTGCTCTCGGCCTTATGTGATGGCCGTCGGCCACTGGGTTGTCCGTTGCTAGAAGTAGTATGTGAAATTTGATATTCTCGGTACACTCTTGACACTGTGGACCTCGGAATACTGAATTCCCTAATGATTTCCGGAATGGGATGTTCCATGCGTTTAGCTCCAACTTACCGAGCGAGGTGGCGCAGCGGCTACCACACTGGAATCGCATTCGAGAGGACGACGGTTCAATCCCGCGTCCAGCCATCCTGATTTAGGTTTTCCGTGATTTCCCTAAATCGCTCCAGGCAAATGCCGGGATGGTTCCTTTGAAAGGGCACGGCCGATTTCCTTCCCCGTCCTTCCCTAATCCGACGAGACCGATGACCTCGCTGTTTGGTCTCCTCCCCCGAAACAACCCAGCCCTTAGCTCCAACTACCATTCTGCGTTCAAAGTCTGTTAATTCCCTTTATGTGGCCAAAATCACGTCGGAAACCTTTCCACATGAATCATGTAAGTACAAATGACAGCTCCACCAATGCACTGCCATTTCATGCCTTGTATACGCATCTGCATGTGTGAATATCGCTATCCCATGACTTTTGTTACCTCAATGTGTGTTATGCCTTCTCTACATATGCAGCCTTTAATACTAAAGATGGATTGCTTTGCTGTAGAAGACTGCATAGCGGCTGTTCAGGAAAGGCTCCACCTCGAAAACCACCTCGTCGTCATTCTGGAAATGCGTTTCAAACAATGGGTTCTTCACCCGAGGAAGGAGGGGTGCCTTGTCAAGAAAATACGGGGAGTGAGGCAAAATTTCAAAGCTGCATATCACTGTGTCCTGTGGAAAATGAGCTGAGGCGTTGTCGTGAGCAAAACTTTTTGTGTGAGTCGCCATGCTAGTGCAGCAGTGGAGAGGCTCCACTTCTTCATCTGCAGGAGGAGATCGGCGAGATGTGGGGGCTAATGCGGGAAACAGTCATCCATTTTTAATTATCACCTAGAAAAATAAGTTTCCATACTTTTTTTTGGTTGGTAGGTAACGTCTGCAGTCCAGGTACACAACGAAATCCCCCAGTACAGTACCGTACCACGCCCACTTGTTTCACATGTGGGACACTGTTTTGGAGCCGTACCATATTATTGGACTGTATCCAAACACATTATCTGCGATTATAAGGGTACAAACAGATCCGAGTTTCTCCCGTAAACATTCGACGCTAATACTGGGGAGTTCATGCTGCATGATTTCTTTCTCTAATTGAGAGCATGGTGCTGTGCTGTGCGACGTGATGCTCGCCATGATCGTCAGGAACCGAGATTCGCATCATCCATTCGTCTCGTAACAGTTTGATGCGGTACATCACATCCTGGAGCCTCGTCGAGTGCCGAATTCCGTTGTGGAGTATTCAGGTCACGGTTCCTTTGAGTCAAAAGTCGTGGACATCGATCATTCTACGCACGTGTCGAACGTGGACGGGCTATGCGTTACAAGTCCTCAACGCTACCTGTCAGATGAAACCGATTCCATGTCCACGCCACTTCAGTTTGACTTCGGTATACACAGCGAGCAACTTCCCTGGTTGGCAAGCATTCTGCGCGTCACGCGATGATGCCGACGCGATAATTGGTCACGATTGTCATTTGTGTCATGATGGATGTTCACTTTACTCTCCCACAGACGTCTCTAATGAGTCCCTACTAGCACTTTACTTTCAAATGAAATGCTGCAATCCATTCGAGTGTGGCGTTCTACCCGTAGATTGCGCTCTTGCTAACTGTGTGCATGTTTACAAGCAACATCAGTGGTGACCTATCGACTGGGGTAGGAACAGTCACAACAGCAACACAGCTGCACGACATGTCGAGGTGATATAACATTTTTGTCAATGTGTGTATAATATTGTAAATGCAATTAATTAAAAGCAGTTGGATATTCAACATATCCAGTAGGTGAAGCAGAGCTCGTAACAAACATTTTGTATAAAAATGTTCTCGGATGCAAAATGTACAGAGTTTATCTACATCTACATCCATACTCTGCAGACCAATTTAATGTGAGTGGCAGAGGATAAAACGATTGCGCCCTTTATTAAGGGCTTCTTCCAGTTCCATTCAGATATGGAGCGCCCGTACATCTACATCATTTACCAATATTCAGCAAGTTGATCCACTAGGGAAACACAACAAAGCAGAAATGCAATGCCAGGGTCAATAAATAAACCAAATTCCGGGACGAATGACTGTTTAAATGCCTCCATGCGCGCTGTAGTTAACAGAATCTTATACTCTCGATCCTTTTTTTTTTTTTTTTTTTTTTTTTGGTCATCAGTCTACTGACTGGTTTGATGCGGCCCACCACGAATTCCTTTCCTGTGCTAACCTCAGTGTTTTCCATATATTCCTTTCCTCTCCGATTCTGCGTAGAACCTCCTCATTCCTTACCTTATCAGTCCACCAAATTTTCAACATTCGTCTATAGCACCACATCTCAAATGCTTCGATTCTCTTCTGTTTCGGTTTTCCCACAGTCCATGTTTCACTACCATACAATGCTGTACTCCAGACGTACATTCTCAGAAATTTCTTCCTCAAATTAAGGCCGGTATTTGATATTAGTAGACTTCTCTTGGCCAGAAATGCCTTTTTTGCCATAGCGAATCTGCTTTTGATGTCCTCCTTGCTCCGTCCGTCATTGGTTATTTTACTGCCTAGGTAGCAGAATTCCTTAGCTTCATTGACTTCGTGACCATCAATCCTGATGTTAAGTTTCTCGCTGTTCTCATTTCTACTACTTCTCATTACCTTCGTCTTTCTCCGATTTACTCTCAAACCATACTGTGTACTCATTAGAATGTTCATTCCGTTCAGCAGATCATTTAATTCTTCTTCACTTTCACTCAGGATAGCAATGTCATCAGCGAATCGTATCATTGATATCCTTTCACCTTGTATTTTAATTCCACTCCTGAACCTTTCTTTTATTTCCATCATTGCTTCCTCGATGTACAGATTGAAGAGTAGGGGCGAAAGGCTACAGCCTTGTCTTACACCCTTCTTAATACGAGCACTTCGTTCTTGATCGTCCACTCTTATTATTCCCTCTTGGTTGTTGTATATATTGTATATGACCCGTCTCTCCCTATACCTTACCCCTACTTTTTTCAGAATCTCGAACAGCTTGAACCATTTTATATTGCGAACGCTTTTTCCAGGTCGACAAATCCTATGAAAGTGTCTTGATTTTTCTTTAGCTTTGCTTCCATTATTAGCCGTAACGTCAGAATTGCCTCTCTCGTCCCTTTACTTTTCCTAAAGCCAAACTGATCGTCACCTAGCGCATTCTCAATTTTCTTTTCCATTCTTCTGTATATTATTCTTGTAAGCAGCTTCGATGCATGAGCTGTTAAGCTGATTGTGCGATAATTCTCGCACATGTCAGCTCTTGCCGTCTTCGGAATTGTGTGGATGATGCTTTTCCGAAAGTCAGATGGTATGTCGCCAGACTCATATATTCTACACACCAACGTGAATAGTCGTTTTGTTGCCACTTCCCCCAATGATTTTAGAAATTCTGGTGGAATGTTATCTATCCCTTCTGCCTTATTTGACCGTAAGTCCTCCAAAGCTCTTTTAAATTCCGATTCTAATACTGGATCCCCTATCTCTTCTAAATCGGCTCCTGTTTCGTCTTCTATCACATCAGACAAATCTTCACCCTCATAGAGGCTTTCAATGTATTCTTTCCACCTATCTGCTCTCTCCTCTGCATTTACCAGTGGAATCCCGTTGCACTCTTAATGTTACCACCGTTGCTTTTAATGTCACCAAAGGTTGTTTTGACTTTCCTGTATGCTCAGTCTGTCCTTCCGACAATCATATCTTTTTCGATGTCTTCACATTTTTCCTGCAGCCATTTCGTCTTAGCTTCCCTGCACTTCCTATTTATTTCATTCCTCAGCCACTTGTATTTCTGTATTCCTGATTTTCCTGGAACATGTTTGTACGTCCTCCTTTCATCAATCAACTGAAGTATTTCTTCTGTTACCCATGGTTTCTTCGCAGCTACCTTCTTTGTACCTATGTTTTCCTTCCCAACTTCTGTGATGGCCCTTTTTAGAGATGTCCATTCCTCTTCAACTGTACTGCCTACTGCGCTATTCCTTATTGCTGTATCTATAGCGTTAGAGAACTTCAAACGTATCTCATCAGTCCTTAGTAGTTCCGTATCCCATTTCTTTGCGTATTGATTCTTCCTGACTAATGTCTTGAGCTTCAGCCTACTCTTCATCACTACTATGAGGGCCGTTCAGAAAGTAACCTCCGGTTGATTTAAAAAAATACACCAAGTTAAATAAAAATATTTTAATATATACATCTTACAACTACATCTTTGCACTATTTTTCTACATAGTCTCCATAGCGATTGAGGCACTTATCGTATCTCTTCACAAGCTTTGAAATTCCTTCTGCATAAAAATCACCCGCTTGTGCCTGGAGCCAGCCTGTGACCGCATCTTTGAGCTCTTCGTCGTCATCAAAACGCTGTGACCCGAGCCATTTCTTCAAATGCATGAAGAGGTGATAATAACTTGGCGCCAGGTCTGGGCTGTAAGGTGGATGGTTGATAACGTCCCACTTGAAGGACTCAAGAAGGGCCGTTGTTCTGCGAGCAGAGTGAGGACGGGCGTTATCGTGCAAAAAAACGATACCGGAAGTCAGCATACCACGGCGTTTGTTCTGTATAGCCCGTCGTAACTTTTTTATTGTTTCACAGTACACGTCTTGATTAATGGTCGTACCACGTTCCATGAATTCAACCAACAACACCCCTTTGGCATCCCAAAACACCGTTGCCATCAGTTTTCTGGCAGAAAAATCTTGCGAGGCTTTTCTTGGTTTGGTAGGCGAATTTGAATGTGCCCACATCTTTGATTGTTCTTTTGTCTCAGGTTTCAGGTACTTAATCCAGGTTTCGTCACCGGTCACGATTCTGTTTAACAATGGTTCTCCTTCGTCCTCATAACGTGACAAAGTCTAATGCAGAGGCCATTCTTTGAGTTTTGTGGTGGTCGGTAAGAATTTTGGGCACCCATCGTGCACAGAACTTACGGTAACCCAATCTTGCTGTCACTATCTCGTACAAGAGAGTCTTAGAAATCTGTGGAAAACCAGTAGACAACTCCGACATTGAGAAACGTCGATTTTCACGAACTTTTGCATCAACTGTCTGAACGAGTTCGTCAGTCACCAATGATGGTCTACCACTCCTCTCTTCATCATGAACGTTTTCTCGTCCACTTTTAAATAAACGTACCCATTCACGGGCAACTCCTTCACTCATAACTCTTGGTCCGTACACGGCACAAAGCTCACGATGAATAGCTGCTGCAGAATATCCTTTGGCTGTAAAAAACCTTATGACAGCACGCACTTCACATTTGGTGGGGTTTTCTATTGCAGCACACATTTCAAACTGCCACAAAAACTAAACTAGCGCAGGTACGACGTTCACTCGACCACCGCTTGATGCCGACTGACCTGTTGAGTGCGTGAACGCACAGATGGCGTCGCTACTCCCCCCACAACCCGCACTGTGACCAATCGGAGGTTACTCTCTGAACCGCCCTCGTATATTGTGATCTGAGTCTATATCTGCTCCTGGGTACGCCTTACAATCCAGTATCTGATTTCGGAATCTCTGTCTGACCATGATGTAATCTAATTGAAATCTTCCCGTATCTCCCGGCCTTTTCCAAGTATACCTCCTCCTCTTGTAATTCTTGAACAGGGTATTCGCTATTACTAGCTGAAACTTGTTACAGAACTCAATTAGTCTTTCTCCTCTTTCATTCCTTGTCCCAAGCCCATATTCTCCTGTAACCTTTTCTTCTGCTCCTTCCCCTACAACTGCATTCCAGTCGCCCATGACTATCAGATTTTCGTCCCCCTTTACATACTGCATTACCCTTTCAATATCCTCATACACTTTCTCTATGTGTTCATCTTCAGCTTGCGACGTCGGCATGTATACCTGAACTATCGATCCCTATAGCAGAGATACGTAGGTGCTTGTAGTCTATTCCTAGAGTCATCAATTAAAGCCGGTTCTTAAAACCTTGTAAGTAGGCTTTGTCGGTAAAATTTGCGTCTCTCTCCAAGTGTCTTCCAGTTCAGTTTCTTCACTCTCCCAAGTGTCAAACAAAGCTATGACCATTCATGCTGCCCTTCTCCGTAAAAGTTCAGCATTCACTGTTAGTACTATTTGGTACGAGTCCCATACACTTGAGCAATATTCTAGAATGGGTCGCACTAGTGTTTTGTAAGGAAACTGCTTTGTGAACTGACTGCACTTCGCCAGTATTCTACCAATGAACCGAATCGTGGCACTACTTTACCTACCACGGAGCCTAAGTGATAGTTCGATTTCCTTTTCCAACAAATTATTATCCTAAGGTATTCGTTCAAATTTATCAATTCCTAATATAATTTGTTGAAACTGTATTCATAAGATACTAAATTGTTTTAGTTTTGCAAAGTGCACAATTTTACATTCCTTAGCAGCAAATGCATGTTGAAAATCTTTGAACCACTTTGAAATCTTATTAAGATCTGACATGTGCTCTATCCAGAGTATTCTTTATTATTAATAACTGTATCATCTACGAAAAGTCTGAGTTTAGTATTAATACTGCCTGCAAGGATGTACTTTAGATAATAAGCGTAGATGTGGTACTGAGTCAAATGCTTCTTGGAAATCAAGAAATACTACATCTACGTGAGTGCCTCAATCAATAGTTTTCAAGATGTCATCTGAGAAAAGCGCGAGTTGGGATTGATGTTGTCACGTAGAAGAAGGTGTAATGAGATGAATGACGAACACTAACTTCACTTAACGAAGGTTTATTCAGCACTTGCACATACAAGAGCGCGGAGCGAACTGTCTCCGGCCAGAACACATGCAGTATATATACAGCTACAGAACATTCCAGTTCAATGATTCTTGACATTTGTGGATACTTCTAGAACGTACTCGAACCGAACATAGAAATTAAAATTGTACAGTCCAGGAGAGTTTTGAACTCACCATCCTCCATGCAACAGTTTAGTATCATAACCACTACATCACGGTGCTACTCAGCTGCTTCTGCGACAATATGATATTTTCGGACGGTAGTTTTGTGGATGAATTCTGCTACCTTTCTTATCGACGGGTGTGACATGCACTTTCTTCCAGCTACCAGACACGGTTTTTTGAACGAGGGATCTACGGCAGATCACGGTTAAAAGACAGGCTAACTCAGCCGCAAATTCGCTATAGAATCTGAGAGCGAAGCCACCGGGTTCTGGAACTTTGTATTAGCGAAATCAGACGTTTCTCAACAACACTGACACTAACACTATTTCAGTATTCCTTGTACTGATGCGAGAATAAATTGAGGACTTACTCCTAGATTTTTATTTCTAAAAGAGCATTTGAAAATGGAGATCAGTATTTCTGCTTTTGCTTTGCTGTCCTCAATCTTAGTTCCTGTGTGGTCCATGACTGTCAGGACACCAACTTCTGTACCAGTATCAGCCTTTACATATGACCAGAATTTCTACGGGTTTTGTAGAGATCTTTCGATCACTTTCTGCTACGGCAGTCTATGAAGCTTTCAAACATTAATCACTTAAAAGCCAAACGCGTTTCATTCAGCGCCTCTCCATCTAAATGTCTATGCTTTGTTTTGCACCTACACTGCTGATCCCCCCCCCCCCAAATGCAAGTCCAAGAAGGACCAGACACATCACAGACAAATTGATTTGGGAGATAACACGCTGTGCAAAGATCACATGATTGAAAATACAGCTCTGTGTGAAGTGAGGAATATGATGAAATCAGTATTGGGTGTTGCCACCATTGCTGGCTATAACCGCTGTTGCACGCCTCGGCAATGAATCAAAGAGGCTCTGAATGTGTTATTGAGTTAGAGCTTGTAAGTAGGCTGTTTAGGTTTTTATGTTGGTAACGCCATGTAGCACTCTATACGAAAATCACTGACTGTGCTGTGTGCAGTCTGTGGCTGGTGTGAATTGTTGGAATTTGCTATTGTAGTGTTGGGCAGTTGGCTGTTAACACCGCGTAGCGTTGCGCAGTTGGAGGTGAGCCGCTAGTAGTGGTGGATGTAGGGAGAGAGATGGCGGAGTTTTGAGAGCGGATGATCTGGAAGTGTGTCCATCAGAGACTGTAAATGTTGTGGATTGGCAGGAGAGCCAACCCACGAATTTTAGAGGAAGCCGAAAGGCACGCGTTTTAGCTCACGCAGGCTGGCGTGAGGTCTGGAACAGGACAAGGAAATTAGAAAAATGGACGCAGATGGTGGAATACTTAACTTTAATCCATTAATGTTGAACGTAGCTCTTGTCTGTACATTATTTACAATATCAATAGTAACTGAACATGGCGCCTTGCTAGGTCGTAGCAAATGACTTAGCTGAAGGCTATGCTAACTATCGTCTCGGCAAATGAGAGCGTATTTTGTCAGTGAACCATCGCTAGCAAAGTCGGTTGTACAACTGGGGCGAGTGCTAGGAAGTCTCTCTAGACCTGCCGTGTGGCGGCGCTCGGTCTGCAATCACTGATAGTGGTGACACGCGGGTCCGACGTATACTAACGGACCGCGGCCGATTTAAAGGCTACCACCTAGCAATTGTGGTGTCTGGCGGTGACACCACAGTAAATTTGTAAGACTGGATGTCATGAACTGATATATATATATATATATATATATATATATATATATATATATATATATATATATATATATAATGACTTTTGAACACTATTAAGTTAAATACATTGTTTGTTCTTTATCAAAATCTTTCATTTGCTAACTATGCCTATCAGTAGTTAGTCGCTTCAGTAGTTAGAATGTTTTATTTAGTTGGCAGTGGTGGCGCTCGCTCTATTGCAGTAGTTCGAGTAACGAAGATTTTTGTGAGGTAAGTGATTCATGAAAGGTATAGGTTATTGTTAGTCAGGGCCATTCTTTTGTAGGGATTTTTGAAAGTCAGATTGCGTTGCGCTAAAAATATTGTGTGTCAGTTTAGTGTTGATCAGAATAAGTAAAGAGCGAAATGTCTGAGTACGTTCAGTTCTGCTCAGCTGTTTGAAAATCAAATAACGTAAGGGGTTTACCAGCACAGTAATTCAATAATTTTTCTAAGGGGACGTTTCAAGCTCATGCTGCTTCCACATTTTGTCAAAGCTGATCTGATGCAGCAGCGGGTGATGAATGCCGAACCAGTCGTTCCGTAGTCATCGACAAGACGTTTTCGATAGGCGAGAGATTTGGAGGACTGCGAGGCCAAGGCAACAATGCAATCCGATGGGCGACGAAGAAGTCATGCACACTGCGCGCCACGCGTGGTCGCGCATTATCCTGTTGTAATGTGGCCGTTGGTAAGGTCCGAAGCTATGGAATGACAGCAAGCTCCAACACTTCAGAAACGTAACGCCGGCTAGTTGTTGTACCGGAAAGGGATCCAATACCATCCATACATTACATCGCGTCAGGTCCAGTAAGGCGATCATTATCATCATCATCATCATCATTTAAGACTGATTATGCCTTTCAGCGTTCAGTCTGGAGCATAGCCCCCTTATAAAATTCCTCCATGATCCTCTATTCAGTGCTAACATTGGTGCCTCTTCTGATGTTAAACCTGATACTTCAAAATCATTCTTAACCGAATCCAGGTACCTTCTCCTTGGTCTGCCCCGACGCCTCCTACCCTCTACTGCTGAACCCATGAGTCTCTTGGGTAACCTTGCTTCTCCCATGCGTGTAACATGCCCTCACCATCTAAGCCTGTTCGCCCTGACTGCTACATCTATAGAGTTCATTCCCAGTTTTTCTTTGATTTTCTCATTGTGGACACCCTCCTGCCATTGTTCCCATCTACTAGTACCTGCAATCATCCTAGCTACTTTCATATCCGTAACCTCAACCTCAACACTTGCATGGGGGCTTAATTAAATGAAAATGCAAATAATTTTAATTTTTTTTGATTTAGCAGCTGTATGTCCGATTACGAAGTCTCGTAAACGGTTGGCCCTGACTAGTATTATTACGCAATCTGACTGCATGAAACAACAACAAAGACTGAAATGGAAATTTTCATTAACACAATTAATTAATTAAGTCCCCAGCAACTATAAAACCTACGAAACCAAAGCACAAGTATAACTGTTCTGTGTGTGGAAGTATGACTCAACGTACGCATCTGGCACGGTTCTTCTTCAACAACACAAGAAATTTTAAATATCGTTTATACTGAATTAATTAAAGGAAATAGAAATACCATAATTACTCAAGAGAACCAGAATTACACTCTAATCCCAGGACACAAGCCAGATGCTTTGTTGACTGAACCTGTAATGAAGCATTATTTACGACATTAAATAATGAAAAATAAATCAAGTTTCGTTACCTTCATATATTGACCAAGATCACTCTAATCATTACAATATATCTCCACACCGACAAGCTATTACCACATCTCAACAAGAACTTTTCAGTATCACATCTCAGCAAGCACTCCCTACTAGCACATCTCAACAAACACTCTCTGGTACGAGTTCTTCACAAGCACTGACTACCACGAGCTCTCCCCAAGCACTGCCCACTATGACATCTCAATAATCACTGCCTACTCCCTCGACTCGACAAGAACTGCCAGTGGAGGCGGCAAAACAATACTCTCTAGCGCGATCTCTGGCGCTGTGGCTCAGTGTAGCCACCTTTCATATGCCCTTCCTCCACGGGCTAGAATTTGATGGTATTTTTGCCAGCATTGGTGGTGAAAATACCACCAAATTCGTCAAAAAAATACAGACAAAAATAAAAGATAATATTAATGCGTAAATATCATATAACCAGATAAAATTTTGGCTTTGCACTGACCTTTCAATAACCTAATATATAAAATACAGTAAGCAATACAAATTCTTTCATACATGTGACTTTACATAACAGTTTACACAAGTATTATGTGGTTAAACAGTTCAATCAATAGCGTCAGCAATGACGAATATGTGCAGGTAAGAGTCTCATAACTTTTCACAAACAGTAATACACAAAAAATCAGTTTATACAAATATTCACATAAACGCTTTCCATAGCCCAAGAAACAAGTAGTTGACAGTTCCAGCAGTAGCACCCAGCAATGGTCAACAGGTGCAAATACCAACAAGTAACATCTTTTCAGTAGAAACAGTCCATCAGTGGCACCCAGTAATGTTGAACAGGTACACACAGTAGTCCATAATATTCACTATCACTAATCACACTGTTCACCAGAGTTTATCAGCAGAAATTAAACATGTCCTAGTGGCACCAATCACATAGAAAAAGTGCAAGTAACAGTCCGTAATATTTACTATCACTGATCACACAGTTCATCAGCAGAAATTAAACATTTCTAAGTGTCACACATCATGTTGAAAAGTGCAGCACCATCACTAATCAGACAGTTCAGGTATGAACAATAGTTTGAATACACATACAAATGCTTTTACACTAAACATACAAATCATAATAAACGCACAAATGATATCAGGTAGTTGTCATATTAACTATTACAATACACAAATAGCAGTAAACCTATAATATTTATGGGTGTCAGTGCAAGCCACAATAAACAAGTAAAATAATATTTAGGAGATAGGTTGGTACCAATTTGGGATAGGGAAAGGAAAACACACAAAACACACTCACTCATCTTTCATCCACATTAGTGCTACTGTGTAATTGAATAGTGTTAACTGTGTAAATGCAATTCTGTCAAAATTTTGTGTTCATCATGTGTATCAAGTAGTAGTGGCAGCAATGTATAACAGTCAATAATAGTTAGTCAACGTCATAGTCATCATGTCAAGACCAATGTTTGCCAAGCCAGATCAAAAGTACGGTTGCTGAACAACTGTCAGTGTGCCAAGATATGCAAATGCTTCCTCTCTCCAAAAAAAGTATATACTGCTTAGTGATTTAACAAAGTGTGTGTGTAGACAATCTTCCTTCTACTTGAGTGTTCTAGTCTGCCATCTTCATCCTCCTTGTTCCATATAGACCAACAAAAAAAAATATGCTCCTCACTTACTTCACCTCTTATCCACCAGAATACCTCTTCAATACGTCGATACATATAAACCTTATCATCAATATCATTTACCTTACCTCTTGTCCACGAAAACTCCAATAATCATCAACTTCACATAATCTCAATACCTCAATAATACCTCTTCAATACGTCGATACATATAAACCTTATCATCAATATCATTTCACTTCCATAACAACTCTTTCCTCTAGTCAGTCTCCTCGAACAAGTACAGACAAAATCCTAGTGCAAACTTCAATTCAGCATCCCATACAATCCGTAGACACAATGTCAACACACAACCTCTGTGTAGTCCACCTGACCCAAATATTCTACTCATTATGAATCATAAAATACACTCCTGGAAATTGAAATAAGAACACCGTGAATTCATTGTCCCAGGAAGGGGAAACTTTATTGACACATTCCTGGGGTCAGATACATCACATGATCACACTGACAGAACCACAGGCACATAGACACAGGCAACGGAGCATGCACAATGTCGGCACTAGTACAGTGTATATCCACCTTTCGCAGCAATGCAGGCTGCTATTCTCCCATGGAGACGATCGTAGAGATGCTGGATGTAGTCCTGTGGAACGGCTTGCCATGCCATTTCCACCTGGCGCCTCACTTGGACCAGCGTTCGTGCTGGACGTGCAGACCGCGTGAGACGACGCTTCATCCAGTCCCAAACATGCTCAATGGGGGACAGATCCGGAGATCTTGCTGGCCAGGGTAGTTGACTTACACCTTCTAGAGCACGTTAGGTGGCACGGGATACATGCGGACGTGCATTGTCCTGTTGGAACAGCAAGTTCCCTTTCCGGTCTAGGAATGGTAGAACGATGGGTTCGATGACGGTTTGGATGTACCGTGCACTATTCAGTGTCCCCTCGACGATCACCAGTGGTGTACGGCCAGTGTAGGAGATCGCTCCCCACACCATGATGCCGGGTGTTGGCCCTGTGTGCCTCGGTCGTATGCAGTCCTGATTGTGGCGCTCACCTGCACGGCGCCAAACACGCATACGACCATCATTGGCACCAAGGCAGAAGCGACTCTCATCGCTGAAGACGACACGTCTCCATTCGTCCCTCCATTCACGCCTGTCGCGACACCACTGGAGGCGGGCTGCACGATGTTGGGGCGTGAGCGGAAGACGGCCTAACGGTGTGCGGGACCGTAGCCCAGCTTCATGGAGACGGTTGCGAATGGTCCTCGCCGATACCCCAGGAGCAACAGTGTCCCTAATTTGCTGGGAAGTGGCGGTGCGGTCCCCTACGGCACTGCGTAGGATCCTATGGTCTTGGCGTGCATCCGTGCGTCGCTGCGGTCCGGTCCCAGGTCGACGGGCACGTGCACCTTCCGCCGACCACTGGCGACAACATCGATGTACTGTGGAGACCTCACGCCCCACGTGTTGAGCAATTCGGCGGTACGTCCACCCGGCCTCCCGCATGCCCACTATACGCCCTCGCTCAAAGTCCGTCAACTGCACATACGGTTCACGTCCACGCTGTCGCGGCATGCTACCAGTGTTAAAGACTGCGATGGAGCTCCGTATGCCACGGCAAACTGGCTGACACTGACGGCGGCGGTGCACAAATGCTGCGCAGCTAGCGCCATTCGACGGCCAACACCGCGGTTCCTGGTGTGTCCGCTGTGCCGTGCGTGTGATCATTGCTTGTACAGCCCTCTCGCAGTGTCCGGAGCAAGTATGGTGGGTCTGACACACCGGTGTCAATGCGTTCTTTTTTCCATTTCCAGGAGTGTACATTTTGCTTTCCTTGTTCATCATTAAATAAAAGAAATGCATACATGACCTCTAACAGCCTTTAGTTCGAATAACTCTCAGTAATTAAGTACGATTACGGAGTGTGAATGATCACAATATTTCACAGTGTGTACACCACTTCAAGAATCATGGCAAAAGCAAACATGTGGAGTATTTTTGTGTCAAGTGTCACTTCCTATTTCAATTGCTCATGAAGAATGCAGTGTAGTAATTGTTAATGGTCTAACCCTAGTGTTGGTATGTCATGTCGTTAGCTTCCTTCCTATTAGCATAAACTTATACAGCTTCCATAAAACCTCCAGCTCATGTGACTTCTATGAAGTTTCTTGTACTAATGTCGTACGTAGAATTATAGCAGTTCATTTTCTTATCTTAAAAATATAAGGCACTGAGCGTAAGCAAAACATGCAATAGCGAGTAAATATATCAGTAGAGAACGGAATGTCAACAAGTGGATGCAGGACAATTCCTACAACGAGGCTCTGCCATGCGAACAATCTATAATTAATACCACAGTGTAACCTAAACTCTATGTTCGTACACAGTACATCAGCATTGCTATATTTTAAACTGAAGAGTACTTATGACAACTAAACAGAAATGTGTAAATATGCAATCCATACGCACAGCAGCAATCATATATCTTACATAATAAACAAGTCATTAGCATCATATCAGCATAAGCAAATAAATGTTCGTGTGTCATCTTAATAAGTAAACATGAAGGCGCAAGCAGATAAATCACAAAGTATAACTTACATACATAACCACAGTCAGCACAATTAATCAGTTGACAATTGCAATTTAAATAAATAAGCACAGCAGGCATATAATAAAAAAAAATGACATCAGTGAAAAGGCATAGCAGCAAGGCGATGCATAATATACATAAGTAATAACACTGTTCATTAATCACTCATCGTCAAAATCAGTTAATGTACGCAAGCACGTCGCTTCACAAGTAAATTCATAGAACATGAAATTAGCACAAAGTATGAATCACGTAATCGCGAGCAGCAAATTACGTCTAAAGTACGTACCTAAGTGGAAATATGTTACCTGAAAAATAAACTCAATTAATAGTTACCCTTTTTAGTTTATTACTTTTTTCTTCGAAATTACATTCTTCCTGAAATTTTCTCCCTAGCAAGTCGTCTTAACGTCGGACACGCACAGAATTTACCTAAAGGTCTTAAATATTTTACACAACCGTATCCTGAAAAATACTGAACGTTAATAACATAATTTATAAAGTCACCATAGCTTTATACAGAATTTAGTCGGAAAAATTAGACTGTGTATTTGTTTACGGCTGTCAGTGCATTCACACTGTGCGCTCGATCAGCTGTAGGCGCGTGACGTATGAAGCAATTGTTTGCGGTCAACGACTGCCTGTTGCGGCGCGCAGACTTCACTGTTGCTTTGAGTATCTGCCGCCGCCGGAACACGGCGCGGTATCCTTGCATTCTCCACCTGTTTACGTATAACTGTTGGTTTCTCAAAAGTATGTCATTCCACAAAAATTTTTACGTTCGATATATGATGTATTCCCATAGAGCGCCGAGATTTAAGAGTTTCTACTTCAACAGTATTATCATGTATAATTTTGCGAATCCTATATGGACCGTTATAAAGCAGAAAAAATTTGCGACATAAGCCTTTTCCTTTATGAGACAAACGATGAGACTTAATTAAGACCTTTTGACCAACTGACAAAATTTTTAAACGACCAGGACGTTTAGCTGATTTCTCTCTTCTTGCAGCCGCAAACGCAATATTTCGTAGAGCCAGGTTGACAACTTCAGAATGCCGCAGTTTCCATGAAGGCGGAAAAGGAACGATTTCAGAAATGCGATTTGTTGGTACTTTATTTTTTTAATATCAATAGGGGCGGTAAAGAAGTTGAGTCATTAGGAAGTTCATTCAGAATGTTTTGAAAAATATGAAGATACTGATCCCAAGTTATGTGATTCTGATGACAATAAAGACGGCACAATTTATTGATTTCCTTCATCCATCTCTCTGAAGCATTAGATTGAGGGTGAAAATGTGAAATGAAAATTTTTTTAATCTTACGACGCCGTAGAGTACGAAGCCAAATTTTAGAGCGAAACTGTGATCCATTATCTGATATAACCTTATCAACATGACCCACTTCTTTAAGAAAATGTTTGATGAAAGCATTAGATACTGAACGAGCCGTTGCTTTGCGTAAAGGTGTAAAACACACATATTTTGATGTCAATTCCACTGCTACGAAAATGTACGCAAAACCATTAGTAGAACAAACCACTGGACCGAACAAATCGACTGCAGCCATGTCCTTTAATTTCGCTGGATTGATAGGAAACAACGGTGCTCTGTGAGAAACAGTTGGCGGCTTAGCCTTTTGACATAATTTGCATTTGGCAAGAACAGATCGAATACGTTTTTCCATATTACTGAAGTAGCAATTTTCTCGTAATTTATGAAAGCATTTTCTGGGACCAAAGTGCGCATAACTGAAATGTGTGTACCAAATCAATTTATTGACCCACTCATCAGGAATACAAACTAACCAAACAGAGTTGTCTACCGATTTTCGTTTGAAAAGAATGTCATTGCGAACTAAATAATGCTGTCTAATCGCTACGCTTTCCTTTCTCCTCCACTTCTCCTTAATGTCCTTCCAGATTGGATCCTTATTTTACTCCTTAGCGATGTCCTGGAGCGAAGACGAAATAAAGTTCTCAAACGCAACACCTTGAATGTACATCAAACAATAATGGTTTTCTTTGCAGTCCTCTTCAGCACATTGTTTCAAACCCATAGGTGCACGTGATAAAGCATCAGCAACAATATTTGAAGATCCCTGTATGTAAACAATACGAAAATCAAATTCCTGTAGGTACAACGCCCATCGTGACAATCTGCCATGAGTTAATTTTGTCGACATAAGAAATTCCAGAGCTCGATGATCAGTGTAAACCTTAGTATGTCTACCGAACAAAAATGTGCGAAATTTTGTGAAAGCCCAAACAACAGCCAAAGCTTCAAGTTCCGTAATCGAATAATTCTTTTCGGATTTAGAGAGAACACGACTTCCAAATGCAATAGTCTTCTGTACTACAACGCCGTTTTCTTCTATCTCTTGAAATAAATGTGCACCTAGGCCTTTGTATGATGAGTCCGTCGCCAAACAAAAATCTTTAGATAAATCCGGATGTGAAAGAAGTGGAGCAGCAACTGAAGCATCACGAAGTTGTTCAAATTCTGACTGAGCTTCCTCATCCCAACACCAATTAGAATTTTTTCCAGATAGTTCACATAAACGAGGTGTGGCCAAATTGTCCAATCTAACAAAGCGTCTAAGAAAATTACAGACACCAAGGAAACTACGAACATCACGTTTTGTGGTAGGAACAGCATAATTACGAATAGCGTCTAGTTTCTCTGGATCAGGGAGAATACCTTCTGTAGAAATAATGTGACCGAGAAATTTCACCTGAGAACGACCAAATTCAGATTTTTCCAAGTTCACTGTCATGCCAACTCGTGCAAAAATACGTAATAATGAATCCAAAATTTTGTTATGCTCACTCCAAGAACGTTTAGCAATAAGAATATCGTCAACATATGAAGTAATATTGTCACGAAGATAAACAGGTAAAATTTCATTTAAACTACGAATGAATGCTGCAGAAGATACAGTACGTCCAAACGGTAAATTCCGTATCTGGTAACAGTTACCAAAGGCTAAAAAGGCAGTATATTTTCTACAATCAGGGTGGAGTTCTATTTGCCAAAAACTTGTGCGCATATCAATCGTGGATAAAACTTTAATTCCATGGAAATGTTGAAGAAGTTCATCTAAATTTTGTGGACGGTCAGTTTCAGGAATAATAATATTATTTATCTGTCTGGAATCCAGAACCAAACGAATTGACCCATCCTTTTTAAGAACAACGTGTAATGGGCTGGTATAAGGACTGACTGCTGGCTCAATAATGCCCTGATCTAACATGTATTGAAGTTCATTCTTAACCTTGTCTCTGTAAGCCAAAGGAATAGCGTACGTTTTCCCGCGAAATGGTGTGTGTTCTTTTACTTTAAATAAATATTGTAAGCCTTGTATAGTTCCTGTGTGATGACTAAACACTGTAGCATGTGAAGTCAAAATATGGTGCAGCTCTTCTCTTGCAACGTCATCTGGCACTTCAGCTTTCTTAACCTTTTCATTAATTAATTCTTCGCTACTAATTATATCCTCCATCGCGTCTCTGTATCTATTGTCATTGTCATGAATAAACACACTGTCGTCATAATGCTCAACGAAAACATCAGAAGTAAGAAACCTTAAACATTTTGTATCTGATTCAGATCTTGCTAAACACTCGAAAAATTTCAAACATTTCGGCATTCCGGCAACAGTCAAATTCACACTTCCTTCTTTAAAGTTCAAAATTGCCTTATGTGTGTTAAGAAACTCCATACCGAATATAATCTGTGTACTGAGTAATGGAACAATAATAAAATTAGCAGACAATTCGTATCCTTGACAAATGAAATTTAGGTTGGTCTGTTGTTTAACTTCCACACCTTTTCCAGAAATCGCTCCTCGAATTGTAGTTTTAGAAATAGGTAACACAGGACAGGCAATAGTTCTTTCACATATACGAAAAACTGATTCACTAATGACGTTCAATGGGCTCCCAGAATCTAAAACTGCAGTGGACTTATTCTTACCCACACATACTTCAATAACAGGATGTAAAAATGCGTCTACATTAGTTTCCTTTTCGTCTAACAAAATGTCTCTCATGTCTTCCAGGCGTACGTAGTGTAAAGTCGAAGTGTCATTACTTTCTGAGCCGTCTATATTGCTGCCAGAAGCCGAAGCTGCAAGTCATGGTCGATTGTTTGCGTCACGTCTTTGATTATTCCCGTCATTTCGCGGATCAATTTCTACTATTTCCACTTGTCTTTCTGAATTTCTGTCACGCGGAGGATGCCAATTAGGTCCTTCCTGTCTGTTAGATGCAAATTCTTGGTTGTGTCTGTTATTAAAATTTCTGTTTTCCTGTCTGTCTGCATAACTACTTCTTGTATAATTTCGACTGTCACTTCTGAAATTATTGTTGTATCTACTACCCTGGTTATTTCTGTAGTAAGAATTTCTATTACTGTATGAACAATTTCTGTCTTGACGATACCGATTACTGTTTCCGTATGATTGATCATTCCGGTAGGAATTACCGTTATTATAATTGTCTGTGTAATTTCTGTTAGAACGCCTGTTATTGTCATAAGGCTGGTATCTATTGTCCTGTCTGTTACGTCTGTCATTCTCAAAGTTACCCATATAACGTCCGTTCCGATCACTATCCCTTTTCTCTGAAAATGTATTGTAATTACTGCTACTGACAAAATTACAAGAAGTCCCGTCGTCGTTGTCATACTCAAGTTCTTGTAGCAAAGTCTTAAAAGTCTCAATGTCGTCTTTACATCTTCCAGCTAAAGCAATTTGTCTTATGGATTGTGGCAGCTTAGTTAAACAAATGCGAATTAATTCAGTCGGGCTGTAAGGGTTGGAAAGGAACTGATTCTTTCAAATCATGTCTTCAAAATATTCTGCTGGCGTGCGGAACTCAGACTGTTTGAAATTACGCTGCATAATAAGACTGTGTTTGACTCTGTCTTGCGTGTTTTCGGACCAATATGCCGATAGAAATGCATGATAAAAATCATTCAGATTATTACAATCTCTAATGAGTGCACGCATCCGCGTCGCCGGTTCGTTTTCTAAGTATCTACACATAAATTCCAGTTTGTGACTTAGTGGCCAATTTGGTGGGAGTGCATACATAAATTGATCTAACCATGCACATGGATGTATGTCATTTTTAGAATTGCGGAAGATCTTAAATTTCCGAACAGTCAAAAAGTGTTTATAGTCAAAGTTTTCGCCTCGTGGCGACAAAGACCTACCGCGTCTGTCCCAGTTTGAATGTCGATTATTGTCAAGTTCGCGCGCCTGGCGCTCTCTTGTTGCATCCCGTCAATGAAACAAATTATTTTCTTCAAACCCCTCTGCTATCTGTGATTCCAAATTTCTTTCGCTGTCTTTTCCTACAATTTCCCCTTCAATTTGTTTGACTTGCTTTCGTAATGCCTCAACTTCCCTTTTCACGCGTTCATTAAATTTATCCTGATTTTCAACATGCTTATTTATGTTCTGGTACTCTTCGGTTTCTGCAAATGGTAATGGAGCTGTATCATCCGACTCTCTGTCCCCATGTAAACTAAGATTTGTCAGTTTATCTGAAATCTCCTCAACTCTTTCCGATAAGTCACCTATTTTTTCTTTCTGTTTATTTACGTCTTCCGTAAGTGTCGCGACTCGGGTTTCAGTATTGACACATTTGGTAGTTAACTGTTCATATTGTTGTGTTAGATTATTTATTCTGTCATTTGGTACGGATTCCTCGATTCTCTCAAATATTTCTTCCTTATCGTGTGCACGTTGTAAATTTAACTCTGAAAATTTTTGTACTATCACGCGATCTCTTTCTTCCTGTTCTCTATCCTGTTCCCTTTGTCTAATCTCTACTGCAATTAATCTATTATTGTGAGAATTCAAAATTGGTTGTACTTCTTCTCTGATTTCTTTCTTTAATTCATCTTTCATATTTTTGAAACATGTCCCTATTCGTGAGTCTAACCGTGTTTCCATTGTTTCCATCTCTGTTTCTAAACGTGTTGCCACTGTTTTTAATTCAGATCCTAACCGTGTTTCCATTGTCCCCATCTGTGTTTTTAATTCAGATCTAAACTGTGTTTCCATTGTTCCCATATCAGTTTTTAATTCAGATCCCAAAGTTCCCATCTCGGTTTTAATTGTTCCTATCTCTGTTTTAATTGTTCCTATTTGTGATCCCAGTGTGCCCATCTGTGTTTCCATTGTTCCCATCTGTGTTTTTAATTCAGATCCCAAATTTAATATTACACCCATCAGCTGCTCCATATTAAATGGATCAAAATTCTTTTCGCCCCTAACATTTCCCGCAAAACCAGTTTCCTTCGTCATAGCTGTAAAGCTATCTGTGTTCGATACTATTCCAGAATCTTCTGCCGTTAATCTCGGATTCTGTGAATTTTCTGATTGAGAAAAATTTTGAAATGGTTCCGGACTATTTTCCCGACTTATTACATTGTTTTCCACTTCATTATCCATCATACTGTTTTCCTCTGTTGGCGAGTTCGCCATGTTAACAATTTCGTCATTCTGACTATCCATCATTTTTGCCTTTTTCATCGATCGCGTAATCATTTACAGAGCATACAAAACTCGTCACTATATGAAAATTACACACAATGACACTTTATCTCCAACAATACCATTCACACGAAATGTCTCCCTCAAACACGATTAATCGAACAATTGAAATAATTGCACTAATTGTCAAACCCGTAGACAAGACAACAGAAATGAAATTTTGCAAAAAAATACCATTAGAAGAATGACAATTACCAAATCTACACATGCAATATAGACTACAATTACTAAACTACAAATTACTACAACAATCCTACTGTCTACTATTTCTACAATCAGAAGAATTCCAAGGGACGATCCTGGCAGGGTCGCCACGTGCATGGGGGCTTAATTAAATGAAAATGCAAATAATTTTAATTTTTTTTGATTTAGCAGCTGTCTGTCCGGTTACGAAGTCTCGTAAACGGTTGGCCCTGACTAGTATTATTACGCAATCTGACTGCATGAAACAACAATAAAGACTGAAATGGAAATTTTCATTAACACAATTAATTAAGTCCCCAGCAACTATAAAACCTACGAAACCAAAGCACAAGTATAACTGTTCTGTGTGTGGAAGTATGACTCAACGTACGCATCTGGCACGGTTCTTCTTCAACAACACAAGAAATTTTAAATATCGTTTATACTGAATTAATTAAAGGAAATAGAAATACCATAATTACTCAAGAGAACCAGAATTACACTCTAATCCCAGAACACAAGCCAGATGCTTTGTTGACTGAACCTGTAATGAAGCATTATTTACGACATTAAATAATGAAAAATAAATCAAGTTTCGTTACCTTCATATATTGACCAAAATCACTCTAATCATTACAATATATCTCCACACCGACTCGCTATTACCACATCTCAACAAGAACTTTTCAGTATCACATCTCAGCAAGCACTCCCTACTAGCACATCTCAACAAACACTCTCTGCTACGAGTTCTTCACAAGCACTGACTACCACGAGCTCTCCCCTAGCACTGCCCACTACGACATCTCAATAATCACTGCCTACTCCCTCGTCTCGACAAGAACTGCCAGTGGAGGCGGCGAAACAATACTCTCTAGCGCGATCTCTGGCGCTGTGGCTCAGTGTAGCCACCTTTCACACTTTCATAGGATTTGTCGACCTGGAAAAAGCGTTTGACAATATAAAATTATAAAATGGTGCAAGCTGTTCGAGATTCAGAAAAAAGTAGGGGTAAGCTATAGGGAGAGACGGGTCATATACAATATGCACAACAACCAAGAGGGAATAATAAGAGTGGACGATCAAGAACGAAGTGCTCGTATTAAGAAGGGTGTAAGACAAGGCTGTAGCCTTTCGCCCCTACTCTTCAATCTGTACATCGAGGAAGCAATGATGGAAATAAAAGAAAGGTTCAGGAGTGGAATTAAAATACAAGGTGAAAGGATATCAATGATACGATTCGCTGATGACATTGCCATCCTGAGTGAAAGTGAAGAAGAATTAAATGATCTGCTGAACGGAATGAACATTCTAATGAGTACACAGTATGGTTTGAGAGTAAATCGGAGAAAGACGAAGGTAATGAGAAGTAGTAGAAATGAGAACAGCGAGAAACTTAACATCAGGATTGATGGTCACGAAGTCAATGAAGTTAAGGAATTCTGCTACCTAGGCAGTAAAATAACCAGTGACGGACGGAGCAAGAAGGACATCAAAAGCAGACTCGCTATGGCAAAAAAGGCATTTCTGGCCAAGAGAAGTCTACTAATATCAAATACCGGCCTTAATATGAGGAAGAAATTTCTGAGGATGTACGTCTGGAGTACAGCATTGTATGGTAGTGAAACATGGACTGTGGGAAAACCGAAACAGAAGAGAATCGAAGCATTTGAGATGTGGTGCTATAGACGAATGTTGAAAATTAGGTGGACTGATAAGGTAAGGAATGAGGAGGCTCTACGCAGAATCGGAGAGGAAAGGAATATGTGGAAAACACTGATAAGGAGAAGGGACAGGATGATAGGACGTCTGCTAAGACATGAGGGAATGACTTCCATGGTACTAGATGGAGCTGTAGAGGGCAAAAACTGTAGAGGAAAACAGAGATTGGAATACGTCAAGCAAATAATTGAGGACTTAGGTTGCAAGTGCTACTCTGAGATGAAGAGGTTAGCACAGGAAAGGAATTCGTGGCGGGCCGCATCAAACCAGTCAGTAGACTGATGACAAAAAAAAAAAAGCCTCAACCTTGTTGATAAGGTAACCTGAATCCACCCAGCTTTCGCCCCCATACAACAAAGTTGGTCGAAAGATTGAACGGTGCACAGATAGCTTAGTCTTGGTACTGACTTCCTTCTTGCAGAAGAGAGTAGATCGTAGCTGAGCGCTCACTACATTAGCTTTGCTACACCTCGCTTCCAGTTCTCTCACTATGTTGCCATCCTGTGAGAATATGCATCCTAAGTACTTGAAACCGTCCACCTGTTCTAACTTTGTTCCTCCTATTTGGCACTCAATCCGTTTATATTTCTTTCCCACTGACATTACTTTCGTTTTGGAGTTGCTAATCTTCATACCATAGTCCTTACATTTCTGATCTAGCTCTGAAATATTACTTTGCAAACTTTCAATCGAATCTGCCATCACAACTAAGTCATCCGCATATGCAAGACTGCTTATTTTGTGTTCACATATCTTAATCTCACCCAGCCAGTCTATTGTTTTCAACATATAATCCATAAATAATATGAACAACAGTGGAGACAGGTTGCAGCCTTGTCTTACCCCTGAAACTACTCTGAACCATGATCTCAATTTACCGTCAACTCTAACTGCTGCCTGACTAGCCATGTAAAGACCTTTAATTGCTTGCAAAAGATTGCCTCCTATTCCATAATCTCGTAGAACCCGTTCATACGCCTTTTCTAGATCTATAAAGCATAGTAAGGCGATGCATAAGCCAATAGCTCAGCAGTTCTCATCACAGTGTCTCCAGACTCTGATCCGACCATAGTGGTGGTGCAGGCAGAATCGGGATTCACCGGTAAAAACAACGTAGTTGACTCGGTTGTCCGTTTCCGTCGTTCATCGTACAACTGCCCGCGCAGTGCCGAACGCAGCAGCGGCCGCCTTGCGGACAGTCCACTGTGCTGTAAACCACGTCGACTGGTACGCGCAGACACTGCTTGCTGCGCAACAGACCGACTTTGTTGTGGTATGCTTCCTGATGTGGCAGAGTGATCCATCATTGCCATGCGCACAGTACGGCTGTCATCAAGTGTAGTGGTGCAACAATGGGGGTGGAATCGGTTCCATCAGTCCATCGTTCCCTCCTGCGTCCAGCGATTACATGAAGAGGAGGAGATTAGTGGTTAACGTCCCGTCGGCAACGAAGTCATTAGAGACAGAGCACTAGTAGACGTGCCATGTCGAAGGAACCTTTCCGTAATTTGCCTTACGTGATTAAGAGAGATCACGGAAAGCCTAAATTTGAATGACCGGATGCGCGTTTCAACCGTAGTCCTCCCGAATGCGAGTCCAGTGTGCTAACAACTGCGCTACCCTGTTCGGTCCAGCGATTACAGATCCACACCACAGTTGCTTGGTTTCCGACCGACACGATCATAGATTGCTCTGAAGGATAATCCGCAATGCCTATAGGCAACTATCCTCCATCGGTCGAACTCCAAAACATGCACGAATGATGCTCGATGTTTTCTACGAGGCATACTGAAGCTGCTTGCGCAACACAACCGCCCGAAAGAACAACTCCAGAACTTCCACACGGCCGTCTGTTCCCCCTTTATATAGCACTTGCAGGTGACGCTACTGGGCCGCGCGGGATTAGCCGAGCGGTCTTAGGTGCTGCAGTCATGGGCTGTGCGGCTGTGTGTAAGCTTAGGGACTGATGACCTTGTTTGTTTGGACTTGGTTGTTTCATTCAGGGTGTTCATTCTGGGAGGCCAGCAATGTAGTACACAGTACTATGACTCTCTTTAGAAGTTCCCTTACAGTGACTGTAAACCATGAACCGTCTCCCCCATTATAAACTGTTCTGCTAAATTACTTGATAGTTCCCAGAATGGGATTTTCACTCTGCAGCTGAGTGTGGGCTAATATGAAACTTTCTGGCAGATTAAAACTGTGTGCCAGACCGAGACTCGAACTCGGGACCTTTGCCTATCGCGGGCAACTGCACTACCATATACCGCTGCAGAGTGAAAATGTCATTCTGGGAACATCCCTCAGGATGTGGCTAAGCCATGTCTCCGCAATAGCCTTTCTTCCAGGAGTGCTTGTTCTGCAAGGTTTGCAGAAGAGCTTCTGTGAAGTTTGGAAAGTAGGAGACGACTTAACGGCAGAATTGTAGCTGTGAGGACGGCGCGTGAGTTGTGCTTGGGTAGCTCAGATGGTAGAGTACTTGCACACGAAAGGCAAAGGTCCCGAGTTCGGGTCTCGGTTCGGCACACAGTTTTAATCTGGCAGAAAGTTTTACTTGATAGTTGGCATAACAGTGTTGCCACATCGTCTACCAGCTACCCCTCGATTGGGCAGGTTGCTTCACAAATGCTGTTAACGTGTAACACGGAGAAATGTAGGATGTGGCCGCCGCGAGGTATGTCTGAAATGTGAGATGTTCTGTCACCGCTGATTTTAAGTGACGAATGACTGAATGGTCGCAGATGATGCATTTTGTAGCCCTGAATTTAAACTCGTGTCCTAAGCTAACCACAACGTAGTGGTGTGCAACATATCCGAGAAAACGGCGGTCAACTGTCTGCGGCAGAACTTAAATCACGATGGATTTGTTCTCAGCCATTAAAGCTAACCCTTATGAGCGAACTCAAGACAGAAGAAATTCAGTGTCAGCGCTAAAAGCAAATTGTAATTTCTCCCTATCGATGGTTACCTGAAACTAGCCTCACACTGTGTAAGGTTTTGAGGGCAGAACATCAACCGTGTAAGCTGTAAATATTTTTGATTTAATGTTGCAATCTTATCACAGAAATACACGCATTTACACAGTTTACAATGTGACAATGTTATGACAGTTGTCAAACGAACGCATCTCGTCCTCAGAAAGTGAAATAATCCTAAACACAGCAATGGTGCCCGCATCTCGTGGTCGTGCGGTAGCGTTCTCGCTTCCCACGCCCGGGTTCCCGGGTTCGATTCCCGGCGGGGTCAGGGATTTTCTCTGCCTCGTGATGGCTGGGTGTTGTGTGCTGTCCTTAGGTTAGTTAGGTTTAAGTAGTTCTAAGTTCTAGGGGACTCATGACCACAGCAGTTGAGTCCCATAGTGCTCAGAGCCATTTGAACCATTTTTGAACCACAACAATGGTAAATCTTAACTAGAAGATACTTTACAAAATTATTCTTACAACTACGTCATGATGTTGGCCAGTACTACGATAAATCATCCAATTCCGGTTCAAATTTGGTACTATTTTGGGTGACAATCAAGTCTACAAAGGATGGTTAGTTTTGTGACAAGCTGAGCAAAAGATTACCGAAGGTCACTCGAGTTTACAGTGGACGCAAGCTGGTGAACCAACAAGTTTACACCTCTGCTCACGGTATTTACCTTAGCTGCGATGAGCTGTCGTCTGCATGGCTGCTCTCGTCCTTTGAAATTCCTATAAAAACTAATTAAGACTTTGCTGATTTTTCCAGCAGAAACTCTCCCTATGTTTCTCATTAGGTGAGATAACATGTACTCACCCCTAGTCTTGGAATATGGCGATATGGACACGCATTGCTGGAGCAGCATGCATATTAAAATTCCCTCTCAGTCCTCGCAAGAACAATTAACTAACTGGCTGGTTTGTTTCTCCACAGCTGGAGATCAATGACGCTAGACGCTACAGCTAATATCTAGCTGAATGTCAGCCGCAGTGGACACAGTGTTCACACAAATTTCTTCTCTGGGTTCAGAGAAGAGTCCTCGAAAATTTCGCTCTTGTCTTTCCCACAGTGCGGTGGACGGCTGGCCCCACGTCAGAAGCAGCCACCAAGGCTGCCATGTGTCAACAAGTGGCCCACCGGCCACGTAGTCAGCTGTGGCATGAGGGCAACACTGAGCCAACAGCTCTCTCCCGCCGCAGAGGCTCACGTTGGCCATGACGCTACTCGGGAACTTCGTGGAATTCTGGCTGGACACCAGCGCTGCACTCTCTCTATCAACGAGAACACGCACAGCCAGCCGTGATCACCTCCACTGCAACAAGACCAGTGCTGGGTCCTGTCTTACTGCCGTAGGATCATTCCTCTCCTGAGAGAACTGTCAATGTCATGGTGTGCTCCCCTACTTCAATTAACATATTTGGTATAGACGCCTTTACAAGTATAGATTCACAGTAGAGGACCAAATTAGTCAACCATAGTGAACGATACCTCTCCGTGCGTCACACACACACATCCCTTTCGACAGTCAGATTCAAAGTGATCCTGTTATTCATTTGTATGAAGTGAGTCTCAATCAATTAAGATACCAAACTGATTAAGTATTAAATTAATACTGAGTTACTTGAATATTATCTACCTGACTAGTATTAGAATAGATTCAAAATAAAACATGTGAAACGTAAAAAAACACAAATAATCAAATCAAAGGGCTCTGAGGGAGCCAGTCTAAGAAGTTGGATGGGTTGCACAAGTAACGTTATGAGCACAATTTAGAAGCCCTTTAACATTTATCCAAGAATGAAATCGTATATGAACATCGATTATGAACAATAATGATCACTAAAGGAAAGCATGATTCTGTTTGTATAACACAGTAACTATTTCAACAACTATTTTTTAGCCCATGATCGCTAGCTCTTATTGTTGCCACCCGATGACACCCGTGTTAGATTTCTTCTAACAAAGCTAACTTTTGTTTTTTTACCTGTGTATTGCATAAAGAAAATTTATCCAGTTACTTCATTATTGTTACCAGCATATTGTAAATACATATAAACATAAAACGAAACGTATATCTTATATTTCAATACGCAATACTTACAGGCAGTTTATCATAATCTTCATAAATCTCTTCTGACCACACTTCAGAATAAGTACAGGGTGATCAAGAGGGAGTATAAATTTTAAAACTGAATAAATCACGGAATAATGTAAATAGAGAGGTACAAATTGACACACGTGCTTGGAATGACATGGGGTTTTATTAAAACCAAAAAAATACAAAAGTTCAAAAAATGTCCGACAGATGGCGCTTCATCTGCTCAGAATAGCAATAATTAGCATAACAAAGTAAGACAAAGCAAAGATGATGTTCTTTACAGGAAATGCTCAATATTTCCACCATTATTCCCCAACAATAGCTGTAGTCGAGGAATAATGTTGTGAACAGCACTGTAAAGCATGTCCGGAGTTATGGTGAGGCATTGGCGTCGGATGTTGTCTTTCAGCATCCCTAGAGATGTCGGTCGATCACGATATACTTCCTACTTCAGGTAACCCCAAAGCCAATAATCGCACGGACTGAGGTCTGGGGACCTGGGAAGCCAAGCATGACGAAAGTGGCGGCTGAGCACACGATCATCACCAAACGACGCGCGCAAGAGATCTTTCACGCGTCTAGCAATATGGGGTGATTCTAATAAAACCCCATGCCATTCCAAGCATGTGTGTCAATTTTTACCTCTCTATCTACATTATTCCGTGGTTTATTAAGTTTTCAAATTTTTACTGACTTTTTGATCACCCGGTATATTAAGTGAAGAAATAACGTTAATTTCACTCCTATTTTATTAATCTCAGGCAGAGTCTGGATTTTGTGACATAAATGACAAGTAAGACCAATCGTTGCTGTATGTTTTTTGCAAGTAGGACTAGAACAAAGTTGGCAGCGATGCTGTTAGTATCTGTTTTTCTTTCCTTTTAGGGCACTAGTGACATCTTGGTTTTCACTTGCTTCTTCTGCAGTGGATAGGTTGTGGATACCTATAACACCTTTTATTTTCTCTATCAACTGGTGTGACAGCCTGTGCAGGGAATTGACATACGCTTGATCGTATGTGTTTTTGCAAGCGCCATACTCAGTTCTGATAGAAATCTTCTCCTCGGCATTAAGTCATTTGTATTCGTCTTGTCTATTATTTGAGCATTTATTACTTCGATGTTCAGCAAGCTGAAACACAGCTTAAGAGGTCAGCGGTTTTCTTATTCTTAAAACAGAAAATTCAGACTTCAGACGATCGAAAACCTCTACTCCTCCTTTTGTAAGACTGTACAATGTAATCACCTCAGGTTTATTCGCTTCACCACTATCAACCTCTATACTACCGTCACTGTTGAAGGTAGATAACGTTAATACGTTCTTTTTCTGTTTCTTGTTTGGAACACATGCGCAAAGGAGACAGTTCTTATCCGGTTTCTCTCCAAACGCGAAAATGCTGCTCTTTACTGGCCTGCCCTTGACTGACAGCAGTTCTGTTGGAATTTCTCTCTTATTTCTCTGCAGAGTACCTACTGCTGTAAGTCGATGATTAATGTACAATTCGTTAGCTGCTGATGCAGATGTAAAATAGTTGTCGACCGACACGTTTCTTCCTATATTTTCAGTGGGTCGAATTAGTCGTAAAACCAGATTATTTACATCATTAGGTACTTGTTATGGACCAGCAGGTTGTTTGCTTGCACATACTTCCATATTTAATGTATGAAAAGTAATGGCATCGCAGAGTGCAAAAACCTTCATACCGTATTTTGCTAGATTGTCTAAATTTGTAACGTCCACGGAATTTTTCAGCATCTCGTCTGTTGCCAGTGCTCCTACACTGTTACTTTTCACACAGACCTTCACAAAGTCATCGAATATTCCGCTAATTCGTGCCAGATTATGTGTTTCCTTACTCTGTGCTCTCGTAGACTTGTCATCAAATCATACAACTTTGAGAAGAGCATGGAACCTCTGTTTGCACAGTGATGCAACAAAATTTTTTTTGAACCATTGAGGCTTTGCATCCATACCTCGATACATATCACAATGTGCAGGATTTGGGGTTACCACAGACACAGTTTCAGAATCGCTGTCAGACTGCTCCGTTGCTGTGTCGATCTCCTCAGACTGTGCGTCTGAAGACTTTTTCCTCTATGTGGACATTCTCGTCTAGCGGTTCTTCTAGCCATATCAATAGCTGTTCGTCTGACATGACTCCTTTCCTGTAAAATTTTATATATTTTCAAAACGTTTCACAAAGCTTATCATGTAGTCGGTGTACGGAACTGCTTCATTCAATACATAAAATCCAATAAGGATACTTACTGTGCTTATTAAAGTTATAATATATGCAGAATACCTCCCGGAGAAAAAAGAAATCCAGTCGCACTTTACTAGCACAAAGAAACTGACTAGAAGAGAAAGGCGACGGTGCTGCACGAATACATAGGACTTTGTCACACAATAGCTCACATGTGGAATCCAACAATCCGCACTGCTTTAAACATAGCCGCTACTAGTAGGCTTTAATTGCAATTTGACTGAAGAAAGGCAGCTGCACTGCAGGTGGAAATATCGAAGAAAGCATTGATAGATAAACAATTTATCATCTTTAAATTTATTAAAATATTACAGTAAAGTAGTGAATGTTAAATTTTTTCTCAAGCGCGAACGATCGCGGATTAATACATGAACTTGGTGTAAGGAAGGATTCATCTCATCTACACGCACATGCACATTCATCCCACAATGCAGATATATAAAAGAAACCAACGTAAGGATAAATTTCATACATCTGAAACACTATAGGCCAGAGAAATGTTAACTTTACTGATCAGTCGCGTGGTCGGTAGTTCGCGTAGAAATTCTCCATACCTGAGACACGAAAAAATCCTGAAATATACAACATGAAAGCAACTTCTCATATAATTCGAAATTCAATATGAACTGCACGCTTATAGGAACAATAACGTTGAGCTGAAGGCTCCTCACGTATTGGAAATACATGTGGTCTAGTTTAACTAAACAACACAAATAAACACCGACTTCACAAAATGAGTTTAAAATTGAAACATGGGAAAAGAATTCTCACATGACAAACACACACACACACAAAAGACTCACATTAATTGAAACAAGACGTAGGTTGGACAAAGCACTCTCAAATCGGCAAGTAGCGGTGGGACAAAGAATCACGTTAAATAACTGAAATATTAATAACCAAAGTCACACTCCCTAACTGAAACAGACACTCGAATACAATTAATCATGTCTATAGTTCTGAGCCGGCCGGTGTGGCTGAGCGGTTCTAGGCGCGTGACCGCTACGGTCGCAGGTTCGAATCCTGCCTCGGGCATGGATGTGTGTGTTGTCCTTGGGTTAGTTAGGTTTAAGTAGTTCCAAGTTCTAGGAGACTGATGACCTCAGATGTTATGTCCCATAGTGCTCAGAGCCATTTGAACCATACTTCTGAAAAACGTATTAGCGTCTCAACCTCAAACAAATTCTTACACATGCCACCTATACGTGTTGACCACATCAAAAAATCTTAACTTCGGACGACCCAGCGAATAGTGATGTTCCACGCTACCGGACAGAGGTCGACAGGCAGTAGCGGAAATGGGCAGAGAAAATACCTTCCGGCTGCCTGTGCCAACTTTTCGAGTAGCTGCTGACCAGTGTCCACTAATGTCTCTTTGGATCAGCAGAACCTACTTAACCTCTACACAAAAGTTGACTAAACTCCTACTACCACTCCAAGAACCAAAGTACGAGGGTTGCCCAGAAAGTAATGCACCGAATTTTTTTTTTCTGAGCCGAAAACAATACTACGAATGCGAAATGTTACATATGTATTATTTGAAGTCTCCTGAGTGAACGCCCCAAGTTTCCGTCTCTTCCGACAGATAGCGTAGCTGCAGGACAGTTTGAAAATTGCGTCTTTAGGTGATGTACGTTACAAGCAACGTGCCGCAGAGAAAGAAACTGTGGGGAATATTCATAAACGCTTGTGGAAAGTCTATGGGGCATCTGCTATCGACGGAAGTACAGTTAGCCGCTGGGCACGGAGGTTGAGGTCATCAGAAGACGGTTCGGCGGAGATCCACGATTTGCAACGGTCGGGGAGACAATCTACGTATGTCACACTTGGCGTGTTGCAGCGTGCTGATTTTATCATTCGCGTGGACAGCCGCACTGAAACTCGGCAGTTGGCGCTGCATCCGTCAATCAGCAAAGTCAGTGTGGATACAGTTATCCCCACTCTTGGATATTCAAAAGTCTGTACAAAGATGGGTCTCGCGGGTTCTAACGGTGGAACACAAATCGCACAGAAAAAACATTTTGTCTTGATTTGTTGTAACGTTTTGAAGCTGAGGGGGAGGGCTTCTTGTCCCCGATTGTGACAGGTGATGAAACCTGGATTCATGATTTTGAACCCGAAACAAAACGACAGTCGATGGAGCTCCCCACAGAAGAAAAAAATTCAAAGCAACTGCTTCCGCCGGTAAGGCCATGACCACCGTGTTCTGGGACAGTGAAGGTGCGATTCTTATTAATGTGATGCCAAGAGGCGGTACCATTAATTCAGAAGCATATGTCAGCAAATTAACAAAAGACGCGCTTCCAGTGACTTCGGCGCCACATCATCCCAGGAGATGTTTTGCTGCAACACGGCCCCACACAAGTCTGAGGATTGCTGAACACATCGCAAAACAGGGGGGACAGTGCTACCCCATCCACCCTACAGCCCTGATCTAGTCCCCTCGGACTTCCATGTGTTTGGGCCATTAAAGGATGTCTTTCGTGGAAGACTTTTTGAGGACGACGGGGAGGTGATTCACACAGCGAAGCACTGGCTCCGCCACCAGGACAAGGACTGGTACCGACAGGGCATACACGCCCTTCTTTGGCGCTGGAGGCAGGCCATAGAAAGAGATGGAGATACGTCGAAAAATAGGGTGTGTAGATAAAACACCGTTCTTTCGTGTGTGTAATTCTCATTATGTTCAATAAAGAATTGTCGAAGAAAAACATGCGGGGCATTACTTTCTGGGCAACCCTCGTACATGGAAGAATCACACAGACATTCGCACACTCTCTAGCAGACGAGACACGAAATGAGAAAAGTAAACACTCAGATATAACAAGGAAACGAAATAAACAGATGGTAAAATGAAACACAGTACTATGTATACACTTAGTATACTTATAGATGTATGAAATTTAAAGCATAAATTGAGAAATGACAGTTCAAATGGCTCTGAGCACTATGGGACTCAACTGCTGAGGTCATTAGTCCCCTAGAACTTAGAACTAGTTAAACCTAACTAACCTAAGGACATCACACACATCCATGCCCGAGGCAGGATTCGAACCTGCGACCGGAGCGGTCTCGCGGTTCCAGACTGCAGCGCCAGAACCGCGCGGCCACTTCGGCCGGCGAGAAATGACAGTTCTTGCTATTTAAGTGCCGCTGTGGCTTTCTCATGAAACACTCTGCTGCTCATCAAAAGCACAGAAGTACCGACCAATAAGGTGCAAATTAGTATAGAAATGCTGAAGGTAGCTCAATAGAGCCAATGGAACGGCTCAGATTGGAACGTTCCGATTGAGCCTTTTTCTCTGTTGACAGCGGGACAGCGGCTGGTCAAATATTTAACAAGGAAAATTGCCAGACAGACGTGCAACTGGAAAAGTTATTTAATTTTATTTTGACATTCAGTTTCATCAATTCAATATGCCATCTTCAGCCCCATATGTACTTCATGTATCGACATTCAAATGTATCGATGTTGGAATAATGGAGCCATCAGAATATGGGTATCGTAAATTCGTAATTCCTTTGAAGCCTTGTCAAAAAGACGTTGTCAGAAAGACGTTATGATTCCTTCTCAGTGAGGTCATGTTGCTGAATTAACGATTCAAACTTCTCGCTCGAGCGAGGTCAAGAATTCGTTTTGCGGTGTCCCATATTATTTGCAGTATCGGCTTTCTGCCTGTTTGTCATTCTGATTCCTACATGGAGCGCTGGCCTGGTTTGACTTGGCTTAGCTCTGGCTGGAGAGAAACTTCAAGAAAATTTTGCATTTGCCCATGATATATTACTGTGGCGCAATGTGCCTAATGTAAAAAAATGTTGAGCGCCGTACGTACACAACCAACCACCTACGTAGCAGCCTCTAATGCAGGGCCGGCCAGAAATTCTGCACGCGTGCGGTGCTCCTGCACATGTGCAGCTTCCGGATCACAGCGTGCACGCCGCAGCCGTCAGCGTTCATGTAGTGCATGTTTCTGCGCACAGATGTCGCTCCTCTGTTACACAAAGTGCGTTATCGACACCTCGTATGAATATCACAACGTGGGCTGTATCGGTAAGATCTGTTGCTTCATCGAACGCAACAGAGAAAGCAACAAAGTATTTAGCCTTATTTATTAGCTGCCTGTGCAGATCACGGGCCATAGCACTGATACGTCTTGTCACTGTTTGTTTGGATAGACTGATTTTTTTAAACCTGCTAACTTTCGTGGGACACACAAGTTCTGCAGCATCAATCAGACACTCTTTCACAAACTCCCCTTCGGGAAAGGGTTTCCCAGATTGTGCAATTCTTAATGCGATTTTAAAACTTGCTCGCAGTGAAGATTTAGTGTGGTTGTCATTCTGGAAAACTGAAAACAGTACATTGTACAGCGTACAGTAAAACAGACATAAATATAACACAAGAAACTAAGAGTTCAAGAAGTATCAGTTACTTTGACGTACAGTAAAATCGAGTTGATGTGTCTCATCTATTTTCTTCAGGACATTTAATTTTGCTTGCCGTTCTTCACTGTTGAGTACACTACACTCGTCTTTGTGATATGTATTGCAATGTCCTTCAATTGAAAACTTACGCTGGCCGCCTATTATTCGGCGGCACAGCAAACACTGTGAGTTTTCATCAACGGCTGCAAAAAAGAATTGCAGTTCCCAGTCATTTTTCTACGACTGTGAACATAGATCTCCCGTCCTTCGCTTTTTCACAGTACCTGCCATTTTTCAGAACTTCTCTGTTAGGTTACGGTCACCAGGGGTAAACGAGACTGGATATGTTGCGCTCTTGCTTGTACCACAGGGAAGTGGAGCCGCCGCCGTTCATTTAGCACACTTGTCTAATAACAGATGTCGCTGTCGCTCGCTGTCGCACACGTGCGCACATGTGCAGCACTTCCGCACGTCTGCACACTGTGCAGCGTTTGGCCGGCCCTGCTCTAATGTGTGGGGCACAGCTGAACATTTAGGGAGACCCCATAGTTCTCAGCACCATGGTGCAAGTCCAGGAAGTCGCAGTCGAGCTTGTCACAGAACCAAAGAGGTCTCTGCTTCAGTCCATCCAATCGACACAGAAGCAGGAGACCAGGATCAGTCCAGGGAGCAATGGTGCAAATAGCAAGCTTCGTTGGAACTCTGTGAGCAAGGCTCATATTCTCAACTTTCCCTACAAGTCGCTGGTATGATCCAAGTATAATCCCAGAGCCCAGACGACAGGCACTGTTTGTTCCAACATACGCCACAATCTACACTTGGTTGCATCCCGTCAATCGCTGCCTGAACAGCCTTTTTAACATGTTCAGTGAGATCCCAAAGCATACGCACTGTGTGCACCTGGTTGCTTCTCGCACCTTGTTTCCATTTTCCTATGGGATACCATTATTCGCCGTACGTTTGATCTACCAACGAGTAATAGACCCACACGTTTTTGCATTCGCTTCCTTTTGACACTGGACACGTGAAGTTTTCCAACAGGTGAAGGTAATGTAACTAACTCAGTTTTGGTTTCAATGGAAGACAAAAAGTCGAACCTGTTATTTAGGGGGATAGGACTTGATGGAACTACACAAGAACTCATAAAAGAAATCCTGACAGATACAAAAGCAAGAGTGAGATTCAGAGGGGCACTGTCAGAAGAATTTGAGATCAAGACTGGTGTTAAACAGGGAGATGGATTGTCACCATTGTTGTTCAATATAGTACTGTACGAAGTGATCAGGCAGTGGAGAGCAATAAACGAGGAAATGGGAATACCAAAGACCCACGTGGGGAACAAAAAGGACAACAGGGCTCAAGTGGACTGCCTAGCCTTTGCAGATGACATAGCAATAGCAAGTGAGACGGAAGAAGGCGCAAAGACACAACTCGACAACTTAAGTAAGGTAGCCAAAAGGTGGGACTGAGGATCGCCTATAACAAGACAAAGACATTAAACACCACTGCAAACTGGGAAACAAAAATGGTTCAAATGGCTCTGAGCACTATGGGACTTAACAAAAAAATGGTTCAAATGGCTCTGAGCACTATGGGACTTAACATCTGTGGTCATCAGTCTCCTAGAACTTGGAACTACTTAAACCTAACTAACCTAAGGACATCACACACATCCAAGCCAGAGGCAGGATTCGAACCTGCGACCGTAGCGGTCGCGCGGTTCCAGACTGAAGCGCCTAGAACCGCTCGGCCACTCCGGCCGGCACTGGGAGAATTTATAACAGGAAGGAACAGGAGCAAGGAGGGAATAACAGAGAGGATAAAGAAGATGAGGTCAGCCTTCTGCATGACGAGGGAAGTATACAATAAAAAGAATATATCCACAGAGGCAAAGATAAGCGACTACAAGGCAACAATGAGGAATGTAGTATTATATGCCGCTGAGACGATGACACTAGGAAGAAATGGGGCAGAGCAACTAGAGAAAGAAGAGAGGAACATACTGAGAAAAATACTAGGTCCCAAAAGAGGTGGAGAGAGGTGGATGCGAAGACCTAGGGAAGAATTGTAGCCGGCCGCGGTGGTCTCGCGGTTCTAGGCGCGCAGTCCAGAACCGTGCGACTGCTACGGTCGCAGGTTCGAATCCTGCCTCGGGCATGGATGTGTGTGATGTCCTTAGTTAGGTTTAAGTAGTTCTAAGTTCTAGGGGACTGATGACCACAGCAGTTGAGTCCCATAGTGCTCAGAGCCATTTGAACCATTTTTTTGAAGAATTGTACCGGAACATGAGAACAATATCCGGGGAAATCAGACTCAAAAGGGCAAGGTTTGCTGGGCATGTAGTTAGGATGAGTATGGACAGAATGACGAAGAGAGTGTGGGAAACAACAGGGAGGACAAGGGGAAACACAGGAACCAGGTGGATTGTTGAATTTCGGAAGGACTGGTTGGAATTGGGGATCACGGTCGAAGGAAAGGAAAATTGGAGGAACAAATATACACCGACAAATATGCCGGAGATCAATGGCAGAGAAGAATACAGGAAAAGATTAGAATGTCACCAGCGGAGCCGCCAGGAGAAACGGAAACTGAAGATCTCGGAAGGAGCGGGAGAAGACAAGAGAAAGAATAAAGAGGTTCTGGGAGAAGAAGAGGAAAATGCAGTCCACGAAGGGCTACCCGTGGTCCTACAGAGGCCGTAACGCAAGAAGAAGAAGAAGAAGAAGAAGAAGAAGAAGGGGGATAGGTATAACACCCTCAGTCCTTCCCAGTCCATGTCTCTCCTATACACGTTGCCTAGCCCTCTCAATGACACATCACTCACAGTCAAGTGGATGACACCTACTGTACTTCCTATAGACGAGACTGGACCCACAGGAGAGGATTGTATTTGAGATACGGTTGGTATCTCTGGTACAAGACTCAGGTGCCTTCTCCCATATCCATTTGCAGCAGCTTCCAATTGTTTCACAGTAGCCAGGTCGACTTCTAGCTGTTTACGAACTTCAGCCAACCCATCCCATGAGAACAGCATTCACAGTGGGGTTGCATTGAGGCTGGGCAATGTTTCACAGAACAGTAAACAAATAACCTCAAAATAAGCTTGGCGATTCTCTTTTAATTTCTGTATCTCTTAAGCTAAAAGTATTAATAAATCTCTTTAAGAACTGATGCAGTTATTACGCAAAGCGAAATTTCTGTTATGGTAATATAAAAACCTGGGATAATAGTTACTAATTTCCTGAAACATTTTTGAGTTAATAGTCGCTAAAAAACTCGCGAGTATACCGTAATACGATAAACGCAGAGTATATATACTCTTATTGAAAGGAAATATTAAATGTAACACAATATGTTAAATATAATATATGCTACAGTGTACACATACAATATCTGTGGAAGTAAGTATTTGTTTTTATTCATCTTTGATTACAAAAATTATTAGCTATGAGTAGTTCTAATTTATCTATCATGTAGCGCTGTTTGGTGTAATTATTACCTCTTTGCTAAAATGTATTTGCTTAAAGTATATGCGTATTTTGGGTATAAAATAAAGTAATCGTGCATTTTTATGCAATGATAAAGGTGTTTCGGCTTCTTCTGTGACTGAAGTCAACACCGTCAGAGCTGTTGTGATTGCCCGTGGGGATCAGTGGATAGCATTATGTAATCTCAGTTAAGTGTCGAGAACATCATTTGACAGTGTCTTTACGATTATGCATGTTTATTTCCACATGCCCGTGTTTGTGTCCGATAGGTGCCACGCCTGTTGACTCGCGAACGAAGAGCTTTGCGAATGGAGACAAGCGGTGAGGTACTACGCCTCTTTTCTGATGGAGGGTATGCGTTTCTGGAATCGTTTATGACCGAAGATGACTCATGGCTGCATCATTATGATCCTGAAGGAAAACGAGCTACAAATCTGTAAGTGTAAAATATTCACTTCTTGTAAAAGGCTTTGTGTATATGTCTATTTGAGACGACTAGTAGGAAGTGAATTATTAGCTGTAACCAGAGACTGTAGTTTACGCCCACGGAGCAAGGACGAGCTCTCGACACAGCACGGTCCTCTTCTCTTCGCTCAATGGTCTGTAACTTATGGCTGAGCCAATGTTACCTACGTCAACGACATTTAATTGAGCGTGGGCGAAAAAAACCGACCATAGCATCTTCACTGCATCGATGATACCACATTGGCGTTGTTAACGCGCTAATAGGGCACAGTACGTGCAAGTCGTAACCGATCACGTAAATTCACATCATTTTCGAACAGTACAGTATAAAATCAGATGAATTCCTGATATACGTAGGATGCTGAAAAGTAATGCTTCCGAATTTTTTTGCGAAAACTCTTTGAGCTTTTTTTAAAAAACGAACGTTATTAACATTTTACATCTTTATTTTTCATGTCTACGCATTGATTTCTCAACACACTCATCCTGGTGCCGAACACATTTCTCCTAACGAGAGATCGGTTTGTTGATACTGTCACTGAAGAATGTTTGATTTCGTTGACGGAGCCGCAATCGCTTCATCACTATCGAAGTGAAGTCCTACGAGGTGTTATTTAAATGTTGGAAACAGATGAAAATCTAATTGGGCCAAGTCGGGACCGTGTGGAAGATGTTCTGTGACAGTGAAGTCGAGGCGTCGCATTGTTGCAAATGACGCAGGGCTCGTTTCTTGTCTTGTGTTACCATGCTGAAGGAGAGCGTGATCCATGTGTGAACGCACTCTTAGAATTCGAAACTGGATTACAGCATGCTGTTTCCCGAACACCGACATAGTGATGTTACACTGAGAGGCACCCACTTGCCTTACTCATACTGTGGCATCAAGCAGTCAGGCCTGCAAGATGAGTGGTTTGCCAAGCGAGTGGATTCTTCCTTAATTTATCGAGTAACATGAATTCTCGTATCTTACTATTTAGTTACAAATTATCCTCCTGTATGAATACTACGCAACGGAAACGCATATCTGACTATCAGTGAATTACAGAACTCTGACTGTACACTACGCACTGGCAATACCACATTTTCTTTTTGTCTTTTATTTAACGGCTTTTATCAACACGTGGCCACCGCACTGAATGTGAATGGCGCACACATTATAAATTCGGGGCATCATGACAACATGCAATTCAATGGAAAAATCCACCAATCTTTTTCTTTTCACTATATTATTTATTCCAAAACACACAAATTCTATAACCTACACAATATCACATGAGAAATTCCGCCCAGTGGGCCTGGCTTTACATTAGTGAATCTCCATATTATGGTCTCGTAATTTATTTAACGCTACAGTGCACTTTCTGGATAGGATGGTGGATCTTTTATTATACCTCACACTTCGACTCTCACAATCATCACGGAGCTTTCCTCCAGATCGAGCGATGCAGAAGGAACAAGCATAACCCACAAATCTTTTGAAACTACCTTGCTACTCCCCCATGCAAACCACACATACCCAAATTACATGACATACACCACACAACAATATGAAATACTACACAAAGTATGGTTACAACATTATCACTTTCTGCTTTCCCACTTCAATCAATATTTATCCCAGTTTCACACGACACTGCCCCACTTTGTAATTCTACTTTCCTACTGTGAACTCTGGAGATAAATGCACGTCTTCCTGTGCAATGCAAGCCAAGTGGCGTTGCTGGATAGGCGGCCGACTCACCTTGATTCTCTCTCAGAGTTTAAATCTAGCGTCACCCGGAATCATATCATGCAGTTTAATGTTAAGCACACACGCGAGTCCTCAACTGATACCATGGACGAGTACTTCTCTTTATCCTTTGTCTCATAAACAGATTGAGACTCACACAGTACTCACCACGTGGAAGTACTCGTCTCTAATTTCAAGTCCTGCACACGTAATTTCTTAAATATTTCAACTTATGATACACACGCTATTTCTTAAATATTTCAACTTATTGTACACACGCTAGTAATTCAGCTTAACTTAAGCACACGGAAGTATCTCAACTTATAGCTACACGTGGTTTCATTGTGACCGTTGGTCACTTCCGAAGATTACTACAATCCCCTTAATATTACCTGCCTGACATTTAATTCTCCCCACAAAAGTTCCTGAGATAGAGAAATTATTAATTCAAACTACTCTTAAATATTCCACATGCATACCATGCCTCCACTCTTTCGTCATTACGGAGCACAACAAAAACAGGTCTTAACGGCAGAAGATCCGGCGGCGGAGTGCTGAAATATGGCCGTTCTCTGGGTCCTCTCCCATCTCTGTCGAGGTGGGGGAAACACCTTGGTACCCTATTGGTCAGCCACATTTCAGGCCTCAAAGCTCTGGTAAATTTCATGTCTTTGGTCCCACCAAAGGTGGCCAAAGGATCGACTCAAAGATGATCATATATTCACATTCACTATCTGTGGTTAGCAGACGACCATACATTCATTCATTTCACAGATCTCACCAAACTGGATGTAGGGATTTACTTTGTGGGAGTGCACATGTGATCAATTAAATAAATAAATTGTCATTCTTTCCCACACTGGTATCCGGCTTCGCTGTATTAATTGAAATTGAGTTACTTTACAAAAAAAATGTGTTGTTCTGACAAGAATAATGAAGTATTTTGTAACTATTTTCAATGTCGGGCGGTACTGTACCCTTTCAACACATCGCCATGTTACACGCAAAAATTCGGAAGCCTCTAGCGGTAGAGGTCTGCAGATATACAAACAAGGACAAATATGTAGGATATTAATAACGTTTGTTTTATTGAATAAGCTTTAAGGATTTTCACATAAAAAATTCGGAGACATTACTTTTCAACATTCCCTCCTATAAATTTTTGTTGGGTAGAGATTACCTAACCTGTACCTCTGTGCTGCGTTGTTTAGAGGAAATTGATGTTGCTAAATTTTCATGAACTTTGTACTCATTAATCATATCAAAAGCGTCCTAGAAAACAAATAATTGATTTACAACAAGTTTATATACTGCATTGCACATTATTTTGTTTATCGCATTTCAATAACTGGCATCGTCATGAATACATTACTGATAATTAAATGCATCGATGTTTAATATTATGTTATTTATTGTGTACGTGTGTTAGTATAGTATCTGTGCTGATACGCATGCACGAATGGGTGCGTTTCTGCTGCCTGTGCTGCTTTCAGAGTAAAGGCTTTCACCAGATTCGATGTTCTTTGAATCAGCGCCGCTAACATTGTGTTTACTGGTTTCCAATTACTTCTGTGATATTTTATTTTTTGACATATTGTTTTTGCATTGTTTATGAAGTAGTTTCGCAGAAGGAGGGAAATCAATTCAGATTTTACGGTGTCCAAATAGATTTTGTCCTCCTGGACAATGCAATAATCAATCTTGGCCACACTGATTCAGACTGATTTTAACAGGTCGAATCAGCAGTCGTATTAACATTGCTAGTGTTGAAACTTCCTGGCAGATTAAAACTGTGTGCCGCACCGAGACTGGGAGTCGGGATCTTTGCCCTTCGCGGGCAAGTGCTCTACCAACTGAGCTACCCAAGCACGACTCACGCCCTGTCCTCGCAGCTTTATTCTGCCAGTACCTCGTCTCCTACCTTCCAAACTTTACAGAAGCTCTCCTGCGAACCTTGCGGAACTAGCACTCCTGAAAGAAAGGATATTGCGGAGATATGGCTTAGCCACAGCCTGGGGGATGTTTCCAGAATGAGACTTTCACTCGGCAGCGGAGTGTGCGCTGATATGAAACTTCCTGGAAGATTAAAACTGTGTGTCGGACCGAGACTCTCTCTACCAAAGATCACTTGCCCGCGAAAGGCAAAGGTCCCGAGTTCGAGTCTCGGTCCGGCACACAGTTTTAATCTGCCAGGAAGTTTCACATCAACACACACTCCGCTGCAGAGTGAAAATCTCATTCTGGAAACATCCCCCAGGCTGTGGCTAAGCCATATCTCCGCAATATCCTTTCTTTCAGGAGTGCTAGTTCCGCAAGTTTCGCAGGAGAGCTTCTGTAAAGTTTGGAAGGTAGGAGACGAGGTACTGGTAGAAGTAAAGCTGTGAGGACGGGGCGTGAGTCGTGCTTGGGTAGCTCAGTTGGAAGAGTACTTGCCCGCGAAAGGGAAAGGTCCCGACTTCGAGTCTCGATGCGGCACACAGTTTTAATCTGCCAGGAAGTTTCATATCAGCGCACACTCCGCTGCAGAGTGAAAAAAGTCATTCTGGATTGCTAGTGTTTCTCTGTACTGCAGGTTACTTGAATCGGACACGTTAGTAACGACAGAGGCACTTTGTTTGCCGAAATTTTAGGGGTGCATAATAAAAGTGGATAGTGATTTGAGTCGTGGACATACGAATTCCGTAATTATCCAAAATAATAGAATCATACCATTACGAGTAGCATAATCAGGACTGTAAGGGTTTTTCGAACAAAGGTATCAATTAGTTTTAGTTGAATTGACGTGTAATGAATTAGTAAAGTGTATTTATATTCTTATGGTTTGCAATGTATGAAGCTAATATTTTGTTAGCAATCCCCCTCTACTTGTTTTTGCAAAAACTTAGATGCATAGAACGTCAAGAAAAAAGAGGAGTAAAAGCGGTACGACAGAATCAAGCTGAAAGACACTTGCGGACGGTACGTAAAGGGGAAGATTTGATTCTGTTTTTTGCCACTCTAAATTCGTTTGTGATTTCCTACATTAACGCACCATTTTCATCTGTCTGACTAATAGTGTTCAATTATCATAAACTGGGCCGCTAATAAGAGTCTTCCACATCGTCGATATTTTTCAGGCATCATTTGAGCCTTTATACTTTAATGCAGAATTTATCAGACATCTATTCGACGAAAAATAAAAATTCTGCAAGATTTATTTTCAGTAGTCTCCCAGCAGTACCGAAACTGTCAACAGTGTGGCCGTACCTGTGGTACACTCTTTTCGTTAGGTACAGGAGTACCTCGCAGTTGTTCAGACTTTGGCTGTAAATTGTTACCTATATCGGTGCATATCACCGCTATTTTGGTTTAGTTTTTCTTAGCTTTTTTAATATTATAATTAATTTTATTAGAATGTCATGCATTGTCGTGGGACTCGTTCCAGGTGAGAGTAGCTTTGGCTCACATGGACTCATGCAAAATGGGGAAAAAAGAAAAATCTTGCAAGCATTTTCTGAGTATAGGTTACGAATGAACAATAGGTATCTATCGCGATTATATTTATCCCATTATTTGGTGCTGTTATCATGGTGCAAAGATATGCCATGTCTATGACTTTCTCTATCTACCAAAAATAAGAGGCTCTATAGCTTTACAGCACTGCACTCAGCGCCACATCAGTAAAATGTACGAGGGCTAGAAAACAAAGACTAATTTTCTTTCACAGATGTTTATTACTCCGTTTCATTGCTCAGATGACCTTTTTCAAAGTACTTCTGCTTGAATGCACTTTTTATAGCTTCTCTGCCAGTCCTCGAACGCATAGCGAAGGTCATTCTTTGGCTGGTCCTTGATTTTTCTTGAGCATTGTTTCAGAGTTCTCAAATCGAATGCCCCGAAACTTTGCCTTTAGTGGTGGGAATAAAAAAAATCGCACGCTGCAAGAACGGGGCGATAAGGCGGATACGGAACGCAGGTAATGTTGAACTGAGCCAGAAACAGCATGACTTGATTTGCGACCTGAGACCGCGCATACTCATGATGACGTCGACACCCAGTCGGAGAAGATTCTGGTTGTTTCCTTCCAAAGTGCCTCCTCAGGTTAGCCAATGCTGACGTATAGCATGCTGCTGCAACAGTAGCGTGAGGGGAACTACGTGCTGGTAAATCACTCCAAGACAGTTAAAAAATGTGATCACTATCACTTTCCCTACAGATGGAACAACTTTCGCCTTTTTTGGTGTTGGAGAACTTGGCAAGTTCCACACTGTGGTGGCTCGTTTTTCTTCACGATCATAATGTTGCATCATGAGTCATCACCGGTGATAAACGATTCCAGAACCGATTACTCTCCATCAGAAAAGCGACGTAGTACCTCACCGCTTGCCTCCATTCGCAAAGCTCTTTGACCGGAAGTCCCGCTGTCATATGAAGTTCTCAACGCTTCGCTGAGACTACATAATGCTATCCTCAGATTCTCACGGGCAATCAAAACGGTTCTGTCGATGTTGACTTCAGTCGCAGCAGAAGCCGTAACACCAGCGACACCTTGCTTAACACAGACAAGTCGGCCTTCTTTGAAGTTCTTGAACCACCTAAACACTGTTGCACGAGGTAGTACATCTTCACCGTATACTTGCTAAAGCTTTTCATAAGCTTCAGTGGCTCTACGGTTTAAACGAACACAGAATTTTAATGCGTCGTATTGGTCCTCTCGCGTCACCTACATTCAAAAAATGGTTCAAATGTGTCTGAGCACTATGGGACTTAACTGCTGAGGTCATCAGTCCCCAAGAACTTGGAACTACTTAAACCTAACTAACCTAAGGACATCACACACATCCATGCCCGAGGCAGGAATCGAACCTGCGACCGTAGCGGTCGCGCAGTTCCAGACTGTAGCGCCTAGAACCGTTCGGCCACTCCGACCGGCTCACCTACATTATTTGGTATGTGAAATTCAAAGAGCGCCTACAGAACAGAGCATTACTATCGACCTACCGATACGAGAGTGCTCAATCGCATGTGATGTCTCCACACATTTCAACAAAGAACAATACATAATTCATGAAGTGTAAATAACGCAAATGCAGCGTAAGAAAAAGTGTAGAAAGACAAAAACTCCCAAATGTATGTGTGTAACTAAGTTTGTTTCGACATCAACATCAGCTAACAAAGAGGGAAGAAGCAGTGGTTTGGAGAACTGTAAACAAGAGATAGAAACACCGTAAGTAAATTGCGCCCAACATTATAAACAAAATGTTATTTTTAATCTAAAACAACCAAAAATGTACGGACATATGTATCTAATTTTCACAATGACCACAGAAGGTGCATTGTAAATAAAAACGAAGCGCGTCTGGTGTAAAATACTCTATAATTAATTGCAGTAAGCTTAAGACGGAGAAACCAATAATAATTGATCACAATACGTTCGTGGTATGTCATTCTATAAATCAGTTTTCAGAAATTTTTGACCCGCTTTTTTAAAGTATTTTAAGACTGACAGTGGGCTGTAAATTTTTTGTCGATCCTTGATTGGTTATTGACGTGCCGACAAGGCTACACTCGTCTACAACTTATACCAGTCTTTTCTTCGTGAAAATGCACTGTGACACACAACTCTTCATATTTTGTACGAAACTATAATCTTTCCCAGAATGACATTTTTATGCCAGTGTATTTATTCTATTTATTTACTGACGTTACCGCATGCCTGTTCTCTGGAGTCTGTTGCAGTGCGTGGAACATACTAACTGTTGTAGTTGTAGAAAGAGCCCAATGTACAGATAAAGGTCATATAAACATCTTTCTTAGTATCCCTATTTCTGAACTCCCTTCTTCACCACATTGTAGGTATCTTTATTACTCGTAAATCGAAAACCCAAGAGTATCAGACTATAGCAGGTTTTTGCTTCCCATATAGACATGTAAGTTAACAAGATCGTGTGTTATTTCTTGACTGTCTCTCATATTGCAGTCCCCTGTTTAACTGTAATCAATTTAGTATTGAATAGTGTTGATAGATTAAAACTGGGGATTGGGACTCGAACCTGGGACCTTTCTCTGTCGCGGGCAAGTGCTCTACCGACTGAGCTATCCTCACAGCTTTACTTCCGACAGTTCTTCATCCACTACCTTGCGAAGTTCACAGAAGTTCGCCTTCGTACCTTGGACTAGCACTCCTCGAAGAAGCATACTACGGAGACATTGCTTAATTGCGGTCTGGGAGGTTGTTTCCAGAATAAATTTGCACTCTGCAGTGGAATGTGCGCTGATTTGAAGTTCTGTTTGCTTGGAAGTTTTGATCCCGAACGCAAATATGCTCCAAAATTAACTAAGTATTTTCTTTTCATTAGTAGACTGTGTAGAAAGCCTTCTGAAAGTCACGGACCACTGAATTAGTCTGTGTGTCTTTATGTTCAAACGAAAAAACTAAACTCTGCGATCAGTCCCAGATGACCGCCATGTCATCCTTTGCCATATGGCGATATTCTCATGCGGAATGGAGGGGAATGTAGAATGTAGCTAGCACACCGGCCTCCCGGCCACTGTCAGTTTTCCGGAACTTGGAGCCACTATTTTTCATTCAAGTAGCTCCTCAGTTGGCATCACCATGTTCAGTGGACCCTGTTTCAGTCCTACCACTAAGGAAAAATCCCTGTAGCGGGAACTGAACCCTCGTCCTCTGCGTGACACTCAGACGCTCTTATCGCTTGGCTATGGAGGTAGACTACCGGTATGTACTGTCATCTGGATCTCGTGGACGAACAGAGAGAGCAAAGTTTCACAAGACGGCCGTTTTCGGAATCCATGTTGACCTGTACAGAGGAGATTTGGGTTTTCCATAAAGATAGCATGCGATGGCTAATTGTGCACAGAGTAAACTTACATTCTATTATTAGTATTCGTTTTTTCTAGTGAATTATCCTTCTTTCTAATTTAAAATACACTCTTCGTCGGGTTGAAATAGTTTTTCGCTTTAGAATATAGTGTCAAAGTTAGCTAACTTACATTTAGCAAATCTGCGTTGGCCTCTCTCCATCTGGCTCTAAAGTTTCTTGTTGATTTTCATTTGTGAGACTGGCCATATAAAGGAAACATAAACCATTTGCTTTCAGTTACTGTTAAAAAAAAAAAAGGTTCAAATGACTCTGAGCACTATGGGACTTAACATCCCCTAGAACTTAGAACTACTTAAACCTAACTAACCTAAGGACATCATACACACCCATGCCCGAGGCAGGATTCGAGCCTGCGACTGTAGCAGTCACGCGGTTCCGGACTGAAGCGCCTAGATCCGCTCGGCCACAGTGGCCGGTCTTACTGTTTTCTTCGTATGTCTTATTAATTGTGTGTCCGTGCAGATTACCGTAATTAAAGAAATTGTAGCATAAATCTAAAGAGGTCGCTCGGTAAAGATCGTGTGTAATATAATTCCTATAGAAATGTTTTGCTCTTCATTGCCACTTTCCTAACTTCTTGCTAATACTAAGATACTCCAGTAGGTAACAATTTACAGCGAATTACTCCCGTACCTAACGAAAAGTGTACCACACGCACGCACACACTGCACACAATTCCAGTACTTCTCGAAGACTCCTGAGAATGAGTCTTCTAGAACTTTTATTTTCCATCGAATAGATCTCTGCTAAATTCTGCATTATGTATGCAAAATGTCGACGACGCGGAAGACTCTTATTAGCGCCCCCAGTTCATAACAACTGAACATTTGTAACCAGACAGATGAAAATGGTGCGTTAATGTAGGGAATCACAGACTATTTGAGGACAACAATAAACAGAATCAAATGTTCGCCTTCATATCACCGTCTGCAGCTGCCTTTCATCTTGATTCTTTCGTACTACGTTTACACTTTCTTTCTTGACGTTCTCTGCATCTCATTTCTTACAAACAGATATGCAGGTAGACGCAGACAAAATATTTGTTTCACATGTCAGAAACAACACTCATTATACACTCAACTCAGATATAAGTAATGAATGCCTTTCTTTGAAACACAGTAGTTATTTGACATTACAGTCCTTATTATACTACCTGTAATGGGACGGCTCTTTTAATTTGAACAATTATGTAATACTATGCCCGTCATTGAAATCACGATTTATTTTTATTACACGCCGATCATAATAATGGCGTACAATGTGCTGCTGTTGTCACCAGCATGTCGAGCTCAACAAATTTACAGTGCAGAGAAAAGCTTTTCAGTTAGTACTCACGCTGATTGGGCCTATTAAAGGCAATCGAAATCAATGTGGTCTAGATTATTTATTCCATAATGACTGAAAAAAAAGGGACAGAGCCGCACCACGAAGGAATTATCCGAATGAGACGGAAAACGGTAGATGTGAGTTACACGTACAGACAAACAAATGATTATAATTTCAGAAAAATTGAATGGTTTATTCAAGAGGAGGAACTTAAAAAACTGAGCAAGCCAACAATGCGTTGGCCCACCTCTGAGCCTTATTCAAGCAGTTATTGGGCTTGGAATTGACTGACAGGGTCGTTGGATGTCCTCCTGAGGGATATCGTACGAAAGTCTGCCCAGTTGGCATCCTAGATCGTCGAAGTCCCGAGATAGTTGGAACGCCCTGCATATAGAGATCCAAACATTCTCAGTTGTGGATTGATATGGCAACCTTTCTGGCCAAGGTATGTTTCGACAAGCACGAAAACGAGCAGTAGAAACTCTCGCCGTGTGTGGGCGGCCATGATCTTGCTGAAATATACGCCCAGCAACAAAACTGGGCGTAGATTGCCAGCGCCATTCCGCTTTGCTGTAAGGGTGTTTCGGATGACAACAAAAGGGGTCGTCCTATGAAAAGAAATGGCATCCTAGACCATCTCTCCTGTTTTGGTTAAAAACAGTCTTGGTTGCGATTTTATTTTTTTTTTATTTTTCAACGACGCGTTTCGCCTTATTTAGGCATCTTCAGGTTATCTACATAGAAAACAGAGAACAAATACATCTATTTAAGAATCGCGATCGCGTTGTGCTGACTTGGATAACCTATGTGCATATATAAACAGATCAACTATTGAAAGAGCAAATACCTTAATTTGGTATTTCTTAGAAGAATCATTTAGTCAGTGTAGCCAAAGGGCATCGTCGAATATATCAGGCCAACATCGCCTTCGTTAAACTCAGTAAAAACTAGAAATATAAAATACTAAAATCATTACCTTTTCTAAATGGGCGCGAGAGGTACCAAGATCTGCATAACGCGTTCCCGTTCACAGGAGCGAGTGACAGAGTAAGCAGGTAGTAAGCATAATGCACCACAGCGTCGTGTGCTAGTACTGAAACCTAATACAGAATCACCTCAATAGGTGGCGCTGCGACGCAGCAGTGATAAGAATGAGAGATCGTAAACTGGATATAAACTTTATAAATGTACTGTACATAAAACAGCCCGCATCTCGTGGTCGTGCGGTAGCGTTCTCGCTTCCCACGCCCGGGTTCCCGGGTTCGATTCCCGGCGGGGTCAGGGATTTTCTCTGCCTCGTGATGGCTGGGTGTTGTGTGATGTCCTTAGGTTAGTTAGGTTTAAGTAGTTCTAAGTTCTAGGGGACTGATGACCATAGATGTTAAGTCCCATAGTGCTCAGAGCCATTTGAACCATAAAACATTGATAAGATGGAATTACTAGGGGCGACACCTGTGCGATAACTTATCATAAAATTTTGACGTAGGAAAATGTAAATGAAGGCGGTAAATTTAAAATGAGGAAACAAGGTGTGTAATACAACACACAGATGTAGTACATAAACAGATTTTTCGTATCAAATACCGCTAGAACGAGAACATTAAAAATACAGGACCGTAATTTCAGATAAAGAGGCCGCCCATGTAACACTCAATACTGCGTCACTCGGAACTAGAACTTCTAGCAAGAAAACTTTTTTTATAAAATACAAGTAAAATTATTAGGCTTAAAAAATACACACCAACGTGGAAGAAGGATGTTATGCGGGTAAACTTTTCCCCTCCTTTTTTATAGCTACATTGAAATGTGTAAAATGCGTCATCATTTAAAGCGACAAACTCGCAAGTATCCTATTTGAGTCAAAAAATCCCTAATGGCTTGGCTAAGAAGACGACACAGGAACGGGGCTCATATTTAGGCAGAATTACGAGAGCTCCAGGATTACATGAAATCGGTGTTGTTAATGTAATCCCCTGTTCCTCTCTGGTCTTGTGTCGTCTTCTTAGCCAAGCCATTAGGGTTTTTTGACTCAAATAGGATACGAAAAGGTTGGCGCAAGATGGAGGAGAGCATCAAACCAGTCGAAAGGCTGATGACTTAAAAGAATAGCGGTCACATGCTCAGGATAGTATAGAACAACTGCTATTTCATTGTTGTATTTGTGTTTCAGTAAATACCTTTAGTCTGAAAACCAAACCAGTTCATCCACCGAAGTCATTAGTCGCTTCTCTTTGTTATAATTCAGTGACTCACGGACAGGTCTAGTACTCAGTCAGTCACCTTCTACAGGAACTGGGAAGGAAACTGTCTAGACTTTTAGAAAAGGCTTTACTGGCATCCGCTTCGACCCGTCCAGAGAAACCAAGAAACAGAATAAAAGGATAAAACTGACAGTGAACCCAAAACACCACAACTAACAGAATCTGCATTAGATTCAGACAGTTCAGACACAGTGGGAATCATACCGCTATCCAGTTTATTCAAACCTTTACCTAAGTTTCGGTAGATACAATCCTGTCTTCCTCAGAAGAAGTAATAACACCTAAAAATGGGATATATTACAACCAGTACATAGAAGTCACATGTATAGCAAAAAGAATATAAAAAAATTACATACAGTGAACCTTAAGGCTTAGTCAACAATAAAATGATCCATATAAATGATATGGCATAGCCACAAATCTTAGCCAACATTGAAAATGATCAATGTGAAATCTAAGACAGACGTGCATCAAACACACAAACAGACAGCTAACAGGACACAAGGATCAAGCCAGCAAGAAACTTACTCCCAGGTGGCGCTCACAATAAGAAGCTGTGCCAGCCACAAAAGACACCTGACAAGTTAGTAAAATTACATTAAAATAACGTTACAGAAACAGTAACATAAAATTTATATAAAAACATAATTCTATGCAACTGGTGACAAAATTATGTAGCACGTTAAAGTAGGACAATGACAGATTGCGTCTTTGAGAAAAATAACATCTCGAAACAGCACAGAAAACCCGATAAACCCATGTAGCTGCTGTGCCAGTTTAAGAGCAGGGCAAATGCCATCGAAAAAGTTTCTGCTTCTAAGCTGTTATTGATCATTAAGAATAAACCCCTTATAACTGAAAATCTGCTTAAAAATTTGAAATTCTCCAGCAAGTCCAATCTAAAATCCTTCACTTCCCTATACAAAAAACCGTGTCTTCCAAATGAATAGTGGAGTATATTGTACCTCACATGGCATGCTCGGCATAAATAGAGCCATGAACGCTAATGCCTCCTTTACCCAATAAATGTTCTTTGAATCTAACAATGATCTTTTTCCCTGTCTGCCCTGTATAGAAACAGGGGCAACCATTACACCTTATTTTATTGACGCCAGAATGAGAAAATGTTTCATCATTACGCTTTAAGGCGTGATTAAATTTTTTCCTAGACTGTTGTTAGTTCAAATTGAAACTTTACAGCCATATTATTTTATATGAAATATGATTATTTTATATGAAATGTTTCCTAGTAACGGTATGGAGAAGGACTCTTCCGCTTTACCTTCTTTTTGCAGTCTGCTATCTCCTAGAGTGGACAGTTTCTTAACGGTTTTATTATCCACTGTTCGGTCTACCGGTGACGGTTCGTGCACGGTACGTCCAAACCGTCATCGAACCCATCGTTCTACCATTCCTAGACCGGCAAGGGAACTTGCTGTTCCAACAGGACAATGCACGTCAGCATGTATCCCGTGCCACCCAACATCGTGCAGCCCGCCTCCAGTGGTGTCACGACAGGCGTGAATGGAGGGACGAATGGAGACGTATCGTCTTCAGTGATGAGAGTCGCTTCTGCCTTGGTGCCAATGATGGTCGTATGCTCTGTGCATGCTCTGTGCCTGTGTCTATGTGCCTGTGGTTCTGTCTACTGGCTGTAGTGTTAATAAAGTTTTCCCGAAAACTCTCTCGGGAAAACGGAGTAACCAAAGCACGGTGAATATCAGAATGGAAAGAAGCCAATTTATGTTCCTGAGGATAACCCGAACCAATCGGGGTAATGTTATACGAAAAAGTTTGCTTACGAAAGATCCTGATGCCAATTTTAAAAGCCGGCCGAAGTGGCCGTGCGGTTAAAAGCGCTGCAGTCTGGAACCGCAAGACCGCTACGGTCGCAGGTTCGAATCCTGCCTCGGGCATGGATGTTTGTGATGTCCTTAGGTTAGTTAGGTTTAACTAGTTCTCAGTTCTAGGGGACTAATGACCTCAGCAGTTGAGTCCCATAGTGCTCAGAGCCATTTGAACCATTTTGAACCAATTTTAAACCAACATTAAAGAAATTCAACTATTTTCGTTCTACAGTTCTTTAGTGAACATTATTTCTTCGTGAAAGTGATTGAAAGTGTGAAACAGTTGAGATAATTATTCATAAGTACGTTCAATAACAAAAAAAATAAAATCGTCAACGCATCAAGCGTAGAAGGTAATGTTACTTTTTAGCTCAGAATTACTCTTTAAGAAATCTTCTGCGAGGGAATTTATGAAAATCTCAGCAGTTAGTTTTCTGTTCCTGTGACTGATGTACGTCTGTCTTAAATTTTACGTGGATCATTTTTACTGTTGGCTAAGCCTTATGGCTATGCCATATGATTTATATGGATCATTTTATTGTTGACTAAGCCTCATGACTTCCGTTCTCTTTTCACACAACATGTGAAGCATAAGTTTATTTTTTATTTCCACTGAATGTAATATTTCATGTTTCTTTTTGTTGTACATATGACTTCCATGCATCGATTGTAATATATCCTATTTTTAGGTGTTATTACTTCTTCTGAAGAAGATAGGTTTATATCTGGCCGGCCGCGGTGGCCGAGCGGTTCTGGGCACTACAGTCTGGAACCGCGCGACCGCTACGGTCGCAGGTTCGAACCCTGCCTCGGGCATGGATGTGTGTGATGTCCTTAGGTTAGTTAGGTTTAAGTAGTTCTAAGTTCTAGAGGATTGATGACCTCAGAAGTTAAGTCCCATAGTGCTCAGAGCCATTTGAGCCATTTATACACTCCTGGAAATGGAAAAAAGAACATATTGACACCGGTGTGTCAGACCCACCATACTTGCTCCGGACACTGCGAGAGGGCTGTACAAGCAATGATCACACGCACGGCACAGCGGACACACCAGGAACCGCGGTGTTGGCCGTCGAATGGCGCTAGCTGCGCAGCATTTGTGCACCGCCGCCGTCAGTGTCAGCCAGTTTGCCGTGGCATACGGAGCTCCATCGCAGTCTTTAACACTGGTAGCATGCCGCGACAGCGTGGACGTGAACCGTATGTGCAGTTGACGGACTTTGAGCGAGGGCGTATAGTGGGCATGCGGGAGTCCGGGTGGACGTACCGCCGAATTGCTCAACACGTGGGGCGTGAGGTCTCCACAGTACATCGATGTTGTCGCCAGTGGTCGGCGGAAGGTGCACGTGCCCGTCGACCTGGGACCGGACCGCAGCGACGCACGGATGGACGCCAAGACCGTAGGATCGTACGCAGTGCCGTAGGGGACCGCACCGCCACTTCCCAGCAAATTAGGGACACTGTTGCTCCTGGGGTATCGGCGAGGACCATTCGCAACCGTCTCCATGAAGCTGGGCTACGGTCCCGCACACCGTTAGGCCGTCTTCCGCTCACGCCCCAACATCGTACAGCCCGCCTCCAGTGGTGTCGCGACAGGCGTGAATGGAGGGACGAATGGAGACGTGTCGTCTTCAGCGATGAGAGTCGCTTCTGCCTTGGTGCCAATGATGGTCGTATGCGTGTTTGGCGCCGTGCAGGTGAGCGCCACAATCAGGACTGCATACGACCGAGGCACACAGGGCCAACACCCGGCATCATGGTGTGGGGAGCGATCTCCTACACTGGCCGTACACCACTGGTGATCGTCGAGGGGACACTGAATAGTGCACGGTACATCCAAACCGTCATCGAACCCATCGTTCTACCATTCCTAGACCGGCAAGGGAACTTGCTGTTCCAACAGGACAATGCACGTCCGCATGTATCCCGTGCCACCCAACGTGCTCTAGAAGGTGTACGTCAACTACCCTGGCCAGCAAGATCTCCGGATATGTCCCCCATTGAGCATGTTTGGGACTGGATGAAGCGTCGTCTCACGCGGTCTGCACGTCCAGCACGAACGCTGGTCCAACTGAGGCGCCAGGTGGAAATGGCATGGCAAGCCGTTCCACAGGACTACATCCAGCATCTCTACGATCGTCTCCATGGGAGAATAGCAGCCTGCGTTGCTGCGAAAGGTGGATATACACTGTACTAGTGCCGACATTGTGCATGCTCTGTTGCCTGTGTCTATGTGCCTGTGGTTCTGTCAGTGTGATCATGTGATGTATCTGACCCCAGGAATGTGTCAATAAAGTTTCCCCTTCCTGGGACAATGAATTCACGGTGTTCTTATTTCAATTTCCAGGAGTGTATGTCGGAACTTAGGTAAAAGGTTTGGATAAACTTTTGACGTGCAACTGTTTCGCTGTATGATTTCCATTGTACCCGTAATTCTGTAGTTGCTGACTGTAGCTAGGTTCAAGATTTCGGACTGTCCATTACTATTTTATGATGAGACAGAACTGAACACATGAATACAGTTTCCAGATTTTACATCTTATAATTTTGAAGTGCATAACTAATCACATAGTTTCGAAATATCTACACCGATTGCAAAGAAGTTGAAGCACCCAGATACATCACTGGATTCGAACGTAACTTCGGACACATACACATCCTCGGCGAGTTTGTATATGATCAGAGCTGCATTTGTCGATGACCGGTAGAACGGCCACCAGAGTGCATTAATGTATTTGGTGTTTAGTAATGTTACCAGGTGTGGTAGTGTATATGTAAGGTGTGTGACCAGCGCCAGCTGCTGCGTAATCGCTATGAAGGATACAGAGATTCCACACACAAGCATACGGCTGCGTTATCAGCTGCTGACGGACTTCGAAAGAAGCGTCACTGCAAGTATCCATTTGGATGGCTGGTCGAATCGGGCAATATGCAGATCTGTGGGGGATTCAGTTGTGACAGTGGTCTGATGTTGGTTTGCATGGAAACTTGAGGGTGGAATGCTTGTCGTCAAGATTCTCGTCGACCACGTTTGACCATCACAAGGGATATTCGCTGTCTTGTACACGAAGCACATCGTAACACCTTCACATTTGCACCTGCTCTCCGAGAACAAATGATGGACTCCCAGCAATATTCCGTGTCAGCCCGCACCACTGGTCGGAGACGAGAAGCAGACTAGAAAATGACCGTCCTATGCGTGGGCTGGCGTTAAAACCACAACAAAACCGGCTGCACATAAAGTGGTGCCTCGACCGGGAAGCATACACTGCTGATGAATGGTGTGGCACTGTGTTTAGCGACGAGTCTCGGATCTGCGCTACTGCAGATGAGCACCGTCTGCGAGTGTCGCTGTAACCTGGCGAGAGGACCTATTCTACCAACGTTCTGGGGTGCCACAGCGGTGTTACTCCTGTCGTCATGGTGTGAGGAACTGTCGGGTATGACTTCTGGTCTTGGTTGTTAGTGGTTGAGGTAACTCTCACCTCACAAAGGTATGCCACAGACACCATGCGTCTCATGCAACTGTTTAGTGGTGCCATTTTTCAGAAAGACAATATTCCTACAAATATGGCGCGTGTCTTGATGATGATGAGGTACTCCATTGGCGAATGGAATCTCCAGATCTGTCCCCAATAGAACGTGTGTGCAACCAGCTCATATGTCAAATCCGTCCCAGTGTGAGTTCAAATGGTTCAAATGTCTCTAAGCACTATGGGACTTAAAATCTGAGGTCATCAGTCCCATAGACTTAGAACTTCTTAAACATAACTAAACTAAGGACATCACACACATCCATGCCCGAGGCAGGATTCGAACCTGCGACTGAAGCGGTTTCGCGGTTCCAGACTGAAGCACCTAGAACCGCTCGGTCACAACGGCCGGCCCAGTGTGAGTAGCCAGGAGTGTGCCAGCTTGTCTTAGGTGGTGATGCAACGGCTTTATGACATCCATCCCACCACTGAGTGGAGTGCGCAATGGTTTGCACAATTGACTCGCATTCGGGTGGACCACAGTTCAAACCCGCATTCGGCAATCTTGATTTAGGTTTTCCCTGATTTCCTTAAATCGCTTCATGCAAATGCTGGGATGGTTCCTTTGAAAGGGCACAGCCGACTTTCTTTTCTATCCTTCCCTAATCCGATTAGCCTTCCTGTGTGGCCGAGCGGTTCTAGGCCCTTCAGTCCGGAACCGCGCGACTGCTACAGTCGCAGATTCGAATCCTCCTTCGGGCATGGATGTGTGTGATGTCCTTAGGTTAGTTAGGTTTAAGTAGTTCCAAGTTCTAGGGGACTGATGATCTCAGATGTTAAGTCCCATAGTGCTCAGAGCCATTTGAACCATTTTGAACCTAATCCGATGGGATTGATGACCTCGCTGTTTGCCCCCCCGCCCCTCTCAACCAACCAACCTACATCCTTCCCAACCAAAACAGTGCTTGCATCCAAAACTAAGGAGGTGCAACGTCACACTGATAAATATTCTCATGCTGTCAAGTTGTTTATTTTATAATCACTGAAATAATATATACTCTGAAACTGCGATTTTTCACTTCATTTTCTGTTTCATCCTTTTTTAGTTAATGTATTAGTGCAGCGCGTTTAGTGACCATGATTAATTGTGTGATGTTCCGATGTATGAACTCCTAACTTACGTGTCACATTCATTTTTTGTTTTGTTTTACACAACAGCATTCAGTGAGAGTGCGAGACACGCATTCGATTGCATAAGATTCCCTACGGTAAGAGAGCAGAGGTTACAACTTATCTTCAGTGATATAAAAGCCTTTCTCACTACGTTTATTACTTGAGAGCTCAACAACTGACTCACATTTTTTTTACTTATTTCGAATTATTTTCTTGTGTCACTCGCCTAATGATAAGACAAATCATTTCATTCACTGAAATATGTTCATTCACGTATTTATTTTTTAAATTTAGGACCATTTTATCGTAACTTTTCAAATAACTATCTGGATGTGTGTTACACAAGAAACACGAGGCCAGACTGCAGAGTCACGAAAGTTTCGTGTAGAATGGAGCGTACCTCCATCTTGGTGTGCTGAATTCAAAATCTGAAACGTACAGGGTGGTTATGATTCCACTTTCGCTACTTGAGAGTCGCCCCCAGTTTTCGAGTGGTGGGCCACGGAAAGTTCAGCATCGTGACACAGCTTGTAGGCTGGTTGAACATCACACAGTGCGTCCAGCGTTCTGAGCCATGGCAACAGTAACTTCTTCAACAGTTTGTGACACAACTGGCTATAGATCTCTCCCAGGTGTAATTCCCAAATCGCCAATTAATTCGAGCTTCCGAATCATGTCCTTCAACCCCGGTGCTGAAAGAGGAACTCTCCGTATTCTTTTAATGCATCGATACTGACGTACAGCGGCAGCACTGTTGCTGTTGCTTTGATAAAACTGCTTTACGAGTTAATCCCTGCTCACCTAGTCCAGATCCATGTTGGCTGTCTGTAACTGTAACGCACACGGATGCTTGTACTTCAACACTACGTCGCCGTACCAGAACCAGCGCCTAACAACGCAAATCTTGCAGCGCACAGTCTGCACATCATTCCTATAAAGTTTGGTACCCATCCGGTAAATAGTTTTTCGTCTACACTGGCACAAGAGGCGAAAGTTTAGTTATAACCACACCGTACTACAGCTCTCTGGCGTCATGAGGCTAACCGTGGTCAGATATTGAGCGCCATTTTTACGTTATGGAGGGTAAAGCTACATGCTGCATTGAGGCTATGCACGATGCCGAAAGTCGCATGACTTCATTATTCCATCTGAATAAACATCGAAAACGTACATATTTAATTAACGAGACTTTTTAGACGAAGTGAAACATATTTAAACTTCTCTAGGAATGGTGATTCCATAAATACCAACAACTATCTACATCTACATCCATACTCCGCAAGCCACCTGACGGTGTGTGGCGGAGGGTACTTTGAGTATATCGGTTCTCCCTTCTATTCCAGTCTCGTATTGTTCGTGGAAAAAAAGATTGTCGGCATGCCTCTGTGTGGGCTCTAATCTGATTTTATCCTCATGGTCTCTTCGCGAGATATACGTAGGAGGGAGCAATATACTGCTTGACTCCTCAGTGAAGGTATGTTCTCGAAACTTCAACAAAAGCCCGTACCGAGCTACTGAGCGTCTCTCCTGAAGAATCTTCCACTGGAGTTTACCTATCATCTCCGTAACGCTTTCGCGATTACTAAATGATCCTGTAACGAAGCGCGCTGCTCTCCGTTGGATCTTCTCTATCTCTTCTATCAACCCTATCTGGTACGGATCCCACACTGCTGAGCAGTAGTCAAGCAGTGGGCGAACAAGCGTACTGTAACCTACTTCCTTAGTTTTCGGATTGCATATCCTTAGGATTCTTCCAATGAATCTCAGTCTGTCATCTGCTTTACCGACGATCAACTTTATATGATCATTCCATTTTAAATGACTCCTAATGCCAACTCCCATATAATTTATGGTATTAACTGCTTCCAGTTGCTGACCTGCTATATTGTAGCTAAATGATAATGGATATTTCCTTCTATGTATTCGCAGCACGTTACACTTGTCTACATTGAGATTCAATTGCCATTCCCTGCACCATGCGTCAATTCGTTGCAGATCCTCCTGCATTTCAGTACAATTTTCCATTGTTACAACCTCTCGGTATACTACAGCATCATCCGCAAAAAGCCTCAGTGAACTTCCGATGTTATCCACAAGGTCATTTATGTATATTGTGAATAGCAACGGTCCTACGACACTCCGCTGCGGCACACTTGAAATCACTCTTACTTCGGGAGATACTATTAGTATCTCTACTTACATGATTTTCTAAAAAAAATTCAGATGGTAATCTACTGAAGCACTGTTAATAAGGTGTGCGTTAAGGGCTACTTAGGCAAGCTCTGTTCGAATTTCAGAAGTGCTGTTTAACTGAGGCAGCTATCGTATTTATGCATATTGATATCATAAAGCTATTCTGATATGGTAAAATATCTCTAGGTAGGACGTTACGAGGCCTGTTCAAAAAATTCAGGAACGTTCGTAGTTTTGGGCCAGTTGTGCGTTGGAGAGAAATGTGGTTGGCGTCCATGCACACGCTGAATTGCCCCCTCTGTTTATTGATTGTATAGTCACTGAATTGCTATTTATTTATTTAATGGGATAATAATAATTATTAAAAGGTGGCAATTTTATTTAAGCAACGCTTTCTTTTACTCTTTCGATTGTTGCGAGTCAGCGATAGTGCAATGCTGCTCGCTTTGGAGAATACACATTTTATAAGAATTATTTGGTCCAGGAAACACTTTTGCGATCACGGTTGCGATTTAGACGGTATTCGCGTAATTGTACTGATTAAAAGTTATCGTTTCCGAAAGACGCAGGTTCGATTAAAGCTGTGTGCACTTTTGCGCGTATAATGAAAATATTCATAACACGTCACGTAACAAAAAGAAACATGCGAATCACAACCGTGGTCAAACGAAGAAAATATATGATAACATAAATGTTCTTCGCTGTTATTCAGGACAGGCTCAGATTAGACCTTGCAATTTTTAGTTATAGGAAATCACAAAGCGTTACACCTTCGAGATATTAGTTTTGAATAAATTGTATTTACCTTCTCTCTCTCTCTCTCTTTTTTACAGCATTTATACCGTCACATCGACTAAGGAACTTTTCCTTCTCTACCGACCAGTACGCGAACAAAATTCAGTCTCAACAAAATGTCTTACATCGAATTATTGCATGCTTAACCCTTAACAATCATATATAGTTTCGTAGTACAAACAATGCTAATTATTCCGTGCACTAGAAAGTCTTTGATACACTGAGCACAAAAATGAAAATAATAAAATTATAATTACATTTTTAATATCATGAATACTTCATTAAATCATGAAAATAAGGTTTGACATCGTCGTGATATTAATTTTCATCGTTGTAGCACTACATTGCCCTCTTTGGATGTACAGTCACACTTGTTTGACTGGACATCCAAGCAGGCTTATTTTCCTTGTCTGTTCTGTTTAAAGTTCACTGTGTTCTTTCATTTGGAAGCATGTGCTTTGTTTACTTTTGAGTCTCAGGGATTTTGAGTTACACTCCCCCATTCGGGCAAAGGCCAATGCGAAAAAACTCGGAAAAAAACCACGGCGGAGCGAGCACATCTTCCATACCATCTTTTTTTTAATTTTCAACATTTGAATATTCACTTCGTATGAGATTTAATAATGGTACAATTTCTTGATAGTGCTGCTGGTGACGACGGCTGGCGGCTTGGTGTACTGCAACACCGATGTCTCGCCCCATCGGGTAGGTCTGCGATGGACTGCGATGGCATGGCAGGGTGCGGCAAGGGATGACGGATGATGTCACTGCAGTATGCTGCCCTCACCGACACGTGTGCTCAGCATCCCAGCATACAGTCACATGAAATTCAAACAGCAGTACAGTTCCTTAAATTAACATTTAAATTACATCATATTTCACGCACTCTTTCACTCAACAAGAAGAATGTGTGTGTGTGTGTGTTTTTTTTTTTTTTTGTGAGGTGTTCGACTGTTCGTGAGTTTCTTTTATCATGATGCAAGTCAATTCGTCCTTCCGACGTAACTGACTATCTGCAATTAAAGGTTCATGTAATTACGTTCCAGCATTGATACAGTTCTGCAACGGGTTTAATGATATAGTCAGTAGCAGTTCAAACACTGTTACGACTCACCACTGTTGCTGACTGATCGATAAAAACACTTGCTCTTGAGTTTTAGTTTGCCTGGAATGTTACGGCCACGCATGTGGTCCCAATAACACTCTGAATATTTGGCATTACTAAACACTCGTAGCACAAAATTTGAAAACGAAATCATGGTAACACAACGCACTCATTGAGCGTCCACTTTTGTGTTAAATTCCAGTCATCCGCCAGTGAAATAAAGTTCGTACGCGTAGAGAATAATGTTCACAGGAAGTCTTTGTTCATAGGTCATCTGTGACATGTTCACTCCACCACGTAGTCACTTGATCACAGTTATCAAGTCTGACAAGGTAAAGTCCTTGTGCTACCCATAAGAATGTCTTTATACAGTCTAGCTGTATAATGATGAATAACTGAATGATTGTACATATCAAATGAAGTACATAATTGTAGTCATTTACAATATAAAAGCAAATCCTAAGTCATATATTTTCTCGAAAAGGTGCCCCTGGACTTACAAAGGATTGTGCAGTGATAAACAGAAGTCTGTATATGTTTGTCTGTGTAATGATCTGTTCAGTCATGGACAATATCTTGTTCGACCTGGTTTATAGCTCATGCAAGTCCGAGCACTAACTTACGGTGGAAAATTTGTTAAACCTATAAAACTCGCGTAAACTTTACATGTTGTAAGTGTATCCTGTACACAGTCTGAAAGAAAAAAAAAAACATAACCTACTCACCCTAGTGAGTTCAAGATAGTTAACAATCAACAAAATGAAACGTTTATTTTCTAAAGTCACTATATCCTACTGTTGTGTGAAATATGCAGTTCTGTTCACTGTTCGTAGTTTCACACGCATAAGTTCCTGAAAGTTTACTAAATCTCAACAAGTTTGTATTATGTTTGATTAAGTGTCTTAGGGTGGAATCATCTTGAAGCAATTCTTCTTCTCCTTGCTGCAGCTCGGCGTCCTCTTCTCCGTCGAACTGGAGCTGAAATTTTCTTACAACTAATTGGTATTCTGTTACTGCTTCCCTTTTCGCGCTGGGTATTGAGTACTTTTGATGACAGTAAATTTCATGGGGAAACACTTGCATGTCGTACACGTAACCTTTAATTAGTCCAGGTTTTTTCAAAAATACTTTACGATAATTAGTAAGTGTGTCTAATAATTGCTTTTGTTGCAGACTGTCAAGACCAGAGGATTGTTGTACTTTTTCTACTATTTCAGAGAGGTGGATATTCTCCTCGTCCTTCACATCTTCCATTACCGGGAATGTACTGCAATTGAAACTATCTTGAAGCCGCCATAAATGTGCGCGAATTGGTTCTATCTTTAAAATTTGACAATATTTGCCATGCAATTCTTTGGCCTTTACAAAGTCTAACCTGACTCTCGTGTCACCGAAACACATGCTGCATTCACCCTTTGCGAGATCGATTATAGTTTCCGTCTCTCGCAAAATATCTAATCCGAGGAGACAGTTCACGGCTAAATTCTTTACAATAAGGAAGGTGCACTCTTTGGCTCCCATTCCAAAATTAATACAAATCCGTGTCTGTTCCCGAACTAGTTGGGCTTTCTGACTAATGGCTCCTGTAACTCGACAATTAGTGCCTGGAAAAACCGGAATCTTTCTAATCTTCTTTAAGTGAAGAAAGAACGGTTCATTCAGCACAGAAACAGATGCTCCAGTATCTAAAATCACCGTAGTTTGAATACCATAAATATCACAAACTATAACTGGTTGTGCAACTTCCCGTTCAAACAAATTACACTTCTTCCGAAAATCTTGACATAATTCCTCTTGTATATCGACTCCGTCATTATATCTTTACATCTGCATAGTTGAACAACGTTGCTGAGCAACATCAACAGAATTATTCCTACACACTGCATTTTTCGCGTCGTTCGACCCGATCGCTGCTGATTCTATGCGACACACATTCTCATTGTTACTACAGCTGGTTGTCTGCACGCTTGGTTGCTCGTTATTACTAACATCATTCATGCAAGTGCCCCCTAGACACCCTGCGACTGACACACGGGAGCAGAATGTCGTCGCATCTAGTTTGACTGACTGGTACTGGTTGCTGGTTACGGTTCACTTACATCAATGATCTTGATATTTTGATTCGGTGGTAGCCATGGCTGCGCATTCATATGCTGCTGCATGTTATTAGACATATTTGTATTCTGCGGGGGTTGTACATGATTGTTGTTGTGATATTGCGGTGGCCTAGGCTGCTGCCATTGCTGTTGTGCATAATTGTGTGTTGACCAGTTATGTGGTGGTTGCATGTTTTGCTGATTATTTGAAAAATTACCGTTATTGTAATTGGCGTTAGCTCTAAAATCTCATTTCCGTTTCTTTGAAAAGTTTCCGTTATTGTTTTGTCCGCTATTGTTCTGTGGATGATACTTGTGATTCGGTGCATTACTGTACTCTCCATTTGTGTTCATATTGTGGTTCTGCCATCCTGAATAATTGGGACTATTCCAATGATTTTGATTCCCATAGTAGGTGTTTCTATTACTACTGTTCTTGTGGTTTCGCCCATTGCCATTACCATTACCATTATTCGACGAATTATTCCCATAATGGTGTCTGTCCTCTTCGATAACCAAATCTAAAGAGTCCAGTACAGATAGAAAATGTTCCACGTTGTCTTCAGGAATGTGAAACAATTTCTCCTTTAGATCACGCGGTAACTTCTCCTTTAATATCTTTAAAACATCACACTCAGGAATTGGTGTGGATAAATATTTCACTTTGTCCAGATACTTTTCGAAATATTTCCGCAAAATAACGCCTTTTCTATTAAATGGCTCAGGACTACTTTTCTTAATCGTTCTTGTACCCCACGCGACCAATACTTGTTTAGAAAAGCTTGTTCAAATTCATCGAAGGAGCTGCATTGTTCAGCTTTCTGTGTCGCGAACAACGCTGGCTCACCTTGAATATGGGTAATGGTAAAGACAATTTTCTCCCTTTCGTTCCAACTTTTTGGCATTATTCCGCGGATCCCTTCGATAAACACAATTGGATGGGGTCCGTTCTTATCATTGGTAAACTTCTGGAACTGTGAATTCTTCACTAAAGCAACCTGAGTCACCAGTGATTGTGTATGGTCCTGATAAACGGATGTTACTCCACGTGTTGGATTGAAATTATTGCCCATCTGCCCCCTACTTTCAGTTAAAGGCGTTTCATAATGATCAGGGTGTGTTTCTGTGATACTAACACGCTCCGGTGAACCGTTATGAGATGGGCTGGCTCAGAGCACAATGCGACTTAACTTCTGAGGTCATCAGTCGCATAGAACTTAGAACTAATTAAACCTAACTAACCTAATGACATCGCACACATCCATGCCCGAGGCAGGATTCGAACCTGCGACCGTAGCGGTCGCTCGGCTCCAGACTGGAAGCGCCTAGAACCGCTCGGCCACTCCGGCCGGCTGTTATGAGATGTTTGCATACGTGTTTCATTAAGCACTTTCTGCACGTTTTGTAATGCAGTCTGGAGTTCATGAATCTTTGTGTTTTTTCATGTATCAATTGTGTTCCTACTCGTTGTAACATCACTGGTAGTTCCTTCTGTATAACAGTACTAATTTGTTTGCCTTTGTCATTTAGCCATGTGTTGAATGTGGTCAGAACGCGTTCTTCTTGTTCTTTGCATTTTTGTTCTATTACGTTTTGATTATCAACCGTAAGGTTTTCTATACGTGTATTTATGTTGCGTATTTCTGCTTCCAAACAAGTGTGTGTTTGTTGTAATTTGTCCACATCCTGGGTTACTTGCTTTACATTCTGTGGTAAGTCATGGTATGCTTGTTGCATACTTGAAATGTTGTTCTGTATAGCAGACAACTGGGCATCTATTTGCTGTCGCAGCTGGCGATCGTGTTCTTTTAACCGGTTTTCAAGCTTTTGATCTATCTCTTTTGAGAACTGTGAAAAGGTTAACTGCGTACGCTCGTCTAATTGACTGATGCGTTCATCCAAGGTCCTAATCCGTTCATCTACTCTGCTAATATTATTATTAATCTCAGTTGCAAGCTGTTTAGCAGTTTCTTGTTCGCGCTGTATCTGTGATTGTTCCAGTATTTTAAACATTTGTTCCATTTTCATCATTAAGAGAGAAAATGGATCCATTACTGTTTGTGTTGGCTCTACCGGTGGTAAATCGACTGTAACTGGTGTTCCTTGTGGCTCTGCTTCAGTATGCACTTGAACTACCGTCTGTATTCTGCCTGAGTGTTCTACAGCAGATGGATCACTGACTTTAATATTAGTGTCCTGTTCTATATCCTCTGTCTGATCTGAAAAAAATATTATCAATTTCTACATCACTAGTTATTCCTTCCTCCTCTGAATGTCCTACAGTTACTTCCTGCTGCGTAGCTTTTCTTACACGTCGCACTGTTTTCACCATGATTGCAAATGTTTAGGTGCAAGTCTAATAGGGAATACGTCACACGCAACACATCAATTATTCCGTCACACAAAACATAAAATAATTACTACACTGCACCAGATTGGAATCAGTACTATAAATGTTCACATTCGTTTGATTAAAATTCAGTTCCAATCTCGTTCAGTTAACCTCTACTGAAAACACTTGATGCTGTATTTTACTGATCATTCTCGCAGTTATTTAAATATAATTGACTCTTATAGCTTCCTAAGAGGACAAACTTCCAATATGTGAATTTCATTTGTTTAGTAAGATACGGCACCAGGTTGAAAAAGATGTTATGCCTACCTTACGCAGTGCTTCGTTCTGCTGTCGCTGGGATGGAATGGTAAAGCAAAATTATCTGATTAAAAGTTATCGTTTCTGATAGACGCAGGTTCGATTAAAGCTGTGTGCACTTTTGCGCGTATAATGAAAATATTCATAACACGTCGCGTAACAAAAAGAAACATGCGAATCACAACATCGTCGTGATATTAATTTTCATCGTTTTAGCACTACAACGCCTGTGTTTAATGTGTAATTGCCGGAAGTTTCATTGTTGTATGTCTGTCAGTTATTGTACAGTGCTGTGCTGATTAGTGTGTTGTGTCGCACAGTTTGCGAATTTCGAGATGGCAGAGTTAGAGCAACGCGTCTACATTTTGTTTCGCGTGAAACTCAAAAAAATCTTTACAAAAACACACCAAATGATTCAGGAAGCCTGCATTGATGAGTAATGAAGCCGTTCTCGGTGTTACGAATGGTACACACGGTTTAAAAATTGCCGGACGGAACATAAGGATGACCTTCGTTCAGGTCGCCTTCAACGTCTACAAACGACGCACATGTCAGGAATGTTAACAGAAATTTTGCGCGCCAATCGAAGTTTGCGTAAGAACGTCACATTTCAGTTGGACCATGTCATGAAATCCTGACACAGGACCTTCGAGTGCATCGTGTTGGTACTATATTCGTCCCACGGCTGATGAGCCAAGACGAGAAAGACCTTCTCCTCGCAATCTGTGAAAAGCTTTTGGATCGCGCAAATAAGAACGAGGTGTTCTATAAGAGATCATAACTGGTTATGAGACATGAGTCTACGTTTATGATCCTGAGACCAAGCTTCAGTGGACACAGTGGATCGGGAAAGGTTCAAGATCAAAAAAGCTCGTCAGGTCAGGTCAAATGTCAGAGCCATACTGATAGTTTTCTTTGACTTCGAGGGATTAGTTCATTATGAATTCGTATCACAGGGACAAACTGTAAATCGATGGCACTATCGGGACGTGTAGCGACGTCTGCCAGAAAATGTGAGAAGGGAACGGCCTGAAATGTGGCGAGACAATTCATGCCTCTTGCATCACGATGACGCACTGCCACGTTCATCCCTGTTGGGGGGACTAATCACAAAAAACGAAACCACTGTGGTGCCTCATCTTCCGTACTCTCCAGACCTGGCCCCTGCGGACATTTTTTCTTTCCAAAGTTGAAAACCCCACTGAAAGGACCAAGACTTGCAACGATAGACGGTATAAAAGAAAATTCGCAGACGGTGCTTCACGTGATCTAGCAAGAGGCGTAGCCGGCTGCTGTGACCGAGCGGTTCTAGGCCCTCCAGTCCGGAACCGCGCTGCTGCTACGGTCGCAGGTTCGAATCCTGCCTCGGGCATGGGTGTGTGTTACCTCCTTAGGTTAGTTAGGTTCAAGTAGTTCTAAGTGTAGGGGACTGATGACCTCAGATGTTAAGTCCCATAGTGCTCAGAGCCATATGAACTATTTGAGCAAGAAGCGTACCAAGATTGCTTCCGGAAGTGGAAACTGCGTTGGGAGCGGTGTATCAATTACGGAGGTGAGTATTTCGAAGGAGACAATGCACAATAAGTAAAAGATAAGCGTAGAAAACTTTTATGGACAAATTTCCGGAATTTTTTGAACAGACCTCGTATACAGCTTTCCAGGCCATCTGAAAGTTTCGGTCTTAACGTACTCAAGGGAAATAAACTGTTTCTAGAATTACCAAATCAGGAATAATAGATTTATTTAATATAACGCGTTGAAATTTATGCTGCGCAAAATAGCTGCAAAGTATGTAGGTTCACTCAAAACCGCACTATGTTATCTGCTTGGAGCCTGACTGCTCACTGTGTTCGTAAGGTTCATTGTTATTAAGCCATCTCAAGGTGAATCAGTAGAAAACATTCAACGAGACTTTTGTGAAGTTAATTTGCGCAAACGAACCAACTTCAGAATTTGAAAAGAAACACTTCTCCCTCTTTTTTACCCGTAAAGAATACAATGTGTTCGAAAAGCGCAGTATACCAGCACCAATTGCGCATGCAGTGGTATGATGGAAAGATTTAAGTTTATGAAGCATCTATTAACGAAAGCATTTTATCGAAATGTCTTATGGGGCACCTGCTAGTGCTCCGAAGTTTTTCGATAAGTATTTTTCGGAATTTAGTTAACTTCGTCATCAATAACCGTTTGATATCCACTGCTGCGTAAATACCTCTAGACTTTGTCAAGCGTTACGCTCTTTAGTTCACCGCATCCACGCTGTTCCGGTGTCTCTTCTAATGTCATTTTGAGGTTTCTGTCTTTTCTTATCTCTTGGAATCCAACAAAGAACTTGGAGACCTCAGATTTCACCTCACATTTTTGTTAAAATTGTTTACATCTAATTGAATATCTAAATTCGCCTCTGAACTCACTGCACCTTTGATATAGCTGTTTGTCTGTGAAAGTACCGTAAAGAAAAGAAACTGTGCAAAAGAGTATTGCATTTTTCTGACGATCACAGAGAAACCACAAGTTTTGTTGTTGTCAAGACCTGCGTGCTGTTTGTGTGATCACAGCGCACGACGCAGGTAGACGGTAAGTCTCTGTGCGTCAGACCGTGGCAATGAAGGGAGAGACGACAGACGACGGTAGAGTGAGTACAAAGTGTTGATAAAATTAACATTTGGCATAGAATGTCATAGGTGCAAGAAAGACGCGAATTTTGCAAGTAAAATAATGACACAAATACAGAAGTACTGTCAATGTTCGACAAAATGTCTAATATGATTAATCAAAGTTGTGTAAGTGGTGCTAGTTCAGTGTATTAACAACTCAAAATGACTAATTATGGTTTTCTTCTTGAACGTAATCATCTTTCCCCAAAACTCGCTTCCAGGTAGGAAGTAAACCAGAGCGCATTATTGGCATACCCTGGAAACCATCTTTTCAGGCTAGAAGACGGATCACGAAACAACTTTCAACACAAAGGCTATGGATTCAGTGCTCAAGAATAAATATTGTGTGTTGCAGATTCCGTTACTAACATTTGAAAGGTGCCTGTTTACTTAGCACTATCATTTCCTCATAGGATATTTTGTCTTTTTGTGAATCGGGATTCTTGGATTTCCCACAATCTATGAAAATTTGCTCTAATCACTTTCGATCTGTCGATGAGAGCTCTCAGGAAACCTCTTTGCTCGAATTCTGTGACGAACTTAAGTCTTTAGAATCATATTAATACCTTCAACTGCTAACGGGCGTTGATATAAATCAACGGGGAGAGGTGAAAATGTGTGCCCCGACCAGAACTCTAACCCGGAATCTCCTGCTTATGTGGCAGACGCTCTAGCCATCTGAGCCACCGAGGGCGACTGCAGGGAGTATCTCGCGCATGCCTCCCGCGAGACCGACATCCTCACCTTGTATGTCCGCACACTACATTCGTAGTGTCCCATCCCAACACACTCATTACTCGTGGAAGACGTTCTTACCAAGTCCCGTCCATATAAGTAACTTAAGTCTTTGACGAGTCAGTTTGTTCTCGACAAACAGCATTCATTCGAGGGTGTTAGGACATATGAATCTTCTCGTTTGACAGTAGTACGCCATTATTCTTGGTCATTTGTTGTTCATACTTGGTGTGAGAAAGTCTGCCTTGTCTGGTGGAAGGTCCACGCAGTTGAGCAGAAATTGCAATGCGTAAGGAACTGGAGAGAGCAACTCTATTTACTGTGATGAAGGTTAGTTTTGCTTGGCGAGGTTAGCGAAGGGAAGTTTATTTGTAATACGTCTCGGTATTTTCTAATGCAAGACCGAGTAGACTTGCTACGGGAAAAGGGCGTCTTAATTCTGTCCTTAGTTATCATTAATAACAAAGTGAGCCTAATTGTACTATATTATCTCAACAGCTGGTCAATCGTGAGCGTCGTTGTCACAAGAGCAAGGGGGAAGTCAATTTAAGTTAGCACACTGGCCAAAGTTCCACTTTCAATAACTCTCCTCGTCGGTGGATAAATGGCCCGTTGCATGTGCAAGGGTCGTATGGGATCCTCGATCGTTAAGGTAAAACATCCAAGCCCTATACTTCTTAACTGATCTGAAAAAGGAAAAACAACAAACACAGAGGGTGCGCTAGGATCCGACAGTGACGAAGCTATTTACTTTCATTCAGCATGCATTTGCTTCGATAGATTTCCGACATCATACCAATACTCTCTGAAGAAAAAGGAGACGGAATAATCTTAAAAGATAATTAACTTGCATTTAGAAATCTGGTTATATATTATACGACTGGTCATATGCAAATCATAGAGAATCTTGCACAACTTCCTTGCGTACACGCAAAGGAGCCGTGCATTTCCTATGATTAGTATCGGAATTCGGCGAGAAAAAACTCTCCATATGCTTGGGGTAATGATCTACTTTAGTATGGATCTGTGGATATACAGTCAAATTAGGAATCCAGAGGGACAGAAATTAGCAAGAGGAGAAGAACCGTCGTCTCAAACTACAATAAATTCTAAGGAGCTGCAGGTTATTCATTCCCTACAAAGACCATTGGCACTCGATAGACTCGCGGCCCTGAGTTCTCTCCAGCTAAGGAGGTTTCAGTCAAAGTAGTCATGGCCGATGACCACGTGGTGATCGACGCTATAGTACGAAAAATGATGAGACTCGCTCAACACCGAATTTGGAGTAAACAGAAATAACGCTTCACCCATCTAGCTGTATCTGAGAATCACGCGAAGAGAACTAGTGCAAAATTAATAACGTGACTTTTAAGTTCCCCGCAAAATGATTAAACTTCAAATTTGAATGTGACTTGACTTATAAAATCGTAGCCCGACTTAATATCTAACTCCACGTTCCTTCAGTAGCTGAGATCTGAGTGTCCCTCCGACGAAAATTCAGAAACCTTCCCCATCCGCAGTGCCCGGAATCAGCTGTTTATGTAGGGGGGGGGGGACAGAACAATCCCCAGCACCTGTTAGAAAGCATGGGCAGCTAAGCCAACCAGAGGGCTTGGAAAAGCGCGGGTGGCCATTTTCCCTAGGTTGTTTCTGAATGGAGTAGGGTTCCAGAAAGTTCTGCGAGGGATTCTATAGGGCCATTCAAATGATATCAATTTTATGTGGTTGTTCCACTTCACGTGTTTCCGTCCGAATACTCCTAGATGTGTTATGGAAGTAGCTGCTTCCAGTAATTACTCTGAAATTTCGCAATTATGTAATAAAGGTTCTTTTGTCTATATATTCGCAGTAAGTTACTTTTGTTTACGTTGAGAATCAATAGCCACTCCCTGCACCAAGCGTCGATCCTGTGCAGTTCTTCCTGCATTGTGCTTCAGTTCTCTAGCATTCACGAAAACCTTTATAAACTTACCGACGTTATCTACTATGTCATCTATATATTTTGTGAATAGTAATCGTCCTATAACACTCCCTAGGGGCATGCCAGAAGTTACTCTTTCGACTCAGGACTGCTCTCGGTTCAGAATGACATGCTGTGTTCTGTTTGCTAGGAACTCTTCAATTCAGTCGCAAAGTTGGTTCGATATTTCGTACCCTCGTATTTTGCTCATTAGGCGGCAGTGCGGATTTGTATCCGATGTGAAGCAACACTGCACATCTACCTGATTGTCCGTATCTACTGCGTTCTGGGTCTCGTGCACGAACAGAAAGAGCTAGATTTTACGCAGTCGTTGTTTTTTGAATCCATGTTGATTCGTACAGAGATTTTCGGTCGCCAGAATGTCATAAATTGCGACCATGAAACGTGTTCCTTAATTTTATAACAGACGGACTTCAGATAGAGGCCTACAGTTTTGTGGGTTTTACTGTCCATCCTGCCTCTGTCTTCAGCAACCATGAAAGCAAAAAGTCAAGTGACTGATAGGTTCAATGTTGATTTCTACTTTTTTTCTGTGTGGTATTGATTTAGTCTTATTATAGCTGTTTTTTAAACAGACTTTCACGCTTTACTCTATAGCAAACTTTACTTTTCTTCCAAACCTGTTATTATGTGAACCGAATATCGATGTGCTTTCACTGTCTGGTTGCGTCCAGTGTACTCAAATTACGTTACATACAAGGTCTCCATCATTAATGTTCAGGTAGTGTGGCTTTGCTACAGGCTTGTTAGTCAGTGGCGGGACTGCGAGTAGCAGTGTTTGTCCTCGGTGTTTTGTTCCCTGTCTGTGTACTGTTTTGCTAGGAATTGAGAAGGTTAAGAGGTTAATACTGCTGTTGTTTTCAAGCGCTACGTTGAAATTTATGACTTTACCTAGGTTACAGTGCTACCAAAACCTGCTGTTGTGCATGTGTCTGGTGTAGTACTGCATTGTGTGGATGGGAGCAAGGAGTGACGTAACGCTATTTCAAAGATTCGATCACGTTCTTTGTTGCGTATTATATCGCCTTGAACAACGGAACGCCGAAGCCTACTTTTCTGATATTACACTTACGGAAAAAATTGAAAAACCAAAAAATAATTAATGTACAGTAATGAAATTTTGGGAATACATTTGTCTAGGTAACAAATGCAAGTAATTAACATCGCAAGCTCACAGGTGTAAGAGCAAGAAAAGCAAATGCAAATGTGGAATTGTGCTATAATAATAACAGGTGTAATAGCCAGAATGTGGAATGCGAGCATGTAAACATGAGTGCATTGTGTTGTACAGGTGGCGGATGTCAGTTTGTGGGATGCAGTTTTATGCCTGTTGCACTTGATCGGTCTACACACGGACGGTTAAAGCTGTTTGTGGATGACGCTGGAATTGTTGCCGATGATGCCCCATACGTGCTCGATCGGAGACATCTGGGGATCGAGGAGGACAAGGCAACATACTGACGCTCTGTAGAGTATGTTGGATTACAACAGTGGTATGAGGGTAACCGTAATCCTGTTGGAAAACACCCCCTGGAATGCTGTTCAAGAATGGCAGTACAACAGGTCGGATCACCAGACCGGCGTACAAATTTGCAATCAGGGTGCGTGGGATAACCGCGAGAATGCTTCTTCTGTCAGCTGAAACTGCATCGTAGACCATAACTCCAGGTGTAGGTTCAGTGTGTCTAGCAAGTAGACAGGTTGGAAAAATTTGGAGATTTGTGGTAAGTTCCTATGGGACCAAACTGAAGACGTCATCGGTCCCCAGGCTTACACACTACCACACACCCATGCCCAAGGGGGTACTCGAATCTCCGACGGGGGGGAGCCGCGCGAACCGTGGCAAGGTGCCCTGGACCGCACGGCTACCCCGCGCGGCCAAACAGTTTGGTTGGAGGCCCTCAAGTGGCCTCTTTCTAACCATCACACGGCCATCATTGGCAACGAGGCAGAACCATATTTCATCAGAAAATACAACAGATCTCCAAACTACCCCCCAATGAGCTATCGCTGGACACCACTGATGTCGCCAAAGGTTTTGGTTTGAGGTCAGTGGAATGCACGTTACAGGGCGTCTGGGAGCTTTCATTGAAGTAACCTATTTTTAACAGTTTGTTGTGTCACTGTGGTACCAAATGCTGCTCAGTTGCTGCTGCAGATGCAGTACGATGTGCCAGAGCCATACGCCCTCTCATAGTGCCACGTGGCTCATCGGTGCCCTATCTCTTTGCGACCGTACACTCTCGTGACATCTGGTGCCAGCAATCCTGTACAGTGGCTACATTCCCGCCAACTCTTCCTGCAGAATCACAAAAGGAACATCCTGTTTCTCGTAGCCCTATTACACGACGTCTTTGAAACTGAGTGAGATGCTGAAAATAGCGTCTTTGTCGCTTTAAAGGCATTCTTGACTTAACTCACCACGTCCAATCTCAAAGGTAAGTAACGCCCACGACCGTCATAGCGTGTATTTAAAGCAAACCTGATTTGCATCCTCATAGTGGCGCTATTAGCGGCTTTCTTATGCGACTGTCGTCGGAATTTGACCAGACATCATCTCCCAGATGTAGAAACACGCCTACCAACTTTCGTTTATATCGCACGATTCCTTCATGGTGTTGTAATTTTTTTCCGTCAGTTTGTTTACACGTTGACTGGCGCGACGAATGAAAATTTGTACCGGTGCCACTGGACAGATGTTCGAGATTTGGTAAGTTGTCTGGAACCCCATAGATTTATTTCAAAAGTTTGTAGTGGTCTGCCGGCCGGTGTGGCCGAGCGGTTCTAGGCGCTTCAGTCCGGAACCGCGCGACCGCTACGGTCGCAGTTTCGAATCCTGCCTCGGGCATGGATGTGTGCTATGTCCTTAGGTTAGTTAGGTTTAAGTAGTTCTAAGTTCTAGGGGACTGATGACCTCAGATGTTAAGTCCCATAGTGCTCAGAGCCATTTTTGTAGTGGTCTACCTAACAAACAAAATTTATTACAGTAATACCACAGGCGATCAATAGATCACGTTTAAAAACGCAAACAGCACGAACAGATCGCCGTTGCTCGGAAACAATCTACGTGGTGTCTTAAGGACAATAACAAATTCGGTCTCATAGGCCTGCCGATCACCAAGCTGTTGCACACACTTAAACTTCAGTTTTTAATAAGTACGGTGAGAAACGGACGAGAAACTGGAGGGACCATGAACGGATTTATTAGGAATGATGAGCTGAAGCGGTGAATGGGAAGAGGCATCTCAACTTCTCTGTGATCTAGAACACGCCTATAACTTTGAGGCAATTGAAACCGGGGTGGCAGGTACTCAGAGAACGCACAGGATAAGGTTACAATTGTGGATGGGGCAGTAAACAGTAACTGTGAGTTCCACAATCAAACACACAAGTTTATTTTTCTAAGAACCACTTATTTACACATTGCTTTAAAAGATCACAATTAGACAATACGGCTGAAGGCCTAGTTAAATATAACTTGAGATGCTTTCTGGGCAGAAGGCCCAAAACCACACCAAAAAACAAGAACAGCTGAACGCCTGGCTTAGAAATCAAAAAAATTCTTTTTTTTAAAAAAAACCATGCAATTGAAAACAATTAGCGGCTGAAGGCCTATACTACACGTTTGAAGGACAACTATAATTAAAACGCATTAATGAACAATTTTTTTAATCAATAAATCTCTTTTTAAACTTACAACAGAACGGCCGAAAGCCTAATTACAGAAATATTAAATTATTGCACGGCTGAAGGTCACAAACAAATTTGAAACAACGGCTGAAGGTCTGAACAACAAGTCAGACAAACAATTTAAAATAAACCCCTTCCTTCTTATAAAAAATTTTCCTTTAATGAATACACATGGCTGAAGGCCTTATTGAAAGGGCTTCACCTAAATCCTCGGCTGAAGGCCACACATAACACATTGAACAACTTATGACTTAGGGCCTGGATTACAAACAATTTCAGATAGAACAAATTTTAAGGAAATTTTTTTTAAAGATGAAATCAATCTTCATAATTTTAATTTAACATGGCTGAAGGCCTTTATGTAAAATTTAAAAAGAACTGAATTAATACATGGCTGAAGGCCTCGCACAATACTTCAAACTAAAATGAAACTCACAATCTAAAACAAACAGAACAAGTGGTGCACAGAAGTGTTCCAAGGGTCGGCCAGAGAAGGTAGCTCAAGCGTAAGGTGAGGTGAGAAAGGCACCCAAGAGATGTAGTTATATAATAGGATGGTAACTCAAACTAGGGACGGCCCAAGGACCAACCGAGGACGAGGATAGGAACAGCACTACGTCTTCAGAAATTGGCGTCTAAAAACAGCCAAGGGAACAATAACCACTATAAGCAAAATATGAACCAAACAACTTAAAGGCTGTCGAACTACACGCCATGCTGGACAGCATCAACACGACGAGGAAAGGCACACTGCTGGAAAACTACACTAACGACGAGGGCAGGTAACTGGGGCGTTAACGGCCACAGGGCAGAAAATACCGCTGGTGCACTTCAGTGGCAAGTAACAGTGAATTTAATAATTAATCCCAATATAGGAAGACGGCTGCAAGATTTCGTCGACTCCGACACATCATATGTAGCCACTAGCGCAAACGGCCCAGGGAGCAACAACCCACCAATGAACGAAGAGATGTCACAATAGTTGAGGTTTCATAGCAGGTTAACTGATCACTCAGCTTTAGCGTCCAGGTTCGGTGGGCAACGAACTTTGTCACTCTCGCAGCTAGCGCCTCACGATCTGAGAGTGCGTGCATGCTGCCAGCGGTCGCGGCCTGGCCTCGTGCCTCAGAGACTTCCTCGCTGCTCCATCCCAACCGACTAACCACACGCACACCACCACCGCCACCTGGAAATACTAGCGGTCACACCAAAGATAGTACGATAGTTCTAGTATCGATAAGCGCTGCTGCTGCCACTCAAGGAGGCAAGCGAGCAACTTCGTTGTGCTAGTAAGTAAAGAAGAAACAAGGCGCCACTCTATGTTACAAAATGCCAAAGAACAAACAGAATGAACGCGAGCCGCACATGGCTCAGTAATACAAAGAGAGAGTGGAGTAGCTTCAGGGGAAAGGATTTTCTGTGTCTTAAGTATAAGGGGCGTCAAATGCCTTGCCACGTTGATAACACCGATTCCCGCCCGCTCATCGAGGTGAAGCAATGTGGGGCCAGTTAGTACCTGTATGAGTGAGAGTCCAGGAAAAACCACGTGCCGTCGGCTGAAGGACATGCAAGTCGCCAAAATGGTGTCCAACTGAAAGAGTTACACCAGGTCTTGGTCCCACACGAAATTATTATTATTATTATTACTATAAGGAGCAGTCAAATGAAAATGAGGCCAATGAAAAAAATCAAGTAAATTATTTTTTATTTCGAAAGTAACCTCCACAACTGTTGATATATTTATCCCACTGTGAGACAAGATGGTCAACGCGTTTGCTAAAGAACGTTTTCAGTTGCCTACACAACCATGATTATCCCTAGGCGTGCACCTCTATATCCAGCCCAAATCGGCGACCACGAATGTCTTTTTTCAAGGCTCCGAAAATATGGGATTCATATGGGGAGGGATCTGAATTGGATGGAGGATGTGTGAGAGCTTTCGATGTGTGAGAGCTTTCCAGAGAGACTTCTGTAGCGTTGTTGAAACACCCTTGGCGACATGTGGGGCTTTGCACATACTCCATACAGTACCGACCTCTCGTCCATGGGACACCCTGTAGAAAGTTATTCATGGCCACTGATTTGTTTCAGACGAAGAGATACACACGTGGGTACAATCATAGGTCTGTAGGCAACCGAATACGTTTAGCAATGAAGGCATTGACAATCTTGTCTCACAGTGGGATAAATGCTGTAGTATCATGTATCGATACCATCCGACCGGTTAGCCGTGCAGTCTAACGCACTGATTTCCGCTGGTGTACCGGCCAATCTGTGGATGGTTTTTGAGGCGGTTTTCCATCTGCCTCGGCGAATGCGGGCTGATTCCCCTTATTCCTCCTCAGTTACATTATGTCGGCGATTGCTGAGCGCAAACACTGTCTCCACATACGAGTACACCATGATTACTCTACCAGGCAAACATTTGGGGTTACATTCGTCTGGTATAGACGTTATGGAGAGGGGGAGGGGGAGGGGGAGGGGGTCCACTGGGGGCCGAACCGCACAATAGCCCTGGGTTCGGCGTGGGGCGGTGGTGGGGTGAGTGGACTGCTGTAACCTGTTGTGGGGTTGTAAACCACTGAGGGCTACGGCAGGGACGAAGCCTCTCTGTCGGTTCTAGGTCTCCCATTCAATACAATACAATACGATGTATCGATATCACTATACTGGTGTCTTCAAGTTGGTAACAGAACTGCAAGTTTCCCATTAACGCCGAAACCGGTTGTACGGAATTCAGCGGACCCAATGGTGCGCGCCCACTGAGCCACACTCCAGTGATTATGGACTTCGAGTGCCCTCTGCCACCGCTATAAAGGACGGCTGGCGCTAGCCATTCAGCCTGCTTGCACTTTGGAACCTCGTCGCTACTACGCCATCGTTTGTGCTTGGTACGGCGAGCCTCGCTCTAGTTGCTATTATATGAGCTGGACTCCTCCCGTCCAGCTACCCCATGAAGACAGTCGCCACACCACTTTGTAGCCCACCTCACTTTACCATTGTGTATGAAGTCGTACACAACGAATGTATTAATAGCTATGGCGATTACTTTCAAAATAATGAGCAGTTTACTTACCTTATTTATCTGTATGAGACTTAACTTCTGAGGTCATCAGTCCCCTAAAACTTAGAACTATTTAAACCTAACTAACCTAAGGACATCACACACATTCATGCCCGAGGCGGGATTCGAACCTGCGACCGTCGAGGTTGCGCGGTTCCAGACTGTAGCGCCTAGAACCGCTCGGCCACTCCGGCCGGCGTAGTGAATAGAATTGGGGTGAAAAGAAATTTGAGGCACAACCTGCCTAGAAGAAGGAATTGGTTGCTAGGGGACATACTGAGACAGCAAGGAATCGCCAATTTATTATTGACGGGAAGTGTAGAGGGTAAAAATCCCAGAGGGACACCGAGAGATGAGTATAGTAACCATATGCAGAGGGATGTAGGTTGCAGTGGTTATTGAGAGATGAAGAGGCTTGCACAAGATAGAGCAGCAAGGAGAGATGCATGAAATGTCTTCGGAATGAACATCACAATAAAAACAACACAATGTTAGGATCACACATCGATCAAAGCTATATGAGTGTATCACAAGAATTTAGAAATCTTCACTGGACTGCTAATTTGCGACAATTCTCTTCCTAACTTACTCTCTTCGAACTCACGAAACCCATGGGAATTAAACAGACAGGCGAGCGTTAATCACACATAATTAACGTAGCCTGTTGAAATATTCTAAGACGCGGGATTTACTCATTAAATGTCAGGATATCGAAATAGTGAATGACGCCGTTTAACGAATTTTGTCGACTGCTATTATGTCTACACACTGATTCAGTAACCTAAAGCTGTCAACGATTGCCTGAACAGTACTGAGAATATCTCGCTGCAACATAGCTGGCATAGCACTACTTATAAACAAAGTAGCGATCAGCCATGTTGTTGTTATTGTCGTCTTCGGAGACTGTTTTGATGCAGCTCTCCATGCTACTCTAGCCTATGCAAGCTTCTTCATCTTCCAGTACCTATTGCAACCTGCATCTTTCTGAATCTGTTTAGTGTATTCATCTCTTGGTCTCCCTCTACGATTTTTACCCTCCACGCTACTCTCCAATACTAAATCGGTGATCCCTCACGCAGTATAAAAATAAATGTAACATGTTTTTGAAGGAAATGGCCTATAGGGCGCTTGCTCCACGCGTTCTTGAGCATAGCTTATCGATCTGGGACCCACACCAGATAATCTGATAGAAGAAATACACTCCTGGAAATTGAAATAAGAACACCGTGAATTCATTGTCCCAGGAAGGGGAAACTTTATTGACACATTCCTGGGGTCAGATACATCACATGATCACACTGACAGAACCACAGGCACATAGACACAGGCAACAGAGCATGCACAATGTCGGCACTAGTACAGTGTATATCCACCTTTCGCAGCAATGCGGGCTGCTATTCTCCCATGGAGACGATCGTAGAGATGCTGGATGTAGTCCTGTGGAACGGCTTGCCATGCCATTTCCACCTGGCGCCTCAGTTGGACCAGCGTTCGTGCTGGACGTACAGACCGCGTGAGACGACGCTTCATCCAGTCCCAAACATGCTCAATGGGGAACAGATCCGGAGATCTTGCTGGCCAGGGTAGTTGACTTACACCTTCTAGAGCACGTTGGGTGGCACGGGATACATGCGGACGTGCATTGTCCTGTTGGAACAGCAAGTTCCCTTGCCGGTCTAGGAATGGTAGAACGATGGGTTCGATGGCGGTTTGGATGTACCGTGCACTATTCAGTGTCCCCTCGACGATCACCAGTGGTGTACGGCCAGTGTAGGAGATCGCTCCCCACACCATGATGCCGGGTGTTGGCCCTGTGTGCCTCGGTCGTATGCAGTCCTGATTGTGGCGCTCACCTGCACGGCGCCAAACACGCATACGACCATCATTGGCACCAAGGCAGAAGCGACTCTCATCGCTGAAGACGACACGTCTCCATTCGTCCCTCCATTCAAGCCTGTCGCGACACCACTGGAGGCGGGCTGCACGATGTTGGGGCGTGAGCGGAAGACGGCCTAACGGTGTGCGGGACCGTAGCCCAGCTTCATGGAGACGGTTGCGAATGGTCCTCGCCGATACCCCAGGAGCAACAGTGTCCCTAATTTGCTGGGAAGTGGCGGTGCGGTCCCCTACGGCACTGCGTAGGATCCTACGGTCTTGGCGTGCATCCGTGCGTCGCTGCGGTCCGGTCCCAGGTCGACGGGCACGTGCACCTTCCGCCGACCACTGGCGACAACATCGATGTACTGTGGAGACCTCACGCCCCACGTGTTGAGCAATTCGGCGGTACGTCCACCCGGCCTCCCGCATGCCCACTATACGCCCTCGCTCAAAGTCCGTCAACTGCACATACGGTTCACGTCCACGCTGTCGCGGCATCTACCAGTGTTAAAGACTGCGATGAAGCTCCGTATGCCACGGCAAACTGGCTGACACTGACGGCGGCGGTGCACAAATGCTGCGCAGCTAGCGCCATTCGACGGCCAACACCGCGGGTCCTGGTGTGTCCGCTGTGCCGTGCGTGTGATCATTGCTTGTACAGCCCTCTCGCAGTGTCCGGAGCAAGTATGGTGGGTCTGACACACTGGTGTCAATGTGTTCTTTTTTCCATTTCCAGGAGTGTAGAAAAAATCCGAGGAAAGGAAACCAAAGAAAGTGGCTTATAAGGCGCTTGCTCGATGCATTCTTGAGTATCGCTCATCCATCTGACACCCCCACCAGATAGAACTGATAGATGAGATAGACAAAATCCAACGAAGAGCGGCACGCATCGTCGCGGGATCGCATATTCGGCACGAGAGCGTTATGGATATGCTCAGCAAACTCCATTAGCAGACGTTTCAAGAGAAGCGCTGTGCATCATGGAGAGATCTACTGTCTAAATTTCGAGAGAGCACTTCCCGGGAACAGTCGGATTACATATTACTTCCACCTACATATGCTCTGCATAATGACCACGCGGAGAAAATTCGATAAAATAGAGCCAATACAGAGGCTTACCGACAATCACTCTTCCTATGCACTCTTCGCGAGTGGAACGGGAATGTGGCTTAGCGGTACAAAAGTAACCCCCCCCCCCCCCCCCATTAGGTGGCTTGCGGAGCGTGATGTAGATGTTGCGGCGCATCGTAGGTGCCGATAGTGAAGGAGATATTGTCACCGTAAATATCGAAAATTTGTTCACTATTCGCACTCACGTTCTACGCGATTTCACAAGTTTAACTTTGGAATTAATGTCACCATAATAATCGAAAATTTGTTCACTATTCGAAGAAACTTTCAATACAATTTTACCTTGTTAATATCAGTTAAGATAATGATGGAATTACTGTCACCATAGAAATCAAAACTTTGTTCACCATTAAAAGTCACTTTCTATGCGATTTCACAACTTTAATGTGGAAATATCAATTAAACTGTTTCACCTTAACACGCCACTGAGGCTCGACCGTCACCAGCGACATGGTCTGCCCTCGTTAAAACCTCGTCATGACACCCCCCTAAACGTCGCACACGTCGAGTATTTCACGTAAAATAAACAAATTACTTTTGCTAGCAAAGACTGTGTCGAACACTTACTGGCTCTGAGCAGTATGGGACTCAACTTCTGAGGTCATTAGTCCCCTAGAACTTAGAACTAGTTAAACCTAACTAACCTAAGGACATCACAAACATCCATGCCCGAGGCAGGATTCGAACCTACGACCGTAGCGGTCTTGTGGTTCCAGACTGCAGCGCCTTTAACCGCACGGCCACTTCGGCCGGCAAACACTTACTCTCACTCGGATCAACTATTACATATTACTATTTATATTTATCTTCCAAACAGTGCAATTGTTAACACAATAGTTTGCGTCCGCGGTCGGTTTATGGATATGGATTTACTTGATTTTGACTTGCTAAGTGGGCACATGTTGATTGTGACAATCATCTACGATTACTTTGTAAAGCATGTACTGCCATTTTTATGTTCGTTTTTAAGATCAGGCATCTTCAATGCAGCCTTAGTCGTTTAGGCTTGAGAATCAACCAGTTGGTTCGAAACTAATCACTAGACATATGTGCTGCAACTGTGACAAATTTGTTAATAAACGCTTCGTGAAATATTAGAAAAAGATTGCTGGTCCTGTATCAGCAAAATGTTGAAACTGAAAAAATAAATATAATACTTATACAACAACAAAAAATGGAAAATTGGATATTTAAATCACAAATATAACACCATAAACTCTGTCAATGTCTGCACGTCGTTACAAAATAGCAGGTAAAGAAAGCCTTGTCTATTATTTTGCTTGAGCGTAGAATGTTCTTTCTTCTCTTTTCCGAGTGTAGAGCACTCATACAGAATTTGCGAACTTGAACCGTGCGGTGAAAGAGAGACCGTTAATCCTATTGATAGTCTCACAAGCAAATATTTCGATAGCGAAGTAAATCTCCAACACCAATGGCGGATGCGAATTACGATATTCTTTTGTAAATAAGAGAGGCACGATCGCCTTCTATACTTTGTCACTTCTTTTCTGTTCTCTCTGTCTTGCAGCACCTTAGCACGTAATCATCCTTATAATTACACCAAAGAAATTTGGCAATAATAATAGTAATCATAGTTTTTGTCCATGTTTCGTTTTTAGGTCTCTGTTCTTACCTTTTGTCATAGATGAAGACAAAATAGGATACTCTGTTCAGTGTAATTGAAATTGGAAGGGGATAGTTTGATGACGTGACGACTCGCACTCCAACCACACGGCATTACGTACAAAAATTGGAAATTTGTGGTAAGTTCCTACGGGGCCAAACTGCTGGGGTCATCGGTTCCTAGGCTTACACACTACTTAATCTAATTTAAACTAACATACGCTAAGGCAACCCACACATCCATGCCCGAGGGAGGACTCGAACCTCCGACAGGGGAACCCCCGCGACCCATGGAAAGGCGCCACAGACCGCGCGGCTACCCCGCGCAGCATTACGTACAGATTTGCACGCTACAGAAAAGTCGATGCTCTCCAGTCTAAATTTATTATACGAAGTCCAGTTAATGATATTCAACGTAACGCAAAATTATTTGTTGCGTCATGTTTAATACAAACACGATCCTCTAGCACCAAACGCATCTGCTCGCCAACAGCGATTCGGAATCTGATAAACTAACAAAGCAGGTAAACAAATCAATTACAACGGTTCATTCGCAATAGAAGTTGTAATACATTAAACGGAGAAAAATATTTAATGGAGAGTGATGAAACTTCGAGAGTACATTTGTCTAAGTAACACATTTAAGTGATTAGCGTTGAAAGATCACAGGTTTAATGTAAACGCTGAATAAGCCATTGCAAATGAGAAATGCTAGTATCTTAATAAATCGTGTAACCGCCAGAATGTTGAATGCATGCATGCAAATGTTCAAATATTGTGTTGTACAGATGCCGGATGTCAGTTTTTGATATGGACTTCCATGCTTGTTGCCCTTGGTCGGTCAATGAAGGGAGGGTTAATGCTGCTTGTGGATGTCGCCGCCAGCCGCTGTGGCCGAGCGGTTCCATGCACTTCAGTCCGGAACCGCTCTGCTGCTACGGTTTCAGGTTTGAACTCTGCCTCGGGCATGAATATGTGTGTGATGCCCTTAGGTTAGTTAGGTTAAAGTTGTTCTACGTCTAGAGGACTGATGACTTCAGATAGTACTTGGAGCCGTTTTTTGGATGTTACTGGAGTTGTTGTCCGATGATGTCCCATACATGCTCGACTGCAGAGAGGGCTGGTGACCAAACAGGCCAAGGCACCATGTGGAGCATGTTGGGTTACATCAGAGTTATGTGGGCAAGCGTAATCCTGTTGGAAAACACTCCCTGGATTGCTGTTCATGAATGGCAGCACAACAGGTTAATCACCAGATTGACGTAGAGGTAGGGGTGTAAATGTGGAAGCATGTGGGTAATGTGGAAACGTCTAGTATCTGGCCTGCAGAGTGCTGCACTCTAGTGGGGCAGCCAGATATTGTTTCAGTAGTTCCTATTTGTCACGCTAGAGGGTTAGAAGTCAGTTGAGCAACAGACGCCGTGACAGTGATGCAATTTACGTTCGCGCATTTTCTAAACCTTTTTCGAGGTAAGTTGTGGTATTACATTTATCTACATACTTTGTAGTTATCTTTCTTTACGTCTGACAGCTTATAAAGGGAGGTGCATAGAAGGTTTTAGCAGTCCTTTGTCAACCTTAAATGGATAGTTGCTTAATGTAATCTACCGAAACTGAAAATGGTCATTGTGTAGGTAATGTGGAAGCATACATACGATGGCATTGTGGAAACGTTTCCACAATACCAACATCAAATACATTACTTCTAATACGTTTTACGTCTGTTGCTAGATGCCACGAAAGCTAACTGATCGGAAACCAAGAGCTATTGTGAAGAAGTGGGATGCTGAAAACATGATTAAGGCTATAATAACCTTAAGGGAAAAGCAGATGGGGTTAAGAAGAGCAGTAAAAGCTTTCTGTGTACCTCAGACGACACTTCAAAGGTTTGTGCATAGTGATATGTCACCTAAAGAATGTGTTTGTTTGAGACTTGGAAGTAAGCCTGCACTACCTGATGCTATTGAGAAACAGTTGGTACAGTATCTCACTGAAATGGATAATCGCTTCTATGGCCTTACCAGATTAGATGTCAAGAGAGTGGCATATCAGCTAGCGGAAAGAAATACACAGAAATAAACTCACAATCCACAAACCTATGGGGACCTCATTCTCGAGAGCAAACGGGTTCAACAAAGAAACTATAGACAAGTTTTTTGACATTTTGGGAGCTGAGTACAGTAAACACTTCTATAGTGCTGGTCGTGTGTACAATGTGGACGAGACTGGTCTCTCTGTCGTCCAGAGCAGAATACCACATATAATTGGACTGAAAGGTAAACGTCAAGTAGGTGCCCTCACATCAGCAGAGCGAGGATCCCTGGTGACTGTCATGTTCTGTATGAGTGCTGGCAGTATTTTCATACCACCAATGATGATCTTCCCCAGGAAGAACTGGACTGATACTCTACTGAAAGGAGCACCACCTGGAACAATTGGTAAATGCCATATTTCAGCCTGGATTCAAACTGAGCTCTTCTGCGAGTGATTTGACCACTTCATTTCTAAAGCACATCCCTCAAAATAATCTCCTGTGTTGTTAATTCTTGATGGGCATAACAGTAATGCCAGAAACCTTCAAGTTATAGAACGTGCAAGGGAGAACCATGTTACAATCGTGAGCATCCTGCCTCAGACCTCTCATAAAAGTCAGCCACTTGATAAGATCTTTATGGGCACTCTAAAACTCTATTGCGCTGAGTATGTTCGCCAATGGTTGCTGGACAGCAGCCAGCCCTTAGGACCATATGACATATCTGAGTTGTTTGGGAAAGCCTACCTAAAGTGCCAGACTGGCTCTATTGTTGCAAAATGATTTATGGAGACTGAAATTTTCCCGTGTGACAGGATTGTTTTTGCAGAAATCGATTTTATAGCTGCCACGTCGGCTTTAGATGGGGCCAGAAGTCTGAGAGGAACTTATAAGAAGCCAGCATCTCCAGGTGGAAGTAATGACCTCAGACAAGAAGACACTCAGAACGCATTCAGACCTGTGACAACTGACAGCCCAAGTGAAGATGGCCAAAGAGAAAGCAGAAGGTCAACATCGTTGTCAAATACCTCATCAAACACATGTGTGTCTCCAGAATATATCATGCCAATCCCTCCTCTAAAGATGAAGGTTTCCAACAGAGGTCTTACGCCAGGTTCATCAGCTGTTTTCACATCATCGCCCTGAAGACTCCTTACTGAAGGGTAAACAGAAGCTTCCTAAGGCACCTGCCAAAAGCAAGAAAAAACGTGAAGCTCCTCCTAGAAAACCATGCAAAAAACGGCTTAAGTTATCTGAGGATTCAGATGAAGAGCCCAATGCACAAACTGTCACTTCAGGTGAGTCAGATTTGGATCTCCCAGTTGGGGAAGGAAAACCTATTGAAGAAGATGCCATTTGTATTTTTTGTGGAGGGGCATTTTCAATAGACGTTCGGGGAGAATTGTGGATTGAGTGTGTAATGTGTGAGGAGTGAAGTCACTCTTTGTGTGCCGGAAATGAAGGAGATATTTGCATATGCAATTTTTGCTAGTGAACTTCGCTTAAGAATCATTTTTCTATTACAGTTGAGTTTAAAAATATTTTGTGTAATTTAAATTTAATATAAATTAAATAGTTTTTAACATTTTTAATAGTTTTATTTTGAAGTAGTCAGTTTCCCACAATACAATTTTAAGGCGTTTCCACATTACCCGCACTTCTTGAAAAATTAATGAGTTGTTGTGCAAGCAGAAAATGTTTTTTTTTTAAATTTTTAACGTATTTAGTTTTTGTGTTTCATAATATTACATTCACTGCAAAAACATTATGAATTAGCTTTGGCTAATTTTTGAAGCTGAAAGAGAAGTAAACATTTCTTTTAAACAGCGAAAACAAACTGGGTTTCCACATTTACACCCCTACCTCTACAAATTTGCAGTCAGTGAGCGTGGAATAACCACGAGAGTGATCCTGCTGTCACACGAAATCGCACCCCAGACGTAACTCCAGGTGTAGGTCCACTGTGTCTAGCATGCAGACAGGTTGTTGCGGGTCCTCAACTTTCATTCTCCTAACCAACATACGGCCATCACTGACACCGAAGCAGAACCAGCTTTCATCAGAAAACACAACAGGCCTCCACACTGCCCTCCAACTAGCTTTCGCTTCACAGCACTGAAGTCGCGAATGACGGTGGTTTGGGGTCGGTGTAATGCAGTCAATAAGACATGTGGTTCGGAGCTGTCCTTGAAGTAACCGATTTGTAACAGTTCGTCTTGTCACTGTGGTCCCAGCTGCTGCTCAGATTTCTGTTGCAGTTGCGGTACGACGCGCTATAGCCATCGGCCGAGCACGATGGTCTTCCCTGTTGGCAGTGCCACGTGGCAGTCCGGATCTTCTTGCGACCGGACATTCTCGTGAGCACCGCTGCCAGCAGTCATTTACAGTGGCTACATTCCTGCCAACTCTTCCTGCAGAATCGCAGAAGGAACATCCAGCTTCTCGTGGTCTAGCTTTTCGGAGCCCCATTACACGATCTCGTTCAAACTCAATGAGGTGCTGATAATGGCGTCACTGTCGCCTTAAACGTGTCGTTGACTGACATCAACTCACCACGTCCAATGTCAAAGGTAAGTAACACTCACGACCGTTACAGCATGTGTTTAAAGCAAACTTGATTTGCATCCTCGTAGTGGCTCTACTAGCGCCACTCTTACGCAACTGGCGCGAAATTTGAATAGACACCGCCTTCTAGATATAGAAACACGCCTATCAATTTTATTTATGTCGCGCAACTTCTTGGTGCTGCAATTTTTTTCCGTCAGTGTACATCAGTACTACTCGGTTCAATTATGATTTTCATATTCAGTTGCTGCGGTGGTCACTGTGATTCATCCCAACTTCCGAACAACTAATGTTTGGAATTTTTTCAATTCTTAAAAATTTTAAAAGCATTTCAGCTTCTTTCTACCTGTCTCTACTTCATCGGGTGAGCTACGTTACCTAGTTCGCCTATGGATCAACTGCCTCGCTGTCGACAAAGTTGGATAGATCTCACATAATAGGTCCTATTTCTTTCCGTATTGCATCAATCAACAAGGAGTTTCCACTGCATATTTTGAAGCACAGTGGACCATAATTAATTCATTAACTGAACTTAACGTTATTACGTAATATTATAGCTGATTATTAGCCTGAGCAAGGGAAATATCACTGCCACGTCAGCAGGTGCTGGGCTTATTCTACGGTTGTAAGTGGATTCCCGATGCCAGTTGCTGTTAGCGTGAGAGTAGCCGTCTTTAATTTTAGTATAGATATTGGGATTTGGTGCGTAACAAGTAGGCGGTGTGAGGGGAACAGTGAGTTTTTACATCGTATGCTGAGGATGAGAGATACATACATCTGTAGTGGTAGGATGATCCCTCTGTGGTTGATAACCCTACCTGGTGAAGCGAATGGCGATCGGTGATGACGCACTCATGATGCGGTATCCAGCAGCGAAAATCTACCGACTAGCGGGCCAAAGAGAAAGCGGCGTGCTTAAGAGCAATTACAGGCGGCATTCAGAGAACGGACTCGAACACAGCGGTAGCGAGAAGACGTGCGGTCGAAGAATCCATAGGTGACGAGAAGATGGAGAAGACGTGTTACGCATGGTTTTTGAGATTACCTGATTCACTCAAGCAAAGAACCGACTGTGATAATAGTTTATACATAGGACGAAGGCACTAATTTGGAAATAGCCTGCTGTAGATGAAATTTATGATCAAAGTTAACATCGCAAATATAGAATTAAATAGAAATCGGGACGTTTTACATTAACTGCTGTGCTTCACAATATTCTGGCTTAATCCATTACACTAGAGGAGATACAATGGTTTTTCCTTATGTCTCTAAGTACACGTAGACACCTTTCACAAGACCTTTCCACCGACATTGTTCATTTAAGCTGACAGTAGGCCAGATTTAGTTGACAGTCTCCGACAGATCTCATTTCGTCGATAGACATATGAAATCTAATAACAGAGTATTCTTTTCAACCGTGAAAAAAAGCGAATAGTCAGTGGGTTTGCAATTTCTGGAGAATGGTAATTTTCTGAAGTCATCGCCAGTTAATTTCCTTAATTGTTTCGTATCGATATTAATCGCTGACTATGATAGAATTTGGCAGCTGTAAACCTTAAAAATTGCTTATGCGCTCCACGTTTCCGCTATAAGTGGATGAAACCCGTTCCTCGATGTGTGTACTGGGTCTGCATGTATTTGGCGCGGCCTATCTCAGCTGTTTCATCCCTTATAGTAGTATTACTGAATCAACAACATTCACGCACTGTGTGAGTCGAGAATGATATCGGCGCTCGAGCCAGCGTACCAGATCACTACAACAGTTCACACAGGTTGACGATAACAGGATGCCAACGTCATATAATGGAACGATGATGTCCCGTGAGCAACCACAGTAAAAAAACATCAGTGACACTGCACGTGGAGCTTAACTGAACGGAAGACTCTATTTACTTCACTTTCTTACAACTGCGTTTATTATTTGTCGAAAATATATCGGTCACAGGGATTCATCATACAAGATCTACGTCCGTGTTATCCAGGCAGAAGTACTTACTCCATGCATTACTGTAGGAAGAATAACCAGAAGACATACTTGTTGTATAGATACTTGTCAACATGCCCCAAATTAAGGTGTTTTGTTGAGAGATGCACTTCCCCGTCACCGGAAAAAGTTTCGAGATTGGATTACTAGAATATAGAGAAACGTTGAGATGGTGATTTTAATGACACCCCCGCCCCGCTCCACCCCCCTGCACAGAAGCTGTTAGAAAAGTCCTGTTTTGGGAGTTGTTGTTCAACTCGCAAGAGACATTGGCCGAATCTCGGTTATGTCGCCAGATGTTGACCCTTCATGTCAGTTTCCGTGCTTTGTAGTTTCGTCTTAGGTTCGTACTGATAACACCTGGTCTCGTCACCCATGATGATTTTTTTCCAGAAACTAATTATCTGCGTTTCAGTCAAGTCGCGGCAGGCGTCCACACGTCGTTGTTTTTGTTTGGGAGTCAAGGTGTGAGAGACAGACTATGCACACACTTTTCCCTTCTTCAAAACACTGTGGAGAGTGTGATGAAGACTTAATTTAGAGATGTATGTTCAGCTTGTTGCTCCATTGGATTTGTGACACTGCTCACAACTGTCTAATCGAATGCGTATCTCTCGTTTGCAGTTATTAATTCAACCTACACCCGTAATTACTGCGCTGACGACGCAAGAAATAAAATAAGTCTCGGAACGTTTTGGGTGGACGGTGTACGTCGACGAACGAGACCGCTCATTTACTAAGGAAATATTTGTCATGACGAACTATTTTCGGATATTGAACTATCAGAGGTTGGACAAAAATATGGACAAGACCAACACATTACCATGCCTAAAACGGTGCAGGAAAACCATTGGCACTGAAAACAGGTTACAGTCGTCTCGGAATGGATACATACAAGTTTGGTGCTCGTGGTCAAATACGTCGGCGCTACCTGCAATCTTGGCTAGAGTCTGCTTTTATTCTCAAGCACGCATTCCTTGCTGTGTTTCCGTATGTTTGTCCAACTCCTATTTCGCTATTCTGTGACCAGTTTCATTAAAATCTATCCACTCAGTGGTAAGAAGGCGTGCTGAAAATTGATACCTCCGAATTTTTTATTTGAAAACACTTAAAGTTATTCAAATAAAACGAACAGTGTTAACATTATACATCTTCATGTCTTCATATCTGCAGCCCTATGCCGCTAGAGGGCTTCGAATTGTAGCACTGAACACAGCGGTCTGCGACGTAATTATGTCGGTGCTTCAGAGACAACGTGCTGTCATCGAGTTTCGAATCCGAAGAGTTCGTCCACACATGCAGCATCCTCTCATTCAGTGCGACAATGCCCGAGCACACACGAACGCTGCGTCTTCTGCAACAATTTGGCGCTTTGGATTCACTCTTATCGTCCATCCTCCATACAGTCCCGACTTGGTCCCTTTCGATTTTTACCTGTTTACAAAGCTTAAAGAACTAACAGGACACCACTTTGACAGTGATGAAGCAGAGGTGAGGTTCTGGCTCCATCAACAAAGTCAAACGTTCGACAGTGACGGTATCAACAACCGCTCTCGCTTTGGTTCAAATGGCTCTGAGCACTATGGGACTTAACATCTCAGGTCATCAGTCCCCTGCAACTTAGAACTACTTAAACCTAAGTAACGTAAAGACATCACACACATCCACGCCCGAGGCAGGATTCAAACCTGCGACCGTAGCAGTCGCGCGGTTCCAGACTAAAGCGCCTAGAACCGCTCGGACACAGCAGCCGGCACTCTCGCGTTGGAAGTGGTGTGTTCGTCGCCAGGGTGACTATGTTGAGAAAGAAAGAAATTGCAGACACGAAGAATACAGATGTGGTATATTAATAATATTTATTTAATTTAAATAAGGTTCAAGAGTTTTCACATAAAAATTCGGAGGCATTATTTTTCAGCACTCCCTCACCAGCTGACTAAAGTGCGATAGCTCGAAACAGTCGCGTAAGAGCTGTGATACAAAAGCACACGGGACTGATGCTGCATATCCGTGTTTTTAGAAAATTTATTCATTTGGAGGTAGTCTCCTTCAATGCTGGGCCCATTTGAGATCACAGACGTCGTCTTCCTTCGTTTTTTCCACTGGGCAAACCATATCTGTGGCTCGTTTCCTGCTAAGCTACGTAATTGATCCACCGCTTATTCTTCCCGGCGGAGTGCAAGAACAGGTCCGTCATAAATCTCTCATCTGTTACTTTTAAGTCGATCGATTTCGATGAACTTAGCATAGTTAAAGGAAGAAAGAATAGAGTTTCACACTAAGATTCCACAACAAACAATAAAACGAGCAGCCTCATGTATTATCTACCGAGCTAGAAATGCAAAAGCTCATGAACATTTTCTATTTTGTTATGTTGTTCATGCTCGGTTGTTAATGTGAGGTTTTTATGTAAGTTATTTCTCTGTGCGTGGAAGATATATACACTGACGGGAAACAAATCGCGGCACCATGAAGGAGTTGAGCGACATAAAGGGAAGGCGTTTGAAGTGTTTCTAATCTGAAAGGTGGTGTCTGTTCAAATTGCGCACCAGTCGCACAAGAGGAAGCACATCAGGTTTGCTTTAAAAACACGCTGCAACGGTCTTAAGCGTCAGTTACTTCTGAGACTGGACTTGGTGAGATGATGTAGTCAAGAATGCCTTTGAAGACCAAGCTGTCATTGACGTCTAGGAATGTGTTCTATCAACCGATTCCTTCTTTTAGTCAAGTTTTACAACAAATTTCTAGTCTCCCGAAATCTATTCAGTATTACGTGATCTACCCATCTAACCTTCAGCATTCTGCTTTAGCTTCGCATTCCAGAATCCTCTATTCCATTCTTGTCTAAACTGTTCATCGTCCATTTTTCACGTCCATGCAAGGCTATACTCCAGACAAATACCTTCACAAAAGACTTTAGTGTTAGGACGTCTTTTCTAAAGGCATTTGTCTGCAGTGTATATTCGATGTTCTCCTGTACCGCTTCTCTTGCCATTGCCAGTCTGCAGTTTATATCCTATCTACTTCTGCCATCGTCAGTTATTTTGCTGCTCAAATAATAAAATATGTCTACTCCTTTTATGTCTCATTTCATAATCTAATCCTCTCAGCATCATCTGATTTAATTCGACTACATTCCATTAACACTGTTTTGCTTTTGTTGATTTTCCCCTCATATTCTCCTTTCAAGACCCTGTCGATTCCGTTCAACTGCTCTTTCAAGTCCTTCGATGTCTCTGGCAAAATTACAATGTCGCCGGAAAACGTCAAAATTTTTATTTCTTCTCCATAGACTAATTCCTACACCAAAATTAATTCTGTTTTTTTACTGAATAACATCAGAGAAATTTTACAACCCTGTCTCACTTCCTTCTCAACCACTGCTTCCCTTTCTTGCCACTCGACTCTTATAACTGCCGTCTGGTGTCTGTACAGCCGTAAATAGCCTTTTCCTCCGTGTTATTTGATCCCTGGTAACTTCAGAGTTTCAAAGAGAATACTCCCCAGTCAACATAATCAAAAGCTTTTTCTAAGTCTACAAGTGACACAAACGTACATTTTCGTTAACCTATCTTCTAAGATAAGTCATAGGGTGATTATTGCCTCATGTTCGGCAAAATTCGGAAATGTGAGTACCTGCGTTCTTACGAAATGGAATTATTACAGTCTTCTTGAAGTCTAAAGGTATTTTGCCTGTCTCTCAAACCTTGCACACCAGATGAAAGAGTTTTGTCATGGCTGGCTCTCCCACGGCTATCAGTAGCTCTGACGGAATGTCGCCTAGTCCAGAGGCCTCGTTTCGACTTAGATTTTTCAATACTCTTTCAATTTTTTCTTGCAGTATCATATTCCCCATCTCATCTTCATCCATCTCATCTTCATCTACTCCTCCTTAATTTCCATAATACTGCCTCTAACTTCATCTCCCTTGTATAGACCCCCTATATACTCCTTCCACCTTCGTATTGGTTTTTCATCTGAGCTCTTGAAATTCATATAGCTGCTTCTCTATTCTCCAAAGGCCTCTTTAATTTCCCTGTAAGCGGTATCTATCTTTTACCTCGTGAAACATGCTTCTAAATCCTTGCATTTTCCCTCTAGCCCTTTTGCTTAGCCTTTTTGTGCTTTCTGTCAACCTCCTTTTTTAGATGTTTGTATTCCGTGTCGTCTGCTTGATTTACTGCGTTTTTATATTTTCTCCTTTCATCGGTTAAATTCAGTATCTCGTGTGTTGTCCAAGGGTTTCTACTAGGCCTTGCTTTTCACTTAATTGATCCTCTGCTGCTTTCAATATTTCATATCTTAAAGCTACCCATTCTTCTTCTACTGTATTCCTTTCCCCTGTTCTAGGCATCCGTTGCCTAATGCTCCCTCTGAAACTCTCAACAACCTCTGTTTCTTTCAACTTATCCAGGTCCAATCTCCTTAATTTCACACCTTAGTTTTTATATGCAGTTCATAACCAATATATTGTGGCCCGAGTCGACACCGACCCATGGAAATGTCTTGCAACTTAAAATCTGCTTCCGAAATATCTCTCATACCTTTATATAATCATTCTGAGGCCTTCCAGTGTTTCTAGGTGTCTTCGAAGTATACTTCTTTCATGGTTCTTTATCAAGTATTAGGGATGATTAAATTATTCTCTGTGCAAAATTCTACCAGGCGGCTTCCTCAGTCGTTTCTTTCCCCCAGTGCATATTTACCTAGTATTCTTCCTTCTCTTCCTTTTCCTACAACCGAATTCCAGTCCCCCATCACAACTAAATTTTCGTCTCCCTTAACAATATGAATAATTTCTTTTAGCTCTTGAATTTCTTCATCATCCGCAGAGCTACTTGGCATATAAACTTGTACTACTGTGGTGGGTGTGGTCTTGGTGTTTATCTTGGCTACAATAATGCGTTCACTATGCTGTTCTTAGTGGCTTATCTGCGTTCCAAAGTTTTAAATTCATTACTAAACCTACTCCTGCATTATTCCTGTTTGATTTTGTATTTATAACCCTGTATTCATCTGACCAGAAGTCCTGTTCCTCCTGCCACCGAATTTTACTATATCTAACTTTAACCTACCCTTTTCCTTTTTTAATTTTCTAACCTACCTCCCCGATTAAGGGATCTGACATACCACGCTCCAATCCGTAGAACGCCAGTTTTGTTTCTCCTGATAACGACGTCCTCCTGAGTATTCCCTGCCCGGAGATCGGAATGGGGGATAATTTTACCTCCGAAATATTTTACCCAAGAGGACGCGATCATCATTTAACCATTCGATAGAGCTGCATGACCTCGGGAACAATTACGGCTGTAGTTTTCCCTTTGCTTTCAGCCTTTCGTAGTATCAGCAGAGCAAGGCCGTTTTGGTTAGTGTTGCAAGGCCAGGTCAGTCAGTCGTCCAGACTGTTGCCCCTGCAACTACTGAAAAGGCTGCTCCCCTCTTCAGGAACCGCACGTTTCTCTGGCCTCTAAACAGATACGCACGCCTCCGATGTGGTTGCACCTATGGAACGGCTATCTTTATCGATGAGGCACGCAAGTCACCTCATCGATGGCAAGGTCCATGGTTCATGGAGGGAGTATACTGATATAACTTGACAACTGCTCGCTCGACGAAAGATCCGAAACTTACTAAAGCACTAGAAATTGCACAGGTTGCACCAATACTGAAGAAAGGAAGTAGGAGTAGTCCGATGAATTACAGACCCATCTCACTGACCTAGATTTCCAGTAGGATTTTGGAACATACACGTATGCTGCGTTCGAACATTGTGAATTACCTCGAGGAAAACTACCTGTTGACACATAGTCAGCACGGATTCAGAAAATATCGTTCTTGTGAAACACAGCTATCTCCCTGTTCGCACGAAATAACGAGTGCTATCGACATGGTATCTCAAATTCATTCTATAATTTTAGATTTCCGGAAGGATTTTGACACCGTTTCGCAAAAGCGACTTGTAATCAAACTGCGTGCCTACAGAGAATCGTAGCAGTTTTGTTACCGGATTCGTGATTTCCCGTCAGAAAGGTCACAGTAAGCTGTCGCATACCGTCTCGTTAAGTCATCGGGCGATAAAAACCAACTGCAAAATACAGTATTTAGACAAAATATCTGTATGTTGCGAAAAATGGGGATTGACTCTAAAGAATGAAAAGTGTGAAGTCATTCACATGAGTAGTAAAACGTGTTCATTAAATTTAGATTACACGATAACTCACACAGATGTAAAGACTGACAATTCAACTAAATACCTACAAATTGCAATTACGAACAATTTAAATTGGAACCATCACATAGCTAATGTTGTTGGGAGACGAACCAAAGATTGCATTTTATTGGCAGAATGCTTAGAAGATGCAACAAATCTATTACAGAGACTGTCTACACTACGCTTGTCCGTCCTCTGCTAGAGTACTGCTGTGCAGTATGGGATCCTTACCAGATGTGATAGACGAAGGTCATCGAAAAAGTTTAGAAGAGGGGTAACTTATATTGGAATGGGAATCGTTAATAAATTCTTCTGTTTCTATTGCGCTCATTTTACCATGCGACTATAAATAATGTTCGACAATTTTAATGATTTTAGTTACTGGTACGTTAGGGTACATATCGTTTTCATCCAAGAAAATAAGTTTTGCGTTGTCTGCTATGTGGACGTACTTGGATGTCATTTGTTGTATCAGATAGCTGGAAATCTTAACGGTATGTACTTAGTGCAGACCAAATATAAGTAGTCCAATGGATTAATAAGATCACGAAGTCTTAAGTAGGACCAAATAATAATTTAACCTTACAAAAATGCGCTCCAAAAAGTTGTTTCTCACCTAATAGTAACAAAATAACAAAAAAATTCTAAAACAATAGCATACATGTAATCTTTATATAACGCAATTATTATGTGTGTAGATCAAACATGTATTACTGTCCACTGAAGATTCTTCACAAATATAAGGAAGTGACACACGTTTGTCACAAAACAGGCACCCTTTCAGTTAGTTGCATAGAGAGACAACATCTCGAAGAATCGACGTATTAAAATTTATTTACGTATTTCTTAGTGACCCATGTAAAATGGTGCAAGATGTTCGTAATTCTGAGAAAAACAGAGTAAGCTATAGGGAAAGGCGGATATCATACATTATGTACAAGAACCATGATGGAATAATAAGAGTGTAAGAGCAAGAACGAAGTGCTGCTATTAAAAAGAAGATGTAAGACAGGGATGTAGTCTTTCGGTCCTTCTGTTCAAACATCAAAGAAGCAATGACGGAAATAAAAGAAAGGTTCAAGAATGAAATTAAAATTCAAGACGAAATGATACCAATGATAAGATTCGCTGATGACAGTGCTATCTCTGTGAAAGTGAAGAAGAATTAAAGTATATGTCGTATGGAATGAACAGTGTAATGAGCACAAAATATGTATAGAGAGCAAATCGAAGAAAGACGAAAGTAATGAGAAGTAGCAGAAATGAGAACAGCGAGAGACTTAACATTAGGATCGGTGATCACGAAGTGGACAGTGTTAATTCTGCTACGTAGGCAGCAGAATAATCCACGACGGACGCAGCAAGGACACAGAAAGCAGACTAGCACTGGCAAAAAGGGCATTCCTAGCAAAGATAAGTCTGCTAATCTGAAGAAGAAATTTCTGAGAATGTACGTTTGGAGCACAGCATTGTATGGTAGTGAAACAAGGACTGTGCGAAACGCCGAAAAGAAGAATATCGAAAGTTTTGAGATGTGGTGCTGCAGAAGAATGTTGAAAATTAGGTGGTTCAAATGGTTCAAATGGGTCTAAGCACTATGGGACTTAACATCTGAGGACATCAGTCCTCTAGACTTAGAACTACTTAAACCTAACTAACCTAAGGACATCACACACATCCATGCCCGAGGCAGGATTCGAAACTGCGACCGTAGCAGCAGCGCGGTTCCGGACTGAAGCACCGAGAACCACTCGGCCACAGCAGCCGGCAAATTAGGTGGTCTGATTAGGTAAGGGATGAGGAGGTTCCCTGGAGAATTGGCGAGGAAAGGAATATATGGAAAACACTGACAAGAAGAAAGCACAGAATGACAGAACGTCTATTAGGACATCACAGAATAACTTCCACTGAGCTAGAGGGAGCTATACAGGGTAACAACTGTAGAGGTAGACAGAGATTAGAGTACATCTAGCAAGTAACTTGAATGTTAATTATGATCAACAAGGCAGAATCTGTCGGGCTAATTACACTTTATATTGCAGTTTTTACTTAATCTGCTGAATTACCACCTGGAATGGTTCTGGTCCGACCAGTTTCCATCGTTCACCGATGTTTGAATCCTGTTGGTAGTTAATCTAACCCTATCCGATATGAAAACTACAGCTGTTTGACAGCAGGTTTTAACACTAGGCACTCCCCTGGAGATCTTCGGTTTTTCCATCGTTGGTATATCGTATCATGCAGTTTTCAGAAGCTTCTATCATTTTCAAGAATACTATGGTGAAAGACCATTCATTTGAAAGCGTTGATAATCTTTTATTACTCACGCTTTGTCGTGACATGTGTTACGCAGGACCTGTGGAACTTCAGTGTCAAACTGACAGGGTGGCTTATTTCTCTCTCCAGCATGTCTAATTTTATTATTTACTATCGCTTGGCGAACGATAATTGCTATTTCCAAAGATACAACACTTTGCGGCTCTGTAGGGATTTGAGTCGTAACCACGTGTAAGTTATTAAATTCAAAATGAAACTAATATTTCGAGCGATAAGAATGTTGCCCTTGGCGAAGTATAGTTGCGTAATTAGTTGCACGAATCATGTCTCCACAGGCAGTGACAAATTAACATTTTAGGTAGTCATCAGCTGCCCGCTAAATTGTTTCAATGTTGTAATATACACCGACATTATCAGTGATACTTCGTTTCGGTTCCCACAAAATCAAGGTTCTTGAGAAGACGCCGCTGATAAGGCACGGCAGACAAACACGTTCGCATCTGCTGACCTTCGGACGCGTCAGCTGTGTCACGTCAGGGAACCGCCGAGTGTCAGCCAATAGCGTACCAGCCGGCGACCTCCGCATCCAATCAGAAGCCGTCGCTCGTGACGTCAATTGCAACGTCGCGACCCTGGCCTCCACTTCGAGTCGCATCTCCGGCTATAAAAGGCGACGCATCACGTCAAGCGGGCTTCCTTCGTCTTCGGTTCAGGACGGCGTTGTTGGGATAGTGAGCGTTGTTTGTCCTAGTCTGGCAAAGCACGCAGAATGCCTGCGTCTGCCTAATAGCTTGTTGTATCGATAGCTGATTTGTCTACCGAAGGCTATCAAATCACCGGAGGCGTAGGAAGATTCGTTCTGGTGGGTCGTGCGTACCTTCATTGGCCTGGGTTGCCACAGTACCGAAATAGAGGGGTCTGTTTTTTCCATCATCGTACTTATGATGTACGCGAAGCCCCGCTGTTAATCGTGAGTACTGTTGATGAGACTGTACCTTTGTCAAGCTATCCTGCTGACGTTCAACGTGGGTGTGCTTCTATATCTAGCATTGTTGCAATGTCACTGTGTCTATTGTCTGTGTGGGGCAATAGTCAGAGATGGTCCTCTCGTTAGTCACTGAACTCGATTTGGGAAAATTAGTGCTCAGATTCTCTCCTAACAATCCTGATTTAAGTTTTTGTCGATGTTGAGGTCATTAGAGACAGACGAAATGCACAGACTGTGGAATAGGCTGCAATTGATTTATGCAAACCACAGAAAATCTAAATCAGGGAGGTCAGGCAGGGACGTGAATGAGAGTCCAGTCTCTCACCCACTGCAAGACCTTTCTTGGTGGCACTCTCCTAAATCTCTTCAAGTTGCTGTAGAATCTATGGAGGAACATCACTGTTGGGAACTCGGGAAGGGTGTCGATGTGCAAGTGCCCATCGTGATGATTGCAGCTCCCGATGTGGAGACAAGTATAGATTCTTCTAATTCTACAAGCGGTGGTGTCTAATAGTTTCTATCGTTCATGTTCATTTTGTCGTCTCTTAGTTGTCGAGTTGTTTTTCTTTTTTGTCACTTGTTCTAAACATGTTGTTGGCACAATTTTTTTAGAGGTTGTTTCTGTATACCATCCCACAATATTGGGATTTGTAAGAGTTTATTTTGAACCACCTAGAATCAATTGCTTTATAACCATCGTTTGCTCAAAACCTATATATCGATAATGTGTCACTTCTTCTTTGCCGTCGAATCAGTTTAATGGTAAAGGTTTCGAAAATCTTCATTGCCTTCTTCTTGCTACAGAGAAATATCTGAAACTGGGGACCTCTTTTACTGACTTTCTTACTATAACGTTTTTCAAGGAGTTGCCGGTTTTGTGCCTGGTTTGGTGACATAATTCATCCATCTATTCGTACCTTGTACGAATAGCCCCTTGTCTTCACTGCTATGGTGTCCATCGTCCTCAATAATCCATTTCATATATTCTGGAGTTTGTCTGTCACAACACTGTCCTCCTTATAAGACTTATTCCAGTAAGGATGTACCATTAGACTCATCTCAATTTAGCACCTCTTCACTTTCTGCTTTAACTATCCAAATATTTTTTGTTTTAATATTCTTCTGGAATATTGTAAAGGCTTCTGGTTTCTTCTCCTCCAGTTTACGTATGCTCGATGTTTTACTCCCATACAACGCTAATTTCACAACAAATACTTAACAGTTTCAGGAAATTCTTCTTCCATCCTTGATAGTATATGGTATCAATCAAGTTCTTTCGTTTAAGAAAGCGTGTTGCCCTTACTCTTTCGACTTAGCTTTGTTTGTCGTTGACCAATATTCTCTTCTAAAGATGCTACCTATTTAGTCCAACAGTTCTTTTAAAAGTTCCTTACTTCTGTCCAGAAACCTTTATACTGATATTACTTCCTTGGACTTTTATGCCAGATCTGAAAATTTCTTTCAGTTCCTTCCTACGTTTTCCCCGCGAATTTGATAACTGAAAGTCTCTCAGGCATGCTACCGAATGGATTGGTTATTGTGAAACAAATTGCCGACGGTATAACGTGCCTTTATCATTAGGTTACTAGCGACATCGAAAACTCGTTCTACAACGACCAATGCACCCGGCTGCATACCCGAGAGTCCTTTGGGTCTTCGACACCGATAAACTGGAATCCTGTCTTACGTTCATAATATCATAATACAAGCTTGTCTTTCTCGAGCGACCCCTTGTATCAGTCGCGATTGGTTTCTGTACATTATTAGTTTTTCTCCCTACTTTATGCTCATTCTTCTCACAAATTTCATCCATGTTATTTCATCTAATCATGTGAAGCATTTCTCAAAGTCCTGCAGGTATCCTCATCTTTCTGTAATTTTCTGTTCCATTGCTTCGATCTTCTCTGGTACCGTCATCTAGATTGAAGTCTTGCTTGTCGTCGTCCCTTCCACAAATACTGCCACAAGTTACACGCCGAGGAATTTGTGTAGTAACGGTTCTTCCTGTTGGTACAATCTCCAAATTGTAGCTATACGTACCATGACATTATATCATGTTGTAAAGGTTCATAACAGAAGAAAGGAGAAAATTGGAAGTGTGAAGAGGGACTAAATCAGTTTTGCTTCATTATGTTACCGTATCCTAGAGCACCGTTGCTGATAATTAGTAATACACAGTTATACTTGAAGTAGGCGGAGTCCAGAATCCAATACACCCATCAACATTGTAAGTATCGTTCTGATTTTCGAATGAAATCAGTAAAACGTTTGTCAGAAAATAGTGAACAAATTGGAAATGATTTTGCAGTTTGCAGGCTGTAAACAGTACATTTAATGAAAATACTATTGTTATAAGTAAGATATTATAGTAACTTGATAGATAATAAGTTACCTTTTCCTCACTTCGTTGGGAAGTCGAAATCGTTTACCTACTTATTTCTATGTGAGAGAAATTGATGAACCGTGTTGTCACTCAAGAACAAATACTTTTTTCTTGTCCAACAGGTTGGAGACTGAGCTGGTAATGGTGGCACCGCCATTCTATTTCACGTTTAGTTACATAAAATTGCAGTTGACAAGTACGATGTAATAATTTGATCTGTCACAGGGCAAGAAAAGAAAAAGGAAACATTAAAGTTTCCTAATAGCTTTTTCTGTTATAAGACATTGAGTCGATTCTTCCATTTTTGGAAATACTGTTTTATTTTAAACATCATATCAGACAGGCTGCAGCATTTTTATCTCCTAGGTAATCTATGGAGCTGGGTTCCCAAGAGATGCTGCTTAGTGAACCGGAGGTAACAATAAGAGCAAAATAGCCAGTTACAGATATGTTTAAGAAGTTTCGGAAAGACAATGTGTTTCGAAGGATTCCTTTCAGCTACATCAATTGACGTGACGAACTGTTTTTCTTCGTATGAAACTTGCAGTTAAACTGAAACAGGCGACACTGCAACAACCGTTGGTATCGGCAACAGGAGTAAGCAAATGGAGCAGTCTGTAGAAACTTTGAGGCAACATAGTAATCTTACTTGCGAGACTTACCAGTTACTAGAAGCGTAAATACTAATGTTGGCTGGGACGCTTCGCCGTCTCTGAAGCTAATAAGACGATAAGAGAGGAAAATGTTATAAAGGCGCGATGTTATTATGAGCCCATCCAAGAATCGAACTTGATCGTTCTTTACTACAGAGACAATCGGGAATATTTGTAAATCTGGAAAGAACGACAAGGTTTTTAAACATAAGTTTTAATTAATGATACGTTATACGTCATTACGTTTATCGCGGATTGTGTTAGTTACAGTATAACTAACGACTTCGGAGCACCAAGTGCACATGACAGTCTCAAATACACGACTTTGTTTCGATGTTCAAAACAATGATTTGGCGAAACAAAAGTGGAATCGAAGTGTCAGGAATTTCAAGCCTGTTAATATACTCGTATCGATGGTAAAACTTCTGAGGAAAAAAATCGTGCCTAGATGTCAGCGAAGAGGACAGTTTTTATACTACTACACCAACGTATTTGGTCATCTGTTTCGTATATTCTAATACTTACTTAACCCTATAATTTTTCCTTCCTATTCCTCCTTCCAGGGCTAAACTACCTGTCTCTTCAGGCATCTTACTCACCCTTCCCTTCTTTGGTAAGAAACTTCCATGACGTCATTCCTCCTCTGTTCTTTCTATATCCTCTTCACTTCGTAGTAAATCTGTCCCTTAATATCTAACATCTATCACGTTTCAAATGTTTTCGGTTTACCCATTTACAAGCTTCTCAGAATTTATATTTCACATCCGTTAAGTGTTATTCTGAGGACGCAATGTTTCAGAAATTTCAGAAGCGTCTTCCTGTATTGCGTCATTATATTTGATGTCAATAGAGTACTTTTTTGGAAAAAGACTGCTTCCTTCATTACAATCTTCTTCGGACATATCTTTTGCATCAGCAGTGTTGTGCAATGATGATCTTTGCATAGCTGACCAGTTTCAGTTTTTACACTGCGTCTTTCCAAGTCTCATTATTACTACTCTTCATCGCCTTCGATACGTCGTCTACGAACCTAAGTATATGAGGAGGATACTACACAGAACAAATTTTGCAGTATGCAGCACTCAAACTACTTTAATTCGGAAATACTACGAAGGAAGTAATATTACGTCTGGTTCAAATGTTCAAATGTGTGTGAAATCTTATGGGACTTAACTGCTAAGGTCATCAGTCCCTAAGCTTACACACTACTTAACCTAAATTATCCTAAGGACAAACACACACACCCATGCCCGAGGGAGGACTCGAACCTCCGCCGGGACCAGCCGCACAGTCCACGACTGCAGCGCCTTAGACCGCACGGCTAATCCCGCGCGGCTATTACGTCTGGTCCTGAGTCGTCATTATATTACGATCATTCCAGAAGAAAAGTGCCTGAGTGAGGAGAATCAAGAAAAAAAATGCTGTCTTTTATACAGGAGTCGCGAAGTGTTCGTACAGATACGTCTGCCATCTACACCAGATGACATTCGCCTGATGCCGCCCTTCATTATTGTTGTAAAAGAGAATATTTGTAACTCCGAGTACGAGGATGTATACATATTTTTTGATCGTATTCCGAGAATTTTTTATATCGAAATGAAGAATGAGGAACAATTAAACTTCCTTTCTATTCGTTTTATTGCTTACAGTTGTGCGGAACAGAAACGTACGAAATGCAATTGTATCGGTAGGTAAGAGCAGCTACGTCTTAGGCAAAGAAACCAACTTCCGGAACGTGTTCCCTCTCGATGTGTACTTAACACTCAATTATCTTATCCGACCATTCTTCACACGAAATTTTTCTCTGAACCATAGTTCCTCAAGGCTTCACTTGCTCTGGAGTCGACGTTCTGCAGAGCAAGCAGGGATTACGCAACTGCTGAGTCTTCGCCGATTGACGTCACAGGATATTTGTTTTTCAAAATACTTGTTATCTCGACAAGTGACAACTCTTCATATTTTCGAGTGTCATGCATACGAACAATTTTTCTGATCGTACATCGATCAATTAATTGCCCAACATCGTGTGAGTGCCTGATAAGAATAAAGCTTGCACTTGAACGCTGACACCATCGCCTGAGACAGGATATTGGGAAAAGTGCTGTGTGAGTCATGTACAAAGTACAAAGTAAATCTTATATGAGCAAGTTTTCCTCAAAAAGAGTATATGTGAAATATGTATGTCATTATACGTGGAATCTTATTCTTTTAAATTCACAGCACCTATATGCAGATAAATGTTACGACGATTCCCTTGTTTAATAGATATTTGTAACTAACAACTGTCCCAACATCACGTTCTCACGCACTGCGCAAATAATATACCTTTGGCTCGGGTAAACCTTTCTTCAGAAATGGGTGTAACCCACCAAATTCCATATAGTGCGGAACACATAACTAGTTAAATGTTATTTTATGTTCTAATGTGCATCTTTAACGAAGTTTATTTGCCCTCTGTCGAAGCTTTGGTTTATATAATTTTTTTACTGATTACAAAAAAAATGGTTCAAATGGCTCTGAGCACTATGGGACTCAACTGCTGAGGTCATTAGTCCCCTAGAACTTAGAACTAGTTAAACCTAACTAACCTAAGGACATCACAAACATCCATGCCCGAGGCAGGATTCGAACCTGCGACCGTAGCGGTCTTGCGGTTCCAGACTGCAGCGCCTTTAACCGCACGGCCACTTCGGCCGGCTACTGATTACATATCGCTATTTTTATACGCTATCAGATTATACCATGAAATTTAGTTTATCTATAAATATCGGTAACAACACGTAAAACACAACCCCATTTTATTTCTATTTTGTAAAATCTTTTCAGTATAATTCATGAGAAAAGTCAACTAATTTCTCTGTTAATGTATCAGTCGATGTTATTGACGTCATGTAAAAGGAATGACGAGGCATAGATATTCGGAATTTTGGAAATGACGCAATTTACCTTACTTTCATCAGTATCTTGTACTTTGATAACATCCGCAAAGATTTTCTGCTTGTAGTAAACTCTGATCATTTTGGAAATTGTAAAATACAAAAAGACGGAAGTTCATAAAATGTATTTTGAGTTAAATACTTGTTCTAGATGTTTACAGAACAAAGCATAATACACATACATTGCAATTTCGGCGCCAAAGGCTTCACTTGTATTCCGAACTTGTCCGCTAGCTGCTTCTAACTCTTTGGTATCATGACTACGAACAAAGACATTTTTCTGATGAAGTTTACTACGCAATCTGCAACATTATTTTCAATGGAAAATGTTTGTGATTTATGAGTTCTTAACTGAATTTAAAGAACTGATAATAAAAGTGGATGTGTAAAACCCAATCACCAACACTTCAGTCTTTCTTGTGTAAAGACCTGACGTCGGAGATTTTCTCCGCTCAGGGACTGGGTGTTGTGTTGTCCTTATCATCATCATCTCATCCCCATCGGCACGCAAGTCGCCGAAGTGGCGTCAACTCGAAAGACTTGCACCAGGCGAACTGTCTATCCGACGGGAGGCCCTAGCCACGCGGAATTTCCATTTACCTATTTCCCTTATAACAAGGTTATACAGACATTGCAACACCCGGACACTGACGTCGACTACAAGTTAACTGGTAAACTTTATAACTGACAAGTCACTAAACGCAGGGGACATCAATCTTCAACCATTCTTGTCACTAATACTCGTACTGGCAGGCCAGGTTGCGCCATTCCGATAATATTTGGCACGTATTTGCACGAAGTCCCAGAGATTTTCTGTGAGGTCGAAAAATGGGGACACGACGATCTGTCTGTATTTATTTGGAGAGGGATCACAGTCTGAACCTGATGAAAGTGAGACTTGCCGTTTTCAAAGAGACGTAACGTGACAGGCAAACTGCGTTCATTTGTCATTCAGAAGGTTGATTCAAGCATCCCCGCAACAGCACAAAGCGTCCTCGTCGGCTTGCACAGCCACTACTGTTTCTGTGCTCCAGGAAGACCTAGCAAGGTAGCGCAGAGTTTAAGTTGCTGGACTCACACTCGGAAGGATCAGGGTTCAAATCCTTGGGCGGCCATTCACATTTATATTTTCCGCCCTTTCCCTAAATCACTTAGCCCAGTTAACGGCCGGCCGCTGTGGCCGAGCGGTTCTAGGTGCTTCAGTCTGGAACCGCGCTGTGATACGGCCGCAGGTTCGAATCCTGCCTCGGGCATGGATGTATGTGATGTCCTTAGTTAGTTCGGTTTAAGTAGTTCTAAGTTCTAGGGGACTGATGACCTCAGATGTTAAGTCCCATAGTGCTCAGAGCCATTTGAACCATTTGAACCAATTAACGAGATGGGGTCTTTTGAAAGGCCATAGCCAATTACATTCCACAGTCTGCTTGCTTAGCTGAATGGTGACGTGTTAGCCTCAATGGGCCCGGGTTCGATTCCCGGTCGGGTTGGAGTTTTTTCTGTGCTCGTATTTTCCTCATTTTTTCATCATCATCACAGGCACGCACGTCACCATATGTGGTGTCACCTGAAATATGACTTGCATCCCCACAGCCGAACTTACCGGGATAGGTCCTCCCAGCCAACAATGCCACACGATCATGTAATTTTTTTCCTTCCACAAACTCTCTCAGTCCAAGTTCCCCCTGGCACTCTGATGACGTTAAACATGAAAATTTTCCATTCTGTTGGGGAATCTCTCAAGATCTACTCTGGACACGACACTGCATGTCACCATGTGGGCAGAACATGTGCCATCTGATTAGACGCCTACCTTTCCTGTCCTCCGTTATCTACAGTCGGGGTCTCATTTCCCCAGGCAGTGGGATACATCTACATCTGTATCGCTTAAAACACATTACGACGTATGGTAGAAGGCATCTCGCACTTTCATAGTCCAGACACGGACGGCACGCGGGATGTACTGTCGTTGGTAAAGCCCCATTATGAACACCATTTTCTCTCAGTTTACCTTCATGGTCTTAACGCAGCCTGAAGCAATATAAAGCATGAAACAATGTGTAGCGCGAAGCAACATGTTGACTGACTCCTCTTGGAATGTACCATCTCGGAATTTTAACAGTAGACAACACAGTTAAGCACAAGTTTCTCGTCTGTCACAGGATTTCGATAAACTTTCGTAATACTTTCGCGCTTACTAAGAGAGTTCGTGACGAAACGCACTACCCTCCTTTGGATCTTGTCTACTTTCTCTAACAACTATATCTGGTAATGGCTCCAGACAGGAGGATACACAAGTATCATCCAATGATGGTTTTAAAGATACCTACTACACCACACTTCCTGATGGTTCTTCCAGACAACTTGAGTCACACATCTCTCTTTCATAGATTAAGGCACAAGGGAGTAAATGACATTAGCTGCCGTTGGGCATTGATTTAAATCAATGGGAAAGTTGAAAATTTGTGTTGGACTGGGATTCGAAATCATGTCTCTTCTTACGCAGATGCATTGACCACTGCGCCATCCGGACACAGTGGTCATCGCAGGTGCACGGACTACCCTAGCACGCATCCCGTCAGACCAAAATGCACAACTTATCCACACACTACTGATGCAGTATCCCTTGCCCATTGGGATGGTTCCTTTGAAAGGGCACGGCCGACTTCCTTCCTTATCCTTCCCTTATCCGATGAGACCGATGACCTCGCTGTTTGGTCTCTTCCCCCGAACAACCCAACCCCAACCCCCCTTGCCCATTAACCTCATTACTCGCGGAAATTCTCCTATTCCCGTAAAAGTTCGAGCGTGGTGTGCATCCGCAATGAAATGGTCATTCGCTGTCGTCGTCTTATTTATATACACTGAGGTAAAATAATCGCAACTCCAGAAAATAATTAATGTAAAGCAATAAAATTTAGGGATTAAATTTATGTAGGTAACGTATTTAAGTGATTAACTCAGCAAGATCACGGGTTAATGTAAACGCGAGATAAGCCATCGCAAATGCGAATTGCTGATGCGTTAATAACCATTGTAACCGTCAGAATATTGAATGCAAGCATACAAACGTCCATGCATTGTGTTGTAGAGATGCCGGATGAGAGTTTGAGGGATGGAGTTCCATATCTGCTGCACTTGGTCAGTCAATACAGGCACTGTTAATGCTCATTGTGGATATAGAGATGTGACATGAAGTGCTAGATGCATTCACTGCTTCCGTTGGTCAGGCGAAAGCATTAAAAAATAATAACATGATGTAAGATGTAAATGCTCCTAATTTTTTTGTGTTTTTCTGCATGCAACAGCTTCCTTTCAGTACGCTATACTTGAATCTTTTGCTTCCAAGATAATGTAGACAATCGAGAACTTACAATGTCAGTAGTGGCGTACCACGTTTCTGTTCCGGATGATGCATCATCCTGATTTCGAAAGTGAGTTACTTACAGCCTAATGTGGGTGATAAAATATGTCATTCCATGTCAAATAGCAATTGACAAGAGTGTGACAGAGTGACTTTCTTGTAAAGTCTCGTACAAGTACACACTCCACGTCTAATGAGGCGGAATATCTTCGATAACGGCCACGTGTTGCTCAGCAGAAATCAAAGTGATGGACTGACGACATCTTCTCCTTTAGCATCTGGACACACTTCACAGAGTGTGTTTTTTGCTACTGGAAGAGTTAGTAGAAAATCAAATCGTTTCCTTAAATGAATATGTGATAGATAGCAACGTTAAAAACTAACTTGTCCAAAACGAAAAAAGAAATCTTGAAATAACGACCTTACAGAGTACAGTTTTAATTACATACACACAGGTTGTTCAGCTGTAACACATCATTTCAGAGCTTGTAGAGACGAGTGTCAGGAAGAGTAATTATCTAATTTGGAGTAGCAGTTTTACGTTCATTTGAGTCCCATCTGATAGAAGGCAGAGCCATAGGTCAACATCAAAGCTCACGAGGAGGCAACAGCCGGCGTATGGTGGAATATCAACGAGATTCCTGCAGCAGAATCTCCTAACGATGGGGAAAACATTCTAGGAAAGATTATAAATATATTACATTAAGAAATAAATAAATAATTTGCTGGTAGCAGAAAAAACAAATAATTCAATTTCGACCAGATATATTTGTGAGATTATTGGTTGGTTTTCCCTAACCCATTAAACTGGATTTTTACGAAGATTCATAGTGCCATCTGGGTTGAGTCTGCTAGACTTTAATTAAATTAAAGAATGTGGGGAAACTGCTACATAAATTTTAAAGCCAACTCGTGCATCCGTAATAAGGGCTACATATGAAGTGTACAATAATCTCCACATTCAGAACCTGGTGAATGATCTATCAGAAACTTTTAGATAATTCTGCTTATATATAAAGTCTATGGACGGATCCGAGCTTTCTGGTTTGGAAACTAAAGACAGAAGACTGAAAGCCGAAATGTTAACCTCCGCATTCAAAATTGTGTTTGAGGGTAGGAATACTACCACTCCAATGTTTGGTCACTGCTAGTCTGCTTTTGATGTCCTCCTTGCTCCGTCCGTCATTGGTTATATTGCTGGTATGTAGCAGAATTCTTTCTTCTACTTCGTGGTCATCAATCCTGACGTTAAGTTTCTCGCTGTTCTCATTTTGGTTGCTTCTTGTTGCTTTCGTGTTTCTCTGGTTTACTCTCAATCCATATTCTGTTCTCATTAGACCATTCGAGTAACAGATCCTGTAAGTCTTGTTCACTTTACTGAGCGAGGTGGTGCATTGGCTAGCACATTGGACTCGGGTTCCGGAGGACGACGATTCAATCCTGCGTCCGGCCATACTGGTTTAGGTTTTCCGTGATTTCTCTAAATCGCTTCAGGCAAATGTCGGGATGGTTCTTCCAAAAGGGCACCGCCGACTTCCTTCTCCATCCTTCCCTAATCCGAAGAGACCGATTACCTAGCAGTTTGGTCTCCTCCCCCAAATCAACCCCCTTCACTTTCACTGAGGATAGCAATGTCATCACCGAATATTCACGTTGATATCCTTTCACCTTGAATTTTAATTCCACGCTTGAACTTGTCTGTTATATCTCTCATTGCTTCTTCTTTGTATAGATTGAACAGGAGGGGCGAAAGACTACATCGCTGTCTTACACCCTTTTTAATTGGAGCACTTTGTTCTTAGTCTTCCACTCTTATTCCAAAGACACTACCTCTTCACTATGGGTAATGTTAGTGTCCGCAGACTAAAAAGTAAATGTACCGGAGGACCATGAATCGAAGAGAACTGTACAATGGTTCGAATCCATTCAGACTGTAATGAAACACGAGAGTTGAGATAACCACTTATCATTCATATGTAACTTAACAACCAAAATATACATCTCTACCATTTACTTGGCGCACGAGGCCACAAGCTAAGGACAGCCGCCTGATCGACAGTCCATTGACCACTGCCAAATCGCTTCCTCGCCGTGGCGAGTGTATCATTAGGTGCCCTTGGAGGGGTGGCCCAGTGACCACTGTCCATCAGGTACAAATACCTCCAGAGAGGGCAGCAACGTCCAGAGACCCAGTCAAATGTAACGACCGAACATACCGGTCGCCAAAATATTAACTTCTTTCCAGCATAATGCAAGGAACACAAGCCCTGCTAAATCATAGAAAATAACACAACTAAATACACACAATATTGCCTCCTTCGATTAGGTATCCTGTCCATAGAGTTTGTAACTGGTATCTGGAAATCACAATCACATAAACAAGTATACATTTAAACATTAAAAAATCACGAAATACACTGAGTCTGCTGCAAGGTACACACAGGAGAAAAGGAGACAAATACACAAATAAAAAACACGAATACACTGTTCACTATTGTATCACGGCACTTGGTAAAGGACATAGCTTGCAGATTGGTCTGTTGAAAGCCCCTTGCAGTCTACAAATAGTGGCCATTCACACCATTCCATCGCTCCCAGGGTGTATTCCTTCAATGACAGCCAGCTTTCAACATAAGGGTGGCAGGTTATCTTCTCTTACTATGACCAGTGCACCAGGTTGCACATTCTAACTAGGGACCATCCACTTGGCCCACTGCTGCAGATGATGCAGGTAGTCAGACGACCAGCGCCGCCAAAAGATTTCGAAGTCTTACTACAGTAGTTCCCACCTTGTGAGCAAGCTCAGGTTGACTGTACCTAGATCTGGCTGAGGGATACTTGTGACCGCGGTTCCAATCAGGAAATGGCCTGGGGGTAGAGCTTGGGGATCAGTAGGATCGCAAGACAGTGGCATGAGAGGACAAGAGTTCAAGCAAGCCTTAATCTGGCAAGTCAGGGTTGTCAACTCTTCGAAAGTTGGACATATGGTTCCCATTGTCCGCCGCAAGTGGTACTTGAAGGACTTCACTCCAGCTTCCCAAATTCTGCCAAAGTGTGGTGACAGAGGAGGAATGAAGCATCAGTCGATGCCTTCTTCGTGCATAAAGCCTTTCACCTGTGTCTGCTAATAATGACTGCTCCAGCGGCTTGTAACTCGTGAATTTCCCGACTAGCTCCAACGAAGTTTTTCCCATTGTCGCTGTACAGGTTTTGGCACCAACCCTGCCCTGAAACAAATCTTCCGAAGGCCGACAGGAATGCTTCAGTTGTCATCTTGTCAGCTACCTCCAAACGCACTGCTCGTGTAGCCAAGCACACAAACAGGGCAACGTAGCACTTTTCCTTTAATTTGGATCTCCGTGAGCCCGTTTTCACATAGAATGGTCCTGTGTAATCGATCCCACAATTGAAGAAAGGCCTCACAGCTTATACTCGTGGGCGTGGAAGATCTCCCATGAGCTGTTGTGCAGGATTCGCCTTTAATCGCTGACAAGTCTAGCACTGATGCAGAACACGCCGGATTGCATTTCGTCCATTAGGTATCCAGTATTGCTTTCTGAAAGACGTAAGCAACAGTTGATATCCAATGTGGGAAAGACATCAGTGTTCACTATCCACTATTAGTCGTTTGAGATGGTGGTTAGGTGGCAGACGGGTTGATGCTTCTCTTCATATGACAGATCAGCATTTTGTAGCCCGACTCCAACCCATAGCAGTCTCATGTCATCGAGGATAGGATGCAATGACTTGCGCTTGCTTTTTTAATCCACTAGCTTTATGGTCTTCAACTGGTAGATTTCCGTATCTTCTTGTGCTATCCTGATACACTGTAGCAAAGCGTCCTACAGTGCACTGCGAGACAATTCAGCAGTTACTCTCATTTCCTTTGCAGTCTTGCAGTTATTAATGAATCTAAGACAGAATGCCATTATCAGCTGCAATGGTGACAACTCTGAGAATCGAAAGATGATACCGTATTGAATTGTTCTGCTGATGTGACCGCTCCCGGTCTACAGAATCACTTGAGGTGTCTATCACAGGCCATTAAGAGAAGTCTTCCTTAAGCCACCCTGGTCCCCACCACAGTCTGTTTTCTTGCAGGTCTGAAAGAGATACTCCTCGCGAATTCAAATCACCTGGATTTTCCGTTGTAGATACATAGTTCCATACCGGCTGCTGTATTTTCCTGTATCTCAGCGACACAGTTCCCCATAAATGTCTTCCACCACGTGGGTGGAGATGCGAGCCATGCCAGTACGATGGATGAGTCAGCCGACAAGTTCGTTCTATGTCTATACCCTGCAGGCGAGAAATATGCCGTAGTAGTCGCGACAGCAAGAGAGCACCACAGAGTTCCAGGCGAGATAATGACAACTCTTTAAATGGAGATACTCTTGTTTTGGAGATTAATAGTTTGACACGTGTGATTCTATGACGATTAGTTGATCGTACACATATACAACAGCCATAGGCCTTCTCTGAAGCATCGCAGAATCCGTGCAGTTGAATGCTTTCAAGTTTACCTTCTGTAATGACTCTACGATCAACATGAATATTATCTATCATACGAACCTCACTGTATAGTGTCTGCCACATGCAGTTCAAATCTAGAGGCAAGGGCTCGCCCCATGTTAACTGAAGCTGTCACAGACGTTGCAAAAAGATTCTGAATGTGATAACAATGGGACATTAATCCCAGAGGAAGAAAAATGGATGACGTGACAGCCAGTACAATGCGTTTTGTGAAGCTGTGGACTAGACTTACTGGCTTGACATTATTCACAATTTGGAACTGATCAGCAGCTGGGTGCCAGAGCAAACCTAAAGTCTTAATATCCTCGTCGTTATCAAGCCATAAGGGTACTTGTGTCTCTCTTAACACTGAGGGGATATTTTCGAGGAATTCCACAATGTAACTGGACCTATTCCTTAACGAGAAACGACCTTTCTTCAAGAGCTTCGTGAGATCTTGCTGGACTTTGATTGCATCCTCTACTGTATCGCAACCTGAGATACAATCGTCCACATAGAAGTCAGTAGCAAGAATGTTTGCTGCCTTGTTACAGCTGCCCTCTTCATGAGCTTATTGTAACAGACGTCGTACCGCAAGAAAAGGTGCAAAGGCAATTCCGTATGTGACTGTCTTTAACTGATATTCCTGCAGTGGTGCAGATCTGTCACTCCTCCACAGTATTCGTTGGTAGAAGCGGTCTTCAGCCGCTACCAGAACTTGTCGATACATCTTCTCTATGTCAGCTGAGAAGGCAATACGATGCGTGCGGAAGCGTAATATTATGGAGCACAAATCTTGTTGCATCGTTGGTCCGACCATCAACAAACTGTTTAGCGACAAATTGGAGCTCCTTTTGGTCAAAAAATCAGAAACTACTCGTGTTTTGGTAGTCGAGCTGGCTTCTTTAAGAATTGGTGTGGCATGTAGTATGAAATGGCAGCAGGTGTAGCTACTGGTTCCATATGTCCTAAGTCTTCATGTTTCCTCATAAACTGTGTGTAGCTTTCTTTACGTTTCGAGTGTTTCGCCAGTTTTTGTTCAATCTGAGAGAAGCGTTTTGCTGCAGTGTTAAAAGATTCGCCCAATTTACTTGGATCTTCGCGAAACGGAAGATGGACAACGAATCTGCCTGTGGAATCTTTCGTTGTGTGTCGCACGAAGTGTGTTTCACATTGTTCCTCTTCTTTCGTCATTACATCACGATTTAATCCTTCTATCTCCCAGAATTTCTTCAAGAGTGTTTGAATTTCAGTGTTCGTTTTTACAAAGCACGACACGACCGGCCGCCTTGACGAAATGTTGTGCTCTACCGTTTGATACTGACCAGATATGATCCAACCTAGTTCCGTCTCTTGAAGCACAGGATGATCAGTTCCTATGGACATAGTCCTTGATTTGTGAACGTATGGACAAAATTCTGCTCCTAGCAACACGTCGGTCTTTCCAGGAGCCCAAAACTTTGGATCAGTGAGTTCTGGCAAGTGCCACGTACTGGATCAATTATTTGTTCAGGCAAGGTGTCAGTTATCTTTGGCAAAAGTAAACATGTGACAGACGACAAAGTTGCTTACACAGGAGTCCACTACTATAGAGACACGAGGCTTTGTTTCTGAGCGGGTTTCACGTATTCCTTGAATAGGTACTCTGCTGTGCCACCTTTGAAGTCTTGAGGCGTTGTGCACATGTTTCCGATATGAAGCACGACTGTGACCCAGAATCTAATAGAGCACGAGAAGTCTGCCATTTTCCATTGATATCTTGCAATCTTATTCTCGCTGTTGCCTGGACTAATCTTCAGTGAACAATAGCTCCATGTACACTCCTGGAAATGGAAAAAAGAACACATTGACACCGGTGTGTCAGACCCACCATACTTGCTCCGGACACTGCGAGAGGGCTGTACAAGCAATGATCACACGCACGGCACAGCGGACACACCAGGAACCGCGGTGTTGGCCGTCGAATGGCGCTAGCTGCGCAGCATTTGTGCACCGCCGCCGTCAGTGTCAGCCAGTTTGCCGTGGCATACGGAGCTCCATCGCAGTCTTTAACACTGGTAGCATGCCGCGACAGCGTGGACGTGAACCGTATGTGCAGTTGACGGACTTTGAGCGAGGGCGTATAGTGGGCATGCGGGAGGCCGGGTGGACGTACCGCCGAATTGCTCAACACGTGGGGCGTGAGGTCTCCACAGTACATCGATGTTGTCGCCAGTGGTCGGCGGAAGGTGCACGTGCCCGTCGACCTGGGACCGGACCGCAGCGACGAACGGATGCACGCCAAGACCGTAGGATCCTACGCAGTGCCGTAGGGGACCGCACCGCCACTTCCCAGCAAATTAGGGACACTGTTGCTCCTGGGGTATCGGCGAGGACCATTCGCAACTGTCTCCATGAAGCTGGGCTACGGTCCCGCACACCGTTAGGCCGTCTTCCGCTCACGCCCCAACATCGTGCAGCCCGCCTCCAGTGGTGTCGCGACAGGCGTGAATGGAGGGACGAATGGAGACGTGTCGTCTTCAGCGATGAGAGTCGCTTCTGCCTTGGTGCCAATGATGGTCGTATGCGTGTTTGGCGCCGTGCAGGTGAGCGCCACAATCAGGACTGCATACGACCGAGGCACACAGGGCCAACACCCGGCATCATGGTGTGGGGAGCGATCTCCTACACTGGCCGTACACCACTGGTGATCGTCGAGGGGACACTGAATAGTGCATGGTACATCCAAACCGTCATCGAACCCATCGTTCTACCATTCCTAGACCGGCAAGGGAACTTGCTGTTCCAACAGGACAATGCACGTCCGCATGTATCCCGTGCCACCCAACGTGCTCTAAAAGGTGTAAGTCAACTACCCTGGCCAGCAAAATCTCCGGATCTGTCCCCCATTGAGCATGTTTGGGACTGGATGAAGCGTCGTCTCACGCGGTCTGCACGTCCAGCACGAACGCTGGTCCAACTGAGGCGCCAGGTGGAAATGGCATGGCAAGCTGTTCCACAGGACTACATCCAGCATCTCTACGATCGTCTCCATGGGAGAATAGCAGCCTGCATTGCTGCGAAAGGTGGATATACACTGTACTAGTGCCGACATTGTGCATGCTCCGTTGCCTGTGTCTATGTGCCTGTGGTTCTGTCAGTGTGATCATGTGATGTATCTGACCCCAGGAATGTGTCAATAAAGTTTCCCCTTCCTGGGACAATGAATTCACGGTGTTCTTATTTCAATTTCCAGGAGTGTAGTTGACTGATGTTTGCCATTGTGTTCGTGTTGTATGTCACCTGTGCATTCCTTCCTTGGTGCATCTTGTGTCCATTGTGATTCTTCATATAATAACCTGTGGTGTCGTTTACCACAGGTATGACAGGAGCCCTATGATCATTCTTCAGACAGTTGTAGCACAAGTTGTTGCGCATCACAACAGCCTTGCGTTCACTACACGTGGCTTGTTTGAATCTGCTGCACTTGTGCAGTGCGTGGGGCTGGTAGCACATGACAGATGCAGTACCTGTAGCAACGTACGTCTGTTTCTAATGCCCAAACTGCTTGGTGTTGGGTGCATTCTGATGTTTATTAACAGTAGTGCCGTGACGAAGTGGTGCAATAGTCTTGGCTAAGGTTTACATTTATTCTCGAGAAATGCACACGTTTCTTTAAATGTTGGAAAGCTACTCGAACTCATTGCTTAAAGCTTCGTTTAGTAGTGCACGAAGCATACTTGAACATGACTTTGTCATTGCCGGTAGCGTCAGCAGTTTCTTTAACTGTGCTCATGCCATCAGTGGAGAATTATTGTATCTATTACAGACCAAATCAAAGGCTACCTTAAAGTCAGTATTAGTCACAGGGCGATGGGCAATTACATTGTGTGCTTCACCTGTTAATGAATTCAGCAAATGATGGTACCTAGCAATGTCCTCTAGTTCCTCGTCGTTTACTACGAGGCTCACAAATATGTCTTGAAAATTCCGGAATTGCGTTACATCGCCGTTAAATGATGGCAGTTTCATGGTGGGCAGCTTGATGCTACGTTTTGATACACTCAAGGAAGATCCAGCATCTTACGAAACCTTTTCAACTGCCTTTGTGTGATTCATTTGAATCGCTCTCATTTTTTTCGAGACTTCGAAGGCCATATTTTCGGAAGTTTCTGTGTCCTCAGCATGACTCTCTACATCTTCAAACAATTCGAGCTGTGGCTGTACGCCTTCATACTTCTCCAGGATTTGGCAACTGTTCTAGTCCGACAGTAATGTCCAAAGTGTCAGATTTGCCTGTTACATCGAATTCGTTTGCAAAATTTAACACCAATGTGAGGCTTGCTTTCGCTACAGAGCGTGTGGCTACAAGTTTCTCTCTTAATACTTCGTACATCATGGAAAGCTAGCGGTGGCAGGCAACAGCAGAAGCAGCAGTTACAGTGAGTCGGAATTACAGGAAGCAGGATAGCCAGACCAGGTACTTAACATTCAGATGTGTCGTCTAGACGCTGCAAGCTGCGTCTCCGTGTTGCTTCGTCAACACTCGTCGCTGCCGTTCCGCCGATGGATGGCTGTCGCTGCACGTTACTTCGTCGAATCCTTCACAATCCGGCAAGGGGGGCTAAAATGTTAGCATCCGTAGAGGAAAACGTAAATGTACTAGAGGACCATGAATTGAAGAGCACTGTACAATGGTTCGAATCCATTCAGATTGTAATGAAACACGAGAGTTGAGATAATCACTTATTATCCATAAGTAACTTAACAACCAAAAATACATCCTTGCCCCGAGCTAAGGACAGCCGTCCGACCGACAATCCATTCAGCACTGCCAAATCTCTCCTTCGCCGTGGCGAGTGTACCGTTAGGTGACCTTGGAGGGGTGTGGCCCGGTGGCCACTGTCCCTCATGTACAAATATCTCCAGACAGGGCAGCAATGTCCAGAGACTATGTCAAATGTAACGACCGAACAGGTACTGGCATTTACATTGAATATGCAGCGTAATTATCTCCTTTTCTTGCCCATATTAATCGAGAATCGATTGCATAGCAAACAGTCCCAGGTGCCTGTTCACGAAGGGGGTTAGGGGACAGATGCATAGAATTATAGACCAATACCATTGATGGGCATCTGTTGTATGATTCAAGAGAAAGTTCTGGGCTGAAACATTACGAGGAAAAGAAGTTTCTCTCACAGAAACAGAGCGGTTGAAAAACACAGCTCATGTGGAACACAGCTTCCTTTATTCACATAAGATAACAAGTGTATCGTCTTTGGACGATGATGAGGAAACGTGCAAAGATTACACCGGATTTACACTTGGTGTAATAAATGGTAGGTCACATTAAATGTGAATAAATGCAAGATAATGTAAATAAAAACAGAAAGAACCCCAAACATTCAAGATTAATTTCGAACGTCTAGAGAAACTCGCATTGAATAAGTATTTAGGAAGCGAACCAAGAATTGAAATGTAAAGCGTTAACCATGTAAAGCGAGCGGTGGGGAAGGTGAATGGAAAACTACATGAATACCCCGCAAGTCACCGTATGGCACGTGGCGGTGGGTGCCTGTACCGTTTCCTTTCCTCTTCCACTCGCAAATAGAGAGAGGGAAAAGCGACTATCTATATACCTCCCTAGATGTCGTAATTCCTAGCTTATCTTCGTGGTCATTACACGGAATGTACGTTGGCGGCAGTAGAATCATTCTGCAGTCAGCTTCAAACGCCCGTTCTCTAAATTTTCTCAGTAGTGTCCCTCGCCCCATTTCAGTTCATAGAGTATTTTCATAGTAATCTCTTGTTGATCAAACCTACTGGTGGCAAATATAGCAGGATGCCTCTGAATTGCTTCGATGTCCTTCCTCAATCCGACCTGGTAGAGATCCCTAACACTCGAGCAGTACTCAAGAATGGGGCTCACAAGGATGGGACACCTGGCCTTTTTTACAGATCAGTTACGATTTCGCAAAATTCTCCCGATAAACTGAAGTCGACCATTCGCCTTCCCTACTACCGACATTACACGCTCATTCAATTCCCAACGTTACGCCTAGGTACAAGGCATGTTTTTAAGTAAGGTCCATTTGAACATAAGTACACAACGAAAGGTTATTTCAAAAAAGTAAATTTATTTTCAGAAAGTACATACTTCACTCTATTTTTCGATATAGTTGCCAAGTCTGTTGAAACACGTATCATACCTCCCAACCAATTTTAAAATACCCTCTTCATAAAAACTTGCCACCTGCTCTGATAACCAGGAGTTCACTGCCGATTTCACGTCGTCGTCATCCATTGTAACGGTTGCCACTGAGGTGTTATTTGAGGTGGATGAACAGATGGTAATCGCTTGGTGCAAGATCAGGGCTGTAGGGTGGGTGGCCTAAAATTTCCCAGCCAAAACTGTCTAATAAATCGCGGGTCTGACCTGCAGTATGAGGTCTTGCATTGTCATGGAGAAGGACAATTCCGTTTGTCAGCACGCCGTGTCTTTTGGTTTGAATCGCTTTCCGTAGCTTTCTCAGGGTTTGGCGGTATGCTTCTGCGTTGATAGTCGTTCCTCGTTGCGTGAAGTCGACCAACAAAACACCGTGCCTATCCCAAAACTCCGAACAATGATTTTGCGCTGGGACAGAGTCTGTTGGGCCGGCCGGAGTGGCCGTGCGGTTCTAGGCGCTACAGTCTGGGGCCTAGCGACCGCTACGGTCGCAGGTTCGAATCCTGCCTCGGGCATGGATGTGTGTTCTAAGTTCTAGGTGACTGATGACCTCAGAAGTTAAGTCGCATAGTGCTCAGAGCCATTTGTACGGAGTCTGTTGGATCTTCACCTTTACAGGCGAGTGTGTGTCTCCATTCCACGTGCTGTTGCTTCGAATCGCGCGTGATATGCGAAATCCATGTTTCATCTCTAGTTGCGATCTGACTCAAGAAGCCATCAGCTTCTTCCTGATAATGAGTCAAAAACTTCATCGCACACTCAAATCTTTGGTTTTTGTGGTCCTCTGTTTTGGGACCCAAAGGGAGCACAGTTTCCTAAACTTTAGGTGTTCAGAAACAATGTTGTAAAACACTGATCTCGACAAGTCAGGAAATTCGTTTGAGAGACCTGTTATTGTGAAGCGCCTGTTCTCACGAATCCTCGTTTCAACTGAAGCCACCAAATCGTCTGTAATCAAAGAAGGGCGACCGGAGCGGTCCTCATCATGGACGTTGTCACGGCCTTCTTTGAATTCTCGTACCCACTTACGCACTTTGCTTTTACTCATAACAGTATCACCGTACACTTCACAAAAATGTCGATGAATTGCTGCAGCAGACAAATTCCTTGCTGACAAAAACCGTATCACTGAGCGAATCTCATACGCGGCGGGCGAGTTGATAGTCTTAAACATTTTGAAAGCACAGAACAGAACCGCACAGGTCACCTACAGACCTGAAACTGAACACAGTTGTTCCCGAGGCATGCCGGTACACGCCCCACGCGCTCGTCGCGGTATGCGCGCGAACTACTAGTGTCTACAACAAAACGGACCTTACTTAAAAAACATGCATAGATATTTGATCGACGTTACAGTCAAGCAGCACACCGTTAATATTAAATTCGAGCATAACAGGATTGTTTTTCCCACACAGCTGCATTAGCTTACTTTTTACACATTTAGAGCAAGCTGTCCTTCATCGTACCAAATGGAAATGGTATGTAAATCATCCTGTGTTCTCCTAAATAACTCATCGCCGATACTTTCCTGTACACTGGAGCGTCATCAGCAAGCAAGCACCTACCTGTCATATTGTTTATATACACTCCTGGAAATGGAAAAAAGAATTACCTCGAGGAAAACTACCTGTTGACACATAGTCAGCACGGATTCAGAAAATATCGTTCTTGTGAAACACAGCTATCTCCCTGTTCGCACGAAATAACGAGTGCTATCGACATGGTATCTCAAATTCATTCTATAATTTTAGATTTCCGGAAGGATTTTGACACCGTTTCGCAAAAGCGACTTGTAATCAAACTGCGTGCCTACAGAGAATCGTAGCAGTTTTGTTACCGGATTCGTGATTTCCCGTCAGAAAGGTCACAGTAAGCTGTCGCATACCGTCTCGTTAAGTCATCGGGCGATAAAAACCAACTGCAAAATACACTCCTGGAAATGGAAAAAAGAACACGTTGACACCGGTGTGTCAGACCCACCATACTTGCTCTGGACACTGCGAGAGGGCTGTACAAGCAATGATCACACGCACGGCACAGCGGACACACCAGGAACCGCGGTGTTGGCCGTCGAATGGCGCTAGCTGCGCAGCATTTGTGCACCGCCGCCGTCAGTGTCAGCCAGTTTGCCGTGGCATACGGAGCTCCATCGCAGTCTTTAACACTGGTAGCATGCCGCGACAGCGTGGACGTGAACCGTATGTGCAGTTGACGGACTTTGAGCGAGGGCGTATAGTGGGCATGCGGGAGGCCGGGTGGACGTACCGCCGAATTGCTCAACACGTGGGGCGTGAGGTCTCCACAGTACATCGATGTTGTCGCCAGTGGTCGGCGGAAGGTGCACGTGCCCGTCGACCTGGGACCGGACCGCAGTGACGCACGGATGCACGCCAAGACCGTAGGATCCTACGCAGTACCGTAGGGGACCGCACCGCCACTTCCCAGCAAATTAGGGACACTGTTGCTCCTGGGGTATCGGCGAGGACCATTCGCAACCGTCTCCATGAAGCTGGGCTACGGTCCCGCACACCGTTAGGCCGTCTTCCGCTCACGCCCCAACATCGTGCAGCCCGCCTCCAGTGGTGTCGCGACAGGCGTGAATGGAGGGACGAATGCAGACGTGTCGTCTTCAGCGATGAGTGTCGCTTCTGCCTTGGTGCCAATGATGGTCGTATGCGTGTTTGGCGCCGTGCAGGTGAGCGCCACAATCAGGACTGCATACGACCGAGGCACACAGGGCCAACACCCGGCATCATGGTGTGGGGAGCGATCTCCTACACTGGCCGTACACCACTGGTGATCGTCGAGGGGACGCTGAATAGTGCACGGTACATCCAAACCGTCATCGAACCCATCGTTCTACCATTCCTAGACCGGCAACGGAACTTGCTGTTCCAACAGGACAATGCACGTCCGCATGTATCCCGTGCCACCCAACGTGCTCTAGAAGGTGTAAGTCAACTACCCTGGCCAGCAAGATCTCCGGATCTGTCCCCCATTGAGCATGTTTGGGACTGGATGAAGCGTCTTCTCACGCGGTCTGCACGTCCAGCACGAACGCTGGTACAACTGAGGCGCCAGGTGGAAATGGCATGGCAAGCCGTTCCACAGGACTACATCCAGCATCTCTACGATCGTCTCCATGGGAGAATAGCAGCCTGCATTGCTGCGAAAGGTGGATATACACTGTACTAGTGCCGACATTGTGCATGCTCTGTTGCCTGTGTCTATGTGCCTGTGGTTCTGTCAGTGTGATCATGTGATGTATCTGACCCCAGGAATGTGTCAATAAAGTTTCCCCTTCCTGGGACAATGAATTCACGGTGTTCTTATTTCAATTTCCAGGAGTGTATAAAGGGCACTCATGTGAAAACGAGAGAGGTGGGAAGAAAGTAAGTAAACTTTATTATTTCAAACGTAACAGCTATTTATCTCACTATGTGACGAGATGGAAAATACTCCGTGGAGAAACGTTTGCGGTTGGCTCAGAAACCGTGAGTGCACTCAGGTATGCATCTCCTCGTCCGACGCAAATCGACGACCATGAATGTCTTCCTTCAGCGCTACAACAATAAGGGAATCGCAAGGGGGATGTCGGGACTGTATGGAGGACGTGTAACGGCTTTCCTGCGAAAGTTCTGCAGCGTTATCGAAACAATCTTGGCAACTTGTCTGCCCGCCCACATTCCCGTTCTCCCCCCAAGTCATTTACAAAATTTTGGATTCCTGAAGATAGACATTCGTGACCGTCATTTTGATTCCGATGAAGAGCTGCACGTCTGGGCACAATCAAGGTTTCGTGGGCAGCCACAATGCTTTTTTCATGAAGACACTGACTGTCATTTCTCACAGTCTGATAAATGTATTAACGGTTATGGCGATTAATTTTCACATATAAAATTGTTTGTCCATCTGTCTCGTTTTCATTTGACTACCACTTATATACAGAGAATAAGAATGGTGCTATCACACAGTTTGGGGCACTCCTCACCACAGCCTTGCCTCTGATGAACACTCACTGTCCAGGACAACGTACCGGGTTCCATTACTTGGAAAGTCTTCCACCACTCACATATCTGAGAAGTCATTCCGTAAACTCGGACCTTAGTTGAGAGTCTGCTGCGGAGCACTGTGTCACACGCTTTCCAGAAATACAGGAATATGCAATCATTGTGTTGCTCATCACACATGCTTTGCAGGATATCGTCCGAGAAAAGGAGCAAGCTGAATTTCGGACGAGCGGCGCTTTCTAAATCCGTACTGATATGTGTACAAAAGCGTTTCTGTCTCAAGAACCTTTATTTTATTCGAACTGAGAGTATTTTCAAGAATTCTGCAGCAGATCGACGTTTAGGATATTGATTCGCAATCATGGGGGTTCGTTCTTGTATCCTTCTTGTATACAGGAGCTACCTCCGTTTTTTTCCTGTCATTTGGGACTCTCAGTTGGGCGAGAGATTCACGACACATCCAAACTAAGTAAAGGGCTATTGCTCGTTGTAAACCCGAATTGCGGCGTTCCATCCGGGCCTGGCGATTTACTTGTTTTCAACTTTCTTCTTATAGCCAAGGATGCATATTTCCATGTCCTGCATGTGGGATTCTGTGCGACGATCAAACGATGGTACGTCTGTACGATTCTCCTTCATGAATGATTTTTTAAAACTGAAATTTAAAACGTCAGCATTCCATTTGCTGTATTCAGTTGCCGTACCACACTGGTCGATGAGCGACTGACTAAAAGCCTTCGATCCACTGTGTGGTTTTACGTAGGAACAGAATTTATCGGCATGATCGTTAGGTAACATAAGTTGTTTATGCTTCACGCATCGCTCTTTTTATTGATGCAAGAATTTCTACTAACTGCTATCTGTCGACATTTCTGAATCGTTTTTTGAATCGAGTGTGCATCAATCACTGATTCCTCAGCATTTCTTGAATTTTGTTGTTAATCCACTGTCCCGAGCATAACCCACTTACCCGTCAGAAACTTATCCAGAGCGCGATTTACAATTAGTTAAAACTAATGCCCCCTAAGTCAATCATATTGCAATTACATGATGGCCACTAACTAAGAAGGATGCCGCCAACTGATATCAAAAGGAATAACAGGTGGATAACACTGTCAATAAATAAAGAAGACAGCTCGCAAAACACTCGACGATCCATCCTTGAATTTTTCTCGATATGTGTGGGACACATTCCATTGAAATTTATGTCGAATACTAAGGTGTACCATATCCTAGCGGTGGAAAAAATTTAAACGGCTACGTGAATGCAGTCGAAAGATATGGCCTTTTATGTCACATATTGCACTAAAAGGCGTTCGTACTCAAAAAAATGTCACATATAATTAGAAACTATGTAGGGAAGTTAATCAACAGCAATGGAGGGTTTTCTTAAATCTCGTCAAGCAACAATGGTGGTAGGGTGTTTATAGTGCCGATAACGTAGATGACAAATATAATGTTTTCCTTAACATATTTCTCATGCACTTTGAGAGTTGCTTTCCATTAGAACGTTCTAAACGGGGCACCAGCAGTAAAAGGCAGCCTGGGTGGCTGACTAGTGGGATAAGGATATCATGTAGAACAAAGTTGGAATTATATCAAAATGTTAGAAGTAGTCACAATCAGGCTACAATAGCCCATTACAAACAGTACTGTAAGGGGCTTAAAATGTTATTAGGAAGGCAAAGGGTATGTAGTAGGCAAATCGAATAGTTAATTCGTAGGATGAAATTAAAACCATATAGCCAGTTGTGAAGGAAGTGTCTGGTCAGCAGCACAAGGTCGTCGATATAAAGTCACTTCACAGTAAAAATATTTCTGTTACCGATAAATCAGATATAAGTACAGTATTTAACAATCATTTTCTGACCATTGCTGGTGAATTAAATAAAAGATTGATGTCTGAAATACTCCTCTGTGATACAAACAAGGAGGAGATAGAGTCAATAATTAAATCACGAAACACTAAGGACTCTCACGGATATGATGGAGTGCCTAGCAGTATATTAAAGTACTGTGCTGCACATGTTAGCCCTGAATTTTCCATATCTGTAATTCTTCCTTTAGGAATGGTCAGTTTCCTGAACGATTAAAGTGTTCAGTAGTAAAGCCGCTTTATAAAAAGGAAGAAAGGGATAATGTAGACAATTTTGGACCTATTTCTATGTCATCAGTGTTTACTAAAGTTATTGAAAAGGCTGTATATATAAGGACAATTGATCATTTTATATCACATAATTTGCTATCAAATGTACAGTTCGGCTTTAGAAGTCGCTTAACAACTGAAAATACTATGTTGTCTTTTCTGTGTGAGGTACTGGATGGGTTAAACACAAGGTTTCGAACGCTATGCATATTTTTTTTATTTAAGTAAGGCATTTGATTGTGTTGATCACAAAATATTGCTCCAGAAGTTGAACCATTACGGAGTATGGGGAGTAGATCACAATTGGTTCAGCTCTTACATTAGCATCAGACACAAAAAGGTCATTATTCACAGTGTTGACAATGGCTGTGATGTGAGGTATGAGTGGGGTAGGTCAGATGGGGGTGCCCCAGGGATCAGTGTTGGGGCCACTCCTGTTCCTTATTTGTTGTTGTTGTTGTTGTGGGCTTCAGTCCTGAGTCTGGTTTGATGCAGCTCTCCATGCTACTCTATCATGTGTAAGCTTCTTCATCTCCCAGTAACTACTGCAACCTACATCCTTCTGAATCTGCTTAGTGTATTCATCTCTTGGTCCCCCTCTACGATTTTTACCCTCCACGCTGCCCTCCAAAAATTGGTGTTCCCTCGATGTCTCAGAACATGTCCTACCAACCGATCCCTTCTTCTAGTCAGGTTGTGCCACAAGCTCCTCTTCTCCCCACTTCTATTCAATACCTCCTCATTAGTTATGTGATCTACCCATCTAATCTTTAGCATTCTTCTGTAGCACCACATTTCGAAAGCTTCTCTTCTCATCTTGACCAAACTGTTTATCGTCCATGTTTCACTTCCATACATGGCTACACTCCATACAAATACTTTTAGAAACGACTTCCTGACACTTAAGTCTATACTCGATGTTAAATTTTTCTTCTTCAAAAACGCTTTTCTTGCCATTGCCAGTCTACATTTTATATCCTCTCTACTTCGACCATCATCAGTTATTTTGCTCCCCAAATAGCAAAACTCCTTTACTACTTTAACTGTCTCATTTCCTAATATAATTCCCTCAGCATCACCCGATTCGACTACATTCCATTATCCTCGTTTTGCTTTTGTTGATGTTTATCTTATAACCTCCTTTCAAGACGCTGTCCATTCCGTTCAGCTGCTCTTCCAAGTCCTTTGCTGTCTCTGACAGAATTACAATGTCATCGGCGAACCTCAAAGTTTTTATTTCTTCTCCATGGATTTTAATACCTACTCCGAATTTTTCTTTCGTTTCCTTTACTGCTTGCTCAATATACAGATTGAATAACATCGGGGATAGGCTACAACCCTGCATCACTCCCTTCCCAACCACTGCTTCCCTTTCATGTCCCTCGACTCTTGTAACTGCCATCTGGTTTCTGTACAAATTGTAAATAGCCTTTCGAACCCTGTATTTTATCCCTGCCACCTTCACAATTTGAAAGAGAGTATTCCAGTCAACATTGTCAAAAGCTTTCTCTAAGTCTACAAATGCTAGAAACGTAGGTTTGCCTTTCCTTAATCTAGCTTTTAAGATATGTCGTAAGGTCAGGTTTGCCTCACGTGTTCCAATGTTTCTACGGAATCCAAACTGATCTTCCCCGAGATCGGCTTCTACTGGTTTTTCCATTCGTCTGTAAAGAATTCGCGTTAGTATTTTGCAGCCGTGACTTATTAAACTGATAGTTCGGTAATTTTCACATCTGTAAACACCTGCTTTCTTTGGGATTGGAATTATTATATTCTTCTTGAAGTCTGAGGGTATTTCGCCTGTCTCATACATCTTGCTCACCAGATGGTAGAGTTTTGTTAGGACTGGCTCTCCCAAGGCTGTTAGTAGTTCTAATGGAATGTTGTCTACACCCGGGGCCTTGTTTCGACTCAGATCTGTCAGTGCTCTGTCAAACTCTTCACGCAGTATCATATCTCCCATTTCATCTTGTCGATCTCATTTTTGAGAAGTTTGTATTCCTTTTTGCCTGCTTCATTTACTGCGATTTTATATTTTCTCCTTTCATCAATTAAGTTCAATATTTCTTCTGTTACCCAAGGATTTCTAGCAGCCCTCGTCTTTTTACCTACTTTATCCTCTGCTGCCTTCACTACTTCATCCCTCAAAGCTACCCATTCTTCTTCTACTGTATTTCTTTCTCCCATTCCTGTCCATTGTTCCCTTATGCTCTCCTTGAAACTCTCTACAACCTCTGGTTGTTTCAGTTTATCCAGGTCCCATCTCCTTAAATTCCCACCTTTTTGCAGTTTCTTCAGTTTTAATCTACAGTTCATAACTAATAGATTGTGGTCAGAGTCCACATCTGCCCCTGGAAATGTCTTACAGTTTAAAACCTGGTTCCTAAATCTCTGTTTTACTATTATATAATCTATCTGATACCTTTTAGTATCTCCAGGGTTCTTCCATGTATACAACCTTCTTTTATGATTCTTGAACCAAGTGTTATCTATGATTAAGTTATTCTCTGTGCAAAATTCTACCAGGCGGCTTCCTCTTTCATTTCTTCCCCCCAACCCATATTCACCTACTACGTTTCCTTCTCTCCCTTTTCCTACTGCCGAATTCCAGTCACCCATGACTATTAAATTTTCGTCTGCCTTCACTACCTGAATAATTTCTTTTATTTCATCATACATTTCTTCAATTTCTTCGTCATCTGCAGAGCTAGTTGGCATATAAACTTGTACTTCTGTGGTAGGTGTGGGCTTCGTGTCTATCTTGGCCACAATAATGCGTTCACTATGCTGTTTGTAGTAGCTTACCCGCACTCCTATTTTTTTATTCATTATTAAACCTACTCCTGCATTACCCCTATTTGATTTTGTATTTATAACCCTGTATTCGCCTGACCAAAAGTCTTGTTCCTCCTGCCACCGAACTTCACTAATTCCCACTATATCTAACTTTAACCTATCCATTTCCCTTTTTAAATTTTCTAACCTACCTGCCCGATTAAGTGATCTGACATTCCACGCTCCGATCCGTAGAACGCCAGTTTTCTTTCTCCTGATAACGACATCGTCCTGAGTAGTGCCTGCCCGGAGATCCGAATGGGGGACTATTTTACCTCCGGAATATTTTACCCAAGAGGACGCCATCATCATTTAACCATACAGTAAAGCTGCATGCCCTCGGGAAAAATTACGGCCGTAGTTTCCCCTTGCTTTCAGCCGTTCGCAGTACCAGCACAGCAAGGCCGTTTTGGTTAGTGTTACAAGGCCAGATCAGTCAATCATCCAGACTGTTGCCCCTGCAACTACTGAAAAGGCTGCTGCCCCTCTTCAGGAACCACACGTTTGTCTGGCGTCTCAACAGATACCCCTCCGTTGTGGTTGCACCTACGGTACGGCTATCTGTATCGCTGAGGCACAAAAGCCTCCACACCAACGGCAAGGTACATGGTTCATGGTTCAGAGGGTTCCTTATTTATATAAATGATATGCCCTCCAGTATTACGGGTAACTCTAAAATATTTCTTTTTTCTGATGATACTAGCTTGGTAGTAGAGGATGCTGTGTGCAAATTGGCTCGGTTTCAAATAGTGCAGTTCATGACATAATTTAATGGTCTGTAGAAAATATACTAACTCTAAATCACCGTAATACTCAGTTTATATAGTTTGTGATACACAATTCAACAAAACCCAACGTTTTAATTTCACAGAATGGGCATTTGATTAGTGAAACTGAACAATTCAAACTTCTAGGTGTTCAGATAGATAGTAAACTGTCGTGGAAAGCCCACGTTCAGGATCTTGTTCAAAGACTTAATGCTGCCATTTTTACTATTCGAACGGTATCTGAAGTCAGCGAAAATTAGTCTATTTTGCTATCTTAATTCCCTTATATCGTATGGTATTATATTTTGGGGTAACTCTTCCTATTCTAAAAGGATATTTTTGGTTCAGAAACAGGCGGTTCGGGCAAAAAGTGGTGTAAGTTCACGAACCTCTTGCCGACCCCCGTTCACGAGTAACTTGACATTGGCCTCTCAATATGACAGTAAGGAATATATATATATATATATATATATATATATATATATATATATATATATATATATTCCTTACTGTCATTTCTTGTTAACTCACTCAGTTAATACTTGGCAGAAATCAAACCTGCATTTGGATCGGACTTCCTTAACTCTTGTGCAGAAAGGTGTGCAGTATACTGCTGCATCCATTTTCAGTAAGCTACCACAAGAATTCAAAAATATTAGCTGTAATCCACGCATTCTCTGATCGAAACTGAAGAATTTCCTCATGGTCAGTTCTTCTGTTCTGTCGAGGAGTTCCTTGAAAAATGAAGCTCATTTTTATTGTATTGTTGTTGCGTTTACTTAAACTTATGGCTTGACTTTTTTCGGGTTCATAAACATTTTTTTTTCTGGTACTACTTTTACGTTGTAAATTCATGTACTGACACGTTCCATGAACTTGAAGATTTGCTCCTCAATTTGGTCCTACGGAACTTGAAGTGTAAATAAAATAAAACAAAAAATATATTGATACTCGCAATGTCACTCATCAGAATCTATAGGGTACTTTCCTTTCACCTAGCGTCATGATATTTAAAAAGAAGAAAGGTACACAGTACAAGTTACTGAAAAAACTGAAAACTGTTCATTTGTTATTATAACACATAAAAAGTATTTTTTGTCATTGGTTGTGCGTCTGTCTGTCAGGAACGGGTAGAGGTATCAGATATTAAGATTCACGGTTCCTTGGCAGTGTAAAATATTTAAGCTCCCAAGTCAATGCAGTGAAAAGATACCGTCATTTACGTATTTTGATTCTCGCAGACTCCCTCTTCAAAACCTACAGTATAGACGAACTACCTATATACAGTATTAAATTTATATGGAACTCTCAGAAAGCGAGTCCTGCTTGCACATGTCCGGTTTTTTATTTCGAATTCAGTGGCTTGTTTTGAGCAACATCCGTGGCAGATAAGAAGGCTGTCGACCTGAGTTACATCTGCTGCATGAACAAGCCGCGTGAAATTCCATTCACGTAACATTTGAGGATTAATCGCCTGGAGTACGTGCAACTGATAGCGATTACAGTGTTGCACTCAAGGTCACTTCAACACTCCGAGTACTTTCGACATTGTGTTTGTGAGTTTCTCCACAACAGGGGATAGAAGTGTCTTCGTTTACTTGGATTGTTAATTCGGACCAAACCGTTTACGAGTATTTTTTGTTACAGAGATGCCGTCATTCTTGGAATGGCACTTTATATGTTAGAGTAACACATCAGACCTATCCATATTGATATATAGCATCGACCAAGCTGACTATAATCAAGTAATGGAAACGTATTTCTTCAATTGGGTATCGGTAGGTTTACAGAATAAAGAAAAAATATTAGACATAAAACATGCAATTCGTTATCCAATCACATTAATGTGAATACCTCCCAAGAGCCTGAGTAACCCCGCGAGGTGTTCTGTAATAGAGCCAGTGAGGTTCTGGGAAGTAGACTCCAGTGCCGTTGGCAGCTGCGCTACGTTTCTCGGTTGAACATCAATGGCGTGGACAACCCGGTCAAGGTGGTCCTACAGATTCTCTTTTGGGTCTAAATCCAGCGAGTTTGGTGACCAGTGGAGTACGATAAACTCATTCTGTTGCTCTTCGAACCACGCACGTACACTGCGTGTTTTGTGACTTTTGCACTGTCCTGCTGGTAGATGAGGAAAAACAAACGGCGTGTGGGGGTGTACATGATCCATAAAGATAGATGCATACTTGTGTTGATCCATTATTTGTTGTTCGATTCCGGGCGGGGTCAGGGATTTTCTCTGCCTCGTGATGACTGGGTGTTGTGTGATGTCCTTAGGTTAATTAGGATTAAGTAGTTCTAAGTTCTAGGGGACTGATGACCATAGATGTTAAGTCCCATAGTGCTCAGAGCCATTTGATCCATTATTTGTTCCAGAATGATCAGGTCACTCAGAGAATGCCACGGTACTTTCAAACCTTTTCTTAAGAATTTACTTTATTTACTAGCGATTCATCAAGAACATTAACACATTTAATCACACTATGTGAGCGTGGAAGTAGTTGCTAGGGAGTAACTGATGAAATCAAAATGAAATTGCTTTAAACAAATGGGAATTTTATTCCTAAAACCTTTTTTTTAAAAAACAGATTTAAAATTATAAGCAGAAAAGCACCCTCTAAATACGAAGTTACAATTTAATCAGAGGCAGAAAGAAACACATTTTTGAGTGTATGAGCTTTCGGGCTGAGAATCTTGCCGCTCCCTTTTGACACGGCCGTAGTCACGATCGCTGACAACAACCTCTGAAAGACTACGCAGGTGCAAATCTGCAACACATTAGATTACCTTAAAGTAAAAGTTTTAACAATTCACAAAAGCACACAAACTATGCAACCCATAGGAGGGATGGAAATGGTACAAAACACTAAAATTATAAGATTAACTTGCCACCGAAGGTGCAACTTGATTTCACCTTCTAAGAAATGTCTTACGGTTGAAGGGTGGTAACTTTATATAGTAAAATGACCATTTAAGTAAAAGCCCATGAAATGCAATCTTACATAAAATTATACAAGGTTGGCCAAACATGCTCTACAGTACACATACACCGCATCTCAAGATGATAGGCAAGATAAAAACATATTTCAGGAATTAGGCCGTTACACTTCAAGCAATGAATTCGTTAACACACCAAATCCGACAAACATGACAGAGGCAGCTATTAACGTACAGCAGATTGATAGGGAGATTACCGAACAACCCGAACCGCAGGTTGCTCTAACCCGCCCCTACTCCACAAGGGAAAAACGGACCACCCAATTTGTAAATAACCACCTTCCCGCGGGTGGGTAAACGGAGAAGAATGATGGGACGACCTCAAAACAAAGCGGCTGGTGACCTCCCCAAGAAAACAAGTAGAATTTAACAAGTAAATGAAACAACATATCACCAATCACTTAACTTCTAATAAACTGCGATTTCTGGCGAAGACCTGGCGCAGCACCCCGAAAACGCTCTCCCGAACCGTCCGCTGCCAGCCGCTTCAACGGACGCAGGAAGGCGCGCAGATCTCCCGTCTCACGGCGTCGCAGCTGGCACCGGCCAGACCGATGTCGTGGGTTGACTCTCGTTGCCCTTGCTATACGGCGCGACCCACTGGACTCACGTGGCGACCTCACATGCGCCGAAGCTCAAGGCGGACAAGTCATCTTGTGTCAGTGCGCGACCGACCAACCGATCGATCCAAACGCTAATGACCGTTGCCTGAACAACTCGAGCAGACTGACGGCCTAACGCGCCGACTCAGATGCAGCAACTATGCCCCCGACGGGCGACCACTCGTTGAGTTCCCTCACTGCGCCACAAATTCGGACGAGAGACAGAATAGCAAGCTGGGGACGAGAGACTGACCCCAGACTGACTCCAGACTCAACCAGACTCACCGCGACTGACAACTGGCGAGCTCATAGCGCCGCTTAAATGCACGTGAACAAGCTACCTTTCTCCTTTCCTATCAGAGGGAGACACCAAAGCTGCGATTGCCACAGCGGCGGCACCGCCAAAAACGGAGGGCGACTGCTTCACACTACGCGCTGCGCCGCGCTCTTCAAAACAGGAATTTTTTCCACGGCTCAGCCACGAATCCATTGCCCAGATCATAACGCTCCTTCCTGATTGCAGGGAGTCTGCTTTCAGACGATTCATGCCCGCACACGTGAACGGCCATCTGTCTGATGAAACATAAAACGCACTTCATTTGAAGAGGCCATTTGTCGCCACTCAGAGGATGTCCAGTTACAATACTGGCGTGCAAATTCCAGCCTTCGTCACCGATGAACAGCAGTCTGCACAGGTACATGAAACTGTGCCTTCTGCAGAGGCCCATATGCAGCAACGTTCGCTGGTCGGCCGTTGAGGGGACACTGTCGGTAGCCCTGTGGTTCATCTGGGCGGTCAGTTTTTTGACAGTTGCACGTCTATTCGCCCGTACACGTCTCCGCATTCGTCGTTCAGCTCTGTCACATATGGCGCGTGGTGCCTCACCGTTGCCTCGACGCCGATTTTGGATAGCGCCATTTTTCCATGCACTGTATACTTGAACCTCGGTAATAAGCGAACGTGTTACAAACTCAGCCGCTTCAGAATTGATTCCATCCTTGCCATAAGTCAAATTATCATGCTCTTTTGGACAGACAAGTTGCTCCGTTTCCGTATTATGAGAACGAGTGCATTTTTTCTCCATGTCCCCCCTTCCTCTCCCCACGACACGCTTTCTATACCCTCGGCTGCTAATGCTGCCACATGCCGTCTGTGAGCTGTTGTTGTACGTTGACGTTGAACATAGGGGGCCGGCAGATTAATGTGACTGGACCGCTTATATCAGTTCCTGGCCATGCCCATCGACTAGTACCGGTCGCTATTGTGAAGGCGAGCGTCGGTTTTCCTGTTTCCGGGGTACAGAGACTATTCTCCGAACTAGATTTAATGAGCAGGCCTTCCCTTAATCCAGCTAAACGTTGGTGGTTTGGCCATTTCTGTTTTCAAAGGCAAGAGATTTCCTCAGGATGGTTGGTGTTTCTCAATTTCCTTTAGAAAAGACTCTTCTTGCATGGCTGGCAGGATACAGCATCTTCCAGCAAGTACTATAGACATTAGCAAAAAATGGTCAATTGAAGTGCTTACATTGTGCTCTGGAGGCTGACTGGCTGAAAGATCTGCATGTTAAAATAATTTCTTAGAGCAATTTTGTTGCTCACTAACTAGGGGACCCTCCATACTGTAAATGACGGAATTTGATGTGCTTCAAATGTGTTGTAGAGGCACTTACCCTGGGTATCTGGTTATCCGGTGTTCTAGCGGCGGGCCTTGGTTTCTGAGTAAATCAATTTTGAAGTTCATTTCGGGCTTTGTATATCCGTAACAATATATGTATTCCGAGCAAGTCAGCATAGCGCAGCGGTGAAGGTTCACGGCTACCGCGCAGTAGCTACCGTGTTCGAATCCTGCTCATGTACTTTTTTTCAAAATCGACCGAATTTTTCAATTTTATTTCAAAGAATATCAACAAACAGTGTAAGGTGTGCGGAATTATAAAGATATATTCAGTTATTAATTTTTTCTGTCATACAATATTACAAAATTTTTCATCGTCCACATTGCTTGATGTGCCAGAACAATTTTGTGGGTGATATTTATCATAGCAACAACCGAAGAACAAATTTCCGCAGCACCACGTGCATTTTATGAAAGCAACCGTCTTGCAGGCGCACGGTTTCTTCATGAGCGATACCGGGAAACACAATTCTTTTATATTCAAAAAGAGTTCTCTCTCATCCGCTAATTTCGATGCGAACCATGTGTATCTAATAATGCTTTCAAAATTAGGTGCGCTGAATTGATGTGGGATTAGCGAATGTAATTTTATCGAATCTTCTACAACATATTCGAAGCACTTCAAAATCCGTGATTTACAGTGTGGAGGGTCCCTTTGTAAGTAGGACAGTCAGCCGGCAGCTGTCGCAAGGGTAATACGGGAACCTTGTGCCCCATGGGGTAGGGCTGAAAAAGTACTGGGTGTCTGAAAACGGGAGTGAGTGATGCTCAATGGTCAGTAAAGCTTTTTCTCTGGTCTTTCCGAAATAGGGAGCGGCGTAATGAGCATTAGTTAAGTGGGCAGAGGTTTCATATCAAAAAGTGGAAACATCACCTAGCTGGAGGAAATGTTTGATAACAAAAGAAGGACTTGGGTGTGGTTATGTAGAAGACAGATTCTAATTGTTCTAGTGGAAGCTTGTGTTTTTGATGTGTCATTCTCCATTTTAAATTCAGATTATTATCCTGTTATGTGTATGGGTACTATAAACTGAGGCGACAAAAGTCATGTAAAGCGATATGCACAGATGGCTGTAGTATCATGTACACAAGGTGTAAAAGGGCAGTGCATTGGCAGAGCTTTCGTTTGTTCTCCGGCGATTTGTGTGAAAAGGGTTTCGACGTGGCTATGGCGGCACGACGGCAATTAACAGACTTTGAATTCGGGTTGGAAGTTGGCGCTAGATGCAAGGGAATTCGTTAGGGAATTCAATATTGCGAGGTCCACAGAGTCAAGAGTGTACCAAGAATAGCAAATTTCGGGCCTTGGCTCTCACAGCGAACAGCTGAGTGGGTGATGGCCTTCGCTTAATGATGGAGAGCAGTGACGTTTGGGTAGAGTTATCAGAGCTAATACAAAAGCGACACTGCTTGGAATACCCACAGAAATCAATGTGGGACGTACGACGAACGTATCCGTTAGGACAGTGCGGCGAAATTTGGTGCTAATGGGCTGTGGTGACTGACGTGAGTTCCTTTGTTAAAACCACGACATCACCTGCAGCACCTCTCCTGGGCTCGTGACCATATCGGATGAACCGTAGGAGACTGAAAAAATGACTCTGAGCACTATGGGACTTAACATCTATGGTCATCAGTCCCCTAGAACTTAGAACTACTTAAACCTAACTAACCTAAGGACATCACACAACACCCAGTCACCACGAGGCAGAGAAAATCCCTGACCCCGCAGGGAATCGAACCCGGGAATCCGGGCGTGGGAAGCGAGAACGCTACCGCACGACCACGAGCTGCGTACTGGGACTGAAAAGCCGTGTTCTGGTAAGAGCTGATGGTAGGATTCGAGTGTGGCGCAGACCCCATGAAGTCGTGGACCGAGTTGTCAACGAGACACTGGTAGTGGCTTCATGATGTTGTGGCCTGTGTTTACATGGAATGGTCTGGTCCAACTGAACCGTCGTTGACTGTAATCGTTTATGTACCGCTACTCGGAGACCATTTCCTGTCATTCGTGGACTTAGTGTTCCCAAACAAAGACTGAATTTTTGTGGATGACAATGTGTCATGTCAGTGAGCCGCAATTGTTCGCGACTGGCTTGAAGAACATTTAGGACAATTCGAGCTAATGATTTGGCCACCCAGATCGCCTGACATGAATCCCATATAATATTTATGGGACTAATCGAGAGATCACTTCGTGCACAAAATCCTCCACCGGCAACCCTTTCGCAATTATGGAAGCCTACAAAGGCAGCATGGCTCAGTATTTCTGCAGGGGACTTCCAACGACTTGAGTCCATGCCAAGTCCATTTGCTGCACCACGCCAGGCAAAAGGAGATTCGACACAACACTAGAAGTCACTAGAAGCTATCAAAAATGGTTCAAATGGCTCTGAACACTATGGGACTTAACATCTATGGTCATCAGTCCCCTAGAACTCAGAACTACTTAAACCTAACTAACCTAAGGACATCACACACAGCCATGCCCGAGGCAGGATTCGAACCTGCGACCGTAGCAGTCGCGCGGCTCCGGACTGAGCGCCTAGAACCGCTAGACCACCGCGGCCGGCACTAGAACCTATCCCATGACTTTCGACACATCAGTGTAAACCGGTTGGAGACGGTGTAGAGACTGTTGTGCTCGTTTTCCCGTCGAGCTAGCGGATCTGGGAGCATTCTGGAAGTAGTCGTATTGCTACAGGGTACCGGTCAGTTATACAGAAGAACTGACCATTTTAATCATGTCTCACAGGTCAAAACAAGGCCGACGACTCTTATTTAGCCTGAGACAGTATATGTGTAGCAGAGCGTAGAAAGAATCCGGGACCGCCAAGAAACGTTTCCGCAGAAGTCTACTGTGCAATATGTCACATAATTTGTCTTAAACACTGCACTGAGCTTAGGCACTGAATAAGACACGTCAGATATTTGTTTCATGGAAATGAACGTGACCAATGAGATGCAAGATCGCATTCTACGTCACAAGCAGAATTTGAATCACGCCATATTGAATTTTCAGTTGAAGCCCATATTTGGTGGGTTTTATATTGCGGCATACGTCCTGCGAATACATGCTCTGTCTAAAAGCACCGGCAAATTGAGAAACTCTCGGAAACGGGCCGTTATTTGAACAATTTGTTGCAGTAAAATGGCGGAGAATGTCATATTGGTTGTCAAGGAATCTTTATTATTTAGCTGTTTTCGTATTGTGAAAGAATGCCGTTTCAAAAGCGCGTCATTCTTGGTTCTGTTTGTAAATGCCAGTTAATAACATATCAACGATTAAAACCTTCAGGAAATCGCAACAAAATGACATTTTCGTATGTTACACTAGTCCACGTTAGAAAAACAAAGAGAGGCACACAGACACGAAGGCAAATGCAGTTGGTCCACTTCCTGCTACATCCAAATATTTTTTATTCACATTTGTGTTTTCTGAAAGATTCTGGAACTTTCTTACGAACTTAACAGAAGTATGCTGAGTAAAAGCTGATGTTATGTAATGTCAGGAATATGGATTGCAAGAATACTTTCTGTGTCTCTGGCTGATTCGATCACAACTCAGTATTTCTTTATGCGCCCTAAAAAATTTCTAAGTTGTGGGATACATAATAAATACTGTTTATGAGTGCGCGCGCCCACTTGCGCGCATACACACACACACACACACACACACACGCACACACACACACTTACATGATGTGAAGAAAATATAACAGTAATATTTTTCTGGCTTTATCTACGAGAGAGCTTACACCTCTTGCTGTAGGATATTTATCATTTTGTTGCTTCAGGTCCTGTATTTCACATCTGAAAATTCTGATACTGAATACAAGCAGTGATCTAGTAAGAATTACCTTAGGGTTTTGCTAAAATGTGAGAAGGATGAAATATTTTTGATGTTATGCAGAAGGCAATCGTAACTTTTTACCGCACTGGAACTACCGGTAGCTCAGATACTTACTGAGTGAACATGAAACATTTTTATACCTGATAAAATGACAAAAAATAATAAAATAATGAATAGGAAAATAGGAATGCGGATAAGCTACTGCAGACAGCATAGTGAACGCATTATTGTGGCCAAGATAGATACGAAACCCACGCCTACCACAGTAGTACGAGTTTATATGCCAACTAGCTCCGCAGATGACGAAGAGATTGATGAAATGTATGATGAGATAAAAGAAATTATTCAGATAGTGAAGGGAGACGAAAATTTAATAGTCATGGGTGACTGGAACTCGATATTAGGAAAAGGAAGGGAAGGAAACGTAGTAGGTGAATATGGAATGGGAGTAAGGAATAAAAGAGGAAGCCGCCTGGTAGAATTTTGCACAGGGCATAACTTAATCATAGCTAACACTTGGTTCAAGAATCATAAAAGAAGGTTGTATACATGGAAAAAGCCTAGAGATACTGGAATGTCTCAGATAGATTACATAATGGTAACACAGAGATTCAGGAACCAGGTTTTAAATTGTAAGAAATTTCCAGGGGCAGATGTGGACTCTGACCACAATCTATTGGTTATGAACTGTAGATTAAAACTGAAGAAACTGCAAAAATGTGGGAATTTTCGGAGATGGGACCTGGATAAACTGAAAGAACTAGAGGTTGTAGAGAGTTTCAGAGAGAGCATTAGGGAACGATTGACAAGAATGGGGGAAAGAAATACAGTAGAAGAAGAATGGGTAGCTTTGAGAGATGAAATAGTGAAGGTAGCAGAGTATCAAGTAGGTAAAAAGACGAGGGCTAATAGAAATCCTTGGGTAACAGAGGAGATACTGAATTTAATTGATGAATGGAGAAAATACAAAAAATGCAGCAAATGAGGCAGGAAAAAAGGGATACAAACGTCTCAAAAATGAGATCGACAGGAAGTGAAAAATGGCTAAGCAGGGATGGCTAGAGGACAAATGTAAGGATGTTGAGGCACATATCAGTAGGGGTAATGCCTACAGAAAATTAAAATGACCTTTGGAGAAAAGAGAACCACTTGCACGAATATCAAGAGCTCAGATGGAAACCAAGTTCTAAGCAGGGTCTATCCAAAGACGATGTTCTTGAGGACAATATTATAGTAATGGAAGAGAATGTAAATGAAGATGAAATAGGAGCTGTGATACAGCGTGAAGAGTTTGACAGAGCACTGAAAGACCTAAGTCGAAACAAGGCCCCGGGAGTAGACAACATTCCATTAGAACTACTGACAGATTTGGGAGAGCCAAGCCTAACAATAATCTACCATCTAATGAGCAAGATGTATGAGCCAGGCGAAATACCCTCAGACTTCAAGAAGAATATAATAATTCCAATCCCAAAGAAAGCAGGTGTTGACAGATGGGAAAATTACCGAACTATCAGATTAATAAGCCACGGCTGCAAAATACTAACACGAATTCATTACAGACGAATGGAAAAAACTGACAGAAGCCGACCTCGGGGAAGATCAGTTGGGATTCCGTAGAAATGTTGGAACACGTGAGGCAATACTAACCTTACGACTTATCTTAGAAGAAAGATTAAGAAAAGGCAAACCTACGTTTCTAGCATTTGTAGACTTAGAGAAAGCTTTTGACAACGTTAACTGGAATACTCTCTTTCAAATTCTGAAGGTGGCAGGGGTAAAATACAGGGAGCGAAAGGCTATTTTCAATTTGTACAGAAACCAGATGGCAGTTGTAAGAGTCGAGGGGTATGAAAGGGAAGCAGTAGTTGGGAAAGGAGTTAGACAGGTTGTAGCCTCTCCCCGATGTTATTCAATCTGTATATTGAACAAGCAGTAAAGGAAACAAAAGAAAAATTCGGAGTAGGAATTAAAATCCATGGAGAAGAAATAAAAACTTTGAGGTTCGCCGATGACATTGTAATTCTGTCAGAGACAGCAAAGGACGTGGAAAAGCAGCTGAACGGAATGGACAATTTCTTCAAAGGAAGATATAAGATGAACATCAACAAAAGCAAAACGAGGATAATGGAATGTAGTCGAATTAAGTCGGGTGATGCTGAGGGAATTAGATTAGGAAATGAGACACTTAAAGTAGTAAAGGAGTTTTGCTATTTGGGGAGCAAAATAACTGATGATGTTCGAAGTAGAGAGGATATAAAATGTAGACTGGCAATGGCAAGGAAAGCGTTTCTGAAGAAGAGAAATTTGTTAACATCGAGTATAGATTTAAGTGTCAGGAAGTCGTTTCTGAAAGTATTTTTGTGGAGTGTAGCCATTTATGCAAGTGAAACGTGGACGATAAATAGTTTTGACAAGAAGAGAATAGAAGCTTTCGAAATGTGGTGCTACAGAAGAATGCTAAAGATTAGTTGGGTCGATCACATAACTAATGAGGAGGTATTGAATAGAATTGGAGAGGAGAGAAATTTGTGGCACAACTTGACTAGAGGAAGGGATCGGTTGGTAGGACATGTTCTGAGGCATCAAGGGATCACCAATTTAGTATTGGAGGGCAGCGTGGAGGGTAAAAATCGTAGAGGAAGACCAAGAGATGCATGTACTAAACAGATTCAGAAGGATGTACGTTGCAGTAGGTACTGGGAGATGAAGAATCTTGCACAGGATAGAGTAGCATGGAGAGCTGCATCAAACCATCTCTGGACTGAAGACCACAACAACAACAAAACTTTTGTGGATATAGAAGTTTTTATTCGTGTATACTGCAGACAGAACAACATGACTAGCAAATGGAGAAGGTAAGAAATGTGAGTTTTACCAGAAATAACAAAGCAGTTTTGTGCCTGTCCGTTTTCATAAACAAACTGTGTGATTTGTGAGTCAGATACACCCGACAACTGTTGCCAGGGAGCACTGCACTCACAAATCATGACGAGGGGCGCACTTTGGGTGACACAATAGCTCAGTACTAAGCATGCACCAAGCATGATGTAAACCACGTCTGGAGTGCTTAACGATGAGAAACATGCCCCATGAGAGGACGGCTCAAGAATGTGTGGTTTCTGAGTGTTTCCACGAGTGTATCTTTGCCATGTGCTACAGAAGCTCCGAAGATTGGCAAGAAGGAATGTTTCAAACACAGACCGACACACGATATTAGACAAATTCCGAAGCATCAGCCATCATCAGCCATTTGATATCCACTGCTAGGTGAAGGTCTCCTCAAGACTCTCTCACGCACTATAGTCTGGAGCATATCTATATGCATCCATGTCATTACTGCATGTTTTCTGATTAAATCTGTATACTTTCAATTTGGTTGTCGCAGTATTTTCTTATCTTCTAGCTTCTTGGGCGCTTCTGTCGACCCTTAACCTGGCCATACGTTCCATTCCAAATCAATTTCAATTTCCTTAAACTGGTAAATACGTCTCCTACTCAATCCAATTCCTCCTCCACTTATTTGTTCTGCTGCCTCTCCTAGTAATTACCAATATGCTCCTCTTCGCTGCTCTCTGAGCAGCCTTCAGGTTTGAACGGATTTTCCATTACAAGCCCATGTTCCACTGCAATACCTTAAAACTGGCAATACACACTTATTGTAAACTTTTTGAGACATATCAGAACTTGGGTTTTGAAAATCATATTCAGTTACCCAACGGTTCTCCAGCTCAATTCTAATCTTTTGTATATTTGTTTTGCAGACCATCCAGTCACTGTCTTCAGCTGCACAAAATACAAAAATTCATTAGCTGGCTGCATCACATCGAAGTTAATTTATACTATTTTCTTTAATTTGGTTGATTATACATCATTTTATCTTATAAGATTTTTTTTTGTTTGTCCAGTGTGTTATAGTACCATTAGGACCGTGGGTGGCTATGGAACATAAAAGTCATGGACTACATTCACAAAATCTTTCTATTTATTCAAAATAGTTTTTCATTGAACCAGTACAGAGTTGAAATCATTTTAAATGTGTCTGGAAACAGTCGCTGTTGTTTTTTGGAATTCCATTTATTACTGTAGCACAGTAATCTTGGATGTCCTTAACTGTTTCATGACGGTGTCCTTTCATTGCCACCTTCAACTAGGAGAACAACTAGAACTCGGCTGGGGCTAAATGCGTCGAAAATGGCGGGTGATCCAGGACTGTGATCCGTTTGCTGGCCAAACACTCGAGCATGATCTTCACTTTGTGGTCTGAGTCTTTGTATTGGAGGAGAGAGCAGGAACCTGTTTCTTGGTATTCGGGTGGAACTAGACGAATTCTCGCCCACTTAAAAAACTTGATATTGCCTCACTGCTCCATCGCGATTTTCCGGCACATGTCAGACACGTAATGTTACAGTAACGCCAGGATGCCTGCTACTAGCGCTTTGACCCTCCGCATAGCTGTTGTTGAAACTTCACGGATCATAGTGCCGCAACACGCCACTAGATAGCATTGCAGTTTGGAATTTCACACAAGCAGTCCTCACGGACTGGGACACTTTGTGTATAATAACTGATTCCCAGGCTACTTTGAAACTTTACTTTCTTAATTTTTTACATTTTGGAAGAGTGTTCCTGGAGCCACTCTGTAGCAATCCTGGACATGTGGGGTGTCGCATTGTCCTGCTGGAATTCATCATGTAAACAACCTGCACAATGTCCGTCGTATTTATTATCTCATGGTCGCTTTTCTAGGTTTTCTTTCTTTTACTTCAAATACTAATTTGTGAGGCACTTTAAGTAGATGCAGGGTAAAAACTGTACGGTAAAAACTGTAGAGGAAGACAAAGATTGATATAAAATGCCTGACAAAAAAAGTGAAGCACTGAGAAAACATGGTCTGATGTCAAAGAAACTTCGTGCAAGTACACACCATAGAAGGTATGTATATGATTAGAGCTGCAATGCTTCGTGACAAGTAGAACAGTCATCAGAGTCAATTTGTGTTGTTCGCATGTAGTGTTGTTGCAAGGCCTGGTAGAGTATATAAGAGATGCGAACATCATTAAATGTTGAGTGATCTCTGTCAAGGACATGGAGATGCTACACATTCATGTGAGACACGGTTATCGGTACCTGACAGTGTTTGGAAGGGGCCCCATTGTGGGTCTCCATTTGACTGGCTGGTAGTTTTGTGGAATATCCAGATTTGTGGGGCATCTGGATGTGGCAGTGACCCAATGTTGGACTGCATAGGTACGTGAAGGCAGACATACACGTCGTCAAGGATCCGGTCGACAACATCTGACCATCACAAGGAAGGAGCGCCATACTGCACCCCAAGCACATCGGAATCCCTTCACATCTGCGCCTGCCCTTCGAGAACAAGTAATGGACTCCCTACAACATTCTGTGTCATCTCGTGTCAGTGGTCGGAGGATAGCAGTAGCCAGACAAATAAATTACGGTCACACGTGATGATGCTGTTAGCACCACAACACAAACGGCTGCTTTGCTAGTGGTGCAGTGATCGGAAAGCGCGCATGGCTGATGAATGGCGTTGCATTGCATTCAGCGACGGACTGTGGTTCTGCATTACCATGAATGATCGTTAGCGAGTATGGCAGCGACAGCGACTTGGGGAGAGGTTCAAATGGTTCAAATGGACTAACCGAAGGACAGCACACAACACCCAGTCATCACGAGGCAGAGAAAATCCTGGGGAGAGGTCCCTTTCTTCCAATGTTTTGGAGAGCCACAGCGGGATTTCTCTTTGCATCATGGGTATGACTTCAAGCAGGGCACCCAACACAATCCATCTGAGTGTCAGCGACCAGCGACTGGCTGGGCGACTTTACTACACAAATAAATGAGAGGGATAGATAATAGCAGCTCGTTGTACTGCTCCAACATGCTAGTCAGCTGTGCTACAGGATCCTACAGTACTGCTGCCAGCCCCAACATGCTGGAGATTGCTGCAGGTCCCAACAAGCCTGTGGCTACTGCTGGTCCAGATATGCTGAAGGTCGCTGTTAGTCCAGATACCCTGGAGGCTACTTAACAAGGAAGAAGAAGAAGAAGAAACAGTAAGCAAAAAACGATATGGAGTTGAACAAGGACACAGAACTAAACCACATGTCATTACGATTCTTCTGCACGAGAATGTGGGTGAGGATCTTGGCTGCTGTTGACAATTCATGGTTCTTACACTGACTGATTGCGTGTGAGAGCATATCTGTCTTATATCCCACTGTTGTCACAATCACTTTACCAGATGTAGCATTCCTGTGCTCCTATTGGACCCACCAATTTTGTGGTGGGGGAGGGGGTAAATGCTGTGTTCATATTGGTTCCCGATGGAAGTGGTGGGGGAAAAATTCTGTTTAAAGTGTCATCTGTGGCAGTTTTGTGAACTAGCTCACTCTAGGCCCATACACCAGGGTGAACACCGCTGATTCATTCTGTCTGGGGAAGTGGAATAGGATGAAGTTGTCTACTGCACTGTGGATAGATCAGCCATTTCAAAACACATAAAGAGCTTCTGCACTGGCAGTAGTTTCTATGGGTTATCAAATGCATCTTCAGCCCATCCCACTGCATCGCCATTATTTGCTGAAAAGTATTCATCCGATACCCATCCATTATCAATCCCTCCATTCCTCATGTAGGAGGCTATGGACGCAGTTCTCAGCTGTATGCTTACATGTAATACATTTATTCAACTCCTCTCTGTCCTCTACTCAACTGAACACATTATGACAGTACATTCCCAGGACACTGCAGTGCCATAGTTCTAAACTGACCTTAAATATCCAGTAAAATGCATACTGTACCACAACATCTCACTTTTTTTTCATCATCACATGAGTAGTCCACAGTGAGATCCTCCCATCTGACAGCTCAACATGGACTGTGCGATTCAGGGGTGGGAGCCTCTTGGAATGCTGTTACTGCCAGGAGGTGGTGTGTGGAAGTAGAGCCACAGTAGTGCCCTGACGTCTACAGCATACACGTGCACGTCCTTGAAAATCTGCCCAGTGCCCAATGGCACCCAGATGACATATACACATCAGGTTGACGCAAAACAGCGGCTACTATATCGCACTTCATTCCATTTCTCAGTGCTTAATGTTATTGCGTCATGGAAAGTGGGGGTGGGGTTGCAGATGTGAGCTCTACACAAGTGGGGGAGCCCTGTCTCCCACAAGCATTAAATAAAGGATGTGCAAATTGAATTGAACAATATATTATAATGTCAATTGACATTGATTTGAATTTTGTGTCATAAGATCTTTCCGCTCCAGCAGCACAACATAGACTGAGTCCTTTTTTTGCCAATTCCCAGATGGTGAGGGGAAGGGGAAGTCTGGGAGATGAGGTCTTGGAGGATTTCCCAGAGGGGAGGGGGTAATTAATTGATCATTTTAATTAATTAGGGTTGGCGATTTCCCACATGACTGGGGAGGGGAAGGGGAAGGGGGTTTCTCTGAAGGACCGATTATCCCCAGGTGGTCGCAAATCAATTAGCTCAGCAACAGGTTAAGATGTGAGGGAGTGGGATGATTTGCTCTTAAATGTATGCTTGCCCTTGGACGCATACAACCCACAAAAACTAAATGGCTCAGAATCGACTTTGCTCCACTATTTGCACAGCAAACGACAGTCAGTTGACACATCTAAGTAGTGGCTGAACTGTGTCAGCAGTATTGTGTTACGTGACATCTATTACGAGTAACGAGTATGTATTTGGATGTGCATCCGAGGTTCAATGGTGTCTGTACTACAACAAGGAAACCAGATCTTATGACTGAGGGTCATAGTTGCGCCCACTGAAGAGTTAAGGCGAAAGCAGGGTCAGTTCATTTAGAAACGTCATTGCTGATTTCCTTCCATATCTTTCATCACCCCAGCTTGTGCTCCGTCCTTAATGACCATCCCCTTCTGTTTCCTCCTGATTAAACCTCTACCACATTTTCGAATAGTTCGAACTTGTATTGTGTCTCTAATGATGTACTGATGACAGGACAACCTTGATGTTTCCTTTTTCTCTGACTTATCTGTATTCTCATACAGTGGGCTTCAAATCTCTTTCCAGTCGTTCTGATTCGGGTTTTTCTAAATCACTTCAGGCAAATCTGAGATGGTTTCTTCAAGTTAGGCAACTTGAATTAATTTTTGCCGTCTTTGCTCACCTGAGCTAGCACTGAGGTTCTAACCTCAATGTCGATGACACCTTCATTCCTGCTTTCTTTGTTCTTGACATAATTTGTACAATTTTATAATGTAATCAGAGAAACTAATTGTGATTTACCAGCAAAATTAGGATCTGAGGTGATATCTTTCGCGTACCTCCTTAACATAGGCAATGTTGTAGTCTGTTCCCGCGCAAATGGGAATCTAACGGCTCAACATTAAGGCCTCTGCGGGTAGGCCTACAAGAACAGGTATTTATGTTGTATATTCCATTTGGCTATAGGTATGATCAGAGTAACCTGTTGCTACGTTCCCCATTGCCGTTTATAGTTAGCTGGTTAGGTTTGGAGCACAAGTCACGACGGACAGTGACGTAGCCACAATGCAAATCTCGAGCATGTTAAAGACTTCACTCTGTTGTACATGTAAACAAATCAACGTACACAGACGATTGATTTTCATATTTTTATCGTGGGTACATTGCTCTAACATTTAAAAACTGTTCGCATCCCTCGATCTGGTCGTAGTTTTCGGGACGGCTCCTAACTTTTAAGGCAAATACAGGTTAGATTAGATTAGAGGGACAGGAAATTGTCTCCGAGATCAGTAAAACCTGAACGGCACAGAAAAAACTTCAGATGATGCTCAGGGATAGTTTCTGAGTATTCTGGTACAAGAGACACATGGCTCATTACAAAAAAAAAAAATGGTTCAAATGGCTCTGAGCACTATGGGACTCAACTGCTGAGGTCATAAGTCCCCTAGAACTTAGAACTACTTAAACCTAACTAACCTAAGGACAACACACACATCCATGCCCGAGGCAGGATTCGAACCTGCGGCCGTAGCGGTCGCGCGGTTCCAGACTGTAGCGCCAGAACCGCTCGGCCACCAACGGCCGGCGCTCATTACAAAATGTAATCCCGATTTATTCGGTTTTGTCACCCCATTTACCTTCGTTTCTGCGAAAATACCATCACAGAAGTAAAAAAGAAAAACTTTAGTATGCAATTAGCAAAATTTGAAACACAAAAAATAGAGTAATGCAGCAACGGTAAACGAAACACGAACACAGCTCAGCCTGACACCGTCGCGCCACTCTTCCGTTGTATTCACGGAACCCAGACACGACGTGCCTATCGTCCAGTTCTTCATCAGTAAACCTCTCCACACTGCTGAGCCTCACTGTTAACGTGCAAATAACACTGCTGGGAAGAATAAGCACGAGACAGGAGCGAGCAGCACGGAATTCGAGTTTGAGGACGAAAGGTAAAGTGAGCACTATTATTGTGAAAGAATGGCGCAAATTTGTTTCCGCAGAAGACACGCAGCGCGAAGTACGGTTCTCAGTGCTGTAGACATACAAAGGTAAATGAGGGTTAGAGACGAAACGAAACGCAATTACACTGTAACGAGCCGCCGGATACCACTGGTCCCTTATATCAACGTACTCAGAAAATATCTCTATACAGACACCGAAATTTTGTCGGCGCAGTTCAGGTTCACCCTGTATTACCTATTGCGACGCCCTATGTCCCACAATAAGGTTGTCTGCTAATTGTCTGAAAAGACTGACGCTACACTGTGTTAGAACACAAACTTCTCCATCTATCTTCAGGGTAGAGAATGAAAAGTATAACGACATTTTCAAAATAATTTGGAAACTTCTTGGCACTTTATCTTTTAGTTATGCCCTATTACGATCTGTAGTTAGCATATACATGTAGTGGACAAAAGTACGAGAAGATCGAAAACACAACACATTACCATACGTAATACAGTGTAGGAAAACAGTTGGCATACATAACAGCTTCCAGTAGCTGTCTCGGAATAGATTAATACAGGTTCTGCCTGGTTTTTAAAAGAGTCTTATACCATTCTTCCTGCAAAATAGTGGCAATCTCAGGTAACGATGACGGAGGTGGATAGCGATCACTTACCTTTCTCTCCAAAGTAGACAACAATGGTTGAGTAATATTGAGATCTGGTGACTTTGGCGGCAGGGGAGATGCGACAGTTCATGCTCGTGCTCACAAAACCAGTCCTGGGCGATGCTAGCTGTGTGGACGGGGGTCCTATTGTTTTGGAACGCAGCATCATCACTGGGGAACAGCCACGGTACCATGTGATGAACGTCATCAGCTAAAATGGCCACAGAGTCTTTGATAGTAATGCGACCTTGCAGAGTAACCAGGAGCCCATGGAAAGCTACGATATGGCTGCCGAAAACTTCATCGAACCACCGCCATGTTTTATTCTTTGGAGTGCAAACTGTGTGAAACAAGATTCATCCGACATTAAGGGACTGGAGGTATCTTAAGTAAACGAACCAGTCACTTGCCCTAGCCTGTTTAATGGCTCATCAGTTAGTAAACCAAGTAATTTATGACACTAAAGTGAACAAAATGCTCTCTTTCACCCTTAGTTTTATTTACCAAATTAATGACCGAATGCTCATAACTTGATGACCCTAATATGCTAATATGTAAAAACCGCTCACTTGGCTGTCACATTACGTGTAAACAAAATGGCCGCCAGATGATTTACCTTAACATAAAGAATGTTCTCACTTGTGCTCTTAGATTTGTTTACACTGACTTTAAATGTTTAGCAACTGCCACCACCGTGAATGCCCTACAACCACATCACCATAAGACACCCATTTACAGTTTTGCGGCAGTTCGTTAAAATTTGGCTGATTTTCTTCCACTTTTTAAGAAGACACATGTTGCCGGAATCGTTTCCACTACACTACAGACGTTTCGCCAGGAAGTCTTTACACATCTTCCATACAGTCCCGATCTCTCTCCATGCCTCCATGCAATCTCCATGTTTTCCGAGCTCTAAAGAAAGACATTCATGGCTGTCCAATGGCTTCGACGAAGAGATGCACGGCTAGCTACGATCGTAGTTTCGTAGACACCCACAAATATTTTTCCATGAAGGCATTGATCATCTTGTCTCACAGTGGGATAAATGCATTAACAGTTATGGTGATTATTTTTGACGTAGTAAACAGTTTACTTACTATTTTCACGTCTGCTTGGTTTACATTTGACTGCCTCTTGCATAATAAAACAATAGCATTTCTTACGAAACTCGTTTTTTTTTTTTTTGTAAAAAGTGCTGTTACTGTAGCTGAAATAGGCTTCTAACACACAGCACACAAGGAAAGGCGAGGCGAAATGTACGTTTAGCACAAGCAGCAGTACCCCAGCAAGGAAAGAACGGCACTCGTGTTTCTTCCTGGAAGGAAATTTTACACAGTTGAGTATTGTCAAAATCTCCATCTATCACATGCTTTTCTGGTGCTATTTTCAGTATAACAACTGTATCACCTTTCACAAGATTTGATGTAAATTTAATATTAGCTGCAGCTTTTGCAGTAATTATTACATCTCTGTTCTGGCAAATAGTATTTGCAAAATCTTTATCCTCCGCGAGAATGATAAACAAACACTTGGAAAATCACGCAGAATGTTAAACCCATGGACTGTGCGTTTCTTCCACACCCTTCAACCCTCCACAAGGGAAATACATGGTTTCATCTGCATTACCGGTATAAAAGAATCTGCTTCACTTAGTTTGACAGGAGGCTGCAGTGCAGCTAACAACCAACCATCGAAGAATGTCAGATACATTGGACTACACAATGACGCTGATTCAGAAAATGAATGCAGATGTATCTTCATTCTGTACAAGCTCCTATTATCGTACAACAGTTCAATCCGTAACATTCGATGCATCATTTACTCGCTTTCACAGGTGTACCTGCCCAGCACTGAAGACCTCCACTATTTTAGAGAGAGAAAAAATAAAAACACCTACAGCCGTCCTTATGATTTTATTTTGTCGCTACCAGTTTCGACGCTTCATAGCGTCATCTTCAGGCTGTTTTGATGCTGTACAGGTTGACACGATTCCCATCTGTACCGCATCAAAACAGCCTGAAGATGAAGTAATGAAGCGTCGAAACTGGTAGCGACAAAATAAAATAATGACGGCTGTAGGTGTTTTTATTTTTTGTCACGATAGTAAACGGCCGTCGTCCCAGAGACCTCCTGCTAGAAGGATGGACATAAAAAAAATTTTAGAGAGACATTTTATTTCGAAATTTCTTATTTACTTTGAAGATCCAAGGTGACGACACTTCTGGTAACGTGATCATGACGCCACTTCTAGTAACGCATTCTACATTTACTTGTAGATGTAGTCCACTTGAACGCACCAAGACCAATTGTGCCATGTGTGTGTGCGAGCGCGCATGCTTTTTCTTGTGTGTTGTACGTATGAAGAGGAACTGATGGATGCCAGAATGGCTCAGTAGCCTGGACTATTGCAAACGGCTTAACATGGATGACGATTACTGATATCTGGCGTTCCGCAAGGTAGTGTCATAGGCCCTCTGCTGTGCCTGATTTACATAGATGATCTAGGTGATAATCTGAGCAGCGCCCTTACATTGTTTGCAGGTGACGTTGTAATTTACCGTCTAGTAAAATCATCAGACGATCAATTACAATTACAAAAGATCTAGAGAGAATCTGTGTATGGTGCGAAAAGTGGCAATTAGCACTAAACAAAGAAAAGTGCGAGGTCATACACATGGGTACTAAAAGAAATCAGATAAATTTTGGGTATACGATAAGTTGCACAAATCTAAGGGCTATCAGTTCCACTAAATACCTAGGAATTACAATTACGAGCAACTCAAATTGGAAAGACCACATAGATAATATTGTGGGGAAGGCGAAACAAAGGCTGCGCTTTGTTGGCAGAATACTTACAAGATGCGACAAACCCACTAAAGAGATTGGCAGAATACTAACAAGATGCGACAAACCCACTAAAGAGACAGCCTACATTACACTTGACCGTCGTCTGCTGGAATATTGCTGCGCGGTATGGGATCCTTACCAGGTAGGACTGACAGAGGACATCGAAAAAGTGCAAAGAAGGGCAGCTCGTTTCGTGTTATCACGCAGTAGGGGTGAGAGTGTCACTGATGTGATACGCAAGTTGGGGTGGCAGTTACTGAAACAAAGGCGGTTTTCTTTGCGGCGAGATCTATTTACGAAATTTCAATCATCAACTTTTTCTTCCGAATGCGTCAATATTTTGTTGACACCCACCTACATAGGGAGAAAGGATCATCATAATAAAATAAGAGAAGTCAGAGCTCGAACGGAAAGATTTAGGTGTTCCTTTTTCTCATGTCCATTCGTGAGTGGAATGGTAGAGAAGTAGTATGAAAATGGTTCTATGAACCCACTGCCAGGCACTTAAGTGTGAATTGCAGGCTAACGGTGTAGATGTAGATGTTATAGATTTGGGTATAACGCTACATTTTTAACGGAATTATTGTGCATGACTACCGAATATCGAACCGCGACTTCAGTGTAAGCAATAAGAGTACTACTAGGAATATAGTAATGTTATTGTGAAAGGTGATAAGGCCGTTAACGTGTGCGAGTTACAACTGTAAAGATATATGGCAACTTTTATATGTCAAATCACAGGCCTAGGAATGAAAGAAGTTATCGGTAGCCATTTTATAGTATGCCCTGATACGCGTCTAGTTGTCGTATTTATATCTTCTTCCACTAAAGAACATGGATTTAAGCTGTGATTTATAACTATGTACCATATTGTTCGAGTTGTCTAAATGTATTAAATGCTGAGAAAATGGCTGCGTTACATTAAAGCAGTAAAAACATATTTTCCACCATCGAACCGTCAAATATAGATAATATAGGATTATGAGTGACTCACACAAGCAGTGCTATTCTGTAAATCTTAACGAAAAGAACTAGTGCGTATAACAGACTTAAACAATTGTCTGTTAAAGATTTCGAGTATAAAAACATACATATAGCGCTACAGCCGTAACTTTATTGTTCCATGTCAACAACAAAAAATTTCATATACCACCAACAGGGTAGTGAGGGACAGTATGCATACAATGACAAACGTATGGTATGCAGTCTGTCTTCAGTATATTTCCCACATCTTTTAAGTGTTCTAGTAATGAACCGTAGTACTACTACTGTGGTACATGGAAATACGCACACAATAGTCTGCGTTATACTTCGTACATGGGAGATAAATAGATGTTTTGCATAGTATGCATTTGAGGTACACTCACGAAAAATATTGATAGAGTTAGAACGAAATGCAGTGTATATATATCGTACTTTAACATGATGATGTTCTAAGCATTACTGACACCTGTTTTCTATCTTCCTCCTTCTGGAAGGACGTAGTTCGTGGTGTGTCTCGTCCTAATATGGCGTGACGAGGTCGGGGCACTGGCGCATGCTAGAGATCACAGTGACACGTGACATCTGTGACAGAGGTGGAGAGATGCAGTGTGACAGCGAACTGCCGGCCGCTGTGGCTGAGCGGTTCTAGGCGCTTCAGTCAGGAACTGCGCTGCTGCATCGGTCGCAGGTTCAAATCGTGTCTCGGGCATGGATGTGTGTGTCGTCCTTAGGTTAGTTAGGTTTAAGTAGTTCTAAGTTATAGGGGACTGATGACCTCAGGTGTTAAGTCCCACAGTACTCAGAGCCATTTGAACCATTTGACCCATTTGACAGCGAACTTGGGTGGACTGTGCACTGTGCAGTGTGCCCATACTGCTGTCTCTGGAATCACGTGCTGAAGTTATTTATCAATCCTGGTGGTTTGGCGGAACAGCTTCGAGTACGATGTGCGACAGATGTACTCGAAGGCGTGCATCAACCAACGCTGAATTGATATGGTTTATCCAGTGGGGCACTCTATCGCTCTTCAAACTTGTAAGTGGTGGACACAAGTCGTAGTTGAAAAGTAAGACATATACGAAGTTGCGTAACTTCTGTGAGACATGACTGGTGCGAACATGTGATTGTGAGAGGAACTTGGCCTCTTGTCTCCAAGCAGAGAATAAGGAAAGATATGTTTTGTCATATAACCATTGGGGTACTGTTTTAGTGTATGCTTATTCTGCGAAGTCTAATTCATGAAGTACTCAAGATGACGACGTATTTGAAGGAATTATTTTAATGCACCCAAGTTATTCGTCTGTCATGGATTCTTGAAGGCAGTGCATTTCAAAGTGTTGGTCATAATGTACAATTATTTGGCTAAGGCTGATTTGCTGAGTGATTAACACGATTTTTCTAGTAGAGTCTTTCTAATGCACTGATGTTAATGCACTTCTTGTTAATGTCAGTTAATGATTAATTTTATGCTGCATGTGTTTTTTCAGTTACTTGCGCGTTACTGAGAAAGCTTACGATTGATACATTGACAGATCGTTTGGATCTGCTATATTAGTTGTTATTAGTTTATGTATTTTTATATCAGCTCGGGTATTCATTCTGTTCAAGTCTAGCCTGTATTTACAAAATGGGGCATTTTATTGCTGTTCTCTTAAGATTGTATCCAGCTGATATATCTTAATGAATGTATTTTCAGAACTGTATCCCAACTCACGCCAAATCAATCGCCTCATACCTTTACATTCACCTCCCTGTAACAAATTTGGTAGCAGAGTGAGCTCAATGGATTGAGCAACAGGGGGTCTGGCATTAAGACTAAGCTGTAGGTACTCAGTATTTTATATTTTACAGAGTGCCTGACATTTTTAAGAATCTGGCTTGTCTGAGGCGAAGTGAGGTTGTTCAGGAATTGGAGCGATGGGAGCTTGAACCCGAGGGTATGGCACAGGAATTGATTGAAGAAATACATCAGCACAATCATCTGACGGTAGTACGTAAAGTGACCACACGTGCAAGCTTCGCCGCTGCTTGTGTCGCCTTGGTAGAGATCGTAGAAATTACCCAGAACCCAGAGGGTTGTACGGCTAGTCAGGTTCGTAGGTTAAAGGCTCGAATCGATCATTATTATGATATAATGAATGATTTGGTTCGTACTGCTTTGGAGCAGGCCAAGGAGGTACAGAATTATGACGAGAATATTCGGAAATGTTTGTGCGGGAATGATAGGGACATGGATGTGCAGGATGAGCATGCTGTCAATAATTTGGGGCGCTCAATGGGGACCTGAAGGGAACTGGCCTGACTACTATGTTTGCCAAGTTGCAAAATCCGTCGCAAGATATTTTAAAGCAGTGAGCTAGTATTTCGTTTGAGTCGGTGGATTCAATTGTGAAGTTTTTGTATTTTTCATTCGAATTTTTGTAGAAAGTTTTGGCAATGGAAATAAGTGAAATTGATTCTTTAATAAATGATGACTAACTGACAACCTCAGCTGCTGATAGGTGTTGTTGTTATACCTCGATGTGGACAGCTGAAAATGTGTGCCCCGACCGGGACTCGAACCCGGGATCTCCTGCTTACATGGCAGACGCTCTATCCATCTGAGCCACCGAGGACACAGATGAATAGCGCGACTGCAGGGACTTATCCCTTGCACGCTTCCCGTGAGACTCACATTCCCAACTGTCCACAATTCTACATATGTATCGTACCTTATAGAGTGAGTCTCACGGGAAGCGTGCAAGGGATAAGTCCCTGCAGTCGCGCTATTCATCTGTGTCCTCGGTGGCTCAGATGGATAGAGCGTCTGCCATGTAAGCAGGAGATCCCGGGTTCGAGTCCCGGTCGGGGCACACATTTTCAGCTGTCCACATCGAGGTATAACAACAACACCTATCAGCAGCTGAGGTTGTCAGTTAGTCATCATTTATTTCAGGGAAAAGCTGCACGGTCATCAACAATAACTGTTCTTTCGAGAACAAGTTACTGTCTTTGTATATATGATTCTTTAAGATTAATTGCCGTTTCAGTGAAAGATAGACTGTATGAAGACATTTTACAAGCCATGCAAAACAAGGAGACTTGGCAAGAGTGTACGTGCCAAATAATTAGCCTCATTCCTCCTCGAGCTTTGAGGGAAATAGTTTATGAAAAGGAGCAAGGTTGTAATGAACCGTTAGTGGAATATGTTGCTCGAGTTAAGAGAGGCGTATTGGCACTGGTTCTGGATCACACGGACGAACAGGACGTGACACACTTACTAGAAGGACTGAATCCCGAAAGTAGGCAGAGGACGGTATTCTGTGAGGTACTTAGGAAATTTTTTAATTAGACTATCTGATCAGATAGACTGAAGCCAGGGAGTGCCTTGACTATCGCAGGGAAAAACGGAAGGGGAAGAATTCTGTGAGAAAGAAAGTGAATATGAGGGAAATACAGTCCAGGTCGGTCGGGATACAATCAGTAGGTATTACGGAACTATATTCCGTGAGAGGGGAAAACTCGAAATTGAAATGTTGGAATTGTAATAGACAGGGCCATATGAAGAAGATTGTATGGGGAAGACGTTGCAGCCTGAGTTGTGTCAGTTACTGTATCACAGGCAGGATAACTCGATACGTGTGATTATGGAAATGAATAATAAACAACTGCCCTTTGTATTACTATAAATAACGATCTAGTGTGTGCAGTCTTGGATTTAGGGAGTGCCATCTCGGTAGTTGATTATGTCTGGTTTACGCAATATCAAGGTAAATGTGAGTGGGAAGTACTGTCATCGGAAAAGAGATTGTTTATGATGGATAAATCAAATTTAACGACTAAACGGTGTTTGCTGGTTAAGGTGGCCCTGCGAGATTTTTTGTGGAAAATTAATATGAGGAGTCAGAATGAGATTTTCACTTTGCAGCAGAATGTGCGCTGATATGAAACCTCCTGGCAGATTAAAACTGTGCGCCGGACCGAGACTCGAAATCGGGACCTTTGCCTTTTGCGGGCAAGTGCTCTACCAACTGAGCTACCCCAGCAAGACCCGTCCTCACAGCTTCAATTCTGCCAGTACCTCGTCTCCTACCTTCCAAACTTCACAGAAGTTCTTCTGCGAACCTAGCAGAACCAGCACTCCTGGAAGAAAGGATATTGCGGAGACATGGCTTAGCCACAGCCTGGGGGATGTTTCCAGAATGAGATTTAATACGAGGAGTGTTAAAAATCTGGCCACATCTTGTTCAAATTTTAGCTGGAAACCCTATAGAAGTTCAGCCAGTGTGGTGAGGGTGTCGCCAAGATAGTCAGGAAGGAGCAATCCCAGATAAGGAGGACGGTTCAAGGGGAATTGGGTACATATGAGAGGTGGCATGAGCCCCCTCTCATATTTCTATCTTACGATTCTCCTCTCTAGTTGCATGCGGTGGAGGTTCCGTTGCTATTCCTTCACACGCGGACTTCCCATGCAGCGTCTCTCGCCACCCGGGTGGTCCAGTGACAGGCGGGCTCTTCTGACTTTGAAAGGGTAGGCCGACAGGTGTGGGGGGTCGAGTGAATACTTTCCGGACGCCGACATTGTCAGGAGACGCGCCCGCGGGAGCCGGAAGTGGCGGCTGGGCTGGAGGTTCCGTTGCTTCGCAGAAGCTTAGCGAAAACACTTTCTGGCGGGCTACCAGCGAGGCGTGGGAATGACTTATGTACCCAGGCAGCTGTGGCGGGAAAATTCCCGCGCTTTCTGCAAAATAGGAACCGTGATTGGCTTGCTCAGGGCATAGCTCCGTGACGGAGCAAAATCAGCACAGAAATTGGCGCCAAGAATCTCCATTGGTGGAATGGTAGTGCTCCGGCAATGGAGTGGAATTTCCACCGGTTTTCGAGTTGCTGATTGGAACGTAACCACGGCCACTGTCGTGGGGGCGGGAATGTTGTGTGTTCGGCCTGTACGGGTGCTCTGAGAGTCGGCAGTCGCCTTTCGGTCGAGGACGTCGAAGCAACCAGCCCTCGCCTGCGGTACGCCAGATCATGTTCTGGGAGATAAGAAGACCGTTTGGTAATGTACGTCCGCAGCACCGGCAGATAGGGATTTTCCTAGGTGACAATCAGAGCTCAGCAGAGGGCGCCTGTTCATCCTTTTCTAACTTTGTTCTGTTTCGAGTAGCAGCAATTACTGTTGGGTTAGCTGTGTGTCTCTCTTGAGATTTGAGTGGAAAGGAATTGGCTCCACATACCACTTCGTCTTAAACCTCACGATCTAAGTTAGGGACAACTTCACCTTTATAGTGTTTGTATGAATCTCCAATTTTAGCCAATTTGATGTTTTATAAATATTTCCTGTATTTCTTTTACTATTCTGTGTTTAATCTTAATAAATCATATTGTTATTTTGGACAGAACTTTCATTCTGTTAATCGATAGAGCAACCCTATCATTCCTCACTATGCTAATGAAACCTTGGTTTATTTAACTTATTTATCAAATTAAATTATTGCAGGTGCCAAACTCTCTTCTACTCCACTAGCAGGGTTGATTAGAGTCAGTTCGCGTATTTCTTTTATCCTTGTGCAACAGCAAAAGTCGGAGTTAGAATAGGGGGGGCTTAGAGCATGATTTACATATGTGGATTCTAGTAGAACTTAGTGATAAATACACTGCTAGCCCCGGCACCTCGCATAATATGGCGACCCTTAGCCTCGGATCTTTCCTGAGAATCACTGATTAACAAACAGTATTCTTAGTACGAACATTCAAATTTTTTTCTCTAATTTTTTTATTGATTAATACCCAAGTTTTTTTTCTGGTAGTTTCGCGTTTAGTTTTAACTAGCGGCGCATGATTACAGTTTTTGTTTTCAGTGTATATATTTTTTTTGTTCATTGTTTTTTTTGTGTTTCGTTGATGTGGTGTCCGTACCGCATCGCACTTTGTCGGATTTGTGTGCGGTTTCTGTACCACATCAAATTGTGTTTGTGATTACAGCGTTGGAACAGCGTTGTTGAAATTTTATGTCTATGTGTAAAAATATATGGAGTAGATTAATTTAATTGTGCATTCTAGATAAATTTGTTTTTCATGAATGATAACGAGAAGTAAGGCACGACTATTATCGATCGAAGCTAAAACAAAAGAGGATAGAATAATGGATAAAGGGCAGTTTACTGACGGGAATAGGTTCGGAGATGAGATGGGCACATTTTTAGCAGGACAGGACGCCAGGGTCATTGATGAGGAAGGTGATTTGGACGCGATCTTAGAGCAGCGTTGCGGCCGTGATTATGATAGTGAGGTAGAGGATGAAACAGAGACAGTCACACAGGTCGAGACGGTAGCAGAAGTTTATAATCAAACGAACGAGAGCAGACAGGGGCCAGCTCGGCCACGTCAGAGCTCTAGCGCCCAGGTGTCCAGAGTTACATCACCCATGTGTGACGAGGATCAAATTGATGACATTAACCCAATACTGAGCTTCCTACGATCGATGAAAGAAGAAGCTGACGAACAGCGTAAGAAGGAGAAAGAAGAAGCTGACGAACAACGCAAGAAGGAGAAGGAAGAAGCTGACGAACAGCGTAAGAAGGACACTCAGGCAATAATTTCGCATATAGGGAAAATTCGTGAGGAATTACTAACAATAAAGAAAGAATGTGGAGAAGCCAAACAAATGTCATTGGTAGCACAAAAGGTAGCAGGCCTAGCCAAAACGGCAGCGACAGGGGCAATGAAAATCGCAAAAGTAACTTCTCAACTCGCAGGTCGCTTGCGACGTACAACACAATCCCACTCAAAATCCCTAGCATTCTTAAAGACTCAAGGTAATATTGTGGTTACGAACATCACGAAACGAATGAAAGAAGTAGAGAGTCGGATAGCAACACTAGAGCGAAACGGGCACACGAGCACTGCGCGTTCGGATACCAATGATGGAGTGCACAGAATTGTATCTCCGAGGAAAAGCCCGCCGTGCTCTAGCCCAGTGACAGAGTGCGGAACTAACAATGCACACGCAGAAACAGAGAGTAATAGCTCCAATAATTGCAGCCCACTTAGAAGAGCGAATGCTGAATGCCACTTCCACTGTGATACAGACGTAGCACATCACAGTTATCAGCAAGATAGATCAGGACACCCAGCAGACGTGCAAGTATCGGAAACGAGTGACAACACCAGTGCGAGGATCGGACAGAATTTTGATCACAATCACTTCCTGTCGATACTAAAATTCCAGAAATTCAAAGATAATGGAGGGTCGATGCATCCGAAGAGCTGGGTGATGCAATTTACAAATTCATTACCGTCGTCATGGCCAACCCAGGCCAAATTAGAATTCATGTGTGGACACATCGAAGGCCAAGCCGCGGAAAAGATGCGGGGCGTGGCAGCGACGTGTCGGACTTATCAGGAATTTGTTGGTGCATTCCTGCGGACCTACTGGTCAAAGGAAACGCAAGACAGGATTAAAGAGGAAATAATATTTTGTCCTGAACTAGAAGTGTCCGGGCATAGAAGCGCAACCAAATTTTTTGATGATTTACTCAAGAAGAATCAGTTTTTAGATAGTCCATATAGCAACGGAGAAATCATTAAATTTTGCATTTCTAAATTGCCAGTTAGGTATCAACAGACACTTGTCGGGAAGTGTGGATCTGACATAGATGCATTCAAGAGTCTACTGCGCGAACTCGAAGTAGTCTTCGATAAACAAGACGCAAAGGACAGGAAGAAGGTTCAAATGGTTCAAATGGCTCTGAGCACTATGGGACTCAACTGCTGAGGTCATTAGTCCCCTAGAACTTAGAACTAGTTAAACCTAACTAACCTAAGGACATCACAAACATCCATGCCCGAGGCAGGATTCGAACCTGCGACCGTAGCGGTCATGCGGTTCCAGACTGCAGCGCCTTTAACCGCACGGCCACTTCGGCCGGCTACAGGAAGAAGGCGCAAAATAACAAATACCACGGGCCAGCAAGGGAAGACGACAACAGATCGCATAATCGCACTGGTCAGTTAGGAAACCAGGGTTACGGAAACCAAGGTTACGCTATTCAAGGTTATGGAAACCAGAGACACGGAAACCAAAACGTCAGGGAACAGGGTCAATCTAGACAAGCAATCTGGGACAGGAGGAATGACGAACGGCAAAGCGACCGTAATTGGAGAGAGCGAAATCAAGGACAACAGGAGAACCGGGAGATAGAAATTAGACCTCCAAATCCTAATGCACGTCAGAGGAGGGGGAGTCTAAGAAGGGATTGACGCTAGTCCATAGGACTCCACCACTTCTCTCACACAAAGAAGTTCGTGGAATAATAGTAGTTTAAGTGGTGTACATATTAGAATAGGCAAAGATATGAACCTTTCTTCGGGGAACAATAATCGTTGCATTAATAGATTAAGATTGTTAAAGTATTAACACGCTGCGTTTTCTCGCTTAAGAATTTACTGCTGTTAACTTTTTGTCTATGTTCGGGATCTCATCTGTCGTTGCGATAAGAGGGACTACCTTTCCATGAGCAATGTTTTTGTCCTTTCCTATCTGGTGTCCATGTTAAGGGATAAAGATGAGTGACGAGACGTCGCACAAACGGGCGCATACAAGAACGTGCTCTTAGAAGCGTTCTGAGAAGTCGTGATACGCTCAATAGCGGCCACAACCAGTTCGTGAAACGTTCATACCAATGCTTGCAGGCACGCGTCAGTGCACGGCAAGATTGTGGTATATTGCGTGATTTCGAGGACGAATATGGGCAGTATAGTTTTTTTTGCAGAGCTGCGCCAGCATCGTTGTCTTGCAAGTCGGGGTGATCCTGTGAGCGTTTGACTCCAATGGTGCCCTAGACGAGAGAAATGCGAGCATAAAGCCTACCATGTCAATGTGCTGGTTGGGGATTTAGCGTGCTGCTCGTGACTGTCACAGATGAATAACCAGGGACTTATACTTGGATATTCGTGACATACTGTGTAGCTGGCGTGTGTTGGGCGACTGAATCCTCAACAGGAACCACCCCTGGCTTGGTCATATTACATTGCTTCTGGAAAGGTGTGCTTTGATCCCGAAAACCGCATCAGATAGAGAAGGAAGTTGCAACTATAAATTTATTGTCGTGTATAGCCATGGCTAACCCAGTCTCTGGAGTTTCAGTGAGGCGTAGTGAGAACTCGGAGGCCATGTCGTACGGCGCGCACATCACTGTCGTCAATAGCGGCGAGCAGCGAGACATCTCAACGTAACAGGAATTATGTCATGAAACCACAGACCCGAGATGGAGGGACGACCGGCGAGCGAACGTACAATAGTTGCATGTTCGAACGTACAATAGTTGCATGTTCTTTATAGCTCAGTAAAACTTCAGCCTGCATAATAATGTAATTTATTTAGAAGACATAGAATGTAGATCGTTGGCATATGGTAGTTAATTCTTGAGCATGTCTACTGTCGATCTATATAATTAATAGTAATATTAGTGCGGGCCCGCACATTTAGTTGTTCATCCATTACAAAGCATCAGTTATCACACACCATGTACATACTGAGATCGGTCTCTACACATATATCAAAATAAATTATTTCCATGTCTAGATTAGATGTTATAATGATTGCCATAGATTAATAACTATAAAAGTAAAATAAGAGTGTCTGAAATGACAGACCATCAATGTTTCATTATGTAAATTTATTATAACATAGAAGGTCATGGGAAAAAGTTAGGCATAAGATTTTTGTAAGAATTGTGCAGATGACGAGGATCGTGGCAATGCGGAGGCCGGCCGGAGCGGGAACAAGAGGTCTACGGCTACCTGCAAGAAAAGAGCGTCAGCACCCCACCTGACGTGAAGGGCGAGAGCATCCGGTCCACAGGCTGACAGTCACCCGGCCGCATACCTGAGGGATTACGCGGGACCCTCGCCAGGCCACAAGCGAAAGTGAGGCTGGCCGTTGACACTGACACGCGACCCACACGCGACAGCCTGCTAGCTCTCCAGACGCGGCAGCCGTTTGGAGGGATTCCCTGCGGCAGACCACGTTGTCGTGAGTACACGAAGAAGATCACATATCGTGTCAGAACCTGCGCCTCATGTGCCTCAGGACAGAAAGGGACGCTCTATACTCACCTGTTTGGGTTTTTACAACTCACTAGCATTGGCCGATCTGCATACACAAAGCAGTATCGTGCCACACTAACAAATGTATGGTCTCATTTCTTACTTCTCCTCTCTATTAGAGAGCAGTTTTAACAATAGTCACTCCACGTGCCATCATCCCTCGTCGAACTGCAATATTGGGAAACATAAAGTACTGTCCAGCGAGAGAAGAGGCCTAGACTAGTGATGTATCCCAACAAGTAGACCTCAGAGACAATTAATCGACGTGAGGAGAGCCTATCACTGTGTCTTCCTACCATACTGCCGTCATCATATGGGTGGGTCTTGGTCCAATCTCAACAGAGTACTGCAGATGCTCCAGCATACCCTACTGCCGTTTCAACAACATAGCAACAACACCCGACGTTTAGCCCTATGTGATGTCAGTAAGGTGTAATGTGTGAAGTGCTTCGAATATTTCTAGCAATGTGATTTAGTGCCTCATTCTCAGCACAGTCGTGAACATTGTGCAATGTGCACGCACAACTTGATGCCCCATGAACCTTGTTTTTTTTCTTTTCTTTCTTAAATTTCTTTCTCTAATGTTGGTTTTGTAATGTATGTTATACCTTGTATGTGTTTGTGTTTTTACACTGGAATTCTTATTACAAATTACTGTATTGTTCTCCACACCATGTTTTTTTTGTATTTTGTATTTATTGTTGTGTGTATGCGAACAGTGTGCCTGAAGTCCCCATAAACTGAAGCAGATACCACCACTGTCATTGTGAATGGACCATCAGTTCAGGGAACATTTTGTAAAGGTTATTCTTGCTGCAGGGAGACAGAATGAATCGGAGGTTGTAATTAGATTCTGAAAGCTCACAAAGAGATTGTTAACTTAAATAGTATCATGTGAGAGTGAGTTCAGGTTAGTTTCATGATTCAAATTGTTGTAAAATCTTGGGCATTCAATTGCGGAGCACTACAACTTTGATTGTAAAGAATAAATTGCTCCATATTTGGCTCACATGCCCGGGCCATATTTAGAGAGTGAATATCTGTGTGAATCGGTGTTTGGAAGGGGCTCCCTGGGTATGGATGTGTAATGTGAGTGTTAGTGTTCCATATTAAGAAGGTGAAGTTGGCTACATCATAAATAATCCTCCCTCTATGAGCTGCATTTTTCAGTTGCAGTGATTTTTTTTATAGAGTGCGGCATGTGGAGTCACTTTGTAAGATTGTTCTTGGGCGATTGACTCACTACCTTGCTCCTAAGTGAGCCAACCGCTCACCAATTACAATCTAAAATGGCGTAGGGGCAATGAGAGGTGGCATGAGCCCCCTCTCATATTTCTATCTTACGATTCTCCTCTCTAGTTGCATGCGGTGGAGGTTCCGTTGCTATTCCTTCACACGCGAACTTCCCATGCAGCGTCTCTCGCCACCCGGGTGGTCCAGTGACAGGCGGGCTCTTCTGACTTTGAAAGGGTAGGCCGACAGGTGTGGGGGGTCGAGTGAATACTTTCCGGACGCCGACATTGTCAGGAGACGCGCCCGCGGGAGCCGGAAGTGGCGGCTGGGCTGGAGGTTCCGTTGCTTCGCAGAAGCTTAGCGAAAACACTTTCTGGCGAGCTACCAGTGAGGCGTAGGAATGACTTATGTACCCAGGCAGCTGTGGCGGGAAAATTCCCGCGCTTTCTGCAAAATAGGAACCGTGATTGGCTTGCTCAGGGCATAGCTCCGTGACGGAGCAAAATCAGCACAGAAATTGGCGCCAAGAATCTCCATTGGTGGAATGGTAGTGCTCCGGCAATGGAGTGGAATTTCCGCCGGTTTTCGAGTTGCTGATTGGAACGTAACCACGGCCACTGTCGTGGGGGCGGGAATGTTGTGTGTTCGGCCTGTACGGGTGCTCTGAGAGTCGGCAGTCACCTTTCGGTCGAGGACGTCGAAGCAACCAGCCCTCGCCTGCGGTACGCCAGATCGTGTTCTGGGAGATAAGAAGACCGTTTGGTAATGTACGTCCGCAGCACCGGCAGATAGGGATTTTCCTAGGTGACAATCAGAGCTCAGCAGAGCGCGCCTGTTCATCCTTTTCTAACTTTGTTCTGTTTCGAGTAGCAGCAATTACTGTTGGGTTAGCTGTGTGTCTCTCTTGAGATTTGAGTGGAAAGGAATTGGCTCCACATACCACTTCGTCTTAAACCTCACGATCTAAGTTAGGGACAACTTCACCTTTATAGTGTTTGTATGAATCTCCAATTTTAGCCAATTTGATGTTTTATAAATATTTCCTGTATTTCTTTTACTATTCTGTGTTTAATCTTAATAAATCATATTGTTATTTTGGACAGAACTTTCATTCTGTTAATCGATAGAGCAACCCTATCATTCCTCACTATGCTAATGAAACCTTGGTTTATTTAACTTATTTATCAAATTAAATTATTGCAGGTGCCAAACTCTCTTCTACTCCACTAGCAGGGTTGATTAGAGTCAGTTCGCGTATTTCTTTTATCCTTGTGCAACAGCAAAAGTCGGAGTTAGAATAGGGGGGGCTTAGAGCATGATTTACATATGTGGATTCTAGTAGAACTTAGTGATAAATACACTGCTAGCCCCGGCACCTCGCACATACAATGATCAATTAAACCATTTGAATGCGTTTGTTAAGACAAATTTGAAGCTCTTTGTTCAAACTTTTCGGATGTGCTAACAAAGAAACTGAGGGTCACCCACATGCTCGAGTATGACATTAAGACAGTGGGCCAGGTGCCAGTTAAGGCGACACTCTATAGGTTATCTGCGCCTATGATGAAGATACCAAGAGGTAAAATTTAAAAAAAGATGTTGAGTAAAGGTGTCATTCGTCCCTCTAAGTCGCCAATATTTCTGGTGCCTAAATTGAGTGGGGAATAATGGCCAGTAGTGGATTACTGGAATTTAAATAAAAATGAGTTGTTAAGGTCGGAACCTTTGAAGGATCTTCACTCATACTTTAGGTGGTTCTGAGGAGCCTGGGTTTTTACCACATTAGATTTTAACCAAGATTACAACCAGATACCATTAGGTGAAAAATCCAAGCCAGTGACCGCGTTTGCCACTGACTGGAATTTAGGGAGTTTAACAGAGTTCCTTTTGGGCTGGAGACAGGGACTGCTGTCCCATCACCACTGGCGGACATTGTATTTTCTGATGTGAAGTTCAAGTCCGTGTACCACTATGGTATACAGTAACTCGATTAAGGAGCACGTGGTACATCTGGGAAAAGTATTTGGATGGTTACGGAAGGTAGGCCAAATGGTGAATCCTGAGAAGGTGGTTTTTGTCTCCACTTTGATGAAATTCGTGGAATGTATTGTGTCCAGAGTGGGGATCTGCACTGATCCTGGCCGAGTGGGGGTTTTAAATCAAGTGCCTCTTCCAGTTGATGGATGTTGTATTTTATGATGTAAAATTCAACTTCCTGTACAACTGTTTAGACGACTTAGTGGTACACAGTAAATTGATACAGGAGCACCTGGTACATCTGGTGGAAGTGTTTGGGCGGTTACAGAAGGCAGACCTCACGGTAAATCCTGAGAAGATGGTTTTTGCCTGTCCTTGGATGAAATTCGTGGTACATATTGTGTCCAGAGAGGTGATCCACATTGATCCTGATCGAGTGGTTATAAATCAAGTACCTCTTCACGTAATGCTTAACAGACTCCTCAGATTGTCAGGATAGCGAATTTCTTCCATAAGTTCACTGAGAGGTTTGCTGTGAAAGCGGCTCCTCTGAATGAATTGTGTTGGAAGGGGTGTAAATTTACTTGGGGCTTTCTCAGGAGGCTGAATTCTTAGTGATTAAAGAAGCATTACAGTCTGCGTCAGCGCTAGCTCTACTGGATTTTAATGAAGCAGGACAAGGACTTGCCAGGGTTTTGTTACAGTAAGAGAGAGGTGAGTGGAGGGCTATTGCTTATGAGTCTATGAGGTTAAATGAGTTGGAGAGAAAGTATTCCATATATGAACTAGAAGCCCTCGCTGCTTTGTTTGGGATGGGAATTTTACGTAGTACCTGGAACACCAGAAATTTATTTTGGAAACAGACAATGAAGCACTTTGTTGGCTACTCTTGTCTGTAAGACAAGATGAATTGAAAGGTGGGCTACCAGGATTCTCACATTTAGATTTGAGGTCCGCAATATCGGGGCTCGGAGAACTTGTTGGCTGATGGTTTAAGCTGCATGTATGAACAGGAGGATGACGATCCAACAGATCAACATCCAGAGGTAGAACAGGAAGAAGCAGGTCAATTTCCATCCTGACTAAGATCCCTAGTCTGTTCAGAGATGTTAGAGAATTTCAAGATCGGTATGAACGTCTGAGAGTCAGCAAACAGAGGATTGAGGATGGTGAGATGTTCGTCCTTACTTAATGAAACATCAGGTGTTGTGTTGTAAGGTGCATGGCCTGGGACAATTGAAGCTTGTAGAAACTGGGGAACTTGTCCCACTGGTATTTAAATATTTCCATGAATCCACATTTGGGGCATTTGGGGGTATACAAAACATGGGAGAAGATCTCGTAATTTTTCTTATGGCCAAAACTGGACGTGGAGATCTGCAAGAGGGTAGCCAACTATCAGGTATGTGCTGCGAGTAAACTTGCTCAAATAACAAGGCTGGGTACTTGGCTTCAAAACCTGTTGGTAAGGCATTTCAGAGAATTCATACTGATTTTATCGGACCCTTGCCGAGATCTAGGGAGAGGAACAAGTATATTTTGGTTTGAGTTTATGCCTGTACGAGATTTGTACGGTTATCAACCACTGGGAGGCCGAAGACCCAGGCGGTCACCCACAATATAAGTAGCATTTTTGGGAACATCGAAACGTTGAAATCCATCGTTACTGATAATGCGAGTGGTTTTATTGCTCAGGCATTTAAACAGTTTTGTTTAGGGATAGGGGTGCAACACGTAACCACAACCCCCTACTATCCCAGCCTCTCTTACACTGAGTGCCTTAATTGCAATCTCAGATCTGTGCTGTTGTGAAACATATTTAATAACAAACCAAGCGGAAGAAACTGACATTTCTAAAATGAGTCCCTTAGTTTCCTGACAAGAATCAGCCTACATGTTTCCTCTCCAACACCAATGTACTTCGTATTTTCGATGGATTCCTAATATTCATTTTGCAAGTTAAAGGTCGTCCGTTCGACAATAAACTGGGTAACACAGTTTTAAAGTATTGAACCACTTGGAGCAAGATCTACAAAAAAAATGTCATGTCTCTTAATAGATATGTTTCTGATAACGACCACTCATGAAGATTTATTACACCAGTATAAGAAAATAATGATTAATCTTGGTGCTGCTGGTACTAGTCGTCCGTCGCATGTTCGACAAATCAATATTTCTGCAGGGAAAAAAAAGCCAATGTTGGGCAAACAAGCTGCTGATCGAGTTGAGTGTCTATTTGGTTGGTGAGACCTGTGGTCAGCGTTTTCTTGTCAGACTCAAGAATCTATGAAACGATGTTAGATTGTTGAGCATACGAAGGATATGATGGGGATAGAATTATAAGGTCAATGTATAATCTGCTAAATGGAGGCAAAACACTACCGTTATACTACTCGGTCATGAAAGAAAACTGAATATACAGGGTGGTCCGTATATATGAAAGCACCTATGTAAAACAGCCGTGACTGTATAAACAGACATTAAAAGTCTAGCAGTATGACGTGGCAGAGGGAGAAAACCTATGTTACAGACATGGAGAACATTTTGGAACCTGTGTGATATGACTTATCAAACAGAAAGAAAATTTCAGAATGAATTTTCATTGTACAGCGAGGTGTTTGTTCATCTGAAACTTCCTGACAGATTAACATTGAATGATAAACCGGGGTTGAATCTAGGACTTTCGCCTTTCGAGGGTAAGAACTCAGCCGAATGAGTTGTTACAGAGTGGTTAACGATCCACTCTCACCGTTTTCTTCGGCCAGTAGCTGAATTATCCTCTGAAGAAAAGTGTTTGGTCAGTTCTACTGGTGGTAGTAAAGCTACGAGGAGTGCTCGTAAGATAGCTCTATCGATTGAATACTTACCCGGAAAAAGCAAAGGCCCGGTTCAGAGTCCCGATTCGGCACAGAGTTTTAATCTGACAGGAAGTGTCCAACCAGCGCCCACTTCACTGTAGAGCGAAGATTCATTCTAGGAAAAATCTCCTAGGTCGTCGCTAAGCAATGTCTCTGATATATCCATCCTTCCAGGAGTGTTAGTCCCGCAAGGTATGCAGCAGACCTTCTGTGAATTTTGGAATGTAGGAGAAGAGGTTCTGGAGGAAGTAAAGCTGTGAGATTGAATACTTACCCGCAAAAGGCAAAGCCCGCAGATTCGAGTGCCGGTCCGACGCATAGTTTTGAAACGGCTGTTTACCAGCACAGACAACCATATGCAAACAATCGGGACAATTGCAGTAACCATGTAGCAATAGGGTCGTTCTGTGGAAATGTTGAATGTATCTACAGTAAAGGTCATTGTTATTCACTTATTCCTTTCCACGTCATCCTTTTAACACCTTGCCGCATTCCCTTATGGTTGCAGTTAACATCTCCTCTGGGTCCTTCGACGATATGGTTCTACGGTGCAGACGTTTTCCCACACGTCAGCCTACGCTCTCGCCGTGGGCGGTTGTTTGATGTTATCTGTTGTAGTATCAGGCAGACCTCCAGCAGGTGGCTGGATGACAGGTGCACCTGAGACGCGGCCTTCGTCAAAGGCCACACAAGTATTGACGTAATCACTTACGCGGCCCACTGCAAAAGGCACATGCCGCACTCAAATGATAAGCGCCCCAGTGCGAAATAACAAAATCGATAGTAGACTAACGGTTTCGGAAGGAACAAACACCAGTTAGCATACTTCTGACTGAAATGAACTTTGCACCACATTAATGACAACATGCAGATCGTTAGGATTACAGAACTACACTTGAAATGTGGTTTTGTGAGTCCAGTGGACTATGGATTCCCGATGAAATGTAATCGTACAAACCTTACACTGTGGCATGCAATCGAACAGGGCACGTATATACCCCTGAGGAAAAGTTGAGTTTTCGTCGTTGTGTTAACACGAGTCCACGAAGAATCCTCAACGCTTGTCGGAGAAACGTAATGAGACCGTGTATCTCCTTCCTCTGTGGACGACTGTACGAGGGCACGCTGAAAAGTAATGTCTCCGAATTTTTTATTCTGTGCTCATTATCAGTTGAGGTATCACATCTCATGCATATTACTCGTTCGACTTCCAAGCTTCGCTGAACTGGGACTAACTTTGGACCGGCAACTAACGTGGAAGCCTCACCTACTAAGCATCCAACAGAAAGTCCGCAGTAGACTAAAATTAAATTACTAACCCCTCCGCTGTCCTTCACACGTACAAATCCCTCACCCGACCCATCCATTGCTATGCAGATGTCGCATATATATCCGCCCCTCCTATGTTCCGTAAGTCCCTCCTGATCCTCGAACCCCATGCTCTCCGCCTCGATTTCCACTTCCGAACCTTCCCCCACAACGATCCTTTATCAACTCATCAAATTCCCACCTCTCCTCACTCACACTGAACACCTCCGAATAGCTATACGATCTGTAAACTTGGCTCCAACAATCTTATTGTGTCCCTTAGGTCCTTCTTCCAATTTTAGTGAAAGTGCATGGTGCTCCCTTTTTAGTGATCGGTGTCTCTTCTGTTGTGTTCAGCGTTTTTGAAGTGTTTTCTCAAATGTCTAGTGTTCTTCAAGTGTTTCTCAAGTGTTTTTCGGCTCTCACTTTCGGAGGTTCGAGTCCTCCCTCGGGCATGGGTGTGTATGTTGTCCTTAGCGTAAGTTAGTTTAAAGTTAGATTAAGTAGTGCGTAAGCTTAGGGACCGATGATCGCAGCAGTTTGGTCCTATAAGACCTTACCACAAATTTCCAAAAATTTTCAAGTGTTTTTAACTTGGCTGTCTGTCCACACTTTTATCACTGCTTTTTAAACGATTCATGAATAGAGCATTCGATTATTTATATTCCTGCCACACAGGGCATCTTTTCAAATACTTTTAAATTCGTAGTACATATGTCTCCTTGATTTTTTTTCTTTTTTTTGCTTTAGCAGCGAAGTTAGCATTAAGTCCTACTGGCTGAAGAGCAAGTTATGTGTACCGCTGCTAGCCAGTCCCCCTCCCACATTGGCGAGGCGGGATGAAATAACAACAAAGAAAAGAAAAAAAAAACGCTTGTCACGCGAGCTGCAACCGTCTGCCGCTAGAGGGCACCGGATTGTAGCTGTAACATGGCGGTGTGTAACGTAACTATAGCGATGCTTGTGAGACCCTCAGAAAACTGAAAGCACGAATTTGAAGAGCTCGCCCACACATGGAGCACCCTCTCCTTCAGCACGTCAGTGACAGACAACACATGAGCTCTACGACATCTGCAACAGTCCGATGCCTTGTGTTCACTGCCATCGGCCATCCTCAATACAGTCCCGACTTAGCCCCATTCGATTTTCATTTGTTTGCAAAACTTAAAGAATACCTTCTAGGTCTTCACTTCGACAGTGAGGAAGCGGTGCAAGAAGAGGTGAGATCGTGACTCCGACAACAACGCCAAACACTTTGCAGTGACGGTACCAAACATCCGGTCTCTCGTTGGCAGAAATATGTTTGTCGCCAGGGTGACTATGTTGAGAAATAAATATGTAGACATGGAAAATAAATACGAAGAATGTTAATAAGGTTCACTTTATTTAAAAAAGCTTTTAAAGATTACACAAAGCATTTCGGAGGCATTTTTTTCAGCACGTTCTTTTAGTTTCTTCACCTTATGTGGTCAGGCATTGTCCTGGTGGAATATGGCATGTAACGTTGGGAGTAGCAATACCCCAGGCTTCAAACCCAACGTGATGAGGGATTGCTGCACAAATTGACCTGAATAAGTAAGAGTCGAAAAGACTTGTTATATCGAAGGAGGGCCTAAACTTAAACAGTCAGACATGGCAAGTGTCCTTTGCGTTAGTCAACAATGCAGACTGCCACTACTGCAACAACTGAAACTTTTTGGGGGGTGTGGGTCATCTGTATTCTGACTAGTCTGAAGCAGCCCGCGACGATTTCTTCTCTTCTTCCAGTCTCTTCATGTCATAGTAATTCCACTACAATTTTCGCACTCTACATCAGCGTTTCATGTCATGGAAATTATTCTCTGATATTCTAAATGACCTGTCACTCTATCATTTCTTCTGTTTGGTATTTTGTACATGCTGACTGCTTATAATTAAAATGCAGTTATTCGTGGAGGTCCTGCGCGGGCTGTAATTATTGAGTGGCAGCGAAACTTGGTAGATTCGTAACCGCTTCACACTGGAATAAAAATTAGTTCCAATTTTGGACTCCAAGTGCAAATCTAGCGCTGTATAGCATCTCGTCGACCTCTCTGGTGCTTCCTCCAATGCTTCCACGTACGTTTCACTGTTGAAGTAGTGCGCGCTGAACGAGCAGCAGTGGTACGGAACGATAGATCCTCCACACGGCGGCCAATCACTCTGTCCAGTTTGAACGCTGCCAAATGCCGATATTCCTCCTTGTGATGTGGGCGATGCATCGTGGCACTTGGTTACACGTTTCCACTTCGTATGACGAGTCCGCCCCGATTGGACATTGACCTGTCCGGTCACACAAAAAAGGGGCGCTTATGTGTACACCACTCTCTAACATTTCAAACACATATTATTGTTCCGATGTTCTATACGTCCTTTTATCGTGGCGTATTGCAGACGATTGCTTCTGCGTGTTTCATTTTTTACAAATAATAGTGTACGTAACGTGTATCCACAGGACATGTGGCGTGCAATCGAAGATCTATCCATTGGCAAAAGATTGCGGAATAATCCCCCATTCAGATATCCGAAAGGATACTACCAAGTGGGAGGTCACCATGAGAAAAAGACTAAATAATCAACGGAAGGACAACGTTCTACAAGTCGGGGCGTGGAACGTCAGAAGCTTGAACAAGGTAGGGAAACTAGAAAATCTGAAAAGGGAAATGCAAAGGCTCAATCTAGATAAAGTAGGGGTCAGTGACGTGTAATGGAAAGAAGACAAGAATTTCTGGTCAGATGAGTATGGGGTAATATCACAACAACAGAAAAGGGTATAACGGCGGTAGAATTCGTTATGAATAGGAAGGTAGGGCAGAGAATGTGATTCTGCGAACAGTTCAGTGACAGGGTCGTTCTTATCAGAATTGACAGGAAACCAACACCGACAACGATAGTTCAGGTATACATGCCGACGTCGCAAGCTGAGGATGAAAAGACAGAGAATGTCTATGAGGATATTGAAAGGGTAATACAGTAATAGCGAATACCCTGTTTAAGAATCACAGGAGGAGGAGGTATACTTGGAAAAGGCCGGGTGATACGGGAAGATTTAAGTTAGATTACATCATCGTCACGCATCATCATCATCATTTAAGACTGAATTATGCCTTTCAGCGTTCAGTCTGGAGCATAGCCCCTCTTATACAGTTCCTCCATGATCCCCTATTCAGTGCTAACGTTGGTGCCTCTTCTGATGTTAAACCTATTACTCCAAAATCATTCTTAACCAAATCCAGGTACCTTCTCCTCGGTCTGCCCCGACTCCTCCTACCCTCTACTGCTGAATCCATGAGTCTCTTGGGTAACCTTGCTTCTCCCATGCGTGTGACATGACCCCACCATCTAAGCCTGTTCGCCCTGACTGCTACATCTATAGAGTTCATTCCCAGTTTTTCTTTGATTTCCTCATTGTGGACACCCTCCTGCCATTGTTCCCATCTACTAGTACCTGCAATCATCCTAGCTACTTTCATATCCGTAACCTCAACCTTGTTGATAAGGTAACCTGAATCCACCCAGCTTTCGCTCCCATACAACAAAGTTGGTCGAAAGATTGAACGGTGCACAGATAACTTAGTCTTGGTACTGACTTCCTTCTTGTAGAAGAGAGTAGATCGTAGCTGAGCGCTCACTGCATTAGCTTTGCTACACCTCGCTTCCAGTTCTTTCACTATGTTGCCATCCTGTGAGAATATGCATCCTAAGTACTTGAAACAGTCCACCTGTTATAACTTTGTTCCTCCTATTTGGCACTCAATCCGTTTATATTTCTTTCCCACTGACATTACTTTCGTTTTGGAGATGCTAATCTTCATACCATAGTCCTTACATTTCTGATCTAGCTCTGAAATATTACTTAGCAAACTTTCAATCGAATCTGCCATCACAACTAAGTCATCCGCATACGCAAGACTGCTTATTTTGTGTTCACATATCTTAATCTCACCCAGCCAGTCTATTGTTTTCAACATGTGATCCATAAATAATATGAACAACAGTGGAGACAGGTTGCAGCCTTGTCTTACCCCTGAAACTACTCTGAACCATGAACTCAATTTACCGTCAACTCTAACTGCTGCCTGACTATCCATGTAAAGGCCTTTAATTGCTTGCAAAAGTTTGCCTCCTATTCCATAATCTTGTAGAACAGACAATAACTTCCTCCTAGGAACCCGGTCATATGCCTTTTCTAGATCTATAAAGCATAGATACAATTCCCTGTTCCACTCATAACACTTCTCCATTATTTGCCGTAAGCTAAAGATCTGGTCCTGACAACCTCTAAGAGGCCTAAACCCACACTGATTTTCATCCAATTGGTCCTCAACTAATACTCGCACTTTCCTTTCAACAATACCTGAGAAGATTTTACCCACAACGCTGATTAAAGAGATACCTCTGTAGTTGTTACAATCTTTTCTGTTTCCATGTTTAAAGATTGGTGTGATTACTGCTTTTGTCCAGTCTGATGGAACCTCTCCCGACTCCCAGGCCATTTCAATTATCCTGTGTAGCCATTTAAGACCTGACATTCCACTGTATTTGATGAGTTCCGACTTAATTTCATCCACCCCAGCCGCTTTATTGCACTGCAATCGTCACGTAGAGATTCTGAAATCAGGTACTAGATTGTAAGGCGTACCCAGGAGCAGATATAGTCTGAGATCACAATATAGTAGTGATGAAGAGTAGGCTGAAGACATTAGTCAGGAAGAATCAATACGCAAAGAAGTGAGGTACGGAAGTACTAAAGAATGACGAGATACACTTGAAGTTCTCTAAGGCTATATAGATATAACAATGAGGAATATCTCAGTAGGCAGTACAGTTGAAGAGCAATTGACATTACAAAAAGAGCCATTACAGAAGTTTGGAAGGAAAACATACGTACAAAGAAGGTAACTGCGAAGAAGCCATAGGTAGAAGAAGAAATACTTCAGTTGATTGATGAAAGGAAGAAGTACAAAAGTGTTCCAGCAAACTCAGGAATACAGAAAACAAGTGGCTGAGGAATGAAATAAATGGGAAGTTCAGGGAAGTAAAGGCGAAATGGCTGCAGGAAGAATGTGAAGATATCGAAAAAGAAATGATTGTCGGAAGGACAGACTCAGCATAGAGGAAAGTCAAAACAACCTTCAGTGACATTAAAAGCAAGGGTGGTAACATTAAGAGTGCAACGGGAATTCCACTGTTAAATGCAGAAGAGAGAGCGGATAGGTGGAAAGAACACATTGAAAGCCTCTATGAGGGGGAAGATTTGTCTGATGTGATAGAAGATGCAACAGGAATCGATTTAGATGAGATAGGGGATCCAGTATTAGAATCATAATTTAAAAGAGCTTCAGAGAACTTAAGATCAAATAAGGCAGAAGGGATCGATAACATTCCATTAGAATATCTAAAACCATTAGGGAAAGTGGCAACAAAACGACTATTCACTTTGGTGTGTAAAATGTATGAGTCTGGCGACATACTGTCTGACTTTCGGAAAAGCATCATCCACAGAATTCCGAAGACAGCAAGAGTTGACAAGTGCGAGAACTATCGCACAATCAACTTTCCAGCTCATGCATCCAAGTTGCTTACAAGAATAATATACAGAAGAATGGAAAAGAAAATTGAGGATGCGCTAGGTGACGATCAGTTTCGCTTTAGGAAAAGTAAAGGCACGAGAGCACTGCCTATTTCGTGCCTTTACATTGCGATTAATAATGAAAGCAATACTAAAGAAAAATCAAGACACGTTCATAGAATTTGTCGACCGGGAAAAAGCGTTCGAGAATGTAAAATGGTGCAAGATGTTCGAAATTCTGAAAAAAAAGTGGGGGGTAATCTATAGGGAGAGACGGGTCAAATACAATATGTACAACAGCCAAAAGGACGACCAAGAACCAAGTGCTCGTATTAAAACGGGTGTAAGACAAGGATGTAGCCTTTCGCCCCTACTGTTCAATCTGTACATCGAAGAATCAGTGATGGAAATAAAAGAAAGGTTCAGGAGTGGAATTAAAATTCAAGGTGAAAGGATATCAATGATACGATTCGCTGATGACATTGTTATCCTGAGTGAAAGTGAAGAAGAATTACATGATCTGCTGAACGGAATGAACAGTCTAATGAGTACACAATATGGACTGAGAGTAACTCGAAGAAAGACGAAGGTAATGAGAAGTAGTAGAAATGAGAACAGCGAGTAACTTAACATCAGGATGGTCATGAAGTAGATGAAGTTAAGGAATTCTGCTACCTAGGTAGTAAAATAACCAATAAAGGACGAAGCAAGGAGAACATCAAAGCAGACTAGCTATGGCAAAAAAGGCATTCCTGGTCAAGAGAAGTCTACTAATATCAAATAACAGCCTTAATTTGAGGACGAAATTTCTGAGAATGTACGCCTGGAGTACAGCATTGTATGGTAGTGAAACGTAGACTGTGGAAAACCGGAACAGAAGAGAATCGAAGCATTTGAGATGTGGTGCTACAGACGAATGTTGGAAGTTAGGTGGACTGTTAAGCTAAGGAATGAAGAGGTTCTACGCAGAATCGGTGAAAACACTGACAAGGAGAAGAGACAGGATGATGGGAACTCTATTAAGACATGTGGAAATGACTTCGATGGTACTAGGGGGAGCTGTAGAGGGCAAAAACTGTAGAGGAAGACAGAGAGTGGAATACATCCAGCAAATAATTGAGGACGTAGGTTGCAAGTGCTACTCTGAGATGAAGAAAATAGCACAGGAGAGGAATTCGTGGCGGGCCACATCAAAAGAGCCAGAAGACCGACGAAAAAAAAAGTGTGCGAAGTCAAGTAACTGAATGAACTCAGGGTGTTTTCCGGATGACATGGCTGAAGCGCGCACTACTAGGATCAGGGGAACAAGTGAACTTGCTGCTTATCGCATCCTTGCCGGCCACCGGTATGTTTGTGTCTCTCTCGCGGCCTCAAACACACATTATTCCTCGCTGTCTGCTGCTAATAATGTAGCATGCCCCGAATGTCCACCTCTAACTTCCACATATCGCAAGTACGTGCCAAAATCTTCCCTCACTAGGCAACAGAATTACTTTGTCACCCTCGCTCGTCACTTGGCCTCCATTTAACGCGGTCGTAACGGCTATCTCTGCCGACTGGTGAGGACGGCATTTCATGTGGCTAGGAGCGAGTCCATATTTGATCATATTCTACAACACTGCCAGCGATTTAAATACGTAGACTTCCGGGACCAGTGACAGTTTCATTAACAGCCTACTGCGTATACATCCGCGTCATCTTAAAATACACTAAAATCTCCGCCGTTTAGGCCCTGGGGAAGGTCGCTCCAATGCGTCCTAATCTTAGGATATTTTAGTACTTTATAAGATGGCATAGCAGTATCTCCAGAACGTTTTGTAGATTTTTCGACTGATTGTTACTTCGCATCTGGTGGGTTCCCGTTGCTTTTTTTTTTTTTTTTTTACTATGCGACTTAACTTCTGAGGTCATCAGTCGCCTATAACTTAGAACTAATTAAACCTAACTAACCTAAGGACATCACACACATCTATGCCCGAGGCAGGATTAGAACCTGCGACCGTAGCGGTCGCTCGGTTCCAGACTGTAGCGCCTAGAACCGCACGGCCACTCCAGCCGGCTCCCGTTACTTCCGTGTCGTTTCCCACCAGGACATAGAAATTTACAGCGTCGGGTCCTGGTCTCTACGGAACGTAGCCGCAAACACGGAAGTTTGCTGCCGTGGCGAATCTTCCGCTTGAGCGATGCCGGACGTATGTGCTCTAAGGGGAACGCCTTCCTGATGGACCTGCCAGCCGTGGCCACAGCGAATTAACACGCTGACGTCCGCGAGGCCGCCAGAGGACGCACCAGAGCCTCATGTCTGACGCAGTGTGCCCACAGGCGGCCACACACTCTACTCTGTTCAGTACTATATACGATGTGTGTGAGAAAAATAATGAAACTGATTTTCTATTCATCCAGCCGCTGTGGCCGAGCGGTTATACGCGCTTCACTCCGGAGCCGCGCTGCTGCTACGGTCGCAGGTTCGAATCCTGCCTCGTACATGGATGTGTGTGATGTCCTTAGGTTAGTTAGGCTTAAGTAGATCTAAGTCTAGGGGACTGATGACCTCAGATGTTAAGTCCCATAGTGCTTAGTGCCATTTGAACCATTTTTTTCTATTCAGAAAAGTCTTTTTTTTTTTTTCAAACCACAGTATTGTCGTCTTGAAAGTAGTTCCCTTCGGCAGCTGTACACCAGCGAAGTCGTTATTCCCAGTCTTGGCAGCAGCGCTGAAAGTTTTCGGCTGGTAGGGCCTTTAAGATCTCGAGCAAATTCTTTTGAATGTTCTTTAGTCCCAAAATGACGTCCTTTTAAGACATTTTCCAATTTCCGGAAAAAAAAATCACAAACACTCAGATCAGATGAATAAGGGAGCTGTGAAACTACAGAGATGCCTTATGAGGTCAAAAATTCCGTGTGACGTGGGGCGTTGTCATTTTGCAGCATCAACCTGTCTGCAATGTCCGGTCTCTCTCGATTCACCCTTTTCCTGAGACTGTCAAGGAAATTTCTGTGAAACACTTGGTTGACAGTTTGCCCTGGAGGAACGGATTCCTTATGCTCGATACCCCTACTGTCAAGAAAGCAATCAGCATTTTTTAAACTTTTGATTTGCTCTTTCGAGCCTATTTCGGTCGAGGAAATGTCTGACTGCGCCACTCATCACTTAGCCGCTTTGTCTCAGGATCGCACTCAAAATTCCAGGATTCATCACCTGGATCACACAATTGAGCTATGAGTGGTCATTGGCAATCCTCTCAGGAAGATAAATGCACACTTCTTCGGATATCGCTCTGCTCAGTTGTGAGGTTTTTCGCCACCATTTTGGCACAGACCTTTCTCATATGCAAATATCCGGTCAAAATTTGATGTACGGTGAAAGTGTTTAAATTTAACAGGTCACCCATAATCCTTATTGCAAAAGGTCGGTCTGATCTCACAAGAGCACGCAAATGTTCGAAGTTTTCCTCGGTTTTTGAAGTTGGTCTCCCTGAGTGAGGTTTATCTTCAGCGTTTTCTCAGCCTTCCAAAAATCTTCTGTACCAGCGAAAAATCTGTGCTCTACATAAGGAATGTTTCCTATAGGGCTGTTTCCTATAGGGCTGTTTCCACTTTTCAAAGGGTACAATACCAGATTCTTCCAAGTTTAACATAAAACTTGATGGCATGACTTTGCCCTATATTCCGCTATTCCATATTCGTAACACACAAAACACAACTTCAATTATGGTGCTGTCAAAAATCACGTGATGGCTGTACGGAGCTGAAACTCTGGCTGAGCATGTGGAAGGGATAAACGTACAGATGTACAAAAGTAGAATAACACAGCGATACCAGATTGCTGGTAGTGTTGTCAGTCTCATTACTCTTCACACACCTCATGTACTGCAAAAATGTGTTCAAGAAGTCTCTCCGCAGTGCCGTATGATTGTTAGCCGCGCGTGCCGTATACCGAAGTTAATATACCGAAATGAAAAAAATGGTTCAAATGGCTCTGAGCACTATGGGACTTAACAGCTATGGTCATCAGTCCCCTAGAACTTAGAACTACTTAAACCCAACTAACCTAAGGACATCACACAACACCCAGCCATCACGAGGCAGAGAAAATCCCTGACCCCGCCGGGAATCGAACCCGGGAACCCGGGCGTGGGAAGCGAGAACGCTACCGCACGACCACGAGATGCGGGCTTATACCGAAATGAAACTCACTGAAATACAAGTTATTAATTTATTGAATATTCATTTTTGCTTACAAATTTTCGCATTAAATGTTTAATGCACAATTCAATTCGTCTGATCATATACAATCATACGCCACTGCGGAGAGTGTTTTTGAACACCACGTATTTCTTCAAAGAGTCGACTCCAGGTTACTGGAAGACAAGCACAATATCTTTTTCAACGTTTTGAAGTTCGTTATCTGCAATTAACTGTACCGTCAACAGAGTTTTTATCACTAATTCTTACGAAATTTCAGCGTCGCTTTACATCCACTATAAAGTTGACTGATAATTTATACTTTTGCGAGAAGAATTATATTTGCTTTATCGTATGTGATAACACAAGTATAAATAGTATTGGCTTAAATGGATCCCGTACTGTCAATCAGTGGAACGGCAAGACATTGTAAACGTTGAAAAACTAGTGATTTCACTGATGAAAAATTTCTGAAGATCTGGAAGAATCAGATTTTGATGTCGTTGAAACAGCATTATCGGAGTTTCCTGACGAAGAAGATGCGTTTTTGGGCACAACTCATAGCGATTCCAGCGACTATGACAAATATTGTGGGGTGCTAATGGTGTTGCTAATTGACTGCCAGAAGCCTACAGCAAGCAGAAACGTAAGAGATGGCTCTGAGCACTATGGGACTTAATATCTGAGGTCATCAGTCCTCTAGAACTTAGAACTACTTAAGCCTAACTAACCTAAGGACATCACACACATCCATGCCCGAGGCAGGATTCGAACCTGCGACCGTAGCAGTCGCGCGGTTCCGGACTGAAGCGCCTAGAACCGCTCAGCCACCGCGGCCGGCCGAAACGTAAGAAGTCACGAGTCCCAATGCTAAATCGATAACATCGCGTTTAGGGGTCAGGTTTACCTTATATATGTTTCATCAAGAAGCCGCATGTGACTTATTGCATTATAAACACGCCGTTAGAAGATATACTGTACCAAACATAGTCGACTTGCGGAGTCAGGCATGAGGCTCTGCTGTGTCTGCTGATTTCCACTTGCCGGTGCCTCTCCTTGCCGTGGCACGAGACTGGCCATATCAGTTCACGCTGGCAGTCCGTAATTAATGCTAATGGTTCTGCAATTAATTTTAATTCAATCTCGGCTTCTCGCTCGTGTCATTCCTAGGTTATCACTACAGCTTCTCTATACACGAATCACTATCCAAACAGCAGACTCTGTACAAGGCATATGTCTCGGTTTTTTTATGAATTTGTCCGCAGTCGCCATAAATTTCTTAAAAGAAGACTTGCATCATTTCCGGACCGCGCCTGTTGGCTAGTGCTACTGAACAGCGGCGCCAGTTTTCCGGTTACCGCAGGGTTGGAACTGTTCTGCCGCATATGGGGACTAAAAGCAGCATTCCCTTAATTCCACTGTAATCAGGTGGTCTGGCCCGTTCCCGCAAGAGTGGTTTCCATTGGATGGCTGGTGTTTATTGATAGTCATTGGGAACAAACCATTAAAGTGTAGCAGCCAGCAGCACCTTACAGCAGTACTCTGTGCACCAACAGCTAGTGGTCAATCGCAGTACTTACATTCTGCTCTGGAGATTGATGCCGCCAAAGGCCTGCTTGTTAAAATAATATGCTGGAGCGAATGGGAGAGGGCGAAGAGGAAGAGTCTGCCGGCACTCATGTGAGGTACAGGACGCTACTTTCGGGCCCTCTGGTGGCGAAGATGGTGTGGTCGTGTGTATTTCGGTATTCGATAGTCAGGCATCAATCAAGTTATTCTCTCTGTGTGGAAAGTTTAGAAAGTGGTTGGAAGTCCATTTCTTTTCGCGAACGTAAGAAGTGGCTAAAATACGCTTTAAGACCAAAAAAAAAAAGCGCCGGACAAGGAAAGAATTATCCAAATGGGACGGAAAGTTCCTGAGAGTATTTTTGTTCTGTCGTTGGCGACAGTTTCGATTTACTGGGGTAAAGCATCATCAGTGGCCTGTAATTAAGATATTTACATTTTGATTTGCTTTAAGATCGAAAAACAGTTCGTCAACAATTGTTGGTTTGTGCTATCACATCGTTGGTCGTTTTTCTGCTTTAGACACTAACAGTTGTGGTCTAATTTTTAGTTGTGCCTAGTTCTGTCCAACTGGCGCTTTAGCTCATCAACATTCCGAGATGGTTGGAGAAACCTTCCAGTAATACTCCAAATGTTCTCAACTGGGAAGAGATTCGGCGACCTTGCTGGCCAAGGTTGGGTTTACCAAGCACGAGGTCAAGCAGCAGAAACTCTCGCTGTGTGCAAGCGACCACTGCCTTGCTGAAATCTATGCCCAGGATGGCTTGCCATGAAGGGCGACGAAATGAGGCATAGAATATCGTCGACGTACCACTGTGATGTAAGGATGCCGCGGGTAACAACGAAAGCAGTTCTACGTTGAAAAGAAATTGCATCCGAGATCACCACTCGTACACTAATGGCCATTAAAATTGCTACACCAAGAAGAAATGCAGATGATAAACGGGTATTCATGGGACAAATATATTACACTAGAACTGACATGTGATTACATTTTCACGCAATTTGGGTGCATAGATCCTGAGAAATCAGTACCCAGAACAACCACCTCTGGCCGTAATAACGGCCTTGGTGCGCCTGGGCATTGAGTCAAACAGAGCTTGGATGGCGTGTACAGGTACAGCTGCCCATGCAGCTTCAACACGATACTACAGTTCATCAAGAGTAGTGACTGGCGTATTGTGACGAGACACTTGCTCGGCCACCATTGACCAGACGTTCTCAATTGGTGAGAGATCTGGAGAATGTGATGGCTAGGGCAGCAGCCGAACATTTTCTGTATCCAGAAAGGCCCGAAAAGGACCTGCAACATGCGGTCGTGCATTATCCTACTGAAATGTACGGTTTCGCAGGGATCGAATGAAGGGTAGAGCCACCGGTCGTAACACATCTGAAATGTAACATCCACTGTTCAAAGCGCCGTCAATGCGAACAAGAGGTGACCGCGACGTGTAACCAGTGGCACACCATACCATCACGCCGGGTGATACGCCAATCATAACGATGACGAATACACGCTTCCAATGTGCGTTCACCGCGATGTCGCCTAACACGGATGCGACCATGGTGATGCTGTAAACAGAACCTGGATTCATCCGAAAAAATTACGTTTTGCCGTTCGTGCACCCAGGTTCGTCGATGAGTACACCATGGCAGGCGCTCCTGTCTGTGATGCAGCGTCAGGGGTAACCGCAGCCATGGTCTCCGAGCTGATAGTCATGCTGCTGCAAACGTCGTCGAACTGTTCGTGCAGATGGTTGTTGTCTTGCAAACGTCCCCATCTGTTGACTCAGGGATCGAGACGTGGCTGCACGATCCGTTACAGCCATGCGGATAAGATTCCTGTCATCTCGACTGCTATTGATACGAGACTGTTGGGATCCAGCACGGTGTTCCGTATTACCCTCCTGAACCCACCGATTCCATATTCCTGTAACAGTCATTGGAACTCGACCAACGCGAGCAGCAACGTCGCGAGACGATAAACCGCAATCGCGATAGGCTACAATCCGACCTTTATCAAAGTCGGAAACGTGATAGTACGCATTTCTCCTCCTTACACGAGGCATCACAACAACGTTTCACCAGGCAACGCCGGTCAACTGCTGTTTGTGTATGGGAAATCACTTGGAAACTTTCCTCATGTCAGCACGTTGTAGGTGTCGCCACCGGCGCCAACCTTGTGTGAATGCTCTGAAAAGCTATCATTTGCATATCACAGCATCTTCCTCCTGTCGGTTAAATTTCGCGTCTGTAGCACGTAATATTCGTGGTGTAGCAATTTTAACGGCCGTTAGTGTAGTTGTCGGGCCGTATGGTGGACGAAAGCCATGTTGGTATACCACCACTGTCTTGGGCGTCTCCAGACACATCTTCGGCTTACAATGTCATTGACTGGAGCAGAACTGTCCTCACTGATGAGGCATGCTTCGAACTGAGTCCCGTTGACTTGTGAAGACGTGTCTGGAGTAGCCCTGGACAGTGGTAGGATGCCAATCTCACTGTCGCCCGCCATACGACAAGGAGTGATGGTCTGCGGTGCCATTTCTTTTCAGAACAGGACTCCTTGGGTTGTCTTCCGCGGCATCCTTAGGATACAGTTCAGCAAGATAATGCCCGCCTACACGCGATGAGAGTTGCTGCTCCTTATCTTCGTGGTTACCAAATCCTACCTTGGCCAGCAAGGTCACCCGACCTCTCCCCGGTTGCGAACATTTCGAGTATTACTGGCAGGGTCCTCCAACTATCACGGAATTTTGATGAACTAATTCGCCACTTGGATATAACTTGACACGATATCTCTCAGGGCCGCCTCTACCTACCCTCCAGTAATTCATTAGGGGCAATGGGACACTAGCTAGACATGAAGTACTTGAATAATGAAAACTGAAACCAACAGTTGTATTGTGATCCAAACGTAGTTATTCAAGACATGCTAAGAGTTTCAACGCAAAAAAAGTGTCGCCTTCAGGCCCCAAGCGTAGTCTACCATCAACGTACGAACCACATTGACAAAGACCAATGGAGTCTTCAAATGGAAACAGTACAACTCATTAAGCACGTTACGCCAGGATGTGCAACCAACAAAGTCGAGTGCAGCGGAGCCAGAATCAACTGGATTTCGTAACTGCCAATAACAAGCCCACTTGACTTTGCTGGTTGCACATGCTGGCGTAGCGCGCTTCGTAAGTTGTACTGTTTCTGTTTGAAGACTCTATTGGTCTATGTCATTGTGGTCTTACATTGGTGGCAAAATAGACTTGCGGCCTGAAGATGTCGAAACGTAGATTGTTTTGAATAAACGACGTTTGGAATACTATACAGTTGTCATATGAGAATGTAGGCGTTCTCGGCGAATCTCGATGATAAAGATTTTATCATTAATACAGCTGTCGGTTCCAATTTTCATTATTCAAGTAATCCAACTACTTGGTCAATCAATGTGAAACCGAATAACTGCTTACATAATAGTTAGAGGTCGAACAACGCGTTATTGACATGTTCAGTTTGTGAAGATCCTTCTCTTATTTGTTTGCACTCGTACATCACATCTGCCGATGCCTTCCCATTCGGATAATTCCTTCGTGGAGCGTTGTTTTCTTGTCCCAGAATATAATTGCCCGTTTTCAACATGGATATTGCTGTTTAGCGAGAGTTCATGGACGGTTTAGTTCAAATGGCTCCGAGCACTATGGGACTCAACTGCTGTGGTTATCAGTCCCCTAGAACTTAGAACTACTTAAACCTAACTAACCTAAGGACATCACACACATCCATGCCCGAGGCAGGATTCGAACCTGCGACCGTAGCAGTCGCACGGCTCCGGACTGCGCGCCTAGAACCGCGAGACCACCGCGGCCGGCAGACGGTTTAGTGAGAGCCTGCCTAGCAGAACGGAGTAGATAGCTAACTGGAGCCGTTGTCTAACGAACGAAGCGGACTTTGCGAGGGTTATTAGAAGATTATAGTCCGTTTTGCTACACCAGAAATTTGAAGTGTGGGGGTCTCGTGTAAATCCATAACCTCTTTGACTTTAGACTGTGATCCTGTGTTATTTACAGAGAAGATGGTGGAGGTTCTGTTAAGTAGTCAGATTGCTACGGGGCACTGAAAAGTGGTATACATAGAAGTGACTATTTTAACCCTTTCTCGTGGGTTAAAGCGAGTCTCTCGACCGCTGTTTAGCTTCATAGTTTATATGTAGCAATGCATAAAAATATCTACATCTGCGTTATACTCAGCAAGCAATCTAATGGCATGTGGTGGAGGATACTTTTTGTACCACTAACTGAGCCCTCCAACCCCATTTCACTCGCGAAAGGCGCGTGGGAAGAATGATTGTCGGTAAGCCTCTGCACTGGCTCTAATTTCTAGAGTTTTCTCCTCGTGGTCATTAGGCGAGACGTATGTAGGGAAAAGTAATCAGTTGTTCGACTCTTCCCAGAAAGTACTCCCTCGAAATTACAACAGCAAATCGCGACGAACGACGGCTCTCTCGTTACGACTGTCAATGGAGTTTGCTGAGCATCTCCGCAACGCCCTCGCACTAGCTAAACGACCACGTGACGAAACGCGCCGCTCTCCATTGGATCTTCTCTATCTCCTCTATCAGTCCTACCTGGTAGTGATCCCAGATAGATGAACAATACTCAGGAATCTGTCGAACAAGCGCCATATAAGCCACTTCGTTCGTGAATGGGGTACATTTCCCTACGATTCTTCCTATGAATCTGAGTCTGGTATGTGCTTTACCCACAGTTTATTTTATGGGGTCATTCCACTAAAGGTCGCTCTGGATAGTTATTCCTAGATGTTTTATAGTAGGTACTGCTTCCAATGAGTTTCATCAATAATGTAGCTGTACAGAAGTGGATTTCATTTCCTATATATGAGTAATAAGTTACATTTATCTATGAACAGTATCAACTGCCAGAGCCTGCACCATTCATCAGTTCTGTGAAGGTAATTCTGCAAGTCGTTACTAACTTCTGGCGTTGCTACTTCGTTACAGACAACAGCCTTACAAAGCATCCGACGTTTCCTAATAGATCATTTATACACTAGTGGCCATTAAAACTGCTACATCACGAAGATTACGTGCTACAGACGCGAAAGTTAACCGACAGGAAGAAAATGCTGTTATATGCAAATGACTAGCTTTTCAGAACATTAACAAGAGGGTGGCGCCGGTGGCGACACCTACAACGTGCTGACATGAGGAAAGTTTCCAAGCGATTTCTCATACACAAACAGCAGTTAACCGGAATTGCCTGATGAAACGTTGTTGTGATGCCTCGTGTAAGGAGGAGAAATGCGTACCATTAAGTTTCCGACTTTGATAAAGGTCGGATTGTATCCTATCGCGATTGAGGTTTATTGTATCGCGACATTGCTGCTCGCGGTGGCCGAGATCCAACGACTGTTAGCAGAATATGGAATCGGTGGGTTCAGGAGGGTAATACGGAACGCCGTGCTGGATCCCAACGGCCTCGTATCACTAGCAGTCGAGGTGACAGGAATCTTATGCGCATGGGTGTAACGGATCGTGCAACCACGTCTCGATCCCTGAGTCAACAGATGGGGACGTTTGCAAGACAACAACCATCTGCACGAACAGTTCGACGACGTTTGCAGCAGCATGGACAATCAGCTCGGAGACCATGGCTGCGGTTACCCTTGACGTTGCATCACAGACAGGAGCGCCTGCGATGGTGTATTCAACGACGAACCTGGGTGCACGAATGGCAAAACGTCATTTTTTCGGATGAATCCACGTTCTGTTTACACCATCATGATGGTCGCATCCGTGTTTGGCGACATCGCGGTGAACGCACATTGGAAGCGTGTATTCGTCATCGCCATACTGGCGTACCACCCGGCGTGATGGTATGGGGTGCCATTGGTTACACGTCTCGGTCACCTCTTGTTCGCACTGACGGCAGTTTGAACAGTGGACGTTACATTTCAGATGTGTCACGACCCGCGGCCATACCCTCTATTCGATCCCCGCGAAACCGTACATTTTAGCAGGATAATGCACGACCGCATGTTGCAGGTCCTGTTCGGGCCTTTCTGGATACAGAAAGTGTTCGACTGCTGCCCTGGCCAGCACATTCTCCACATCTCTCACCAATTGAAAACGCCGGGTCAGTGGTGGCCGAGCAAGTGGCTCGTCACAATACGCCAGTCACTACTCTTGATGAACTGTGGTCTCGTGTTGAAGCTGCATGGGCAGCTGTACCTGTACACGCCAACCAAGCTCTGTTTGACTCAATGCCCAGGCGTATCAAGGCCGTTATTACGGCCAGAGGTGGTTGTTCTGGGTACTGATTTCGCAGGATCTATGCACCCAAATTGGGTGAAAATGCAGTCACACGTCAGTTCTAGTGTAATATATTTGTCCAATGAATACCCGTCTATCATCTGCATTTCTTCTTGGTGTAGCAATTTTAATGGCCAGTAGCGTATATATATCTTAAACAGTACCGGTCCTTTCACACTTCCTCGAGGTACTCCGGGAATTACTTTTACATCTGTCGATTTTGTTTCGTTAAAACCACCGTGTTGAGTTCCATTTGCAAGGAAATCGTGAATCCAGTCGCAAATCTGCTCCGATACTCGATACCTTCGTATTTTTTTCGCTAAACGGCAGTGCGGTACGGTGTCAAATACCTTCCTGAAGTCTAGGAACATGGCATCAAATAGAGTGCCTTTGTCTACAGCGCTGCGGATCTCATGGAGGCACAGAGTGAGCTGTCTCGCAGGATCTGTCTGCTGAGTCCCGCAGGATCTCTGTCTGCAGAATCCAAGTTGATTTTTATATAGAAAATTTTCAGTGTCCAAAATCGCCATAATTCTTGGGCATAAAATATGTTCCTAAATGCTACACAGGCCTAACATCAACGATAAAGGGCCATAACTATGTGCACCTTTCCTTCTTGAAAACGGGAATGACCTGCGCTTTTTACCAATAGCTGGGTACCCTTCGCTGCTCCTGGTTACTACGATACATTGTTGGAAGAAGGGAACCAAGTTCTTTCGCACAATCTACGTAGAATCTCATAGGTATCTCACCGGGTCCTGATACCTTTCCAATACTAAGCGATTGTAGTTGTTTTTCTGTTATCCAGGTCCGCCAACAAATATTCCGGAGGAAGCCTATGGAGCAATAGGACTCGTGATTAGTCTCGCCTACCGCCTTTATGCTAAGAATTCATGGATTCTGGCCGCGTCCGCCAGTGGGATCTTCGCCAGACGTCACAGAAACTCCGTGGGCGGGACGAGAAGGAATCGGCAGGAAAGACCCGTTTCCCGGATGCTAGTCGTTGTGCTTCGTTCGAATTCACTCACGTGCTGACAACGCATCGTTTGTGGGCGCCGACGCTTACCGGAATTTGCGTTCGACTTTACAGTTTGTTTACCGGCTCTTCATCGGCTGAGACTGGCGAAGCAATGACCTTTCGAGCTACACAGAAAAGGCCCATGTTGAGCTTAGTGTTCACCATCACAGCGCTTTAGTAATTAGTTATTGCTGGAATACTGTACCATAGATCCTCCAAGTTTGCGTTCAGTCGAGCAGTTCTTTCTGGTTGGTGCAATCTTCACAAATATTGGTGTAATTTCTTCTTACGAACGCATATTTTTGCTCACTCTAGAATATTTGGAATAATCTGGTTACATCTGAAGTGGGTGAAACCGTACATTTCATATATGTTAACGTTGCAAAGAAAGAAAGTATTTGAGCCATGGCATGATGTTTTTTGATAGTACTGTACAAAGAAAGGAAAAATTAAACCAGCAGATGTCCGTAAGAGGATACAGAAAATGAAATTTATTCATGATGCATTAAAATGAAATAGTTTCCATACGCTTTTTGCTTGGTTCACAACCACCCGGAAATATTGCCAGGCCGGCCGAAGTGGCCGTGCGGTTAAAGGCGCTGCGGTCTGGAACCGCAAGCCCGCTGCGGTCGCAGGTTCGAATCCTGCCTCGGGCATGGATGTTTGTGATGTCCTTAGGTTAGTTAGGTTTAACTAGTTCTAAGTTCTAGGGGACTAATGACCTCAGAAGTTGAGTCCCATAGTGCTCAGAGCCATTTGAATCATTTGAAATATTGCCGGCCGGCCGAAGTGGCCGTGCGGTTAAAGGCGCTGCAGTCTGGAACTGCGTGACCGCTACGGTCGCAGGTTCGAATCCTGCCTCGGGCATGGATGTTTGTGATGTCCTTAGGTTAGTTAGGTTTAACTAGTTCTAAGTTCTAGGGGACTAATGACCTCAGCAGTTGAGTCCCATAGTGCTCAGAGCCATTTGAACCATTTTTTGAAATATTGCCAACGTGAGTAATCTGTAGGAGAGAATTGCCTAAATTGTACACTTTTACGATTTTATTCATTATAGTCCAAACAGTAACTTCCAAAACTATTTAAACAATGCCGTCCTCAACTGCAGGAGCGTGTTCGTGGTAGCTGATTTAGCGAATGAAAATTCTGAAGACACTACACTTAATTTTCAAACATCTGAAGGTGGTACAAATCATGAATATTATTCTCTAACTTGTACCAGTGGGTGTGTAAATTGTACCACCCTTAGAAACTACGTGCCCGTGCTTGAATATAGGTACTAGTCTAAGTTCGAGGAAATCTTTGGTATTTTAATTCTTACATCACCATCTACAAGCGTTGCAGCATACCTTTTACTCTTCTTTTTCGAAGCTTATACTCTTTCCATGAATCCACGCTTTGCATTTCATGCATCCGATCATTTTTTTCCATTCGATCTTCCTCACAAAACTCGCAAAACCATTCTCTTTTTTTTACGAATGAGTCGCTGTTGTGGCTTGGTTTTCGCAAGTGAAGCTGTAGTTATAGAGTTCTTCTCCTTTGCTACAGTTACCTTTTTTTTAGCCTAAGCATCAGTTCACAGACTCCTCGCCTAGGCCTGGAAGTTTTGCTTTGAACATTTATAATTTACCTCGGTTTCGCTAATTCTTCTTGGGCAGACACCTTTAGTGCACTTTTTGCGTGCCGTGGCGTCTTCTACATTGAAATCATGCGGCAGTCCATTTCGTTTCGCAATGTCGAACGCAAGTGTTCCTACACCTGACATGCTTAAACCGAACATCATGTCTTCAGATGTAAGAATATGATGCTCCAGTTCGTTTTCAATTTCACAAGAAAACAATTTACTGTAGACAAAAAAATTTTAGATCCCCGTTTGCATTTTGGCTTTTAATTTCAGCATCCCTCTCAGGCGTTGTTTTTAGGCACATTTTACATGTGTGCACGTTCATTTAGTCCATAATCCCCGTTTAGATATACTGTTACATCTACCTACAATTCAACTGTGTTCAACTTTCTACACCGCCTTCCGTTTGTTTTCTATAACACCGAATAAATATTTAACTAACTCTATTGGATAAAGAACATATTAGAAAGTTCACCACACCACTTATGAACATTATGTTGCGCTAACAAAGCTAAACGTATTTTTAAAGCTCATTATACATGAAGTTTCTTACACTGCACCAGTAAAATACCGGAAACTTATAACGCTACATTATAGGCAACGCCGCCATTTTCTCTTCCTACAAACGAACCACAAGGAATACTCTCACGACTCTCTGAAAACTAGGGTTATTGCATGTACATTCCTCCAAAAATAAAACATTATGTTGCCACTTACCTTGAAACGTCCCCTTAGAAAAATTAATGAATTACTGTGCTAATAAACCTCTTACATTATTTGCTTTTCAAACAGCTGAGCAGAACTGGACGTATTCAGACATTTCTCTCTTTACTTATTCTGATCAACACTAGACTGACACACAATACTTTTAGCGCAACGCAATCTGACTTTGAAAAATCCCTACAAAAGAATGGCCCTGACTAACAATAACCTATACCTTTCATGAATCACTCACAAAAATCTTCGTTACTCGAACTACTACAATACAGTGAGCGTCACTACTGCCAGCTAAATAAAAGATTAAAACTACTGAAGGCACTAACTACAGATAGGCATAGTTAGCAAACGAAAGATTTTGATAGAGAACGGCCGGCCGCTGGTGGCCGAGCGGTTCTGGCGCTACAGTCTGGAACCGCACGACCGCTACGGTCGCAGGTTCGAATCCTGCCTCGGGCATGGATGTGTGTGTTGTCCTTAGGTTAGTTAGGTTTAAGTAGTTCTAAGTTCTAGGGGACTTATGACCTCAGCAGTTGAGTCCCATAGTGCTCAGAGCCATTTGAACCATTTGATAGAGAACGAACAATGTATTTACCTTCATAGTGTTCAAAAGTCATAATATATATAGCAGTTCATGACATCCAGTCTTACAAATTTACTTTCTCTGATGGACACACGTCCAGATCATCCGCTCTCAAAACTCCACCATTTCTGTCCCCACATCCATCACTGCTGGCGGCTGCTGTTAACTGATGTTAACAGCCAACTGTCCACTACAATAGAGAATATTTCAACAATGCCAACCAGCCACAGACTGCACACAGCACAGCCAGTGATTTTCATACAGAGCGCTACGTGGCGTTACCAATATAAAAACCTAAACAGCCTACTTACAACCTTATGTCAGTAATTCTCTTCGTCACGTACACAAAAAGTTGGATGAAAAGTGCAACACAATCAATGCTGGCTTCAGACAAGCTGACTCACAACATTCATAATTCATAGCTGACGATATGGCTCCAAGAAGTATGTACTTAACGCACACATAACTAAAGGTCGGGTAGTTCAAATGGTTCAAATTGCTCTTAGCACTATGGGACTCAACTTTTGAGGTCATTAGTCCCCAAGAACTTATAACTAGTTAAACCTAACTAACCTAAGGACATCACACACATCCATGCCCGAAGCAGGATTCGAACCTGCGACCGTAGCGGTCTCGCGGTTCCGGACTGCAGCGCCTAGAGTCCTAGACCCGCACGGCCACTTCGGCCGGCGGTCGGGTAGTACCAGAGGTACGAATTTGACGCCTAGTGGTGATAGAATATAGGTAACTTTTTTTTCTTGCTCGTTATTTACTATGTTCAATTTTGTTTTCCTAAACTTTAGACTATACTTGCACCTCTGTTTCTAAAATTACACTCTAAATCTCGGCCTTGAGAACTGAAAGTGATCATGACATATTAGCGTACACATCAAGTTTCAGATACCCACATAGAATGAAATCACGTGGTGTCGACTCACAAGATTTTGGTGACTAGTTCACTCATGGTTGCGTGAAATCACCCAGTAGGGGAACCTCTCCCGTAAAAAGTCCATTGTTGTAACCGATGTGTGACAGGTTGCGCCATCTTGTTGACAACAAATCTTTTCAGCATTCACACGATCCTCTTTAGGCCACAAAAAGTCTCTTAACATAGTGCGGTTGCATTCGCCGTCCACTGTTATGACGCTGCCGGCGACATCTGCGGAGAAGTACAGTACAATTACGCCCTCCGTACAAATGTGACACCACAGAGCCACTCGTTGTGGATGTAATGGCTTCTCCAGGGTTTCTTGTGCCTAGATCTGCAATTTTGGTGTCCTCGAAGCCATTCAACAGAAAGTGTGCCTCATGAATGAACTACATTCTTTTTGAAACTGTCGTTCGCTCTTTGTTTCGCAGATGCTCGGCGCTTTCCGTGATTGTTTGGCTTCAGTTCTTGTGTCAGTTACTTTTTATAGTTCCAAAGTCGCAGGTCTGCTTTCAGAATTCGTTACATGCTAGTTCTGGAAATTTTCAGTTGCTTTGAACGTCGGCGAATAGACTTCATCGGACTTAATAGCAACAGTATCGTTGTGACTTACGATGGCGATGTTTTCCGCAGTACGACTGAACTCAGCTCAGGAAGCAGATACATTTATCATAAATTTTCACCATGAAAACATGCTGTTTCGTCGTGAAACGCTCAGTTACTAATCACAAAGAAAACAGATGAAAATCGTGCAATGTTCAGTGCTGCCAACTTACATGAACAGAAGTGGCGAGCATTTCAAAAATTATAACTTCGTACACTTCCCAGGCGATTCATTGTCATCTCGTAGAATCGGGTGTACTGTCGGTGATCCGCGCCTTCCCATCACAATATTTCGACAGCCTAACTCGATGTCTTAATGAGGTGTTACCTTAGACTGTCTCACGAAATATTTGAGGAAGACGCCGAGTTACGGCGTCTAAATATCGTGCTGGGAAGAGGCGGACCACCGACAGTACACCCGACTCAACGAGATGATATTTCAGAAGTTGCTTTCTTTATGAGACATACTTTACATCTACCTGTATATTCCGAAAGCCACTGCAAAGTGCATGATGTATGTGTAGCGATATTGTCGATTTTCATTTGTGTGTTGGCGAAGTGAAAAATCCCTGTCTACATGCCTCTATAAGCGCGCCATTGTCTCTCTATTCTCACGAGCCGTGCGCGAGATATATGCGGTGGCAGAAGACTGGTAGCACATGCATCTTCGAATACAGGTTCTCTAACTTTACACGACAGGGTTCCGAGAGAACTACATCATCTTTCTTCCAAAGATCCCCAGTTAACTTCCTTCCAGCATCTCTATTCCACTTCTATTTGAGACACATCCCTTATTATCACCGAGCGGGGTGGCGCAGTGGTTAGACACTGGACTCGCATTCGGGAGGACGACGGTTCAATCCCGCGTCCGGCCATCCTGATTTAGGTTTTCCGTGATTTCCCTAAATCACTCCAGGCAAATGCCGGGAAGTTCGAATGAAAGGGCACGGCCGACTTCCTTCCCCAGCCTTCCCTAATCCGATGAGACCGATGACCTCGCTGTCTGGTCTCCTTCCCCAAATAACCCAACCCCCCCTTATTATCATCCTAGCTGAGCGTCTCTCAATTCGTTTGATTTGTGTTTTGATACCTACTAGTCGTTTCACAACTGAGTGCGCCATACGAGGGGACTTTGAAAAGTCCGTGCAAAAATAAAATCTCCTTACATGTTTGGGGTAAACCTTTTTAATTTTTCAACATAATCTCCTTTTAGACTTATACACTTCATCCAACACTATTCTATTTGTTGATCCCTTCCGAATAATAGGAATTGTCCAAGTCTGCAAAATAGCTATTAATTGCTGCAATCACCTCCTAGTTTGAATAACATCTTTGTCCCGCCAGCCATTTCTTCGTATTGGGGAACAAATAGTAGTCCGAGGGAGCCAAGTCTGGAGAATAGGGGGGATGTGAAACGAGTTGGAATCCTATTTCCATTAATTTTGCGACCACAACTTCTGAGGTGTGTGCTGGTGCATTGTTGTGATGGAAAAGGACTTTTTTGCGGTCCAGTCGCCGGCGTTATTCTTGCAGCTCGGTTTTCAAACAGGCCAATAACAATGAATAATTTTCACCTGTAATAGTTTTACCCTTTTCTAGATAGTCGATGAGGATTATCCCTTGCGAATCCCAAAAGACAGTCGCCATAACCTTTCCTGCCGAAGGAATGGTCTTCGCCCTTTTCGGTGCAGATTCTCCCTTGGTAACCCATTGTTTAGATTGTTGTTTGGTCTCAGGAGTATAGTAATGTATCCATGTTTCATCTACAGTGACGAAACGATGCTTAAAGTCCTGTGGATTATTCCTGAACAGCTGCAAACCATCCTTGCAACACTTCACACGATTTTCCGTTTTTGGTCAAGCATGAGCATTCGTGGAACCCATCTTACAGATAGCTTTCTCATATCCAAATGTTTATGCAAAATATTATGTATCCGTTCATTCGAGATGCCCACAGCACTATCAATCTCACGCGCCTTAACTCTTCTGTCATCCATCACCATATCATGGATTTTATCAATGATTTCTGGAGTCGAAACCTCCACAGGGCGTCCAGAACGTTCAGCATCACTTGTGCCCTTATGGCCACTCCGAAAATTTTGAAACCACTTATAAACTGTTCTAATCGAAGGTGCAGAGTCACCATAATGTTTATCAACCTTCTATTTAGTCTCCTGAGGCGTTTTGCCTTTCATAAAGTAATTTTTAATCGCCACACGAAATTCTTTTTCGTCCATTTTTTGACAATCACTCGACTTCCTTGATTCACACGAGTGCTTAACACAAAAAAATAGACCAATATGGCTGAAACTTGATGTGTGTTCATTCCAAAGATGCTACTAACTAAACATGACCTCGATACGCTCCGGAGGTGCCATATCGTACTTTGCACGGACTTTTCAAACATGCCTCGTAGTAGCGCGGTAGGGACCTCCACCCGCAGTGCTGGACACATCGTGCTGCTTAGCACCACAGTGTGGGGGTGTTATCATCGCAGGCTCTTCTGTCTTTACTCTCGGCATTAAATTCTTAAAATTTGAATATTCTTTATTGTTAAAGTTCCTAAAACTAGACAACAATACAAAGAGGCACGTTTCAGAATTTTTTTTTTTTTGTGTGAAATATTTCCCACATCACATTGTTTACAGCAGCAACGCAATTCCTTTCGTTTCTTGTTCTTCGTGCATATATTGCATCTCCTTACAGGTCCGTGTTTTTTTACCGACGATTCATCGGTGCTTGGAAAATGCGTTTCTCAAAACCGCAATGAATTTTACCCGTCTGACAGACGACTTCCTGATGCTTTCCTTTCCTGGTGATATGTCTCTAAAACGTCAGGAAACAGAGTAGCTAGAGAGGAGCTGGGAGCGGTGAGGTGCTGGGCAAATAATCAAATAACATCTGTACGACAAAAGACATTTATTTGCAAATCTTGTATACGTATGTTATCTCTCAACTCCTCTTTAACAAGTATGACTGCTTCAACACAAACATTAAAACAGATAACAAAAAATGGAAATTATACAATGTAACATCAGTTGGTTGTGAGCTCTCCAATAGCCTGCACCGGGCAAACACATATGAACTAACACAAAGAGGGAAACATCTTCACTGGCAAAATTACCTACTAATAATGCGCAAAGCTAACACAAATGATGGACGTTTTGTCATCAGCTCAGACAACAGTAAGTGACAATTACAAAACATTAGGCCTATAAGAATAGTGCAGCGCCAGCTCAAGATGGGGGAGGGGATCAACCGTGCCAGTGCCTAGGATGGCAGGTGTTTGGAGGTAGCAAAATCCTAAATTTTTATATCATAAACAAGCAAAATGAAATAGTCAATAAAATTCTTCTGGGTTTGAGGCCGCATTGTCAACTATAAATTTCTGCGACTACTGCAAGATGCCTTCTTCAGGGTGTATTTCTAACTACAATACACCCTGAAGAAGGCATCTTGCAACAGTCGCCGAAACGTCGGAATCTTATAGTTGACAATGCGATCTCAAACCAAGAAAATTTTTATTGACTGTGAGAACGACCGCGGAAGCCTACGTTTACAAGAAAATGAGTTTTGCGTAAATGAATAAGCGTGAGAGTGAGCAGGAAATACAAATCATTGATAAAATCTAGTGTCTTACTGGAAGTTGTCCTCGAATTGTGTAACAGATGACTGAAGCGCTGGAGTTTGTTACCATGGGTGCATCTTCCTAAATAGCAAAGCCTGCTAGTGGCAATGTTGGGATCTCAATTCCTACCATGCGGCTACATAACAACTGAAATGTACCTAAGTCAGTTTGAAAGCCCCTACAGAAGCGATAAACTTTATTATAAAGAAATGGAGATGAATGTCAGCATATGAGGGCCTGACGGTTCCTACACAGCCATCATGATGAGCTGTAGCAGTATCGCTGAGGTAAACACTATATAATAAACAAATAAAGAGTAAGTTAAACAAGCATTTCCCGTCACATGCAGTAGCCTTTTGAACGCAGAGATTGTGATTAAGCAGCGTTATTACGTGGAAAGATGCATAGCATCCTTCCCCCACCACTCCCTCTCCTTTGGATCCGCCGTTAATGCCATTTACATTGCCTCTTCTACTTGCCACACACCTCTACATTAATTTTTTATGTTCTGTCTATAACTTATTTCAAGTTTTCTCTCATTATATTTCCTTTCTTGGTGTTGAAGGCATAATCAATAGATACTAATAACAACACAGTACGGGAAACTATAAAACGTTACTTTGGAGCTGAAGCATCTAAACTGCACTGCACGAATTCTTTATCCAGTTTCATTGTATTTCACACTGTTTCCGTTTCAGAAACTTTATTTAGTATTTAATTGTTACTTTTCATTGCAATAAATGAAGTTATTTCAAAAATAGTTGATTTGCGCCATAAATCTTGGACTTAGGATGCCGAAAAGCACAACTTCTCGATGTCCGACCATAGCCGTCTTTCTTTTATCTACCATTGACACACTAAACATGGACTGTCGATTTATACAATTTTTTCACCAAATAAAGCAGTTATAAGTGATATGTTAGTCAGGTATGGGATTAAAATTCAAGATCAAAGGATATCAATGATACGATTCGCTGATGACATTGCTATCCTGAGTGAAAATGAAGAAGAATTACATGATATGTTGAATGGAATGAACAATCTAATAACTACAGAATATGTATTGAGCATAAATCGAAGAAAGACGAAAGTAGCAGAGAGCTAGCGCTCCATACCTGCTTGCGGCCATAAAGACGCATTCACGTCAAAAAGACGTATAAATAAGTGTAATATGTGAAAAAAAGATGTCATGGATGACTGAAATAGTGAAAAAAGTTGATTATGCCTGAAAATGCTAGGAGGGGAAAGGTCGTGGGGGGGGGGGGGATATTTTTGCACGGGGCAGCAGTATCCCTGGAGCCGGCGCTGGAATAGTGGACAATGATCAAAACGTGTACTAGTAAAATTCATGACACAACTGCCGACTGATTTCAATAACAGGTCATGGGCACTCATGACTAACTTAAAACAGCACGCTCACACAATGAGAGACGTTTGCAATGATAACAAAATATGTACGAGTGGACGCTAATAATTAATTGGAACAAGAATTCCCACATTAACGCTTAACTGATGTCAATGGCAAGCAGTGAGCAATGAGAATCAACTTGAATCAGTTGAATCCACCCAGTTTCAGTTAAGAAAGAACATTATTAAATAATCGGGCAACGATAAAAAATAGATCAATAAATCCTAAAAACGACTAGCGCGCTTCCACTAACAGAGTTTTTATGACATACACAAATAAAACTCTTAGTAAAATATACCACTTGCACTCTCGTCAATTTAATAAAAAGATGCACAAATACCGTTAAAACCAGAATACCGTAGTGGGCTCAAGTGAGACAAGTTACATGAAGTTGTCTGCACAGGAAATCTGTGTTACTATCTTCGTGAGTTCCCGACAATGCTCAATGCGCAAACGGTACAAGAGAACATAGGCCTAAAGTAAAATCAAATTCACGAACGTAATTACCGGTAACACGCCTCAGCAAGTGAATCAACTGAAGAACAGATCAGAAGTACCCTTCAGCACAGAATAAGACGCTCACCAAACAAGTCCATATGCTTCCGCCGCACCACTCGGGGTATGTATCTGCAGATAACAAACATCAGGGGCAAGCCGAGGCCGTCTTGCTATCCGAAGGCCGTGTTTCCGAGCCAAGTGAATTTGGCAGTCCAGACTTCTGCTCAGATTACGACCCTATTCCGGCAGGTGATTCCAGCCATCAGGTCCCACATAACAGCCAATCGGAGTTGCTCAATAGCCTTCCTCCCGCCAGGGGTACGCCGGTTCCAACCAGATAGCCGTTAAGTTAACGGGCCAGACCCCGCACTTGTCTCCTGGCGGGACGCCGAGCAAAACGTTGCTTGGCGACCGGCAGAGACGTTACATTGCGCTTTCGGTTAGATATCGAAAACAGAGGCTGAGATGACACTCGGTGACTGAATTATTCTCCCCGGTTTGAACCTTGTAAATAACGTGGGAATTTAGCATGCACATGTATAAGGAATGAAAAAAAGAGTTTTTTATATCATTTCATTATTTTGTGTATGTGTTACTGTAAAAGTAAGATGATTGGTAAATCATAGAACTCCATCACGGTGTGGTAAAAGTCCGAAATTTCTTATTATATGCATAGATTTCGATCTTTTAAGAGACGTTGTTAAATCTTAGGATGTACCCATACCAACTGGTAAAACCGTATCAATTAAAAAAATCAGCTTAACAATTTATTGCCGCCCGTGGTGGCCGAGCGGTTCTAGGCGCTACAGTCTGGACCCCGGCGACCGCTATGGTCGCAGGTTCGAATCCTGCCTCGGGCATGGATGTGTGTGATGTCCTTAGGTTAATTTGGTTTAGGTAGTTTTAAGTTCTAGGGGACTCATGACCTCAGAAGTTAAGTCTCATTGTGCTCAGAGCCATTTGAACCATTTTTGAACAATTTATTATTGTAAATTTATGTATTTTAAACATGTTTGCATTCCAATGTGATCATAATGAGCAATATTCTGTATTAGTGAAAAATGTTACCTTATGAACGTTAATTTTTGTTACAACAAGGCTGACTATTGTGGCATTTTGAATTACATAATATGGAAGACGATTTACACAAGCATTTTTTAGTTGAACACTTTTTTAAGCAATTGCACATTTTGAACCCTTGTCCTCCAAAAAAGATTGTTTGGCAACCACTTACCATAGACAAATTTCTTCTCTTGCCACTTCTTCGACGTTGATAAAATTTTCTTTGTTCAGTGTAAATTGGTTCCTAGTGTACAATGACTTCAGTTTACCAGCTTTGGTACCAAGTTGATAAAATATGTCATCCTAAATATTTATGTCTACCGCTACTATAGATTTTGCATCAGTTTTTTACCTGTCTGCATCTGGTACTTAAATTCTCATATACTATCTAACTGAAAGTTTTGGAATTTTGTTACATGAGGCTGTTTTCATTTTCTTTGCCTGCAATTGAAGACCTTCCTTGGCAGCTTCTCTGATCCGTTTCACTTTATTAACACTGCTGGAAGTTGTCAGCGTCTCGACACAATTATCAGCTGGTGCCGGAGTCTCGTTGTTAACTGTCGTCAAACCCTGTGTCTCTGGTGCTTTCTCACTTGCTGCAGCCACACTTTCTTCTAACTCCGTTCCTTCTATTCCAGTACTTGAATCGTTGGCATCAATTCCTTGGCCGTCATTTTCAATGTGAATTTTCCGTGAATCAGTGGAAGTGGCGTTTAACATTGTTTACAAGTCTCCTTCAGTGTTCATATTTTTTATTAAATCACGTGGAACAACTGACGTCGCAATGCCCATTTTCATTGGAACCCCAAACGTGGCTTCAGATGGTGAACATCAGATCCCTTCATGATAAGCCCTATTTTTCATTGCTTGCACAAGCCTCGGCCGTTTAGACTATTTTGAAGTTTCATTTATTTCCATGTAAGTTGATAACATATTTTCGATATCTTGACTTGCTCTTTCGACTGATCCCTGAGACTGACTGTGCCTCGGCTTCCAGTGGACTATTGAATGACTTGGTTAAAAAACTATCTACCATTATCAGAATGAAGGATACATGGAGCACCAAAGGTGATAAAAATGTCCAAAAGATGATATGCTACTTCATCAGCCCTTTTTTAAGTTAGTGCCCAGATGATAACAAATTTTGTCAAATGATCTTGGTATACAAGTATGAACTTTGACTTATTGTCTAGGTTTACCTGCATGTCGATTAAGTCAATTTGGCACCGTGCATTCATTTCACTGTATATGATATATTTCACTACAATACCCCTTTTCAGTGTTTTTTGCTTTTTCTGACATGGTTCACCATAATCTCAAATAAGTAACGACTGATTCAACAATCACATTCTTGTGCATACGATTCAGTTCCACAATCATCCGTGTTCAGCCGCTATGGCCTATACTGATGTGGGTCTCATACAGTATGTTAAACAGTTCATCAAAGCTCCGACCTTTCTGGATTGATCCACCCACTTATAAAAGCTTCCGGGGTTCATACAAATTTCGCCACACTGTAAAATTATTCGAGAAAAGATTTTAGCCGGTTTTTCACCTTCAAAAAGCAAAGAAAGCGAATCAGTGAACTAAAATGAAAACTTCAAGCGGCGGACATGCCTTCGTTAAATGCAATATTGAGGTTACAAACAAACAATTTTATCTGTCAGATGTTCTGAGCGCATGCCAGTGATTCCAACCTTTTCATGAATGTAAAAAAACCTGCTACAAACTATCTATTTTCTACATCAATTTGTTTCTTTAATTACTGAATATCCCCCGTAGCTTCTTCTTCAGTTGTGTTCCTAAATGTTTCGCAGTGTTAGTTAACGAAATCATGATGCGACCTACCTCAACATTTGAGTTTCTTATGGACAGCTTTGCTGTAAGCAGTATGTATTTGGTTTTGTAAACATAATTTAGGAACCAGGTTTTAAATTGTAAGACATTTCCAGGGACAGATGTGGATTCTGACCACAATCTATTGGTTATGACCTGTAGATTAAAACTGAAGAAACTGCAAAAAGGTGGGAATTTAAGGAGATGGGACCTGGATAAACTGAAAGAACCAGAGGTTGTACAGAGTTTCAGGGAGAGCATAAGGGAACAATTGACAGGAATGGGGGAAAGAAATACAGTAGAAGAAGAATGGGTAGCTTTGAGGGATGAAGTAGTGAAGGCAGCAGAGGATCAAGTAGGTAAAAAGACGAGGGCTAGTAGAAATCCTTGGGTGACAGAAGAAATACTGAATTTAATTGATGAAAGGAGAAAATATAAATATGCAGTAAATGAAGCAGGCAAAAAGGAATACAAACGTTTCAAAAATGAGATCGACAGGAAGTGCAAAATGGCTAAGCAGGCATGACTAGAGGACAAAATGGTTCAAATGGCTCTGAGCACTATGGGACTTAACATCTACGGTCATCAGTCCCCCAGAACTTAGAACTACTTAAACCTAACTAACCTAAGGACAGCACACAACACCCAGCCATCACGAGGCAGAGAAAATCCCTGACCCCGCCGGGAATCGAACCCGAGAACCCGGGCGTGGGAAGCGAGAACGCTACCGCACGACCACGGGATGCGGGCGCTAGAGGACAAATGTAAGGATGTAGAGGTGCATGTCACTAGGGGTAAGATAGATACTGCCTACAGGAAAATTAAAGACACCTTCAGAGAAAAGAGAACCACTTGTATGAATATCAAAAGCTCAGTTGGAAACCCAGTTCTAAGCAAAGAAGGGAAAGCAGAAAGGTGGAAGGAGTATATAGAGGGTCTATACAAGGGCGATGTACTTGAGGACAATATTATGGAAATGGAAGAGGATGTACATGAAGATGAAATGGGAGATGTAATACTGCGTGAAGAGTTTGACAGAGCACTGAAAGACCTGAGTCGAAACAAGGCCCCGGGAGTAGACAACATTCCAATAGAACTACTAACAGCCTTGGGAGAGCCAGTCCTGACGAAACTCTACCATCTGGTGAGCAAGATGTATGAGACAGGCGAAATACCCTCAGACTTCAATAAGAATATAATAATTCCAATCCCAAAGAAAGCAGGTGTTGACAAATGTGAAAATTACCGAACTATCAGTTTAATAAGTCACGGCTGCAAAATACTAACGCGGATTCTTTACAGACGAATGGAAAAACTAGTAGAAGCCGACCTCGGGGAAGATCAGTTTGGATTCCGTAGAAATGTTGGGACACGTGAGGCAATACTGACCCTACGACTTATCTTAGAAACTAGATTGAGGAAAGGCAAACCTACGTTTCTTGCATTTGTAGACTTAGAGAAAGCTTTTGACAATGTTGACCGGAATACGCTCTTTCAAATTCTAAAGGTGGTAGCGGTAAAATTCAGTGAAACTTTCTACCACTTTGAGGAGTTCTCCAGTCAAGGTAATATTTCCGTTGGTCCCTTTCTCTCTTCCAAATACCATTATTTCACTCTTATCTTTATTTATTTTTAATTCATACCTTTTCATTATTTCCTTCCACGCATCAAGCTGTAACTGTACATCTACTTCTTTATCACCCCATATTACCATATCATCTGCAAAAATCGTCTTTTTGTCTTTTTCTTTTACTATATCATTAACTGCCCTGTTCATTCTCTCCATCACAACATTATAAAGTGCAGGAGATAGAATACTTCCTTGCTTAAGTCCTTGTCTTATTTCGAAGCATTCTTAGTTCCCCAATGGTGTTCTAATTCTACAATTGTGTCCTGTGTACATTGTCTTTATTACATTAATGCAACCATCTTCTATATCTATCTTCTTCATTTCTTCCCAGAGTCCTTCCCCGTTAACTGAGTCTATGCCTTTTCTATGTCTATAAAAACCATTATCACCCTTTTGTTATACTCCCAACTTTTTTCATCAGTTGACGGATAGAAAATATCAGGTCGATCGTACTTCTTCCTTTCCCAAACCCATGCTGTTCTTCGCTCAGCTCCTTTTCTACCTTTTCAGTGTAATAAAACTAAAATAATCTATGGTTGAAAAATCAAAGAGGAAATATACACACCAAAAACGAGTGTTGATATCAAATGAAGCTCGATACAGAAGAAGCCCTGATGATGAAGTTGTGGCACTGAAATGTACGGTGACATAGAAGAAATCACAGTAAAAGGCAGCAGACTGCAGTTTTAAGTTCTCAATTTATTTCACTCTCTCGGTTTGTCAAGAAGAGCACCTATGCATACCATAAAATCTGCAGTGGCTGTTGCACGAGATGTGTCAGAGACCTATAACATTAAATACTAGAAGGCACATATACATTATTTGAACAAAAGCACCCGCGCCACTCCGATACAATGTGGAAGTGACCAATCGACGACACAGGAAGCGGAAGCACCAGTACGAAAGAAGGCGCGAAGTACTGTGTTGTCAGTTGAGATGCAGTAACAGCAGAATAGAAGGGCCAAGAGAGCTCAGTACTAGTACTGGATGTCACCTGAGTAAAAAATCCACCAGGGATGTTCCAACACTTCTAAAGCCGCCCAAATCGACTATTGGTGATGTGATTGTGGTGTGGAAACGCCAAACAACAACCACAGGTAAGTCAGGACCACATAGACGTCATGTACTCACGGACGGGGATAATATAACATTGTGGAGGGCCTTTTTAAAAAATCGCATGAAATCAACAGAAGTAATCACTCTTGAGTTCCAAAGTGCTACCAGCAGTCCAGCTATCACAATGAATGTTCGTAGGAAGTTAAAAAGAATGGAGTACAGTAGTAGAACAGCTCTTCATAAGCCACTCATTTCTGTAGTCAGTGCTAAACGACGCTTGGGGGAGTATGGAGACTGATGTGACTGGACAGTGGGTGACTGGAAACGTGGTTTGAAATGATGAATCAAGTTATATCATGTGGCAAACTAATAGAAGCGTTTCGGTTTGGCCAATGCCTGTAGAACGTTACCTGTCATCATGTGTAATGCCTACAATCAAGTACGGAGCAGGTGGTGTTATGGTATGGGGTACTTTGCGTGGTTAAGGTGTGGTCTCCTTATAGCGCTTAAGAGAATTCTAAATACGGAAGAATAAGAGTACTTTTCACAGATTTGTATTAAGTGTACAGTAGAGGAACAGTTCAGAGATGATGACTGTATCGGCACGACAATGCTCCCTGTAATAAAGCAACATCTGTGAGGTAATGGTTTGTGGACAGTAATATCCCTGAAATGGACGGGCCCGCCCAGAGTTCCGATTTGAACCCAATGCAACAACTTTGCATCAGTTAGAAAGTCAACTTTGCTGCATGTCCCAACGTCCAGCATCTCTACCTTCTCTGGTTTCTAACCTTGAGGATAATGGACCGCCATTCCTCCACTGATATTCAGACATCTCACTGAAAATGTAACCAGAAAAGTTCAAGCCATCATAAAGGCGAAGGATGGACACACGCCATATTAATGTCAGCTAACAGGTGAAGGGATACTTTTCATCAAATAATGTATAGCGTGTTTCGCTATTCCTGTTAGTCAGTTCTAGAAGCTGTAGGGAGGTTACAAAGCTTTATAGAAGAGCATATGTTTGAAAACTGTGCTTTTTCCATCTGCAGAGTAAATTTTGATACAACTTCTAAAATTAATAGTTGTACAATGAATCATTTCTGCTGCATCCATCAAACACAGAGAAGTTGGTTTTCTTCTGATTGTACAAGGATCTCGTAAACAAGTAACATGTGCTCATGTTACATCATAATACAAAATCTAACGATTCAGATTCGGGGACTTCGGTGTCCAACAATACGGTCTATCTTGATCCACCCAACTTTCTCATAATACTGTGTGGAGCTAGGCCCGAATCTCTGAGAGGTCTTGTAAACAGAGAACATCATGTGACGTTTGATGACTGTAGAGTGTAAGTATCCCAGGCGGATAGCCTGCAAAGCAGAAAAACTGTGTAACGGGAGAGTCTCCCTTCAATTTTATTTTCCTTGAGACATCCCTTTCCGGATGTGTGTTCCTGGAAGCTGAGGAATGTCCTTTATTGGTGCGGAATACAGAACACTGTTTTGGTCTCGGAATGAGAGACAGCAAACGCTATAACTGAATGTAATGCTATACAGGTCTTTTTAATGACGAAATATTAACAGCGTTGAGACGCTGACCTGTCATATCGCGAATACGGAAGGATAACAAATGGAACAAATGTAGAGGAAGTGCCATTGCATCGGTGTACAATGGATGACAAAAAGAAAAGGTTTTGTGACGTAAGCGTATGACTCAACTATGCAACGAGGTGGTGGTGGAGAATGGCCCTCGAACACAGACCGAGAAGCTGTTGGCGTAATCTTCTGCAGTTTAAAGTATGCGTGACAACGTACAGATTTATTAGCTGTGACTGCAGACTTTCAGACGGTGAGTCACAGCTTCCTCCACCTAGCACACAGCACATGCACCTCACGGTGGAGCAGCACTCGACTTGTTGGTAATGCGCGAGTGTCAGTTTTATCACACGTGGGTGGTATTTGGAAATTATAGCTGTAATTCAGGGGAAGTTGTCATGAGCGACTGATCTCCTACACAGCAAGTCAACTGACGTAGTTGGTATCTGAACCCGCTGATTGTAACTGGTTAGTCATCGACGAAGCTACAACTCTGATTCTTGTTTCTATGAATTTGGTAAGCACATCTAATTCAAATTCCAGATTTAAAACACATCATACAATCTTCAAATTACACAAGTAAGAAAATAAATCGCCTGATCGTAACTATAATATTCAAAGTAATAAATCTGCAGTATAAAATGGTGTAACAGTTTCAGTTGTATATATACTAGAGTTTCCACGGCTCGGAGATCGACCTGCGTGCGGCGTCAGTCTGAATACAAGACCGATTATCAATAACTCTTCTGGTTAATCAACATTTAGAAGTAATCGGTGCGCTTCTTACGTGGTACGAGTTCATTCTGAGATCAGAAACCCGCGGAAGCGTTTCTTTAAATCTGGGACGATTTAACAATAACAACTTTGCACGACAAAAGCTTTGTGTTTTGGATCGTTATTACGATATAATTTAATTGCATCACCGTATCTCTGTCTACCAGCACTTTCATGCAGAAGAAAATGTGCGTTATGCACGCTGCCATTACTTAGCGTCATTTAGGCGCTATCGACCAAAAGTCCCATATATCGCTGGAGTTTCCGCTATATTTCGTACTTCCCAAATGGCTCTGAGCACTATGGGACTTAACATCTCAGGTCATCAGTCCCCTAGAACTACTTAAACCTAACTAGCCTAAGGACATCACACACATCCATGTCCGAGGCAGGATTCGAGCTTGCGACAGTAGCGGTTGCTCGGTTACAGACTGAAGCGCCTAGAACCGCTCGGCCACTGCGGCCGACTCGTACTTCCCTGTATACTGTGTACTACGCTCGAATTTCCTGTATGTCTCCTACTATGCTGTGTATTTAGCCTCTCTAGTTCTTGGATTGGTTACAACTACACACTTATTAACCCAGTAAAGTAAAAAAGAAGAAAATAGGCGCATAGTATTGAAGTTAGTACGGAAGTTTTTTGCATGATAACGTCAGACTCGTGTAAAACATGAAATAGAACTGAAGTTGTGTGTATCAGAATGCACCCGTTACAATATAAAACAATGAACGCATTACGAGAAGTTCATTGCTTGAGTGACAAAGTGGTAACACAAAGTTCTGAGCCGTTAGAGATGGATGTTGCGAGAGTCAGTTATCCAATATTATGGGTGAACTGGTCATTGGGGAAGGGTGGTGCGGGGAGAGGGGTATATACATTTTAAGATCGTCTTTATTTCACAAATAGACATAAACATTCCCATCCCAAGAGGATGTGAACCCAGTTTCAGTTATATATACCATTGTTCTATTATATAACCCCACCCTCTTAATGTAAAATTTTGTAGTAATGCTACCCATAAAAATTTTCGAAAGTCAACAGTCACTTTCAAGATTACACAAGGCGCAGTTTCAGCATTTACAATGAATCAACACAAGATTCAGTCAGCTGAACCAAATGCTGGTGAAGGACCAGCTTTAGTTATTACCTGAATGGCACTTAAGGTGCATATCAAAGTTATCGAGTAAAAGTTCAGTTAACTAGAAATCAACACAACATTTAACCAAATGGCACAAATGCTGATCGAGAGCCATCTTCAGTTATTTAATGTTACTTAAGCAATGCTTACAGTAGTACTAAACTTCATAAGTAAAGGTGCAATTAACTGGAATCATGTCATGGTTTAATTCAAAAGCACAACGCTGGTCAAGCTCTAGCTTGAGTCATTATTTGAATAGCACTTATGGTACATACTACAATTCTGAAGAAGAGTTCAGTCACAAGAAACCAATACAAGATTTAATTCAAAAGCACAAACGGTGGTCAAGCTACAGTTACAGTTATTACTTGAACAACACCCCAGTCTCATACCACTACCAATCGGTACTTCACACAACGAATAGTTACTCTCACGGTTCGAGAATAAACTGCACATAGTTAAGCTCGCCTGGAGCGCGCCGTTACAAGGTACACTATACAAGCGCAAAAGTATCATTTCTCTACAATAAATCACAAATTTGGTACATTACTATGAAGTAACGGTGGAGGGGGGGGGGGGGCAGCAGGGGAGTGGTGAGCCATACGTAAACAAGATAGTTCAGCTTTCAAGTACAACAGCAACCATTCACAGCTCTCACTGCTCCCCGAGCAACATCCCCACACATAGACTTGAACCCGTCAGCAGCTGATAGCCTGCACACAAGCTGTAAGTTACTCAGCCGTGCTGCGGCTCGCGTTGGTACTGTTTGTAGGTTTCCGCCCTCTGTTGGAGGCCAGACAGTTTCGTTTAGTTGGCATGGTTGCGGCTGTTTGTCTTCTTCTCGTGTTGACTAGCACCACTCGCTTTGGCAAGCGTTGCCTGTCCGCTAGTGGCAGCAGCGGAGGTTATCGATATGTAGTAACTGTTGCCCTATCTTTGGGGCGACGTCGTTGTTTGTCCAGGTCGTGTGAGTGTGCCAGTTGGCTTGAGGACTCAGGATGAGCCAGGTCCGCGCAGTGCGAGAACATGACGGGACCACTGGCGGCACGCATGGACTGCCGGATGGAAGGACTGTGGTCACGAAGGTGAACGACCTCGTCGTAAACCGGATCCAGCAAGCTTTAAGATGAGTGCATTTCAATCCAAGTAGAGCGGAGTCAGTCACCTGTGTGGGCTCCGTAGTACGTATGTGATGTGACAGATTATCATCGCGCCGTCATGTGCAGTTTGCTGGATCTGCTTACTGCTTAGTACTTGAAGACCCTACTCTGTTAAAAGCACTAGGCTCAGTGATTAGACGGTGTGGTAACTGTGAATTAATAAAGCAGTGAAGAGATCTGTTTCATTCTGCCAACCATCGTCAGAGTTGTCACAGTGAGTTCAGTGTGCGTTTGTGTGCCTAATGAATTTGATGTCACTCATTTGGTACTTGGTTTTGGCTCGCTTTGTGATTGTTTCCGCAATGACGTGTGGTTGCTGATTCTGGTTGGTTACATTTCGGTTTTGTCTCGCACCCATGTCGAGTGGGGTTTTAGTTACTGTCTGTTTGTCCGGTGTTCTGTACAATGACTTGTTTGTTCAGATTTTCTGGTTTGTGGAATCCGATGGAAGTCTGGTAGTGGTTCCTTTCTCGTTCCAGGCGCTGTAAACACACTGTTCTGGTGGGGACGTAGTGCAGACCGCTGGTTCCGGCCTTGGTGTATTGCTCCATCGTTGCATTGGGTTTATTGGACGTCAGGTAGCTTCAGCAAGATTATCATTAGTCATTCATTAGACTACCACTAGTCTGAGTTACCATCTTGTGAAGTGAATGCAACTCTTGGCTGCCTATCTCATCGCTCGTGGAAGTGTTTGTTGCCGGACCTTCTCAAGAGGTCGATTCCTGGAGCACCGTCTGGATCAGTTGCTTGTTTTTTAATTAACTTTTGCTATTGTATTTGCTGTTTTACAGCAGGTTTCTAAATTTTTTATATTACTGCCTTCCTGGCGTGTAAGGCCTTCAGCCGTGATCACAATGGCTTGTTTTTTTTGTTTTTTTTTTTTAACATTATCTGTATCTGTATTTTACGGTGATTTGCTAAATTGTAACACACTGAAAACACTATTTTTGACACAGATTTTTATTCCTTCATTACTAACGTATGGTATTTTTTATTTATTGTTGAGTCTGGAATTACTGTTTTAAAAATAAATGCGTGTAATTGTAAAAGGCAACCAACAGTAACTGATTATGGCCCCATCCACAATCGTAACCGAATCCTGCCTTCCCTTGACTATCAGGTTTCAGTTACGTATCTAATCAGCCATGATGACAACACTTTCTCCCAATGTGCTGCTGTAAGCGCGAAGATAGATAGTAGGCGTTGGATCAAGCGCGCCTATCACGACAGGGGCCAGAGACACACCGACAAGTAACACGCCGCCAACGCCCTCTCGACAGCCCTCCACCACTGACTGAGGGGCCTCATTGACTCACTGACTCACTAACTCACACTCCAGTTTGGCGTCTGTCACTCACCCAGCAGAGCGGGTCACAGGCTACGACAGTACATAGCGACCAGATTAGTGAACATAGCCTGATTACCAATATTGTCTGCAAGAGGGCTATTACTGATGAGCTTATACTATAACACATGGACTCTATTCAAGACAAATAGCTTCCTATTCATGTAAATAAAGAACTGTAGTAATCCACGTGTGCAGTTGTAGAACGAGGATACTCGCCACCCACAACAACATCCTCTCCCTTGATTCCTACGGTACAAGACGCTACAGCGGCGACGAGAATACTACACACAATTTGTCATTAGCTGCAAAAGTATCTTCCCCAGACAGAGCCTACAGGCTAGCAGCATACCAGGACCACATAACCGGTGAAGACGTTAATGATTAAGCACCAGACGAAAGCAGAGGAGACGACAGTGGCTACACGCATTGGCGAACCAACGCAGAAAATTGTTTGGGGCCAGAAGAATCCACTTATGTATAACGCTTCCTCGCTCAAATCCGTACGAGACACAAGAGAACAATTCTCGGCGGTCGTTAGCACAGCCGATAACATCGAACCTTCTCGCTGCCAGCATAAATGCCTCTTGCGACGCCCGTCTTCGCCTGCGGTGTTTACTCATTTGTTTTGAAGAGGCTAAAATCTAAATCGTGTAGTATTGTAATTAATGTTGGAGGGAGAAAATATTAATTTTGTTGGTCTATTTAGTTTTTACCGTGTATTTGCACACTGAAATAAAGTATATCATGGGTGATCGAAAAGTTCTGACAGGTATTGTATATGTTGTCAAACTATTGCGGAATAGTTGTCTACAGAGTTAAAATTACGGACAGGGGAAAAAGAAAACACCACAGCATTAAAATAAAGAAAACGTAATACAACGGAAGAGAAGAAAGTGAAAAGTTTCAAAGAACTGAGACGACACCAGCCAGGATGTAAATACAGAGGGCAGCGGAAAGAAGATGTGTGAGTGGGCGCAGAAAACTACAGGCGTAAAAGTAAAGCGCGAAGAGGAAAAGACAGAGTAGGAAGGAGATGTAGAGGAGGTGAGGAGGAGAAAAAACATTACAGGAAAATTCCTTCTTCTGTCTGTTATAATCTAAAAAGAAACTGCTGTCAAGTGATCCAATTAGGAATAGCTAGCTGACGTATCCCATGAAACCTGCCATTAATTGCCCTGCTGTTCTCCGTCGGGGAATTACAGCAAAGTGAGTCCCCAGGAAGATTATGGGACATTTGCTGACACGTGCTCGCACTTGCGATAAAAGTCGTACACGCTTCCGACGCATGGGGGGCCAGTGCGCCGACCGGCTTATCTCGTTAAATACTTTCCATAATATTACAGGGCACTCAGGAGATTTGACGGATAAGTAGCCGTGAGTCAGAGAGCTCTGATAGCGTCGCACTGAGCAGGCTATAAAAGCAATGCGCCTTCCAATCCCTGCACAAACTGAGCCAACATCCTGTCAGTCTTTGTTACATAGGTGTTGTTCCCATGACGTATGACATGTTGTGAAATATGTTTATAAAATTAATTACAAATGTCGATGTCTACTCACAAACATTACACGATCTTAACAAAACGCTAAAGATTCCTTTGGTGTATCATCCAAAGCCTTCACGCGCAATCCTTGTCCTTCTCTATCTCAAATGACAGTGATAATTTTTTTTAACACCACGGTTAGAATCCTGTAACATTAATCTAAGTGGACTTGCTATGTTGTACAGCGAAAGCTGTAAGCAAGGGGAATCTCTGGCCATTATAATTCCTGAGGACATTTAGCTGTGTTTTATGATATAATGATGATATTTCCTTGTGTAAAATATCCCGAAGTAAAATAGTCCCTCATTTGGACTTTCGAGAGGGGCCCTTAAACGGTTAGATATGTTAGAGAACTTGAGTAGGCAATTGGATTGGTTGAAGTTGGAGCTATTGGAAATTAATGAAATGGCAGGTGAAATTTCAGTCACCACCTTTCTCATCCGCTTGTGAAAATATTGCCGGCCGTTGTAGCCGAGCGGTTCTAGGCGCTTCAGTCCGGAACCGCGCGTCTGCTACGGACGCAGGTTTGAATCCTGCCTCGGGCATGGATGTGTGTGATGTCCTTAGGTTAGTTAGGTTTAAGTAGTTCTAAGTCTAGGGGACTGATGACCTCACATAGTGCTTAGAGCCATTTGAACCATTTTGTGGCAAAATGGCTCGGAGCACTATGGGACTTAACTTCTGTGGTCATCAGTCCCCTAGAACTTAAAACTACTTAAACCTAACTAACCTAAGGACATCACACATATCCATGTGCGAGGCAGGATTCGAACCTGCGACCGCAGCGGTCACGCGGTTCCAGACTGAAGCGCCTAGAACCGCACGACCACACCGGCCAGCGAACCATTTTGTGAAAATGTTCTCTTGGTGCCAACCTACATAGGGATAACTGATCATCATGATAAAATAAGAGAAATCAGAGCTCACACAGAAAGATATAAGTGCTCATTTTTCCCGCGCGCTGCAGGCACTTAGTTGCGAATCACAGAGTAATGATGTAGATATGGATGAACAGGATTTCTGGTCAGTTGCAGGGTAACGCAGGAGTAGATCTAAAAAAGTAAGAAAATAGGAATGCAGAACTTCTATGAATCGCATAATGAATGCATTCTCGTAGGCAAGATACACAAACCAACATCAAACACAGCAGTAGAAATATATATACCTAATACTCAGCATATTAGAAAGAGATTGAAAGAATGTGCGGCGAGATAAAAAAATTATTCGGCATGTTAAGAACTACCAAAACTTAATTGTAATGGTATATGGACTGCGATAAAAAAAGGGAAAAGGTGGCGAAATGACATGTGAATATGGGGTGGAGCGAAGGAAAGAAAGGTGAATTGCTAGAATTTTGCACAGAGCACACTTAGTTTAAGAATAGTGAAAGAGGGCTGTAAACGAGAAAGACGCCTGGAGATACAGGTAGGTTTCAAGTTACATACAGGTTATTCTATAATAAGATAGAAAATTCATAACCAGACTGTAAACTACAAACAATTTCTGGAAGCAGATGTGGGTTTGGACCATAATTTATTTTTCACGAACTGCAGATTAAAACAGTAGAATTTATAGAAAGAAAGGAAGGATAAGAAAAATAATGAAAAAAGGGCCCGGATAAAGTGAAACATACAGTGACTGTTGAGAGTTTCAAAGGGAGCATTAGGCATTGATAGAACTAGGGGAAAGCGATACATTAAAATAGAAATGAAATAGCAAAGGACAGCAGATAATCAAATAGGCAAAAAGGCAAAGCTCACTAAAACTCCGTGGATAATACACAATACATTGAATTTAATTGGAGAATGGATAAATAGAGATGCAGCAATTGAATAATCAAAAAGGAATATAGACTGTGTTGTGGAAGAAACAATGATTACTTCCGTATGTAGTGATAACTAAGCACTAAAACCTTCAAGCTATGCAAATAGAATAATTTTTATGCTCCAGTAAATAAGGAAACACTGACTCGTAAAGTTTAATAGAAATAGTCACGCACAAACGTACTGTCATAATACCGTGCAACTGAGAAAAATGGCCTGCACAGCTACTATTTTGAATACTACACAATGAATAAGAATTTCTTAAACAGTAATCCAAACTGGAGAAGTATTTGCTTTCTGCTTATAGGGTCCAGCTGTGTGATGAGGATGTCTCCTCAGTTTTGTAATTGTTGATCTGGAATACAAAAAACCATTAAACCAGCATAACCAAAATGTAATTCATGAATATCGGTTTTTACGTAACATCATAGTAGCGGCGAGATCAGTCAGCACGACATCTGATAAACACCAGTCAGTGAAGCAGCACCTGTCGACGTACCATATCAGTACCTGATACCATTGAAAGGAGAACTACTTACCGTACTACTAACGTCTCGTGACTGCAAACTCAGGCTGTGATTATCGATTTATCACAGAGTACATGGGTCGTGAGACGAACCCACAACACTATATGGTTTCCGTGCAATGTTATATGATTTGTTCACTCTACTGCCTTGATAAAAAGTATGATATGGTATACAGGGTGTTACAAAAGGGTACGGCCAAACTTTCAGGAAACATTCCTCACACACAAATAAAGAAAAGATGTCATGTGGACATGTGTCAGGAAACGCTTAATTTCCATGTTAGAGCTCATTTTTGTTTCGTCAGTATGTACTGTACTTCCTCGATTCACCGCCAGTTGGCCCAATTGGAGGAAGGTAATGTTGACTTCGGTGCTTGTATTGACATGCGACTCATTGCTCTACAGTACTAGCATCAAGCACATCAGTACGTAGCATCAACAGGTTTGTGTTCATCACGAACGTGGTTTTGCAGTCAGTGCAATGTTTACAAATGCGGGGTTGGCAGATGCCCATTTAATGTATGGATTAGCACGGGGCAATAGCCGTGGCGCGGTACGTTTGTATCGAGACAGATTTCCAGAACGAAGGTGTCCCGACAGGAAGACGTTCGACCAATTGATCGGCGTCTTAGGGAGCACGGAACATTCCAGCCTATGACTCGCGACTGGGGACGGACTAGAACGACGAGACACCTGCAATGGAAGAGGCAATTCTTCGTGCAGTTGACGATAACCCTAACGTCAGCGTCAGAGAAGTTGCTGCTGTACAAGGTAACGTTGACCACACCACTGTATGGAGAGTGCTACGGGAGAACCAGTTGTTTCCGTACCGTGTACAGCGTGTGCAGGCACTATCAGCAGCTGATTGGCCTCCACGGGTACACTTCTGCGAATGGTTCATCCAACAATGTGTCAATCCTCATTTCAGTGCAAATGTTCTCTTTACGGATGAGGCTTCATTCCAACGTGATCAAATTGTAAATTTTCACAATCAACATGTGTGGGCTGACGAGAATCCGCACGCAATTGTGCAATCACGTCATCAACACAGATTTTCTGTGAACGTTTGGGCAGGCATTGTTGGTGATGTCTTGATTGGGCCCCATGTTCTTCCACCTACGCTCAATGGAGCACATTATCATGATTTCATACGGGATACTCTACCTGTGCTGCTAGAACATGTGCCTTTACAAGTACGACACAACAACTGCACATTTCAGTCGACGTGTTCGTACGCTTCTCAACAACAGATTCGGTGACCGATGAATTAGTAGAGGCGGACCAATTCCATGGCCTCCCTGACCTCAACCCTCTTGACTTTCATTTATGGGAGCATTTGAAAGCTCTTGTCTGCGCAACCCCGGTACCAAATCTAGAGACTCTTCGTGCTCGTATTGTGGACGGCTGTGATACAATACGCCATTCTCCAGGGCTGCATCAGCGCATCAGGGATTCCATGCGACGGAGGGTGGATGCATGTATCCTCGCTAACGGAGGACATTTTGAACATTTCCTATAACAAAGTGTTTGAAGTCACGCTGGTACGTTCCGTTGCTGTGTGTTTCCATTCCATGATTAATGTGATTTGAGGAGAAGTAATAAAATGAGCTCTAACATGGAAAGTAAGCGTTTCCGAACACATGTCCACATAACATATTTTCTTTCTTTGTGTGTGAGGAATGTTTCCTGAAAGTTTGGCCGTTCCTTTTTGTAACACCCTGTATATATCGAATAAGTCCGAAATAACTAATCTGATAAGCAATTGTAACTGAAGATGAAATGGTTTTACAAGCCCGTTTGCGTACCGAAATCGACAAGTACAAGAATCCGATTCACGGCAAGCAATGGGTACATAACGTTCTTATTCCATTATTAAGAAGAAAGAAGAAACTTTTTATACTTCATGAGAGGGTAACAACTTTGAATTTTCAGCAAGACGAAGTGAAAATTTTGTCTGTGGCGCTATAATCAGCTTCCACTCAATTAAGTATGAGCAACCTATGAGTTTCCATTGCACTACGCCCAAGCACACGGCCGCAACCCTGCTCGCGACCAAGCGATGCCTGTATAAGATCACCACTTTAGCCAACATTGCTGAAAGGGAAGATGAATTAGGTAAGGATGAGAAAGACTGAGCAAGAAGAATTCCACAGAGCACTGAATGACGTAAGATGAAACAAGGCACATGGAATATCATGGAGTACATCAACATACATTATCCGCAAGCCACTGTCCGGTGTGAGGCGAGGGGCACCCTGTACCACTACTAATCATTTTATTTTGTGTTCCATTCCCTGTATGAGCCCTAATTTTTCGTATCTTACGATTGTCGTCATGTATGTTGGCGGCAGTTGAATCGTTCTGCAGCCAGCTTCAAATGTTGGTTCTATAAATTGTCTCAATAGTGTTCCTCGAAAAGATCGTCACCTTCCCTTCAGAAATTCCCATCTGAGTTCCGCAAGCATCTCCGTGATATTTGCGTGTTGTTCAAACTTACCAGTAACAAATCTAGCAGCCTGCCTCTCAATTGCTTCGATGTCTTCCTTTAATCCGACCTGTGCGGATCCCAAACATTCGAGAAGTGCTCAACAATAGGTCGCATTAGCGTCCTATATATGGTCTCCTTTACAGATGAAGCACACGTTCCCAAAAAGCATCCCAATAAACCGAACTCGACCATTCGCCTCCTCCACCACAATCTTCAAATGCTTGTTCCATTTCATATCGCTTTCCAACGATACGCCTAAATATTTAAACAAATTGATTGTGTCTAACAGGACACTAATAATGCTGTATTCGAACATTACGATTTTGTTTTTCCTGCTCACTTGCATTAATTTTCATTTTTCTACATTTAGAACTAGCTGACATTCATCACACCAACTAGAAATTTTGTGTAAGTCATCTTGTATCCTCCTAGAGTCACTCAACTTTGTCATCTTACCGTACACCACAGCATCATCAGCAAACAACTGTAGATTGCTGCCCACCCTGCCCACCAAATCGTTTATGTACACAGAGCGTTACAAAAATGTACCGTGTAGATTGCAGGACACATTACTCGTGTCTAGTGAAGCAGGGGATACAACCCGTCGGCTTTGACCAATGACGTCAGAATTGCTCAGAGAACATTTACTACACAGATTAAAGAGCTGACAAGAATGTTCAGAAACAAAGGAATACGAGAGACGGAAAATACAGTTCACATACATAAAGGCCAGTAGTATTCTCACGTTAAGGATATTGCGTGTTTCTATTATATTATTTCTCTGGAAAATGAAAGGGAAAAATGGATGGAAAATACTGTTAGCATAGAATACATCACGTCACATATATATGAGTTGTATCATAACCTCATTCGAACTATGTTGCTTAAGTGTAGTACGGGATGCAAATTTGGCGTACGTCGGTTTCTTCATTTTGACTAGCATTAGTGTCCTGTTGTTCAGTTGAACTATGTATCCCCTGCTTCACTAAACCCTAAATGAAGCACAGGATACAAATTTACATGTGTTGTGTATTTCACCTCTGCTATCACTAACAGTTTGTTCTTACATAGATATTAGTACAACCGATGGCAGTAATGTGGAATTAGCTAACATATTTCGGACAGTACATTTGCCCAACATGTTTAATAAAACATTTAAACTGGCAATAAGTTCGGGGAATACTATGTCTCCACGAATACTCGTCTAAGTGACTTTGAAGTGCGGAAATCTGGCGTTTCTCTTTCCCTACAAGAGATTTCACAGCTGACCAAGAACCCTCTACGCTATTTGTGCAAGCCCCTGTGGATAATGATCTAAACTCAATATTGTGATTTACTACGAGATGCTGATAACCCCTTTCCCCTAAGTCCCTACAAGAAGAAAACCAGTCTGAAATTACAATGGAACCCTCTTCAATTAAGCTGACCAGAACTTCCTTCCGTTGACTGAGTACTACTTTGAACACTATATTGTCACACTGCTCACCTGAAACTACTGCCCCCCAAGCCCATAATCCCACTGGAGGGGTCCCTCCCCCCCCCCCCCTGTTGTACTTCCTTTTGCCAAAATGTGATTCGTCAATTTCGACCATAACACACCCCCTCCCCCAACGGCCCCCTATATTTCACGTACCCCCCACACACTTCCCTACAAAAAGAATACTAATCCGCAACTGTACGCTTACTCACACGACATTCATGCACACACAGCCACACAGGATATCTCAAACACCAACACCCTAAGTGATTTTCATAATGTCTCTCAAGGCGAGCTTCGATTTTTCGAACCACGTCCCTCTTCTAATGGATCGCCATAACCTATCTGTGCTGCAGCGCCATACGAATACGTCGTGAGTATAGCGACGAGATACACTTGTGAGGTGCATATTTTCGCCGCACTCACGATATCGAACATACTCAGCAGTGAGACCACACATTTGCAAAAAAACATATCGTGGCCAACATGTCTTCACCCATAGCCTCTCGTAATTCATCAAGGTTCATCGCAACAGATAAATCCATACCTACAAACGAAAATGAGATACTTAAAATTGTTCTAAAATAAGAAACTAATAGCCGGCCGCGGTGGTCGTGCGGTTCTAGGCGCTGCAGTCCGGAACCGCGGGACTGCTACGGTCGCAGGTTCGAATCCTGCCTCGGGCATGGATGTGTGTTATGTCCTTAGGTTAGTTAGGTTCAAGCAGTTCTAAGTTCTAGGGGACTGATGACCTGAGATGTTAAGTCCCATAGTGCTCAGAGCCATTTGAACCATTTTTTTTAAAGAAACTAATAGTCCAAATTACCTAAATATCACTACGAATCAAATTAAGTACTGAATGAATTAGAACAACCAAATAATTTAATAAATGCACACGAAGAATATTTTCATCAATATGAAGCGATCTCTTTTAAAATCACATTCAATTATTTTAACGTGCAATTATATCGCTTATCCGGAACACAGAACTGTTTTATTATCTATGGCTCGAAGTGAAGACATTACTATCTACGAGAAACGTATGACGTCATTGGTCAAAGCCGACGGGTTGTATCCCATGCTTCACTAGACCTCATTACTCACCCGCAGACGAAGGAATTATATAAACATTGGGATGGAAACGCTTTGTTCCTATGTTATAACTCATTTTCTCCAACTCATTAATCATTGAAAACACACAAGAATAGAATGTTAGAATCATGGGGAACATGCACTCTTGGTGACGTCTGGGTACGTTGTTCACCGCCAGTATTTTGTTTTACATGCCCCTGTTGCCGTGCGACGTACGTCATTGCTTGTTTGCAGGTAACGTCAACTGTTCCAGCGATCAGTAGCCTACAACCATTGCAAGCACACGGGTTACTACGTAGAATTAATCACAGACTTGACTCAAGCAGTGGCAGAGTACACAAATGCAGAGATGACAATTGATGTATGGATCAGCTGACGGCGATGGCGCTCGCGCTCAACGTTTGTACCGGGAGAGATTTCCATTGATCGTCGTCTTAGGGAATATGGAGCATTTAAGCCCGACAATCGCGACCGGGAGGGCCCAGTAGGACGAGGGGAAGGCAACGGGAGGCGGCAATTCTTCATGCAGTTGACGACGACCCTAGTGTCAGTACAAGACATGTAGCTGCAACACTGAATGTTGGCCATGTGACCGTCGGGTGAGTGTTGGGCGAGGACGAGCTGTGTCCATACCATTTACAGCATGTGCAAGCACTATCAGCAGCTGATTTTCCTTCACGCATACCCTTCTGTGAATGGTTTATTCAACGAAGTGGCAACCCTAATCTAAGTGCAACGGTGATGTTCACAAATGAGGCGTCGTTTCAACGAGATCAGGTTGTAAATTTTCACGATTGGCATGTACAGGTAGACGTCAATTCTAGCGCAACTGCTGAAGCAAGCCATCAACGAAGATTTTCTGTCAGTGTTTGGGCCGGCATTGTTGGTGATTAGTAGGGCCTCACATTCCCCTATCCACGCTCAACGGACGAAGTTATCATCATTTCGTAAGAATGTTCTATCTGATCTGTTAGCAGAAGTGCCTTTAGCTGTGTGACAGTATATATATTTCATGCACCTCCTCATTTTAGTGTTAATGTCCGTCGGCTTCTAAATAATAGATTCGGTGACAGATGGGTAGGTAGAGATGGACCAATTGCATGCCTTCACGCTCTCCGGACCTAAACCCACTGAACTTTTATTTGCGAGAGCATTTGAAAGCTCTTGTATATGGAATCGCAGTACAAGACGTTCAGAGCCTTCGTGCCCGTATTATGGAAGGTCGTGAAACCATATCCAGTACTCCAAGGGTACATCAGAGCATCCGAAATTCAGTACGACGGTGGGTTGATGCATGTGTCAGTGCCAACAAAGGACATATTGAACATCTCTTGTGAGAAATAATTGCATGTGGTATGCTTGTGCGTTCCGTTCGAGAGTGTTTCCCATGATTAATGGGTTGAGAAAATGAGTTGTTACGTGGAAACAAAGAGTTTCCATGGCCATGTTCTTATCAAATAATTTCTTCGTCATACTGTGAGGAATGTGCCCTGCAGTTTGTGCCACACATTTTTGTTACACCCCGTATGGAGGATATCAGCGGTCCTATCACTCTTACCTGTGGCACTCCTGACAGTATCCTTGTCTCTGATGAACTCTCGCCGTCGAGTGCACCATACTGGGTTCTACAACTTAAGAAGTCTTTGAGCCACTCACATATCTGTGAACCTATTCCATATGCTCGTACCTTCTTTAACAGTATGCAATGGGTCACGGTGTCAAAAGCTTTCCGAAAGTCTAGAATTATGGAATCTGCCTGTTGCCTTTCAACCGTAGTTCACAGTATATCATGTGAGGAAAGGGCACGCTGAGATTCGCGCGAGCGATGCTTTCTAAAACCGTGCTGATTCGTGGGCGTAAGCTCCTCGGTCTCAAAAAAAAATTATTATATTCGAACTGAGAATATGTTAACGGATTCTGCAACAAACTGATGTTAGTGATATTGACCTGTAATTTTGAAGGGCCCGTTCTTTTGCTCTTCTTTTATACAGGAGTCACCTGCGCTTTTTCCAGTCGCTTGGGACTTCGTACTGGGCGACAATTCACGATAAATGCAAGCTAGGAAAGAGGCCAATGCCGCAGAGTAGTCTTTGAAAAACCGAACTGGGATTCTTTCATTTGTTTCTCTAGGCCAGGGATGTTTATTTCTATGTTGTCCATTCGGGAGTCTGTCTGGTGGTCAAACGACGGTATGTTTGTATGATTCTCCTGCGTGAGCGATTTCTTAAACGCGAAATTTAAAACTTCGATTCTCCTTTTGCTATCTTCTTCTGCCACAGCAGACAGTCAACGAGTGACTGGATCGCAGCCTTCGACACACTTAATGATTTTACGTAGGACCAAAATTTCCTCTCGTTCTCGGCCTGATCTTTTGCAAAGATGTGACGGTGGTTGTTGTTGTGTGATTCGTCCATAGATCCTTCTACAGACGCACGAATATCAACTATCCTTTGCCTTTCGTCAATAGCGCGTTTTCTTTTGAACCGAGAGTAGAGCAGCCTTTGATTCCCTAGCATTTTCCGAGTTTAGTTGTTAATACACGGAGGGCCTTTTTCGTTCTTAATTGATTTCCTAGGCACATACTTCTCCAGAGTACGATTTACAACCTCTTTAAACTTTGTCCGTAATTCCTCTGCGTCCATTATACTCAAACTAAATGACATAAATTCATTGTGTAACTGAGATACTAACAACTGCTTATCTGCTGTTTCCGGCAAAAACATTCCCCCTAACCTTCTTGACTATTTATTTACTTTAGTAATCATATTCATTATGATGGCATCAAATCACTTATCTCCGTCTCTATACAGACGCCGTCGACAAAGTCAGGCCAGTTTGTAGCTAAAAGGTCTAAAATATTTCCATTGTGTGTGAACTATCGAACTGACTGTTGAAAAGCGCACGACTGTCTCTCTGAATCCCCTGCAATGAATCCATAGACGTCCCAATCTATGCTCGGCAGGTTAAAGTCGCCTCCAACGAGTACTTAATGATCTGTGCATTTACGCGCTACTGACCGTAGATTTTCTTTCAATGACTCTGAAGCTATTACTCATCAGGGACTCAGTATTACTGCTGTGTGTTTGTGTCCTCATCAATTCATCATCATTCATGAATGTGGCGAGATTGGACTGAGCAACGGCTGGGAATTTGTACGGGCACTGATAACAGCTCAGTTGAACGCCCCACAAACCAGTCATCATCATCATCATCATCATCAATATTACTGAGTCTTTGGAAGAATCATCCATGACAAAGGTATTCCACCTGATATTTAAGCTACACTGGTGTCCAAAATTAACCCAATAAATTGTTATTTCCCCGTCCTGTGTCTAATTCACGATATATTCATACAAGAGATGTCGTTATGATCGTGTTCTCCACGGAAGATGGCATTCCGATCAACGGACAACCACGCCAGCAACGACGTCAGGGCACCTGTCAAGCAGGGTAGTGTTTGCAGCGTAGTCCCACACCCATAATCGCTGTGTACACAGTCAGAGACTGTGCAGCATGGCACAGAGAAAGCTCCTACAGACTCTGCTGTGGCGGGCCATAGGAAGAACGGAAGCAGGACAGTCCCAAACTGATGTGGCCCGATGGTTTAATGTGATTTGTTCTGTTGTTTCTCGGATGGGCTGACTGTCTATTGAGACCGAAACTGTACCCCGGAGACCAGGACAGGGCTGACCACGTTTGACACCAAAAAGAGTGGACCGTTATTTGGCTGTAAGGTCACGACGGTACCATCTTAGTACTGCACTTCAGCTGGCATCTTACCTCGCAGCATCCCCTGGCAGTGTTGTATCGAGGCAAACGGTGTACAGAAGGCTTCAGCAGAGTGGCCTTTATTGTTGGAGACCTGGTGTCTACCTCTGGTGTTTCTTCATAGAAGGGAACGTCTAGAGTGAAGCCTCAACATGCCACGTGGATGGTCGAATGGTGGGCCAATGTTCTTTTCACAGACGAGTCCCGATTTGGTCTGGAGAGTGATTCTCGACGGATTCGCGTCTGGAGACCACGTGGAACACAATTTCTGGATGCAGACGTTGTGGAAAGAGACTGATATCGAGAAGGATCCCTAATGGTGTGGGCAAGGATTATGTTGACCAGTCGAACACCTCTTCATGAAATTGTACGGGTGAATCAGCAAGATTTAACTACTGTCAGGTACCGCGAGGAGTTCTTGGGATCTTATGCGCTGTTGTTGCGAGGTTATGGGCCCATACTTCTTACTGATGGACGATAATGCTGGACCTCATACAGTACAGGTGGTTGATGTTTGCTCTCCCGACTTGAATCCCGTAGACAGGTTTTGGGGGAGACAGGTTGAATCACGTCAGCATCCACCAACCACTCTCTAAGACATGTGAGCAGCGTTGCAGGAAGACAGGCGTTATTGTCTCAGCATGAGACTGATGACATCATTCACAACATGTCCCGTCGTTGTCAGGCCTGTATTGGTGCCAGAGATGGTCACACCCCACACCCAGCATATTAACCAGTTACCAGAATGTGCGTGCAAATCCGTTAAGTTGGAAAAAAACGAAGAACATTTTTGTCTACCGTTAAGCATGTTGTAGTTGATTACGTTCTGTATTCTCTACATCGTTTCTACTTTACAATCACCTGTTTATACTGTTTTGTGGCAAAACAAACGCAACCTTGCAATATTTCCGTTTGTTGCTTTAATTTTGGATACCAATGTATAATAGACCGGCGATATAGTCACAGACTTCCCAAATGCTGATAAGTGCGATATGTCACTAAGAAGTCGTGGTTGCAAAATACTAACAAGAATTACGTACAGAAGAATGATAATACTGGCAGAAGCCGAGCTCGGAGAAGATCATTTGGAGTTCTATAGAAATGTGACATATATGAAGCAGTATTGACCCCATGACTTATCTCTGAAGACTGTCTGAAAAACGCAAACGTACGTTTATAGAACTTGTAGTTTTGAAGGAAGTTTTGACGATACTGACTGCAATACATTATTTGAAATTCTGAAGCTAGCAGGGACAAAAATCAGAAAGTCAGAGGTTGCCCACAACTTCCACAGAAAGTAGACTGCAGGTATAAGAGTTAAAAAACGTGAAAGGGAGGACATAATTGTGAAGGAGGCACGGTTGTAGCCTATACCACACCTTATTCAAACTAGACACTGACCAAGCGGTAGAGAAAACCGAAATTTGGAAACAGAAATAAAGTCCACAGCGAAGAACTAAAAACTTTGAGTTGTCGATGACGTAATTCTGACAGAGATTGCAAAGGACCTGGAAGATCAATTGAATGGAATGGATATTCACTTGCTAAGAGCTATAGGGTGAATATCGATAAAAGTAAAACAAGTGAAAAAATTAGACACTAAAGGTAGTAGGTGAGTTTTGAATATTGGGCAACAAAATAAGTGACTAGGGTATACACAGTCCAGTCACATCAATGTGACAACAACCAATGTTTGACATCGACGTGCAGTAACCACACACAGACGGAAGTGTGTAGCAGCGGAGGATATACAATGCATGTCCGGAGGACGCGAACAAGATTGCAGTCCTTTTCGTAATGCGGAAACGGAGTGAACACCTCTTCATGAAATTGTACACGTGGATCGGCAAGATTTAACTGCTGTCAGGTATCGCGAGGAGATTTTGGGATCTTATGCGCGGTTGTTGCGAGGTGCTATGGGCCCAGACTCCGTATTGATGGACGACGATGCTCGACCTCATACAACATTGGCTTTCGGGCCTATGGTGGAAGCGTTTCCGAAACGGCTAAGTCTGTAAACTGTTTGCGTGCCGCCGTGGGTAAAGCATACCCGAGCATGACAAAATGGCACTATCCAAAACCGTCGTCTAACCAACTGTGGTGCACCACGAGCCATAGATGACAGGGGTAAACGACGGCTGGGAATAGACGTGCATATGTTGAGCTACTGACAGCCCATATGGGGCTACCAATAATGTCTCTTCAAAGACCATAAGCCAAAGTTGCTGCATATGGGCTTGTGCAGCAGGCACCTGGTTCATGAACCCATGCTCACTGCTGTTCATTGGCGACGAAGACTGTAATTTGTACGTCATTCTAGAAAGCGCAGTGGATCAACACAAGCATGCATCTATCCTTGGGGGGCACGTCTTTTCCTACGGCACGACGGCGTCTATCAGCAGGACCATGCAACGCGTCACACAGCTCGCAGTGTACGTGATGGTTCTGAGGGCACCAGGATGAGTTTCCCGTGTTCCCCAGGCCACCAAACTCCCCAGATTTAAATCCAATCGAGAACTTGAGGGACCACTTTGATCTGGCTGTTGGCGCCGTGGGTCGTCAGTCGAGAAACCTTCTACCGCTGGCCACGGCAGTGGAGTCGGTATGGCTACACATCCCTGTCGGTAAGGTACTGGCCGCTTCCGGCTTCTCCTTACTGACGGCGACAAATAACCAGTTCTGCAAGTCATTCGATTTCACGCACGCAGCCACTGCTCGGCGTGATAACATAGTTGCATCATGTTACGCGTGAAAGTATTCGTAGCAATGGGAAGTTATTAACATTCGTTACGTAGGCAAAGAAATTTCCTTAAAGGTGTTCATATTTAATCATAGAGCGTAATAAGCACTATGCTCTGCCCGGCATAAACTTTCGCGTTGGGGGAGATGATGATGATCATGATGATTGGTTTGTGGGGCGCTCAACTGCGCGGTTATCAGCGCCCGTACAAAGTCCCAACCTTTGCTCAGTCCAATCTCGTCACTTTCATGAATGAGCTACGGGAGAGGCTACCAGTACAACACACGATGTACCTAAGGAAACTTCTAGGGAACATATGCTGACCTTCGAAAATATTACTTTATGCTTTCAAATGTGTCATTAATCCATTATCTTATCATATAGGTTCGTTCAGAGATTGACAAATAGCAAGACTAACCAGATCGGAGCATTATGTATTCTCATCAAAGAAACAATTTCAGTTAATACTCTGTCAAAAATCTATCGGTATAACTTCATCTCTTAAAATAAATGATGCTTCTTTCTTTATCGGGTGAAGCCTGCAATATTTGAAATTAAGTTGTTCTGGCGTAATGGCGGTTGATGTCCGCTAACCAACAACGCTTTAACGGTAGAGCTTTGCAAACGTAGAAAAAGTCTTCTTCAATTCCATATCATAGGAGGCAAGTAAAGGTAAAGGAAACTACGACAACTTGAAATTAACAGTTGATATAGTATACGAACACACTTACATACAGTTTCAACGAAACGATAGATACGCTAGTACAGATATGCTCTCTCTCTCTCTCTCTCTCTCTCTCTCTCTCTCTCTCTCTTGAGCGCAGCACTCGAGTCAGAATGGGCAAAAGTTTTGTGATACTGCTGTCGTCACACGCCCTTTTTTAACTTAACACTTTACACTGTATTTCATTCAATATTTATCGATTTATCAGAGGACGGCACAACTGCCCGCTGAAAAGATCAGCTAACAATTTCTGACATTGATTGGCGCTGACTTTTCATAGGGCCGGAGATCATTGTATGACATCGTGCTAGTAGTTACATTATGCGGAATAATAATTCATTAAGTTTGTAAATGAACAAGTGTTGTTATTATTCACCAATACTTGCAGTATGGTACGTGTTACATTTGCTACGGACGGAAGTTATTAAGCTTCCCCATTTGGCACGGGCCGAGGGAAAACACTAGCAGTCAAAAACCTGAGCGGAAGCCTTCAGATTGGCAATATCTGGGTTTCGCTTGTTTTTAATTCCACAATGTTGACATTACAGCACATGAACGGTCAATTATTGATGTGCTCATTGCACACTTTAGGTAAAATAGTCTTTCATGTTGTGTATGACATGCATTAATATCACTTCTTGCTTGACATACTACATCAATATGTTACAAACTGGAAATACACTACTGGCCATTAAAATTGCTACACCAAAAAGAAATTCAGATAATAAGCGGGTATTCATTGGACAAATATATTATACTAGAACTGACTTGTGATTACTTTTTCACGCAATTTGGGTGCATAGATCCTGACAAATCAATACCCAGAATAACCACCTCTGGCCGTAATAGCGGCCTTGATGCGCCTGGGCATTGAGTCAAACAGAGCTTGGATGGGGTTTACAGGTACAGCTGCCCATGCAGCTTCAACAAGATACCACAGTTCATCAAGAGTAGTGACTGGCGTATTGTGACAAGCCAGTTGCTCGGCCACCATTGACTAGACATTTTCAATTGGTGAGAGATCTGGAGAACGTGCTGGCCAGGGCAGCAGTCGAACATATTCTGTATCCAGAAAGGCCCGTACAGGACCTGCAACATGCAGTCGTGCATTATCCTGCTGAAATGTAGGGTTTCGCAAGGATCGAATTAAGGGTAGAGCCACGGGTCGTAACACATCTGAAATGTAACGTCCACTGTTCAAAGTGCCGTCAATGTGAACAAGAGGTGACCGAGACGTGTAACCAACGGCACCCCATACCATCACGCCAGGTGATACGCCAGTATGGTGATGACGAATACACGCTTCCAATGTGCGTTCACCGCGATGTCGCCAAACACGGATGCGACCGTCATGATGCTGTAAACGGACCTGGATTCATCCGAAAAAATGACGTTTTGCCATTCGTGCACCCAGGTTCGTCGTTGAGTACACAATCGCAGGCGCTCCTGTCTGTGATGCAGCGTCAAGGGTAACCGTAGCCATGGTCTCCGAGCTGATAGTCCATGCTGCTGCAAACGTCGTCGAACTGTTCGTGCAGATGGTTGTTGTCTTGCAAACGTCCCCATCTGTTGACTCAGGGATCGAGACGTGGCTGCACGATCCGTTACAGCCAAGCGGATAAGATGGATGTCATCTCGACTTCTAGTGATACGAGGCCGTTGGGATCGAGCACGGCGTTCCGTATTACCCTCCTGAACCCACCGATTCCGTATTATGCTAACAGTCATTGAATCTCGACCAACGCGAGCAGCAATGTCGCGAGACGATAAACCGCAATCGCGATAGGCTACAATCCGACCTTCATCAAAGTCGGAAACGTGATGGTACGCATTTCTCCTCCTTACACGAGGCATCACAACAACGTTTCACCAGGAAACGCCGGTCAACTGCTGTTTGTGTATGAGAAATCGGTTGGAAACTTTCGTCATTTCAGCACGTTGTAGGTGTCGCCACCGGCGCCAACCTTGTGTGAATGTTCTGAAAAGCTAATCATTTGCATATCACAGCATCTTCTTCCTGTCGGTTAAATTTCGCGTCTGTAGCACGTCATTTTCGTGATGTAGCAATTTTGATGGTCAGTAGTGTAGATACCATCGATCATACTCTTTACATACTACATAGAAAAACACATACGTTTTTGTTCATGTACGGAGAATATGTGTTTGGACAATTGTCCTTTTGTCTTTTGAGCAACACCGAACATTTAATACATCGAAACAGTTCGACATTCGTATTCAAGGTTATGCTCCTACAATGCGTGGTATGTAAGCAGCATGATGCGATGCCTCCGTTCCGGCGCAGGGGTCATGTGCCCGTGATTGCACGCGCAGGCGCTGTGGTGTGCTTGCTCGCGAAGTTTCGTACCGTGGAACGTTGACCGGCTATACTAGCACCCGAAGGCTGGCGTTGCGGTTGAACAGGAACTCGGAAGTCAGCTATGTCCTTCACCTCGCCCCGCGTTGAGTACATGCAAATAACACTGGCAGTATCAAAAACTACAGATGGGTTATAGCTCTAAGGAACATAGCACATAAACACATTAATACACTATGAATGAGTTCACTGTTTGTGTTGTTTCAATTTTGTATGTTGTCCTTAGTTGTCTTTTGCAAGTTAATTCCGCTTTCAAGTAATGTTGCCGTACAATGTTCGTACATTTCACCAACTGGCCATAGACGGTGTAATTTACGGATGCCAAACGGAAAACTGTATTTGGTCCGTTATGCATTCCACACTTTCCCACGGTCATATTTGTTACGCTTGTAATATGATTCGCTGCATCACAAGGCGTCTAGAATCATTATTGTCAGTGCATTCGCTCACTGGAACAGTCTGACCCGAAAGTCGAGCCGCATCAGCTCTACGGGAAATAACCACAATTATCACACACTTGTGTTACTACTGTTATTTAGCGTACCTTAGTTCACTGGTTTGTTAGACAAAGATTGTGACATATGTCCTATTGAATTCCGCTCAGGATTCGTGGTTTCAAACAGTGCTTTTAAAGTAATATCACATTTTCTTTACATTCTCAGTTAAATTGTGCTTTTGTTTCAACCGTGAATAATTCGATGTGTTACAATCTTGGCTTCTTAGCCCCTATAATCGTACACTTCTCTCCTGGTGACTTGGAATTACTTATGCAGTGCTCTGGTCTGGTTCCACAAAGACTACGTCTCCGTAGCATATGTTCCATTTAAGGTGTTTTGCAATTGTTTGTTGAATTACCCGGAGCATCAGTGTGTGTTCCATTTTTTATAAGTGCCACAGATACTGACTGGCTCCTGCTTTCAGATTTATATTGACCTAACTTGGGTCAAATTAGAAAAAATGCTTCGTGCAGTTACAAAACTATTCGCTCATAATAAGTCGTGCTTCAGCAGTCCCCAGTGCATTTCCGTTTACACTAAAACACATGTGGACACGGACAAATATTAATTTCTGTTACATTTACTAGGTCTGATGAAAGCAAACATTACTTTATTGTTACTATTGATACCAAATAAACTTAGTCTGCAACAACTCGTTTCTTAGAGTCTGTATTAGAATATTCATAACGGTCAAACGTGACTTAATCTCGAGTACATTATTGTGTAGCATTGAAGTCCATCATAAACTGTGGCTTTTCCACAAGTCCTTCCAATTAATAACTCTTCGCTATACTATTATTTACATTATAAACAATACATAATATTCTCACTACTACGAATGATTAATGGTACTAGGTACTACTATGGACTAACCAGGATAATAATTACCAAAAACATGAGACATGCTAACTACATGAAAATATTAAAGCACTACATCTACACGTAAAAGACAAACAGAATTATTCAATATACTTTTCAAATATTTTGAAGAATGTAATTCTTTCATGTTCATTGTCATGGGACATGCTAGTCTGTAGCTTGTCCCCTCCCAGGGCTACCCTGTTACCTGGTAAGGCTCAGCATGAAGTAATTGCTATTTCTTATATTGTCATTTTATGCTTGTAGAATTCGAGTCAGTCCTCAACAAGACTAGTTCACCTATGGCATAGTTTTGAACCTTAGTTAGTTTTTTATCATATTTGGCTTTTCAAGTGTCAGCTCCTTGGTGAGATACACTAATGTTATTATTATTATTATTCACGTTTGGGCCCTACTGGACCACGCGAAGTACAATCACGGGGCATTCAGTTATTTTCTTTTAGACTTTCTCTCTGCCCAAATTGTTTTCATTCTCTCGGAATGAGCTCTTTTCCTTTCATCAGACCATGTGGTTCCAGTTTTCTTTGGTTTTTCAGCTTGACCAACTACCCAGTCATGAATTTTTTGCCTAAATAATTTTCTGTCTTGAATTTCATCTTGTTTTATATCTGCCTCTTTCATGTCCTCTTTTATAGCAGCAATCCATTTTATTGTCTCAAATTTAGCTTTACTTCGATTTTCGTAGAATTCCACTACTTGTTTAGTTAGTCTGGTAGCATCCATTCTTTTAATATGCCCATAAAATTTTAATCTGCGTTTTTTCATATCTGAATATATGCTGGTGTATTGTTGAATTTCACTATTTGCTCTTAGCCTGTATGTTCCTTCTTCAGTATATTTTGGACCTAGAATTTTTCTGATTACTTTTCTTTCTCTTTTTTGGATTTCTTGAATGTCCTTTTTTCTGTTTAAAATTAGCGTTTCAGCCCCATAAAGGCACTATGGTTTTATGACCGTGTTGTAATGTCTCAATTTAGAGTACCTCGAGAGACATTTTTTGTAGTAGATGTCTTTTGTAAGTCTAAAAGCTGTCTCCATCTTTTGACAACGAATTTCATTTCCAATTTTTTCTAGACCAGTCTCTGAGATTGTTTCACCTAAATATTTGAATTGCGAAACTCTTTTGATTTTTCCATACTTAGTTTCCAAAAGTTTGGGTGCCAGTTTGTTGCTAGTCATATACTGTGTTTTTTCAAATGAGATTTGGAGACCTACTCTCTCCTGTTTCTTTAAGGATTTCTATTTGTTTCTGAGCAATTTGGATGTCCTGTGTTAGAATAACCAAGTCGTCTGCAAAGGCCAAACAGTCTATTCGAATATTTGTTCGTCCTAATTTCACTGGTTGGTCAATTTTGAACTCCAATTTTCGTTCGCGCCACTCTTGTATTACTTTTTCTAGAACGCAGTTAAATAGCAACGGAGAGAGTCCATCACCTTGCCTCACGCCTGTTTTTATTTCAAAGGATTCTGAAATTTCTCCTCTGAACTTTACTTTTGATTTTGTACCAGTTAGCGTGTCTCTGATAATTGCCGTGGTTTTAGGATCCAGGCCTTGTTCTTTCACAATTTGGAAAAGAGATTCACGATCCACTGAGTCATAAGCCTTTCTAAAATCTACAAAGGTACAAACTAGTTTTTTATTGTAAATTTTTTGATGTCTGAGAATTAGTTTGAGGACTAAAATCTGTTCTGGGCAAGATCTATTTGGCCTGAAACCTGCTTGATATTCGCCAATTTTCCATTCAAGTTGCTGTTGTGCTCGGTTCAGAAGACATTGAGAGAGGATTTTGTATGTGACTGGTAGAAGAGAAATTCCTCTGTAATTATTAACATCAGTTTTGTCTCCCTTCTTATGAAATGGGTGAATCAAGGCGGTTTTCCATTCATCAGGAATTTTTTCAGTTTGCCAAATGTTTTGCATGATTGAAGTAATTTCTTTAACGGTTTTTGGACCAGCTGCCTTTAAAAGTTCTGCAACAATTCCATCTTCACCAGATGCTTTGTTGTTTTTCAACCTATGAATTTCTTTAATGATTTCCTCTTCATTTGGTGCAAGTGAAACTGGATTGCATTGTTGGGGAATTTTTGGTGGAAATCTTTCTGTGGGCTCGGGGCAATTTAGAAGATTCTTAAAATATTTAGAAAGTTATTTGCAATTTTCTTGGTTGTTAAGAGCCAACTGTCCATTTTCCTTCTTGAAGCAAAGATTCTGGGGTTGGTACCCCTTTATTTTGGTTTTAAAAGTTTTATAAAAATTTGTGGTATTGTATTTCTGAAAATCTTCTTCAATTTCTAAGAGTTGACTATTCTCATATTGTCTTTTTGTTTGTCTAATTAGTTTTGAAGTGTCTTTTCTAGTTGCCATGAATGTATCATATGTGTCTTCTGTCTTGTTGCTATTCCATGCTTTAAATGCCTCTTGTCTGGCTTTAATTGCATGATCACAGTTTTCATTCCACCAAGCATGTTTCTTGTGTTTTCGTAAAGGAATTTGATCTTGAGCTGTTTTGATAATCTTGTGTTTGAGTTGTTCCCAATTTTGTGCACTTGTTTTGTCAAATTCGTCTGCTAATAATGATGGTTGGATTTTACTGGTGTCAAATTTGGGGATTAATGGTGTCCTTTTGTTGAAATTTTGGGGTTTTAGCTTTAGTTTCACACGGGTTAAGTAATGGTCTGAGTCAATATTGGCGCCTTTACGAACTTGAACATTTAAAATTTCTTTGTGACATGGATACGAGATTGCAATATGGTCAATTTGGAATTCACCTATGTCCTTGTTAGGTGATCGCCATGTCTTTTGTTTTGAAGGTTTTTTCTTAAAATGACTTGACATAATTTTGAGATTGAAATTTCTGCAAAATTCTACCAGCCTCTTTCCATTTTGATTGGTCCATTTATGTGCAGGGAATTCACCGACCGTTTTTCTAAATTTTCTCTCTTTCCCTAACTGCGCATTAAAATCACCCATTAAAATCTTTACATAATTTTGAGGAATTTTGGAGACTGTATTCTCTAACACTTCCCATGACTTATTTACTTTTTCTGGATTTGTTTTATTCTCCTGGTTGATAGGCATGTGTGCGTTAATTAAACAGTACATTTTATTTGCACATTTCATGGAAATTGTCATTAGTCTGTTGTTTACTGGATTTACTTCGATTACGGAGCCAAGAATGTCTTGCGAAATTGCGAATGCAACACCCAGATGCGGAGTGTTTTTAAGAATTCATTTGTCTGTTTTACTTTTAAACAATCGGTAGTTTCCAAAATCCATGGTATTCTCATCAGGCAACCTAATGTATTATTTGTTTTTTTTTTTTATTTACATCTGGTTCCAGTCGAGGTAACTTTGGAATTGGGTTGACTCATTCGGTGTCTCTTTACTCACAGACATTATCTTTCGTGGGGTATAGCCCGTTGAAGCGTGTGATAAACCGTTAAATACTTTTCAAACGGCTGAACATACTCGACTCATTTTGTACGTTGCCTGCGAGCATATGTTCTGATGAATTTATGGAACTCCTTGAACACCCTTTCAGCTGCGCATTTTTCTGGACGAAATCGAGAGATCAATACCTGGGTTATCTCTTGTTTCTGTAGAAATTGCTTCCATTTTGTGATGCAAAATATAACGCGTTATCAGACAACATGACCTTTGATTTACCAATACTTGGCATACAATCGGTCATTATTCGCCTCATAATCGGTGTTCAAGACGTAGTTTCACTTGTATAAAGTTTTAAATATTTGGAGAACACGTCATAGACTGCTGTTAAGTACTTTACACGCCTGCGAGTGGTCGAGAGTGGTCCACAGGTGATGTTAATTGTAATGGTTTTATTCCAATTATAGGATGGAGTTCAGTTTTCGTTTGGCCTTCTCATATATAATACACTTCCTTGCCAAATCACACATCCTCCTTTTAAGGCTACGGTAATAATAGCAAATGGAAATTTTCCTAGTGCACTTTTGAATCCCAAAATGCCCCCGCGTATTGTGTGTGCACCAGATCAGATTGTTTAACGACTCTGGCGGTACAAAAACACACCAGTTGTCATCCTGTATATTTTTCAATGGAATAGTATACCATTTTCTATCCTGTAATGGTTGGATAACTCATCGCGATGGTCACTTACTAATGCTTGCAATATCCCCTTCCATTTGTCATCTTGTTGTTGAAGTTGTCTCATATTTTTGCACATGCCAACATATTTCCTTTTATATGTTGAATCTTTAATGAGCAAAACCCGGCATTGAGACGTTTGCTCAGTTAATTCCGCAAACTGCGGTAACCCCTGTGGCAAGCATGATAGCGTGTCTGCAGTGGAATTGTGGCTGTCTTTTACATGAATAATCTCTATGGCGTACTCTTGTATCACAAGAGCCCATCTTGCTAACCTAGTACGCAATAAGCGGCACGGTAGTAAAAAGCTTAGTGACTTGTGATTACCAGTACACACAAATGTGCTGCCCAGACACGTAATAGTGGAATTTCCGTAAGGCCCAAATCACAGCTAATCCTTCTATCTCCGTAGTTTAACATGTCCGCTCATATTGGGAAAACACTCTTCTAGTTAATCCTATAATCCTCAAGTCTGTTTTCCCTGCTGTTTGATACAGATGAAAAAGACACGCCCTCATGTCGAACGATGACTTGTCCAACGCAATATAGAAATCCCGCGTCATATCAAGATGGTGCAGAATTTCCCCATTAATCAAAGCGTGCCTGATTCCTTCGAATGCCTGTTGCAGGTATGTTGGTGCTGACCGAGAAGCCAACACCGGCACCCAGCAACAGCCGCCGAGTAACATCACTGCTAACGTAGTGCTAAAGTAGTGATACCCACTATTAACAAAGCCCACCGTTACATGATCTGTCGCAGGCACCAAGAAAACTGCTACTGCTCTTACAACCGGACCCAACTATCACAAGGGTTTTTTTCCTTGCTCTTGCCTTGGCACATTTGGCTCAAATGGCTCTGAGCACTATGGGACTCAACTGCTGTGGTCATTAGTCCCCTAGAACTTAGAACTACTTAAACCTAACTAACCTAAGGACATCACACACATCCATGCCCGAGGCAGGATTCGAACCTGGGACCGTAGCAGAACCGCGAGACCACCGCGGCCGGCAGTCCTTGGCACATTTCTCCCCTCTGCTCTTCAAACCGCTACCCTTCATTCAACTTTCGACCCAACTGTGTTGTCTTTTAAACCGTGTTGTGAAAGCGTAAATTTAGCAGCGTCCATCATACATACGTATTTAAATATGTCTTAAGTTCTAAATTGTCATTTAATTACTGCACTATCCGACTAGAATATGACTTGAGCATGAATGTGAAGTAAATTAAAACAACACAACCGTTTTCGTATGTTGTCTGTAATGAAGTTTATCTGTTTCAAATTATTCAATTAGGTTTGTTGACTACTTTCATACAAATTTAGTTCAATCTTGAATATCACTTCACTTTTATAACACGGAGACACGCAGCACTGGAATCGGCGAAATTTACTGAAAAGATTTCTGAGCTTTAGCTGAGGAAGTTTCATGCTCCGACACCAGCAAAGAATGGTAGAAGTTAAAATAGTTTCTCATAGCATAGATTTTGATATAGAATCAAGTTACCTTTACGTGGATTCTTTTTAAAATGGCAAATACGTATGTCTGAATTATTCAGCAATTTAAACACGCCGCGTAAAGCTTTCATGAAATGGTGGCAGATAAATAAACATCGGTGTATCACAGAATCGATCTGCTCCGACCACATGAAAATAACTGACTGAATTCGATTTGAAAAAAAAAAAAAAAAACATTAATCAGCAGTAAATAATTGTTCTCAGCATTTTCAGTCTGAAGTAAAACTATAACTCTTGTCAATAAAATCATATAAATATATTACCGCTAATGGCGGCGTTGCAGCTCGTTCGCAGTGAAGGAAAGATGGTATGCAGAGGATCAAGATTAGTAGTATTCTTACAGAAAATACGAGATAAACTTGAATAACATTATTCTCTATTTTTCTCCAACAATTTACAATAGATAGTTTACATAATAGTAATAATACCAGACCTTATCACAGGCGGCAGATTAAAGAGCATCTTGCTAGCATCGCGGCTACTTGAACAAGAAGAAAGAATGCAACAAACAATCAGTGATGATAATAATAATTGTTCTTATAATTAAAAGATATAATTGTTTTCAGTCTATTTCCTGTGGCTTGTGAAGATACTGTCACACCGTCTCTGCACTAGCAAAACCAAACTGTTTCTCTGACAACACATTTGTCTCTCATGATATCACATATTAAAAAAAATAATAAAAAATGTTTTTATCTACTATAAAATGGGGGTGTGGATGCTATACAATCTCTCTCCAGAAGAGCGCGCATTAATCGCTAACCTTAAGCAAATGTACGCAAACATTGCAGTATCCACGTCTTGTGAGACTTCAGTGAGAACTAACACTTATCCAGAGATGGCAGTAGACCTTTTGTGTTGGCCATCATTCGGTGTGGGAGTGAAGGGGCTGCAGCTCTTCAAAAAAAGTATGCCTTCAACTTCTTTTTTGTCCTAGGTGCTGGGAATTCTCTAACTGCTTTCAACTTCTTTGGGTGTGGAATTATTCCCTCTCCAGATATCAAATGACCAAGGAAGTTGATTTGTGCTCTATCGAATTTTGGTTACATAGGGTTCACTATTATATCTACAGCTGCAAACTTTGTTAGTACTTCAGTTGTTATTTCAATATGTTCCTCCAAGTGTTGGTAGCTATGACCAGGTCGTCCACATACAGTATCAAATGTTCAAATGTGTGTGAAATCTTATGGGACTTAACTGCTAAGGTCATCAGTCCCTAAGCTTACACACTACTTAACCTAAATTATCCTAAGGATAAACACACACACCCATGCCCGAGGGAGGACTCGAACCTCCGCCAGGACCAGCTGCACAGTCCATGACTGCAGCGCCTGAGACCACTCGGCTAATCCCGCGCGGCATTCAGAGTCACTCTGCTTAATAAATCATAGTTTAACACAGTGTCAAGAACGTTTATAAAGACGCCAACACTTATATTCAACCCAAAGGGCAATACTTTAAATTGTAACTTCTTACTGCAGACATGAAGGCCACGTTCTTCCTGGATTCTTCTGTTAATGCGGTTTTCCAGTAGGAAGAGCTCATGTCAATGCTCGTCAGGTATTTCACATTGTAAAACTGTTAGATTTTTTCTTCCAATTGTTCTGGCCTTTTATGGACTGCTGTTATTCTGTTCATATCCCGTGCATCACGCACCATGCGTATACTGCCATCTGCTTTACCTACTGCAAGTTGTGGTCAGATTCTCGCGTGAATAGCAGCTTGTACTAACTGTTTTGTCGTGTTTTTACACTTTTCTGGCTCATGTCACAATTTGTCAAGGATATCATGTCCGTCTTGGTACTGTAACATGATAACTGGGTGAAATGTGCTTCCATTCTGTGCGTTGACAACCACTGGAAGGCGTAACTTGGTCAAATCTAGTTTACCAAGGTTGATGGGCCTGGTGGGCTCTCATCATGCATTTCTAGTATTTGTACTGTCTGTTCATTACGAGGATGTCTCTCCTGACTCTTTTTCCGAGATATGTACCCATAATCATCCTCGTTTCGGTCTGCAGTCGTCCTCTGCTCGGAGATGCTGCAGATCTCTCTTGCCACCCAGCCTTGTGCTTTTGGTACCCCTGACTCGGGCTGTTTATCGCATCGCTTCGGCGCTTACGATTTGTATTTGGTGAACTGTTACCATTATGATTATTGTTATGTCCCCCGTTATGATAATTACTGCCTGAGTCGTAATCATAGCTATTATTGTTTTCACGGTTGCGATAACCGTTTCATTTGCGGTTACCGTTGCCATGGCCATTTGAATTACCTTTATTGTGATTTTTTGGTGTAGAATAACTACTGTTATTCCCGTTCTCTCTTTTAGTATCGTCATGGATCATATCAATTGAATCTATGAGTAGCTAGAAGTTGTTCCAGGTCTGTTTCAGGTACATTCACTAACTGTTCGTGTACCGACCTTGGCAACCTTGTTTTCAAAATACATAGTACACCTCTCGCCGATACCGGCTCTTTCCAGTTTCTCGTTTTATTAATATACTTTTCTATAAAAATTTCTCATACTACCCATTTTCAGGTTGTATTGTTAATGATTGTATACTTCTTTTCTAAGCCTTTACTGAACACAAGAACTCCAAGTTTTTCTACAAAAGTGCCCCTTCAAACTGCTGGAACAGATCGCATGCTTCAGCAGTCTCCATTGCCCATAACACTGCATCGCCAACTACGTGCTTTGCAACGAACTGTATTTTTTCTTTTTCTGACCAAACGTCAGGCGGCAGAACATACTTACTTTTTATGAATATCACAGGGTTATGGTTCTTTTCTCATAACAGAAGTTCGTAATCCGTCTATGCTGTATTAAACTTTCTTGGATCCTTATACCTGAGTAGGCATGTGCGCCTTCTCGTTTCGCATATTCAAGAGGTTCCTGTATAGAACTTGGTGTATCATACTCATGACATACCGAAACAGAGGCTATGGATAACTTGATTCATTACCATATCTCATACTCTACGGTGTGCCCTCAGATTGACTTCCAGCCACAAACATGATCCCCTCGCTCAGTGCAGAGAAATTCGTGACGAGATTTCGTTTGTCCATTGTGGAAAATCTTCATCTAAAGTTTGTCAGATGCTTTGCAGTTCATACTTTAATTCATTGGCAAACACTACATTTCCAAAAGCCGACTTAATGGTGGCCCTTGAAGTGGCTGACTGTACCTCTGTATTTATGAGTTCCTTTATCTCCTCATCCTTCTGTTGCAACCATTGTGCTACATTGCTGTCTAATTTTTCGGTATGCTCCTTTATGTGCTCTTGGATCTCCACTACTTGTTTTACCTGGAACTGATCCAGCCTCGTGGTCACTTCCTCTACCTGCTTATTCAGGTTATCAGTGGAAGTCTGACATTTCTGTAGTTCCTACGTAAGTTTGTCGACTTATTCAGGTAAGCCCTTATACTCTTCCTCTAACAGAGTCACTTCGGTTGTGATGCTCTTAAACTTATCCTCTATTCTTTAAGCAAAGATTTGAGCCCTTTTCTCAAATATGGTATTTAACTGCGACGTGACATTCTCACACAAGAGTGATTTTCTTCCCCCATGAACCATGGACCTTGCCGTTGGTGGGGAGGCTTGCGTGCCTCAGCGATACAGATGGCCGTACCGTAGGTGCAACCACAACGGAGGGGTATCTGTTGAGAGGCCAGACAAACATGTGGTTCCTGAAGAGGGGCAGCAGCCTTTTCAGTAATTGCAGGGGCAACAGTCTGGATGATTGACTGATCTGGCCTTGTAACATTAACCAAAACGGCCTTGCTGTGCTGGTACTGCGAACGGCTGAAAGCAAGGGGAAACTACAGCCGTAATTTTTCCCGAGGACATGCAGCTTTACTGTATGATTAAATGATGATGGCGTCCTCTTGGGTAAAATTTTCCGGAGGTAAATTCGGATCTCCGGGCGGGGACTACTCAAGAGGACGTCGTTATCAGGAGAAAGAAAACTGGCATTCTACGGATCGGAGCGTGGAATGTCAGATCCCTTAATCGGGCAGGTAGGTTAGAAAATTTAAAAAGGGAAATGGATAGGTTAAAGTTAGATATAGTGGGAATTAGTGAAGTTCTGTGGCAGGAGGAACAAGACTTTTGGTCAGGTGATTACAGGGTTATAAATACAAAATCAAATAGGGGTAATGCAGGAGTAGGTTTAATAATGAATACAAAAATAGGAGTGCGGGTTAGCTACTACAAACAGCATAGTGAACGCATTATTGTGGCCAAGATAGACACAAAGCCCATGCCTACTACAGTAGTACAAGTTTATATGCCAACTAGCTCTGCAGATGATGAAGAAATTGATGAAATGTATGACGAGATAAAAGAAATTATTCAGGTAGTGAAGGGAGACGAAAATTTAATAGTCATGGGTGACTGGAATTCGTCAGTAGGAAAAGGGAGAGAAGGAAACGTAGTAGGTGAATATGGATTGGGGGGAAGAAATGAAAGAGGAAGCCGCCTTGTAGAATTTTGCACAGAGCATAACTTAATCATAGGTAACACTTGGTTCAAGAATCATAAAAGAAGGTTGTATACCTGGAAGAATCCTGGAGGTACTAAAAGGTATCAGATAGATTATATAATGGTAAGACAGAGATTTAGGAACCAGGTTTTAAACTGTAAGACATTTCCAGGGGCAGATGTGGATTGTGACCACAATCTATTGGTTATGAACTGCAGATTGAAACTGAAGAAACTGCAAAAAGGTGGGAATTTAAGGAGATGGGACCTGGATAAACTGAAAGAACCAGAGGTTGTAGAAAGTTTCAGGGAGAGCATAAGGGAACAATTGACAGGGATGGGGGAAAGAAATACAGTAGAAGAAGAATGGGTAGCTCTGAGGGATGAAGTAGTGAAGGCAGCAGAGGATCAAGTAGGTAAAAAGACGAGGGCTAGTAGAAATCCTTGGGTAACAGAAGAAATATTGAATTTAATTGATGAAAGGAGAAAATATAAAAATGCATTAAATGAAGCAGGCAAAAAGGAATACAAACGTCTCAAAAATGAGATCGACAGGAAGTGCAAAATGGCTAAGCAGGAATGGCTAAAGGACAAATGTAAGGATATAGAGGCTTGTCTCACTAGGGGTAAGATAGATACTGCCTACAGGAAAATTAAAGAGACCTTTGGAGAGAAGAGAACCACTTTTATGAATATCAAGAGCTCAGATGGCAACCCAGTTCTAAGCAAAGAAGGGAAGGCAGAAAGGTGGAAGGAGTATATAGAGGGTTTATACAAGGGCGATGTACTTGACAACAATATTATGGAAATGGAAGAGGATGTAGATGAAGATGAAATGGGAGATAAGATACTGCGTGAAGAGTTTGACAGAGCACTGAAAGACCTGAGTCGAAACAAGGCTCCGGGAGTAGACAACATTCCATTAGAACTACTGATGGCCTTGGGAGAGCCAGTCATGACAAAACTCTACCATCTGGTGAGCAAGATGTATGAGACAGGCGAAATACCCACAGACTTCAAGAAGAATATAATAATTCCAATCCCAAAGAAAGCAAGTGTTGACAGATGTGAAAATTACCGAACTATCAGTTTAATAAGTCACAGCTGCAAAATACTAACGCGAATTCTGTACAGACGAATGGAAAAACTGGTAGAATGGGACCTCGGGGAAGATCAGTTTGGATTCCGTAGAAATGTTGGAACACGTGAGGCAGTACTAACCTTACGACTTATCTTAGAAGAAAGATTAAGAAAAGGCAAACATACGTTTGTAGCATTTGTAGACTTAGAGAAAGCTTTTGACAACGTTAACTGGAATACTCTCTTTCAAATTCTGAAGGTGGCAGGGGTAAAATAGAAGGAGGGAAAGGCTATTTACAATTTGTACAGAAACCAGATGGCAGTTATAAGAGTCGAGGGGCATGAAAGGGAAGCAGTGGTTGGGAAAGGAGTGAGACAGGGTTGTAGCCTATGCCCGATGTTATTCAATCTGTATATTGAGCAAGCAGTAAAGGAAACAAAAGAAAAATTCGGAGTAGGTATTGAAATTCATGGAGAAGAAGTAAAAACTTTGAGGTTCGCCGATGACATTGTAATTCTGTCAGAGACAGCAAAGGACTTGGAAGAGCAGTTGAACGGAATGGACAGTGTCTTGAAAGGAGGATATAAGATGAACATCAACAAAAGCAAAACGAGGATAATGGGATGTAGTCAAATTAAATCGGGTGATGCTGAGGGGATTAGATTAGGAAATGAGACACTTTAAGTAGTAAAGGAGTTTTGCTATTTAGGGAGTAAAATAACTGATGATGGTCGAAGTAGAGAGGATATAAAATGTAGACTGGCAATGGCAAGGAAATCGTTTCTGAAGAAGAGAAATTTGTTAACATCGAGTATAGATTTAAGTGTCAGGAAGTCGTTTCTGAAAGTATTTGTATGGAGTGTAGCCATGTATGGAAGTGAAACATGGACGATAACCAGTTTAGACAAGAAGAGAATAGAAGCTTTCGAAATGTGGTGCTACAGAAGAATGCTGAAGATAAGGTGGGTAGATCACGTAACTAATGAGGAGGTATTGAATAGGATTGGGGAGAAGAGAAGTTTGTGGCACAACTTGACTAGACGAAGGGATCGGTTGGTAGGAGATGTCCTGAGCCATCAAGGGATCACAAATTTAGCATTGGAGGGCAGCGTGGAGGGTAAAAATCGTAGAGGGAGACCAAGAGATGAATACACTAAGCAGATTCAGAAGGATGTAGGTTGCAGTAGGTACTGGGAGATGAAGAAGCTTGCACAGGATAGAGTAGCATGGAGAGCTGCATCAAACCAGTCTCAGGACTGAAGACCACAACAACAACAACAGTGATTGCTTTTCTTCCCTTTCCTTTTCGCTGGCTCCTTGCTGCTTCCTAAACTGAGCTAGCAAGGCTTGATCTCATTCCCTATCTTTTAATTCCCTTTCTTTCTCTCTCAATTCCAGCCCACTAAAAAGTTCCGTGACCCAATACCCGTTGACCATTGGATTTTCTATCGCTGTATCAGTTGTAGCACTAGTACTGTGTGTGGACATTGTACTCTATACACCACTCACTGAGTACTTCTCGACTCAGGTACCGCACCTTGTGCTAATTGGTTGTCTGATTCTAATTGGAAGAACGAAGGGTGCATAACCTGCTCACTTTCGTTATCTGTCTCATGAGTATTCACTTCTGTCTCATTGTCAGATACATTACGTGCATCCGAGCGCAGTTGAAACCTAGCTCTAATCCTACTCATAGTTATAAAAAAAACTGAATAACACTTAATAATTAATAAATCTTGAAAACTACAGATTTCAGTATTAGCTCTGCCACCGCAAATTAGATCAACCAATCAACCATACACCGAAAAATTATATGCACTGACATACACTTACTGAAAAAATGGTTCAAATGGGTCTGAGCACTATGGGACTTAACTTCTAAGGTCATCAGTCCCCTATAACTTAGAACTACTTAAACCTAACTAACCTAAGGACGTCACACACATCCATGCCCGAGGCAGGATTCGAACCTGTGACCGTAGCGGTCGCGCGGTTCCAGACTGTAGCGCCCAGAACCGCTCGGCCACTCCGGCCGGCTACACTTACTGAAGAAATGCTCTTTGGCCTGTCTAATAAGAAATGCTCTTTGGCCTGTCTAATGCACTGCCCTGACTTAATTACTGAAAAATAAAAAGAAGACACACTGTTGCCTTTATCTTTTACCCTTCAGCTGTCATGGGTAGTCCACGCCTACAGTAGATTGTAATTGTTTCAGTATTTCCTCCTGGCACTTCAATCTGTTTAATTCAACCAAGAGATTACTCAGGAATTCTCAATGGACAATTAACATACATGAAACAGAAAATGCCTTGAAATTAGCAGCAGGATGCTATTTAACTAAGTACATAACAATAATATTAATAATCGAATACATACATACGAATGGGTAATGGTAATTCTTTCAATCGGGCCCCACGTTGGGCGCCAAAATGTACTGGCCGCTTGCCGCTTCTACTTACTGACGGCGACAAATAGCCGATTCTGCAAGGTTATTCGATTTCACGCACGCAGCCAGTGCTCGGCGTGGTACTATTAGTTGCATCAAGTTACGCTTGAAAACATTCGTACCAATGGGCAGGTGGCTTTCTTTAAAGTTGTTGAGATGTGCGACACTATTTGCAAGTAAGTCCCGTGCCCAATGCTATTAATCGCACCGCGTGAGCCATGGCGGCTTTCTCACAGTATATCGATATTATTATTCATCAGTTTGATAAGCCACGGCTGCAAAATACTAACACGAATACTTTACAGACGAATAGAAAAAATGGTAGAAGCCGACCTCGGGGAAGATCAGTTTGGATTCCGTAGAAATGTTGGAACACGTGAGGCAATACTGACCCTACGACTTATCTTAGAAAATAGATTAAGGAAAGACAAACCTACATTTCTAGCATTTGTAGACTTAGAGAAAGCTTTTGACAGCGTTGACTGGAATACTCTCTTTCAAATTCTGAAGGTGGCAGAGGTAAAATACAGGGAGCGCAAGGCTATTTACAATTTCTACAGGAACCAGATGGCAGTTATAAGAGTCGAAGGGCATGAAAGGGAAGCAGTGGTTGGGAAGGGAGTGAGACAGGGTTGTAGCCTATGCCCGATGTTATTCAATCTGTATATTGAGCAAGCAGTAAAGGAAACAAAAGAAAAATTCAGAGTTGGAATTAAAATTCATGAAGAAAAAATAAAAACTTTGAGGTCCACCGATGACACTGTAATTCACAGTCAGCAAAGGACCTGGAAGAGCAGCTGAACGGAATGGACAGTGTCTCGAAAGGAGGATATAAGATGAACATCAACAAAAGCAAAACGAGGATAATGGAATGTAGCCGAATTAAATCGGGTGATGCTGCGGGAATTAGATTAGGAAATGAGACGCTTAAAGTAGTAAATGAGTTTTGCTATTTGGGGAGCAAAATAATTGATGATGGTCGAAGTAGAGAGGATATAAAATGAAGACTGGCAATGGCAAGGAAACCGTTTCTGAAGAAGAGAAATTTGTTAACATCGAGTATAGAATTAAGTGTCAAGAAGTCGTTTCTGAAAGTATTTGTATGGAGTGTATCCATCTATGGAAGTGAATAGTTTGGACAAGAAGAGAATAGAAGCTTTCGAAATGTAGTGCTACAGAAGAATGCTGAAGATTGGCACAACTTGACTAGAAGAAGGGATCGGTTGGTAGGGCACATTCTGAGGCATCAAGGGATCACCAATTTAGTACTGGAAGGCAGCGTGGAGGGTAAAAATCGTAGAGGGAGACCAAGAGATGAATATACTAAACAGATTCAGAAGGATGTAGGTTGCAGTAGGTACTGGGAGATGAAGAAACTTGCACAGGTTAGAGTAGCATGGAGAGCTGCATCAAACCAGTCTCTGGACTAAAGACAACAACAACAACAACATGATCTTTGACTATCATGTTGCCGTTGGGAGGACATCGCCCTCTGGCGTGGCGACTCCGGGCGTGATGGTCGATTTGGTGAGGAGTATGAGCTGAGGAACGAATCTGTAACGAGCTTTCCCTGGGGTCCCTGCATAATGGTGTTAGCCGTCGGCGGGCGACAAGTATTGTGGTGATGTTACCCCGTGTAAGTTACCGAGTACGGACGTGGCTTGTGCTGTGATTTATGAGATGGGTGCCGTATTGTCGGGACAGAGTTAACTGTCATTTTGGTCTATCTGCTTTCTGTGTGTTGCCTATGGATGACCGTGTCTCCATGGTATTCAAAGGGCAATGTGATTGCAATATATGATAGACGTTTTAAACTCATCCGATGGCTGATGTCACATAATTTGTTTTATGCTTTAACCTGATGTATCCGTGAAGCTTGCGAACCTTCACCCAGTGTTAAGCGCCTTCATCCAGAAGAAAGCTTATTTCGAATGTTGGGGCTGTGCATTAGTGTATACATTACCTGTTCTTGTCCATCTTTCCTTAATTCTTCTTGTTAAAGTAAACGATTGGTCACGTCATTTTCAATCGGGGGCGCACTGAAATGTTTAGTGTTACAAGTTACCAGGGATGATTAATTGTTCGTGTCACAATGTGCGTCTATTTTGCTGTTTTATTGGCATATTGATAGTTTGCTTTTGTGTGTTTCTTTGAAGCTAGTACCAAAGGCCTGTGTTGTCTAAGAAATTATATAGTGCGGCTGTACTGTTTAAGTGGCTCAGATAAATTTGTCTGTTCGAGGACGGATTTTTCTCCGAGTTGCTATGGACTAATGTGTGTACTGATGGTTTCTAGATGTCATGCGAATGTTCTTGTGGCTGCTTTAATGGTTTCGTAGACAGGAAAATTTTTCTGATATTATTATCTTATTGCTGAAATTAATTTTTATAAATATTTGTAGTTGGTTTCTTAAATCCTTTTTTAATTTGTTAAAAGACAGTAAAGTTGTCATGGTTTTGATACGAGCTCATATTAATTAATTCTGCCCTAGTAATATTTATTTGATGCGCGGCTGTTCGTTGGATTTGTGTCTAATTAAAATTATTTGTGCTGTAGAAAAAAAAAGTTCAAATGTGTGTGAAATCTTATGGGACTTAACTGCTAAGGTCATCAGTCCCTAACCTTACACACTACTTAACCTAAAGTACCATAAGGACAAACACACACACCCATGCCCGAGGGAGGACTCGAACCTCTGCCGGGACCAGCCGCGTGCTGTAGAAAACTGACGTTAATAACCTCTTGTACCCCATTGCTGGTAAGTGTTACCTCGGATCGGGCCACACTTACTGCCGCCTCGTCGTCTTGCTTACCCAGCCGTTTACGTCATTTGTAGTGCACACAGTCGACAGCTGTCGCCGCTGTCTTCCGCGCTGTTTCCTCCATCCGCAGCCGCACTACTTAATTTTCCTGTTCAAGCTAGAATTATACTTGGAATATTTCTGAATCTGTATCCTTTAGCTTTTGATCCTCGCCTTAAGCAAAAAAAAAAAAAAAAAATGGCTCTGAGCACTATGGAACTTAACTTCTGAGGCCATCAGTCCCCTAGAACTTAGAACCACTTAAACCTAACTAACCTAAGGACATCACACAGATCCATGCCCGAGGCAGGATTCGAACCTGCGATTCGCCTTAAGCAAATTTTGATGAGCCTTGGAATCCCATCACGTCCCTTAATGTGCTGAAACTTATTTTTGTGTTGTTGAAAAGCCGGCTTCTGTGACCGAGCAGTTCTAGGCGCTCCAGTCAGGAACCGCGCTGCTGCTACGGTCGCAGGTTCGAATCCTGCCTCGGGCATGGATGTGTGTGATGTCCTTAGGTGTGATAGGTTTAAGTAGTTCTAAGTCTAGGGCACTGATGACCTCAGATGTGAAGTCCCTTAGTGCTTAGAGCCATTTGAACCATTTGAACCACTTGTTGTTGAGAAAAAAAGGTGTTAAATCTTCAATCGATATTTTCTGGGTTTAAATTTATTTTGCCTAGATATTGATATTTAATTGTTTTTCATTGCTTTTGAATGTGGTTTTAGGTTTTTTAATCAGTCAAGTTCAAATTGCTTTGTTCTCACTATTTTATAATTAAAGCCGTTCTGGTCTGTTCGGTACTGTTGTTTAGATTTACGTTTGCCTTTTTACATTCTGTGCCTTATATAAGGCATGTCTTTCCCTTAAATAATATTGGTTTTTGGATTAAAATTAACAAATTTTTCCTGTAAATTATTTAAATTGGCATTGAAATGTAAGAGTTCTCATGGATTGACCTTTTAATTAATTAAAAAAAAGGCTTAACTGGCTGTTATGCGATTGAAACCGTGTAAAATAAATTTCGTTCCACCAGTCAACGAAGTGTTTAAAATCCCCACTATTCCAGCCTTTCCCGGTTTCCCTTCCTGGCGAATTAAGAGGCCGTAATTATTACAATTTCAGCGCGTAATAAGCACAATGCTCTGCGCGGCATAAACATTCAGAAATTATTATAGTTACCACTGTCAAGAAAGATTCGATACAGTTTTGGTTTATTGGGCTCTCAACTCGATGCAGATTTCTCTCTTAAATAACACAGATAGTGCTTTTATTTGTCGAGTGAAGCCTGTAATATTTGAAATTAAGGTTTACTGGCGTAATGGCGGCTGATGGCCGTTTACCAACAACGTTTTAACGGCAGAGCTTTGCAAACCTAGAAAAATTCTTATTATTCATTTCCATATCACAGGAGGGAAGTAAAGGTAAAGGAAATCATGACAACTTGAAATTAACAGTTAATATGTTATTCGAACACACTTCCATGATACATACAGCTTCAACAAGACGACAATTCCATCGTTTAATGAGATACACTAGTACAGAGATGCTCTCTCGAGCGCAGTAGCTGAGTCAGTGATCGAAGGTTAACACACAAAAGAGGTTTATAATCTCTGACATTACTTTGGACGTTCTGTGACACTACTGTCGTCACACATCCTTTTTTACCTCAACACTTTACACTGTATTTCATTCAGTGTGTATCGGATTACCAGGGGACGGTACAGTACCTTCTAGAACCTCACTGACTCTTCCTGCGCATCTCACAGCAGTCTCGCTGCATAAGGTGGCTTTTCGGGCTTTCTACAGGTGGTCACATTAGTGTGACTGGAAAGGTTAAACGCAGACTGGCAACAGCAAAAGAAGCTTCCTGGCAGATTAAAACTGTGTGCCCGACCGAGACTCGAACTCGGGACCTTTGCCTTTCGCTGGCAAGTGCTCTACCATCTGAGCTACCGAAGCACGACTCACGCCCGGTACTCACAGCTTTACTTCTGCCAGTATCTCGTCTCCTACCTTCCAAACTTTACAGAAGCTCTCCTGCGAACCTTGCAGAACTAGCACTCCTGAAAGAAAGGATATAGCGGAGACATGGCATAGCCACAGCCTGCGGGAAGTTTCCAGAATGAGATTTTCACTCTGCAGCGGAGTGTGCGCTGATATGAAACTTCCTGGCAGTTCTGCAAGGTTCGCAGGAGAGCTTCTGTAAAGTTTGGAAGGTAGGAGACGAGATACTGGCAGAAGTACAGCTGTGAGTACGGGGCGTGAGTCGTGCTTCAGTAGCTCAGATGGTAGATCACTTGCCCGCGAAAGGCAAAGGTCCCGAGTTCGAGTCTCGGTCGGGCACACAGTTTTAATCTGCCAGGAAGTTTCATATCAGCGCACCCTCCGCTGCAGAGTGAAAATCTCATTCTGGAAGCAAAAGAAGCTTTTCTCAAAAAGAGAAGTATGTTAACACCGAATATAAATTTAAGCCTTACGAAGCCTTTTCTGAAAGTTGTTGTTTGGAGTGTAGCCCTGTGCGACATTGAAATGTTTGATTTGCATTACAGACGAGAAGAGAATATAAGTTTTTGAAATTTGATGTTACAGAAGAATATTGAAGATTACATAGATCAGTCGCACAACTAATGAGGAGGTACTTATCGAAACGGAGAGAAAATAAATTTAAGTAGAACTTGGCTAAAAGGAGCTACTGGTTAGTAGGACACGTGCTGAGGCGTCAGGAAATGGTCCGTTCATTTTCTAATGGAGCGAAAGACGGGGAATAAAATTCCTGTATTTACACCGAAGACGACGACAATAATAACCATCTGGTCTGTGAAACGCAACACATAGGTTTAAACTATTCCCCCCCAAAAATAGTTTCTCAGTAATAAGTTTCCTGTTGTAGCACTGTTCCTTGTTAATTAAAATGCTTGTTGCAAAACAGATTCTGGTGACAGCTACTGCCTATTTGCATTTATTCGTAACAAGATCCTGTAAATGTAACTATTTGTAATGCATAATATTATTATGGAGAGTTTAGCTATTTATCCTTTCTGTATATGTGTGTTACCTAACGTGTTTATAACTTTATTTTTGAAAATTTAGTTACAAAAAGTTAGATTTAAAAAAAAGGTAAGAGGGAATGCTGAAAACTATTGTCTGGAAATTCAGTGAGAGATGAAATGTATGGACGAGTCAAAATAATTCAGAAGGAATAATGTCTATGCAAATAAATTAATGAATTGCTTATGTGTGTGTGTTGACTGATCACATCAGGAATCCTAGGACGGGTCAAGGAAACGACGAGGATTCGATGGAAGCTACCAGCCTTGAAGCGTGTTTTGAAAGAAGGTAAACCCACGAGGCGCAAGCAAGAGCATAAACTAGGGCTAACCTGCCGGAAGAGGTGACGCCACACGGACACTGTTTACCAACGATTATGTGAAGCGGAAATGAGGAAAGATTATCCTGTCCGGCCAATCCTGTAAGTAACAGCTAGGAGGTAGAAGACCCCAGGAGTACGCTGGTAGGATAACAGGTGCAGAATAGTGGTGGCGGACATATAACACCACGAGAAGCGAACACCATTCGTCATCTTCTGAGTGCAGACGGATGGCTAAGGTCTTCGTTTACGATATATAAATAAAAAAAGTTATAGGCTGCTTATGGCAGGGAGATCTAAGGTTATGGACAACATACGAAATATCCATACATATTATAAAAATGTGTGTGTGTGTGTGTGTGTGTGTGTGTGTGTGTGTGCTAGTGTATGTATTTGTTCCACATCTCCTCCTAAACCACTGGACCGATTTAAACCATACTTGATATATATGTCTCTTACTGACAGGCACCAACACCTGGCGGGTTTAAGAACGGGCTCCCTATCATATTACGTCATTAACGAATGAGATGCGTGAAAAATTGCCGCGCCATGTAGAACGTTTAAATGTATTACTTCTGTGCTACTAACTGTATGCCCAATAAATTTCGCAAGAAGTATCTACAGATGGAGTTAAATGCACCTACAAAGGTATGTTATGGTACCACACACAGTTCAGTAGATGTGACGCCATTAACACTGGTGCATGAAAAATTGCCACGTTGTGCATTACGTTTAAATTTATTACTTCTTGTCTTCTGACTTTATTCACAATATGTTTTGTTGACATTATTCACAAATGCCGCTGAATGTACCTAGAAAATTATATCATTGTATGACACATAGATTAGGAGAAATGACGTTATAAACACTGAGATGTGTGAGAAACTGCGGCATGGTGCTTGATTTTTAAATTTATTACTTCTGTGCGACTGACACTGTTAGCAACTGTGGTGTCACCGCCAGACACCACACTTGCTAGGTGGTAGCCTTTAAATCGGCCGCGGTCCATTAGTATACGTCGGACCCGCGTGTCGCCACTGTCAGTGATTGCAGACCGAGCGCCGCCACACGGCAGGTCTAGAGAGACGTCCTGGCACTCGCCCCAGTTCTACAGCCGACGTTCATAGGAATGGTTCACTGACAATCACGCTCTCATTTGCCGAGACGATAGTTAGCATAGCCTTCAGCTACGTCATTTGCTACGACCTAGCAAGGCGCCGTATTCAATTAATATTGAAATTATAAAACATGTACCGTCAAGAGCGCTGTACACCAAATATGGATTAAAGTTAAGTATTACATCATCTACGTACTTTATTTGCAATTCTCAAGACATTGTCCTGTTCCAGACCTCACGCCAGTCTGCGTGTAATTAAAAGCGTGCATTTCGGCCTCCTCTAGCAACACGGTGTTGGCTCTTCTGCCAACACTACAGCAACATATTTCGCTGACAGTATCGCCGGCCGCGGTGGTCTCGCGGTTCTAGGCGCGCAGTCCGGAACCGTGCGACTGCTACGGTCGCAGGTTCGAATCCTGCCTCGGGCATGGATGTGTGTAATGTCCTTAGGTTAGTTAGGTTTAAGTAGTTCTAAGTTCTAGGGGACTGATGACCACAGCAGTTGAGTCCCATAGTGCTCAGAGCCATTTGAACCACTTTTTTTTTTTTTTTTTTGAGCTGACAGTATCCAAATATGCCGCTGAATGTAACTACACAAACATATCGTTGTAGGACACACAGTTCAAGAGATGTGATGCCATAAACACTGAGATACGTGAAAAAATGCCGCATCATGCACGAAGTTTTAATACATTTATACTGTACTACTAAGACACTACTACGGCCGAGTCAACTTTGGGAAATCCCTGACAACTGGCAGCCCTTCTGGCAGCTTACAACTGCGAAGTGCAGATAACTGTAGGCGAGAACGATAGCCGTCTACAGAGCTACGAAGAGGCGTTGCCATGGAGACGTTTACAAAATCGCGTTGTCGACACGCGAAGCAGCTGCGACCAGCGTACAGAAACTGCCCGGGATCATGTTTCTTAATTTGGATATTGTACTTATACATCTTTACACTAAGCATATTTCTTTATACGACGCTTTCATAATATCAAAGGTGTTGTCTCGAGCACATCCAAATGAAATCTTGTCAATACAACGATACACAGTCCAGTTCCTGTTTTCGTTTCTCATAGAAAATTGGCAAAATGAATATCTGGGCAATGCTGGGTTTGTCAGCCACTTCATTAATAAAGAAAACTATTTCTGTGAATGAAAATGCAACCATTTTGCGCCGTAAAGTATGTTTCTTATCTAAATCGCTCAAGAAATTTTAATTTATTGTGAGGTGCGGCAGAATCATCTTCACGTACAGAAACGTATACGCCAAGTTCTTTGTCACCTACTTTAACTTTCCTCTAACAAGATGAATGGCACGATTTTGTGTTCTTCCCCTGAAAATGGCTGTGTCGAAACAAGTAAGCAATAAAAATATCTCCTGCGATCCAAACACCCCTTAAAGTGACGTAGTAGGTATGATATTACATCTATCTGCATCTACATCTATACTTTGCAAACCACCGTGAAGTGCATGGCAGAGGGTGCGTTTCATTGTACTACGTATTAGGGTTTCTTCCCATTCCATTCACGTATGGAGCGGTTGAAGAATGATTTATTCAATGCCTCTGTGCGTGCTGTAATTATTCTATCTTGTCCTCACGATCCGTATGTGAGCGATACCTAGTGGGTTGTAGTATATTCCTAGAGTAATCATTTAAAGCTGTTTCTTGAAACTTTGCTAGCAGACTTTCTCGGCATAGATTACATCTATCTTCAAGAGTCTGACAGTTCGGTTTCTTCAGTATTTCTGCGATGCTCTCCCAGGATCAAACAAACCTGTGACCATTCGACTGCCCTTTTCTGTATACGTTCAATACCCCCTGTTAGTCCTATTTTGTACGGGTCCCACACACTTGGGCAATATTCTAGAACCGGTCGCACGAGTGATTTGAAGACTGTCTCCTTTGTAGACTGATTGCACTTCCCCAGTATTCTACCGACAAACCGAAATCTACCACCTGATTTATCCACAACTGCGCCTATGTGATCATTCCATTTCATATCCCTAAAAAATGTTCTATCCATGTATTTGTATGAGTTGGCCGATTCTAACAGTGATTCATTGATATTATAGTTATAGGATACTATGTTTTTCGTTTTGTGAAGTGTACAATTTTACATTTCTGAACATTTGGAGCAAGTCCCCAGTCTTTGCACCATTTTGAAATCTTATCAAGATCCGACTGAATATTTATGCAACTTCTTTCAGACAGTGCATCATCTGCAAAAAGTCTATAATTGTTAGTATTGTCCGCAACATCATTAATATGCAACATGAATAGCAAGGGCCCCACCCGACTTCTCTGAGGCACACCCGGAATAATTTCTACATATGACAATTAAGTGCCAGTAGGACAACGTCTTAATGTTGAACATGACTATGGAGAAACTGAAACGGTGGACTATGTTGTTTGCCGCTGTATTCATTTCAGACACATTGCAAATTATGAAAAAGATAAAATAGGGGGTGGATCAGTACACATCATTGTACAGGAGGAATCGTAGTGACATAATTTAAATAAAATGGCTTGGAAGGTATTCTACAGGAGCTGCAAATTTACCTACAAGGAAAAGACAGAAGGATCGTCATAGACATTAATGATATAAATAGTTGGAAGCCAAGGTCGCGAAGTGAATCTGTGTTGGGATGCATATGTTGTCCTCCACTATGTCAAAGGACACCATAATGAGTGGAAGATGCAATCTCTGTGCCAAAGGATGTGGGCCACTGATGACAGCATAATTCGTAAAGTAAGGTCCTCTTAGGCGCGAAACGGAAATCACTGTGAAAATCCGATGGCACTTTGCGCAGATGTGTTGGGCAGTGTCTTTAGTATGCCTGTCGATCGCTTCACGTCGCTCTTGTCAGTTCAGAGCGCAAAGTGATCACGTAGAAATGCCTAAAACAACACCGTCTGCCGCCAAGTATGTGGATCTGGTGAGAGATTTCGCCTGAAGCTATGCAGCCCATATAACATAAATGTCACGCGTTTCTTTCTTCAAGATAATTTTCAGCCTCATTCTGCAGAGGCAATGAAGACGCTCCTGGTGGGTTTTCGATGGGAAGTGTTTGATCACCCACAGTACAGCCCTTAATTGGCTCCCTCCGTTGTTCATCTCTGCTCACAAGAAATCGTTGGCTACGAAGACAACATTTTGGCACAAACGACGAAAGGCAGACCAGCGTAGAGAACTGGCAGAAAGCACAGGCGGCTGCTTTCTGTGACGAGGGTACTGGAAAGTTTATACAACGCCACGACAGGTGTCTAAGTCAGAGTAGCGACTATTTAGCGAGGTAGCTGGAACGTGTGGCTAACTGTTGCGAATAAAAACTTTTGATTTTCACTGTGGTTTTCATTTCGCGACCGATCGGAGCTTACTTTCCGAACAGCCCTCGTATTACCTCAGTTACTAGTGAAGCAGCTGGAAAATATTATTTCTCTGACAATGGTTGTTAAATAAAATTACAGAACGATATATACTCTAAACAATTAGGAATTATATTTTGCTTTAGTTTCTAGGGAGCTGCGATTTATGTATATCAGTAATAAATTAGTAAGTGCGACGAACAGTTTGTTTTCGGTCCTATCTGGTATGGATCCCATATCGTACAGTAACTCCATAAGAGGACGGACAAGCGTAGTGTAGGCAGTATCTTTAGTAGATTTGTTGCGTCTTCCACGTATTTTCCAGAGCAATCCCAAGGCCAATTGGAGCGCGTGGCGCCTAGTTTCCGTAGATTAAAAATGGTGCATTGTCGATCTTCACAACATTAGTTATTTTGGTTCCTGCTGGCATCAGCTATCCAGGGTTAAAATTTCGTAACACCATTTTTCTCCACCCTGTATAAGGAGCGTGAAGAGCCATAGATACTGAGCGATGACCGTCAATGACACGGTGGTCGCAATTACTTGTGTGGGAGAGCTTTATCAGCACTTGGCAGCGTATGAATTGAAACGTGCCACATTCTGGGTCTCCCTTTGAGCGGAGGTCGAATCGTGTATTATCGAGAATTTCGCGGTATTCAGATGTGATAGTGGACCGATACGAGTATTAGACAGCATGCGAACTTAAGGTCGGACACACTTATCGTCAAGTTTCCGCTCGACCACGTCTGACCATCACAAGGGAGGGTCGCGGTATTGTGCACCAAGCACATCTTAACCACTTCGCAACTGCGCCGCCATCTCATAACGGAAACTCCCCATCGCACCACCTCAAATTTAGTGGTAAGTCGGTCCATTGGATAGCCCGTCAAAAACTCAACGCAGATCAAGCATGAAAATAGGAAGAAGATATACTGAACTGTGGGTAAAAGAAGAAAAATAGAAACAATGTACGGTCCGAAATTAATAGGCGAGCAACGTCAACAGCAATCGTGTCGGGGTTGTGTGATAATGGTGTTTGACTGCGACGGGAGAGACTCGGGTTCCAATCTCACACGGCCCCCTTTTTCTCCACAAAATTACGAACTTTCCGTCTGGTCATTGACGTGTCTGTTCCCTGTATTCAAATGTGCGTATGTGTCGTGGCGTAATATCAGTTTGCAACAGCGACGTGTAACGAAGGGACGTCCAGATGTACGTACCTCCTATTTGTTCTACACGTATACCACATGTTATGCGTACCCTTTTTGAAGTTTTGACTCTTGAATTCCTTCGTTGTAACACAGTTCACGCCCGTTTATTTGTTGTTTTCATTTCCGTGAGAGGTCTATGCGGCATCCCGCCTGGTCTCACTATTCATCACAGAATATGAGTCATGTGGTAAGAATATATTACCGTCGCAATTAAACTGACATTACGCCATGACACATACACATATCTGAATACAGCGAAAAGAGACACGTCAATGACTAGACGGAAAGTTCGTAATTTTTGGGGGAGGAAAAAAAATATGGGTCTTCCCCGTCACAGTCCAACACCATGACCACGGAACTACGACACGATTACGGTTGATGTTGCTCGATATTGCACATACTAAGTTTGGACGGTTCACTGTGTCTATTTTTCTTCCTTTTTCCACAGTTTAGTACACCTTCTTCCTGTTTTCATGCTTGATCCATGTTCAGTTTTTGACGGGCTGGATGGGTGAACTTACCACTAATGTGACGGGGGGGGGGGGGGGGGGGAGGTGAGGGAGTTTCCCTTGTCAGAGCAAGTAATGGCCTGCATTGGTATGTCATCCCACACTATTGGTCGGAGACTAACTAAAGCTAGACAAGGGATCTACCGTCCCCTGCGTAGGCTGCCGTTAACACAACAAAAACGGCTGTGTTTGGAGTGGAGCAGTGAATGAGAAACATCGACTACTGATGAATGGCGTTACTTTGTATTCAGCGATAAATCACGGTTCTCCACTATCCCGGATGGCCGTCATTGGCGAGAATGGCGGCAACCTCGAAGAATATCCCATTCTTACAATGTTTTGAAGACGCGCAGCGCTGTTACTGCTGCCCTAATGGTGTGGGTAGCCGTCAGGTGTAACTACAGGTCATGGCAGGTTGTGACTGAGGGAACTCTGATGCCACAACGGTACGTCACGGACATCCTGCGTCATGTGTTACCTCTCGTGCGACAGTATCGTGGTGTCATTTTGAACAGGACAATGCTCGTAAACACATGGCACATGCCTCTACGAACAGTCAGCGTGATGTTGAGGTACTCAAGTGGTCAGCAAGACCCCCAAATCTGTCCCCAGTGGAACTCGTGTGGGACCAGCTCAAACATCAGCTCATCAGCTCCGTCTCAGTACCAGTGTCTATATCTACATATACAAACAACTTCGCAAGTCACCATATGATGCGTGTCGGAGGGGACTTTGTAGTACTACTAGTCATTTTCTCTCCTGTTCCACTCGCAAACAGAGCGAGGGGAAAATGACTGTCTTTATGCCTCCGTATGCGCACTACTTCCTCTATCTTCGTTTTCCTTACGCGAAATGTACGATGGTGGCAGTAAAATCGTTCTGCAGTCAGATTCAAACACCTGTTCTCTAAATTTTCTCAATAGTGATCCTCGAAACTAACGTCATCTTCACTCCAGAGGTTCCCATTTGAGTCCTCGAAGCATCACTGTAACAGTAGCGTATTTTTTTTTCTTTATTGAGTTTCGATTCCCTCCCAAGGGGTCGGGCTGGCAGCAGCTGGCAGCGCTCTTCAGCCTACAGAATTTGTTTTAAAAAGATGAAGATAATAAATAATAAAAACAGGCGATAAAATCGGAGACTTAAATGGTAACATGGCGGAAAAATCGTGGAACTTAAAACATAGAACAAAGGTACAAAATTGTTAAGGCTTTCGTGGCCACTTGTTGACAAACTGCCTATTGGCTTCTGTCTCGGGTTCTTCGGCCGACGTTCATCTAATGATTTTTCTGACGTTTCGCCAGCACGAGTGGCTGGCATTGTCAGAGCTTCACCCTCCATTGCCGGTGGTGAACTGGAGGCGAGCTTAATAATATAGAGATGGGGCCCCTCCACGCCCGCAACAACGTGGTGACCAAACCAAAAGTTCTACTGTCACCTCCGTAAACATGTTAGTTATCTAGTAAGTGGATCACAGGATGCTGGGCTGTGATGTTGTCCGTGCGTCTGGGTAAGCCTACGCATTAACACGGTCCATCAGGTGATAGATAGTGGACGAAACGCGAGTGAGGGTAGCGATTTGAAGAGCAGAGGGAAAAAAGTGCCATGGCTCGTGCCGTGGGAAAAAAACCTCTGCGACAGTGGGATGGGTAGTAAGAGCAGTAGTGGCTTACTAGCTGCGATAGCTCATGCAAGGTTGGATTTGTTAGTATGGGTATCATGCATCATTACCGTGACAAGCGATGGCGATGTGTCCCAGTGGCTGCAGCTGCTACATTCCTGGAACAATCAAGATCGTTATACAGTAATGGGAGATCGGCCATAGATCGTCTCACTGTGTGGGGGATGTGTGGAGCTTGTTTGCATGCAGTGTACGGTACGGCTTCCCTGTGTGGTGCCAGTTATTCGGCAGTATATTTCAGCTGGATATCCAGTAATGGCGTCTGATTAACAGGGGCTCGCCTGTGCCGTTATGTTTGCGTATGCTTGGCCATAGATGTTATGCCCTTACAAGTATGTCTTTTGGTCTTTTATGTTTCCATCTATGGTTGTGGTCGTAGTTCCCCAGATTCAGAATAAACGGGTTCTGCGAATGTCTGGAGTTTCTGTATAGTCTTGTGGTGAGTTTGTGGATTACCTCCGTGAGAGTCTCAAGTCGGTATTCCCGGTGAAGGTCCGCGATGCGTGTGTATCGTGGAGCATTGCTTATGATTTTGAGTACTTTGTTTTGTATGAGCTGCAGACGGCGCAGGCGTGTAGGCGCAGCGTATCCCCAGACAGGAGCTGCGTACGTCATCAGGGGTCGGATAAGTGTCATGTACATGGACCTCGACACCCTTCTGTTCAGTGTGCTACGCCTGTTGAGCATAGGATAGAGCTGTTTGAGCCTCGCGCTAGCTCGGTTGGTCATGTGTTGTATGTGGTCCCCCCAGAGTAATTTTCGGTCCAGCCAGACACCGAGGTATTTGACTTTCTCGCGGAAACGTATTGGACGTGCATGTAGGGTTATTGGTCTGCAGTAGCGGTGTTTGCGCAGTTGCTTCGGTCTTCTAGTGAACAGAACGGCTTCGCACTTGTCGACGTTTACTCTGACACGCCATTTCTCCAACCAAGGCTCGGCCACTCTGAGTGCAGTCTGTAGGCGTGACGTAATGTTTGATGGTTTCCAATCTTGCGCAAGGATGGCTGTGTCATCCGCGTAGATTGCCATCATTGTGTTGTGTGTGGTTGGGAGATTGTTTATGTAGAGGTTAAACAGTAGGGGCCCTAGGATGCTTCCCTGGGGTACTCCCGCGTGTATACCGTGTCGTGTTGATTGTTTTCCCTGCACGTCAGTGTTGAAACTCCTGTCTGTGAGGTATGAGTGTATTAGACGCAGCAGCCCGTCGGGGAATCCCGCGTCGCTGAGTTTGCGGATGAGGCCGTTGTGCCATAGACGGTCGAAAGCCTTTTCGATGTCCAGGAACACTGCCCCTGTAGCTTTGTTTATGTTGAAGCCATGTGTTATATGTTCAACGACCCGTAGGAGTTGTTGTGTTGTGGAGTGGTGATTCCTGAAGCCGAATTGCTCCGGTCTCAGGATGTCATTTGTTATGCAGTGCCTAGTGATGCGTTTGAGAATCACCTTCTCAACAATCCTACTGAGCGAGTTCAGAAGGCTGATGGGTCGGTAATTTTGTGGGAGGCTGTGGTCTTTCCCCGGCTTCCTGAACATCAGGACCTTGGCCGTCTTCCAAAAGGCGGGGAAGTGTTGGTGTTTTAGTATGGCATTCGTTATGTGTGTTAGGTACTCAGTTGCTTTATCCGTGAACTCCTGGAGGACACGGTTTTGAATGCCATCATGACCAGGGGCTTTCCTAGCAGCGGAATGCATTATAGCCCAGGAGACTTCGGCTGTGCTAGCATGTCGAATGTCGTCGCGCGATGGTTGGGCTAGAATGCGTGTAACCTCTTGGTCAGAAGCAAGTGTGAACACTGGATCTGATGGTACCAGGTTCGGTGTGAATGACGCTGCAAGTGTTCGGGCCATTAGTTCTGCTTTCTCTTCCGCTGAGTATGCAGGTCCGTCGGGCCCTTGAAGCGTTGGGGTGTATATTTTCTCCCTGGTGAAGTGTCGGGCTAGTTGCCACACGCCAGGTCGTGTGGTGTCCAGCCCTTCGAGTTTTTGGTTCCACTGTTGTGTTCTATGTGTTTGTATTTTAACGTGTATGATACCCTGTAGTCTGTTAATGTGCCGTTTGAAGTACGGACGCCTGGTGCGCTGCCATTGTCTCCTGAGGCGATTCCTCATTGAGATTAGGCCCAGGATTTCCTGGGGCAGGGCCGCACTGCGTTGTTGTGAGGTGCGATCAGGTATGGTGCCTGCCATTGCGTCCTGGACGGCGTTAGTGAGGGTTTCTACTGCCTCGTCAATTTGTGCTGTTTCATTAATTTCGTGTATAGGCGGGATGTGGCTATCGAGCGTTTGCTTGAACCTTGTCCAATTCGCGCGCCCGTAGTCCAACATCTTGCGTTGTTCCATGTGCTGCAGTGTTTCCTCAATGTATAGTATTACAGGTTGGTGGTTTGAGGGCAGATCGTTTTCAACGGCAACGTTGAGTGTCGTTGTAATGCCCTTGATGAGGGTCATGTCTATCACGTCTGGCCTGTGTCCCCTCTGATAGGGAATGTGCGTCGGTTCAGTCGGCGCTAGTATAATGTAGTTTCTGCCAAGTGAATGTTCGTACAGTTTTTTGCCGTTGGGATTTCGTATGCGTGAATTCCATTCTGGGTGTTTTGCGTTCAGATCTCCAGCGACTATTACTCGCGGTGAAATGTTGAGTAATGTGCTGATATCGCGTGTTGAAATGCCTACAGGGCTGTTGTATACCGCCGGCCGAAGTGGCCGTGCGGTTAAAGGCGCTGCAGTCTGAAACCGCAAGACCGCTACGGTCGCAGGTTCGAATCCTGCCTCGGGCATGGATGTTTGTGTGTCCTTAGGTTAGTTAGGTTTAACTAGTTCTAAGTTCTAGGGGACTAATGACCTCAGCAGTTGAGTCCCATAGTGCTCAGAGCCATTTTTTTGTTGTATACCGATATCAGTGTGGTGTAGGCTCCGTTGAACTTGACTCTGACGGCCGTAGCCTCGATTTTTTCCAGTTCAGGGAGCTCTATGTTTGTGTGCTCAATGTCTTTGTGTATGACGATTGCAGTTCCACCTGCCACGGCGTCGCCCGGTCGGTCGGTACGATAGACACAGTAGCCAGGAAAGTTTAATTGTTTGTGCGGTTTAAGTTTAGTCTCGCTCAGTAGCGCGACAAGGATTCCCTTGCGCTCCATGAACGCGGCAAATTCTGCCCTTTTGTTGTGGATCGAGTCTGCATTCCAGAACAGGATCCGTGATAGTGTGTGCGGGTCTGCGTTATAGGCCGGGTGTGGCGTATTATTCATGTAAGAGTGTGAAAGAGTGTTGTGATGGCGGTGTGTATGACAGCCCAGTATTGCCCGGGTTCGGCGCTCATGAGCTGGGTGATGAGTGTAGTGACGGCCATCAGCACCTTGGTAAGGATTTCAATGGTCGTGTGTCGGGGGAATAGTGTTTCCAGTATTCCCCCAGGCGATGTGTTGGTGTTGGGTGTGGCAGCCTGAGGTGCTGTTGTGGGGTTAGCGGCCGCTTGTGCGGGTATTGGTGTGTTGTTTGGGGCGGCATTTGTGTTTTGTGACAGAGGTTGTGGCGCCTGTGTTACTTCTGTGGTGAGGGGGATGGTAGTGTGAGTTACAGTCTCGGTGTCTTGTTGACTGTTTTCCTGTGTGTTGCTGTTCTGTTGTTGCTGCGTGGCCTGTTGTGGTGCTTTCGTGTTCCCCGCCCTGTGTTTGCGAGTACGTCTATTCCTCCTCTGGGCTTGGGGTTCGGGGGGTTCTTGTGTGGATGTGTTTTCCTGTATATGGTGCGTTTCTTCGCAGCTCGTGATTTCCGGGAGTGGGGTCGTGTTGTTTGGGGGCATAGGTGTTGGTACCGATGCTTGATGGGTTTCATGTGTTGTCTGTGGCTGTTGTGTGGCTGTTGCAGCGGTTGTTTCACGTGTGTGTGTAGGGCGCTGAGGTTCCGCAGCCTGTACCGTTCCGCCAGGGCGTGCAACCGTGGCAAACGTTACGCCGTTCCTTACTGGGTTCGGCGCTGGCCTTGGGCGTGGTATGTCGTACAGTACCCTGCTTTTGTCTTGTTTTCGCTTCAGTGCCTGTTTGTATGAGTTGCACTGTCTGAAGTTGGCCGCATGGGGCCCACCGCAGTTGGCACAGCGTCGCTGGTTTGGTTGTGTTTGTGTGCAAGTGTTGGATCTGTGGTTGCCAGCGCATCCGCGGCAGCGAGTTGCCAGGCCGCAGCGGAGGGCCGAGTGGCCGAACCGCTGGCAGTTGTTGCATTGTTGGGGGACGTTGGGTGGTTCGTAAAGTTCTACACGTACGTCCATCCGCAGAAAGCTCTTTATCTGCAGGATGGCGCGGGAATCAGCCGTGTCGGCTAACTCAACCATGTAGTGTGGTAGCGGTGCGTGTGTACGGAACCCTGTCATCCGGGAGGCACTTTTACAGTCGAATCCCAGATAACAAAGGGCCGCATGTACTGTCTCGTTGGGGGTGCTGGGGTCCACTCCCTTGATCACGTACTGCTGGGTTCTCTCGTCCAGCGTTCTGTACGTGTAATGTTCGATCTTCCGATCTTTGAGGAAGGTCAGAAGATCTTTGTATTCATTGTCTGTGGCAACGTACAGTGAGGCCCTATCCCCCGAGTACTTTGCATGTAATGTGCTGTTTATGTGCCTCTCCGCGAATGCAGTGTTAAGGGCACTAAGGTTCCCGTAGTTTTGTATAACAACTGGGGGGAAACCAGTCTTGTGTTGGGCTCGCGGCCGCAGACTATATGTACCTGGCGCGCCAACGTCCGAGGGCTTCTCCGCGGTCATTTCCGGTGCGGTTCTCCTCTTGCTACCTGCGACGGTCGTTCGCTGCAGTGCGGGAAGCCAGGATCCGTTTACCTTAAGGCTTTCCTCTTTCTTGTTGAAACTGTTCGCGTGTTTTTGGATTTCTACAGCTTCTCTGAACAAGCGCGTGTGATAGTGCTTCTCTACAGCCAGAACTTCCGTGTCGGCGAATTTTATTACGTGGTCGGTTTCATTCAGTGCGTGCTCTGCCACGGCCGATTTCTCCACCTGCCCCAACCTGTAACGTCGCTTATGCTCTTTGATCCTGGTGTTAATGGATCGTCCAGTCATTCCGACATAAACTTTTCCGCATGTGCGAGGTATACGGTATATTCCCGACATTGCAAGTGGGTCTCTTTTCTCCTTCGCCGATCTAAGACACTCTTTGATCTTCCTTGTCTTGTCGGCAGGATACTGCGCCGAGCAAAACCACCAGCTTGCAACCTGAAGAAAGAAGAGGTACAAGCCATTAAGAATCTCAACGCCAACAAGAGTATATTGGTACTGCCTGCCGATAAGGGGAATGCGACCGTCGTAATGAAGACCGAAGATTATGAGCAAAAGATCCGAGACCTATTAGATCCGACGACGTACCGAAAACTAAGCGCAGATCGGACGCAGCGTATCACTCGGAATACGAATCGATTAATCAAGGCGTCTTCTCTGCCGGCGGACATACAGAGAAACCTGCGCAACACAGAAGCCCTACCACCTCGGCTGTATGGATTACCCAAGATCCATAAGAACAACGTTCCACTGAGACCGATCGTTAGCGCTCCTGGCTCACCAACGTATAAACTGGCGAAACACTTGGCCTCTCTGCTCCAGCCACACGTGGGAAAGACCGACACATACATTAAGGACTCAGGACATTTCATTGAGAAGCTGAAGAAACTGAAACTTGCGCCAAACGACATCCTGGTCAGTTTTGATGTTGTTTCGTTATTTACGAAAGTGCCACTCAGCGACGCTCTGGAGCACATCGGTTCCATGTTCCCGCAAGACATCAAAAAGCTCTTCCATGCATGTCTCACCACGAGCTATTTCACGTGGAATGGCGATTTCTACGAACAGCTGGAAGGCGTCGCCATGGGTAGTCCTCTCAGTCCAGTGGTGGCCAACTTCTTCATGGAACAATTCGAAGCACAGGCACTGGACTCGGCGACTTGCAAACCTAAGGTGTGGTACAGGTACGTCGATGATACTTTCGTGGTGTGGAGCCATGGTGAAGAACAGCTCGGTGAATTCCTGAGACACTTGAACAGCCTCCATGCCAACATAACATTTACCATGGAGGTAGAAAAGGACAGGAAACTGCCATTTCTAGATGTGCTGGTCACAAGGGACGGCGAAAACCTGGGACACAGCGTGTATCGAAAACCGACACACACGGACCAATACCTGCACAAACTGTCAAACCACCACCCGAGCCAGAAAAGAGGCATGATTAGTACGCTCGTAACGAGAGCAGGACGAATATGTGAGCCTCAACACCTCAAACGAGAAATGCAACACCTGGAAACTGTTCTGAGGAGCAATGGGTACTCCACAAATTACATTAGAAGTGTAACAGAGCTAAACACTCGGCGAAGTAAGGAACCAGAAAAAGAAATGTCGGGTACGGCCTTTCTGCCATACATTCCCAGAGTGACGGACAGAATCGGCCGTATATTGCGCAAACACGGCGTAAAGACGATTTTCAAACCGACAAGGAAGATCAAAGAGTGTCTTAGATCGGCGAAGGAGAAAAGAGACCCACTTGCAATGTCGGGAATATACCGTATACCTCGCACATGCGGAAAAGTTTATGTCGGAATGACTGGACGATCCATTAACACCAGGATCAAAGAGCATAAGCGACATTGCAGGTTGGGGCAGGTGGAGAAATCGGCCGTGGCAGAGCACGCACTGAATGAGACCGACCACGTAATAAAATTCGCCGACACGGAAGTTCTGGCTGTAGAGAAGCACTATCACACGCGCTTGTTCAGAGAAGCTGTAGAAATCCAAAAACACGCGAACAGTTTCAACAAGAAAGAGGAAAGCCTTAAGGTAAACGGATCCCGGCTTCCCGCACTGCAGCGAACGACCGTCGCAGGTAGCAAGAGGAGAACCGCACCGGAAATGACCGCGGAGAAGCCCTCGGACGTTGGCGCGCCAGGTACATATAGTCTGCGGCCGCGAGCTCGCCTCCAGTTCACCACCGGCAATGGAGGGTGAAGCTTTGACAATGCCAGCCACTCGTGCTGGCGAAACGTCAGAAAAATCATTAGATGAACGTCGGTCGAAGAACCCGAGACAGAAGCCAATAGGCAGTTTGTCATAGAACAAAGGGATGATGATGCTAATAAAATACATATGAAGCAGACAAGTAAAATAATAGACAGACAATTAAAAAACACGGGGACAGTCTGGTTTCTGTTCGCAAGAGACATAAAATTCACACCCAGTGACAGCTTGATTTCCGTTCGCAACACCTTGGAAAGACGAACAACACTGAACATTCACTTGAACACTGCACTAAAAAGTTGACAAATATGACATACCACAGCCGAGGGCAGGTGGGGGGAACCTGGACAGATTATGGGAAAATAAAAGGGAGGATGGAGAGGAAAAACGAAGGGGGTGGGGGGTAAATGAGCCGATGGAGGATGAGGACCCATAAGAGGGAAGGGGATGCTGGGCAGACACGACAGGGAGTGGGGAAAGGCAGAGAAGGGGAACACAAAAAGGACTCGGGGGGGGGGGAAGAAGGGAGGTAGGGAGAGGTTAGGCGGGGAGAAAACAGGATGGAAGGGGGGAAGAGGGAGCTCAGGGAAAGGAAAGAGGAAAGGAGGGGGGCTGAGAATCAGAGTTGATAGGAGGGATAAATGGAGGGAGAGAGGGCATCATCTGGGACGGGGAGTTGATGGAAGCCACCTTGGGAAAGGAGATGAAGGTTGTAGAGAAGGAGGGTACGGGGGACACAACAGTGAAAAATGGTTCAAATGGCTCTGAGCACTATGGGACTCAACTGCTGAGGTCATTAGTCCCCTAGAACTTAGAACTAGTTAAACCTAACTAACCTAAGGACATCACAAACATCCATGCCCGAGGCAGGATTCGAACCTGCGACCGTAGCGGTCTTGCGGTTCCAGACTGCAGTGCCTTTAACCGCACGGCCACTTCGGCCGGCACAACAGTGAAGACGTGGCAGGGGACGGGGATGGGATGGGAGAGGAGTAACCAGGGGGTGAGGGGGATCGAGGCGGCGGGAGGTGTAAAGTATGTGGATATGTTCGAGGAATAGGAGCGGATGGGGGAAAGGACACTAGCATATTGCTCGAACCAACCTGTAACAAGCCTAGCAGCCTGCCTCTGAATTGGCTCGATGTCTTCCTTCAATCTGACCTTGTGGGGATCCCAAACACTCGAGCAGTACTCTAGAATAGGTCGTACAAGTGTCCCATATTGGTTCTCCTTTACATGATGTGGTATCGATAGTTACGATGCCACAGCGTAGGTGCAAGTTCTTAAGTTGGCACTACGACAGACACCGACGACAGCGCCCTCTAGCCAGCGCTGTGGAGCTCTATGAGCTCCGCTCCGGATTCAGCCCATTTCATCAAGAGCAGACAGCCTGGAAACATCGCTTCAACCTCAGACAGTGTTGGCTTGCTATTGAGACTATGTACTACTTACGACGGGTCTAAGGCTTCGCACCTCAGTGCAAAGTTGTGATATAGTAAAACCATTTCTAAGAGCAGTACCGAGAGATTTTCACCTTTTCCTACTCCTCCTCACTTCCTACATTCGGCCTACCCTTCAGTTTACAGGAGCAGACGCATGCGCCGCTTTCCAGGCGGGATAGAAAACATATGAACCATGTTTTCGTAAAATTTTCCTAATTAACTTAAATCGACCATTCACCTTTCCTACTACAATCCTTACGGGGTCTTTTCATCATATCGCTTTGCAACTTTACGCTCTGTAATTGATCGACGTCACTGTCAAGTAGCACACTACTAATGATGTATTCGAGCGTTACAGGATTGTACTCATCTGCTTTAACTTACGTGTTTCTACGTTTACAGCTAGCTTCCATTCATCACACTAACCAGAAATTTTGTCTAAGTCATCTTGTATGCTCCTACAGTCACTCAACGACGACACCTTCCCGTACAGCACAGCATTATCAGCAAACCACCACAGATTGAAGCTCACCCTGGCCGTCAGCTCATTTAATATATAGAGAGTATAATAACGGTCCTATCACACTTCCCTGGGGCACCTACGACGATACCCTAGTCTCTGAACACTCAAAATCGAGGGCAACGTACTGGACTCCATTACATAAGAAACCTTCGAGCCACTTACATATCTGGAAACCTATCCCGTATGCTCGCAACATCATTAACAGTTCGCAGTGGCGCATCGTGTCCAACGATACCCTTGTCTCTGAACACTCGAGTTCCACGTCAACGTACTGTGTTCTATCACTTAAAATGTCTTCGAGCCACTTACATATCTGGAAACCTATTCCGTATGCTCATAACATCATCAACAGTTTACAGTGGGGCATCGTGTCCAACGATTTTCAGAAAGTCATGAATATGGAATCCACCTGTTGCCTTTAATCCATAGTTTGCCTGACATCGCATAAGAAAAGGGCAAGCTGATCTTCGCATAACCGATGCTTTCTAAGACCGTACTGATGTCTGGACGGAAGCTTTTCTATCTCAAGGAAATTTATTATACGGGGGATCAAGGATATGAATAGCTGCGGGTCGGCTTGCCTCAAGAGAGGGTACAACGAAAATGGCTCTGAGCACTATGGGACTTAACGTCTATGGTCATCAGTCCCCAAGAACTTAGAACTACTTAAACCTAACTAACCTAAGGACATCACACAACACACAGTCATCACGAGGCAGAGAAAATCCCTGACCCCGCCGGGAATCGAACCCGGGAACCCGGGCGTGGGAAGCGAGAACGCTACCGCACGACCACGAGCTGCGGACAGAGGGTACAACGGCTTTATGGCACCGTTCCGAACCAAATGAATACATGCATCCAGGCCAAAGGTAGTGCAGTGTCGTACTAACAAGTGTGTACATGCTGCCAAGTTCTTTGTAAATTTGTCTCAGTTTTGTAATGAATGGAAGAACATCCCATAAGCTCTCAAACCATGAAGTTTCATTTCGCTTCCTCTACCGCTTCTTGGTGCTTCACAAATTTTACCAGACAGCCTGAGTCAGTGGTTTGGTTAAATGGACCGGCTGTTCATTTATCCTGGTTGTCAAGTATAATCTGCACCCATATTAACTCACAGCAACTATCTACTTCAATTTTGCTTCAGATAAACTTCTTGTAAGAACAAGTGACATGTCAACACAAACTGATTTTATCCTGTCTCGTCTGATATCCATCAAGTTATGACATTACTATCACATATCACCACGTTATATTGTGGGCTCTTCGCGCTCGAACGGTGCACTACCATTGTTATCTGCTGATGCTTTTGTCAGCTGAAGGCAGTCAGTGAGTCTCACTAGAAGGGGCATGCTTCCCGTGGTAAACCGGCAATTTTCGCGGAAGTAAGGCCACTGCCAGATTCGTGTTACTGTGGACAGAGCCGGCGCCCTGGACTTGGCTTTGGGCAGAGGCGCCATGCCGCCATGCCAACCACTAAATAATTGACACCAAAGAAGTCATATTATTTGTAAACAACACTGGAAGAGAAGTTACACATCTACATTGAAGCAATGTAGATGTGGTGGTAATACAATCAAAAAGTAAAATATTGAACATTAAATAAATAAAAATGGAGTAGACAGGAAAAGAACTTTAATACAAAATAGGAACAGAATGCCTACATAAGTTCCTATTAATTAATAAAACTAATAAAATAAAATAAAATTAGTACTTGACAAGGCTACTTCAGGAGGTATGAAACATGGACAGTGATAAACAAACCAATTAAAAGGAGAAACAATTCTCAGTGTAACTATAGAATACATAAGGAACCTAAGCAATATCAGTAAGATAAACAGAAATAAATAAATGCACGAAAATAGAGGAGTTTGAGGGAACATACGGTAAATGCAATCTTTGAGAGTGTGGTTGTACTGCATTTTAAAAGGTAAAATGGCAAAAAAAAATACACAAATACAAAAGGAGCAAACAGGGAAAACATTCTGATTACATTCAAAACTGTGGCTAGGTAACAATTTGCAATAAATAAATGAAACAAGTAAAATATAAACAATATTTGATGATCTACAAGAGGTATTAAACATGGACAGTATTAATAATAAATGAAAAGCACCAGTTTGCTTTTGTTCTACAATATTTTGTAGAACAAAAGCAAACTGGTGCTTTTCATTTATTATTGTAATGTTGTTCTACCAAGAACCGACGGAAGATTCTGTTAATATGATGGACAGTATTTCAAGTACCAGTTAAAAGAAAGCCTTAACAATTGAAACTACAGTCTATATGGAATACATAGACAGCTTCAATAAAATAAAAGAACTTAATGAATACAGGAATAGGGGAATATGTAGTAACAGACAGTGTGTGAAGTAATGAACAACAGAGATGATTGTATGAAGTTTAGGAGAGGGGAAGTGTTGATCTGTGTCGGGTCATTTAGGATAAGATCTGGACTGTGAGTAGATGTTTGTTCATTTCCAGGACTTCTAGCAGGCTGACTTTATGGCCTTTGTTTGCTAAGTGAAGTTCATGGGACACTGGCTGTCAGTTGTGACCTTCGCTGAGTACATGCTCAGCAAATGCGGAGTCAGAATTCTGCAACCTCCAGCTGCGTTCATGCACAGCCAGCCTAGTTGCTATGTCTCTGCCTGACTTAGCAGTGTAAAACTTGTCACAGTCAGAACAGGTAATCTTCTATACCCCATTGTTGCCAAATAACTGGATCTTACTTTTGCTATCAAAAATACGCAGGGCTGTCGTGTTCTTAACATAGTAGGAAATCCTATATTTGCAGGCTATCTGTGATACCTCTTCTAGAGTAGATAGAACAATAGCAAACTGGTGCTTGCCATTAACAAAATAATTGAGTTTGTCATTTTTACATTTGCTGCAAGTACATCAAAGTTCCAGACGCCATGGCACCGGCTGACAGGCGTGAGAACGATGGTTGCTTTTGCTCCAAAATTTTGGTTAACCATTTGAATCAAGTCGTCCTGCTACCATGCTTGGCACAAAAAGCCGGACCAAACGAGGGAACACTGCTCCAGGCTCGTAACAACCTTCTGTTTGATAATGTGCATTTTGTACGCTAAGAGTGGGAAGTTTCTGCCGAGTTCCCCATTTTTTTCGTGAAGTAAGTCACATTCGTAACAACTGTGAGTCGACCCCACCATGTAGAGTTTTTTGAAATTAAAGATTGGAGAGGGGAGATTCTGAGCACCCTGCTCTGGGCTATTGCATACAGAGGGTTCTTCTTGACCACTGTCTGGCGTTGATCGGCGCACTCTACTGTTTAGAGAAATGTAAGCGTCGCAATTGCGGTAATGTGATCTATAGTCTGTGCAGCTCGTTACTTGCTTACTTTGTCACGCCACTTCTACTGCTTAATTTGTTTGTAATTTGTGGCTTCTTGTTGTATAGTTAACTTTGACTTCGCGAGCTGCACAGGTGAGCAAACATTGGTGCAACTTACTCCACACAGCCTTCCACACCTTTTGGTACCTCCCCGCTGTATTAGCGTGATTTTATAATGTGATGTGAGTTTTAGAGAACTTTGCTCCCTGTTAACTTTATTGAGATTTGTGTCAGTCATTAGAGCAAATAAATATCTGTCAGTCCGAGTATTGTCTTAGGTTTCACAATCCTTCACTGTCGTACAACTTTTTCATGGTTAGGCGACCCACAAATAAGAAATATAACATAGTGAACCTCGAACCTGCTTTTCCTTCTGTCATGGTGTTTTCACTGTGCAGACTGACCAAACTCAACTATCAATTACTCGTATACTTACAATTCAGATAAAAAAACGAGCATTGCAATGGATTGTTTTGTATATTCAAAGATTTGTTTTTATATCGAGCTTTGGACTTAAGCTGCTCGAAGAAAATCTGAGTAAACTCAGTCCAATACCTTTCAAGTTCCTAGGTAAAAACTTCGGTTGAACATATTCCGGCTTTAGCCCGCTTTCAGTACCTGTTACATTTCAGCTTCAGTCCTTTATACACTGCGCAACTGAAGTAATTGATCAGTTTTTCGAAACCCGTATTTTCCTTTCATTGCAATACATAATTTGAAATGCGCCACCCTCGGGCACGAGGAGGCTTCAGACAGCAAGGTGTAGACATATGCGAAAGGAAGTCCAGTGGATTAATGATCTTCAGTTGGCACCAAATTTCACCACAATTTGGCTTAACGCCGCCGTGGACGTTTCACACGATGGTAAAGTCGTCACAACCCCTCTTATCCACATTTCAATCCTTCGTTTAACGTCTCATAACCGCGACACCCAACGTAGAAATAACGCAGTTTTGTAATGAGTGCCCGAGAAACCATTTCAGACGCAGCGCTACTCAGAATCGAGACAAAAAGGCCTCAGGGGATGGTATACGTTGATTCCCACGCATTTCGCGGTCGAAAATTAATATTTATAATGCGATAAGCACCAGGAAGACGAGCTTGACAATTTTTGATATTGCTGACATCTCACTAACGTTTCAACCCTTCTGTTAGGACAGTGTGGGTTAGCAATTCACTGAACGTCATCTCACCCCTTTGAAGTGCAACGTGGTTCAAATTTTTACTCTTTTGTACAGGGGGGAGACACTAGAGACCGTTCAAAACCATTCGACGAAATTTGAACGTGATCAGAAGCAGCAGGGTTCTTATGCTTTTTCAGTGCTCCTGTTTCACGCCCACTTGTGCCGTGAACACGGAGGCATTCGACATTGAAACACGGGTGAGTAAAACGGCAAAGTGGCCATGTAAGCTCCCCCTCCCCCTCCCCTCCCATTGGGGAATAACCTCAGTGGCACGCCGCCCTTCCTCCCCCCCCACATTTATTGAGCTTTTTACAATGTGCCTTTAGAGAAAAAACAGTCGATATAGTGCTACGCGCCTGCTGAAAGGCAACTGGCACAGGATGTGGTTCAAATGGCTCTGAGCACTATGCGACTTAATTTCTGAGGTCATCAGTCGCCTAGAACTTAGAACTAATTAAACCTAACTAACCTAAGGACATCACACCATTCCATGCCCGAGGCAGGATTCGAACCGGGGACCGAAGCGGTCGCTCGGCTCCAGACTGTAGCGCCTAGAACCGCACGGCCACTCCAGCCGGCCAGGATGTGGTATCGAATGCAGAATATCTGTGAGGGGTATTGGTTTGTGGTAGTAGTAGTACTAGTAGTAGTAGTAGTAGTAGCTTTATTCATCCATAGATCCTTTTTACAAGGATATAGGACATGTCAAAGTAATTACAAATTTATATCAGTTTAAAATAAGCTAATTCGTATACACATATATTTACAGACTTCTAGTTAGAGCCAATCATTAGATTTACTCCTGGTATACAATACTTTTTTTTACAAATAACTTATTAAATAATGTAATGCCACATTGTTCACTCATATCTCACTATCAGTCACTGCACACACTATACACACATTGTTTCATAATACTTCATTCACTACACACACACACACACACACACACACACACATACACACACACACACACACACACACACACACACACACACACACACACTAGTGAACTCTGGGCCATTTTCTGTACCGCAACTTCCCATTTGCTATCCTGAAAAGCTGAGTCAGCATCCCTCCATAATGAGTGAGATGTTGAGCTCAGAAAGAGGAAGAGGTGTTAGTATTGTGCTATGCATAGCTTGGGGGTAAGTATTTCTAGAAAGGAAAAAAAGAAGGGAAAGAAAAACGTAATGTGGAATGTTGGATATTTTATAAACATTATTATTACTATTTTTTTCTATAACATTTTTTTATCAAGCCCCTATTCTGTTTTAGCTAAGTAATCCTTCAATGTATAAAATGTATTGTATAACAGGTACTTTTTACCTGCCTTTTTAAATAAGTGTATCTTTGCAATTCCCTTAAGCTCTTTTGGTAATTTATTCTACAGTTTTATTCCTTGGTAGAAAGGCTGTTTTGAGTGTTATGTTTATTTTTTCTTGGTAAATGTAAGTTGGGCCTATCTCTCGTTGCATGGTCATGGACAGAGCTGTTTGTGCAGTAATTACCAATGTTATTTTTCATGTGTACAACTGATGTAAATGTATTCACATGGAGCAGTTAAAATCCCCAGAGTTCTGAACAGATCTTTACAATGAGCTCGACTGGTGTTTTTTTATTATTCTTATGGCTCTTTTCTGGAGTTTGAAAACTCATTCGTATTTTGTCCATTTGTTCCCCAAAAAAGAATGCCATAGCTAAGAACTGAGTGTACATATGAATAATATGTAACTAAAAGACACTGCATGTTACACACTGATGATTGGATTCTAAGGGCATAACATGCTGATGACATTCTGTTTGCAATTTCCTTTGTATGTTCACACCACTTCAACTGAGAATCAATATTCATTCCTAGAAATTTTGCATTTGTTATACAGTCTATAGAGGTGCCATCTACATTTAATTTAACATTGTCATTTTTCCTCTTCAAACTGAAATTCATGGCATTACTTTTCTTTATGTTCAATGTCACTTTATTACTTGTTGACCAATCATAAACTTCCTTTAGAGTTTCATTTGCTTTCTCGGCAAGGAGTTCTCTCAGTGACTATAATATTGCTGTCATCAGCGAAGAGGATTTTTTCACCATTAGTAACACTACTGGGACAGTCATTGATGTATATCAGGAACAGTACTGGTCCTAATATGCTACCCCTATTTTAACTTTGCCACCCATTCTGAATGTGGGTTAAAGTATAGGAGTGCTTCTTGTATTATTAAGTTTCCCTATCATTTAAATTAGGTCACTTGGCTGTGACTCCAGTGCTATCACAAACTCCTAGCACGGATCTGTCAACATACGGCGGGTGGGACTCGGTGCTAATATCTTTGACCCTCTGGCGGCGGGACCGCGCCTTAGCGGGCGAGCAGGTGAGGTGGCAGCGGCCTGTGACGCCCCTATTGTCGTCGTAGCTGTTTAAATAAAGACATAAAAATTCCTGTCCTACTCGAGCAGCTCTGGAATTGTTTAAACACTACATAGTTTCCAAACTTAGGGTAAGTGTTAAACTTGGAGCCAAATGGACTCTGATCTGTGACGACATAGGAGTGGAGAAAACTGATGATTTTTTTTTTTTAATGTTCAACCAGAACACAAGTGTTTTGGCAACCCTACACCTTGTATCAGTATCCATCAAGTCTACCATTCGGCGTTCTCACGTCAGAGGGCTGCGGCAGTATTCCCAGACCCAAGCTACACTTAGAACAAGGAGCAGTCTGTCCAAAGTTACTTCAGGATTGACGGCGAGGGCCGAACTGGTAGGGAGGGAAGCCCACGCAGCATGCCCGAACCACTTTCCGCCAATACCGTGCTACCTGCAGCTTCAGCTAACCCCCAAAGTTGCCAAACCTTCTCCCCATACCACAACACTTCCTCCTTGCAGTGAGCTTCAGGTGCTGTCAGCTTGCTGTCCAGTGTGATCACTGCACCCTGTGACCTTCTATACGTTCGTTGCAGGCGTTATTCTTATATTTTCTTAGTGCGTTGTCACCATTACTCGTTGTTACTACGTATTATTCGTTGTGTGATACCCAAAAATGTCAGTGGGAAGTTCATCGACATTTAGAAGTAGAAAAGTTAGACGCTTTTCTCTTGGCCAGGGGATTGCTGTACGAAGCAGTCGAGAGAAGTAGTGAGCGCTTTACGTGCCTCCTTTGAGAATGAAGGACTTAATGATGGCCAAATGCTCTCCGTTAACAAAGTAATAAACAGAACTGCTGCAGCTCACAATATAAATACGGAAGGAAATGTTATGCAAAGAACAGGAAGGGTAAGAACCATCGAAACTTAACACCCCTGGGGAAAACATCGTACGGATAAGCGTATTACCAATACTGATTCGTTTGCGGGGGTTGCGATTCGTCATCATGCTTATGATTATTGTAGCAGGAAAAAACACCCGACACTCAGGAAGTGACTGAACCAGGACTTGACAATGGCGATGCCAATTTTTAAGGGACACGTGTAGCTTAAATATCGACCAAGTGGTCTGGCTTGACGAAATGTGGGTCAGTTCTGATCACATTATGAAGCAGGGATAAGCAGACGACACAGTAAAGGAACAAATGGCAGTGCGTTCTGTCAAGGGGACAGATTTATTCTTCTCCATACAGGCACCTCGCAAGGTTTTCTCTCAAACAGTCATCTACTTTTTAAATCAAAGAAAACATGACACTAGCATGAAGAAATAAAGAGCGTTAAATATATGAAGTGGTTCGAAGATTCACTAAAACCAGATATTGAAAAACCACCAACAACTGTTCTAGACAACGCTCCTTACCTTTCAGTTGTTGTTGACAAGGTACCTCTCATGGCAAACGGAAAGGAGGTTCAAAAATGGGTTCAAATGGCTCTGAGCACTATGGGACTTAACATCTATGGTCATCAGTCCCCTAGAACTTAGAACTACTTAAACCTAACTAACCTAAGGACAGCACACAACACCCAGCCATCACGAGGCAGAGAAAATCCCTGACCCCGCCGGGAATCGAACCCGGGAACCCGGGCGTGGGAAGCGAGAACGCTACCGCACGACCACGAGATGCGGGCACGGAAAGGAGGAAATGATTGATTGACTTCAGTATCAAAATATCAATGTAAATTATGACCTAAAGAAGATGGAACTTATGGAAAAAATGTATCTGCATAAGCCACAGTTCCCCTCATACGAAATAGACCAACTGACAAAAAACATAGGCATGCAGTCATTAGGCTACCACCTTACCACTGTCATTTCAACCCGATAGAATTAATATGGGCCGATATTAAAGGCTACATTGCCACGAATAACAATAAATTTACCCTCTCTACAGTCGAAGCACTCACGACATAAGGTGTCAGAAACGACATCTCTGAAGAATGGAAGGAAGTCGTCGAACACACACAGAGCGTCATGGAAAGACCATGGCAGGATGAAGCTGTTTTGGAAAATTCGTTGTCACAGCGACAGTAATAGTGACATTCCCAAGATCCCGTCATAGTGACGACGGTGACGTCAGTGAAGTTTTTCTAACATCCACGTAGAAATGGAGCACAGACGGATTCAGTTAAATGTTCGGCGTGGACAGTTTACATCTGTTAGTATCTACATAACAAAACTACACCGTTTTAAGTTTTGAAATTTTAATAAGAAGACCTTCATTCTGTATCACACAAAATAAATATTATTGATTAGAATATAACAGCTTTCATACAAAGGCCTGTTATTTGTATTGTTTTTGTTCCTTCTAAACAAACGGGGTGGGCTATTTAAGATTCCTTTTCCCAACCTTATAAACATGCTGAATCCTATTTTTATTGTGTTACAGTTAAGAAGACGTATCATAAAAATTAATAACAGTTTCATTACAAACCTATGACGATCTGTTTCTCGTGTCGGAATCGTATGGACTCCCGTCAGTAGTTAACGCATGAGCGGACCATTGCCCATTACATTTAACTCAAATTATCCCGCGCTAGAGGCCTCCGACAAAGTCCTGGTTTCAAACGTATGAAAATAAGATGAATTCTTAAGATTTCATTCGCATAATGTATTCACCGAACTTCAATAACAAAAAAGTTTCCCGCATATCGAAAATTCGGTAACCTCGTGAGAAAATGCTTTTTCGTAGACTGTCTGTATATCGTCTTAAAATTTTTTGCCACAGATAAAACTAAAATCAAAACGCAGTGCACTTTCCCAGAACACACCAATGCACTTTCCATTTTTAAAAATGAATAATTTCCATGTTTGAGCGAGTTGAATAAAATGTAAGATCACACGTGTGGTCCATGCCAGACGTGGCAACTTTGTTCTGCACTGCCACGTGCTGCTGCCCAAGTCGATCCTAAAGTAATTTTGGGCAGTCTATACTTCCATTGTGATGTTATACGCCTGAGGGAAATTCCCGGCTGTTCTGAATTTCCCATGAATTTCTGAATTTACTGTTATTTAATACACATGGCAGTTGGCCTATGTCCGAGGGGCGGGGGAGGTGGGGAAATATAGCAACATTGCAGACTCTCCCAGATCCCATTAAGCTCCTCTACGCACAAGGAGCACTTGAGTATAGTTTACGGTACATATCTCAAATTCTTGTCGGGTTTCCAGCCGGATCAAACTGTCATCTGAGCAGAATATTTCAGCGGTCCACCTGGCCGCCATTATCAGGTGAGAAAAGCTACGCTGCTCTCGCCGATAACTGAGAGCAGCGTATCTCTTCTCACCTGATGATGGCGGCCAAGTGGACCGCTGAAATATTGTGCTCAGATGACGGTTTGATCCGGCTGGAAACAAGACAAGAATTTGTTACACTAATACGCCGGCAAAGTCTACATAGTTACGGTACATATCACTTGCAATAAATTAGGTGTGATGTGGATGTTGTATTTCTCGAGAGAATAGCTATCGCTTTCCGTTGTCATTTTCATATCATGCTTGTGCTAGCTCTGCTCGAATCACCACATGGTTCGTCATATGAGACGTAGAGTGTCACTCTGTCTTCATTACCCCACGAATGCTATAACCTCCCGTGCTTGTACATTGATATTTTCATAAGAAATGTACAAAGTATAGCAACTGGGATGGTTGGCCACCATGGTGGGCGGTGGAACTGGATACGCCGAGGACAAAATGCTGGTTGTCCATCACTTAGTCGTCCGCTGTGACCGAGCTGTTCTAGGCGCTTCAGTCCGGAACCGCGCTGCTGCTGCGGTCGCAGGTTCGAATCCTGACTCGGGCATGGATGTGTGTCATGTCCTTAAGTTAGTTAGGTTTAAGTAGTTCTAAGTCTATGGGACTGATGACCTCAGATGTTAAGTCCCATGGTGCTTAGAGCCATTTGAAGCATTTGAACCATCACTTGTGGGTTACAGTGGAGCGATGAGTAGGTGCCTGGTGGTCAAAGAAACTCACAAAATTAATCTTACTCTCCTAGCCCCACAAATTGCAGTAGGTTTTTGCCCTTGTCAAGTAGCCTCCTCCACAACGTTCTGTCCTTGGCATCTTCTTCCCTTGCTCCAAGCATCAAAATACCATTTGCCGCCTGGACTCTCCATCTTATTTTTAGTCTGCTTAAAGGTCTTCACCCTTTCGTAAAATAATAAATTTATTACTCAGTATTACAATAGTTGAATCGTTGCCCAGGTAAGCCAGCTCTTGCAGCACATCAGCAATATATCAGCGAGGAAGACACTGCGGCCAGTATATGGCTTGGCGATGGCCAGGAGGCGGCAGCACGCAGCCGAGGAGGCAGTGATGCCAACGGTAGGGCAAGGCCGCTGACCAGGCGAGATGAGTATAATGGGGCACCAGCACTACCTAGGAGCAGGCAAACAGCTCTGGATGAGGCTCTCCATGGTGCACGGGATCCCAATGTAGACCTTATGAAGAAGGACAGTTCGTAACTGCATAGCCTGCCCACAGCGGAGGCATGCAGCAAGCAGTTTGCATGCTCAGGCGGTGGCAGTCGAACGGCTGCGCAGCCCTAGGTTTGAGCTATAGACCTCCGAGGTCGGAGGTTCGTAGCCTTGTAGACTGTAGACTGTCATAGGTCTTCCCCTTGGAGCTGATCACCCTCACATCATAGTACCTCTGACTGGAAATGAGGAATATTACATTACACGGGCTTGTCTCATCGTTGTTTTGCTGAAGCACCGATTTCCACCACATAAGGCATAGCAATTCTGAGGCTCGGATGTGAAGTAAACAGGCCATCTAGACTGTAGTGTCTCTGTATTTCTGCTGCATTGATGTTATGTGTGCTTTTGACCCCTCTGCTTGGCGACATCAGTTAATCACCTCGATGCTTCGGTGCCGTAGTCAGTGCATCAGCAGGCAGCCACTTGCTTAACTCTCCTCATACCCAAACCTCCAGATGTCAGACAGTCAAATGGCTCTGAGCACTATGGGACTTAACATCTATGGTCATCAGTCCCCTAGAACTTAGAACTACTTAAACCTAACTAACCTAAGGACAGCACACAACACCCAGCCATCACGAGGCAGAGAAAATCCCTGACCCCGCCGGGAATCGAACCCGGGAACCCGGGCGTGGCAAGCGAGAACGCTACCGCACGACCACGAGATGCGGGCTGTCAGACAGTCAGCTCGGTACCAAATGTTGGACATCGCTACAGTATCAACCAAAACTCCTATATAGTTTGTGCTGTGTGTTTTTGTCTTGGAGAACAGGCGTAAACAATAAGTAACAAGGAACACCTGACTCACGGAACACAGGGATAGCATAACTGTGAGCATCTGTCGTATACTGCTATCGTGTGGAAGTCAGTAGAGTTATTAACACTTCAGTACGTGTGTTGCAATTGTTTCTTTATTCTTCTGTTCCAGTCGTTTACGTTTATTCTGTGAAATTGCAAATTAACTATTTAGATTTGCTACTTTTCAATAAACGAAGCGAAAGTGGATTGCCAACTGAATATTACTATAAACTCCGAAAATTGATTTTCTTGTCAAACACATGTTGTCCCACATAATAGTTTCACACATACTGCCGCACAAAAAATTGAATGACCAGGGCTCGATCCCAGGACCCTTGGTCTGACAAACTCAACGCTCCACCAAGTTCCCCATGGGAACCCTACAGGACAGCCACCCACAGATATATTTTTCCTGTGCTCCTTGGCTCAGATGTTGCTTGTTACCGTTTACGCACGTTCTCCTGGACGACGGCACATAGCATCAATTATGTTGGAGCTTTGGTTGTTACCCTGCCAATGGACAACGCTTGGTACCGATCTGACTGTCTGACATCGGGAGGTCTGGGTGCCAGCCGTTCTACTTTACCTGCTTCCTTGGCGTCTTGTGTTAACTTCAAGGGAATGTTCCAATCCGACATGTCGAAACATGCTCTGAAATGTTTTGTGCGGGAAGAATACACTCAAAGAAATACTTTGCCAAAATTGTAGGTGCTAAGATGCACTGCAAGTATTGTATTACAAAAAATGAAAATTGACAAATTCGTGCCGGCCGCGGTGGTCTCGCGGTTCTAGGCGCGCAGTCCGGAACCGTGGGACTGCTACGGTCGCAGGTTCGAATCCTGCCTCGGGCATGGATGTGTGTGATGTTCTTAGGTTAGTTAGATTTAAGTAGTTCTAAGTTATAGGGGACTGATAACCACAGCAGTTGAGTCCCATAGTGCTCAGAGCCATTTGAACCATTTTGACAAATTCGTAGCTCGCCAGGCGGCTGGTGAATTGTACACCCCTACCAAAGCTGCAGAAGGATGCACATGCTCAACAGGGCAGGTGCATATCTGGGGTTTATGGTGCATCGGTAAACCGAAAGCATAACTCAGTGTGGTGGTAATTTGTAAAGCGAATTTCAGTTTTCATCGATAGTTTCTCTGATACAATTGTCCGAATCTACTGTTCAGTCAAATATGTAATTCATTTAATATCCATAATACTTACCAGTTTCTTTGGCTGCAGCATAAATGTTAATAATGGAGATGAAACTCAATAATTATTCACTTTGTTTAACATTTTAACGCTACTACTTCGTAAAAGCAAACAGTGAAATTATAAAAGGAAAAAGAGTTACACTAAGTAATAAATATGCACCAAAATAAACCTCGTGAAACTGTGAAAGAAAAACTATCCAAAAGGTTTACTGCACAGGCTGCCTCAAAGTCCCGTTACCCCTCATCAGTAACCAACATAAACCTCTATACCTAAATAAATAACACGAACAACAGCTCTTCAGCGGAGTTTTCTTGAGATATGAGCCATACAGAGCTGCTCGGGACAGGCAATGCACTGTTAGCGATGGAGATCTACGAGACTGGGCCCTCCAAATCGCAACTGAGATTAACTTTACCGATTTCAAAACTTCTTCGACCTGTTCAAGAACATTTAAGAAATCATACAGTATAAGAAGACGCAAAACAACGAAGTTTCTTCAGGTAAAACTGTAGAGGAGACGCCATTAATTCGTACCCGATGTGAAGACAAATTTTGCTGTTGTCCCCAAATCTGCTGTGCCTAACGCCGATCAGCCAGGTTTCGTGAAAAAACTGCTATCAAACTTCACTTCATCATTTCGAAGCGAAAAGAGACACTCTGTTGTGTAATAGATTACTGCCGCGACACATTCATGTACAACAATGACAGCGATAAGTATGAGTGGACTTCGGAGGCCTCAAGGCATATTTGGGACCAAAAATAAGAGGTCTGTTTAATGGCAAAAATCTTATAATCAGCCAATCAAAATCTCGAAAAATAGGAAAGTTGCAGAAATTAATTCCTGGCCTTGACATAACGGTGCCTCTGTCTTTCAGGAAGACGACGAAAACACTATTGATATAATTCAGATCCCACCTGAAACCAAAGTGACTCTCAATAAAGAATTTTTTCGACTGTTGAAAATGTTTTGAAGGGAATTGTCGGACGATATAATTTCTGATAGCTCCATATCATTTGATGTTTATCAGGAGAGCAATATTCTTAAATTTCAGTCATTTCTGTATTATCAGTTTTCATCGGTACGTTTTATCAATTGCTTCAAGTATGATCGGTATGCAGCACAGTAAGAAGAGCAATGGCCAGTACTATTTCTAACTTCACCACAATTTTATCTAAATAAAACTAGTAATTACTCTGGCTCGCCTGAAAGCATTAAGTTTTCTTTCGTCAGGTGTGCTGCTGTAAGGAAAATGTTTTTTCCGTCATTCAAATGACATTTCCCTTTATTTTGAGGATTATTGTGAATAATTCATCTGTAATGTGATATCAAACACTGCCTTGATTTACAAGTACTTTCCTCTGCCAGTAACCTTCGTAAGAATTACATATAGAACAGTTTAGCTGTCGATATGAACTGTCTCTTATTCAAAACGTTAATGATACGTGACATTTTTTGTATAGTTTAGTTGCTCCAAATACGCGTGTATCACTCCGAACATTTGCACTACGCGACGCTAGGTTTCTTGTCACAGCCGATCACGAGATAGGCAGGATGGGCTTTCATAAGAGGTTCTTCGTGACAAAACGAGCAACTTCAATAATTAAAAAAAAAACACTTGCAGTGCGTCTTAGGAGCTAAAACTTCAACACTGCATTTCTTTCGTCGTATTCTTCCTGCATAAAAAAATTCAGGGTAGATTCCGATATGTCGGTTTGGAGGAAGGTGTGTTAGTTTTACCCACCTGCGCAACGAAAATTTGCGGTGCAACGAAACTTGATGCTCCGTTTTGAAAAGCTGAATATACTTTATTTGGCTGCGTAATGATCACGCACGTGACCAAGAATTGGGATTAACTCAAGTCCTGTTTTTCGCTAGCCTTCCAGGAAAACTGTCCTTTTGTTTAACATTCAGATTCATGCAATTATACATAATTTATTCACCATTTTCGATAAATTTTGAAGGCACGTGGGCCCTTGATATGTATTCACGAATAATTTGCAATCTACTATAAACGTTTATTGTAAATACTCACCAGACAGAAAATTGGTCACCGCAGTGCACACGCGCAGATGAAATGTTTGCTGCGCGGAGTAGAAGCGCGGTCTCAGGCGCCTTGCCACGGTTCGCGCGTCTCTCCGCATCGGAGGTTCGAGTCTTCCCTCGGGCATGGGTGTGTGTGTGTGTTGTCGTTAGTTTAAGTTAGATTAAGTATTGCGTAAGCCTAGGGACCGATAACTTCAGCAATTTGGTCCCATAGGAACAAAAAAAAAACTAAATTTTAAGTCTTTACAGATGGTGCAGCGATTAGGTCATGTGCTCAACGGCTCGCACGGCATCTACATGAGCGTAAGGAAGTAGCGGCCAGTGAGGCATTTATATATCAAGTGGAGATAGTCCAGTGGTTTGGGTTGTTGGGTTATCTGCCTTGTGGCAGGTTTTGACTGCATAGCCCTCCATGCTTCACTGTCTTCTGCTGTCTCTGTCTTGTCTCCACGCTTCTCTTCTTTCTTTGGTACCCTCCTTGTGGCCTGCTGACATCATCCAGCATCTGGAACCTTCTTCTGCCCTTCCTTGTCTTTCTCGGAGCGAACCCTTCAGTTGCCTCTACTTGAAGGCAATCTCTTCTTAGATTGTGGCCCATCCAATTTAGTTTCCTGTTCTTCACCGTCAGCAGCATCCTCCATTCTTCCCCAGCTCTCCTCAGTACTTCTTCATTCCTGACTTTATCAGTCCAGCTGATCTTCTCCATTCTACGGCATATCCACATTTCACAAGCTTCAATTCTCTTCTCATCCTGCTTTCTCAAAGTCCACGTTTCTGCTCCACACAAGGCCACGCTCCATATTAAGCACTTAACCAGTCGCTTCTTAATTCCTTGTTTAAACAACTAGTTCGGAGTCTTCTTTGCTTTTGAAATGCCTCTTTCACCAGAGCCATTCTCACTTTGATATCTTGTTGGCAATCCATGTCTTCTTTAATTCAACTTCCCAAATACTTGAACGCTCTTATCTGTTCTATGATTTCTCACCCAAACTTAATTTTTCCCTTTTCTTTAGTCCTATGACCACGCTTTTGATTTTCTTTTTATTAATTTTCATACCATATGCTGCATAGGGTTCATTCAGGTCATTTAGCATTTGAGTCAGCGTCTCTTGATTTTCTTCGATGATCGCCATGTCATCTGCAAATCTTATACATTCAGTTTTCCACCCACCTATCCTGACGCCTCTTGTCCCATCCAAACAGCTTTCCAGGGCTTCCTCCAGACAGATGTTAAGTAGTGTCGGCGAGAGACAACAGCCCTGCCTAACACCTCTCCCAATCTTGCTATCTTCAGAGATCACATTATATATTCGTACCCGAGCTTTTTGATTCAGGTACAGATTTGCGATCAATCTTCTCTCCTTCCACTTTACTCCCTTTTTTTTTTTCAAGATATCTAACAGCTTATGTCACTGCACTCTTTCAAAGGCTTTTTCGAGGTCTATGGAGAAAGCATACACTTCTCTTTTCTATGTATCTTTCGCTGATGGTTCTTAGAAGTCCAGAGGCATCTCGTGTTCCCTTTTCCCTTATATGAAACCATATTGTTCGTCACCAAGTGTTTCTTCCAGCGTTCCATACAGCCTCCTATTCAGAAGTCGAAGAACTACTTTTGCTGCCTGCGATATTAGACTGATCGTCCATTGTTGTTGTTGTGGTCTTCAGTCCTGAGACTGGTTTGATGCAGCTCTCCATGCTACTCTATCCTGTGCAAGCTTCTTCATCTCCCAGTACCTACTGCAACCTACATCCTTCTGAATCTGCTTAGTGTATTCATCTCTTGGTCTCCCTCTACGATTTTTACCCTCCACGCTGCCCTCCAATGCTAAATTTGTGATCCCTTGATGCCTCAAAACATGTCCTACCAACCGATCCCTTCTTCTAGTCAAGTTGTGCCACAAACTTCTCTTCTCCCCAATCCTATTCAATACCTCCTCATTAGTTACGTGATCTACCCACCTTATCTTCAGCATTCTTCTGTAGCACCACATTTCGAAAGCTTCTATTCTCTTCTTGTCCAAACTGGTTATCGTCCATGTTTCACTTCCATACATGGCTACACTCCATACAAATACTTTCAGAAACGACTTCCTGACACTTAAATCTATACTCGATGTTAAAAAATTTCTCTTCTTCAGAAACGCTTTCCTTGCCATTGCCAGTCTACATTTTATATCCTCTCTACTTCGACCATCATCAGTTATTTTACTCCCTAAATAGCAAAACTCCTTTACTACTTTAAGTGTCTCATTTCCTAATCTAATCCCCTCAGCATCACCCGATTTAATTTGACTACATTCCATTATCCTCGTTTTGTTTTTGTTGATGTTCATACACATACACATACACGTCCATACACATCGGTAAATGTAAGGACGCGACAGAGTGGCAAAAACGGGCAACTGTGTTTTGCAGTGGTCATGCCCATATGCTGTGTGAAGTTGCTGGGTTTATCATGTTTTGCGGCGGGTTGTTCAAAGTGTCTACAAGCAGTGGTGATGCGTGTCACGGTTTAAGAATCAAAATCGCTTCCAAATCCGACAGGAATTTCTGCAGGCAGTGAATGAAGGTCCATCCCAAACTGTTACGGAGAGAACATGGCGACGGAAACAGCATACCATGAATATTTGTAGCCGCTTACCTCGCTATAGGCCATTGCTCACACAGGCACGTAAAGCTGCACTTCTTCAGTCGGCTAAAAACATCATAGAACTTGGACAGTAGCTGTATGGCGGAACGTAATGTGGTCTGACGAACCACGTTCTTGCCTGTATTGAAATCACGCTTGTCGTCGAGTGCACCGAAGACCAAAAGAAGCATTTCATCCTGAATGACTGCGAGATACGCTGCAAGCCAGAGGTGGGTCTGTGACGTTTTGACGATGCTTTTTCTTACCATGAATTGGGCCCACTCTCTGAGATGACCACTAAGTCAACCAGTATGTTTATTGAACCATTCTGACTGATCAGATGTTGCCTTCCTGTCAACATCTACATGAAGACATTGATACCTCTATTTTTCAAAACGACGACAGCAGAGTTCATCGGGCCGGTAGAACATATGACTGGTTTTCTGTGCACATCCCCACCCTATTACATCTCGATTGGTCTGCAAAATCACCTATCTTGAACACCATAGAAAATCTGTGGGACATATTGGAACGGCTGGTAAAGCATCCCCGCAATTTGGTGGAATTGTGCGATCAGATCCTCATCGATTGGCTTAACCTGGATGCGACGTACCTGCACAACCCTGTAAACACACTTCCTAACCGAAACCTGCCGGATATCAAGTTCAGGGGAGCAGTTACTCAGTATTAAATGACGCTTGCGACGTATTCTCTTGAGGTGACTAATTTTTTGTCCGGTGAACTTTGGTGGGTGTATAACTCCCTATTAATATGCTCTGACATCTGCACAAAGGAACAATCGAGAATAGGCGAAGACTGGCTTGGAGTTCAGTTGTTGCGTATGTCACTACCAAACTCCAGCGTTAAAATGCTGTAGCGAGCTAGAGACTGAAATCCGTATGAGGTATTAGTACACGAAACTTTTCAGCGGGGTTGGCGGGCGAAGGGCTATTTCTTTCACGTAGCACGCTTGTAGCTTACTTTGAGATTAGTCACCCTTGATCCTCGCAGAATCCGCGACGCTGTTATCTGCATTTGATGCAATCCTACACAGCTTAGCAGTTAGTCGTAAAACTCGAGTAAATGTGAGCCACTAGATCAACGAGTATATGATTGTTTTTAATTAAGATGTATTTATTTCTCGTACAACGTCTTGGAGCTTTTATTCTAATGCAGAAAAAATTCCTTATTGCGGTCACAGTACAAGAACTTGATCGGAAAGCGATGACACTGCATTATACTAGTATAGCAATGATAATTGCATTTGTACCATGTTGAGAGGGATTCTCAAAGTAGTTCGCTACAAATCGCGATAATCGATGCTAACATGAGGAACAAACATCGTAGATTTGTGCGCCATTCTGCTCTAACCACCCATATGACTTGCGGTTCCGTTAATGTCAAGCGTGCACGTAAACAAACTGATGTACTTTTGTAAGTTTAGAACACTGAAGTTGACGAAATCGCTGTATCCAGAACCAATGTTCTTACGACAGTGTCAAAACATTGGTGTTTTCTAAGGATTCTGAGAATCTTTTTCAGACAAAAACTTGCTGAAAAAGCAAAATTAAGGGTCTAACACGCGCACAAGGAATAAACTAACTCACTGCAGCACACCTGACAACTTGTTATCGCAGAAAATTGCTTATACAGAACTAATATGGCTTCGCTATGACACATGCTTTTCGGTGTCAGAGCATTAGCTATCTCAGCAAGAATTCAGGCCGTATCTGCAGACTGTTTGCTGCGTTTCTCTTGCAATTTTACGACCATTTTTGTAGCACTTTTGGGGCAGTGTGATCCAGCTCCTTTGCCAAGGTTGACACGATCATACCTTTCGTAGGTGCTATGTCAAGGAGGAAGGAGTTGGTCTCAGCTCGGCTCGGCCAGTTGGAAACGCTGCGAGCATTGGTTATTGGCTGTCAGCCGGAGCAGCAGTCCGTGTTTTCTGCAGTTGTGACGTGTGAAATAGTCGTAACGTGTGCCACAGAGAGTTGAATTGTATGGGGTGAACTAGAACTCCACCGAAAAATTTTCGAGAGTACCTTCCGAGTTTTTTAGTATAAGGGGACCCGCAGTCACCGGCAGTTTCTTACAGAGTTAATGCATTTCAAATTTATTCCTGAAATTCAATTTAACTCTAATAAGCATATATGTACTACCTAAAGCGATACATGAAAATCAGTGCCGAATTGGGACTTGAGTCCGAATTTCTCCCTTATCGCGAGCGGGCGCCTTATCACTTAGGCTATCCGAGCACGTTCCCCAGACCAATCCAAACTTCCATATGACACACCTATCTATTTCTTCTAATAGATTATTAATTCAGATACCCACACATGCACATGTCGTCATTCACGTGCAGGGTTTAGAACAAGTCAACGAGAAGTCGTAGACGATCGTTGTCATTTTCGTCAGAGATCCGTCTTCCCCGTATGTATATTTATATTCGACGACGGACTAAGATTTCAGATATTGAAATTTGTATCTGAAATTCAACTGAACTGCAATTGTATAGATGAACTACCTAAAGCGACATATGAAAAATTTGTGCCGTACCGGGATTCAGACCCAGATATAAGGCGAAGGCGGGTCTGTAACGAAAATGGCAATGAGATTCTGTGACTTCTCGTTTTCTTGATTTTAAAACCGGCATAGAGATCACTATATGTGCGAAGCGTAAATGAACTAATAATCTTTGAGAAGAAGTACACTGGTGTGTGACGTATGGAAGTTTTGGTTGGTCCAGGGAACTGGCTCGGATAGCCTAAATGGTAAGGCGACCGATCGATAAAAGGGAAACCTGATAGCATATCTATAGGTCTTCAGTTACTTTAAAGTATTAGAAACAGAGATAGCTTGATGTGAAATAATTCATTCCATGAGCAGTTTTGACAGGTACTAGCTGTCATCAAAAATGTTCGTATGTGTGTGAAATCTTATGGGACTGCTAAGGTCATCAGACCCTAAGCTTACACACTACTTAACCTAAATTATCCTAAGGACAAACAGACACACTCATGCTCGAGGGAGGACTCGAACCTCCGCCGGGATCAGCCGCACAGTCCATGACTGCAGCGCCTCAGACCGCTCGGCTAATCCCGCGCGGCTAGCTGTCATCCTCAGATTCTCAGATCTACCAAAAACTAGTCATGAAATAAACTGTTTCACGTCAAGCGATCTTGGCTTCTAATATTAGAAATTACAAGACTGGGTCACCCTAACAACATGTGTAAATGATACATTACAGTTGAATTTCAGGAATAAATTTGAGTATTTGAAACTGTGATTCATCATCAAATATAAATTATTGTATTTCGTTTGGTTTCATGTCCCAGTTAACTTTGAACGTATACTGCGGTGAAAAAAGTGCACAACAGAGCAAATATCGACGGCACGCACTGTGTGTCTTGTTTCAATTCGTTGATGGTACCTGCTATTGGTAGCTGTCGTGCCCCTTTTACTCTTCGTCTTACAGCTTGTATTCAGTACGTAATGATAATTAAATTAAGACCCTAAGCTGTCGACAGGCGCTGATACACATCGACGGCGACAGTTGAAACTGCGTGCCCCGACCGGGACTCGAACCCGGGTTCTCCTGCTTACATTACAGACGCTCTATCCAGCTGAGCCACCGAGGGCACAGAGGATAGTGCCACTACAGGGATTTATCCCTTGCACGCTCCCCGTGAGACCCACATTTCCAACTTAATGTCCACACACTACATTCGTAGTGCCCCTGGCCATTACACTCATTACTCGCGGCAGACAATCTTACCGAGTCCCGTAAGAGTTCGGGCAATGCGTGTGCATCCACCACAGAAGAAGATCAATGGCCGGTTAGCCTTAACTATATGAAGATGGAGTCTGTTCTTTCGAATATGTCTGAAAGAACAGATCCATCTTCATATATGTATTCAGTACGGTTCAGTTCTGTCTCGGTTATGTGCCTCCGGCATTAACGTTAATAGTGATACACGGCTTTACGGTTAGGTTTGCCGACGAAGCGTTGACCGATATGCGCCTCGTATATGGGATCACTGAATTCAGTCGAAGAGCAGCACGACGACGCTATGCTGAGCTGTGCCCGCCCCGACGCCAACGCATCACAGTAGTGTTTCGACGAGGAGAACACGGCAAATATCAAAACACGATTTTCCAGAAATTTCGCTCAGTAGAAAAGGAGCCAAAATAAAGGAACCCGTGATACCACCATTTCTGTGAAAACGACAGTCAAAGTTTTCGACGTAATGTAGATGCCTTTTGGCACACAATAAGCTCAGCCCAGCTTCAACTATTGGTGTAGTGAACTGTCATTTTTTGCGTCTCGTGTTCGAAACCGAATAATTTTTTTTTTTTTTTTTTTGAATGGACCACTTTTCCTAAACCTGGCGCTTACTATTGATTATGAATCAAGATACACTACAGGGTTTTGGAAAAAAAAACTCGTCGCCAGATTCATAACGGCCTCGTCCCTGCTGCTGTGGACGTCGAGTTTGTGAGTTCGTGAAACGACTTCTGGTGCAGTACACCGCTAAGACAATTTCTCCCTGCCACCGTTACATAGCTATGCCCCAGGGTCACGTAAGAGGATAGGGGAGCTAAGGTTCTCCAATACTCCAACAAATTAGTGACAAAGGCACACTACAAAGTTAAAAAGGTTCACTTATCGTTGTGACTTGCTGAATGATTAAGTCTGCAACACTGCTTGTAATATAACACAAAAAAGGCCCTAAATGTCTAAGTGCAAATCATCGTAGGTAAACTTCACAGTACATAGCAAATGCAATTTACAACAACTGTCTGTTTACTTCTAAGAGTTCACTAAAAGACGTTCCCCGTCTACGTCAGCCCTGGACCATGACCTATAATCAAGTGAGAGATGCTTTTCTGTCTCCCGAGTTGGTTTCTGTCCGTTGTCGTCCGGTCATTGGAGGATTGTACTCGGCCGGCAGTTGACCGAGACGAAGTCGATATGTTCATCCTCAGCGCCGCCCGTGGCGCTGGTGGAACTCGTGCAAGTGGCGAGTCTCTATGGCACTGGCACCAGTTCGCATCTTTTCGCCCGTTGTGCTTTTGCCCTGGCTGTGTCTTGTTCCGACGACACATCAGTTTTATTCATTTTATTTTTTTCGTTTGTCCACCCATGTCCGTATAAAGATACTACACTAACGTTTCTTATCAAGATAGGGGTATGCAAGGGCGTTATGTTAACTGTAAAATTACAATTGGGTTTCACAATAGGTACCATTCATTTACAATACTGGCCATTAAAATTGCTACAACACGACGATGACGTGCTACAGACACGAAATTTAACCGACAGGAAGAAGATGCTGTGATATGCAAATGATTAGCTTTTCAGAGCATTCACACGAGGTTGGCGCCGGTGGCGACGCCTATAACATGCTAACATGAGAAAAGTTTCCAACCGATTTCTCATACGCAAACAGCAGTTCACCGGGGTTGCCTGGTGAAACGTTGTTGTGATGCCTCGTGTAAGGAGGAGAAATGCGTACCATCACGTTTTCGACTTTGATAAAGGTCGGATTGTAGCCTATCGCGATTGCGGTTTATCGTATCGCGACATTGCTGCTCGCGTTGGTCGAGATCCAGTGACTGTTAGCAGAATATGGAATCGGTGGGTTCAGGAGGGTAATACGGAACGCCATGCTGGATCCAACGGCCTCGTATCACTAGCAGTCGAGAAGACAGGCATCTTATCCGCATGGCTGTAACGGATCGTGCAGCCACGTCTCGATCCCTGAGTCAACAGATGGGGACGTTTGCAAGACAACAACCATCTGCACGAACAGTTCGACGACGTTTGCAGCAGTATGGACAATCAGCTCGGAGACCATGGCTGCGGATCCCCTTGACGCTGCATCACAGACAGGAGTGCCTGCGATGGTGTACTCAACGACGAACCTGGGTGCACGAATAGCAAAATGTCATTTTTTCGGATGAATCCAGGTTCTGTTTACAGCATCACGATGGTCGCATCCGTGTTTGGCGACATCGCGGTGAACGCACATAGGAAGCGTGTATTCGTCATCGCCATACTGGCGTATCACCCGGCGTGATGGTATGGAGTGCCGTTGGCTACCCGTCTCGGCCACCTCTTGTTCGCACTGACGGCACTTTGAACAGTCGACGTTACATTTAGATGTGTTACGACCCGTGGCTCTACCCTTCATTCGATCCCTGCGAAACCATACATTTCAGCAGGATAATGCACGACCGCATGTTGCAGCTCCTGTACAGGCCTTTCCGGATACAGAAAATGTTCGACTGCTGCCCTGGCCAGCACATTCTCCAGATCTCACACCAAATGAAAACGTCTGGTCAATGGTGGCTGAGCAACTGGCTCGTCACAATACGCCAGTCACTACTCTTGATGAACTGTGGTATCGTGCTGAAGCTGCATGGGGAGCTGTACCTGTAAACGCCATTCAAGCTGTGTTTGACTCAATGCCCAGGCGTATCAAAGCCGTTATTAAGGCAAAAGATGGTTATTCTTGGTACTGATTTCTCAGGATCTATGCACCCAAATTGCGTGAAAATGTAATCACATGTCAGCTCTAGTATAATATATTTGTCCAATGAATACCCGTTTATCATCTGCATTTCTTCGTGGTGTAGCAATTTTAATGGCCAGTAGTGTATTACAAAATGTAGTATTATGGTTTTGCAGGGGTTACAATGTTTTTCAGTTCTCATATTCTTATATTTCATTCTTTATATCACTTCTCCCTAATTTCATTTTATTCTAATGTTTATTCTTGGATTGTATCTTTGGTGGAGACATCCGAAACACAGTAATTCCGAACAGCATAAGCATCAGGCGAAGGCAGGTTTGCCACAGCGAGATTTATTCGTATGAATCTCGCTCGGGAAAGAAACGTCGTCAACATTGCTCAAGGTTTCATTTGTTGGTAATAATTTCGCGGGAAACCACGCAGAATGGACCACTTTTCCTAAAACTGGCGCTTACTAGTGATTATGAATCAAGATACACTACAGGAATTTCAGCGAAAAAATTTCAAATAATTTTTCCATTCGCTGTTTTCTAAATTCATTCACAGGACATACAATTAGTAGCCGCATAAGGAAAGCGTTATTTCAGTATACATTGGAAAACATTCGTGTAGTGGTCTTCTACGGACATGAGAAGATAAATGAGAAACAAAAATAAAAATAATGATCGGGTTTCCAACACGGGGCACAAAAGGGTAAAGCTGTGATGCTAGCCACTGAGCCACCACTGCAATCGAACTGTTAACTCGCTCAATAGGCATATAGAGTACCTCGAAAACTTTGCCCGTCGTTTTCACAGAAATGGTCGAATATCCATGGATAAGCCGAGACGTGTTTTCGCTTATTTTGGTCCCTCTTCCACTGAACGAAGTTTCTGGGAAATCGGGTTATGGCACTTGCCGTGTTCTCCTCGTAAGAGTTGTTGCATTACTCTGTTTTGTACGTTTTTGTTACCGCATATTACAGGCTTCTTTACTTTTGTGAAGGTATTTTTACAGAAACAAGGATGATTGCGGCAAAAAACGGAATAAACCATAATTACAATATTACTCTGTAACGAGCCGTCCGGAGACCGTAGGTTCCTCGTACCAAAAGACTCACGAGGTATCCGTAAACAACCTCTCAATTATTTGTCGGCGGAGTTCTGGTTCACCGAGTATAGGTACAGTGGTCATCAGGCCTTCTCTGCGAGAAACAGGTTGTAATGGAGTCACGTTGCAATAGAAGTTATACAGCATCTGTCTTTCGCTTGTGCGTTTTCCCGCAGTTAGGCAGGATCGGCATGGTTAATCGGATTTGGCAATGTTAGTGGAAGGGGTCGCTGGATGCCCTTCCTGCCACCACCCCGTACCCCCCGGGACAAAATTAGTGTACCCCAACTGTCTGCGACTAGTGTAATCCATGGAATAGTACGAATGTGTTCAAATATCTGCGAGCCGTGTAACTGAGGCGGGACGTGGGGACTATCCCGGTATTGACGTAGGGGGATGTGGAAATCCGCCTAAAAAACACATCCAGACTGGCCGGCACACCGGCCGTCGTCGTTAATCCGCCAGGCGGATTCGATCCGGGCCGGCGCGCCTACCCGAGTCCAGGAAGCAGCGCATTAGCGCTTTCGGTTAACCTGGTGGGTCAGAAGTTATACAGGATACAGATGTTTATTAATGGCTGCATGGAACGGTAGGTGACATTCTGTCTCTATTAATTAGCAGTGTACCATGAACTGGGTGTATATGTGCTACTGAATACTGAATTGGAGACTCATAAATCAATGTATTCTGATTAAGCAAGAAAACTCTGGCTTGTGATGAGCATATGCTTTCTCATGTTAAGTTAGAAAAGTAGTGGATGCACGACAATGGTATGTATGCAGTACTGAAGGTGCTCTCTATAGTATGTCTGCTTCGAGCCCGCCCGGCTAGCCGCGCTGTCTTACATGCTGCTTTCCGAGGGGGAAGGCGTGCCAGTCTCTGGCACGAATCCGCCCAGTAGATTAGTGTCGAGGTCCGGCGTGCCGGCCAGCCTGCGGATGGTTTTTAAGTCTGTTTTCCATCTACCTCGGCGAATGTGGGCTGGTTTCCCTTATTCCGCCTCAGTTACACTATTCGGCGATTGCTGCACAAACACTGTCTCCACATATGCGCATGCCATAATTACTCTACCATGCAAACATTTAGAGTACACTCGTCTGGTATGAGACGTTCAGAGGAGGCGGGGTGGGTGGGGGTGGTGGTCCACTGGGGTCCAAACCTCACAATAGCCCTGGATTAAGTGTGGGGCAGCGGTGGGGTCATTGCATCTGTACAGTAAATATCCATTCGGGTAACAATATTGTGATTATCACCTTCTCTCCACGTGTGAATTCTGATACCTGATTGTAACCTACCTCTAGCCATCAAATATACTTATGGTGAACGACAAACTGGTATTATTGACTAGATCCAAGAAAATTTGGAACTGGCAACCAAGCTGCACCAGTTGAAATATATACATATTAATTTAAGTGTTGCTCGTTGAAGAACTTTTTTTGGTACGTGTTTCATTTCTGCGTATTGGTTTTAAATGTAATATGCTGTAACCATGACTTTAGGGGTAAGCCATCCTGCTTAAGGGTGCAGGTATTCATGTGTGAAGGAAATGTTCGTTTAGTTTTCTAATGTAGCATGTTTCAGGGAACTATCACCAACCTATTTTGAATATGCAGTGTATTAAAAAAAACTGTTGAATTTTTTGAGAGATGATAGTCACCATCAAAACGAGAAATAAAGTCTTAGTAAACATGGGCACTAAAACACATACCTTAAGAGCTATGAGCATTTATTCACCTTCGCTACTGTGAAACACATCTCTTCTATTGAGGTAACACATAAAGATGTAGATGTCTGTGATGTAGCTATGAGCTTTAGATTTCCCACAGTCACTACCAGCTGTGACCCTAAGTCATACCAAAAGGCTCCCCAAAGTATGAGGCCAGGTGTAAGACTACTGTGCCTTTCCAAAATATTGGAGGAACTGCTTATAAGGTATGCATTTTAGAGCCATTTTAACTGGATTTTTTTCCTTATTTGGTACATACTACCTACTACCAAAATGTGGAAAGCAAAGAGCTTGCAGTAGAAGACGTATTTCACAGTATCAAAGACGAACAAGTGCCCCTAACTCTCAAGGTTTGCATTTTGGTCCCCATGTATATTGGACTATTCTTCTTGTTCTCATAGTTACTACCACCTTTCAAAATATTTGACACTTTTTAACACCCCATAATGTTAGGGTTATAAGTGCAGATATAGTGTTCATTGGTACCTTAATACGTACCCATTTGCACCGAGCGAGGTGGCGCAGTGGTTAGCACACTGGACTCGCATTCGGGAGGACGACGGTTCAATCCCGTCTCCGGCCATCCTGATTTAGGTTTTCCGTGATTTCCCTAAATCGCCTCAGGCAAATGCCGGGATGGTTCCTTTGAAAGGGCACGGCCGATTTCCTTCCCCATCCTTCCCTCACCCGAGCTTGCGCTCCGTCTCTAATGACCTCGTTGTCGACGGGACGTTAAACACTAATCTCCTCCTCCTCCGTACCCATTTCTGTGTGTTAGTAGTTTTTTCTTTGTGTGTAACAGTCTCCTGTAAACACATCACATAATTTGCTACCTATATTTTCTGCACAGTCGTAACATCACCACTAAGTGGACTGTGCCTGTCAAAATATACTAACTGTAGTGCATACACACATTCATATTCCACCATCTGACCTGCTGCCCAGAGAAAAATAAGCATTAATAGCTTGCTCTTGCCACATGTACTTGGAGGTACTAACCAACCTAAAAACATACTACTCCTATAATTACTGGTTTGCAAATGAAGTCAATACTACACCAATACAAATATCAGCATTTTTAGCCATATATATATATATATATATATATATATATATATATATATATATATATATATATATATATATATATATATATAGAGTAGTCCATTGATAGTGACCGGCCCAAATATCTCACGAAATAAGCATCAAATGAAAAAACTACAAAGAACGAGACTCGTCTAGCTTGAAGGGGGAAACCAGATGGTGCTCTGGTTGGCACGCTAGATGATGGCGCTGCCATAGGTCAAACGGATATCAACTGCGTTTTTTTTAAATAGGGACCCCAATTTTTGTTACATATTCGTGCAGTACGTAAAGAAATATGAATGTTTTAGTTGGACCACTTTTTTCGCTTTGTGAAAGATGGCGCTGTAACAGTCACAAACGTATAAGTACGTGGTATCACGTAACATTCCGCCAGTGCGGACGGTATTTGTTTCGTGATACGTTACCCGTGTTAAAATGGACCGTTTACCAATTGCGGAAAAGGTCGATATCGTGTTGATGTATGGGTATTGTGATCAACGCCCCAACGGGCGTGTGCTATGTATGCTGCTCGGTATCCGGGACGACATCATCCAAGTGTCTGGACCGTTCGCCTGATAGTTACATTATTTAAGGAAACAGGAAGTGTTCAGCCACGTGTGAAACGTCAACCACGACCTGCAACAAATGATGATACCAAGTAGGTGTTTTAGCTGCTGTCGCGGCTAATCCGCACATCAGTAGCAGACAAATTGCGCGAGAATCGGGAATCTCAAAAAACGTCGGTGTTGAGAATGCTACATCAACATCGATTGCACTCGTACCATATTTCTATGCACCAGGAATTGCATGGCGACGACTTTGAATGTCGTGTACTGTTCTGCCACTGGGCACAACAGAAATTACGGGACGTTGACAGATTTTTTGCACGCGTCCTATTTAGCGACGAAGCGTCATTCACCAACAGTGGTAACGTAAACCGGCATAATATGCACTATTGGGCAACGGAAAATCCACGATGGCTGCGACAAGTGGAACATCAGCGACCTTGGAGGGTTAATGTATGGTGCGGCATTATGGGAGGAAGGATAATTGGCCCCCATTTTAAGGATGTCAATCTAAATGGTGCAATGTATGCTGATTTCCTACGTAATGTTCTACCTATGTTCCTACAAGATGTTTCACTGCATGACAGAATGGCGATGTACTCCCAACATGATGGATGTCCGACACATAGTTGGCGTGCGGTTGAAGCGGCATTGAATAGCGTATTTCATGACAGGTGGATTGGTCGTCGAAGCACCACACCATGGCCCGCACGTTCACTGGATCTGAGGTCCCCGGATTTCTTTCTGTGGGGAAAGTTGAAGGATATTTGCTATCGTGATCCACCGACAATGCCTGACAACATGCGTCAGCGCATTGTCAATGCATGTGCGAACATTACGAAAGGCGAACTACTCGCTGTTGAGAGGAATGTCGTTACACGTATTGCCAAATGCATTGAGGTTGACGGACAGCATTTTGAGCATTTATTGCATTAATGTGGTATTTACAGGTAATCACGCTGTAACAGCATGCGTTCTCAGAAATGATAAGTTCACAAAGGTACATGTATCACATTAGAACAACCGAAATAAAATGTTCAAACGTACCTACGTTCTGTATTTTAATTTAAAACACCTACCTGTTACCAACCGTTCGTCTAATGTTTGTGACTATTACAACGCCATCTATCACAAAGCGAAAAAAGTGCTCCAACTAAAACATTCATATTTCTTCACGTACTACACGAATATGCAATAAAAATGGAGGTTCCTATTTTTAAAAAAGGCAGCTGATATCCGTTTGACCTATGGCAGCGCCATCTAGCGAGCCAACCATAGCGCCATCTGGTTTCTCCCTTCAAGCTAGACAAGTTTAGCATTTTAGCCATATATATACTGAATACGTATTAAGGTACCAATTATCACAATATCTGCACGTATACCCTTAACACTGTGGTAGTAATAATGACAACAAGAAAAGTCCAATAAACATGGGGTCCAAAATGCAAAGCTATGTAGTCTGTGTGTATATGTGTGTGTGTGCATGACCATGTATGTCGAGTTCCTGATCTGATGTAATATAAGCAGAAGTTGACTAAAAGCTGCCCTGACACCAGAAAAAGCGCCAGAGAAGGATAGTCATAGGCGTTCTGTTACTTTAATTACTTTGCTAAATAGTTGTTCAAAATTAATAAAGTTTTCTTTAATTTGTTGAGGAATTGCTCAGCTTGGAAAAAGTTTTGTATGTGGTACATTCTTACTGAGCACTGAACCTGCGTATGTTAACAGGCTAAAGAATTATCACGTTTAACATATTTTTAACTAACTAAAGAACTGCTTGAAAAGTTCAAGTGGTGTTTATTCTGAGCCAAGAAGCGGCAGATGTTAAACAGCTAAACAACTGCCATATTCAAATTCATTTTTATTGCTAAATAATGGTTTGTTTTAAAGAAATGTTTTAAATGTTGTCTGTTCTAGCTGAGCCATTAAGCGCCAGATGTCAACTAACTAAACATCTGTTCAAATTTATCATTGCAAATTTTTAATAAAGCTACTTTGGTAGAAATCTATTCCTTAAAATAAACTGGTTACACATTAGTTGTACGTTTTTTCATTCCAATCAAGCCACACCATTACGGAAAAAGTTGAGTAACACCAGACTCCAACCTGGCGCCGAAACACACAAGAGAGATTTTCTCTTGTCTGGAATGAAATTTCTTGTCTGACCTGTCGATAACGCTCATTCTCACTTTGTCACGACACTCTGTTATTGCCTCCAATTTATGTTTGGAAGGAACAATTGTTAGAGTGAAAAAACGACTAGTGTTTCATACACATGTTAGGTAAAGAGAAATGGAGAAGTTGATCTCGGAAATAGTGGGAATCAGTGAAGTGTAGTAACAGAATGAATAAGACCTCTGGTCACATGACATCGTGTTATCAACGTATAATAGGTGTCATCAAGACTAGGTTTAAAAATTAATAAGAAAATAGGAATGCAGTTGAGCCAAGATACACCCAAAGCCAACACACATCATAGTAGAACAAGTGTATGTGCTAGAAGCTCTGCAAATAATGAAGAGACTGATAGAATACGTTATGAGATGAAATACTAAAGGACCTGAGTCGAAACAAGACACCTCAGAATATTCTCTTAGAATTATTGAGATATAGGGAGCACATATCATGGGGGCGGAATATTCTGCGTTACATGGTGCGCGGACCTTGATTTCAATGCCCGGGTCGCAAGCATGGTACAAACCTCTATAAATATCTCGTTAACCTCAAGCTGTGCAACGTCTCGATAGCGCTAAAGTCTATTCAGGCGAAACAGTCGCTAACGGGCAACCTCTGGAGAACCTGCTGCAAAACAGTTGAAAGCGAGGCTCTGTCTGGGTGGACTTCTACATCCCTAGCTGCTCGTAAGAACGCCGTGGCGTCTGAGAATCCACTAACATAAAAAGGTCGCTCCCAGATGTTCAGGTACTTCACTGAGTAGTAGAAACATCCATGAAACTAAAAGAACATGGGAGGGTAGTTCTTTTGATCAGGTGTCCGCCAAAGGTAAAGCAATGTTTATCAGTGAACTTGTGTCCAAAGCTGCGACGAGTTGTTTAAATGATTGCATTTCGCTTTCATCTGTCAGTTTTACTTTATTTGTTATACTACTATACACCTTCGGCCGTTGGACACTGTCAAGGAGACAATACGTTAGTAAAAAATCAGCGATGGCACATTATGGTACACTAGGGTTTTGCACTATTCCATTCGTTCAATGTAACGTGTGCAAGAGACCAGTAAGTTATAATGTGCCAATGCTAGTTTTTGACAACTGTATTGTCTAACATATTCAGATATCTGACAATGGCTTTAAATCAAAGTTGTACAATAGTACAACAAATAAATTATAACGGAGAGCTGTAGGTGGGATGCAATCATTGAAACATTAAAGCAATATAACGTAACAGGGCATGCTCTGTGGTTCAAAGTGTCGTTATTGTCATAAGAAGAGATGAAGGTACTTCCGAGAAAGTACCAAATTTCTGTATCCAAACGGCCACGGAAATTTGGCTGAGTCCTTAAAATTTTTAAGAAACTACATAATTGATGTGTTCTAGTAGAAACAGAGTCATCACAGCAAGGCACCATCCCTCTGAAGGCGATACAGTTGAGTACCCATTGTACACTACTGACTATTAAAATTGGTACACGAAGAAGAAATGCAGATGATAAACGGGTATTCATTGGACAAATATATTACACTAGAACTGACACGTGATTACATTTTCACGCAATTTAGGTGCATAGATCCTGAGAAATCAGTACCCAGAACAAGCACCTCTGGCCGTAATAACGGCAATGATACGCCTGGGCATTGAGTCAAACACAGCTTGGATGGCGTGTACAGGTACAGTTGTCCGTGCAGCTTCAACATGATACCACAGTTCATCAAGAGTAGTGACTGGCGTATTGTGACGATCCAGTTCCTCGACCACCATTGACCAGAACTTTTCAATTGGTGAGAGATCTGGAGAATGTGCTGGCCAGGGCAGCAGTCGAACATTTTCTGTATCCAGAAAGGCCCGTACAGGACCTGCAACATGCGGTCGAGCATTATCCTGCTGAAATGTAGGGTTTCGCAGGGATCGAATGAAAGGTAGAGCCACGGGTCGTAACACATCTGAAATGTAACGTCGACTGTTCAAAGTGCCGTCAATGCGAACAAGAGGTGACCGAGACGTGTAACCAATGGCACCCCATACCATCACGCCGGGTGATACGCCAGTATGGCGATGATGAATACACGCTTCCAATGAGCGTTCACCGCGATGTCGCCAAACACGGATGCGACCATCATGATGCTGTAAACAAAACCTGGATCCATCCGAAAAAATTACGTTTTGCCATTCATGCACCCAGGTTCGTCGTTGAGTACACCATCGCAGGCGCTCCTGGCTGTGATGCAGCGTCAAGGGTAGCCGCAGCCATGGTCTCCGAGCTGATAGTCCATGCTGCTGCAAACGTCGTCGAACTGTTCGTGCAGATGGTTGTTGTCTTGCAAACGTCCCCATCTGTTGACTCAGGGATCGAGACGTAGCTGCACGATCCGTTACAGCCATGCGGATAAGATGCCTGTTTTCCCGACTACTAGTGATGCGAAGCCGTTCGGATCCAGCACGGCGTTCCGTATTACCCTCCTGAACCCACCGATTACATATTCTGCTAACAGTCATTGGATCTCGACCAACGCGAGCAGCAATGTCGCGATACGATAAACTGAAATCGCGATAGGCTACAATCCGACCTTTATCAAAGTCAGAAACGTGATGTTACGCATTTCTCCTTCTTACAGGAGGCATCACAACAATGTTTCACCAGGAAACGCCGGTCAACTGCTGTTTGCGTATGAGAAATCGGTTGGAAACTTTCCTCATGTGAGCGCGTTGTAGGTGTCGCTACCGGTGCCAACCTTGTGTGAATGCTCTGAAAAGCTAATCATTTGCATATCACAGCATCTTCTTCTGTCGGTTAAATTTCGCGTCTGTAGCACGTCATCTTCGTGGTGTAGCAATTTTAATGGCCAGTAATGTAGTTCAACTGCATCGCGCCCTTAACTAAAGTGGACATGTAGTGACATCGTGAATACAGATTCTTCAGGAAATGTGGACTGACGAAGGCGCCATCTAATGCAAAATTAATGCAGCAAGTGAATGGAGTATTAGGTAAAAGAGTAGAAAAAACATGGTTATGCACATTGACGATCGATTCGACAGTTGCCGGGCGAGGTGGCCGTGCGGTTCTAGGCGCTAGAGTCTGGAACCGCGTGACCGCTACGGTCGCAGGTTCGAATCCTGCCTCGGTCATGGATGTGTGTGATGTCCTTAGGTTAGTTAGGTTTAAGTAGTTCTAAGTTCTAGGGGACTGATGACCTCAGAAGTTAAGTCCCATAGCGCTCAGGGCCACTTTTTTTGATTCGACAGTTCTGCCAGATTATACATTGCCGGAAAAAAATTAGTACGCCCTTTTAGAGGTTTCCATTTCACTCAAGATTTACCGTTGCAACAGTGCATATGGAGTACATGAAATTATTACATTTACAGATCAGTAGCATAAGCGGTTTGAGGTATCAGGTATCGAGTCTTGCTGAAACATCCATATTAGCACGTGGCGTAGCCTCGACGGGCGGCAATGCAGTCGCCGACATCCAGTCGATCGCAAAGATGGCGATTACTGTCCTGGGATACATTATGCAACACCTGCTCGAGCCGTTCACGAAGTTCTGTAAAAGTTGTTGGTTGACGAGTCACACGAGTCACTTCTCGTCCCATCATATCCCACACGTGCATGACTGGGGACAAGTCTGGAGATCGTGCTGGGCAGAGAAACTGCTGCACGCCTTGCAAAGCACATTGAGTTTCTCGGGAAACGTGTGGGTGAATATTACCCTGATGGAGCAACACATCACCTTCCTGTTGAAAGAACGGCAAAAGCAAGTGTCTAACAACATTCTGCACGCACTGAGCACTATCAGTGTCCACTCCAGAAACATCAAAGCTGCACGAGAGTTGTGGCTTATTGCACCATAGACCATAAGGCCTGGGGTGAAGCCAGTGTGTCTTGCACAAATGCACTTTACAAGACAGCACTCACAAGTTCTATATAGAACATGCAAACGACCATCACTTACGTGCAACCAGAATGTGCTTTCATCGCTGAAAACCACTACCCGTCATTACAACTTCCAAGAGATCCTCTGATGTACCAGTCGAGCAGTGCACATCGATACTGTAGCGTGAGAGAAAGAGTCGCTAAAGGTGTGTGCATGCCTATAGTCTCACTGCTAACAACCCAGAATCTACTCTGTAGGAATCAACATGGATTCCGGAAACAGCGATCGTGTGAGACCCAACTTGATTTATTTGTTCATGAGACCCAGAAAATATTAGATATAGGCTCCCAGGTAGATGCCATTTTCCTTGACTTCCGGAAGGCGTTCGATACAGTTCCGCACTGTCACCTGATAAACAAAGTAAGAGCCTACGGAATATCAGACCAGCTGTGTGGCTGGATTGAAGAGTTGTTAGCAAACAGAACACAGCACGTTGTTCTCAATGGAGAGACGTCTACAGACGTTAAAGTAACCTCTGGCGTACCACAGGGGAGTGTTATGGGACCATTGCTTTTCACAATATATGTAAATAACCTAGTAGATAGTGTCGGAAGTTCCATGCGGCTTTTCGAGGATGATGCTGTAGTATACAGAGAAGTTGCAGCATTAGAAAATTGCAGCGAAATGCAGGAAGATCTGCAGCGGATATGCAGTTGGTGCAGGGAGTGGCAACTGATCCTTAACATAGACAAATGTAATGTATTGCGAATACATAGAAAGAAGGATCCTTTATTGTATGATTATATGATAGCGGAACAAACACTGGTAGCAGTTACTTCTGTAAAATATCTGGGAGTATGCGTGCGGAACGATTTGAAGTGGAATGATCATACAAAATTAATTGTTGGTAAGGCGGGTGCCAGGTTGAGATTCATTGGGAGAGTCCTTAGAAAATGTAGTCCATCAACAACGGAGGTGGCTTACAAAACACTCGTTCGACCTATACTTGAGTATTGCTCACCAGTGTGGGATCCGTACCAGGTCGGATTGACGGAGGAGATAGAGAAGATCCAAAGAAGAGCGGCGCGTTTCGTCACAGGGTTATTTGGTAAGCGTGATAGCGTTATGCAGATGTTTAGCAAACTCAAGTTTTAAGGTGTCAGGCAAATCCAACACCTTCCTTGAAAACCCTGACATGATAGGAAATCCGACAGTATGTCACATAGTTCCGAATAAATCCTGACATTAAATTAACCAAAGTAATACGATCAACGAGTGAGCAAATGGAATACCACAGACTAACACAAGAACGCCTAAATGCATGTCATACCTTCCCACCATGAAACACACGCAGTTCCGAGGGGAGAAACGAGAACAGAAGCCCAGAGCAGAATCGTGTAGGCTAGGACGCCCTACGATAAGGGACGGACACCCACGTCGACAGCCGACCACCAAGACCACCCTCCAGACCATGTTAAAAGATAGATCCCTCCAGAAGAACAGTATAGATCTTACGATAACACTAAAAGGGCCACACCAGCTGCAAGTTTTAGCGTGAGACTATATGAGTCTCTGTTACGTTGCAAACAAAAACATTGCCCCACCACGAAAAGTACAACGTTTCTCATTGGATAGACAGAGTTTTTGTAGGTGGAGCTTAAGGTTAACATTGAGACCCTGATTGGTCAGTTGAAAACACAGCCAGATAGCTTTCCTTAAACCAACTTCGGTAAATTGTAGTAAGGGGAAGTTAGAAAGAGTTGCTTCCGTGGCGGCGAGGTGTGTGGAGCTGCGCCGTCCGCCGCCCCCTGACGCTGCCCAACCAACGACAAGCTAATGAACGCACGCAATGCGAGTGCATAAGGCTTCACTCAGAACTGCAGAAGTCTCATCTGTTACACCCCCTTTTTACATAATACTAGTGTCGATCGTCAATTAAACTTCGTGGTATTCACATTTGCTATTAGAAGTTAAAATCTGGAATGCGATGATTTTTCTGTTATATAATTATTGAGAAGCCACATCAGCCACTGTAATTTATGACAAGTTAAATAAGTAATTAAAGATAATTGAGGGTCACTGTAGACCATTTTGATAGTTCTCTCTTTTATGAAACTTAACTTGAACCTAGATTATAGATGTGATATGACATAGGTCATCCTTCGATCCATTATAGAACTTGGAAACCCATTCAGGGAATATTCGTTCACATTTTGGTTGAACGCAGTTGGTTTTTATCATCCTGTATTAAAATATTTCCTTTTATCAATAGTGCAATTTATAAACAATGTTTTGTGAGTAGAATAAAATTTTCAATCGTAAACTTAACTGATTTGTCGACGTTATTTTTCCGGCTAACTAAAAATAGGAAAGCCTTGAACCCCTTCCACTTAATTTAGTTAGTATTAAGATTCTTTTACAGGGAGTGCAGTGGAGCTGACGCTGAAATCATTAAGTATTTGATTATATCATCGCTAGTCTCACTGAACTGAAGTCTACATGTCATGTGTGGTCCGGCGTCTCCTTACCAGCAACAGGTCCCAGGTTCAAACCAGTCAATTCCCTAAAAAACACGCTCAGAGCGTCGTTGCGCGAAAGTGGTAGGGAGACACTACTTAGAACAAACAGACACCACGCAGAATGTTAGCAAGTGGCAGACTCTGCGAGAGAGGCGCTCTGCATCGCGGTGGAGCTTGCTGTCCAGGTTTCGAGAGGGTGCGTTTCTGGATGAGGTATCGAATATATTGCTTCTCCCTACTTATACCTCCCGAGGAGATCACGAATGTGAAATTAGAGAGATTCGAGCGCGCACGGAGGCTTTCCGGCAGTCGTTCTTCCTGCGAACCATACGCGACTGGAACAGGAAATGGAGGTAATGACAGTGGCACTAAAGTGCCCTCCGCCACACACCGTTGGGTGGCTTGCGGGGTATGAACGTAGATGTAGATGTAGATGTAGATGTAGATTCGCAACAGTTCTTGTTGAAACGTCTGGGCTCGCAAACCCTATATGTATGATCTGTCACTGCTGTGTGATAGTTCTCCGAAAAGAGCATCCAGCCCCTCGGAAGGCAGCAATTTGACTCCTTACAAACTCACTCAGTTGGCTGGAGGAAACAAGATTGCGTCGTCGTGGCTTGCTTCACACGTTTGCAGCAAACTGAATCTTCTGGCTGTGAGCATTCCCTGTTAAAGAGGAAACGTAGCTGGCGCTCTGATGTCACTACGCTATCTGTTGACGGACGATGTTGAAACTATTATAAGCACATCTACTATCCCCCAGGTTTCATCTGCCATCATCGGATCAAAATCGATGTCGTATTTTCGGGTGTAATAGTTTTTTCCCGGCAGTGCATTATAGCTGGGTTTATAAGACCTCTCCAATTACACTAGGCGTTTCAGGTGCCAGAAGTTCGTGCACACTTGTACAAACAGTAAACATAAACGCACATAAAGACTCGTGTAAGTGCACATGCGGTAGCAAAAACTTTTAAGAAACTGCTGCAGCCACCAAACTAGCTGCAATGATCATCAAAGCTTCAGCATCCGAGGTAGATACCACATTGGGAGGGAAAGTGCTGAAAAACGCCTTGCCTCAGTATTGTTGAATCAGAAGGAGAAAACAAACCCAAAGAGTAGCTTCAAGAAGATTTCACCACCATAGGGCAATAATGGAGAGGGGCAGTTGAAATTTCCAAACCAATAACTCTGAGGAATAAAATTGCGATTTTCTGTGTTGGAGTTGGATTGCGCATTGTCTCAGGTAGAGGAGATCGCATCACGTAAGATTATAATCCAGCGCAGCATGCCACAATACCATAAAAATGACGCAAAAGAAATCCTGTATCTTAAATGTAATAAAATTTGACTGACTAGAGACTTTCCCGACTCGTGGAGTGAAGCGATTTTATTACCCTTCCTGAAATCAGTGAAGGGCCGCGGGTCCCGCGTTGCTCAGTAATTACTGTAGCGTGTTCCTCACTAAATGCATAGGAAAGACTCCAGAGGTTTGGTCAAACAGCGTCTGAAATGGGCTCTAGAACCTCCGTACCTACTGTGTCGCTTCCATTTAGAGTGTAGGCGGTATGGTTGAACCCTCGAGAACCTCATCCTGCTGGAAGCGGGAATACAACCTTCCTAGGCGGACAACACCCCATAGTTTCTTCGACCTCGATAGGGCCTATGACACTACTTGGAAGCATAACATCCACGACTAGCTCCTCAAAGGGGGATCACGAGAACGTCCGCTCTTTTTTGTAGGATCCGTCCTTGCAGAAGGGTTTTGAGATATCGGGTAGGTTCTGGAAGTTCTCTCAGAGCGATTCGAGCAGGAAAATGATGTTCCTCATGGATCTACACTCCTGGAAATTGAAATAAGAACACCGTGAATTCATTGTCCCAGGAAGGGGAAACTTTATTGACACATTCCTGGGGTCAGATACATCACATGATCACACTGACAGAACCACAGGCACATAGACACAGGCAACAGAGCATGCACAATGTCGGCACTAGTACAGTGTATATCCACCTTTCGCAGCAATGCAGGCTGCTATTCTCCCATGGAGGCGATCGTAGAGATGCTGGATGTAGTCCTGTGGAACGGCTTGCCATGCCATTTCCACCTGGCGCCTCAGTTGGACCAGCGTTCGTGCTGGACGTGCAGACCGCGTGAGACGACGCTTCATCCAGTCCCAAACATGCTCAATGGGGGACAGATCCGGAGATCTTGCTGGCCAGGGTAGTTGACTTACACCTTCTAGAGCACGTTGGGTGGCACGGGATACATGCGGACGTGCATTGTCCTGTTGGAACAGCAAGTTCCCTTGCCGGTCTAGGAATGGTAGAACGATGGGTTCGATGACGGTTTGGATGTACCGTGCACTATTCAGTGTCCCCTCGACGATCACCAGTGGTGTACGGCCAGTGTAGAAGATCGCTCTCCACACCATGATGCCGGGTGTTGGCCCTGTGTGCCTCGGTCGTATGCAGTCCTGATTGTGGCGCTCACCTGCACGGCGCCAAACACGCATACGACCATCATTGGCACCAAGGCAGAAGCGACTCTCATCGCTGAAGACGACACGTCTCCATTCGTCCCTCCATTCACGCCTGTCGCGACACCACTGGAGGCGGGCTGCACGATGTTGGGGCGTGAGCGGAAGACGGCCTAACGGTGTGCGGGACCGTAGCCCAGCTTCATGGAGACGGTTGCGAATGGTCCTCGCCGATACCCCAGGAGCAACAGTGTCCCAAATTTGCTGGGAAGTGGCGGTGCGGTCCCCTACGGCACTGCGTAGGATCGTACGGTCTTGGCGTGCATCCGTGCGTCGCTGCGGTCCGGTCCCAGGTCGACGGGCACGTGCACCTTCCGCCGACCACTGGCGACAACATCGATGTACTGTGGAGACCTCACGCCCCACGTGTTGAGCAATTCGGCGGTACGTCCACCCGGCCTCCCGCATGCCCACTATACGCCCTCGCTCAAAGTCCGTCAACTGCACATACATACGGTTCACGTCCACGCTGTCGCGGCATGCTACCAGTGTTAAAGACTGCGATGGAGCTCCGTATGCCACGGCAAACTGGCTGACACTGACGGCGGCGGTGGACAAATGCTGCGCAGCTAGCGCCATTCGACGGCCAACACCGCGGTTCCTGGTGTGTGATCATTGCTTGTACAGCCCTCTCGCAGTGTCCGGAGCAAGTATGGTGGGTCTGACACACCGGTGTCAATGTGTTCTTTTTTCCATTTCCAGGAGTGTATTTCAAGCGTGACTGTTACCTACAGCAATTAACGGTGTTGCGTTACGCGAAGTTTCCCTTTCAACGTTCACTGTTTGTGGGTGACTTAACACGCGAGTATCACAAGTCCCCGTTTCAACACTTAGAAAATTTCAGACACTATCGAGGCGCAAACTGCTCGTCGCTCATACACAAGCGTTGCCTCTTCTAGTTCTCAAAGCTGAATGCCCCAACTGACCACGAGCAAGATGGGTGCCGGCTATTTAAGCTCCCAGGCTGTAACGAATCAAGTTCAAGCACTTCCGTCTTCTGGAACATACCTAAATTATTAATCTTATGCTATACAAATATATCGTGTGTCAGTTTGTATGTAAATTTCCCCAGCTTTCCCTTGTTGTCTTTGGTTTTACTCTAAATTAAATGGTTTGTTCAGTCATTGAGTTTGTTACAGTAAATATTGCGGTAAGCATTGCTTTAAGCTGTGTTGTTGCTAATAAATATAAACAAATAAGCAAAGTACTTTCATACGCAACTGTCAATCTTTACCTCGTAATGTTGCCGCTGCTTTCAATGTTTTATTTATAGATCAGGTGAAAATTCATGGTTTTGGGCACTTGATGCACATTCTGGCACATAATTTAAAATTGTAGTGTTCATGAGAAATTTATTACAATGTTCTGATAGCGCTCAAGGAGACCTATACCTGGACTTTTAGTTTGCGAAATATGATATATAGTGTTGTCAAGGTACTAATTTTCATAGTTCATTTTAGACACAAAATGTTTGACCTTTTCCGATCGAAGGCGCGTTTTCATCCAGACACTCGTCTTATTTTTGCATTTAAACCTATGTTCCTGGCTTCTCAGTAATTAGTCATGTTCAGTTATTATTGTATTGAGTCTTTATAATATTCGTACAGGTCACTCAGTTAAGCATAGCAGTTACCCTCTTCAACTCTCACCAACGACTGGAGCCCATGGTTTTTTCCCAATCATGCCTGAAATACGAGTTTACCTGCTCACTGTTTTGAGGACGCAGTATTTCTCATATCCATAGTATCCACCAGTCACGGAGACACGAAGGTGCCACCACCTGTTGGTGACAGTGCTACTATACTCATGGGGTATCCCGGAGCTAGGCCCAGCGTGGCGTCCCACACCTCCTTAGCTGTCAAACCAAGCGCACTAGCCAAGCCTCGCCTAATCCTCAAGTCATAACAAAACGCGATCTCATAGCAGCCTCTGTCTTTTAAAGTTCTCAGTCATTCTCATAGGGAAGTACCCTCACAGAATGGAGCAAAGAAGATCAGATTTTTATTTCATATTTTATCTTTAAAAATCAATTTTAAACATTTTACTCACATTCATCTCAAGTGACGGTAGCAAGAGCGCAGATTACGTCGATGTTAAGTACCGCATACGTTCGCCTAAGAGTGAGGTTACGTCTATGTTAACCGTCCTATACGTACAATCAAGCAGTCAATACTCCACTTCCAAAGAGAAAAGCTGCTGACACGTGTATTACAGAACAATCACTTTAATAAATTGTGCTATGAAAACAGCTATCAGACACTAATTTAAAGCCTATTTAGTATATTTTATTGTTTTTCAAATAACTTACGGGAATGCAGCTGGGTGACGTCTTCGACAACAGCAGATTTTCCAACAGGTGCACACCCTATCTTTTTCAGGGCTCAGATGCAGCAAGAAAGTGCTGTGTAAAGGAATATAAAAATATTCAATATGCGGAATATATTCGACTGTATTCCCGTACGTTATTTGAGCATTTTATACACTGGGAGAAACTGAGGTTTATCATTTCATTGTTCCTTGCCAACATCAGTTTCGAACTTTTGTTCATCATCAGATGGCTGCATTACAGAACAAACTGTTAAACAGATGATGGGTGTTTGGAGTGACATGGTGATCTATCGTGAAAGTATTTTAATTGGTAACTATTCAGCAAGGGAATGAAGAAAAATAAAAGTCAGGAATTGCATAATAGCTGTATAGCAGAAGTACTTACGATGAACGTGTCGTAATTGCTTTGAAGACCTGTATATTGATTATTTTCCGTGTAACACGCAATATTATCATGATAAAAGTATCCCAGAGTTGTAAACCCAAACTCGAAAACAGAGAGCAAAAGGTGAGTCACCGTTAGCACTTTTACATCTATCTCATTTCACGTTAACTTCATATTCTTTACATACACTCATAACTTACAAAGACGTTACAAAAGCATAGATGTTCATTGTTTACGTATAGATATCAGATATGATTTGATATATATGACATTAACATCGATCTGTTTTTTAAAATAACATACTATGCAATGATGAAATGTGCAGCAGAAAATAATTAAACGTAGTGGCTCTTTGAAAATACATGTTTCGTTTGTTTTGTTTACAGAAACAGATCTGACACTTTACGTATGTTACATAAAATTTTAATAGAAATGAATGAGACAAATATTTGTTTTAGCAGCTGGTAGAATTTATTTGTGTCCTATGATAGAGTATCTTCAAGTAGTTTTTTAGAAAAGCATTGTTAGCTTTTTGACTCCGTTCACTGATGATACTGTGAGGTAATGCGCTTTTACTCGTAAGTATTTCTATTGTTACACATCAAAATAGTAAGGAAACTGGAAATAGAAAATATTTCTAAGTTCCTGCAGACCAGCATTGCTCAAGAGCACAGAAGAATCAACACGAGCCTGCTGATAGGCATAAAAATTTTGACACAATCAGTCAATTACCAAGAAATGTCGCGTGTGAATTAATCGAGCTCAGCGGAAAAATGTAAGACAAGAGCAGATCAATTTACCTCCGTTACTCTCATAAAATTATGTAAGAAGGTAGGCCGCAACAACACCTATCAGGGGTTTGGCAAAGCAATTACGATACTGAAACAAATCGATTAAGCGAATACCGCCAACGATTTGTAATGAGTAAGACCGTTTCGTCATTGCAAGTGAAGTCGTACAGCAAAGCCACTCCTTGATGCCATAAATACTCCACCCCACCAGCCTAGAGACAGTCAATCAGTAGGGTCGATGGCGCTCATGCCGTCTGCACTTGATTCTCTGATTACTGATTCACTAATTATTGCATTGTAACATATTTTGTATGAGTGCTCCGGTATTTGCCACACTTTTGCTACCTGGTGCGATGACCACTGATCCGTAGCCATGGATGACTTCAAACCAGCATCCAGTACAAGTTCAAGGCACCAACAGCTCTAAAAATTCAGCATCGTTACGGTCACACGATCTGCTTAACTGGCGGGCCAGGGTCAGCGATCAACATGACATTACAGCTTCTATCATCAAAATCTATCTGATGAGACGACAAGGGAAGTGACTGCTAGCGACAGAGTACCGTGAGGACGATGTGTGAGCCAACACACACTTGCCATGGGCATTTCCTTATCTGTAGCCGACCAGCCGATGGGAGGCGCCATCAGGTGGACAACCTGCCACATTCCGTGTGACCAGCCTGTACTTGACGCTAAAGCAGTTATATCTGGCAGTCCGGAGTCTGCCCCTGATTTCAGCAGATTCCGCCCCAGTTTACAGAGCCAGCAGCCGCCACGGAAAATACGGCTACAAGATGTATTCTGCGAAGTACAAGAAGTAATACTTAATCTTGTTTCATTACGTCTGACAACATCATACAGGTTCCTCGGCCTCCACCCTGACGAAACAGTATGGGCTACCAGCACAGGCATGGGCGACCCCTACACTATTTCTTTGAGGATATTCGTAATACCTGCCATTGTCTATAGGATCTATAGGTCGTTTTTATTGTTTTTTACAGAATGTTTCTCTTCCACAATGCGAGTAGCAAAGGTGGACTTGCTTCACTTGTTTAGCTGAATTGCTCTGAAGTGCTAATTGTGACCCATATTTTAGTTTATATTGTAGAGATTGTGTTTATAATACTGGGATACATTTATCATTATAAGACTGCGTGTTACACGAAAAATAATAGCTATACAAATCTTCAAAGCAATCAGGACACTTTATGCTACACAGTTATTATGTAATCTTTAATTTTTAATATTTCTTCATTTCCTATCAGAGTTTTCACCTGTTTCAATATTTTCACTATAGGGCACCATGGCTCACGAAACATCCAAAATCTGATTAACAATTTGTCCTATAATCCAGTCATCTGATGATGAACAGAAATCTCAACCTGTAATGCCAAGATCAATAAAATATGTTAAACAATAGCGTCTTTAAATTAGTGGTTGGTAGCTATTTTAATCATATATCTTGTAATACGACCATGGAGCCTTCATGCAGAACTATAGACTTATTTCTCTAACGTCGATCAGTTGTAGAATTTTGGAACACGTAATATGTTCGAGTATAATGACTTTTCTTGAGACTAGAAATCTACTCTGTGAGAATCAGCATGGGTTTCGAAAAAGATCGTGTGAAACCCAGCTCGCGCTATTCGTCCACGAGACTCAGAGGGCCATAGACACGGGTTCCCAGGTAGATGCCGTGTTTCTTGACTTCCGCAAGGCGTTCGATACAGTTCCCACAGTCGTTTAATGAACAAAGTAAGAGAATATGGACTATCAGACCAATTGTGTGATTGGATTGAAGAGTTCCTAGGTAACAGAACGCAGCATGTCATTCTCAATGGAAACAAGTCTTCCGAAGTAAGAGTGATTTCAGGTGTGCCGCAGGGGAGTGTCGTAGGACCGTTGCTATTCACAATGCATGTAAATGAGCTTGTGTATAACATCGGAAGTTCATTGAGGCTTCTTGCGGATGATGCTGTGGTATATCGAGAGGTAGTAACAATGGAAAATTGTACTGAAATGCAGGAGGATCTGCAACGAATTGACGCATGGTGCAGGGAGTGGCAATTGAATCTCAATGTAGACAAGTCTAATGTACTGCGAATACATAGAAAGAAAGATCCTTTATCATTTAGCTACAATATAGCAGGTCAGCAACTGGAAGCAGTTAATTCCATAAATTATCTGGGAGTAGGCATTAGGAGTGATTTAAAATGGTATGACTATATAAAATTAATCGTCGGTAAAGCAGATGCCAGAGTGAGGTTCATTGGAAGAGTCCTAAGGAAATGCAGTCCGAAAACAAAGGAAGTAGGTTACAGTACACTTGTTCGCCCACTGCTTGAATATTGCTCACCAGTGTGGGATCCGTGCCAGATAGGGTTGATAGAAGAGATAGAGAAGATCCAACGGAGAGCAGCGCGCTTCGTGACAGGATCATTTAGTAATCGCGAAAGCGTTACGGAGATGATAGATAAACTCCAGTGGAAGACTCTGCAGGAGAGACGCTCAGTAGCTCGGTACGGGATTTTGTTGAAGTTTCGAGAACATACCTTCACCGAGGAGTCAAGCAGTATATTGCTCCCTCCTACGTATATCTCGCGAAGAGACCATGAGGATAAAATCAGAGAGATTAGAGCCCACACAGAGGCATACCCTCAATCTTTCTTTCCACGAACAATACGAGAGTGGAATAGAAGGGGGAACCGATAGAGGTACTCGAAGTACCCTCCGCCACGCACCGACAAGTGGCTTGCGAAGTATGGATGTAAATGTAGAACTACTGAGAAAATAACTTTATTGAGTCGTGGTTTCAAATTACTGACACGATTTTTTATTAAAGAATCGAAAGACTGGTAGTAGATGATGTCGGGTAAGATCAGTTAGGTATCCGCAGAAATGTAGGAACACCCTAAGAGTTATCTTAGAAGATAGACTGAAAAAAGGAAAACCTACGCTCATAGCATTTCACATTTAGAGAAAGCTACTGACATTTTCATTTGAATACACTCCTTGAAATTCTGCAAGTAGCAGTAATAAAATACAGGGAGCAAAGGTTTATCTACAATTTGTACAGAAGCCACGCTGCAACTATAAGTGTCAAAGGACATGAAAGGGAAGAAGTAGTTTAAGAGCGAGTGAGACGTGGTTCTAGCCTGTCCTCGATGTTGTCCAATCTGAGCAGTGTGCAAGCAGTGAAGGATACGAAAGGGAAATTCGCTAAGGGAATTAAAATCCAGAAAGAAGATGTAAAAACTTTAATGTTTGCTGTAGATAATGTGGTTCTAACAGAGGGAAAGGGACTTGGAAGGTCAGTTGAACGGAATGGACACTGACTTAAAAAGGTAAGATGAACATCAATAAAATTAAAGCAAGGGTAATGAAGCGTAATCGAATTAAATCAGGTGATACTGAGGATTTTAGATTAGAAAATGTAGTAAATGGGCTTTGCTATTTGGAAGTAAAATAACTTACGATTGTCGAAGTAGAAAGGATACTGTGCAGGAACAGCATAGTAAATTCAAAAGGCGGCCAGATGTTCTCCCTGTCGCCACCTCGTTACACCCCAGAATGCAATATGTGTACCCCGACTGTCTGCACGTTGTTTAATTCATGTGAGACTGAGCAAAAGTTTTCGAAACGTTTGAGAATCGTGCAACTCAGGCGCAACTTAGGTAACATCCCGGTATTCACCTAGTGAGGTATGGGAAACCGATTAAGAACCACATCCAGGCTGGTTGGCACACCGACCTTCATCGTTCATCCGCCAGTCGGGTTCATTGAGGGGCCGGCGCACCTCCTCGTCCCGGTGGCAGAACTTTGTACGGCTACCCAGTCGGGTGAAAAAGATAAACTTGTTAACTCCTAATACAAATGTATCTATACCACTACTGGTTCCGTAGCGTTAAAGCCACATCTTCAGGTGACATATGATTAAAACACTGGAGCGGAAAAGTTCGGAATCTTTTTTCTCAACATTCGTTGTCTGTCAAATACAAAACACCGCTAAAAGACGGTATGTAGTGGTACGGTAATAAAGGACAAAAATACGGCTGAAGCGGTTATTAATGCCCAAGATGGATACCCGTAGCTGTGGTTTCCTAATCTACAAGACTGTCTGCACAAATTTATGTGGTCAGAAATCTTTTCTAAAGGTATTTTTCCGGAGTGTAGCCTTATACGTAAGTTAAACTTGGGCGATAAACATTCGCACAAGAAGGCAATAGATTCTTTTGAAATGTGATGCGTGGGATTAGCCGAGCGGTCTTAGGCGCTGCAGTCATGGACTGTGCGGCTGATCCCGGCGGAGGTTAGAGTTCTCCCTCGGGCATGGGTGTGTGTGTTTGCCCTCAGGATGATTTAGGTTAAGTAGTGTGTAAGCTTAGGGACTGATGACCTTAGCAGTTAAGTCCCATAAGATTTCACACACATCTGAACTTTTTTTTGTTTTTTAATGTGATGCCACTCAAGAACGCTAAACATCAGATGTGTGGAAGAATAACTAATGAAGAGGTACTGAATCGGAATGGGGAGGAAGGAAACTTATGACACAACTTCACTAAAACAAGAGATCGATTGATAGGACACAAGTTTCGGGGTCAAGGAACCATGAATCTCGTAATGCAGGACAGTGAAGGGGGGAGGGGCTGAAAATCATAGTGAGACAAAGGCTTGACAACAGTAAGCGGGTTCAAATAGATACAGGTTGCAGTAGTTATCCAGAGGTGAAGGGACTTGCACAAGTTAGACTAGCGTGGAGATCAACTTCCAGCCATTCTTCTGACTGAAGATCACATCAGCAACAACACTTTACTTTTAGTGGAGTTTCTTGTGATATTCGTTTCAGTAGACTTCCATACAGCGCGTCAAGAAACTACGTAATTGCTGATTTCTTAACGTGTGGCTCATTGGTTGCTGCGATGTTTGTTGCTGGAAGCCAGTTTGGAAGCTTACGTGTACATCGTTATCAGCTTTGCATCTGTGTATGGCTGTAATGATCGTACATCGAGTGTGTACAGTGTTCGTGTTGTTGAAGACACGGGGGAGAGTGAATACTGATGTCTTCTCGAATTGTATAAAGTGGACCGCCGAGGTTAGCAACACCATCTGGCTGAAAGATCACCATCAAACGTCTCAAACTCTCCCACTTATGAGACACTTTGTGGTAGTGCGGAATTTACTCCAGGACATAAGCATAAAGTGTGGTAATCAGAAATTAGCAGTCACTGTTTCTCCCCTCCATGCCATCCAAATACATTCTAAGACAAAAGAAAGCGACGCTCCATGAAGGAATTATCCGAATGGGCTGAAAATCGGTAGATGTCATGTGAATGTAAAAACAAATGATTACCATTTCAGAAAAAAATGGATGATTTATTCATGAGAAACAGTTTCACAAATTGATGAAATCAGTAGCGCGCGTTGGTTCTGGGCCTTATGCAAGCAGTTACTGGGCTTGGCGTTGATCGAAAGAGATTCTGGATGTCATCCTGAGGGATATCGTGCCAAGTTCTGCCCAATCCACATGTTACGTTGCCAGAATCCAGAACTCTTTGGAGGGCCCTGCCCGTAATGCTCCATTCTCAATTGGGGAGAGATTCCGACGATCTAGATCTTGCTGGCCAAGGTGTGTTTGGCAAGCATGAAGACCAACAGTAGAAACTGTCACCGTGTGCCGGCGGGAATTATCTTTCTGAAATGTAAGTCCAGGATGGCTTGCCATGAAGGGGAACAAGATGGGATGTAGAATATTGTCGGCGTACTGCTGTGCTGTAATGGTGCCGCAGATGATGAAATGGCACCCCTGACCATCACTTCTGGCTGTCTGACCGTACGGCGGGCAGTGGTCAGGTTGGTATCCCATTGGCGTCTGGGGCGTCTCCAGACACGTCTCCGCTGGTCATCGGAGCTCATTTGGAAGCGGGACTCATCACAGAAGGCAATTCTACTCCAGTCAGAGAGATTCCAGGCCAAATGAGCCAGACATCACTACAGACGGGCTTGTTCGTGTACAGAGATCGATGGTAGTCGGGGCAAGAAATGCCATGAGCTTAGTCCCCTTTTCGTGAGCCGCCTTCTAGTCACTGTAGCACCAGCTGCAGGTCGGATCGATGATAATGATGAAAGCGGGGCTCTTAGTGACGCTGACGATTGTTCGGTCCTATGGTCCTGTTGTCTCTCTAGATCGACCGCTTCCTTCTTGGCACTGTGTTCGGCCATGGTTCACCAACAACTGACTTAGCTGGTAGTTGGGGTTTCTTATAGATAGTCTACAAAAACCAGTTAATAGATGTTTGCCACTGATGAATCTTTTATACTATTAAAGTTAGTCCCCTCAGCGTCAGTTACAGCTTGAAGAAGGTGTACTGAAGCACCAAATGTTCAAATGTGTGTGAACTCCTAAGGGACCAAACTGCTGAGGTCATCGGTACCTAGCTTATACACTACCTAAACTAACTTACACTAATTTATACTAAGAACAACACACACACCCATGCCTGAGGGAGGACTCGAACCTCCGGCGGGAGGGGCCGCGCAATCCGTGACATGGCGCCTTAAACCACGCGGTCACTCCGGAACGGCACTGAAGCATCGAAACTTGTAGCCACATAATAAATAACATCGTAAGGACGACTATAGGTGTTCCATTTCGTTACAGTTTGCATAACTCCTTCGTGGTGCGACGTTGTTTCTGTCTCTGAACAGGTGTTTTCTGAATTGAGTGCCAATGCACTAGTGTAAGTAAGTAATCTTTTGCATCTATAATTACATCTACATACATATTCCGCAAGCCACAAAAAACGGTGCTTGGTGGAGGATGCTTTGTAGCACTACTAGCCATATCATTTTCTGCTCTACTCACAGATGGAGAGAGGGCAAACAACTGTCTATATGCCTTCGTACGAGCGCTAATTTCACCTATCTTGTCTAAGCAGACTTGTCTTTTCTACCGAGGCGGATGATCATCCTTTGGTTCTTGAACTGCGCAGGAATGGCCGGTAGCCTAGTTTTCCTTTGTTACAAGGTTTTTTTCAATCCGACAAAAGGAAAATATGAAAACTTACCCTTCGCACCTAAGGCAGTATTGTTCTTGTTATCTCACACCTCCGTCAAGATAGAAGTATATTGACAGATGGCCTCATAGTAGATGGCTATCGGTGTCTTTGAGGAGTATCAGATAACCAGATGTGTGACTTGAATGGTGACAAATAGTCCAATCGCCGAGATCAGTGTGGATTAGGCGCTGCAGACGGAGGGCCCGTATTAGGGTACGTGTAACCCAGCAGCGGCAGCGTGGGTTTACGTAATCAAGGTTGCTCGCACGCAGGTGGCCACTCAGAGGCTGCGTGGGTGCGGGCTCGGCGGCTCTCTTATCTCCGGTGATAACCAGCACGGTGACTGGCACAAAGAGCACAGTCGCAGCCTACCCCGGGCACCTCCTAAGACAGTTCCGTTCTTTGGACGTTTGAGCGGAAGGGTAAAACAATGGCCTCAAGAGTTTTGCCATCTAGGTCACTCCAGTTACATAGTGCTCCCGTAACGAGACAAATTTGCAGAGATGATGGTGACAGCCAGTGGGTCCTGGAATAACTAAGTTCGGAGTTGCGAATTTTGAGAGGAATAAAATTATAACAAAAATATGTGTACGTGATCACCATCACCGACAGATGACTTACGATGAATTTGAAATTGTCTCATTTTTGTTTATGTCTTCCGACTCAACCGTTTACAGACCAATGTTAAATCGCACTTAATGTTAAGGAAGAGTTGCTTATAGCTTTTAAATATACTTGAAAAGTCCCTATTTGCAACAATATCTGGCTGTTACTTTATTAACACTGCTAATTTTGGTGGAATAGTAGACCATCCTCAGAACACGACATTAATGTTAGGAAATGTGCCTAATCATTAGAATTTGTATCGAGATCAACTGCATGAAAACTATAGAATGCAAGAAAATACCCAGTTTATACATATCAGTGTATTAACAGGACGAAGAATATGAGCAGACTGGAAACATATTGTCAACAAATTGCTCTAAGTATCCCGCCTTCTAGAACTTTGATGCGCTGTTGACGTAATCGTTTATCTCGATATACGCGGTCTGTTCAAAAAAATTCCGAAACATTCGTAATTTCGCACCAGTGGTGTAACGGAGCGAAATGCGGTTGTCATTCCTGACACGCCTGTATTTAGTGTGTAACTGCCGGAAGTTTCATTGTTGTATGTCTGTTATTTGTTGTTCACTGCTGTATTGAGTAGAATGTTGTGTCGCACAGTTTGCGAATTTCGAAATGGCAGAGTTAGAGGAACAAGGCGTCTACGATTAATTTCGCTTGAAACTCAATAAAACGTTTACAAAGACACATCAAATGGTGCAGGAAGCCTACAATGATGAGTGGTTAAGGCGTCCTGGGTGCTGCAAATGGTTCACACACTTCAAAAATGACCGGACGGAAGTTAAAGATCGCCCTCGTTCACGACGTCCTTCGACGTCTACCGACGACGCTCGTGTAAGGAGCTCCAGCGAAATTGTGCGTGCCAATTGAAGGCTGACTGTCTGAGAGATTGCAGAAGAATGTAACATTTCAGTTGGATCATGTCAAGAAATCCTGACACAGCATCTGGGAATGCATTCCATTTCCATTGCCGCCAAGTTCGTCCCACGGCTCATGGGTCAAGACCAGAAAGACCTTCGCCTCGCAATGTGTGAAGAGCTTTTGGATCGTGCAAATGAGAAAAAGACGTTCCTTCAGAGAACCATAACCTGGGTATTCGGTAATGATGTTGAGACCAAGGTTCAATCTTCGCACTGGGTTGGGAAATGCTCTCCAAGACAAAAAATAAAGTCAACTAAGGTCATATGTCAAAGCCATGCTGATAGTTTTCATTGACTTTGAGGGATTAGTTCATCATGAATTCGTGCCACAGAGACAAACTGTTAATCGATGGAACTATTGGGACGTGTTGCGACGCATTCGGGAAAATGTGAGAAGGAAATGGCCTGAAATGTGGCGAGACAACCATGGCTTTTGCGTCACGGTAACGCATCCGCACTTTCATCCCAGTTGGTGCGTGACCATTGTACAAAAAAACAAAATAATTGTGCTGCCTCATTCTAAGTACTCTCTCGACGTGGTCCCTGTGGACTTTTTTTTATTTCCAAAGTTGGAAACCCCATGGAAAGGACTAAGATTTGCAACGATAGACGAGATAAAAGAAAATTCGCAGGCGGCGCTTCGCACGATCCAGCAAGAGACCTACCAAGACTGCTTCCGGAAGCGGAAACGGCGTTGGGAGCCATGTATCAATTATGACGGAGAGTATTTCGAAGGAGACTCTGTTTAATAAGTAGAAAGTAAGGTAGAAAAATTTTGTGCACCAAGTTCCGGAATTTTTTGAACAGACCTCCTAAATCATCATGATTGAACGCATGTCCTACAATCAATATCATTTTCTTTATTTTTGAGGATGACATGTTGTTTGACTGAAACTGGTAATTCTAATAAAGCAAAATACAGCTATTGTGCCAAATAAGAATTTTTCACAAATCTTAAATTGTTTTATTTTCTTTTTCCAAATTCCATAAATTAACCTTGACGGTAGTAACATAGATATATTTTTGTAATTTTATTTTTATTATTGACAGCACTGTAAGAGTGATCTACAGGCCGCTATAATAATACGTTCCCTAATGATGATCGTCTCGATCGAAAATGGTCGTAAATAACGATTTCTTTTATTAGCAGCTCATGGTGTTACATAAAAATGGTCTTCTATCAGTGCGCCCGGAAAGTTGCACTGAAATACTGATCATTTTTCGTAAATGATCACTGTATCCACGTTTGGTTGTACTGAGAATCATTATCATCATTAGCAGCAGACGTTTCTGTCATTAAATGATGTGTTCTCGTCAAGTATTGAGTTCAGGTATGTCTGCTACATCTTCTTCCAAGAGCAACGCTCTTGGGCGATATTCAGCCAGTTGACACCATCGATCTTCCGCAGATCTTTATCCCATCGGTGTCGCGGCCTTCCTCCCGGTCTGTCTGTCTCTTTGACTCCATTCTGTCACCGCCTCTGTACATCTGTCATCATTTCTTCTGTCAATATGGCCAGCTCATTGCCATTTCATAGCGGCCATCCTCGCCAAGATGCCCTTGGCATCGATAACTGATCTGTTATCTTCTGCCATTTTTTGTCTTTCCTTGTAAATATCAGCATAGATCTTTCCATGCCTCGCTTTGTAGCTCTAAGTTTCCGTCTTGTATATTCACGAAGTGTCTAGATCTCACAGTCATAAGCGAAAACGGGGAAGTCACATTGACCAAAATGTTTTTTTTTCAGTTTTACTTCCATTTTTGATTTGAAGATAGTTGAATGTCTTCGAAATATATGCCAACCTAGCTTGAAGCTTCGAAAGATTTTCGATCTCATGTCGCCAGTCATATTTACAAGTTTGCCAAGATAGATGAATTCACTGTCAGAGTACAGATGTTTATCTTTTAGCTGTACATTTCCTACCGTGCTCCATTTGTTAGACATAAAATTTGTTTTGGTAACGTTTTTGTCGGATCGAATGCCTGATATTCCGAGCCGAGATCCGGTGCAACCGTCTGAAGTTCAAAACCATTTGTCAACAGCACAGTGTCATCTGTAAATGCCAGGCTGTTAAGGCTCTTCCCGTTCTTTCTAATTCCTTTCGCGTCCCAGTCCAATTTGGACACTGCCAATTCCTGGATGGAGTGATAGAACCCTCTGAGAATTGGAAACCCTTGAGTCGGTTTCCCAACATTAAGTTATAGAAGTTTCTTATATACAGTATTTTAATATGGGCCACCTCCATCTCTTGTTCAGCTAATGCTTGCACGGCAGCAGAAGAGCTAACTGAGTCAAAGGCTTTTTCAGAATCCACAAAAACTACACAAAAAGGTATCTGGTATTCGTTTGGTCTGCTTATCACATCAAGGGGGACAAAAATATAATCTATGTGATCGTGTGGGTGCTATTCTGTCATTCTGCGCAACGGATTTTTCTGAGATGTACCCTTTACCCTGTGGCACCTGCAAGATGCAATTTTCACCCCCACACTACTACATAAGTCAGACAGACGCTCCTAACGTTCTAAAGAGAAATGCCTGAAAAACTTTCAGCAATAAATATCTTCTGGAGTCGTTCACTGTAAGGAAATGACACAAAAATTCACAAAATTTCTTACGTAACTAGTGGGATACTTGGGTACTGGAGTAGTGCTAGTTAGTGTAAGAAAAACATGAAACTAACGAAAATTATTATTTCTTTTGTAAAAATTCTGAGAAATCACAATGGCACTTTTACTTATGAACTGAACAAGTTATTTCCGGGTTCTTTTCAGAAAGTGAAGTTACCTCTTAAGGACAGGATTCGCTAATGAAATTTCTATACAAAGTTTAAGATTGTCATTGACTTCGCAGAATGGCTGAGAGCCGCTCCTACTCAACTTGAATAATTATCCGTTAGAATGTTGCTAGGTACGGTCGAGGCTGTCACGTGTGAAATGCAGTGAAGTGTACTGTTGTGGAGGAAATATGGGGCTCGCAAGAGCTGTAGCGCAAAATACCGTAAGCTGCGATGACTGCTGTCTGCGCCGCTCGCTGCTGACAAATAAGATAACTCTCGTTCTATCTGGATTGACCTTTGCCAATCAAACTCTCCCTACGCCTTGATGAAGTCAAGGACTCCTATTCGCCCCTAGTCTAACTATTGGCGTGGTACACTGGTCAGATAACCAGTCCACCACGATACCACTCAAAATTCGCTCGCAGGCGTTTAACTATAACTCTGTCCGTTCACACCGCACAATAAGTGTGGCGGCCAACACAGTGAATAATGCTTAATCGCATGGACTCGATATAGAGTCGCACTCTGATTCGCTCTCGACAGAGGTGCTCTCCCAGTGAAGTACTGAGGAGAGACTTGTTCCTCACTCTTTGAGTACACGTACGAGCGCGCATGCTCTCGTTACGTGTTCTCGCTCCAAGAGCAACAACGAAACAGCCCCTCTCCACGCCAGACATGAAGGGGTATATCTTTTGGTCTCTTCCATTACTCCTTCAGCTCAAGGCATCAGGAATATCGTCTGCCAATCAGCATTGCTCTTCTAAAACAGGAGAATGACGTTTCGTTTAAGGCGACCAATCCGGAAATCTGTAGCATCGGTATTTGGCGTTTGCTGTCTCCCTGTGAAAACCTCTGAAACTGCGTGCTATGTTTGTAAAGAATGCATAGGCTGGGCGCTCCAACACAATGTAGTGGAATTTGCTTTTAAGCCGAACACGGGGTCGGTCTGCCCTTTCACTTGGGCAAACACTGTCTGCTCCACGGGCGGTCACCGTCCGACATAGATAGGCTGAATCGTCCTCTGAAGCCTCTCGGCGTGTGGCCCGCCTCTCCCGAACTAAAAGCTCTTGTGACTGTCGTGTCTTGAATGTGTGTGTACGCCAGCCTCGAGTATCTCAACCCTGGTGCGCACTTGTTATTTGCGTATCGTTTACATGAATTCATACAACATTGACTTTATCTTATCGAGTTTGGGTTCGAATGAAGCGTCTTGATGTGCGGAATATGATTGTGAGGGCGGAACATTTAAGCAATGAAGGTCAGGAGATCACAACGTCTTACATCTAGCATGCTGAAACTGCTGCGGAATCCAGCCTGCTGAATGGGTTGAGCTGCGTCAAGGATGGAACTCATACGATTTAACAGTATTAATCAAAAATTTTGTACAAAAGGTGGATACTGCTTATAGGAAGGTAGTTTATTATATCGTGAATGCTTCGTTTATTGTGGAGCAGTGTTATCACAGCTTTGTTCCATGAAGCTGTAACTGATGCACAGTCAATACACGACGTTAAGTTTTTTGACAAGTACTCGTAAGTTTACTCACCAGCAAACTTCAGAATATCAACAGGCAATTCAGCATAGCCAGGAGAAGTGCCCTTTTTTAAGTTATCAACAGCGTATTTGACTTCTGGAGGAAATATGTCTGGAACTTTGGTGCATTGCAGAGGTCAGGTAATGTTGTTTTCTTTTGCATACAGATGACTAAAAATTGAAACTTTTTCCTGTTTATCTGTGACACTCCCATTGTTTCCACCACTGCAATAACCTGTTTCTGGCCAGTCAAGAGCTTTCGTTTAGCTTTATTTAAGATTATTTTGTTAACTAAACTGGATTTATAATAGTGAACTCCAGTTACAAACGCAGTGATACTGATTCGAAGGTCTTGGATTTTTTTCGGTCAACATTAGCATCCAGTCGCTTTTATTTTATTTATCCCTGTGGCTTTCGATTCATTGCAGCATTTATAGTCAGCAGCACTGAATGCTGGTGAGTGTCGTGAGAGCTTGTGTCACGCGTGATGTGTGTGTTGTCGTCAGTATTGATAATGAAGATGACGCTGATGATGAAAGAAGCGGGAGGGTGAAACACGGTGCCGACACATAGGCTTCTCCTTTCAAATTGCATGAAGGCAAAAGCCATAGTAATCAACACCACCGCATGTCAACATGCAACATCAATCACTGCAACAGAGGTGTCGAGAAACCCAAGATACTGACGCAGTATCTGGTGATAAGTTTTTCACCATCATCTGTATCTGTATCTGACATTCTCAGTTCCTGTCAGCTACACTCTGTGTATGTTTCCCTTTATGTGATGTACAGTACTCATGCTCTTACTTGTATTGATTACCAGTATATTTGTATTTATTGTTTGTGCCGTGTAAAAGAAATATTGTGAAAGCTGCATGATGAAACCTCTTTTCAAGGTGACCATTCCCTGAGGGCAATGCTTCTTGATGTGCGTAGGAAGAGCATAGCCAATCTTTGTTCAGTTGTCATGAATGTCAGTCAGCTTTAAACAGTTGAAGCAGTAAGAAGAAATGAAAACACAATAAATAATGTTTAATTGGCTCGGATGGAAGAATATGGAAACAAGAAAGCCACTTGAAGTTCGCGCCATGATGTGGTACAAGGTGTCCAAATTTAATGCGGTGGGAATGCTGCGAGTTGGGAGACAGTGAATAGTCGAATTTTTTGTTAAAGAGGGTATAAACTTTCACTATTTGAGCTATTGTAAGTTGTGAGGCAAAGAGAGAATCACAACCCCCCCCCACCAACTCCTGATGACATCAAGGATTTTCCCCAGCCTGCACATGGATCCCTGGCAGGAAATTCAAATTTGTTGGCAGGAATATCTTCTGACCTAGCTCACAACACCACCACTAGAGGGCGCTGTTGGCCATCACTACCCCCACCACCATCCCTTCCCTATTACACCACACCCCCTTCCTTCCTTCACTTGTGAGGGAACTTCAGTCTGGGCTGAGCCATCGGACAGGATGGAGGTAAGTCTTTATTATTTTGTACACAGTGTGGAACATTGTTTATTTAAACAATATGAGTTGCCATTGATTGAACTCTACTCTGTACTTCCATCCAATTTCGTCAATAACTTCTATGTGTGGAGTGGATATTTTTGCTATTAGTCTGTCACTGGAGAGTTCCTCCAGCCATTCTAGCCAATAACCCTACATGGGAAGGATGGGTGGTAACGACAATAAAACAGCAAGCTATCACTGAAGTAAGTGGAGTAGCCTTCTGCCAATCTACAAGTGAATAGCTGCTGCTGGGACGAACATAAGGACAGGTGTTAAAATATTAGAACAGAAACCCACTGTCCCACTGTGCCTGTTTTTTTTTTCCTTTATTGCATTTCGAGTGGGTGGCAGCAGCGTAATATGCTGCTCTACTGCCTACAGAAAAATTGAAAAACATAATGAGAGTATAAACAAACAAGAAAAAAGGCGATAAAACGGGGACATTATAAAAACTGTAAAATGGCGGAAAGTTGTAGAATTTGAAATATAAAAACACTGCAGTGATGATGCGGATGAAGACACACAATAAGTAGACAGGCACAATTTAAAAAAAACAAGGTGACAGTCTGGTTTCTGTTCCCACGAGATAAAAAACACAACTAGTGACAGTATGGTGGCTGTTCACAACACTGACAGGGGACGCACAACACTGAACACTCACTTAAAACATCACTATACAGGTAACAAAGCAGCATATGAGGGGCGGGGGGGGGGGGGGGACAGGACCCAGACGGATGAGGGGAAAAACGGGGGGAGGAGAGGAAAAGAAGAAAGGGTGTGCTGATGGAGGGAGAGGACATAGAAAATGGTGGAAGGGGCAGGGCGAACACAAGAAGGAGTGGGAAAGGCAGTGGAGGGGAGATCAAAAAGGACTCAAGGGAGAGAAGGGAGGCAGAGAGAGGGTACATGGGGAAAAAACAGGATGGAAGGGGGAGGAAGAGGGAGCCCGGGAAAAGGAAAGAGGAAGGGTAGGGGAGGTGGGGATTAGAGTTGATGGAAGAGAACTGTGCCGGTAACAGCTTGCCCCTATACACAGGACTCCCATAGCAACATCATTTCAGAATGAGTTGCAAGCCGCATTCTAGCCAACAGAAACATGGGAAGTATATTGTACAATATCTTTTACAAATGTATGAACATGGTATCTCAAGACGAAAAAGAAAACTGACCAGCCACATTCAGTCACCTCCAGTGTAGTCCAGCCTCATCTACCGAATACTCTGTGTACCTGAAGAGCCAGCAGCTGTCACACACTACGAGTCAAGCGCCAGCGGTTTGGGTGTATACAGTAGTTTCATGCCTGATATAGACCCACCAGCTTAAAAAAACCGAAACAGGGATGTTATTTTGTCAATACACCTCTCATTTATCACGTGGAAATGTAGATTTCTCCTTTTTATACGAGTTATTTTCGAAGATAGAAGAAATGACCATACATGCGTTTTTGCATCGCTAAAGTAAGGTTACTTGTTAAGAAAACCCTGTACAACACTATGGCATAGGCTGTATTTGCTCTAAGTATTTTCTCATCAGGTACAAAAATATCTTTTCTTATCTGTTACGTCCTGCATCACAGGACTAGAATATTAAACTCATTTTTGGCTCATGTCGGAGTGCTTGGAGCATGCCCTATCTCTGTCACAGACTGCCTGCTCACTTTCGAACTCTCTCTTAAATTAAACAAATGTCTCATCATATACGAAGTCTCTGAAACTAACAACACAGAGAAGATGTAAATATCTGGTTTATACTGTGTATCACTTTCATAATTCGGTAATGTGGCTGATAACCGCTTCAACTGTTGAATCGTATCCGTGGTACTCTCACACTCACTTCCACCGGCCCTGCGGCACGTCATTGATATTAAATGGATTGGCTGACTAATTAATTTGATTATGAGAATTCCTTAGCATGGTGAGTAATTTTTTCCTGCAGTCGGATTACACTCGCCAGGTGACCATTGGAGACACTTCCGTGACATCTCTGAAGGCTTCCACAGGCTAGGTAGGCAGTTCCTCTGGGACCAAAATGGGTGGTAACTGTGTTAGCTGAAGACATCCAACGCTAATTGCGTTCTGTCTCTCGGTTGTCTTGTCATGTTGGTTGAAGTAAGTCACTTAGAATTCTGGTATACTGCTCCCAAACTAATCCTGTTGAGACATGTCGGTGTGGGTCCCAAATATGCACGAGTCTGCAGACCTAGACTTCCTTCAGAATATAGCACTACACAAGCGTTCCTATTGGCTCCTGCCAAATTAGTGGGCAGAGGGTCGAGAACTCAAATGGAAATGTCTGGGGGGGGGGGGGGGGGGGGGAGGGGGAGATGATGTTCTTTTCGAAGAACACTATTGAGAACTGACACTTGAAGCTGACTGCCGCCAACATATAATTTGCATAAGGACCCTGAAGATAAGATACTAAAAACAGCGCTCATACAGAGACATATAGATAGTCATCTTCTCTCTCTGTATTTGAGAATGGAATAGTAAAGGGAATGACTAGCAGTGGTACTGGATACCCTCCACTACACACCTTATGATGGCTTCCAAAGTAGGCATATAGATGTAAATGAAGACAACCTATTAGGATGTTACTCCTTCCATTTATAGGCAACAAAACTCATAGAAGAATATTGTCTCTTATTTATCGAGGAAACAAAAGACAGAACTTATGCTGCTGATTGTCTCTTTGTACAAATCTTCGTATTATCCCCTAATTTTCTCATTGCAGCCATTTCGCGAGATGTATGTGAGGGGTTGCAATATGTTTGCCCACAACACATAAAAAACGGTATAGAGCTTACCTCTCAACTCGCCTTTCGTCACACAATCACTTACCTGCCGTATTCTCACAAATCTTTGAGTCTTCAATGTATAGCGTTTGCATCTACCTGATTTCGACGAGTAAGCGGTGTCTTCCCCCCCCCCCCCCCCCCCCCCCCCCCCCATTTACAGACCACTGCTAATTCTCTCGAAATACCACGACGCTCCAGCAGCATTGCTCCATTAGTTAGATGACCATCTAGCCCTCTGCCTGTCATTGGCTAGGTAGAGAGCTAACACAATGAGAAAAATAGCACACTAACATACAGGAGGAAATTCATAACCATACAGAGTATACATGGGCTACAGAAAGAAATTGAGAAGTGTAACACCTATAATTCATCAATATTAAATCTCTTTATCGCATCCCTATGACTGCCACGCTAGAAATACGACAGCATAATGGTGCCCAAGTCTTCGACAGCACAGCCCCCCCCTCCCCCCCCCACTCTCTCTTTCTCTCTCTCTCTCTCTCTCTCTCTCTCTCCCCCTCTCTCTCTCCCTCTCTCTCTCTCCCCTTGTTATTTTTGTAACACACAGCTGAATAAAACTACGAACTATAAAAACTTCGCTAATGTCACCTGGTAGATATCTCAATAAGATTTTAATGCATGTCTCTCTTCTGATATATTGGAAAACAAATACCATCTATGTGTTGACATCGACCATATGTGGTGACCCCATTAAATATAAATGTATTGATCCACTGGACCAGGTGACCTTCCATCGAAGTCGCTTCCACGACGAGCCTGTGTAAAGTTTTGTTGCCTTTGTAGGAAGAAGACTATATCGACTATCAGTCACAAGGAGAGGGTTCTTATGGTGTTGTCTCATGAGCAGTTTGATACATTGTTTTTTGCTATAACACATCGAAGCATTGTGTGATTACAGCTGTGTACACTATCAAGCATTTTGTTTCTTTATCATGGCTTCAAGGTCTGTGTCAGGTGCTAAACCAACATCAACATGTTTAGATCCATTGGCTCTCACAGAAAGGTGGACATCCCATGGTGTAAACTGCACTCCTCCCATAACACAGGATGGCTGAAATAAAAAGATGGAAGAGGTGTTTATTATTGATATAAATATGGAAGACATCGCAATCTATGGAAACTGGAAGAGATTGTGGCGTTATGGAACGTTTCCAAACAGCTGTCTGGAGGTGATGACTTCTATATTTAATCTCGTCTTCTATAGTGACAGGGTGGCAGATGTCTTGGTGTTCCATTTCGAAGAGATGAAACAGCTTGGATTCCTCACATTGCAGCCATGTACATCATCACTATTTCGGTGACAGCCACCCTTGGAAGGCGTCGTTCCCACCAAGACTCTCTCCGTCTCAAAGTAGTGTCAGATATTATTATGTGGTAATCGACAGCGCACCAGTGGATGGATAGGAAGGAAAAGATATCGTCTATACCCCCGCCGGCGAAACATTGCACTTGACAGTTCGCTTTTTGTCTAGTTAGGTTGGCTATACTGTAATAACCATGTTGCAACAGCAGCCTCTATACACACAGCAGACGATACAGTTTTCCGTCCAGTCTCGTAAATGCAAGCGATTGAGCAATTACAGTGTATATAAAAACTCGTTTTTAGTTGTACTACAATGACAGGAAGTAAACAACCGTATAATAATGCATGTAAAAGCATAACAATGCGCACCCTTTCGATAACGGAGCAAAGAAATACAAAAAACAAGCATCTGACGACTGGTACTTTAAAATCAATAATGTACGTAGTTTACAAAATAAATAATAACCGAGTTTGCAATAAATAACCAATATTATTAAATTTTCACTCACCAATTTACAGCGATAATGGCGCAATTCCATCCAGCTCGCCATCGTCACTGTTGTCCGATTCATCGCCAAAACCGTCTTCGTCGTCGTCATCAGCAAGACAAATCATTAATTGTTCATGGCCACTGATAATGCCTACTATTGTCTGTGCTGCTCGTATAAGCTTCTCGACGTGCTCTACTTTTTTTCTCCATGAGGCTGCATCCACAGTCACAAGAGCTTCATGCAACAGCTTTTCCACCTCTGTTATTGTAAAAGACTTGTTGTTGTTCCTTACATACATTTTTACATCACTCCATATTAACTCAATAGGGTTGAAATGGCAGTGATATGGTGGCAGCCTTATTACAGTATGACCCTGCTCCTTGGCAATTTCGTCTACTACATATGTAGGTGTCGTAGGCTTATTTTCTTTAACAAGAGAATATAACAGAACCTTTGTCATACTCATATCCGCTGTAATATTTCGAGCCTGTAACCACTGCACCATAACTTCTTTCCGATCATTTGTGGTTGGGGCTTTGTTCTGTATCACCGTATGATATGGAGCATTGTCCATTACAATTGTTGTAGGGACAGGAAATTGTTTTAAAAGGTTCCTGAACCACTCAACAAATCGCGTGTGATCCATATCTTCATGGTAATCACCAGTCTTTTTTGATCTAAAAACTAAAAGTGCGTCAGGAACAAAACCACTGGAGGAGCCTGCACGGACCACAATTAATCTAGCTCCTCTTCCCGTCGGCTGATGGCCGCTACTGCTGGGTGTGTTATCCGTCCAACATTTACTGACAGCTTCCCCGGCATTAACCCACGTTTCGTCTAGCCAAATTATGGAATGAATGTCTCTGCCCACAATTTTGTGCACGAAAATGCTACGAGCGGTAACAATATGTGCCCTCTCTAACAGTACTTTGCGTCTGTCTAGCGTTTTGTAACGGAAACCCATATTTTTTAGCACAATTTTTAGTGATGTTTTACCACCCCTGAAGAGTTCACTTTCTTTTAAAGAGATTAATAACTTAGCTACAGTCTGATACTCTTTTCTGCTGTAGTAAGCATAAACATGCCTACGAATTGCATCAGTCTGGAAAGAATCTAAATCTGTGATAGGACTAGGCCGCTTTTTCTTCTTTCCCGGGGTTGATAAAAATGTATTATTTGATCCAGACAGCTCGGAATCATTACGGCTCACTCCAGTATCTTCCAAGTTTTGTAGTAATACTCCCTTACTTACTACGGTTCTTGCACTAATTGCAAGAGTTTTCGACGTACGTTCCACCACTTTGTCGACAGGAATTGATGGCTGTCCATGAATCTTTACGTAGTTTTTCTCCTGCTCGTAAAACTCACGAGTTCTGCGTAGCAACTCCAGTGCCTGGCTGTTTAGCGGCACCCCTCGACGCAAAGGATTGTCACTAGGTGAACGAAGTCTTTTCGGTGGCATTTTCCAAGTATGTAAACTCAACGTAACAAAAGTCACAACGATATAGCACACAGTACAACGAAAACACGCGGTAAACAACATACAATTCACGTTGTACACACATTCACTAAACAAAGCCGGCAACGCGGGAACTTTGACGTCACAGCACGTAACAGCAGTGCTCACTACGCTGTGATTGGCTGGCGCCCCACGCTGAACGCCTAGCGCCTATCGTTTTTCACTTGTTAGGCTAGGTGCAAATTGAGACGCGTATAGCACGTGTGGCGCGACGCAGCGCAGCGCGCGTTTTTGTAACATCACAGGTTCAAATGGGACCGCGCAAATTGCGACGCGACGCGACTGGGACGCGACACGCGCCTGCGCCAGATCGCGCGGCGTTGTGGTTGAGGCACAGTTTCTCGCGCCGCGCGTCGCGCTTGCCTCGCTAGCACCGTGGGAAATTTGAGGCGGGGAGTGCAAAAGTAGCCCGACCATATGCTCACATCGGAACGGCGCATATCAGCATTGGTAGTATTGCCAATACGATAAATTTTGCCTTACTGTGTACTGAATTTTATTGCCTTTGGGTAGTGTTTCGTTTTTCGCCATTTAAACGCTCCAGCTTTCTTCGTTAGCACGATATACTTTTCTATTATTTATATCCGCATAGTTTTGTTTTGTTTTTCTTCTGTCAAGAAAAATGTATACTTCAGTAACTGATGAGCCATTGGCCGCTGGAATTGCACCATATGCCTCCGCGATGTTTTCAGATCGCAAGAAGGGACAGAGGGTAGTGAATAAGGAAGCAAGGAATATTATAAAATCATGTGATTAAGAATCAAGGCAGGAAAGTAAAGCAAGGTTATATTCTCGCTGCCTAGTAAGCTAGCGTATCTGTACGATCTGTTACAAAAATTTAGAAAGGGATAATCTCTACAGGTGTGATCCCTTTGTGCTTGTGGTAAAAAGCGTCCAAGATCTGAAGTATAGAAGTTTCACTGTGATTACTCTGATATGGATGTAATAAAGTAATACAACACACTGTACTAGATTCATGTGAACAACATATTTCCACTGCAAGCTAGAAACATTCGAAAAGCAGTCACAAATAACAATGTTTTAATTGGTTCGCCGTGATGAGAAAAAGCATTTCAATTGTTGCATGGACATTATCAGCATTAATAAACTAATTATACAACAACAGGCTACACAAATGAAGAAAATGGTCGGTATTATTACGAAAGTAGGAATATACTAAAAGAGTGTTATGATTAGATATATTTAATTTGTTGAAATGTGCTGCTGACAAAGGCAGATCTACTTTCATGACAATGTTTTTCGAACTCCATCTCACAAGGCACACATAGCTAGCTTGTGCATTCCTGTCGCGCGCATTATCCTTCGCTGCTGACGATACACTGACCATTGTGTTGTGCGACAGATCAATTGTTTATTTTTCTCAATAACAACTATTTTATTCGCGATCACGCATTGTCAGTTTGGCAAGCCCTAGGTGAGTAAACAGTATCTGGCATGTGCCTATCATTCCGCCTGAAGGAACGATCGTCATTGTTTTAATACTGCTCAGATCAAGGGAAGGAATAAAATCCTTTGTTAAGTTTCCATTCCAGTCGCTCAGTGTTAAAAATACGATGGGTTACGGGGATTCCACCAAAATTCCAACAGAATTGTCAATCTGTTTTTGTGTGAGTTGTTAACCTTTTTTCATTCGAAGAAGCATCACCATTTATGAGTAAAGGCCACATTTCTCTTGGTGACTGGTTTAATTGTACTTCCTTTGTCACAATTTAATTTGCCAAATTCATCTCACAGCAGCTATTGAGACAGAATTCCGAAACGGAGGGCCTCATTAAACAAGTAATTGGCAATCACAGAGCTCAATAACTTACGAAAAACCTCATAGTATCGGTTTGCAGTAACATAAAAGAAGAAATTTCATGTTTATTTCCATACTAGGAAGCTCTTGTTTCGCTAGCTGTCGATAACTTAAAAAAATACAGTCACTGGAGTGAAATAAATAAAAAAAGAAGTATAAGTAGTGATATATCGCCATAGATAAGAAAGTTTCGTGTGTTTAATAATTGGCAAAACACTCTCCTCCTTGTGTGCTATCATTCGCCAAACTTTCGTTTCGATGTCTCGAGCGGTTTAGGAGATACGAGAGATGTTGCGAGTATTTCATTCTCGCGGGTGTGAGATCGGAAGTGAGCGCGCTACATGGGATCCATTTTCTCGAGATCGGAGGCAGAGATCTCCTCCCAAGTCTAAACAAAAATTCAGCAAGTTAGCTAAATTTCATACGCAGCAACATATGGTGTAATACGCACCAAACGCAAAATCATAGCGACCCCTAATTTTCGTTGCAAACTTTTTGAGTTTTGCGTAGTGTCTTACTAAAATGTGTACATCACAATAAGAATGGTCATTAGCGAGGTGATGGGCACTTCGTCACGAAGCTGACATATAACGCTACAAGTAAGGCAAAAATCATATATTTTTCAGAGAATAGTTTCTGTAAAATCGTTTGAGAAAGATAACAGGTTGCGCGCGCTTCGGTTCAGTCAGCGCAGAGCTTCGCCAGTCGACGCGTGCGAAGTTGGTGTACGCGTCGCAATATGCGCTGGACCCGGGTGACCCGTGCGGTACGTGCGTGTCGCGCTGTGGTGTCGTGTCACGTCACACGTGCTATACGCTTCTCAATTTGCGCCTAGCCTTACTCTGTTACGCTGCCAACTTCATACGCAAACGTCAAGTGCAATGTTTCAGCGGCCCGGGTATATATGGGACGATGTACAGTAGAGCGTCGATTATCCGAACGTCGGTCAACCGAACGACGGCTTAACCGAACTGTGTACTCGCTCGCACCTGTTACTCTCCCACCCTACCGTCCATAATCCCCCTCACTCCCAAACCAAGTTTCCCACAGTAGTCGCCGCACCGGGCCACCGCTGGCGGAACATTGCTTCTAATGGGGCCTTCACAAGGCGCTGCTGACCGGCCAAGCCGCCAGTCGCTGTCTTTCAACAATCAGCACACTTCTGTCGGCTTGGCACTGGCAGTAGAAGTAGCGGCAGTATCAAAGCTGTTCACAGCAACAGCTGCGCCAGCTTAGAGTTGAGGCGTGCCGCTCCGCGCAGTTTGAAGGATTGCGCGCCCCGAAGAAGAGCTTCTCACGGTGCAAACAGTCACCTTCTGTTCTCTGTTACGACCACTTGGTGCTGCTGCGTGAAGAAGTGAACTTGACGATACAAAATGCTTAAACGTAAACGACCTTTCTATGAGGTTAGAAGAAGGTGAATCTGCAACCACTTTATCCAATGAGTAAAAGGTGGGGAAGTCGACAATTACGGATATAAAAAAATAAAAGACGAGCATAGCAAATTTTATAGCTATGCTTGATTCTACTGATGGATCAACAAGCCGTAAAACTATGAAGCTATCACTAAACCACTGCTCCACTTCTTTGAAAGTACCATATATTGCATTTAAAATGTTGATTGTTGACTGTGCAGTACGTCCATTCATGGTTAATTCTCGGACATATACACCAAAGTATACTAGACAATGTCCTATACCGATGCAGTTAGGTTATCAACATATGTGTAGCACTTCGACCACGGGGCTGAATGTACGATTGTAATTGACCGGCGTCCCCAATGTGGATGGGAGTCATAGAGTATTCTCGCATTCAGAGCATAAAATTGGAGGTTGAAAGATGTGCCCACACTGTCTTTGACCAGCCCTCTCTGCAACACTGACGCCGATTTAATTTGCAACTGACAACAAGTAGGAGGATACTATACCTGCCACATTCCACATCTCCTGAAGGAACAGAACAAGCTGAGTCCGTAACTGCTGTTCAGAAAAGACTGCCCCGTACAAATCTTACTCATGGTATACGATCTCTCCAGATGCGTGCATGTCTAGGAGGTTAGCACTTCTTATAGGTGTACAGTACACATGAGAGAGTTGTGGTGATATAACGGACAGTTAAGAAAAATTTTTGGTTATGCGTGATGAAGCTCCATACGGACGGAGTTTGAAACGTTTTAAGTGAATCGACTGTGCTATCAATTCTGAAGTATTGTTCTAGTGGCGGGGATCAGTACAAGAAGGTAGTAGCTAGTACACATGAGAGAGTTGTGGTGATATAACGGACAGTTAAGAAAAAATTTTTGGTTATGCGTGATGAAGCTCCATACGGACGGAGTTTGAAACGTTTTAAGTGAATCGACTGTGCTATCAATTCTGAAGTATTGTTCTAGTGGCGGGGATCAGTACAAGAAGGTAGTAGCAAGAGCGAAATGATCGTAGAATATAAACACACACCTGTAAGGCCACAAAGTTCTACACTTAAAGACGCTGTAATGTTAAAGGCATGTGGCTTCTGAAACGTTAGTCATGTGGAGTGCAGTGCTGTTAATACTCAAATGCAGGACATATACGTCCGACATCTGACATACATCTACCCTGCAAGTTTTCTGTCCCACTGACTACAGTGGCAAACTTTTAAGTTCCGTCTTTTGTTTTCTCGATAAATAAGAGACAACATTGTTCCGTGGGTTTTGTGTGCCTATAAATGAATTAAGTGACAGCTTAATAGGTAGTGTAAATTTATATCTATATGCTTACTTCGCAAGCCTTTGTATGGTGTGTGGTGGGGGGTATGAGTACTAGTCATTTCCTTTCCTCGCAAATACAACGAGGGAAAAAGACTGTCTATGTGTTGCCTTGTGAGCGCTAATTTCTCGTATCTTATCTTCATGCTCCTTATGCGAAATCTATGTAGGTGGGAGTCAGCTTCAAATGTCGGTTCACGGTGGTGTTGCTTGAAAAGAACATAGTCTTCCGTCTAGGGATTCAGATTTGAGTTCCAGAATCATCTGCCCACTAATTTGGGGGAGCCAATAGGAACGCTTCTATAGGACTGTATTCTGAGGGAAACCTAGGTCTACAGACTCGTAAACATATTGGGTTCAAATGGCTCTGAGCACTATGGGACTCAACTGCTGAGGTCATTAGTCCCCTAGAACTTAGAACTAGTTAAACCTAACTAACCTAAGGACATCACAAACATCCATGCCCGAGGCAGGATTCGAACCTGCGACCGTAGCGGTCTTGCGGTTCCAGACTGCAGCGCCTTTAACCGCACGGCCACTTCGGCCGGCACATATTGGGGGTTACGGGGGTGGAGAAGAAAGTGAAACATCCTACTTCCATCATAGACCAGCAGGGTTCAGCAGGATTAATTCGGGAGCAGTATGCCAGAATTCTAAATGACTGACTTCCACCAGCTTGATAAGACAACCGAGAGACAGAACACAATTAGCGTTGATTGTCTTCAGCCATTTGACTGCGGTTACCGCCCATTTTGTTCTCAGAAGAAGTGACTACCTCGCCTGTGGGAAGCCTCCAGATGTGTCAATCAAGCGTCTGCAGTGGTTACCTGGCGAGTATAATCAAACTGCAGAAAAAAAATACTCACCATGTAGAGGGACTCTCATGATCAACTTAGCCAGTCCATTTGATATCAATGACGCGCCGCTGGGCGCATGGAAGCAAAGGTGAGAGAACCACGGATTTGATTCAAGAATTAAAGTGGTAATCAGGCGTTTTTCCGTTGTCGCGACCTACACAGTAAGAGAAGGTCATCATAACAAAATTAGCTATTTTATCGAATTTGTACAATGATACGTAGTATGAACCAGTTATCATCTTCTCTGTGCTATTACCTTGAGAGACTAAGTATGTGGCCAGACATTTGTTTAATTTAAGAGAGAGTTAGAAAGTGAGGAGGCATCCTGTGACAGGAGGTAGAGCTCTTAGCACTCCGTCATGAGCCAAAAATTAGTTAAATATTCTGGTCCCTTCTGTGGAATAGTCGCGACGACAAGAATGACTACATAGTGAACTATTGGCCACACTGTAGTCGGACAGCACAACGTTCAACATGTACCTCTTGTGGATCGTAATAAGATTTAACTACCTGCACTACATGTCAAAGTGGTTCTTATGAAACAGTTTGTTGCATCGACGGATAAAACAAATCGTGGTTTTCAGTACCTAAAAGGCAAGTTTGGAAATATGAAAACTGACTCAAAGCTAAAAGCACGAGTCTTCGTTGGACCAGAAAAACGAAAGTTAGTTCGAGATCCGCAATTCAGATCGGAGCTCACGGGACGAGAACTAGCAGCCGGGGCCCATTTGTGCTTGTCGTGCACAACTTTCTGGAGAACCGCAGAGCAGACAACTATGCAGAAATTGTGGACAACTTCCAGCACCTCGGTTGCCGAATTCCACTAAATATGCATTTCTTGCATTCGCATCTCATCTTCTTTCCGTCAGAAACGGGAGTCGTGGGCGACAAGCACGGTGAAAGATTCCACCAGGAGATGACCCACCATGGAATCAAGATATCAATCCAAAAATAATGGGGGATTACTGTTGGTTTTTGCAGAGAACGACAAATAATGTTCACAGGTGGAAAGCAAGAAGATCTACACACTTTGAAACCAGGCCATTCTCAGTCTTAGTGTAAATAAGGGTCCCTGACTCATTTCATAGATAAACAAACATTTATAATTCATTTCTTAATTATAATGTTTAGTGTTTGCAACCCAAAGTACGCACATTAATTTCCCTAAAATTTCTCACATTTGCAATTCAACGTAGTTAATAACATTACCATTGATACCACCTACACGTACATAATTTTTTTCCCTGACGTGCCACAGCAAATCCGACTGCAGTTCTTTATTCAGCGCATATGAATTACTATAACGAACGCATTTTGAACTCAGTAGCGTATGATACGAACTGCTCTGACACAAAAACGAAAGCTGATCCACCTTACGTAATTATACGTAAACAGATACAACAATTTTAAATCGCATTTCACCTCATTTATGTGTGATTTAACTGACAAAGTAACTTGATGAAATTGTTATAAAATGTATTACTTCTTATGATAAGCGCACAGAAACGTGAGTTTCAAGACACCACGGTGACACACTCGGCATGTCGAACAATGTCTATACGAACGACAACAGAGATCATTTAACACGCTACCTTGCTATACCACTTTTACCAATGTATCTTGATCAAATCAAATGGCTCTGAGCACTATGGGACTTATCATCTGATGTCATCAGTGCCCTAGAACTTAGAACTACTTAAACCTAACTAACCTAAGGACATAACACACATCCATGCCCGAAGCAGGATTCGAACCTGCGACCGTAGCGGTCGCGCGGTTCTAGACTGATGCGCCTAGAACTGCTCGGCCACACCGGCCGGCATCTTGATCAAAGTATCTTGTATCCTGTATCAATGTATCTTGTATCTTTGATCATTCCGCCATCGTGCGACATTTGCATGTAGTAGGGAAGGTTCAAAAATCGCGTGTGTGGGTACCGCATGTTCTAAGCCAAAACACAAAAATCAGGCATCTCGTGGTTGTGCGGTAGCGTTCTCGCTTCCCACGCCCGGGTTCCCGGGTTCGATTCCCGGCGGGGTCAGGGATTTTCTCTGCCTCGTGATGGCTGGGTGTTGTGTGTGATGTCCTTAGGTTAGTTAGGTTTAAGTAGTTCTAAGTTCTAGGGGACTGATGACCATAGATGTTAAGTCCCATAGTGCTCAGAGCCACAAAAATCAGTGGGGTGTCCATATGTGCATCTCTGCTTGTTCATCAATTGGCTCGTAAACAACACCGACCGTCCCTATCCTGCATCGTCACTGGTAACTAGGAATCGTGTCTTTGCGCTAACATAAGGAAAGGAAAGGAATGATTGAGCCTAAACAAAGCAGCAACTCCTCGTATAGAGACCCTCAGGCATCCACAAAAGATTATGTTATGCATCTGGTGGAACAGCTATGGTTGCGATGTACTACGAATTGCTTCCCTTGGTGTAACCATCGCTGCTGACATTTATTGTCAACAACTGAGACGTCTTGCAGACGCAATCGAAGAACAAAGACCAGCAAGACTTCGTCAAGTGATGCTACTCCACGATAGCGCTATACAGCAGTCGGGTTGGAAGTGATTCCGCACGTGATCTTGCGCCCTCAGATTTTCCCTTTTTGTTATGGTGTAAAGTCAAGCGCCGGCACGCCAATCGGAAACGATAGAGAAGAGAAGGCTGTGAGAAGACGTCAGCCAATCGCACGCTGACCGACCCCCCCCCCCCCTTTAGGACGACAACGCAACAGCAGCGGCCTCTATGCTAAGAGGACATAAGCGCCACGCCCGACTGGTCACGGCTAGTTCTACAGCACCTTCAAGACTAGTGACTTGTATAGCAGTGACTTTGGAATTGTTATACTGAAAAGATTACTTATTTGTCTCTAGCCATTTGGTTGCGACACATCTATGTAGTTCTCAAAGTTAAGTATTGTCATTTGCTTTTCGTAATCAAGCTCATTAATACGATTTGTTTGAATTGTCGTCTAGCAATCCGAGAAAGTAGGTTTCGTAGACACCCTATATTCGACGACTGGGCAGGATTTTACACCGCTCTCTATCGAGCAACCTTCAAGAAACTTCCTTTCCGGATGAAAACGCGCTCCGAACGTGGCTCGAAGAATGAGATTTTCACTCTGCAGCGGAGTGTGCGCTGATATGGAACTTCCTGGCAGATTAAAACTGTGTGCCGGACCGAGACTCGAACTCGGGACCTTTGTCTTTCGTGGGCAAATGCTCAACCATCTGAGCTACCCAAGCACGACTCACGCCCCGTCCTCACAGCTTTACTTCTGCCAGTACCTCGTCTCCTACCTTCCAAACTTTACAGAAGCTCTCCTGCGAATCTTGCAGGACTAGCACTCCTGAAAGACAGGATATTGCGGAAACATGTCTTAGCCACAGCCTAGGGGATGTTTCCAGAATGAGATTTTCACTCTTCAGCGGAGTGTGCGCTGATATGAAACTTCCTGGCAGATTAAAACCGTGTGCCGGACCGAGACTCGAACTCGGGACCTTTGCCGTTCGAGGGCAAGTGCTCAACCAAGCAGAAGAGCTTCTGTAAAGTTTGGAAGGTAGGAGACGAGGTACTGGCGGAAGTAAAGCTGTGAGGACGGGGCGTGAGTCGTGGTTGGATAGCTCAGATGATTGAGCACTTGCCCGCGAAAGGCAAAGGTCCCGAGTTCTAGTCTCGGTCCGGCACACAGTTTTACCTGCCAGGCAGTTTCATGGCCCGAAGAGTTCTTCCCCTCAAACCCACGTGATTTCTATAGTTGCTCCGAGCGAGGTTCGGCAGTGGTTAGCACACTGGACTCGCATTCGGGAGGACGACTGCTCAAATCCGCGTCCAGCCATCTTGATTTAGGTCTTCCGTGAAATACCTAAATCGCTTCAGGCAAATGCTTTTGAAAGGACACGGCCGACTTCCATCCTTCCCTAATCCCATGGGACCGTGACCTCACTGTATGGTCCCCTCATCCAGATCAACCAACTAACCAATCAACCCACGAACCAACCTAGTCGCGGAATCGAAAAGTCACCCCACTGTTGGCAGAATGTTGTAAACAATGAACGAAAATTCACCGATTGTCTGCGCATCGGCACTGCAGTTGCTCAGTAGACACCAGTATATAATAAAATAAAACCTTTTTCAGCGTCAAGACTAGTTCTTAGTGTATGCTAAATAGACAAATATTTCCAAATGTTTGAGTAGTTGTATTATCAGTAAGCTCTATTGGGCGCGTTTTGATTCTAGTGTGGCCATCTTGACCACTAACATAAACTTCTCATTCGTAAAATCTAAGCTCAAGGCTGAGGAGAATACGAGGCCATTACTGGGTGAAATGTATAAAAGGCATCCTGAAAGATTCTTTCGCATAGAACACAGCTGGTGGCATGTGCCGAAGCTTCGTGAAAACTGTGAACGATCTTAAAAGACTTGCAGGCTTACGGGGGCGGGTGACTTTGAGTGTTTATATCCGGTGTCCTCACACAAATCAATACGGGGCGATATACGGCGTCCTAAGGCAAACAAAGCCAGGTTCATAACATTTGCGTTTACAATTTGAGGTGGCGCCTGCGGTAATGGTTGTAATGAGACGCCAATCAAGCCCCAGGGACGCCGCGATCGCCGGTGTCTGCGTGATCCCGCTCTTCTTCTGCGTGCGTACTCCCGAGACCAACGTACGGTGTGTGGAGGAGGGTGCATGTTGTATCATAACTGTTTGTTGCCTTGCGATCCATTCGCGAATGGACTTTCTCTGGGTTTTTTCCCCCTAAAACCCATTACGCGAAAAGTTTTGAAAGAAGGCACACGTTATTCCACGAGATTTGGTGATTTTAGCAGGCTGATGTTGACATCTTGTATCGATTTTTCGGCTGACAACCAGCCAGTAAATTCACGTGATTGGCTCTTTGTCCATAGAGACATTAAGGTAAGAATTCATCATCGTCCGGCTGGAAACCCGTAACCTCATTTTCCCATTACTCCGAGAAAACTTCAAGATACACAAAGAACACATCCCTGTATTCGATTTGGAACGTGTTCTTTCGAAATTTTCAGCGTAAGGCTCTAGCAGTGCCTTCGTTGTAGTGCTCCCTAGACGACTTGGCTGAATATTTCTGTCACACTCAAACTGTGTAAACGAACATTGTGTGAATGCTCGCTGGTCATGTTTGAATCTTCTCATCGTCTTCCATTAGTTCAGTTTGTGAAAAATCGCAGGCAACAGAACAATAACTAGGAACTGGTCGAACGGGGGTTTTGAAGGTGGCCTCCTTCGAGAGTAAAGATGCGTGGCTTCTGCCTCCTCGACAATAAGACCGTGTGGTGTCTCGTCGTCACGGAGGTATAATAGGGGAGTTATCATGACGACACAAACTTGAAGTCAGCTTCCCCCATTTAGTACCCCGAAACTTTACCTTCTGGTGGAAGTGTACTGATTAAAAAACATCAGCTTGCATTACTTACAGTTGTACTAGTCGCTCTGATTATAGTCTAAAATGTAAACGGATTACATTTCATTTGTAAGTAGGTTCATTCAGGCGTTATCTTCCTTTATATACATTAATTTTGCTTTCCTCGGTGGCCGAGCGGTTCTAGGCGCTTCAGTCTGGAACCGCGCGACTGCTACGGTCGCAGGTTCGAATCCTGCCTCGGGCATGGATGTGTGTGATGTCCTTAGGTTAGTTAGGTTTAAGTAGTTCTAAGTTCTAGGGGACTGATGACAGATGTTAAGTCTCATAATGCTCAGACCCATTTGAACCACACATTAATTTTAGTTGCTGTAGTGGTTTTATTTGACCTTCGAGTTCCTATCAAAACAAATCGAAGAGGGCTCTGGTTGAACGCTGTGAGAAGGAGAGATAAGAAATCGTTCAGATACAGCAAAATATGCTCTCAGCAATTTTGGGAACAGGATATTCCGTATTTAAGGAAAACGTTAGATTGCGAAAGTAACCTTTTCACCTCACATACTTCGCTTTTTGATTATTCGAAACGTGTAACAAAAAGAAACCTACATTAACCCAACCAAATGCATCGCATTACTGGATTAAATACGCCTTTAAGACCAGAAAAACGTCTGGAAATGCCTTCCTGACAGTGTGTTATTCACGACAGAATTGAAATACTTAATGTTTAAAGCAATTTCTGTGTGACAATACAGAAATTAAGGACAAGAAGCAATTGTAAACGGTAGTCTGCAAATGTTAGGAGCTGCTAATATGGCGGCACCAGCAATTTAGAGTGTAAATCTGTGGCGCCACCTTTCCTTATTATACCTCCACAGTTGACGTGTCGTATTTATTTTACTATTGTATTTTATCTTCTCCAAGTTTGTTGTAAACCACGTAAAAGTTCAGACAGCAAAGAAACTTAGACAAGTCCTATATTCTCTGCTGTGTACCAAAATTTTTCAACGACTAATAATATTAATTTCCATTTTTAGATTTGCACATTCGGCCTTGTACTGCTTTAGAAGGAAAAGATAATAAGATACGCCGAGGACGCATAACAGTTGCGATGAACGTCAAATATATCTGCCGTCAATATGAGTCTTTAAATCGCCGTTGATCGGCACAAAACTTCTACATACAGTTCAAAAATAATTAAGTTCTTATCTCTTGAAGTTGCTTTCAGAGACTACATAGGTCACTAGCCTTTTCTCGTACGACCCAAAAACACCCCTCCAGGCTTCGGTGTGTAATAAAAATTATTATTTGTTCTATCCACAAAATTAATTTCCATCTGCTCCAGAAATTCAATCTATGCATATCCAGTGCAACTTCATCAACTTACAAGGTTCAATAAATATTTATTAGTGTGATATAGGTGTACTACATTGGGATGAAGAAGCCATCCTGATAAACTTTACTACACTCCCAAATACATCATATTAGCCAAAATATCCCTTTGGCCTCACGCTGTATAAAGCCGAACCTGCAAATCTAAAAATGGAAATTACTTGTGTTATTGTTAGTCAATGAAGAACTATGGTACACAGCAGAGAACTTCGACTACACTTCTTTGTTGTCTGAATTGTTAAGCAGTGTTCAATGAACTTGGAGGAGACAAAACATAATAAGTAAAAAGCCTACGACACAACGACACAGAACAACTGGTCGTTCCACCTCAAATCGTGCCATACAGATACAAAACAGCTGCGATATTTTCATGTGATTGATAACAAACTCTTTGTTAGGAACAGGAGTGCTATTAACAGTATCACTCCGCCGGCATTGTGGCCTAGTTTACATCATATGTTAAATATGTTCGACGACGCTAAGATGATTTTTTGTATATTTTATCACGATGCCACTATGGCTTTATTATATTTGGACATTTTATAAAACAGAACTGAATATGGTCATTGCTGACCGAAACCGGTAGTCTAAGGACCAAAAGTTTTGTGATTATTGAGGGCAATAAAAGAAATTACTCTACACTTTCTAGATCACTGCGCCCATGTCGCAGTTTGTGAATACACAATAGCACCTCGTTTTAAGAGAAGCAGAGAAAGCTGATTACTTTTATGCCAACATATTTGGCTGTAGGTAGCGGCAGACATTATTTAGGAGTGCGAATGAGGTAGGGTTTGAGTATGGGGATAAGAAATTTAGAGAAAATGTTTTACAGCCGCAAGTCTTGCAACAACATTGTTTGACAGATGTGTTGAAGTTTTTTGGAAACCAGTATAGTAATGTTATTATCAAGAAAGTGAAAGTGTATATTAATAATATTGATCTACGCACTGAAAGAATCAGAACTGATAAAGATGCTAACAAAACATGTTATGATGAAGAAGGATAAATAGAGAGGTATAAGATAGTATAAGTTTAAAGAAGTATAAGTTTAAAGAATTTTCATCACATAGATTTGAATACACAAATGTTAGGCGGAAACAATATGGTAAACATAACTAATCGGTACTTGCAACGATGTCTGAACGTAAGAATTCCATTCCAGTGGGTGAACTTGTTGATTATATAACACTTGAAGAAAAGTGTAAACGTGAAAATACATTATTTAAAGAAACTCCAGCTACATACGTAAGGAGGCATATTTGTTAGTGAAGCACAGCCTAACAGAAGATAACAAAGAATGATCAATGACTAAAATATTAACATATGGTATAACAGCAAAAAAGTTTTTAACATTTTGTAAAATGAATTCAAAGACTGAATGGTAAAATGACGTATTCTTTGCAGTGAATGGCCGTCATGGACCTATTATTTCCGATCTGGGGCGATCCTCGCCACTTTGCGGACGGCGATCGCTTGGCTTTCTTATCTCCCGACGATTTTCATGCGAAAAATATAGGTTTACTATTTAATGGCAACCGCATCAATCGAAGCGTCGCTCGTCTAGAGTTGGACTTGGTGTGGTTTGATAAACCTAACATACAGGAACGTTTTTTGTTTAATAACACATACACATTTTTTGTTAATGCACAATGTAGGCAGTACGATATAAGGAAAGTACACTATGGGTCTCGGGTAGTGATCTCTCTGCAGGGAAGAAAATACGAGTATGATGCTGTTGTGTGGGGAGCATCACTGGTTGCACATGAATAATCCCCGGTCGCTGTGAACGAGTGAATTAGCCGAAAGGTCTAAAGGGTATGGGAATGTGGGAGGAGGGAACAGTATACTGTAGGCTGCAGGGCCTTTATGGGTGGATGTTTTAGAGCGTTAGGTGGGCTTAGCTTAAGATTAGAAAGGGATGTGGGTCTTAATAAACCTCATCATCCCAGTCACTTCCCAAGCTCAAGCTGTAACCGCTTCACACTACTATACAAGCTTAAGCTATATCCACTTCACACTATTACACTCCATACCTCGCACATGCACCCTTATAATACACATTCTACCAGAAGCGTAGGCAGTAAGGAACTAGCTAAACTAATGTGTCTAGTCGGCTGAAAAAAAGTGGTTGGTTCTGGCTGTAGGTTGTCTTTATATTTAATTGGAAAATAGTGTCGGGCAGCGATAGTTATTTGAGACAGAATGTGTCGCGAAGGAGAAATGTTGCGAAGTGAATGATGTCTTCAGCCGTAGGTAGAGGACGAAGAGAATTGTTTGGTTGCAGGGGAACCCCAGCTAATCAGACGGGTACAACGAGTTCTCTGGTTTTATTGCTGAAGGCTTTGATTTGTCTTGCCATCGCTATTTGGCAAGGATGTAAAAGAGAAATTTATCAGGCACTCAGGCTAACATCCTAACGGTCCTAAGCTGCTGATTGCCGTACATACAGAAAAACCGAATGAATAACTGACGAAGTGCAAGATGAAAATGACGAAAGGTAAGCAGCTGTTTTGGCCTTTTCCTTAGTACTGGAAGGAAGAGTAAAGAGATAGGACATCGGTCGCATTTGTGGATCTGGAGAAAGCCTTTGACATTGTAACATGGAATAAAATGCCCAAAACCGCGAGATGTATGGCGGAAACTAAGTTGGAAATAATTCAACTGGGAAAACAAAATTCTAATTAAGAATAGTGTGTTGACAGATCTCAGCTTGTAATCACTGCCATTTCGCTGGTACATTGAGGAAGCAATACACAAAGACTAATAAATCTTCTGAATAAGTGGTAACATGCTTGGGGAACAGATATCAAAGTTAAGTTTAGTTGACGATGTGGCCCCTTTTAGGCGAAAGGGAAGAAGACTTAAAATAAATATTTAATGGAATAGGAAGGCTACTTGCGCAGAATTTGGATTAAGGATAGAAACAACATCGATGAAAGTAACGATGAGGAGCACATAGGAGAACAGTGAGCTGCTAAAGGAACAGTAGAAAAAGAATGAAAGAATTCTACCTATAGATAAATATTACACAAGATGGGAGAAGCAAGAGAAACGCGGCAAAGTGATTTTTCTTCTTTTATTGGCAATTGGTCATCATCTTTCACCGATCCAACCAGGAGAATATTGGCTAGTAAGAAAGCGTCTTTTCAATAAGAGAACTATGCTGATGTCTGAAACTGTAGGTCTGGTCCAGAGAATAGTAAGGGATCCAAATCTTATCCACTGAAAAATCTGAGATAAAGAAAGAGATTTTTTTAAAATTTGTAACATGCGAGGGACGTTCAGAATTAAGTGCACAGTTTAACCCTCGCAGTATACCTCTTGCAGGTATTGTAATCTTGTAAGTAACTTTATATTTTAAAATTTCGACAAAATATTTATTGTTTCTAATTAATTCTTATACCTAATTCCAAAAATGTTTTAAAGTTTTCAGTTAAATTTGACACAAAAATTTAAGTCTCAGTAGTAGATGTCACTTTCCCCAATGATCGGCATATTGAATATTTTCAGGTTCAGGCTCTTACTTACACATCAGTATCTCTCTAAAAATTACGTTGAGAGTTAAAGTCAGTAACAATTAACGAAATTTACATTTTTTAAAAATTTTTTCAGGGTGGGCTTAAAGTACCTCCCCCTGTCCTTGGTAGTACAAGTTACTGAGAACGTGTTGATGCTGCTAAGAGAATGCTAAAAGATATTGTCATGTTCTAAACCCTACTAACACAACAACACCTCTTTACAAAAGATTGTTCTTAATACAAATCAACAACAATTAGCGAATTCAGTTTTTCAAAATTTTTTATAGGTAGGCATAAAGTATCTCCACCCCCTTGGTAATTATCGTTACGAAAAATACGTTGCTATTGCTACAGTTAATTATGAACTGAGAAACCAGCAGAAATAATGGGAGAGGAAAGAAATGTGTAAGATATCTTTGCCAAAATGGAGGTCGGTGGGGCACCCTAAAGTATCTTGATATGGGTATTGTAACAAAAGGATATATTATAGGAGCAGACACAAATTATGATTTGAAAACTATTTATTGAGCTCTCCGGTATAGAAGGTGAGCAAAGATGTGAATATAAGTGCAGTAAGGGAAGAATCAACAATGATCAACGACATGAGGATGCAGAAGGCAATGGAAACCACTGCATTAAAGACACGTAACGTGTATCCACAGGACATGTGGCCTGTAATTGAAGAAGTGTCATGATGATCTCTCCATTGGCAAAAGATTCCGGAATAGTCCCCCATTCGGATCTCCGGGAGGGGACTGCCAAGGGGGAGGTTACCACGAGAAAAAGATTGAATAATCAACGAAAGGATAACGTTCTACGAGTCGGGGCGTGGAATGTCAGAAGTTTGAACGTGGTAGGGAAACTAGAAAATCTGAAAAGGGAAATACAAAGGCTCAATCTAGATATAGTAGGGATCCGTGAAGTGAAGTGGAAGGAAGACAAGGATTTCTGGTCAGATGAGTATCGGGTAATATCAACAGCAGCAGAAAATGGTAGAACAGGTGTAGGATTCGTTATGAATAGGAAGGTAGAGCGAGGGTGTGTTACTGTGAACAATTCAGTGACCGCGTTGTTCTAATCAGAATCGACAGCAGACCAACACCGACAACGATAGTTCAGGTATACATGCCGACGTCGCAAGCTGAAGATGAACAGATAGAGAAAGTGTATGAGGATATTGAAAGGGTAATGCAGTATGTAAAGGGGGACGAAAATCTAATAGTCATGGGCGACTGGAATGCAGTTGTAGGGGAAGGAGTAGAAGAAAAGGTTACAGGAGAATATGGGCTTGGGACAAGGAATGAAAGAGGAGAAAGACTAATTGAGTTCTGTAACAAGTTTCAGCTAGTAATAGCGAATACCCTGTTCAAGATTCACAAGAGGAGGAGGTATACTTGGAAAAGGCCGGGAGATACGGGAAGATTTCAATTAGATTACAGCATGGTCAGACAGAGATTCCGAAATCAGATACTGGATTGTAAGGCGTACCCAGGAGCAGATATAGACTCAGATCACAATATAGTAGTGATGAAGAGTAGGCTAAAGTTCAAGACATTAGTCAGGAAGAATCAATACGCAAAGAAGTGGGATACGGAAGTACTAAGGAATGACGAGATACGTTTGAAGTTCTCTAACGCTATAGATACAGCAATAAGGAATAGCGCAGTAGGCAGTACAGTTGAAGAGGAATGGACATCTCTAAAAAGGGCCATCACAGAAGTTGGGAAGGAAAACATAGGTACAAAGAAGGTAGCTGCGAAGAAACCATGGCTAACAGAAGAAATACTTCAGTTGATTGATGAAAGGAGGAAGTACAAACATATTCCGGGAAAATCAGGAATACAGAAATACAAGTCGCTGAGGAATGAAATAAATAGGAAGTGCAGGGAAGCTAAGACGAAATGGCTGCAGGAAAAATGTGAAGACATCGAAAAAGATATGTCGGAAGGACAGACTCAGCATACAGGAAAGTCAAAACAACCTTTGGTGACATTAAAAGCATCGGTGGCAACATTAAGAGTGCAACGGGAATTCCACTGTTAAATGCAGAGGAGAGAGCAGATAGGTGGAAAGAATACATTAAAAGCCTCTATGAGGGTGAAGATTTGTCTGATGTGATAGAAGAAGAAACAGGAGTCGATTTAGAATAGATAGGGGATCCAGTATTAGAATCGGAATTTAAAAGAGCTTTGGAGGACTTACGGTCAAATAAGGCAGAAGGGATAGATAACATTCCATCAGAATTTCTAAAATCATTGGGGGAAGTGGCAACAAAACGACTATTCACGTTGGTGTGTAGAATATATGAGTCTGGCGATATACCATCTGACTTTCGGAAAAGCATCATCCACACAATTCCGAAGACGGCAAGAGGTGACAAGTTCGAGAATTATCGCACAATCAGCATAACAGCTCATGCATCGAAGCTGCTTACAAGAATAATATACAGAAGAATGGAAAAGAAAATTGAGAATGCGCTAGGTGACGATCAGTTTGGCTTTAGGAAAAGTAAAGGGACGAGAGAGGCAATTCTGACGTTACGGCTAATAATGGAAGCAAGGCTAAAGAAAAATCAAAACACTTTCATAGGATTTGTCGACCTGGAAAAAGTGTTCGACAATATAAAATGGTGCAAGCTGTTCGAGATTCTGAAAAAAGTAGGGGTAAGCTATAGGGAGAGACGGATCATATACAATATGTACAACAACCAAGAGGGAATAATAAGAGTGGACGATCAAGAACGAAGTGCTCGTACTAAGAAAGGTGTAAGACAAGGCTGTAGCCTTTCGCCCCTACTCTTCAATCTGTACATCGAGGAAGCAATGATGGCAACAAAAGAAATGTTCAGGAGTGGAATTAAAATACAGGGTGAAAGGATGTCAATTATCCGATTCGCTGATGACATTGCTATCCTGAGTGAAAGTGAAGAAGAATTAAATGATCTGCTGAACGGAATGAACAGTCTAATGAGTACACAGTATGGTTTGAGAGTAAATCGGAGAAAGACGAAGGTAATGAGAAGTAGTAGAAATGAGAACAGCGAGAAACTTAACATCAGGATTGATGGTCGCGAAGTCAATGAAGTTAAGGAATTCTGCTACCTAGGCAGTAAAATAACCAATGATGGATGGAGCAAGGAGGACATCAAAAGCAGACTCGCTATGGCAAAAAAGGCATTTCTGGCCAAGAGAAGTCTACTAATATCAAATACTGGCCTTAATTTGAGGAAGAAATTTCTGAGGATGTACGTCTGGAGTACAGCATTGTATGGTAGTGAAACATGGACAGTGAAAAAACCGGAACAGAAGAGAATCGAAGCATTTGAGATGTGGTGCTATAGACGAATGTTGAAAATTAGGTGGACTGATAAGGTAAGGAATGAGGAGGTTGTACGCAGAATCGGAGAGGAAAGGAATATGTGGAAAACACTGATAAGGAGAAGGGACAGGATGATAGGACATCTGCAAAGATATGAGGGAATGACTTCCTTGGTACTAGAGGGAGCTGTAGAGGGCAAAAACTGTAGAGGAAGGCAGAGATTGGAATACGTCAAGCAAATAATTGAGGACGTAGGTTGCAAGTGCTACTCTGAGATGAAGAGGTTAGCACAGGAAAAGAAAAAAAAAAAAAAGGGGAAGAAACGCATAAGGGTTTTAAGCCATTCAATGATGTGATGTGGTCTGCAGTCTCAAAACTGGTCTAATAAAGCTGTTCATGTCAGTCTAACCTGCCCAACACTGTTCGTCTCTGCGTAATTACTACAACCTGTATCCAACTGAACCCTCTTACTGTCGCCAAGCCTTGGTCTCCCTCTGCAATTTTTAGCTCAATACTTCTCTCTACTATCAAATTGGCTATTCGTTGATGCATCATGGTGTTTCCTATCAATCGATCCCTTCTTTTAGTCCAGACTCGCCCAGTCTTTAGAATTCTTCTGCAGTATCGCATTTCAAAAGCATCTTTTGTCTTTGCGACTGAACTACGTATCGTCCACGATCCACGTTTGCACATGGCTACACTCCAGATAAATACCTTCGGAAGAGATATCCTGATACTTAAATTTACATTCGATTTTAACAAATTTATCTTTTTTCAGAAACGCTTTACTTGCTATGCCAGTCTACTTCATTCCATTATCCTGGTTTTACTTTTTTATATTCCTGTTATAATTTCTTTTCAAGACGCTGTTCTTTCTGTTCAGTGAATCGTCTATTACAGTGTTAGAGAAACCTTAACTTTTTTTTCTTCTCCCTGAACTTTAATTCAGTTTCCAAATTTCTGCTTGGTTTCCTTTACAGTTTGCTAAATACACAGACTGAATAACACCCGACATAAGCAATAATCCTGATTCGCTCCCTTCTGAACTACGAGGGCAGTTCAATAAGTAATGCAACACATTTTTTTTCTCGGCCAATTTTGGTTGAAAAAACCGGAAATTTCTTGTGAAATATTTTCAAACATTCCCGCTTCGTCTCGTATAGTTTCATTGACTTCCGACAGGTGGCAGCGCTGTACGGAGCTGTTAAAATGGCGTCTGTAACGGATGTGCGTTGCAAACAACGAGCAGTGATCGAGTTTCTTTTGGCGGAAAACCAGGGCATCTCAGATATTCATAGGCGCTTGCAGAATGTCTACGGTGATCTGGCAGTGGACAAAAGCACGGTGAGTCGTTGGGCAAAGCGTGTGTCATCATCGCCGCAAGGTCAAGCAAGACTGTCTGATCTCCCGCGTGCGGGCCGGCCGTGCACAGCTGTGACTCCTGCAATGGCGGAGCGTGCGAACACACTCGTTCGAGATGATCGACGGATCACCATCAAACAACTCAGTGCTCAACTTGACATCTCTGTTGGTAGTGCTGTCACAATTGTTCACCAGTTGGGATATTCAAAGGTTTGTTCCCGCTGGGTCCCTCGTTGTCTAACCGAACACCATAAAGAGCAAAGGAGAACCATCTGTGCGGAATTGCTTGCTCGTCATGTGGCTGAGGGTGACAATTTACTGTCAAAGATTGTTACAGGCGATGAAACATGGGTTCATCACTTCGAACCTGAAACAAAACGGCAATCAATGGAGTGGCGCCACACCCACTCCCCTACCAAGAAAAAGTTTAAAGCCATACCCTCAGCCGGTAAAGTCATGGTTACAGTCTTCTGGGACGCTGAAGGGGTTATTCTGTTCGATGTCCTTCCCCATGGTCAAACGATCAACTCTGAAGTGTATTGTGCTACTCTTCAGAAATTGAAGAAACGACTTCAGCGTGTTCGTAGGCACAAAAATCTGAACGAACTTCTCCTTCTTCATGACAACGCAAGACCTCACACAAGTCTTCGCACACGAGAGGAGCTCACAAAACTTCAGTGGACTGTTCTTCCTCATGCACCCTACATCCCCGATCTCGCACCGTCGGATTTCCATATGTTTGGCCCAATGAAGGACGCAATCCGTGGGAGGCACTACGCGGATGATGAAGAAGTTATTGATGCAGTACGACGTTGGCTCCGACATCGACCAGTGGAATGGTACCGTGCAGTCATACAGGCCCTCATTTCAAGGTGGCGTAAGGCCGTAGCATTGAATGGAGATTACGTTGAAAAATAGTGTTGTGTAGCTAAAAGATTGGGGAATAACATGGTGTATTTCAATGCTGAATAAAACAACCCCTGTTTCAGAAAAAAAATGTGTTGCATTACTTATTGAACTGCCCTCGTAATTATTTCCTTTCGTGCCCTATGGTTTTCATAGCTGCTACTGGTTTATGTTCAAGTTACAGATAACCTTTCGCTCCTTGTATCATATCCCTGCTACTTCCATAATTTCAAAAAGTGTATTCCAGTCAACATTGTTAAAAGCATATAGGACTGATGCCCTCTGCAAACTGCTATAATACATTGTTGTTGTTGCTGAGTTCTTCAGTCCAAAGACTGGTTTGATGCAGCTCTCCGAGCTACTCTATCCTGCGCAAGCCTCTTCATCTCCGAGGGACTATTGAAACTTACATCCTTCTGAATCTGCTTATTGTTTTCATCTCTTGGTCTCTACGAGTTTTATCCACCACACTTCCCCCCAATACCAAATTGGTGATGCTTTGATGTCTCACAATGTGTCCCATCAACCGATCCCTTCTTTTGGTCAAGTTGTACCACAGACTTCTTGTCTTCGCATATCTGTTCAGTACCTCCTCGTCACTTACGTGATCTAACCGTATAATCTTCCAACATTCTTCTGTAGCACCACATTCCGAAAGCTTCTGTTCTCTTTTTGTCTAAAATGTTTACCGTTTATGTTTCACTTCTGTACATCGTTACACTGCAGACAAATACTTTCAGAAAAGACTTCCTATCAGTTAAATCTATGTCCGATGTTAACAAATTGCTCTTCTTCAGAAATGCTTTTTTTTGCTTTTCCCAGTTTACATTTTTTATTTTTCTCTACTTCGGCCATCATCAGATATTTTGCTGCCCAAATAGCACTACTCGCCTACTATTTTAAGTGTCTAATTCCATTAGCATCACCTGATTTAATTCGACTACATTCCATTATCCTTGTTTTGCTTTTGTTGGTGTTCATCTTATATACTCCTTTCAAGACACTGTCTCTTCCGTTCAAATGCTCTCCCAAGTCCTTTTCTGTCTGACGGAATTACAGTGTCATCAGCAGTCCTCAGAGTTTCCTTTTTCTTGAACTTTAATTCATACTCCAAATTTTTCTTTGGTTTCCATGTTCAATGTACAAATTGAATAACATCTGGGATAGGCTACAACCCTGTCTCACTCCCCTCTCAACCACTGCTTCCCTTTCATGCCCCTCGATTCTTATAACTGCCATCTGGTTCTTATACAATCTGTAAACGGCCTTTCGCTCCCTGTATTTTACCCCCTGCTACCTTCAGAGTTTCAAATAGAGTATTCCAGCCAACATTGTCAAAAGCTTTCACTAAGTCTACAAATGCTAGAAACGTAGGTTTGCCTTTCCTTAATCTATCTCCTAAGATAAGTCGTAGGATCAGTATTGCCTCGCGTGTTCATACATTTCTCCGGAATCCATACTGATCTTCCGAGAGGTCAGCTTCTACCACTTTTTCCATACTTCTGTAAAGAATTCTGATTAGCATTTTGCAACCATGACTTATTAAACTGACAGCTGGGTAATTTTCACACCTGTCAGCAACTGCTTGCTTTGGGACTGGAATTAATATATTCTTTTTCAAGTCTGAGAGTATTTCGCCTGTCTCATACATCTTGCTCACCGGATGCTAGACTTTTATCACGGCTGGCTTTCCCAAGGTTATCAGTAATTCTGACGGAATATCGCCTACCCACGGGGCCTTGTTTCGACTTAGATCTTTCAGAGCTATATCAAATTCTTCTTGCTGTACCGTATCTCCCATCTCATCTTCATCTACGTCCACTTCTGTTTCTACAACATTGCCCTCAAGTTCATATCCCTTATATAGACAGTTTATATGCTCCTTCCACCTTTCAGCTTCCCCTTCTTTCCTTAGGACTGGTTTTCTATCTGAGCTCTTGATATTCATACAGCTGCTTCTCTTTTCTCCAAAGGCCTTTTTAATTTTCCTGTAGGCATTAGCTATCTCTCCCCTGTGTAATATGCTTCTAAATCCTTACATTTGTCCTCCAACCATTCCTGCTTAGCCCTTTTGCACTTCCTGTCAATCCCATTTTTGAACGTTTGTATTCCCTTTCACCTGCTTCATTTTCTGCATTTTTATATTTTCTCTTTCATCAATTAAATTCAAAATCTCTTGTACTCGTATTATCCAAGGTTTTCTACTAGGTCTTCTCTTTTCCTTATCTGATCCTCAGCTGCCTTCGCTATTTCATCACTTAAAGCTACCCATTCGTCTTCTACTGCATTCCTTTCCCTTGTTCTAGTCAACCGTTGCCTAATACTCTCTCTGAAACTCTCAGCAATCTCTGGTTGTTTCAAAACATCAGGGTCCCATCTCCTTTATTTTCTACCTTTTAGCAATTTCTTTAGCTTTAATCTACAATTCAGAACCAATAACGTGTTGCCAGAATTGTCATTTGTCCTTGGAAATGTCTTACAATTTAAAATCTAGTTCGGGGAGGTCTCTCTTGCCGTTGTATAATCAATTTGAAACATTCCGGAGTCTCCGGCTATCTTCCACGTATACAAATTCCTTTCATCATGGTAAACCAAGTGTTAGCTATGATTAAAGTATGCGGAAAATACTACCAGGCAGTTTCCTCTTTCATCCCCCCCCCCCCCCCCCCCCGGTCCATATTACTGAGCGAGGTGGCGCAGTGGTTAGCACATTGGACTCGCATTCGTGAGGATGATGGTTCAATCCCGCGTGCGGCTATCCTGATTTAGGTTTACCGTGATTTCCCTAAAATCGCTACAGGCATATGCCGGGATGGTTCCCGTGCAAGAGCACGGCCGACTTCCTTCCCTAATCCGATGAGACGGATGACCTCACTGTTTGGTATCTGCCCCCAAGACAACCCCACCCAACCAGTCCATATTCACCTACAATTTTTCCTTCTCTTCCTTTTCTTCCTACCGAATTCCAGCCCCCCATCGCAGTTAAGTAGTTAATACATTATTACATTATATACCGTAAGTACTTACATTGTTATGAGGCCTCTGTGGTGTCTTCCAGTTTTCTCAGTTGATTGTAGCATTAAACAGCAGTGATGAACACAGTTTTGTGGAACACATTTATTTTGATACATTTTCCAGTCAGTTATAAACTGTATAAAAATAAATGTCCATCAGTCAAACTGCGTTTGTTCGCAGCTGAAGACCCATGACTTAAAACACCATTAAAAACAATTTAACTTTCATTCAAGTCCATTGGCTGTGAGCCATACAAATACACACAATAGAAAATAAGAAAAGGCAGTGCAGCTAACGGCGCTCAGAAGTTTCGAGGGTTGGCCAGCACTTGAATTACTAACGTTCACGTAGGTGAGACAGGCAGTCGGCCCAACCATTCTCGATCCGACAACCCAACCAACATTTAGTCAAAGGACCCACTTGTGCTCCACTCGACCAGCACACAATCGGGAGTTCAATGCAAACGTAAAAGGCATTGACGCTCACAAGCAAGCATACATTAAGCTGTTGAACTACACACCGTGCTGGACAGCGACAACACGATGAGGAAAGGACACTGCCTAAATTTACGTCAACGGCTAGGGCAGGTAACCAGAACGTTAACGGCCTCAAGGCAGAAAATTCCGCTGGTGCACTTCAATTGCAAATAACTAAATTCAGTTAGACTGCATCGAACGGTGGCTAAACCTTCGCCAACTCGAACACACACGTTGTTGCTCGTGGGAATGTCCCCACAGCCAACAACGAGAACCAAACGGCACAATGTAAACAGTCTTGACTTGCTGGTAAATTAAATTCAAACTTAACTTTCGTGTCCAGGGTCGGTGAGCCACAGACCTCGGAGCAATGGGAACAGCCCCACACACTCCGACACTGCATAGAGACCACCAGCGGGCCAAACCAAACTGCACCCCACGGAGATTTCCTCCCTGCTCCACGCCAACCGACCGACTGCCCGCACACAGCACAGCCGGAAACTACACTCCTGGAAATGGAAAAAAGAACACATTGACACCGGTGTGTCAGACCCACCATACTTGCTCCGGACACTGCGAGAGGGCTGTACAAGCAATGATCACACGCACGGCACAGCGGACACACCAGGAACCGCGGTGTTGGCCGTCGAATGGCGCTAGCTGCGCAGCATTTGTGCACCGCCGCCGTCAGTGTCAGCCAGTTTGCCGTGGCATACGGAGCTCCATCGCAGTCTTTAACACTGGTAGCATGCCGCGACAGCGTGGACGTGAACCGTATGTGCAGTTGACGGACTTTGAGCGAGGGCGTATAGTGGGCATGCGGGAGGCCGGGTGGACGTACCGCCGAATTGCTCAACACGTGGGGCGTGAGGTCTCCACAGTACATCGATGTTGTCGCCAGTGGTCGGCGGAAGGTGCACGTGCCCGTCGACCTGGGACCGGACCGCAGCGACGCACGGATGCACGCCAAGACCGTAGGATCCTACGCAGTGCCGTAGGGGACCGCACCGCCACTTCCCAGCAAATTAGGGACACTGTTGCTCCTGGAGTATCGGCGAGGACCATTCGCAACCGTCTCCATGAAGCTGGGCTACGGTCCCGCACACCGTTAGGCCGTCTTCCGCTCACGCCCCAACATCGTGCAGCCCGCCTCCAGTGGTGTCGCGACAGGCGTGAATGGAGGGACGAATGGAGACGTGTCGTCTTCAGCGATGAGAGTCGCTTCTGCCTTGGTGCCAATGATGGTCGTATGCGTGTTTGGCGCCGTGCAGGTGAGCGCCACAATCAGGACTGCATACGACCGAGGCACACAGGGCCAACACCCGGTATCATGGTGTGGGGAGCGATCTCCTACACTGGCCGTACACCACTGGTGATCGTCGAGGGGACACTGAATAGTGCACGGTACATCCAAACCGTCATCGAACCCATCGTTCTACCATTCCTAGACCGGCAAGGGAACTTGCTGTTCCAGCAGGACAATGCACGTCCGCATGTATCCCGTGCCACCCAACGTGCTCTAGAAGGTGTAAGTCAACTACCCTGGCCAGCAAGATCTCCGGATCTGTCCCCCATTGAGAATGTTTGGGACTGGATGAAGCGTCGTCTCACGCGGTCTGCACGTCCAGCACGAACGCTGGTCCAACTGAGGCGCCAGGTGGAAATGGCATGGCAAGCCGTTCCACAGGACTACATCCAGCATCTCTACGATCCTCTCCATGGGAGAATAGCAGCCTGCATTGCTGCGAAAGGTGGATATACACTGTACTAGTGCCGACATTGTGCATGCTCTGTTGCCTGTGTCTATGTGCCTGTGGTTCTGTCAGTGTGATCATGTGATGTATCTGACCCCATGAATGTGTCAAAAAAGTTTCCCCTTCCTGGGACAATGAATTCACGGTGTTCTTATTTCAATTTCCAGGAGTGTATAAGCACCAGCTCAAAGATAGCACAAGGTGCGAATATCGATACACACCGCTGCTGCCTCTCACAGAGAGAGTGAACAACAGTATAATCGCAATAACTGTGGGACGCCAAACACAGAATAGGAACTAAGGTTTAAACCAACGCGTACATGAGCCCATCACGACTCACCACGCTTGTACACGATACAGCTTAAGGGTGTAAGTATACTGTCATATCGCTGGCTTAGTTGTGGAGTGTCTTTGCGGGCAGCCGCGTCTGTAGAGAGTCGAGCGCGGGACACGGAACTGTTATGTTGTGTAGTGTGTAGCTCTGCATGTGAGAGGCATTGTTAGTATGGAGCTGAAGTGTTGCTACAAGTGCTATTACAGTAGAGTGATAAAATATGCAAATGGTTCAGAGGAGAATGCATCAAGAAGTAATTTAAAAATGAGCAGTGCTCCTGATAAAGTATATGTGTATCCTCTCGTTGCGTGTCGTACCGTACAGTATCAGTCATCCGCTTCGTGTTCGGTGTCCCACGATGAACTGATGTGAATCAGTAGAAATTAGTTACCATAAAAGAGTGCAATAAAGTGCCAGTGATTTGTAGCGAGCGTGAGAACGTGCGTTCGATCATAGCGTTTCCGTCTTATCAACAATCAGCCGCGCCGCGACGGTTACGCGCACGCTCATACAAGTGACAACTGAAAAATTAACTTTACGAACAGTGCCATGTCATTACTTATGTCAAGGAGGACTGGTACCAAACATTTGTGTATGCGTGACGAGCGTAAGAACTTTCATGCGATCATTCGGCTACCGCATCATCAACAATCACCTGCATCGTGTCGGTTACGCGTACGGTCGTCTGAGTGATTTTGTGGACTGGTAATCATACATTAATTGGGATAAACACTTATGAATTGGAATGTAAACAGTGCAACCTGTGATTTCCATATCGTCTCAGAATATAGTTGTTCATACCAGACGTCGAACAGTGTTGTGTTTTAACGTTGCGTGGCTCCCCTAAACCCGCTTGCATATTTCGATAGACAATTTCAGGCAAGCCAGCAGCGGTGTGGAGCAGAACAATACAACCGCTGCGGGATTATCAGGTACGTGGTGTGGGACAGGGCGCACGGTCTAGAAAAGCAGAAGCGACAACCAGTTTAAGGGTCCCCACCCCACAATTGTACTCCCGGGCGTGTTACAAGGGGACCTACAATCTTTTCCTTAAATCAACAGTCATCTGACAGGTTTGATGTGGCCCGCCACGAATTTCTGTCCTGTGCCAACCTCTTCATCTCAGAGTAGCACTTGCAACCTACGTCCTCAATTGTCTGCTGCATATATTCCAATCTCTGTCTTCTTTTACAGATTTTGCCCTCTACAACTCTCTCTAGTACCATTGAAGTCAGTCCCTGATATCTTAACAGATGTCCTATCACCCTGTCCGTTCTCCTTGTTAATGTTTTCCACATATTCCTTTGCTCTACGATTCTGCGCAGTCCCCTAATTTTCAACATTCGTCTGTAGCACCACATCTCAAATGCTTCGACTCTCTTCTGCTCCGGTTTTACCGCAGCCCATGTTTCACTACCATACAATGCTGTGCTCCAAACGTGTATTCTCAGAAATATCTTTCTGAAATTAAGGCTTGTATTTGATACTAGTAGACTTCTCTTGGCCAGGAATGACCTATTTGCCAGTGCTAGCCTGCTTTTGATGTCCACCTTGCTCCGTCCGTCATTGGTTTATTTTGCTGTCTAGGTATTCCTTAACTTCATCTGCTTCGGACCCATGAGTCCTGATGTTAAGTTTCTGGCTGTTCTCATTTCTGCTGCATCTCATTACTTTCGTCTTTCTTCGATTTACTCTCAATCCATATTCTATACTTATTAGACTGTCCATTCCATTCAGCAGATCATGTAATTCCTCTTCACTTTCACTCAGGATAGCAATGTCATCAGCGAATCATATCATTGATATTTTTCACCTTGAATTTTAATTTGCTCCTGAACCTATCTTATATTTCCATCATTGCTTCTTCGATGAACAGATTGAACAGTAGGGGCGAAAGACTAGATCCCTGTCTTACACCCTTTTTAATCCGAGCATTTCGTTCTTGGTCGTCCGCTCTTATTATTTCCTCTTTGTTCTTGTATATTACCCGTCTCTCTCTATAGCTAACCCATATTTTTCTCAGAATTTCGAACATCTTGCGCCATTTTACAATGTCGAACGCTTTTCCAAGGTCAACAAATCCTATGAATGTGTCTTGATTTTTCTTTAGTCTTGCTCCCATTATCAACCGCAACGTCAGAATGCCTCTCTGGTGCCTTTACCTTTTCTAAAGCCAAACTCCTCGTCATCTAACACATCTTGAATTTTCTTTTCCATTCTTCTGTACACTATTCTTGCCAGCAACTTGGATGGATGGGCTGTTTAGCTGATTGTGCGATAATTCTCGCACTCTTCGGAATTGTGTGGATCATACTTTTCCAAAAGTCAGATGGTACGTCGCCAGACATACACACCAACGAGAATAATCGTTTTGTTGCCACTTTCTCTGACAATTTTTGATATTCTAATGGAATGGGGACTATTCCGGAATCTTTTGCCAACGGAGAGATCATCGTGACACTTTCTTCAATTAAAGGCCACATGTCCTATGGAGACACGTTATGTGTCTTTAAAGCAGTGGTTTCCATTGCTTTCTGCATCCTCATGCCGTTGATCATTGCCGATTCTTCCACCTTTAGGGGCAGTTTCCCACACCAAGGGCAAGATAGTGCCCTGAACCTCTGTCCGCTCCTTCGCCCTCTCTGACAAAGCCGTTGGCCGAATGAGGGTGACTTCTTATGCCGGAAGTCTTCGGCCGCCAATGCTGATAATTAATCAAAATTTGAGCGGTGGCGTTATTGGAACCCGGGACCGAGGACGTTTTGATTATGAATTAAAGACACTACCTCTAGTGATTCAGAAATATTGTTATTGGTAGAGCGTACTGTGATATTCGATTTATTAAAGAATCCTGCATCACGTTGCGATCCCGTTGTGTAGCGGTCAGTTTCGTGGTTTACTGAATTCACAAATTATATCTGAAAATCATTCACTTGAACCGAACATATGCATATAAATATACAGTGAAGAGCCAAAGAAATTGGTACACCTGCCTAATATCGTGCAGGACCCCTCGAGCACTTGGCCTGTCTCGACTAATGTCTGAAGTAGTGCTAGAGGGAAATGACAGCATTAATCCTGCGGGGCTGTCTATAAATCCGTAAGAGTACGAGGGGGTGGAGATCTCTTCTGAACAGCAAGTTGAAAGGCATCCCAGATATGTTCTGTAATGTTCATGTCTGTGGAGTTTGGTGCCCAGTGGAAGTGTTTAAACTCAGAAGAGTGTTCCTGGAGCCACCCTGTAGCAATTCTGGACGTTTGGAGTGTCGCATTGTTCTGCTGGAATTGCCCAAGTCCGTCGGAATGCACAATGGGCATGAATGTATGCAGGTTCAAATGGCTCTGAGCACTATGGGACTTAACTTCTGAGGTCATCAGTCTCCTAGAAAAAAATGGTTCAAATGGCTCTGAGCACTATGGGACTTAACTTCTGAGGTCATCAGTCCCCTAGAACTTAGAACTACTTAAACCTAACTAACCTAAGGACATCACACACGACCATGCCCGAGGCGGGATTAGAACCTGCGACCGTAGCGGTCGCGCGGTTCCAGACTACAGCGCCTAGAACCGCTCGGCCATCCCGGCGGGCAATGGATGCAGGTGATCAGACAGAATGCTCCCGTACGTGTCACCTGTCAGAGCCGTACCTAGACGAATCAGGGGTCCCATATCACTCAAACTGCGTGCGCCCCACACCATTACAGAGCCTCCACCAGCTTGAACATACCCCTGCCGACATGCAGAGTACATGGATTCACGTGGTTGTCTCCACACTCGCACACTTCCATAAACTCGGTACAATTTGAAACGAGACTCGTCCGACCAGGAAACATGTTTCCAGTCATCAACAGTCCAACGCCTGTGTCGACGGGCCCAGGCGAGGCGTAAAGCTTTGCGTAGTGCAGTCATCAAGGGTACACGGGTGGGCCTTCGGCTCCGAAAGCCCATATCGATGATATTTCGTTGAATGGTTTGCACACTGACACTTGTTGATGGCCCAGCGTTGAAATCTGCAGCAATTTGTGGAAGGGTTGCACTTCTGTCACGCTGAACGATTCTCTTCAGTCGTCGTTAGTCCCGTTCTTGCAGGATCTTTTTCTGGCCACAAAGATGTCGGAGATTTGATGTTTTACCGGATTCCTGATATTCACGGCACATTCGTGAAATCCCCAGTTCATCGTTACATCGAAGATGCTGTGTCCCATCGCTTGTGCGCCGACTATAACACCACGTTGAAACTCACTTAAATCTTCATAAACTGCCATTCTGGCGGCAGTGACCGATCTAACAACTGCGCCAGACACTTATTGTCTTATATAGGCGTTGCCGAACGCAGCGCCGTATTCTGCCTGTTTACATACCTTTGTATTTGAATACGTATGCCTGTACCAGTCTCTTTGGCGTTTCAGTGTATAATACAGTGTGACACAGAATAACAGGAATGTTTGAAATGAGTGGTGGCAGCCATAGGCAGGTGGCAGCACTGCGGGTTCGTGACAGCGAGTAAACAGTCCGCCATTTCAGTAATCATGGATCAGTGTAACGGACAACAGCGTGCGTTAGCCATAAAAATGTTTTATAAAAACGATGATAGTTTGGTGGCGGTGCAGAGGGAGTTTCGACGTTTTTATAATTTAGGACACCACGATGCCGTTCCGTCGAAACACGCGATAAAATGATGGATCAATAACTTTGAAAAGACAGGATGTGCCCTCAAGAAGAAACCAACAGGACGACCAAGAAGTGTGCGTTCTCCAGCGAACATTGACGTTGTACGCGAGTCTGTCTTACGGAGGGCATGGCGTTCAATTCATAAGCAAGCAACAGTGGTTGGGAATGTCCCGGAAGAGTGTTGGCAGAAGTTTTCATCTCGATTTAAAATTTCATCCGTACAAACTACAGATGGTGCAACAACTGAAGGACTACGATTACCGGTTACGATTAGGATTCTGTCAACAAATGATAACAAAAATAAAAAATGACGAATTTCTAAACAAGTTGTGGATGTCAGATGAGGCACATTTTCACCTCACAGGTTGTGTGAATAAACAGAACTACCTTTACTGGGCAAACACAAATCCTAATGGCAATCATGAGCGCCCTTTACTCGCTAGTAAAGTGACAGTATGATAGGAGGACGTCATCTAATCGTCGTAATTTAAAAAAAATGATAAATGCCATCAAAGTTTCGCAAAAGGCAAACTTGTAAGGTTCCAACAACTATGAAAGCAATTTCTTTCCTTCATCACTTCTAGTTTTACTGTATTGTGAAAATATTTCCGTTTTTCTGTGTCACCCTGTAGTATGAAGCACAGCGGTTGCAGAGATTGGTAAGTAATAACCATTTTTATTTCCCATGTTCATTTACGCTGGGCATTTTTTCTTAGTAAATTAGTATTTAATCAAATTATTGCCCATTTTTGTTTACCATCTCAGTCTTCTTTCCTCGGTTTTCGTACTTTGCAAACAGAGTTCTACTTACGTATATTAGCACAAATCATCATCATCCTCAGATGGTGGACAGCAATTGGAGCTATCAACAATCGCAGTTAGTTACAGTTAGTCTTCACCAACATGAGGCTAACGTTTTATGCAAGGATTCCACAGAGGAGCCAGCAGCATATTTTAGCTGTGTCCTATAGATACTGCATCAACTCTCACAACAACTTTCTTTAACTGTCTGCAGGAAAAGTCTTCAACGAGAAGTTTCATGTTAAAATTCCTCTCTGTTGTCTCTTACAACTTATCAAAACTTGGACAAGATATTACTTGCATCACATTGGAATGCTCGTATTCTTAGTTGTAACGAACAAATTCTTGATTCAAACAGCTATCATATCATATGCGAATTCATCATCCTACCCCACACGCTTATAAAACATTCTCCCTGTCACATCACAGGAAGATCTGTGAGCTCGAGTATCTGACTTGCACAGTCTGTTGTATTCTACCTCAGGTCTGTAGTACTAGCACCACAAATCTTTTCGTCGCGTACACTGTTCGGTGAAGTTGGCCTTGCTCATTATTGCCTGCCAAGGAAATGTATTCATTGCCATGTCCTTAATCTTCTCTTCTTCTTCGTTGTTCCATTATGGAACGTGGGACAACGGCTGGGATGTATTTCTTGATGCAATAATTTACCAACAGCCGTATGTATTGTAGATATTTATTTTCTGAATTTCTTATGTGCTACCAGTTTCGGCATTACATTGATGCTATCTTCAGGCCCCACACGTCATAGTGGTAAAATCGCTATACACGGAAGGAGCCATATAACTGGATCCGTGAATCAAATCGTTATGCAACAGCTCTTGGTGGTCAGACGGCACAGGCAATCTTCGTGTTGAGTACCAAAGCTGGCCCAGTTGAGTATTCTAGCTGACTCTGTTTCCTGCCTAAGAGTGCAAGCTGCTACAACCTCATTTCTTCCCCTTCTCCAACTGTGAAGTTTGGCATTGTCTGTGCCGCCTGACCACCAAGAGCTGTTGCATAACGATTTGATTCACGGATCCAGCTATATGGGGCCTTCCGTGTATAGCGATTTTACCACTATGACGTGTGGGGCCTGAAGATGGCATCAATGTAATGCCGAAACTGGTAGCACATAAGAAGTTCAGAAAATAAATAGCTATAATACAACGGCTGTTGGTAAATTTTGCATCAAGAAATTAATCTTCTCAGTACATACTTATCACAGCATGGTAACATATTAAAACACTGTTCTGGCCTGAAAGGCGAATTCATTTACACTCTGACAAAAAAAAAAAAAAAATCACGCACCACGGAGAAATAATCCGAACAGAACGGGAACCGGTAGATGGGGTAGAGGTGTACATGTGCAGAAAAACAAATGAGTACAATTTCAGAAAAATTGGATTATGTATTCAAGAAATTTATAAACTGAGCAAGTCAATAACGCGTTGGTCCACCTCTAGCACTTGTAAAAACAGTTATTCGGCTTGGCGTTGATTGATAGAGATGTTGGATGTCCTCCTGAGGGATATCGTCCCAAATTCTGTACAACTGGCGGGTTGGATTGTCAAAATCACGAGATGGTTGGAGGGCCCTGCAAATAACGATCCAAACGTTCTCAACTGGGGAAAGATTCTGAGATCTTGGTGGCCGAGGTAGGGTTTGGTAAGCTCGAAGACAAGCAGAACAACTCTCGAAGTGTGCGGGCGGTTATTGTCCTGCTAAAATGTAAGCCCAGGATGATTTACCGTGAAGGGCAACAAAAGGAGTCTAGAGTATCGTCAACGTAACGCTGTACTATAAGGGTGCCTTAGATGACAATCATGGGGCCTTGCTATGAAAAGAAGTGGCACCCCAGAAACCTTTCCTGGTTGTCGTGCCGTACGGCGGGCGACAGTCAGGTTGGTATACCGCCAGCCTCCAGGGCGTCTCCAGACACGTCTTCGGCCTGGAATCTCATTCACTAGAGCAGAGTCTCGCTTCGAAATGAGCCCTGATGGCTAGCGAAGGCGTTTCTGGAGACGCCCTGTACAGGGCTGGGATACCAAACTGAGTGTCGCTCGCCATACGGCCCGACAACCAGGAGTGATGGTTAGGGTTGCCATTTCTTTTCATATCAGGACCCCTTTGGTTGTCATCCACGTCACTCCAACAGCACAGCGGTGCGTCGACGATACTCTACGCTCCGTTTGGTTGCCCTTCACGTTAAGCCATCCTGGGTTTATATTTCAGCAAGACAATACACGCCCGCACACAGCGACAGTTTCTCCTGCTTCTCTTAGTTGTTGCCAAACACTATCTTCGCCCGCAAGTGCGCCGTATCTTTACCCAACTGAGAACGTTTGGAGCATTATGGACAGGGCCCTCCAACCATCTCTTGTTTCTGACGGTCTAACTCTCCAGTTAGACAGCATTTGGCACGATATCCCTCGGGAGGACATCCAACAACTCTGTCAATCAATGCCATGCCAAACAACTGCTTGAATAATGGCCATAAACGGACCACCGCGTTTTTTACTTGCTCTGTTTGTGAAGCTCTTTCTCTTAAATAAATTGACCAGTTGTTCTGAAACTGTAACCATTTGTGTTTTGTCTGTACATGTTCATCACATCTACCAATTTCCGTCCCATTCGGATAATTCCTTCGTGTTGAGTACCGAAGCTGGCCCAGTTGATTATTCTAGCTGACTCTTATTTCCTGCCAAAGAGTGCAAGCTACCGCAACCTCCTTTCTTCCCCTTCCCCATCTGTGAAGTTTGGATTCCAATTCTATAGCCTCTTGAAGTCCTGCATCGTCACTAAATAGGCACTCAGCTAGATTGACGAGATGGATACCTGTCCTAATGTCATTTATATAGTAGAGTCATACACTTTCCTTTATGGTTCTTCTTTGACCTGATAAAGATCATTCAAAAGCTAAAGAACTTTCACCCATACAAATATATAAATAACAAAGCTACCAAAACAGTAATAATATAGAACAGAAATTAGGGTTTAACATCAAATCTACAGCGAGGTCTCTAGAGACAGAACTCTAATTCAGATATGATTAGGCTGCGAAATGAAATCGTCCGTGTGGTTTTCGAACGAACCATCATGGCAACCGTCTTCATCTATTTAGGGAAATCATAGAAAGCCTAAATCTGGATGAACGTGTAGAGATTTCACATCCAAGTCCAGAGCCTTGACGAACGCGTTATCTGATTGATGTTACACAAACGATACTCAACACGAAGCAATTATCCGAATGGGTCGGAAATTGGTAGATGTGATGAACATGTACAGACAAAAAACAAATGATTACAGTTTCAGAAAAATTGGACAATTTATTTAAGAGATAGAGCTTCACAAACAGAGCAAGTCTTTTGCCTCGTAAGTTGAGGGAACAAAGAACGAGTCAACTTCGTTCTCACGACAAGTACAACTGCCAGGATACTTCACGACAGCTGCGATTTCGGAGGTGTTCGTTCAGATTTCGGATGTAGCCGAAAACAGTGGGTAGTCCTGCCACAATAACTACTGCACGGTGGTTTCATGGGTTTATTTCACTTTTTCCCACACAGTTACACATTTTTTCAGCGTGGTTCAACTACGGAAATATTTTGACCCGTTACAAATAAATGATTGATTCAAAATGTTCCTCAAATCAAACGGCTTTAGTTTTTGCCCAGTTAGCGCAAGAAATATCAGCTTAGAACACGTACCTCTCTACGGCAACGGTAAAATATCAAAAACTGATTGTTCTGCCTGAGAAATTGCTGATCTGATTAAAAGTGCGCATCACCTCACTACAAGGAATTCTTTCAGAGTAATTAAAACATTTTCCGTAAAAGATAAGCTAAGTTCTCCAGCAGCTCGAGGTAGCTAACCTAATTCGAGGTACGTCCAACACATATCACCTCAATTAAAGAATTCGTTTCACAGTAATACAAACGTTCCTCACGAATTTATGTTGGTTAGAATTCGGTGTAGGGACGTCCTTCGATGCAGCCAAACACAAGGTGTGTTCGTACGTGAGTAAATGAACGCAGTGAGTAGATTATCACTAATTTCATTATAACACAGTCATCAATTTCTTAACCCGACGGCGGGAAATTGCATTGGATTACGTAATATTGTGAAAAAGTAAATGAGAGTATCTGTGTTGAACCAACGCGATAAGAATAAATTTCGTTTATCACTCAGTTTCAGCATGTTTCTGTAATAAATTTATCGCTGATGAATCATTATGATCTTACATAAAATACAACCTCAAGAATAGCACCAGCAGGCGGATAATCTCACGGCTTACAGGACATACTATTCTGGTTTATCACTGGTAACTTAATGACTGGGTGTACCGTTCTTGAGAGTTTTCCGTTAATTAATTACGTGCAGTGATAGGTTTATTGCTCCTGAGCTGTCTGAATTAATGAAAAGGTAAAAATAAAATTGTTGAGCTACCTTAGCAGGCTGCCGGTCAGCTTGCATAACCTCCATGCTGACTGTAGGAGCGGATTTCCCACCAACCCATTATCGCAACTGGGTCACCAATAGGCTGCAGAAAAGTTTTATTAGTACCGACTTTGAAACTTGTCGTGTTTTGTGTGTGTGTGTGTGTGTGTGTGTGTGTGTGTGCGTGTTTTTCAGATTGATAAAACCTGAAATTCTGAGTAGTCCTTTTTTTTTTTTTTTTTTTTTTTTTTGCGAAGTTCTCCAAAGATGGTGGAGATTTATAAAGAGTCTGCTAGTTCACTCTCAACGTCTAGGAAACGTATGGCTGAATTCAAACGTGGCTGTACTTATTTTTAAGCTGATCCACGCGACAGACGTCCCAAAACTGGAGGCACTGGTGAAAACATCGAGAAAATGAACAAAGTGGTACTGGATAATTGACAGTTAAAAGTGTTTGAAACTGCTAATATCTGTCTCATTGAAGGTCTGTCGATATCATCAGGTACGACTGCAATAGGAAGGGCAACAACATTTGATTTTATCTGTGAAATGGCGAGGCAAAATGGCTCTGAGCACTATGGGACGCAACTGCTGAGGTCATTAGTCCCCTAGAACTTAGAACTAGTTAAACCTAACTAACCTAAGGACATCACAAACATCCATGCCCGAGGCAGGATTCGAACCTGCGACCGTAGCGGTCTTGCGGTTCCAGACTGCAGCGCCTTTAACCGCACGAATGGCGAGGCAAAAGGCAACTGTTTGGCAATGAAAGTATTATTTATCAGGGACAACCTGCAGGGACTGACAGTTTGCCTACAACTTTACAGAAACCAGACTGTAGGTACGAGAGTCGAAGGACACAGAAGAAGGGCAGTAACTGAGAACAGAATGAGACAGGGCTGTAGCTTACCTTCCACGTTATTCAAACTGCATGTAGAGAAGGCATTAAAGAAAACTAAGGAGACATTTGAAAAGGGAGAAGATTCGCTGATGACATTTGGATTAGGAATCACTAATAACAGAGGAGTTTTATGAAGAACATGATATCGTGACATAAAAGGAAAGGGGATACACATTGAAATCTCCGGATAATAGCAGCTGGCACCAAACTGATTTCATATTAATGAAGAGAAGATATGTAAATCAAATAAAGTCTAGCCACAGCTGTTCAAAATTAGACATAGACAGTGGTAATGCTCTTGTCTTAGTAAAGTGTAATATATAATGTAAAAGAAACCAAAGAATTAATGTAAAAATGGAATATTAAGAAATACAAAGCTTCAGCAGTAAGTGGGGAATTATTATAAGGACAAATATCCGTACCATTGGCAGAAATACCTTAACGTCATAGAATATAGTAACAAAAACAACAAATGAAGTACTAAGGAGAAAATGGAATACAGAAAACCGCGAATCACAGACAGTATAATAAACATGATTTAAAGAAGAAATAAATACAGAAAATTGAACGCAATAGGAATTAAGAAAGACACATAGTCATAAAAATACCACAGAAAACTGCAGAGGAGGTAAGGAACAGTATAAATGGTATATAGAAACAGAGTTAAAAATAGAATGAGTTATACATCATACAGAAGGATTAAGAAATTACAGTACAAGGCAAAGGATAACTCATCTGTAGTAAGTAAGTAACAAGGAAACGTATAACTCAATACAGATAAAATTGACAACAGAAGGAAGAAACTTTTAAAGGACTTGACCAAGGGAAAGACATCATCAGGCAAGGAATACGTTGAAGAAAGAGGTGTGCTAGCACATGAAGTAGATCCTCCAGTTATGACAAGAGTGTTTGAAGCAGCAGTGAAAGAAGTGAGACCGAAGAAAGCTCTAGATCCAGATGAGGAGCCTTCTAAGCACTAGCAGAAGTGTGGAGAAAAAATTAAATATTTACTTTTCCAATTTTTTTACGATTATTATTCTCTTCCAGATGATTTTACAGGAAGTAACACAATATTTCTTTTTTTTTAAATGGGGTATAACATATTGCTTTAATTATATAACCGTAAATTAACCTCGCATGAAAAACAATGTTGATATCCATAAAAAACAGAATAAATTTCCAAATAGAACTATTTTTAGGCCAAAAATAAGGACCAGAGGAACTATCATAGAACTCAGGAGCTTATTATAGAGAAATTTAGAATTAAACGTGGATACTTATACAGACTTTATTGATCTAGAAAGGGCATTTGATACTATTAGTTAAAAGCCACCCTTCAAGGCCATGAAAGAATCGCATGATGGAAGCTCAGTATTAAACATGTACAAAAACAAAAGTGTGAGGAAGATATTTACAGAGAACAATGCATAGCCAAATTTATAAATGGTGTAAAACAAGGTTGGTCATCATCACCTTATTTGTTTGATCTTTTCCTCGAAAAAGCTATGAAGACCTTCAAAGAAAAAAAAACTTTATTGACGTGAACGAAATTCTCATTCACTGCATAAGATTTGCAGAAGCTATTGCCTCAACGTCTAATGTATGTAAAATACATTTTCTAAATTTTCGGTAGTCGTGGTAAATTTGAACTTGAAATTAAGTCAAAAACCTGAAATTATGATAGTAAGCAAACTTATAATGCGGTGGATACTTGACATTTAAACTGAAATAAGTAAAGTAGGAAAAGTTAGTAATTTATGTCATTAGGCATCTTAATTACTGAAGACAACATATGCTACATCGAAATCAGAAAAAGAATAGCGCTTTCAGTGAACCGAGACGACAACAAATTGTAAACAAATCGCTTAGCACAGAAAAAAATGGTTCAAATGGCTCTAAGCACTATGGGACTCAATATCTGAGGTCATCAGTCCCCTAGACTTAGAACTACTTAAACCTAACTAACCTAAGGATATCACACACATCCATGCCCGAAACAGGATTCGAAACTGCGACCGTTGTAGCAGCGCGATTCCGGACTGAAGCGCCTAGAACCGCTCGGCCACAGCGGCCGGTTAGCACGTAAAAGTAAAAACAGTTTACCAATACGTTCATCTAGAATGTGTTCCTGTGTGACTGTGGCAGCTGGTGGTTCTTGAAGAAACACAGGGAGCGCTTCGAAGCACTGAAGCTGGAGAGGAAAAAAAGCAATGAAAAGGTTCTGAAAGACATAAATGAGCAGAGGAATCTCATAGCAAACAACAAAAAAGGCAAACAAAACTTGTTGAACATTTATTCACACACAATAAGCTATTAGTGGACACGTTGGAAGGAAAAAAATTTCCGAATGGAAACCAAAGGGATGCCAAGAAAGAGAATAGCAGGTCTGTTGGAAGTAACAACCTGCCAAAATCATGCTAATGGCCTTGTTTGTTGAGTTATTCAAGGAAAATGTAGAAAAGTGACTCAACCCCCCCCCCCCCCGCCCATATTTCTCGCTAGTTCATGGCCTTGTCACCTACCACTGTACAAAAATGTGCAAATACACGAACTATTTTTCGTATACGATCTTATTTGGTCTTCGTTGACTGGGCTATTACGGCAAAGACTTAGTTATGTCGTCAAGGTTTAAACTTTCCTGTGAGAGTAAAGAAATAAATGATCTTGTAAGCGTTATGCAGACACTAATTACGTTTATAGTTGAGTTTAATCTTATGTCCTTACAAGCATATAACTCTCATAGTAAGAAGGCTAGACAAACCAGACGATTTAAATGTTATTTTTATGTTGCCAAAATTCGCAACCGGTGTGGTAAATTTGCACAAACGTCGATTTTAGAATTTGAAAGTGCACGACTAAGCTGGTGGTGTAATAGCCAGTCAATGAAGACAAAAAAAGTGAAATACGGGAAATACTTCGTCTAGCTGCACAGTTTTGTACTGTGGTATGAGGGAGTGCCGTCAAGAACATACTAGAAATCTGACTGGTGAGGGATGGGTGTTGGGGTGAGGCTGCATTTGAAAGTAACTTTTTTACGTTTTTCTGGAATAATATAATTTCTTGAATAATTGCGGTCTCTAGCGAAAAAGTATCCCAGTACAAAAACTAAACTATTGGAATTTCCTACAAAAATGTCTTATTCATTTTTGCTCTAGGACTAATATTTTGGGCAAATAAAGCGAAAGAATACTGAAAATCCTGCGTGGCATGCATGTGCTGAGCCTTAGGTAATTTTTGTATGTCAATTTGAGGTCGTTTCCAGCCTCGACTTCCTCTACACCACTGTGCTAGATTGTAAACAATTATCGTTTACACCAAGTATAAGGTACAAAGTGTGCTCTGTGTTAATGCAGCGTTCAGAGGAACTTATCTTTCTTCATTTTCTATTCTTTTTAATGGCTGAGAACAACTGCACACGGTAGTAAGATACAGTATACAAATCCATACAAATAATGTTCAAATGTGTGTGGATTCCTAAGGGACCAAACTGCTGAGGTCATCGGTCCCTAGGCTTACACACTACTTAAACTAAATTATGCGAAGAACAAAACACACACCCATGCCCGAGGGAGAACTCGAACCTCCGGCGGGAGGGGCCTCGCAATCCGTGACATGGCGCCTCAAACCACGCGGCGCAAATCCATACATGCAAAGTTCCATACAGCATTTTTTTGGAGCTTCGGAAACGTTTTCTTCAGCGTGTGACACGGGGCGCTGCTGCAGCAGCCTGTCACAGAATCTTAGTTCTGCTCACTTACGTGTCCAGAGAGACATTTCGGATCGCAGCAGCTAGCGCTTCTTTTTTCTCAGCCACTGATCACTCACTCCTTAGAAGGATCCGGCTCTTTGAAGCAGTTCAGAAGTGGAACGCACATCTGTAATGGGAACCATTGATGTACACCTTTCCACCAGCAAATACGAGCTACTTTGAGCTCCCATCAGTCTAAAATCAACACATTAATTTGCCCCTGTGTGGAAGATTTATTGCTACTCAGCTACTGCCTACCATCGTAGCTGAGCGGTCCGTGAAGCTGACTGCCACGCGGAGGACCCGCGTTCGATTCTCGGTATTGCCAGGGATCTTTCCTTGGAGAACAAACTGGCACAGGGTGCATTAAGCCTTGTGAGGCCAACTGACTAGTAACGGTTCCTAGGTTGAGAAACAAGACAACGTCCGGGAGAGTGATATGCTGATAGCATTTCCCTCCATGCTGCATCCAACGACGCCATTGGCAGACGAGGACACGGCGGTTGGTCCAGCCCTATTGACCCGTCTATGATCAGAATGCGGAAATTTTCATTTACTTTACTCAAATACTAGTCGCTTAGGCCCACAGTAGGTTTGGTCAACCACTTAGTGCTACTCCTGGGGTTTGGGTTTTTAGGTGCAAATTTCAGTTGAAGAAAGGAAGGGAAAAGGTGCTAAAATAAGGTAAAAGAAGGGACAAAAGGTGATGGTATATTCAACTAATTCATCGATTTCTCTTTCCTCTATTCTGGTTTACTGAATTGCAAACAAGTGCATCAAATCATCACTCATCAAAAGAAGTAAAGTACATGAAGCTGTTCTACTTCAAGATATTAAGCACTTCGTCTTCAGGCCACAAGTGGCCCATCGGGACCATCCGACCGCCGTGTCATCCTCAGTTCAGGACGCAGATAGGAGGGGTGTGTGGTCAGCACACCGCTCTCCCGGTCGTTACGATGGTTTGCTGTGACCGGAGCCTCAATTGGCATCACGAGGCTGAGTGCACCCCCAAAAACGGCAACAGCGCATGGCGGCTCGGATGGTGACCCATCCAAGCGCCGGCCACACCCGACAGTGCTTAACTTCGGTAATCTGACGGGAACCTGTGTATCCACTGTGGAAAGGCCGTTGCTGAAGGTATTAAGTATATCTACATTTTTAAAAGTAAGTCTATTTCTATAAGGAAGTAGGATGGCTTTGTAGATGAATGCTTCTTTCGACATCCACATAAATCAGTGGGGCAAACTTCATATTCACCTGGAATGGCGACTACAGATGTGGGGAGTTCCTCAGTGTCTGTATTCTTCTGAAGACTAGACTCAAGTTTGTCTTTACAAACCCATCTAACTGCTCCCTCACGGAAGCAAAAATGTTGCATTGTTTTTCCGTTTCGAGACCTTGTTCCTCTAATCGTTTAATAGCTGCAGATAATTACTTGTAACTATGGACACAATGTAGTTTTCCCTGCAAATTATGTATTTTCTCCGGTAACAGAAGTTGCTGTGCGTTGGAAATTGCACCTGCGCCAGCTGGATACACAGGAACCACAAACTCTCTAATTTTATCAACAATCTCACACAACATAGTAGCACAGTTCAGGATCTCCAACGAGTAATGATCGGGAGATTTGGAAAGGAGCATGCCATTGGGTTTTCTGTGGACAACAATACGACTCGGAGCTTTCAATGGAATCTTCTTCAGGGCAGAGATGAATTGATTTGTGATGTCGTACTCGTTCCTTATGGATTGACAAAGCCTGTGAGGGGCATGAACCAAATTAGTTAACAGCTGAAACCAGAAGAAGAAGTTTTTCCAACTCGATCCTAGTAGGCCAGAGTTTTTGGCAGAATTCCATAATTGATTGCATTACTATACTGGTACTGGCTTTCTACAGCTCGTGCATTTTTGACAAGAGCTTAACTTTCTCCTCTGCTAAGAGAAAAACTAATTTGTTCAAAACATATCGCTCTATGGTTTCACCCTAAAAGATTCCCACATCGGAATCAGGCACTTTCTCCTTGATTCTTTGTATGGATTCTCACTAAACAGGCTCCAAGTAACTTTTTTTTTCTTAAGGTTCTCTCATCAGGCATTGAGCTCTTTGCGTATTTTTCAAAAATTCCTTAAAGTTTGCATGATTCACCTTACTAACTGGAATTCCTGCTTGTGTGAGAGCTACACACAAATCAATGTTTAATTCCTTCAAATTTTGGTTTTTTGCAGAACTCTGTTGAAATGCACTTCGTAATAGAGGTTGCCACGATTTATTTGCTTCAAGAGTCTTACTCATTTGATGCTTAGAACTGGAAATGTGTTGTTTGATGCGATCTCGCTGGTGTTTTTTCATCTAACAAAATTCCTGAATCAGAAATATTGCATCGCATAACAGTTCCATCAGTGTCTATGAAATCTTGTTTGAATTTCTGAGCCAGAACAACAAATAGGGCACTGGACACCTTTGGGATGGTAAAAATCTAGTAGTGCGCTCCTTTATTAATATAACAAGAGCTAACGCCAGTTCACTTCCCAACTCAAGGCGACTGTCGCACAATACTCTTGCGCCCACTCGCCCACTTGCTGTTCACACACTCTTTTATAACACAGCGACATTTACCAGAACGTTGTCATTCGTGCTTGACCTATAGTCTGAGCAATTTCTAGTAGCTTCGAACAGACCCCAGTCTCAGTTCTCGGAAGTACCGGAATGCGGTTACTGCCGTCTCTAAGTGACGATCCTCAGTCTCCACGCGACCGAATGACGTCTCTCACAGTAACAAACTCACATTCACGAACAACAGGCTACTGATTCCGGTGAGGTAGAATCGCTCAATGTCAATTGTGTTATTGGTTCTACTTTACAGCGGTAAAGCGAGAGAAAGAGATTTTATCGAACACACAATTATTTTCGATTGTTGCAGGTGTCCATTTGGAATGCATACATGCATCCCCTTCACGTGTTTAAGCCAAGTATTACGGACATTTAAGCGATCGGCAATGCTCAGTAGCAGCCAGGCTACATGTACATTTAACAGTTAAACATCAGCAAGGAGCATTAATGATGAAATCATAGGAGGCAATGTTGTGCAACCTTAGTAGAGACGAGATCCGACTATTCGGGAGCAGGATCTTACAATCTGAGACAGTGTTCAGAGACAAACTTCCGTCACAATGTCCGCAAACGTGACGTCAGATCCTCCTAGCAACAGCGATCTGAACGCCCATTCGCTGAAAGTTTGGATATACACATATGTAGGAAACGAGAGAAGTGTCCTTGTTGGCTGAGGGAGAAAGGGGGGTCTCTCTTGTCCTTCGGGAACACAGGGCGAGTCAGTCGCAAGGAGCCACTCAAAACGCACAGTCGGGTAACTGGGGCAGCTCTAAAAGAACGGTCGCGAGTACATATTTCAGCAGTTAAACAAGATATAAAGTGAAGTGTCGTGGGCAGTGTCTATCATTATGTAAAGTCAGAAAACGGTGTTGACGTGTGTAAAGGGTCGAATATAACGGCGTAGTCCAGAGCCACTATACTGCAAATGCTGATTCTGTGACGTGTGTGAGAAAGCAATTGCTGTATTAAAACAAGTATAGTACAAACGTTGTTGATAATTAACAACTGGCATACCTAAACACTCCACTTCAGCAGGATCACCACCTACCTGGAACCTGGCGACTGAGCGCTACTACTGTGCTACGAGGGACTTAACCGAAGCAGCAAGACACCAGGTTAGTGATACCGCCCAGAGAAGCACTTGCTTCTCGCTACAACGCCACTGAGGGCGTTGTACTTCCAACTCCCGTGCGGCGTTTGGTGAAAGAGGTAGGTTTACTATTCGCACATAAACAGCAAGCTGAGAGACATTAATGGAAAGTTACATATTTTATATTGATCAGAAATCTTATAGAATAAACTGGAATGAAACTTAAAAGAAAAAGGGAAAAAGGGGACAATGTGCAAGGTTGGGGAAAAAAGAGATAAAGATCCCAAAAAAGGGAAAAAGGAGTGAGAAAAAATGCCTCTTTTCGCAACTAGAAAGAATATTTCGCACTGTGAATTCTTTCCAAATATCTTTAATGTACCCTAGGAAAAAAGGTGCGCACCTAAAAATCGTAACCCTGGTTATTACTGTAGGCCAACAGACAGTGATTAAGGGTTTCTGTAACATTTATTGCAAATTGTAAATTTGTGATAAGGTTCTATGGGACCAAACTGCCGAGGTCATCGGTCCCTAAGCTTACATATTAATTAATGTAATTTAAACTAACTTACGCTAAGTACAACACACAAACCTACGCCCGAGGGAGGTCTCGAACATCCGACGCGGGGAGCCGCTAACTTTTATCATGCTTGTACAAGAAAACAACCTATGTAAGCCGGCTGCTGTGGCCGAGCGGTTCTAGGTGCTTCAGTCTGGAACCGCGCGACCGCTACGGTCGCAGGTTCGAATCCTGCCTCGGGCATGGATGTGTGAGGTGTCCTTAGGTTAGTTAGGTTTAAGTAGTTCCAAGTTCTAGGGACTGATGACCTCAGATGTTAAGTCCCATAGTGCTCAGAGCCATTTGAACCATTTGACCCAACCTATGTAAAATAAAACGCTATTATTTTGTTGTACGCGACTTTGGGCAAATTTCAAACGTCAGTTACAGGTAACTCTGTGTCGACGGAGTATTTCGAGAAGCTAATGCTTCGCTGTGTTTTGTGCCCCGCTTGCGACTGACCGCTGAGGTGAATCTTCTCCTATTGTTAATCACGAAATTTTAATAGCCTCGAGCAGTTGCCTTGTCGCGTGTGGGTAGCATTCGAAAAATTTCCCTCGCGCGACTTGCCAACTACTTGTCAGTGAGTTATGCGCCACATAACGTCGTGTAGTTAACTGCCACACGAGACAAAACGCGACTCGCAGCGCGTGTCTAGTCGCTTTACAGTGAACAAAGCGTAAAACCACTCTGATGTACAGGTTTCTGTTCAGCTTGTCCTTAATGATCGTAATTGAAGATCAAATGTGTCAAGTGAAGACCCAGCAATCATGTTAGTTGCTTATCTGCTACACCGCTCAATCACCATCCCGCCCTTCGTTTGTTTTCGTCTTGTATGACACTCTTCGCTACCTTTCTTCTCAGCGGATACGTCATCTATTATAGTTCCCAAATATTGGAATCTCCGTCGTACCACCACAAGTCCCTGTCTGTAAATCCTCTTAAGCATCAACACTAACAAAGATTATAATTACCTGACGTTGTCACTGTTGCAGGGGGCGATCGTTAAATATACTGTCGTAGTTTCCCTTAGAGACCGCATGGATGGACGTATCGATTGCTAGTCTCGACCAGTTAAATGGCGATCTTCAGATCTAAAAATACAGTCTGTATCACAAATAATTATCTGATCTGGCATGTCTGTATTTCTGAAACTAATAAACATATCCAAAGAAATTTTGTTTTTTGATGGACGGGAAACTCAAAGTCTTTTTTTTTTTTCATACCTTTTCATAGGTATTAAATATGCACCCCTTGAGATGTATCGCATATGTCAATGCGGTATTCAAATTGTTCCCACATTGCAGCGAGCATGTCTTGAGTTACAGCTTCCACAGCTGCTCCTACGCGATGTCTCAGTTCAATCATTGTTATTGGTAATGCAGGCACATAAATAGAGCCGGCCGAAGTGGCCGTGCGATTAAAGGCGCTGCAGTCTGGAACCGCAAGACCGCTACGGTCGCAGGTTCGAATCCTGCCTCGGGCATGGATGTTTGTGATGTCCTTAGGTTAGTTAGGTTTAACTAGTTCTAAGTTCTAGGGGACTGATGACCTCAGCAGTTGAGTCCCATAGTGCTCAGAGCCATTTGAACCACATAAATAGAGTCTTTATACACACCCACAAGGAATAATCACATACAGTCAGGTCCTTTGGAGGCCAGTAATGTAAGGCTGAATCATTTGGTCCAGTGCGACCGATCAATCGTTCAGTAATCCTTTGATTTAAAAATCCCCGCACTTCCAGATGCCAGTGTGGTGCTGCTCCATCATGTTGGTAAATGAAGTCGTTCGAATCAGTCTCCAACTGTGGGAAAAGAAAATTCTCAAGCATATCAAGATATATGCTACCTGCAACAGCGTTCACTGCAAAGAAAAACGGACCACACACCTTTTCCTGTGAAACTGCACAAAACGCTTTAAATTTTGGAGAGTCCCTTTCATATAGTACAACTTCGTGTGGTTGTTCCGTACCCCATATTTTCACACTGTGACGGTTCACCATGCCATTTAAATGGAATGTTGCCTCGTCACTAAGCGCGGAAGAAAACTGTCATCCTCCATCTTCCCAAGAACGAAATTACAGAACTCCACATGTTATTGTTTGTCACCTTCAGAAGAGCTTTCAGTAGCTGAATATTGCATGGTTTCGTGTGTAAAGGTCGACGCATCACACATCAGACGGATATCGGGGACTTGTTGAGCTGTCGAGCTGCGCGGCGAACGGATTTCTGTGGACTCCTTGTGAAACTATGGCGCATGCGTTCGATGTCTGTGTCAGACACTCGGGCACGGCCCGGCGATTTGCCTTTAGACAAACAACCTGTTTCCCGGAATTGTTCATGCTATCGTCTAATGGATCCACACCATACTTAGTACGAAAGTCACGCTGAACAGTTATAACTGACCCGCACTGCGCAAAACGTAGAACACAGAACGCTAACAGCTGTATCGACACCATTTTTACTAAACTGAAGTGGACGCACATTGCTGCGGGAACCATGTAAAACTCTAGTGTTTGCTCTTTCCAACGTACGTTGTTCACGCACCTATCTCAAATAACATAATAGTTATGACTTTTTTAAATCGGAAGATTCTTTTTTATACACCCTGTATAGTGACGGCTACAGCTCAATTATTCATAATACAAAGAATATACTGAATTAATGGTCTCACAACAGTTGTGAGAGTACCTACCACATAACAGAAAGCGGTGTCTACATCAACTACAGAAGCAAGACGCTTTGTTACAATCGTCCTAACTGTAAGATAAAAGCCGGCAGCTGTGACCGAGCGGTTCTAGGCGCTTCAGTCCGGAACCGCGCTGCTGCTACGGTCGCAGGTTCGAATCCTGCCTCAGGCATGGATGTGTGTGATGTCCTTAGGTTAGTTAGGTTTAAGCAGTTCTAAGTGTAGGAGACTGATGACCAGATGTTAAGTCCCACAGTGCTTAGAGCCATTTGAACCATTTTGTAAGATAAAGTCGAATAAAATTTATGAAAATAATATACAGTGACTGGTAAAAAATTAGATACAAAAAGAGTTTTAGAATAACACTTACCTCAGAAATTATGTTCACAATACATACGTATTAGATGTACTATGCACCATTTCATTGTACAGCATGGCAGATACACCATAGTGATCAACCTGTGTGTTGGCAGTATTGGATGAAGCTATCCAGCTGACAGCATGAGGCAGATTAACTTGTATTGTGTATATCAAGTTTTGAGTCATTCAAGCTGCCACCAGGTGGCAGTTCAGTAAACTTACGATACTTTTACAGAATAAAATAAAATAATGAAAACGTAGGCAGTAATTTTAAAAATAGTAGGTGTAGAGTACATTATAATATTTTATACGAAAAAATATGAAACTGTACAGATAGTCCCAGCGGATGGCCTATGTGATAAAGATTGGCATCCAAATAGTGCAATACATCGGATTATATGAAAAACTTAATAAAACATATCAAATTATAGTTTCTGTAACTGTCCCTCAGCTGTCGTATAGCTTTACTGTTGAATAATAATACGATACGGACAGCAGGCCACATATTTTAACGTTGACATAGAGCTATGTAGCTCGTACTTCATGAAGAAAACTCTCCCAAATGTGATCTTTTTAGATATCTGACAGAATTACATAGACTTGTGGAGTATATACATCCTGAGCGTTTGCCTGTAATGTATGGAATTATATACTTGTACCCACATCTGCCTCCACACCCTACCATGTTTCTATATGGCTGATATTACATTCCACAGTCAATATGTGACTGACATTATGTTCTACAGCTAGCATAATAGTAACGTAGACATAGGTTTACACAAAATGTATTAGCCTACTTAACTGTATCTGTTTTTTTTGTAAAACTAGGTTATAATCCTGCCGTTTCTTATAAATAATAAATATATATTTGTCACAGTTATCAAACATTAGACTCATTTCACATCACTGTATATACTTACGTACTTCAAAAACACTTTTGTACAAAATTTTTATGGATCACTGTGGATTGTTTCTATAAATTTTATTCGACTTAAAGTTCGGAATGGTAAGCACAGTTATGACCAAGCGACTTGCTTCGGTTGTCTGTGTACACTTTGCTTGCTGTTATGTGGTATGTACTCTTACAACTGTTATGAACCATAACTGTTATGAACCATTATTGCGTTTATTCTTTTTGTTATGAACATTGACCTCTAACATTCTGTGTACTTTCAGAACTGAAGCTGGCCATTTAACTGGTCGAAACTAGTAATCGACGTACCCATTCTTGCACTCTTCCGAAATAAAAATTTTTCCTAAAGAAGACTACAACACCAACAACACGGTCTCTTCCGCTTCCAACTCTACCAATACTGTCGCAACACATTCTGTCAACACTTTCATTAAAAGCATGTCCAAATTTCACTTTGGCTCTCAATGTTTTTTTTAAAAAAATCCTGCCATTTTTATAAATAATAGATGTCGTATTTGTTACAGTTAGCAAACATTAGTCTCTTACTGTTTTGACTAACCATGTTTGTTATATTGGACGGTTAAAATTTACATTTTCATTCTTAGAAAAACATTCACTAAATCTTTTAGTTTGAACAGTAACCTCCTTTTTTCGTTCAATAGTTAGTTTCCCATTTTGTGCAGTAGTTGGCCTCTTCACGCCATTCATCGTGGCGAATAGACTACGTTTTCGAAATGAATAATAGTTAATACGGGCATGAAAATAATTGACAACCAAAGCAATGTCAGCTTGTACACAAATCATCGCGTAACAAAACTATACTGAAATGTCGACCAGTGACATTATCAGTTGCTCTCCAATTCAAATCAACAATGAAACTTTCGCTACGTTAAGCGAAAGTACTGCTGGCTTGCCTCTCATGTTTCAAAATTGCACGTAATTATTTTTTTATTGCGACCAAATCTAACGAAGATACAAACGCTGATCAGGGTCCGTTAACGCCCCGCTTCCACCCGCACACTACGCGCGAGCCTACATGGTCAATGCGTAAATCTGGCCCAGTGCTGATCAACACACATTGCCTGACAGGAAAAAGGTGAAACACCCAGAATACGAGAAGGAAACAAAATGAAACTTTATAGGTTGAGTGGGTATTTGATGTTATTCCAATGATTACAAAAGCGAGTCAAATTTACAAATAACTTGGCAGTACGAGCGCACACATCAGTAGGACGCTGCACCACCCCCGTCCTAGCTGCATGCCCTAACTGATTTGGGGGACGACTGTTCAAACCCGCGTCCGGCCATTCAGATTCAGGTTTTCCGTGATTTCCGTAAACCGCTCCAGGCAAATGTCGGAATGTTTCTCTTGGAATGGAAAGTCCGATTTCCTTCCCCTTCGCCAATGCCGACGGGACGTTAAACACAATCTTCCTTCCTTTTTTTCTTTCTGAGTCGGATGGGATGGATGTAACAAAGTCGCTTATTCCCCCTGAGGCAAGTTGATCCACAGTTTTTGCAACCGGTCCTTGATATCCTGTGTGATGTATCAGTTGAGACGTATGTTTAGCCTACGCCTAAGATGTTGTAAGTCCGACCTCAGGTGACCTACAGGGAAAGGGAGCTGTCCCCAAGACCATAAAAATTCAGAAAAAGAACAATGTCACGGAACATACCTTCTTGGAGTAAAAGTATTACGGGTAGCCTGATTAAGCATGAATGTATCGACACCACACCACATATGGAAATATTAATGAAGGGCCTCATCTATCTACAACAGAAACTAACATTCAATGCAACAATTTGGTTTATTGCCATAAAACGTGAAAGAAATTAACTATGTAAACATTTAATAAGTGGGCAAAAGGCTAGTAATTATGAATATGACTTTGGCACAGGTGTATCTACGCATGTGTGCATAACATGAAACTACACTCCTGGAAATTGAAATAAGAACACCGTGAATTCATTGTCCCAGGAAGGGGAAACTTTATTGACACATTCCTGGGGTCAGATACATCACATGATCACACTGACAGAACCACAGGCACATAGACACAGGCAACAGAGCATGCACAATGTCGGCACTAGTACAGTGTATATCCACCTTTCGCAGCAATGCAGGCTGCTATTCTCCCATGGAGACGATCGTAGAGATGCTGGATGTAGTCCTGTGGAACGGCTTGCCATGCCATTTCCACCTGGCGCCTCAGTTGGACCAGCGTTCGTGCTGGACGTGCAGACCGCGTGAGACGACGCTTCATCCAGTCCCAAACATGCTCAATGGGGGACAGATCCGGAGATCTTGCTGGCCAGGGTAGTTGACTTACACCTTCTAGAGCACGTTGGGTGGCACGGGATACATGCGGACGTGCATTGTCCTGTTGGAACAGCAAGTTCCCTTGCCGGTCTAGGAATGGTAGAACGATGGGTTCGATGACGGTTTGGATGTACCGTGCACTATTCAGTGTCCCCTCGACGATCACCAGTGGTGTACGGCCAGTGTAGGAGATCGCTCCCCACACCATGATGCCGGGTGTTGGCCCTGTGTGCCTCGGTCGTATGCAGTCCTGATTGTGGCGCTCACCTGCACGGCGCCAAACACGCATACGACCATCATTGGCACCAAGGCAGAAGCGACTCTCATCGCTGAAGACGACACGTCTCCATTCGTCCCTCCATTCACGCCTGTCGCGACACCACTGGAGGCGGGCTGCACGATGTTGGGGCGTGAGCGGAAGACGGCCTAACGGTGTGCGGGAGCGTAGCCCAGCTTCATGGAGACGGTTGCGAATGGTCCTCGCCGATACCCCAGGAGCAACAGTGTCCCTAATTTGCTGGGAAGTGGCGGTGCGGTCCCCTACGGCACTGCGTAGGATCCTACGGTCTTGGCGTGCATCCGTGCATCGCTGCGGTCCGGTCCCAGGTCGACGGGCACGTGCACCTTCCGCCGACCACTGGCGACAACATCGATGTACTGTGGAGACCTCACGCCCCACGTGTTGAGCAATTCGGCGGTACGTCCACCCGGCCTCCCGCATGCCCACTATACGCCCTCGCTCAAAGTCCGTCAACTGCACATACGGTTCACGTCCACGCTGTCGCGGCATGCTACCAGTGTTAAAGACTGCGATGGAGCTCCGTATGCCACGGCAAACTGGCTGACACTGACGGCGGCGGTGCACAAATGCTGCGCAGCTAGCGCCATTCGACGGCCAACACCGCGGTTCCTGGTGTGTCCGCTGTGCCGTGCGTGTGATCATTGCTTGTACAGCCCTCTCGCAGTGTCCGGAGCAAGTATGGTGGGTCTGACACACCGGTGTCAATGCGTTCTTTTTTCCATTTCCAGGAGTGTATATCGTGCATACGATCAACGACTGCAAAAATGATTAGTGGTTTATGAAAAAGACGATGGAAGCAACTAGCTGGTTTTGAACATTAAAACTGTGCATTTAAACCGTGATGTAAGTTAACTAGCCTTGTGTCGCCCCCCCTCAGCCCCCCTCCCCCCCCCCCCTCCGCCGACTCGGTGATTGCATCTCTGGGTGTTTCTTATGCATTATGAATGTGGAAGAGGGTGGCAGTAACAGCTGGAAATCCTTAGTCCAGCTCGCCCTCTGTTCTCTCCCTAACACAGAGACAAACCTCCCTGCAACACCTCGACATCAAGTACCTTCTCTTCGGTGCCGATGCAGCAAGAGATCACTCTGCAGCGTCCATACAGGAAGTATCCTCAGACTTAGCGCTCTGAAACTTCGTTGTTTCTGCCAGCATAGGAATCTCGCTGGCCAGTTGCAGCAGACATCGTGAGTTCCGATCAACAATAATTTTATAAATAAGTTTAACAAATTCCTGCTCTCGCAGTTTTTGTCATGGTTAAGTGACGACAGTCTGGTGTGGGAAGAAAGGTTAAAAATCTCTTCCATCCCATGTCAACTTTCTAATAAAAAGGCTTATATGTAGTCGGCCGCTGTGACTGAGTGGTGTTAGACGCTTCAGTCTGGAACCGCGCTGCTGCTACGGTCGCAGGTTCGAATCCTGTATCGGGCATGGATGTGTGTGATGTCCTTAGGTTAGTTAGGCTTAAGTAGTTCTAAGTCTAGGGGACCGATGACCTAGGATGTTAAGTCTCATAGTGCTTAGAGCCATTAGAACCAATTAGACTTATACATAGACACATAGTGTAGTGGATCTTCTACATGTAAGCCAGACTCTCCTATTCTGGCTTGAGATTTTATCTTCCCAAAGAGGGCTTCTCCTAGTGCCTCACACATACAAGTTTTTGTGGTACACAAGCCGCCCCCAAGGAACCTGCTGTGTGGAGAAGGGACATAGCAAATTCTTTGTCCTCTACCTACCTGGGAGTGTTGCTTTCAGTCCCAATCAAGTTTATGACTCTGTGGCCCTTTTAAGTTAACTTTCACGTCCAGAGGCAGCTAGGAAGAGCTCCAAAGGCTGCAGAAAATAACAGGTCCCGCTCACTATGTAAATAGGCTGTTTAGGTTTTTTTTATTGGTAACGCCACGTAGCGCTCTGTATGAAAATCACTGGCTGTGCTGTGTGCAGTCTGTGGCTAGTTTGCATTGTTGTCTGCCATTGTAGTGTTGGGCAGCTGGATGTGAACGGCGCGTAGCGTTGCGTAGTTGGAGGTGAGCCGCCCGCAGTGATGGATGTGGGGAAGTGAGATGGCTGGTTTTTGAGAGCGGATGATCTGGACGTGTGTCCATCAGAGACAGTACATTTGTAAGACTGGATGTCATGAACTGCTATATATATTATGACTTTTGAACACTATTAAGGTAAATACATTGTTTGTTCTTTATCAAAATCTTTCATTTGCTAACTATGCCTATCAGTAGTTAGTGCCTTCAGTAGTTAGAATCTTTTTTTTAGCTGGCAGTAGTGGCGCTCGCTGTATTGCAGTAGCTTGAGTAACGAAGATTTTTGTGAGATAAGTGATTTGTGAAAGGTATAGTTTAATGTTAGTCAGGGCCATTCTTTTGTAGGGATTATTGAAAGTCAGACTGCGTTGCGCTAAAAATATTGTGTGTCAGTTTAAGCACAGTCATGTATAATTTTTCTAAGGGGACGTTTCATATGTCGACCCTTAGCCGAGGATACCTCACTGGAATCTTCTGATTTTTTCTTGTAGTTTGTGTAATTAGTGTAGCTGTTGTTTATTGCTAGCGCGTAATTATAGAGAGAATTTCCTTTGTAGTTGTAGTTTTTCATTGTTGTACTGTAAAACAGTTGTGGCATGCATGTAGATTTGCACCAAGTATTGCGCAGCTGCAATAGCAATTAACGAGATTTTATTTTCAGTGCTATGTTAATGTGTTTTTTTTCTCTTCAAATTGTGCTTTTCTGTGTTGTCGTGTGAAATATTGTGACAATAATGGCGTGTGAAAAACGTAATACTAGGCTCCAAAGTAAACTGAGAAGTGACAGTGAAGACGAAAGCAGTGTGTTAGCGCCACTGTGTAATGAATTAACTAATGTTCAAACTAGTAATTTGGTAATTGTGCATAGGGAAATGGACCGGGCTGCAAATAATGGTGTAGACAGTGAAACAATTAGTGAACAGGGAAGCATTATCGATCGATCGGTCGGCAACAGTTCGCCTCAGGAATCCGAAATGACAGGACACAATCTTGCAAATACTGTACATTCAGGTTTTGCGTCTTCACCGTTTTCTCAAATAAGTCAAGACACATTTTCTGCTCGTCAAAATGTGTATGTTGCCGGTGCAAATGCACTGCCGAAAAGCATAGAGGAACAGATTCCAGACACTAATACATTATTATTGCAATTAATGCAACAAATGAAACAAAATCAGAGACAAACGCAGCAACATTTAGACACAATGGAACAAAATCTTCAAACGTTAGACACAATGGAACAAAATCTTCAAAAGCCAGACAACAATGCAAACTAGCCACAGACTGCACACAGCACAGCCAGTGATTTTCATACAGAGCGCTACGTGGCGTTACCAATAAAATAACCTAAACAGCCTACTTACAACTATAATAAAAAAAGAGGAAAAGAAGTATTTACATGTGCAGTCATTGGCAGTAGTGAATATTGTCTGCACTTATGATGCAGCGTTAGAGAGTCAACTGTGCTCACTATTGGGACGTGCACATTACATCATAAAATAGGTTGTGTGACAGTTTGTGGATAAACTACCATGTAACAACTGGCACTGGAACGGAGACGTCCGAGCTAGTCCCACACATTTTATGTCAGGGACAAATCTGCGGATCTTGCTGGCCACAGGAGTGTGTCAGGATCAGGCAGACAGTTCATAGAGATATGTACCACGTGTGGATGAGCATTGTCATGTCGAAAAATGGCGCCATGATATTGCTGCATGAGACCCAGATGTCCACAACATACCATTCCATTGTCAGAGTGCCCTGAATCACTACCAGCCGTGATTTGAAGACACATCTAATGGCTCCCTACGCAATGACACCAGGAGTAACACAGCTGTGCCTCCCCAAACGTTGAAAGAATGGGATCTCTCCCCAGGTCATCAACAATCATTGGAGTTGCGCAAAAGCGAGATTCATCGTTGAACACAATGCGACATCATACAACAACTTTCCATGCTTCCATGTCGCAGCATCCATATACAGCTGTGTGTGATCTGGTGCCAATGACAGCCTCTGCATGAGACGGTACTTGCCCAGGCACTTTTGGTCTCCGATCAATGATGCAGGATGACACAGAATGGGGCAAGGAGTCTGTTTCTTATCCTCGGATGGTAGGCGCCCATGTGAAGAAGATGTACTTGCAGCAAAATACAGTGATCGTAGCTTGTAGTGGACACACGTGGTCGAGCGATGCCTTGATGACGAGTATTCCTCGACTCACTATCCCATGCAGTTCTACATTGGGCCACTGTCGCATCGTAACATCACACCAGTCGCACGATTCCATCAGCCGCAAAATGAGGTCCCTTTCAGTTGCTGTATCACACTACCATGTGACTTCTCCGTGTCCGTCATAGTGATCAGTGGACATCTGACGCCATTCATGCCCCACATATACCTTACCAGGCCTTTTTGCAACTCTTATCACTTACATACCTGCCAATGATGCGTATGTGGACCAAAGTTTCGTTGACATCCGACCATAGCTTCTGGATGCTTCACTTCTTTGTCATGCAAAAACATAGGTTGCCAGACTGCAGTCATACAGGGCGAGTCGCTAACTATTGCCACCAAGAATAAGTCAGAAAGTATGACAGGAGCTAAAACGTTTGTGGGACAAAAGCTGCATGGGACAACAGAGGTAATAATATGATGTTGGTTTTTTGTTGCTAGAGCGGTTCTAGGCGCTAGAGTCTGGAACTGCGCGACCGCCATGGTCGCAGGTTCGAATCCTGCCTCGGGCATGGACGTGTGTGGTGTCCTTAGGTTAGTTACGTTTTTTTATGTGGGATCGCTTCAGAGATATGAAGGTCAACATTGTTTTTTAAAATGGGATCCTATAGTTCGGTACTTATTTTCTGATAGCGGCTACCGAGACGAATCCAATGATGTGTAACAGTAAGGTCTTTGAAGGTCAACAAAGGTCACAAAGATAGCATGAGCGTCCATTTACATAAGGTATTCGAAGTGATGACCATAGGTATCAATGCAGTGCTGCAGTCTTCTTATCATGGATTGAGTGGTATTCCTTATCACATCGGCACTTGACGAAGAACATGCTCTGACAATTCTCTCCCGCATATCTTCAGGTGTAGTTGGAACGTCTTTATAAACAATGTCTTTTATGAATTCCTGAAGAAAAAATCCAGAGACGTCAAGTCCGGCGAGCGAGCCGGCCACGACACATTCTCCGCGTCCAATCCAACGATTTGGGAATTGTCTCTGCAACTCATTTCTAGCCATCAGCGAAAAATGTGCCGGAAACCCATTGTGTTGATACCACATTCTGTTCCTTCTTCCTAAAGGTATTTCTTCCAATAACGAACCTAATATTTCTTGCAGGAATGTGGTATACTTCCCACCATTAAGATTTCCTTCGATGAAATAGGGGCCTATAATTCTGTCTTCCAGAATCCCACGCCATACATTCACCGATCATGGTTTTTGGTGTGCAGCTTGCCGCAGCCAACATGGATTTTTAGTTGCTCAATAATGCTTGTTATGCAAATTAACATTTCCATGGTTCGTGAATGTAGCATCGTCAGTAAATAAAATCAAATTAATAAATGTGTCATCCTTCTGAATCTAAAGTTGAGCCCATCGTCAGAATTCAATGCGATCCGTACCATTTAATTCTTGGTGGAGACTGATATGGTAAGGATGATATTTATGGCTCTGCAGAACACGAACAACACTCATACAATGAAGGCTTTCACGACCGGATGGTACTGTTGTTGATAATTCTTCCGGGTTATATGGCCGTGGCCCATGGAATTCTTCTATTCCTAACGTTTCGTCCAATACTACGTTGGACATCTTCAGAGGTATGGCTGGTCCTGCTGAGTCACATCTGTGGTTCGAGATCCTTGTGTTAGTCCGCGTCAAATCGCAAGGGAATCTGGAATGAGCCAGAGTAGTGTTGTTCGTGTTGTTGATAATTCTTCCGGGTTATATGGCCGTGGTCCATGGAATTCTTCTATTCCTAACGTTTCGTCCAATACTAAGTTGGACATCTTCAGAGGTATGGCTGGTCCTGCTGAGTCAGCAGGACTCAGCAGGACCAGCCATACCTCTGAAGATGTCCAACGTAGTATTGGACGAAACGTTAGGAATAGAAGAATTCCATGGACCACGGCCATATAACCCGGAAGAATTATCAACAACACGAACAACACTACTCTGGCTCATTCCAGATTCCCTTGCGATTTGACGCGGACTAACACAAGGATCTCGAACCACAGTGGCGAGAGTACCAATTTCCGTTTCCTCGTTTGTAACTTTCCTTTGCTGGTTATGTTTCCGATGCGTTAAAAATCCAGTTGTTCTCAATTTATCATACACATATTTAAATGTACGACATGTATGGTGAGTACGTTGAGGATATCTTTCAGCATATAAGTCTCTAGCTCTCACTGAATCTCGTTGGCATTCTCCGTAAATGAGAAGCATATCGACTTATTCTTCGAAGGTATACATCATTCACATTCACTTGATTCGACAACACTAGTCTTACATATGTCTTTGGATAGGGTCCACCTTTAGCAAAACACAATTTTGTTTTTTAACCCAAACATGTCTCACTACAGTTTCATCATCTTCAGTGGGCTTTTATTTTATGGCTGTTAAAGATAAATAATGTTCTTTACTGTTTGTATACATGTAACTATTAGGTCCTAAAAGGTAATTACAGGTATTTGACAAAACACATAAAATTATGAATTCATACCTTTTTACCACATGGTGTGGTTTTTCTGATGTATTGTGTTTCTACAGTGACTGTTATATTCCACAATTTGTCATCTGCGATCACCTACACCTTAAAGTAGATACATTGTTTAAGGCAAAATAACAATTTGAAAATTGTTATTTCTATGGCTAAAATTGTGTTTTGCTAAAGGCGGACCCGATACAAAAACATACGTATTGTTAAAGCAAACAAGGAAAAAAGATTGTTGAGGCTTTCGTGGCCACTTGTTGACAAACTGCCTATTGGCTTCTGTCTCGGGTTCTTCGGCCGACGTTCATCTAATGATTTTTCTGACGTTTCGCCAGCACGAGTGGCTGGCATTGTCAAAGCTTCACCCTCCATTGCCGGTGGTGAACTGGAGCCGAGCTCGCGGGCGCAGACTATATGTACCTGGCGCGCCAACGTCCGAGGGCTTCTCCGCGGTCATTTCCGGTGCGGTTCTCCTCTTGCTACCTGCGACGGTCGTTCGCTGCAGTACGGGAAGCATAAGCGACATTGCAGGTTGGGGCAGGTGGAGAAATCGGCCGTGGCAGAACACGCACTGAATGAGACCGACCACGTAATAAAATTCGCCGACACGGAAGTTCTGGCTGTAGAGAACCACTATCACACGCGCTTGTTCAGAGAAGCTGTAGAAATACAAAAACACGCGAACAGTTTGAACAAGAAAGAGGAAAGCCTTAAGGTCAACGGATCCCGGCTTCCCGTACTGCAGCGAACGACCGTCGCAGGTAGCAAGAGGAGAACCGCACCGGAAATGACCGCGGAGAAGCCCTCGGACGTTGGCGCGCCAGGTACATATAGTCTGCGCCCGCGAGCTCGGCTCCAGTTCACCACCGGCAATGGAGGGTGAAGCTTTGACAATGCCAGCCACTCGTGCTGGCGAAACGTCAGAAAAATCATTAGATGAACGTCGGCCGAAGAACCCGAGACAGAAGCCAATAGGCAGTTTGTCAAGGAAAAAAGAGCTTCAATCCCAAGATAATACTAGCCTTAGCGTTCCTATTAGTGTTGTATTGCGAAACCGTCGAATAGTGTTTACATGTCAAAATGGCACGTTAGGTGGATACGCCGTATATGGCGAATATTTTCTATTTACACGATATACGAGAGAAAATTGTCAGAACATGTGCTTCGATAAGTGCCGAAATGATAAGGAATACCACTCAGTCCATGATAAGAGGTTTGTAGCACTGCATTGATACCAGTGGTCATCACTTCGAACACCTTCTTTAAATGGACGTTGATGCCACCTTTTTTACCTTCGTTGACCCTCAAAATGGCTCAAATGGCTCTGAGCACTATGGGACTTAACTGCTGAGGTCATCAGTCCCATAGAACTTAGAACTACTGAAACCTAACTAACCTAAGGACTTCACACACATCCATGCCCGAGGCAGGATTCGAACCTGCGACCGTAGCGGTCGCGCGGTTCCAGACTGTAGCGCCTAGAACCGCTCAGCCATCCCGGCCGGCCTCACCTTCAAAGACCTTACTGTTACATACACACCATTGGATCCGTCTCGATAGCCGCCATCAGAAAAAAGTAGCAATCTATAGCATTCTATTTAAAAAAAAAGTTGACCATATCTCTGATGCGACCCCACCTAGCAACAAAAAACCAACGTCATATTATGCTTTCGGAGTTATTCTAGGTGGCAATAGATAGTGACTCAACCTGTATATTTTGCCAGTCTGCACGACTGTAACAACACTTAGTGTACATTGCAGTTTGAGGCGTTTATTGTGCCTAGACAACTGAAGCCAACGCAGCGTGGTGCATGCCACACCCTGGCCTATATGGCAGACGACTTCAACACGTCCGCGCACACAGATCCATATTCGCTACAGAGCTGCAGCGGAAGCCAACACATTAGGTGAAGCTTTATCGTCCTCTCAGTGCCGGCATGTGACGTTTTGGCACAAAGGGTAATAATGTTATTGCGCTCCCTTCCGAGCCCCCACCTCCCATAAGCGTCCACAAGGGATAAGGAGTGGCGAAAAAAGGTGGGGGCACTTTATTAATTTCATTTTGAGATTTATAATTTGCAGTGATAAACCTAATATTATAGGAAAATGAATAACATTTTTCTCTTGAATAACTCATTAATTACCCTTAATTTAAATTCAGTCACAAGAAGAAGGCAATTTGGGGTGGTGAAAAAAATTTTCCTATACATATTAATAATACAAAAATATGTACTTGCCGTATACTAATGAAATATTATTGCCAGGTGGTCCACCGCAGGACCACAACTGTAATACGTTTACTAAAATACATCTTTAGATCCACCATCAGCTGCTATTAAACGATTTTGAAACGTGCTACTAGTTTTAGCCTATGTGGATCAGCTTCTGCACCTGATAATAAACAAGACTATGAACGTCAAAATGGCGATAGAAATAGTCTTCTAATGCTCTGTACACATGCCAGTTGGTATTTATTGGATAAAATGTGGTTTCAGCAGTTTCCTTATTGATGTATTAAACATAGTTGCCCCAATATTGACTTAGAGAGGCAAACATCAATATTCCTACCCTATGTCACCAACACACTTTTGATAACTGTACGTATACAATAGGGTCACAAAAGCCGTGGGATACCTCCTAATATCGTGTCGGAACTACTTTTTCTCGACGTAGAGGAACAACCGGCTTGGAATGGAGCCGGTAAGCCTCTGGAAGTCCCCTGCAGAAACACTGAGCCATGCTACGTCTGGAGCTGCCCATAATTGTCGAAGTGTTGCAAGTGTTTTGTGCACGAACTGACCTCTCGATTGTATCCCATAAATGATCGATGGGCTTCATGTCGGGCGATCCGGCTGGCCAAATCATTCGTTCGAGTTGTCCAGAATATTCTTCAACGCACAGTTGACAACTTCGGTCCATTGCTTCGTAGGGTCTGCACCACACTTGAATCCTACCATCAACACTTTTTCTTTTTCCTTTTTTTGTTTTGAGTCATCAGTCTATTGACTGGTTTGATGCAGCCCGCCACGAAATGCTTTCCTGCGCCAACCACTTCATCTCAGAATAGCACTTTCAACCTACGTCTTCAATTATTTGCTGGATGCACAAGCTCCGACATCGTCGCGAAAAAATAGTGACCCGTATATGTAATAAGTTTCCTTTAGTTTGCGTCTATGGTCACAAACTTTTTGTTAACAGATTACCCGTTTCGGTCTCTAATGACCATCATCAGACCTGTTTCATTAGGACTTTGTTTTTATGAAACAGATCTGATGATGGCCATTAAAGACCGAAACCGGTAATCTGTTAACAAAAAGTTTGTGACCATAGACGTACTCTAAAGGAAACTTATTTGCTGGATGTATTCCGATCTCTGTCATCCTCTACAGTTATTACCCTCTACAGCTCCTTCTAGTATAATGAAAGTTATTCCCTGACGTCTTAACACATTTCCGACCATACTGTCCGTTCTTCTTGTCAGTGTTTTCCACGCATTCCTTTCTTCTCCAATTCTCCGGAGAACTTCCTCATTCCTTACCTCATCAATCTAACTAATTTTCAACTTTCGTCTGTAGCATCACATCTCGAATGCTTCGAGTCTCTTCTGTTCCGCTTTTCCCACATCCATGTTTCACTATCATACAATGCTGTGCTCCAAATGTACTTTCCCAGAAGTTTCTTCCTCAAATCGAGGCCTATGTTGGACACTAGTAGACTTGCCTTGGGCAGTAATGCCCTTATTTCCAGTGCTAGTCTGGCTTTGATGTCGTCCTTGCCCCACCCGGCATGGCTTATTTTACTGCCTAGGCAGCAGAATTTCTTAAACCTCATCTACCTCGTGATCATCAATCCTGATGTTAAGTTTCTCGCTGTTCTCATTTCTGCTATATCTCATTACTTTCGGCTTTATTCGTTTTACTTTCAATCCAAAGTCTGTACTCGTTAGAATGTTAATTCCATTCAGCAGATACTGTAATTATTCTTCACTTTAAAAAAAAATGGCTCTAAGCACTATGGGACTTAACATCTGAGGTCATCAGTCCCCTAGACTTAGAATTACTTAAACCTAAGGACATCACACCCATCCATGCCCGAGGCAGGATTCGAACCTGCGACCATAGTAGCAGAGCGGTTCCGGACTGAAGCGCCTAGAACCGCTCATTCACTTTCAATCAGGACAGCAATGTCATCAGCGAATATTATCACTGATATCCTGTCATCTTGAATTGAAGTTCCATTCTTGAACATTTCTTTTTTACCGTCATTGCCTCTTCGATGTATAGCTTGAACAATAGCAGCGGACCGAGCGAGGTGGCGCAGTGGTTAGCACACTGGACTCGCATTCGGGAGGACGACGGTTCAATCCCGTCTCCGGCCATCCTGATTTAGGTTTTCCGTGATTTCCCTAAATCGCTTCAGGCAAATGCCGGGATGGTTCCTTTGAAAGGGCACGGCCGATTTCCTTCCCCATCCTTCCCTCACCCGAGCTTGCGCTTCGTCTCTAATGACCTCGTTGTCGACGGGACGTTAAACACTAATATCCTCCTCCTCCAATAGCAGCGGAAGACTAAATCCCTGTCTTACACCCTTTTAAGTCCAAGAACTTCGTTCTTTGTCTTACACACTTACTATTCCCTCTTGGCTCTTGTATATTTTGTACATTACCCGCCTCTCCCTATAGCTTACGCCTATTTTGCTCAGAATTTCGAACATCTTGCACCATTTGACATAATCCAACGTTTTATCTAGGTCGACAAATCCTATGAACGTGTCTTGATTTTTCTTTAGTCTTGCTCCCAGTATCAACCGCAACGGCATAACTGCCTCTCTGGTGCCTTTACCTTTTCCAAATGAAAATGATGGTCATCTGACACAACTCAATTTTCTTTTCCGTTCCTCTGTGTGTTATTCTTGTCAGCAACTTGGATGCGTGGCAATAAGCAGACTGTGCGATAATTCTCGCACTTGGTCGCTCTAGCAATCGTCGGTATTGTGTGGCTGATATTTTCTCAAAAGTCAGATGGTACATTGCCCGACTCATTTGCTCTACACACCAACGTGAGTAGTCATTTTGTTGCCACTTTCTCCATTCTTATGGAATGTTATCCGTCCTGCCTTGTTTGATCTCATGTCTTCCAAAGCTCTCTTAAATTTTGATACTAATACTGGATCCCCTATCTCGTCCTATATCAATTCCTTTTCCTTCTACTATCATATCAGACAAGTTTTACACCCCTCCTAGAAGCCTTCAGTGTACTCTTTCCACCTATCCTCTCTCTCCTCAGTATTTAACAGTGGAATTCTCATTACCTTAGCTCGCCTGCTTAGCTAAGTGGTTACGTGCTTGCCTCCCATATAATGGGTCCACGTTCGATTCCCGGCCCGGTTGGAGATCTTCTCCGCCCTTGGACTTCGCGTTGTGTTGTCCTCATCATCATTCATCATCACGAACACGCAAGTTGCTCAATGTGATGTCACCTAAAATAAGACTTGGAAACCAGCAGCCGAACATCCCCGGACGGGGCCTTCCGGCCAACAATGCCACACGACCATTTCATTTTTTTCCCCATTGCATTCTTATAGTTATCACCCTTGCTTTCAATTTCGCCGAACGTTGTTTTGACTTTTCTGTATGCTGAATCCGTCCTTCGGACCATCATTCTTTTTCGATTCCCTCACTTTTTCATGCTGCCATTTTGTGTTAGCTTCCCTGCACTTCCTATTTACTTCCTTCATTAGCGATTTGTGTTTCTGTATTCCTGAAATCCCTCAACATTTTTGTACTTCTTTCTGTAATTGAACAACCTAAGTATATCTTATGTTACCCACGGCTTCTTAACAGTTACCTTCTTTGTATCTACGTTTTCCTTCCCAGCTTCTGTGACTGCCATGTTTAAAGATGTCTATTCCTTGTCTCAGTATCTACAGCCTTAGAGATCTTCAAGCAGGTCTCTTTATGCCTTAGTACTTCAGTATCCCATTTCTTTGCTTGTTGATTCGCCCTGACTAGTCTCTTAAATTTCAGCCTACTCTTCATCACTACTAAACTGTGATCTGAATCTATATCAACACCCGGGTACGCCTTACAATCCAGTATCCGATTTCGGAATCTCTGCCTGACCATGGTGTAATCGAACTTAAATCTTCTCGTATCTCGCACCCTTTTCCAAGTATACCTCCACTTCTTGTTATTCTTGAACAGAGTATTCAGTATTCCTAGCTGAATCTTTCTCCTCTCTCATTCCTACCCATATTCTGCCGTAACTCTTTATTCTACTCCTTTCCTACAAACGCATTCCATTCCACGATGACTATTAGATTTTCGTCTCCCCTTACTTACTGAATAACCCGTTCAGTAGCCTCATATACTTTCTCTGTCTCTTCATCTTCAGCTTGCGACGTCTGCATATGCACCTGAACCATAGTTGTCGGTGTTGTTTTGCAGTTGGCTCTGTTGAGAACAACCCTACCTCAGATCACAGTTCACAGTAACTCACCCTCTGCCCTACCCCCCCCCCCCCCCCCATTCATAACGAAACCTATTCCGGTTATACCATTCTCTGCTGCTGTTTATATTATCCTACACTCATCTGACCAGAAATTCTTCTTTCCATTTCACTTCACTGAGTCCCACCATATCTAGATTGAGCCTTTGCATTTCTCTTTTCAGATGTTCTACCTTGCCTGTCTCGTTAAAACTTCTGACATTCGACGCCACGACTCGTAGAACGTTATCCTTTCGTTGGTTCAAATCAAATGGCTCTGAGCACTATGGGACTTAACAGCTGTGGTCATCAGTCCCCTAGAACTTAGAACTACTTAAACCTAACTAACCTAAGGACATCACACACATCCATGCCCGAGGCAGGATTCGAACCTGCGACCGTAGCAGTCGCGCGGTTCCGGACTGCGCGCCTAGAACCGCGAGACCACCGCGGCCGGCTTTCGTTGGTTATTCAGTCTTTTTCTCATGGTCACTTCTCTCTTGGCACTCCCCTCCCGGAGACCCGAATGGGGGATTATTCCGGAATATTTTGGCTGAGTGAGAGGTTTAGTAACGATGAAGAGCAGGCTAAAGTTTAAGAGATTAGTGAGGAAGAATCAATACGCAAAGAGATGGGATAGGAAGTACTAAGGAATGAAGAGATATACTTCAAGTTCTCTAAGGCTATAGATACTGCAATAAGGAACAACTCAGTAGGCAGTTCAGTTGAAGGAGAGTGGACATCTCTAAAAAGGACAACCACTGAAGTTGGAAAGAAAAACATAGGTACAAAGAAGATAACTGCGAAGAAATCATGGGTGACTGAAGAAATACTTCAGTTGATCGATTAAAGAAAGAAGTATAAAAATGTTCAGGGATATTCAAGAATGCAGGAGTACAAGTCGCTGACGGATGAAATAAATAGGAAGGGCAGGGAAGCAACGCGAAATGGCTGCATCAGTAATGTGCAGAAATCGAAAAAGAAATTATTGTCGGAAGGACTGATTCAGCATACAGAAAAATCAAATAATTTTCGGTGAAATTAAATGCAAGGGTGGTAACGTTAAGAGCGCAATGGGAATTGCACTGTTAAATGATGAGGAGAGAGCGGATAGGTGGAAAGAATACTTTGACGGCATCTAGGAAGGGTGGAAGACTTGTCTGATGTGGTAGAAGAACAAACAGGAGCATAATTAAAAGAGACAGGGGATCCAGCATTAGAATCAAAATTTAACGGAGCTTTGGAAGACACGGGATCAATTAAGACAGTGTGGATAGATAATATTCAATCAGAATTTCTAAAATCGTGTGGCAAGAAAATGACTATTCACGTTGGTGTGTAGAATATGAGTATGGCAGTGTACCACTTGAGTTTTGAATAAATATCGTCCACTCAGTTCCGAAGATTGCAAGAGGTAACAAGTGGCAGCATTATCGCACCGTCAGCTTAACAGATCATGCATCCAAATTTCTGACAAGAATAATGTACAGAGGAATGGAAAAGAAAATTGAGGATTTGTCAAATGATAATTTTCACTTTAGGAAAGGTAAAGGCACCAGAGAGGCAGTTCTGACTTTGCGCTTAGCCGGCCGCGGTGGCCGTGCGGTTCTGGCGCTGCAGTCCGGAACCGCGGGACTGCTACGGTCGCAGGTTCGAATCCTGCCTCGGGCATGGGTGTGTGTGATGTCCTTAGGTTAGTTAGGTTTAAGTAGTTCTAAGTCTAGGGGACCGATGACCTAGGATGTTAAGTCTCATAGTGCTTAGAGCCATTTTTGACTTTGCGCTTAATACTGGAAGCAAGTCCAAAGAAAAATCAAGACACGTTCATAGGATTTGTCGAACTGGAAAAAGCGTTCGACAATGTCGAATGGTGCAAGATTTTCGAAATTATGAGCAAAATAGACGTACGCTATAGGGCGAGACGGGTAATATATGACATGTACAAGAGCCGAGAGGGAATAATAAGTGTGTAAGACCAAGAGCGAAGTTCTTGGATTAAAGAGGGTGTAAGAAAGGATTGTAGTCTTCCGCTGCTACTGTTCAAGCTACACATCGAAGAGGCAATGACGGAAATAAAACAAATGTTCAAGAATGGAACTGCAATTCAAGGTGACAGGATATCAGTGACAATATTCACTGATGACATTGCTATCCTCATTGAAAGTGAAGAAGAATTACAAGATCTGCTGAATGAAATTAACAGTCTTATGAGTACTGACTTTGGATTGAAAGTAAATCGAATAAAGCCGAAAGTAATGGACTGTGGAAAAACCAAACCTGAAGAGACTCGAAGCATTTGAGGTGTGGTGCTACAGACGAATGTTGAAAATTAGGTAGACTGATAAGGTAAGGAATGAGCAGGTTCTCCGCAGAATCGGAGCAGAAAGGAATATACGGAAAACACTGACAAGAAGCAGGGACAGGATGATAGACATCAGGTAATGACTTTCATGATACTAGAGGGAGCAGCAGAGGGCAACACTGTCGAAGAAGACAGAGATAGGAATACCTCCAGCAAATGATTGGGGACGTAGATTGCAAGTGCTACTTTGAGATGAAAAGATTGGTGCAGGAAAGGAATTCGTGGGTGGCCGCATCCACGCCCATTCAAAGTGTGATGACTCAAAAAAAGAAACAAAAAAGAAGAGGTCCAACCGATATGGTCACAAGCCCTGCAGGGGCGCTGCATTCGATGTCAAGCTGTTAGCAAAGCCTCTCGCGTCGGTCGTCTGCCATTAACGCCAGATTTCGCCGCACTGTCCTAACGGATACATTCGTCGTACGTCCCACATTGATTTTTGCAGTTACCTCACATAGTGTTGCTTGTCTGTTAACACTGACAACTCTAAGCAAACACCGCTGTTCTCGGTAATTAAGTGAACGGCATCGGCCACTGCGTTGTCCGTGGTGAGATGTAATGCTCCAGATTTGGTGTTCTCGGCACGCTGTTGACATTATAGATCTCGGAATAATGAATTCCCAAACGATTTCTCAAATGGAATGTTCCCTGCGTCTAGTTCCAATTACCATTCCGCGATCAAAGTCCGTTAATTCACGTGGGAACCTTTTCACATGAATCACCTGAGTGCAAATGAGTACAATGTCCTTTTGTACCCTGCGTACGCGACGCTACCGCCGCCTGTATATGTGCATATCGCTATCCCATGACTTTCGTCACTTTGTAACGCCGGAAATGCATATCCTCCTATTTCCATCTATTGTACTATAAATTTGTTTTCCTTATTTTTGTTAACTGAATATATGACATTTCTGTGTCTTTACATATTGTATCGCTATTGTATTGCTATCGAACGATTACATCGATAGGTCGTGTGAAGAAGCTAAATCTCTTATTTCTAAATTGCGTAGATTCAAGTAGCTTTTGAAATGATTGTTGAGGTAGTCCAAGACTAACCGTATTTTACTGAATTTCGATGTGCTTAAGAAAGAAAGCTTCTTATTAATTTCAGTCACTAAATTAACTTTCAATTGCATTATGCATTTATGTCGATGTATAATTGGTTTGTTTCGTAAATATTATTTGTATTTTTACGCTGGGTCTTGCCTAGGGAAAACTGCTATCGAACGATTACATCGATAGGTCGTGTGAAGAATCAAAGTGTGTAGGATCTTTGGTAGGGTTAACTCTGCCGCGTGGAGCGCGGGCAGAGCAGGGGGAGTCTGGCTGGGGTAGTGCAGTGGAGCAGGTGTGTTGTGTGACGCTCCCGCGAGTTGCCGCGCGTTCGGTGTTTGGCAGCATGTAATTGCGCTCGACTTGCGATGATAGTTTCTGACATGGTGTCGCGGACGGGAAGCATTAGCTGGCGCACATCAAGAGCCCGTTTCCTCTGGTGACCGTGTCGAGAAGAAGGCGCGCCAGCATCCAGCTTCTGCAACAGCGACGGCCGACAATGAGTGACTGTCGCCACCTCCTCGATCGACGACTTCAAACCTTCAGTCAACCAACAAGGAAGACTAAAAGCACGTAAAGTTTCAGAACTGTATGGCAGACCTCAGCTTTTCAAACTGTTCCATTTGCCTCGCAAAATTACAGCAACTTAGCATGAACCTTTGTTGCTCATTGTCCCAAATTGCATTACGAAGCAGGGTCCCTTCCTTTTCCGAAATGAACCCGAGTGTCGTTGAAATTCAGACGCCAGCATTAAAGTACAATCATTCCATTTCACTGCTTTAATTTCAAAGTTCAGTTTTAGTATTCATAGCTGGCTACAATATTTAGATTACACAAGCACAAATTAAGAGTGCGAGTTTTGTTACCGTATTTTAGCTTACCTGTGACTGCAGCTCAGCTTGGTACGTACTAAATTTTACTATGGTTAATTGTTCAGAATCATTTAATTCAAGTTCAAAGCTAAATCTCTTATTTCTAAATTGCGTAGATTCAAGTAGCTTTTGAAATGATTGTTGAGGTAGTCCAAGACTAACCGTATTTTACTGAATTTCGATGTGCTTAAGAAAGAAAGCTTCTTATTAATTTCAGTCACTAAATTAACTTTCAATTTTCCGGTTTTATTAATTCTTTTGCTAAATTAAGTCAGAGTGCAGCGAAATTTATTACTTCTGACAAACTTTCAGTTTTCACACTACACGTGTCAACCTTCAGTTGCCACACTTCTAGTGCTAATTATATGTGTAATTACCTTTCTTTTTCAGTTACTATAGTAATTGTCCTTAGGACTGGCGACCGTAATTTCCCCCAAATCTCAAATATCTAATTACCGCTAGTTAATTGTTAACGTAACGGCCGCACATTTACTTTCTTTATTAACTTTACCCCTTTTCAAAATTAATTTCCACCAGTTTCATTTGCATTTTTCCTTTCATTTAGATGTAACCCTTTCCTCCCTCTTTACCGACAGATTAACTTCGGTGACGATTGCTTTTCCCAAATTTCCATTAGGTACACGCAGTTTAATTTTTCACTGTCATTAAGGTCGATAAGTGAGGGGGAGGTTACAACTTCAGTGAATGTACCTCTTGAAAATATGCATAAAGACTTCTTGCTCGTTAATACGATATGACTAACATCGTCGGAGGCAGTAATGTTGCTAATAAGTGCAAGTTCAAAAATTCAGCGTGCATCATTAACCTGTTGAAGTTAATCTTTTTATGCTCAAATCGCAAGGTTTGCAAAAATTTCGCAACTCTCTTGATGAAAAACATGTTCCAATTGTCTGTGCGATACTGTGTCGCAGATGTACTGTATAGTTTCCTTATAGCGAGTTCAGAGGCTGGTTCAAATGGCTCTGAGCACTATTGGACTTAACATCTGAGGTCATTAGTCCCCTAGAACTTAGAACTACTTAAACCTAAGGACATCACACACATCCATGCCCGAGGCAGGATTCGAACCTGCGACCGTAGCGGTCGCGCGGTTCCAGACTGAAGCGCCTAGAACCGCTCGGTCACTGCGGCCGGCAGCTCAGAGGCAACCAACAATATGAGAAAAGAAGTATTCATCACAGAAGTAACCACCAAAGGTAACTACATTCACATATCGATTTTTACACAGATGCTATGCCTACTATCTAAGATGTCTCCTATCTGTACACATTTATTTAAAATTGCATATTAAACTTTTCCTAACTTTTAAGACACCTTTCTGCCATATAAATAAAACTATTATCTATTGAAAACTGTCATTTATTTTTTAATTTCCTGATAATTGATGATGTACAAACGGTAATGAATTTAATCATGTGCATTGGTGTCAAAAATAATACAAACATACTCACCATTACGTTATATTATGATAAATATATATATTTAGGTATGAGGAAACTACGTTGTCAAACATATATAATGAAGTAGTTTTTAAACAGGGAAATTAAGTACACACATCAAAAAAGGTTTTGCATCACCCCAGTTCGCAGAACTCCTGAAGATAGAAGTTGACTGTGGATATTGTATCACAGACACAGTCCCTTTGACTATTCAGAGATGTCACTAAACCCGCACAAAGATGTAAACAACCATGCATGAGCAGCGTCTATTGGACGGAGGGGGTCCGACAGGCAATCAGTTCCAGTTATTCCACGAGGAAGGAGGTACAGGGCTCGTGTTGTCTGTACTTCACCAATGCCTAGACCCGGTTCGATCGCGTCCACGTTGTTACTTTGTGCCAGGAAGGGCTCTCAACAAGGGGAGTCTCCAGGTGTCTCGGAGTGAACCATAGCGATGTTCTTCGGACATGGAGGAGATACAGAGAAACAGGAACTGTCGATGACATGCCTCGCTCAGGCCGCTCAAGGGCTACTACCGCAATGGATGACCACTATCTACGGATTATGGCTCGAAGGAACCCAGACAGTAACGCCACCAGGTCGAATAATGCTTTTCTTGCAGCCACAGGGCGTCGTGTTACGACTCAAACTGTGCGCAATAGGCTGCATCATGCCCACTTCACTTCCGACGTGCGTGGCGAGGTCTATCTTTGCAACCACGACTCCAAGCAGCGCCGTGCAGATGGACCCAACTACATGGCGAATGGACGCCTCAGGATTGTCACCAAAGACTGTCGCATATGCCTTCAACCAGACAATCCTCGAAGACATGTTTGGAGGCAACTCGGTCAGGCTGAACGCCTTAGACACACTATCCAGCGAATGCAGCAAGATGGAGATTCCCTTCTGTTTCGGGGTGGCATTATGTGGGGCCAACGTACGCTGCTGGAGGTCAAGGAAGGCGTCGTAACGGCTGTGCGATACGTGAATACCATCCTCCGACCGATAGTGCAACCATATCAGCAGCATATTGGCGAGGTATTCGTCTTTATGGACGACAATTCGCGCCCCATCGTGCTCATCTTGTAAATGACTTCCTTCAGGATAACGACATCGCTCCACTAGAGTGGCCAGCATGTTCTCCAAACATGAACCCTATCGAGCATGCCTAGGATAGATTGAAAAGGTCTGCGTATGGACGACGTGATCCACCAACCACTCTGAAGGATCTACGTCGAATCGCTGTTGAGTAGTGGGGCAATCTGGACCAACAGTGCCCTGATGAACTTGTGGATAGTATGCAACGTCGAATACAGGCATGCATCAATGCAAGAGGACGTGCTACTGTGTATTACAGCTACCGGTGTGTACAGCAATCTGGACCACCACCTCTGAAGGCCTCGCTTTATGGTGGTACAACATACAATGTGCGGTTTTCATGGGCGGAAATGATGTTTATGTTGACCTCTATTCCAATTTTCTGTACAGGTTCCGGAACTCTCGGAACCGAGGTGATGCAAAACTTTTCTTAATGTGTGTGTGAGTATGGCAATGTACCATCTGACTTTTGAAAAAGTGTCGTCCACACAATTCCGAGGACTGCAAGAGCTGGCAAGTGGGAGAATTATCGCAGTCAGCTTAGCAGATCACGCATCAAGTTGCTCACAAGAATAATTTACAGAATAATGGAAAAGAAAATTGAGGACGCGTCAGATGACTATCATTTTCACTTTAGAAAAGGTAAAAGCATCAGAGAGGCAATTCTGACGTTGCGGTTAATACTGGAAGCAAGACCAAAGTCACGTTCATAAGATTTGTCGACCTGCAAAAACCGTTCGACAATGTAAAATGGCGTAAGATCTTCGAAATTATGAGGAAAATAGGACTAATCTTTAGGGAAAGACGACTAATATACAATATATACAAGAAGCAAGAGGGAACAATAAGAGTGGAAGACCAAGAACGAAGTGCATTGATTAAAAAGGGTGTAAGCCAGGGGTGTAGTCCTTCGCATCTACTGTTCAATCTACATATCGAAGAACTTCGACCGAACAGGCCTCGCAAGGTCCAATGGTACCAATCGATCGCTGTGTCATTCTCAGCCAATAGGCGTCACTGATTGCGGGTATGGAAGGACACGTGGTCAGCACACCACTCTCCTGGCCGTTTTCGTCATCGGAGGCGCTACTTTTCAGTCAAGTAGCTCCTCAACTGGCCTCACAATGGCTGAGTGCACCCTGCTTTGTAACAGCGCTCGGCAGTCCAGGACGGTCACCCATCCAAGTGTTAGCCAAGCCCGATAGTGCTTAATTTCGGTGCTCTGGCGGGCACCGATGTTATCACTGCGACAAGGTCACTGGTATACATCGAACAAGCAATAACGCAAATAAGAGAAATGGGATTTTAGTTCAAGGTGCAAGGATATCAGTAATAAGGTTCGCTGATGACATTGCTGTCCTCAGCATAAGTGACAGAGAATTACAGAATGTGTTGAACGGACTGAACAGTCTCATGAGTACTGAATACGGACTGAGAGTAAATCGAAGAAAGATGAAAACAATGAGAATTAGCAGAAATGATAATAGCAAGAAATTTAACATCAGAAGATGTGTAAGTAGGCTGTTTGGGTTTTTATGTTGGTAACTCCACGTAGCGCTCTGTATGAAAATCACTAGCTGTGCTGTGTGCAGTCTGTGGCTGGTTGGCATTGTTGAAATATTCTCCATTGTAGTGTTGCGCAGTTGGATGCGCAAAGCGCATAGCGTTGCGCTGTTGGAGGTGAGCCGCCACCAGTGGTGGATGTGGGGAGAGAGATGGCAGAATTTTAAGAGCGGACGATCTGGACGTGTGTCCGCCAGAAAGAGTAAATTTGTAATATTGGATGTCATGAACTGATATATATATACTTTTGAACACTATTAAGGTAAACACATTGTTTGTTCTCTATCAAAATCGTTCATTTGCTAACTATGCATATAAGTAGTTAGTGCCTCCAGTAATTAGAATCTTTTATTTAGCTGGCAGTAGTGGCGCTCGCTGTATTGCAGTAGTTCGAGTAACGAAGATTTTTTTGAGGTAAGTGATTCATGAAAGGTATAGATGAATGTTAGTCAGGGCCTTTCTTTTGTAGGGATTATTGAAAGTCAGATTGCGTTGCGCTAAAAATATTGTGTGTCAGTTTAGTGATGGTCAGAATAAGTAAAGAGAGAAATGTCTGAGTACGTTCAGTTCTGCTCAGCTGTTTGAAAATCAAATAACATAAGAGGTTTACCAGCACTGTCATTCATAAATTTTTCTATGGGGATGTTTCACATGTAACTCATCCACGAAAGAAGTGGCTTAAAAGGCGCTTTTTCGCCAGATTCTTGAGTATTGTTCATTTATCTGGGTTCCCTATAAGGTAGGACTGATAGAGGAGATAGAGAAGATCCAACGAAGAGCGGCACGTTTCGTCACAGGATCAATTAGCTGGCGGGAGAGCGTTACGGAGATGCTAAAAAAAACTCCACTGGCAGACGTTACAAGAGAGGCGTTGTGCATCACGCAGAGATTTACTATTGTAATTTCAGGACAGCACTTTTCAGGAGGAGTCAGACAACAATTTTCTCCCCCCCACCCCCCACCCCCCACCCACCCACCACCCTCATACATCTCGCGTATTGACCACGAGCAGAAAATTCGAGAAATTGGAGCCAATACAGAGGCTTACCGACAATCATTCTTCCCACGCACTATTCGCGAGTGGAACAGGTACCGAAAGTACCCTCCGCCACACACCATTATGTGGCTTGCGGAGTATGATGTAGATGTAGATGTAGATGATGAAGCATGGATCACAAAGTAGACGAAGTTAAGACGTTCTGCTACCTAGGCAGCAAAATAATTCTTGACGCACGGAGCAAGGGGGACAAAAAACAGACTATCACTGGCAGAAAGGGCATTCCTAGCCAAGAGAGGTCTACTAAATTCAAACATAGGCCTTAATTTCAAGAAGAAGTCTCTGATAATGTACGGTCAGAGCACGGCATTGAACGGTAGTGAAAGACTGGGAAAACCGGAACAGAAGAGAATCAAAGCATCTGAAATGTGGTGCTACAGAGGAATGTTGAATATTAGGTGGACGGACAAGGTAAGGAATGAGGAGGTCTCCGGAAAATCGGCGAGGAAATGAATATATGGAAAATACTGACTAGAAGAAAGGTAAGGATGATGGGACATGTATTAAGGCATCCGGGAATAACTTCCATGGCACTAGATGGAGCTATAGGAAGAAAAAACTGTAGAGGAAGACAGAGATCCGATTACATCCAGCAAATAACTGAGGACATGGATTGCAAGTGCTACTCTGAGACGAAAATTTTGGCACAGGAGAAGAATTCGTGGCGGGCCAAATCAAACCAGTCAGAAGACTAATGACTCCAAGCGATATAGTCACGAGCCCAGCAGAGGCACTGCAGGTGATATACTTTTAGCAAAGGCATCTGCTGACATAACCCATTAACGTCACATTTCGCCGCACTGCCCTAACGCATACGTTCGTCGTACATCCCACATTAATTTCTGCAGGTATCTGAAGCAGTGTTGCTTGTCTGTTAGCACTGAGAACTCTAGCCAAACGTCGCTGTTCTAGGTAATTAAGTTAACGCCACCGGCCATTGCTTTGTCTGCCGTGAGAGGTAACACCCGAAATTTGGTATTCGCGGTACACTGGTGACATTGTAGACCTCCGAACAATGAATTCCCCAAAGATTCTCGAAATTGAATGTCCTTGCGTGTAGCTCCAACTAGCATTCTGCGTTGAGAGTCTGTTAGCTCACGCTGGGTGATGGACACGTATTAAGACACCCGGGAATAACTTCCGTGGTACTAGAGGGAGCTGCAGTAAGAAGAAATTGTGGAGGAAGACAGAGATTGGAATGCATTCAGCAAATAATTGAGGACATAGATTGCAAGTGCTACTCTGAGCTGAAAAAGACGACACAGGAGAATAATTCGTGACGGGTCACATCAAAACAGTCAAAGACTGATGACTCAGAAACAATATGTCTCTTGTAGGAAACCTCCTTGTGAGTTAATTATAACTGACTACATTACCATATTCTCAGTCACTGTTCTGAAACTGTAGACCTCACCTACATTTTTCAGTGATTGCTAGTTAAACTGAAGTCATCACATGCTAAATTGTTCATTATGTGATTTGAAGCACTTCATCGAAGTACTGAAGATACTTTTTAAATTTTGATTTCTAACTGCTTGTTTAGAACTATGTGCTTATCTTTCAAATATGTATAAAATGCTATTTGTTCAAAATTTTCATAAGATACTTTTAGTTTAATCTACCGAATCTTACACAAATACTTCAATTACGCCTGCTCCATGGATGCCGTTCTTAGGATCCACGCTGAAAGTGGACTGATTACCGTCATTGGAATTCGTATGCTTGTTTTTAAGTTTCCTTCCCATCTGCCCTATATATACCTTATAACAATCTTTGCATGTAATCTTATAGACATCGGATTGTCCATGCATACATGTCTTGGAAAAATATCTTAATAGCTTTGTTGTTGAAAATCTCTTTGATTTTACTGGGTGCTTTGTCAAAGCATCAATGAATGGGGGTACTGCTCAGTGATTTTTTGTGATATACGAGGGCAGTTCAATAAGTAATGCAACACATTTTTTTTCTCGGTCAATTTTGGTTGAAAAAACCGGAAATTTCTTGTGGGATATTTTCAAACATTCCCGCTTCGTCTCGTATAGTTTCATTGACTTCCGACAGGTGGCAGCGCTGTACGGAGCTGTTAAGATGGCGTCTGTAATGGATGTGCGTTGCAAACAACGGGCAGTGATCGAGTTTCTTTTGGCGGAAAACCAGGGCATCTCAGATATTCATAGGCGCTTGCAGAATGTCTACGGTGATCTGGCAGTGGACAAAAGCACGGTGAGTCGTTGGGCAAAGCGTGTGTCATCATCGCCGCAAGGTCAAGCAAGACTGTCTGATCTCCCGCGTGCGGGCCGGCCGTGCACAGCTGTGATTCCTGCAATGGCGGAGCGTGCGAACACACTCGTTCGAGATGATCGACGGATCACCATCAAACAACTCAGTGCTCAACTTGACATCTCTGTTGGTAATGCTGTCACAATTGTTCACCAGTTGGGATATTCAAAGGTTTGTTCCCGCTGGGTCCCTCGTTGTCTAACCGAACACCATAAAGAGCAAAGGAGAACCATCTGTGCGGAATTGCTTGCTCGTCATGTGGCTGAGGGTGACAATTTCTTGTCAAAGATTGTTACAGGCGATGAAACATGGGTTCATCACTTCGAACCTGAAACAAAACGGCAATCAATGGAGTGGCGCCACACCCACTCCCCTACCAAGAAAAAGTTTAAAGCCATACCCTCAGCCGGTAAAGTCATGGTTACAGTCTTCTGGGACGCTGAAGGGGTTATTCTGTTCGATGTCCTTCCCCATGGTCAAACGATCAACTCTGAAGTGTATTGTGCTACTCTTCAGAAATTGAAGAAACGACTTCAGCGTGTTCGTAGGCACAAAAATCTGAACGAACTTCTCCTTCTTCATGACAACGCAAGACCTCACACAAGTCTTCGCACCCGAGAAGAGCTCACAAAACTTCAGTGGACTGTTCTTCCTCATGCACCCTACAGCCCCGATCTCGCACCGTCGGATTTCCATATGTTTGGCCCAATGAAGGACGCAATCCGTGGGAGGCACTACGCGGATGATGAAGAAGTTATTGATGCAGTACGACGTTGGCTCCGACATCGACCAGTGGAATGGTACCGTGCAGGCATACAGGCCCTCATTTCAAGGTGGCGTAAGGCCGTAGCATTGACTGGAGATTACGTTGAAAAATAGTGTTGTGTAGCTAAAAGATTTGGGAATAACCTGGTGTATTTCAATGCTGAATAAAACAACCCCTGTTTCAGAAAAAAAATGTGTTGCATTACTTATTGAACTGCCCTCGTATTTTCCATTGTGATTTCTTTACCCTGTATAATTCCCTCATTTTAATTTTCTATTGTGTATGTTATCTACAACCATAGACTACACACAATTTTGATTGGTTATATGCCTCAAATTACTGAGTGCATATGGTCTGTTTTGAACTGATAGTGGAAGTCATAGTAGCCTATCAGTCATTGCATGAATTACTCGTAATGTGTTTTGTGTGTGATTCGATGGCATGAAGAAATATTAATAATGCCAACAATTGTTGTGGTGTGGTAATACAAAGATATAGTTCATGAAATTCACTAATCAATTCTGCTTGCCATAATGTTATCAAAGTAAGGTACATAAAAATTTTGAGTGAGTACTTATCTACCGTTTCACATACAATAAGTCTTATGTGATGCTTGTCAAATTCATTTTACGGCGTTCTAGACCTTCTCGGGATCTCCGAACTGGTTACATCAAAAATGGCAATTTTAGAATCTTGTCTCCTCTTGGAAGGAGCCACTCATTTCTCTCCCACAACAAAACGCTCTAAACTGTAGAACTATATATGAAACTATTACGATGGGACAGATGTTCTTTGGTCAAAAATTTGTGAGATTAACTTATAGAAAACGAGAACAAATGTATAATTTTCATATCAACAAAACATCAAACAAACAGGAAATGATGAAATAATAATACTAATTGACGGGCCCTTGGTTACAGTGAGGAAGCACAGCAGTCTCATTCCACCAATTTTATTTTCGAGTTTAATTACCAATCACAATTGGAATGTGAATCCCAAACATTAAATTTTGCTGAGAGTAAATCAGATATATTTCAAGGTTATTTCTAAAGCTGTACCTGTACTGCAAATACGTGGAGGATCTTTGAATCTTGAGGAAAAAATAGTCACTGAACTCAGTTGGATCTGAACCCTTGAATTTTGCTATGAGAGCCCAACGTACTAACCACCTATGCACCAGCGATTACAACAATAATAACAATAATTGAATTATCACTGATCAAGCTAATGGTAAGTAACGACTAATTTTAGTAGGATAGATTTTTGAGATTTAAAGTAGACTTAAATGCTAAGGAATGAGACCTATAAAAGATATTTTGAATATGTACACAACACTTCTGAAGTATTTCTAGAATAGCTTTAAATTTTTTATAGTATAATGTGTCAGTTAGAGGGTAATCCCAAGCCCCAGAGAGGGAAACCATGGATGTCGCCACTGGAGGGCCATCACATACTATTGCAGTGTGTGGATGGACCAGATCGGCAATGCCTAACACCACTGCTTCACTGCATATCTGACAACGCAAAGGGACGATGACTGACGTGTTCACTTAGCACTAAGCACATAACGTTCCCTAGATGAAGCAGTTGAGTCAACTCCTCGCCTCCTGATGAGTATCAGCAGTTCGCTTTGGTGCACGCTGTAGCAAAGGAAGGCAAGAGAGCCTCTCGTGTCAATAGGCTCTGCAGTACCGATAAAAGGTGAAGACCATAACTACATCCGATGGATAATACCCTACGTGCAAAAAACATGAAGTAAATGTGAACGTCTGCCAGAAAGAAGGGGACCACGTTTTCCGAGTCCAATGTCGAATATCAGGTGTGCTGTTGCGCTCTATATATAGTCACAGACCGTGATTGGTGGTCTTTCCGTCATCAAGTGTAGGTAAAACAATAACATAATCATGAACAAATACCACTTACACATAGCATTACTTTAAAATTTATTTGCTTTTTCCATTACTAATAAAAGCAATTCATTATTTTTCTCGTTTGTTTGTACGAGTAGTTAGTAATTTACCTACCGTAATGTCACCAAAACAAAACAGTATACAATCGACAGTCGGAAGCGCATCAGAAATGTAAATTTGCCACAGCAACATAGCAAGGCGCAGTGTTCACAAATGAGCAGGAGAAAGCGTGAGTAAAAACTGTCAAAATATAAAACACAATCCGTGAATAACAAACTACACGAAAGAGTTCTCCATACGTAACCTTCACAAAATTTTTACCGATGTCCACAGGTTAGTCCAGCCATACAAAAATACTTTTGCCACACAAAAAACTTGTTACAACTCAGAATTAGTTAAGTACTACAATGGTAATGGCTAAACCAGGGATAGATAACCTTTAAAGATTGGATTATAAACAAAAAGTCTATGCAGACGATATCCTAATATCTCTTATGTTTGGAGATGACGTGATGTACTAATTTAGATCTGTGGGTGACTTTGGTTGCCAGCCACAGGACACATACCACGTAAAAAATAAGGTAAAGTGCATATACAGATTTAAACAACAATACCGATGTGACACATTTCCGAACGTAAACATAATCTGCATGTATGTGTGTCAGAAAAATAAAAGGAAAACAACTCTATCGATACCTTCTTTTTTTTTTACATAGCTGCACAACAGCAACGGTTTCACGTAATAAAATTATAAACAGCCAACCAGTTGCAATGGATAAAGAAATTCTTTACCTAGGTTTCGACAAATATAAATTTGTCTTCTTCAGAAGGTAGCAATTTTACATTAGTAAGGACTCTGCAGAGCTCTGCAAGATCCATGAGCTATTTTATATTTACGTGACAAACCCTAACTCTAGGGCTATATTTTATTCTTGACACACGGATCTATGCCGACGATTGTAAAAACGGCGATGGTACATTAGTCCTTACTAACGTAAAATTGCTACCTTCTGAAGAAGACAAATTTATATTTCTCGAAACCTAGGTAAAGAATTTCTTTATCCATTGCAACTGGTTCGCTGTTTATAATTTTATTCTATCGATACCGTAGTTGTGGTGAAACAAGTTGGAATGTGAAAACAAAACAATAATTTCTGTCCTTGCAAAAAAGGGGACTCATCCTCGATTCATTATTAATAAATAGAGGACATTTTGACAGTGTTTTCGCTTGCAAGGACAAGGCCAGACGGTATACTGAATACTTCAGTGGACTGTCAGTTTTTGTACTAGGGGGCAGATGAAAAATGTATAAGATAACAAACACATGTGTACACGACAGATGCTGCAACCGAAAACAATTACCGGTGAAGAAAGCAACCAGCCACAACTACTTTTAAAAAGCTTTACTTAAATACCCTTAACGGTTCCGGGCAATCATAACCTCTTCGAATGGGGACATACGTGCTGCCTCCCTACCTTAGTCTCTGATATTTATAAGGCACTCTGTATTCGATCCACGCTGCCAAATTGTTTTAAAAATGTGGCTACCCCATGGCTCAAGCGCCCAGTGGACCCTCATGATGTCACATTCGTTGCGTAATAAATTTGATAGCAGTAATAATTATTTGTATTATATTCTTTGTATGATAAAGTGGTGGACGGAGGGAAGAAGTATGGCAAAAGCTCAAGAAGGCCATCTAAGGATTTCTGGAGTTATTTCACATTTTTCGAAGTTTCTTATTGCCAGAGGGAATTAAGTTACGAAGCTTAAATTTGGCAGAGACATGTAATCGGACAAATAAAACACTTTCAGTAATTTTATTCTTCTGTTTCGGCGATTTTCAATTAGTAATTTCAGGACAAATTAGTGATCTTTATATTTCAGTAGAATGAGTGTACACTAATTAGCGTTTGTTTCTGACTGAAAGTGTTGGACTTCTGTTATAGAGCCAAGAAATTAACGATGTGATGAGGCTTTTGGTTACTGTATCATAAATAGTGTAGTCCAGATCTGAAGGTATCTTTCGGAGCATGCTGCTATTCACATAACGTCATTAAATAATTCTTCTAGCTGTATCTTGCGACATAGGGTGATATTTTATACTGGGCTTCCCTCAACTAAAGGTCCCCTCCCAGCATAAATTTATTAGCTCATTGCACAATTCCAACTGGGCATGCAATATTCAGTGTTATTGATGATTGGAGGTACGGTTACTATTGTCTCCATCAGGGCAGAGGACTCCTCAGAGTCGTCGTTTACGTCTCACCCCACACCGCCCCTGGCCCTTCAAGTATTGCGGTGCGGGTACCAGCTGGACTGTCGTCACAGTTCGCCACTTCTGTGTGTTTGGTTATGCTTGTTCCGTGAATTCGTTCTGATTTACAGATACTCATGAATGATAACGGCTACCTGCAATATAACATTGAGTATGAGGGCTCTGAAACGTACGCTCTTCTCTTTCTAAATGACAATGGTTTAAGCCCAGATAATGTGACGATGGGTGCAAATTTTATGGACTGAAGGAATACTGCTACCCTGGGAGCTACGTTTTTGCGGACTATGCGTTTGTTGCATACGGAGGGAAACAGGCTTGTTATTTATCTGGACAAAACTTGGGTTTCGCAAAACCGTGCCGAACAAATATCTGGCACGACTCCAAGGGAAGAGGTGTGGCGAATGTCGCTGTTTTGGATGATGGGTGTAGTGACGAAGAGCCTGTAAGAGGTGCGAACATCTATTTCGGGTGGTAGGGAATGTTCTCGGTCGTATTAAGGCGAGCAGTCTGAACAATGCTCCTGGCGGCGGCACGCAGGTCCTCACTCCTTTGCCGCGCACAGTAATTATGTCTCAGATGTTACAAAAATTAATTTTACAATTTTCTTAACAACTTTCTCACTGGAAGTTACTACGAGACCAAAAGAACGCAAAGTCATCAGCGACTACGTTTTTCGTTGCAGCAATGAAACAATTTCACGTCTCTTGCTGTTGTGTCTAGACAAGACAGCCTAGACACAATGGGAGGAAGCCGAAAGGCACGCGCTTAAACTCACGCAGGCTGGCGTGAGGTCTGAAACAGGATACGTAATGAATGCTATAAAGAAAAGTACGTAGCTTCTGGAATACTTAACTTTAATCCACATTTGTAGAACATCGCTCTTGATGATACATTAATAGACCCTCAATATCAACTGAATACGGCGCCTTGCTAGGTCGTAGCAAATGTAGCTGAAGGCTATGCTAATTATCGTCTCGGCAAATGAGAGCGTATTTGTAAGTGTGGCTTCGCTAGCAAAGTCTGCTGTACAACTGGGGCGAGTGCCAGGACGTCTCTCTAGACCTGCCGTGTGGTGGCGCTCGGTCTGCAATTACTGACAGTGGCAACACGCGGGTCCGACGTATACTAACGGACCGCGGCCGATTTAAAGGCTACCACCTAGCAAGTGTGGTGTCTGGCGGTGACACCACACTTGCGGTATTTTATTTTTTATCTCTGTGTACGTTTATATCTTCACGGTAAAATATGTATCGCATGCATCTATAAACTTTGAGAATGTTCATACTTTTTTTCATTCGAAATATGTTACTGTTTCTGTCTGTTTCCACAGTTGAATTAAAAAAATTCACTCACGTTCAGAAAAACCAGAACACGAACGACTAGAGACAGGATGTTCATATTCACAGGACATGTACATTAGGATGTTCTGCAAAAATGATTAGTATTTGAACCATGTCGGCCCGCAGGTTCAAGGTTAACATCGATAACGCGGCGTAACACCACCTACCGGTAAAATGTGCCTGCGGCTCTCGTTGTCGCTATAAACCGAAGGTAATGTATCAGTCTGACTTGAGCAGACGTTCAGGATGCCTCGCAGACGTATGCGCGAACCGTACCGTCAAATCACTGGATTTTTAAGAGATAGGTGAACATTGGAACCAGGCGAATTCAGCAAGGATGGCTATACCGCACGACGCCTCTCGCGCCTGATAAGCGTCGATGCCATCACGCATGGAAGAAGTTATAACGGCCCATGGAGGACCCTGTGTCTTCTAGGCTACTTGGGAACACAGCACATACTGAATCGAGGTGACTGAATTGCTAATCATTCCTGCACAACATACTAATATACGAGGCGTGTACTTTAAGTAAGTACCGTTTTGAAATTAAAAAAAGACGTACTAAGATATCTCAATAATACAAAATTGTTGAGGCTTTCGTGGCCACTTGTTGACAAACTGCCTATTGGCTTCTGTCTCGGGTTCTTCGGCCGACGTTCATCTAATGATTTTTCTGACGTTTCGCCAGCACGAGTGGCTGGCATTGTCAAAGCTTCACCCTCCATTGCCGGTGGTGAACTGGAGCCGAGCTCGCGGGCGCAGGCTATATGTACCTGGCGCGCCAACGTCCGAGGGCTTCTCCGCGGTCATTTCCGGTGCGGTTCTCCTCTTGCTACCTGCGACGGTCGTTCGCTGCAGTACGGGAAGCCAGGATCCGTTGACCTTAAGGCTTTCCTCTTTCTTGTTCAAACTGTTCGCGTGTTTTTGTATTTCTACAGCTTCTCTGAACAAGCGCGTGTGATAGTGCTTCTCTACAGCCAGAACTTCCGTGTCGGCGAATTTAATTACATGGTCGGTCTCATTCAGTGCGTGCTCTGCCACGGCCGATTTCTCCACCTGCCCCAACCTGCAATGTCGCTTATGCTCTTTGATCCTGGTGTTAATGGATCGTCCAGTCATTCCGACATAAACTTTTCCGCATGTGCATGGTATGCGGTATATTCCCGACATTGCAAGTGGGTCTCTTTTCTCCTTCGACGATCTAAGACACTCTTTGATCTTCCTTGTCGGTTTGAAAATCGTCTTTACGCCATGTTTGCGCAATATACGGCATGATTAGTACGCTCGTAACGAGAGCAGGACGAATATGTGAGCCGCAACACCTCAAACGAGAAATGCAACACCTGGAAACTGTCCTGAGGAGCAATGGTTACTCCACAAATTATATTAGAAGTGTAACAGAGCCCAACCCTCGGCGAAGTAAGGAACCGGAAAAAGAATTGTCGGGTACGGCCTTTCTGCCATACATTCCCAGAGTGACGGACAGAATCGGCCGTATATTGCGCAAACATGGCGTAAAGACGATTTTCAAACCGACAAGGAAGATCAAAGAGTGTCTTAGATCGTCGAAGGAGAAAAGAGACCCACTTGCAATGTCGGGAATATACCGCATACCATGCACATGCGGAAAAGTTTATGTCGGAATGACTGGACGATCCATTAACACCAGGATCAAAGAGCATAAGCGACATTGCAGGTTGGGGCAGGTGGAGAAATCGGCCGTGGCAGAGCACGCACTGAATGAGACCGACCATGTAATTAAATTCGCCGACACGGAAGTTCTGGCTGTAGAGAAGCACTATCACACGCGCTTGTTCAGAGAAGCTGTAGAAATACAAAAACACGCGAACAGTTTGAACAAGAAAGAGGAAAGCCTTAAGGTCAACGGATCCTGGCTTCCCGTACTGCAGCGAACGACCGTCGCAGGTAGCAAGAGGAGAACCGCACCGGAAATGACCGCGGAGAAGCCCTCGGACGTTGGCGCGCCAGGTACATATAGCCTGCGCCCGCGAGCTCGGCTCCAGTTCACCACCGGCAATGGAGGGTGAAGCTTTGACAATGCCAGCCACTCGTGCTGGCGAAACGTCAGAAAAATCATTAGATGAACGTCGGCCGAAGAACCCGAGACAGAAGCCAATAGGCAGTTTGTCAACAAGTGGCCACGAAAGCCTCAACAATTTTGTATTACGCCTCTACGGGGAGGAGATTTGCAGATTGTACCGACGCCTTGACCAACGACGGAAGAAGAAAGCGCGACTGATGTCCTCTCTCGCCTTTCTGTCACGTTGCCGAGATGAATGTGCTACACCGAAGTTCTTGAGATGTAAGCGCCTATTCACCACCGCCCAAGCACATCGTATCTACGACAGAATGGAACGAGCTTTTCTTCGTGAGCGAATACATACAACACGGAGAGACTTGGCAAGAACGGATCAGGAACTTCTGGACCTTTTCTATCAACTAAGTAGCAGAATGCATCGAGACGACTGGGACAAGATTGACAGCATCACTCACAGGAGCATGCAGAACGAACTCGAGCGCTGCACCGATCGACAGAAGAAGAAGTTTGAAAGATGCCGGAAGCACACCGACAAGGCGACTCCCGACATGTCACACACAGTGGTCAACCTCACTGAACGACAATTGACCGAAGAGGAAGTGTCTGTTCTTCAAAAAGGAGGGAATTTCGCTATCATCCCGAGAACTATACCTATGGAGGACATCATTGCCAACACCGAAGCAGCCATTCGTACCCTTCCTTGTGAAAGGGCAGAGGAAATACGCACGGAAACAGCCAGGATACTGCGCCGAGCAAAACCACCAGCTTGCAACCTGAAGAGAGAAGAGGTACAAGCCATTAAGAATCTCAACGCCGACAAGAGTATATTGGTACTGCCTGCCGATAAGGGGAATGCGACCGTCGTAATGAAGACCGAAGATTATGAGCAAAAGATCCGAGACCTATTAGATCCGACGACGTACCGAAAACTAAGCGCAGATCCGACGCAACGTATCACACGGAATACGAATCGATTAATCAAGGCGTCTTCTCTGCCGGCGGACATACAGAGAAACCTGCGCAACACAGAAGCCCTACCACCTCGGCTGTATGGATTACCCAAGATCCATAAGAACAACGTTCCACTGAGACCGATCGTTAGCGCTCCTGGATCACCGACATATAAACTGGCAAAACACTTGGCCTCTCTGCTCCAGCCACACGTGGGGAAGACCGACACATACATTAAGGACTCAGGACATTTCATTGAGAAGCTGAAGAAACTGAAACTTGCACCAAACGACATCCTGGTCAGCTTTGATGTTGTTTCGTTATTTACGAAAGTGCCACTCAGTGACGCTCTGGAGCACATCGGTTCCATTTTTCCGCTAGACATCAGAAAGCTCTTCCATGCATGTCTCACCACGAGCTATTTCACGTGGAATGGCGATTTCTACGAACAGCTGGAAGGCGTCGCCATGGGTAGTCCTCTCAGTCCAGTGGTGGCCAACTTCTTCATGGAACAATTCGAAGCACAGGCACTGGACTCGGCGACTTGCAAACCTAAGGTGTGGTACAGGTACGTCGATGATACTTTCGTGGTGTGGAGCCATGGTGAAGAACAGCTCAGTGACTTCCTAAGACACTTGAACAGCCTCCATGCCAACATAACATTTACCATGGAAGTAGAAAAGGACAAGAAACTGCCATTTCTAGATGTTCTGGTCACAAGGGACGGCGAAGATCTGGGACACAGCGTGTATCGAAAACCGACTCACACGGACCGATACCTGCACAAACTGTCAAACCACCACCCGAGCCAGAAAAGAGGCATGATTAGTACGCTCGTAACGAGAGCAGGACGAATATGTGAGCCGCAACACCTCAAACGAGAAATGCAACACCTGGAAACTGTCCTGAGGAGCAATGGTTACTCCACAAATTATATTAGAAGTGTAACAGAGCCCAACCCTCGGCGAAGTAAGGAACCGGAAAAAGAATTGTCGGGTACGGCCTTTCTGCCATACATTCCCAGAGTGACGGACAGAATCGGCCGTATATTGCGCAAACATGGCGTAAAGACGATTTTCAAACCGACAAGGAAGATCAAAGAGTGTCTTAGATCGTCGAAGGAGAAAAGAGACCCACTTGCAATGTCGGGAATATACCGCATACCATGCACATGCGGAAAAGTTTATGTCGGAATGACTGGACGATCCATTAACACCAGGATCAAAGAGCATAAGCGACATTGCAGGTTGGGGCAGGTGGAGAAATCGGCCGTGGCAGAGCACGCACTGAATGAGACCGACCATGTAATTAAATTCGCCGACACGGAAGTTCTGGCTGTAGAGAAGCACTATCACACGCGCTTGTTCAGAGAAGCTGTAGAAATACAAAAACACGCGAACAGTTTGAACAAGAAAGAGGAAAGCCTTAAGGTCAACGGATCCTGGCTTCCCGTACTGCAGCGAACGACCGTCGCAGGTAGCAAGAGGAGAACCGCACCGGAAATGACCGCGGAGAAGCCCTCGGACGTTGGCGCGCCAGGTACATATAGCCTGCGCCCGCGAGCTCGGCTCCAGTTCACCACCGGCAATGGAGGGTGAAGCTTTGACAATGCCAGCCACTCGTGCTGGCGAAACGTCAGAAAAATCATTAGATGAACGTCGGCCGAAGAACCCGAGACAGAAGCCAATAGGCAGTTTATCTCAATAATTTTATTTTTACATGACAGCCTGTACCTTAATCTACTTTTCTACATAATTTCCGTCAGTATTGAGGCACTTGTCATAACGTTGTATCAGTTTTTGAATACCCTCCTCATAAAAGTCTGCCGCCTGACTTGTTAACCACTGCATCACCACTGTTTTGACTTCGTCATCGTCTTGAAGACGCTCACCGTCCAGGTGTTTCTTCAAGTGCAGGAACAGATGATAGTGACTGGGCGCAAGATCGGGACTGTACGGAGGATGATCTAGAGTTTCCCATCGAAAAGATGTGATGAGATCTTTGGTCTGATTCGCTACATGCGGACGGCCATTGTCTTGCAGTAAAACGATGCCCTTGCTCAACTTCCATGGACTGTTGTTTTGATTCTGGTGTGACGTAGGCCACCCATGTTTCATCGCCCGTAACAATTTGGCTTCAGAAATCATCACCGTCGTTGTGGTACCGCTCAAGGAAAGACAATGCACTGTCTAAACGTTTGGTTTTGTGCACATCCGTCAACATTTTCGGTACCCAACGTGCGCACAAATTTCGGTAATTCAAGTGCTCAGTCACAACGCCATACAAAACACTACGAGAAACATTAGGAAAGTCATCCCGCAAGGAGGAAATCGTAAAGCGTCTGTTTTCTCTCACCCTATTGTCCACTACCTGCACCAAACTTTCATTACCGACCGAAGGGCACCCTCTCCGCTGTTCATCATGCACATTTGTGCGGCCATCTTTAAATGCTCTCACACACTTTCTCACCATTCCATCCCTCTTAATGTTTTCTCCGTAAACTGCACAGATCTCAAGACGAATATCGATCGCTTTTAGGCCTTTAGCACTAAGAAATCTTATAACAGCCCCAACTTCACAGTCGGCGGGACTCAGTATTATCGGAGGCATCTTAAACACTCAGTACATAACGTAAAAAAGGAAGAATCAGACTGTAACGGCGTCAGTGGGTAGATTAAGGTACAGGTTTTCATGTAAAAATAAAATTATTGAGATATCTTAGCGCGTCTTTTTTTTTTTTCAAAACGATAGTTACTTAAAATACACGCCTCGTACATGTTGCAAGAATATGAACGTCCTGTCTGTAGACGTTCAATGTGTTCTGATTTTTTTTTTTTAACATGAATGTAGTTTCATTGAAAATTTCTTGTAACGACTGATAATTTTCTTTTGGAAAGTGGTGCATGACATTTTGGTCTAAAAGTAAAATTCGTCTAAAAATAGAAATGTATGTAATTGTTCGGAATTTTTACTAACTGGCAGTATTGTAAGACTATGAGATGACCTTGATCTGCCTATTTTCGTGACGATCACTATAGAGGCAGCTCAGTTGTGGGCACTGGTCGTCGAGAGCAGAGTGTTCCCTACACTGTCCGAGCACGTGAACGAAATTTGCCCCTGTGGATCGCAGTCTCCACGCCTCTCCGCCTCTCCTATCTCAGGTATGATGGAACCTTGCTGACTTCTTCACGTGTGGGAGTTTTTTTCTCGGAAGTATGTTGTAACAGCCGAGTGACTAATGTGCTATTCCTATTGACTCTCTTCCATAATACAGTCTACGTTAAAAAAAAACCTGTAAGTGGAGTATTTTGTACGGAATGTGCTGATTTAGTATATTGCCCGATTCTTTGAAGGATCGAACCAAATGCCGGATGAATACAGTCTAATTTTTGTGTCATGTGTTACACGGCCTCAAGACATACAAACAGTTACTAACTTTAAGACTTATTGTGTTGAACCTTTAACGTAAGGTTATAGTGCTTAATAAATATAATACGACAGCATTTTAAATTTTCATATTTGGTCAGTAATTATATGAAGTACTGAAAATTAAATTTTTGTTGCCTCTAGAACCTGCAGATAGAACCCGTTGACCGTCTTAGCCGTTTTCTGGCGAGTAGCGTTGACGTTTGCGATGTCTGAAAGACCATTATTGGTAAGGAACTTTTTTATTATTAGTCAACCACTTAAGAGAGTGTAGAAGGCTTAAGAATATAACTGTTCATCAAAGAAGTGTGTTTCACCATTCAGTAGAAAGTACAAATTTGAATCACAGAGCTGCTGGAACAGAGAAGTTGTAGTTTTCCGGCAAGACACCTGAACGGATCCTGCTGTAGGAAGTCATGCGGAAGCACTGTTTTTTCCAGTATTTTTTAGCTGTCACTTCTACCCGTATGTGCTACTCTGTAAAGTGGGAAGTAAGTATGACGCCCTCGTTGGACAGTTAAATACCAATGAACATCAATATGCCAGAGTATTAGACAAGAAGCATTTCCGTCGCAACTAAATCTCCAAACAGTTCCAATAGTTCATCTTGCCCTTCAATCCCTGCACTTTTAGAAGCATAAAACAGCCTCTCTCTTCAGGCAAATTCAGGACTGGCACCACATGAATGCGTAATTTATGTTACAGATAAAATTCCTCTATGATGTGTAATTTGTGGAATATAGACACAAACAAAGCACCTCCCATCCACATGGTGTTCAATAGTTTATTGTAGTACTTTGTAGAGTGTACCATTAAGTGTGTATGAATTATAATCTACAGGGCCCTATGGGTTTGTTGACATTGTTTATAGGACACAATCATGATGTCGACGTATATCAACTGACACCGTCATGTCGCTTCTATAGCTGATTTGCTCATATACCTCGTCCAAAGCAAGAGAAATCATGCTAAAATACAGCTATGTGTCTCCTATAATCTATACACACCCTGATAATGAAGCATTTGTTCTGAAATACGCATTAGTTACCAGAGAATGTGATTTTTAATCATACAGGGTTATTCCGTGATGTTATAAACTTTCAAGGATTATGGAGAAGCGTAAACGTATCAATTTGAGGTAAGGGATCCTGTCCGAAAACGATCGAGTCGCAAGTTATAAGCGAAAATCTTTCTGAAGCTCTGACAGTGAAGCTCCTGGGTGCCTACGTTTTTGGAGGAGGTATTATGGACCAGAACAGGAATAAAAGTCCAGTCAACGTTGGCTCTAAAATGCATATCTTAAGAGCTCTCACTATTTGTTTAATAAAAGATTGTTTCAGAGTAGCAAAGATGAACAAGTGCTCATTGCTCTCAGCCTATGAACTTTAGAGCTCACGTTTACCAAACACTTGTTTCTTGTTTTGGTACATACTACCTCCTCCCAAAACATAGAAAACAGAGAGCTTGCAGTAGAAGACGTCCATTGTCAGAGGGATCAGAACGATTTTCCCATATAATTTCCGACTCGGTCGTTCCCGGACCAGGGTCCCTTACCTGAAATTGATGCATTTAGCCCTCTCCATCATCTCTGAAAGTTTGTGATATCATCACGGAATCACCCTGTATATGGCTTGCTGTTTGCTTGCTGCTTGCTTTGTTCAATACGTTACAAAGGGCCAACGTAAGTTCACCTCACTTTGTTGTAACACTGTTTCATTTTCTTTGCCAATAATGAAGCAACACGCCTTATTCAGACTCAATAGGTCAAGAAATTATATTTCTTCTATATCAGCACTGTTTTATGTCCAATGTGCTCTTTTCTTCCTCTTTAAAGAGGTTCGACTTTTATTGTTTCACCACATCTTATATAGACAGGCAAACGGAAAAACAATCAATGGAATTCGCAGGACCTGCCTACGGCAGAAGGAAATGATGTGCTTCACGAAGTACGAAACTGGAGAGCTATTTATGGCGCAGCAACCCTGGTTTCCAACAGGCGCTGTAGCGTGACCGGATGGACACAATGTCGCCTAGTTAAAGGTCTGGCCTCGAAAGGGCTCTACTGTGTTGAAATGAGGTCAGCGTAGAGACGACGCCCCTGTCCCGCTGTGGCCTCTAGCCGGTGAGCGAAGAGCTACCGCGAAAAACAGAAATCACTGTGTGCTTACCGAACACAAAAATTATGTGTAGCGGAAGTGAGCGAATATATTCTGTAGCACTTCCTACGCACGAGAGGACACAATAAAACATCACTGGTGCTTATAACTGTATTGACTACAACCCGCAGGCGACTGCAGTATTATCCTCAGTTCGTGAGTTGTTCTCCAAATTTCTTACAATGAATTCTGAAGGAAGGGGCATATTCTGTACAAGTTCACAGGCTGCCGCGGCCGTTGTCAACCTGTATACAATACACTGCCTGACAAAAAAAAAAAAAAAAAAAAAAAAAATGAAGTTACAAGAAGAGTGGATGAAACTAAATGAAACTCGATAGGGTGAGAGGGTATGTGATGTTATTTCAGTGAAAATCGAGTCAAATTTACAAAGAACTTGGCAGTATACGCCCACTTTTCACTATGACGTTGCACACCCTCGCGGCTGGGTGCTTGCACTGCGATGGGTGTCATAAAGCTGTCATATCCTGTCCTGGCCACGTCAGGCATAGACCCATCTGTCTTGCGGGGACAAGCATTTGTTTTGTTGAGAAACGGCACCATGGTGTAGTCGCAGAAGAGGTAACTCATGAGGACGCAGTACGTCTGCGATGTACTGTTGTGGCATCAGAGTCCCCTCAATCACTACTATAAGTGACCAGAAATCATACCCGATGGCTTCCCACACCATGATACAAGGAGCAACGTCTCTGTGCCTCTCCAAAGCATTGGATTAGAAGGATGGTATCTCTCGCTAAGTCGACGCCCTGCAGCAGATGATGGTCGTCTGGGGTTGTGCAGATCCACGATTCATCGTTGTATGCAGTTCGACGTCATTCATCAACAGCCCACACTTCCTGGTCATGGCACCACCAGAAACGCTGTCTGTGTTGTGTTAACGACTGCCTACGCATCGGACCGTAATTCTCTAGCCCGGCTACTGCTATAGTTGAATTCTTTTATCTTGGCGGCTCGCGCATGCCCGCCCAGACGCGGGACGGGAGATTGCTGCGTTGCCAGTTGCACACGACGCGCGCGCCGAGAGAAGCAGCTCCATAGTATAGTATAGTTCGCAAGCTTACGTTTAGGGGGGAGCGCGCAGTTTATGAAGTAAAGCCACCACGGCCGCATTAACCCTTTCGCTGCTACAGAGACGTGCTCCCCGCATTCCGCGCTGTGCGCGATTTTCTCACTGCACTGTTCGCCTGTGCTGACACATGGTGTTTCCGGCTGCTTTGACACACTTATCTTTCGATTCCACATAAACTATTTGGCCCAAAAATTAGATTTTTGCACATCTTCTTGACTGATACCTTCCCCCCACTTCCTTTGACTGATTTAAGTGCTTTAAAATAAAGCCAAACGCGCCCGGTGTAAATAAAACTTTTATTACAGTCGCGAAAGACGGAATATTTCTCAATATTACATACGACACCTATGTGGCACTTAAATCAAATGAGATATTGTTATACAGCAAATTTTATATGAAATTTAGGTACCTTGTCCACATTTCATTCTCAACATTGTGGCAACTAAAATCGACCATACGGAAAGTATACGCTATGGACTTTTACCTCTGCAAACTCTTCAAAATTTCGTGCAATGGTTTACTACATTTAATGCTGCACAATAACTGGGTTCAACATCGAAACAAAATTAAGTCATTTATGGGGGGAAGGTATCAGTCAAGAAGATGTGTAAAAATCTAATTTTTGGGCCAAATAGTTTTTGTGAAATCGAATGATAAGTGTGTCAAAGCAGTGGGAACACCATGTGTCTGCACAGGCGAGCAGTGCAGTGATGACAAAATCGCGCACAGCGCGGAATGCGGGGAGCACGTGACTGCAGCAGCGAAAGGGTTAATGAAGAGACAAAGCACTAGAAATTTCAAAAAATTGCATTCAAACGAATAAAATTCGTGAAGAAAGACACTTCGATATTGTTTTTAAATAAAGAAAATATTTAGTGTCGCACAAGGTTTGAACTCTTTACCTTTCACTCTCTAACCCAACGCCTTAACCATGACGCTAGCGCAGCTGGTTGTGCAATGTCTCTCCATAAGGACTCTAACATGTCACGCTAAATTCTGACAAACTGTTGGTATGCCTATGAATTACTCGCACTTCGTCGAAGTACAATAGGAAATAAACAATTACCACTGTTCTTTATTGCGAAAAAGCAGTTCATGAAATTGATACAAACACCTTTCCTTGCTATCGCCTGAATTAAGAGTCTTATTGCTTGTTTGGTTTAATTAATTAATAGAAAATGAAGCAATTGGTATAAAGAATGGTTTTTCCAAACTTTCAAAAAACAAAGTCTGCTATCAAGACATTGCTTTTGTTCTATTACTTTATTTATGACTGAACGTTTCTAAAACTGAAGACACTCGTCCGTGCTCTGCTCTGCAGTCGAGATCTGACAACGTCGTTCTCTGTTCATTGGCTGACTGTATTTTTTGACGTCAGATGCGCAGAACGAACCTAAACTCGGCCGCCAACATAAATGACGCGCACTTTAGCCTCCGACCAGTGGTGTGGAATGACACAGAATGTGTAGGGAGTCAGTTCCTAGTTCTCGGATGGCAGTCGCAGATGTGAAGCGGTTATTATGTGCTTGGTGGACAATACGGCGATCCCTCCCTCTGGTGGTCACATACGGTCGACCGGAATGTTGACAGGTACACTTGCCTTCACGTTCCCAATCAAACATCGAGCTCTGCATTTTCCGCATGAATCTAGATAGCGCATCATTCGACAAGTGGCAAAATGGATACCTGTAGTGAGGCCCCTTTCAAAGTCTATCACATAAGTATGTAGCATCTTTTTGTACTTCACAGTGATCACTCGACATCTGACGCTGTTTACTCTCTTTAGTTGTCTACCAGGCTTAGTAGCGACACTAAACACGAAGAAACTAATGCACTCAGGTAGCCGTTCTCTGTAAGATTGTGGACACGGATCTGCAGATCACGCCTGTTCGAACATGTAAATTAGACAAATTCTGTACCTTCCAGCCGTTTCCGCCTACTTTCGGGAACGTTAGTCTTTCTGTAATTTTTTCCTTAATGGAGCGTCTCTCCCTTTCTGTCTTGACATACTATCTATGGTTTGCCTGTATCTCCTGTGGGATCACGAAAGGTGTTATATATGTTGTTCTCGTGACTGACTCCTTCTTTTAGCTTAATCCATGAGGTCTTGCCCTCAAGAAAGGTATCCTGTGTTAAGCGTAGCTTGTTGTTTTTTAGAATTTATCATTTCTCAAATTGTTAAGTTTTCGTGTTACTGTATTCTCCGACAGTTAGTTGAAAAGTTTGGAAATTGATATATCTAAAATAGAAACGCTTTTAGTAAAATACATGAAAAGTATTAGCAGTTGCGAATACGATCAATCATCAGCTGTATAAGGAAGTGACGACAGCGAAAATATCTGCCAGACCGGTACTAGAACCAGTATTTGCCGCTGTACACAAGCGGTCGCCTTAACCGCTTTGGCTATCCGTGCACCACCCTCAGCCAGGCCAAAACCATCATATGTCTTCTTCCTGCGCCACATTCTGTAACCGTACACACGTTATGTAATTCCCGTACATGGAAGGACATTTTAATAGAAAGTTATTGCCCGTTATCGGCAGATAAATACGATATTCAAGCACGTGTGTTGTCAAAAAGAACGATGCAATGTTCCTTCGAACATGCATGCGTGTGAAGAAGAACTGGTCGTGGCAGGTGGTGACAGTCTCTGGAGGCCTCATATAGAATTATACGCTCCAAGCCACCTTGCAGTGTATGGCGATGAGTACTTTGTGTGCTACTGTCACTTTCCCCTTTTACTGTCGCGTGTGACTCGCGGGAAGAACGATTGCTGGTAACCCTCCATGTGGACCCAAACCTCTCTAATTTTATCTTCAGGGTCTTTTCGCGAGATAAACATAGGAGGAAGAAGTATATTCGTTGACAGTTCTAGGAATGTACGCTCTCAGAATTTTAACAGTAGACTATACCGTGATGTAGAACGCCTCTCTTGCACCATCTGCTACTGGATTTGACTGAGCATCCCCGTGTAACAAAACGTGCTGCTCTTCTTTGGTTCTTCTCTGTTTGCACCTGAAACATCTCCTTAGAAAAATTTATAAATGACTGTGCTGGTAAACCTCTTACGTTATTTGATTTTCAAACAGCTGAGCAAAACTGAGCGTACTCAGACATTTCTCTCTCTATTTATTGTGATCAACACTAACTGACACACAATATTTTTAGCTCAGCGCAGTCTGACTTTCAATAATCCCTACAAAAGAATGGTCCTGACTAACTATAACCTATACCTTTCATGAATCACTTACCTCACAAAAATCTACTGCAATACAGCGACAATACTGCCAGCTAAATAAAAGATTCTAACTACGGAAGGCACTAACTACTGATAGGCATAGTCAGCAAATGAAAGATTTTGATAGAGAGCAAACAATGTATTTACTTTAATCGTGTTCAAAACTCATTTATATATATATATATATATATATATATATATATATATATATATATATACGAGGGTCGGTCAAAAAGTAATGCCTCCCATTTTTTTTCTACTTAAAGAAATTAAGTTAAGTGAAAAATTTGAATTTGGCGCCATTCCTCAAACCTTCTTCTGCAATCCACTGCAGTAGTAACTTTCTGTGTCAACAGGTGGCAGCACAGCAGAAGTTTGTAAGATGGCCGTCATCGATGTTCGTTTGAGACAGCGTTGTGTGATTGAATTCTTGAATGCAGAAGGTGAAACGCCCATACGCATTCATGAAAGACTGAAGAAGGTGTATGGTGTTGTGACAGTGGATGTCAGCACTGTTAGACGATGGGTTCGTCGTTGTAAGGAAGCTGAAGGGCAAACACTGTTGACTGACGAAAAGCGGAGCGGCAGGCCGGTGAGTGCAGTGACTCCACACAACATTCAGCAAGTTGATGACATCATTCGTGGTGACCGTCGGGTGACTGCAGATGAAGTGTGTCGCATTATTTCTCTTAGTAAAGGCAGTGTGATCACGATTATTAAACAATTGGGGTACTCAAAAGTTTGTGCACGGTGGGTTCCAAGAATGTTAACCGATCAGAATAAAGAGGCAAGGAAAACAATAGCCTCCCAACACTTGCAGCGCTTCCGTTTGGAGGGAGATGAGTTTCTGAAAAAAATTGTGACCGGGGACGAAACATGGGTGCATTTTTTTGAACCCGAATCAAAGAGGCAGTCAATGGAGTGGCGTCACACAAGCTCGCCGAGGAAGAAAAAATTCAAAACTGTGCGATCGGCAGGGAAAGTTATGGCAACAGTTTTCTGGGATACAGAGGGTGTGATTCTGGTTGATTTTTTGGAGCAGGGATGCACAATAAATTCTGTTCAATACGTCACAACCCTCAAAAAACTTAAAGCACGTCTTCAGCGAGTTCGCCCAACAAAATCAATGGCAGATGTTCTTCTTTTGCATGACAATGCAAGACCACACACCAGTCGTCACACCTCTGACGAGATTGTCAAAATTGGATGGGAAGTTTTGCCTCATCCCCCATACAGCCCTGACCTGGCACCATCAGACTTCCATCTGTTCGGGCCACTAAAAGAAGCTCATCGTGGGATTCATTTTGAAGATGAGGAGGCCGTCAAAACATCCGTGCGTCAATGGCTTAGGAAGCAGAGCTGTGATTTTTACCGTGCTGGGATACATGCCCTTGTTCAAAGATGGACCAAAACTGTAGAGATGGGCGGAGATTACATTGAAAAATGACAAAATGATCCTCAATGTTGTGGTTTTCAACCTATGTAATTGCATTTAAATTTCCTGACAATTAAACGTAGAAAAAAAATAGGAGGCATTACTTTTTGACTGACCCTCGTATATATATATATATATATATATATATATATATATATATATATATATATATATATATAAGTTCATGACATCCAGTCTTACAAATTTCCTTTTTTCTGATGGACACACGTCCAGATCGTCCGCTCTCAAAACGCTGCCATCTCTCTCCCCACATCCACCACTGCTGGCGGCTCACCTCCAACTGCACAACGCTACGCACTGTTCACATCCAACTGCCCAACACTACAATAGCGAATATTCCAACAATGCCAACCAGCCACAGATTGCACACAGCACAGTCAGAGATTTTTATACAGAGCGCTACGTGGCGTTACCAGCATAAAAACCAAAACAGCATACTTACACACCGTCAATCCTATCTGGTACGGATCCCATACTAACGGTTAATATTCAAGTGGTGGTCGATTCAGTGTTTTGTAAATTGCCTCCTTTGTTGATGGACAACATTTCCTAAGGATTGTTCCAATGAGTCTCAGTCTGGCATCTGCGTTATCCCCGATCAATTTTATGTGGTCGTTTCATTTCAAACTGGTCTGTATGCATACTCCTAGATATTTTATGGAAGTAAATGTTCCCAGTGATCGTTCTGCAATCGCGAAATCATACAATAAACGGTCTTTCTGTCTATGTATTTTCAGTACGTTACAATTGTTTATGCTAAGGGTCAATTGGCACTCCCTGCATCAAGCGTCGACCCTCTGCGTATCTGCATTTCGTTACGGTTTTCTAGTGTCGCCCTACAACAGCATCAGCCGCGAAAAGCGTCACGGACTTCCAACGTTATCTACTATGTCATATATGCATTTGTTTTTCAATTAGGTGGCAGTGTGGAACTGTATCGAACGCCTTCCAGAAGTATTGGAACACGGCATCTACCTGGTCGCCGGTATCTTCTGCTTTCTGGGCGAACAGAGCGAGCTGGGTTTCACATGATGGTTGTTTTCGGAACCCATGTTGATTCTACAGAGGAGATTCTGGATCATTGTAAATATCATAATAAGCGAGAGTAATGTTTCAGAATGCTACCGCATACCGACTTTAGAGATATAGGCCTATAGTTTTGTGCGTCTGATTGACGAATGTTCGTGAAAACAGGCGAGCCTCTACTCTATAGTGTGAAGACAGGCATTATTCCGCAAAAAGTAATGTTATTGATGAACTGCATAGCTACAATCGCTTATCAATTTTTCTCTTTTGTACAGTTCGTTTCTTTTCTTGATTGCCGTCTCGTAGTGTGATTCGAATCTAATAAACATTCCGCTATTATTTCGAAAAATGCGTCCAGCCTCTTCAGTGGGTATTGCTAAACCCTGACTTGCGTAAGTCTAGGAACTTATTAACGTGTTTTCCCAGGAACGTCAATCCTAATTCGCTATATTAATACTGCCATGACAGTCGAAAATTTGCATCATATCGGAACTCGATCCCACATCCTAGGACTGCTCACGAGAAACACAAGACCCGGCATCGAGTGTCCGTCTGCTCCAAGTTTTCAGTTATCACGAGTTTAAAGTTCCGTCGACAACTAGGTCATCGGAAACAGCAAATTAATTGAAATGTAAACATTTCGGTTAAGTCCCCATGTAATTTGGCTCAAATTTGACTCATGGAGAATGGTTGGGAAATGTAATCGATGCACGTGGGGAACTGTCAATTTTTCTGCTGATGTAAAACGTCATTTAATCCGCAAAAACGGCCTACGAAAGACGGGTACGACGAACGTGAAGTTCGCCTCACCTCAATCACTTGGATGTTTTGCCTTGGGTCATCCCACAAGTGAACTGTACAGCATTCTCGTTGATACAGTTGAAGATGATCTGGAGGTTCAAACGCTCCTAACTTCTTCTTCTTCTTTACTTTCACTGTTTCTGATTTACCGCTGCCGTTCGGTTAAGACTGTTTATGAAGAAGCTGCAGGGACTGTGATTTGCCTCCGTGTTCTACACTGAAGAGCCAGGGAAACTGGTATAGGCATTAGTATTCAAAAACGTAGATATGCAAACAGGCAGAATAGGGCGCTGCGGTCGGCAACGCCTATATGGGACAACAAGTGTCTGGCGCAAGTTTTATATCGGTTAGGGCTGCTAAAATGACAGGTTATCAAGATTTAACTCAGTTTGAACTTGGTGCTACAGTCGGCGCACGAGATATGGGACACAGCATCTCCGAGGTAACGATGAAGTGGGGATTTTCCCGTACGACCATTTCACGAGTGTACCGTGAATATCAGCAATCCGCTAAAACATCTATCTCCGGCATCACTGCGGACGGAAAAAGATCCTGCAAGAAAAGGACCAACGACGACTGAAGAAAATCGTTCATTGTGACAGAAGTGCAACCCTTCCGAAAATTGCTGCTGAATTCAACGCTGGGCCATCAACAAGTGTCAGCGTGCGAACCATTCAACGAAATATCATCGATATGGGTTTTCGGAGCCAAAGGCCCAGTCGTGTACCTTTGACGACTGCACGACAGAAACCTTTACGGCTCGCCTGGGCCCGTCAACACCGACATTGGACTGTTGATGACTGGAAACATGTTATCTGGTCAGTCGAGTCTCGTTTCAAATTGTGCCGAGCGGATGGACGTGTACTGGTATGGAGACAACCTCACGAAAAAAATGTGTGTGAGTTCTTAAGGGACCAAACTGCAGAGGTCATCGGTCCCTAGACTTACACACTACTTAAACTAACTTAAACTAACCTATAATAAGAACAACACACACGCTCATGCCCGAGGGAGGACTCGAACCTCCGACGTGAGGGGCCCAACCTCATGAATCCTAGGGCCCTGCATGTCAGCAGGGGACTGTTCAAGCTGGTGGAGGCTCTGTAATGGTGTGGGGCGTGTGCGGTTGGAGTTATATGGGACCCCTGATACGTATAGATACGATTCTGAAAGACGACACGTACTTAAGCATCCTGTCTAATCCCCTGCATCCATCCATGTCCATTGTGCATTCCGACGGACTTGGGCAATTCTAGGAGTACAATGCGACACCCCACACATCCAGAATTCCTACATAGTGGCTCCAGGAACACTCTTCTGAGTTTAAACACTTCCGCTGGCCACCAAACTCCCCAGACATGAACATTATTGAGCATAACTAGAATGCCTTGCAACGTGCTATACAGAAGAGATCTCCACTCTTTCGTAGTCTTACGGATTTATGGACAGCCCTGCAGGATTCGTGGTGTCAATTCCCTTCAGCATTACTACATTCATGCCACGTCGTGATGCGGCACTTCCGCGTGCTCGCGGGGGCCCTGCTCGATATGAGGCAGATGTGCCAAGTTTTTTTTTTTGGCTCTTCAGTGTATAATGATTCAGACAGTGTCCTACAAGTAAATACCTTCCCTCACCTTATCAATTAGCTTATAAAATTGGAAAGTGCGTTACTGTACATAACACATAAAGGTTCTGAAGCAAAAAGTTTATCAAAACAGCATAAACTGTTGGTATTAAAGCGCCACTCACCTGTCCATTTAATTCAACCATTAGACAGTCTGTTATTAACCTGAATTAGTGTCTCTGAATTACCTGAATTACCTCTCTAAGAAAGATTGACTCGGATTCCAGATACGGGACACAAGCACACTTCAGTCACAAGCAAAATAAATACATACAAGTGAGAAATAGAAACAGATAAAATATCTACAAATATTATTTAGCAAGAGCTGCTGTAACAATAAGTAACTCTGGGTTACTGTTTGGTATTGAAGATGGGTATGTGGATAGGCAATGCAACCTGGTTATACAAATATTTCTTTCACAAAACTTTCACGAAAATCTGATGTGTATTGGCTCAGTATTGACAGCAACTTACAACTGTTCGAATTCAGCACGTCCTTAGTGAGAAACTTTTATTAATAAGTACTGCAGTCAACAAACAAGTAAGTGATGGTTCAAATGGCTCTGAGCACTATGGGACTTAACATCTGTGGTCATCAGTCCCCTAGAACTTAGAACTACTTAAACCTAACTAACCTAAGGACATCACACACATCCATGCGACCGTAGCAGTCGCGCGGTTCCGGACTGAGCGCCTAGAACCGCTAGACAACCGCGGCCGACCAAGTAAGTGATCCGTGACTGGCATAAAGTTAATGTCAGTACTGAAGAATGAGTGATGACCCAACTTTAAATGATGGAGCTGCAAACATATTCGACTTCAGGTCGTTGTTAACTGATTATCTCTGTTTCTTTAATAACATAATTTCACGCATCAATAGAACAAAGTTGTTCAGACTTTGTCCCTAGTGGCTTCAAAATATCGTTAGTTATATTATAACGGTTTGATCGACAAACTTTGTTATGTGGCAACTATTCTAGCGTAACCACAAGCGCCGGAACCAAGATGCGGAACGCAAGACCAGAGAAGGCGGTGAGGGAACGGCGGCCAATGGTGCGCGGAATTGGATCGCGCCGCGCCAGGAGCAACACCTGTAAGAAGTGAATAAAAGCGCCGCTTCTGCCAGTCTCAGCCGCTCAGATAGGCCCCATAGAGCGACAATAGTGAACAGGATTCACCGAGCAGTATTGGTGACGTGTGCCAACTTCCAGGAACATTACACATAGCCAGGGACTCTACATTATATTGCCTGTCGCCCCTCGTTTGCGACTTCTACTTGTAAATCTCAAAGTTAGGTATTGTTAATCTGCTTATTTGAGATAAAACTACTAATGTTATTTGAACTGTTGCATAGCATTCTGAGAATGCAGCATCCTTTAGGCACCCTATAAGCGACGAGTGGACAAGATCCAACAACTACTTAAATTTCTAACTGCCCTTAACATGAGTTCCAAAAGAAATCCGTTGTAATTCGATTACTCGATAAATAGTACAATTCTCAAGGCTGTCTATTCAACTAAGTACCTGAGTGTAAAAATTACGAACAACTTCAGTTGGAAAGAACACATAGACAATATTGTGGGGAAGGGGAGCCAAAGGTTACGTTTCATTGGCAGGACACTTAGAAGATGCAACAAGTCCACTAAAGAGACAGCTTACACTACACTCGTGCGTCCTCTGTTAGAATATTGCTGCGCGGTGTGGGATCCTTACCAGGTGGGATTGACGGAGGACATCGAAAGGGTGCAAAAAAGGGCAGCTCGTTTTGTATTATCACGTAATAGGGGAGAGAGTGTGGCAGATATGATACGCGAGTTGGGATGAAAGTCATTAAAGCAAAGACGTTTTTCGTCGCGGCGAGATCTATTTACGAAATTTCAGTCACCAACTTTCTCTTCCGAATGCGAAAATATTTTGTTGAGCCCAACCTACATAGGTAGGAATGATCATCAAAATAAAATAACAGAAATCAGAGCTCGAACAGAAAGGTTTAGCTGTTCGTTTTTCCAGCGCGCTGTTCGGGAGTGGAAAGCTAGGGAGATAGTACGATTGTGGTTCGATGAACCCTCTGCAGTGGATCGCAGAAAATGGAGAGGCAAAGGACCTGCTAATATAGCAGATAACTGATGATGATGAACCCTCTGCCAAGCACTTAAATGTGAATTGCAGAGTAATCATGTAGATGTAGATGTAGAACAGCACAAATGTAACTTTAATTTGCGACGTTGCTGAATGAGAACTGTTAAAAAGTAAAATGAAAATTGACTTGAACTTATGTAACACACTTTACTAAGTCTATAGCAGTTTATTTGTATTGATGCTCTGCAGCATTAGATATCAGTTGACAGTCGACAGTGTGATTGTGAAGACGTGCATGCGGCAGCTTCCTATCTGAGACGAGTGCTGCAAGATATCTAGTGCCGACGCTCCGTTGTCTCGCCGATCGCCGGTCCAAAAGAATACGCCATAAACAAAACCTCACTGGTCCAAAAGCAGAACGGAACGAGGCCAGTTGACGTAATTTGATACCAAGAACGTCGATTTCCAGAAACACTACTGTATCCAAATGCAGGGACGACGCGTTGAGGACAGCTTTTATCTGTTACTGGTTTACACTAAATTATAACATGTTGTTTGCTAATGCATTATCGTATTTCTTGCTATAATAGACCATGAATGGAATGTGACAGATTGTCTACAAAGATCTGGCATCCATTTAAACATCCACAAGATCGAATACCATGGGAAAGTTCTATGAATATGATATAGATCTGCATTTCCTATTCATCAACTTCAAACAAGCCTTTGACAGCATAAATCGGCAAGAACTATACAGAGTACTGATAGAAGTTGGTATATGTGCTAAATTAATAAGACTAATTAGAATGACAACGACAGAGACAAGAGCAAAAATAAAGGTCCTTAGCAGAACAAGTGAAACCTTTGACTTTAATAAAGGTGTGAAGCAAGGGGATAGTCTCTCCACTGTCCTATTCAATATAGCCCTGCATAGTGTAGTAAATAAAATCAACAAAAGAGGCACCATATTTATGAAAACTAGCCAGATATGTGCATATGCTGATGACATTGCTATAGTAGGAAGAAATACCAATACACTCCTAGAAACATACCGGGCAATGGAAACAGAAGCCTTTAAAATTGGCGTCTAGTAAATGAAAACAAAACAAAATATACGGTAATGTCACAATCTGAGGCCAGAAGAACCCCTAAAAACCTAAACATCAATGGGAAATGCTTCAATGGAGTGTCCTCTTTTAACTACTTGGGAGCCCTAATAACAAATGATAACAGTATTGGAAACGCCATAAGGGAAAGAATTCAAGTAGGAAACAGAGCTTACTTTGCAAATATGCAACTTTTCAAAAATAGCCTTGTTACAAGAAAAACTAAACTGCTAATATATAATTCCCTAGTCCGCCCAGTTATCGCATACGGCTCAGAGGTATGGACGTTGACAGAACACGATAAAAATGCACTAAAAACCATTGAGCGGAAAATACTACGCAAAATCTATGGGCCAATAAGGGAGGAAGAAGGCTGGAGAATACGCTACAATGCCGAATTACAAGAGTTAATACAAGGCAGGGACATAGTAAAATTTGTGAAATCACAGCGAATACGATGGCTAGGCCACTTGGAGAGAATGGCAGAGGATAGAATTCCAAAGAAAAGATGAAAGGTATGATCCATTCAGTTAGGCGAAAAGGGAGACCTAGAAGAAGATGGATCGACGAGGTAATAATGGATATCACCAGTATGGGAGTCCGTGGTCGAAAAGAGCAGCAAATAACCGAGAAGTTTGGAGGAAGATTGTTGAAGAAGCCAAGGCTCACCAAGGGCTGTAGCGCTACTGAAGAGGAAGATCGAATACCTCGAAACCGTTCCATCTCCTGGGACTAAACAAGTTACTGATGTACCATTCCGATATCTAGGTCCTCGATTACAGAGTGACGACTGTGTGAACGAAGATGTGCGAATAATAATCAAAACGACCTGCATGTGATTAAGAGATATCACTGGCATGGAAATGCGGATACTGAGAAGATTATTAGGCATTTGCCTGCTCATCCTCTTCAAGAACAAAACAGCCCGACAACTAGCTGGAGTGACTCGTCAATGAGGACATGCAAGAAAGATGGCTTCAGTGGTATGGACACGTCATACAGGCACCACCTACTTCAGTGCCAGCTAGCGAATCATCTCGCTGTCGAAGACGAGAGACAAAGTGGAAGACCTAAATTATGGTGGCTAGACACTAAAAACTCAAATTTAAGATTAAGAGGCTTAAACCGTTACACCATAAGAGATGACATGCTTTGATCCAAAAAGCAGACCTCACTTCAACAGGAAGGTGCGAAGAAGAGAAAAAAGAAGAAGAAGAAGATGGGTGCAATTTGAACACAACTAACCCGAGATTCGGTCGAAAAATTTACATTAAATACATTTCTAGTAACTAGGACCATAATTCACAATTAATATAGTAACCATACATTCGCAACTATCTCGAAAATGGCGTGTTAGCGGACCCATGTTCACTGGAACATTTTTGTTTATATCATTGTATACTTTCAACCACATCAGTATAGTTATTAATTATGATATGTCATTTATTTATTTATATCAGCCTCCATATCTGAGTGGTCAGTATAGCTGACTGTCATGTGGGAGACTAGCATTCGTTTTCCAGTACTGCCAAGGTTTTCCCCTTGGTGGGAAGACTGGTGTGGGATGCTCAGCCTCATGAGACCAACACAACAGAGGAGCTAGCAGTTCTAAGGTCAAGAAGCCCAAAAAACGAACAGGAGAGCGGTTTGCAGACCAGATGTCTCCCAATACTGCATCCGATGACACCATTGGTAGAGGATGACATGGCGGTCGGCCGGGAACCACCTGTCCCATAGGGGCCAGAATGAAGAAATTTATCGTGTACCCATGTTTATTTATACGCGTATACACACACACACACACACACACACACACACACACACACACACACACACACATACTCTGATGAGCCAAAACATTACGACTACTTGCTGAATAGCGTGTGGACCACTTTCGTAAGACAATACAGCAGCGATTTTGCGTGTCATGGATTCGAAAAGTCTGGTAGCTTTCTGTTGATACGCAGCAAAAGATGTCAATACACAGGTGACACAAATGGTTCAAATGGCTCTGAGCACTATGGGACTTAACATCTGTGGTTATCAGTCCCCTAGAACCTAGAACTACTTAAACCTAACTAACCTAAGGACATCACACACATCCATGCCCGAGGCAGGATTCGAACCTGCGACCGTAGCAGTCGCGCGGTTCCGGACTGAACGCCTAGAACCGCTAGACCACCGCGGCCGGCACAGGTGACACAATTACGGTAAATTATTGGCTGGTACCCAACAGCATTTCAGATGTGCTCCATTGCCTTTAGATCATGCGAATTTAATGGTCAAGAGTTAACTATCATGTTTTACAGACCATTTAGCACTATTCTGGCATTGTGACATGGATTGTTACCCCACTGGATGCTGTCGTAATTGTCAGGGAAGACATCGAGCATGGAGGGATATAGGTGGTCTACAAAATGTTCATCCAGTTCACAACTGTACTGATGTCTCCAGTTACTGCCCACGCCCATGCTACAGTGTATGTTTTGAACAGCCAATTTGCCTGGATGATGGAGTATCCAGAGACGATCATCAACCTGGTGTTACAAGAAACGTGACTCATTCTACCTCATGATACATTCCCATTGTACAAAAGTGTAATCGCAATGACCCTGTGCCAACAGCAATCGTAATTGGAGCTGTCGCTGGGTGTACATGGGAACATATAGTGGTCATCTGCTGCAGAGCCACATGTTAACAATGTCTGCTGAACTGTGTGCTCCAAAACATTTGTGCTTGCACTACCATTGTACTCTGTCATCAGACTGGGGCACAGGATCCATGTGTCCTGTGGACAGAAGAATAGTACTTATGGCTTCTGGACACTTGGGGTACGGGACCCACGCATGACTCCTGTAGTCAGAAAGAGAGTATCCATACCTCCTGGACCCTTAAGGATCCACCTGGGGCGCAGGACACATGCCACCCCAAGGTCATAAAAATGGAAGCCGTGCCTCTTGGACCATTAAGGGCCCACTTGGGGCGCCAGGACGCATGCCTCCTGCAGTCAGAAAAGTAATACCCATGCCTCCTGGACCCTTAAAGGTTCCCCTGGGCGCAGGAACACAACTACCGTGGTCAGGATGGAGACCAGTCCTCCCATTCAAAGCACGCAACTACGTGTACACTTCTAGTAGAAGCAATAAAACATTTTTTGCATCTGTCGTAAGTAACAAGAAAAACGTCTCCAGTTACCCTGCATGTCGTGATCAAAAGCAAATGAGCGTCCGGCGGGGTCAGGGATTTTCTCTGCCTCGTGATGACTGGATGTTGTGTGATGTCTTTAGGTTAGTTAGGTTTAAGTAGTTCTAAGTTCTAGGGGACTGATGACCATAGATGTTAAGTCCCATAGTGCTCAGAGCCATTTGAACCATTTTTGAGCGTCGAATGCTTAAATGTGAATCAGTAATTTTCGTACCATTCGTTTAGCATAACCAAAAATGGACCATGAGGAGATGAATGGCCTCATCCCCCAAAAGCATTTGTCGATTAGCCTCTGCACTGGCTCTAATTTCCCGAATTTTCTCCTCACGGTCATTATGCGAGATGTTCAAATGGTTCTGAGCACTATGGGACTTAACATCTGTGGTCATCAGTCCCCTAGAACTTAGAACTACTTAAACCTAACTAACCTAAGGACATCACACACACCCATGCCGGAGGCAGGATTCGAACCTGCGACCGTAGCAGCAGCGCGGCTCCGGACTGTAGCGCCTAGAACCGCAAAGCCACCGCGGCCGGCAGAAGAGGAGAAAGTTCTTTTGCATAATCTGCATAATATTTGTAGAATCTTACAGCTATCCCATCTGCTCCTAGTTCCTTTCCACTACTAAGCGTTTGTACTTGTTTTTCTAGTCGCGATCGGTTATCTCAATATCTGCCATTTCTACGTTCATACGATGATTGAAAGGACTGAGCGTATTATGATCTTCCGTGGTAAAACAGTTTCGGAAGATCATATTCATTATTTCGGCGTTCTTTCTGTTGTCTTCTGTTTCGGTGCCAGTATTGTCACTGAATGACTGAATAGATAGTTCGAACCGCTTACTGATTTTACGTAAGATCAAATCTCTTAGGGATTTTAGTCACATCGGCTGGCAAAACTTTACATTCAAAGACAATGAATCCTTGTCTATTGCTCTCCTTGCGCTCATTTTCGCTTCGTTCAGCTTTTGTTTGTCACCTAGATTTTGATTTCGCTTGAATCTGTGATGAAGTTCTCTTTGTTTTCGTAGCAGTTTTCTATCACTGTTATTAAACCATAGTGGGTCTTTTCCATGCCTTAAGACCTTGCTCGAATCGTATTTGTCGAAAGCATATTGAACAATGCTTTGGAGTTTTTTTTCCACTTGTGCTCCACGTCTTCGTCCTCAGCACTGAAAATTTGATGTTGACTGCTCAGATACACTGCAATTTGTATCCCGTCACTCTTGCTAAGCAAAACTATTTTCCTAACCTTCATAACAATCCTTGTAACACCCATAAAAGTCATATTCATAGTCATAGTGGCTGCCACAGCCGTATGATCACTGATACCTTCCTCTACGTTAATTGATTCGATAAGTTTAGGTCTGTTTGTTGCCAGGGCTTCCAAGACGTTAACTTCACGAGTTGGTTCTCTAATTATCTGCTCGAAGTAATTTTTGGACGAGACATTCACAAAAATGTCACGTAAATCCTGGCGCTAGGTTTGATAGTATGATCTTCCCAGTCTATACCTGTAAAGTTGAAGTCACCCCTATTACAAGGGCATGATCAGGAAATCTACTAACGATATTCTGCGATTTCTCTTTGAAGTTCTCTACCACTACAGCTCCTAACCCAGGCGGTCTATAAAACCATCTGATTACCATTTTTGGTGCTTAACTTCACCAAGAAAATTCACATTCGGAATCCGTGCTAACCTCGCTAGATATTATCGAATTCCTTACTGCAATAAACACGCCGCCACCATCGACGACTAACCTATCCGTACCATAAATGTTCCAATCTGAACGTAGGATTTCGTTGCTGTTCACTTCCGGTTTCAACCAACTTTCTGTTCCTAATACTATCTGTGCGCTATGACCTTCAATAAGCGACACTAATTATAGGGTCTTTCCTTCGATGCTCTTGCTGTTTACTAACATCATTTTAATCTTTTGATCTGCGAGGAAGAGTATTCTCTGAGAACATTGTGGCTGCTGTATCTTCAGTTTTTGCAGGCAATTCGTCTCTTATCCGAAGTACGGATTCTTCTAACTTAAAAAACCGCTATGTGCACGTCACACATACTCCGCTATCCTAGTGATCACTTCCTGCTTGTAGAGCACGCTTGTCCAATTAATACGAACCCTATACTTCTCCAGGCTATAGCGGAAGTCGATAAATTCGCATCTACACCGTCTCAGAACCGTCTGAGGCTCTGGTTTAGACCTTCCACTCTGCTCCAAACCAGAGGACCGCGATCGACCCTGCGTACGGTGCTATAAATAATGAGTATAGCCTGCACCCCGTGAACGATGCTAGTTGCCTTTCCGTTGATTATGTATTAATTCTGATGATCTCTCACATATATATTCTGTAGCTTTCCTCTGCAAATCAAAAACTATTTTCGACCTCTGAATTTTGTCACAAGCTCTTTCAGCGTGGCTGCAGTTTTCTTGACTCTTGAGCATACCTGAGTCTTCAGTGGAGGTAGTTTTAATAAAACTTCCATAATTCTTAATGTGGCATGTTCATAGCGCTACACCAACGTTTAAAAATTTTTGTAATCTGAAAGAATAACATTTCTGAAGAAGCATTTTCCTTCCCACAGTATTCAAAGTAACTGCGATCTGCCGCAAACTGAAACGTGATCCCACAAACTATAAGTCTGAGGAGCCTAAGAGGAATCGAGGCTACAATTTATTCGCAATCATACGTGTACCGGGGCACGGGTCCTGCTACGTGCCAGGCCATCCTGGTTACGGGAGGCGTGGGCAATGCGCCCGGCAAATCTGCCACAGGTCGCCACCTAGCCCGCTTTAGACAGCGAGTAAGCGTCCGGCCTCCAGAGTGCTGTGACGAGACACAGACGTCCAACACCTTGTCGCTTACTCGCTATTGCACGGTCCATCAACTACACTACTGGCCATTAAAATTGCTACACCAAGACGAAATGCAGATGATAAACGGGTATTCAGTGGACAAATATATTATACTAGAACTGACATGTGATTACATTTTCACCAGATTTGGGTGCATAGATCCTGAGAAATCAGTACCCAGAACAACCACCTCTGGCCGTAATAACGGCCTTGATACGCCTGGGCATTGAGTCAAACAGAGCTTGGATGGCGTGTATAGGTACAGCTGCCCATGCAGCTTCAACACGATACCACAGTTCATCAAGAGTAGTGACTGGCGTATTGTGACGAGCCAGTTTATCGGCCATCATTGACCAGACGTTTTCAGTTGGTGAGAAATCTGGAGAATGTGCTGGCGAGGGCAGCAGTCGAACATTTTCTGTATCCAGAAAGCCCCGTACAGGACGTGAAACATGCGGTCGTGCACTATCCTGCTGAAATGTAGGGTTTCGCAGGGATCGAATGCAGGGTAGAGCCACGAATCGTAACACATCTGATATGTAACGTCCTCTGTTCAAAGTGCTGTCAATGCGAACAAGAGGTGACCGAGACGTTTAACCAATGGCACCCCATACCATCACGCCGGGTGATACGCCAGTATGGCGATGACGAATACACGCTTCCAATGTGCGTTCACCGCGATGTCGCCAAACACGGATGCGACCATCATGATGCTGTAAACAGAACCTCGATTCATCCGAAAAAATGACGTTTTGCCATTCGTGCACCCAGGTTCGACGTTGAGTACACCATAGCTGGCGCTCCTGTCTGTGATGCAGCGTCAAGGGTAACCGCAGCCATGGTCTCTGAACTGATAGTCCATGCTGCTGCAAACGTCGTCGAACTGTTCGTGCAGATGGTTGTTGTTTTGCAAACGTCCCCATCTGTTGTTGACTCAGGGACCGGGACGTGGCTGCACGATCCGTTACAGCCATGCAGATAAGATGCCTGTCATCTCGACTGCTAGTGATACGAGGCCGATGGGATCCAGTACGGCGTTCCGTATTACCCTCCTGAACCCACCGATTCCATATTCTGCTAACAGTCATTGGACCTCGACCAACGCGAGCAGCAATGTCGCGATACGATAAACCGCAATCGCTATAGGCTACAATCCGACCTTTATCAAAGTCGGAAACGTGATGGTACGCATTCCTCCTCCTTACACGAGGCATCACTACAATGTTTCACCAGGCAACGCCGTCAACTGGTGTTTGTGTATGAGAAATCGGTTGCAAAGTTTCCTCATGTCAGCACGTTGTAGGTGTCGTCACCGGCGCCAACCTTGTGTGAATGATCTGAAAAGTTAATCATTTGCATATCACAGCATCTGCTTCCTGTCGGTTACATTTCGCGTCTGTAGCACGTCATCTTCGTGGTGTAGCAGTTTTAATGGCCAATAGTGTACTTTCCATGAATGATCGCGACAGTAGAACACGAACAGCCGAATACCCTCCACGTTTACGAGATGTTCGTTCCCAGGTGTTGGGCCATAACAACGTGTCCTTCGTCAAAGTCGTTATGTTAGCTGATTTCCGCATTTGCGGTCCTCATCGTCGCTGGAATGATACCGCAGTCGCCTCTACTCCGCTGATATAGTTTCCTTACCGCGCCACGTGCACGCAACGTCACCAGGCAAGTGAGCGGTCTTCGTATTTTGGCTCGCAGTGAGCGAGAGAGAGAGAGAGAGAGAGAGAGAGAGAGAGAGAGTGAGAAAGAGGTCCTCTTAATTTATTATAACGTATGTTTCAGGTTTGAGCCTGTCTGTGATTATTTTATGCTACGAAATTGTTGATCTCCCTGGAACAACGATCCTTGCATCTATCCTGAAAGCCATTATTTTTCAGGAAAATTGGACAATTCATTCAAGAGAATGAGCTTTACAAATTGGACAAGTCAGTAACGCGTCGATCCACCGCTGCCTCTTGCGCAAGTAATTATTCGGCATGGCATTGAGTTGTTGCATGTCCTCCTGAGGGATATCGAGCCAAATTCTGTCTCCAATTGGCGGGTTAGATGGTCAAAATAACGAGATGATTGGAGAGCCCTACCCATGGTGCACCGAATGTTCTCAATTGGGGAGAGATCCGCCAACCATGTTGGCCAAGGCAGGATTTGGAAAGCACGAAGACAAGCAGTAGATACTCTCGGTGAGTGGGGGCCGGCATTGTCTTGCTGAAACGTAAGCCCAGGATGGCTTATCATGAACGACAACAAAACGGGGCGTAGAATATCGTCGACGTACCGCTGTGCTGTAATGGCGCCGCGGATGACAACCAAACGGGTCCCGCTATGAAACGGAATGGCGCCTCAGTCCATCACTACTGGTCGTCGGGCCGTATGGTGGATGACAGGTATCCCACTGCTGTCCAAGGCGTCTTCAGACACGGCTCAGCTCCTCGTTGGGGCCGGGAATGTCATTGACTGGAGTAGAATTGTCTTGAGTCCCGTCTCGAACTCAGCTCCGATGACGTGTCTGTAGACGCCCTGGACAGCGCTAGGGTATTACCCTGACTCTCATCCACCAGACAGCCCGACAGTCAGGAGTAATGATGTGGGTTGCCATTTCATTTCATAGCAGGACCTCTTTGATTGTCATCTGCAGCACCCTTACAAGCATAGCAGTACATATTGTATGGCCTGTTTTCTTGCCCTTCATGGCAAGCCATCCTCGGGTTACATTTCAGCAAGATAATGCCCTCCAGAATTTCGCAGGATATCCTTCAGGACATCTAACAACTCTGTCAGCCAATCCCAAACCAAATAACTGCTTCGTAAGGGCAGATGTGGACCAATGCGTTATTGACTTGCTGAATTTGTGAAGCTCTTTCTCTTGAATAAATCATCAAGTTTTTCTGAAGTTGTAATCATTTTTGTCTGTACATTTACGTCACATCTACGGATTTCAGTCCCATTTGGATAATTTGTTCACGGTGCGTCGTTTTTCCTTGTCTTAGACTGTATACGATTCAGATATAGGTTACGCGCTAGCAAAAAATCTTAGCGAAGTGAAATCGGTGATTATTTAAGAGGTACTGGTCAGATTAATAGACAGGCACTAGAGGTTGTATCAGAATGTGAAATTATTGGGAAGTGCTGAAGAAACTTTTGCGAAAGCTGAAAAATTGTTTGGATGGAAAGAGAGGTGGTGTCGTGATTGTGCTAGAGGTGAATTAAAGGAGGTGACCAAGGCTTGTCAGTTGTCTAAAGGAAACATACACACATCAAAAAAAGTTTTGGATCACCTTGGTTCCGAGAGTTCCGGAACATGTACAGAAAATTGGAATAAAGATCAACATAAACATAATTTCCGCCCTTTTTATTGCTCATGAAAATAACACATTGCATGTTGTATCACCATACAGCGAGACCTTCAGAGGTGGTGGTCCACACTGCTATACACACCGGTACCTGTATTCGTCGTGGCATACTATCCACAAGTTTATCAAGCCGCTGTTGGTCCAGATTGTCCCATTCCTCAACCGCGATTCGGCGTAGATCCCTCACAGTGGCCGGTGGGTCACGCCATCCATAAACAGTCCTTCCCAGGCATGTTCGATAGGTTTCGTGTTTGGAGACCATGCTGGCCACTCTAGTCGAGCGATGTCGTTATCCTAAAGGAAGTCATTCACAAGATGTGCACGATGGGGGCGCGAATTGTCGTCCATGAAGACGACTGCCTCCCCAGTATGCTACCGATATGGTTGCATTATCGGTCGGAGGATGGCATTCACGTATCGTACAGCCGTTAGGCGCCTTACATGACCTCCAGTGGCGTACGTCGGCCCCACATGATGCCACGCCAAAACAGCAGGGAACCTCCACTTTGCTGCACTCTCTGGATAGAGTGTCTAAGGCGTTGAGCTTGACCGGGTTGCCTCCGAACAAGTCTCCGACGATTGTCTGGTTGAAGGCATATGGAACACTTATCGGTGAAGAGAACGTGATGCCAGTCCGGAGCGGTCCATTCGGCATGTTGTTGGGTCCACCTGTACCGCGCTGCATGGTGTCGTGGTTGCAAAGATGGACCTCGCCATGGATGTCAGGAGTGAAGTTGCGCATCATGCAGCCTATTGCGCACAGTTTGAGTCGTAACACGACGTCCTGAGGCTGCACGAAGAGCATTATTCAACTTGGTGGCATTGCTGTCAGGGTTCCTCCGAGCCATAATCCGTAGGTAGTGGTCATCCATTGCAGTAGTAGTCCTTGGGCGGCCTGAGCGAGGCATGTCATCGACAATTCCTGTCTCTCTGTATCTCCTCCATGTCCGAACAACAGTTTTGGTTCACTCCGAGACGCCTGAACACTTCCCTTCCTGGCACAAAGTAACAATGCGGACGCGATAGAACCGCGGTATTGACCGTCTAAGCATGGTTGAACTCAGACAACTTGAACTGTGTACCTCCTTCCTGGTGGAATGACTGGAACTGATCGGCTTTCGGACCCTCTCCGTCTAATAGGCGCTGCTCATGCATGGTTGTTTACATCTTTGGGCGGGTTTAGTGACATCTCTGAACAGTCAATGGGACTGTGTCTGTGATACAATATCGACGTCTACGTCTATCTTCAGGAGTTCTGGGAACCGTGGTGATGTAAAACTTTTTTTTGATGTGTGTAGTATTGACAGAACGGGCACATCTTTGCAGACGGTTGGGAGATACGGAATCAGGTATGGTTCATACTTAATGAGAGTAAACAGACAGAAAAGATGACACGGCGGGACTGCATTTGTTCAGGTTCTTTCTAAGATGGTAGTTGATGAAACATTTGTAATGGAAGGTACAACAGACGTTGAAGTAATATTTGTTGTTCCAGGAACTCACAGTTTCAGTGGCCTACCGTGTCGACTTCAAAGTGAATAAGGACAATCGATGATCGCTACGAGCACAGTTTCACTTCGTAAAAAGTGAGTTTTGACGCAAATGCTCATTTTCATCTCTAGACAAAAACTAAGCATATACTACGAATAAACTCAGTAATTGCGCCATATTCAGAAGCAAACGTACCGCTTCTTGACGCACAGGAATGTCGCAAATTCAGACTCCCTGCATGGCGGTGTAATGAATAAAGCTGACGGAAGTGTTACTCGGCACTTTCTGAGAGGTCTCCGTCACCAGCAGACGTGCCAGCCTCATTGTGACAGATGGCGCTTCTGTTCAAGAAACGAGGCGTCAAACGGCCTGCTCAAACTTGTGTCCGCTAAGTAGCAGGGCGTCGCGGGAGACAAACAACGCGCAATGAATGAGGCACGCACCGCCCCGCTACCGGCAAACAGCGATCACGCTACGCCCATGTAAAGAGGCGCGTTTCGTTGCCACGTGAACCCGTAGTGTATTTACGCTGGGAAATAGCCAACGTTTAACCTTCCACGCGCCACAAATTTCATATGCACACACGTCTAATAAACTATATGTGCCTTCTTGTACCTTTTACATACGACCGCTCATCCTAAGTAAACATAAAAAGCGCCAAAGTCGGATATTCCATACTGCTTCAGGTGTGTCTGTCTTTTCTTCATTTGCCTAATTCCTCCGAAAAGCTCGTATTCCTAACTCCCCAACCCCTTCCTATCTATTTTCTCCAATACACAGAGGACACAGCCTTAGGCCAATACCCAAACCTCCAAAAATATCAACGATCCTTTGAACTCCTTCTCAGCAAGTTTACCTCCCTGGTGCAACAAGTGGCCCTCAAGCTCAACTTTCTAAGACTCAGGCAATAACTGTAGGACGAACCAGTTACAGCTTCCCCGGGATGGCTTCTATCTCCCTGTTTACAAACATTCCATCCACAAAACTAATACAATGAAATATCTCCAATTAACGTTAGGCTGTAGATGAGCATGGAAACTATACCTAGTAACCATACAAGTAAAGCCCACAACAGATTAAAAAACTGGCCGAATACGGTGACTGCGTCCCTCCACCATCCTCCAAACCCACAAAGCCTTGATCCATTCCATCCTCCGCTACACCAATTGTACGGTGGTCATGTGATTTTGGTTTTTGTATGTTGTCGATGTGTACATCAGAGATAGCAAGTTACGTTACTTTTAAACAATGTTTGATCTTCTCGTGGCAGAGTCTTTGCCTCTGGGCACTCTGATACATTCTTTGTTGAAGTGTCGTAGATGATGGACGTATTTAGTAGTGTTGTGTGGACTTGTGATTGCACCTGTTGGATGAAGAAAGGACAACAAGGATGAGTACGATGAGTACATTGAAAGGTGAAAGTAATATAAATTTTGAATGATGTTATTACTTCTGAAGAGAAGAAGTTTGAGTTAAGACTGTAGCATTACGCAGGTAGGAATGATTATTGTCAGCTAGTTAACTTGATCAGAGTTGAGGCATAGCCTACCATACTTCCATAAGTCATGGATTTGCATATTAATTGATTAAGCTGTTTGTTTTTTGTAGAAATTTTCTGTTAATTTTGCATCCTTTTTTTAAAATCATTGCTCACCTTGCTAACCATGGTATTGTACAGACCAATATTATGTGTAAAGATCACGCGAAGTTTCATTCTGTCTTTTTGAATATATATTTCATTCTAAAATCGTTGCCTTGGAGTATCATTTCATAGGAATAGTTACTCTCTCTACCCAACTGTTTGTCAGTACGCATTACCACATGTAACAGTCTGAATATGTATTTAGAAACAGAAATCTTGCTTAGCCGCTGGCTGTTTGCTGTTGTGCTTTCGAGAAATCTGCAACACTGTTGTCAAGACGCAAGGTAAGTGGTAGCTTACACAATGTAGCCTGGGAATCCCTCTCACTCTCTCCAGATCCCAAATTGGTTTACCCTCACCTACATGAATACTTTACCAGCTCATCATTCACCCACTCCCCCTTTTCTCACACGTGTTGAACACTTCCATACGACTTACACATCCCACAAATCCGACACCAGTGATCCTATTGTTTCCCCTCTAATGTAAAATCACGATATGCTGTAGCACGTGTACCAAAATGTCGCACCAAATTTACATATTTTCTATATCCGCTCCCAACCCAACTTTAACAGACCCTATTTCCCACATATCGAAATCTCCTCCTACCAGGAAACCATAGCTTATCTTCCATCCCATGTAAACTTATTCCAAATCCCATTTCTCGACCACCCAACCTCACACTTGACAACCGTTCCCAAAAACCAACCCTCCAGATCCACTCATATCCCTCACCTCACACCATCAGAACACCTCAACCTCTCCTCCCACAAATCATCCGCTCTTGGTGCACGTCATTTCCGTTCTAGTGCAGTGAAGTGCTTCGCCAGTTTTATCACTTTACGAGGACTATCAACTGGAATTTATCATTTAACGATTTAAAAATGTAAATACTGTACGCGTTTTTAATATTTGTAAATTTCTTTCTACTAGTATAAACGCTAGGACTGAAGACCAGTATGTTGACTACTGTTTCCACCCTCGTCAGTGAGGGGAGAGATAATGAAACAACAATAAGAAACATATAAAGTTTGTGTGAGACCTTAGTACAGCACGACCTACGATATGAGAGATCATCATCCATCTAGGCCTCTTTTTATTAAATACAGCAAAGGCAATAACTACGTTGCATATTAAATTGAATAAGATAGCACAAACAGTCCCATGACAAAGATGTCACTTCATGTATCTACATCTACAAATCACATTTAAGTGCCTGGTGTAGGGTTCATCGAACCAGCTTCACAATAATCCTCTGTTATTCCATTCTCGGACAGCGCGTGGAAAAAGCAAACACCTGTACTTTTCTGTGGGAGCTCTGATTTCCCTTATTTTATTATAATGATTGTTTCTCAATATATAGGTCGGCGACATCAAAATATTTTCGATTCGGAGGAGAAAGTGGATGACTGAAATTTCGTGAGAAGATCCAGCCGCAAAGAGAAACGCCTTTGTTTTAATGATGTCCACCCCAAATTCTGTATCATACCCATGACTCTCTCCCTTACTCGATAATACAAAATGTGCTGCCCTTCTTTTAAAATTCTCTATGTACTCCGTTAATCCTAATGATTCCACTCCAAAAGAGGAAGGACAAGCATAGTGAAGTCAGTCTCTTAGGAGATGCAACCGTGCATCTCCTAAGTGTTCTAACTGTAACATGCAGTCTTCGGTTCGCCTTCTCCACAACATTTTCTGTGTTATTTCCAATTTAATTTATTTGTAATTATATTTCGTAGGTTAGTTGAATTTACGGCCTTTAGATTTGATTGATTTATCGTGTAACCGAAGTTAAACGAATTCCTTTTAGTACTCATGTGGATGACCTCATACTTCTGTTATTTAGGGTCAACTGCCAATTTTCGCACCATACGGATATGTTATCTAAATCGTTTTGGAATTTGATTTGATCTTCTGACGATTTACGGAACGATAAGGACAGCATAACCAGCAGACAACCTCTCTCCTAAATTGTTTATATAGATAAGGAACAAGAGAGGCCCTATAACACTACCTCGGGGAACGCTAGAAATCACTTCTGTTTTACTCGATGACTTTCCGTCAGTTATTACGAACTGTGACCTCTCTGACAGGAAATCACAAATCCAGTCGCATAACTGAGACATTATTCCATAAGCATGCAATTTGACTGCAAGCCGCTTGTGAGGTACGGTGTCAACAACCTTCTGGAAATCTAGAAATACGGAATCAATTTCAAATGCCTTGTCCATATCACTCAACGCTTCGTGTGAGTAAAGTACTGGTTGTGTTTCAAAAGACCGTTCTCTTCGAAGTAATTCATAACGTTCGTGTTGTGTCTAGACAAGACAGACTAGACACAATGAGAGGAAGCCGAAAGGCACGAGCTTAAACTCACGCAGGCTGAAACAGGATACGTAATGAATGCTATAAAGAAAAGTACGTAGCTTCTGGAATACCTAACTTTAATCCACATTTGTAGAACATCGCTCTTGATGATACATTAATAGAATCTCAATATCAATTGAATACGGCGCCTTGCTAGGTCGTAGCAAATGTAGCAGAAGGCTATGCTAACTACCGTCTCGGCAAATGAGAGCGTATTTGTCAGTAATCCATCTCAGGCAAAGTCGGCTGTACAACTGGGGCGAGTGCCAGGACGTCTCTCTAGACCTACCGTGTGGTGGCGCTCGGTCTGCAATTACTGACAGTGGCGACCCGCGGGTCCGACGTATACTAGCGGCCGAATTAAAGGCTACCACCTAGCAAGTGTGGTGTCTGGCGGTGACACCACATTCCTCCCCCGCAAATCGGCGAACGGTTGTGTTATAACGCTTCCGCCCGCCGTGGGGAGGATCCCATGTTGACGTATGCGACGAAGTGGGGAGCCTAACAACAGGCGAGGCTGTGCCACCCGCACCCTGCCATTCGGTCCGAGGGGAGCTAGGAAACGCCTGAAAACCTAGTCCAGGGTGCACGCCAACATGCGGTGTACGCGCCCGTAAAGAGACAGGAGGGGCCGTAGGGTCGACATCCATCGCGTCGGGGCACCCGACGGGCGAAGACGACATCTGGTCCGGAGCGGGCAAGAGTTCCATGTCGGAGGACAGCTGGTCACGGGAAGCGATCGGCGACGCGTGACCCAAGGAGGCGCCCGGCGGCTGCAGCGACGCGTCCACTGCGGGCGTCGCCGGCGGGAGAATAGGCGGCGGCGGCAGCGCGTCGCCATGGGGCAAAATGGAAGGCATCGTCGGTAACACCCGGGGATGAGGCGAGCCAGTAGATGGGTCCCCAGGGCGCTGACCGGACGGCACCGTCGTTGCAAGCAGACGGGGAGCGGCAGAACCCGTGCGACGATAGAGGCGCAGCTGATTGAGATGCCGACGCACCTCACCAGAGGCCCCCAAAACCAGATACATAGCGCGGCCGAGGCAGCGAAGAATGCGCCCTGCGAGCCAACGCCGTGAACCTCGATAGTTGCAATAGTATACAACGTCGCCTGGAGCAAAAGCAGGTGGCTGCCGCTGCACAGGAACCTGATGCGGCGGATGCAGCAAAGACATCAAGGTCCGATGAGGACGACCGTGGAGCAACTCAGCCGGCGAGCGACCATCTCGGGGCTGAGAGCGATACGAGGACAAAAAGAGCAATAACGCGTCCTCCCGTGAATGCGACTCTTTCAACTTCATCTGTGACGTGAAAGTCCGGACCAAGCGTTCAGCGGCACCGTTTGACTGAGGCGAAAACGGCGCGGATGTCAGATGTTGAATACCATTGGCCTTGCAGAATGACTGAAATTCTGCGGACATGAATTGTGGGCCATTGTCGGAAACAATAGTCTGTGGAAGACCTTCTATGCAAAAGATAGCAGATAACGCTTGGATGGTGGCAGATGACATCGTGGAAGACATCCGGACAACAAAAGGAAAATTACTGAAGGAATCGACAACAACCAACCATCGAGCATTCCAAAATGTACCGGCAAAATCAATGTGTAAGCGTTGCCAAGGGGAAGTGGCTTGTGGCCATGCAAAGAATTTCCGCGGTGGTGCGGATTGTTGTTCGGCACACGCCATGCAAGAAGAGCACATTTTCGTAATCGCAGCATCGATTCCAAACCAAGTACAGTGCTGACGAGCAAGTTGTTTCGTTCGCACTATACCCCAATGTCCTTGGTGGAGAAGCCGTAAAACAGAGGACTGTAACGAACGTGGGACCACGACCCTGGACTGATCATTATCAGAACGCAACAGCAAAACATCACGTCGAACAAAAAGTCTCCTTGTGAGCAAAAAATTGGCGAACCAACGGATCCTGGATCCGTGCCTTTGACAAGGGCCATTGCGTAGCAACAAAACGCAAAACGGTAGCAAGGACAGGGTCAGCAGCTGTGGCTGTAGCCACACGACGAAAATCAACCGGAAACGATTCAACCACGTCATCGGTTTCCGCATCAATGAACATGCAAGCAAGTTCGGAGGAATCGAATGCTCTATCCCCAGCAACAGGCAAACGGGACAACACATCGGCGTTTCCGTGCTGAGCAGTGGGCCGATACAAGATATCGTAGCGGTACTGCGAGAGGAAAATTGACCAGCGAATGAATTTCTGCGCTGTACGTGGAGGTACAGGCTTGTTCGGATGAAAAAGCGATGTCAAAGGTTTGTGGTCTGTGATGATGGTAAAGTGACGACCATACAAGAAATCATGGAACTTTGTAACACTAAACACGAGAGCCAAAGCTTCTTTCTCTATCTGTGAATAATTTCTTTGCGCAGAGGAGAGCAATTTGGACGCAAAGGCAATAGGGCGATCATGCGATCCATCTTTGTGGGCAAGCACAGCACCGATCCCGAAATCCGATGCATCAACCATCAACAAAAGGGGTTTCTGGGGATCGAATGGCGTAAGGCAAGTATTTGAAAGCAACGCCGATTTCAACTGGCGAAAGGCGCGTTCGCATTCCGTCGTCCAGACGAACGGAACACCTTTACGGCGTAAGCGATGAAGCGGAGCTGAAATGGAAGAGGCATGGGGAACATAGCGATGATAATAGTTAATTTTACCCAAAACACTCTGTAGCTGCTTCAAATTCTGCGGCGAAGGCAAGTCCTGTATGGCACGGAGGTGCTCTGGAGTCGAATGTATGCCTCGTGCATTGATTACATGTCCCAAATATGGTAAGTCACGAGCAAAAAACACACATTTGTCCTTCCGCAAGCGAAGACCATTTTGTCGCAAGACCTGAAATAATGTTCTAAGATTGGCTAAATGTTCTTCCTCTGTCTGTCCGGAGATCACAATATCGTCCAGATAGTTTGCTGCAGTAGGGACCGACGCACAAACAGTTTGCAGATATTGCTGAAACAATGCAGGTGCGGATGCACACCCGAATGGCAGTCTTTTGAATCGGTACAAACCCAGATGCGTGTTAACCACCAAGACACGCTGGGATTCGTCGTCCACTGGTATTTGCAAGTACGCATCTGATAGGTCCAACTTCGAAAAATATTTACCCGGGCACAGTTTGTCAAAAAGATCTTCCGGGCCGGGTAAAGGAAAAGTTGCAATCACTAGTTGTGGATTCACTGTAGCTTTGAAGTCCACACAAAGTCTCAGTTTTCCGGAAGGTTTTGGCAAAATTACTAAGGGTGATGCCCAGAGAGAAGCCGGCACACGTTCAATCACACCTTGTGATTCCAATTCGAGTAATGTTCTTGCGACCTCATTGCGCGCTCTGAAAAATTTCGGTTGCGCGTTTACTTTCAGTTCCAAATGTGCTTTATAGTCTTAGCGCAACCAAGGCCCGGTGCAAAAATGTCTGCAAATTCTTCACATAGACTAGAAACACTGGCTGAAGGCACAGTCTGGTTCACTGATAGGACCTGATTTACTATAGACAAGTTAAACAACTGAAATAAATCGAAACCAAACAAGTTCACAGCAGAAGAAGAACGAAGGACGTAAAAAGACACAAGTTTTGTTTGTCCCTTGTATGTTGCAAGAAGGCTGCACTGTCCTAACACTGGGATAGCCTGTCCTGAATAACTATTTAACTTAACATTTGCGGCACGCAACGGAGGTGTGCCCAGTTGTTTGTACGTGTCTTTATTGATCAATGAAACTGCAGCTCCAGTATCGAGCTGGAATGGGATCACATTGCCATGAATGTCCAAATCTACAAAAAGTTTATTGTCCTGCTGACGACAAGAGCGACTGTCTCGTGCAATTTGAACAGACATTGGTACAGAATCACTTGCTAATTGACATGATTTCCGGCGACGTCGATGCACACTGTTTGTGGGACGAACACAGTCACTGTTAGAGAGAGTGGCACTGGCCGGAGTGGAATTAACTACATGAATGTCCATGGGCGAAGGTTCACGAGCCTGAGTATTCTTGGTTCGATTCTGGCGCGAAGCAAAAGGCCTGGAATGGTTGTTCGTGTCCGATCTGAGCTTTTTCTGGCAAACACTTTGAACATGTCCTTTTCTATTACAGAAAAAGCAAATAGCTTGGCGTGACGGGCAATTCTCACGCGAATGTCTAGTAGCACACCGCGGGCATGATTGTAGCACTGCATTTGCTTGCCGCCGCGGGACACGTGGTTGAGATCATGGCGGCAGCTGCGCGGACGGGCGCGAGGGCTGTTTACAGTTCCGTGCAGCTCGCCCGGCGGGCCGGTTAATGTGACACAGGGCTGGCGAAGTTTCAAATGATTCCTGAGCAAAGTCAAGTGTGTCTTGCCTATCCAATATGTCGATCACTTGTTGAAGGGAGGGATTGACTAGTTTCAAAATTTGTTCCCTTATACGAACATCAGAAACGTTCTGTGCAATTGCATCATGCACCATTGTATCTGAATAAGGGAGTCCACATTCACACTCAAAAGCACAATCCCTAGTAAGGCCTTGCAAAGTTGCAACCCACTCCCTATTAGTTTGACCGGCCGTACATTTTGTACGAAAGAACGTATACCTTTTTGCAACTACATTGACTGATTCCTTGAAATATGCATCCAATGCAGACAAAATTTCTTCGTAGGACAGAGTTGCTACGTCGCGTCGGGGAAACAATTTCACTATCACACGGTATGTCTGGACGCCGTCACATGATAATAAGTGAGGCTGCCGCTCATTACCTTGAATTCTGTAGGCGGCGAGATGGAATCCAAATTGGCGTGACCACTCCGTCCAGCTTTCCATTGCCGCATCAAACGGACGAAAAGGTGGTGCAACTGCGTGTTGTGGCTGCGGTAGCAGTGGAGCGGCGGCTGCCGCATCGGTTTGCATTGCACGTTGACCCTGGACGAGCTGTCCAAGGGCATCCAATAATGCCTGCGTCTGCTGATTCTGCAAGCGATAAAATTCAGACAGTACATCTGGAGATTGCGGCGAAGCCATGACACAAGTAAATTAGTTATATATAAAGGAGACCGTTTGTATCCTCGTCGCCAAATATGTTGTGTCTAGACAAGACAGCCTAGACACAATGAGAGGAAGCCGAAAGGCACGCGCTTAAACTCACGCAGGCTGGCGTGAGGTCTGAAACAGGATACGTAATGAATGCTATAAAGAAAAGTACGTAGCTTCTGGAATACTTAACTTTAATCCACATTTGTAGAACATCGCTCTTGATGATACATTAATAGAATCTCAATATCAATTGAATACGGCGCCTTGCTAGGTCGTAGCAAATGTAGCTGAAGGCTATGCTAACTACCGTCTCGGCAAATGAGAGCGTATTTGTCAGTAATCCATCTCAGGGAAAGTCGGCTGTACAACTGGGGCGAGAGCCAGGACGTCTCTCCAGACCTGCCGTGTGGTGGCGCTCGGTCTGCAATTACTGACAGTGGCGACCCGCGGGTCCGACGTATACTAGCGGACCGCGGCCGATTTAAAGGCTACCACCTAGCAAGTGTGGTGTCTGGCGGTGACACCACAGTTCGAACACAATATATGTTCCAAAATCTTGCTGCATACCGACGTTTATGATATGTCCCTGAAATTTAGTGGATCACTCCTACCATCTTTCTTGAATATTAGTGCGACCTGTCCGCCGGTCGTGGTCTCGCGGTAGCGTTCTCGCTTCCCGAGCACGGGGTCGCGGGTTCGATCCCCGGCGGGGTCAGGGATTTTTCCTGCCTCGAGATGACTGGGTGTTGTTGTGTCGTCTTCATCATCATTATTCATCCCCATTACGGTCGGAGGAAGGACCTTGCCTAGTACGGCGGTGCGGGTCTTCCGCATCGTTCCCCTACGCTCTGTCAACAAGCATGGGACTTTATCATCATAGTGTGACCTGTACAACTTTCCGGTCTTTTGGTACTGATATTTCGTCGAGCGGGCGGTTGTATATGACTAAATATGGAGCTATTGCATCAGCGTACTCTGAAAGGAACCTAACTGGCATACAATCTGGACCGGAGGACTCGCTGTTACTAAATGATTTAAGTTGCTTCCCTACACCTAGGATACCTACTTCTAAATTACTCATGTTAGCAGTTGTTCTTGAGTCGAATTCTGGAATTTTTGTTTTGTCTTCTGTCTGGAAGGGATTTCGGAAGGCTGTGTGTAGTAACTCTGCTTTGCTCTCCATTGCTCTCCATTGCTGTCGTGCAGAGAAGGCATTGATTTTGTTTTGCCGCTAGCATACTTTGCATATGACCGGAATCTCTTTGGATTTGTGCCAGGTTTCGAGACAGTTTCTTTGTGGAAACTGTTATAAGCATCTCATATTGACGTCAATGCTAAATTTTGAACTTGTGTAAAAGATCACAAATCTTGGGGATGTTACGTTCGTTTAAATTTGGTATGCTTTTTTTCGTTTTTCTGCAACTATGTTCTGACCTGTTTTCTGTACCATATGTAATATGATTGTAGCGCCAACCAAAATAAAATAAACAGTACCATATGAAATCTTGGAATATTGGTTGTGATTTACTAAAGGGAAAGAACAGAGCAAGAAATTCGAAAAGTTTTTGGGTGGGTACACACAATTTCTCAAGTTACAATGTTGTAAATAAGATTTCAGTTCTGGTGAAAAGTTCTAGTTTCCAGACAGATGGCAATGTTAAAATACCACAACGTTTCGACAAGTGGCAAACTCGTCATCTTCTGGCTAAGTGTCGAGATATGCGGAGGAACGTGCCCCCCCCCCCCCCAAACCTGGCTACGGCAGGCAGTGTACAGACCGGAAGGGGGTGAGGCTGCAGTGGTGTGGGTAGCGGGTGTTCTGTTCTCATCTCTGTGTGGGCATTCCAGCTGGATCTTGCGGAGTGGACAGTGCTGCCCGGGCTCTGGTGGTATTGCCGGATTCCATACCGCAATAAGTTGGTATCCTTTGTCTCTGTTGACAGTTTAGCAAGTCGACCGTATTCGGTCAAAAAAGAAGCCAGAGCGGAAGTGAGGTGCAGCAGAGCCAACCACAGGCAGGTAAGTGTTATGCGTTGCAAAGCAAAACACAGCTGACAGGCGCTGAAGAGCAGCACCAGCTGCACATGCTATAGCAACAGCTGACACTGCAGTGTGGTAGTGTAAGGACGGAAGCCTTTCCGCACTTGCCACAATGGAAGTGTTTAGAGTACGTTAGTTAAGCACTAAACGAGTATATAAGTACTAAAATATTCTCGTCTCAGTATCATAGCCCACACGACGAGTCTGTGATGCCTGGAGCGACATCCTGAAATGGAGTACAGGGTCCGCTGTTCGAGCACAGGACAGAGCAGCCTGTCCTAAGTGATGAAAGCAGCCGGCACTGGAGGAGAGAGCCGCCGGCTCGCTGGAGGGAGGTCACGGCTGCCCCCACGGAATTGTCAGCTGTGCTGCCACGCTGTCATCACAATCGCAGCTAGAGACTTCACTGACAGAGGTATTCGAATGACACCAAGCTCGGCCCCACTCTTTGTGCAGTCAGCAATGCTGGACGTCTATTGTTTTGCATGAGAGCCAACTGGATGCCTCCACCAAGTTGTTCCTGATACACTACAGCCAAAGGCCAGAATAAGCAGGTTAATCAAACAAATCTACTGTCATCCTGACGTCTCATTTCACATTCCATGGGTGACAATCGAAGGGCCTCCTAACTACAAGATTGTCGTGAATCTGTATTTCAATAGATGTCCCAGTAGCCAGTTGCTAGGCAAACCACCTGGTGTTCTGGAAAGTCAAAGGCGTTGTCTTTCTTGAGGTTATGCACTGCCATTGCTGACTTTTCTGTCTGTCGCAGTCGCACGTGTTTGATGTCCTCCTCGCAGCATTTCAAAATACAGTGCTACGTTTCCCGAATGTACTATAGGCTACATTCGCAGGTGATACTCTATCTTAATGGTACTTCCATTTCTGGTGGTTTTTTTGCAGAGCCAAACCACTCTTTTGGCTTGAGCGGTGTTAGTAGGATGGATTTTATTTTGGATTTTTCGACTAGCCTCGCAATTTTAGCTGAGAGTGGTCCCAGATAGGGGAACAAAGCGAGTTTCTTTTCTACTTCTTCCTCTTTCCGGTTTCCAGCATCTCTACTCTTCTTGAATGCCCTACTAATTTGCCATTTGCTGTAGTCATTTTTCTGCAATACGTCTTCCAGATATTGTAGTTTGCACGGCAGGCTTCCTTTATCACAGATAGTGTGCGCCCTATGTACTTGGGTTGCCCCCACTGGCTACCACTGTGCTGGATGCTGGGAGCTCTGCTGAAGACCTCAGATCTATCAGAAGCAGTGAAGAAGCAGTTCTGTCCCAGGACGCCAGCGAGACCAAGCACGTACGGATTGCCGAAAATCCACGCGGAAGAGGTGTTTCTACAGCTAACAACCGACCCCATCCATTCACGAACTGGTCAGATATCTGGCGACCCTTCTAAAACCCCTTGTGGGAGACCGCAGTCATCATGTTAAGAACTCGATAGGTTTCGTGAAAAGTACTTAAGGATACGCAATTACAAAGAGACGACCTGCTCGTGAATTTCTACGATAAATCGCTATTCATGAAAACACCTCTGCAAGACTCCTTGGCGCCGCTGTCTAAACATTTCGAGCCGCAAATAGTTAAACTCTTCGAACATGCACTGTCGACTGTCTATTTCAAGTGCACTGGAGAGTTTTTTTAAAGAAATGAATGGAGTGGCCATGGGATCCCCACTGGCTCCAGGGGTCGCAAGCGTCGACATGGAACATTTAGAGTAGGTGGCTCTTCAAACCCTCACCAGCAACCCAAGCAGTTCTTCCACTGAAGCGAAGATACTTTTGTGGTATGGGAGCATGGCAGGCAGGTACTGGTCGAGATTCTGGATCGCCTTAATTGACATCATATATCATAACATTGCTTTCGCTATGGGAATAGAGGAGAATGGTTGTCTTCCTTTCCTGGACAAACTAATAAGGAAGAAGACAGTTGGGACGGCAGGCCAGACAGTATATAGGAAGAAGACATACACAGACCTGAAACTGCATGCAGAAAAACGTGTAAAAGGAAGATGGAAAAACTTGCGGTCCTACTTTCAAAGTACGTGCATAAATTCAGCAAAACACGGAGTGGAGACGGTGCTGACGACGTTGACACAAGCTCGTGGCGCGGTTTTGAACAGTTACTATTTTGAAAAAATACTAAAACGACTCCCGAACGCAGAGATTCTAGTATTTTAGAAAATGAAAGCCAATCAACAACAGACGACAACGCTACACTGTTTCAAGACGTCAAATATCCGGAGTTGCCAGATGTTGCTCAGATAGGTAATGCACCGGAACTACAGAAGAAAAATTGCGTTCCACTTTGTCTACAAGCGAAGGTGATCAGTTGTGATATCTTGAGCTGCAAAATATTGGAATACGGGAACAACAACACGAGAAAAGCAGAAATGGAGATCTTCTGCTCATTCAGAATTCGTTATCATGTATGACTGAAATTCCACCTTTGCAAAAACTTATACAGCGAAGCGAAACTGAAAGTTTAATTGTTGCAGAACTTCAATCGGTTCAAGATGACATTTCCCAGCCGCCTTCGGACACTCATATATCAAACAACAATACAACTTTTCAGCTAACAGGCTCTGTCACTTGTCAAAAAACAGGGAGAGAGTTTATGATACTTTACCGGTCGATTATTAATTTCATTATCGATAACTTCTGACAGTAGTTTGCGATGGCGCTAGCGTGTACAGTGTGAGTGTGAATGCGTGTGTGTGTGTGTTTGTGTCTGTGTGTGTATGTGTGTTATCTTTCGGTGTTTCTCTAAAAGCCGAGGTTTTAAATTGACTTGCAAAGCTCTTGCTGCAGTTTTGCCTTGAAAATGACAGAGTGTGCTCCTGTCGAAATATTGGCAGCTGATGACGACGTCACCTGTCTGCATTCCGGTAATTATTTGAACATTGTATACGCCAGGGGAAACTAAGGTCTCCCAACAATCACTTAATTAACCACTTCCAACTACGCTACTACAAATGACATTGTGTTGTTGCAGCCTGTCATACGATTCTCCAAATAACTACACTATTCTGCACAGTCTTTCGCTGTCTTCGATTTCTTGCAAATGTAAATTTTCCTCTTACTAACTGATTTTGTAACATGCATTCACCCTGTAAAACTTCTTTAAAGAAATAATATGACTGTATTGTATTTATATAAACTCACCTTAATGTTACCACTAGACGCTCCTCGAGAGATATACGTAGCTCTCCAGTTTCGTACTTCGTGAAGCACATCATTTCAAATGGTTCAAATGGCTCTGAGCACTATGGGACTCAACTGCTGAGGTCATTAGTCCCCTAGAACTTAGAACTAGTTAAACCTAACTAACCTAAGTACATCACAAACATCCATGCCCGAGGCAGGATTTGAACCTGCGACCGTAGCGGTCTCGCGGTTCCAGACTGCAGCGCCTTTAACCGCACGGCCACTTCGGCCGGCCACATCATTTCCTTCTGCCGTAGGCAGGTCCTGCGAATTCCATTGATTGTTTTTCCGTTTGCCTGTCTATATAAGATGTGGTGAAACAATAAAAGTCGAACCTCTTTAAAGAGGAAGAAAAGAGCACATTGGACATAAAACAGTGCTGATATAGAAGAAATATAATTTCTTGACCTATTGAGTCTGAATAAGGCGTGTTGCTTCATTATTGGCAAAGAAAATGAAACAGTGTTACAACAAAGTGAGGTGAACTTACGTTGGCCCTTTGTAACGTATTGAACAAAGCAAGCAGCAAGCAAACAGCAAGCCATATACAGGGTGATTCCGTGATGATATCACAAATTTTCAGAGATGATGGAGAGGGCTAAATGCATCAATTTCAGGTAAGGGACCCTGGTCCGGGAACGACCGAGTCGGAAATTATATGGGAAAATCGTTCTGATCCCTCTGACAATGGACGTCTTCTACTGCAAGCTCTCTGTTTTCTATGTTTTGGGAGGAGGTAGTATGTACCAAAACAAGAAACAAGTGTTTGGTAAACGTGAGCTCTAAAGTGCATAGGCTGAGAGCAATGAGCACTTGTTCATCTTTGCTACTCTGAAACAATCTTTTATTAAACAAATACTGAGAGCTCTTAAGATATGCATTTTAGAGCCCACGTTGACTGGACTTTTATTCCTGTTCTGGTCCATAATACCTCCTCCAAAAACGTAGGCACCCAGGAGCTTCACTGTCAGAGCTTCAGAAAGATTTTCGCTTATAACTTGCGACTCGATCGTTTTCGGACCGGATCCCTTACCTCAAATTGATACGTTTACGCTTCTTCATAATCCTTGAAGTTTATAACATCACGGAATAACCCTGTATGATTAAAAACCACATTCTCTGGTAACTAATGCGGCACTGCGTAGGATCCTACGGTCTTGGCGTGCATCCGTGCGTCGCTGCGGTCCGGTCCCAGGTCGACGGGCACGTGCACCTTCCGCCGACCACTGGCGACAACATCGATGTACTGTGGAGACCTCACGCCCCACGTGTTGAGCAATTCGGTGGTACGTCCACCCGGCCTCCCGCATGCCCACTATACGCCCTCGCTCGAAGTCCGTCAACTGCACATACGGTTCACGTCCACGCTGTCGCGGCATGCTACCAGTGTTAAAGACTGCGATGGAGCTCCGTATGCCACGGCAAACTGGCTGACACTGACGGCGGCGGTGCACAAATGCTGCGCAGCTAGCGCCATTCGACGGCCAACACCGCGGTTCCTGGTGTGTCCGCTGTGATGTGCGTGTGATCATTGCTTGTACAGCCCTCTCGCAGTGTCCGGAGCAAGTATGGTGGGTCTGACACACCGGTGTCAATGTGTTCTTTTTTCCATTTCCAGGAGTGTATTAGCCCTGTAATCAGTATTTTGTTTTTGTAGTCTTTCTGTAATAGCTGTAAAAAGAATGCCGAACGTTTTTACAGTCATTCGTAAATAACCAAAAAATTTATCTTGTAACTCCCGCAGTTGTTTGTACAACGTGTTTTGAAAAGCGTTGCCGGTGCAGGATTTTGTGCACGAACTGACCTCTCAATTATGTCCGTCAAATGTTTGATAGGGTGCATTAAGGTCGATCAGGGTGCCCAAGTCATTCGGTCGAATTGTCCAGAACGTTTTTCAAACCAGCTGTGGCCCGGTGACATGGCGCATTGTCATCCATAAAAATTCCTTGTTTGGGAACATGAAGTCTATGAATGGCTGCAAATGATCTCCAAGTAGTTGTGCACAACCAGTTCCCAGTCACTTATCGATTCCGTTGGACCAGACGACCCAGTTCATTCCATGTAAACACAATTTGCACCATTATGGAGCCACCACCAGCTTGCACAGAGCCTTGTTGACAACTTTGGTTCATGGCTTCGTGGCGTCTGTGCCACACTTGAACCCTACTATCAGCTCCTGTCACCTGGAATCGGTGCTCATCTGACCAGGTCACGGTTTTCCAGTCGTCTATGGACCAACTAATATGATTATGAGCCCAGGAGAGGCACTGCAGGCCATGTCGTGCAGTTAGGAAAGGACGCTCGCCGGTCGTCTGCTGCCACAGGACACTGACGCCAAATTCCGCTGCACTGTCCTAATAGATACGTTTGTCGTACGTTCCACATTGATTTCTGCGTTTATTTCACGCAGTGTTGCTTGTCTGTTAGCGCTGTCAACACTACGCTACCACTCATGTTCATAAATTAAGGATAATTGCAGAGTGTGGTGCCACACAATGTGGCACTACACAAAACTGGCGCTAATAGCATAGGCACATAGGGAACACACACGACACAGATCTGTAAGTCCACGGTATTGGTTATAAGTTGAGAAAACCATCTCAAAACACATGTGCTGCAAAACACTGCTGTTTTTGGTGCATGTACCCCGACATCAATATGGGATATGCTCACCATGCACATGTACACAGGCCGCACAACGGGTTGGCATTCTCTGGATCAGGTGGTCGAGCAGCTGCTGGGGTATAGCCTCCCATTCTTGCACCAGTGCCTGTCGGAGCTCCTGAAGTGTCGTAGGGGTCTGAAGACGTGCAGCGATACGACGGTCGAGAGCATCCCAGACGTGCTCGATGGGGTTTAGGTCTGGAGAACAGGCAGGCCACTCCATTCGTCTGATATCTTCTGTTTCAAGGTACTCCTCCACGATGGCAGCTCGGTGGGGCCGTGCGTTATAGTCCATCAGGAGGAAGGTGGGACCCACTGCACCCCTGAAAAGGCGGACGTACTGGTGCAAAATGACGTCCCGATACACCTGACCTGTTACAGTTCCTCTGTCAAAGACATGCAGGGCTGTACGTGCACCAATCATAATCCCACCCCACACCATCAAACCACGACCTCCATACAGGTCCCTTTCAAGGACATTAAGGGGTTGGTATCTAGTTCCTGGTTCATGCCAGATGAAAACCCTGACCCTTAACATAGACAAATGTAATGTATTGCGAATCATAGAAAGAAGGATCCTTTATATGATAGCGGAACAAACACTGGTAGCAGTTACTTCTGTAAAATATCTGGGAGTATGCGTGCGGAACGATTTGAAGTGGAATGATCATATAAAATTAATTGTTCGTAAGGCGGGTACCAGGTTGAGATTCATTGGGAGAGTCCTTAGAAAACGTAGTCCATCAACAAAGGACGTGGCTTACAAAACACTTGTTAGACCTATACTGGAGTATTGCTCATCAGTGTGGGATCCGTACCAGGTCGGGTTGACGGAGGAGATAGAGTAGATCCAAAGAAGAGCGGCGCATTTCGTCACAGGGTTATTTGGTAAGCGTGATAGCGTTACGGAGATGTTTAGCAAACTCAAGTGGCAGACTCTGCAAGAATGACGCTCTGCATCGCGGTGTAGCTTGCTGTCCAGGTTTCGAGAGGGTGCGTTTCTGGATGAGGTATCGAATATATTGCTTCCCCCTACTTATACCTCCCGAGGAGATCACCAATGTAAAATTAGAGAGATTCGAGCGCGCACGGAGGCTTTCCGGCAGTCGTTCTTCCCGCGAACCACACGCGACTGGAACAGGAAAGGGAGATAATGACAGTGGCACGTAAAGTGCCCTCCGCCACACACCATTGGGTGGCTTGCGGACTATAAATGTAGATGTAGATAGATGTAGAAAACCCTGCGAGAATCACTGTTCAGACTATACCTGGACTCGTCCGTGAACAGAACTTGGTACCACTGTTCCAATGACTGTGTACTGTGTTCTTGACACACGGCTTTACGGGCTCTTCTGTGACCAGGGATCATCGGAATGCACCTTGTAGGTCTCCGGGCGAATAAACCATGTCTTTTCAGTCGTCTGTAGACTGTGTGTCTGGAGACAACTGTTCCAGTGGCTGCGGTAAGGTCCCGAGCAAGGCTACCTGTAGTACTCCGTGGCCGTGTGCGGGCACTATGGTGAGATCTCGGTCTTCTTGTGGTGTTGTACACCGTGGACGTCCCGTACTGTAGCGCCTGGACACGTTTCCTGTCTGCTGGAATCGTTGCCATAATCGTGAAATCACACTTTGTGGCAGATAGAGGGCCCGTGCTACGACCTGCTGTGTTTGACCAGCCTTCAGTCACCCTAGTATCCTACCCTCATAACATCATCAATATGTGTTCTTTGAGCCATTTTCAACACACAGTCACCATTATCACGTCTGAAAACGTCTGCACAATTACTCGCTGCACCTTACTCTGACATACACCAACACACCTGTGCATATGTGGAATGCTGCCAGCACCACCGCGCGACGACCGCAGGTCAAATGCAACGCATGGTCATACCCTGAGGTGATTTAAACCCGCAAACCGCCCATCAGAGCGTTGGTTCACCACGTATCAGCATTATCCTTAATTTATGAGCATGAGTGTAGTTAAGTGAAGAACGTCGGACACTGTGTAGTCTGTTATGAAATGTAATGCCTGAAATTTGATATTCTCGGATTACTCTTGACATTGTGGATCTCGGAATACTGAATTCCCTAAAGATTTCCAAATGGAATGTCCCATGCGTCTAGCTCCAGCTGTCATTTCGCCGTAATCAATCGGAAATTTTTCACGTGAATCATAAATACAAATGACATCTCCGGCAATGCACTTCCCTTTTATGCCGTGTGTACGCGATACTACCGCCATCTCTATATGTGTATATCGCTATCCCATAACTTTTGCCACTTCAGTGTAATACTATGTACCCAGCATGATGGTAGTTACCGCAACAATTCATATTTCAAAGAAATATTTTATGCCAGAAGCGTTTCCCGAGTCATATTTGGAAGAGACATTTCGACAGTGCAAACGAGGAACACGCCTATGCCGATTGGTATGGATGTTCCGGTGTGGCCACTAAGCATCCAAGCACTTGCCACCAGGCGAGTCGCGAGGTACCTAGGCGCCAAACGAGACGCAGCTGGCGTGGTCGTAGCCTTAGAATGGAGGAAGTAAAATAGGTAAAAATCAGGAATGATGTTATGTTACACAGTGAGAGTGAAAAAAGACAAATACTGAAAACAATTAAGAGAACGAAACTAAATTGACTAGGACATTGTGTGATAAGAGACTGTATATTAAATCATGCACGAGGAGTATTGACGACTAGGAAGAGGACCTTAAGAAGAGGAAAACACCAATTAATTGATGACATCAAAATAAGTTCATCATATTCAGCTACGAAAAGGATAGATTTACCTAATGGGCAGAACACATTATCATCATTATCACCTGTTACTTTATCCAGATATTGTAGGTGTTCAGCACTATTAGTGATTATGACAGCATTTGGTAGTCCTTAAAAATCTGCCAATATTATGGAATAAGACTGATATAGCAACTCTAGTTTTCTTGTCTGGGCCAGCGTCACCTTAGGAACATGTTCAAGACTGCTTGTGTTTCCTAAAGCTACCTTCAGGGCTATGGCCTACAAGAATGAATCCAGAGAAAGTACGTGAGCCTCTTTTGAGATGCATATGGCCCTGGGTTCTTGCTGATGGGTGGTATTGACTGACAACACAGTGTTGGTCCATTGAATGAGTAACCGTAATGTCAGGAGAACGTGAGTCTAGAGTGGCCACCTAGCTCCCCATATTTAAGTCAAACTGAACATTCATTGGACACTCTAAGTTCAAGAACAGCCCAAAGGCCATCCACTGCCTCAGACCAGTGCCGACCACTAGCGAGCGCTTTGCCACAAATGGGAGGCGGTACATGAGGCGATGCTTCACATTCTCATGCGCAGTATGGGGAGTCTCTAAGAATTCTGCAAAGACGTCTGTGAATTTTGTGCTCCATACTGATGTACTGTAAGCCAGTATCGGAGTTACGCTATACTCCATAAGTGTTTTTCATATACGTTGCAAATGTACCACTACCTCACAGTTCCAAATTTTTCCAGCTCATCTGTCGGATACATATCTACATTTACGTCTACATCTACTTCTACTTCTGCGTCTCCATTTATTTTCTCCAAATAATTGTGAAGTGCTTGGCAGCGGGTACTTTCCATACGGTATCTTTCCGTTCCATTTGAGAATGAGCAAGGGAAGAATGACAGCTTAAATGCTTCTTTACGGGGCTGTAATTGGAATAATCTTGTCTTCATGCTCCCTAAAGAGTCATATGTAGGGAGCTGGAGAATATTCCTAGATTCTTCACTTAATACTGTTTCTTGAAACTTCGTGACAGGCTTTTGCTGAACAGTTGGACCGTGCTGCCACTCTTTGCACACATTCAACATGCCACATTACGGCAGTATTCTAAGAAGGCTACCGCTAGTATTTTTAAGCTATCTTCTTTGTGTAGTGATTGTATTTTCCCCTATACTACCAGTAAGCCAGAGACTGCCACTTTCTTCACCAACAGCTCAACCCACGTGGTCATTCCATTTCACGACCTTACAAATATTTTCACTCTAATATACATATTAGTGGTACAGGTGCAGATATTGTGATATTGATACCTCAATATGTACCCACCTGTATCTGTTAGTTGTTTTTTTTTTCTCTGTGTCTGACAGTCTTCCCGCAAACACATCACATAGTTTACTACCTGTTTTCTGCGCAGTCGTAAGTGCACCACTAATTGGACTACCCTGCCAGTATAGACTAACCGTTTTGCGTCCACGCATCCACACTTCAACGCCCGACCACTTGCCCGGGGGAAAATAAGTATTAATGGCTTGCTCGTGCCACATTTTCGTGTGATTATCGGCGTTCCAGGTCGCGCACTTTCCTTGTAAGAAACTAAATTTGTTCAATGTCTCTGCAATTACATGTGTGCCATATAAAATTGACAGAATATGACAGAAACATCATTTACTCCCTCTGCAAAACTTCGGCAAAGAGACAATATGCTTGGGTTTTGAGGAGGAGAGAGAACCATTGCTGCTGGACGTGCCGAGAATGCAGACTGTTATTTTTCAGATATATCGAAGAGAGATGGAGCCTACAGCCAGAAAAAGATCTCTCATTGTGGGGTGGTGTAAACGTAACGCTTCATTACAAGTTACATTAGCCAGTGAAACTGGTGTCCCTAGTCGACACTGTAGAGTACCTGGAATCGACAGTGTTACCTCCGCTCCTGATGAAAGCAGTGTGTTTACGTCAGCTGTTAGCAGGTTTTCTACCGGATCCTACGCAGTACCAAGGAGGTTTCAAATGCGTCATCGCTGCCCCAGGGGAGCGAACATCTGTGAGAGTGGGTCGTGTAGAGAGCTCCCATGTACCGCAGCAGCCGCGCGACGTACCGGCTCAACGCTTGTCTGGTATCCCGAACATATCACAATGCGGTGGCGGTCAACAAGTAGCTACAATTTCAATTTCTTGTTGCACAAATTTTTATTATTTGCAGCATCTGACTAGAAAGGGCTAGAGAACTGGCAGCTTTCAGCGCAGGATCACCTGACTGTGTTAAAACACTATCTTCTCCATGGCGTCTAATGAAATCATGACATTGATCTGTTAGTGGGATGGGAATGTTAAATTCGTTGACCACTTTGGTGCTATCCTAAGAAAGTATGCTGTGACATGGCTTTACTTTCACGCTCTCCCTCCATTTCAGTACCACAAACAACCAAACAACACGAGCACGACTTACTACACTCACCATTGTTGCACAGAAAAACATTTGCTGTGTCACGCTGTAGAAAGAGGGGTATTCTACCTCAGTAATTCGGCATATTACACGAAACCCATAAAAATTCGTAAAACGTTCGGTTTCGAATTAAGAATGTGGTATGCAGACTTTCAGTCCATCTGATAGCTTTAGAAACGAACAGTTTTGTAATCCCGTCCTGCTGAGGACCACAAATGAAGTCGGGTTGCTAATATTCAAGATTGTACAAAACCCTAAGGAAAATTTCGTGCGACAGTTTATTACGTCCAACTGATGACGGTTAAGCCAACGGCCATGCCGTAGTGGTGACACCGGTTCTCGTCAGATCACCGAAGGATGGGTGGCCATCCGGTCTGCCGTGCGCTGTTGGCAAACAGGGTGCACTCAGCCCTTGTGAGGCAAACTGAGGAGCTACTTGATTGGGAAGTAGCGGCTCCGGTCTCGGAAATTGACATACGGCCGGGAGAGCGGTGAGCTGACCACACGCATCCAGTGACACCTGTGGACTGAAGATGACACGGCGGCCGGTCGCTACCGTTGGGCCATCAGGGTCTGTTCGGTAGGAGTTCAGTTTTAGATAACGGTTAACATCACGATGATCAGCGTAAATAGTGACAAGATGTTGGTAAAAATAAAAAATTAATGGAGTATTTCAAGCAGAATTAAATAACATTACAATTTGTATTGTAAAATTCTAATCAAGTTCATAAGAATATCCCAATTTTCGTATTCCAACAAAAGCCTCTTTTGGGAAACCAAAACAGGAAGAATTATTACAAGGAACATGCAAGAAAACAAGTAAATTTCTTTAACACGAAATAATAAATTGATTAGAGATAGCGCCTATCTAGCACAAACACTCAATAACTTTTTTCGGTAACGAATAATTAGGTTGTAGCAATTTTTTAGTGGATGCCGTAAAGATTCTGAAACGAGCATTTCACAGGAAGTTTTACAATATTCAGCTACATCATATATTCCCTTAAGAAAATTTTAATGTTATCAACTCAAAGAAATAAATATTCTTGTCGTTATGGTGGAATCAGAATTACAATAAGGAAACCGTTAAATACGAGCTTTTTAAGTATTGTGTTACTTACGTAATGAACATCTTGGTATTGGTGTTTTGCGAGATTTTAATATTCTGTTCCTTTGTCACTTCTTAAATAAAGAAATGAAGTAATAGTAAAGGAATAATAGCAATGTAAAAATTTGTCTTTTTTTTCTTTGAGAAGTTAATGGGCAACAGAATGGTGCAGAAGAAATATTCTCTGAAAGGAGTGGGAACAGGAGGTGTTGTTTTCAACCTTGCAGATGATTACACCATGTAACAAATTTTAACTTTTTGTTTGACTTTGTGTTTTAGCTGTTATTTCATAATTTCCTACCTCTAAAAGGCGTGGAAAATGCCCGTCGGTCTCCATAAACCTTGCTTTTGTTAGCAGAACACAAACATTTAGCAATTTTCCATTTGTATAATGTATTTCATATACTATAGCTGTGTAGTATTACCTTACAGTCACTAGTTCAGTTTATCTTCACTTTTCAGACTCGGTTACATACATTCTTAAAAAAATAATGTCACTTCGGAAGCCTTCCATGTTAAATAGCTTCTGACAATCTCCTCGGATTTACAGTCGGATTTTAAAATCAAGTTGACACAATATTCGAACGGTCTACCTGTCCGTTATCTTCAGCTGCGGCACTGCTGTTTCAGTCTCGTCGAACAGATGCTACTCTGGAGCCGGGTCTTTGACCTCTGTACAGGCTTAACAGAGAGTACTCTCGCTAGAGCCGTCAGTGCCGTCCTCTCTGCAAAAGATACCAGTATCGCCGCCGATGGTTTAAGCAAAACAAAAACGAGGCATCGCTGCCGTAATAAATTGTCAAAATCTTCTGCCGACTGAGAACGTTTAATGCTGGTCAGCGATTTGCTCAGATGATAACCCTTGTCCGTATTAATACGATTATCACCCCGCCTAATTTCAATGGATTCTTTCAGATCACTAACTCAGCAACGAGAAGCGACAGTAGTCATCTGTGTCTCCTTATATTTTGTTGCGTGTCCCTAGCCTATGCGATGCTCCGTCACCACGCATTTTTCTGATTGTCGTAACCCTGTATGGTAACTATGTTCCACACATCTGACCCCAACAGAACGAATAGTTTGACCGTTGTACCCTTTACCACAGAGACGTGAAATAAAATAACACCGGGCGTCCTTAGCCCCAGATTATCTCTAGCATAATCCTAAAGGTCATCGATCTTGTCTGGCGGAAGAAACGCAGTCTTGATGGTAAAATTACTTAAAATTGTTGCATATTAACTGACACGCTGTTGCTGTACGGCAGGAAAGTAGCTGATGCAGATTGATCTCGCTGTACTCCTAGTGATGGTCCGAACTCCAAGCCACGACGGATCTGAGTCACACAGAATCCGTTCCGTTGAAATACGGACTTAGGTGTTCAATTTCCAGTGGTAAGTTTTTCGCATCAGATATGAACTAGTCTTCGAAGGACTCCATTACTGTGGTATGATGGAAGACAGCTAGCCTCATGCAAATACTGGTAAGTATGCGTGGGTTTGCGGTAAATGCTATGTCTCAGGGTGGCGTCATTTTGTTATTTTGTACATCGGAAATGCAAAAATGGGAGATTTGCAGTACAATAATAAATCTCGAAAAATTACTGACTTGTTCCTGTCCTCAACAGTAGGAATGGCATCACCATTGTATAGGCATGTGTTTTTAAATCACACTGTTCAAAAGAAAATAAAACTTCCCCTCCCTCCAGAGCTGAGAGATGTTATTGGCGTAGTTATTAAAGTTTGAGTTTGAGTAATTGTTTTTTTCGTACTTCTGAGACATAAGGAGTTAGAAAATAGCGTTTACAAGACAACGACAAAAACAATTTTACATACATGTTATTAGTTTAGAATCAGGAATTTAGGAAATTTTTGTTATTGGGGACATTATCAGTCTTATTTCTTGTTTTTGATCGTGCAAATTCAAACACCGTAAACTAAAATGTAAAATACGAAGGCAATCGACGCATAAGGTTTCTGGTTGTTCAAACAAATTTCGGGCTTGCAGCCGGTAGTCGTTCAATACTTCGCACAAGGTTTCTGGTTTTTATATTAGCTGTTTTCATGACCAACAAGAACCAGTAGCCACTCCATTTTCCAAGCAATTCGTTATGTGTTCCCCAGAATTCTGTATTCATCCTTTCTCGTTTCTAACGTACATAAATGATCTCTGCTTTTACTGTCATCGAATGCAAATTTTGTCCTTTTTACAGAAGTTGCAAATACAGGAATAAAAATACTGTTGGTATTCTCACTGGGGCGTCACCTAATAAAGCATTTGAAACGATCTGTCGGTTGTTTGTTGCCAATTCGGACAACACTGAGGACATAATATGCAACACTTCTCGTAGAACATCTGAACCTATAACTATAAGCTATTAAAAATCAAATATGGAAACAGAAAGTGTTCAGTTTTTTGGGACAGCGATCACAACCTGAATTGCAAAATTCACACCTTAGACTTCCGTTATTCGTAGAAGTTCCTGCAGAGACCTATTAATTTTATTAATACTGGAAACTGCTTCACAGTCCATAAACTCAGTAAAGTCCTATATCAATACTAATATAACTCTTTTCACAGAAAATAGTGCACAATGTGACTATTTCATTTAGCATAAAAAACAATCTCCACAAAGACATCAAGGCTTTAATGGTAGTACAACAGCGAATCAGACATATTGAGAAACTCGTTTACTATTGAAGCACATCCTCGAGGTGCCTCTAAAACTTATGCATCTGATGACATCATATATGATCTTCATAATATTTTACCAGTTGAAACCGGTTTATTGATTTACTTTGAAACTTGTTTAATTCTTTATTTGTAATTATTATTGTTCTAGTGAAAGACGTACAGAAATGTGTAAAGCTCCATCTCTGACATTAGTATTCTGACTGAGAATGATAATTTAAAAAAAAAAAAAAAACAGAAATTTATTACTCCTCCTATAAATCATAAAAAATCAATTTCTCTTGTAACTGGCTGCGATTATAAAAATTATTTTCTAATATCTCCTAACAATTAATACAATAATGCTCCCGCACGCAACAGACAACTTACCTCGTCCTGCCGATGTTGCTTCGTGAATTCTGCGTCCAGGAACATGGTAAACTAATTCGAAAGAAATACTGTGACCCATGCAGAGTGCAATTCATGGTCACATCTACAGACACCACTACTGCCATTTTTTATATAGAAACTGAATGATCAGGAGGGGTTTGTTCAACAAGCCTTAAGCGGTAAAAAAAATGAAAGAAACCAATATAAACTTTTAATTTACTGTATTCTGAAAATTGACAATTTAAACACTGACAAACTTTACTCGGACCTTTCCTTTTCTTCAACAAACTGATTATCAATAATTTTAATTATTCCACAATGTCTATAGTCAATAATCACAAATCAGGTCACAACGAAGACGGAATATTACTCTCAGTGTGTGCATACACAAATCTGACAAAATCCCTCCAGTGCGCAAGCAAGCAACAACTACGTGCAGCAAAACGGCAAATTACCAAAAATCTTCAATTAATACCAAACTCTCTTCCGGCGCTATTAGCACCGTCACGGCTGGCTGCGACTTCCTCTCTCCAACGCAGGCTGCGTCCGACTACTCGCAACAACTGTTCGCTCGCTACCATTCGCACCAATAAAGTCAGACTCATAGTTCGTGTAGGCACACCACAGCAGAATCAGTTGCCAACTTTCCAAAGAAATATTAAACAGAACGTACTTCTTCGACTTCTTTCCACATCTCAGAGACCAATCTCCAGAGAACCCCTTCCACATAGCATAGAGTATAATTATTTGTAGTTATATCAGCTTATAAGAACGATTGCCTGTTTACAGTGAAGATCTTTTCACCTTCCTTTTTTTCAGTAAGCGAGAAGGCTTATTGTGGCTTTGAAGTGTTTATCACTTATAGTGATTGTCAAACTGCGGCACGCGGGCTGCTTGCGATACGAATCAAGTGTTCGTGTGGCCCGCGTTTCTCAGCCGTATTTTTAAATGATATGCATCTAGCAACTAACAGCCGAATCCAAAAGCGTCAGTTAACGTTAAGTGCTTCTTAACGGTGTAGGTTTCCCGCAACGAACAAAAATATTTACAGAGACAGCAGTATTTTAAGATGGGATTAATTTTAACTGACATTGGTGAAATCGGCAGTGAGCGAAGTAAATTTGGCTGCTTTCAGAGGGGTAAGCAGTACGGCCACTGCAGCACTATAAGATGTGAGGAGGGTAATGTTTTACTGTTTGTCAAAATGGTTCAAATGGCTCTGAGCACTATGCGACTTAACTTCGGAGGTCATCAGTCGCCTAGAACTTAGAACTAATTAAACCTAACTAACCCAAGGACATCACACACATCCATGCCCGAGGCAGGATTCAAACCCGCGACCGTAGCGGTCGCTCTGTTCCAGACTGTAGCGCCCAGAACCGCACGGTCACTCCGGCCGGCTACTGTTTGTCTTCCGTTAGTGACAACTCAGAGGCGTGTGCGACTTGCACTGATCAGCTGTTATGGTATACATTCTGACACGGAGGTAACATGGATTTGTGGATGCGCATTACAGAACGGCGATCTTCAGATGTGATACTCTGCTGTAGAAATGAACATTACATTAGCTAAGGCTGTTGTAATACAACGCAGTGAGTAGAAAAAAAAATAATTTCGTATGATGTAGTAAACATTTGCGATCGTGTCTCATATTGCATTATGTATTTAAATATAAGAGCAATTCTTGTTGCTTATAAATTAATCATGCGCTCATATAAACAACATGGAAGTGTATCATGTGCTACCGACTTTTAAAAGTCAGTCCATACGTGTCGGCTGCCAACTTATCGTGCTCTTACTGCAGCTTATTGAGGGCTCATAACATACCGATTTATGTAGGTTGTAAGTAGGGTGTTTAGGTTTTTATGTTGGTAACGCCACGTAGCGCTCTGTATGAAAATCACTGGCTGTGCTGTGTGCAGTCTGTGGCTGGTTTGCATTGTTGAAATATTCGCTAGTGTAGTGTTGGGCAGTCGGATGCGAACAGCGCGTAGCGTTGGGCAGTTGGAGGTGAGCCGCCAGCAGTAGAGGATGTGGGGAGAGAAATGCCTTGAGTTCTGAGCGGACCATCTAGACGTGTGTCGTGTGTTGAGCCCTATTAAGGTAAATACATTGTTTGTTCTCTATCAAAATCTTTCATTTGCTAACTATGCCTATCAGTAATTAGTGCCTTCAGTAGTTAGAATCTTTTATTTAGCTGGCAGTATTGGCGCTCGCTATATTGCAGTAATTCGAGTAACGAAGATTTTTGTGAGGTAAGTGATTCATGAAAGGTATAGGTTATTGTTAGTCATTCCTTTGTAGGGATTATTGAAAGTCAGATTGCGTTGCGCTAAAAATATTGTGTGTCAGTTTAGTGATGATCAGAATAAGTAAAGAGAAAACTGTCTGAGTGCGTTGAGTTTTGCTCAGCTGTTTGAAAATCAAATAACGTAAGAGTTTTACCAGCACTGTCATTCATAATTTTTCAAAGGGGAAGTTTCAAGGTTACCAATTAATAATAAGATTAGTACATACCACTGCTCTCGAAAAATCAAGATCAGGAGATGTTTTCAACATGTGGGTCTCCGGGCAACCGTAGTCGTAGCTCGGTACAATATAGTGCCAGACGAACGACAATGGCCGGCCGGAGTGGCCGTGCGGTTCTAGGCGCTACAGTCTGGAGACGAGCGACCGCTCCGGTCGCAGGTTCGAATCCTGCCTCGGGCATGGATGTGTGTGATGTCCTTAGGTTAGTTAGGTTTAATTAGTTCAAAGTTCTAGGCGACTGATGACCTTAGAAGTTAAGTCGCATAGTGCTCAGAGCCATTTGAACCAAGAACGACAATGAATTCAGTGATTACAGTGTACGGCGTAAGACGCTGAATAGCGTACAATTCCCTTTCGAGACATTATGAAGTTCGGATATGCTGGTAGTATAGAATAAACCATTGATTTAAAGACACAAAAGGGAAGTTTATATATTCGAAAACTTTCCCGATTCTTGATGCTGGTGGCACCCGAATGATCTTATTTTTCCGCCTGTTCTATACTAGTCATGACATGTTCACATTGGAGTGACCTTTTACACGCGATATCTCAAAACGAATTGGATATGGAAGTGATAGAAATTACTGAAAAATTAAAGAAAAATAACTGATATGGCCAGATAAGTTACAATCCATACTAAAAATATTTACTTCTCACCTGAGCTGTATAATATCTTTATTTCAGAAGAATGAATAATGTTTCGTTCACATTTTACAACATATGATTCTGTACTGTCTGTTTTCTGCCGTAATCAAAATCACTCGCTGTAAGTTTGCACATTGCCAACAACCAACCATTCCTTCCACTGACATACCGAGTCATTACATGTTTCAGAGAATAGCCAGTATTTACAAGCGACAGTGAAGAACATAGGCACTGAAGAGTAATTGTCCAATGTAATATGTATGTAAGTGACATGCAGGTTTATATCTGATCAAAAGTAACTGGACATCTATTAGTGTAAATTAATATGGAGTGTGTCAACCCTTCCCCTTTCTGACGGCTTCAACTCCGCTGGAGACACTTTCAGTGACGTGTCTTAATGTCTGTAGAGGAATGGCAGCCAATTCTTCCTCAAGAGCCGAAACCAGAGAAGGTAGTGTGGTCAGACGCAGGGATCTGGAGCGAAGTCGACCTCCTGACTCATCCCATAGATGTTCCATGGGTTCACGTCGGGACTCTGGGCAGGCCACTCCTTTTCAGGAATGTTAGTGTCCTCAGTTCACTGCCGCACAGATGCTGCTTTATACAGGTTACATTCCCATGCAGATACAACAGTCGTCGCCTCCGAAGTGTTATTCTGTTGTACGCAGTACACAATGCTTTAAAAAGTGTTCATAACCTTCTGCAAATAGCGTTTCCTTAGACGCAAAAAACGATTACACCTTAACCACGGAAAACACCTCTAAAGTTCAATGTTAGCACTTCACCTGATGCCAGTCCGCCTCTGTAGCGTAGCGGTAGCTTTTCCCACTACCACGCAAGAGGGCCCGAGTTCGATTCCCGGCAGGGGACTGGATGTTGTGTGTCCTTCATCATCATTTTCATCATCAATGACCCGCAAGTCGCCTAAGTGGCGTCAACTGGACTTTCAATACGGTGACCGATCTCCCAACTCATCGGGCCTCCCAGTCGACAATGCCATACGACCATTTCCATACCTGATGCCAGATAATGTTCTCCAGGCATTCACTAAACCCAACACATTCCATCGGATTGCTACAGGCTACTGCAGGGGACTGGATGTTGTGTATCCTTTCATCATCATTTGACCCGCAAGTCGCTGAAGTGGCATTAACTGAAGAGGACTTTCAATACAGTGGCCGATCTCCCCCGCAATGGGCCTCCCGGCCAACAATGCCATACGATCATTTCCATACCTGATGCCAGATAACGTTCTCCAGGCATTCTGCAGGGGACTGGATGTTGTGTATCCTTCATCATCATTTTCATCATCATTGACTCGCAAGTTGCCTAAGTGGCATCAACTAAAGAGGACTTTCAATACGGCGACTGATCTCCCCCACATAGGGCCTCCCGGCCAACAATGCCATACGATCATTTCCATACCTGATGCCACATAACATTCTCCAGGCATTCACCAAACCCAAACCATTCCATTGTATTGCCACAGGGTACTGCAGGGGACTGGATGTTGTGTGTCCTTCATCATCATTGACCCGCTTCAGCGTCAGCTGAAGAGAACTTCCAATACGGTGGACGATCTCCCCCGCATGGGGCCTCCCGGCCAATAATGCCATACGATCATTTCCACACCTGATGCCAGATAACGTTCTCTAGGTATTCACCAAACACAAACCATTCCATCAGATTGCCACAGGGTACCGCAGGGGACTGGATGTTGTGTGTCCTTCATCATCATTTTCACCATCATTAACACGCAAGTCGCCGAAGTGGCGTCAACTGAAGAGGACTTTCAATACAGCGGCCGATCTCCCCCACATGGGGCCTCCTGACCAACAATGCCATACGATCATTTCCTTGCCTAATGCCAGATAACGTTCTCCAGGCATTCACCAAACACAAACCATTCCATCAGATTGCCACAGGGTACAACATGATTCATCACTCAAGATCACTCGTTCTTTCTCATCCACTGACTAGTGGCGTCGTTCGATACGCCACCTCATGCACAGCTTACCACTGACTGCTGAAATGTGTGGCTTATGAGGAACTGTTAGATCCCTGTACCCAAATATTTTTTAACTCCACATGCGCAATCATTGTGCAGTTAGACTGCACGTACCACTTTGACACTCATGAGTGATGTAAATTTCGTGTGACTAGGGCCTCCCGTCGGGTAGACCAATCGCCGGGTCTTTCGACTTGACGCCACTTCGGCGACTTGTGCGTCGATGGGGATGACATGATGATAATTAGGACAACACAACACCCAATCCCTGAGCGGATAAACTCTCCGACCCAGCCGACTCATGAGTGATTACTTCTGCTGATTCCATTCGATCTTTACAGCCACCCTCCGCAATGCTCGACGGTCCCTGTTCACCATTACATGACCTCTCCTGATTCATTGTTTACTCAGGAGACATTCAATGACTAGCCCTAGGTCGAAGTCACTGAGTTTTCCAGACTGACCATTCTGCTGTTACGGCTTCTCTAGTGACCGAATCCTATTACATTGGCGGGTCCGCCTCTTGTGACATCTAGCAGTCAGTTCCAGAATTCGTAGTGTTTATAACAATGTTTTTATCTCAGAATCTCTTATAAGGAAACAAATTTGAATTCAGAGAGTTACCTAGCAAAAAAATGGTTCAAATGGCTCTGAGCACTATGGGACTCAACTGCTGAGGTCATTAGTCCCCTAGAACTTAGAACTAGTTAAACCTAAATAACCCAAGGACATCACAAACATCCATGCCCGAGGCAGGATTCGAACCTGCGACGTAGCGGTCGTGCGGTTCCAGACTGCAGCGCCTTTAACCGCACGGCCACTTCGGCCGGCAGTTACCTAGCAGACGGTGAAAGTACGTCGTTGTTGCACTTGAATATGACGTGACGAACACGTGAATATCATTAAACACTTCCATGTTTGTCAGTGTCTTGAAATGGAAATGTCGTGTGGCTAGGGCCTCCCGTCGGGTAGACCGTTCGCCTGGTGCAGGTCTTTCGATTTGACGCCACTTCGGCGACCTGCGCGTCGATGGGGATGAAATGATGATGATTAGGACAACACAACACCCAGTCCCTGGGCGGAGAAAATTTCCGACCCAGCCGGGAATCGAACCCGGGCCCTTAGGATTGACAGTCTGTCACGCTGACCACTCAATGTCTTGAAAAGATACCACTGCACTTGAGCTAGCTGACAACGATACAACACAGATATTCCGTAATAAATAAACTTTAGACAGTAAATTATCGAGCGTCACGGAAGCCTTGTACTCTCTGAGGTTCGACGTCTGACGTAGGATTCTGCGTACCGAAGTCCATGATATTTCGACGGAGCAGCTGTCTATCATTATCAAGTCGCATCGAATGCACTGCTGAATGTGAGTTGATTTCGCAGACGGTTGACAGCCAGTTAACCGTCCACACAAATACATTCAGTGCTGCAATCGACACATCTTGTCAAGGACGGACAGCTGTTTCGTTCAAATATAGCGGACTTTGATATTAATACCGACATCATTCTCGAGACAATATGGAAAATCTTTGCATCGGAAATGTCTATATCCTATATAGCAAAATTCGAAAAGTGACTAGAGAACTGAATCATGTGGACAGACACTAACATCTATTGACCACAACGCGATGCGAGTGCTGTTAAATAAGATCTCGTAAATACTGCAAAACACATAGCACCATCACTGAGCGTACCGTACATTATTCCACAGTACTCAGAGACATGGAAGGCACAAGAACAAGGTAAGAGTTGGCACGTGAGCTCATTACAAACCTGGTTAACATTATACGGGGCAGAAATGGCCTATTTTCCCCTAGAGAATTAGCACTCGGTAAAAAGTAGATTTTGTACCAAAAAGCGCAGACTGCCAATCAAGTGCTAAAATAAGAGAACGTAATACATAATATTCTGTTATTGTTAAAACTGGTGAAACTTTTAATGCTGAGACGCATCGCACCGAGTTTCTCGTCGAAAGCCGTAAAATTGCACTATGTAAGCTTTCTAGTTTGATTAATAGAACCCAAGTACAAGATTAACAGGTGCTTCATACAGTACAGAACTCTTCCGATGCACCATATTGATTCTATCTAACCAACTTTCACTTTTATATGTATGTGGACCTGTTTCCAAGGATCCAAAATTTACGAAAAGATTTAATAAGAAACATTACATCTTATGTGGCTCTTATTCTGGAGCATCACCTTAAAAGTATTCCTCCTTTGGATCATATAAAACGAGCCTAGCATTGCTACCACCTTTAAATGCGAATTTCTTTCCACCTCGACTGTTATTGATATCGAATGAAACAAGTAGTTTACAGTAACCAGTCACAATTTATTTATTTTCGCGCTACATTTCGGAGGTTTAAACGTCGATCATCAGGTGGATTTGTTTGAATTAGTACGACACGTACGTGTTGTGTTGTGCTTTCGGGATAACGTGTGACACTGTCTAGTAGAAAGAGAGAAAAACAGAACAATATTTCAGTAGACGGCTCATATCTTTGTGGAGGTCTTAGACTGAAAGCATGAACGAAAATATAAATGTAAGTAAAAGTATCTCCAGCGGTCATAGCTTCCTTTTTCTGCCGTGTTACATCAACCAAAGATCTCCACAATGCTTTGAGACCTGCCCCAAAATAGTGTTTTGTTTTGTCGTAAATTCTTTGCACTTATTAGATTCTAGATGCCATTTTTTCTCTCTTTAACGTTTACAAAGTGTGAAAATGTGCGTGACGTAACACGTCAGAAAGAAGTGCCTGTGATTAGTGGAAGTGTTTTTACGTTTACAGTTATATTTTCATTCATACTTTCAGTCTAATATCTCGCCAAACTATGAAACACGTGCTAAAATAATATTTTGTTTTTCTCTTTTTCTAGACAGTGAAGACGGTCGGGCACCGCAGAGTCGCAACGCAGCACGTACACATCGTTCTAACCCAGTTAAATCCAACTAATGATGCAGGTTAAAACCTTCGAAGTAGTGACTGTTAATAGTAAATTTGATTCAACACCGAATTCCGTTCTAGAGCACTCAGCCCTCCGACACCTGTAGCAATGTTCAAAGCTTCCTGGCAGATTAAAACTGTGTGCCCGACCGAGACTCGGGATCTTTGCCTTTCGCGGGCAAGTGCTCTACCAACTGAGCTACCGAAGCACGACTCACGCCCGGTACTCACAGCTTTACTTCTGCCAGTACTCCTACCTTCCAAACTTTACAGAAGCTCTCCTGCGAACCTTGCAGAACTAGCACTCCTGAAAGAAAGGATATTGCGGAGACATGGATTAGCCACAGCCTGGGGGATGTTTCCAGAATGAGATTTTCACTCTGCAGCGGAGTGTGCGCTGATATGAAACTTCCTGGCAGATTAAAACTGTGTGCCCGACCGAGACTCGAACTCGGGACCTTTGCCTTTCGCGGGCAAGTGCTCTACCAACTGAGCTACCGAAGCACGACTCAGGTCCGGTACTCACAGCTTTACTTCTGCCAGTAGAGCACTTGCCCGCGAAAGGCAAAAATCCCGAGTTCGAGTCTCGGTCGGGCACACAGTTTTAATCTGCCAGGAAGTTTCATATCAGGGCACACTCCGCTGCAGAGTGAAAATCTCATTCTGGAATGTTCAAAGCCTTAGTTTCAACCTCTTCAGACTTGGCACGATCTTCATTGAAATTTGCCTCATGCTCCGTGAAATAAGGCAACGAAAATAATGTAGGAAACAACATGTATAACAGGGAAGAAGTATAAATTAATTTTTTAGGCCAATCCCCAGTTCAGAAATTTGTTTATACATTGAGGTGACAAAAGTCATCGGATACTGACCATGTTAAAAAGTTTCCGACGTGATTACGGCCGCACGATGGGAATTAAAACACTTTGAAAGCGGAGTGGTAGTTGGGGCTAGACTCATGGGACTTTCTACTTCGGAAACCGTTAGGGAATTGAGTATTCGAAGATGCACAGTGTCATGAGTATGCCGACAACACCTAATTCCAGGCATTACCTCTCACAACGGCCAACGCAGTGGCCGACGGCCTTCACTTAACGAGCGAGAGCAGCGGCATTTGTGTTGAATTGTCACTCGTAACAGACAAGTAACATTGCGTGAAATAGCAGCAGAAATCAATGTGGGACGTATGACGAACGTATCCGTTAGGATAGTGCAGCGGAATTTGCCGTTAATGAGCTGTGACAGCAGACGACCGACGCGAGTGCCTTTGCAAACAGCACGGCATTGCATGCAGCACCTCTCCTGGGCTCGTGACCACACAGGTTGGGTACTACACGGCTGGAAAACCGTGCCCTCGTCAAATGAATCCTGATTCAATTGGTAAGATCTGATGCTAGCGCTCGAGTATGGCCCATACCACACGGACCCAAGCTGTCAACTACGTAGTGTGCAAGCTGGTGGTAGCTCCATAATGGTGCGGCCTGTGATTACATGGAACGGACTGGGTTCTGGTTATATTGGCTCTATTCATAGACAATGCGCCACGTCACCGGGCCGCAGATGTTCGCGATTGGTTTGAAGAACATTCTGGACCATTCGAGCGAATTATTCAGGCACCCAGATCACCCGACATGAATCCCATCAAATATATATATGGGACATAATCGAGAGATACGTTCGTGTACAAAATACTGCTCTGGAAACACTTATGCATTTATAGATGGCTGTAGAGGCATCATGACCCAATATTTTTACAGGGGACTTCCAGCGACTTGTTGAGTCCATGCCACGTCGAGTTGGTGCGCTACGCCGGGCAGAAAAGGCCCGACACGAGATTAGGAAGTATCCCATAACTTTTGTCTACATCTACATCCATACTCCGCAAGCCACCTGACGGTGTGTGGCGGAGGGTACCTTGAGTACCTCTATCGGTTCTCCCTTCTATTCCAGTCTCGTATTGTTCGTGGAAAGAAAATTTGTCGGAATACCTCTGTGTGGGCTCTAATCTCTCTGATTTTATCCTCATGGTCTCTTCGCGAGATATACGTAGGAGGGAGCAGTATACTGCTTGACTCCTCGGTGAAGGTATGTTCTCGAAACTTCAAAAAAAGCCCGTACCGAGCTACTGGGCGTCTCTCTTGTAGATTCTTCCACTGGAGTTTATCTATCATCTCCGTAACGCTTTCGCAATTACTGAAGGATCCTGTAACGAAGCGCGCTGCTCTCCGTTGGATCTTCTCTATCTCTTCTATCAACCCTATCTGGTACGGATCCCACACCAGTGAGCAGTATTGAAGCAGTGGGCGAACAAGTGTACTGTAACCTACTTCCTTTGTTTTCGGACTGCATTTCCTTAGGATTCTTCCAATGAATCTCAGTCTGGCATCTGCTTTACTGACGATTAATTTTACATGGTCATTCCATTTTAAATCACTCCTAATGCCTACTCCAAGATAATTTATGGAATTAACTGCTACCAGTTGCTGACCTGCTATATTGTAGCTAAATGATATAGGATCTTTCTTTCTGTGTATTCGCAGCACATTACAATTGTCTACATTGAGATTCAATTGCCATTCCCTGCACCATGCGACAATTCGTTGCAGATCCTCCTGCATTTCAGTACAATTTTCCATTGTTAGAACCTCTCGATATACTACAGCATCATCCGCAAAAAGCCTCAGTGAAGTTCCGATGTTATCCACAAGGTCATTTATATATACTGTGAATAGCTTACGGATGATATTTAGTTATCAATTTTAAACGCCACTGATACGGGTAGAATGGTTGTGGGTGACTGAAAATTACGAGAATACCGTTAATTATCATTTTAGGTCAATAGATAGAGTAGTACATTAGAAGCGACATTCCCTTCTTCTCCTTCTCCTCCTCCTCTTTCTTCTTTTTCAGTTCCCATATGAAACCGTGTATGATATGTTATGGCCCCTTATTTTTCCTTAATATTCCAACATTTCTCTTCCTTCGTGGCCGTAACTTTGCTAAAGTCATTAGTACGGTTTCTGCTTCTTTTCTCTGTAGACGTTCATTCCATATTCTGTCTTCTCCTAACTTATTTTGAACACTGTATTTTTTGCGATTGTTATCACATGTACAGTACATCACCACATCAAAAAGGTACGTCCTACAGCAAACAAAACCACCAAAAAATTCAAAAATAATGTGTGAAAACTTAAGATTTTCGAATAGATGGGGCGTAAGGCGTATTCGAGGCGGGGGGGGGGGGGGGGGCGGGGAGAAGTTACTGGGGATAGAAAGAAACAAAAATTAGTCAGCTACACACAGCTATTTGCATCACCTGAAAAATAGTAGTTTTCAGTGGTGGGCAGGAAATCGCGTATCTGTTAGAAATCGCAGTGACTGAGAAGTCGCAGATATCACAATAACAACTTTACAGAATCTAACTGCGATTTCAGTCACAGTTAGCAGTCGCAAGTAGTATTTCACATTCAAAGACGTGAGGCATCTATTGGTCGAATTTAGCACTGCTTTCTGCGATTTCAGTGGCAAGTCGCAACTAAGAGTCGCAAGTAGCAACTAAAAAGCGCGGTTAAAAGTGCCATCTGTTGGCCAAAGTTTGTACTACACTCGTCTCTGCGATTCGCAGTCGAGTCCAACTGCGATTTCCGTGACAAGTCGCGACTAAGAGTCGCAAGTAGCAACTAAAAAGCGCAGTTAACAGTGCCATCTGTTGGCCAAAGTTCGTACTACGTCCATCTCTGCGGTACGCTATCGAGTCCAACTGCGATTTCCGTGACAAGTCGCAACTAAGAGTCGCAAGTAGCAACTAAAAAGCGCAGTAACAGTGCCATCTGTTGGCTAAAGTTCGTACTACGTCTATCTCTGCGATACGATATCGAGTCTAACTGCGATTTCCGTGACAAGTCACAACTAAGAGTCGCAAGTAGCAACTAAAAAGCGCAGTTAGCAGTGCCATCTGTTGAGCAAAGTTCATACTACGCTATTCGGTACCGAGAAACTGCGATTTCTGTGACAAATCGCAACTAAGAGTCGCAAGTAGCAACTAAAAAGCGCAGTTAACATTCTTTTCCTAGTGCCATCTGTTGACCGATGTACGTACTTCGTTATGAGAGCCTTGTGACTCACGAGATCGGTGTGCTGTGTGCATATGAAGGACTTATTTCATTAGTGGTACAAGTCCATTTTTGTTCATTTTGAGATACAGAGTCGTAAAGTTAAATGAGCGCTGAAAAATCTGCAGTTGAGATACCAGAAATATTCAAGCATATGGCTTCTTGCTAGAGATGAACCTTTATTTATGTTTGTTTGGATCATTAATTTCAGAAGCATTATAGACAGAAAAGTGGAGGTAATGGACTTGTACCACTATTGAAATAAGCCCTTCACATTATATGACGACATGCACATTTAGCATCAGTTATGGTTGGTCAAACACAGCTGTGACTCTGAAAGTATTATATTAATAAGAAGCAACATTGCCTTTTTCTCCCGAAAATATCAAGTAATATAACAAATGTGTTTGATTCTGCTTCCAATATGACAGTTTTGCTTAATACTCCACATGCCTACAGGACTTTGCAATGTTAACACAGAGGAACTCAGACATCTGTATAAGTGTAGTGAAATGAAAACAGTATTATTGGGTCATATGAATGCCTCACTTTTGTTCCGACACAGTTCAAGACTCGGGATAAGAGTTTTACACCTGGTGTTCTACAGGGCAACTTCACACACAAGAACTTTTTGCCGACACTACTACCACCTACATAAGTAAGCTTTTCCTGTGTTACTTTCAAGTAATGCACTTAACCTATTCCTGATTTAAATGGAAGATCTGTACTTCCCACTTTCATATCAACAGCCTCAAAATGCATATTGTAGACTTTGGGATATGTTACAGGTCAGTGTCACACCAAGATTGTGGAGACAGGGAGGGGGGGGGGGCATGTCTCTCTCCAACTAGTGTTTACCAGTAAATAAGTGGCGGAAAATTACGGGTATAGGACGGCTTAAACATGTGGAAAATGAGATTTTCATTATTCACTCACTGTATTTAACATTTATTATTCCTTTAAAATCGCACAACAACTTCAATAAAACACAGTTTAATCACTCATCTGCACACTTATTTCACAATTATGTCACTTTTAAACTGCAAAATCTTCTAAGAGCTGTCTTGAATCTTCACGAGTCTCTCTCAACAGCCTTGATGTGGATAGATACGTACAGCAACCAGTAATCAGAGTCAGAACTGTGTCTGCAAAATCACAAGGATTATTAAACAATTTTTGCTGTCACTAATTACAAGTAATATAATTGACAGAGTAGATTGCTAAAATTTGCTCTAATGAAAGCCTCTCATTTGCAAGAACGATCTCACTGCAGTAATTAAGTCCATCGAAACACTTAGAAACTAACTTCTCGTCTGACGAAAACGGTCTAAAGACGCAGTGGCAATTTCTCCAGATCTGTTGACAATGATATTTTGAGTTATCACTTTACTGAGTGACTAAAATGTAGTTCGCGTACCTGTGAACATAACAATATGGTAGAATTCATTTTATAAACACGAACTATTACGCTACTGTATGGCTATTTACATATTAATTACACTATTAATATTTTCACAGTTGTTTCTTCAATACAAAATTAAAGCCAACAGAAGAACAAACGTAAAACATACTTACCAATGACAGGTTTGTTGAGATGCAATTTTCTGTGTGGAGAGATGTAACTTTTTCATACGGTGGTAAGTCGCAGAAATCGCAGGAGTCACAGAAATCGCAGAAGTAGCAGAAGTCGCAGAAATCGCAGAAGTAGCAGAAATCACAGAAGTCGCAGAAATCGCGGAAGTAGCAGAAATCACAGAAGTCGCAGAAGTAGCAGAAGTCGCAGAAATCGCGGAAGTAGCAGAAATTGCAGAAGTAGCAGTGGCGGAGGGATACACGACCTAGGTTCCTTAACTGCGACTCTTAACTGCGACAAATCGCAGTTAAGAATAACAGATACTGAAAAGTAGCATTCACAGAAATCACTGATATCGGAAAATCGCAGTTTAGCCCATCACTAGTAGTTTTTATCAGACCTAAAACACTTGTTCCAACGTGTCGTACATTGCTGGATTTTTAAAGTCAGTTGGGTGTGAAACTGTTTTCAGTTCGTTTTTGGTCCAGAACTGCCCGATATTCAACACTCTGTGGTTGAGAGCGTTTAGTGCAGAGGCAAATCCTTTCATCGCCATTTATGGCGATGCCATTTCTTTCTGCAGTGTCTCACGCAATCGTTTTAGCAGGATATTAATGCTAGTTTACTGTGGTATCAGGTAGAATAATTCATCTCGAAAAAAAACTGATTAAGATTGCTTTTAACTTGGTTCTCACTAGTTATGAAGTCGTTCATGATTCAATTTTTAAATGGTTTCTGGTCAGTGCGGCAGTTTCTCTATTGAGACATTTAAACTAAATGATGGGAAATCATGTTACGAGATATATCTTGAGACAACACAGTGATACTGAACACCTCCAACTCTGCGTCCCACAGGTACAACAGTGTGGTGGTGGGATGATATTCTTGTGTGGCACTACATGGGGCCACATACACTTCTCAGGGACTAGATTCTGCAACCAATAGTGGGACCGTATTGCCAACATTTTGGTGACAGTTTCATCCTGATGGATGATAGCTTGCATCTTCATAGTGCTGTTCTCGTATCCATTTTCGTCCAGAATGCTAGGAACAACAGAATGGAGTGACCTGCCTGTTCCTCAGACATTAACCCAGTCGAATATACTCTATGTGGGATCAATTGAAAGTAGTTGCTTTTTTCTTCGACAACCAAGTACTATAAATAAATAAACGTCGTGTGGCTATGGCCGTGCGCCTTACACAGAAAGGCCATTGAAGAATAGGACAATTTGGGCCACGGCTAGCTTGATGATCTCATCGATGGTATACCATGAGGGAATCGAGCCGGCATCTGAGTAAGAGGACTTTCCCCCATGTACTGATGGTCAAGAGTGCTGTAAAGAACCCCACTGGGAAACAGAAGATTTATTCGTTACACAAATGTTGTTTTCGTAGGAGAAGTAAAATTTCTTAGCGAAGATCGCAATAAAACACTATTGTGGATGACCGGTTTCGGTAAACTTTTGTTACCATCATCAGATCTTCGTACAGGCTATTATAAACATCTTGCGTCAGATTCATACTCAGTATCAATGAACTAATGTTTGTTTTTGTTTGTTTGGTGATCTGGACACGATGCAGATGAATATATATGCATGCCTCAGAGCCAACTTTTGTTTCTGAGTAGGGCTGCCAACTGTCCAGTTTTAGATCGGACAATCCGATTTTTAAATAAATTCTGTGGTGTCCGGTCGAATGTACTGACCGGACGTCAAACGTCTGGTTTTCGGGCTCCATTAAATTATGCTAAATTCATAATTACTAATTTCATTTTTTAAAAATTTCATACAGAAGCTAGATAATGAAAATGGAGTCAGTTAAAGTTTTCAATTTGGTTATTCTATGGCTTCAACATTTTGTATCACATTGCGTCACAAGTTGGAAGTATTGTGGATTTGTTGAATTCCAATGTATTTTAATATAAGTTGACGCGTTCATTTGTTATACAAGCCATGACAAAGAGTTCAAAGAGTCTTCGCATTTTTATTATACAGCCGTGCCCGTTGTCGCCAAGTCATTTGAACGCTCCAGTAAGAACGAACTAGGAAAGACAGGCCAATGATAGCTTGTATTTTCTTACGATAGCTGCATGTCACTTCCAATAAAGCAGAATTACAATATCAGTTTATGTATATTTGTTCTTCTGCACAGTTATATAGCAGCAAAAAACTTACAAACAAAACGAGCCGTGACAATTTTGCATTTTAATTTTATTATCGGTGCTTGCAATAAAGACCTACTAATTTTAAAGGGAATATCGCTGTCGAACTAATGAACGCGCCAAGTATACCACTGTTGCACGCAGCTGATTGATGTAGTGAAATATTTTGTCGTGGCTGTATTAGGTGAACCCCACACGGCATGTGTTTGGTTTAAAACTGAGGTGTTTAAAAGGGCATTGTAGTGACTAAGTGATATGTGAGCTTCTCAAATGCAGCAGGCTAAAAATAAGCTCCGTGAGTGTCATTTCAAAGACAAATGGCTACGAGAAACAGACTTTTCGGGGCGGCTTTCGAAACAAGATGAATATACCGGAATTGTAAAACAATCCGTAAAAGTTTTACAGCGAAATACTACTCAGTGAAAGAGGTAAAGCATCATGCCACTACCAAGACTCATATTGATAAGGTGCGGGATGTGTTAAGAAACTCGACTATCCAACAGTATTTCGTGACATTGGGAACTAGTCAGGAAGAGGAAGCGTCCGCAACGGAACTAATATTACCAAGACTCATATTGATAAGGTGCGGGATGTGTTAAGAAACTCGACTATCCAACAGTATTTCGTGACATTGGGAACTAGTCAGGAAGAGGAAGCGTTCGCAACGGAACTAATATTACCAAGACTCATATTGATAAGGTGCGGGATGTGTTAAGAAACTCGACTATCCAACAGTATTTCGTGACATTGGGAACTAGTCAGGAAGAGGAAGCGTCCGCAACGGAACTAAGATTAACATATCATGGAGTGAAACATCATCACAGTCACCTTAAGAAGGCTGTGAAAATGCTCTCCTATCTCACTTTTGTTTCAAGAGTCAAAAGTATCATCCAAAATTCACTGTGAACGGGCTAAAGCTAAAGCTATAGAAGAGAAAGTATTGGCTCCAAATTCTATGCAACAAATTCTGAAAAATATTAGTACAACTCCATTCTCGATTGCATGTGATGCGTCGCATAAACGAAGTATGAAATTATTTCCAGTTGCTATCCGGCACTTCGACCAAGAAAAGGGAACGACTTCAGCTGTTACAGATTTTTAATTAGACGCTGACGAAACATCGACTTCTGTAGCCAAGAAGCTTAAAAAGAACCTCAGTAAAACTGGCCTTCCAGGATCGCAACTAGTTGCTTATGCTGTGGACAACTGTTCTGTCATTTACAGGAAAACCAGTCTGTTTTCATGGGTTGAAAAAAATGGGGAAGAACCACATCACCACATCTTTACTGCAGGACATTGTCACACGCATATGCTGTACAATAATGCGAAATAAGGACTAAAGCTACTGTCATGCGATGTTGAATCGTTGGTGGTTAAGGTATTTAATGTGTTTTCTTCAAGCGCGAAGAAGACTCAGAGTACTCCACACTGCTCCGGCATGTTCCTACACTCTTTTTGACTCTTTTCCGTGGTGTAGATAGATCTCTCCAGGACCGGCCAATGTTAAAGTCCTATTTTCCAAGCCAGGGTGAAAACAATACTGCCAAACTTATTTGGACATTCGTAGACCATGGAAGATGAAGTAACACTCCCAAAGATTTACAATTATTTTGCCCACACTGTTATGCATTTCTTTAATACAACCATAAAACACATGGGAAGTGACTGTATACAGATAACAAATATATTCTGCATTTCTGAAGTTGCATACAAAAATTATTAATAGACAAAGAAATAATTTCTTCTGATTCAAGGTATTACGAGAGGTGAAAAATGTCCACAATACGAACATGCAAAATTGATCACAGAAATTCAGAAAGTCTTCACTAAGATTCCGGAATATCTAGAAAAATAATTTGACTTTAGTGAATATCCAATATTGAAGCTTAGCTCTCAGTTAAATCTTGAAGAGCCCCTTAAAACGGAGAACATGATGAAACTTATAAATTATTTCAATATAAATAAAAACAGTGACGTACTATTTCCTGAAACATATGCACTGAATGACGTCTTATCGTTCATTAAGGACTTATCAGTACCCACACATTTCAAACAAATGGGTGACATTTTTTAAGAGATGCAAAGCGCATTATTTGCTGAAAGTGATGCTAAATATCTGGAGCAATGAAAGAAATAGACTGAAAATGGAAATGATGAAAACCGATATGTTGCAAAATCCTGCTGCATATCGACAGTTATGATATTGGCCTATAATGTAGTGCATTTACTCCTGTTGTCTATCTTGTATATTCGTGTGACATGTGCAACTTCCCAGTCTTTTGGTAAAGATTTGTCGTCGAGCGAGCGGTTGTTTATGATTGTTAAGTATGGAGCTATTGGGTCAGCATACTATCTGGTTCCTTTCAGTCTGGACCATAAGACTTGCTTTTATTATGTGATTTAAGTTGCCTCACTACTCCGACGATATCTGCTTCTAAGTTACTTACGTTGGCAGCTGTTCTTGATTCGAATTCTGGAATATTTACTTCGTCTTCTTGGGTGAAGGAATTTCGGAAGGCTGTGTTTAGTAACTCTGCCTTAGAAGGACTGTCGTCAATAATATTTCCATTGATATCGCGCATAGAATGCATTGTTTTTTCTTGCAGCTAGCATACTTTGCGTACGACCAAAATCTCTATGGATTTTCTGCCAGGTTTCCAGGCAAAGTTTCGCTGTGAAAGCTACTAAAAGCATCTCGCATGAACATTGCGCCAAATTTCGAGCTCTGTAAAAGATTTATTTGGTATAAATCTCTCAGTTGCTGTCGATACTATTTCTCTGAATTCAAGTCAAATCAGGTCTACTCTTAAATTGCTAATTTGGAAGGAGTGTAGATTGTCTATCAAGAAGGCGCCAAGTGAATTTTTATCTGCTATTATGAGTAGGTATATTTTTGTTTATTTTTGGAGGATTTGGAAGTTACGGTATTCAGTCTCGCTACTACAGCATTGTGTTCACTAAAATCTGTATCCGTTTTGATGCTCGTTATTGTTGTTGTTGTTGTTGTGGTCTTCAGTCCTGAGACTGGTTTGATGCAGCTCTCCATGCTACTCTATCCTGTGCAAGCTTCTTCATCTCCCAGTACCTACTGCAGCCTACATCCTTCTGAATCTGCTTACTGTATTCATCTCTTGGTCTCCCTCTACGATTTTTACGCTCCACGCTGCCTTCCAGTACCAAATTGGTGATCCCTTGATGCCTCAGAACATGTCCTACCAACTGATCCCTTCTTCTACTCAAGTTGTGCCACAAACTCCTCTTCTCCCCAATTCTATTCAATACCTCCTCATTAGTTATGTGATCTACCCATCTAATCTTCAGCATTCTTCTGTAGCACCACATTTCGAAAGTTTCTATTCTCTTCTTGTCCAAACTATATATCGTCCATGTTTCACTTCCATACATGGATACACTCCATACAAATACCTTCAGAAACGACTTCCTGACACTTAAATCTATACTCGATGTTAACAAATTTCTCTTCTTCAGAAACGCTTTCCTTGCCATTGCCAGTCTACATTTTATATCCTCTCTACTTCGACCATCATCAGTTATTTTGCTCTCCAAATAGCAAAACACCTTTACTACTTTAAGTGTCTCATTTGCTAATCTAATTCCCTCAGCATCACCCGATTTAATTCGACTACATTCTATTATCCTCGTATTGCTTTTGTTGATGTTCATCTTATACCGTCCTTTCAAGACACTGTCCATTCCGTTCAACTGCTCTTCCAAGTCCTTTGCTGTCTCTGACAGAATTACAATGTCATCGGCAAACCTCAAAGTTGTTATTTCTTCTCCATGGATTTTAATACCTACTCCGAACTTTTCTTTTGTTTCCTTTACTGCTTGCTCAATATACAGATTGAATAGCAACCGGGAGAGGCTACAACCCTGTCTCACTCCCTCCCCAACCACTGCTTCCCTTTCATACCCCTCGACTCTTATAACTGCCATCTGGTTTCTGTACAAATTGTAAGTAGCCCTTCGCTCCCTGTATTTTACCCCTACCACCTTCAGAATTTGAAGAGAGTATTCCAATCAACATTGTCAAAAGCTTTCTCTAAGTCTACAAATGCTAGAAACGTAGGTTTGCCTTTCCTTAATCTTTCTTCTAAGATAAGTCGTAGGGTCAGTATTGCCTCACGTGTTCCAACATTTCTACGGAATCCAAACTGATCTTCCCTGAGGTTGGCTTCTCCCAGTTTTTCCATTCGTCTGTAAAGAATTCGCGTTAGTATTTTGCAGCTGTGACTTATTAAACTGATAGTTCGGTAATTTTCACATCTGTCAACACCTGCTTTCTTTGGGATTGGAATTATTATATTCTTCTTGAAGTCTGTGGGTATTTCGCCTGTCTCATACATCTTGCTCACCAGATGGTAGAGTTTTGTCATGACTGGTTCTCCCAAGGCCATCAGTAGTTCTAATGGAATGTTGTCTACTCCCGGGGCCTTGTTTCGACTCAGGTCTTTCAGTGCTCTGTCAAACTCTTCACGCAGTATCTTATCTCCCATTTCATCTTCATCTACATCCTCTTCCATTTCCATAATATTGTCCTCAAGTACATCGCCCTTGTATAAACCCTCTATATACTCCTTCCGCCTTTCTGCCTTCCCTTCTTTGCTTAGAACTGGGTTGCCATCTGAGCTCTTGATATTCATACAAGTGGTTCTCTTCTCTCCAAAGGTCTCTTTAATTTTCCTGTAGGCAGTATCTATCTTACCCCTAGTGAGACAAGCCTCTACATCCTTACATTTGTCCTCTAGCCATCCCTGCTTAGCCATTTTGCACTTCCTGTCGATCTCATTTTTGAGACGTTTGTATTCCTTTTTGCCTGCTTCATTTACTGCATTTTTATATTTTCTCCTTTCATCAATTAAATTCAATATTTCTTCTGTTACCCAAGGATTTCTATTAGCCCTCGTATTTTTACCTACTTGATCCTCTGCTGCCTTCACTACTTCACCCATCAGAGCTACCCATTCTACTGTATTTCTTTCCCCCATTCCTGTCAATTGTTACCTTATGCTCTCCCTGAAACTCTCTACAACCTCTGGTTTAGTCAGTTTATCCAGGTCCCATCTCCTTAAATTCCCACCTTTTTGCAGTTTCTTCAGTTTTAATCTACAGTTCATAACCAATAGATTGTGGTCAGAGTCCACATCTGCCCCTGTAAATGTCGTACAATTTAAAATCTGGTTCCGAATTCTCTGTCTTACCATTGTATAATCTATCTGAAACCTTTTAGTATCTCCAGGGTTCTTACATGTATACAACCTTCTTTCATGATTCTTGAACCCAGTGTTAGCTATGATTAAGTTATGCTCTGTGCAAAATTCTACCAGGTGGCTTCCTCTTTAATTTCTTAGCCCCAATCCATATTCACCTACTACGTTTCCTTCTCTTCCTTTTCCTACTGTCGATTTCCAGTCACCCATGACTATTAAATTTTCGTCCCCCTTCACTGTCAGAATAATTTATTTTATCTCATCATACATTTCATCAATTTCTTCATCATCTGCAGAGCTAGTTGGCATGTAAACTTGTACTACTGTAGTAGGCGTGGGCTTCGTGTCTATCTTGGCCACAATAATGCGTTCACTAAGCTGTTTGTAGTAGCTTGCCTGCACTCCTATTTTTTATTCATTATTAAACCTACTCCTGCATTACCCCTATTTGATTTTGTATTTATAAGCCTGTATTCACCTGACCAGAAGTCTTGTTCCTCCTGCCACCGAACTTCACTAATTCCCACTATATCCTACTTTAACCAATCGATTTCCCTTTTTAAATTTTCTAACCTACCTGCCCGATTAAGGGATCTGACATTCCACGCTCCGATCCGTAGAACGCCAGTTTACTTTCTCCTGATAACGACGTCTCCTGAGTAGTCCCCACTCGGAGATCCGAATGGGGGACTATTTTACCTCCGGAATATTTTAACCAAGAGGACGCCATCATCATTTAATCATACAGTAAAGCTGCATGCCCCCGGGAAAAATTACGGCTGTAGTTTCCACTTGCTTTCAGCCGTTCGCAGTACCACAACAGCAAGGCCGTTTTGGTTAATGTTACAAGGCCAGATCAGTCAATCATCCAGACTGTTGCCCCTGCAACTACTGAAAAGGCTGCTGCCCCTCTTCAGGAACCACACGTCTGCCTGGCCTCTCAACAGATACCCCTCCGTTGTGGTTGCACCTACGGTACGGCTATCTGTATCGTTGAGGCACGCAAGCCTCCCCACCAACGGCAAGGTCCATGGTTCATGGGGATGCTCGTTATTAGCTCAGGATTATTTGTTGCTAAGAACTCAAGTGCGTTTTCAGAACCGTTTAGTGTTCGAGTCGATCCTGAACTAACTGTTCGAATTAACTTTCAGAGAATGAGTAAACACAATTTATGCGTAGCTCCGGATTTAAACACGTATTTTCGCCAACGTATCGAGGGTAAATTGAAGTCACCACCAGCTATAATTATATGATTCGAGTGAATGTTTGAAACTAGATTCTGGTTTTCTTTGAACCTTTCAGCAACTGTCCCATATGAGTTGGGAGGTCGGTAAAAGAATCCAACTATTATTTTATTCCGGTTGCCAAGAATGACCTCTACCCATACTAACTCACTGGAACTATCTACTTCAATTTCGCTACAAGACAAACTACTTCTAACAGCAACAAACACGCCACCGCAAACTATATTTAGCCTGTCCTTTCTAAACACCGTTAGGTCCTTCGCAAAAATTTCGACTAAACTTATCTCCAGCTTTAGCCGGCTTTCAGTGCCTTTAACGAGTGCCCCTGGTAGCTGAGTTGTCAGCGCGACGGCATGTCATGCCTAAGGCTGGGAACACACTTGGGGTTTGTCGCCGTCGTACCAGGAGTGTGGAAAACTGGACGATCGGATTATTTAACGCCAACAGCAGTAATGTAGCCGCCCACTGCCACTACAATCGACGGATTTTTTACCGTCTCCGCCGAAATGGTGGCCTACGTGACTAAATGCGCGGTTACACACTCATCGTTCAGTCTGCCGCCGACCGCTGTTGTGTACTCGTTGAGAGTGGCGTAGCGGTGTGATTTAATCATGCCCGAAGTGGTTGTAATTGACAATGAGTTATTAATTCATTTTGTACAAGCAAGGCCTGTGCTCTGAGAAAAAAAAAAAAAAAAAAACCTAGACATTTTTAAAGATAGGAACGCCACAAGGAGTGCGTGGCATGAAATTTGTCTTCAACTTCCAGGAATGATTTTGATAAGCTGGAAGACAGAGAAAAGAATGACTTTGGTAAGTACAAATAATTTTATCTATTTATTTTTGGCTTCAAATGGCTCTGAGCACTATGGGACTCAACTGCCGTGGTCATAAGTCCCCTAGAACTTAGAACTACTTAAACCTAACTAACCTAAGGACAGCACACAACACCCAGCCATCACGAGGCAGAGAAAATCCCTGACCCCGCCGGGAATCGAACCCGGGAACCCGGGCGTGGGAAGCGAGAACGCTACCGCACGACCACGAGATCTATTTATTTTGTACTGCTGTTAAATTGTCCTTAACAGTCTTAAATTTATTTATTTTTTATTTGCAATTTTAAACTTACTAACAAATGCAAAGAATCAAAATTTTATAAACAAATAAAAAAACACCGTACATTACACAAAAGGGAAAACAAAACAACAAAGATCTTATAATAACAGCAGCAGATAAGGGGACGGTCATAGCGGTAATGAATAAATTACATTATCATCATCGTTTAAAACAAGGCTTGATAAAGAAATTCTCAATTTCGAAATGTCGTCAAAGCAAAAGTAATAAAAGTAATTAACAAATCATTTCTATTATATTAAATGGATGTAAAACTATTAATCTCAGTTAAATAGCATTTCAACTAATAATTAATTGTCTTCGAATTATTTTTCAGTATCATTGCATTTATTTTACATTTTTACATAGTACCTGTTATATGTCGAATTGTACTAATGAGTGAGATTTCGTGTTCTATCGCGTTTTCTCTAGCAGGCAGCGCTGGGAGCAGGGGCGCATTCTTCGCCAGCTTGGCCGAGCCATATTTGTCATTTCTGCTCCCTCCGGCACTACCAAGAGACACCGGAACCAGATCCGTTTGTGCCGTCCTCGTTTTCTGCCGCTGATTGTTTTCGGCAGAATTGGAGGCTTCACGCCTTCCGCCGCCTCAGCCCACGACTTCAACGACAGCGCCTCCGCCGCCGCCACCGCCGCTCACGTCTCCGCCGCGGGTGCTGATGCTGCAGCCACTGTGTTCCTCTTCGGTGCCGGAGCCAATGGATGCTGAGACTGCCGTCACGCCGCCGTCGTCGCCCATGGAGGTCGTTGCTCCAGCTCCTCATTCGAGCATTCCCAGTGGCGGTGCGCGTCCTGGGCTGGTTTTCGAAAGGGCGTTTTCCACGCTCCCTCGTGAGCAATTCGGGGACGTGGGTGGACAGCACACCCCGGCTGTTCAGCTGTCCGCCCCCTCAGTCGCGCCTCCCCTGGGTCCCTCCAACCGCCGTCGGAAGCCTTACTCCACGATTAGATTAGATTAGTACTTGTTCCATAGATCATGAATACGACACTGCGTAATGATGTGGAACGTGCCAGGTTAATAAAAGGTGTCTGTACAAGATATTACTTTACACAAAATATTATATGACACTTAATATTTTTAATTTTTTGTGGGGATAGGGGAAATTACCCACTTGCTATATCCAATAATTCATCTAATGAGTAGAAGGAGTTGCCATTAAGAAATTCTTTTAAGTTCCTTTTAAATGCTATATGGCTATCTGTCACACTTTTGATGCTATTAGGTAAGTGACCAAAGACTTTTGAGGCAGCATAATTTACCCACTTCTGAGCCAAAGTTAAATTTAATCTTGAGTAGTGAAGATCATCCTTTCTCCTAGTGTTGTAGCCATGTACACTGCTATTACTTTTGAATTCGTTCGGATTGTTAATAACAAATTTCATAAGTGAATATATATATATATATATATATATATATATATATATATATATATACAATTATTCTGATTACACGCTTTTGTGCAATGAACACTCTTTTACTCAATGATGAGTTACCCCAGAATATGCCATACGAAAGCAGAGAATGAAAATAGGCGTGGTAAGCTAATTTACTGAGATGTATTGCAATGACCCTAATAGCGATGGTGCGCCGTTTCAGGGGGGAGGGGTGTGGTATCGATAGCTACGCTGCCACGGCCTAGGTACAAGTTCTTAGGTTGGCACTACGAGAGTGGACGATCCGCACCGACGACAGCGCCTTCTAGCCGGCGCTCTGAAGCTCTGCGAGCGCCGCTCCAGATTCAGCTCATTTGATCACGAGCAGGCGACCGACCAACATCGTTTCATTTTCATAGTGGGCGAGCCACTACAGATATTGCCTGCGTAACTACTGTTAGCTTTGATACATCCTGCTTCGCACCTACGTGCTCATCATAGCCAAAGTTATGTAACCATATGTTATTACTTGTCTTACCTAGAGTAAACATCTACTTTACTTGCAGTACCGATGTATTTCTACCTCACCTGCTCCTCTTGGCTTCTTACATTCGGCCTACCCTCTGAATTACAGGAGCAGACCCATGCGCCGCCTTCCAGGCGGGATACAAAAACTTATATCTATATTAATGAACAACTATACAGGAACCTGGGATGTGGTACCTGGACTCATTTGCAGGTTACCTATCGGCTTCCAAGAAAAGCAAAAATTTGATTTGTATTATTTCGTATAATTAAGACCGAATTTAAAAACTGAAATACTATCTGTGGTGTCACCGCCAGACACCACACTTGCTAGGTGGTAGCCTTTAAATCGGCCGCGGTCCGTTAGTATACGTCGGACCCGCGTGTCGCCACTATCAGTGATGGCAGACCGAGCGCCGCCACACGGCAGGTCTAGAGAGACTTCCTAGCACTCGCCCCAGTTGTACAACCGACTTTGTTAGCGATGGTTCACTGACAAAATACGCTCTCATTTGCCGAGACGATGGTTTAGCATAGCCTTCAGCTACGTCATTTGCTACGACCTAGCAAGGCGCCATTATCAGTTACTATTGATATTGATTCATGTACCGTCAAGACCGACGTTCTTCATTAACGGATTAAAGTTAAGTATTCCACCAGCTACGTCCGTTTTTCTAAATTCTAAATTCCTTGTCCTGTTCCAGACCTCACGCCAACCTGCGTGAGCTAAAACGCGTGCCTTTCGGCCTCCTTCTAGTAACACGGTGTTGGCTCTCCTGCCAACCAAAACACTATCATTATCTACTCATTACGAGGTATAGTCTTATGTTGAAAGCTTAACCCAGTAAGACAATTACGAATATTACAGCTAGGAACTGTGTGTTTGGCTCGGGCAAGGCAACTAACGTAGCGCACACGTCCGGACTTCATTGATCCAGTATTTCAGAATGAGAGCACTTAGCAGCTTCCAACAAACTTTATACATAATTTCAAATCATTTCTAACCACCCTCTCTCCCCACACACACACATAATCACTTAAAAAATTCATTGCTGAAAACATTTCCGCTGTTCATGCAGTAAAATGGGCAGCATCAGCCGTGATGTTTTATTACTTGTCTAATACTAACTCTACTCGCAACACAGTTCAGAGACAGTAACCACATATACCACTGAAATTTTGTGCAAAAGTGTATCTTTGCACGACACACTGTTCCGGAGACATGACGTCGAAAAAATAGTTTTTGCTTAAAATGGCGCACGATACAACTTCAACTTCAGGTATGATGTGTTAATTTTTTAGTTCTTTATTACTACCACCACTTGCAAGTTACTTTGCCTGCAATACCTACATATGTCACTGAATGTATCTGTACAGTTACATCATCGTAAGACACATAGGTCACGAAATGTGACGTCATCAACATTGAGATGCGTGACAAACTAGCTTCTGCTTAAAATGTAGCGTAAGTCACCCATTTTATATTCATCCAGTGTTTCATAATGAGAACACTTAGCGACTTCTAACAGACTCTGGGCATAATTTCAGACCTATCCTAAACTTTTTCTCGCTTACATGCATAACATTAAATATTAAACACATCAACTCATTATTGTAACTAGACCTTTGAAGTAATTTTATACATGGAATTCGATTCTTTAAAGAACTGGGTGTTTACTGGTTTCAGAAGGAAGCCAACCTCAGTGAACTGCGGTTTGGACTCTGGAGAAATGTGTACTAAGCAGATTCAGAGGAATGTAAGTTGTAGCAGATATTAGGCAATGAAGAGGCTTCCACAGGATAGAGTAGCGCGAAGAGTTGTATCAAACAAGTCTTCGGACTGTAAGCCACAATAAACAACATGATATCACTCACAATATAATTCGTTGTTAACTACATACCATACTCATCTGTCTGTCCACTGCCCGCATCTCGTGGTCGTGCGGTAGCGTTCTCGCTTCCCACGCCCGGGTTCCCGGGTTCGATTCCCGGCGGGGTCAGGGATTTTCTCTGCCTCGTGATGGCTGGGTGTTGTGTGCTGTCCTTAGGTTAGTTAGGTTTAAGTAGTTCTAAGTTCTAGGGGACTTATGACCACAGCAGTTGAGTCCCATAGTGCTCAGAGCCATTTGAACCATATTTTTGTCTGTCCACTAATGATAAAAATGTATGAAAATCCAAGATGGGCCCTGTGGATCCAGATGATCCATAATTGTACGTACCCTAGAACGATTGAACACAACAGTTCACAGTTTTGCCAGCTTTGCAGAATACAGGGTTATTGCCAGTCATCTAGATTTTGTTAATGCAGCAGATTTATCATCTATGTATTCCTTTCCTTGCAGTGAAATACGCTTCTATTCAGTTAACTAAATGAAATCGATCGGTTCCTGCTCAATCGAGTACTCGCTTCTTTTCCTCCGCCCACACAAAATCACTTCGTCTACGCTAACCAACATTTATAAAAAGCAAGTAGGAACCTTACAACCCAAGCAAATTTCAGAGACAGTTCAGCGTTGACATGGTAGCGAATAGCGATAGTGGAAGAGGAAATCCAACTGCTAGTACCACATTTTCAAAATCGTTATTGGAATATTTATACGACAGACGGTAAGTGGTATTAGGAGACCAACTTATGAAGTGAACATACACTCCTGGAAATGGAAAAAAGAACACATTGACACCGGTGTGTCAGACCCACCATACTTGCTCCGGACACTGCGAGAGGGCTGTACAAGCAATGATCACACGCACGGCACAGCGGACACACCAGGAACCGCGGTGTTGGCCGTCGAATGGCGCTAGCTGCGCAGCATTTGTGCACCGCCGCCGTCAGTGTCAGCCAGTTTGCCGTGGCATACGGAGCTCCATCGCAGTCTTTAACACTGGTAGCATGCCGCGACAGCGTGGACGTGAACCGTATGTGCAGCTGACGGACTTTGAGCGAGGGCGTATAGTGGGCATGCGGGAGGCCGGGTGGACGTACCGCCGAATTGCTCAACACGTGGGGCGTGAGGTCTCCACAGTACATCGATGTTGTCGCCAGTGGTCGGCGGAAGGTGCACGTGCCCGTCGACCTGGGACCGGACCGCAGCGACGCACGGATGCACGCCAAGACCGTAGGATCGTACGCAGTGCCGTAGGGGACCGCACCGCCACTTCCCAGCAAATTAGGGACACTGTTGCTCCTGGGGTATCGGCGAGGACCATTCGCAACCGTCTCCATGAAGCTGGGCTACGGTCCCGCACACCGTTAGGCCGTCTTCCGCTCACGCCCCAACATCGTGCAGCCCGCCTCCAGTGGTGTCGCGACAGGCGTGAATGGAGGGACGAATGGAGACGTGTCGTCTTCAGCGATGAGAGTCGCTTCTGCCTTGGTGCCAATGATGGTCGTATGCGTGTTTGGCGCCGTGCAGGTGAGCGCCACAATCAGGACTGCATACGACCGAGGCACACAGGGCCAACACCCGGCATCATGGTGTGGGGAGCGATCTCCTACACTGGCCGTACACCACTGGTGATCGTCGAGGGGACACTGAATAGTGCACGGTACATCCAAACCGTCATCGAACCCATCGTTCTACCATTCCTAGACCGGCAAGGGAACTTGCTGTTCCAGCAGGACAATGCACGTCCGCATGTATCCCGTGCCACCCAACGTGCTCTAGGAGGTGTAAGTCAACTACCCTGGCCAGCAAGATCTCCGGATCTGTCCCCCATTGAGCATGTTTGGGACTGGATGAAGCGTCGTCTCACGCGGTCAGCACGTCCAGCACGAACGCTGGTCCAACTGAGGCGCCAGGTGGTAATGGCATGGCAAGCCGTTCCACAGGACTACATCCAGCATCTCTACGATCGTCTCCATGGGAGAATAGCAGCCTGCATTGCTGCGAAAGTGTGTGCTGAAAAGTATTTTCGAGCTCGCTTCAATCAGTCGCAGAATATACTTAGACATTGTATAAAATTACACTGATTCAGAATGACTATGTGAACGAGCCATTCTAGGGACGATAACCTAAAATGAAACTTCGTGAAGAGAGGAGTTACATTTCGATCAAAACTGTGATAGATGAAACGCAATACTTTAAAAGCCAAAGAAGTAGCATGTGTAGCTATGTACTGTGCAGAATGAGCTGAAGTTAGTAGAGAGCGCTCATCTTGATAGTATTCCGTAATTTCGTCGGCAAGTTTAAGAATACACTCCTGTGACGGTTGTCCCCTTAGGGTATAAAATGTTAGGACCACAACATGCTATTTCGGTCTCCTTCATTCAGACCTGTTTGGCGTCATTGGAAGCATTACGCCACTTCATCACTGTGTCATACGATGCTCCACTGACGCATCACATTTTCGCCAACTCGGCATCGTTTGTTGCGGCTTTATTCCCCTTGAAATGCTGAAAACGAATCATTGCATGGTAGTCTATTTCATCACTGGTCTGTGACATTTTGTTTTCACTTCTCTAGCGGAGTGCTGCCATACTCCAGTGTGGGAATTTCTGTGTGTACCAATACTACGGACTTGTTCTTAAGAACAAACAATTATTAATAATGCAACAATATTGTTTCGAAATGATAAATAAAACGTCATGACTACACAGCAATAAAAAAACTCAGGCGTTGGACAGTGTAACAGTCCGCTTATGTCACCTGTTTTACTTCATCCGATAAGTAATAAAGCTAGGAGAATGCGAAGAGACAAATTACTGAGCATCAATAATAAGTAACAAGTCGCTGTTTTCTATAATTTGCTGACTGACGTAACGATCTCATGTTGCCACTGACCAGACTATTTTAAAAGAATCTATCAGTGACAGGAAAAATACAGGGTGCAGTATGTGTAACATTTATTTCAAAATATATTTCAAATGTATTTCAGCGTTGTTCGTTCAATAGGTAGATTTCAGTTAATTGTTCCATAGAAATGAACTGTGAGAACTGATAATAACTAATATACAGCTAAGGATTTTTATTTTTCATGGAGTATTATTTTGTGAAATCGTACAGAATATTTATTCTTTGAAACTGATAGAATGTCAGAGAAACTTTATACACATATCAACAAAAGTTTTTTACAGTCATGCTCAAAAGTATCCGAACGACCTGAATTGCATTTCGCCTGATTCGCATGCAACCCGCATAACGCAGCTGTCTAGCAGGTCCTCTAATCGCAACTCGGTACAGTCGTTTGACTATTGAAAATGGTCCCAACAACACTGTACTAGTGCCGACATTGTGCATGCTCTGTTGCCTGTGTCTATGTGCCTGTGGTTCTGTCAGTGTGATCATGTGATGTATCTGACCCCAGGAATGTGTCAATAAAGTTTCCCCTTCCTGGGACAATGAATTCACGGTGTTCTTATTTCAATTTCCAGGAGTGTAGTAACTGAGCGGCCGTTGCCACCATCTCTGTCTTTAGAACTGACAGTCTGCTCCTACTTTCATTAATTACAGAATTAGTTTAAGGAATGCAATTACTGTTTTATATTTCGTCGTTCCGACCTTTGACTACAGCCTGTTGACAGTATAAGAGGAAGTTTATTTAGTCTGCTGGGTCACACTGCAGTAACATAATAAAAATGGCCACTAAGATAAGGCGTTCGGGTGTTACAAATGCCCTGCAAAATCTGAAGTCTTATGTATTGGAAGGATGTGTCCCAAAATACAATGATGGAAAAAAATCCCAACATCAAGAAGTAATTAATGCTGAGCAATGAAATTTTGGGAATACATTTGTCTCAGTAACATGTTTAAGTGGTTTACGTTGCAAGGTCACAGATTAATCTAACAGCAAGAAAATGCCACCACAAATGTGAAATGCTGGTACAATAATAACCGGTGTAACTGCCAGAATGTTGAATGCAAGCATGGGAACGTGCATGCTCTGTGTTGTACACGTGCCAGATCTCACTTTGTGGTTTGGAGTCCCACGCCTGTTGCACTTGGTCGGTCAATATAGCGACGCTTAATGCTGTTTATGGATGACGCTGAGGTTGTCCTCCGATGATGTCCCATACCTGCTCGATTGGAAACAGATCTTGTGATCCAGCAGGCCAAGAAAACACGTCGACACTCTGTCGAGCAGCGGTCGACAACTGACAGAAAGTCAAAAACTGGCCCGATAAGAATATTTTGAAAGTATAAATCATGTACTCAAATTATTTTTAAAATATTTTTCTGTAGATAACAATTCATTTGAGCGCCGCCCTTATAATTTTTTCCAATAGTGTACAATTAACTGCCGAATAATCAGAATTCTTAATGGTTAGTTATAGGTAGATTAAATAAATAGCTGCTATGCTGTGCAGCGTAGGGGAGTGCGCTGTATAGCAAGGGCGAAAGGGAGCAAGCTGGCCGGCTGCCGCAACATGTCTACAGCTACATCTACATCTACGTTATTACTCTTCTGTTCACAATAAAGTGCCTGGCAGAGGCTTCAGTGAACCACCTTCAAGCTGTCTCTCTACCGTTCCACTCTCGAACGGCGCGCGGGAAAAACGAGCACTTAAATTTTTCTGTGCGGTTCCTGATTTCTCTTATTTTATCGTGATGGCAATTTATCCCTATGTAGCTGGGTGCCAACAGAATGTTTTCGCAGTCGGAGGAGAAATCTGGTGATTGAAATTTCATGAGAAGATCCCGTCGCAACGAAAAACGCCTTTGTTTCAATGATAGCCACTTCAATTCACGCGTCATGTCTGTGGCACTACCTCCCCTATTTCGCGATAACACAGAACGATCTGCCCTTCTTTGAACTTTTTCGATGTCATCCGTCAGTTCCATCTGATGCAGATCCCACACCGAACAGCAGTACTCCAGAATAGGGAGCGCAGGCGTGGTGTAAGCAGTCTCTTGCAAGCGTGGTGTAAGCAGTCTCTTTTAGTAGACCTGTTGCACCTTGTAAGTGTTCTGCCAAGGAATCGCAGTCTTTGATTCGCTCTACCCACAACATTATCTATGTGATCGTTCCAATTTAGGTTATTTGTAATTGTAATTCCTAAGTATTTAGTTGAATTCACAGCCTTGAGATTTCTGTGACTTGTCGCGTAATCGAAATTTAACGGATTTCTTTTGGTACTAACGTGAATAACTTCACACTCCCCTTTATTCAGGACAATTGCCATTTTTCGCACCATGGAGATACCTTATCTAAATCATTTTGCAATTCGTTTTCGTCATCTGATGACTTTACAAGACGGTGAATGACAGCATCACCTACAAACAAACTAAGAGGGCTGCTCAGATTGTCTCCTACTCCTTAATACAGATCAGGAACAATAGAGAGATTATAACAGTTCCTTGGGGAACGCCGGATATTACTTTTGTTTTACTCGATGACTTTCCATTTATTACTACGAACTGTGATCTTTCTGCCAGGAGTTCACGAATCCAGTCTCACAACTGAAGCGATATTCCATAGGCACGCAGTTTGGTTAGAAGCCGCTTGTGAGGAACGGTGTCGAAAGCCTTCTGGAATTCTAAAAATATGGAATCAATTTGACATCCCCTGTCGATAGCACTCATTACTTCATGTCATGTCGATCCACATAAAAGCTGCGAACACATGAATGCAACACAAGAATTTTATTTAATGTACAAGGAAATTGCATAAGGCAATTTCAGACTCCGGCAACCCATGAAACCTCTGTTAAATCGGAGAAGATACATTCATTTAAACGCCATTTTTTGTGCTCGTAACTCGAAAGCTACTTTATGAAACTTCTGGCGCGTTCACTCAGCGGCGGCCATCTTTGACAACGAAGCGCCTCCTTTGCAGTAAAGTGCAGCTCCTTTGGTGTGCGGCAGCATACAATTTGAAAGGGAAGTAGCTCCTTTGCGATGAGTCGGCACGTGCCGTGTGTCGGGCGCCGGTATTTTTATGAAGAACGAATCTAAATGAATACACAAATTTTATCGCCACTTCGTCAGCAGTTGTTGCAATTTCGTAAAGCAGCGTTTACTTATTATCAAGGCTTGTAACGTTTCTTTTGCGTCGATATGGATGATAAAAAGCTTGAAGTTGATAGTGAAAATAGGAAGATTTTGACTGAGTGGACTGAACAATATTGTTTTTCGCTGCCTGACAGGCCTGGAGCTGATCCATTTTGCCTCATATGCAACAGAACTATCGCTCTTGTTATAAGTGCCAGTTTAAAAAATGGTTCAAATGGCTCTGAGCACTATGGGACTTAACAGCTATGGTCATCAGTCCCCTAGAACTTAGAACTACTTAAACCTAACTAACCTAAGGACATCACACAACACCCAGCCATCACGAGGCAGAGAAAATCCCTGACCCCGCCGGGAATCGAACCCGGGTACCCGGGCGTGGGAAGCGAGAACGCTACCGCACGACCACGAGATGCGGGCGCCAGTTTAAAGCGACACTGTGAAACAACTTGTGGTGTCACAGCCAGACACCACACTTGCTAGGTGGTAGCCTTTAAATCGGCCGCGGTCCGGTAGTATACGTCGGACCCGCGTGTCGCCACTGTCAGTAATTGCAGACCGAGCGCCACCACACGGCAGGTCTAGAGAGACGTACTAGCACTCGCCCAGTTGTACAGCAGACTTTGCTAGCGAAGCCACACTGACAAATACGCTCTCATTCGCCGAGACGATAGTTAGCATAGCCTTCAGCTAAGTCATTGGCTACGACCTAGCAAGGCGCCATAGCTTTGATAATTAATATTGTGAAGCATGTATCATCAAGAGCGATGTTCTACAAATGTGGATTAAAGTTAAGTATTACAAGATTTTCGTACTTTATTGCAATTCTCAAGACATTGTCCTGTTCCAGACCTCACGCCAATCTGCGTGAGCTTAACGCGTGCCTTTCGGCTTCCTCTCATTGTGTCTAGGCTGTCTTGTCTAGACACAACACAACCCGTCAGCAGTACCATAAAATGAAGATCGTCAAGAAAAACTCCAGGCATATCTAGCTTCTAACAAAAAAAAGAGCACGGCCTTCGTAGTTCGCTCTATGACCGAACAAGAAAAAAATCTGTCGAATCTGTCGGAAGCAGCGATGCGTGTGTGTTGGGTGCTCAATAAACACCGGAAGCCATTTTGAGACTCTTGACATGTTAGAAAAATGTCTATTGGAAGTGTACGTGGCACTTTTTAAAAAGAAAAAGGATGTTGTCGCAGTTCAAGGTATTCCATTGTCGACAAGAAGTAACACAAGAAGAACCGAAATTTAGGCGGCTGACAATTAAAGTAGTTTGCTTGAACTTCTGCAGAAGGCGCCTTGCTACGCCACAGCACTAGATGAATCATGTGACGTTGTTGATGAATAATAAATGTCCACTTTCGTGTGATTTTTGGATGTTGAAAGTAAAGAATTTAAGAAAGAATTGTATGAATATTCCCGCTGAAAGGCAAGACTCGCGGAGAAGATTTTAATAAAGACTTTTGATGAATTCATAACAAAATCAAACTTTAGTTATGATAAAATGGTGTCTCTTTCCACTGACGAGGGCCTAGCGATGATCGCCAAAGAAATAGAACTAGTAAACGGAATCAAAGATAAGAATGCTGGGCTACTATCTTATCACTGCATATTCACCAGGCAGCCCTCTGTGGAAAACTTAGTGAGACTCTGAAAGACGTAATGGTCAGCTTGATTGAGTTGATTAATTTTATGAGGTCTCGTCCTGCTCTTCATCACATACAGTTCAAAAGGTTTCTTTCAGAGTGTGATGCGGCGCATTCTGACTGACTGCAGCACGACGACGTTCGTTGGTTAACTAAAGCTCAAGAGTGATAGAACGTTTTTACCAAATAAAAGAAGTAAAATCCTTCTTAGAAACCTTGGATTCACAAGACGCCAGAAACCATTTGAGTTCCTAGCAAACGAACGCAGTACGCTACCTGTCGGTTTCTTGAAAGACATTCTGAAACATGTAAATGCGCTCAATACCGAACTACAAAGAAATGGAAAATTAATATGTGGTCTGGTACAAAGTGTGTCTTATTTCCGTCGCAAGCTGAAAAAGACATTGCAAGTCAAGAATTTTTTCAATTTCCAACAATTTTTGAATATAAAAATAAAGTTTCTTCAGCGGTAGAATGGGCGGATGTGGCCGCGAAGTTGTTTTGCCTTTCGAAGCCTTTACTCCAGATGGATATAACAGACTAGCAGGAAGACATTTCCTTGCAAACTACATCCGCTGAAGAATTTTGGAGTAAACATATCCCAGATAAATATGAAAACAGCAAAAGGTTAGCCATATACCGGGCTACTATGTTTGGTCCTACCTATGTTTGTGAACGAGCGGTCACAGTGGTTTGCACACTGGACTCGCATTCGGGAGGCCAACGGTTCAAACCCGTCTCCGGCCATCCTAATTTAGGTTTTCCGTGATTTCCCTAAATCGCTTCAGGCCAATGCCGGGATGGTTCCTTTGAAAGGGTACGGCCGATTTCCTTCCCTAATCCGAGCTTGTGCTCCGTCTCTATTAGAGACCTCGTTGTCGACGGGACGTTAAACCCTCCTCCTACATATATTTGTGAAATTTCATTTTCAAAAACGATTTTTTTGAAGAACGAGTACCGCTCTCAAGATTAACGGTCGCCCACCTTGAAGACTATTCGCATAAGCTGCTTACTTTAAGAAAGTGGTTGAAGCCCGCAAATGCAACTTCTCCCATTGAATTGTTAGTACAAATATGACCACCTATTGTACTTCACACTTTGCGAGTGAAAATTAAAATAAAAAATAGTGCTCAATACAATTTTTTTCTGGATTTTTCAATACAAATATGTCTGTCTATTGTATTTCATATTTTTTAAGAGTTAAAATAAAAATAAAAAATTAGGAAAAAATGAACTTTTTTCTGGATTTTTATATACAAATTGAATTTCATATTTTTGTGAGTGAGAATTAAAATAAAAAATTAGTAAGGAATGTGAGGTTTCCCTTCTGGATTTCGATAAAAATTTTCGGAAGTATCCGGGCACCATCTAAAATTACTTTCCGACCCCTCCTGTAGAGCATGTTGGGTTACAACAGCGGTTGTGGGCGCGCGTTGTCCTGTTGGGACATGCCCCCTGTAATGCTGTTCAAGAACGTCAGCACAACAGGTAGAATCACCAGACCGACTTATAAATTTTCAGTCAGTGCGCTTCATTCTAAATGCACCCCAGACTATAACTCCAGGTGTAGGTCCTGTGAGTCTAGGACGGAAACATGTTGGTTGCAGGCACTCACCTGGCCTCTTCCCAACCAACACACGGCCGTCACTGGCACCGAGGCAGAACCGGCTTTAATCAAAAAGCACAACAGACCTCCACTTCGCCCTCCAATGAGCTCTCGCTTGACACCGCTGAAGTCGGAACGGCAGTGGTTGGGAGGCAGTGAAATGCCCGTTACAGGGCGTCTGGCTCGGAACTGATCTTGAACTAACCGATATGTAACAGTTCCTTGGTCACTGTAGTGCCAACTGCTGCTCATATTGCTGCTGTAGATACAGTACGATGCGTCAGAGCCATATGCCGAACACGACGGTCTTTCCTCTCGGTAGTGCCACGTGGCCGTAAGACCGTACATTCCCATGGGCACCGCTGCCAGTGACCATGTACATTAGTTACATTCCTAATCTTTCTGCACTATCGTGGAAGGAACATCCAGCTACCTGTAGCCCTGTTACACGACCTCGTTCAAACTCAGTGAGGTGTTGATAATGGTGTCTTCGTCGTCTTAAAGTCCTTCCTGACTACCATCAACTCACTAAATCCAGTCTCAGAGGTAACTATCACTCACGACCCTTACGGCGCGTATTTAAAGCAAACTTGATTTGCATCCTCATAGTGAAGCTACTAGCGCTATTCTTTTGCGACTGGCGCGAAATTTGAACAGACCTCATCTTCCTGACGTAGAAACGCCCCTACCAACTTTCGTTTTGTACCGGGTGATCAAAAAGTCAGTATAAATTTGAAAACTTAATAAACCACGGAATAATGTAGATAGAGGGGTAAAAATTGACACACATGCTTGGAATGCAATGGGGTTTTATTAGAACAAAAAAAAAAATTGCTAGACGCGTGAAAGATCTCTTGCGCGCGTCGTTTGGTGATGATCGTGTGCTCATCCGCCACTTTCGTCATGCTTGGCCTCCCAGGTCCGTGCGATTATTGGCTTTGGGGTTACCTGAAGTCGCAAGTGTATCGTGATCGACCGACATTTCTACGGATGGTGAAAGACAACATCCGACGCCAATGCCTCACCGTGCTTTAAGTGCTGTTCACAACATTATTCGTCGACTACAGCTACTGTTGAGGAATGATGGTGGACATATTGAGCATTTCCTGTAAAGAACATCATCTTTGCTTCGTCTTACTTTGTTATGCTAATTATTGCTATTCTGATCAGATGAAGCGCCATCTGTCGGACATTTTGTGAACTTTCGTATTTTTTTGGTTCTAATAAAACCCCATGTCATTCCAAGAATGTGTGTCAATTTGTACCTCTCTATCTACATTATTCCGTGATTTATTCAGTTTTCAAATTTATACTGACTTTTTGATCACCAGGTATTTCAGCCTCCTCCTCCTCCTCCTCCTCCTCCTCTCTCTCGCTCTCCCTCTCTCTCGCTCTCTCGCTCTCCCTCTCCCTCTCTCTGTCTCTCTCTCTCTCTCTCTCTCTCTCTCTCTCTCTCTCACACACACACACACACACACAAGCGCGCGCGCGACAGGGCATCAGTCTTCGAAGAAACAGACTGAACTTATAATGAAGAATATGTCATCAGCGAAGTCGCAGTTGCTAAAGCCTACGACATTGTAAAATGTGATCCACGTTTTCGAAATACTGTAAGGGGATTCACTTGATGAAGCTTTAGGCACGTCTGTTGATTCTGTCCTCCTTCATTATCTGCGGAATTAGCAGCGTGTTGACTTGGGGATCTCACTGTATTGCAGCTCAGCAAACCGCTTGTTACAGATTCTGCAATGACTGCGCAACTTACCTAACCCGCGAAATATGGACATTCGAATAGACGACCATATACGGCCGGCTTGTTTAAGAACTGATGCACCAAATCCTTCAAAATTAAAGAACTATGGGTATGAAATCGCGTTGCTCTAATTGTAATCAAGTAATGTGCTACTTAGCTGCATCCATTGTCACGTAAAATTTTTGACTAAAGCAAGTGGTTGACTTCTGTTGCAGATAAACGTCAAAGAAGACAAAAAGGTCGAATATGGGAAATAATTCGTGTAGTGGCAAATTTGTGTACAGTGGTAGGAGGGAGTGCCATGGAGAATACACTAAAAAAACCTGTCCGGTGGGGGTGAGTGTGGATGTGGGGCTGTGTTTGAAGGTCACTTTTGTACGTTTTTCATGAATAACCTGGAAGCCGCTGCCTCTAGGGAAAAAGTATCACAGTTCAAAATTAAGTTACTTTAAATTTCCAATAAAAAAGATCCCCCCATTTTTCTCTCTGGGATTAATAGCCGCGCGTAGAGCGCGAAGGAATGTGAAAATCCTGGGCATGCGCTGTAGCTGAGGTGGTTTTTGTAGGCCGGTTTGACATACTTACCCAACTAGATGACGATAAGTGCCTGTGTAAAATTGTGTCTCGACTTCTCTACACCACTGTGGTACGTTGTTAACAAATTTCATTTACACTCTGTACATCGTAATGGTATTTTAGGCGCCAATGGCGGCGGCGCATTTATTGCAGTAAAGAACTAGATATCTAGTGAGGTTTTTACGGATTCCAAATGCGAAATCATCTGTATGAAGTATTAAAGGTCGGTCAATCATGGTAATGGGATGCTTTTAGACCACCTGCTTCAGGAGCTGAAGTGACAAAGCGCTTCAGAAAGAACGTAGAACGCACATCTACATCTACATTCACATCTACATGTATACTCCGCCAGGCACATTTCGGTGTGTGGTGGAGGGTACTTCCCTTTTCAATTCCATTCGCGAATTGTTCGCAGGGCAGAACGATTACCGTAAGCCTCCGTGTGCGCTCGAAACTACATCTACATCTGCATGGTTACTCTGAAAATCACGCTTAAGTGCCTGGCAGTGGGTTCATCGAACAACATTCACAATAACTCTTTTAAACAGCGCGCAGACAAAACGAACAACTACATCTTTCCGTGCGAGCTCTGATTTTAGTATGATGATCGTTTCTCCCTACGTAGGTCGGCATCAACAAGATATTTTCGCATTCGGAGGAGAAAGTTGCTGATAGAATTTCGTGAGAATATCCCGCCGCAACGAGAAACGCCTTAGTTTTAATGATGTCCACCCAAAATTCTATATCAGGTCCGAGACAGTCTTTCCCATAGTTCTCGATGGTAAAAAACGTGTTGCTCCTCTGTGAACTTCCTCGATGTACTCTGTTAATCCTGTCTCGTTAGGATTCCATACAACACAGCAGTACTCAAAAAGTGGACAGACAAGCGTAGTGTAGGCAGTCCCTTTAGAGGATCCGTTGCATCTTCTTAGTGTTCTCCCAACAAAACACAGTCTTTGGTTCGAGAACACTAGTGTGACCCATATTTGACTACTGCTTGAGTGTTTGGGATCCCCACCAGGTCACAGTAAAGGAAGATATTGAAGTAATTCAGAGGCGGAATGCTAGATTTGTCACTGGTAGGTTCAAACAACATGCAGATATTATGGAGGTGCTTCGGGAACTCAAAAGGGAATCGCTGGAGGGAAGACGACATTCTTTTCAAGGAATGCTGTTGAGAAGATTTAGAGAACTGACATTTGAAGCTGGCTGCAGAAAGGAGTGCTAGTTCTGCAAGGTTCGCAGGAGAGCTTCTGTAAAGTTTGGAAGGTAGGAGACGAGATACTGGCAGAAGTAAAACTGTGAGGACAAGGCGTGAGCCATGCTTTGGTAGCTCAGTTGGTAGAGCACTTGCCCGCGAAAGGCAAAGGTCCCGACTCTGCTACTGTTGTTGATAGTGATTCTTCTGCTGTTGGCAGTGGTGGCAGTGCTTCTGTGACTAGCCCATCTGCTGTTGAGGTTGATAGTGTTTCAGCTGTGAACACTGTCACTGTATCTTGTACTTTTGTTTTTGGAACATTACTGGTGATTAGTTGTAATGTCTCTTTGAATAGCAGAGTCTTACCTCCTATACCTTCCATGTAGTATGTTTCTGCTTAAATGTTCTTCATACAACTTGTTGTCATGAGAAATGTGGTGTGCTGATATCTCCTGCAAATATTCTTGAATTTTCTGTTTGATTCTACTGTTTCTTGATTAATACATTTTCCATCAGATCATGTCTGAGGAAACATGATAACAAAAACAGTTCATAACAAACTTTTTTCTAGTAATTTTTTAGCACCTGTGTTGCTAGCCTACTCTAATTGCGATATACATCATTTCTGATGGCAGTTATGACTTTGTCAGTCCCTTCCTTAAGTGATTTCTTGCAGTACTGCACAAATCTCAGAGCAGTGCACCTGGCTTTTTGTTTTCTGTCTGGATTTCTGGTGTGACTGCAACTATTGTTACATTTTCTGATATGGTCTGCTGTTGAAATTCTAATGTTTTTGTGAAGGCACACAATATTCAGGTTTGTGGAAGCAAGGCAAACAATATTATTTACTTCATTCAGAAATTGCTTAGTATTCTCTAACAATCTTGCATAGTTTTTAATGATATCTTCATGCAGTTCATCTAACGTTTAATTCATATCTTGTATTGTGTGTTTCCACAGCAGCATCACAACTGTTGTACATAACTTCACAGCCACATGAGTAAAAGTTGGATATCATTTGTGTGAAACAGCTTGATGACATTGTTTCTGCTTTACTGTAGATGGTCCAACACCTGTTATCACTTTCTCATTACATAAAAGACTCATTATTGACTTGCGGTACTCACATCTGTGGACTATTTCTGTCTCATTGTCCCATCCACATACTTGTAGTATCAGATTTTGTGTGTTAAAACCCAAATGGTCATTTTATATTTGTATTTCAGGAAGGCCTCTATAACTTTTGCTCTGTTTCCTCTTTTTCTGTTAATCAGAGTGCTGGGGTTGCAAGCAGGAAAATTTTAAACTTTAGAAGTAGACACACCTAAATTGCACATTGCTGCATCCAATAAAAATTGAGTCCAAGTTGAAATATATAGGCTTGGACAACAGTGACATTAAAGCAAGGCTGATTTATCAAGTACCGCAAAATTATCACAGAATGAGCTTTTCTAGTACTTACTTTCCTGCTTTGGTATTGGTCTTTCCACTTCATCTAAAAAATATGGACAGGTACAGAAATGTGTGGACAATTCTGTTTTCTGTGTGGCATCCCTGAGCAAAGCAGGAACTGGCATGAGTGCAACTTTTTATTGTACATGATGAAAGTAACTTGTGACTTTTGACAGTTCAATTTGGAATGAGTGGAGGGGATTGTTGTTGCTGACATGTACACATCATGCCATGCCATACCTGTTGTCAGCTACATTGTCTGAGCTTTATCTAATACAATAGAGTACAATGGCAAATTGTCCATTACTGTTGCTGAATTCAGGAAAATATTTCGGAGTAGAAAATTGGATATCCATTATGTGAGAACTCTAATATGAACTATTTTATGATAGTTGCCTTGCTTCCCAGAAAGATACATCAATAGACTGTTTGGAACGAAGCCATGACCTGAGCCAGCATCAAGGAGTTGTGGCATCGATAGGTCACATTGACCACACAAATTACAATCTTTGGAACATTAACTGCTCTGATGAGCCGCCATGTTTAATTCTGTCTGCCTTTGTATTTCATGCAGTGTTCACGTGTATCAGTCTTTATGGTAAAATATATGTGAATATAGAGAACTTGGGAACTGTTTATTACGTATATTACGATTTGTATCCAGAATCCCATGTTGGTGACCCTGGACAAAAAGTTCTATGTCTCCCGCAACTTCCGTGCCGGTCGTATAGAATCAACAGGTTTCACAAGTGAAGACATGGCTACTTCACCAACCATTCTTTATGAAGATTTGGAGGCCCAGCTCTTCCAACCAGGCCAACACAACCCTCCTCCGTCGGTTATTTAGCATATAACAGGCAATTATCTATGATCTTCGACGAGGATAACCTCTATTTTAGCAACTCCACAACGACCGAGTGTTACGCATTACCCCAGACAATGGACTCACATTTTGTTTCCCTGGATTATGCACAACAACAAGTGAAAAGTGAAGTGGACGATCTACTAAATAGTGTGACAATCGATCGCTCATACGAAGTTCAAAGTGACCGAAATTTGCACACATGCTTTGATCCTCTACGTGCCACAACATCGGTTACAGTAGTGCCGTGTGCAATGCTGACATTTGTGCAAAACACACATAGTCAAATATTACCAAGCTACACCAGGCGCCTTCCTCACAAATCAGTAAGAGATTTTTATTCATCCAGTTCACCAGAACAAACCACCAGTTTCACTACAACATGGGTACGAGCGCACTCACATAGCCTCTTCACTCAGCAACTTTGTACTATGTGACAGCCAACAGGTTTCACCAGTGTTTTATGGTCCTACCACGAAGGGTGTGTGGCCAATGTGCACGGAAAAATCTCGTTGTTGCCACTTCAAGCTCAAGGCCAGCCCCTCCCCCTCCCACGGTGGGCCTCGATTCTGACCATACATCTGCTCGCTCCTTCGGCAGTACCGTCTGCGCCTGCTGCGCTGGCCTTCAGCGTCATTTCCAAGTTGGACAATGTCAGTGCTATTCCTGCAATTTCCAGTCCAGTTTACAGGCCCTCATTACGCATCGCTTACCCGTTTGCTTCCATGCTACCGACCGTGCCTGCCGTGTCATGGTTTTGGGCGTCTTTAGAGACATTACAACCAGCCGTTGTTCTGAACATGTGTGCTAGTAATATTTCCACTCTGGTGATGCCAGATCACAGCAGGAACTCTTGTGCAGCAGGACCTCAGGCCTTCTAAGACACGCTGAAGGCACCTTCGCCTACACCTCCAGGCCGCCTACCCAAGCTACCTCCCCTGTAGGAGGACAATCCAGTTTCATGGTTCGCACTGGTGGAGTACCTCTTTGAGCTGCATCAAGTGACTGATGACAACTCCAAGGTCCTCTGTTTCGTCACACACCTTCACATCCACTCGGATTTAATTCGTGATCTCCTGCTTTTGCCTCCACCACCACCAAAGTACGAGTTTTGCAAGAAAACGATATTGGACCGACTTGCCTGCTCGCCACAGGAATTGATAATCAAGATTCTGTATGAGGAGCACCTTGGGGGACTGCACGCTATCACAACTTTGGCGCCAAATCAGGCTACTCGTGAGTGAACACACGATGCCAGACGTCTTTCGAGCCTATTGGTTCTCTCCTACGCATCGCAGATCAGCTGTATGAGCTCCTACGCCAGAAAGACCCAGCTCATCCACCATCGCTGTGTGACACTACACCTCCTGTTTACTGGCCACCTGCAGGCAGGGGCAGGGACCGTTATGCTTCCACGTCTTCTATGCCGCCAGGCAGCACTCATTCGCTCTCTCCTCTTTCCGAGCACTCAAGAATCGCCCATGCTTCATACGTCCTGGTTTACATACCAGAACAGATCAACGAGGACAAGCCTGCCCCATTATCACAGTCACCGCCACCGCCACATCTGGCTCATCCGTACTGTTGGTACCACAAGATTTTTGGGGCTGAGGCCAAGAAGAGCAGGTTACCTTGACAACACCCAAATACTGACTGCAGGAACTAAGTGACGCAGAGTCCTGTGGGGAACTTCACAGGCATCCCCTAACATTGCACTCTGTCCACTCGTCCCCTTGGCCAAGCACTTGTTTATTTGTGACAGACATTTCATCACTGTTTTCTACCTAATTGACACTGGCGCTGACGTGTCTATCATACCTCAATCGGTGGCTCCTACCGACTTTTCACCGACAAAGTCTGTACTACGAGCTGTCAACACATCAACGTTACAAATTGTTGGTTCTATGAAAGTGATGGTGCACCTATCCCCTTCTCTGTGTTTCCTGTGGACCTTCTACATCGCCAACATCGACGAACCAATTTTCAGTATGGATTTTTTGTCCTATTACAAGCTCTCCCAGAACATAGTCCAATGTTCAGGGTTACACCATCCGTCTAACACTCAGATACCGTGCTCTGGCACCCATTCTCCTTGTTTCGTTTCCGCTGCAACATGGGATTTAGTTCGCAAGTGTTCCGCCCTTGCAGGCAAGATTGTGACCTGCGTCACTAACCTACTTTCAGAATACGACTCAACGGTGCACCTCCGCCAGGAGAACGATGACCTGAAACAACGCATTGCTCACACTTACAACAAGCTTGCTGTGGCTCAGAACTCGCTGTTGAAACTGCAGTCAGCAGTTCCTTCACCAGATCGAACTTCATCGCCAAGCATCAGTTCAAACACTCATCAGGTTAGTTCAAAAACATTCATTATGTGTGACGATTGGCGTTCAATGACCTCCACACCGCCCAAGCGCCCACTACAAGCAGTGCCTCGTGTTTCATACAGTGTATCCAATAACAGTCGCTCACGCAGCACGACCACACCCACTATGCAGGCAGCCACCCCGCTTGTTGATAAACATTCCCGCGCGCCAGCCAAGCAACTTGGCGGCCATCACTGTCATGCCAGCGCCTCTCTCGCCTGCGCCGGTTAACAACAGACAGTCGCTGTGCGCCCCACTCCGCTCCATGCTACACGTGCAGCCGACCTCTACAAACAAGCGCACGCCATGCTCGTGTAATAGGCATGTTACTTTCATGCTATCTTTTCCCACTCGCGCTAACGCCTACGCCTACGCCTCATTGCTCCCCACACGTCCCAAAACTCCACGTCAGAACGTTTCTCAGCCTCATGTGCAGTTCTCTGTCTCTTCCGTCACTGCCGGAATGACATACATGATAATTACCACTGCCAGCTCTCCTATTAGACACAAGGATAGACACCTCAACCCCATTAAGTTACGTGTGGCCCGGCAGCTTATTAATGAACTTCTGAAGGCAGACATCCTTCAGGCATCGGACAGCAATTAGTATTCACCAATTCACCTTGTCACCAAACACAACGGTTCTTTTCGAATGTGCGCTGATTACAGATGTTTAAATGCTTGCACTGTCATGGACAATTACCCCCATTCCAAACATAAACGATTTCACTCATATGTTATCGGGCGCCACAATCTTCAGTGTGATTGACTGCTTATCACCAGATTCCCGTAGTGCCGGAAGACATTCCAAAGACTCTGATCATCATGCCGCTTGGTTTGTTCCAGTACAACTTCATGCCATTTGGTTTAAAGAATGCAGCCCAAATATGGTAACGTTTCATTGACTCAGTCTTACAACGATGACATACACATTTTCAGCAAATCGACTGAAGACCATGAAGATGATTTATCCCATGTCCTCCAGACTTTGGCATCCAATGGTGTCGAGCTCAACAAAGAAAAATTCCAATTGCGTCAGACTTCTGTGACATTTTTGGATTACATTGTCTCCGCAGACGTAATACAGCCTTCCAAATCCTGTGTGCAGGCTATCACGTCATTTCCACCCTTGGCTATGTACAAAGAACTCAGACGTTTCCTAGTTACTATAAATTACTACCCCTGTCATCTACCTACCCCGCTGACGAACTCGCTCTTCGGCTAACGAACTTCGGGCGTTAAACCAGTCCGTTGGACTGAACCCATGCTAGAGGCTTTCAGGGCTCTTAAAACAGCTTTAGCTCGCGCAGTCGTACTCGCCCACCCTGATCCGTATGCCAATTTGTTCATCACTACAGACGCCAGTGACATCACAGTCGGGGCAGTATTACAACAGAGCAAAAAGAGAGCACAAAGTTTCACCACTTCATTTCTTCTCCGAAAAACTGTCTACAGCACAGAAGAAATATTCCGCTTTTGATAGAGAGCTTCTGGCAGCATATAAGGCCATCAAACATTTCCACACTGATATCGAGGGCCGTCCTTTCTTCATTCCTACTGATCACAAACCGCTGGCGGATGCCTTCTGCAACACGCCAGAGGATCCCCCCCCCCTCCTCCCTCCCTCTCCCCATCCCCCTAACGCTTCCGCGACTTCGACCTGGTCTCTCAATTTACTACTTCAGAGGCACGGAGAACATCCCCACTGAATTCCTCTTGTGGATCAATATCGTTTCAAGAATGAGATTTTCACTCTGCAGCAGAGTGTGCGCTGCCCCGAGTTCGAGTCTCAGTCCAGCACACAGTTTTAATCTGCCAGGAAGTTTCAGAGCTGTTTCAAGTATTGTTGATTTATCTGACGTTGCCGCTCTACAGGCTTCGGACGAGGACACTCAGGTTCTGCTCACGGACCTGCAGTCTTTGCTTGTGTTTACCAAGTCTAAGTTCCCTGGCATTTCAGATGAAGTGTGGTGCGACTCTTCTACGGGCATTCTGTGGCCTTTGCTCCCGCACATGCTGCGCCGACAGGTTTTCTACACCTTACATAATCTCGCCCACCCCGGCATCCGAGCCACCACTCGTCTCGTCACCCAGTATTGTGTGCACAGGTGTGAAATGGGACTGTCAAACATGGACACACAGCTGCATTTCCTGTGAACAAAACAAAATAGGACGTCACACCTCTCCAACACTCGGCAAGTTTGACATCCCTAAGGGACGTTTCCATCATGTACATATCTACCTTATAGGCCCCCTGCCTCCATCGGAGGGCCACAGGTATATCCTATCCACAATAGACGAATGTCTCGTTGGGTGGAAGCAGTCCCCTTACCCAACATCACAGCAGAAACTGTGGCCAAAGGATTCGTTTCTTCTTGAATCACTAGGTTCGGCTGCCCGTCCACCATCACAACAGACCAGGGTCAACAGTTCGAATCTGCACTTTTTACAATTCTCTGTAAACTTTGTGATATTAAAAAGATCCATACGACAGCCTACCACCCACAAAGCAACGGGTTGGTGGAACGATGGCACTGCACCCTTAAAACTGCACTCAGCTGCCACGACTTTCTCTGGTCCGAGGCACTTCCTTGGGTGTTGCTGGGCCTATGTTATACATTTATACCAGATTTACAAGTAGTTTCTGATTGTGTATAGTTTGTGCTTAAATAAACAACTGTGTGGTTCAGTTTCTACACTCGTGCACATTTGTAAGACAAGTGCCCCATTCCATTGCATTCCTGACTACTTTCCCTTTAAATTAACTGGTAATACCCACCATGCACTAAGTGCTGGTGGCACAGGAAAATGAAGAGAAGGAAAAATACTAGGTGAATATGGACTGACAAAAAGAATGAAAGAGGAACCCACCTGCTAGTATTTTGCACAGAGCATAATTTAATCATTGATAACATTGGTTTGAGTCATGAAAGAAGGTTGAATATTTGAAAGAGACCTGGGGACTACAGAAGATTTCATATAAATTATATAATGGTCATTAATAAAATATTATTGTGATACAGACAGTTGTTTTAAGCCAGTTGTATCATCAGATCACTGTTACTCCTCTCGGCCATGTTGTCCAGACTGAAGATGGTAAGAATGAAATCTTGGAACCTGGTATTAAACTGTAAGACATTTCCAGGACCAGATGACTCTTACCACAATTTATTGGTTATGAACTCTAGATTAAAACTGAAAAAATTGCAAAAAGGTAGGAAATTAAGTAGATGGGACATGGATAAATTGAAGGAACCTGAGGTTGTTGAGAGCTTTAGAGGGAGCATTAGGCAGCAACTGATCAGAACAGAGAAAAGGCATACAATAGAAGATGAATGGGTAGCCCTGAGAGATGAAACAGTGAAGACAGCAGAAGATCAAATAGATAAAAAGACATGGCCTAGTAGAAATCTGTGAAAATAACACTGGAGGTACTGAATTTAATTGATGCAAGGAGAAAATATAAAAATGCAATAAATGAAGTGGGCACAACTGATTACAAATATCTCAAAAAATAAAAAGGGCAAAATGGATAAGCAGGGATGGCCAGAGGACAAATGTAGGGATTTAGAAGCATAAATCACTAGGGGAAAGAGAGGTAATGCCTACAAGAAAATTAAAGAGGCTTTTGGAGCAAAGAGAAGCAAGTGTATGAACATCAGGAGCTCAGATGTAAAGCTGAAAGATGGAAGAAATATATAGAGGGTCTGTAGACAAGAGATGAACTTGAAGGCAATATTATAGAAATGCAAGAGGATGTAGATGAAAACAAGATGAGAAATATGATACTGCATGAGGAATGTGACAGAACACAGAAAGACCTAAGCCACAACAAGGCCCCGGGTGTAGACGACATTCCATCAGAACTTCTGATAGCCTTGGGAGAGCCAGCCATGACAAAACTCTTCCATTTGGTGTTGTAAGATGTATGAGATAAGCAAAATACCATCAGACTTCAAGAAAAATATAATAATATCAATTTCAAAGCAGATACTGACTGGTGTGAATATTACTGAACTATCAGTCTCCTAAGTCATGATTGCAGAATAGTAAGAAAAATTCTTTACAGAATAATGGAAAAACTGGTAGGAGCCGACCTCACAGAAGATCAGTTTGGATTCCAAAAGAATATAGGAACATCTGAGGCAATAATCACTCTACAACTTATGTTAGTACTCAAATGCTGAGGGAATTAAATCAGAAAACAATTAATGTAAAGATATAAATGAGTTTTGCTATTTGGGCAGCACAATAACTAACGATGGCTGAAGTGGAGACAAAATTAAATGTATACTGGCAATGGCAAGAAAAGTGTTTGTGAGGAAGTGTCAGGAGTTTTTTTCTGAGAGTATTTATATGGAGTATGGCAACGTATGGAAGTGAAATATGGACAATAAACAGTTGAGACAAGAAGAGAATAGAATCTTTTAAAATGTGGTGCTGCAGATGAATACTGAACATTAGACAAATCTAGGTTTATAGTATTTGTAGACTTAAAGAAAATGTTGGACAGTATTGACTTCTGTATTCTCTTTGAAATTCTGAAGGTACCAGGGCAAAATACAGGGAGCAAAATTCTATTTACAACTTGTACTGAAATGAGATGGCAGCTGTTAGAGTTGAGGAGCATGGAAGGGAAGCAGTGGATTAGGAGGGAATGAAATAGGGTTGTGGCCTATCCCCAATGTTATTCAGTCTGTACACTGAACGAGCAGTAAAGGAAAGCACACAAGAATTTGGAGAAGGAATTAAAATTCAGGGACAGAAACAGAAAATCTGAGGTTTTCTGATGACATTGTAACTCTGTCAGGAACAGTAAAGTACTTGAAAGTGCAATTGAAAAGAATGAACAGTGTCTCAAAAGGAGGATACAAGATGAATATCAACAAAAGCAAACAAGGATAATGCAATGTGCTCAAATTAAATCAGGTGATACTGAGGCAATTAAATCAGAAAATGATTAACTTAAAGTTATAGACAAGTTCTGCTATTTGGGCAGCACAATAACTGATGGCTGAAGTGGAGACAAAATGAAATTTAGACTGGCAATGGCAAGAAAAGCATTTGTGGGGCAGTGTCAGGAGGTTTTTTCTGAGACTATTTGTATGGAGTATGGCAATGTATGGAAGTGAAATATGGACGATAAACAGTTGAGACAAGAAGAGAATAGAACCTTTTAAAATGTGGTGCTGCAGAAGAATACTGAAGATTAGATGGGTAGATCATGTAACTAAAACTCTTTGCTGGAGTCTTCTTTCCTTTATGAACAACAAACCTGTTGTTCTAATAGAAAGGACAACTGCTATTTATTTTATGAGTTTTTCCACAGGTTCCATAAATTACTTAAGTCAAACATCAAGGTAGCATCCTTCTCCCACTCCATGTCTCTTATAGCTTCATCATCAGTGGAGTGGTACACTCTGATCTTCCATCCTTTCTTCTTTCAGCTTTAGCAACTAGTCAGCTCACCAGTATCGCTGTGATTGAACAATTTTCAGAGCTGAATTGTTCTTTTTATATAACAGGGCTCATAAGTGAATTTTTGTTTAGTGTTTTAACAAATTTTTTGTATGTTACATTACTACTGTGATTATTTGTTCATATAGTCGTCACTTTCTGAAAGCATATGCATATGAAGTGATATGTTCAACGGTTTTGCCATAACCACAAGCTGTTCCAAAATTTTAATTATGACTGTTCAGCACAGATGGTTTGAGTCAAGAAATCCAGATAATTATTCTCATAGTTTGTGACAAGATAGTAATATTATTAATTTCAATTTATGGACAAAATCATATGCTCAGAAATATGAGAATACTGTTTAGTCAACATTAAGAAGGAGCACTTTTTAAGTTAGAGTAAAAAATAAAGGAGTAATTTTATACATGACTGGATTCCTTACTCAGTGACTTTTCATACATTAGATAAATATCAATTTTCTATCCTCTACATCTCTGAAACTAATCTGTCCAAGATATATTTGGAATCAGTATTTCATGTGGCTAAAATTCCACTCACACTGAGAAGGGAAAAGCAGCGGTAAAATAAAGCTGTAATCAACATGGAGCCTGGTCTGAACAGCAGTGTGCCTCACTAAACATGGACCTATTGAAAGTGACACACACTTGTAACTTAAGAACTGTACCCTCACTATTGGTCAACAAATATGAACAACAGCCACTAACACAGATCATATTAAAAATGAACAGAGTATCAAACCACATAACTCTACATCTCAAGACTTACCTGCAGAGCCACCAAGGATAATTTAGGGATAATTTATGTTCTGCTTGTTGTTTTGTTAGGAGACTCTTGTAAAGAGGTAGCTATGGGGAATAGTTCTTCCAGTGAACAATACATTTTAACGTCTATAGTAGGGATGCATATAGGGTGATTAGACAACATTGTGACTTGGCAGTTTGGCCCGGTGGAGAGGACATGATATCATTGCTCAGGTAACACCAATGATGAGCTGGTTTCTCCTCCCATGCAACCAACAGGTTTGCCACATCACCAGTAAACAATAGTACATAATGTCCAGTATCAGTTGCATCCTTGTTTCACAGCTCTGATTGGGAAGTGTAGCATTTTTGAGTGATGTAGTGTTCTGCAGTCATCAGCTGTCATTGTCAAGTACTGGTTTAAGATTAATGCTGTTTTAGTAGCAGTGTGATATGTGTCAACACTAAAAGAGGTTGGCCCAATAAAATATCTGCTGGCATCAAAGGTATTGAGGATTACAAGGAAAATACCAATCTGCAGACGAGGTGGCAAACGCATGTGCTTTGTGTGCAAGTATCTGAACTGAAATACAATTTGGGGGTACATGTTTTGTTATTTTAAGAATCATGGACAGCACAACAAGTACACTCAACATTTGTAGTCTGTGGTGCTAGTAACTGGAACAGAGGACGAAGATATTCACGAACTTGGCTTCCACCACAAACAGTTTTCATTTCATAAGTTTACTGCCAACAGAAATGACATAATGGCCAGGAGTGCTAGTATTTGCATTGGCAGTGAGCATTTCATTCAAATTCATCGCGTTGCTTAGCAAGATATGGGATTATGTATGTCACACGTTGACAATAGGATGGGCAGACTGCTCAAAAGAACAACAAAAATACTCAAAGCGAAGGATAATACTCCTTGAAGTTGGCTCAGGTCGTGGCTTCATTCCAAACAGTCTATTGCTCTATCTTTCTATCTTTCTGGGAAGCAAGGCAACTACATAAAATAGTTCATATTACAGATTTCACAGAATGGATATCTAATTTTCTGCTCTGAAATATTTTCCTGAATTCAGCAACAGTAATGGACAATTTGCCATTGTACTCTGTTGTGTTAGATAAAGCTCAGACAATGTAGCTGACAACAGGTATGGCATGGCATGGTGTGTACATGTCAGCAACAACAATCCCCTCCACTCATTACAAAATGAACTGTCAAAAGTCACAAGTTATTTTCATCATGTGCAATAAAAAGTTTCACTCATGCCAGTTCCTGTTTTGCTCATGAATGCCACACAGAAAACAGATTTCTCCACACATTTCTGTACCTGTCCATATTTTTGAGATGAAGTGGAAAGAACAATACCAAAGCAGGAAAGTAAGTACTAGAAAAGCTCATTCTCTGTTAATTTTGCGGTACTTGATAAACAGCCTTGCTTTAATGTCACTGTTCTCCAAGCCTATATATTTCAACATGGTCTCAATTTTTATTAGATCCAGCAATGTGCAATTTAGGTGTGTCTACTCCCAAATTTATTATTTCCCTGCTTGCACGCCCGGCCCTGTAATTAACAGAAAAAGAGGAAACAGAGCAAAAGTTATAGAGGCCTTCCTGAAATACAAATACGAAATGACCATTTGGGTTTTAACACACAAAATCTGATACTACAAGTATGTGGATGGAACAATGACACAAAAATAGACCACAATGTGTGTACTGCAAGTTGCCTTTCATTGTATTATCTTGCATAGCAGAACATTGTTCCTAAATTCATTCATAGTAAACATACACATGTCTTAAATTGGTAAGTAATTAATATGTATTTGATGTCAATAATGAGTCTTTTATGTAATGAGAAAGTGATAACAGGTGTTGGACCCACACAAATGATAGCCAACTTTTACTCATGTGGTTGTGGAGTTATGTACAACAGTTGTGATGCTGCTGTGGAAACATATAATACAGGATATGAATTAAATGTTAGATGAACTGCACAAAGATATCATTAAAAACTATGCAAGATTGTTAGAGAATACTAAGCAATTTCTGAATGATTGATGAAAAGTGAAGGAATTTTAGACAACAGAAGTAAATAATACTGTTTATCTTGCTCCCACAAACCTGAATACAATAGCTGCAGTCACACCATAATGCAGACAGAAAACAAAAACCCAGGTACACTGCTCCAAGATTTGTGCAGTACTGCAAGAAATCACTTAAGGAAGGGACTGACAATGTCATAACTGCAATCAGAAATTATGTATATCACAATGAGAGTAGGCTAGCAACACTAAAAAATTACTAGAAAATAGTTTGTTATGAACTGTTTTTATTATCATCTTTCCTCAGACATGATCTGATGGAAAACTCTCGTATTAATCAAATAAAAAATGTAAATGTTGTGTGACGAGGGCCTCCCGTCAGGTAGACTGTTCATCGGGTGCAAGTCTTTTGATTTGAGGCCACTTTGGCGACATGCGCATCAATGGGTATGAAATGGTGATGATTAGGACAACACAACACCCAGTTCCTGAGCGGAAAAAATCTCGGACCAAGCCGGGAATTGAACCCGGGCCGTTAGGCCGGGAACACACTTGGCGTTTTTGTCCAATTGGAATTTTTACCGTCGCCTCTAACATTAATGTAGCGTTCACACACTGAGCAGTAAAAATACCAATGCCACATCAGTCGATCACTGACCACCGTGCAACAAGTGTCTATTTAATTGTCGCGCTGATCACTCAGCTTCCAGGGCCGGACGTATTAATCAAAAAACAGTAGCAACAAACAGAAAATTCAAGAATATTTGCAGGAGATATCAGCACATCACATCTCTCATGACAACAAGTTGTATGAAGGACATTTAAGCAGAAACAGACTACATGGAAGGTATAGGAGGTAAGACTCTGCTATGCAAAGGGACATTACAACTAATCACCAGTAATGTTCAAAAAACAAAAGTACAAGGTACAGTGACAACGTCCACAGCTGAAACACTATCGACCTCAAAAGTAGATGGGCTAGTCACAGAAGCATTACCGCCACCTCCAACAGCAGAAGAAGAATCACTATCAACAACAGTAGCAGATTCACTATTACCCATAGCAGCAGTAGAGATTATCAGCACTATTAACAGAGCCACAGATACAGAGCATTCTCTACCAGCAATAGCAGTAACAGAGTCATGGCTATCTGCAAATGTGCCAAGCCTCATAATAATAATAATAATAATAATAATAATAACCCTATGACCATCCACAATGGTAACGACACTGCTAGCCACACGGAAAATGATTTAAATCCAAATAGAGGTGTTTTGAAGGATATGCTTCCTGCAACCACTCTAGAAGGAAAACAAAGACAGAGGATGAGATGGTCAGATGAAGTTAACTGACACCTCATGTTCTGTTATTACCAAGCAACAAACTTAGGAACCAACACAACTGGATACAGATCACAAGTATACACAATATTTATTACCAGATACCCAGAATTAAATTTTTTAACAGAACAACGACTAGCTGATCAGATCCATGTAATAATAAAAAATAACAGGATACCCCAGTCAGAATTAGAAAACATCAAACAACAAGTACAACAAATACTGGAACAAAATAATGTGCAATCAGAAGAAGAAGAAAATACAGTAATGGACTCAAACATCCCAGAGCAAACAAACAAAGAACAACACACATCAATTAAACAATCAGAGGAAAACGAAATCTTAAGACAGCCACCAGAACAAGCACAAATAGAACACGAAGTGATGCACATGTTAGATATAGAAGAAAAATTTCAGTTGACATATATAGAATACAAAGACACAAATACAGACATTAGACCATCCTTGCATAAACCACCAAATAACCCACAAGTCGAAGCAACAATAACAACTATCAACACAATCATACACAACAAAATAAATGGAAATACAACTGTGGAAGAGTTACAACTACTGGTTTATATAGGAACACTCACTACACTAAATATACACACTAGGCAGAGATAAGACATGAAATATCAGACAAAAAACGAAAAAGGTTAGGTAAAATCTCACAACAAGAAGCGATAGAGCAATTAGATGAAAAGAAGCAGAAATGACAAGCGTTGGCCAAATGACTTAGAAGATATAAAAAAAGTGAAAATAGAAGGAAACAAAACCAAACATTCAACACAAACCAAAAGAAATTTTACCAGACAATACATAACACATACATTAAAATAGACAATCCACCAAACATAACAGACATGTAACACTTCTGGAGCAACATATGGTGGTCAAACCCGGTACAACATAACAGACATGCACGGTGGATACAAGCAGAAACAGACACATACAAGATGATACCACAAATGCCTGAAGTGATAATTTTGCAACATGAAGTCACCCGAGCAATTAATTCTACGCACAACTGGAAAGCCCCTGGAAAAGATAAAATAGCAAATTTCTGGCTAAAGAAGTTCACCTCAACACATTCACATCTAACTAAATTATTTAACAGTTACATTGCAGACCTATACACAGTCCCTGATACACTTACACAAGGAATAACTTATTTGAAACCTAAAGATCAAGCAGACACAGCAAACCCAGCAAAATATCGCCCCATAACATGCCTACCAACAATATACAAAATATTAACTTCAGTCATTACACAGAAATTAATGACACATACAACACAGAACAAAATTATAAATGAAGAACAAAAAGGCTGCTGCAAAGGAGCACAAGGATGTAAAGAGCAACTGATAATAGATGCAGAGGTGACATATCAAACTAAAATGAAACAAAGGTTGCTACACTACGCATACATTGATTACCAAAAAGCTTTTGATAGTGTACCCCACTCATGGTTACTACAAATATTGGAAATATACAAAGTAGATCCTAAATTGATACAGTTTCTAAACATAGTAATGAAAAATTGGAAAACCACACTTAATATCCAAACAAATTCAAATAATATCACATCACAGCCAATACAGATTAAGTGTGGAATATACCAAGGAGACTTATTAAGTCCTTTCTGGTTCTGCCTTGCTCTGGACCCACTATCCAACATGCTAAATAATACAAATTATGGATATAATATTACTGGAACATACCAACATAAAATCACACATTTGCTATAAATGGATGATCTAAAACTACTGGCAGCAACAAATCAACAACTCAACCAATTACAAAGATAACAGAAGTATTCAGCAATGATATAAATATGGCTTTTGGAACAGACAAATGTAAGAAAAATAGCATAGTCAAGGGAAAACACACTAAACAAGAAAATTACATATTGGATAACCACAGTGACTGCATAGGAGCGATGGAAAAAACAGATGCGTATAAAAAATAGGAATAGATAATACAAATATTAAAGAAGAACTAAAAGAAAAATATAGACAAAGACTAACAAAAATACTGAATACAGAATTGACAGCAAGAAACAAGACAAAAGCTATAAATACTTATGCTATACCAATATTGACCTACTCATTTGGAGTAGTGAAATGGAGTAACACAGACCTAGAAGCACTCAATACACTTACACGATCACAATGCCACAAATATAGAATACATCACATACATTCAGCAACAGAAAGATTCAAATTAAGCAGAAAGGAAGGGGGAAGGGGATTTAGCGACATAAAAAAAACCTACATTATGGACAGGTAGACAATTTAAGAAAATTCTTTATAGAGCGAGCAGAAACTAGCAAAATACACAAATCAATCACTCAATAAATACATCGGCTACACCATTGCAATTTCATAACCACTTCTACAACCCTTTAGATCACATAACATCAACAGATACGAAGAAAGTAAATTGGAAAAAGAAAACACTACATGGCAAGCACCCATATCATCTTACACAGCCACACATCGATCAAGATGCATCCAACACTTGGCTAAGAAAAGCCAATATATACAGTGAGACGGAAGGATTCATGATTGCAATACAGGATCAAACAATAAACACCAGATATTACAGCAAGCATATTATTAAAGATCCCAATACCACTACAGATAAATGCAGACTTTGCAAACAATAAATAGAAACAGTAGATCACATCACAAGCGGATGTACAATACTAGCAAATACAGAATACACCAGAAGACATGACAATGTAGCAAAAATAATACATCAACAACTTGCCATACAACATAAACTAATAAAACAACACATTCCCACATACAAGTATGCACCACAAAATGTACTGGAGAATGATGAATACAAATTATACTGGAACAGAACCATTATAACAGATAAAACAACACCACATAACAAACCTGACATCATACTCACCAATAAAAAGAAGAAATTAACACAACTAATCGAAATATCCATATCCAATAGAACAAATATACAGAAGATAACAGGAGAAAAACTCCAACTGGCTGAGGAAGTCAAGGACATGTGGCATCAGGATAAAGTTGACATTATACCAATTATACTATCAACTACAAGAGTCATACCACACAATATCCAGCAGTACATCGATGCAATACAGCCTCATCCAAACATACACTCCTGGAAATGGAAACAAGAACACATTGACACCGGTGTGTCAGACCCACCATAGTTGCTCCGGACACTGCGAGAGGGCTGTACAAGCAATGATCACACGCACGGCACAGCAGACACACCAGGAACCGCGGTGTTGGCCGTCGAATGGCGCTAGCTGCGCGGCATTTGTGCACCGTCGCCGTCAGTGTCAGCCAGTTTGCCGTGGCATACGGAGCTCCATCGCAGTCTTTAACACTGGTAGCATGCCGCGACAGCATGGACGTGAACCGTATGTGCAGTTGACGGACTTTGAGCCAGGGCGAATGGTGGGCATGCGGGAGGCCGGGTGGACGTACCGCCGAATTGCTCAACACGTGGGGCGTGAGGTCTCCACAGTACATCGATGTTGTCGCCAGTGGTCGGCGGAAGGTGCACGTGCCCGTCGACCTGGGACCGGACCGCAGCGACGCACGGATGCACGCCAAGACCGTAGGATCCTACGCAGTGCCGTAGGGGACCGCACCGCCACTTCCCAGCAAATTAGGGACACTGTTGCTCCTGGGGTATCGGCGAGGACCATTCGCAACCGTCTCCATGAAGCTGGGCTACGGTCCCGCACACCGTTAGGCCGTCTTCCGCTCACGCCCCAACATCGTGCAGCCCGCCTCCAGTGGTGTCGCGACAGGCGTGAATGGAGGGACGAATGGAGACGTGTCGTCTTCAGCGATGAGAGTCGCTTCTGCCTTGGTGCCAATGATGGTCGTATGCGTGTTTGGCGCCGTGCAGGTGAGCGCCACAATCAGGACTGCATACGACCGAGGCACACAGGGCCAACACCCGGCATCATGGTGTGGGGAGCGATCTCCTACACTGGCCGTACACCACTGGTGATCGTCGAGGGGACACTGAATAGTGCACGGTACATCCAAACCGTCATCGAACCCATCGTTCTACCATTCCTAGACCGGCAAGGGAACTTGCTGTTCCAACAGGACAATGCACGTCCGCATGTATCCCGTGCCACCCAACGTGCTCTAGAAGGTGTAAGTCAACTACCCTGGCCAGCAAGATCTCCGGATCTGTCCCCCATTGAGCATGTTTGGGACTGGATGAAGCGTCGTCTCACGCGGTCTGCACGTCCAGCACGAACGCTGGTCCAACTGAGGCGCCAGGTGGAAATGGCATGGCAAGCCGTTCCACAGGACTACATCCAGCATCTCTACGATCGTCTCCATGGGAGAATAGCAGCCTGCATTGCTGCGAAAGGTGGATGTACACTGTACTAGTGCCGACATTGTGCATGCTCTGTTGCCTGTGTCCATGTGCCTGTGGTTCTGTCAGTGTGATCATGTGATGTATCTGACCCCAGGAATGTGTCAATAAAGTTTCCCCTTCCTGGGACAATGAATTCACGGTGTTCTTATTTCAATTTCCAGGAGTGTATATATATATATATATATATATATATATATATATATATATATATATATATAACAGAGGGAAACATTCCACGTGGAACAGAAATCTGTAATTATTGATACATGTTCAATTACCCGAAAGTTCCTAAATGCAATGTAACATATACTGTACAGTTAAAAGGAAGTCATGCTTGATCAAGGTCTGCGTCACTTTCCATTTTTAACCAGACATAACATCTGAGAAAGGAAAGAATAATAATAATAATAATAATAATAATAATGATAATACTCAGCAGCAACAGCCAAGACAGAAAGAGGGATAGTAAATGAAATAACTCCCTGGTCCATAGATACGAGGGACCAGGATTTTTCTTTTTTTTTCTCATGGGTGGGAGGAAAGCAGTATAGCTAATGATATAAATAGTTCCATCATGAAATGTTAGCAACAAAATTTTCTGTGCTAAAGTAAATTAGTGGAGACTGAAATTTATGGTAACTGAGTGACCAAAACAGGAATTCCAGGGTACAAAAGCAGCAAAATACACCATATCTCACTGAAAATGTTCAGAAATATCTTTAAAATAGCAGCTATAGTTACAGAGAGAGAACTGTTTGTGATTAGGTCTCTTTCGATTATCTCTCTCCTTCAGATAAACAGTTTTCTAAAAGAATTAGATGTGGTTCTATGTAAGGATGCCAATGATTTTTTTGAAAATTGCAGCATCAAGGAGACACTAGACTGCAGTGAAATTTATTTTACAGTCTAGGTATGTGACAACACACAAATTGTGGGAATTACAGAACTGTATAGGCGCCCTGAGCATGAGAATCCTGTATAGTGTGTAGCCGTCACATTCTCCAATCAGAGGCTCTAAAAGTGGCTTTGATGTGCTGTTGAGGAACACTGTTATGTGGTTCATACACATATCAACATAATATCAACAATGGTTGCAGGAGGAATAGAATGACAAATTGCTGACTGACCATATCCCAGATATGTTTGGTGATTAACATGCCAAGCAAACATGCACGCCAGGGAAACAGTGGTACCTGTCATTCTTCGAAGGAGGCTTCCACATTCCTCATCACATGTGGCCAGGCACTGTCCTGCTGAAATATCTACACCTACAAACATACTTTGCAGTGCATACCTTGTACCACTGCTACTCATTTCCTTTCCTGTTTCACACGCAAATAGAGTGAGGGAATAACGATTAACTATATGACTCCATACAACCCCTAATTTCTCATGTCTATTTTTGTGGTCCTTATGCAAAATGTAAATTGGCAGCAGTAGAATCATTCAGCATTGAGCTTGAAATGTCAGTTCTCTCAATCTTCTCAGCAGTATTCCTTGAAACAAATGTCGTCTTCCCTCCAGTGATTCCCATTTGAGTTCCTGAAGCACCTCCATAATATCTGCATGTTGTTTGAACCTACCAGAAACAAACCTAGCAGTCAGCCTCTGAATTACTTCAATATCTTCCTTTACTATGACCTGGTGGGGATACCAAACATTCAAGCAGTAGTCAAGTATGCACCACACTAGTGTTCTATACGCCGTCTCCTTTACGAATGAACCAAACTTTCCTAACATTCTCCCAATAAACCAAAGTTGGCCATTCGCCTTCCATTCTACAATCCTTATTTGCTTGTCCTATTTCATATTGTTTTGCAATGTTATTCCTACATATTTAATAGACTTGACCATGTCAGCCGGCATGCTACTAATGCTGTATTCGAACATTATGGGTTCATTTTCCCCATTTATCTGCATTAATTAATGTTTTTCTACATTTAGAGGTAGCTGCCATTCAACACACCAACTAGAAATTTTGTCTAAGTCATCTTGTGTCCTCCAACAATCACTCAATGACAACTCCTTCCCATACACCACAGCATCATGAGAAAACAGCCAGAGATTGCTGCTCACCCTGTACGTCAGATCATTTATGTTTACAGAGGGTACTATCAGTCCTGTCACACTTCCCTGAGGCACTCCTGATGATACCCTTGTCTCTGATGAACATTTGGCTTTGAGGACAATGAACTGGCTTCTATTACTTAAGAAGCCTTCAGGCCCCTCACATATGTGGGAACCTATTCCATATGCTTGTTAACAGTCTGCAGTGTTGAACCCCATCAAATGCTTTTGGGAAATCTAGGAATATGGAATCTGCCTGTTGCCCTTCATCCATAGTTCACAGGATGTCAGGTGAGAAAAGGAAAAGCTGAGTTTTGGTTGATTGATGCTTTCTAAAACAGTGCTGATTTGTGGACAGAAGCTTTTCCAGCTCAAGAAAATTTATTATTTTTGAATTAAGAATATGTTGGAGAACTGTGCAGCAAACTGATGTTATGGGTACTGGTCTGTGATTTTGCAGATTCTTTCCTTTACTCTTCCTGTATACAGGAGTGATCTGAGTTTTTTCCACGCACTTGGGATTTTGTGCACTGGGCGAGAGATTTGGGATAAATGAGAGCTAAGTAAGGGGCTAATGCCATAGAGTATTCTTTGTAAAATCGAATAAGAACTCTATCTGGACGTGGTGACTTATTTATTTTCAACTCTTTCAGTCATTTCTCTACTGCACGTATGCCTATTACTATGTCCTTCATAATCGGAGTCTCTGTGATGATCAAACAATGGTGTGTTTGTATGATTCTGTTGCATGAACAATTTCTTAAACATGAAATTTAAAACTTCGGCTTTCTTTTTGCTATCTTCTATGCTACACCAGACTGATCAGTGAGTGACTGAATAAAAGCCTTTGACCTGCTTGGTGATTTTACAAGGACCATAATTTTCTTGGGATCTCTGTCAGATCTTTTTCTAAGGTATGATGGCAGTAGTCATTGCGTGCTTTGTGCGCCAATCTTTTTACAGACACACAAATCTCTACTAACCTTTTCCTGTGGTCAGTTGTGCATTCTCTTTTGAACTGGGAGTGTGACAGCCTTTGCTTCCTCATCATTTTCTGAATTTTGTTGTTAAACCATAATGAATCTTGTCCATCCTTAATCCATTTACTCAGCACCTATATCTCCAAAGCATGGTTTACAACCCATTTCAACTTTGCCCATACTTACTCTACATCCTTCATACTGGGAATAAATGATGTTAATTAATTGTTTAAATGGGATGCTACTAACTGCCTATCTTCTCTTCCAGCAAAAATATTCTCCTACTCTTCTTGACTGATTTATTAACTTTAGCAACCATTGTCCCTATGATGACATCATGATCTCTAATCCACGTCTCTATACCGACAGTTTCACTAAGGTCAGTCCTGTTTGTAGTTACAAGGTCTAAAATATTTCCTTTGCATTTGAGCTGTCGAACTAGCTTCTCAAGGCAGTTTTTATAAAATGTGTTAAAAAGTATTTTTCAGACTGTCTGTTCATAACTCCTGCAATAAATTCACAGATATCCCACTAGGCTGAAGTTGCCTCTAACTAATATTACATGATCTGGGTATTTCTGTGGTACTAGCTATGGAATTTAACAACATAACAATGAAAACCATCAATTATTGACAAAATTATTTAATTGGTTAGAGGAGGCTTTTCTTCTCATCCTGTACGGTAAGTCTACCCTGATCTGCAGTTCTGAGTGACTCTCCCAAAATCTACCGCTTTTCCTAGATCTCTCCAGTCCTTTTCCTTCACCCTACTTCCTTCCCCTTCAACCCTTCAGCCTGAAGAAGAAGCCACTGGCTCCAAAAGCTTACCAATTACAACAGTCTTTTAAGTGTGTGTTCTGCTGCCACTTGGTATCCATCCAATTAAATGACTATAGAATTTCTTTGAATGGCACTAAAACAGTCACAGCAGAATAGGTAGACAGTAAAAACATCCAATAGACAACCCATGAATCTCTAAACATCTCAGAGCTTCATACTTCAGGTTTCAGCCAGCTCTTCATACCAATAATAATTTGAACATGACACTTTCCCTGGAGGTCAGTAAATTAGGGAATTTTGTTATGAATACTTCAACAATTTACTGACAAAATTTTGACAGTCAAAGTGTCATTACTCTGAACATGCTCTGATTCCACTGTCTACATGTTGACTGGTGATTGTTCATCAGAGTACCTCAAACTACCACCTAGCCTAATAAACCCCCATGCACGATCTAAAAGTACACTGCTACCTGAGTAGTTGATTCCTTTATGTAGTGCACCCGTCACCTACAATTCTCCACCCGATAATGAAGGTCCAGAAATATGCAACCAAGACTGGCTACCTTTGGTTGAGACCCTCTGCTCATCTCCAAACCAAAGGATCCTAATCACCCTGGGAACAATGCTGCAAACTGCAAGCTTTGCTTACATACCCTATGTGTGAGGCCAGCAGCCTTCACCACTTCTGCCAGCTTGTAACACAAGCAACAGGCACCATTGGTGCTGATGAGAGTCACACCTTACAGACAACTATACCCTGCATGCTTGCCAGCCACATGCAAGGCCTCCTCCATATCTCAGATGAGATCCCAAGGTAGACAAAGAGTGCACATTGGTTTTCTTTCCAACACTGAACACTATTTCCCTGTGAGACTCCATAACATGCCTAACATTGGAGCCACTGATAACTAGCATGCCACTCCCCCCCTCCCCCTCCCACCCCCCATGTGCCTGCTCGGACCCCGCTGAAAGTGTGGCCGCCTGTCCCCTCATAGGGTGAATGGATGAGGCCAAATGGCCAGCCTCCAGATTGGCCCTAGGGCTCAAGTACTGCAAATGCGTCACCATCTGTCACTCATCCTGTGGTGAGAGCAGAGCCACCATGTTAGGTACACTGGAAGGTGTTTCAGTAGCAAAACCTGTGGGTAAAACAAGTGAAAGGCAAGATGTTCCATGCAACCTGCTATATTCTCCGCCACCACCACAACCACCCAAGGCAGCAGCCTGAAGATGGCTCATCACAGCCGAAAGTGCCTTCAGCTCTTCATGAAATGCAGCCAGCTCCTCCTGCATCCACACAGTGAGTACATATCCTATCCATCGCAGCATGACTAACTTAAGAAATAAACTATAAAAGCTCACTGCTGCTTTCCTGATGCATCACCAATTGAGGCTGATGCATTAATAAGCTATGTAGCTAACTGTTCAGAATAAATGACTTCTGTGCTACAGACTGCCTGACATTACACTTTACAGTTATTAAAACACAAGGGTACACCTCTTAAATATAAAACCATGCGCAGAATTCTAGAAATATGCTACTAATAAAACACAGAGAAAGCTAAATACGTAACTTGCTGCTCTGTAGGCATGTAACAGGGAACAGTTGAACCCTGACTGATTGACTGACTGAGTAGGCTCAAAAAACTATGGACTGTGGAGATGCCTGCAAGAGGCTTCAGACTCTAAAACTTTTCTGATGTAGCACTTGCTGTTCAAATTACCCTCAATATGTACGAGGCAATATTGCATGCTATAGCCAACAGCATCTTAAAACTTCACACTTGGTGTTTACCCTTTAAGCTGCTCAACAATGCAGTCAGTACAGTTGTGCTCACAATGGTAGCATCTAACATGTACACAGCCCTCATTGTAGGAGTTGAAGCATGACACCACATTTTGCCATTCAGCATGTTGATGGCCAGCATTTATATGCCCATTACAGTCTGAAGTATTGGTGATTTCTGGTCAATGGAAGCCGATGCGGTGGCATGCATTCCATCAGTTTATCGCTCGGCTGACGGCATTAACCACTGAGGCACATGTGTCCACACCCTTTGCAGTGCTCCAACATTAAGCCAACACCAGGGACAAGGCTGTTCTGTCAGTTATGGGCATATGGTTAATATGACAGTCATCCCATGCTGTCATCACATTGTGTGGTCCAGCATCTGTAAGTCGCTGTGTCTTCTATCCACTGGTTCCACATACAATCTGTCACTTTCCTGGAGATCAGTCATCCTGTCCTGTTTGACCTTGTTCACATGCTGATATGGTGTCCTTTGATGTCAATGATGCATACCAACACTTGCTCGCACATTTCCACATCGTTTGATGGCTCTGCACCGACGGAGTATGGTGTGGCATTGATCTGTCCAGTCTCACAGAAGAGGGTGCTGCTGGGTCTATATGCAAGCTACCTCTCTGCAATGTTAATCACTTATTATGGTTCCACTGTTCCTCACAACCTCCAATTTTGGAGTGATTCACGCCATTCATTCTCAGTGCTGGAATTTTCACAAACAGTAGTGTAGGAGCAGAATGTGATCTAAATACAGAGGGCAACAATGAGATAATTATTTAATGAAAGTGGTTTATTCTCATGGTTTTTAGCACATGACAAAGAAAGGCCACATTGCCCACCATTTCTTTGAAATTAATAATCACTTAAAGAGTACTGTTCTTATTAATTTTAATAGTAGTGTAGTAAGTATATTTCATTTAATAGTCTAAAGCTGAAATTTATGGGCAGTTGTTGCAATGGTTAAGTATATATTTTAACAATTATGACAAGCTCTACTTTCTGTGAAAGAACCTTTTGGATTTTAAAAAAGACTGAGTGAGATGGAGCTTTAGGTATCATTTAGAGAGGTTGTTATTAAGTTCTTGAGAACTGTAAAGGACCCACTTTGTATTTCTCTTGTAGCCAACATGATAGAAAACTTTGAGAAGTTACTGTTTGACATGCTTCTGTATTCACTTTTTGAACTCACCTATTTTTTCCCCTCAGATTTTGGATGACTTTACCGAAGAACAAGATGATCTCACTCATCAAGACATCAAAATGGACAGATGATAGAGCTGATGCAAAATAAGGTGACACTTGCACAGAAACACATTTTTACCTTTATTATTGGATGAGTCTACCCCATTGTTCTGAGGGGGCAGCTTTCTCAGCTGCTTCTTGCCTGTTGATCTGCGCACTTCAAGCGCGTTGATAATAATGTTGTGTGAGGGTGTCTGGTTAGGTTGTTGTATTTTAGGTGTACAGGTTCGTTTGTTTCTATTTGCCAGTACTCAGGAGCTAGGTTTTACATGGGATATGATTATTATTCTAAGCTCTATATCTGTATCTAGGTGAACTGGTACTTCCTTTCCTGTTGCTTACACAGTCAGAAGCTAGTTGCTACAAGGTTGTGCCTGTTTTATTTCTTAATTGTAATTTAGTTTAGTTTTAATTCTGTTCGCTTGTTCTGTTATGAATGCACTGTGATATTGTGTCATGTCATTATACCACTCTCCATTGCCTACTACGGGGATCCTCAAACTTTTTCTTCTGCTCCCCTTCTGAAACATAATTTATTTTGCCCCCATCTCATTTTTCCTTCCTCAACACTTCTCACACTTCACAAAAAATGACTAATGGTGGCTATTTACTTCCGTCCATTTATTGTAATTATCAGATAGAACAATAATAGTATCAACAACTTCGAGCACATGATAGTTAAATATTTTTTTTTTAATTATCATACATTTGCATTATTCAGAGATGGTGACAGTCAACAATTACAATTAGTTTATAAATAACCATTGCTGTATGTGCAGACACTGAAAGTGTGCAAATTTGTGTATTTCTCTACATATATTTTTAAAAACTAGTTCACAAATTTTATCATTCAAAAAATAAAATAGACAGCAGTAAAAATGCACATGGTTAAAAGTTCGGAAATTTTCTGACATTTGTGCATATTTTGTGATGTTTGTGCTTGAGACTGCGAAGAGAGCAAATCCAATCTTGGTTGAATCTTTGAAACAGCAACTTGCAGATTCCCTTCCAGCTGCAGTCAAGACCAATGTTTCCTCTTGATTAATGCCATTGTGGAAAATGTTGACTCACACAAGTAATTTAATGTGAAGTATAACAACACATCCACTGCCGTTCTTGCTAAATTTGTTCATTGTGAGTCTGCAGCCAAAATTTTTCTAGTGTCTTTGGTTTAAATTCATTTCAAAGTGTTCAACTTGAGAGTTCTATTAGCTCCCCATTCTACTGTTTACAAGTGGTCGTGTATTGTTTAGAATGGATTGTGGAATCAGTCATACACAGATTAAGGTTCTGGAAATTTGTCTTCAAATTGTTGTCAAAGCATTTTGAAATGTAATACACCAATTCTACTAATTTCACTTACATCCAACTCGCTTTCCTTCGTGAAAACGTCCACACAAGAAAATATCTCAGAGTTACCCTTCTCCATCTAAGATAACCCAAGTCCACATTTTCTCTCAAATGCAAGCACCTGCTCACTTAGAATGATGATACTTTTATTTCAGCCTTGAAATGATATTCTAAGATCATTCAGTATGCACAAGATTTAGCATAAATACTGTCAATTCACCTGGACTCAGACTCTTCAGTGTTTGACTACTTATCTGAATGTGACTGTCTTATTTCACGAGAACTGACCTGTAGATCATGCCAGTAAGAATGCTGAGAAAAGTCATGAGTATGACTCTTGGCTGAAATATCATGGTATGCTGTGAAAATTTCAGACGTTACAATTAACTTGATGTTTATGTACCGTGGTTTTGTGATTATAACTAACTTCGCTGATACAAACAGAGAAAGATGCGGAAGAAGAATGTACTTTGATTAAATTCAAATCTTTTTCCTTATTAGAATCACATACTTTTGAAGGAGGAGACACACTCAGTGAATCATTTCCATGAAGTCTCTTGTTACTACAGTGAATTTATCCGTGGATATGGCGGAACTTGTATCACTTTATTTTAAATCTAGTTAACTATTTCCACTGAACATGCACTATAGTTCAACTTCTAGCTAACTCACTAACTACGAACTGACACTAGAAGCCTGGCTGAAATCAAGTGGACTTTCACAATGGCTATGATTAACAATCTATTTTTGCAGTCAGTCTTACAAGGAAGTGACTGCCACATCATCTAGCGGCTTATTGTCATTAGTGATTGTTAACTATTTGGTAAGCAGATAACTTTGTATGTAATCAGTGACAGGGGCTGTGTAATCAAATATTACTCATTACTTTTCTCAACATTCTTACTGGCAAGATCTACAGGTCAGTTCTCCTGAAATAAGACAGCAAATTAACAATGGATGAGCTTCCTAACTTGGTTTGTGTAAATGAGACATTGATGCTAGCAATATTTGTTGGCCAGAAGTCTTTTTCTTACATAATAAGAAATACAAATATTGCAAAGGAAACCAGCACCCCCCTCTACTATATTCTGCACACCCCGCTTTGAAGACGGCTGGTCTACTGGGTCAGTCTCCCGGTGTATCAGCTGGGTCATGATAAGTGCAAGGTTGGGTATTCACCAGAGATATTTTGTGCTATAATACATGCTGGGTATAAATGTTTGTATTTGGGTCATCTAGCAACCAGTGGTTTGGTGGTCATTAAGTCCTCCATGTCTGGTCTATTATTGAGGATGTGGTTTCCGTATACCCCCCCCCCCCCCCTCTTAGTTTTGCAAGTCTTTGCTATGAGAATGCTGAGTCTGTGATTTCATAAATGTCATTGTTTCACATGACAGATGGTAGTGTCATTATGCTTCATATCAGTCATATTTTAGTGAAGTAAAGTCTTTCAGCAACTTTTGTGACTTACCTCCCAGTGACCCAGCACCAGATTCATAGATGGGTCTTATGAAAACCTTATAAGAGTGCAAGACTCTACTGTTGGAACAACCATACAGTTCTTCTCATATTTGTGTGATAACATTTTCCTGTTTCCTCATCTCATTGAATGTATTTAAGATGTGTCTGTAGGTTTAGGTGTTTGTCTAGGTATATTCCAAGGTACTTTAGATGTTTTACAGTGTCACTAAGTAGCATAGGGTGACTCTGAAGCCTATGCCTGTACATTTTGCTATCTTTTGTTAGTTTTCAATGTTGCAATAGTACGGTTTTCCGCAGGGCTGGGTCATATCCTCCATTTGATCATCCAGTCTTCACGTTTGTCTAGATATATTTTTGTCTTGCACTTATAGTGTGTGTATGGAATTCTGTGTACCAAGAGGTTATCTCATCTGCATAAAGGACTACTTTTTCAACTTGGTAGTAACTGTTGGAATGTTATAAATGTACAGTATGTAGAGTAGTGGGGACATTATTGCCCCCTGAGGGAACATGTGCTTCTGGGGTGATTGCTTGTGATACGTCATCTTCCACAAGCACATTACACATTCATCTCATTATTTGTCTTCTGTTTAGTCATACTGCTATGGTCATGAGTCCTAGGGACATTAGAGTGTAGAGTAGCCTGTCATGTTTCAGTCAGTCGCATGCTTACTCAAGTGTCTAAGAATATTGCTATAGTAGTGTCAACTCTATACAAAACTACTGTGTCACCTGCAGCCATTTGTGCTTCGCACTTACAAGCTGACAATATTGCTGCCAGCTGTCAGGGATCTTCTTTCATCACATCTACTACAGAATGCACTGGCTTTTCTTGAAGCCTCTTGTGATGTCACTGGCCAGTTAATGAGAGGGCCGCAAGAGACTGGTTGTCCCTAAAGCCTGAGTGGATGAGAGGTTTGTTTATTCAGAGCAAGCCAGTTGGTTCACACTCACTAATATTTCCTATGACATCTTGTAGTGATATAAGTCTGTAAGAAAGTGGGTCTGTCCTCGGTTTCTTGGGTTTAGGGATTATTATGGTTTTGTTTTCCATCCATGTTCTGGGGATTGTTTCTGTTCTTAAGCAGTAATTGTACATTATGGATAGGATGGGAACTATAATGGAGATGGGAGCTTTCTGGAGGAGGTTTCTTCTGATGTCATTCAGCCCTGAAACAGTTTCTTCCAGGAATTACTGTGTCAGTAATTTCTGCATCTGAGTTTCTTTTTGTCAGTGCTGTGTCACCCTTAGTCTCTACTGTTAAGCTTGTCAGTGTATCAGGTAATTCAGCTTCTACTACGTATTGGAACGTGTCATCTAATCTGTTGTCTGTAAGGAAAGTACAGACAGCTTCTAGGACTTCTTTAAATGAGTCAAAATACACTCCTGGAAATTGAAATAAGAACACCGTGAATTCATTGTCCCAGGAAGGGGAAACTTTATTGACACATTCCTGGGGTCAGATACATCACATGATCACACTGACAGAACCACAGGCACATAGACACAGGCAACAGAGCATGCGCAATGTCGGCACTAGTACAGTGTATATCCACCTTTCGCAGCAATGCAGGCTGCTATTCTCCCATGGAGACGATCGTAGAGATGCTGGATGTAGTCCTGTGGAACGGCTTGCCATGCCATTTCCACCTGGCGCCTCAGTTGGACCAGCGTTCGTGCTGGACGTGCAGACCGCGTGAGACGACGCTTCATCCAGTCCCAAACATGCTCAATGGGGGACAGATCCGGAGATCTTGCTGGCCAGGGTAGTTGACTTACACCTTCTAGAGCATGTTGGGTGGCACAGGATACATGTGGATGTGCATTGTCCTGTTGGAACAGCAAGTTCCCTTGCCGGTCTAGGAATGGTAGAACGATGGGTTCGATGACGGTTTGGATGTACCGTGCACTATTCAGTGTCCCCTCGACGATCACCAGTGGTGTACGGCCAGTGTAGGAGATCGCTCCCCACACCATGATGCCGGGTGTTGGCCCTGTGTGCCTCGGTCGTATGCAGTCCTGATTGTGGCGCTCACCTGCACGGCGCCAAACACGCATACGACCATCATTGGCACCAAGGCAGAAGCGACTCTCATCGCTGAAGACGACACGTCTCCATTCGTCCCTCCATTCACGCCTGTCGCGACACCACTGGAGGCGGGCTGCACGATGTTGGGGCGTGAGCGGAAGACGGCCTAACGGTGTGCGGGACCGTAGCCCAGCTTCATGGAGACGGTTGCGAATGGTCCTCGCCGATACCCCAGGAGCAACAGTGTCCCTAATTTGCTGGGAAGTGGCGGTGCGGTCCCCTACGGCACTGCGTAGGATCCTACGGTCTTGGCGTGCATCCGTGCGTCGCTGCGGTCCGGTCCCAGGTCGACGGGCACGTGCACCTTCCGCCGACCACTGGCGACAACATCGATGTACTGTGGAGACCTCACGCCCCACGTGTTGAGCAATTCGGCGGTACGTCCACCCGGCCTCCCGCATGCCCACTATACGCCCTCGCTCAAAGTCCGTCAACTGCACACATGGTTCACGGCCACGCTGTCGCGGCATGCTACCAGCGTTAAAGACTGCGATGGAGCTCCGTATGCCACGGCAAACTAGCTGACACTGACGGCGGCGGTGCACAAATGCTGCGCAGCTAGCGCCATTCGACAGCCAACACCGCGGTTCCTGGTGTGTCCGCTGTGCCGTGCGTGTGATCATTGCTTGTACAGCCCTCTCGCAGTGTCCGGAGCAAGTATGGTGGGTCTGACACACCGGTGTCAATGTGTTCCTTTTTCCATTTCCAGGAGTGTAGTTTTTTGTGGTCAGTGCAGAGGTCTGTCTCTGGCAGGTGAATGTTTTAGACTTATTCCTAAGTTTCCTGCTATCTCTGTAATTCATTTATCTGCAACTGACCACCCAGTCTTTTATTTGTGTCCATATATAAGCTGCTTGGACTATGCACTGAGACAGTTCCACTGTCATTTGCAGTTGGGGTTATTAGTGTGTCTTATTTCTCAGTGAATTTTTTTTCCTCTTCTGCAGGAATTGTGGGCCTCCAGTGGTTTATCGCTTTTGTGAGATGACCTTGTCTAATGACTTTTGATGGCTCACTAAGTCATTATATCTAAGCATTAGGAGTGCTGTTTGTTCATCTAGTATGATACTTTTGCATTTTGTCCAATCTGCCTGCACTTATAACCGTATGGTATAAAGTGCAGAACGGAGTACGGACGGTCATGCTGCAGCAGTGGAGAATAAGACAGGAAGTGGTCGCTCATTATGGGGTCTCCAAAATGTGGTTCAGCCAGGCTGTCAGTTAGGTTCGAACTCTGAAGTATATCATCAGGGGTCGATGTGTTATTGGGGCCTTTGTAAGTCAGCTGGTCAAGTGGGAGTGTAACTAAGGGGTCAGTGGAGAAGATAATTTTATTTTTAGGTAATATTGACACACAGGTTGTCAGGGGACTGATACAATTTGTACAAGGCTGTTCTTTACTGAGCTGACATATTTTGTGTGCTTCGTATCAAGTCTTCTGGCATACCAGTATAATGGGATATCACTCTTGGTCACTTCACAGAGTCATACAACATTCAACTGATCAACAACAAAGCTATATTAGGTGCTTTAAGGAGAAGACAGGAAGGAAATATAAGGCAATAGGCACACATTTCCTGTGTAATAGATAGGTGTTTTCATGTTTATCTACCTGCATATTTATAAAAAAATCATTGTATGTATTTATGTATGTTCCACATCTCCTCCTAAACTACTGGATCAATTTCAACCAAACTTGGTACACCCACCACTAACTACCTGGAAAGAAGCTCTGTGGGTGTAAAAACAAAGTACTACCAAAGATGTAGGGGTCGGGTTGGGGGTGATGGTGAAAAGGGGGTAACATAAAAGCAAAGCTCAGGAAGGAGCAATTTCAAGCAAATTTTGTCTACACATAACTCATTATTTGTACAACTGTTTGTATAAAAATATTTGTTTGGGCTATACACTACATCCCCTGGGGTGGCGGGAAGAGTTAAGAGGCTGTGACATGAAAAGTATTTCATAACTAGCAACATTTATACCGAGTGCATAGTTTTCGGGTTCACTACACCCATTTGTGACAGTCTCAATCCCATTTCACCCCTAGGTGTGGGAGAAGAGGGGGGGCGGGTACGGAGGGACAAAGATAATGACATATCAACATATCTCTCTAATGCCTACCAATGTCTACCAAACTTAGCAGATATACAGTTTGCTGCCTGGAAAAAATTGCTGTGACAGCAAGACACCCCCAGTACTGCTATGGCTGAGGGTGGTGGTCAAATTGTGACAAAACTGTATGTAACAGAAAAAAATGAGGTCAGATATATATTCAGTGCCTGAGAAAGTCATGTGATGAAGCAGTTACTAACAGAAGTAGTTAACTGTTCTATAATTTATGCACATCTTGTATTAAATAGTGGAAAATTCATGAAACATAGAATATTACATTAAAAGATAGTTGTCACACAAAAAGTGAGCTGATCCAATACAGATTTAAGTTAGTTGTATGTAACCCAGCAAGGTGTTAACAGAACTTAAAGATACTGATAAACCATGCAATTATTAGTAAACAATAAGAGTAGATGAATGGTTCAGGTACTTAATAAAGCAATCTTAGATCATTATGGCAAAGCAGTTGAAGCATCAAACTCGTTGTTAGCTCTGAACAAATATTTGCATAGTTCAGCTAGTTAAAGCCAGAAAATTGAAAAGGCAGCTGACTGGATGGGTTCTTGGTACACTCATCTAACAAAGTAAAGGAGAGATGCGAATAATTTTGCTCCACATTAGATTACAAGAATATTGCGGGCATCATTGTACATAGAAATATAAAAATGAAGTACACAAGGAGATGGGTCACAAACCTGCCTGGATAGCCAAGCACATTATAACACTGCTTCTGAGACTCAGGAAGGCATGCAGATCCCAGACTGAATCCTCCAGGTGGACTGCTGAACATGGTCAGCGTGCTGGCCAGCTTGGATGTACCGATAGTTTTTAGGCCGTTCCCAACAACCAAATAAGTGAATACTGTGCTGGTATGCACATCCCACCTCAGTTACATGATTTGTAAATGTTTAGAAAACATGCACACACTTTAACATTGGTTAACACTAGATGCAAACAGATAGGGTACACAAATTCCATCCGAGGGGAAGGCTGGGTGACAGAAAGGGCATCTGGCCATCCTTTACCTCTAACATTGTCATGTCCAGTTATTAACATGCCAGTCCCATGAAGACACAGTATAAAAGCCAGTAAGAAGAAAAAAACTATGAGATGGGCACAACAGATGTAACAATGTCAAGGTAAAAACCAAAAATAACATACGAAAACAGTCAGGCAAACAAAACTCGCACCTATATTGACACTTTCAAGGATATATGAGAATTTACAGTATGCTAATAAGATACACAAAGTCTAGTTTGCACTAAAATTAAATTTCAGGTTCCAGTAACGTCTCCAAGAAATCAATGCATACAGGAAAGATTCTTATAGGCAAGGGGGCAGTACAGTATTGCTGGAGAAGGATGGCAAGAAATGAGGTCCGTAACATTCTTGGCTGACTTTATATTGAGGTAGTGGAAAAACTCACAAAAGATACCAGTAGCTTCAAAAATAAAAAAAAAAAATGAAGACTCTCTCCAGTGTCGTAGAAAGTATTTTCCCATTGCCAACAAATGAATTAAATGCAGCAAAAACAGCACACTCTAAATTACAAAAATATAGGGATGTCGACTGATTAACTACAAGTGTAGCAAAATGTTGTGTTTATTTATTAGTGAGATCTGTACGCAAATTTGATAAACTGACCTCTATAAAAGGATATTCCTAAACACCATTTAAAAGGTTGAGAGAGGAAAAATCTTGCAAATCATAGGCCAATTACACCTGTCTCGTATAAAAGAGTTGATACTTCATGAACAATATAATATTACATTTTAGAGAATAGAATAAACTACTCAATGATTCACATAATCGTTTTAGAACATGCTGGTCTACCAACACAGCGACAGCCAATTTTGTAGTTGACATAAGTGATATATTAGATGAGCTAGAAAAACAACTAAAGATTTCCTATAATTTTCTATGCCATTTGATAGTGTATTTTACAAGACACTAATAGGTAAACTAAACTGTTATGGTTCAGGGGCAAAGCAGCTGCCATCAAAATCATTTATGGGAAATACAGAGCAGTGTGTCGAAGAACAGCATTAAATGGTGATGGTACTGTAAGAATATGCTCTAATTTTCACTAGTGAAGTATGACGTTCCTCATGGATTAGTTATGGGACTCCTTTTCATCCTATAGGTAGACCTTAATATACCTTCAGATATACACTGGAGTGCCAAAGAAACTGGTTTAGGCATGTGTATTCATATACAGAGATATGTAAACAGGCAGAATATGGCGCTGTGGTCAGCAACATCTATATAAGACAATAAGTGTCTGTTGCAGTTGTTCGATCAGTTACTGCTGCTACTATGACAGGTTATCAAGATTTAAGTGAGTCTGAACATGGTGTTATAGTTGGCACATAGGTGAAGGGACACAGCATCTCCGAGGTGGCGATGATATGGGGATTTTCCTGTATGACAATTTCACAAGTGTACCATGGATATCAGGAACGTGGTGAAACATCAAATCTCTGACATTGCTGCAGCCAGGAAAAGATCCTGCAACAATGGGACCAATGGTGACTGAAAAGAATCATTCAGTGTGACATAAGTGCAACCCTTTTGCAAATTGCTGCAGATTTCAATGCTGGGCCATCAGCAAGTGTCAGCATGCAAACCATTCAATGAAACATCACCGATATGGGCTTTCGGAGCTGAAGGTCCACTTTTGTACACTTGATGATTGCATGACACAAAGCTTTATGCCTTGCCTGGGCCCGTCAACACCAACATTGGACTGTTGATGACTGGAAACATGTTGTCTGGTTGGATGAGTCTTGTTTCAAATTGTATTGTGCAGATGGACATGTAGGGGTATGAAGACAACATCATGAATCCGTTAACCCTGGATGTCAGCAGGAGTCTGTTCAAGCTAGTGGAGCTCTGTAATGTTATAGAGAGCGTGCAGTTGGAGTGATATGGGACCCCTGATATGTCCAGATATGACTCCGACAGGTGACACACACATAATCATCCTGTCTGATAACCTGCGTCCTTTCATGTCCATTGTGAATTCTGACAGACTTGGGCAATTCCAGCAGTACAGTGTCATGCCCCACATGTCCAGGACTGCTACAGAGTAGTTCCAAGAACACTCTTCTGAGTTTAAACACTTTCGTTGGATGCCAAACTCCCCAGACACGAACATTATCGAGTACATCTGGGATGCCTTGCAACGTGCTGTTGAGAAGAAATCTCCACCCTGCTTGTACTCTTGCAGATTTATGGACAGCCCTAGAGGATTCATGGTGTCAATTACATCCAGCATTACTTCAGACATTAGTCGAGTCCATGCCATATCATGCTGCGGCACTTCTGCGTGCTCGTGGGGGCCCTACATGATATTACGCAGGTGTACCAGTTTCTTTGGCTCTTAAGTGTATATGACAATGTAATAACGTGTGCAGATGATACCTCAGCCATGAAAAGAACTCAATAGAAGAACTAGGTTCAAAAGTTATTGTAAATTTGACAGAGGTTAACAAATATTTCAGTGAGCCCATCTTGATTTTATGTGCGGCATTCAGTAACACAACACTTTTTTTCTGATAGCAGTTTGGTTTTATTCAGGATTCCAAAATATACTATTCCCCACTCTTCTGGCTACAAAGCCCTATCTTTCAACATAATCTCCATTCAATGCGACGGCCTTAAACCACTTTACTGGGAGGATCTGTGTACCCACGACATGATACCAGTCTAAAGAGTGACATCAGGGCCAACATCTTGCTGCATTAATAACCTCCCCATCATCCACAAACTGCTTCCCATGAAGTGCATCCTTCATTGAGCCAGACAGGTGGAAGTTGGAAGGTGCGAGATCTGGGCATGGAGGAGGAGAAGTATGTTTGCACTTTGTGACAAAGAACAAGCTGAAGTCATTTCTCCAGTTTCCTGAGGGTAGCACAGTACACTTCCAAGTTGATCGATGCAACATGAGGGAGGACATCAAATAGAATAACCCCTTCAGTGTTCCAGAAGACTGTCACCATAATTTTTCAAGCCTAAGGTGTGGCTTTGAACTTTTTCTTCGGAGGAGAGGTTGTGTGGCACCACTCCATGAATTGCAGTATTGTTACTGGATCGAAGTGATGAATCCACGTTCCATCACCTGTGACGATGTTTGGCAGAAACTGTCTTGTTCAGCCTCATAATCCCAAAGCAGTTCTTCATTGTTGTTTATAGTCTTCTGTTACGTGGCAAGGAACCCAGCGGGCACAGTTTTAAAGAGACTGAAGTGGGAATATTCCACGATCTCCCACAACAAACCCCACATTTTTCAATATAAATTGGCTGAGAAAAAGTATGTTGAACTACTTACTGAAAACCCCCTCGGAAGTGCAAATAAGACAACATACACACATACATACAAATAAAACTGCAGAGATTAACAATATTTGTCTCGAGCTAGTTAGGTTGGCAGCACTGGGGCCTCATCTGTTTTACTAGTTAAAAATAGATAGTTTGAAGTGTATTTCAGATGTAAGTTCATTCCTTTATATCTCCTTCATCTCGGGAATTTAAGATTTCATGATCTGAGATTTTGTATTTAACTTATCACATAAAATCACATCACACATAGTATGCCAAATTTCTCTGATAGTAAACATTTCCAAACATCAAGTAGGCCTAATAGTTGTGGTAAGTTATGATGAAAAGTTACATTTTATTGTGGATACATTAGTAACTGAATAAGTTGAATTGACACTTATTGCAGTTAAGTTAGTGCTGAGTTCTTCTTTTAAGTGGAAATAACTAACTTCTTAGTTATATTGCATACACAAAGCAGTAACCAGTAGGCCCCAGTTTTGCAGCACAAACATAACAAATATTCCATTTTTAAGTGTTACAATGCATGAAAAATGTTGATGTTGTCATTGTGTAATCAGACAATGAGTGGTATGTGAATATTGTGAATTGGAGTTCCACTGTGGTGATTTTAGTGGGATATTTAATGGGAAACTCAACAAGGCCATAGGCTCTGCAAAAAATGACTAGAGAATTGCTGAACAGGAAGCAGATATGTACCCTTCAGGCTGAATTAGATTGCGCAAAATTTGAACTAGACAGGTTGAAGGGCGAAGAAACCATGGGAAGTTGACAACGATAACATGTAATTGGCAATATGGGACAGCTCTTCAACTTCTTTCACTAATTTTGAGCTATCAGTATACAGTTAAGTTTGACTTGTTGCCTGAAGTAGCAGGAAAAGTGTCTCATCCAGCTGTAAATCACAACAGAGGGCATCAGACTTCTAGCAAAGAAACTACATGTAAATCAGTAACAAAAGAGATTAGGAAGAAAATAGTCTTGCAGCTAAGCAATGGCCATGGCAGGAATGTTGGCCAGGTGGTACAGGATAAATTAGTAACAGGGTACCATGTCGCAAGTATTGTGAAGCCAAGAGCTATCCTTCGTCAGATGACGGAGGACATAGGAAATTTGGGTAAGCATTTTGAGAAAGAGGATCAAATCATAGCAGGTGGAGCAGGGAACAGCCCAGCTAAAAGCAGAAATTACAGCACTGAGAGTGTGCTGGATGGAAGAGGAGTAACAATTTCACACACAAGTATGAGTTTTGTGCAGAGCCTACACTGCCATGACCAGCCCTGGATCAACACTGCTGTGAGCCTTGTGAACAAGTAGCTGAGCAGGTTGCCGATGACTGATAAGAAATCTCATATAAGCCTTGTTGTGTCTGCTGCTAAAAGTCAGATAGGGGTATATACTAGACATGGCCTACACCTTGTAATACTTTGCCGCTGACCATAGTGGACAAGAGAGGACCTTTGTACCATGACCGCTATGACAGACATGTGCCCATTCTCAGAAGACACTGAAGTGTATGGTTCACACAAGAAGGACTGGTCTGTTTAAAGTCCGATGAATAGTGAGAAAGATTCAAACACTCCAATCAAATGCATGCAGCATGAAGAGGGCTGCTGAAGTGTTTACCTCATTTGGGAAGGAGTTGCCTTGCATAGTCTGATGGACACCATGAGGGGTGCTGGTAATCTACAGACATCTGCTGACATTTGGACAAAGAGAAAGCTTCCTGTTGTAAATGAGTTAGACTGTTGTTGGGTGGCTACAACAGAGGGTTTAGCCAAACACTCAAAACAATCCACCAGGAAGACTTCAGTTAATTCTTTGGAACTGTCTCAACATACAACACTTGAGAACTGACAGAAGTTCCCAAGTCACCCGGCAGCCGCTGCAAGATCATAAATTTTTGCCTTTCATGAAGACTGAGAGGCACGGTTACAAAATGGGGGTCAGCCATTGGATTGAATTGCGAATTCATCTGCCCAATGACAACATCGATTCAATGGTAAATTCAGGCTGTCTGTGGCTATATGGGCAGTGAAGGAAGATTCATGGTGAAAAAGAGACAGTTGGGCAGATGGCAAGAGACCAAGAGGACTCGGAGAGAGTTAGGGACATCACTTCTGTGAGACAATTACCACGGACAATAGCCTCTGGCAGTGCAGACGCTGGGAGTAGGAGCGGAGGGGGTCTTAAAGACTGCAGTATTTCAGCATGGAAACTGCCCAGGCCCAAACCTCACATTTGCTGGACACGTAAGATGAAAGCTTGCCAGGAGTAGACTCATCACCACATAATCACAAGATGTTTGATGCACCATTCTGACCTCACATCTGCTGTACTTCCATTCACACAGGAACTGACTCTGTTAAATTGAGAGATGGTTCATTCTGCCCCTCCCCCTGCAATATGTCAATTACTGGGAAAAATTTACAGAGGTCTGAAAAGACAAGACATCATGTGCCTGCCTGAGTACCACATAATCACAGGTTCACAGAAGTTATATATAAAGGATTACACTCTAGCATTTTACTTGTATAGAACTAATACAGAAAAAAGAAGAGTTATTTATGCTAAGACAGAACATCAGTTCACTGAAACAAGTAGATTTAGTAGCGCTCAGCACATAAATGTGTGCACTTATGAATAATACTGAAAAACAGTTCTCTTTATTTACAACTGTATTCAGATCCCCAGTGGGAAAACTTGAACTGTTTAGGAGGAATATCAATTCCTGTCTATGATACCTGTCAGGCAGCAACAAGCAGTTAATTATATGGTGATTTCAATTTACATTCTCTAAAGGAACTTGATGAGAAAACTGACCTGGGAACCTTATTTGGACGCTTCTATCTGGTCTCAGAAATTAACTTTCCAACACAGGTGAATAAAGACAACAGGGCTGTAATCAATTTTTTCTTTGATGAAGCACAAATGCAAAAAAATAACTGCATACCCATTAACTAATGCTCTCTCTGATCATGATGCACAGTTAGTTAAGTTAATTAAGACAGTGCCTTATAATACAGATACCCCTCGGTGAAAATCTGTCAGAATAATTTATGACTCCAAGACAAACATCTTTAAGAGTAGTTTACAAGAGATTGCCTGCGGCAAAATTTATAGTGAACCAAATGCTGACATCAAATTTAATCTATACCATGATAAAGTCACATCATTATTTGAAAATATCTTTCCTTGTAATCTAATCATGAAGGACATTAAACAGCCATTTAAAAAAATCCTAGATCACTAAAGGAATTAATGTATCTTGTAAAACAACACAGGAAATATATCTTTGGGCAAGACCAAGTAAAGATTCTGCACTAGTTAAACACATCAAAAACTATTCAAAATTACTATGATAAGTTATTCAACAAACAAGTGTATTATACCAGGAATCAGTAATTTTGGCAACAGGATTAAGCCCATATGGAATGTTGTGGAATGAGAAACAGGATAAGAAGTCACAGAACAGGATAACATTAATATTTATTTAAATAGAAGGTCTGCAAATGATCAGTCACAGTTAGCAGATATAATTAATCATTCTTAAATGTACCAGAAAACACAGTGACAAGCAGTTCAAGAGAAAAAATCAAAGCAATATGTTGAAAAAAATCAACTTACATAAAACTCAGTTGTATAGATATCTATCCTACTTCAACTTCTGAAATTACAAAAATTATGTACACTCTCAAAAATAAAGCACATCTGGAATTTTATGTTGTTTCCAACAGAGTACTAGATTTGTTCTCATATAATGACTGCTGTCTTTTCTGAAATATGTAGTGCATCACTAACTCATGGTATTTTTCCACAGAGACTGAAATGTATCATTGTTAAAGTGATAGGAGAAATCAAACAAGAAATATCCAGGATGGAATAATGACAATACTATGAAAAGGGTAGTTGCTACTCACCACTAACTGGAGATGCTGAATTGCAGACAGATGCAACAAAAAATTACTATCAAACAATGCTTTTGGCCAAACAGGCCTTCAAGTGATAGGAGAGATGTCAAATACTAACCATCCATGTAAGTATTGACAACATTTTCCAGAAACTTTGAGAAGTTGATGTATTCTAGAATACAATCCCATCTGAGCAATAACAACATCCACAGTAAATCAGTTTGTATTTCAGAACAGTTGCCTATCTGAGAATGTCGTTTTTGTGTTCACTCATTACATGTGTCAAAAAAAAGCAACAGCTGGTATTTTCTGTGACCTATCAGAAGTATTTGAATGTGAGTCGCAATATTCTCCTATATTTACTGAGGTTTCAAGGAATTGGCTGTATAGCCAACCAACAGATAATTTGATATATAGCCAAAATAATGCAGAACATTGTATTTAATCCAAGCAGAAAACTGGGTAGAAATAACTTATGGGGTTTCATCATTCTCAGTCTTATGTCCACTATTATTTCTCATATATATATATATATATATATATATGAATGATCTCCCATCTAATATACAACAAGCAGACACACTTCTTTCTGCAGATGAGACAAATATTGTAATCAATCCAAACATACATAAGCAACAAAAGAAATGGTAAATAATGTTCTTAAAATTATTATTAAATTGTTTTCTGCAAATGGTCTCACTCTCAATTTCAGTAGGACACAACATATTCAGTTCTGCACAGCTGGAGGTACTACACTAGCGATAAATTTTACACATAGTGAGGAAATGATAACAGGGGTGGAAACTTCAAATATTTTTAACATGCATACTGATGACAATTTTAAACAAAAAAAAAAAAAAATATTCTGGACTACTACAGACACATTTACCCTCTGAATCATTGCAAATCTTGTGGAGAGACAAATCAGTAAGTTAACATATTTTGCACTTCTTTATTCTATAACATCATATGGAATTATATTCTGGATTAACGCATGTTGAAGAAGGAAAGTCTTCCTTTCTCAGCAGCATGTTGTAAGAATAATACAAAGGAAAGCCAAAGAAACTGGTACAGGCATGTGTATTCAAATACTGAGATATGTAAACAGGCAAAATACGGCACTGCGGTTGGCAATACCTATACAAGCCAACAAGTGTCTGACACAGTTGTTAGATCAATTACTGCTGCTACATTGACAGGTTATCAAGATTTAAGTGAGTTTGAACATGGTGTTATAGTCGGCGCATGAGTGATGGGACACAGCATCTCCGAGAAAGCAATGAAGTGGGTATTTTCCGTATAACCATTTCACGGGTGTACCGTGGATATCGGGAATCCTGTAAAACATCAAGTTTCTGACATCACTGTGGACGATAAAATATCCTGCAAGAACAGGACAAACTAATCCTGAAGAGAATCATTCGAGATGACAGAAGTGCAGCCCTTCTGCAAATTACTGCAGATTTCAATGCTGGGCCTTCATAAGCGTCAGCTTGTGAACCATTCAACAAAACAATATCAGTATGGGCTTTCGGAGACAAAGGCACACTCGTGTACCCTTGATGACTGCATGACACAAAACGTTACACCTTGCCTGAGCCCATCAACACCGACATTGGACTGTTGATGACTGGAAACATGTTACCTGATCGGCCGAGTCTCTTTTCAAATATTATCGAGTGGATGGGCATGCACGAGTATGGAGACAACCTCATGAATCCAGGACCCTGCATGTTAGCAGAGGACTGTTCAAGTTTGTGGAGGTTCTGTAATGGTGTGGGGTGTGTGCAGTTGGAGTGATATGGGACCCTGATACGTCTAGATAAGACTGTGACAGGTGACACGCATATAAGCACCCTGTCTGGTTACCTGCATCCATTCATGTCCATTGCCCATTCTGACGGACTTTCGCAGTTTCAGCAAACTCCACACGTATCCAGAATTGCTACAGAATGGCTCCAGGAACTCTCTTCTGAGTTTAAAGACTTCTGCTGGCCACCAAACTCCCCAGATATGAACATTATTGAGCATATCGGGGATGCCTTGCAATGTGCTTCTCAGAAGAGATCTCCACTCCCTCGTACTCTTACAGATATATGGACAGCTCTGCAGTATTTATGGTGTCAGTTCCCTCCAGCACTATTTCAGACATTAGTTGAGTCCATGCCATGTCATGTTGCAGCACTTCTGTGCGATTGTGAGGGCCCTACACGGTATTAGGCAGGTGTACCAGTTTCTTTGGCTCTTTGGTATATATGAGGTAGGGATTTTTACTATTTCTCGCAGTATATTTATTCCCTCATGAAGTTTGTTTTAAATAACCCACTACAGTTCAAAATGAACAATGATGTATAAAATTAAAATACCACAAGAATAAATGATATTCATTATTCCACACTAAGTTTGTCTTTAACCCCAAAAAAGGTGCAAAATGATGATGTCACAATATTTGATCACTTACTCAATGATATGAAACCTCTGACAGAGAGCAAAGTTATATTGAAAACAAACTGAAAAAAAAATTCTCGTTGACAACTCCTCCTTTTTCGCAGTAGTTGTTTTGGTCTTCAGTCCGAAGACTGCTTTCATGTAGCTCTCCATGCTACAGTACCCTGTGCAAGCCTCTTCATCTCAGAATAACTACTGCAACCTATGTCCTACATCTGCTTACTGTATTAATCTTTTAGTCTCCTCACACTTCCCTCCAGTACTATATTGGTGATCCCTTGAGGTCTCAGAATGTGTCCTATCAACCAAACCCTTCTTTTGGTGAAGCTGTGCCACAAATTTCTTGTAACCCCAATTCTATCCAGTGCCTCCTTATTACTAATGTGATCTACCTACTTAATTTTCAACATTCTCCTGTAGCACAACATTCCAAAAGCTTTGTCTTCTTTTCCAAACAGTCCATCCTCCATGTTTCACTTCCATACATGGCTACACTCCAGACAACTACTTTCAGGAACGACTTCCTAACACTTAAATCTATATTCAATGTTAACAAATTTCTCTTCTTCAGAAATGCATTTCCTGCCATTGACAGTCTACATCTGATACCCTTTCTACTTTGGCCATAATCAGTATTTTGCTACCCAAGTAGCTCAACTCGTCCACTGCTTTAAGTGTCTTGTTTCTTACTCTAATTCCTTCAGCATCTCCGGATTCAATTCTACTACATTCCATTAGCAGAATTAAATCAGATGACACTGGGGAAATTAGATTAAGAAACATGACACACAAATAGATGAGTTTTGCTATTTGGGCAGTAAAATACTGATGATGCCATAAGTTGAGAGGGAATTTCTATTTTTGTATGTAATTCAAGTCTGTATATAATAAAGCCACACATGTAAATGGTCAGCATGTAGCCGTACTTCCACATTCATGTACAATGTGGACGTAAAATGACTTGTTCAACATTGTTACAATTAACTGTGCAAACTATCCATAGAATACCAAGGTAACTAACTAGTTCAGTTCCAAAAGGTGGAGGACTTTTGAATTCTTGGGTGCTGTAGGTGATAAACACTCGATATGAAAGGAGTATAACATGATGTGCACAAAAATAAGTGTTAATGAATTTTTAGTGAGGAAGATATTTATGACATTTAAAACATACACACTTAACGATGTAGTAGTTTACCTCCTCTTTTGTTTCTGCATCATAATGTGGGGAAATGCAGTGTACATAAATATACTTAGGATAGTGAAGCTTCAGGCTGTCAGATGCATTGCACATTTGACCCCAACACAATCCTCTTGAAATTTGGAGAACTTAACATCTGTCCCCTCACTACACATATATTTGCAACAACTAGGCACTTGAAAACAAACTGCATTGCTCAATTAAATAAACACATACATGTTTACAAAATGCAAAATAGGGATGACTAGTATCCACATCAGAAGAGACTTCAATTACTGATAAAGGAATTTATTAATATTGAGCACATTTTATACAAAAATTTTAACAGAGAATGAAAGGCATAGAAAAGACACTAATCCTCAGAAATAAGTTACGAGGTTACTTAATTTCATATTGTATATACCCCCTGAAGTAATATAGACAAGGTTCACACGAAATAAGATCTTCGAACTAATTATTAAGCCCTTGGTGCATCCATAACCACATAAATACATGCACTATGCAAAAGTGTACATGTTGTTTCTTTGTATAACCATGTTTCTGCTGCTGTTTCTCTCTTGTAAGATAAAAAGAGGCCTTTTGAAACACAGAGCACTGCAGAAATAAGGATGCCACAGAGCAGAATTGTGAAAAAGAGCATGATAATTAGTGTTATGCATCCATGAATGATTTAATTATGTTTTGTATCTTACTTATAATATATTTTTGAAATTTTGTAGGGTTAAGCAGGGTCATTGGGAATGACTTTGAAAAGTTTTGATTTCTAATTCAAGTAATTACTATCTTTCTAAATTCAAGCAAGTAGTTTTTGTAATTTTAAGACATATTAGGCTCGAAATACAAACTCTGCTCTTGGATCCATTATCTTATTCTAAGTGACATCACAAAAAGGTTACTTTACCCCTTTAGGTCACGAGCAAACAAAACTGCAAGCTCAAAGTGTGGACTGGGTATGAGTTTGCCAACAGAGTGACTGTAAATCAGCACTGTTCTCAGACTGAATGATTATAACGATCTTCACTATTACCTTATCCAAAATGCAATAAAAATTCCAAAATACGCAATTTTTAAAGGAATTTATCAAGTAATCTTAAAAGTAAGGTAGGAAACATACTACTTGTCAGTACACATAAACACAAAAATATATGGCTAAACCTCATGGACATCAACAACATTTGGAAAAATGCATTTCATTCAATCTCCACATTTTTGAAGAGCTGGTTTGGTGAAGTAGCTAAAACATCATTCTCATCAACATCAAGTATGTCTTCCTGCTGTACTTGGAATACATTCTTAGTTCCGTCCACAGATTCGACGCCCTTAACTATGATTTCCTAATTCTTTATCTTTTACACCACAGTTGCGTAAGTGTATTTGACAAACTTGCTTTTCCCAGAAAGAACTTTGACTAGTACATATACTCCAGTTTAAACTGAAGATTGAATAAACAACCTGATCCTGATCATCTTCATCAAAAACTGCAATTTTTCAAGTTCACCACCATCACAAAATAGCAGCTGCTCCTCACCTTCAGAGTCATCACTTGCTGTTATTTTCCCCTGCTCATTGGTGTTACCCTTCTTTTTTCCTAGTTCCTTCTCTTGAGCGGAATTCATTTCATGCCACTTTGGAAAGTTCAGCAGAACAAATCTGCAGGACTTCTAGGAGTGAACATGGACTTGTCTTTGAAAGGTTGCTTTTAATTTTAGGTGCACAATTTCATCATTAAATCAAAGACGTCATCTTGCTTGACATATGGAAGTATTACATGGGCTAGGCCTACATTATAAACAGGTGAAGGAGCCAGAAGCAGTTTGGTGGAGGGTGATGCGCCCAGTGAATTGTTGGATGAAGTGCAGGGAGAGGTAGGATTCTGTGTGTAATGTAGAGAACATCTGTATCATGGCATGTCCTTAGTGGCAGTAAATCTTCTGAAAGACAATTTGAGTCATGGAAAAATTCCAGTGATAAGTAATCCGATGTTAATGTTTTCAGATGTTGGTGCAGTTGACCAAACCTGACCAAGGAGTACAGCAAATTCATATTTATTTATTTGTAAATGCCACACTGTCTTACCCATTTGCTCTTTACCAAATTTAAGGTTGTTTTTTTATTTTTATTTTACAGGGCCAAACACGCATTTGCCAAGAGGCTGTAGTCTGTCAGTTTAGTGACTTGACAAGTACACTGCATTCATCATGTTATTTTGTACAGTAATTTCCACTAATCCTGGGCTGACATTGCTGGCATGCCATTCAACTATCAAAATGCCACTTTTGACTGGGAAATTGGTGATTTGTACAACATTTTTATATGTGGGGGAGGGGGGGGGGGAGGAATAAAAGCTGTAGTGAACCACTGATAAAAGTGAGGCTACTCCATCCACAAATTTGTTGAAAAATATATGACTAAGCCTCACAGACATCAATGGAATTTAAAAAAATAATAATAATTTCATTAAACTCAAAGTCCATCAACTTTGAACTGCACCAACCATATACAAAGGTTGGAAGTTTAATAATAATATTTATTTACAACTTATACAAAACTGATATATGTTTCAACATTTTACTGTCCTTCAAAGTAGCCACCAGCATTATGTATAACCTGGTGCCAACAACTTGGAAGTCTTAGGATATCCTTAGCAATGCCAGTTGTATTGATAGTTCAACTGGAGGAGTCTATTACATGACAAATTTCTATAACAGTTCTGAAGCGAAGACCATGAAGTGCTTCCTTCAATTTAAGGCTTAAGTCTGGGGAGTGTTGTGGGTGGTACAGCACTCCCCAGCTCCACTGATCGAACAGATCAGGCACAACATACACCACGTGCACCCAAGCATGGTCCTGAAAAACGATGGGCAGGTCCTGTAGATAGTGTCACTGCTTCTTTCTCTATGCTGTTCCTTTTGTGATGCAGCCTGTGACCAGACACGCCAACATGAAAAGCCTAACAAGTAACAAAATTCAGTGATAAAAAAGAGTGGGAGGTGTTGTTAGAATTTACAAAAAAGATGGCTAGAAACAGTGCTGCCAACAATTACACTAAATGCCTCTCCAGCAGAATTTCATACCTGCTGTTTCCAGCTACCTGGAGTTCTCAAATATCCTGCCAGACCCTATTGAATTTTTGGGCAAATCTGGAGACGGTGGTACAATTTGTCACCTTAGACCCTTGACATTGTCACAATGGCAAACTCTCCTATTTCTAGCTTATAAAATATGGCAACCACAACATCACACATTACAGACGTGAACACACACAATTAATATGAAAAATATTTCATTACTGAAATAACGTAAACTAGTGGGACAACAGTGGGAATTAGGGAGTTTTGGTCAGGGCAAACTTATAAATAAATCCTAATAATGAGAGTATACCAAAACAAATACTATGCAAAAATTAATCAAACAAAATTCTGAGCAGTCAACAATATCATTTTTTTAAAAACTGGCAGCAGAAAATTCAGTTATCTACATAGCTCAAACAAAGTCCATGGTACCATGAACCCACACACAGCTCCATAAACAGATACCAGAAATTTCACTTTACCCATATAGCTTACACAAAGGCCATGATACCACAGACCCATACACAACCAGAAAATCCAGTGCCAGAAATTTCCTCAACCTCATAGCCCAAACAAAATCTCTGATACCACACACAAGTTGACAAATCTGGTATCTAACATTTCACTGCATTTATATATCTTAAATGAAGTCCATGACTACACTTCTGAAACCAGGAACCCCTCCACATAAAATGCCTTATGTTGTCCCACTGACAACACCATGTATACTACTGATCCCTGCTCTGAGATGCAGCAACTTTTTTCTCATATCTTTCCCATAAACGTAACACTCCACACAGGGGCAACTACATCGAATAACTGTAGAAATTTTGTCATGGTCAACATGTCATTCCCCACTGGCTTACTGGACTCTACTTGTCAACTTTGGTCTCATATCCACCACTAACAAAAAATAAAACAAAAATTAAATCCCAAACTGTAACAACACACTGCACTAATAATTTCAAACCCGCAAAACAAATCTATTACCCACAACTCCCTAACTAACTGCCACAAACTCTTCCAACATTATTTGCACAAACAACACTCAAGGAGTCCAATGAATCGCTAACATCACTCACAAATGATTTAGAAATATAAACATTCCACACTATAGAGAGCACTATCGCATACTCCAAACTGCCCTTTACAAACATGATCCATTTTACAGCCACCATGGATAAATACATTAAAACTCATAAATAAGGGGAAGTATAATTAAACACACACACACACACACACACACACACACACACACAGAGAGAGAGAGAGAGAGAGAATTTTTTTGTTCCTGGCATGCTCAAACAAAATATGGAAAAAAGTCTAAATGGCAGTGACAGCATCATTTTGAAAGCATACGTACCTATTCAGGAAAACAGATGTTAAACAAATGAAATCAATGTATAAAATACACCCATCCTTTTGCCACATCATATCATACTAAAAACTCATGATTTTGATAGCATTCACAGTCTTCTTCAGTTGCTCACTTTATACACAAGGATTTGTAGCAAGATAGTTCAGTCCAATAAAGGAAACCAATGACTGCCATTTTTCAGAGATACTTGCAAAATAACTATTGTTCATAAAGTAAACAACATTATTTGTGCAATGAAAAGAGCACCAACCAATTAGGAAATCATGAACTGCTTGAGTGTCCCTGACAGATGAATATATTGGAGTAATTTTTACAAAAAACAGTTTTTGAACAATAGTTTGCCACTGTGTATACAAATCCTGACCATTTCACACAATTTTTCATTTGCTTGAAAGCAATGCAATAATGCATTGATACATTAGTGAAAAGGAATGTTCGTTCACTACATTTGTACTTAATATGCTCTCTCTCTCTGATGAAATTTACAAAACCATGCAGTACAGACTTTTACATAAGCATCCACTAAATATATTTGACTTAAGCTGCTTATCAGCACACACAACAAATGCACCAGCCTAAAGCTTCCAGAATGAAGTTTTTACTTTTTCAGTAGAGTCCTTATTTTAAAATTTTCTTGTTCCTTGATTTACTTATGCATGTTGCACTCACAATGGAGCCCCTGTGTTTGTGATTTCCCCTTCCGATTGTGTACTGGGGCGAGGTGGCTACGCCAGTCTTAATGTACTGGATTTGCATTCGGGAGAACTGTGATATTACCTGTCTAGCCATCCTCACTTGGGTTATCTATGGATTCTCCAAGATGCTAACATGAATGCAGTGGTGGTTCCTTTGCTTAGGCCATGTCGCACTTTGCTCTATCCTAACCTAATGAGATCCTATCCTAATGTTTCATATATGTATATATTATTTCTGTAATGTATCTGAAATGTCTGATACCATTGTACTAAATAGTCTACGGACAAATAAACAAATATAAATATATAAATGCATGGATGTACAGTGAAATGTAACTGACAGAGTAACATTTTGCTTTATCATGAAGATACTTTTGAGAAAATAATAAAAAGGTTTAGCTCGTATCTAGAACACTGGTAATTGCGATCGCAATGTGTCACAGATTTTGATTTTTTCAAACACACACACACACACACACACACACACACACACACACAAAAGAGAGAGAGAGAGAGAGAGAGAGAGAGAGAGAGAGAGAGAGAGAGAGCGCAGAGTATGAATGTGAGTGTGTCTTCCCTTGCAATCTTGGTTTGGGTTACAAAACAACCTGTATGTAGTGCAACCTCTACATTATAATGGAAGGTGACAATCTGACTGACTGTGAATGAGAAATATGTGTGTATTTTAGTTCGTAAGACCCTTTTCATTATAAGTAACAACAAATGCAGTGTAAACCCATAAATACTGTATTAGATGACAGGCAAATCTTGCGTAAATATTTGGGAGCATACTGTAGAGGCCTACAAACACCACACAACTAAAAAAAAAAAAAAAAAAAAAAATCGAATGAGGGCAAGGGGGTCACTACATAACTTGTTACACAGATTGTACACATTTTCACTCCTAACACAACCTTCAACATTTTCCTTCATGATTATTTCTACTAATACAGTTAATCAGGTTACAAACACTTTTTCTTGGGAAATCTCTATATATCCTAACCACCACAAAAACACACAGTGAACTAGAAACTACTGTCACAGCTTTGGCATTGCTGTTCAGTAGTCCATAAAGCAACACATACTACAACTGCAACCAGAATGGTGACCAGAAAATTATATCACCAATATTTACTGTCTACACACTTTCCTATCAGTGGAGACAGATGGTTTCCACTATTTTCTGAAGTAATCAGTTGTCAAGTAATACACAACTTGTTATTATATGTGTGGTGCACACATTTCAAACAGAAATCACATGTAATTCCAAAAGTTCATTGGATCCCACAATTTACAACTATGAAAAATAAACATTGTGCTTCAAATTAACGAATAAAATGAATTCAGTCATAAAACAAGTCATAGGCTTTATTTCTGGATAACAGAAACATGTCAATTACCACTGCTCTAAATAACAAGTACACATTCGAAAATAAAAAAAATATCTCATTTTATTGAGCAGTAGTGACTTTTCATATGTTCTCCACAGGTCTTGTATACAGGTAACACATGCAACAGGTAAACTTTCACGAGCTTCAAAGTGTGACAGTGTAACCAAGTCCATAATGGAGGCATAATAATTGTCCTCGCTGTTCTTCCCACGATCCACTTGGAGGGATATGTCGTTTCAACGACTGTCGTGGCTGTATAATCACATGATGGCAAGAATTAATTTTGTAAGTAAAAATCACTATCATGATCGTCATCAACCGTGTTCCGCATATACAGATTAACAAAACGAAGTATGGACGGCAATGACGACTGCACAAAAAGCTGAAAAACAAAACAGAATTCCTTCTACATATCAATTAATTGAAAATGAATTCAGTAACAACACATCCACTCCACACAGCAGTAACTTGGCAAACTGTAGCTTAAAAAGACAATTCATAATATGTCATCTCACTTTTATGAGCAATTCAAGTGTCATGCAAGATATTTACCTGTTTTTTCATTTTTCAGAACGCGGAATATAGTTCAGCAGTCGTATTACTTGCTAACATAACGTTTTCAAAATGCTCTTCATCCATTTTCACATCTAACTGTGTCACAGTTAGTACTCCAAAACAAACAATTACCGACACCACTGTAGCAAATTAGGAACACAGCCGCGATGAAAACTAAGCTGCATATAGTACAAGGTTTCCTTTCCAGGAAAAAACCAATCAAATATAACACCATGAACATGACGTGCGTATGTATCAATGCAGGATTTATTGGCTTTGGTATTAATAATACTGGAATTAACCACTGTAGACAGTACATGTTGTCTATTACATTAATTTCGCTAATGATAATTGTATTGATTACGTCACAACCAATGTTGACTCTGCTATCAACATTACGAATGTACTATGTCTACACCCATCACCCACATCTTGCCAATGCCATAATCACATGCTCAAAAGATATAACCATGGCATTACTGCAGTGACAAGTACTCACTGGAGATATAAAGTGATTGTATTCCTTGTGAGTTCGGTGGCAGCAGTGAGCTCACTGATTTACATACATAGTTGTAGTACTGTGTGTTCATTATACGAAGTTATGGCATAAGGCTCATTTAGCTTACTGTACCATACATTCAAGATTTGTTTTATTCATGGGTGGAGTCTTGGGACAAACGAGTGCTTGTATATGCATCTGTGTGCATTTATTAACACCTTATTATCTTACACGTTCGTAAGCGATTGGTACGTCGAGCACTGAAGAATATTTATATACAGTGAGTAACGTACTGGGCTACTATGAGACTTCTATATTGTAGTAGCATACTGATATTCTTAACAATACAAACGAAAAACATAATCAAGTATTATATTAAGTAAAATGTCTCGAAAATAATAGCATAGACTAACATAACTTACAAAAGTTCTTTAATAATACAACTTTAATAACACTCGGGCCTATTTTCACGTCACTTTCATATTCGAACATTTCTCAGAACTAATTATTTTAGACCAATTTTTTTGAAAAATATGTTTCTATATCTTGCCATTCTGCTGTATCACTTCTTTCAAACTCTGCCACATGCTGTTAATGATCTTTTTAAAATATTCAGAACATAGACTGTCTCATTTTTCTTTTAATCGACGCTTCAAAGTTTTTTGGGAATTAATGGCGTCATTGTAATACGTCGCTCTAATTCTCCCCATACAATCTCAATAGGGTTGAGGTATGTTTATGGAAATGGTGGTTGTTAGACTATTGGGCAATTTTACAACAAATATTCCTGCTCAATGCAAGCCTTATGTTTAGTGTTATTGCCCTGGTAAATCTCTAATGTGTTTGACACCCTCATTTTTCAGCACTTTTTCTTACTATTTTTTAATATCTTCAGATAGACATATTTGCCCATAATAATGTCAATGAAAGCTAATTCGCCTTATCCAAATGTGTATATACGGCCTCAGACAAGAACACTAACCATCCATGCATTACTGCTGGCTTCACATTCGTGACTTTAAATGGTTCATTCTTCATCTGTCACACCATCCTTCATCCATCCGACCCAAACATGTTAAATTTAATTTCATCGATAAAAATGACGTCGTTCTGCCACATATATTACTTTGTAATATACTTTCTTCATTCACATACGGTTTCTTCCTAGCCACTCCTCCATCGTAGCTGCTATCTTTCAATGCCCTGTTAATCGTTTAAAGTTTATTTGGTTGTGTGTACTGGGTGTAGGAAACTTCGTTATTTTTCGTCTTGGATTCCTCTTGTCACATGCATCCATCTTCTTTGTTTGGCCCTTTCGAGGTATAGAATCTATATGGTCCTTATATTTGAATTATCTAATGACATCCGCCATGTTGAGCATGGCTGCTGTATGTCCATACGACTTAGCTTTCACATTATGAAAAATAATAAGGTGTATTGTATCAAAACTGGTATTTTGTGTGACATTATAGCGTCTGGACAATCGACTGCGCTTTTAAACAAACACTGGGTTCATTCGAAATACACTTGCAATCGATGGCACCACATGAATGCGCTCCACAAAGACGTTATCCCAGTCCCTGAGGCTTGTGACTGGGTGTAAGCTGTGCTATTAGCGGCCGATGGACAGTTGCAACTAGTTTCGACTGACAAAGGAAGTTCTGACTGATTCCAAATGGTTTAATAACCCTGCCCCAAGGAGATTAGTGCGCTCGTGTGCATAGCTTTCTGTATTCAGCCTGGTACCATTCTCATTGAAGAAAATAAGCGTTAGATCCGCGATAGCCTTTTAAAGGACTGGCACATCTCAGACTTTGCAAATTTAATACAATAAAACCTACTGTAATTTTACTCCTTTGGGGGTGTTTCTGCAGAAATGTGTAGCATATATGAATCCTGGGATATTAGAAGCAAAAGGGTTTCGTTGTCATCTGTTCACTTCACTTTCAGAATGAATAAATTTTCCCAAGTATCAAATCACAAGGGCCAATAATTGTGAGTCACATATTATAATCATTGTTAGAAATGACATGCACACATTAACCAGGCTCACTTCAGAAGTGAGATGGCATAGACAGAAATATGCATTCTATACTGTTGCACATATATTCGTGAAATTAAGCTGCATACCACATTCATAAACGCTTGGACACACTGCAACCACCCCCTACCAGCTAAACCAACGAAATCTTTTCTTCAAATTGATAATTTCCAGCATTTGTAATTGTAGACATTGATTACATTGTAATTTATTAACACTGGTAATTGTTGAGCATTTTTAATATAAATGTGAAAGCTTTCAGAAGCAAATCTTTTATTTAATTAATCAGTATGTGCATCACAACAACTATATACCCCAGAACACACAATAACCTCTGGGTAATTACAACACAAAGAAGTAAACAAAAGAACCTGTCGATATCAGTTTACATATCTGAACATGTCCCCTTAAATTGACATTGACACACAATATGAAGTCTAAATATATAGTTACTCCTTCACTTATTTCTCAACGCCACAGTTTCTTACACATGTTTCATGTCTGGTGTTGCTAAGTGGTTTTGTGAAAGCGTTCGCTAAAATTTCTTCAGAAGGCGGATGTTCAACATTAAATAACACCTGACATAACGTTGCTTCTTGTATAACGTTACTTTATATGTTTTGATCTAGAGTTTGTCACTAGATTCTTGGCTAACTGAATGGATCCTTTATTATCACAATATACTGTAAGTGATTTTATGACACTGCTGTGATCTATCTCAAACTTAAGTTGTCTTAACCACAATAAATCTTGAGTAGTTGATGCCAAGGCCATATATTCTGCTTGGCCATATATTCTGCTTGGCCATATACTCTGCTTGGCCATATATTCTGCTTCACAAGTAGAAAGTGCAATAGTCTTTTGTTTTCAATTAGACCACGAAATTTAGCCGAGTGGTCTAAGGCGCTGCAGTCATGGACTGTTCGGCTGGTCCCGGCGGAGGTTCGAGTCCTCCCTCAGGCATGGGTGTGTGTGTTTGTCCTTAGGATAATTTAGGTTAAGTACCGTAGTATGTAAGCTTAGGGACTGATGACCTTAGCAGTTAAGTCCCATAAGATTTCACACACAAAAAAGACCACGAAATTAGAGTTTTGCATTTTTGTACATGAACCAGTTACAGGGTGTCTGTCATTGATTTTATTTCCTCAATCTGCATAACTGAAGGCCATTATTTCTCTGTTTTCATCTCTAGAAAATTCTAGCTTGTAGTCCATGGTTCCCTTTAAATACCTGAACGATCTTTTTACTGACAACCAATGAATCTTTTTAAAACAATGATTGTATCTGCTAAGGAGATTTACAGCGAAACACATGTCAGGATTGGAGATTTGGGATAGATATAGAAGAAATCCTATTGCTTGTTGATATGGTATCTTGATATCAGCTGATTCGACTTCTTCAAAGTCCAAATCAAGCTCAAGTGGTGTTGAAACCGACTTGCTTCACTCATTCCAAATTTCTCTACAACTGTTTTGGCATAGGATTTCTGGAATATCCAAATTTTTCCTTTATCCCGATCCTGTGTAATTTCCATTCCTAGGTACTGGCTTATCTGTCCTAAATCTTTTATCTCAAAAAATCTCGTCAAAGAACGCTTGAACTGATCCAAAACACTTCTGTTATTTGAGAATAATAGCATATCATCAACATATAAAGCTAGGATCACTAGTTTGGTGACACCACTGTGAAAATAAATACAGGGATCAATGTTTCATCTGTTCAGTTTCAGTTTTCTTACCACCTCATAAATTTTTCGATTCCGATTTCTACCAGCCTGTTTGAGTCCATAAACAGCTTTCCTCAGCCTCCATACTTTACCAGGAGCTGCAAAATTTTGTGGTGGAATGACATAAATTTCTTCATTTAATTCTCCATATAGATAAACAGTAGTGATGTCAACATGGTCCATCTCCAGATTCTCTCGAGTTGCCATTGACAAGAGCTATCTAATGGATCCATGCTTGACCACTGGTGTGAATGTATGCTGATAATCAACAACTTGAACAAGAGTGCATTCTTGTGCCACTAGGTGTGCCTTAAATGTTTCTGGTGTGCTGCTAGTCCCAGGTTTTGTTTGTAATACTCATTTAGTCTTGAGTGGTTTGTGTCTCTTAGATAGCTCTACTTCTTCAAATATGTTATTGCAAACTAGAGATGAGAATTCTTTCTTCATTGCTTTTTTCCATTCCTCCTTATTTACCTCTTCCAAGCCTTCTTTGACGTCAGTGTCTTCACCTGGAAGTCCTTTCAGATAGTAAGTAACATGATCATGTCATGTCTTGGGTTTTGGTTCTCTGTTTGATCTTCGAGGTGTAACCCCCTTTAGCTATCTTTTGATTCTCATGACCCTCGCATTGAGCTTCAGTTTCTATTGAATCATTGTCAAAGTCATAAAAGGATTCATTTTCACCATCTTCCGATCTAACTTTTCTCTCAGTTTGTGAAGTATTGATATCTTAAAGAAATGCTTCTTGTTCCAATCCTAAGGCTGTCTTTGAACTTGAAAAATTCCCATCTTCCAGGAATTTTACATTCCTGCTGACAATTATCTGGCCAGTCTCCCTACTTATAAATCGATAGCATTTGGTTGCCTGTGACTTCTTATCCCAATTCTTGCAATGGGGTTTTAGAGTATGCCAAAGTTCATATGGTGTCTTATCTTCAGGTGTGGTGGATGGTGAACGATTGATTTGATAGGTATGCAGCTGAAGACACAGCTTCAGCCCAATGCTTCTTTAGTAGGTTAGCATCGAACATCATGATATGAGCCTTTTCAACCAATGTTCTATCAGCTCTCTCGGCAACACTATTTTACTGTGGACTGCAAGCTAGTGGATGATACCTTCAGAAGCCAGAAATCCTTTTAGTTCATTGTTGACATACTCCTTTCCAGTATCAGACCGCAACTTCTTGATATTTCTGCCTGTCTGATTTTCCACCTTGGCTTTGAAGTTCTTAAATATCTGTGTTGCCTTAGATTTTTTCTTCAAAAAATTAACAAACTTGAATCTTAAAAAATCATCAATAAATGTAAGAAAATCATGATTTCCACCAATAAACGCTGTCTCCATTTGCCTACAGAGATCAGGATGTACTAAGTCTACGACTAGTGTAGAATACCTTTAGCTAGGTTTGAATGGAAGATGTGACTGTTCTCCCATTATGCACAACTCACAGGGATCCTTAACCACAATATCTTCATTTAGTCCCATCAAAACCTTTGACAACTTCAGCATACATTTGTAATACATATGTCCTAACCTGTGATGCCATAAGAATTCACTATCTTTTGTATAGTAGCACTGTTTCTTTTCACTTGTATTCAAACAACAGATGCCATTCTTAGGCAATCCTTTGGCAATTAGTTCATCTTCTGCATTGTAGATGACTCCACCTTTTTTGTTAAAAGTCACTTTATGCCCTTTGCCTACAGTATTACTAACAGAGAGCAAAGCTGACTTTGGGATATGAATAACATTAGATGCCTCTACTTCTACTGTTTAATCACCAGTATGGAAGGTCAGATCAGTACTTCCAGTAGTCTCTGCTACTAAGCCATCACCTCCCATACTGGTCACTGAACTATTACATCACTTGGCATTATGAAGCTTCCTCCCATCCTTAGTGAAGTGAATCGTGGCACTGGAGTCTAAATACCATATATCTTTTCCGTGAGACTGTTTAAGATCAGCTGCAAGAAAACTTTCTTTTGTGGTGTCTGTTTCCAAAATACATATCCACCATCATTTTTGTCCTTGCTAGAACAATATTTAGCAATATTATTCGGTTTATTGCATTTGTAGCATTTAATAATAGATTTAATAGGCCTCTGCTTAGCTGTATATAGTGCAAATTCTTCATTTCCATTTGCACCTTAGAGTGTGGTAGTAGTTTCACTTTGATAGAATGTCCCGTAATACATGTGTCAATGTTTTCAAGTGCCATGATCATAAGCTGATAATGGTCAGGTAATCCAGCCAGGAGCAAACTTCTATCCACTCGCCACTCACTGCAAACTTCATTTCATTAAACGCAAATGCAGTCATTACCATTCGATTGCAGTAGTCGTCTACTGGCTCACATTAACCTAATGTGGTTGTGATTAATGATCTAAACAAGTCATCACTATGTGTGAGTCCTTAGTTTTCAAATGCTTTCTCCAAGGCCATGCAGGCTTCTGCTGTTGTAGATGAACATAGTATATAATCTTATAACAAGAACATGACACTTTTAGGAATAGTGATCTTCTTCCTTTAATATCTAAAAGATAATTCCTAGCAACAACAAAAACTTAATAGAGTAAAAGCATGTAAAATAAAAGAAACTCTTAGGAGCAAAGAAATTCACAACACAGAACCAAGCACCAAAAGAAGAGGAGAGGAAACACAGTTCTGATTTATTTACTTTAACACTTCGCCCCAAATCAAACTGTGGTGCACTGAACAACTTTTAGATAAAAATAAGAGGTCAAAACACATTAGTTACGAATACCTATCTTGGTAAACATTGCTTTCAATTTGTTTGATTTTAAAGGGTTTGTAAACATGTCACCAAGTTGATTTTCAGAACATACATATTCCACATTGATATCCCAATCTTGATAGAATTCCCACACAAAATAATACCGTACTTCAATGTGCTTAACATTCGTGGAACTCTGCGTTTTTCACTAATTTAATGGGACTAGCATTGTCAACGAACAGTCCTTCACTTGCAGCAACGAACTCCACTTCAGTGGTGGGTAGTGCAACTGATTTCTGCAGTTGAGTTGTCCACGATACAGCCGCATTGCCAATCATTGAAACAAAACCATTTGTTGATCGTCTTGTTTTAGTGTTGCCAGCAAAGTCAGCATCAGCATAGACACTGGATGAAGTATAGAAGAGACCTGAGTCTGAAGTACCACGAAGACATCTGAAAATACGTTTTACATCGTTCCAAACAGAAGAAATGGGTTTAGCCATAGATCGAGCAACTTCTGAAACAGCATAAGCGAGATCTGGATGAGTAGAGCATGTCAGGTATATTAATGATCCTACAGTCGAACAATAAGAAACGTTGTTGTCAAGAGTATTGCTATATTCACTGTCTAATTGTCCATTATTACATGGAGTTTTTAATGGTTTTGATTCAGCCACGCTAAAACGGTGTAGAATCTTCTCTGTGTATGCTCGCTGTGAAATAAACAAGCCAGATTCTCGTTGCTATATTTGCATACCTAAAACTGAGTCTAAGGATCCCACTGTTGTTTTGAATTCAGACTTTAACATATCTAAAAACGAATTCACCGAACTGTCAGTTGTTCCTTCGATATGTCCAACATCGACATAAGTAGCAATCAGCGATTTTTCTGTTTTGCTTTGTCGAATGTAAATGCAAGGCTCTGCTGTCGAACTAATAAAGCCATTTTTGTCAGGAATGAATGAAACTTATTATTCCAGCAACAAGGTGATTGCTTAAGTCCATAAAATGATTTCTTGAGGCCAGAAACACGACCTGACCTGTCATCGAAACCTAGCTGAGCCATGTATATTTCTGTATCCAAGTCAGCATATAAAATTCCAGTTCTAACATCGAACTGACCAAGTTTCAAATTTTCTTCTCCTGCAGTCGCTATTACAACACGAATAGCGTCTTAACGGACAACTGGAATAAACGTTTCATCATAATCAAGCCCAGTACGTTGAAACATACCGTGCACAACGAAGTGAGCATGGTATCGATCAATCGATCGATCAGGTTTACATTTAATACGAATTACTATCGATTATCGATAACACGTTTTCATTTAGGCAGTGCTACCAAATCGCAGCTATCATTTTCTTCAAACGCCTTCATTTCTCCTTTCACCGCATCAAACCATTCATTGGAATTACTACATTCCATAGATTCGTTGAAATTCGTTGGATCAAGTTCTTCATGGATTGCTTTTGTCAGGCAAATTAATACATTTGCTTCTTCAGAGTGGTGAGGCCAGTATCCTAATTTGTAGTCACTAAATTTTACTGGGTGCCGTATTTCACGAACTGGACGTCGATTTGGTAACTCATTCTAATATTCTTGGTCACTAGTTTCAATCTGATCAATAGTAGATTCACTTTTCTCTCCTGTTTCTTCAGCCATATGTCGATTTACTTGTTCAGCAACACCATTTTTCTCAGAAGTGTCCGGACGTGTAAGACGAAACTCAATACCATGGTCTCATAGCACAGCAGCTAACGTACTATTCCTCCACCGTCAGACCGAAGTACTTTTATCTTATGGCGAACAGCATCACACTCCTTCAAAAATGTTTTCAAAAGTTAGCAACTTCAGATTTATTTCCCATGCAATATATCCGAATGAAACGAGAATAATCATCTTTGAAAATCACACAGTAACGAAAACCATTTATAGAGTCAACAGGCATGGATCCATTAACGTCTGCATTGATCAACTCACCAACAGTTTGTGGATGATCTCTGCGATGGCTGAATGGTTTATGGTGGGTTTGCCAAGAACACATCCATTGCAAAACCATGTGGTATCAGGGCACTTATCTGATATACCGAAACGAGGGAGCACATCTTGTACATGACGTTTATCTCGATGACAGAGTCTCTCATGCGAACATTGTCGTTGTTCTTCTGAAGTTGCTAAGTTAATCATTACTTGTGAATCCGGAGGACAAATTCGCATGTCCATAATGTATACTGTGACTATTTCACTACATCGCCGAATCATAACACCTTTGTTATCATAAGTCACATTATATCCATGTCGTGTAGCTTGACAGACTGAGAAAAGCTGGTGTCTGACGTCAGGTACATACCAAGCAAAGCAGGCGTCACCTTTTGTTTATGAGTATTTCAATATGAATGCTGCCAGTCCCATGCGCAAAAATAACTTCTTTGCCAGCTGTCTATACACATTGTGGAATCGAAGACTTTTTGAATGTATCGAAATGCTGCTCATTTGGTGAAATACAGGGTGCACATAAAGTCTGGGAACATTTTCAATTATTTATTGCACAGGTCCAAACATTGTTCTGATATCATACATATGTCATTTTGAAGAGAAACCGTGAAAGTTTTTATTCATGTATACCGCCACAGCATAGTTTGATAATTTTCCGATAGTCAGTGCTAGTTGCAGACATGGCAAGTTCAGGTGCGGAGCGAGCTGTTTCATGAAATGGCCTCCCCAATCACCAGATCTCACTATGCATGATTTTTTCTGTGTGGACACATTAAAGATCTGGTATGTCCACCTCTACCATGTGATGTAGCAGAGCTCTGGGAGAGAATATGGGAAGCGACTGCCACAGCCGACAATGTCATGCTGGGACAGGTATGGCAAAAATTTGATTACCGTATTTATATCTGCCGGGTCACTCATGGTTTGCATATCAAATGTTTGTAAAAAAAATTTCAGAGTTTCTCTTCAAAACGCAATATGTATGACATCTGTACAGTGTTTAGTTCTTGGGCAATAAATAATTTTATGTACACCCTGTATGATGTGTCTTGCCAGACTCAGACATCCAAGAATCTGCACTATCAAAAATAACATGAGACAACAAGCTAGTGGCTAGAAATGTATTTTGGTTGTTGCCCACTTTTAAACTGGAACTCGAATTATTATTGTTGTTAGCTGTCACTTTTGCTTCTACTGCAGCCATGCGCTTTCGACAGTTTGTGATAATATGCTCAGCTTTCTTGCAATACAGACATGTACGACTTTCTTTCTTCTTTGACTTACTTTCCTCTGTTGCAAATTACTTCTGTTTTTGATGTTGCTCGTTCGAGTTTGATTTTGCATAGAAAGCACCAGCTGCCTGTGTAGCTAGCGAATTCTCAATCGAACGCAAATTATCAATAAGAAGCTTTGTTGTCTGCTCAGGTTCAGGAACACGATACCAGGTCGACCTGAGAAACTGATATTCTGGTCCTAATGTTTTGAAAATACAATAGTGGAGCAGCGAAAGGGGCAAAGTTGCATTTGGACTAATTTTGTTCAGTTCACTGAACAAGTTATGGAAAATGTTCGTAAGTAGCGACGTGTGTTTTGTTATACACATGACATCATCTTTTGCCTTTTCAAAGAAACAATTGAACAACGTATATAGTCGCTGCAATGAAGATAGTTCATATACTGATGTAAGGGTATCCCAAATAACTTATGTGTCAGTCTTCTTTCTTACATGAATAGCAGGTTTCTCATCAACCGCCAGTACAATGATACGAGTTGCCCAAGCATTGTCCCATTGCTAGTGCCTGTATGCGTCGGACGGTTCGTCACCTTCTGTTAATAAAGGACACTGACATGTACCATCTATAATCGAATAAAGAGAATGTTCCTTTAAATAAAGTTGAATCTGCCGTTTTCGTGTTTCCCACTGATCTTCACTTGACAATTTGCGAATGTTTGTACGACTAATATTATCACTCAACTGAAGCGCGGTGTCTGCTATTCCCAATATTTTGCAGTCTCACGAATATCCTAGAAAATGGAAAAATAGTCTCATTAACGAATACTAAATTTCTCAGATCTGGAAGCGTTCGAACCTGGGCCCATGATCTGTTGTGGATGAACTTAGGATATAATTTTATAGCAAGAACACAACACTTTTAGGAATAGTGATCTTCTTCCTTTAATATCTAAAAGATGACTCCTAGCAACAACTAACACTTCATAGAGTAAAAGCATGGAAAATAAAAGAAACTCTTGTTGTTGTTGTGGTCTTCAGTCCTGAGACTGGTTTGATGCAGCTCTCCATGCTACCCAATCCTCTGCAAGTTTCTTCATCTCCCAGTACCTACTGCAGCCTACATCCTTCTGAATCTGCTTACTGTATTCATCTCTTGGTCTCCCTCTACGATCTTTACCCTCCACGCTGCCCTCCAATGCTAAATTTGTGATGCCTTGATGCCTTAGAACATGTCCTACCAACCGGTCCCTTCTTCTCGTCAAGTTGTGCCACAGACTCCTCTTCTCCCCAATTCTATTCAATACCTCCTCATTAGTTATGTGATCTACCCATCTAATCTTCAGAATTCTTCTGTAGCATCACATTTCGAAAGCTTCTATTCTCTTCTTGTCCAAACTATTTATCGTCCATGTTTCACTTCCATACATGGCTACACTCCATACAAATACTTTCAGAAACGACTTCCTGACACTTAAACCTGTACTCGATGTTAACAAATTTCTCTTCTTCAGAAACGCTCTCCTTCCCATTGCCAGTCTACATTTTATATTCTCTCTACTTCGACCATCATCAGTTATTTTGCTCCCCAAATAGCAAAACTCCTTTACTACTTTAAGTGTCTCATTTTCTAATCTAATTGCCTCAGCATCACCCAACTTAATTCGAATACATTCCATTATCCTCGTTTTGCTTTTGTTGATGTTCATCTTATATCCTCCTTTCAGGACACTGTCCATTCCGTTCAACTGCTCTTCCAAGTCCTTTGCTGTCTCTGACAGAATTACAATGTCATCGGCGAACCTCAAAGTTTTTATTTCTTCTCCATGGATTTTAATACCTACTCCGAATTTTTCTTTTGTTTCCTTTACTGATTGCTCAATATACGGATTGAATAACATCGGGGGAGGCTACAACCCTGTCTCACTCCCTTCTCAACCACTGCTTCCCTTTCATGCCCCTCGACTCTTATAACTGCCATCTGGTTTGGGTACAAATTGTAAATATCCTTTCGCTCCCCATATTTTACCCCTGCCACCTTCAGAATTTGAAAGAAAGTATTCCAGTCAACATTGTCAAAAGCTTTCTCCAAGGCTACAAATGCTAGAAACGGAGGTTTGCCTTTCCTTAATCTTTCTTCTAAGATAAGTCGTAAGGTCAGTATTGCCTCACGTGTTCCGATATTTCTACGGAATCCAAACTGATCTTCCCCGAGGTCGGCTTCTACCAGTTTTTCCATTCGTCTGTAAAGAATTCGCGTTAGTATTTTGCAGCTGTGACTTATTAAACTGATAGTTCGGTAATTTTCACATCTGTCAACACCTGCTTTCTTTGGGATTGGAATTATTATATTCTTCTTGAAGTCTGAGGGTACTTCGCCAGTATCATACATCTTGCTCACCAGATGGTAGAGTTTTGTCAGGACTGGCTCTCCCAACGCCGTCAGTAGTTCTAATGGAATGTTGTCTACTCCCGGGGCCTTGTTTCGGCTCTGGTCTTTCAGTGCTCTGTCAAACTCTTCACGCAGTATCGTATCTCCCATTTCATCTTCATCTACATTCTCTTCTATTTCTATAATATTGTCCTCAAGTACATTGCCCTTGTATAGACCCTCTATATACTCCTTCCACCTTTCTGCTTTCCCTTCTTTGGTTAGGACTGGGTTTCCATCTGAGCTCTTGATATTCATACAAGTGGTTCTCTTTTCTCCAAAGGTCTCTTTAATTTTCCTGTAGGCGGTATCTATCTTACCCCTAGTGAGATAAGCCTCTACATCCTTACATTTGTCCTCTAGCCATCCCTGCTTAGCCATTTTGCACTTCCTGTCGATCTCATTTTTGAGATGTTTTATTCCTTTTTGCCTGCTTCATTTACTGCGTTTTTATGTTTCCTCCTTTCATCAATTAAATTCAATATTTCTTCTGTTTCCCAAGGATTTGTGCTAGCCCTAATCTTTTTACCTACTTGATCCTCTGCTGCCTTCACTACTTCATCCCTCAGAGCTACCCATTCTTCTTCTACTGTACTTCTTTCCCCCACTGCTGCCATTTGTTCCCTTATGCTTTCCCTGAAACTTTGTACAACTTCTGGATCTTTCAGTTTATCCAGGTCCCATCTCCTTAAATTCCCACCTTTTTGGAGTTTCTTCAATTTTAATCTGCAGTTCATAACCAATAGATTGTGGTCAGAATCCACATCTGCCCCTGGAAATGTCTTACAATTTAAAACCTATCTGATACCTTTTAGTATCTCCAGGATTCTTCCATGTATACAACCTTCTTTCATGGTTCTTGAACCAAGTGTTAGCTATGATTAAGTTATGCTCTGTGCAAAATTCTAACAGATGGATTCCTCTTTCATTTCTTACTCCCAATCCGTATTCACCTACTATGTTTCCTTCTCTCCCTTTTCCTACACTCGAATTCCAGTCACCCATGACTATTAAATTTTCGTCTCCCTTCACTATCTGAATAATTTCTTTTATCTCATTTCATCAATGTCTTCATCATCTGCAGAGCTAGTTGGCATATAAACTTGTTCTACTGTAGTAGGCATGGGCTTCGTGTGTATCTTGCCACAATAATGCGTTCACTATGCTGTTTGTAGTAGCTTACCCGCACTCATATTTTCTTGTTCATTATTAAACCTACTCCTGCATTACCCCTATTTGATTTTGTATTTGTAACCCTGTATTCACCTGACCAAAAGTCTTGTTCCTCCTGCCACCGATCTTCACTAATTCCCACTATATCTAACTTTAACCTATCCATTTCCCTTTTTAAATTTTCTAACCTACTTGCCCGATTAAGGGATCTTACATTCCACGCTCCGATCCGTAGAACGCCAGTTTTCTTTCTCCTGATCACAACGTCCTCCTGAGTAGTCCCCGCCCGGAGATCTGAATGGGGGACTATTTTACCTCCGGAATATTTTACCCAAGAGGACGCCATCATCATTTAACCATACAGTAAAGCTGCATGCCCTCGGGAAAAATTACAGATGTAGTTTCCCCTTGCTTTCAGCTGCTCGCAGTACCAGCACAGCAAGGCCGTTTTGGTTATTGTTACAAGGCCAGATCAGTCAATCATCCAGACTGTTGCCCCTACAACTACTGAAAATGCTGCTGCCCCTCTTCAGGAACCACACCTTTGTCCGGCCTCTCAACAGATACCCCTCCGTTGTGGTTGCACCTACGGTATGGCCATTTCTATCGCTGAGGCATGCAAGCCTCCCCACCAGCGGCAAGGTCCATAGTTCGTGGGGGGAGGAAGAAACCCTTAGAAGCTAAGAAATTTGCAACTCAGAACCAAGCACCATGCACCACCATAGGAGAGGAAACACAGTTCTGATTTATTTACTTTAATATCTGCTGCCGTATTTCTGTCCCTTATATGGGAATGTGCCTTTTTGTCTCTCTTCTTCCAAGTATCCACAGAGGGTTTCAGCAACACCCCACAGTTCATCATGGAGCAAATACGCCTTCCTTACAAATGTCCACATCGTATAATTTTCATGCCCGATCAACTTTTCAACCACTGGAACTCCAGTTGGGCCTGTACCACTCATTTTTAGCTTTAAGTGAGAGAAAGAAAGATCGGCAGTCTGCACGCAAGAATGTTATACCCCAGAACATATAATAGCCATCGAGTAATTACAACACAATGGAGTAAATGAAAAAACAGTGGATACCAATTTACATATCTCAGTACTAATTATCGCAGTGTATCGTAAATCAACAACAATACTTATGTTACCAACATCAATGAAACAATACAATCAAGTTTGTCATCATATTCATATAATCAAAATATGTAAAAGGAAACAGGATGTTGATGAGGAAAGTCGTTAGTGTTAGGAACAATTCAGAAGTTCTTTGGTTAGCATTTTGTATCATTGCTTCTTCAAGAAGTGCCGAACACAAGTGGGAAGCAGAAATGTTTTACCCAATTTCATTCATCATAGTCGATGTTTTTGGAAGGCCTGGAACTGTCGTTAATTATTTAAATAACGAAATACCGCACCACTTACATATTTTTTCATACATAGCACGACGCAATTCCCGAATTTCTCATTGTAATGATCAAATGTTTGTATTAGTATTTTATCTGTTATGCTTCTTCTCTTGCACTGACGTCTGTTTGAGGTCATAAGGTACTGTGCCAACTCTATTATGCAGGAAACCATACATATGTAAACCGTAACTCGCACTGTTTGTGCAGTTTCACACTGTGTATGTGTATGTACTTTGTAACGTCAAAAAGACGATGCAGTACAGTGCAGGAGATACAGAACACACAGCGAGTGACTGAAAATCGGAAAGCAGTCACGTTAAGTTCCTCACTCGTTACTTCTGAGCCCTCATACTGTATGCCGTTACAGCATTACAAATTACGAGTTATGACAGTCTGCTGTTTGGAGGCGAATGCGCGATGAAGATGTGTTGCAGTAGTTGCGATGTATCATAATTAAATATCAATTAATGGCATTTAGTCTGTAAAAGTCTTAAGAAAATTCAGTATGAATAAATTTTAAGCCCTGTTTTCCATACTTTCATTGAGGTTATGTGGTTGGAGCTGTGCTGTTGTGGAGTGGAGGAAAGACTGTTTTCTTTTTCTTCTTCACGTTTGTATCTTTTCTGGGAGTCTCTTATTCATGTAATAGAAGTATGTTATTTATATTTAGGAGTGTGCATTATCAGTGATGAGTTCGATACATTTTGTGATTTCACTCTGGTTAAAAAATAAAAGATGAAATTGTTGTGAGTGAAACATGCAGCAATGACCTTTATATTCCTTCTTGTCACATATATTTTATGTTTTTTTCTAAATATGTCGCGATTTCCACAGTTGTGGTTAGCAGGAATCTGAGAGTACAGTTTAATTGTTGCAAGTAAAAGGGGCAGCAGTTTATGTATATATGTAATTTAAACATACATATGTATGTTCTTAAATTTATCCATGTTATATGGGTATAATTTCAGGGCTGCGACTGTATTGTAAGATTAATATATTTTTTCAAATAATATGCACTGCAGCATGATGCATTTTGCCAGCATGCAACCCAAATGCGTCATACTAACAAATAACTGTTGCATAATAGATTATTTTATAGAAATATGTGTTCTTTCCTGTCAAAAATATTTGGCTATTTATTTTTGGATATGTCCCAATTTCCGATGCTGAGGTTAGGTAGGAACCTAATAGTACAGCTCAAATTGCTCTGGGTAAAATAAGGGCCAATCATATTTATAGTCTTTCTTGTGACAAACATTTTGCAGTCTATTCTGAATATGTTGGTGTGAATAGGTAGGAATCTAAGAATGCAGATTAAATTGTTGCGAGTGTAACAAGCAGCAATCATATTTGTAGTCCTCCTTGTCACAAATATTTAGTTGCAATGGAATCTTTAACAAAGCTGTAGTAAATTTGTCAGTCAAGATGGAGATCGCACCATATGAGCGAGAGACATCACATGACCAATTTCCAATTTCAGCCAAGTGCCAAACATTCTTCTGATTTTTAGTCACTTTTCACCACACATATGGACATCACACAAAGTACTTATGTAAATATTAACACTTGACAACTAGAAGAGATTCTCGAAATGCCTAGTGCTAATATGAAAAAATACATGCCAGGAGCACTGTCACAGTACTTAAACTAGTAATGTTTGAGTAACATGAAGAGAGAAAAGGTGTCGACTAGAGGCTTATTTGAGCAGTTCCCAGCTGGCTTGTGTGCATGTGCACAGCTGAAATCGTGTATGAGCTGCTCCTTCTCCTGCTACTGGCTACTTGAAGTGTGGCTCTTGGCTTTATGAGCAATAGCTGCAAGTAGTTAGATGCTACCTGGAAAAATTTTTCTAGCATGCTCAAGCTGCCAGATTGACACATACACAGAGCAATCTGAGATATATTGGTGGCTAGTCCCCATGTGACCCGTGTTTACATTTTGTAATTTTGATGTTTTCTCCTTTTGTTTACAGCTCTCATGCCAAATGGAAACAAAACGGATTTGTGTGGCCAGGAGCCATCAAGTGAATTAAAGTACATTCATACAATAATGGAAGAGTAAAATATGTTATTATTTTCAGCGTTCTGATTTTTGTTTTATTTCCATGTTATGTGCAGCAAAGCATTCATCATCTTGCAGAGCAATTACGTTATTTTTGTTGGTTTGCTCTTTAGGTTTTATTAATATTTGTTTGGGGTTTTTGCTTGAGTGGCAATGGAAAGTCAGTTATGAGTTGACATTTGTATCCTACTTTCAATAAATGGTGACAAAAGAAGAACTGTGGGAAAATTTTTATAGAATTCTGTGTTTTGTATTTCAAGCACAATTTTTTGAAACCTTGAACATTAAATTTAATGGAAATTCATATAAGTGGAAACTGTGAATAAAATTAATTGGAATTATCAAATGATTATGATCGAATAGTGTCTTGTATTCAAGAATGAATCTTTCCTAGAACCTGCAAACAGCAAGAAAATGATTCAAAACGCAAAGGAAATGAATTTTTCTATACTTTATCAATACTGTAGCTACAAAAATAATTATATTCAGATTTGTGATCTTTTCTTGCATTCTTATGAAGTTTACTCGAATTAATGCTCATGGTCCTAATGCAACAGTATAACCAAAACACGACTATTTGTAGATCATGACAGATTACTAATAGCGCTAGATGTCAGGCAGGCATACTAAATTACAAAAGAATATGGTGAATAGGAATTAAAATCCATGGAGAAGAAATAAAATCTTTTAGGTTTGCCAATGACATTGTAATTCTATCAGAGACAGCAAAAGACCTGGTAGAGCAGCTGAACAGAATGGACAGTGTCTTGAAAGGAGGATATAAGATGAACATCAACAAAAGCAAAACGAGGACAATGGAATGTAGTCAAATCAAATCGGGTGATGCAGTGGGAATTAGATAGGAAATGAGACGCTATTAGGGGAGCAAAATAACTGATGATGGTCGAAGTAGAGAGGATATAAAATGTAGACTGGCAATGACAAGGAAAGCGTTTCTAAAGAAGAGAAATTTGTTAACATCGAGTATAGATTTAAGTATCAGGAAGTCGTTTCTAAGAGTATTTGTATGGAGTGTAGCCATGTATGGAAGTAAAACGTGGACGATAAATAGTTTATATAAGGAGAGAATAGAAGCTTTCGAAATCTGGTGCTACAGAAGAATACTGAAGATTAGATGGGTAGATCACGTAACTAATGAGGAAGTATTGAATAGGATTGGGGAGAAGAGAAATTTGTGGCACAACTTGACTAGAAGAAGGGATCGGTTGGTAGAACATATCCTGAGGCATCAAGGGATCACCAATTTAGTACTGGAGGGCAGCGTAGAGGGTAAGAATCGTAGAGGGCGACCAAGAGATGAATACACTAAACAGATTCAGAAGGATGTAGGTTGCAGTAGGTACTGGGATACGAAAAAGCTTGCACAGGATAGAGTAACATGGAGAGTTGCATCAAACCAGTCTCTGGACTGAAGATCACAACAACAACAACAATGGTGAGCCTGTTTTGAAATGGCACTGTGCAAAAAATTGTGATGGTGATACCTACTTATATGCGATAATTTCAGAAAAAATGTGCTTAAACCATAGTACTGACTATAGTGAAGAGGATAAGGAAAAAGGAAACTAGTTATAATACTAGTTCAGTACATAAAAATAGTTGTAACTGTTAAACAAAAAAGTGGCTAACTAGCATGAATTACTGCGGAATTAGAAAACGAGCTTAAAGAATGCATGGGAAATGAGACCAAATAATTAAAAATATATATTGTCAAGAATTAAAAAACGAAATTAAGACTTTGTCTTGTCAAATAGAAAATGTAGGCTAAACTGGGAAGCTAAATAAACTATGATACTAGTTCCCCAAAGTCAATTCTAATTATAATGTAAATGAAAGGAGATAAGTTATTCAGTTCATTGAAAAAATAAAGTCAGACCTAAATAATAAACTGGATGAATGCTTTTCAGTTTTAAAAGTGAAAATCGGAATCAGAAGGGAAAACCTGAATCCCTTAAAATACAGTTCAAGGTAGACAATAAATCAATAAGAGAGAGAGAGAGAGATTTTGCAGAATACAAGTGAGAGAAAGTAGCATATGTAAAAATATATCTACAAAATTGTGTGTGTGTATGTATGTGTGTTTGTGTGTGTGTGTGTGTGTGTGTGTGTGTGTATCACCACATATGTATGTATCCAAAAATGTGTGTGCAACTGATGACATCCATATGATGTACAAGGTCAGTAATTAACCATAAATAAAATCAGGATGTTCAAGTTTGGAGGAGGACTTCCAGATGAAAAGTAGTAGCAGCCTGCCTAATCAATCATCCTGGATTTGAGTCAAAGGATCTATTTACCAATAATATTTACAGGTGATACCTGAACGCAATTCTGGTCTCCTGGAAATAGAAAAAGTGAATAACACTTTTATCAGTAATTTTCAGAGAAAAATGACCAACCTGAGTATTATTCATACAAAAGCCTTTAAAAACTAAAGTTGTGAGACAGCCTTCTCAGTACGAGTACATAGTGCAATATTTCTGTGAAATATAAAATATATTTCAAGTCCTTACTTAGAGGTGACTTAGACAACTTAATTGTATGAAAGTTGTATGATCACCTGATAAAGTCATGGATAGGCATTCTTGCTATAGGCTAACTGCAATACAGTTGTGAGCACACACTGATGACGCCATTTTATTTGCCAGTCAATGATGCTGTTCTTGGAATGAGAGTCCCATTTAGGTTCGAAATGCTTTTGGAATTTGCTCGTGATTTTCGTGTTCAGTTTACTTCGTCCTCATATGAAGAAACATGAAATGTAAAGATGATTGTGAACCCTTCAAAGTGTCAGAAATACTTTATTACAGACCTTCTGATACTATAGTCATAGTGTTCATGGCATATCGACCAGGGACGCAGTAGACAGCTGTACAACAACTCAGTCAACACTCAGTTACTTCCTTCGTTCCACACTGTGTAAACTACTGCCATATTTGAACAATGTATAATGAAAACTATGACTGATGTATTTATGTGATATTCTGTGTGTCCTGTGAGTTTTCTCGTAATGGCTGAAACTTTTAAAAGGAGCCAAGTGTTTCGCAAACACGCACAGAACCTTACTCTTAAAGCGTACTCTTTCTTCAAACTTGAGGCAGATTCTGGTGAGTCAGTCGCCGAGATTGCCAAAGTGCTGGAACGCACCAGATGAATTGTGCAGGAGGCCAGCCTGTGTCAGTAGGCAACTGAAAATGTGTTATTTCAGTCTCTATGGGTGAAACATGGCATGCCAAAGCGGATAACAGGAATCGACGACTACGATCAATATGTTCTACGTTGGTAATCCTTCGAATTTTATCAAAGGGCCGAATTCTCTGCAGTAGCGAAATTTGTCACAATTATGCATGGTGTTACTGTGTTTCAAGGTAGTGCATGGTCAATCCACAGAATATTGAAAAACATCGGATTTAAATGTGTAAAACCTAATGATTGATGGAAATTTTTAATAGAGCGAAGTGATATTACTGCTGCTAGGATGACATTTCTAAGAAGAATGGATGAAATTGGATCAAAAGGAACATCAACTGTGGACTATTTGGACAAGATTTGGGTAAATCAAAACCGTATTAGAAATTTTGTTTGGAAGACAAAAAGAAGAACAAGGCAGCTTGAAAATTCCTGTGGGAAAGAGTGGGCATCTTATAATACATCATCCTGGTTTCACACTTACCGGATTTGTGCCTCGAAGTAAAATTGTACTCGTTCAAAATCGAAAACCAACTCTGACTATCATTCCGAAATGAAAGGAGAAATATTTAGAAAATGGTTTCAATCAGCTGTTGCTTTATATGCATCCAGGTTCTGTCATTGTTATGGATAACGCATTCTGTCGATCTGTTACTATCGACAGGCCTCCCACTACAAACACAAGTAAAAGTGATATTCTTTCATGGCTGTGAAGTAATAATGTACGACATATTGAAACACAAACATGAATATAGCAGTTGAAGCTCGTTAAGATTTCAAAAGACAGTAGTAAAAATTACGAAATTGATTCCATAGCTATGCAACATATCACAGGATGACACAAGTACCTTCTTATCATGGTATGGGCACAGGTGAAGATATACGTGACACATAAAAATAGTATGTTTAAAGTAGCTGACAATGAAAGACTGATCCCTGAAGCAGTAGGCAAAAACCATTGCTAAGTGAGAAGCCTCTGTATTTCACCCTGACCAACTAGAAGAAAAATATTATGGGAAAGAAGTTGTTAGGGAAGAAATAATGGATTCAGTCTGGTACCCACATCCAGTGACTCCAGTTCTGAAGGTGGTGACAGTGAAACATATGAACAAAAACGTATGTGAATGGAAAGTAAATTTATTTTGTAATTTTTGTGGAACATTTACTTTTTTGTCAAGCTGTCTGGGCAGTAGAGAGTTGTCCAGAACATAATTTGTTCTCCAATGTGAATTTTATTTTACTTATCTCGCTATTCAATGCAAAATACTTTAAAATGGTATTCGTTCTGCAGTGGATATTTTCAATTGATTCTCTCGTCGTTTTGTTAATAAAGTAAGAAGCAACCAAAATGTATAATCCATTCTTTAAGGTGCCGTTTATTATAGAACGCATTCTGCAGTGCAAAAATCTGTATCACTGGTTTCATTCCCATAATGTTGTGCTACTGAGCATGCTATCGCTCTATCTGTCAGTCAGTGTGCCATTAATTTTTGACAAACAATGCAAAATTAATATTCTTCTTAATTAATCTGTATCACTTTATGCATTTAACAGCCACTGAAAAATGTGTGAAATTTAAATACTGTAAACATAAAATACCTTATTCTTATAAACTATAAAACAGAACAATAGATTTCCAAATGATCGCTTATAATTATCAGTACAGGTTATACACGAGACCTTGTGCTGCAGTGAATCAGGTGTAAACATGTACTCCCTTTGTCAGAAAAGTTGAGGGGCTCAAAAGGTTTCATGAAGGCAGAGATTAATGCAAGAATTGCAGAGATGGTCTCCCATCTACAACACATACCAGTACAAACGTGGAACATGGAAGGCAGTTATTGCAAGAAAACCATCATGTAACTGTGCATGTGATATCAGAAGAACTTAATGTGACTCATGATGTGTATCATTAGGTTTTATGTGAATATTTAGGGAAACAAAAACTTAATGAAAAACTCGTCACTCCAACACTAACAGACGAACAGCGAGAAGAAAGACGAAGAATTTCTGCTGAACCACTGGATACAGCCAGACGTGATTCCACAATCATGTCAAAGATTATTCTGGGGATGAAAGTTGGTTTTACCAGTATGATCCTTACTCGAATTGTCAAAGTGCTGAATGGTGGAGTCCTGGTCACCAGCTTCAAGAAAAGTCAAACGACAACCTTCAACAACAGAGAAAATGTTGGTCGTATTCTTTGATAGAAAAGGATTAGTTGCCTGTGAGTCAGACAGTGAACCAAACTGTTTACATTAAAGTCTTGAAACGTTTGCGACAAGCAATTCGACGTAGTCGCCCTAATTTGTGATATTTCAGGATTGGTTCTTACTGCATGACAGTGAAAGACTCCATACTGCTTAATCTGTTACCGAGTATCTGGCCAGACATTCTCCTATTACCATAGCACATCCACCATAGTCGTCGGACCTGTCGCCTTGCGATTTTTTCTTGTCCCCGCGAGTGAAAAGGCGACAGAAAGGAAATCATTATCAAGATATCGCAGACATCCAACGGGCTGTGACAAATCGGCTTACAAGCATAGCAACTGAAAATTTCCCTGCTTCCTTCCAAGACCACCAGAAACATTTGCAACTGTGTGTAGATAACCAAGAAGACTACTTCGATGGGAACTAGTATAATTACTTGGTCAGCGCACTTTTCTATTTTTAAAAAAGAACCTGTCCTGGAACTTTTTTGATAGAGGGAGTACCGTATATAGTGTTACTATTCATATGACAGTTTCGGATTAGAATGAAAGGACGTGAAATTCACTGAGCTGCCGGCCGCGGTGGTCAAGCAGTTCTAGGCGCTCAGTCCGGAACCGCGCGACTGCTACGGTCGCAGGTTCGAATCCTGCCTCGGGCATGGATGTGTGTGATGTCCTTAGGTTAGTTAGGTTTAAGTAGTTCTAAGTTCTAGGGGACTGATGACTGCAGATGTTAAGTCCCATAGTGCTCAGAGCCATTTCACTGAGCTGCACCACAAAATGAATGCGCTACATGACACAAAATGCGTAGCGTTGTATATAGCGTAATTAAAGCGTAGTTTCACCACTTTGGGTGTCTTCATTTTTATAAGGTGAAATGCATAATAGCACATATCACCAGGAAAAATGCTATTTTGAAGAAACGCTCTTGTGCTCTAGCGTATTTTTCCTGTATGTTTGGAAACTTTGCGTATGCAGGGGCAGGAGTCATATTCGGTTTTGTGAGTAAAAAATGGGATTTTTGGCTGTCCTCTAGTGAATGTGAACTCACCAACTGACAGAAGTAAATCTACAGAAGAAAAATACTGAAGAACCAGAAGCTGCTGATTCGTTGGCTGAGTCGTTGTTTCTGGAAAAACGGTTATATGAAACAACCTGTGTGACAACCGAAGTCTGCTTCGTAATTATGGGACATGTAGGTAACTCTACAATGTCATATTGATTTTGACCAAAATTGAAAGACATATTATTCAGAACAGTTGTAAAATTACTGTCTCTGTGTGAGTCACAAAAATTTACACTGTAACAGTGAAAGTGATGAAAACAATGATAGGTGAGAGAGAATTCTGTTTCCTTCCAACATTAATGAGCCTTTTACTTCAATACTGCCACTAAATAAGGCAAAGTTGGTCTGACACTGTTGAGCTTTTTACAGAAAACACAGCCTGTAAAGATAGAAGATGGAATAACGTTTTCTGATAGCACACTACAGCCACTGAGGGAATGTTAAAAACTGCCCATAGCATCTAAGGGCAAACAAATAATTAACGTATTCTATGTAATGGTAACTATCAAGACATTTACTTCGTTATTATGTGGCCTGTTTTGCCCTGCTTTTACTAAATAAAAGATGCATTATGTACTTTATATATTACTGTATGTTTTATTACTGTGTGTTATGTATATATTATGTTACTGTAGCAACAGTAACACAGGGACATGTAAATGACCAGCAGGACATAAATTGTAGGCTCTTTCAGTCCAAAGTGACCAGATCCCTGTTTATTTAGTAAATAAAACTATAAAGAACTTCATCCTGTTATTAAACAATGACATGAAATTTCGAATTATCGGTAAGGAAAAACGTGTGTCCCAGTTAACGCATTGCAATACACATATAGTAAGCTTAAGAATTACGCTATGAGGCATAGGCGCAGATTCACTCATTATTTACGAAATCAAAAAGACTGATCACAGATTTTTTCGACAGGTGAAATACATTTGTAAGTTCTGAGTCAAAATATTCTTCTAAGTGATAGAGCAAATATCTCACTCTCTTACCCTTTGCAATTCTGATTAACAAATCTAATAAAGCTCATCTTATTTTTGACTAATCATCATACTTATTCTTCTTATTATTAATCTTTGTAAACGCAGCCCAGAATCTCCGGATCGACTCTCCTGATGTTTCCTTTGTTAGGCGCTATTCTGCTGTGGTACAACGCGTTTCTCAATTATTTCAACAATTGATATTATCCATCATCTGTCTTTTCTTTGTACAAATGGTCCTTATAGATAGAGAGTGGCATATTAATTGAATTAATGTATCTGAAGTTTAATATTAAATCGGAGTGAGATCATGGACATAGTGAATTTGTAGCTGACATCTATAAGGTCTTGAGTTACGTACTGAAATTCTTCTTATTTCATTTTCTCAATGATGATCCTATCATGTTACTACTCTAGTCCACAGTTTCTTCAACTATCGGTATCAAGCTTAATTTTAAAAAAGAGATGAGAAACAGAAGAGGAGGGGTAAATTCTGCTATCACTAAAGATGGAATAGTACAAGAGGACTTTCTCACCCAATTGTGACTAAATATTAAAATACTGTATAAACACACTTACTCTGATTGGTCCTTTAATGGCTGTTAGTTTAAGTGAGGAAGAATTATTTTGTATTTTTGTAATATTTTACTGATAAACTTATTTATAGGAATATTATACTGCCTAATATGTGGTTACTAGAGGAAACTGAGTTGCTGATCATTTGCAATTTTCTGACCCTCATATCTTAACCTCTCTCTTTTGTCCTTTTTTCTCCTTGAAAAAAAAATCCACATTCTAGCTGCATGATTTGTGTGCCTTCATTGCTGTCTGTTCTTTCTCCATGCTAAATACCATTGCTTGTACTTTTTACTAACTTCTGTCAGTTGAGTACTATGATTTCCATTATTGTTATTAAATCTATTCTGCTTACATAAACTCTTATTATCGACAGCCCAGGCCTGAAACATGCAATGCTGTTATCAGCAAAATTCTGAAATTCTTCTTCTGTAATAAACTTACAGTTTTTCTGTTCCGAGCTGAAATTTCTGTTAGCACTCCCATTGACTTACGCAATAAACTGATGTTTTACATCTGTTCTGATAAAATGTTCTCGTACTCTCTTTTCCACCTATATTTTATTTGCATTTTATTTATAGATAACTCCATGAAACCATACTGTGATGAATCACAGTGATGTGAAGTGATTCCAGTTTACATGAACAGAGACGCAAAAAACATATCCAAAATTACAAAAATGTGACATAGGTTGGTGAATAATCTCAAATTTTGAAGTGAAACTAATAAGATGCATTTCAAGTAAATAAGACATAAATTGCTAAAACTTTATACATCTGAATGACTGAAATGTGTGGAAAACTTTGTTGGACAAATTGATATTACAGACTTTAAGGAATTGGCATTCATAAAATACATTTATGACTCAACTTATACTTGCACTGTTGATCCAATTCTTGCCATTAAAAATACTGCCTATTTCTAAAACTCTAGTGGGGAAGTGAACCATAGCAGTCAAGTTTTAAGAATTCATTAAATGCTCTAGATCAGTCTTATAGCAATTTCGAATTAAGAAGTTACCTTGTAGTTATCTGTAACTACTAAATTTCTGATTTTGGAACAAAAGGTACCCAAAATAGATTCTATGGGGGTGGTTTGAAAAGTTCTCGGAATCACCATGAGAGGTCAGCGCTAGCGCAACGAGTTGCTCACATGATATTCATTGGACTGTTGCCTGTAAACATGTGCCACGTATGTGGCAGTGATGTGGCTCTCTTGTTGTTCCCATGCAGTGATTTGCAAAGATGGAAAAAAATCGTGATTCGAGCAGTGTACTTGGTATGAAAGCAAAGGGCATTCGTGGCGATTTCCAGAATATACTGGGGCATTCTGATGTTGCCAAGTGGACAAATGAATTTAAATTTGGTCGTGAGATCTTAGGTGATGATCCACACAGTGGTCAGCCAAGATGTGTCACTGCTCCAAAAATCATTGCAAAAGTGCACAAAACGGTCTTGGAGGATCACCGACTGAAAGTGCGTGAAAGTGCTCACTCTAACCAGATGTTATCTGAAAGGGTATTTCACATTTTAACTGAAGAATTAGAAATGAAAAAATTATCTGCAAGATGGGTGCTGTGACTCTTGACGCTGGATCAAAAACGCATGAGAATGGACATATCGAAACAACACGAATTAAGGTATGAATTGTTGCCTTACCTGACTTATTCACCTGATGAGGGTCCATCAGACTTCCATCTCTTCGCAAAATTGAGAATTTTCCTTGGTAGACGAAGATTCACCTCAAACGAAGAACTGATAGCTGAAGTTGACATCTACTTTGCAAGCCTGGAGGAAACTCATTTTTGAGATGGATCAAGCCATTGGAACATCGTTCGACCAAGTGTATTAATCTACAAGGAGACTACATTGAAAAATAAAAAAGTTTCAGTAACATAAGTACTTTTTTTCTATTCCGTTCCAAGAACCTTTCAAACCACCCTCGTAACTTATTTAGAAAAATACAGAACTTCTGTGATGGAGCTTTATAAGTTGTAACCATTGTAAATGATGCACTTGTGGTGGCATAACATCTCTGACTCTGCAAATGAAGATCGCTGCCCCATAAGGCAGTTGGAGTTGGTATGCTCTATAGGCTCGTAACGCTTACACGTGTTATTTATATGTGCTTATTAATTAATTGTGTGCAAATTGTATCTCTATGCCATGTCACTAGTCTGCTGTCACACTGCCGGTACCCCATTTCCCACAGTGGCGACCCCAGTTTTCCGCGTCACGCCGCGATTTTGCTGTTATGTCGAAAATGCGTCGCGTCGGTTATGCCATCGGGAATGCCACCGCCACAAACGGTACAACTCACCGTTCCTAAGGCAATGTCGACAACATCTCATTCCCCGAACATCCCGTGTGCAAAATCGCTAAATATTCACCAAAGCTTCGACGATACTACAGTACCATACGACATAGCGACACTGCCCTCATTGTTCGCCACATCTTCGAACCACCCATGCCGTTGCCAAGTAATGAACTGTGCGACGACGAGTGTCGAATTTACCGAGTGACTGCACAATTAGCATTTCACCAAGTAAATCTATTCCTGGTATTCCAGACAAAAGTGCAGAAGAGAGTCACATAAACAATGGGTGCCCACCTCTGTAACAAGTGTTAATCTAAGTGCCTTCGACTTTTTTACGGGACAAAACATCGCATGTTCTAGTGCTAGTGATAATGAGCGTTAAGACACTCGCATTAGCTACCTGAACCACACAGACGCCTCTCACAGTGCCGTTACGGACGAACGACAATGGCCCGCGCCATACCACTCCATCATTCCGTTTCGTCATCCGCCTATCAACGGACCGTGCGATCAAGAGTTACGTCATCTTTCAGTATCTGTGCATTCCGATTTTCCAAATCCTATTCCGACCGTTGAAACTAAACGCAAGTGTCGCGAGACAGAGTATGACGTCACTCATAACCCAGACGCGTCAGCCGCGCCGGGCACACAACCCATGCGCTTCCGATCGATCACTGTGTTTCGCATTTGCGTCACACGCACCCAGCACCAAAACTAACTATAGACTCCGAGAACGCGTTTTCCACGACCTCGCCTCGGCAAGGTGAAATACCGTTGCCTCTCGGTTCGAGTGACGTCACACCCTCGTCAGCTGTGCAGAGAACGACTGCACTTTGGCACGAATTCCATTAGACACAGACAGTGCTGCTGGATAATAAAGGGACTACGCCTTTCTTCTTTACGGAGCCAGAACCACATCCGCACCCTCACACGCATTTCCTGCCGTCTCAGTAATCTGACATTCGGGAAGTTGCACCTACAGCGTCGACCTCGGAACTTCACTCCAACGCGCGGCCATTCTTTGAACAGCCACCTGAGTTCTACGCTCATCGCCGCGTGAAGCCAACGTCACTCTCGCCGCCGCAAAAAACGCCTCTCGCGTCACCCGCACTGTGCCACGCCCACCTCGCGATTGTGTCTTGCAATCAAACCACTGACAGCCATCATACTGTCCACCACCGTCTGAAACTACCGTTTTCCGCACGGATTCTCCTGTGATGTGGTTTTCCCTCAGCGAGTGTTTGATTTCAGCCAGTGGCATCATTGGGGATGATGAGAGGTTCGTCACTCTCTTTAACCATCTCAGTGGTAGTGCAGACCTTATTAGCGACTTGCTTTGGCATGTTCCGGTTTTTTACAAATACAAAACAACCAAGACACTACTCCTGCAACGATTGGGCACGCCTGAGCAGCAGCCATTTCTCATCATCAAGACCACTTTGGGTAATAGCACGCTGTCTTCGCTCTGGCGCCGCCTGCGAGCTCTAATTGACCTAAGCTCCTGCCTGATGGCGCGCTATGGACACTTTGGGTCCTAAAACAGTTAGCAACATCCAATCGGCATTGCTAGGGCATGAGGAGGCACTGCCGGAGTTTAAACATCGACTGACAAGATGCAGGCGCTATCACAACACTACATTCTAATCAACAACCAACAGCGCTACGCTGCAGTCGACGCCCAGTACACCTGAATGGGAACCAATTTTGTTTGATCCCTGCCAAGCTGCTCCAACATTCCGCACAACCACAGACCGCCCAATGAGGGCCAGGTCGACCTGAACCACGCTGTGCCCCCCACCTTTACTACACCGAACACCTTTCACAGCTCCAGCAGACAACAGTCGCCTACCGCGACAGCCGAGGTTGTCGCCCCCCTAGCTGGGCACCGAACAAGAGCATCGTCTGCTCCCACGCCCAACGTACAACAACACTGCTGCTGGTTTCACACCAGAACTAGGCAGGAAACACAGCACTGCAGACAACCCTGCATCCACTTAAACTACTGCGACATGACGTAGGCACAGTATGCCACACTTCATTAACAAGACACCTCTACACAGCACGACAAAACAGCACTGATGCAACATTTCAACGGGCAGGTGGTCCCTGACTATTCGTCCATGATAGGCTCCTGCACTCGTATTTCCTCGTCGATGCTGGGACCAATGTGAAGACTCTACTGCCTACTCTCGCGCCTGCTATACCGTCGCCGTCGCCACTGCAACTGCGCGCGGGCAATGACACTGTAATCGCAGTTACTGGAACTGCACACATCACGGTCGACCTCAGCACATATACACAAATACCTTGGACATTCCTAGTAGCAGAGGCAGTTAAACCAGTTCTGGGAGATGACTTTCTCCCACATGACGAACCACTGCCACACTTAAATCGTGGCAACCTGTTACGACCGTATGACCAGCAATCGATACGCTACTTGCCGGCACTGGAATGCTTTCTGTCACACTGCTGCCGCTCGACACAACTCTCAACCTGAAGAAGCTACAGACAAATGCACTTTTCAACCAGCTACGCTTAAAGGTAGCCAACTAATCATCATTACATCATGACAATGAGGTAACTCGCCTCACCACCAAAACACTACAGAAGCGGATCGCGGGCGCCACCGCATTATAACATCTATCTCAACAGCTCAACAGCATCTCTGTGTCCTTTGTCATCTCGACATCGATCACTTCCATAGCGCTGCCACTACAGACACTTCTCAGTATAGTGAAGTGTCACAATCCCCACTTGAGCGTGACGTTAAACGGCGACAGCGAATAATGTCGTTCCCTGCTTCCTGGACTCGCTCCACGCTACCCCATTAGAGCACATACATTGTGTGCCATATAGGACGGTACAGCTCACCACATTGAAACCACACCAGGTCCCAGTGTCCTTCGCTCATTGCCTAGCTCCCCACAAACTTGAAGTGGCTAAATCTATGGTGGACGAACTTTTGCGAGCTGGCATAGTGAGACCATCAGACTGTGCTTGGGCCTCCCCAATTAAACTAGTTCCTAATAAGAATAGTACTTGGCACCTGTATGCTGACTACTGGTACCTTAACCCCTGTACAGTCACTGACAACTGCACCATTCTGAAATTGCACGATTTTTCGCATGTGTTGGCTGAGGCAAAAATTTTCAGCATCGTCGATTGCAAAACAGCATAGCTGCAAATTCCAATGCGGATGTACCAAAAACAGCGACAATCACACCATTCAGTCTCTGAGTTCCTCTACATATCGCACGGACTAAAAAACGCGGCACAGACAAGGCAAAGATTTATTGATAGTGTATTGTTCTATTTGCCTTTTTGTTATGCTTGTCTAGATTACGTCATAATCTTTTTGCAAAACGAGCAAGATCACGATGACCACCTGCGTATCGTCCTTGATAAGCTGGCCTCTCATGGGCCCATGATAAACCATGAAAAATGCCAACTTCGGCAACCCCACATAACCTTTGTCGGACACCACGTCGAGATGCACCCTACTCCTGAGAAAACTGACCAGATACGCCTCCTCCCACCTCACAACAACTATCAAGAGCTGCATAGGTTTTTGGAGCTCATAAATTTGTACAGGAACCAATAGCCACGTGGCTCTGACACTTTGCTACCACTCATTCAAGCATTGTGTGGCAAGAATACATCTGGGAAACGGTGCCTCGATTGGTCACCACAAATGCACGTGGCCTTCGACAAAATGAAAGAACACACGTACAAGTTCTGACTCTCACCGACCCATCGCCCAATGCACATCTAATTATCATGTCTTAAGTTAGCAATCACGAGATCGAGGCTGCTTTACAGCAAGAGATCAGCGAAATCACTCAGCCACTCAGGACGACAAACTACTAACCACATATGAAGCAGCTCATAAGTTTCAAGATGATGTTGAAAGGAGACTCCTTACCATATATACAGGCTAAGGCCCATTTGCAGACACATTCCACAGCCCGTCGGCAGAGTCTGCACCGAGGAGACTACCTTTATTTTGCAGAACAGCTTACCACTGACGTGTGATACATGAAAGATGCTGATAACATTGTCATGGAATATCTTTTCTGTATCGCAGCTACCTCCTCCCAGTTGAACTTCGATAGAAGCACAGATGCACAAGCGAAGATTCTGATCTCCACAGCTTGTTTAACAAACCAGACACCAGACTTCAACTGCAACAACTCACGCTACCCGGCGTGACCAAACACATTTGGTGTGACGCTTCAAATTTGTGAGTCTGACCAGCCGTCCCAGAGCCTTATCAAAGGACAATTTTTGATCTTCTCCACAACCTTGCACATCCTGGTATGCGCCGTACTGTAGCCTCATCATTGCGTTGTTTGCCTGCCTGAACATTAAAAAGGATTGCGCCACGTGGACCAGGACTTGCATTCTGTGCCAGCAGGCAAAAACTGACCACCGCTCACAGCCCCCCTATGGTAAATTCCCAATTCCAAAGGGGCGGTTCCAGCAAGTCCATACTGACACCATAGGGCCACTCCCTGAATCGCATGGTTACTGTTACATTCTGTCAATGATAGATCACATGACAGGATCAGTTGAGACTATGCCCATTTACGACATATCAGCAGAGATAGTAGATAAACTTTCTTCAACAGTTGGATTTCCAAGTTCAGCTGCCAGGCCTCCTTAACGCCGGACCAGGATCAGTAGTTCGAATCCCAACTATTCAATTACTTATACCACCTACACACATGCCACCGGTTCCACACAACCACCTAGCACCCCAAATCAGTGGCCTCATGGAATGGTACCATCGGATGACGAAAGCTGCTGTCTTGTGCCACTCAGAATCGTGGCTGGAGGCCTTTGCATGGGTTCCCCTGGGCATTCGCATTGCACATAAAGGTGACCTTGAAGCGTAGCTCGCTGAAATACTATACACAAAGTCCGCCATGCTACCTGCTGATTTCATATTGCATAAAATGGTCCCCACTGACCAAGACTTACCAGACTTTGTCATCCACCTGCATATACAAAACACCCATGTGCCACCCTCCCCCCTCCCATCACATGACACAACGAAGTTCTATTAATAAAGGCCTGGCCATGTCTTCTCATGTGATGCTATGTACAGAAGCAGTGAAACCTGCCCTACAACTGCCATTTACAGGTCCATACCGACTGTTGAAACGTGATACAAAGATTTTTGATATTGTAATTGATGGAAAACAAACAACAGCCAGTGAGCTGGCTTAAACGAATGTTGTCTTTAGTGGACCTGTCACAAGAGACACTTCCCGCCCCTTGACTCCTATGCATCCATTAGACAATTTCCAAATGCGTGTGAATCTCCATGATTTTCTGCCTGACGACATATCCGTCATGTTACGTGTTACTGACCTAGTGTTTACATGGACAGGCAGTCGGGTGCGAACAATGTCACACACAATTTTGTGCATCCCATGTCCGTATCATTAGAAGCTGACACGGCAGGAGTCACCTCCCATTCTTTAGCAGACAGTACACCCACCATCACCGTCCCAGCTTACAGCACCGCTGGCCCAGCAATGCCTTCTGTGGATGTAACAATGCAGGGCAACGCTGCCAACGTGCCTCCCTTCTCAAATGTCGCCACTGAGACTGTAACAATTAAAGACGCCACCGAGACTATTTCCTCATCTGCTAATGGCGGCAGTGGCAACCCATTAGTCACACCAGCAATGTCCCATTTTGGACATGCTGTGCTCCTCCCCCCTCCCCCAGTTCACCTTGCTGACTACAGCATGTCTTCCATCATATCCACCATCACTAAGCCTCCTACATCACTTCAGACAGACAGTGCCCTGCCATAGCCCCTCCTCACATCCTCTGCACTAAAGGGGTGGGAGGGGGGCTGTGTGGCAGTGTAACATCTCTGACTCTGTAAATTAATATCACTGCTCCATAAGGTAGTAGGAGATAGTAACCTGCCAGGTTAGCCAAGAGTGCTAATGTACTGCATCCTGAACTCAGGTAGGGCCGCCGGCCCCCGATCGAATCTGCCTGGCCGATAAACGACGAGGGCCGGTGTGCTGGCCGGCCTGGATGTGGGTTTTAGGCGGTTTGCGACATCTCACTAGGTGAATATCGGGCTGGTCCTCATGTCCCACCTCAGTTACACGACTCACAAACATTTGAAACACATTTGCACTCTTTCATGATTTACTCTCAATGCAGACAGCTGTTGTACATTCATGTCCCGGGGGGTATGGGGTGGCAGCAGGAAGGGCATCCAGCCACCCCTTGAAAATTAATCATGCCAAATCCGCACTTAATTCTGTTGATCCTGCACATGATGTGAGACAATGGCAGTAGCAAAAGAAGAAGAAGATAAGGTAGTTGGAGACAGTATGTTCTGTATGCTCATAGCAGTGACACGTATTATTTATCTGTACTTGCTAATAAACAGTGTGGACATTGTATCTCTGTGCTGTGTCACTATTTTGCCATCACACCACTGGTATTCCATTTCCCACACATTCGTTGCAGTACTTTCAATCCTACAAATATAAAGTTTATCTGGACAATATTTATTTAAATCTAGATTTTTATAAATAATTTTGTTCTCAGTATAAATTACAGTGCCACATTTCTCTACTTGTTCTGTAGTAATTAGTAGCTACATCATACCCATCCAGAGGTTCAGCCATTCCTTTCCCAAATGGATTTGTTTCGTTGCCCCCAGGATTTGAGCAAAACCATTGTGTCAGAGCAATTAAAATCTATAAACTGCTCAACATGCTGGTTAGCCCCTGTCTCAGCTCGCTTTTCCAGTTGACTTCTAACAATTTTATTTTTGCAGTATCTGTCATGCCAATAATGAAATTAGCTCTGCATGCTCTCAAGAAATCCAGAGCATGATATTTGCTTTCCCTATTAAATAGTTTTGTGCGAGGCCCTAGCCCTATCGGATGTCCTGTTAAGATAGCTGGTTGACACAGTCAGTACTTACAGATTTCTCCAGTGCATTTATCTGCATTTCACAGTTGCCTGTTTGCCTTTCTATCTTGTCAAAGTTAGCTTTGCGTACAGATGCACATCGATTTAATAATATTATTTACACAATGATTTCCTTTTCAGATTTCTCACAATTCAATTCATGTTCCGTAATTCCTCCCTCCAAAAACACTTTCTTTAGCTTCAAATTTTCGTGCTAATTTCATTTTCAGCACTCTTACTCAACCATTTGTACCCTCTAGTGTCATCATGAACTGAATTGTGACTTCGACAACAGCAGAAGTCCACCGAATTTACTTCTGAGAAAATCAGTTATTTTCGTACATTTCTGAAAGTAATATATGTATATCCTCATATTTGTATCATATTATTCAAATCCAATGAATGGTTTAAGTGTGAAAAAAAGGTAAAAAATTTCACATGTGTTATTTGAAAGTCATTGTATTCCAGGTTATGCAACTTCACAATAAAAGAGCCCAAATTAAGTTAGGAATATATAAACAGTATTTATACTGGCTCAGTTGTGTTACAATAGTGTGAATAATAATGGTTCAAATGGCTCTGAGCACTATGGGACTTAACATCTGAGGTCATCAGTCCCCTAGAACTTAGAACTACATAAATATAACCAACCTAAGGACATCATACACATCCATGCCCGAGGCAGGATTCGAATCTGCGATCGTAGCGGTCGCGCGGTTCCAGACTGAAGCGCTCAGAACCGCTCGGCCAATACGGCCAGCTGTGAATAACACATTAATACTTTTAATCTGAGTCCCAGACTTCACTTTCTGAATGTAATATATCATGTCAAATTCATGTGAGTCGCAACGTTTTCGATTTCTGAGCATGATTCCATAGGATTCCAGAGATGTTATGTGCACAAAATTTAAACTGTGTCGTCTTTCTGGGCTACTACCTGCATTATGTGAAATCATAAAAAGCCATTACAGCCTTTTAAGCCCCATTTACTCTATGTTCTTTGTCTTGGCTGATGGTCTTCAGAAAAATACACTATTAAGATGAGTAAATTATTGTGAAAGTGAAATTCATAAATAGTTGTTCATTGTGCAGTATTATAATAGCATCAATTATATTATTAATGATTACTTAAATTACTTCATTATGATGTAAGACAGAGTTAATGCTAACGAAATATTATAATGTGTGACGTATTTTGAATATACAGGGCGAGTCAGCTAACGTTAGCGCTGGATATATTTCGTAAACCACGTGAAATACTGACGAACCGATTCCACAGACCGAACGTGAGGAGAGGGGCTAGTGTAATTGGTTAATACAAACCATAAAAAAATGCACGGAAGTATGTTTTTTAACACAAACCTACGTTTTTTTAAATGGAACCACGTTAGTTTTGTTAGCACATCTGAACATATAAACAAATACGTAATCAGTGCCGTTTGTTGCATTGTAAAATGTTAATTACATCCGGAGATATTGTATCCTAAAGTTGACGCTTGAAACCTCCGACGTTCAGTTGCGTGTTGTAACAAACACGGGCCACGGTCGACGAGCAGCATCTGCAGGGACATGTTTACGATGACGACCGTGTTTACGAGTGTGGCTGTAGTGCACTGTTGTGGTTTGGTCTAGCTGTCGCAGTGTCCGCATGTAGCGCTTGCTGCTATTGTTATTCTGCATTCGTCTCCACACGCAGACCAACTGTAGTACACCGTGTTACCAGACGTCTGTGATAGTGTAGTGTTGTAGGAACTGTGACCATGGTGTATTCGAACTCTGAAAAGGCGGAGATGATACTCATCTATGGCGAGTGTCGACGAAATGCAGCTGAAGCCTGCAGGGTGTATGCAGAACGGTACCCGGACAGAGAGCATCCAACGTGCCGCACATTGCAAAACATCTACCGCCAACTGTATGCAACAGGTATGGTCGTAGCACGCAAACGGGTCCGTAACAGGCCCGTCACAGGAGAAGCGGGTGCATTTGGTGTGTTAGCTGCTGTTGCCATGAACCGACACATGAGTACACGGGACATTGCGAGAGCCGGTGGACTGAGTCAAAGTAGTGTCATGCGCATACTGCATCGTCACCGCTTTCACCCGTTTCATGTGTCGCTACATCAGCAATTACATGGTGATGACTTTAATCATCGAGTGCAATTCTGTCAATGGGCATTAACAGAGAATGCGTTGCAGTTGTACCTGTTTACCGATGAAGCGGGTTTCACAAACCACGGGGCAGTGAATCTACGGAACATGCATTACTGGTCCGTGGACAATCCTCGCTGGCTCAGACAGGTAGAGCGACAGCGACCGTGGACTGTAAATGTATGGTGCGGAATCATTGGCGACCACCTCATTGGTCCTCACTTCATTGCAGGGGCCCAAACAGCTGCAACATACATCGCGTTTCTACAGAATGATCTGCCAACGTTGCTCGAAAATGTCCCACTAGAAACGCGTCGACGTATGTGGTATCAGCATGATGGTGCACCTGCACATTCCGCAATTATCACTAGGCTGACCCTTGACAGGATGTTCGACGGGCGTTTCATAGGACGTGGAGGACGCATAAATTGGCCAGCCCGTTCTCCTGATCTTACACCTCTGGACTTCTTTCTGTGGGGTACGTTAAAGGAGAATGTGTACCGTAATGTGCCTACAACCCCAGAGGATATGAAACAACGTACTGCGGCAGCCTGCGGCGACATTACACCAGATGTACTGCGGCGTGTACGACATTCATTACGCCAGAGATTGCAATTGTGTGCAGCAAAGGATGGCCCCCACATTGAACATCTATTGGCCTGACATGTCGGGACACACTCTATTCCACGTGTGTACGTGTACCTCACCCCTCATGGTAATGTACATGTGCGTCAGTGAAAAAGACCAATAAAAAGGTGTTAGCATGTGGACGTAATGTGCTGTTCCAGTCTCTTCTGTACCTAAGGTCCATCACCGTTCCCTTTGGATCCCTCCGTAATTCGGTGCTCTCCGATTCACACAATCGAACAGCGGAGGGGTGGTACTCAAGTGTCAACTTTAGGTTACAATATCTCTGGATGTAATTAACATTTACAATGCAACAGACGGCACTGATTACGTATTTGTTTATATGTTTAGATGTGCTAACAAAACTAACGGGGTTCCATTTAGAAAAACGTAGGTTTGTGTTATTAAACCTTCTTCCGTGCATTTTTTTATGGTTTGTATTAACCAATTACACTAGCCGCTCTCCTCACGTTCGGTCTGTGGAATCGATTAGTCAGTATTTGATGTGGCTTACGAAATAAATCCAGCGGTAATGTTAGGTGACTCACCCTGTATATCTAGCATGGCTAGTAACTGTAATTGTATAAGCTCAATTTTCTTATGTCAAGTCGAGCCTGCAACTTTCTTATCGATTTAAAAGATAATTTCCTTTTTTGGCTTAGAACGAAATTAATTTGCATATACACCTTAACCTGCCAGATAAAACAAGCAAATATAATGTTATATATTCTGCTTACATATACATTATACATTATATGAAACAATATGTTCCTCATTTTGTGTTCCTCAGTTGGTTCAATGAATGCCCATGTCCTGTGCCTTAAGCTCTTTTAGACTTACAATATACACTAAGGTCTAAAGTCCCAATGACATTTCTGTGAATCAAAACATCAAGAGAAGGAAGTTTGCATTCTTTTCAATTTCTATCGAAAATCTGCTTGAGAATTAGAATGATCTAAAAAAACTATTCACAGCGTCAATACCACGAGGACAAACCATGAAATTATCACAAATGAATCTCCAAAAACATTTCGGTTTAAGAAACAAAGTCCTGAGCCCCATGTCTTCGAAGTCTTGGCGGCTATGGCGGAGAGAGGGTTCCCATAACCACTCCATCAGTTTGCTCAGAATATGTGTCATTAAATAAGTTGTACGTCGATGTCAGCATATGAATACATAACTTGTTTGTTCCATAGTCGAGGTTCTCACCATTTAACAACAAGGACTCTTCCAGACGAATCCAAGTAAAAGGTGACAAAACATCAAAACTAACAAGGAAACCTGAAGGACTGAGGCACAAACACTTCAACCACTAGATAAATTCCTCTGAATTAGAAATTTGATTTTGTCGTTTTCCAACTTGGGGACTGAGAACAGCTGCTAAATAGTTAGCCACGTTGTAGGCAGGAGCATCCAGATTTCTCACTATTGTACAAAGAGAATTCCATTCTTATGAACCTTAGGTAAACCATATAATCTTGGCAGAACAGTTGCTTCAGGGTGAAGTTTTTTATACACCAAATGAGGAAAGGAGTTCTTCTTAAGAAGCAAAACAGTCTTTCATTTGATTCTTTCTGTAGGATCATTACGTAGCCTTCGATATGCTAAATCCTCTGATGAAAGATACATTTCAGCCAAATAATCTCCATGCGAGAGAAGAGCCATGGCATTGTCACTGGCGGCTGGAAGATTAGGTAAATCCTCATTTCTGTCATGGACCAGATGAACGACCCTTCATGAAATAAAATGTTGTCTTGGGGATGGTTATCGATGAAGGTTGTGAGAGACCTTGTGCCTAATTTCCTCCACATGGTTCCCAGGAAATTGGGACACAACTTGCCCAATTGCACAAATGAACTCAGGAATACTCCTCAGTGTGGGACCACAATTTAAACCTACCTCTCTCTGTATGACCGACAACAGAGCAGCATCCATTTCCTTTTTAGTGAGATTAATTATAATGTGTCGATGGGTGTCATCATCAGATATGGTGGATAGAGCACAAAGTCAGTAAAACTTAGATGAGTGTTTAGCTGACAGTACTCCTCTGCCGTATCTGAAAATCACCATGGGGAACTATCCACCCATTCCCAGAATGCGGCCGATAGCCAAGCTGAAATGTCCAAATTCAAATAATGGAAATCTTTCGACATCAGATCCAATTGTCTTCGAGTAAAGTGTATGTATTCACGTTCTAGAGCAAACCTGGCTCAATTCTTGTTCTTATTAGCCATTTTCATATCAATGTAATAGGTAATTCTTTCAAGTTTACGAATAATACCTTCGTTATGACATATCATTAAGAGCAAAACTGCATTCATCAGCTTTTTTTCTCCTGTGAAGTTCATCAAGCTTCCTGACAAGATTAAGCATATCCTCCTGTAAAGGGTCTTCATGTGATTATGTAGACTTCCCCAACATATTGGCTAATGATGCTCTTCTCAGGTTTGGAGCCAGATAATGTAGTCATTTTGAAAGAATATTTCAGCTGACCAACTGGCCGTCATCTTCAGGTGAATATACTGATGCTCGCCAGAACTAAGTCTCCAAAAGAATTGGTGGCTCCTTTATACATTGCAGCTGGCCCACCTTTGCTGCTGCCCTCAAGTGCAAGTGAATTAGTAGCATATCGATGGGAGAAATAGGAAAAACGATGTGTTGCTAGCAGAACAGTGATTAAAAGAATCTGTGGGAGAAATGATGACCACTGTTGTTTAATATCATATAAAATCTGATTCCATGTTTTCCTTGAGGGAAAAACCCTTACCCCTATTAATAATATTATCAAATAATTGAATATCAACAGATTTCTTTAGAACACATTCCTGGCAGTGAGAAGGAGGAGCGTCATTTACGTCTCATTATACAACATTTTATCAGCCTCATTAAGACAGTGTTCTGCCATAGCCGATTTCTCTGACTGGAGCAAACAAGTGTGACAGTTGTGTCCTACACGTCGGTCCTGAATTGTACAGATAGTCTGGCCTGTGAAAGCCATCCCAAAATGAGAAGTAATGTTATATATTCCAGGTTTATTCAGTCCCTAGTCATTCTTTATTAATCCAAGAATGGCTCTACTCTTAGCTGGTGGCATAAATACACTTTTGATGTCACATCTTCTTAAAATTCTTGAACTTTTGGAGGATATATTCCCTGCAAAAGGTAAAAAAGTAAAAGATTACAGTTATCCCATGATGGTTCCCTGGCAGTCCGAACTGAAGGGCGTGACATGTTTATTTGTCAGTATAACCATTCTACTTACAAACAGATTCAAAATAGTCCAATTCCTGTATCAAATTTTCTGTGTCAGAAGTGGTGTAGGCTCCCTTCACCAAAGTCCACAAGACCCCCATCGACTGGAATGGAGGATGACAGAAGATCGCATGAAGATAACGATTAGTACACATACGTTTACGACATACACTGTGCCCCAGACACCGATTGTCATTTTTGAGAATCAAAACATTAAGAAAAAGAAGTTTGTCATCCTTTTCAGTTTTTATTGTACATTTGATTCTAGGTTGGAGACGATTGAAATGCTCTAAAACCGTTTCAGAGCAACAATCTCATTACGCCAACTTACAATTTTTTTAGAGCATGATAGCTATGATGCAGGGATCCTGGTATAGTAAGCAATCGTGCGACGGACTAACGTTAATATTTAAACATATTTATTAGGCAACAACAATGTACATGAGCAATATATCACTTGAGCAATTAGTAAACAACTGTTGCCAAATATGTTGTTTAACATGCTGGCAATTAACACTCAAAGGCTTTTCAGACCATTTACTTAATTAAGAGAGACGATAACTGAAAAATTATCTAAGACAAGTTATGATCATTAGTCCTTCCTTATGTTGAGATCCAAGACAGGAAACACAATACAGTCATTAAAGGTTGGGAACTATAGCCCCTTAAAATATCAAAGTGATCTGAATATAGCAAAGATAAACGAACACTAGTCCCTGCCAGGTGTTAAAGAAAATTTAAATACATATCTCAGGCACTAGTCGATTCAAACATTAAACAGATTTCAATGTAGAAAAAATAATGCGTTAGGTCCTTTTAATGGTTATTGACTAAAAACGATTAATACTGAAAAATCAGGAAACAGATACTGAGCATAGCCCCTCCAAATATTAAACAAATTCCAATATAGGAAAGTTAAAGTGTACATTAGCACTTATTTGACCTGACATGATTTTAAAGAAATTAACTGGTCTATAGAATACCACTGGTGATTAAACGGCCAGAAGCCCAGCAGAAATCTACATCAACTTCACTTTACCAACCCAATACATGGTGAACTCAACGAAACCTTTAAACAGTGTAACTACCACAACTGCAATGTCGGAATTATCAAACCAGTTAACAGTCGTCCAAAACTCTATGGCTGTGCCTTGCATTGGAAAGGTTGCTTCTGCCCTCAACAAACTACCATACAAATAAAGCTTGCTACATATTTAACAGCCAAAAATTCATTACATAAGCAACCAGTTTGAGTTCTAAAACAGAGAAAGTATATGAGATTACACGTTTCAAAAAATATTTGGAGGACAAAGCCTGCTTAAAGTACAATGATTTTAGGGAAAGGAAAACCAGCTTATCAGTTGGAACTGTTTGGCAAAGACAGAAGTGTTAAACAAGAACAGAGTCAGGCCCAACCAGAATGAGGAGCACTGAAACACATGGAACTCTGAGAAAAACAACCGTCAAAAAAGCATTTGCCTTTCGAAATATAGTTTCAAGACCCAAACTATTAGTTAAGGTGCATTCTCCCTTCACAGTGATCGAGCATAGGACTTTATCACAGGGATAAGGTCATCGAGTAATACAATGGTCCTCACGAAAATTTCTTCAAGTGTTGACATTGACAAGTAATGTGAGCCACAACTAACTGCTGCATGCAGCATCAAACTGCATCGTTTCGCGGCCCAGGGACACTCTGGCTCCATTGTTGTCCACCCCCTGTGAACTCTCTCCTGGCCACACTGTAGACCTGGACCCGCCTCGCTCTACCTGTGGCTACCCACCTTCGCTCCACTTTGCACTGATTAAAAAGGTCTTGCACTCATGTGCGTGTACACCTCCAATCTGCCAATGCGCCATGAAATCTTTGGCGACAGCCGTGCTGAATGTCGGTACATTGTGCCAGATGTATCGACATCCCTCGCTTAAACAGAAACACGCTGGTGACGGGTCACATTTCCAGGTTCCAAGACTGTGCTGTCCCAATTTCATCAAGCCTTACTCTTCAAACTCCACTGTCACACTCCTCATCTTGATTTGGCTCAGATGGGCTTGTAAGTAGGCTGTTTGTGTTTTCTTATTGGCAACGTTACGTAGCGCTCTGTATGAAAATCGCTGGCTGTGCTGTGTGCAGTCTGTGGCTAGTTTGCATTGTTGTCTGTCATTGTAGTGTTGGGCAGTTGGCTGTTAACAGCGCGTAGCGTTGCGCAGTTGGAGGTGAGCCGCCAGCAGTGGTGGATGTGGGGAGAGAGATGGCGGAGTTTTGAAATTTGGAAGACTGGATGTCATGAAGTGCTATATATATTATTACTATTAAGGTAAATACATTGTTTGTTCTCTATTAAAATCTTTCATTTGCTAACTATCCCTATCAGTAGTTAGTGCCTTCCGTAGTTTGAATCTTTTATTTAGCTGGCAGTAGTGGCACTCACTGTATTGCAGTAGTTCGAGTAACGAAGATTTTAGTGCAGTAAGTGATTTGTGAAAGGTATAGTTTAATGTTAGTCAGGGCCACTCTTTTGTAGGGATTATTGAAAGTCAGATTGCGTTGCGCTAAAAATATTGTGTGTCAGTATAAGCACAGTCATGTATAATTTTTCTAAGGGGACGTTTCATATGTCGACCCTTAGCCGAGGATACCTCACTGGAATCTTCTGATTTTTTCTTGTAGTTTGTGTAATTAGTGTAGCTTTTGTTTATTGCTAGCGCGTAATTATAGAGAGAATTTCCTTTGTAGTTGTAGTTTTTCATTGTTGTACACAGTCGTGGCATGCATGTAGATTTGCACCAAGTATTTCGCAGCTGCGCTTGCAATTAACTAGATATTATTTTCAATGCTATCTTAATGTGTTTTGTTATTTTGCTCTTCAAATTGTGCTTTTCTGTGTTGTCGTGTGAATTATTGTGACAATAATGGCGTGTGAAAAACGTAATACTAGGCTTCAAAGTAAACTGAGAAATGACAGTGAAGATGAAAGCAGTTTGTTAGCGCTGCAGAGTAATGAATTAACTAATGTTCAAAGTAGTAACTTGGTAATTGTGCATAGGGAAATGGAGCGGGCTGCAAATAATGGTGTAGGCAGTAAAACAATTAGTGAACAGGGAAGCATTATCAATCGATCGGTCGGCAACAGCTCGCCTCAGGAATCCGAAATGACAGAACACAATATTGCAAATACTGTAGACTCAAGTTTTGGGTCCTCACCGTTTTCTCAAATGAGTCAAGACACATTATCTGCTTGTCAAAACGTGAATGTTGCCGGTGAAAATGCACTGCCAAAAAGCATAGAGAAACACATTCCAGACACAAATACATTATTATTGCAATTAATGCAACAAATGGAACAAAATCAGAGACAAACACAGCAAAAGCTTCAAAAGTTAGACACAATGGAACAACGCCAGAGACAAACACAGCAACAGTTAGACACAATGGAACAAAATCTTCGGAAGTTAGACACCACACTTGAACAAACACATGAAGATTTAACTACTGAGTTACATAACATTGAATCGAAATGTCAAAAAGACTGTAATGACGTAAAAACACAAATTTGTGAGCATTTCCAACCTATTTTTTCGAGTCATGAAAATGCATTACAGAATCACGAAGCAGCCATAAAAGAACTGCGAACTATTGTTCATGAAAATCACGACACCTTGCAAGCTAAAATTGACTCAGTTGCATCTACCGATTAGGTTACGCAACTTGCAAAAACTCAGGAAAACTTGAAGGACACAGTAGATACGATTTCAATAAAAATGGACACTCTGAAACTTGGTTCATAAAAACACACTGAGGAAATAATTTCACTAACGGATAAAGTAGCCGAACTTTCAGATCAGTTCACTAACTTATCTACAAAGGTAGATGATGATCTGAATGACACAAGACCTGTAGCCTTCACGGACACTGAAGAGAATGAACAAATTAGAAAATTCAAACAAAATCAAAATCAAATCAATACACAGTACAAAAGAGAAATCCGGGAAGTACAAGATCAGTTGGCACAAGTAATACAAGAATTACATATTTCAGAGGACACTCGCGCTCCAGTACGGGAAGAGGGACATAGAAATACGGAGCAACCACAAAATAATAACACAGAACACTTCGGAAATTATGAAAGAAATTGGCAAGGCGCATTGAATTTTGAGATGGAACCGCCGAAACGAAGTAACAATGAGCAATATGCGACTCGCCGACATGATTATTTTGACTATAAGTTGTTCATTACTACACGTAAATTCAAAACATTTAAGAATTCTGGCAACGACATTCATCCACAAGCGTGGCTCCATCAATTCTCTCATTGTTTTCCTCCCAACTGGTCATTAGAGCACAGATTAGAATTTATGTGTGGCTACTTAGAGAATGAACCAGCTGTAAGAATGCGATCGGTCATTCACGATTGCCACACTGAAGGAGAATTTTATCATGCCTTCCTCTCAGCATATTGGTCTCAAGCTACACAAGACCGAGTACAACATAGCATCATAATGATGAAACATTTCGAACAATCTGAATTTTCCAGTCTTGTGAAATATTTTGAAGACATGTTGCACAAGAATCAGTACCTGTGAAACCCATACAGCCCCTCAGAACTCATCCGCATTTGCTTAATCAAATTTCCTGAACATTTGCGACATATTATTTTGGCAGGACGTTGCAAAGACGACATTGAAGCTTTTCAGGGACTGTTACAAGAACTGGAAATTGACACTGACAATCGCGGAACGCGAAAACATGAGCACAACAATTACAGGTCACATCCGTCGCAATTCTGCGATGAAAGAAATAATAACTGGACACGACAAGGCTATTCTCACAACACAAATCGTGACCAAAACAGACACCACCCGTATGACAACCGTTGGCAGAGTAATAATAGTTACAGAGAAAGATCGCATTTCCGTAGTAATGAATATGACAGAGATTACCATAGAAACAGACAATATGGGAACAAAAACAATTATTATCAAGGGAGACAGAATAACTTCAGATGCGACAGTTCAACGCACAGTTACGATTCCGGGAGAAATTCTCCACCACATGACCGACAAACAAGAAACTATGTAAACTACCGACAAAACGACAGACCTGAATTCCATCAGAACTGGCGGGATTCAAACAGAGCAGGGCACTCTCGACAAGGTGAATTTGTAGAAGTTAGGTCTCCTAATCCCAATAACGATGCACGCCAACAAAGAGACAGACAATGACTCGCACCACAGGCAGCCACGTGCGCCGGCTGGCTCAGGGAAAAATTACATAGACGCTAACCTTGAGAAAAATTTTAGCATTCTTTACCAATGTACCATATACCACATGATAATTCCACTGAAGCTGAAACTCTGCATACTAGGAAGAGTAAAGGTTTACATCACATTTCACATGTAAAACCGTTTATTGAAAGATAATCTGCTTTTTAACTTTGTCTTTGCCATAAAACTTTTCACTTCACATTTCTAGTATACATTTTCAGACTTAGAAGCTGTTACCATGCAACAATGTTTGAAGTTAAATATCCAGTCAAGAACCAAGAGAACTTATTTAAACAGAAATTACGAATGCATTGTTATTGTGAACAGACGACACAGTGTTATTGTGTGTGTACATTCTTACTTGTTAGTTGCACGATTACGTAATGACTATAAGGCTCACATACTTAGAACATTTACCAGTACTGCTAATGAGATTTTAGTGCAACATTTTGGTTTACTTGAAAATACATTCTGGATTTAAAGAACTTTCTGTGAGATACCAGATGACACAGTGGTTAGTTTATGTGACAGCTACACGATTTTATCACGACGCTACTAATGAGTGACAATTTACAATGTTGCTTTTGCGGTGTTTCTGTTTTATATCTGCACAGTTTTTCTGAATTATTCTGGAAAGTAAAACATGTTTTAGTAGTAATTTTTGTGGTATAGCTACAATGAGACTGCCTTTTCCGTAGCACAGCAATACGTTACAGCACAGTACTTTCTTCATCACGGCAATAAGCATAATAACTAAGATATCTATACGCAAAGCATTTCACTTTTGTTTATCATGAGGTAAGTACATTGACTTCTGCAGAACTTAGCTTTCAGAGGACGATAACTACGACACTTCCACAGATATTATCTTACAACAAGACGCACAGTTTAGCGCTACAGTACACGTATTTGAGTGATTAATTTTGTACTTAAAACATTTATTGTTAAAGATATTTGAAGTACAATGATCCAAAGTTTTTCCGTGATACATTTCATTCCATTGCAAATAATCTGTAACACCTGAGGGTATAATTACATTAATCCTCAGGGGGGTATACGCTTACTTTGTGTATCATGTGTTTGGCAAACACAAGGAACCCTAGCTAATATGGTATTTGCTTACACAACTTTACACATCGGTACCATATTTCTCTAACACATAATTACACAGCTATCTGATCATTTAACTGAGAGAGACAAACTTTTTTACTACATCAGTGACAGATGTTTACGTAATTACACACTTGGATAACTTCACACTTATGAAATTGAATTTTGTCTGTACTTTGTGAACTGTTCATGTCTTTTTTTTTTGGAACCATTGTGATACTACGAGAGCTTTGAATGATGTATTTGGTATGGGATCATGATTTTTAAAGTACGTTTGAGGTAGATGACACTTTTGACATGAGCAGAGAATTTTTTTAGGTTTTGAAATTATTGAAGGAAACTACGACGATTTTGAGATTTGGCTGAGGTTTTATGATGTTATGATGACGATGTGTATTACGCTGTTGCGGTATGTTTATGATCAATAAGCCGATGCTATATGAGGAATTTTATTATGCTACGTATTTATTATGATGAAATATTGAAGAAGTGTCGACGAATATGTATATTTGTAATAAGGTAAGGAATAATGAGTAGTGGTTAGGGACTCTGACTTGTGAAAAAGGATGTAGGAAACCAAGAATCGTACTTTAAGAGTTATGAAATGTGTGTAAATGCGTGAATGTACCACAATGCCGACGAAAATTTTTTCGACACTGTTATATTTACAGGATTTTGTTTCTACAGATTTGTAACGCAAATTCTAGACCTGTGAAATATTTTATATGAGACTGTCATTGTAGTGCAAACTGGTGTCATAAATATTTCGGTAAGAAAGCCAAGTGACCTTGACGTAATGCGTCTTGAGTGGCCAGCTGTGTCAGACGCCTGGAGAAAAAGCCATTAGTGTATGCCTTTTCAGAGGCACAGGTAGAAGAAAAAAAAGAAGCCATTATCCTCGCTATTGACATTTCTTTGTCGAAAGCATCGCAAATACGACACGCTCGAACTTGAAAAGATATGATTATACTGTGGAGATCTTAATTTATGATATTTACTAAAATGCCTAATGAAACGATGAGAAACATTTCATGGCTATTGTCTTGCTAGTTGAGAGAAATGCCATATGGCTTGCTTTATGTATTTATTTACTCATTTTTTTTAATATCTAGTTTCTAGCTGCACTGCAGCATTGGTTAAAATAAAACTTAATAGATGTACTAATATAGTTATTTTATGCCTACAGATCCAGTCAATAAGAAATTTATGCTCTACTTCCAAGAAAACGAGGGGACATAAATAGACATTTCCCTTCACAGGAATTGCATAAATAATTTTTTACGATTTGGTAATTTATCTGCTAGTGTAAGTTCTCGTGATGCATCACTCTAGTGTTAAGATGTGACATAGGTATTAAACATGGCCATTTTTACTGTAATATTTTTTCTGCTTGAGCTATGTCATGTTTAGATATAAGTTATTGCATTTGCTGCTGCTGTTTGCCAGGCATAGTGCTACTACATTTCACTTTGTATTACTCTGTTAAGCTAGTTTTACTACTGATTTATTTTTCTTTTTGCTGCACATTGGCTCATATTAGTTGATATGTTGCATTTGCTTGGTAATTTAGATTTTTCTGTAGCTTGCTTTGCCAATTTCCATTTTTTTTATCATTGCTGTTTGTGTTAATTGTTTTGCGCTGCTGCATTGCGTCGTCCCTTAGTTTAGCATCTGAGCTCAGTAGATTTAAGTTAGCTTAAGAGGGGGTAGACTATATAAGAAACTGACTATGGAGAATAGGGAAAGAATGCATTGAGAAGTTATATGAAAAAGATTTGGGCCAAAATGAGTATTGTACAATGAGAAATAATTATTTTGAAAGAAATATGAATAGAATACAGAAAGGAGGTATAGATAGGACTTTTTGGGAATAATGATGAATGAAGGAAGATCTCCAAGAAGTAAAGAAAGTTTTGTTTGCAAAATACTGCAGTAAAACAAACCCTTTCCCCCTGTGTTATTCTGCTATATGTTTGTGTACTCTTGTATATTTGTGTTTTTCCTGTCTTTATGTGTTTAGCTAATAAGATTTATGTTGTAGAATTTTTCAAATACTATGTTATTTTCTTCGTAAAGATGTTTAGACATAATTTATTCTGTTTTGTTTTAATGCTCATGTTGATGTTTCGAAAGTTATTCTGATCTTTTATGTATGTACTCATGTCATAATTCCTCTAACACTGATGTACATGTTTATTTCTATTCTTTTGTAAAGCTTGTTTTACTACAAATATAATGATGTATTTAGTACCTTTGTAATTGTATTCTTATGTTATAAAATTGTAATTGACACCAGTTTATCATATTATTAACTTGTAAGTTCCATTTCACTGCACACGTTTCTGTTGGTCATAGTATATGGACAATATGTGAGAAGTAGGGACTGTTAGTGTTTGCACGTGTGTTAATAATTCAGCAAGGGACTGGATAACAGCATTGCTGGTTCTAAGGACAATTCCAAAAACTTTGTGAGTGCACAAGTGGTGGTTATGGACTTGCTATATTGTCTGCAAGACTCTTCGATGGTGATTGTGCACCTGCACAGTCGCAGCAGATGGCTGCTGGCCATCTCTACAAGGACTACAGTGGGTCTACACCTTTGATGATCCACCAATACCATTATTTCTACAAGGACTACAGTGGGTCTGCATCTTTGATGGCCCACCAATACCATTATTTCTACAAGGACTGCAGTGGTTCTGCACCTCTTAGCCCACCAATACCGTAATCTCTACCAGGACTACAGTGGGTCGGCTCTGTGATTACCTACCTACCAATATTCTTCAAAACTTCGACTGACTCTGCTGTGGGTTTGCTCTGTTGTGGCCCATTACCTGCCTGCATGTCAAGAGTCAGCACTGTCTTTCCGTTAGAAGGACAACACTACTTCTTCAAGACTGCATGGAAATCCACTACTTCCGTGTGCATTTTCTTTTAGTGATCAGACTTTGAGAAAAACACTGCAATTTTACTGTGATGAATGATCAGGACTGTCTTTATGGACTGTGAGAAAATTTTAGCTTTTGACCAACATTGTATCAATAAGTGTGTGCATTTGATATCTTTGTTATTGTAATTATGAAAAATTTTATCAAATCATTATTGGCCACTGCCCAAAACAATTTGTAAATTTTTTTGTGGGGAGCATGGGGGCTATGTAAGTAGGCTGTTTATGTTTTCTTATTGGCAATGTTACGTAGCGCTCTGTATGAAAATCACTGGCTGTGCTGTGTGCAGTCTGTAGCTAGTGTGCATTGTTGTCTGCCATTGTAGTGTTGGGCAGTTGACTGTTAACAGCGCATAGCGTTGCGCAGTTGGAGGTGAGCCACCAGCAGTGGTGGATGTGGGGAGAGAGATGGTGGAGTTTTGAAATTTGTAAGACTGGATGTCATGAACTGCTATATATATTATTACTATTAAGGTAAATACATTGTTTGTTCTCTATTAAAATCTTTCATTTGCTAACTATCCCTATCAGTAGTTAGTGCCTTCCGTAGTTTGAATCTTTTATTTAGCTGGCAGTAGAGGCACTCGCTGTATTGCAGTAGTTCGAGTAACGAAGATTTTTGTGCGGTAAGTGATTTGTGAAAGGTATAGTTTAATGTTAGTCAGGGCCACTCTTTTGTAGGGATTATTGAAAGTCAGATTGCGTTGCGCTAAAAATATTGTGTGTCAGTATAAGCACAGTCATGTATAATTTTTCTAAGGGGACGTTTCAGGCTCAGTGCTCCAATAGACAGTAAACAATTTATCAAGGGGTCTCATTTCCTGCATCAAATGAATAAATCCATTCTCGAGTCTGGTGTCGGAATTGGCTCCCTTATACTCTTGGCACGTATGAACCATCCCCCTAATCTCGGCACCCATTCCTTTCCACATGATGTATTCCTTAATCTTAGACTTCAGGTGCCCCATGTGCCCACCACACAAGATTTGGTGAAAAGATATATATATATATATATATATATATATATATATATATATATATATATATTGCCGGTACCATCTCCTTAGGTAGGCAGGTCTTTAGTCTCCCATTGTACCTTATGTGGAAGCATGAATTTCCCTTCTCTAGAGAGTAGTCCGATACTGGGTGCTCTTGTTCCAATTCCTCCCGGAGGCCCTTCAGTGTATTAGCTTTGCCTTGTTCTTTCTCAAGATTCTTAAATAAAGCTGGGACATGGGCCAGCACAGCTGTGGCTACTTGGAAGCCCAGCTCCTCTGCCCATACCGCAAATGTCGATGCCTCTTAATGGCCGGCCGAAGTGGCCGTGCGGTTAAAGGCGCTGCAGTCTGGAACCGCAAGACCGCTACGGTCGCAGGTTCGAATCCTGCCTCGGGCATGGATGTTTGTGATGTCCTTAGGTTAGTTAGGTTCAACTAGTTCTAAGTTCTAGGGGACTAATGACCTCAGCAGTTGAGTCCCATAGTGCTCAGAGCCATTTGAACCATTTGAGCCTCTTAATGTCGTTACACCCCAAACTCGCCTTCCTCCTGAAACATGCGACTGAGAGTGTCGTTGCTACTATTACCGCATGTAGAGGTTCTTCCTCTTCTTTGTCAAGTTCTTTGTTCAACTCCATGTCATCGTCTGTGGATGCTTATAGTTTCTTCTTCTTTGTTCAGCGGCCTCTGGTGTGTCCAGAACAGCAGCAACATCCAGCGTGTATGGACCACCGTTACCTATCATCTGCGGGACCTGCAGCAAACTCTGGCATGTCAGGACCAGCAGCAATAGCAGCACCATGGGATACTGAAGCGCATGAGACCAGCATGTTGGAGCTGGACCATGTGCTGTTATTATCCATCCCACTCATTGATTTGTGTAATGAAGACACCCGGCAACTCCGCAGCTCTGGTGCACTTCACCACATGGTGCTGGTCAAAACTGGTCTGCGACTTATGTACCATCCCAGGACATTCCAATGTTACTGCAAGGACAGAGAGTTGATGTGGTGGATGAGATGCTGTCGATTCCTCCCAGTGCTCTGGTGCTTTTCTCTTCATCTTATGGTTTAACAGGTAGCTGTTTAATGCACTTAAATATAAGTGTTGAAGCATCAGTCAACAGTGACGGCCCTGTTGTGCTAGAGATTGTAAATGCATCAAGCAGTGTTAAAGTGCAGTTTATGGAGTTGGAATGGGATGAACTGTGCCATGCAGAGCACTACATCAACCAACAGATGACCTCCAATTATTCTCCATCTCCATACATTTACTATGCTGGACTGATCATCATTGTACGACGGTATCCCACTCACGGTATGATCTGGAGGTCGATCCATTTAACTGCAACACTCCATCGTCACAAACTTATTTGGCCTACGAATGCTGCTATCCCTTGTGCTGGAAAGGCTGAACTGTGGTCTGTCATGTGTTCAGACTGTGTATAAAGACTTTATCAACTATCCTGTATGTGTAGTGTGCATGTAAATGATTTAGAAGAATGTATCAATACGGTGTCAAAAGAAAATGCTAAAGAAAAATCCATCATTACTGCACACAAGAAATTGTTGTTCAGGTAATACTGTAAAAAATTCATCAGTCTTTTTTTGTTGATCTAGTGCAGCCTAGGTATCATTGCTGAAATGTAAATTATATATATTGTCTCATAAGAACCTGACCAGCACCGTGGTGTAGTGGTCATGATACTAAACTGTTGCCTGGAGGGTCATGAGTTCAAAACTGCACTGGACTGTTCGATTTCAATTTCTATATTCGGTTAACTACATCCTAGAAGTATCCGCAAATGTAAACAATCATTGTACTGGAATGTTCTATAGCTGTACACATACTGTATATGTTCTGGTCAGAGGCAGTTCGGTTCGCGCTCTTCTATGTGCAAGTGCTGAATAAACCTTCGTTAAGTGAAGTTAGTGTTCGTCATTTATCTACTTACACCTTCTTCTACGTAATATTATTCTGGTGGAGACGCTGGGTATTGGAACTTGTGATAGCGCACATTATCGACGACACAGTAGCTCCCACCAAGCCACGACACAGCCGCCGTTTACGTGGCGAGAAACCCGAGTCCGAGCAATATTCAACAGATCCCAATCTATCGGAGGCAGAAGAAGAAGACGACGTTACGATGACAGCACCTGTGTGCCACCACAGGAGATATCCTTCCTGGGTCTCTGGTGACGGTGGCCAAGATCCAAACAAGTGTCTGAATGTACACTGCTGGCCACCGTAAATGCAACACCAAGAAAGACAAGAGGCAGCACAATAAAATTTATTTTGTAGATAACATGTTGACCACGTATCAAATGATTACGTTTACAGACGTCTGTGACATGTGGTTTCTGCCAGAATCAGTAGCCAGAGTAGCCGCCATTGTTGGAGATCACCGCTGCCACACGTCTAGGCATTGAGTCAAAGAGACGTTGGATGTGTTCCTGGGGTACAGCAGCCCAAGCAGCTTCCATACGTTGCCAAAGATCATCTGGTGTGGCAGCTGGGGATGTAATCTGGGTCACTCGTTGAGCAACCATGGACCACATGTTTTCTATCGGCGAAAGATCCGGAGAGCGAGCCGGCCAGGGAAGCAATTCAATCTGGTTATTGACGAAGAACCTTTGGACAATGCGTGCCACGTGTGGTCGAGCATTATCCTGTTGAAATATGGCTGTGGCCGAGCCCTGAAGGTAAGGAAGGACAACTGGCTCCGGCACCTCGGATATGTAGCGCCGGCTATTTAAAGTACCGGCAATGCGTACTAGAGGCGTGCGAGAGTAATATCCAATACCGCCCCATACCATAATACCCGGTGCAAGACCAGTGTGGCGGTGCATAATGCAGCTGTCCAGCATCCTCTCTCCACGGTGTCTCCACACTCGAATCCGACCATCGTGGTGCTGCAGACAGAAGCGTGCCTCGTCAGTAAAGACAACGTCATTCCATTCTGCCGTCCACATCCGTCTGTCATCACACCATTGGCGACGGAGACGTCTGTGGTTCTGCGTCAATGGTAGACGAAGCAATGGACGTCTTGCGGACAGACCACTCTGCTATAAACGTTGTCGAATGGTACGCGCAGACACTGGATGATGCGTTACAGACGCAATGTGCTGTGCTATGGTTCGGGATGTCACTGAGCGATCCGTCACTGCCATGCGCACAATTTGCCTATCAGCACGTGCAGTGGTGCACCGAGGTGAATGCGATCGACCACGTCGGTCCGTCGTACCCTCCTGCATCCAACGGTCACATATCCGCATTACAGTTGTTGGTTTCGTCCAACACGACTAGCGATTTCTCTGTATGATAATCCACAATCTCGGTAAGCCACTATCCTTCCTCTGTCGAACTCGGATACTAGATCAAACGATGTTCGCTGTTGTCTACGAGGCATAACTGATCGTCTTGTGAAACAACCAAAAGGTAAACACACGTGCCGAACGTACACTCGTCGAAATCGCCAAGCCTTAAATGGCGCTATGAGGTGGCGCCACAGGCGCGCGTGATGTGCGTCTGCGCTGAAATTCTAATCAGTTGCATATCTCGTCGCTGCAAACCCATGGTGTAAATTTCACTTGATTCGGATGCTTCCTTCAGGGTGTTGCATTTACGGTGGCCAGCAGTGTATATGAGTATATATCCAAACTTAACAAATGGGATGACACCGTGTGTTTGGCTAACGTATTATTGTACTTGGAGGGCACTGCCAAGTAATGGTATGAAAACAACGAGGAGAAGTTCACAAGCTGGGTAGTATTCCAGACGGAACTGCGCAAGTATTTCGGCGACACACGACAGAAGCCAAAGCTGAAAGTAAATTAAAGTGCAGGGCAAGGCGTTCAGGAGAAACTACAGCATCCTACATTCAAGACGTCTTGGAGCTGTGTAAAATAGTGGACCCTCGAATGAAGGAGGAAGATAAGGTTGCACATCTCATGAAGGATGTTGCTGAGGACATGTGTCAAGCCCTACTCCTGAAGGAGGTTTCGACAGCAGATGACTTCATAAAATGGTGCCAGTATATCGAGACAATGCACCAAAAAAGAATTACACGCAAGAGGTGTGAACGGCTTCCAAACGTCGTATCGGTGTCTGTGATGGAGGAAGTAACTGATTTCACAAGTGTTCTTCGCCAGATAGTGAAAGAGGAAGTTCAGAAGGCACTTGGATTGCGCGCGAACAAAAAACCGAGACGCTTCGAGAGGTCATAAGGGGGGAAGTGGAACAGACATTGAACCCAATCTCTCGTCCTTCATTTCCCTTGTTTCTGTTGTGGTCTTCAGTCCTGAGACTGCTTTGATGCAGCTCTCCATGCTACTCTATCCTGTGCAAGCTTCTTCATCTCTCAGTACCTAGTGCAACCTACATACTTCTGAATCTGCTTAGTGTATCATCTCTTGGTCTCCCTCTACAATTCTTACCCTCCACGCTGCCCTCCAATACTAAATTGGTGATCCTTTGATGCCTCAGAAAATGTCTTAACAACCGATCCCTTCGTCTAGTCAAGTTGTGCCACAAACTCTTCTTCTCCCCAATCCTATTCAATACCTCATTAGTTATGTGATCTACCCATCTAATCTTCAGCATTCTTCTGTAGCACCACATTCCGAAAGCTTCTATTCTCTTCTTGTCCAAACTATTTATCGTCCATTTTTCACTTCCATACATGGCTACACTCCATACAAATACTTTCAGAAACGACTTCCTGACACTTAAACCTATACTCGATGTTAACAAATTTCTCTTCTTCAGAAACGCTTTCCTTGCCATTGCCAGTCTACATTTTATATCCTCTCTACTTCGACCATCATCAGTTATTCTGCTCCCCAAATAGCAAAACTCATTTACTACTTTAAGTGTCTCATTTCCTAAACTAACTCCCTCAGCATCACCCGACTTAATTCGACTACATTCCATTATCCTGGTTTTGCTTTTGTTGTTGTTCATCTTGTATCCTCCTTTCAAGACACTGTCTATTCCGTTCAACTGCTCTTCCACGTCTAATGCTGTCTCTGACAGAATTACAATGTCATCGGCGAACTTCAAGGACCCTCAAAGGTTTTATTTATTCTCCATGGATTTTAATACCTACTCCGAATTTTTCTTTTGTTTCCTTTACTGGTTGCTCAATATACAGATTGAATAACATCGGGGAGAGGCTACAACTCTGTCTCACTCCCTTCTCAACCACTGCTTCCCTTTCATGTCACTCGACTCTTGGAACTGTCATCTGGTTTCTGTACAAATTGTAAATAGCCTTTTGCTCCCTGTATTTTACCCCTGCCACCTTCAGAATTTGAAAGAGTATTCCAGTCAACATTGTCAAAAGCTTTCTCTTAGTCTACAAATGCTAGAAACGTAGGTTTGCCTTTCCTTAAGCTATTTTCTAAGATAAGTCGTAGGGTCTGTATTGCCTCACGTATTCCAATATTTCTACGGAATCCAAACTGATCTTCTCTGGGGTCGGCATCTACCAGTGTTTCCATTCGTCTGTAAAGAATTCGCGTTAATATTTTGCAGCCGGCACTTATTAAACTGATAGTTCGGTAATTTTGTCATCTGTCAACACCTGCTTTCTTTGGGATTGGAATTATTACATTCATCTTGATGTCTGAGGGTATTTCGCCTGTCTCATACATCTTACTCACCAGACGGTAGAGTTTTGTCAGGACTGGCTCTCCCAAGACTGTCAGTAGTTCTAATGAAATGTTGTCTACTCCCGGAGTCTATTTCAACTCAGGTCTTTCAGTGCTCTGTCAAACTCTTCACGCAGTATCATATCTCCCATTTCATCTTCATCTGCATACTCTTCTATTTCCATAATATTGTCTTCAAGTACATCGCCCTTGTATAGACCCTCTATATACCCCTTCCACCTTTCTGCTTTCCCTTCTTTGCTTAGAACTGTGTTTCCATCTGAGCTCTCAATATTCATACAAGTGGTTCGCTTTTCTCCAAAGGTCTCTTTAATTTTGCTGTAGGCAGTATCTATCTTACGCCTAGTGAGATAAGCCTCTACATCCTTACATTTGTCCTCTAGCCATCCCTGCTTAGCCATTTTGCACTTCCTGTCGATCTCATTTTTGAGACGTTTGTATTTCTTTTTGCCTGCTTCATTTTCTGCATTATTATATTTTCTCCTTTCATCAATTAAATTCATTATTCTTCTGTTACCCAAGGCTTTCTACTACCCCTCGTCTTTTTACCTACTTGATCCTCTACTGCCTTCACTACTTCATCCCTCAAAGCTACCCATTCTTCTTCTATTGTATTTCTTTCCCCCATTCCTGTCAGATGTTCCCTTATGCTCTCCCTGAAACTCTGTACAACCTCTGGTTTAGTCAGTTTATCCAGGTCCCATCTCCTTAAATTCCCACCTTTTTGCAGTTTTAATCAATAGATTGTGGTCAGAGTCCACATCTGCCACTGGAAATGTCTTACAATTTAAAACCTGGTTCCTAAATCTCTGCCTCGCCATTATATAATGTATCTGATACCTTTTAGTATCTCCAGGCCTCTTCCATGTATACAACTTTCTTTCATGATTCTTGAACCAAGTGTTAGCTATGATTAAGTTATCCTCTGTGCAAAATTCTACCAGGCGGCTTCCTCTTTCATTTCTTCTCCCCAATCCACATTCACCTACTACATTTTCTTCTCTCCCTTTTCCTACTATCGAATTCCAGTGACTCATGACAATGAAATTTTGGTCTGCCTTCACTATCCGAATAATTTCCTTTATCTCATCGTACATTTCATTAATTTCTTCGTCATCTGCAGAGCTAGTTGCCATGTAAACTTGCACTATTGTAGTAGGCGTGGGCTTCGTGTCTATCTTGACCACAATAATGCGTTCACTATGCTGTTTGTAGTAGCTTACCTGCACTCCTATTTTTTTATTCATTATTAACCCTGCTTCTGCATTACCCCTATTTGATTTTGTAATTATAACCCTGTATTCATCTGACCAAAAGTCTTGTTCCTCCTGCCACCAAACTTCACTAATCACTACTATATCTAACTTTAACCTATCCATTTCCCTTTTTAAATTTTCTAACCTACCTGCCAGATTAAGGGATCTGACATTCCACGCTCCGATCGGTAGAACGCCAGTTTTCTTTCTCCTGATAACGACGTCCTCTTGAGTAGTCCCCGCCCGAAGATCCGAATGGGGACTATTTTACCTCCGGAATATTTTACCCAAGAGGACGCCATCATCATTTAACCATACAGTAAAGCTGCATGCCCTCGGGAAAATTACGGCTGTAGTTTCGCCTTGTTTTCAGCCGTTTGTAGTAAAAGCTCAGAAAGGCCGTTTTGGGTAGTGTTACAAGGCCAGATCAGTCAATCATCCAGACTGTTGACCCTGCAACTACTGAAAAGTCTGCTGCCCTATTCAGGAACCACACGTTTGTCTGGCCTCTCAACAGATACCCCTCTGTTGTGGTTGCACCTACGGTACGGCCAGCTGTATCGCTGAGCCACGCAAGCCTCCCCACCAACGGCAAGGTCCATGGTTAAAACGGTAAAAAAGTAGAGACCCAGGCGGATTTACGTTCCTACAATGCCACATGAGGACCCTGTTTGGGCATCAAGTAAGACTGACACCTGGAGGACTCAGGATAACCAACCAGTATGTTTCCACTGCGGACGACCGGGACATGTGGTACGCTATTGTCGAGAAAGGCTGCTGATATTTGATGACGCCCGCGCCAGAAGACAGCAGACCGATCTTAGCCGACGCCAACTCCGGGATGACGAAAATGAACAAGAAGATGTGGGTGCAGGACGACGTAGGTCACCATCGCTGCAAGCTAGCCGCTGGAGAGGACGCTCCCCAACATCAAGGTCTCCATCACCGTTTAGAAGTTGCAGCCAATCACCTAGCCACTGCAACATGGAAAACTAAAGGATGCGACCTTCCTTGGAGGTGAGGCCGCCGAAGAGAAAAATCCTTCGCTGTCGATCGCTACAAAAATGATAGGAAACTACGTCGATATCCTCATGGTTGGCCCACCAGGCCAAGCTCTTGTGGACTCTGGAGCATCATATTCAGTTATTTCGGAGAAATACCGTCGCCAGTTGCAGAAAATTGTATTCGTCCACAGGAAAACATCTCTGCTAAAGGTGGCTAATGGGAAATATGTAAAACCTACAGGAAGATGTACCGTTCATGTGCATATAAGTGGCTGTACACAGCCCTTAGAATTCATCGTCTTACCAGAGTGTAGTCGTGACGCCATTATTGGATGGGACTTTTTTAAAGCTTCTCAGGTAATCATAGATTGTGGTCGCTCTAAGATTATGGTAGACGAGAGGACATACTGTGGACAGGAAGATGGGGACCTGAGTGTGTTGAGACTATGTGTGCTGGATGAAGTGATCATTCCTGCAATCAGCACTAGAAACGTAACTGTCACATGTCACGCCATGCATCAACCCATGGATCTTGTAGTGGAATGTAAGAGAAGCATAACACTGAAGAATAACTTGGTCATCCCAGCCTCTGTCGTCTTATTTAAGAACGGATTCAGTGAATTGTGGATAGTTAACTGTCGCCGAGAACCGCAGATCCTTCCAAGACGCATGTGTGTAGCAAACGCTGAGCCGTTAATTGAAGAACATCTGAGCATCATAGAAACCTCACATGCTGAGTCAGAGGGCGAAATTTGCGCTACCACTACGAGACAAGTTCTTCTAGCTCGACTGTCACTAGATCTCACTAAGGAACAACAGAAGAAGCTACCTGCCATTCTTCAAGAGTTCTCTGAATGCTTCAATCCACAGGTGAAGAGCAAATTAGACAAATCGAAGGTGAAGCACCGGATTAGCACTGGAGACCATTAACTAATAAGCCAGAGAGCATACCGTGTGTCAGCAACGGAACGTCAAATAATTCGCGACGTGGTAGAGAAAATGATGAAGAATGACATCATTCAGCCTTCGCAGAGCCCATGGTCGTTACCAGTGGTCCTCGCCAGGAAGAATGATGGCAGTTGGCGCTTTTGTGTTGATTACAGGAAGCTTAATAAGATAACTAAAAAGGACGTTTACCCTCTCCCACGAATTGACGATACACTAGAGTGTCGCCGGCCGAAGTGGCCGTGCGGTTAAAGGCGCTGCAGTCTGGAACCGCAAGACCGCTACGGTCGCAGGTTCGAATCCTGCCTTGGGCATGGATGTTTGTGATGTCCTTAGGTTAGTTAGGTTTAACTAGTTCTAAGTCCTAGGGGACTAATGACCTCAGAAGGTGAGTCCCATAGTGCTCAGAACCATTTGAACCACTAGAGTGTCTGAATTGGGCTACGTTTTTCTCAACGATGGACATGTACTCGGGATACTGGCAGATCGAAGGAGATGAGGCTGATCGTGGGAAAACTGCATTCATCACCCCTGAGGACCTGCGTGAGTTTAAGATAATGGCGTTTGGTTTGTGTAATGCACCAGCAACTTCTGAACGGATGATGGATAATCTTCTAAGGAACCTGAAGTGGACGATGTGTCTTTGTTATTTAGATGACATTATTGTGTTCTCAGAGACATTTGATGAACATATAAAAAGATTGAGAGCCATTCTTAAGTGTCTCCAACAAGGCGGACTGAAACTTGACCCAAAAAAGTGTCTCTTTGAAGCAAAAGAAATCAAAATATCTGGACACCTTGTGTCAAACGAAGGTGTGCGACCACACCCAGAAAAGGTGAGATCTATAACGGAATTTCCTATTCCTAAAAGTATCAGATATGTGAGAAGCTTCCTCCGATTGTGTTCTTATTACCGTCGTTTTATCAAAGACTTTTGTATCAAAGCCAGGCCACTACAAGATTTGTTAAAAGCTGATGCTAAATTTATCTGGGGTGGTGCTCAACAAAATTCTTTCGATGTGCTGCAAAAAGCTCTAAGGACTGACGCTGTACTTGCTCTGTATGATGAGAGAGCACCTACAGAACTACACACAGATGCCAGCGGGTATGGGATTAGTGCCGTTCTGGTGCAAATTTCGGATGGAAATGCTTCTAGGACACTTACAAAAGCAGAGAGAAACTACTCAACTACAGAAAGAGAATGTCTTGCTGTGATCTGGGCCACGTGCAGATTTCGACAATATCTCTATGGAAAGCCATTCACAGTTGTTACAGACCAACATTCACTTTGTTGGTTGACAGGTCTTAAGGATCCAACAGGACGACTCGCCAGGTGGGCACTACGTCTTCAAGAGTATGACATTACCATAGTGTACGAAAGTGGAAGAAAACATCAAGATGCTGACTGTCTCTCAAGAAACCCTGTGCAAGACCATCAAGACTTTGATGAAGATAGTGACTGTCTCGCTGTACTGCAGGATCTCTCTGCTGAGCAGAAGAAGGACGCCAAGATATCTCAAACTATGCTTGCCTTAAATCGGTCAGAGGAAGTAAAAGGACTACTTTGCAAGAAAAACTTTGATCCGTTTGGAAAGAGGTGACTACCAGTGATTATCGCATATGACCTCAGTTGTTTCTTGCTCCCTAAAACAAAAGTGTAGCCAGTGATTCGTAAACACATTTGCTTAGATGTTCTACAGAAATTCAATGACACACCTGAGGCCGGACATTTACGATTTATTAAGACATGCGATAGAATCAGCAAGAGATTTTTCTGGCCAGGTTTATTTAGGAGTGTCCGTCACTATGTGTCGCACAGCCGAGAGTGCCGGAGGAGGAAGACAGTTCCTCAGAAACCATCTGATTGACTCATGCCAATTCCACCAGCCGAAACGCCTTTCCAGCGTGTTGGGATTGACCTCCTCGGACGATTTCCAACGTCTGCTATTGGCAATAGATGGATTATTGTTTGCACTGATTATCTGACACGCTATGCCATTACAAAAGCCGTGAAAACAGCCGAAGCATCCCAGGTAGTCAAATTCATCGTGGAAGACATTGTAGGAAAAACACGGTGCCCAAGGTCGTTAATTACGGTTCGAAGGAAAGTTTTTCAATCCAATCTTACGACAGAGATAAACCGTCGGCGCAACATTACTCATCTGATGACGACTGCCTAGCACCCGCAAACTAACGGGCTTACTGAACGTCTTAATAAGACCTTGGCCGACATGCAATCAATGTTCGTCAATGTTGAGCAGAGCAACTGAGACAACGTTTGCCTACAACACCGCCAAACAAGACACCACAGGATTTGCTCCATTTTTCCTGGTGCATGGGCGTGAGGCGACTACGACGATGGACACTGTGTTTTCGCTACATCCTGATGACGTGGACGACGACTACATCACCCAGGTGTTAACCAGAGCTGAGGAAGCTCGGCAGTTAGCTCGACTCCGCAAGCTGCAGGCTCAAGAAAACGATCGGCAAAGGTATGACGCGAGCCACCGCCCTGTTGTCTACCAGGCTGGTGACCTCGTGTGGATCTTCACTCCTGTTCGGAAGGTTGGTTTCTCTGAGAAGCTCCTCAGGCGCTACTTTTGACCTTATAGGGTTTTAAGACACTTGTCTGGTGTTACTTACGAAGTTGAAGTTTTCGATCCCGACACAAGACGACGAAAGATCAGAGATATGGTCGACGTCCTTCGAATGAAGCCCTATAAGGATCCTGCAACCCAGGGTAAATTCGAAGCTCCAGCGACAGGCAACAAGCGGAAAGGTAACGAAGAGCGTAGCGGCAAAAGAAGTTCTAAGAAGATCACCGCCAGGGCGAGAATCAGTCATCGGGAGTCGAAGTATGCAGGACCGATGACTCGTTCCCGGACTAGGACATCGTAACACCGAGACGCTGTTCTCTTATGGAGGGAGCAATGTAGCAGAATAAGCTGAGTAGCACCGTGGTGTAGCGGTTATGATACTAAGCTACTGCATGGGGGGTCGTGCGTTCATAACCCTCCTGGACTGTTCGATTTCAATTTCTATATTCGGTTCGACTACCTTCTTGAAGTATACACAAATGTAAAGAATCATTGTACTGGGATGTTCAGTAGCTGTATATATACTGTATGTATTCTGGCCGGAGGTAGTTACCCCCGCGCTCTTGAATGTGCAAGTGCTGAATAAATCTTCGTTAAGTGAAGTTAGTGTTCGCCATTCATCTACTTACACCTTCTTCTACGTGACAATATTGTTGGATTTTCTTATTTAACTACCCTGCCATTATATAATGTAAGATGACTGCGCTGTAGAGGCTACATATATTACTGTTACAATGAAAGCCCATTAAACACCATAATCTGATGTACGATAGTGCAGTGCCTGTGTTATTCTGATTTCGATGCAAAGTTTTTTTGGACATGCGGTAACTACAGCCGTTACGAAATACATTAAATGTATTCACAATTGCGAATAATGACAACCATCAGCTGTAGAATGGAATGATGACAATGAAAATTTGTGCCAGACCGTGACTCGAACCCGGTTTCCCGCTTATCGTGAGTGGTATCCTTACCGTTTGGCTGATGGTTGTCATTATTCGCGATTGCGAATACATTTAACATAAAATCTGACATAGTAGGTATCATGGCCAGGTGGCTATAGCATCAGAACATTGTTGTAACGCCGGCCGAAGTGGCCGTGCGGTTAAAGGCGCTGCAGTCTGGAACCGCAAGACCGCTACGGTCGCAGGTTCGAATCCTGCCTCGGGCATGGATGTTTGTGATGTCCTTAGGTTAGTTAGGTTTAATTAGTTCTAAGTTCTAGGGGACTAATGACCTCAGCAGTTGAGTCCCATAGTGCTCAGAGCCATTTGAGCCATTGTTGTAAGTGACTCGTCCTGCGATGGAGCGGTAGAAGACTGGAAGAAGAAGAGGAATGGGCTACTCCTACCTGATAATTTACGAGCGATAATTGTAGGCCCATTCAACTGTGGCAAGACGAATCTTCTCATCTCACTACACACCCTGATGGAGTCTGTTTTGAGCACGTATGTGTATGTTCGAAAACACTGTTCCAAACCAAGTACCAGCTACTGCCAAGGATCCTGCAGGTGTCGGTGATGTAACACACACGACATTCAGTCAAAGCAATGAAATTTTCCTGCCAGAAAAAGTAAAGGCAAACACAATGTTTGTACTTGACGGTGTTGCTGTGGAAAACCAAGATCAAATTCTAAGATATTCCTATTTTGGTCGTCATATGCGGATTGACCTTTTTTCTCTTCATAGGTCTCTTCATAAATAAAAAAAGGGTCTTTAGCTATCCTACTGCATAGACCGCTTACAAATACAGATCTACTCAAGTTTGGTAGGAAAAAATTCAGCATTCCAAGATTTCGTGGTGTGTTTATGCGGGATACATTACCGAAGGCTATTTGGAAATCCGGAGAATGTGAAATTATGAATTCTACAATTTTCATCGCTACCAAGACTTTAATATCTAATACCTACGTATGCAGGCATCTGTGCATTATGTTCCTCCTTACGTTTACAAAGAAGCTTCTATACAAGAAGATGCATTAAGCATCCATTCGTTAGTCAAGGTTCAGATGCAATGTCGTGCACTTTGACTTTAAAAGATCGATCGTTAGCTTTATAGGGGGGAATTACTTCCCACCGACTGATTTAAGCAATGGGAAGTAGAGTATCGCGCTGATTAGACTGAAGACATAGAACAGCATTCCGAATATCATAGAAGCTAATGATAAACTTCACCTGGAAATTAATGGTGGAAAAGAAATTGTGGAAATAGAACCTGGTGCATGCAATATTGATTATTTAAACGGAGTTTTAAAATGGTCTGGAGAATGGTTTACGCTACATACAAATATGAATACACTTGGATCTAAAATAAATACGAGTGCAACGACTGATTTCAACCACCAGAAAAGATCAATAGGGCGAATATTGAGTTTCACAAAAGGACAGATCCTAATAATGTTACAGATCCAACCAGTCATTGTGTATACTCCCTGTCACTACAATCTATGTCGAACGTAAAATTGCAACAAACTCTTATCTCAACAACTTACTTCGGATTTTACGGATTCTTCTCACCAGTGGGAACAGGTTATAAGATCCTTGAGACTCCTACCAACGCTATTCACCTCCCAGCAACAGTTAAGGCTTTGGGCTATCTGGAGCTGCATATTGAGGACCAGGGTAATAATCTTGTTGATTTTCGAGATGAGGCTATATGTAAAGCAGAACCAACAGTGATCTTGAACGTTTAGAGACCCAGAAGTGGTGACAGCCGTCAACCAGCCGGGACATGTTGGAGACAAAATCGACGACCTTTAACTTGCCAGAACGGAAGGTTTGGCAGCGAGCTTCAATCAGTCAGGGTTAGTAGGGTCCCTGCATTGTCAGCAAAGACAGGATGGGTATAAGGTAAAAATACAAAGTACACAACACACAGTGTGGCACTTCACAACAGAACAGCATGGTGGTAACACGTGCAAACTATGAGTTTCTTCAGTCAGTATCTCTGAATCCACGCATTGTCACCGTACGATACAACTAGCCTGACCGAATATAACAAGTGTATTATAAACCAGGAATAGTTCTCGCATAAAACTTACGCAACAGTTACATTTAACAAGAACGATGAAATTAGGATTGTCATGCAACACCAAGATGCATTAACCCTCCATGCAGGAGTTTCATACTCGTATATCTTGACAGATCATTTACGAAAAAGGATGGTACTGCTACAGTGGTATTAAACTTACTCGAAACGCTTTAGCGTTCTTGTTTCATGAGATATGACATGAACTTAACAGGGCGGAGATTGACCATACTCACAATGTAGGCATAACATCAAATCTTAAAACGTATGTCTCTGCTTCTTCCTTGGACCTGAACGATTCAGAAAATGCTGGGTGGTTCATAGATGAGTCAATGATTAGAACATTGGAAGAGTAGAAAAGATTTCCTGCATGTATATCTTTAAAATTGCTTATGAGATATTTTGAGGACATGTCGCGAATTCTGTGCTGAATTCTAAAAAGAAACTTATTCTGGTACGGAGTGCAATGGATAACAAGTCATACATTCAGGAAGCTGAAGAGAAGAGCGAGATCCCCATCAATAAAATAATATGGAATATGCCACACATCACAGTATCGGATGAGCAGCGTTTGAAGCTGTTAAAAGTTCTGAACACCGGTGTATTTCTAACGTTATCTTTCCGTTCATGGCAAGTTTTGGGTGAGTACCCAGTGCTACGGACTACAAACAGACAAACGCGGTCCACTGAAACCTCCTCTCAACTGTGGACGCCAAGATTCATCATACTTGTATTTCAGAAGAGGGAATATAGCCTATTATTCCACCAAATTTTGTAATTGCAAGATAAACAATGCCAAGGTCTACCTGGACTCTGAATTCTATCTGTCTGATAATTCACATCTGCAGTGGAATAGAAATGTATACAGTCTAGCATATGCATTTATGCGAGGTTTTGTGCTTCATACTATGAAGAGGATGCATGTCTACTCAGTCCACAGAAATTCAAGGAGCTGGGGCCAATTGTTGTGATAAACTGCGTAAAACAGAACGAGATGTTAAAATCTGGACCTGTAGATGTACGAATTGAATTTGAATCTGTGGTGTCACCGCCAGACACCACACTTGCTAGGTGGTAGCCTTTAAACCGGCCGCGGTCCGTTAGTATACGTCGGACCCGCGTGTCGCCATTATCAGTGATTGCAGACCGAGCGCCACCACACGGCAGGTCTAGAGAGACTTCCTAGCACTCGCCCAGTTGTACAACAGACTTTGCTAGCGATGGTTCACTGACAAAATACGCACTCATTTGCCGAGACGATAGTTAGCATAGCCTTCAGCTACGTCATTTGCTACGACCTAGCAAGCCGCCATTATCAGTTGCTATTGATCTTGTGATTCATGTACCGTCAGACCGACGTTCACCAATAATGGATTAAAGTTAAGTATTCCACCAGCTACGTCCGTTTTTCTAAAGTGTAATTTCCCTGTCCTGTTCCAGACCTCACGCCAGCCTGCGTGAGCTAAAACGCGTGCCTTTCGGCTTCCTCTAGTATTCCTGGGTTGGCTCTCCTGCCAATCCACAACAGAATCTTCAGCAAATTTCCTGGAATACACTGCAGCATATGCTCCATTTCTGAATGACCATGTGATTAACCACTGTCCGCTCAACGGTGTTGTGCAATGAGCTGTATAAATAAACAGGTGTTGCCCCATACCCAGAACATTCCACAATTATATTCGAAGGTGTGAACATCGTTGCAGACGCTCAGCGTTTCCTTAATGATGAGCGTAGACAGTTCATATTTGAAGATGTTTTTTCATATTTACACAGAAGACGCTAGAATAACAGATATATTCTCAGAAAACATTATATCACTGATGTCCTTCAAGGATGTGAAGTGTGATAAAACACGGAGATGTACAAAGTTCTTAACACGTTTCTACCATGAAATTCACTGGGATGATCCTGACAAACTCTATAAAGATATAGTGACGTCGCTTCGATTATTCGAACACACGATATCATTATCTATGGGAAGGGTAAGCAGAAGATCGCCTGGATGTGTCGAATCTTGAATGCAATCAATGCTGCTATTCATATCTGGAATTCTGTGGGTGTCCTGCTCTCCATTGGCTCAAGAAGGTATGTGAAAATAGTGTTGTATCGGCTTATGAAAATGTAAAATTGAGAAATAAATGAATTTTTACCTCATGATATGTGAGCACTTTTTTTGTGATTTTACTATGTTCCCACTTTGATTGTGCACAGCTTTGCCCAGATACTATGTCTGTGGTTTTCTTCACGCACATAAGATTTAATTTTAGATGTGTTTGCTGTGTGTCTTTGGAAGTGGACATGATCATGTGCATCCTACTCCTATAAGCCAGTTCATGCTGCACGACAGGCATAATCCTATGCAAGCATTCTATATATTTTCTTATCTTCCAGCTTAAACTTCACCTCCTTAATAGCACTTATCTTCCGAAAAACTAATGTCATTTATGTCCTGCACCTCCTTTATATACACAGTGCAGAAGGGAATAGATTTTTTTGTAAATATTAACAAAAAAAACATATTGTAACGAATTTTTTCATTTATTCGGTTCACAAAGATACAATTTGATTTTTGAGGTACAGCTCAGTTCTTGATGTACAATTCAGTTCATGAGGTAAAGATTTGTTCTTGAGGTAAAGATCTGTTTTTGAGGTACAGTTCAGTTCTTGAGATATAATTTGAGCCTGATATTTCAATGCAGAGATATACACTATTACTAAAAACTAGGAAAAAAAGAATGTCTCAACAGTAAGACTGACTATTCTATTTACATGAAACCATGTTACACAGATACATTCACATTTGTGTACACAGTACACATACACTGCGTATGAATAAATAAATATTTAGATGACATATATCTGTTTATGCTTTTTTTCATTTTAAAATCTTTTTTACCTATCTTCCCAGCACACAGACACACATGGTGTGCAAATATATATTTACAAATGTGTGTGCACAGCACACATTCCTCACATACATAAATAAACAAATATTTACGTGATACACACACACACGCACAATTAATTATGCTATGATAAAAGGGTCATACAATTCTTCACATGCACATACAATATCTCTCACTCATTCTCTCCCTCCCACTCAATCAGAGTCCCCCACACCTTCTCTCGCTACAAGTGAGTAGTGTGAGCATGGAATAATTTAAATCCTGCCATCACAAATGACCCATTTATCGCAAGAGGCGACAGTTCGATTTTACACTGCAGCACAGTGTACACCTCGTGCCCTCTCTATCAAGTATTAGTTTGCTGCACTGGCTGCAGTGCAGCAGCGTGAACACTGCTGCACAGGCACGCAAATTGTCTTCGACAGATAGGGATCTCAATGTCATATGAAGCACACCCCTAGCCAGCCTCTGGGTGGAATCTTCCAATGTGCGATACAAATACATTTTTGATCGCAGACCTACAAACTCCACAATTGGCACTCCATTTGCCTCGTCTTTCATAAGGCCGATAACCTACTTGTTCTGTGAAACGATACCATAAGGATCACTGGCCGTGTATGAGGACGTGTTGAATTCATCACCACCATACCTCATTACTTCATAGGGATCACTGTTCTTTACCCAATAGACGAAGCTATCTGTATCCATACAGTAATTTAGGGTCTTCAAAAGGAGTTTTCAGAAACTCATAGTGAAACAAGTGTACGTGATGTTTGAATAAGTCCAGCATGCACATCCCTACATAAATAGGCTTCGTAAACTCTACTGCCATCTTAGCCATCTACAATGAATCTTATTACTTTTTCTTTTTTCGTTCTCTTCCGTTTATACATGTAAGCTATATATAGACAATGCCAAAGGTAAATTAATGAGTAGCTTTGTGGTAGAGATAATGTTTTGATACAAAAAAAGAGTAGATACGCTCTTCAATTGATTACTTTCTGTATCTTCACCTGTTTGTTTCTGTAAGTGGTGGCGGGTGGACGTATGATTAGCTCCGTCATACCTGTATTGTTTGAAAATGTGTATTTCAAGCGTACATTACAAGTGTTGGAAAAAGTTATTAGGAAAGTATAGTTTGATTCATATATTCACATCGACCACACCTGTCTGTTCACCATTTCGCCTGCGCCGAGAATCCTGCATCGGGAGGTTCGGAGACAAGACCAATTTGCGCGAGCAGTGGAGGAGCGATCCTGCATCGGCATTGTTATAATCACGACTGCGTACAATGAAATTAATAAAGCAGTACGTAACTAAAGGTGTGAATATTGATCTTGAATGTATTGACATTGAAGGTTTGTTGATATTAGTACCAGTTAAAGTTCACTCAGGATTGTGTACAGATTCATAAATTACCTTCCAATTTCTTTCAAGTGTTGTTTCCACTCATTTATTTTCAATTATTCAAGCAGCAGTTATTAATCAGTTTCCGTTATTTACTCGCCCACACATTCTGCCACTATTCAATGGCGACCGGTTGGAGGACGGCGCCGAGTGAAATATGAACAGACCTTTCAATTGCTGAGAAAAACATTTTTTGAGATAAATGATTCATTTTATTGTTACAAGAAACTAATGAGACTTTCATTGTATTTCTTACATGTCCACGAGTTTGGGAATCATAAAAACTTGAAGAAGCAAATTAAAATTAAATTCTCCCCACAAACGAGACGCGCCGGGAATGCTGATTTCAGCGGTAAAGGTAAGAAGCTGCTACGCTGTTTGCTTATATGACCGCGCTAGACGCCGTATCTCTGGCAGTTGGTAATCTCTTATCTTTCCAATTCATATCCTTTACGGAAAGGGCATTTCTAAAGAAAAGGCGAAAATTTGGCGTCATTAAAGTGCAAGATAAGTCATCAAATTCGCCATTAAAGTGCAAGATAAGTCATCAAATTCGTCATTAAACTGCAAGATAAGTCATCAAACTCTATAAGACGCTTGATGCCCTCTCTCTGGCAGTAGATAATCTCTTATCCTTGAAATTAATGTCTTTTACGGAAAGTGCATTTCTAAGGAAAGCGCGAAAATTTGTATAAAATCGTCATTAAAGTGCAAGATAAGTCATCATATTCTATAAGCCTGTGTCAAACAATAATTATAGGTTTATTCGTAAATACGCAGCTAAAGCTACTTTAATTGGAAAGTACCGATACAGACTAAATTTCATTTTCAAAAAATTTTGTTCTTAATTTTATTAAAAACTATTCTCAATGGGGTAAAAGGAAATGGCTATTATTGAAACTTCATTATAAAATGCAATATGCCAAGATGTGGGAAATCCGAGCATGACAGCTGTTGAAGGTAAGGCGCCAACTCATGAACTGGCCCATGGCAACCAAAACAACGAGGTTGGCGTCCCACTATCAAAAATCATCACACTGGTAATATAACTAATCATGATGTCACTTTTATGAAGTTCGATGAGGCAGTTTCTCAGTTCTCACCGGCAAATATTTTTCTAAATAAGGAAACTTAAGCGCGCCATAGCTCACGACGTCGCGAACGGAAGAACGGGAAACAGTTCGTGAAAGCAATGTAAATACGTGAGACACACAAGTTGATACAACTCATGTAACTAATAAAACAACAGTTTACACAGTAGTTCACAAAACATCAGCGATTTAGGGAAATCACGGAAAATCTATATCAGGATGGCCGGACGCGGGAAACGTCACGAAAACATAGGACAATAGTTTACACAGCAGTTCGCAAAACATCAGGAAAATATAGGACTGCAGCTTACACAGCACAATCAAGCATTTAACGATTTCAAGAACAGTATTAGTCAACAGTTCAGTGAGGTGAGCAAAACAAGAAATAACTACCGACGAATCCAGCAATATACTTTAACGGCAAAGGATCATTCGTAGACGATAAACAGGAACAACTTGCGGGTGAGTTACAAAACCTTAGTGAAGCATATTCTCTAATTCAAGAGACGTAATCCCAGGTGGATGCGTGGGTAAAAATTGTGACGGACGCAGTCAGCGAACTGTAAGACATGTGCAAAAACTTATCTAGTGAAGCATAAAAATTAAGTCTAAGAGTAGACAGTTAAGTTTACACCTACATCAACGTGATTACTCTGCAAATTACAATAAAGTGCCTGGCAGAGGGTTCAATGAACCACCTTCATGCTGTCTCTCTACCGCCCCACTCTTGAACGCGGCGCGGGAAAAACGAGCACTTAAATTTTTCTGTGCGAGCCCTGATTTCTCTTATTTTATCGTGATGATCATTTATCCCTGTGTAGGTGGGTGCCAACAGAATGTTTTCGCAATCGGAGGAGAAAACTGGTGATTGAAATTTCATGAGAAGATCCCGTCGCAGCGAAAAACGCCTTTGTTTCAATGATTGCCACTGCAATTCACGTATCTTGTCTGTGGCACTAATTCCCCTACTTCGCGGTAATACAAAACGAGCTGCCCTTCTTTGTACTTTTGCAACGTCATCCGTCAGTTCCATCTGATGTGGACCCCGCACCGCACAGCAATACTCCAGAATACGGCGAACATGCGTGGCGTAAGCATTCTCTTTAGTAGACCTGTTGCACCTTCTAAGTGTTCTGCCAATGAATCGCAGTCTTTGGTTTGCTCTACCCACAACATTATCTACGTGATCGTTTCAATTTAAGGTATTTGTAATTGTAATCCATAAGTATTTAGTTGAAGTTACAGCCTTCCGTTTTGTGGGACTTACCGCGTAATGGAAATTTAGCGCGTTTCTTTTAGTGCTCATGTGAATAACTTCACACTTTTCTTTGTTCAGGGTCAATTGCCACTTTTTGCACCCTGCAGATATCTTATCTAAATCATTTTGCAATTCGTTTTGGTCATCCGATGGCTTTACAAGATGGTAGATGACAGCATCATCTGCAAACAATCCAAGACGGCTACTCAGATTGTCTCCTATGTCCTTAATATAGACCAGGAACAATAGAGGGCCTATAACACTTCCTTGGGGAACGCTGGATATCACTTCTGTTTTACTAGATGACTTTTCGTCTATTACTACGAACTGTGACCTTCCTGACAGAAAATCACGAATCCAGTCACACAACTGAGGCCATATTCCATAGGCACACAGTTTGGTTAGAAGTCGCTTGTGAGGAACGGCGTCGAAAGCCTTCTGGAAATCTAAAAATATGGAATCAATCTGACATCCCTTGTCGATAGCACTCATTGCTTCATGAGTATAAAGAGCCAGTTGTGTTTCGCAAGAACGATATTTTCTGAATCCGTGCTATGGGTCAATAAATGGTTTTCTTCGAGGTACTTCGTAATGTTAGAATACGGTATATGTTCCAAAACCCTACTGCAAATCTACGTTAGTGATATGGGCCTGTAATTCAACGGATTACTCCTACTTCCCTTTTTGGGTATTGGTGTGACTTGAGCAATTTTCCCGTCTTTAGATACGGATCTTTCTGTGAGCGAGCGGTTGTATAAAATTGCTAAATATGGAGCTATTGTATCAGCATACTCTGAGAGGAACCTGACTGGTGTACAATCTGGACCGGAAGCCTTGCTTTTATTAAATGATTTATGCCGCTTTGCAACACCAGGGATATCTGTTTCTATGTTTCTTATCTTGACAGTTGTTCTTCATTGGAATTCAGGAATATTTACTTCATCTTCTTTGGTGAAGGAGTTTCGGAAAACCGTGTATAAAAACTCTACTTAGTGGCAGTGTCATCAGTGACTTCACTGTTGTTATCGCGCAATGAAGATATTGATTGCGTCTTGCCACTGGTGTGCTTTATGTATGACCAGAATCTCTTAGGGTTTTCTGCCAGATTTCGAGGCAGAGTTTTGTTGTGGAAATTATTGAAAGCATCTCGCATTGAATTACGCGCTATATTTCGAACTTCTGCAAAACTTTGCCTGTGTTGGGGATTTTGCGTTCTTTTAAATTTGGCATGCTTTTTTCGCTGCTTCTGCAACAGTGATCTGACCCGTTTTGTGTACCAAAGGGGGTCAGTACCATCATTCATTATTTTATGTGGTATATATCTGTCAATTGCTTGTGATACTATCTATTTGAAATCATTCCACAACTTTTCTAAACTTGGATGATCATATCGGAAGGAGTGCAGACTGTCTCTTAAAACGGTGTTAAGAGCATTTTTACCAGCTTTTTTAAAATAGATATGCTTTAAACGCATAATGTTTCCAGCATATCGAGGGTAGATTAAAGTCACCACTGACTATAATTTTATGAGTGGGGTACCTATTTGAAATGAGGGTCAAGTTTTCTTTGAACTGTTCAGCAACTATATCTTCTGAGTCGGGGGGTCGGTAGAACGATTCAGTTAATAGTTTAGTCCGATTAACAAGTATGTCCTCTACCTACACTATTTCGCAGGAACTATCTACTTCAATTTCACCACAAGGCAAAGTACTTCTGACAGCAACAAATACTCCACCAACAATTGTATTTAACCTGTCCTTTCTGAAGACTGTTAGATCGTTTGAAAAAAATTCTGCTGAACTTATTTCCGTCTTTAGCCAGCTTTCTGTACGTATAACTATTTGAGCTTCAGTGTTTTTATTAGGGCTTGGAGCTCTGGTTCTTTCCCAACACAGCTACGTCAATTTACAACTACAATACCGATCGTTACAACTAACTTACTGTGTTTTACCTGCTCCCTTTTAGACGGATGCCCTTTTTGTGGTTCCTTGAGGCCCTCTAACCTAAAAAACCGCCCAGTCCCTTCCACACAGCCCCCACTACCCGTGTAGCCGTTTCCTGTGAGTAGTGGACTCCTGATCTATTAAGCAGAACCCGGAAACCAACCACCCGACGGCGCAAGTCAAGGTATCTGCAACCTACACAGTCACAGAACCACCTGAGCCTCTGATTCAGACCCTCCACTCGGCTTTGCACCAAAAGACCACAAAAAAAATGGTTCAAATGGCTCTGAGCACTATGGGACTCAACTTCTGAGGTCATTAGTCCCCTAGAACTTAGAACTAATTAAACCTAACTAACCTAAGGACATCAGACACATCCATGCCCGAGGCAGGATTCGAACCTGCGACCGTAGCGGTCTCGCGGTTCCAGACTGCAGCGCCTAGAACCGCACGGCCACTTCGGCCGGCAAAAGACCACAGTCGGTTCTATCGACGATCCTGCAGATGGTTAGCTCCCCCCTATTCTCGCAAGCAAGACTGGCAGTCTTTACCATTTCCGCTAGCCGCCCGAAACCAAAGAGAATCTCCTCCGATCCAAAGCGACATACGTCATTGGTACCGATATTTAGATTCAAAATTTGCCAAAAAAAAAAAAACAGAGATAAAATATGTGCAGATGTAGAGGAAATAACTGAAAAAGTGATGCTAGATAAGGGCAGTACCCGTAGTGAAAAGGTAGTGTCAGAGTGCAAAATTTATGTAGATATTGTAGAAGAAGCTTTAAAAGAGAAAGAAAATCATCTTCTAGCTTAAATAGATTCAGATTTAAAGGAAGCAGAGGAAAGGTTACGAGGCAGTATTGCTAAAACTACTGACATTACAAAACAACATTTGACAGAAAACTAAACCCATGCTTTTAGAGAAGTTAGATACTCTCACTGGTCAGCCTGTCGAAGGAAGTTAGCGAAGGTTGCAGAACGCAACACTTGCCGCCAGCTGTACCTGTCGAGCAAGCGCAGTTGCCAAGCGCTACGCCACAAGCGAACATAAACACGCCTGTCACTGATAGCGCAGCATGTTTGTCAACATTACTTGCAGGTGAAGGATTACTTAGGCATCGACAATTCCGGTATTTACCTCCGAAGAAAAAAAAACAAACCCTGTGGTCTTTATCAGAGCATCGAAATGTTTTACCTCGTACCTGGTCCGAAACCCAGAAAATTAGATTTGTTGTTGGATACACACAGTGTGACGTTCTGCTATGGGCTACGGACATGCCGGAACGTTGGCACTACTATGAACAGTTGGAGGGAGCCTTTCTGGATAAATATTGGTCTGAGGCCGTACAAGAGAGGCTCAGTCATGAAGTATTCAACCCAGGTCCATTCAATAGCAAACATGGAAGCTTAAGGGGCTATTTTGGAAAATATTTGAATAAAACCAGATACTGGACGAACCTGGTATCTCAAGTAGAGGTGCTGAAAATTTTAAAGAGCCGTCTTTCTGCCCACATCAGGGATAACTCATTACTGTTCTGGAAGACGACACTGAATACTTTCTATCTGTACTGGAACCAATAGATTTAACATACGAAGAGAGACCAGTAAAACCCAAGCCTGTTAACATGCAGATAGTGCCACGGAGATTTACAGACCGACAAGGAAACAACGGATTCATAAATAGAGATGGGGCCCCTCCACGCCTGCACCAACGTGGTGACCAAACCAAAAGTTCTACTGTCACCTCAGTAAAACATGTTAGTTATCTAGTAAGTGGATCACAGGATGCTGGGATGTGATGTTGTCCGTGCGTCTGGGTAAGACTACGCATTAACACGGTCCATCAGGTGATAGATAGTGGACGAAACGCGAGTGAGGGTAGCGATTTGAAGAGCAGAGGGAAAAAAGTGCCATGGCTCGTGCCGTGAGAAAAAAACCTCTGCGACAGTGGGATGGGTAGTAAGAGCAGTAGTGGCTTACTAGCTGCGATAGCTCATGCAAGGTTGGATTTGTTAGTATGGGTATCATGCATCATTACCGTGACAAGCGATGGCGATGTGTCCCAGTGGCTGCAGCTGCTACATTCCTGGAACAATCAAGATCGTTATACAGTAGTGGGAGATCGGCCATAGATCGTCTCACTGTGTGGGGGATGTGTGGAGCTTGTTTGCATGCAGTGTACGGTACGGCTTCCCTGTGTGGTGCCAGTTATTCGGCCGTATATTTCAGCTGGATATCCAGTAATGGCGTCTGATTAACAGGGGCTCGCCTGTGCCGTTATGTTTGCGTATGCTTGGCCATAGATGTTATGCCCTTACAAGTATGTGTTTTGGTCTTTTATGTTTCCATCTATGGTTGTGGTCGTAGTTCCCCAGATTCAGAATAAACGGGTTCTGCGAATGTCTGGAGTTTCTGTATAGTCTTGTGGTGAGTTTGTGGATTACCTCCGTGAGAGTCTCAAGTCGGTATTCCCGGTGAAGGTCCGCGATGCGTGTGTATCGTGGAGCATTGCTTATGATTTTGAGTACTTTGTTTTGTATGAGCTGCAGATGGCGCAGGCGTGTAGGCGCAGCGTATCCCCAGACAGGAGCTGCGTACGTCATCAGGGGTCGGATAAGTGTCATGTACATGGACCTCGACACCCTTCTGTTCAGTGTGCTACGCCTGTTGAGCATAGGATAGAGCTATTTGAGCCTCGCGCTAGCTCGGTTGGTCATGTGTTGTATGTGGTCCCCCCAGAGTAATTTCCGGTCCAGCCAGACACCGAGGTATTTGACCTCCTCGCGGAAACGTATTGGACGTGCATGTAGGGTTATTGGTCTGCAGTAGCGGTGTTGGCGCAGCTGCTTCGGTCTTCTAGTGAACAGAACGGCTTCGCACTTGTCGACGTTTACTCTAACACGCCATTTCTCCAACCAAGGCTCGGCCACTCTGAGTGCAGTCTGTAGGCGTGACGTAATGTTTGACGGTTTCCAATCTTGCGCAAGGATGGCTGTGTCATCCGCGTAGATTGCCATCATTGTGTTGTGTGTGGTTTGGAGATCGTTTATGTAGAGGTTAAACAGTAGGGGCCCTAGGATGCTTCCCTGGGGTACTCCCGCGTGTATACCGTGTCGTGTTGATTGTTTTCCCTGCACGTCAGTGTTGAAACTCCTGTCTGTGAGGTATGAGTGTATTAGACGCAGCAGCCCGTCGGGGAATCCCGCGTCGCTGAGTTTGCGGATGAGGCCGTTGTGCCATAGACGGTCGAAAGCCTTTTCGATGTCCAGGAACACTGCCCCTGTAGCTTTGTTTATGTTGAAGCCATGTGTTATATGTTCAACGACCCGTAGGAGTTGTGTTGTGGAACGGATTCATAGTACAACACAGATGGCAACCTTACCCCACACAGACCTATGGTATCGGTAACGGTAATCAAAACGGCAATGGAGAAAGCCGTAAATTTAGAGGTGGATATAAATGAAATGGGCAAAAATTTAACAAAAACAATTACAATGGGCAAGTAGCGTATGGCCAGCTCGTACAATATGTACAAACATCAGCTACCAGCAATAATCAGCCAATTGCTGGCAAACATAAAACAAATACCAGACAGCCGAACGATTCACAGAGAGCTGGATTCGGCCAGCAATGCGCGAAGAATGCACAAAGGCAAACACAATCAGGATACTAACTGGAGTAATCAAACACCAACAGTCCATATAGTGGAAGTTATGCCTAACCCAGAGACCGATGCCAACGTGACGCCGGAAAACCTGAAGCGGTCGTGTAGGCCCCCATTCAGTGACCTTGGAGGAGAGTGGGGGCACGAGCTTGATCGACACTTGCTTCATCAGTACGATGAAGGTAATGATGTGAAAGATGATCTGTGTCAAAGTAATATGAATACACAGAAAAATTTTACAGAGAGTAAGGTATGAGCTACTATTGAAGCCAAAATATTTGACTGTGGTGTATCCATTGTGCTTGACACAGGTGCTAAGACTAAATTGATGTCACAGAGATTATTTCAAGAGCTGAAGAAACATGGGTGTATACCCACACTGCCAGTGAAAAATTGCAAGCTACAAACTGCCACTGGTCAGAAATCGAAAGGAGTCAAAATACAATCCTTAATTCCCATACAATTAGGGCAGTTTTCTGTACAATGCAATTTTCTTATAGTAGAGAAATTAATAGTAGATTGTTTAATCGGTGTGTATACATTTAGGGCATACCAAGTACAAATTGATATAGAAAAGGACCAATGTCATTTCACTGTAAATAACCAATTATTTGCAATAGACCTAACCAGGGAAGTACTAAAAGACGTAAAACTGAAACTCACGATTTTGAGGTTCAGTTGGTAAATCCCATAAATATGTTTGTCAACACGTACAAAAACGAACAGTCAGCAGCAGAAGTGGTAAACATTGACACAATAAACACAGAGGTAAGCGAATAAAAGTGCTTTTCTCAAGAGCAGCAAGCGCAACTTAGAGAACTGTTTCTTGCTTATATGCATGTATTTGAAAGAAGACCATGTATCATTAAAGATTTTGTGTACAAAACGGAAGTATACTGCCTTGCCCATATATCAACTGGATTTACACCAAATGAGCTGATGTTTAATAACAAACAAGTAGATGAGTGGGAGAAACCTTTGCCCGAGGTACCGATACCTGAATTATCACTGGAGAATAAAATATGACAAGCAGTAATCAGCCTTGAAACCTGGGCTAAATATAGGAAAGGAATTTATGACAGAAAGCTGAAACATACAATACAGTTTTATATAGGACAAAAGGTGTTACTTAGAACCATCACAAATCAACAAAAACTGGAAAACTGAACCATAAGTGGCAATTGCCATACACCGGACCACACATAACTACTAAAAATCCCCTACCTGGGGGCATACAGATTGGTACACATGAACATGAGTAAAGACAATGGCCTTTACCCACACAAAGAATTGAGAATGTGTATATATTCTAGAACGGCTGTATACCCTCTATGATCTATATATGTATAATAATATTAGATTTAGGATGCTGCAAAGTCACATTCCAGAATTTATGTTGTTAGTTGATAAGGAAAATTTTTGTTTGTGTTTTTTCTTATATGTCAAATGTATAAACAATAAGATAAGTTGTTGGAACTAGAGAGAATTTTATTTTTATGTGTCTAGAGACGACGATTCTCTAAATATCATGCTTCACCTTCCACGTAGCCCAGTTGTAAACAAATAAACGAACTTATGAGATGCATGGCAGTGCGCAATGCAATACAAAACACATCGCTTCGTTAGTGGTATCAGGGCGACACAGTGCATGCGCATTGGGGAGCATGCTAGTCAACAAACTGCTAGCACATGTGCGCCAGTCAGGCACAGCTGGAAGTGTTGGAGTACCCGAAACAAACTCAATGTGCTACAGCCTCCACTAGCATTTATAAAGCCTATTGCATAAACAGGGACTTACAAAATTAAGGGAGACTTTATGCTACAACTACAACTATCTACACAACACACACATACAAAGATAAGTTAAGGGATTATATTAACAGGAAAGGGCCACTAAACTATGAGATATTTATTGAAGCTATGCTACTATATCCGTTGCAATATGTATATATATATCTGTGTGTGTATTTACAAATTTAAGTATCGAAAGTACACTCAGTAATTATACTTGATGGAAGAGAAAAGTCTTGCTGCAGGTAAACAAGCGATCAAACTGAATAAGAGGTCGCACCACGCCTCTAATACACCTTATTTTTCAAATTTATAAGGTAAGTGGAGATGCACAGATAACATTAAATAAGTTTTGTGATAGCACAACTGCACACTGAAGTGGATGAATATATAGTTGACTATATAAAAAAGGTATTAGTAGCCATCGAGCCACACTTATCTATGAAGATTTAGTTTCATGTTAGTATTAAGTTTTTTCCTGCCTGGGAACGATGCATCAACACGTCCTAAAGTGAAGAAAGGTAAATGTCTGTAGAGTGTTAGGTACCATATAAACACAAGAAAGGACCGCACAACAAGGTAAATATAGTTATAAGTTTATGATATGTATGTATGTGATAGTGTGAAAGTGTATGAAGAAGAGAACAGTTACAGTATGTCACATATCACGATCTGAAGTAAAGTTGAGCAACCTAACTACTGTGAGTGTCGAATACCCATGAAAGCGTCAAACACCTTATTTATATTGAAATTTTCATGTACGTTTGTTATTTATGTAAACACTATTTTACACTCATTGTATGATATGTCGTATTGAGAAGGTATGTGGTATTGATGATACAACTCTGTATATCTCAGCATATGAAATGGTTATCCTTTATACGATTACCATAACAATTAAATCCTAAGCTGCACTTTTAAACACTGAATAAGTATTTGATACGATTGGTATCGTCAGATTTGAGTTGTGTTTATAAACAACAACCTATTTTTCTCTTGGGATCACAGTTAAGCCTATTAACAAGGTGTAACTGAGCATATAAATGCCTTTCTGTGGAATGTCCTCAACCCTGTAGTGTGTAGATCCTCCCTGGAGAGTGCTAGAGAGGCAGAGGCCATATGTAGTTATCTGAACAGCATGTAGTATCTATTGTAGCGAGAACTGCTTAATTCCTTAGCTCTTTGGAATTGGTAAATATGCTTTGACAAGAAATCATTGCAAATTGAAATGATATGTATGTCAGTTTATGCCATAAAGGAAAACAGAATCTAGTATTGTATGAATGTTATATGTAGAATGTATAACCAAGTGAGAGTAATATGTACACTCATATAATTGTAATCGAATAATGTAACGAAATTGTAATTTAACAAAATGTACTAAAACATAATTGCGAGCAACGAAAATATATATAAAAAGGGCAGAGAAAATGTTACAGACTATAATGTATGAGGGTCATTCAGTAACTAAAGAGACAAATTGTTCTAGAGAAAAAAGCATGTATTTTTACAAAACAAGTCTTTTTCTAGTTTTCAACATAATCTCCTTGAACATTTATGTACTTGTTCCAGTGCGCTATGAGTTTTTTATCCCAGCTGAAAAGAACTCTTTATCTTGGTTTGAACCAATTTCCCACAAACTTTTTCACGTCCTCGTTGTCCTGGAATCTCTCCCCTCATCCTCCTTCAGTGCATCAAACAAATGGAATTCACTAGGTGCTAAATCAGGACTGTAAGGGGGATGAGGCAGTACTTTCCAGCCCATTTTGTCGTTGGTTTCACGGGTTAGTTGAGCAATATGAGGACGTGCATTGTCTTTCTGGAGAATCACACCTCTCCTCTGAAATCCACAATGTCTCTCTCTCATGGCTGTCTTCACCGTGTTTAAAAGAAAACCTGAGTAGTATTGGCTGTTTATTGCACGTTGCTCTTCGAGATAGTCACAAAAAACTGGTCCTTCAGCACCCCAAAACACCGCCCACTTGACTTTTCCTCTTGATGCTTGGGTTTTGAATTTTTTCTTGACAGGTGAGTTGGTGTGCTTCCACTCCACGCTTTGTCTTTTTGATTTGGGCTCATAATAGTGAACCTAGGTTTCATCACAAGTTAAAATTTTGTTGAGGAAGTGCTCACCTTCTCTTTCACTACGTTCCTTTAGCTCTGTGCACACTCTCAACCTTGTTTCCTTGTGTAGCCACGTCAACTCCTTTGGGACCCATCTTGCACATGTTTTGCAGTACTTCAGCTTGTTACAGGTAATGTTATGAACTGCACCAGTACTAACTTGAATCTTATCAACTATCATTTCCACAGTCACACTTTTAAGTGAGGGAGTTGAAACTGCAACTGATCGGCCAGAACAGTGTTCTTCAGTAACTGAGCCGTGTCCATTTTTGAACTACTCTACCCATTTGTAAAAATTTGCACGATTCATACAACCTTCACCATAAACTTTAGACATTCTACAGTATATATTCACTGGTTTCTCGCCTTCAGCAAGTACAAAACGAATAACAGAATGTGGTTCATCTAATGTGGACATTTCAAGCGGAATCGCCATCTTGAAATGAATTTTTGAGGTTATCAAAGTGATGCCAATTTAAAGCCATAAAAGCACCAAACTTGCCCTACTGACAGTTTTTTCCTCAGACCAATTTGTGTCTTTAATTATTGAATGACCCTCCTATATAAGAGATGATAAAGACATGTCAACAAATGAATAGAATAAGTGTATTTTGTAACTGTACGTTATGTGTATAATATGTGGAAAGGTCAGTACAGAAACTTTATGTAATGCAACCGTAAAAAAGACGCTCAAAAACAGAGCACCAAAACATACGAAACCTGGCTGCAAAGTTTTAAGTGTATGTGTGATATATGTGGGTGCGCGTGTGATAAACTAAAGATGAGAATACTTCATAGAACGAATTTTCTGTGCTCAACAACGTCGCAAAAGCGGGAAGAAACTTACCTTGTGATGGAAGTCGGATGTATGGCTGGTGTGCCCACTGAATAAGTGAGAGCGACAAGGTGAAATAAATTCCTTGGTCCACTGATATGGAAACCAATTATCACCACATCAAAGATTTCACGAAGGATCACGTCGCTGAACATGAGCTTCACAAATTTGTGCAGTGAAAGCCACTGTAATTGCACGACACAGACAATCTGGCCTTGTACTGAACATGTGAGTGAAAACTGGGACGATAATGCACGTTGAGCTGTGTGTGCATGCTTTGCAAGTTAAACACTGTGCAGATACTGACTAACAACAATGGGACTATGCGGTTACAGCAAGTATTTTATTAAGAGACAAAACTTATGTATGTATGTGTTAAAAGAAGCTGACATGCCCATATAAATTGATAAACATACAGGATAACTCCAAAGGCCAAAAATAAGGCTATGGCCATACCAGCCAGGGTTATCAACCCCCAAGAAGGAAGGAATCTCAGATATTGTGCACATAAGAAGAAATTTTTTTCCAAACAGCAATATGTTATGTATACACTGTTCTACAAAGTAGAAAAATATATGTATTTTACATACAATGCTGCTGTCGCTGCTTTCGCTGGTTTTCAGCAGCCAGCTCATATATTATGTGTAGGCCATATAGTGAAACAGTAAAATGACATGTATTCAATGCTATGAAACACTTAGTGAAAAAGTTACAGTTATAGATTTAGATGTTTGCATGTACAACGTATCTAAACTTCTTGATAACCCACACCATGGCTAATACCTCCCACTTGGTCATAGTGTATTCTCTCTCACAGTAGGAAAGTGTACGGCTTGCAAATGAGATGACCTTAATATCTTCCAAATTGTCAGGCTCTTTGACCTGCAATAACATCGCACCTATGTCCGTTGCTAATGCGTCACAATACAAAATTCTTTATTGATGTCAGGATGACACAACAGATTATCCTTTAACAAAGCTTCGCTTATATCATCAAAAGCTTAGCTACACTCGTTATTCCATTTCCAAGATGCAGTCTTTTTTAATAGTCCCAAAAGCATACCATTGTTTAGTAAGCGATTGGGTAAAAGCATTCTGAAAAAATACGCCATCCCTAGTAAAGCTTTAATTGTCTCTTTGGGGATATGGACAATTCCTAATTCCATCCAATTCCTTTAGATTAGATACTATCCCAACTGGCGAAATAATATGCCAGAGAAATTTGATTTTATCTCGGCCAAATTTTGATTATCAGTTACACCATATTCATTGAACCTATCTAACACCCTCATCACCAAATCAACATGCTCTTCCCAAGTAGCAAATGCTATTAGCAAATCATCAACATAAGTGGTTACTTTCTCTCACAAATTGTAATCCAACACCCTGTCGAGTGTGGTGATACGAACACCTCCACTTGCGTTTAACCCGACGGGCAATACTCTACATTAATAGCTCCTTCCACAAAATATAAAAACAGTGTATTTTCTAGAATTTTTGCTAATTTAGTTTGCCAAAAAGATGATTGCAAATCAAGAGAAATTATGTAGTTCACCCCATGGAAACTCTGCAGTAATTCTTCTAAATTTTCCTGTCTGGCATGTACAGGTTTGACGACTTTATTAATATCTCAGGCGTCCAGAACCAAACACAAACTAACGTCCGATTTACCCACAGCTACTAAGGGACTGCTGTATGGAGAAGTGGAAGGCTCAGTAATGCCCCATTCCAACATCCTTCGAATTTCCTTTGCACCTTTCCCTATTTTGCCCAAGTTATTGAGTATGATGGATGAGGGTAAATATCAATCTCGTACTCGTATCCTTTATAACACTAGTTTTTTTTATCAAAAACATTCCAAAGTACTTCAGCTAGTTCGTATCTTTGCTCTTTAGTTAGATATTTGGAGTCTAGCACTTTAACATTTATAAGTTCATTGACATCTGATGCTCCTTGATTAGTTATCGAATGTATGGGATCCTAATTGTTGAAGTAGAGGATTTTAGCTTCATTACTTCATAATTTAATTTGATTACATTTTCTGTTTTGAAATTCCAGTTTCTGCACTAACGGTAAGTCAACAACCCATCCCTGATTGTTTAAGGAACACACACCCCTTGCAGTGTCGAGCCTTGCGTCTCGTTCACATATGAAACCTCATCCCAAAATACATGGGTAAGGTAAGTGTGTGTGTGTGTGTGTGTGTGTGCTGAGGCTTACGGGCGCTCAGTGCTGAGGTTATCACCTCCCTGACACACATTAAAAGAGACAAATGTGGACAAAATTAGAAAATGGGAGCATACACGCAAAGAAAACAGGAAAAGACGAAAAATGACGCATAAGTAAATAAAATTTAAGTAAAAAAATAAAGGAGCGTCAAGGACACCACAGGAAATTGTCACTGGCTGGCCACTTACGTTAAACATGTGCGAGTCAGTCACCCTTTGAACAAATAAAGACCCTCTCCCCAAAATCTTGGTAAAAACATTGGACAAGTAACGGAACTTTAAAACTTTTACCACATTATTCTGTTTATAATTTTTATCTCCAGACTGATAACAATTATCCTGATTGTTATACTTACTATTCTGATTTCGATTAACATAGTGACTCTTTCAATTGTCTTCTGTTTTCTATTACTGTTATTGCTACTACACCAATTATTTTGTTACAGTTGTTACAATCAGTACAGTGAAATTGATTCCCCATGCTCTTAGCATTTTTCTGAATTACGTCCAGGACATCAATAACTGACAAAAATTTGTTACTTTCGTCATCTGGTATGTTTATTAATTTCCCACGTAAACAAATAGGTAATTTTCCATTGAGAATTCTACTAACCTCTCTGTGACTAATGGGATTATCCACGTATCGAGTTTTATTGGTGTACTACTCAAAGCATTTTCGTAAAGTCCCTTTCTTAGGACTGTAAAATTCCAGATTATAAATTTCATTCCTTAATCGATCTTGTTTGCTTTGCTACCGATATTTCGCCAGGAACAATTTTTCAAAATCTCTCCATGTTCTGCAACTTTCAGCTGCTTCTGATGCCCATAAAAAACTTCTCTACTCGTCATTGACACTATAAACTGTATTTTACCTTGTTTCTCCCAAGATCAGGGAAATACCTTTCTGAAACTTTTTACAAACACCATTGAGTGTATAGAATTTTTGTCGTTCGAAAATATTTGAAACTGCCTAGCTATGAAAATATTGTGTTCAACCTTAGAGGATGAAGCAGTATCCTTGCGATCATAATATCAATCTTAAAGATCCAACTCATCATTATTTCTACCGTTATTATGTTGGCTCTCTAGCCACTTTCGTATCCTAACGAGCAACTGATTTCTAGAATATGGCCCTGGATACCTTTCAAATTGGTTTTGTCTTTTAGGACTACCCTCACCTTTTGACAAATGATTAGTTACATATACCTGCCACATAGGCAACTCGGATAAAACTTTCTCCTTAATAAGACTGAATTCTGCTTTCATTTGTTCAATGCTGTCTACCTCCTCGTGTCACGGTGCGTTCGGTTTAGTCTGTTGCGTAGTGTTCTCGATAGCATTCTCTACTTGCATGTGAACTTCTCCCACATTTGCTTCTAACCATTCTGACAAATCCTCTTCTATGTTAGTAGTCTGTTTACTAAGGTAGTCATCAATAAACTCCTACCCTGTAATTTTTAAATCTTCTACTTGTTTAGTTACTTAATCGATCGGTTTAGCTATTCTAGTCTGTTCTGTATTTATTGCCTCCACATTCCCCTCTAATTTTGAGACCAAAGTTTGCAATGTTTCGCTCACTTCATTAGAAGATTTTACACTTAATTTTAATTTATCTATCTCGGCAGATAAATATTCATCCCTTTTCTTAGTACGCGATTCTAGGTCATTAACAATCTTTAATACCTCTTTTTTAAATTCTTGGTCTTGATGATTGCATTGCTTCTTTGATTCTAACATCACTTCCCAAAAAGTTTTTCTGCAAGTTCGCGTTGTTCCTGTTGTTCCCTCTCTCTAAGTTCACGTTGTTTTCTCTTGTTCCCTTTCTCTAAGCTCGAGCTATCTGTTTTTCTCTAATTGTTCCTGATTTGATTTCACTAGAAATTCAAAGAGCTTATAGATACTAACATCTCCAGATCGCATATTAATCACTCTGGTACGTTTACTTTTCTCACAAGTACCTACAGTTCCAAACTTGTCACTTTCGCTATGCTCATGACTCCTTACCAAACTAGTTCTACTCATATTTAGTATCTCAGGTTCCACAAATCCTCTGTCCTATTAACGTCTAAATTTACCACACGATTTTCATCCTCACTTGTATCTTCTCTCCCCAAAGTTCATAGACTTTTATCTAGATTCGATATAAAATGGTATATCCGTTTCATTTGTCATCACCATACACTCTTAGAATAACAACAAAATAATAATACACAATAAATAAAATGTAATTCTATTTACTTATACTGTTTCTGCATCATGGACTTGCCTCATTTACCCATGCAATTAAAATTAAAAGGAAGCACAATGAGGTACTGTTCAGCCAGCAATAAAATGTGTTTACACATACAAGTCCGAGCCGCAGTAACACAAATCAGTTATTTCCTACCTTCCGTACGTGTTCTGACGTCTTGTAGTTCCCGGAGATAAGCTCCTCATTGTCGGCCACACTCACAGGTGCGATCTTCCGTCCGCAATAATGTCGTTGCGCTTGTGTCGTACATTGTCGTAGTGAGAATATGAAACATGAACAGTCACTGTTCATTCGCAGTCACTACAATTATATTTCACCAGTGTTTATTGCGTAATAATTGTTTTCATATATATTTTTTTTGTTTTTCGAGCCTCACGTTGGGCGCCAGTTGTAGCCGCCCACCGTCGATCTGCTGTCTTCAGTTTCTCCAACGTAAGATATTGATGTTATCTACTGCATATGCCCATATTTTCGTTATATCTACCCATCAGATGGAACCGTCACAAACATCGTCACTGTAATGGCGACTAAATTTCGGGTTTTTATAATAATAATTAATGTTGACTTTTTGCACAGTCGATCACACTTCATTTGTTACTGCATTACCGAAGACAAGATAGTTAATAACGCCTTTGGATGTTAGTTATTATTTCAACTTCCTATTTCCCACATTACTACTTATCCGCACTCTTTCTGATTTTGTGTTATTTCTGTCTGATGGGAAATGAAATGTTAAATAGCTTTTAAGTCACAATTTACACTTCGTAATATTTCATAACCGAACCTTCCGTTATCCAGATATAAAGTTTGCAGCTTCCCTGTGATTATCGTTGACTAATACACACGCCATTGTGGAAATCACTTTAGTTTCTTTATTAACGACATTTAATAATAATTAAATGATCATGAATGTTTGCGTTTCATATATAGAGAAAAGGAGGGTTGATCCTACAATTACTCTCAGCACTTGCAGCAACTATAATGTCCGCGATTTTTATAGTTTGCCACTCAAAGATATTATAGGAAGGAGTATGGTCCCTTACTATACTTTGATACAGTCATTCAAACTTCATACACTTTTACTTTCACAAAGATAAGTGTCCAATTCCGTTCTTATATTCAGTTTAACGTCCCTTTGTATAGTCCACAAAACCTATTATTGGTTATTCGTCATGTAACAGAGTTTAATACTGAGCGCTATTTCCTCTCACACACATAATTCCTCAGACATTCTTAGTCTATGACCTTATGGCAAAAATGTACCTAGACCTCAGTACAAGTTTCAACTTAAGTCTGTGCTGTATAAATCAACTAAAGTCACTTTTCTTGCAGTTTAACAGAAGTACCCTGATCGCTTCCATAGCATATCACACGGAAATGCCAGCTGTATGGCACGCCGCAGCTATATAGACTTATTCAGAGTGAAGAATATAAGACAAGAGAACTAACAATAATCGCACATGGTTTACATATTTAGAAACAAAAATAGCCTCGTTGAACCCTCTTTGATTTCCCTATTGCCCTACATTGCTGTGAGCGTTATTCTGATGAGACTATTTATCGATAATTTTAATTAAAACTTTTTCAATGCTATTAATTGTTTCTGACATTATCGATCACCTCTCCCCTATATGACAATAAGCCTGATAATATTGTTCTGAATTAAAAGAGCGGTTTTAATTATCACTAACTTCTACAATAATTAGAGGGCGTATGGTAGGTTCATTTGAAAATTAAATCATGAGATTTTCAGTTTAAAATGTATTTGCAATGGCCCATCTAAAGTTCAAGGAACTCCTCACACTAATGGATACTATCTGGTGTACACAAAATCAAAGAGTCGCTTAGGTGTTCGTAATGTAGTGGACTTGAAGCCTTATGTTCATAGAACATAAAAAAGGAGCACTGTTTGAAAACATGTCATGAATATTAGGTACTATATTACAGTATGTTCATGTGTTACAATGTTGTGAAGACTTACCATTACAGTTTTACATATGTATGCATGTAAGATGCAGATTCTTAACGATGTAACTGTGTACACAGGGGTTGTCTGTAATAGTGTGCAAAAATTTAACAGGACATAGAAGATACTTCACTGAACAATTTGAGGTAGGGGACCTGGTGTTTGACAACCTGCTTAAGGAGATAATAGGAATAAAATTACATTACTGTGTACTTTTTTATTTAGATTAGTTACAGTTAACTACAGATACCATCATTGACACAGTGTATGTTCCATTTGTACTTATCTTAAAAAATGTGGTGAAACTGATGGCCATCAACCTAAATGTAAGCATGACATTGGTGAACAAGATTCTGATGCACCCTGACAAATATCCCTGGTGTGCTTCGAATCACATCAGAGCCAGCTTGAATTCTGGCAACTAATTCCTTCTCTGTGTCCACTGGCGTCTCACACACAGGTGGCTTTAGATATCCCCATAAGAAATAATCAAGCGGATTCAGGTCAGTTGGTCGTCATGTTGCCAGGTCTCTTGTTTCTTCTTTCCAATGAACCAGTCTCCTGCAGGCTAGAGATAGGTCTGAAACAGGATACGTAATGAATGCTATAAAGAAAAGTACGTAGTTCCTGGAATACTTAACTTTAATCCATCCTAGTGGTACATCGCTCTTGACGATACAAGTGAGACTCTTTAGATACAAGCTATGTGAGGCTAATGGCGCCTTGCTAGGTCATAGCCATGGACTTAGCTGAAGGCTATTCTAACTATCTGCTCTGCAAAGGAGTGAGGCTTCGTCAGTGTAGTCGCTAGCAAAGTCGTCCGTACAACTGGGGCGAGTGCTCGTAAGTCTCTCGAGACCTGCCGTGTGGTTGCGCTCGGTCTGCGATCACTGACAGTGGCGACACGCGGGTCCGACATGTACTAATGGACCGCGGCCGATTTAAAGCTACCACCTAGCAAGTGTGGTGTCTTGCGGTGACACCACAACCCCTCTTTTGTAGCCCATGTCAAATCACTGTTAGGTGCTAAAACTTCATTCTTGTGAAACACAACTAGCTCTCTATTCTCATGAAGTAATGAATGCTATCAACGGGGGTTGTCAAATTTCTTCCATATTTTTAGATTTCCAGAAGGCTTTTGCTTTTGACACAGTTCCTCACAAGTGTCTTCTAATCAAACTGTGCACCTACGGAATATCATCACAATTGTGTGGCTGGATTCTTGAGTTCTTTTCAGCTAGGTCACAGTTAATAGTAATTGATGAAAAGTCATCGAGTAAAACAGAAGTAATACATGACGTTTCCCAAGGGATTGTTATAGGCCCTTTGCTGTTCTTGACCTATATAAATGAAATGTGGGAAAGTCCGAGCAGCCCTCTTAGATTTTTGCAGATGATGCTGTCATTTACTGTCTTGTAAAGTCATCAGATGATCAAAACCAGCTGCAAAATTATTTGTACAAGATATTTGTTCGGTGCAAAACGTGGGAATTGACTCTAAATAATGAAACCTGTGAAGTTATCCATATGCACATTAAAGAACTCCAGTAAATTTCGGTTATACGATAAATCAAACAAATCTGAAGGTTGTAAATTCAACTAAATACTTACGGATTACAATTGCTGTGTCATACACACAATTACTGTGCCATAAATTATATTCATTACTTCCTCGTTAGCTCCATGAGTGACCCATCTAATCATCAACGTTCTGTAGCACCACATTTCGAAAGCTTCTATTACATTTTCATCGAAACTGTTTATCATCTGTGTTTCACTTCTATACATGGCTACCCTTCAGACAAAGACCTTCGGAAAACACATCCTCACACTCAAATCTAGCAAATTTCCCTTCTTCAGAAATTCCTTTCTTGTCATTGCTGGTCTACATTTCATATCCTCTCTACTTCGACCACCATCAGTTATTTTGGTGCCCAAATAGCAAAACTCAACTACTAGTTAAAGTGTGTCGTTTCTTAATCTGATTTAATTCGACTACATTCCATTATCCTCCTTTTCGATGTTGTATGATATCCTCCTTCTGAGACACTGCCCATTTCGTTCAACTGCTCTTCCAAATCCTTTGCTGCCCTGACAGAATTACAGTGACACTGGCAAACATCAAAGTTTTTATGTCTCCTCCCTGCACTTTAATTCCTATTCCAAATTTTTCTTTGATTTTCTTTACTGCTTGTTGAATATGCATGCAACCACTGGCTCCCTTTCACGCTCTCGCCCCCCCCTCTCCCATCACTCTTATAACTGTGGTCTGGTTTCTGTACAAGCTGTAAATAGTCTTTCGCTCCATGAACTTTACCTCTGTTACCTTCAGAACTTCAAAGAGAGTATACTACTCGACATAGTCAAAAGCTTTCTGTAGGTCTACAAATACTATAGATGTAAGTTTGCCTTTTCTTAACCTGGCTACTAAGGTAAGTCATAGGGTTAGTATTTCCTCGTGTATTCCTGAATTTCTCCAGAATCCAAATTGATCTTCCCTGAGGTCATCTTCTACCGGTTTTTCAATTTGCCTGTGTAGAAACAGTATTAATGTTTTGCAACCATGAATTATTAAACTGATAGTTTGGTAATTTTCAAACCTATAGGCAACTTCTTTCTTTTGAATTGAACTTAACATTCTGTTTGAAAAATGATATTTCCCTGTCTCATGCATCTTACTCACCACATGGAAAAGTTTTGGCATGGCTGGTTCTTCCAAGACTGTCAGTAGTTCTGACTGAATATTGTCTACTGCTAGGGCTTTGTTAAGATTTAGGTCTTTCAGAGCTTTGTCAAATTCTTCTTGCAGTATCATATCTCCCATCTCATCTTCATCTATATCACACTTCTCTTTCTATGATATATAAATTGTGGTTAAAGTCGACATCTGCCCATGGAAATGTCTTAGAATTTAAAATCTGGTACCAAAATCCCTGTCTGACCATTATATAATCAATTTGTAACCTTCTGGTGTCTTCAGGTCTCTACCAGTTGTACACCCTTCTTCCATGTTTGTTAAACCAAGTGTCAGCTATGATTAAATTATGTTCTGTTCAAAATTCTACCTGGTGGCTTCCTCTTTCATTCCTTTCCCCCACTACATTTTCGTATACTATTATCCCCTCTCTTCATATTTCCTACTATCGAATTCCATGTCTCCCATGACTATTAATTTTCGTCTCTCTTAACTTACTGAATAATTTCTTTTATCTCATCACATATTTCTTCAAACTGTTCATCATCTGTGGGGGTAGATGGCATATAAACTTGTACTACTGTCATGGGTGTGGGATTCATGTCTATCTTGGCTACAATAATGCATTTAATTTGCTGTTCATAGGAGTTTATCAGCGAACCTAGTTATTTATTCATATTAAACCTTCTCCTGCATTACCCCTATTTGATTTTTTTTATTACCCTGTTTTCACCTGACCAAAAGTCCCGCTCCTCCTACCACCAAACTTCATTAATTCCCACTATCTCTAACTTTAACCTATCTATTTCCCTTTTTTGAATTTTCTAACCCACCTGCTCGATTAAGGAATCTGACATTCCATGCTCGATCCATAGAACTCCAGTTTTATTTCTCCCAATAACGACATCCTCCTGCATAGTCCCCACCCAGATATGTGTATGGGAGACTATTTTACCTCCAGAATACTTTACCCAAGAGGATGCCATCATCATTGTTGATTCAATTTGCTTTCAGCTGTTCGTGGTACAAGCATCAAAGAGAGGCAGTAATTGTATCGGTATTGAACAAGCAGTAAAGAAAATCAAAGAAAAATTTGGAATAGTAAATAAAGTTCAGGGAGAAGACATAAAAACAATGAGGTTTACCAGTGTCATTGTAATCCTGTCAGAGACAGGACAAGAGCAGTTGAATGGATTGGACAATGTCTCGGAAGGAGGATATCACATGAACATCAACAAAAGCAAAAGAAGGATAATGGAATGTAGTCGAATTAAATCATATTAGGAAACGACACACTTAAAGTAGTAGTTGAGTTTTGCTATTTGGGCACCAAAATAACTGATGATGATGAAAGTAGAGAGGATGAAATGTAGACTGGCAATGGCAAGAAAAGCATTTCTGAAGAAGGGAAATTTGCTAGATTTGAGTGTGAGGATGTCTTTTCTGACGGTCTTTGTCTGGAGTGTAGCCATGTATGAAAGTGAAACTCGGGTGACAAACAGTTTAGATAAAAACGTAATCGAAGCTTTCGAAATGTGGTGCTACAGAAGAATGCCGATGATTAGATGAGTCGATCATGTAGCTAATGAGGAAGCACTGAATAGAATTTGTGGCACAACCTGATTAGAAGAAGGGGTCGGTTGGTAGGGCACATCTGAGACATCAAGAGATCACCAATATATTACCAGACCATGAGATGAGTACAAGAAGCATATTCCAAAAGGTATAAGTTCAGTAGTCATTCAGAGATGAAGAGGCTCACACAAGGCTAGAGTACTGTGAAGAGCTGCATCAAATCAGTCTTCAGACTGAAGACCACAACAGCAATATGGTGGATTTTGATGCTAATCTCAGATATCTGATGGAGGACTGATAAAAAATACTATGTTTTGGAATATGTTGTAAAAGCAGTAACTGCAGTTTCCACTCCCTGAGCAACTGTCAAATTCAGAAAAGAAATTTCCATTTGTTTTTCTGGGCAATGAAGCCTTTCAGATGCATAAAAATACAGTGGTGCCTTATACCAAAAACCTTTTGAACGATAAGAGAAAAATTTTATCTATCTATTGTCTTGTACCCAATTAACAATACAAAATATGTTTGACATCCTTACAGGGAGATTCAAAATTTTTTAAAAACCAGTCAGTGTACTGCAAGAGAAAACAAAAATTGACGTACTGGCTGGTTGCCATCTGCACAACTTATTAGTTACAAAACAGCAATATATTCAGCATGAAGAGGCAGACACTGAAGAATCTGCTTCAGCTACTGTTACACTTGGCTTAAGGAGAAATGATCTGAATGAGATGTTTCCAGGTCAGCCATCTAAATCAGGGAATTTCGTACTGAAAGCAAAGCGGTTATTAGCAGACTTTTTTAGTACTTTGTGACAGCTGGAGCAGTTCCATAAGAGAAGAACAACAACATTTTTATTTGTCTTACTATCAGTTGTGTAATGTTGGAACATATGACAATATTTGATACAAATAAAGATACTAGTAAAACATTAGTTGCCTGATTTTCGATTGTGCTAATTCCAAGTTCTTCTTCCACTTCATGCACCAAAAATGAAAATTCATTGTAATATCGTAATCCCGATACATATATATCGTCTGTGGAAGTATCTGAGGCCTTTGACTTCCTTATTCCCGCCTGTATGTCGTCTGTAGGATATTTATTTTCTTCTTCACACCTTCCTGTGTGATGTTTGGCTGCGATAAACGCAACACCTCCACTGTTTTGTTAAGTGCAAAAATTCTTTTGTTTTTGTCCATGTAATATCCTGATTGTGTTTTCCACAATCGTGGGAACTCTTGATGAAGCAAGAGAAATTGTAAAAGAAACTCTTTCTCACTCGTATTATGTGGGGAAACATCACAAGCAAGGTCCATCATCTCTGAAGACCGACATACAACTGCTATTATATGGGTTCCATACTTCAGTCGGTAACAACAGAGCCCTTATAGGCTCACTGTGTCACTAGCTGTCGATATGGACTTACTTCTTAATGAAAATTATCTTACAAACCTATTATTGTGGGATTTTTTTACGTCCTATGGTGGGCCTAAAGGAGCAAATTAGTTTCGTTCAAATTATGCCGTAAGTTTCCTGCCATTTAAACAGCTAAGCTTGATAATGGTCATTGACCAAAACTAGTAACGAATGTGTAAAATAAATGATAGGTGAAGATTTCGCCATGAATATTAACCCTTACATCACCTTGTTGTCTGTCTATTAACTGTCTGTCTGTCTGACTTTCTCAGGAACTGGTAGATGTATCAAGTTGAAATTTATATCATATATTAAGATCTGTGGTACCTTGGCCATGAACAAAATGAAGCTTCTAAGTCAGTGCAATCAAAAGAGATACTTGCAAACTCACACATCAAAACTCACAGAGTTCTTCCCATTGGTCTAAAATAATGAAATTTGGCAAAAAGAAGGGTTTCACAGTACAAGTAAAGGGAAAAATCCGAAATTGTTAATTTATAATTATATCACACAAATAACCTTTTTTGTCATTTGTATCAGGCTGTCTGTCTATCTGTCGATATGTAAAGACCTCTGTTTCTCATAATAAAAGTGTATTAACAACTTGAAATTCATCTCACATACTAAAGTCCGTGGTCCCTTAGGGGTATAATACGTATTAGCTTCTAAGTTAATGCAGTCAAAAAGTGTGGCTCATCAAAATCTATAGAGTACTTCCTGTTGCTCTAGAATCATGAAATTTGCCAAGAAGAAAGGCTGGCTCTAGGCACTATGGGACTTAACATCTGAGGTCATCAGTCCCCTGGACATAGAACTACTTAAACCTATCTAACCTAACGACATACCACACATCCATGCCCAAGGCAGGATTCGAACCTAAGACCATAGCAGCTGCATGATTCCGGACTGAAGTGCCTAGAACTGCTCGCCCACAGCAGCTGGCCAAGAAGAAAGGCTTGACAGAATAAGTAAAGGGAAAAATCTGAAACTGCTAATTTCTAATTAAATCATAGAAAAAAATTTGTTATTTGTTATCCAACTGTCTGCCTGTCCCTCCACCTGTTAAGACCCCTTTTTCTCAGGAACAGGTAAATGTATCAAGCTGAAATTAATATTACATACTGCAGTCAAAAGATACAGCCATTTATGTTACATATTTTGATACTCCTGAACTCACTCATTAAAACCTACAGGCTCCTTCCTCTTCAAGTGGAATAATTAAATTTGGCAAGGAGAAGAATTTCACATTACAAGTAAAGGAAAAAAATCAAAAAAACTGTTAATTTGTAATTATATCACAGGAAAAAATTTTTCTTTTGTCATTTGTTATCCAACTTCACCTTAAACATAAAACATTCACTAAAGGCTTGTGAGACATAACAGTCTACTGAAACCGATTTAAAAATATTTTTCGACTATAAACAGAAAATTTCTGACTCAAATACCATAGGGGTGTATATAAACATGTACTTGTGGAATAGATGCAAATAAGCTAGTTACTACATTGGCTAGTTACTACATTGGCTCTTTCGAGGAGCTCTTTGCAGTGTGGGGGAGTGGCCATATATGTGAAAAACGGCATCCCATTTGAGTCAATTGATGTTTCAAAGTACTGCATTGAAAAGGTGTTTGAATGTTGTGCAGGTGTGGTTAAATTTAACAGAGCTGAACTTCTAACTGTTGTTATTTATAGATCCCCAGACTCCGATTTCACAACATTTTTGCTAAAGCTAGAGGAGGTTCTTGGTTCACTTTATAGGAAATACAAAAAGTTAGTTATATGTGGTGACTTCAATATTAATTGTATAAGTGACTGTGCAAGGAAGAGGAATGGTTCAAATGGCTCTGAGCACTATGGGACTCAACTGCTGAGGTCATTAGTCCCCTAGAACTTAGAACTAGTTAAACCTAACTAACCTAAGGACATCACAAACATCCATGCCCGAGGCAGGATTCGAACCTGCGACCGTAGCGGTCTTGCGGTTCCAGACTGCAGCGCCTTTAACCGCACGGCCACTTCGGCCGGCTCAAGGAAGAGGATGCTGGTAGACCTCCTTAATTCATATAATCTTATGCAAACCGTATTCTTTCCAACGAGAGTGCAAGGGAACAGTAGAACAACCATAGACAACATTTTTGTTCATTCTTCATTACTAGAAGGGCATTCTGTTAGCAAAAAGATGAATGGCCTTTCAGATCATGATGCACAAATTTTAACTCTAAAACATTTTTGTGCTGCAACACGTGTTAAATATAGTCATCAGCTGTTTAGGAAAGCTGATCCAGTTGCTGTAGAGACCTTTGTAAACCTTATCAAGGAACAAGAGTGGCAAGATGTTTATAGCGCTGATACAGTAGACAATAAATATAATACTTTTCTCAAGACTTTTCTCGTGCTCTTTGAAAGTTACTTTCCGTTAGAACGTTCAAAACAGGGTACTAGCACAAACAAGCAGCCTGGGTGGCTGACTAGAGGGATAAGAATATCTTGTAGAACAAAGTGGCAATTATATCAAAACATTAGAAACCGTAAAAATCTAAATGCAGCAGACCATTACAAACAGTATTGTAAGGTGCTTAAAAATGTTATTAGGAAGGCAAAAAGTATGTGGTATGCAGATAGAATAGCCAAGTCCCAGGATAAAATTAAAACCATATGGTCAGTCGTAAAGGAAATAGCTGGTCTGCAGACAGGTCGAGGATATAAAATCAGTGAGTAGTGGGAATGTCCGTGTTACTGATAAGTCGCATATATGTACAGTATTTAATAATCAGTTTCTGAATATAGCAGGTGAACTAAATAGAAACCTAGTCCCAACAGGGAATCATATAGCGCTCTTAGAAAAAAGTGTTCCGAGACTGTTACCTGAAATGCTCCTTCATGATACTGACAAAAGGGAGATTGAGTTAATAATTAAATCACTAAAGACCAAGAACTCTCATGGATATGACGGGGTATCTAGCAGAATACTGAAGTATTGTTCTATGTATGTTAGCCCAGTACTTAGCCATATCTGTAACTTTTCCTTTAGGAGTGGTCAGTTTCCTGACCGATTAAAGTACTTGGTAGTGAAGCCACTTTACAAAAAGGGAGACATTGATAATGTTGACAATTTTACACCTATTTCTATGCCATCGGTGTTTGCTAAAGTTATCGAGAAGGTTGTATATACAAGGTTACTGGAGCATTTAAATTCACATAATTTGCTGTCAAATGTTCAGGTTGGTTTTAGAAATGGTTTAACACCTGAAAATGCTATATTCTCTTTTCTCTGTGAGGTTTTGGACGGGTTAAATAAAAGGTTGCGAACGCTAGGTGTTTTCATTGATTTAACGAAGGCTTTCGACTGTGTTGACCACAAAATATTACTGCGTAAGTTGGACCATTATGGAGTAGGGGGAGTAGCTTACAATTGGTTCGCCTCTACTTTAAGAACAGAAAGCAGAAGGTAATTCTCCGCAATATTGAGAGTGGTAGTGTTGTTCAGTCCCAATGGGGCACTGTTAAGTGGGGCGTTCCCCAAGGGTTGGTGCTGGGGCCACTGCTGTTTCTTATTTATATAAACGATACGCCTTCTAGTATTACAGGCGATTCAAAAATATTTCTGTTTGCTGATGACAACAGCTTGATAGTGAAGGATCTTATGTGTAATATTGAAACCGTATCAAATGATGTAGTTCATGAAATAAGTTCGTGGCTTGTGGAAAATAATTTGACGCTAAATCACAGTAAGACTCAGTTTTTACAGTTTCTAACTCACAATTCAACAAGAACCGACATTTTGATCAGACAGAATGGGCATGTTATAAGCGAGATGGAACAGTTCAAGTTCCTAGGCGTTCAGATAGATAGTAAGCTGTTGTGGAAAGCCCATGTCCAGGATCTTGTTCAGAAACTAAATGCTGCTTTATTTACCATCAGAACAGTATTTGAAATAAGTGACACTTCAACACGATAAGTAGTTTACTTCGCATATTTTCATACACTTCAGCTTTCACTCAGTTAATACTAGGCAGAAATCCAATCTGCATGTAGAATGCACTTCCTTGACTCTTGTGCAGAAAGGAGTGCAGTATTCTGCTGCATCCATTTTCAATAAGCTACCACAAGAACTCAAAAATCTTAGCAGTAGCCCAAACTCTTTTAAGTCTAAACTGTAGAGTTTCGTCATGGATCACTCCTTCTATTCTGTCGAGGAGCTCCTGGAAGAGCTAAAAAATGAAGCAAATTCCAGTGTGACATTGTTGATTTTCTTTATTTAAACTTACGACTTGTCACCTGAAGATGTTTTTCTATATTTCATTTTATATGTTTCTAATATCGTGTTATAATTTCATGTATTGACTCGCTCCATGACCATGGAGACTTCTCCTTAATTTGGTCCCACAGAACAATAAATAAATAAATAAAAATAAATAAAAAAATTGTATTGAAGAGTGTAGGTCCTGTAATTTTTAGGAGTGCTCACTTCAGTATCAATCTTCTGTAATTAATAAAAACGTACAAAGTATTTTTAACTTTCGATACCTGAGCTTTTTGTGTACACTTAAATTAATAAACGCTCATATGTTTAATATATACAAGTCAATGTAATTAATGAAATACTGTACTGATTTGGAGAGATAAATTTCCTTAGTTATTTCTTTAAGAAACCATTTGCAACAATACTGTGAATTGTTAAGGATTATATAAATAGTGGGAGCTATGTTGGCATACGAGGTCAGTACTCTGTGTGATGTTGGACAGAAAGCATGTAGCTTGTTGAGTAAGATTCATTTCATTATTGTAGGTATATTAGAAATTATTTGAGTTTTTTAAAGGAGGTTGGATTTTTCAAAATTACAATAAACAATATTCTGAAACTTAATACTTGATTAAATATTCATTTGACTTAATAGTCTATTTTTACAGTTGTTGTCTAAGAATCCAGGACCATGGCTGCGGCAGATATGATTGAGTATAAACCTCGATATTAATTTTTACTTCGAAATAAGTAATGTTTAACTTGGAATCTGTGGGACCAATATCTTGTAGTATCAATATCGATAATAGACAAAAACTGTCGAAATCCTCGATTATCAGCATGGATGAATTGTCTATATACATAATTTTCTACAGAACCATCAGGGCGTGAGTCCTGCTCGCACCTGGCCAATTCTTTTTGTTTTTGTTTATGTTGTGTTATGAGGAATGCAGGTATACATGTGTCAACTCCTGTCAAATTTTCTGTCAATAAAAATTTCTCACAAACAAGCTATATTATTGACTAACAAGTCAAACAGCACTGTCCATAGTCAGATATTTGGCAAACATAGTAAAATTTGACAACTTGTTAGATCATATGCAGGGGCCATTACATTCTCCATAATTGCGTCCCTGACAAAGCCTCAGCGGCACACAACCCCACAACAGGCTACAGCAGTCCACTCACCCCACCTCTGCCCCACACCGAACCCAATGTTATTGTGTGGTTCAGCCACCAGTGGATACCCCCCCCCCCTGGGTCGTCTCACACCAGATGAGTGTAACCCCAATGTTTACACGGTAATTATGGTGAATATGTGTGTGGAGGAAGTGTTTGCGCAGCAATCGCTGACAAATTGTAACTGAGGCAGAATAAGGGGAACAAGCCCACATTCGCCGAGGCAGATGGAAAACCGCCTTAAGAACCATCCACAGACTGTCTGGCACACTGGACCTCAACACTAATCTGCCAGGCGGATTCGTGCCGGGGACTGACATGCCTTCCCGCCCAGAAAGGTGTGCATTGAACTGAACAGCTAACTGGGTGGGCAAATGTTATGTGTACTCTATGCCCTTATATTAGATTAATACTGTATGATTGTTTGTCTAAACTTAGTAAAAAATCTCAAATTTCATAAACATTTGTGTGTTAGCACTTGGTGTAGAATGCCGAAATCTTATATTTTTCTAGGCATCTGAGTCACTGGTAAAGGTACTTCACTGACATCTAGATTGCAGTGAAGTTAAAACTATTAAGAATTACTCAGTCTAAAAGCGAAATCTAGAGTACTATCATATGCAGACTCATGACTGAGTATATAATGGCTTGTCATAATGACTCACCCAACTTTTGTTTACTTTTGGAATAAGGCATGTTTTAGCATACAGTGGTAATACAATTGATGTTGTAAATCACTGAGAAGGTTAGCCTGCATGATTCAGTCACATATGGTATTAAATATTCCTACGATAACTCTTTCTGGTTTTTTCAGCAAGGATATTGTTGATGTACAGTATAGATTCCGCGGAGAATAATACAAAGAGGAAGATGTTAACAGAAGAAAGTGTAGGTTGTAAGTAACTGTTTTTCACTTGTGAAAGCTGAAACAATTTTTAATACTGCTCTATATACCCACGAGTGTGTGCCTGTCATGTCAATTTGACATCTAGGTGTATGACCAGCCATCTGACTAAGTGTACTTATTAACCCCGTCACTGTGTTTGTGATGAAAAATGCATCAGCTGCAGTGTTGTTTAAGATCTGAACGTCCTGTGAAAAAATAATGAAGAGTACATATTATGCTTACTTTCTTTCTCACTCACATGGGGTCGTATCGTGGAATAATTTGGCAACAACTAAGCGATATTTCAGAATATAAAAAAACCCATTAGAATCACAAAGGATGTAAACCTATTAATTCCTGAAAGTACCTGCTTAAGAGTTTAGGTATTCTACCTTTACCATCAATTTATGTTTGGAGACTCTCATTTTTTAAATTAACGTAATGGGCAGTGAGCATCAGACTATTTAAATACTGACGATTATCACCATAACAATGTGTTGTGATCTTCAGTCCAAAGACTGGCTTGATGAACCTCTCGACACTACTCCTTCCAGTGCAAGCTTCTTCATCTCCGAAGAACTATTGCATCCCATATCCTATTGAACCTGTTTCCTGTATTCATCTCTTCAACAGCATAAAATATGTAAGAAATAAGTAAATACCAGCAGCAAATATAAATCAATAGGTACCAAAAATAACAAAGAAAGCAAGCGAAATGAGAATAAGCAAGCGATATGAGAACCTTATGAGAGTCTTAGCAGCTACTTTCAGAATAGGAAAATACGAGCAGCCAGCTAATGTGTAAAACCGGGAGTATTCGGTTTCATGATCTCAATTTCCGGTCCCAAACGTCAGCGCAGCTATACACTGCTCATCATAAGAATAAACCAGAAGTAAACATTACGCCACCTATTCTTCCACATTTGCTTGAATTTCATTGGATTTTGTTTCACGTCGAGCAGAAGCCAAGCTGTGACCAGTACATTCAAGTACGATCATAAGAATACATTGTATGCTGTGTTACATGGACATAGATTGAGCGACAATGTGGGACAACAGCTTTACTGGCGCATTAAACTTGGACAGCGCTGGCCAGCCAGCAGTCCAACGAACCAGCAATGATGTGAGCAATGGTAGTTCAAATGTAAAAAGAGACAAGGAAAGAAACTATATAGTTTCGAATGTCATTTCGTTTTTAAAGAGAATGAAATAATATTCGACAAAACTCCAGCACTACCGCCTGCTTCTTAGGTGACCAGACGGAAAGCATAAAATGCTCTTGTTCCCACCTGACATAATATTCTAATTACAAAAAAGACTGATGAAAATTCCTAACGAAACACAGGATAATTTTTCTGAGCTAGCTACGTGTGATGGAAAAGCATACTGCAGGAATTTCATCATATTGTTGAATACTGAAGCCACTGAAGGTTTTAATTACAGTCAATCGTCTAGGTAATCTCTTAGCTCCTCCCTTATCCGAATCTGGAAAATACATTTCAGTTCTGGATCTGTCATCGGCTACGTTGATAACGAGTCGATTAACAACAAAATCCACGAAGCCAATCACGCGCCGCATTTTCTCCTTTTCTTTTACGACGTGCCGTTCTATATCCTGCCAGCGTTGAACAGCCATGTGTGAAAATGGTGTGGGCGTTAGTTCCAATACCTCTGGCAACTTCACAGTCTTGTTATTTCTCGGACGTAATCCATTAAATTGGTTCCAGAACAGTTCTCTTGGGTTCATATTAGAATGATACAGTGGAAAATGTAAAAATGCTGCATTTGCATGGTGTACTCGATGCCGCGAAAATGATTGTTTTTCATGTTTCTGAAGAGCATCGAGGGAAAAAAAAATAACAAAGGGTAGACTTGAACCAGCTAACCATGAACTGCAATAATTTATCAATCTAACGTGTTTCCGATTCCGGTATGCATTCAGTAGCTGCTTGTATCTAAAATGTTTCGAATACAGTCTCAGAAAACTTCAAAGGCGATTATATCTGTAAATTTATGAAAAACATTAAGAACGGGCGATTTCTCGGCAGTTTTTAACCGTGTTCCACACGCATGCTTCACTATGGATCTTGAAGCAGCCTCAGCGATTTTCATACTGCGTGTTAACAGCGCGACAACACGAGCGCAACAGGGTGGAGACTGTGGCTGTACACGATTTTTGAAATAAAAACTACTTAGATAAAGCGTGATTAAGAAAAACGTTGAAGGCTGTTAGCAGATTTGACTATCTTAAAGGTTTATTTAACGTAATTTAATAATAATATTTCTAATACATAAGTAGGACCTACTTTCAAGGGCGCAACAACACCACTGTGCGTGTGTTACGGCCTTTGACCAATCATCACTTTTGTGTTTGTTTATATAAGGTTTATTCTTATTTATGAACGGAGTACAGGCGTTTTGCTGGCGCGAGATACTCCTGATGCTACGGTATAGATACTAATATCTTTGATCGAAGTCGCCATGCGAAACTCTTTGTACATAGTTGGCACTCGTGTTCCGGTTCCGACCTTCTGTATCGTGTGCTCGTGTGTTGTGCACGTGTGTGTAAAGGAAACATTTATCTTCACAATGGATAAGCCAGTAGTACTAGCTAGAGTTATGAAAGTTTTGGGAAGAACTGGCTCGCAAGGGCAGTGTACGCAAGTGAAAGTAGAATTTATCGGTGAACAAAACCGACAAATTATTCGGAACGTCAAAGGCCCAGTTCGTGAAGGTGATATATTAACGCTCCTGGAATCTGAGAGAGAAGCAAGAAGATTAAGATAACTTTTTGGTATGCTTTACATATTAATAGATATTCCTTAAGTTTTGTTAATGCTTAGTTAACACATTGTCTTATGAATACTGCTTCAAAGATTTGGATTCTCTGGCAGAATTTATCATCCAGATTTTTTGGTTGTTACTTTAATGGGATGTGTGGTAGGTGCTATATTGAGTTATTAGCGTAGTTGCTTAAAGAATTCGGCGAGAATATAGTAGCTAATTCTTTCTTCAGAGAGTGCCGTCCCTTTAGGACCTTGTTTCTTGTTACATGGCTTTCTAGCTACTTCCTATGTAAGAAAGTAATTTTCGACTCGCGTCCCTCGGCCCCTCTACCTTCCACTCTTATCGATGGTGAATTTTGTTTGAGTAATAACCTGTGAAATTAGGTTTATGTTGAGTTTTAAATTTTTAGGCAACTTTCATTCCTATTTAAAGCAGTCTTCAAACTACAGGGAAGAAACCAATCCTGCTGCTGTGTGAATATCTGTTAGATAGTATAATCTCCAGTAGCCCAGTTCTTTTATTGAGAACATGGAACGATTTTACAGATTCATTATTGTTGTACAGTGATGAACTTAAGTAACCTAATTATTACAGGCCTAATTGATTATCTGCTGGTTTCATTTCCTTTTCCCTTTACAAACAGTAGAAACTAAGAGGAGATTTTTGGTTTTTGGCATCATTGTTAATATGCAAGAACATCTGCTGTGTGTTTTTTCAATGAATTCGCAAGGACTGGGAAACGACTGAAGAACAGAAGTTGGTCGCATGTTTATAGTGAAGTCACAATTGTTTCATGAATTCATTCAGCCAGGAGATTCTCCCACATGGAGTGTGTTTGAATGAGCAGTCGTGCAAGGGTGTGGCTGTTTCCTTGGCAAATGTGAGGCCACATATTGTTGAACTGCTCCAGGGTTGCCCCAGGTTCTGGAAGCCAGAGAAAATTGGGAAAAAAGCTGGAAAAATTTAGTTTGTCTCAGTAGATGAAATTGTCTGAGGTGTCAGTGCATCATTAGAGACTGGTTTCACCTGAGTATCTGTGTCGCTTCCATACTCAATTAGGGTTAATGGAAGTGTCACATTCCACCTGTCTGCTTTGAACCATGATGTGAGGGTGTTGTGGTGTGACATCATTACAGTGCAGAGTAGTTTGAGGTGTGTGCCTGCTTTCTGACAAAAGCTTTGGCTGAAATTTTGATTAAGAGAATGATTCTTTTCTGTGTGCTTGTCTGTGGCTCAGCAGTGAAATTGTGAGTTGCTACCTATCCTCATTTATTATTATTGATTCTCAGAGTATTTGAACACATTATCTGTTGCATGGATTGATCACTGTGGTCTCATTTCATCAACATGCTGTCTGTGGCTCATGAATAGCTGACCACGAGTGGACTTCTGCTTATGGGTCAAAACTGCAGTCCGTTTCTGTGTGTATCTGTACTGGATAAGGCTTGCAGGTATGAAGCACATTCAGTTCCCACTAATGTGCAGGCCCTGCCAGTTCGATCTAGTCTCACCGACCTGTCGATAGGCCAGGTCTGTTACATCTACATTTATACTCCACAAGCCACCCAACGGTGTGTGGTGGAGGGCACTTTACGTGCCACTGTCATTACCTCCCTTTCCTGTTCCAGTCGCGTATGGTTCGCGGGAAGAAAGACTGTCTGAAAGCCTCCGTGCGCGCTCTAATCTCTAATTTTACATTCGTGATCTCCTCGGGAGGTATAAGTAGGGGGAAGCAATATACTCGATACCTCATCCAGAAACGCACCCTCTCGAAACCTGGCGAGCAAGCTACACCGCGATGCAGAGCGCCTCTCTTGCAGAGTCTGCCACTTGAGTTTGTTAAACATCTCCGTAACGCAATCACGGTTACCAAATAACCCTGTGACGAAACGCGCCGCTCTTCTTTGGATCTTCTCTATCTCCTCCGTCAACCCGATCTGGTACGGATCCCACACTGATGAGCAATACTCAAGTATAGGTCGAACGAGTGTTTTGTAAGCCACCTCCTTTGTTGATGGACTACATTTTCTAAGCACTCTACCAATGAATCTCAACCTGGTACCCACCTTACCAACAATTAATTTTATATCATCATTCCACTTCAAATCGTTCCACTCGCATACTCCCAGATATTTTACAGAAGTAACTGCTACCAGTGTTTGTTCCGCTATCATATAATCGTACAACTAAGGATCCTTCTCTCTATGTATTTGCAATACATTACATTTGTCTGTTAAGGGACAGTTGCCACTCCCTGCACCAAGTGCCTATCTGCTGCAGATCTTCGTGCATTTCGCTGCAATTTTCTAATGCTGCAACTTCTCTATATACTACAGCATCATCCGCGAAAAGCCGTATGGAACTTCACACTCTCTACTAGGTCATTTATATATATTGTGAAAAGCAATGGTCCCATAACACTCCCCTGTGGCACGCCAGAGGTTACTTTGTCTGTAGACGTCTCTCCATTGATTACAACATGCTGTGTTCTGTTTGCTAAAAACTCTTCAATCCAGCCACACAGCTGGTCTGATATTCTGTAGGATCTTACTTTATCAGGCGACAGTGCGGAACTGTATCGAACGCCTTCCGGAAGTCAAGAAAAATAGCATCTAACTGGGAGCCTCTATCTAATATTTTCTGGGTCTCATGAACAAATAAAGCAAGTTGGGTCTCACACGATCGCTGTTTCCGGAATCCATGTTGATTCCTACATATATTCTGGGTTTCCAAAAACGACATGATACTCGAGCAAAAAAACATGTTCTAAAATTCTACAACAGATCGACGTCAGAGATATAGGTCTATAGTTTTGCGCATGTGCTCGACGACCCTTCTTGAAGACTGGGATTACCTGTGCTCTTTTCCAATCATTTGGAACCTTCCGTTCCTCTAGAGACTTGCGGTACACGGCTGTTAGAAGGGGGGCAAGTTCTTTCGCGTACTCTGTGTAGAATCGAATTGGTATCCCGTCAGGTCCAGTGGACTTTCCTCTGAGTGATTCAAGTTGCTTTTCTATTCCTTGGACACTTATTTTGATGTCAGCCATTTTTTCGTTTGTGCGAGGATTTAGAGAAGGAACTGCAGTGCGGTCTTCCTCTGTGAAACAGCTTTGGAAAAAGGTGTTTAGTATTTCAGCTTTACGCGTGTCATCCTCTGTTTCAATGCCATCATCAACCCGGAGTGTCTGGATATGCTGTTTCGAGCCATTTACTGATTTAACGTAAGACCAGAACTTCCTAGGATTTTCTGTCAAGTCTGTACATAGAATTTTACTTTCGAATTCACTGAACGCTTCACGCATAGCCCTCCTTACGCTAACTTTGACATCGTTTAGCTTCTGTTTGTCTGAGAGGTTTTGGCTGCGTTTAAACTTGGAGTGAAGCTCTCTTTGCTTTCGCAGTAGTTTCCTAACTTTGTTGTTGTACCACAGTAGGTTTTTCCCGTCCCTCAGTTTTACTCGGCGCGTAACTCTCTAAAACGCATTTTACGATTGCCTTGAACTTTTTCCATAAACACTCAACATTGTCAGTGTCGGAATAGAAATTTTTGTTTTGATCTGTTAGGTAGTCTGAAATCTGCCATCTATTACTCTTGCTAAATAGATAAACCTTCCTCCCTTTTTTATATTCCTATTAACTTCCATATTCAGGAATGCTGCAACGGCCTTATGATCACTGATTCCCTGTTCTGCACATAGTCGAAAAGTTCGGGTCTGTTTATCAGTAGGTCCAAGATGTTATCTCCACGAGTCGGTTCTCTGTTTAATTGCTAGAGTGTGGCGTAATGCAGTAGATTTTCATAGTTAATACGAAGACCCAGGACTGAGGTGTTCCTCAGCAGGCCAGTAGACATTTCATTCCTTACAGTACATTTTGGCTCATAAAAAGTAGTTTATATGTTAGAAAGTATGGACGATAAGAAAATTTAATCACTGTTGGGTTGTATGCTGTGTACACCTAATTTCTCAAAAGAAAAATCATAAAGTATCTGTAAGATAATAGATATAACACAGTGGTTAATAACAGACAACAACGAACATAGTAGAACCAACATTATATTGGCAGTCACCTACAGTGTTTCTTACACAAGTCTTCCCTGCGCTTGCAAGTTTTAAGTATCTCCTCATGTGCCCTATTGTTTCTTGGGTTGTTGCTGCAAAGACAGATTGTGAACTTACATCTTAACTTACCCTTGAGAGCTCAAAATTCATCAGGGAAAAATGCTCAAACTTGTCTGGAAATCAGAGAATTTCACTTGGGGAGACTTGTGGCAACCCTGAGCTTTTATTGTGTACATTAAAGTTGTATGTATAGTCTCCCTTGCCTGCTCATGAATTGGCAGTTCTTGCAGTAATTGTACAGCTGTTGTAAATGGGTATTTTACCTGTATTATGGGCTGTATTTTTCGTGTTTATTGGGTCATTTGTATGATTAATCATAATGATGTGGAACAAATGATTTTTACGTTTGTATCAGATATAAATAAGGCTGCATGCTGACAATTTAAGTTTTATGAAATAGTGAAAGTATAAATAGTAATACCTACTTACCACCTTTTATATTATACATAAATAGAAATTCTTCTGCAGAATAGGAATTGTCAAGGAAATAGTTTTTTCAGTTTTTCAGAGTTTAGCTTTGCTCTGTCAGTTTTTATCAGTAGAGAGATAAATATGCAGTACAAAGCTGCAAATGAAAATTTGTACAAAGGCTGGGTTTCAAATAGGGGTCTTGCTCATCAGGATGATGCACTGGAGTTATTCCATGTCAAAGTGCTACAATCTGATCCCATTAGATTTATTTGAAATTAAGTACACATTTAGTATTCATAATTAGTACGATTTTACTTGTGACAGGTTGCTAAGCAATGGGTGCTCAAAACCAAAATTTTTGACATGCAGAATGATACTGTATTATTCACATCTTGGGTCCTAATTAAGCTAGAACAATGAAATTTAGTTCATTTGAAAGTTCTTTTAAGGAGTTTCAGGATATGGAAGAGGGGTCAGTGGAGCCCCTCTCCATGTTTGCTATGTGATTACTGACAGCCACTTCTTAAGGTTGGAAGCTATGCAGTGCTAATTTCATATGCAGAAAGAACTAATTCAGCTTGTTGCATGTTAATAGTCCCCCACATACGTGGCAGATCAATGATCTGTTGCATGCCATATCACTGCATCCAGCCACTTGTCTCAACCCTGCCCTGCACAAGTGATTTGCCAAGTAATTTCAGTAAGTAGCATGAATGCCACTACATTGAGCAGTTCTGGAAGGGAAAATGAACTGCTGTTTTTAGCAGCAGTTACAGTTGATCTCAAGTAATGTAAAGCAAAAAAAAAAAAAAAAAAAAATAAAACAGAATTGTAAGCTATTAAACTTGCTTTGAACTACTTTTCTTGGGAACTGTAGATTATTTCACAAAATTTTACGTTTTTCAGTGATGGCAAACTGGTTGTGTACATCTTTCCAGTATTAAAATAATTAATTTGTTAGGCCTAAGTTCCTTTTTCCTTTATTAGTGTCATAGTTTAACTTCAAATATTCACAATTTTTTTCTAGTCTGGAAGTGTCTATAGAAATACTGTCAGCAGCAGCACTGCTGACTATCATCAATCTTAATATGAATTGTAGGATAGTTGGCTTGTATGAAATGACAAGGGACTTGAATATAACTGTATAATAGATTTGCTGGGATCACCAAAAATGTCCACTTAATATTACAGTATGTCATTCTGTGTAACTTTAATAGCTACTCAGAATTATTTATTGGAGCCCAGTGTATTGTGACTATTACTATGAACATCCCATCAGTTCTACTTCAGCAGGATCTTCATAATGCTTATCACTGCAAAATTGGAGGATGCATTTTGTATGCCTGAAATAAAAGGTAACTCTGGCCTCCAGTTAACTTCAGTGAAGTGGGAGATTTCCGAATAACTTTTAATTGTAACATAAGATTCGTTTGAGCAGTTGCCAGCAGGTTCATGCACATGCACAGAGCTGAATGTGTGTATGAGTAGTGCTTTCACCTGCTTCTGGCTGCTTTAAGCGTGTTTGCCGTATGACCGGTAGTAGCAAGTAGCCACATCTACCCAGAAAAATTTTTCTGGTGTGCCCAAGCTGCCAGATTTGCGCATGTGCAGAGCAATCTGAGTTAGTGGAGGGGTCATTCTCCACGTAACCTCTGTAAGTGTTAAATGATATTGCTGTTTTGTTTGTTTACAGCTCACATGTCAAATGAAAACAAAACAATTCCTGTAGCCGGGAGCTATCAAGTGAATTAATATACGTTCCCATAATCATGGAAGACTAAAATAATTTACTAGTTTCACTTTTCTGATTTTCTATTATTTCCACATTATTAGCAATCAACCAAAAGAACCAAACACGAGATAATACAGTACTGGTACTCCTAGAAAATTGGTATCCCAAAAACCACGTACAAAAGTTGAATATCAGGTACTTCAATGTGAATCTGGACATAGATGTGTGCACTTTGACCTGAATTTAGCCTTTTAGTATGGTTTAGGAGATTACAATGCTGTTGTAATAGTCCCTGGTGTTTTCTGATGACACTGTAATATCTGTAAATGCTGTATATGTACGAGCAAACATAAATATTAACTTAAAGCTGGCTAAACAGCCAAATTTGGTCAGTAGTTTTGTTTCAAATATATTGACAGCTGTAGCAGAATTAGAACTTTGCAAATCTGCCTTCTGTAAAACACAGTCACAACACACTTGTCTATAACTTCCTCTCGGTGTGGTGTTATTTCTTAATTTGAGTTGTTTACATCTTAAATTTATGGAATGCCATTCTATGCTTGACTGGCAGCATACTGTGTTTATAGTGATCTCCCCACATGCCTTTATATTTATTCCTAGAGTGGAATATAAACTGTGAATAGTGTACGACCTTGTTCATTTTTTACACATTTTGAAATAGTCATGAAATAATTTGTCCTTTATTCTGGTGTAAGCTACACAAGGAACTGTTTCTTCTATTTTCGCAAGAAATTTGTATTCCTTCTTACTAGCTTTTTGCAGTGCAGTGTAGATGTAAACCTGATTGGAAATGCTACATAACAATGCTGCATTCAAATGAAAACAAATCTTATGTTAAGGTCACCACATAGCAAAAGTGCTATAGAGTCTAGTTATGAAATGAATATTCATGCCAAGAACTGCTTTATTTGCATGCCTTATCTGAGTAGCAATGTTGTGGGGATTGCTACTCACCATATAGTGGAGATGCTGAGTTGCAGATAGACATAACAAATAGACTCACGCAAACGAAACTCACACCATTGCACTCTCGGGCAACTGAAACCACACTGCAAGCAGCAGCACTAGTGCATGATGGGAGTAGCGACTGGGTGGGGGTAAGGAGGAGGCTGGGAGGGGGAGGGATAGTATGGTAGGGGTGGTGGGCTGGGGAGACGTGGGGAGGGGAGCCGAAGTAGTGGAAATGCTACATAATGATCTTACATAAAGAATGAAATGACTTCTTTCACTTCTTAAGAAGGGCTCCTTTCCTCATTTGGTGCTTAGGGATTCCTCTTTGCACAATGTGCATGAATGTCCTTTGCTTTCATACCTTTCTTTGCGAAGTACTTAATCAGTGTTCGAATCTTTTTTACCTCCCCATCTTCGCAAATCACTGCATGGCAATGGCAGAGCCTCGTCACTGCCACAGCTCTTCCAAGAGCACTGACGTGGCACGTGTTTACAGGCAGCCGTCCAATGAATATCATGTGAACAACTCGTTGAGCTAGTGCTGACGTCTCGCAGTGATTTCGAGAACTTTTCAAACCACCCTTGTAAGTAGACTTGAGTAGCCTAAAAGCTGCAGAAAGCAAAGTATATCTGATGTTAATGTGTTGCTACTGTGCCTTTATAGCCATTAATCATGACATCGGTTCGTTATTCACTTAAAGATATACGTTTATCCAGTAATGCTGGCAGATGAGTGGTCATAAGAGCAGGAATTATTACTTGAAAACCTTGAAGGGGGTAGTGGCTTTCAGTCAACTATTTATCAGTCTTTAAAATTATCAAGTAATGCACCTGCAGTTCTCAGTGTTCGTAAATAATGGAGGTGAAATTTCATCAGGAACATTTGCTGATAGTTTAAATCAGGTTTTGTTCCTAATATGATTTTCACTCATCCCCAAGCTTACTGTGTAATCTATTTATGCCCACACTACAGGGATTTGGAAGCTGGTATGATACCCTGCAGTGTTGCAGTTTGTAGAGTATTGAACATATCGGAATAGTGTTACGTGATTGGCGATTAAAGTAGGAGCTATTTCAGAATGGGTTAATACTTGAAAGATCGTTGATAATCATAATTTATGGTATACATTTCACGCATTTCTTCATTCTTTACTGTAAAAAGGTTTTAACATAAAAATAAATTTGTTAAATGATAGATGGAATATGATAGGGGATGTATATACTTCATTATATTAAACCCTTTGTCAGATTATGTACTGATGTTACTCTAATCTGATTTGGTTCATTTTGAAAAATAAACTGCAGGACAATTGGTTAATCCCCAATTGTTCATTGTACACATGACTGGTTTTGGAACATTTAATGTTTTATCATATGGTGTAAAAAAATCACCACCCCAAAGTTATGGTACTAGAGGTTCCATGTCAAAAGGGAAAAGGGGCAAAAATTCCAGTACTGTTGCCCTGTGTTGTGCAACTGAAAAACTATGTAGTAGTAAATACTGGCTGTGAGTAATCACATTGAGGTATGACCCCAGATGATTGATTTTATTTTTACACCAGGTGATGGATCTTAATATTCAAAAATTGGTCGTGTATACAATAAATGATTGTGGATTAAGTAACTGTCCTCTGGTTTCTCCATTTTTCAAACTGGAGTTGTAGAGTTGTGGTTGCCCTATAAGAAGAGCTTTGCACTGGTTAGGTTCATTTTATGTTTGGGTGAAATAGTTGCTTTGAATTGTGGACTAATCCTGGTATAACAAAGGAACAGATATGGTTGCTGGCCTGCACACTGTTTCTGAACATATTGTATGTTAAAGAGGAAAGTTACTATTATTGCTTCACCATCTGATATGTCCACCATCACAATTACAGATGTAAAGGCACTTGTCAGTGATAATGTATTATAAAAAGTTTAAAACAGTTACAATAATAGAAATTGGACATTAAATTTCTGAATTACTGGTCCTGTGAAGTCCAGTGCAGAGGATTATAACAGTGGTACGTTTGTTCAAATATATTTAGTTTGATTTTTGTCAAACATCTATGTTTTGAAAATGTGATTGGATTATTGTAGTTCTTGTAATGGAATATCAGAATGAAGGAAACACTAGGAGTGTTAAATCTAAAGTAAAACTTGAATTTTTACAGGCAGTGAGCATTCACTTAACATGACCTCTTTTTGTTACAGGCTGCCCTGCTCTGAGAGATCTGCAGTGGCCATCCTTCTGCTGAAGTTCCATGTGCATTACACAGACCCAGAATTTATGGAACTTTATTTCAACCTGCTGAATTTGTAAAATATCTACAAGCATGCTCTTAATAATTTGGCCTTTGATGTTTTGTTACTTCTAGTTTGTTTCACAGTAAAATCCTAATTATTTTGTATTAAAATTAGCTGAAGATGACTGAATAAACACATTTAATTTCATGAATGTGGAGTATCCTCATATCTACCTGTGGAGTATCTAGCCAGTTTACAGTTTCTACTGTACAGAGATAAGTTCTCATGTGGGTAAAGTCTTTGTATACACATGCCTGTCCTGTCACACATCATCTTGAGAAGAAAAGCTGAAGAAAAACTAGACACCATAAATGTTGGCAAGGTACAAAAATTTTTCATGTCTGACTAAACTACCAAATGAGTGAATCTGAATTATCCTGTTGCCTTTACAGCAGAGGGGGCAGGAGGGGTGGTGTACAAACCCTGATCACCAGTCTTTGCACCAATATCCAGAATCAAATTCCAAACCTCTGCAGTGTCACATGGAGTTAGGGCATGTAACATTGTCGGTTGGATGGGGCATTAAGCTCGGCAGCTCCCTTGGTGCCCTTAGAGAGGACAGTCTGTGTTTCACCCTCTCCCTTCTCTAATCTCCAACACACACACTACATACATGCCATTAGTCATCTACACTTAACACATGCAGCTCTCGTACTCAGGGAATGAAAACTGCCTGCAGGTGTGGAATTTAGGAAAAACCTGTACAGTTACGCAGCTGGTTTATGCCATACTACTTTTAATGTATAAATATAAGCCACAAAGTCCTTCCTATGTGCAATACTACTTTTGCATTTGACACTTTGTAGTTGTTGTTCAGGTCTTCAGTCCTGAGACTGGTTTGATGCAGCTCTCCGTGCTACTCTATCCTGTGCAAGCTTCATTCCCTCTACGATTTTTACCATCCACGCTGCCCTCCAATACAAAATTGGTGATCCCTCGATGTCTCAGAACATGTCCTACCAACCGACCTTTACTTCTAGTCAAGTTGTGCCAGAAGCTCCTCTTCTCCCCAATTCTGTTCAATACCTCCTCATTAGTTATGTGATCTACCCATCTAATCTTCAGCATTCTTCTGTAGCACCACATTTCGAAAGCCTCTATTCTCTTCTTGTCCAAACTATTTATCGTCCACGTTTCACTTCCATACATGGCTACACTCCATACAAATACTTTCAGAAACGACTTCCTGACATTTAAATCGATACTAGATGTTAACAAATTTCTCTTCAGAAACGCTTTCCTTGCCATTGCCAGTCTACATTTTATATCCTCTCTACTTCAACCATCATCAGTTATTTTGCTCCCCAAATAGCAAAACTCCTTTACTACTTTGTCTCATTTCCTAATCTAATTCCCTCAGCATCACCCGACTTAATCCGACTACATTCCATTATCCTTGTTTTGCTTTTGTTGATGTTCATTTTATACCCTCCTTTCAAGACACTGTCCATTCCGTTAAACTGCTCTTCAAAGTCCTTTGCAGTCTCTGATACAATTACAATGTCATCAGCGAACCTCAGTTTTTATTTCTTCTCCATGGATTTTAATACGTACTCCGAAGTTTTCTTTTGTTTCCTTTATTGCTTGCTCAATATAAAGATTGAATAACATCGGGGATAGGCTACAACCCTGTCTCACTCCCTTCCCAACCACTGCTTCCCTTTCATACCCCTCGACTCTAATAACTGCCATTTGCTTTCTGTACAAATTGTAAATAGCCTTGTGCTCCCTGTATTTTACCCCTGCCACCTTCAGAATTTGAAAGAGAGTATTCCAGTCAACGATTTTGTATTTATAACCCTCCTGCCACCGAACTTCACTAATTCCCACTATCTCTAACTTTAACCTATCCATTTCCCTTTTTAAATTCTCTAACCTACCTGCCCGATTAAGGGATCTGACATTCCACGCTCCGATTCGTAGAACGCCAGTTTTTTCTCCTGATAACGACGTCTTCCTGAGTAGTCCCCGCCTGCAGATCCGAATGGGGGACTATTTTACCTCCGGACTATTTTACCCAAGAGGACACCATCATTTAATCATACAGTAAAGCTGCATGCCCTCGGGAAAAATTACGGCTGTAGTTTCCCCTTGCTTTCAGCCGTTCGCAGTACCAGAACAGCAAGGCCATTTTGGTTAGTGTTACAAGGCCAGATCAGTCAATCATCCAGACTGTTGCCCCCCTGCAACTACTGAAAAGGTTGCTGCCCCTTCGTAGTAGCTAGATTGTATTCACACAGACCAGATACACTTAATATGGTGAGAATGCTCACACTGCTTGGCAAATGCTCACTTTGGATTAAGTTCTCTGTTAAAACTGCACACCATGCCACCCAGAATTTTAAAACATTTGTATCCATTCTTAAATGCTTTCCTGTGTGTTCATTTCATAAATTTCAAGATAACACAGCTTAATATCTTACAAAGCACATGTAGTCTCACTCAGACAAAACATGGCCATAAAAAAATTACAGAAAATTGTTTCAAAATATTATTGAAAGGTTAGCAGTACCATGAAATTTTTTCACTAACAGGAATTTCTTAAAAGTGTCAATATATCAATGAAATTAATGTAGCAGTAAACTACCTACACTAAAATTGTCATACAAAGTATTTCATTTGGTGTGTGAATAAGTAACTTGTGATAGTGAACATATTCCAAGGCTGGTGAGATAGTGACATTGTTTGGTTAGCTCATTCAAGAACACATCATGAAGTTGACTAATCCCATATATGGGGCCAACTATTATCAGAGCCTATACAGGATGTGCCTGTTGCTAGCAGAAAGTTCTGTGATTGGCAGACCTCCACACCATTTGATTTATGAGCACTTAAGGTGTATTTACTATGGTACTTAAATTGTATGACTCAGTATAGCCATCAGAAGGTGGTTGAGTGCAAGTGGAAGTGGTAAGAGATGTAAATATAGAAATTAAACACAAACTGCCGGATTAAAGTCTTGAGTTTTTAATTTTAAACTTTACAGAGATCAGCTGGAATTAGCAAGATAAGTACAGAAGGAATTGGTCATTAAAATACTTAAGATGTAATAACAGGGTGTATACGACCCAGGAGATCCAGGAAAGACCCAGAATTTTTCATTGTTTTAGTTTTCTGTTAATTTTTTGTAATTTTAACTGGTAAGAACTGATACTCCAAAGAATATTACTGTAGCCCACTACTGCAGAATACTTACAATAAAACACAAACAAAAGAAAAAAGCGAAAATAACTGAAATTGCAAAAGAAATACACCATATACGAGAACATACAGAGCTCATGCAAACGTTTGCCAACAGCAAAATGTGTCAAAGGTGTTAGGAAGGCTATGCAATGTTTCATAACAAATTGCCTCCGATGAGTGTGAAGTCACAACTGTTTACATTAGATACATTTTAGCAATTACAAGCGACCTGATGGGGTGAACATTAGAAAAACTTACAAACTGCAGGGATAGATTCCTGATAGGAAATGCAGGAATAATGGTCCTATGAACATGGGTCCGAAAATGCATCGTTGCAATGGTAGAAGGTGCTGACAAATGAGTTCCTCTAATCACATACCATGTGTTCCTAGTGTGCTGCAAGCTGAGAGATTGACGCAGCGTACTGAAAGCAGCAGAATGGTATTGTCTTTGTGTAGGGAACAAGCCGAGATGGTGTTTGCGTACGGCCAAACAGATGGAAACGCTCGAGAGGCAGAACGGCTATACCAAGACAAGTACCCCCACAGACACCAACCACATTGCTCATCTCAATCCCTTTTTGGAAGTTTGTGTGATCATGTGTACTTTCAAACAGACGGATGTGCAGGGAGGCGGTGGATTACGCGTAAAACAGATTTGGAGGATCGGGTTCTATAGGATATTGAGACAAATCCTCATACAAGGTCAAGGCAAGTGGCCCACCAACATCGTCACTTTGAACATATGTTAAGTGAATGTGATGCAGAGCTTTAGTGAATAGTGTTTTCATTCGTCTCATAACATACAATTTCTAATCATATTAGTGTACAAGAGACACGTCAAGAGAGATGTATAACACAACTTAGGCCTAATTGGTACAAAGAATTAACATTAATATAAACTTTTATTTTTCTTTCCTCCTTTTTGTGAAGGACCGCTACATTTATCCTGCTCAAATGTTCAGTTCATCCTTCATGAACTCAACAGTGTAGTAGCAGCATTTGACAAGTATATCATATAGCCTTGTTTTCAGTGTCTCTAGGATCTTTCCTTTTAGCTTGTTATGAATTTTCATTGTCATATACTGAGGATACTGTGCATATAGGTTTAAGCGATGAGTGGGAAGCATAAAATTCTTTGTTTCTCGTGTTATACATGTGATTGAAACAGTTTTTCTCAAATAACTCTAAATTGCTGTGTAGAAAGACTATATCATAGATGTATAAGGATGAAACTTAACTTGTTTTTCAAATAGTGGGTGACATGTCCTTGGATGGGCAGTACACATGTTCCTTATTATTCTTTTCTGTAATTTTAGTGTGCCCCCTAATACCATACCTTACAACTGATTGAAAGTAGTTGTTGTATGCAATTTTTCTTGTATTGTCTGTTGCACCAGCTAATATTTGCATAGCAAATGCAAAGCTACATAATTTAACAGGTAGTCAACATGTTTATTCCAATTTAAATTTTTATCTAGGTTTAACCCTAAAAACTTCACAGAATACACTTCTTCTATATCCTGATTTTTGAGTTATTTTAATTTCTTGGGGCTTTGACTGTTTTGTTCTGAATTGGACCATGTGGGTTTGGGGGATGTTCAATCATAATCCATTCAGTTGGAACCATGTTTCTAATTTGTTCATTGTGTTTATTATGTAGAGAGGGATGTTTTCTGGCTCCTGGTTTTCAATTAATACAGATCTGTCATCTGCAAATAAAATCGGTGGAGCATTTATATTGTTCGGTAAATCATTAACATAGAACAAAAACAGAATAGGTCCTAGAATCGAGCCTTGAGGAACACAGTGGGCTACTGTTTTCCATTCTGAATAGTAATTTGCTGCATTTGATGAGACAATCACTCTGTTTCCTATTTGATAAGTATGAAGTAAATTTAGAACATTAACCTTGATCCCATACTTGTCAAGCTTATAGATGTGTAAAGGATGAGCCAGACAACAAGGCCACGATAACTTCATTTTTCTTGTTACGGCCAAGCCTCGGCCGGCAGTGTTAGCTGCCTGTAAATTCTTTCGTCCCACGGTTTAGCAACAGAAGTCAGCACCGATGACTTGTTCACGCGCCTCTCTCATGCGCTTATGAGGTAACGCTGCCCCAGGCGTTGCTTAGCAGGCAACGCTCTGGAAAGTTCCATGCCGCCCGCACGGTTTGCTCGGTCCTGACCAATCAGGGCGGAGGAAGCCGCGTGGTGTGTCGATATACCCGGCCGCCAGTCGCCGGGCTCGCTCTCTTGTATTCTTGCTCACCTGAGAGTCGGATGCGCACCCTGTAGCATTGAACTTCTCCCGGTGCTGCGGCACTGTGGACTTAGTTTTGGCAGACAACAACTTTCGGTAGCTTCGCAAGCAATGTTCGCTAAACTAAGCTCTGGCTCACCCTCACCTCCCTAGGCCTATGTAGCCCCCTTTCAACATGCTTTAGCCAATAAATGGCCTTTCTCTAAAAATAACCCTAATCATTCCATAACGCCCACCGCCTGCCTATACGCTCATCCTGTACAGATGAGTAGTGCATGATTTACAGAGTCAAAGGCTTTTGAGAGATCGCAAAAGATTCCTGCAACTTTATTATGGTTGTCTAATGATGTGCTGATCTTGTCGATAAACTTGTTAATTGCATCAATGGTACTTCTGCCATGCTGGAAACCAAATTGGTTTTCCGTAATAATATATTTCTCCATAAAATTTCGAATCTGCATTGCAGCAGCATTTTTAAAGATTTATGATAGGACTGGAAGGAAGGAGATGGGACGATAATTCCCCATATCCTCTCTTGACCCTTTTTTTGAGCAACGGTTTTACTTGTGTACTTCAGCACCTCTGGGAAGCTTCTTTGTTCAAAGGATTGGTTTATTATTTTAGACAGTGGGTATCCTATTATTTTACACACATTTTAGGACTTTTGCTGGTATTCCATCCCAACCTGCAGAATTTGTGTGTTTTAGTTTTAATATAATTTTTTCCTAGATCTATTGTTGAAACTTTTGAATTTTGTGAGGCATTCAGAATTATGATTTAGTCCCAAGGGACATACATTGTTCTCATAATCTGCAACATTAACCTCTGGTTTCACTACATTAATGAAGAACTCATTGAAGCATTCTGAAATTCGAGCCAGATTTACAATGATCTCATCTTTGAGCTTAATTGTACTAATTCCATGTGTAGAAGCTTTGATACCTAATTCGCGTTTTACAACTGACAACACTGCCTTTGATTTATACTCATGTTTTAAGGTTAATTTATGCTTTGCTGCTTTAACTTTCTTAAATGTACTTTTGTATCGTTTAACATATTCAATAAATTCAATTTTTTTTATTACGCCTTAGTTCCCTATGTAGCTGCCTTTTCTTAACACTGAAGATTTTTATACCTTTAGTGATCCGTTTTGTCATTTTATTAACATAAGTTTTTGTGGAAACATTTCATTGAAAACACTTAGAAAATCCCTTAGAAATGCTTCAAAATTTGCTGTGCATGAAATATTTTTCAGCTTATCATGGAATAGTGTCAGTTTCTTGGTTGAAGATCCTTTTTACATAAGCTTTTTTACGTGGGACTTCTCTACCTGCTCTGGGTAGCTCAATGAATAATGCTGAATGATCAGAAATTCCTAGATCTAGACAAAATTTATATCCATCGTCAAATACGTAATATTGTCAATGCATGTAGCTGACTGAGCATTTTCTCTTGTAGATCCAGAAAAATTTAATTTGAAGCCATATTTTTTTATTAAGTCTGCAAATTTTGATACCTCACATGTTTCATTCAACACATTGATGTTGAAATCAGCAGCAACTACTATTTTTTTCCTCTTTTCTTTACTGAGGTATTCTAACAAACTCTGAAATTTATGTAGGAAATGCTCAGTTGTCACCTTCCCTGGGATTCTATAAATTGATATTATAACAACATTTAAGTCCTTTAACTCAACACAGCAACCCTCAAAAATACACTCTTCATTAAAACAATTGAAGTCACATCTTACATGGTAATCTAAATCAGAATGAATGAGTATGCATGAACCTCCTCGTGACATTTATCCTACAAAAGCTGGTAGCCACCTTGAAGTTTTCAATTTTATTTAAGATTTTTATGGTATCACTACTAAGCCAGTGTTCATTTAAACAAATTACTTTAACATTTAGAAATTCAGACAAAAAAATTTGTAGCTCATCTAACTTAGAGCTTCAGTCACATGAATATTCAGCACTTAAACCATTTATATTACAATGCATTACACAGTTACTACTAAGATCATCAATTTTATTTTTTTAAAGACCTATTATTTAATGAGCCATCCTCACAAAAGGGTAGGTCTGTATTCTTCTGTAGCAGCCCATCAGCTTGCTCACTTGGCTTGTACATTTCTTTGTCACTTTGATATTGTGTACTTACATCCATAGTTACATTCTTGATGGCACTAGATCTGGATGGAGCTGAAGTGATTTCCCTGGTGCCAGCCATAAAAAATCGCTGTTCCTCTCTGGAGCTTTCCTTGTTCTGGAAGACACACGTACAGCAGCTTGTTTGTCTTCCGGTATTTTTGGAGCTTGCAAAATTTGTGCTTCATTTCTTTTTGGCTTGAACCATTTCGTAATTTATTTCCCATCTTGAATGTTACTTTTTGGCCTATTGGTTTTAAACCATTTCTTGATTTGACACTTGTTGTTGTTGTTGTTGTTGTTGTTGTGGTCTTCAGTCCTGAGACTGGTTTGATGCAGCTCTCCATGCTACTCTATCCTGTGCAAGCTTCTTCATCTCCCAGTACCTACTGCAACCTACATCCTTCTGAATCTGCTTAGTGTATTGATCTCTTGGTCTCCCTCTACGATTTTTACCCCCCACGCTGCCCTCCAATGCTAAATTTGTGATCCCTTGATGCCTCAAAACATGTCCTACCAACCGATCCATTGACACTGATTGATGGCTATATTGTTCGCTGCATGAAAAGAACGCTTTGTTACTTAAGACCGACTTCCACTTGTCCTGGGTACTTCATTGCACCGCGAAATAGTAAAAAAAAATTTCCGTAAGTACCTCCTTTCCTAATGGATTCAAATGAAGACCGTGAACTGTATGGAGCCTTCACTCCAAACTGTTTATGTCAATAACGTCTGCATTTACGAAGGGAGTACACATTTCACTGAACTCTTGTTTGCGGGATATTTACAATGAGTACATTCGTGTGAGATAAATTATTGAGGCATTTTCTCAATTCTGTGCTAGCCTTGAACAACTCATTTCTATATACATCATTTGATCCTCCCAGCAATACAACAAAGTCATCCTTACACAAACTAGTTACTTCACGTAATTTTGTAAGGTTTTTTAGTTCACTTAATGGAGCCCCAAGCTTCATGAAACCATTTGCCCTGTAATTGTATTTTTCCGTTATCACTGCGGCAATTCCACGCCCGTGGCTTTCGCATAACACACACATTTTTCCGTATTTTACAATGTTAGAAGTTGGAACTTCATCGAGCAACGGTTTGTTTACTTTTTGTGGTTCATTTCGTAACTTTTCGACTTCGGCTGGCGTGTTCATTGAATCTTCAGTAGTGAATACTCCCGCAAGGTCATACAATTTGTTATCATTGCAGCCACTTAGTCAATTTCTGGACACTTGTTTATAGGACCTTTTTACCTCCATTTCTAGTCAGGTATCCACCCCTGCAGCTTGTCGGTTTTATTTATGTTCACCCTGTACACTACACACACGTTTAAAGCAGGCTGTAATTTTGGTAATAACGCTCGAACGAATACACACTTGTTATCAACAACAAATAGCATTATCTACTTGTAGGAGCACTTTCATGACAAATTTTGCCATTTGAAGAAAAGCTGAAGTTGATCAAAACTGGTTAAAAGCATGTCATAAGCTACGTGTGTTGATACTACATTGATTAAACTCCTTTAAATATATGTGAGCTCTTTAAACACTCCTGGTTTTTCAGATAAGACAAACTGTAATCCATTTATTTAGCCTTATATATGCTACTAAAGCAAAAATATGCAAGATGTTTCTAGTTATGCATGCATTGGAACATTTTCCCATCTTCAGTGTGTTGTAAGGAAAGTTACGGCCAAAAACAAGGCATGTATTGCCCATTATGTCGAATTTCTAAAGGTAACATAGCTACATTGTATCAGTTCATCCCCATTCTTACAACTGTTTCATCAGTAAACAAAGACCTGTTTACAAGTCCTTTGCGATTCCAAGGTGTTGGCTTGCATGCCACTGTGACGCCAGTGAAAACTATTGCCACTCTAGTAATGTATGTCTGTGGTCCTGGGGGTGAGTGCAACTTCTTTATCTGCTTGCAGCCTTTGAAAACTGACAACACGAAAAATGTTCTTCCACCACAGATTTCACCCTTTAGCACTGACTATTTGTAATGCCCAAATAGTGGTATGATCCCAATTACAACATTATTTTTAAGAACAGTTTCAAAAAATTGGAAGAGCAGGAGAATATTTGTAATATTCACTTTTTGAGAAAATCAGCAAACTGTAGACAGATTATTTTATTTGCCTAATTACTTGAATATTTTTAAACTGGGCAAGTCAAAATTTTTCAGTCTTTAAGTTTGATTTCTGCATTTATTACAAGAAATAGGAATAAAAAAATGAATATCGATTATTTCAGAAACCGGTTATTTTCAGGGGTTCTAACAATCAGGTTAAATGGGCTTGGAGAAAACCCATCCCGAACAATCCGGAGTGAAAACAATGTCACAATCACAGCCCCCCCCCATATGCACAACATTTAAATGCTACCTGGGACTTTTTTTTTACAATACTACTTGCACACTGTCAATATTTATTTTCTGGGATTTGTACGTGTCACTCATCACTTCTTTCACTCTGGTAACGAGTTGCTCCGTGTTTTGGAATCCACATGCCCCCTATATTCTAACTGGCAGGGTCAGTCAATTCAAAGATCAGAGGAAAGTAATGCCATACCACCTCCAACAGGACGAAGCCAGTAAAGTGCTGTAGTGTTCAAAACAAACTTAGGATTAATTACTGCTTTCCTTTACTTATATTTAGTACAATATGTGTGAATCCATATTATACCTGCTTTGATTTTGATTCCCTCTTGTTTGCACATAACACATTTATTTAGGCATATTCTGAAACTAAATCACATAGACAGAACAATTTTTCTGAGTTTCTTTGCTATCCATGAAGTTCAGCTCCGTGTGACAAACACAGTGTAGTTTTTTTTTTTTTTTAGTTTCCTTTATAATGTTTGTGATATAGAAACTGCTGCCTTATAACACATTTATTCACATTGTCAATATAATACTTACTGCGCGCACCTTCTCATTCTTCTTTGGCGTAGAATCTTAAATTCCACTCTCCTTTCACGATTTGCAAACTATCTTCATGCTCAATTTTTAAATTTTGATTTCATGTCCCAAAGCCTTCTCCTTTGGCATGATCAATCCCTTCTTCTCACGTCAACAAATGTAAGTGCAACCAACTGCACCTTCTTGTGAAGACATTTTCCGTGATCACTTTCCATGCTTGCAGTGTGAAATAATACTGCACACTACTTTAACTGGAGTGTGGCTCTACCTAATTACATAATAAAAGCTAGTTCCTACTACAGCCAGGTTATCATTTTGAGTAATAAGTACACTAGTTTTATTCCCAAAGAACTGATGAAGTGGTTGTGCAATGTAACCAATGAAATTGCGAATCTTAGTAGTCATTTTATGTGGAAGTGCGCTATTAGTGCTTTTTGTGTTAAGAGAAGTCATTTATGATTGTTTGTCAAAGTTTACATCAACTAATATCATTGCAACTACATTTTCTGCAGAATTATACAATGAAGTGCCAAAGAAACTGGTATAGGTATGTGTATTCAAATACAGAGATTGTAAACACGCAGAATATGGCACTGCAGTTGACAACGCCTACATAAGACAACAACTGTCTGGCGCAGTTGTTAGTTTGCTTATGACTGCTAAAATGGCAGGTTATCAAGATTTAAGGGAGTTTGAACATTTTGTTGTCAGCACATGAGGAATGGGCCACAGCATTTTCGAGGTAGTGATGAAGTGGGGATTTTCCAGTACGACCATTTCATGAGTGTACCAGTTTCTTTAGCTGTTTAGAGTATATTACCATTATTAACAGTTGAAGCAGATTTGAGAGTCTTCACATTGTTTTTTATGGTATGAAATGGCTGAACCACATGCTGTTGAATGTGTTTACTCACTTGTACATCAACTGACAGAAGCGTAAGAAACAGAAAGGTTAGAATGAAATTTTCACTCTACAGCGGAGTGTGCGCTGATATGAAACTTCCTGGCAGGTTAAAAGTGTGTGCCGTACCGAGACCCGAACTCGGTAGAGCACTTTCCCACGAAAGGCAAAGGTCCCGAGTTAGAGTCTTGGTGTGGCACACAGTTTTAACCTGCGAGGAAGTTTCAACAGAAAGGCCGATTAGTATGGCCTACAGAAAGACGTAAAAATTGATAAATGTTTCAGACCATGAAGAAAATATATATTCCTTCAGAAAATAATTTATTGTTCTGAGAATTAAATGCTTTGATCAGTTTTTATGTTTCTGTATCAGCAATAATGGGAGCTGTTGCCTCCTGAAGCTTAGAACTGGACCAGCCTTTCTGTATCTCTGTGAATGTATTAGGTAATTTCTGGAGTGTATTGTCCTTTTTGTACAAAGCATTATAACAGACATCACACGCACAGAGTGTAGGTGGCGGCAAATAATGTAGCCACAAGCAGATAAATATCTGCTATGTCATTTACCAAGGGAGCAACTGTATTCAATGCTTTAATGATTAAACCCAAACCTAATATTTCTTATGTGTTGGTTGCTGGAGGATGGCCATGCAAACAAACTCATCAAACCGAATAGTTTATGTATGCATTTCCAGGCCATAAACTTAAGTAGTCAGTAAGTTCGAAGCGAATTGAATTGAAGACAGAATAAGAACACAAGTGTTAAGACAAGAAATAATCATCATATTTCTTATTGCAGTACTAGGAGAGATGCAGGACAAAGGAAAACTACATAAAAGGACATTGGAGACTAATGAAAAATGCTCTGTGCTCTCAGTGTAGAGGACACATTAAGTGAAAAAGTACATGTCAATCATGTAGGGAGCTGGCTTACTCCTGCACAGGGCTATGGTGACAGTGTCACGACGAATGTTGACGAAGTACGTTTCTCATAAATATATTTATTCTACACAAAAAGAGTAAATGAACCATTGGCAAATGAAATGTTTGCAACATCTATTGACTGGTGATCATGGTAATGGTGTTTACACACTATTACAACTAGCACTGATCTAAGGTGGCTCTACACTCATCACTGAAGCAAGTGCATCATCCAGTTGTGCAACTGCAAGAGAACAATGGATGTATGTCCAGAAAGTAGTGAATTTTCTTCAGGATCATGGGGCACTATGGACATGATGAGATTAAAGTGAAAGTGAACAGAAAGTGACAACTTCCGTATATGTTGGTGGTGAGTGCGCATTGGGCTCAGCTTACACGGTCTGTGGATTGCATGGAGTAGACTCTGGGAAAACACCTCCGCATCATAAGATGGCTCTACTTGAACCGTGTGTTGTTTTTTGTTGACCCATGCATGTGTGCACCACACTGCTGCAAGAATTTTTCTTTTTGGTAAGTTTGCGCTCTGGCAGATACCTGATGCAGCTAGCTTATGCCAGCTGTTAGCAGCTCTGATCCATTCAGATACTTTCATGACACACACACACACACACACACACACACACACACACAGGCATAGGCACAGAATAATAAGAAACTCAACCAAGTAATAAGCTTCTGTTGGCTCCACTCAACTTGAGCCAGCATATCCTTAATGTGTTTTATACTAATGATGAATTTCAATGAAATCTAAAGTGCATTAAGTCTATGTTAAATTTTAGAAAGTCATCACAACACATGGTGTGAATGCCCATCATCTGAATTCAATGCACCATATTGTTATGTCCCAGTCCGGTTGCTGTAGTTTACTTACTATATGTTGGGATCTACTCTCAATCTCTTTTTTTTTTTAAGTACCCACCATTATGATTGGTAAGTAGGGTATAATTCCCTTAGAGGTGTAGGGTTTACCAGTACAGGATTAAATTTTACACAAGAAAGGATATGGGATACCAAGTAATGAGATTCCCATGCTGATACTCAATTTGTGGGGTGGACGCTATGACATGACTTGATGATGATGATGACCAACCTGCACCGTGAAAGTAATACAAATGAAATATAACTCTTTGAAAAATGTTAAGTGTACTTTTTCTGAAAGGCAAAGAATTTCATCACAAGACTGCAAAATCATGTGACATCACAGCAGAGCAGATGCTATCAAAATTCAGGCATTGGTCCATAGCCAGTGGTCCAGGCCTGTATCTCCCTGATATGCTTTATACACTTGGTATGCACTCATCCTACCATCCCTTGTCATAAGTCATCGGTGTAGGAGGCAGGTAACGTCGATGGGCAAATACTCACAGCTCCTGTATCGATGAGGCAAGGCATCTGTGATATGCCTTAAGGGTGTATGTCAGGATACTCCTACTGGCATGTGGTCATTCACTGCATCCTCTGCCTCTTGGCAGTCAATCGGCCTTGTGATTCAGTGCCAACCGAGGTTGAAAAGCAGGTGCAGATCTACTCTCTCGTCTTCAAGTTTCATGATTCACTCAAATTGGTATCTGGTAGATCTGCATTTAGTGTGAGAAATATTTATGTTTCACCTGTTTCTATGATAGTTTCACCTCACTGATTGTGAGAACACTCATGAATAGATAGGATCACAAAATAATATACTTTAGGTGCATTTTTGTGCTATGTATCATGAAGAAGATAGCTCCAAATATTTTGCTTAAAGAAGACAGAGAAAAGTGTTCTACCAGAAAATTATCAGATAAACTAAAAGAAAATACTCAATGAAAAAAAAGGCCATGACCAAGAATCAAATACAGAACAGTGGTTTGGTAACCTAACGCCTTGGCCACGAACCTCTCTCTGCTAGATGCATAGAATGACATGTACCCAAGCTACAGCATAAAAACACAGAAATAATGATTCTAATGTTATCAACTTTGGACCCCACATTATATTAATAAAATGTATGTTTTTAGAAGATCTTTCAATGCATAGCATTGAAAGTATGATTTTCCATCATCAACTTTGACCTCTATTTTTTTTAAAACCAGGAGTGTCTAGCAAAAAGCTGTGACAAGTGTCTATTTTAAATCTAGAATGTCCTCGTAAAACTTGATTGAAATTGGTGGCCCATATGTCACACCATAGCTCACATGTCGTTCTCTTCCATATGGTGTCACTTGACTTGTGTGGAGGGGTATAGACAATGCCATCTAGATTAAGAAGGCCTGCACACTGAGTAGCCCACCCTCCAAGAGTAGTCATGTAAGTCTTAACCAACCACAAGTAGTTTTTACTGTGGCTATATTTTGTACTTCTACTGACTTACTACATCACTATGTTAATAAAACCAGTCTCATATCAATTATTACATACACTGAACTTACCTGTTTTGAAACTGAAAATCCAGATAGCTTAATTAGGCCTACAGACATGTTTTTAACTACACACATTTCATAATGAAAACACGAGGGTTCTTCCATGTGAAATCAACTATAAAAAATTAAATTTGCGTGTTATGGTTTCAAATTTTGCAAGTTTTTGTCATTTTGTTCTACCGAACAAAATAAGGAAAAATCCACAATGATTTTTTTCGGCTTTTCATTTTAGAGTTATAACTGTGCAATTTTTGTTACTTCTGCAGTCTTAAGAAGGCCATATCTCCAAACTATTTGACTTACAGATCTGAAATTTGTACCACTTCACTGAGTTTTTTTGTCAGGTTTAAAAAGTGTACTGCTTTACCATATTCATAGAAATGCTGAATTTTCCAAAACCAGTTTTTTAGTCTTAAAATTTCAAAATCAGAATTTTTTGTTTTGACAGAAAAATAAATATATAGGTGAAGGGCAAAAAATATTATGAAAAGTACTACAGAGTTGTAACACATCAGATGTCTGAGTTTGTGGATGCCGAAGAAGGCTTGCACTTGTTAAACGCCTCTGACTTCAAAAGGAAAATCCCCAGTAATGAAAAAAGAATGAATCAACTCAAAGGAATATTGCAAAGATAGTGGACAATTCTGCGTGCAAATTAAGTGAAATCTTCTTTCAGGGAGAAATGGGTGAAAACCAGAAAATACTTGGCTGTGATGTTTCACAAGCAGAAAGGATTGATCAAAGGTAAATTTCATGTTTCTAAAAGGTAAATTTTACGTTTGTAGCAAAAGTGAAAAATTATTAGCGTTGACTTCCCTACCCAGAAATAGGGAAGAGAGTTTGGAGTAAGCAAGTACATTTTAAATGTGGAAGAGAAAAGCATACTTTCTTCTCCAGATCCTAAGCCTGGACAGTCCCTGTCTGCCAAAACTTTTTTGTTAGTGAAAAAGTTGTATTGTTCTGATGATACTAGCACGCAAATACTTGGCGGAAAGGAATACATTTCTATGGGAAAAGATGGTGGTGGCAAGCTTATGCATACTCAAAGAATGAGTAATTTTATGAAACCTAAGAGAAGTGTACAAACATTTCAAATTAAACTACCCACAGGTCCAAATTGGATTCTCAAAATTTGATGTATTAAGACCAAAAAAATGGTATTACAGCTGGAACTAATGAGGCACACAATGTGTCCACTTGTACAGCTCATCAAAACATGACCTTAATAATAGTTGGAGCAAGCTTCAGCATAACGGGGGAAAAAAAATTCTAAGTATAAGATGTCTAGAACCAGACCATTCGTTCATTTCACATTAACTGGTGCATTAATGTGTCTTTTTTTAAGTAATAGCTTTACTAATCAAAACAGTTATGAGGAACACAGTAGTAATGAATACAAATACTGTTGTTACTTATACGGAGAATATGTACCGCAGCCAAATTCTATCGTATAAATTCAGCAGATTGTATACAATTAAAGTTCACTTCAGGTGCAACAGTCTCTTTCCTACAGCAGTTCATTCACTAAAACTGAATTCCAAGCCAGATATGAAACCAGTTCTCTCTGATTTCGTACTTTAAGAAACTTGTTTTTAATCTTATCACACAATTTCTTTAAAGTCAGAGAAGCAGTGACAATCACACGATAACCTTAGAACAAGGAATAAGCAGTTTCCCTCTGCTCACTTTCCATAATAGGGAATACATTGCCCGAGAGCCTAAAGTGTCATCTAACACTGGAATATCTTTAAGCATTTTGTATGTTTCAAAACAAAGTAGCAAAAATAGCCTGGTATTTGAAAATACGAGGACAAATCTTCACTGGAATTTTCATTAATTTTTGATGAATTATCTATTATTTTATCATATAAGGAAGGAATCAATGTCAGTATTGGTAGGCCTACATCAGAGAAAAAATACTGTATGGACTGTATACTGATCTTACAGAAAACAGTATTTTAAATTTAGCCCAATTACAGACTGCAAACATAGCTTCTTCTCTACCTCATACACTTCCCTAATACTAAAATTGTACTGATCTCACACATAACTGCCGATACTTTCCAAATCTCTCTTCTAGCCAATCAGTTTGAAACTTTCCTGGTAAAAAGCAGGAGAACTGCAACTCATTAATACAATATTCAGACAATTTTATAAAAGGTTGTATTGTTGACATATGTTTCTTTTGTTAAGGAGCCCTCAGGGTATCAGATGTTTAATTTTTCCCATCTACACAGCTATTCTAACATTCCTTTAAGATATGTATACTTAGGGTTCAGCAACTGTACATCATTTTAACGACACTCATGAAATCATCATTAAACCTATTGGGTTTAAATGGTGCTTTTACACATGTTTGACACACAATCTAATGTAATTTGCAGTTTCCTAAGGAGTGTGTTGAGCTTAGTATCTGAAGAGCTGTGACATCACTGAAAATTTCCAGAGCTAGGTTAGCATTTTTCAGAGTTATTTGGTCTTATTGTTTTCAGACTGTAACAGTATTTTACCAGTTTTTCAATCAATGAAAAATCCAGGATGGAATGTATGAATGTGGAGATGCTGAGTCGCAGAAAGGCACAAAGGCATGACAACCAACAAGCTGTCTGTCCGCATGAATGGCCACCGCCATACTGTGGCCAAGAAACAAGTGGACCACCCCATTACTGAGCATGCTGCCCAACACATCCTTCACAGCCTCTGCCATCTGGATCCTTCCCACCAACACCTGCTTTTTTTGAATTGCGCAAGTGGGAACTCTCCCTGCAATATATCCCATATTCCTGTAATGCTCCTGGCCTCAACCTTTGTTAGTCTCCTTCGCCCTTCCCATTACAGCATACACAGCCCTCATTCCACCAACACACCCAGTCTTTTTTACTTATCTCCTGGATCACTAACCCTCCTCCCCCATCCTCCGTCTAACCAACTGACAGCACCTAGCTGCCCCACTCTCTACGTCATCCCTGTACACACTCAGCAGCACTTTATTGTCCCCAACTCCTACCCTGCTATCCCTGCACCAGCCTCCTCCTTACCCTCACCTGGTTGCCTCTCCTATAATGCCCTGCTGCTCACAGTCTGGCTCTAGCTGCCAGAGACTGTGTTCATGTGTGTGTTACTTATGTTTGCACGAGTGCATGTATGCTGTCTACTTTCGACAAGGCTTTGTTGGCTGAAAGCTAAGTTTCCCACAGTCTTTCTATTGTGCCGTTCTGCGACTCAGCATCTCCGCTGTATGGCGACTAGCAACTATCCTTTTCATATATTGTTTTACCAGTTTTTCATGTTCAAGATCATACAGCTTCACTAAAATGTAAAAACACGCATAATGCTTGTAAGAATCACTGTTCTGATATATGGGGTAAATCATAATACAGGATTTTTTTTCTTTAAACAATTACACCAGACACACTTCATAGTCTGTACTGAGTCAGTTACAAAAAACAAGGATCATATAGAATCTTTACAATGAGAGACTGAAGGGGGCTTTGAAAATGATGACACTGCCTTTCTATTAATGGAATTATTATTTGATATTACAGTCAAGACTTTGAATCCTGTATCTTTGAGACCCAATATGATTCTTTTAATCCATTGATGCAAATTATTACGTGTTAATTTCTTGGCTGGTAAAATATGAACATCTTTAAAATTACTCAGTATGCTACTAATCATGAAAACTTATGCTGAACTTGCTGCCAGACATTCATCATTAATCATACCAACAAACCTACCTCCTACATAGTCAAAATATTCTTTTACATGTACTACATCTATTAGAAGGTTGACATGCGTTCATGTGGTTCAAGAATTTTACATTTACCTTTTATATAATTACGACAAAAAAATGATTTTCACACTGCTCTTCCTGAGGGCCTAAATTAATACCAGAACACATAATTTGAATTGTTGATGGATGAGGGCCTACAACAAAACCATAATCTCTGTTAAACCTATAAGCACACTGAAAAATATTTTAAGATAAACAAGAAAACATCGTGAATGGCCAAGTATATGGAAGTTTCTTTGACGATAGTAATTTCAACTGTTCAATCATAAAGTGTGTGTTTTTGGTTTTTTTTCACACTCAGATAAACCAAGTGTACATTTGATCTCACGTCCAAAATTCAAAATTTGTTCAGTATTATTTGCTTCATTAATCTGCGTATCAGCTTTTTCCATACAAGCTAACAGATCACCCACATTATCAATGCTTGAAACCCTTGTTAAAAACTTATCCCCATTTAGGCCTGTCTTGTTTGCTTGTTCAAAACAAATACTAATACATCAAGCATTTCACTAACAAGAACAACCCTCCAGCTTCTGGCTTTGCTCAAATAGTGAATGCAATTTGGAAAAACAGATGTTGAAAGTAGACTTAGTGTGGTGAATGTGTGAGGTATTTCTTTGTTTCTCATGCCATCCTGGGATGTTACTATTTTATGAGGGTGAAAATGCTGTTCACACACCTAAAATCAACGAACCACATGACTATTATGCAGGACCAATTATCATGACCTTAATAATGAAGAACTAATATTAGTGTGAGACTAGTCTAAAATAGTTTTTTAAGCAATTTTTGCATTTGTAAATGTTGAATATTACATTTTACAACTATTTCTGGCAGATATTTATGAACTGTTGAATTTGGTGTCAGACACTGGTCAGTAACCATACCAACAAAACATCCTCCTGATGCAAAAGTTAGCCAATCTTGTACATTTAAATGAGCGATCCATATGAAGCAAAGTTGCTGAACTCCTGTACTGGCTGTGAGAAATTAAGTGCAGCATTCTCTTAGTAAATAAACACTGGATTAAAATTACAGGAATAAACTTGTTTGTACAATTCAGTTATTCACTAGCAACAAGTTACTGTAGACCAAACACTGACCATGGTGGACTGTGCATCTATTATCAATAAAAATATGAATTTGGAATATTCAACCATACATCTCACCAACCTTTGTGTAAGACATATTTTGAAGGACCTGCTGTGGCATTACATATTCAGAAACTTATTATTGCATCACTTCACTGAACACTAGTGTGATGATGAAACATTTACTTTAATTTTAATGACTGTCAAATATAAGCAATATGAAATTTTTGTCACAGGAAATACCAACCTAGGTGTAAGTGTAAAGATAAAGTGTGATTTGCCTCCTAAATATGTTAAGATCAATGAATTTCTATTGCTTAAATGAAAACCCAACGAAGATGTAAACATGCCTTGACAATATAATTACAAATCTGTGTAGGAATAAAGTCGAATGAGACACCAACAAATTAGGAATATCTAATCATGACAGCATATGGCTCAAAATTGGAAACCTGCTTACTGATAATTCTGTTAACTACATACATTGTTCTCAGTGATGAGAACATTGGAAGAATGTGAAATGACTTTAAACTAATAGAGTGGTCCAATACACTAATCAGCGTCAAAGATATTAATGAATACTGCTTCATATTCATTTCCACCATAAAACATACACTTGACAGTATCTGCCCTCCTATTTCTAAAAGATGCAACATTAGCAATAGGCACAAACCCCGACATACTATAAAGTGATACGTATCACAACTCAATAAAATCGGGATATTTTTACTCCTGCTTAAGGACATGACAACTGACAGATGTGAGGACAAGAGCAACTATATAACCCTAAGAAAAATTTGCAAATCTGAAATTAAAGCAGTTAAAATCACATCTGATTAATACATTTTAAATTCTGCAAATACATGAAAGATTCACTTGGAGAATTGCTGCAGCAGACCTTACCACCTCTGTAAACAAGCTGAACAACTCCAGAACAGAAGATTACTATGGACTCAGCAACTTTATTCTAGTATGTAAAATTATGGGATTAGAATGTCTCTGCTGTATCTTGTAAATAAAATTATTGATGATGATACATCCACATTCCTTGAATGCGTTAAAATTTAAGTCAATAGCTTTCTCCAAGTCTACAAATGCTCTATAAACATACGTTTGCCTTCCCTTAATCTATTCTCTAAGGTAAGTCGTAGGGCCAGTATTGCTTGCGTGTTTTTAAATTTCTCCAGAATTAAACCTGGTCTTCTCCAAGGTTGGCTTCTACCAGTTTTTCCCTTTTTTCACCGTTCTGTGAAGGATCTGTGTTAGTATTTTGCAACCATGACTTATTAAACTGACAGTTCAGTAATTTTCACATCAGTCAGCACTTGCTTTCTTTGGAACTGGAATTATTATATTCTTCTGGAAGTCTGTGGGTATTTCACCTATCTCATATCTTGCTCACCAGATGGAAGAGTTTTGTCATGGCTGGCTCTCCCAAGGCTACCAGTAGTTCTAATGGAAATGTTTTCTACTCCCGGGGCCTTGTTTTGACTTAGATGTTTCAGTGCTCTGTGAAATTCTTCTCGTAGTACTTTACCTCCTGTTTCATCTTCATCTACATCCTCTTGAATTTCTATAATATTGCCTTCAAGTACATCTCTCATGTACAGACCCTCTATATACTCCTTCCACCTTTCCCTCCTTTGCTTAGGACTCATTTTCCATTTGAGCTCTTGGTACTCTTATAGCTGCTTCTCTTTTCTCCAATGGCCTCTTTAGTTTTCCTGTAAGCAATATATACCTTTACCATAGTAACACATGCTTCCAAATCCTTACATTTGTCCTCTAGCCATTACTGCTTAGCCATTTTGTATCACCTGTCAAACTCATTTTTTATACTTTGTATCCCCTTTTGCCTGCTTCATTTCTGCCTTTTTATATCTCTCCCTTTTATACAAGGATTTCTACTGGACCTTGTTTTACCTATTTGAACCTCTGCTCTCTTTACTACTTCTTAGAATTCCCCGTTCTTCTTCTAATAGATTTCTTTCTCCTGTTCTTGTCAGTCATTGCCTAAAGCTCCCTCTGAAACTCTCAACAACCTCCTCTTCTTTCAACTTATCCAGTTCCTATCTAATCAATTACTGACCTTTTTGGATTTTCTTCAATTTTAATCTACAGTTCATAACCAATACATTGTGATCAGAATTCAATCTGCTCCCCAGAAATGTCTTATAATTTAAAATCTGGTTCCAAAACCTGTGTCTTACCATTATATAGTCAGTATGAAACTTTTTTGCTGTCTCCAGGTCTCTTTCACATATTCAGCTTTCTTTCATCATTCTTAATCCAAGCAGCTTCCTCTTTCATTTCCTTCTACTAGTCCATATTCACCTACTACTTTGCCTTCTCTTCCTTTTCTTACTATTGAGTTCCAGTCTCCCATGACTATTAAATTTTCATCTCCCTTAACTATCTGAATATTTTTGTTTACCTCATCATTCATTTCTTCAATCTTTCCAGCATCTGCAGAGCTAGTTGGCTTATAAACTTGCACTACTGTGGTGGGTGTGGGCGTCGTGTCTATCTTGGCTACGATAATGCTTTTGCTATGCAGTTCAGTTCATAGTAGCTTATCCACATTCCTATTTTCTTATACATTATTAAACCTATTCCTGCATTACCCTTATTTGATTTTTTTTATTTATAACCCTGTGTTCAGCTGACCAGAAGTCCTGTTCCTGTTCCTCCTGTCACCAAAAGTCACATCTACTTTAACCTATCGATTTCCCTTTTTAAATTTTCTAACCCACTTGTCTCTAATATTCCACACTCCAGTTCACAGAATGCCAGTTTTTTTTCCCGCCTCAAGACATCCTCCTGAGAGATCCAAATCGGGAATTACTGTACCTACGGCATATTTTACCCACAAGGATGTCATCGTCGTCATTTAACCATTCTGTAGAGCTGCATGCCCTTGGGGAAAATTACAACTGTAGTTTATCCTTGGTTTCAGCTGTTTACAGTACCAGCACAGCAAGGCCATTGGGTTGATGTTACACAGTCAGATCGGTCAATCATCCAGACTGTTGTCCCTGCAACTACTGAAAAGGCTACTACCTCTCTTCAGGAAACATATGTTTGTCTGTCCTCTCAATAGATACATCTCTGTTATATATCACACACAGGGTGTTACAAAAAGGTACGGCCAAACTTTCAGGAAACATTCCTCACACACAAAGAAAGAAAATATGTTATGTGGACATGTGTCCAGAAACACTTACTTTCCATGTTAGAGCTCATTTTATTACTTCTCTTCAAATCATGGAATGGAAACACACAGCAACAGAATGTACCAGCGTGACTTCAAACACTTTGTTACAGGAAATGTTCAAAATATCCTCCATTAGCGAGGATACATGCATCCACCCTCCGTCGCATGGAATCCCTCATGCGCTGATGCAGCCCTGGAGAATGGCGTATTGTATCACAGCCGTCCACAATACGAGCACGAAGAGTCTCTACATTTGGTACCGGGGTTGTGTAGACAAGAGCTTTCAAATGCCTCCATAAATGGAAGTCAAGAGGGTTGAGGTCAGGACAGTGTGGAGGCCATGGAATTGGCCCGCCTCTACCAATCCATCGGTCACCGAATCTGTTGTTGAGAAGCGTACGGAACACTTCGACTGAAATGTGCAGGAGCTCCATCCTGTATGAACCACATGTTGTGTCGTACTTGTAAAGGCACATGTCCTAGAAGCACAGGTAGAGTATCCCATATGAAATCATGATAACGTGCTCCATTGAGCGTAGGTGGAAGAACATGGGGCTCAATCAAGACATCACCAACAATGCCTGCCCAAACGTTCACAGAAAATCTGTGTTGATGACGTGATTGCACAATTGCGTGCGAATTCTCGTCAGCCCACACATGTTGATTGTGAAAATTTACAATTTGATCATGTTGGAATGAAGCCTCATCCGTAAAGAGAACATTTGCACTGAAATGAGGATTGACACATTGTTGGATGAACGATTCACAGAAGTGTACCCGTGGAGGCCAATCAGCTGCTGATAGTGCCTGCACACGCTGTACATGGTACGGAAACAACTGGTTCTCCCGTAGCACTCTCCATACAGTGACATGGTCAACGTTACCTTGTACAGCAGCAACTTCTCCGACGCTGACATTAGGGTTATCGTCAACTGCACGAAGAATTGCCTCGTCCATTGCAGGTGTCCTTGTAGTTCTAGGTCTTCCCCAGTCGTGAGTCATAGGCTGGATTGTTCCGTGCTCCCTAAGATGCCGATCAATTGCTTCGAACGTCTTCCTGTTGGGACACCTTCGTTCTGGAAATCTGTCTCGATACAAACGTACCGCGTCACAGCTATTGCTCCGTGCTAATCCATACATCAAATGGGCTGCTGCCAACTCCGCATTTATAAACATTGCACTGACTGCAAAACCATGCTCTTGATGAACACTAACCTGTTGATGCTACGTACTGATGTGCTTGATGCTAGTACTGTAGAGCAATGAGTCGCATGTCAACACAAGCACCGAAGTCAACATTACCTTCCTTCAATTGGGCCAACTGGCGGTGAATCGAGGAAGTACAGTACATACTGACGAAACTAAAATGAGCTCTAACATGGAAATTAAGCATTTCCGGACACATGTCCACATAACATCTTTTCTTTATTTGTGTGTGAGGAATGTTTCCTGAAAGTTTGGCCTTACCTTTTTGTAAAAATCTTCAGATCTTTGAAGTCTGATTTTTTCCCCCTTCTCTCTCTCTCTCTCTCGCTTCTTTTAGTAATTGCATCATATGGCTTCAGGAAATTTGATAACAGGACAATGAGCTTTAAATCCAACCATAAAGAAAACTGTAGAGGGCCACTGTAAGTTCCCCTTGTAAGACTATGATCACTAAATTAATCACTAAGTATCATTTTCACTTCCTTTATAGTGAGTACAGTACAAGATTGATAATTCATCCCTCAGTGGTCAATCTGAAGGTTGGCTGAGCATTAGCACACTTGCAATGCTTAACGTCAGTGAAAAACATTATGCCTATCTCCCCTGTTTTTCCTCTTTCTGTAATACATCGAGATGACAAAAGTCATGGTACAGTGATATGCATATATACATATGGCAGTAGTATCGTGTACAGGAGGTATAAAAAGTTAGCGAATTGTCCGAGCTGCAATTTGTACTCAGGTGATTCCTGAGAAAAGGTTTCCAACACGATTATGGCCACATGACGGGAATTAACAGACTTTGAAAGCAGAATGGTAGGTGGATCTAGATGCATGGGATATTCCATTTTGGAAATCGTTAGGGAATTCAGTGTTCTGAGATCCACAGTGTCAAGAGTGTGCTGAGAATACTCAATTTCAGGCATTACCTCTCCCACGGGCAATACTGTGACCAACAGCTCTCACTTGATGACAGGGCAGCAGTGTTTGTGTGGAGTTGTCTTGTGCTAACAGACAAGCAACACTGTGTTGAATAACCGCAGAAATCAATGTGGGACTTAACGACGAATGTATCCATCAAGGCAATGTGACAAAATTTAGTGTTAATGGGCTATGGCATCAGAAGATCGATGTGAGGGTGTTTGAGTGTGTTTGTCAACAGCTGCACCTCTCCTGGGCTCATGACAATATTAGTTGAACCCCATACGAGTGCAAGACTGTAGCTTGGTCAGGTGAGTCATGATTTCAGCTGGTAAGTGCTGATGGCAGGGTTCGAGTGTGGTGCAGACCCCACAAAGCCATGGATCCAAGTTGTCAACAAGGCACTGTGCAAGTGGGTGATAGCTTCACAATGGCATGGGCTGTGTTTACATGGAATGCACTGGGTCTTTTGGTCTAACTGAACCCATGATTGACTGGAAATGATTATGTTTGGCTACTTGAAGACCATTTGCAGACTTTCATCGATCTCACATTCCCAAACAACAATTGAATTGTTATGGAAGACAAAGCACCATGTCACCTGACCACAATTGTTTGCGACTGGTTTTAAGAATATTCTAGACTACTCAAGCAAATTATTTGGCCACCCACATCACCCGACAGGAATGCCATCAAACATTTATAGGACATAATCAAAAGGTCAGTTTGTGCACAAAATCCTGCCAGCAACACTTGTGTAATTATGGACAGCTGCAGAGGCAACATGGCTCAATATTTCTGCAGAGGACTTCTAATGACTTAGTCCATGACATATCTAACTGCTGCATTGTGCTAGGCAAAGGGAGATCCAACATGACATTAGGAGGTATCTCACGGCTTTTGTCACCTCAGGGTAGGTATCAGTTGTTTAGTAGCTGCAATTACAATGCCTTACCCAAACTTATACCTGAAATTTAATTTAATGAGCTGAAATATGAAATCAGATGTTCCCTAGGTGAAAACTGGAGCTGTTATGCAGCTGTAGGAAAAACAGGAAATAGTGTCCTCAATTCTACTCGACAGCCAATGAAAAAGGTCTTCTAAGACATTGCTGCATACAGAACTAGAAAAACCTAATGTTAAGGAAATCATCTTGAGCTATGCAAGGTAGCTAAATTATCTTTATTCTAACATCAATGATTTTCTTACATCATTTTAAATGCAGCTTATGGTGTTTACATGACATCCTTTAACAAAGAAGGAAATCCTGATACTTAGCTGATGACCTGAGATTACATTAGTGAAATAACTAAGAAAGGCTGCACTAGCAAAAGCTAATTTTCTTCTTTCATTATCCAAGAACAGTTAGTTTTTTTTTCCAATCTGATTTTGAACCACAACCAAATAACCTTTAAAAAATGAAAAGGAAAGAAGCCTCCATAGTTAGCAATTCACTTTATTCGTGATAAACATCTTACACATTTTATGCCAGTTTTATTTACAAATCTCAGTTTCATCTGCTATATGAAATTGAGTCTTATCTATAACACTGTGAAACATGATGAATTGCACAGCAAATATTGTCAAAAATTTATAATACAATAATTAACTCTCACTCTTTAATGCAGCATTATACTTCATTCTGACCTGTTTGAAAATATTCTTTGATCAACTTCTCTGCAGCTCTTATATTTTTAAGATTGTTGACCTTGGCTTGGAATCGAGTCCCTTTCCCTGCACCTTTACCATCCAGAAGTTTGCAGATTCTGTAAGGAAGATGTTACACATTTTATTTCTCTATGGCACAAGTGAACTTCATCAGAAGGGGGCGGGAGATAATTGTTTCCAATTACAGCAAAATTCCATGTGTGGACTAGATACTAATAATTTTGAATATTTCTTCACTTCATTAGGTAATCTCCTGAAATTCTCATGCAATCCAATTGGCATAATGAGTTAAAGCTCAATAACATTGCTAATGAAACCAGCACCATACGCAAACCCGTTTAAGTCAAATTTGGAGGCTATATTCCACAGGAGGGGGTCCTTTTTTTATTACACATGCCAGATTCAGTTTCGGCAAGTTAAATGAATGTTATTCTGAAGTACATTTTGTTATTGTGATGTCTGTTGTTTTGTTAACATTGTGGTTAGCTATTGATGAGGTTGAAGAAAAACTGCCACATATGTGTGTTTGTTTGTTATTTTGCAGTCCTTTAAAAATGTGTAAAGCATTACTTTCCTCGTTTTTGGTCATTGTTATAACCTGGAATTTATGTAACTGTTCTCTTGCAGTTAAATTTATTGTGCTAGTAATATTGGCAACTATAAGTGATTTTTGGAAACTAGGGGCTTATCCACATGTCAGAAAATTCATGAAGTAATTAAAGACATTTGGACAAAAGGGATGCCTCCTTGTTACCAGTAACATAGAAAATATTGTCTAAAGCACTTCTAACTAAAATAGAGGAACAAGTAAGATCTAATACAGGAGAGTACCAAGCAGAATCTAGGAAAGGTTGTCATGTGGAGACAGGTTCTTTATTTAAAAACCACTTTGAAATTGAGAGCTATAGAAAATAATAACACAGCAGCTACTTTAACAGACTTCAAGAAGGCTTATGACTCAGTTGAAAAACAAACACTATTTCAGATACTTCATGAATCAATGATAGTCAAAAATACCAGAAGACTTTTTGAACAAACACTCACAGATACAACATCAAGAATTAAGTTTCAAGGCAAAATTTCTGAACCGTTCACGATCAAAACACGGAGATGAAACGGAGATGAACTGTCCCCAATTCTCTTTAACCTGGTTTTAGATAAAATAGTAAAAACCTGGGAAAACACATTAGAAAACAGAGCCATAAAAGGTATAAAGGCGGGACGCAGAAAGAACAAATTTGAAGTAAAATGTTTCGCCTTTGTGGATGATATAGCACTGATAACTAAAAGCCGAACAGACAACTGTTATGCTTGATCTATTACATGGGATTGCTGAAAAGACTGGGCTGAAAGTAGCTTATGAAAAAAACAGTATATAGAACAAAAACACAATAGAGAAAAATTTATGGTGAAAAGGCATGGAAAAGTTAAAAGAACTGATAAATTTAAATACCTTTGAGAATGGGTCCAAACCAACAAACTGGATAACACAAAAAATAAAGGAAGAGTAAAGAAGTTCAAATTTGCAAATGAATTAGCAAGAAATTAATGTTCATCCAAGCGAAGATTAGATTCAGTTATTGGGACACAAATAACATATGATGGATCAGAGTTCCTAACACTGAATAAGAAAGGCAAACTAAGAGAACTAGCTAGAAAAAAAGAGAGTGGAAAATGCTAAGAAATTCTAGGTCCTGAGGAAAACATTGAAAATTTATGGACTAAAAGTAGAAATGAAGATATATATAAAAATACAGGAAAAAAAATCACAGATACAATGAGAAAGAGACACCTAAATTATATGGACATTTAAAAATAATGGAAGCAACATGGATTAAAAAGAAAAATTTTAATTACACTTATAAACCGAAGAAAACTGTAGGATGGATAGAAGCAGTGAAGAAAGATGCAAACAAAATAGGTGTTACAGAAAAAAATAATACACGACAGGAATTGCTTATGGCTACTGGTAGAAAATGCAAAACTAGCCAATACCTCGACCAAAGAGAGAGTGGTGTGGAAAGATGACCAGAGACGACTGATTGGAGAGTAAATGAAGTAGTACTGGGAAGAAAGAAAGAAAAAAGAAATACCAGAAGTCTTACGTCATATATTGTCCACATCTGACCAAATTCATAAAAAAGTGATCTTGGTGAGACTGATGAAAGGTGTGTAGGTCGGTTACTGCCCCTGCTGGCAACTATTTTGTAATGGTATAATTTGTTACAAGTGGGGCTATGGAGACAAGACTAACCCAGTACCGATTACATGCATTTTAACAAGTTTCCTATAAATGGTGGGTTAAGTCTTTTACAAAGAAATCTCTTGTGTACTAACTGAAGTTCGTGACCATCAGGATGAAACAGTGTGAGGAAGGAAGCATGAGGGAATTTGTTTTGGCCTCAGCTTACCTACCTTCCGAGGACAGTGTTGCTGACGCACAGCAGCTTGCAGCTGAATGAACAACTGTTGGTTGTGATGCCACTGCCAACAACTGACAAGGGGAAGCAGTGACAACAGCAGATGTGGGCCATAGTTGAATACCTACTGGAGTATAAGTTAGAGATTTTGAATAGGAGTAGGTACCCTTCAGAAATAGGAAAATGGGGGTGGGGAAGGGAGTAATTACCAGCTTCAGACTTTTGAGTTCATCCTAATATGTAATTACATCAAACACTGGCATGTGGTGATGGAATCATCCTTATTTGACCACATGTATAAGTTTGGTTTGAAATGGGTGTTTAACAGACCATGGCCTATACAGGTCCTAGGAAAGCAGACTGGGACTCATATAAGAAAGACCTAAATGCATGCTTAACTGAAGTTAAAACTTTGATAAGAAATCCAATAGATCTTGAGGAAATGGATCCAGTCACCAAAAAACGCACAAAAAAAGAGTGTACCTCGGTGGAACAATAATCCAAAATTGCAAAGGAAGCAATTAAGAAGACTGTTCAACTTTGCAAGAAGGGAAGGACAATGGACAAAATGGCAGGAGACCCTTGCCAAATTCAACCTTGTTATTAAGCAAGCAAAACTACCAACCTGAAAGTATTCCACAAGAAGATGGAAGATACAACTGCCAGGGGGCAGACTTCTAAAAATCCTCATAAGAATACCAACAGATCCAGAAGGCACTCTAAGGGAGGAGATTGTTGGACATACAAGTACAGTGCTCAGACACAGATTTGATCTCTTTGGGTACTGGTAACCAAATAGAGTACTGGTGACATGTCTGAGAATGTACTGACTTCAAGAAAATCTGGTGGGCAGTGGGACTGTTTCAATCATTCAAGTCACCAAGCCCCAGTGAAATCTTTTTGGCTGGTTCTACTGCAACAAGCAGGACTTCTCAGTCACGTCTAGTGGCAGAACTAATTCCTAATGCTTGGAGAACAATGAAGGTACACACAGACAATTTAATCACAGTAACACTTGGCAAATTTTAAAGTACCATGAGAACAATGTTCTCTGAAGATCTTGCAAAACTGATGCAGGAAACATAATCTAAGGGTCAGTCCCAGGTAAACTGCTGTTGTAATGTTCACAATGAAGCATACTAGGATATGCATTGGAATCTTAAGCTCTTTGACAAAATACTACTAGTAGAGAGGGCAGTGAAGCATCTAGGGGCAGACCTGGATGTTAAATTAAGATGGACCCCTTCCATAATGTATGTTCCAAGGCAAAAGGTGTTCTAATGTGCACTAGAAGGGCCCTTAATAAAACTGTGGTCTAAGCCACACGATCATATACTGGATACAAATTTCTGTAATAGGACCTGTGATAATTTATGGTACCATAGTATGGTGGAATAAAGTAGAGCAGAAGGTGGCCAATAAGGTGCTTGAGAAGGTGCTAAGATTGGCCTACCTAGCCATAAAAGGTGGAATTAGCAACACATCCACTGCTGGGATAGAGACCATGGACATGCTCCCATTATATCTTTGGGTTACAATGGAGGAATCAGCCAGGGCATACACATTCAAAACTGGAAACCTTCAGGATAATCAAAATCCCACACCAATATAATAAATGTAATAAAAATTGATTGGGAAGGCCGGAGAAATACCAATTAACCATACAATAACTTCCAGCTGCTTCAATAAATCTTTCAATGTAATAATTTAAAATAGGTAACAGCAGAAGACTGAACATTACCGTTCAGGGGACATAGTATGGTTTACTAACATGTCATATACAGAAAGTGCTGGAGCTGGAGTATGTGGGGTACTGCCTAGACTAGAGAGTGCAGTCTCTTTGGAGAAGCTAGCCACGCTATTCTGCATGGATATATTTGCTATAAAAGTGTGTGTGGAGGAGAATTTGCACAGGTGCTACAAGGATCGTGTCGTCTACATTCATTCAGGCAGCCAAGCAACTCCGCGATCTGTATTAGACCTGCAACAAGATCAAAGATTGCTACAGAGTGCCATGAATCCCTTGTGAGGCTAGGGGAAACTAACAAGGTAAACCTGCTGAGGGACCAGGTCACTCAGGAATTACTGGTAATGAACAGGCTGATAGGATGACGAGGACAGTAGCGAGACCTCCATTTGTTGGATTGGAACTTGTCTTAACCATCATTAATGCAATGGTAAAATCTTTTAAAGGAAGTTCTGGAATCCTGGGCTTGAACGGGAGAGTGATTGAATTAACAGTGGACTAACGATTGGCCATGTGAATTTCAGGAAACACCTGCACACAATGGTTGTAGAGAAAGAAGCCCCTACATGTAGATTATTTGGTGAGGGATAAAACCACACCACGTCTAATCTTCCAATGTGAAGCACTGGAGGCCAAAGGACACACAATAGTCAGTAGTCACACTAGCTTTCAAGCTCTTGCTCTTTCCCTCACAAAAGTGCACTCTTTCATGTACACAACCATACAGACACCCAAGTACACATTCCTGTGGTGGCGGCGAGACTGACTATTAATTACTGATTACAGAGGGCAGTTGCCTACTTAGATGGTGCTGAGGAGGCAGTGGAGGTGGTGAGCGTTAGTGAAGGATGTGTGAGGCAAGGAAGAGGTAATGGGATATTGTGAGGCAGGTATTGCAACAGATGACTCAGTGGCTGCAAAACAAGTCTGAAGTAGTTTAGATGGTTGAGCTTGTAAGAGATGGAAGAGAGGGTGGAAAGCTATGGGGAAAAAAGGAGAGGAAGGTATGAGATGAAGAGGGAGACAAGAGAGAAAGGGAGGTGGGGTAAAAGGATTTTCCAAAAGGCATAGAGGCTGTCCAGGTATGGTTTAAGCTTCAATTGTATCATTATGAATGATCAGATTGGTGAGGGTGAGGGACTGACAGAATTTTAAAATATTCTTGCAGTAGCATGGGTGACAGCCTGAGAAGCCAATTTTAATAGTAAGCCCACTAGGTGGGATACCAAGCACCAAACAAGATTTCAGGAAGAGGATGTGTGTTTGGAGTTTTACTGGGGCAAAGTAGAGTTTTCAAGATTGGCGGAGGTAGAATGAACAGGGATTCATGGTTGGTTGGATAGATGGGAGACAAAAGGAGCGACAAAAGAGTAGTTAAGAAAGGTTGAAAATAAGAAGTTTGACCAAAGTGTTGTAATGGATATAAATGATAAGTACTGTATCAAGAGATATGTGGGAAGTTATAATGAAGGTCAGAAAATGTTTTTTTTTTTTTTTTTTTTTTTTTTAAAAGGGAGAGAGAGAGAGAGCAGGAAATATTAGGCACACTTGTAAATTGATATATGTTCGATTGCAAAGCGACACGCAAAACAGGAAATAAATATGCATGCTTGTAAACAAACACCTAAAATCGTAAATAAACACATGGTATCGGCCAAAAGTCAAGTTAGGCAGCACTTGTCAGTCCACTACCGATATCCTAGGCGTCTAGAACAATTCTGAATAATATAAAGCTGTGTTTCACGTCAAGGTTTTTTTCTGCCCTGTAGTATTTTATTTCAAGTAGTTTATCATGTTTCAACATGGAATATCTGTTAAAATTCTGCAACTTTGGGATTTCAGCACTACAGGAGCTTAAATTTATATCATTCATCCTGGGAGTAGTATAGCAACTGTGTTGTAGTTACAGACCTACATTTTCTTTTGTGGAGGAACTTTTGAAGACAAAATATGTGACATTTTGGCTTTTATTTTTCTATTAATTATTATGTACACTGCATCACCAACAAATTTTTTTCAGAAGTTCAATAATATTTTTAACTTACCAGCCCTGCTTCAGTTCTGCTCTGATAGTTCGTAAATACGTGCTACTCTTATCACTAATATTATTTACTTTATATCTAAAAACAAAGATGATGTGACTTACCAAATGAAAGTGCTGGCAGGTCGACAGACACACAAACGAACACAAACATACACACAAAATTCAAGCTTTCGCAACAAACTGTTGCCTCATCAGGAAAGAGGGAAGGAGAGGGAAAGACGAAAGGATGTGGGTTTTAAGGGAGAGGGTAAGGAGTCATTCCAATCCCGGGAGCGGAAAGACTTACCTTAGGGGGAAAAAAGGACGGGTATACACTCGCACACACACACATATCCATCCACACATATACAGACACAAGCAGACATATTTAAAGACAAAGAGTTTGGGCAGAGATCGGTTCTCTGCCCAAACTCTTTGTCTTTAAATATGTCTGCTTGTGAGATGTCTGCTTGTGTCTGTATATGTGTGGATGGATATGTGTGTGTGTGTGTGTGTGTGTGTGTGTGTGTGTGTGTGTGTGTGTGTGTGTGTGTGTGTGCGCGCGCGCGAGTGTATACCCGTCCTTTTTTCCCCCCTAAGGTAAGTCTTTCCGCTCCCGGGATTGGAATGACTCCTTACCTTCTCCCTTAAAACCCACATCCTTTTGTCTTTCCCTCTCCTTCCCTCTTTCCTGATGAGGCAACAGTTTGTTGCGAAAGCTTGAATTTTGTGTGTATGTTTGTGTTCGTTTGTGTGTCTGTCGACCTGCCAGCACTTTCATTTGGTAAGTCACATCATCTTTGTTTTTAGATATATTTTTCCTACGTGGAATGTTTCCCTCTATTATAACCATATTATTTACTTTGGTATAGATAAATTTTATGCAGCTACCAGTTTAGGCCAAAACTTTTCTGAGCATCTATAATATCAGATTTTGATGCTTAAAAGTGGAAAGTGCTAATTTAATATGGTAATGGAAATTTGAGGACGGAAGAAGGAAGAAACAAAAATGAGGGTAGGCAAGAAGATGAACATTACTGTTCCCACAGAAGAATGTGTGTGTGTGTGTGTGTGTGTGTGTGTGTGTGTGTGTGTGTGTGTGTGTGTGGTTGGGGGTGGGGTGGGGTGGGTGTTTGGTGTTTGGATAACAAGAACATGGTCAACAGCTCTATAGCAAGGATGATTCTTTGACTTGGTAAGTGTACCTTGCACTGCCCAACATTTATATGTGTGAGTGGTTACCTTCCCCTTTCTCCTCCCCCCCCCCCCCCCTCTCTCTCTTGCAGAAGACATATTTAGCTTCAAGATTTTCTGAGAAAGGAAGCATGTAAACAGTTAGAATAAAATTACGAGATTCTACTTACTGTTGACCCAAAGCAGAGACAGCAGTTTGCTCTCCATGCAACACCATGTGCCCAGAGCCCTTAGGTTCACCGACAGTAAGTAGCAGCAGCACACTCTAAATATGCAGAACAGGTATGTGTATTAAGTATCTACATATGTGGAAGTAATGATTGAGACATCTGTTAAAACTGAAAATACTTACGTCCAGAGATGTGAAAGAAAAATACGACACTATTATATTTATCGCTTTAGAGAGAGAACATCTGCGCAAATATCAAGCAGGTTACTTGATTAGTATACTTGCCTCATCTGCAAACAGCTTAAGGAACATATTTATGAAATCCATTTCAGCCTCGCTTCTGGAATAAGAAACAAAAAAACAACAAACAATAGTACACAGCAAAATATGATTCAACATCATGAATACAATGAAAATAAAACTGTGCTGCAGTATGTGCCTAAATTATATATAAAATACTTTGATTTGTTAAGATTAAAAAAAATATCCGAACCACCAAGACAATAAACAGAAATAGTTTTTCCAATTAAATGCTAGATAACAGTAATAATAGTCAACAACACAATTACTATTGTTATACAATGTGACGGATAGAAGCTGCATCATCCACAGCAAAGAGCTGTTGGCCCTGTTCAGACATAATTTCCAATCACTATCACTTTCAAGTTAAGGGATATGGTACCTTACCTGGTTCTAGGTCAGAAAGGCTAGGGAAATGTTACAATTTTTTATATTCTCAGTGCAGTAGTGTTGGTATGTTTTTAGATTTGTAGCTAACTTAATGATCCTAGTTCTGCACACGATGTTTAGCAACTGAGATAGTAATCTTCTTCACAAGGTCACAACAGTAAGCTGCCTGGATTCGAATCATACTGTGATGAATTGTTGGTGTCATTCATGTTTACAGGAAACTTTGATTTCTGCCACGTGCTATGCCTAGTGAAGAACAACAGTTTTTCTGCACCTAAAACATTCCACTGCAGTCACATCTTCATCTCATATCTTTTTGGCTTTGACAAGTTTGACGAATGGCAAGTTCTTAATAAATCAGTTTAAGTCTTGCTTAAAATGAAATCTCTAGCTCTATTTATATTGACTAAAGTCTCACTATTGGGGTTCACAGCGACTGTAGAAATTTTTTATTTCACAATTGAAATTTTGGCCCTTTAACTGTATCAAGTGGTTCTACAAAAGCTAAAAGAATACAAAAAATGAAGCACAGAGTGTATATACACAACTGCACAAACATGTCATGTAGACAGTAGTACATTACAAAAATAATGAAAATAACAATCAGTTACAATTTGCTTCAGAACATGTCGGACTTTAAAAACCTCATGACATTATCGAAACTAAGCCCTTTCACCATAGAAGTACAGTAACATCAAATGAGAGCAGAGCTGTGTACACCATGAAATGATGTAAATTACGAGAACTGTTTCTGAGTTAACATCCATCATTTCAAGCTGTACAGAACTTGTTCAATATTACTGTATTTCTACAGTGAAAGGGTTTAGTTTTGATGATCACATGTATAAGTGTGGCAGGATTTTAAAGTCTGACATGTGCTGAAGCACAACTTAATTGATTGTTATTTTCACCATCTTTGTCATATACTACATGTACACGGCATGAAGTCACAAAATCTTAGAAGTCTTTAATATGATCCTAAATCGTACCACATCTCGTATACCACATCTCGTATACCACATCTCGTATACCACATCTCGTATACCACATCTCATTGCTCTCCAGTGAGTGCCCAGTGACAGTTTATTTGCTTAGCTGTTACAGTAGGGTTGAGCTGCTGATAAAATATCAATCTATTGATATTTATTCTGAAAAATATTGATATATATCAGCGATATTTATTTCTCCGATATATCGATATCCGAATGGCAATATTGAATGACTATATTTTTATGTTGTATTACATTTTTCCTCAGTTTTCGGTAAATATTTGTTCTTTTACTTTCACTGTGTGGAGGAGTCTTACTACTTTTTGAACTTGCATTATGTTCAGCTTTCTCTTTGACTGTGTGATGCAAGTATAGTATGAAATGTAGCTACCGTATTGAAATTTTCTTCAGGCTTGGGAGAAGGTCCGCATCTAACTCAAATTTCTAGAAAATGGATTTTATGCAGAGCACTCACGTACTCTACAATACAGCAAAAAATGAATAATTTATAAAGTTCACTATATTTCCAGATACTGAAATGCATACAAATGATACCATTTTATCAATTTGTGAATATGTCAAACTTTTGTACATATAGATACAAGTACCTACAGATTTTTTTCAATGAAAGAAAGTAATTTCTGATGGCCATTTACACAGCAGATGAAAGGAGAATTTGTATATGTTTTCAAAAACATGATCAACTACATAAGTTAAGAGAGGTTATTTTTTATACTGACCATGATTTTTTTTTATAAGCTATCAATGCATCCTGCCCTCCGTTGTTTTAAGTTTCTTTAATAATAGGCTACAGTCAGGATATAATCCAAATTGCAACAGCATGTTAGTTAAGTTAAGTTGTGTAAACTCTACTACTATGTTTTAGTAGAAGAAGAAAAATTTTACCAGCAAAAACAGAAATGCTTCTCTGCTCTCGCCAATGATGACAGTTTTGGGGGGAAGTTGTCAGATGAAAATCACCGCTACTTGTGTAATTTTGGTGGAACCACATAACCTTGTATGTTTTTAATGAAATAAATAAATAGAAACAGCTGGAATGGAAACTTAGCAAAGGACCTTCTCACTACATTTCGATGTGCAGAATGCGAAATAGTTGGTTGGTTGATTTGGGGGAGGGGCAGAAACAGCGAGGTCATCGGTCCCATCGGATTACGGAAGGATGGGGGAGCAAGTCTGTCACATCCTCTCACAGGAACCACCCCGTCATTTACCTGAAGTGATTTAGGGAAGTCACGGAAAACCTATGTCAGGATGGCTGGATTTGGGTTTGATCTGTTGTCTCCTGAATGCAAGTCCAGTGTGGTATGAAACAATTCATAGTAAATTACGTACAATCTCTCTGTTCATACCTGTATCCAGAGTGGTGTGTTAAATGTCAAATTTATGTACACTGCCTGACAAAGAAAGGGAAGCATCTGGAAGACATATTTGGATGTAATGGATGTAAAGACAACTTTTGTACACATTCACACCGTTGCCGAGTATGTAAATGATTAGAGTAGCATTTTTTTAGTGACAGAATGGCAACCAGATTGCATTACAGTTGTTCATATTTAGTGTTGTAACAGACCTTATTGGGTGTGTAAGTGTCACGAATAGCGTCAGATGTTGAATTATCACCTTGAAGGACATGAAAATTCTGTGTACACACGTGAGACAGTGTTATCAGCACTTGACAGAGTTTGGAAGAGGTCTCATTGTGGGTCTCCATTTATCCACAATACCATGGACCAGTTACAAAACTGCAAGTCAGCTTGCCTCAAGAGAAGATATGAAGTTTTATGACACCATTCTCAACTAAATCAGGGCATCCATCCAGACCAGAAGGAGCCATACTGACAACAGGGATAATACTGCTAAGTTCTTTGTAAATTTGATACATTCTGTTACCACTGAAATAACATCACATGCACTCTCAGCCTGTGGAATCTCATTTTGTTTCCCCCTCCCCTTCTAGTGCTTCACTTTTTTTGTCAGGCATTATGCGAATAGTTACAAATGACTCACAAAATAATAAGCAGCGTATTGTGCATCTTATTACCCAGAGATATAGGTATCAACCTTTTTCTCTCCCAAATAGATTCTTATTGAGACAATGCAACTATTTCATACATTTGATACTGTGAACACACTGATGACTTGCATAATCCAGCTAACTACGGGTCAAGATGGAAATAGTTTATCAATATCTTTGATGAGCTACAAAATATTTGAAGTGAAAAAGCTCAGTCCTTCACCCCACTTTTTTTTCCACTAATGAACGAGGTAATAGGATTCCCTCAAAACTACAAAAGAAGTAATGGCTTGTTTTTGACTGACTTGTTAATTTTTCCTCCCTTCTTCCCCTTCAGGGAAGTGGAGTCACTGGCGAGTTCTGAGTAACATTTATATTTCACTTGTTACCACAATAAATTTTGCTTCTTTGGCCAAAATATAGAGGAGTTTACACAAATAATTTCACTACCTATCTAATGTAATTGTAATATCACCTATAAAAAACCAACTTAGGACAAGACAGGACAACAGGTAATGAAATAGCTCGTTGTTGGTACAAAAATAAATATTTAATTTCTTGACTTACATTGTTGCATACCCACACATTTTCTCCTTTCACCAGCTATTGATGGTGGTTTAAGAAAAACATTCCCCAGGGGGCAAAAAAAACACCTACAGGTACTGGCTATTGGGATAAACACAAAAGTTTCACATATTAACTACGTGTCAAAATACTCTTCTCTTTCTTTGCTATCTTTTGTCATTAACTCATTTCATTACCATCAGCCATTTATGAAATACAATGGACATTACGACTGTGCACACAGGTAGATGTAAATGTACTACAAAAAGTTCATTTTTTCGAGACTGGCAATAGATATAGAACTACTTCGTAGTTTAAAGAGGATTTCAATATGCAGCAATGTACAATCTAATACACACAAAACATATTAATAGCAACTCCTCTTTTTTTTTTTTTTGCAAACTATTTGAATCCTGGGCAGTGGGTATGTAATTCTGAAATATAACAGTAACTATGGACATTAACAAAAAGATAGATAACAAAAAACAGAAAATTTTCAACAAATAGTTTCTGTGGAATGGTTTTAGAAATATTACTGAGTAGCCAATGTGCATGTGTGTTTGCTCTATCAGTGTAGTGCATTGGCCACCTGCCAGGCTTAAGTGCACAAAGAATGTTCCCTTCATCCTGACTAGGCAGGTGGCGCCAATCCATGGCCGGCGCTACCACTATGTGCTGCCCTAGTAGATAACATGGCAATATTATTCACCCAGCTTCAAGCGGCCTCATACTGGTCTCGCTATGTGGGTAGCCTATGTTCTTTGTGTGTGCACTCAAACTTAGAAAAGAGGGATAAGTTGAGGAAGATTAGAAAGGAGGGGGTGGGTGGGGGGAGGGTGGGGGGGGGGGCACAAGTCATACAAACCCAAGAATGAGAGGGACCCACCTATTGCGAGGACAGGAAAAAACAAAGCTGGGGAAATGTGTCTGGAAAAGAAGTGGACAAAAACAGTGTATTGGTAAGCTCTGTGCCAGCTTCAGTCCACAGCTGTAAGGACAGAATGAAAGTAAGGACGCATTAAGAACAGAAATGAGTAGTGGACTCAATAGTGCAATTATGTGCAAAAGAGGGGGGGGGGGGGGCGGATTACGAGGTGCATTCAAGTTCTAAGGCCTCCGATTTTTTTTCTCCGGACTGGAAAGAGATAGAAACATGCGCATTGTATTAAAATGAGGCCGCGTTCATTGTCAATACGTCCTAGAGATGGCAGCACCGTACGGCAGATGGAATTTTACCGCCAGCGGCGAGAATGAGAACTGTTTTAAATACTTAAAATGGCGACGTTTTCCTTACTTGAACAGCGTGCAATCATTCGTTTTCTGAATTTGCGTGGTGTGAAACCAATTGAAATTCATCGACAGTTGAAGGAGACATGTGGTGATGGAGTTATGGATGTGTCGAAAGTGCATTCGTGGGCGCGACAGTTTAATGAAGGCAGAACATCGTGTGACAACAAACCGAAACAACCTCAGGCTCGCACAAGCCGGTCTGACGACATGATAGAGAAAGTGGAGGGAATTGTTTTGGGGGATTGCCGAATGACTGTTGAACAGATCGCCTCCAGAGTTGGCATTTCTGTGCACACAATCCTGCATGACGACCTGAAAATGCGAAAAGTGTCATCCAGGTGGGTGCCACGAATGCTGACAGACGACCACATGGCTGCCCGTGTGGCATGTTGCCAAGCAATGTTGATGCGCAACGACAGCATGAATGGGACTTTCTTTTCGTCGGTTGTGACAATGGATGAGACGTGGATGCCATTTTTCAATCCAGAAACAAAGCGCCAGTCAGGTCAATGGAAGCACACAGACTCACCGCCACCAAAAAAATTTCGGGTAACCGCCAGTGCTGAAAAAATGATGGTGTCCATGTTCTGGGACAGCGAGGGCGTAATCCTTACCCATTGCGTTCCAAAGGGCACTACGGTAACAGGTGCATCCTACGAAAATGTTTTTAAGAACAAATTCCTTCCTGCACTGCAACAAAAATGTCCGGGAAGGGCTGCGCGTGTGCTGTTTCACCAAGACAACGCACCCGCACATCGAGCTAACGTTACGCAACAGTTTCTTCGTGATAACAACTTTGAAGTGATTCCTCATGCTTCCTACTCACCTGACCTGGCTCCTAGTGACTTTTGGCTTTTTCCAACAATGAAAGACACACTCCGTGGCCGCACATTCATCAGCCGTGCTGCTATTGCCTCAGTGATTTTCCAGTGGTCAAAACAGACTCCTAAAGAAGCCTTCGCCGCTGCCATGGAATCATGGCGTCAGCATTGTGAAAAATGTGTACGTCTGCAGGGCGATTACATCGAGAAGTAATGCCAGTTTCATCGATTTCGGGTGAGTAGTTAATTAGAAAAAAATTGGAGGCCTTAGAACTTGAATGCACCTCGTAAGAGGAAAGAGTAAAAATGAGATACCACCAATGGGAACACTTTTTTTTCTTGGGGGGGGGGGGGGGGGAGCATGCCTAACAAATGACTACCGAGTGTTCCCATGACTGCCAGTTTTTTCTATGTTCATGGGGGTCATTCCTATACAAAATTATGTGAAGTGAGGATGTTTATCAACTTTCATATCATGTCATATCACATGTGCTGATTTATGTTGCTGGTTCTAGCAGTGGTGGGGCTGGAATAAGTGGTAATGAGAGGGTGCATAAGCAGGTGTTATCTTTATGGTCTGGACTCTCAATGAAGAATAATTCCTTAACTTTCTGAATACCTCAACTCCTTTTCCCCACTCAAATTCAACTGGTCCTCTTCCAAATCCTGTTGCCTTCCTTGATGTTGACACCTGCATCATTGAAGTTCACAGTCAGACTTTAGTGCATACAAAACCTTCCAGTGAGAAACAATACCTGCACTATAGCTGTCATCCTTACCACATGAAACACACTTCCTTCCCCATGCAGATTATGTATCTGTGGCAAATCTATCTGCCCCATCACCAAATCCCTCAATATCCACTACCACAGATCATGCACAGAAATTTAACTCCTGGGCAGTATATCCTGTTCTCACTTTCTGATTAATGTGACTTCCAGTACCAAACAAGTTAGAAGCATCTAGCTAGTCACCCAGACCACAATTCTGAAGACTATTTAAGAGCCTATTAAGGGTCCAGTGTAACTTTAGTATGAGAATTCAATTTATAATTGAGAAAAATTAGATTACCTGTGAAGACAGAAGAATTTGGGCTTAGGTTCTTGACTCTTCAGTTTTTCTACCTCATATGCTGCAATTTCTTTTAGGGCATTTACTAAATTCTGTAAAAATAGGATTCATTAACAACACATTGTTAACAAACATAGAAACATGTTTATGGAAATAAAACTACTTACTTTATTTGCATTCTTCACAGATTTTTGGAGTTTCTCCACTAAGCTAACATGATCATTTGGATTGCTCCTAAACAGAGGAAGAGAAAAAGGAGTTATATTTTCACACATAGTAGATCTTTATTCTGTTCCTTCTACAGGCAGGAATATGTGCCTCACTATAATTTACTCCAAAATATGAGCCAAATGAGAATATACATTAGTTTTTAGATGGTGCTCCTTATGTGACATTAAAACAGTTTTCAGCCTTACATAAAAGTACCAATTTTTGGGAGCTATATTTGTTAAACATTTCTCTCTAATTTTATTTTCAACCATGAAATGAAAGAAGGCAAAGAGAATCTAGTGCTCCTTATTGCTTACTAGTAATATCTGCATTATTGTTGAGTACAGGTGCTCATGTATAAAATAAAAATGTAAATGCCTGTCACCACAGAATCTGAATTTGCAATAAGATACTACAAGGCTCAAGTGGGGGAACAGACAGAGGGATTGTTTGGGGGAGGGGGGGAGGGGGGGGGAAAGACAGACAGGGGGGGACAGACAAGGGGATGGGGGTAAATGGGCACAGAGGGGGGGGGGGGGAATGACAAGGTGACGGGCAGAGAGAAGGGGAAGGAGGAGATGGAAAGAGACAGGCAGAGACAGATATTCACACATGTATCCAATTCCCATACGTATTAGAAATGTGTACTTTCTCATTTCTTTCTTTTCCATTTAACTACAGCAATGCAGTGTGGCTGGGAATAGCTAGTTATAAATAAAACTGAGTGAATTTAGCATTTAATAAGAAATTAGGAAAAAGTGTCATATATAGTGAAACATTTTCTTAGTCTGACAATGTTTCAGTATGTTGGTTAGCTGTTACTGTGCAGAATTAGTATACTGAAGGATAGAATCTGAGCTATTCTAATGAAGTTGCAAAACTGATTCTCCAAATGCTGAATGCTCTGCTACACACACACAGTTAATATGTAGTGTAACTCTATTTGTCTAAAAAGCAAATGAAACAGGGTAAAATTATTCAATTCCGAGACAAGTAGTAATAAATACTGAGAAAGTTAATGCAGTATTTCCCATTTCACATCCTACAAAACTATGCACGAATGTGACCTGTAAAACAGAAAAATTATATGTAAAATATCTACAGCTACAAGACTACTCTGCAATTCACACTTAAGTGTCTGGCAGAGGATTCATCGAACCACTTTTACATTACTTATCTACTGTTCCACTCTCAGACATCATGCAGGAAAAATGAACACTTAAATTCTTTCATGCAGGTCCTGATTTATTTCATTACAAGGGTGTACTGAAAAGTAATGCCTCTGAATTATACATATGTGAAGATTCTTAAAGCTGTGTGAATAAATCAAAGTTCTTGACATTCTACATTTTTATTCTTCATGTCTATATATTTGTTTCTCAACATATTCACCTTGGTAATGAAAATATGTCTCCACGTTGAGTCCAGCTCATTGATACTGTCACTGTAGAATGTCTGACTTTATCGCCAGAGCCACATCAGCACCTCTGCTTGCACCGCTTCACCATTATCAAAGTGAAGTCACTGAAAGTGTTCTTTGAGTTTTGGAAACGATGAAAATTGTACGAGGCCAAGTTGGGACTGTATGGAGGATGACTGATGACAGTGAACACAAGGCATTGGATTGTAGCAGATGTTGCAGCACTGGCATGCTGAAGGAGAGGGTGCGGGTGCTCCACGTGTGGACTTTTTTCTGAGGTTAGAATCTTAATTATAACATGCTGTTTCTCACATACCAACATAGTTACGTTACACTCTGCCATGTTACACGCTACAATTGGAAGCCCTCTAGCATCAGAGGGTTGCAATTAACATCAGCGAAGTGGGAAAGTCAATCAAGTAATATACATGACATGTAATATCTCAACTGATATTGAGGACAAAATAAAAAATTTGGAGGCGCTACTTTTCAGCATTCCCTCGTACAATGATCATTTCTTCCTATATAGGTTGGTGTCAACAAATATGTTCACATTCAGAGCAGAAAGTTGGAGATTGAAATTTCATAAAAAGAGCTCACCACATTGAAAAACACCTTTGTTTTAATGATTGCACAATATCTTTGACACTTTCTCCCCTATTTTGTGATAATACTAAACGAGCTGCAGCTCTTTGAACTTTTTTGATGTCCTCCATACCCTATCAGAAGGATCCCTTACCACACAGCAATACTGTAGCAGAGGATGGATAAGTGTAGCGCAGGCAATCTCTTTAGTAGACCTATTTCATTTTCTAAGTGTTCTGCCAATAAAAACAGTCTTTGGTTTGCTTTCGCCACAATGTTATGTGATTGTTCCAATTTAAGTTGACCATAATTGTTATTCCTAGATATTTAGTTGAACTGGCAGACTCCAGATTAGTGTTATTTATGGTGCAACCGAAATTTAACTGATTCCTTTTAGAACTCACAATCTTGTCTAAATCATTTTGCAATTGCTTTTCTTCTTCTGATGACTTCCTAGACAGTAAATGACAGCAAACCTGCAAATAGTTTAAGGTGGATGCTCAGATTGTCTCCTACATTATTTATATAGATTAAGGAACAGCAGAGGGTTTATACTACTTCATTGGGGAACACCAGATATCACTTTTGTTTTACTCCATGACTTTTCAACAATTACTACAAATTATGACTTTCCCGACAGGAAATCATGAGGCCAGTCACACAACTGAGGCAATATGCCATCGGCACGCAATCTGATTTGAAGCCACTTATGAAGATTGGCATCAAAAGCTTTTCCGAAATCTGGAAATGTGGAATCAATCTGAGATGCCCTGTCAGTAGTACTCATCACATCACGAGAATAAAGACCTAGTAATTTTGCATACTAGTGATGTACTCTGAATCCATGCTGTGTGTCAATAGAGCATTTTCTTTCAGGTAATTCATAATGTTCAAACACAGTAAACGTTCCAAAAGCCTCCTACAAATTCTTGTCATTGATAGGGGTCTGTAATTCATTAGTTTACTCCTATTTCGTTTCTTGAGTATTAGTGTGCAACTTTAGGTACGGATCTTTCATCAAGCGAGTGTTTACATGATTGCTAAGTAATGAGTTAGACTATCAGTATACTCAAAGGTATTCAGTTGGTATGCAGTCTTGAATGGAAGACTTATATTTATTAAATGGTTTAAGTTGCTTCGCTACACTGAGGGTATGTACTTCTAAATAACTCACATCGTCAGCAATTCTCTATTTGAATCCTGAAATATTCACTTTGTCGTCTTTGGTGAATCAATTTTGGAAACTCATTTAGTAACCCTGCTTTGGTGGTACTGTCATTTGCAACATTACCATCACTGTTGTACAGTGGAACTACTGACTGTGTTTTGCCACTGGTATACTTTACATACAAGCAGAATCCATTCTGCCAGGTTTCAAGAGTTTTGTTGTGGAAACTACTGAAAGCATCTCATCTTTAAGTGCACTGAATTTTGAGCTTCTGTAAAACTTTGCCAATCTTGGGGATTTTGCATCCTTTTAAATTTGGCATGCTTTTTTCAATGGATCTGCAATAGTGTTCTGACCTGTTTTGTATACCATGGGGATCAGTTCTGTCTCTTTTAAATTAATCGGGTACAAACCTCTCAGTTGCTGTTGATGCAGCTCTCCATGCTACTTTATTTTGTGCAAGCCTCTTCATTTCCGAGTATCTACTACAACCTACATCCTTCTGAATCAGCTTACTATATTCATCTCTTGGTCTCCCTCTTCAATTTTTACCTTTCCCGTGCTGCCCTCCAGTACCAAATTGGTGATCGACTAATCCCTCAGAGTGTGTCCTACGAACCAATCAATTCTTCCAGTCAGGTTGTACCACAATTTTTTTTTTTTCTCTTCAATTCTATTCCGTACCTCCTCATTAGTTATGTGATCTAATCTTCAGCATTCTTCTGTAGCACCACATTTCAAAAGCTTCTGTTCTCTTCTTGTCTAAAGTATTTATAATCCACGTTTCATTCCCATACATGGCTACACTCCATACAAATACTTTCCCTGTATTTTACCCCCGTCACCTCTAGAACTTGAAAGAGAGCATTCCAGTCAACATTGTCAAAGCTTCCTCTAAGTCTACAAATGCTATAAACATAGGTTTGCCTTTCCTTAACCTATCTTATATTAGAAGTTGTATGGTCAGTATTGCTTCACATGTTTCTAGATTTCTCCGGAAACCAAACTGATCTTCCCAACGTTGGCTTCTACCAGTTTCTCCATTCTTCTGTGAAAGATTCGTGTTAGTATTTTGCAACTATGACTTATTAAACTGATAGTTTGGTAATTTTCACACCTGTCCGTAACTGCTTTCTTTGGAATTTGAATTATTACATTCTTCTTGAAGTCTGAATATTCCACTAATCTCACTCACCTTTCTCACCAGATGGAAGAGTTTTGTCAACACTGGCTCTCCCAAGACTATCAGTAGCTCTAATGAAATGTTGTCTACTTCCGGGGCCTTGTTTCAACTCAAGTCTTTCAGCGCTTTGTCAAATTCTTCACACCGTATATCTCTCTTCTCATCTTCATCTACATCCTCTTCCATAGTATCACCCTCACGAACCTCTTCATTGTATAAACACACTATATACTCTGTCAACATTTCTGCTTTCTTTTCTTTCCTTAGGATATTAATACAGGTGGTTGTACTTTCTTCAAAGATCTCTTTAATTTTCCTGTAAATAGCATCTATCTTACCCCTAGTGATATACACTATGTGATCAAAAGTATCCAGATACCCCGGAAACATACTTTTTCATATTAGGTGCATTGTGCTGCCACCTACTGCCATATCAGTGACCTCAGTAGTCATTAGACATTGTGAGAGAGCAGAATGGGGCACTCCGTGGAACTCATGGACTTCAAACATGGTCAGGTGATTGGGTGTCACTTGCGTCATACCTATGTACGCGAGATTTCCACACTCCTAAACATCCCTAGGTCCACTGTTTCTGATGTGATAGGAAGTGGAAATGTTAAGAGAGACACGTACAACACAAAAGCGTACAGGCCGACCTTGTCTGTTGACTGACAGATTGCTGACAGTTGAAGAGGGTCGTAATGTGTAATAGGCAGACATCTATCCAGACCATCACACAGGTATTCCAAACTGCATCAGGATCCACTACAAGCACTGTGACAGTTAGGTTGGAGGTGAAAAAACTTATTTCAAGCGGCTGCTTGTAAGCCACACATCAAGCCGGTAAATGCCGAGTGACACCTCGCTTGGTGTAAGGAGCGTAAACATTGAACGAATGAACAGTGGAAAAATGTCATGTGGAGTGACAAATCATGGTAAACAATGTGGCAATCTGATGGTAGGGTGTGGGTACGGCGAAAGCCTGGTGAATGTCATCTGCCAGCATGTGTCGTGCCAACACTAAAATTCAGAGGCGTTGGTGTTGTGGTGTGGTCACGTTTTTAATGGAGGGGGCCTGCACCCTTTGTTGTTTTGCATGGCACTATCAAAGCACAGACCTACATCGATATTTTAAGCACCTTCTTGCTTCCCATTGTTGAAGAGCAATTCGAGGATGGCGATTGCACCTTTCAACATGATCGAGCACCTGTTCATAATGTAATGCACGGCCTGTGGCGGAGTGGTTACACGACAGTAACATCCCTGTAATGGACTGGCCTGCACAGAGTCCTGACCTGAATCCTACAGAACACCTTTGGGATGTTTCTGAACGCTGACTTCGTGCCAGGCCTCACCGACCGACATCGATATCTCTCCTCAGTGCAGCACTCCGTGAAGAATGGGCTGCCACTCCAAGAAACCTTCCAACACCTGACTGAACATATGCCTGTGAGAGTGGAAGCTGTCATCAAGGCTAATGATGGGCCAACACCATATTGAATTCCAGCATTAAAAATGGAGGCACCATAAACTTTTAAGTCATTTTCAGCCAGGTGTCCGGATACTTTTGGTCATATAGTGTATGCTTCTAAAAAACGGTTCAAATGGCTCTGAGCACTATGGGACTTAACATCTGAGGTCATCAGTCCCCTAGAACTTAGAACTACTTAAACCTAACTAACCTAAGGACAGCACACACATCCACGCCCGAGGCAGGATTCGAACCTGCGACCGTAGCAGTCGCGCAGTTCCGGACTGAAGCGTCTAGAACCGCTCGGCCACCGCGGCCGGTCTGTATGCTTCTACACCCTTATATTTGTCCTCTAGCAATTTCTGATTAGCCATTTTGCACTTCGTTTATCTCATTTTTTTTTGGTGTTTGTATTGCTTTTCACGTGCTTCATTTATTGCGTTTTTACATATTGTCCTTTCATCAATTAAAATCAATATATCTTGTGTTACCCAAGGATTTCTACTAGTCCTTTTTTTTACCTACTTGATCCTGTGCTGCCTTCACTGTTTCATCCCTCAAACCTACTCTTTCTTCCACTGTATTTCCTTCCCCTGTTCTTGTCATTCATTCACTAATGCTCCCTCTGAAACACTCTACAACCTTGGGTGCTTTCAGCTTATCCAGGTCTATCTCCTTAAAATCCCACCTTTTTGTAGTTTCTTCAGTTTTAATCTACAGTTCATAAGCAATAATTGTGGTCAGAGTCCACACTGCCCCTGGAAATGTCTTACGATTATATGATCAATCTGAAAACTACTGGTGTCTCCTGGTCTCTTCCACATATACAGCCTTCTTTCATGATTTTCAAACCAAGTGTTAGCTATGATTAAATTTTGCTCTGTGCAAAAATCTACCAAGCAGCTTCCTCTTTCATCCCCCCCCCCCCCCCCCGCCTCTTCCAACTTACATGTAGAGGCATTAATTAGACATCATCATAGATCTACATCATGAGAACTTAATGAAACAATCTTCGGAGAGGCCCTCAGGAAGTTGTTCCCCTCTTCTTTAACTTGTCTTATTGGGCATGTAGAAATACTGTGGTCTACTGTTTGATCCACTGCACCACAGTCACACTGAGGGCTTTACATCTTGTGTATCTGTGTCATGTGGTTGAGGCTGTTCCATGTTTTTCTCGGCAGCTGTACGTCTATCAGTTATGGTTGGTTAAAATGTCTTGCCAGTTATAGTCCAGCAAACACTGTCTAATTACATCTCCATCATTCTTCTATGGGGCAAGGAGCAGGCTTACTACATCTAAGCCTGGTTAGTGCAGGCTAGAAAGAACTTTGTTGACTGTACAGTTTTTAGAAACTGAGCCATTGGATGTCACTCAATTCTTAGTGCACCACCTATTAGCAACTGAGATCACGTAATTTACAGGAGACATGAAGCCAGGAAACTGCTGTTTATTTTAGCATTCCAGTGACGACTATCATTGTGTCTAAGGTGGACACCAATCTTGCTGACATCACTGTTTTTACCCCATAAAGCCCAGTATTTGGCAACAGAGTATGTAACCGATTGTGCTACTCACAGCATGGGAGCAGCATGGAGCAGCAGACAGGCACATTTAAAAACATTTACTTGATATTTTTTCTACAGTGACTTAACGAATGATTTTCAAGCATACCTCTTAGAGTAATAAATCATGATTTACTCAAGAACATTCAAATTCAAATTCCTGAGGTACCGTACACATTGAAATCTTCCTGCAAGTTCTGTACGTAACTACAGGGAAATTGAAATATGTTTCTGAACTTGAAGCTGAACACTTTCAAAACAGATTAGTCCCATACTCATAACTTACAAATGATGATAGGTGTAACATTCTTTGCAGTATATGAGTACGGAGTGTAATAAACTGCCCACAAGACTGCCCAGAACTTGAGTGGGTTTATGTTCAAAGACAGCAGGGAATCAAACAACATGCATTAATGAACTAAACAAACAACTTTACTGTGAAACAAAAACACAACAGTAACTAAAATAAAGGAGGCATATGTGGAAGTGCACACCTGTGAAATCGAAGTCTGTTGTTGGATAATATTCAATTGTGTGTTGCTCCATGCTACAAATTATAGCATACAAGGATCTCCGATAGCACACTGTCTCAAGGTTGTCTCGATTTTGCTGTCAAGACTGTCACATTCTCTTTGACAGAGTTCATATGAGGTGTGAAGTGGCTTCTTGTGACAACATAAATCCAGTTCAACTAGTCCCAAGCAAGCTCAATCCAATTCATGCCAGCAGATACTGCAGGGCATTCCATTTGGTTGATTCACACATACTGGAGGAAGGTGTTCAGGAGGTGTGTTTGGTGTGCTCATGCATTATCATCTCTGAAGACAAAGCCATTGCTGAAACATTGGCTTTAGGACTTAACAGTACACTGGAAGCTTCTGCAGCAATACTGTAACTTTCATCAGTGATGAAAGTTGTCAACAGTCAAATGTGATAATGGCCCAAAAAATGACGGCCCTTTTTGAGAACTACAATGGTACCTGTCTATCTCCGCACTCAGCTGTAACAATTATCAGGCATTGGTGAAATCCTACAACTGATGGTGAAGAGGATCAGACCTCTTTTATCCACGTTCCAATCCAGGTGTTCTCTACCCAACCTTCTTGCCATGCTACACGACAGGATTTTTTACTTTTGTGCATAATATATGCTTAAAGGCCAATTTAATTGCATGGGAATGTTGACACAGCCCTCACAGTTGTTTCTAAAAAGGCAGCACACACTTCCATTGCATTTTGCTTGGGGTGCTTACAAGCCATAATCTGAAGATAGCATTATTTTTGATTGAACTGTGTGCAACTACTACCAGGTAGATCCTCAGTTTCTACATCTCATGGTAGTGGTTAAATGCTGAATGACTCACTATGGCATATGCCAATTGTGCTGACAACCTTTATACGATAATGTGACATTGTGTGCACACTGTAAGTTCAAAATGACCCTTTGAGGTGCCTTGGGAGACTGAGCAGTGTATACAAGGCTGTATGGTTTGGTTCGTAAGTGGAGGCACAGTGCACTTTACTGAACCACAATGAGAATGCTTTGTTTACTTTTACCTCCTGTACAGCGGTGGATGTACTCAATGATTTCCTATTGTCAAAAGGGCACTGAGATAGAAGATTCTGATCACCAAAACAAAAACATAGCTAGTCTTGATAATGGAGCATATGCTTTTTTTTTTTTTTTTTTTTGTAGTTTAAGGTATTACTGGCACTAAAATTTGCAAGATTCACAAAGTTCTCTGAAATGAACTGAAGATTAGCTCACCTGAAGAAACCCCAAAATTATGTTGTTCACGAGAGTAGCAAAAATCTTTTCCACAAGACATATCATATACCTATTTTTAAAACTGCAAAACATGAAAAAATATTTTGTATCCGGTTCAAGTCCTCCCTTGGGCATATGTGTGTGTGTGTGTGTGTGTGTGTGTGTGTGTGTGTGTGTGTGTGTGTGTGTTCTTAGCACAAGCTATTTGTAGTAGTATGTAAGTCTAGGGACTGATGACCTTAGCAGTTTGGTCCCTTAGGAATTCACACACATTTGAACATTTTGTTAGCCCAATAAAAATTTGTTTCGTATCACAAGGTATCTGCATGAGAAGCCAGTAAGGATATGATAGCTCACAGTATCATGTGCTTAACGCTTCATAAAGGATGTCACATCTATGACGGGATGGAAGGGCTCATTGTGACATTCAGACAGTTCTTTTGTGAGGCACACTCATATAGTACAACTGCTGGCATAATGAGAAAGGCACATATCCACTTAATGCCGCCTCCTGATGCACCGTTATGTAAAACCAAAGCACAACATATTCCATAAAACTTTTTTTGTTTAATTTCATACATCTCACCATGGCTGCTTACCTAATGAAACAGTCCACGTGTGTGTAATTTGACATATTGCGAAAGTTTTATTAGACATAAAATTGAAGTTTATTACTCAGCAAGGCACAGTGGTAACCTGGCTGCAGCAGGAAATAACTTGGTAAATGACCAAGTACAGTCATTTTCCAATTCAAAGCAGTGCACCTCACAGTGCAAGTGCAAAAAGTGGTCACAGAAACCAGTTGAGCAAAATACCTTCAATTGAAGTCATGGAAGTCATGGTGACTTGCTGTTAATGACGGTAATTTTATTGACAAAGAGGATAGTGTGCGACACATTGCAAAATGTAAGCACATGTTGTCTAGCTGAAGTCAGTCAATGATGTGCAAATTACGGAGGAATGGACATGATACCAACTGATTTTATTATATTCTCAGTATCCATACCTGTTGGGTGTGTCTCCCTTCAAGCAGTCATTACACACATTTTTTGCCATGATACACCACCTTTCAATTTCATCACAGTAAAAGCTAACACCACAGCAGCAAGAGAGAGTTGATCAGTACTCCTAAGTGTTATCTAAAAGCAACTCTGTGGGTACAGCAAGGACAATGAATTCATAATTTTATTCTGTAGATTACTTTTTATTTTTATTTTAGTAGGAAGTCAGAATTATTTCATGCAGTCAAAGAGAGCATTTTTATTCATAATTAAGCTTCTGAAATTCTGTTAATTGCTTATTTCGTATTGCTGGTAACTAATTAAGAGAGCAATCTTCGGATTTTATATAATTATATTTGTGCCTTTTAACATTTTGAGCCCTTCGAAGCAGGATATAAATTATGTAACCTATAAACTGCTGGCCAATAATTGTCATTAACTGCATGTAGTTGTGTTAATTATTTTCTAATTGTCTATCTTTCTTATTTCCTTGTCACGAAAGTGATTTTCATTTTGTTTTAAGAATTTTTCGGAGACTGAATTAGAGGACATGGAAGTGGATTGTTTGATAATAAAATGACCGAGCACTATTCGTGTTCGTCATCAATTCTTCTATTAAAGAAGACAGAATGCCCACGAGATTACCTTGCTGATCGTTTCTTTTAACTTGGGTAATTTCACATTTAAGACTTGTTCTCGAATGACTGGTCATGCATCATCTAACAATTACATCTGCCAACATACTCACACACTTGATATAGCCCCATATTTAATTATTTTATATGATGGTGGATCTAAGGTATAACAAAATCTAAATTACAGATTAATCATACAGTCTGTATTATTTCAAACAATGCAAAATCCAGGATGGAATGTAACAATTATTATTTGTGCTTTTAAAAAGAAATTTTACATCACCATTACTGGAACTTTTTTACTCATTGCTATTTTCAAATCACACAAAGCTTTATGTTCTTCACAGTGCTTTGTAAAGTCACTTATTGAGAAACTTTCATTGGAATATTCACGAGAAAGGAAACGTTTTAGCATGGTCTAGCAGTTAGCGCTTTTTTATTTTTTGAAAGATCTTAGCCTTATGAAGGTAACTGAAAAGGAGCCCAATTATAAAATCAGCAAAATTGACCCGTAAACCACCAAAGTAGCTTTTTGTCGAAAGGCCTTCATCAAGCAAGGGTACACATGATTCTTATTTATTAGCAGCATCAGCTGTGTAGAGCAGAATGTGTTATTAGATAGCAATTTCTACTACATTATGAACAATACAGGGAAAATTATCTTTGCAAAAACATCAAAGGTTTTGTTGCACACAACACCGGTATAAATGAGTTATTATTTTTCATACACCACTACACTAGGAATAAATGTTGAAAAGTAACACTATCCGATGAGTACTGTCAAACATCAGTACCAAGGCAACATTTCATTCTTGTGAATGCCGAATTTTATTTCATGGTAATTTTTCCTCAATGACCATCACGCAGAAATGGACAGAGCACCAACCTTGTACTCTTTATTCCAAATGTAAAATTTGAAACAAAATGGTTCCCTTCCTAATGCCGTATCATCTGGACCTAAATCCTACAGAACTGGTCTGGAATCTTGCAAAGAATAAAATCTGTAGTTGTAATACATAAAGGATCTCACTAATGCGAAAAATAATGGTTGGTTGGTCGATTTGGGGGAGAGATCGAACAGCGAGGTCATCTGTCCTGTCGGATTAGTGAAGGATGGGGAAGGAAATCTGCCATGCTCTTTCAAAGGAACCATCCCAGCATTTGCCTGAAGATATATAGAGGAATCACAGAAAACCTAAATCAGGATGGCCAGACATTGGTTTGAACCATCGTCCTCCCGAATGCGAGTCCAGTGTGCTAACCACTGCACCACCTCGCTCAGTGAAAAATAATGACTGATGCTTTTGCTGCCTTGCTTGGTGCAATCCTTTCGGCATACAGCTACTTTGGTTACCTGCATATCAGTTTTGCAGCTTAATGTTAAAGAGTAGCTTTTCAGTTGTCATCAAGGGTGAGTGATTCTTCTTTGAGATATCTCTCCCTCTAAAAATTGTTGGTGGAATTGATCAATGACCTTAAACACTAAGCACTTGCCCATGTGGTCAATAGAACCTTCATCCTTAACCAGTTCACCACAGGAGTAATAGTAGTTTTCATCCAGCCTGCATGTCACACTTTCTGCAAAATAAATATGATGAACTAGGCTGTTTTCAGTGCGATGATGTAACATTTGCATTTTGTAACAGTCCCATTTATATGTGGTGGAAATTTTCATTATTGCTGTACGGCTTACCCCAATTTCCAGTGAGACGTGGCGAGTATGCGCTCTGGACTCTTACTGAATGACTCCAGAGCAATGGTTGATGTTTCATTCACAACTGTTTTTGTTCACCCAGTTTTCCACACTGTGGACAACAGATCATCTGTCTAGGTGGCACTGGTAGAAATAATCTGTAATAATATTGGTGCTCCTCTCTCCAGATATCAGGACATTCTGAATGCATTTGACTTGTGTTAATCCCACCAGTTTTCATGACACATGTAAGGAAGAAATATTACACGTAATTCGAGAAAGGATAAAGCTATGTTCAAATGAAAGGCATAATTGTTTTTCCAGTGTAATTGTCTGATAGGTCACATGACCGCTTTTCCATTTAAAAACTGCACCCGACATGGTTACATCCTAAATGGTCACCATCTTGGTTACGTACCTACGCCATGCAAGACAGCTTCTGGTGTGTGATGAAGTGTTTTGTTTCTCATTGCCCCCTTCCCCCTGCATCTCACACTACCTGACTTTAAATTTCTATTTATTCACCAGTTTTGTTGTAGAAGTGTAGTTCCACACCTATGGGCCACCTTGTATATTGTACAGAATGAACTTCATGTTACAGCAATTTCTATGCATACTTTACAATTTTTACTAATAATTCAAGGGACATAAAACATATACCGAGATTTAGATATGTAACAAATATTGACAACAAGAGTGTCAGTAACAAGTGGAGATGCTTGACCCAGAAGAACCTAATTCATATCCTGATGGTGGATGTTGATCTCATCAGTATTTGACGGGAAAGGGTTGAAGACACTGTAACATACAGTCCCTGATTACTGAACTGTGTATTCTTGGATCTAGGATAAATTCTAAACCTCACCACACTCATGGAATGAGGGCTATTTGCACTCCATTTCTTTAATGCCCATAATTGTCCCCAACAAAAACACACACACACACACACACACACACACACACACACACACACACACACACACACACACACACACACACTATACTGAATTGCAAAATCACTCACCACAGTTATCCACTCAACACATTTGTGCATGTGATATACTATGTACAGGAGGGGGGAGATCTTTTTAGCATGTTCCCAAATACACACATCTTCATGTGTATGTTCTACCTTAATCTAATAACTAGGAATACACCTCAAGCTTAAGTAATGCAATCATCATCCCTGGCATCAGGTGCAGATTTGGTGGGAATCAGTAACTGTATCTGTCATTTGCGGTTAGTTTTTGATGAACACTTTCTGTCATTGCTACATTTCTGACAAACTCAACATCACTAACGTATTAAATTTTAATTTTCCTTCTTGTTGTGACACTGGTTCACTGAATTCAAATGTGGAATAAGTTTTATTTATGATAAAGATTAGTCCAGTTGTTTAATAACATTCATTACCAAATAAAATCCATTTATGTTCAGAGAATTATCAAAGAAGATGTCAGCTGCACCTACTGACATCCACTGTACCAATAGGACTGCATCAGCAGCTGTTACTATGATCTTAGATAAAAGTTTTTATGTTGGGAAGATTGAAGTCAGTACGCACCACATAGTACAATCCAGGGAGTGAAGACATACTGGGTCAAAGAAAGCAATAATTATGCAGTAAAGATGAGGAATTAAACACAGCAATGCAACCAGTTGCTATTACTTACTGTAACAGCTCCGTAAGCTTTCTTTCTCGTTCAAGACAGCTTGACAAATACTTTAGTACCCGTCCACCAACCAGGAAATGCAAGTTGGTTTTATTCTTCTTCCCTTTTTCAAAATATAAAAATTTAATTGCCTGGAATACAAATATTGCTAAATTATTAATGTGGAGTAATAAGAGGGGCATTCAATAAGTAATGAAACAATTTTTTTTTCTGAAAGTGGGCTTGTTTTATTCAGGATTCCAATGTATCATATTATTCCCCGCTCTTTTGGCTACAAAACCCTATTTTTCAATACAATTTCTGTTCAATGTGATGGCCGAATGCCAACCTTACTGGGAGGATTTGCATACCCATGTGCACACCACTGTACTGGTCGACATATGAGCCAATGTCTTGCTGCATCACTAACCTCCCCATCATCCATGTACTGCTTCCCGAAGAGTGTTCATTGGGCCGTACAGATGTAAGTTGGAAGCTGCCAGATACGAGCTGCAGGATAGATGAGAGAAACAGTCCAAAGAAGTTTTGTGGGTGCCTCTACAGTGCACACTTGAGTGAGGCTTCAGCTGTTATGGAGAGGAAGTTAATTAGCATTTTTGTGGTGATGAATGAGCTGAAGTCGTTTCTTCAATTCCTTGAGGTTTGCACAATACACTTCAGAGTTTATCGTTGCACCATGAGGGAGGCTATCAAACAAAATAACCCCTTCAGAGTCCAAGAAAGCTGTCGCCATAACTTTACTGGCTGAGGCTTTGCATGTTTTCTTCGGAGGAGAGGTGGGGATTGGCATCACTCCATGGATTGCTGTTTTGTTTCCAATTCGAAGAGATAAGCCCACACTTGTGACGAGGTTCAACAAAAACTGTCACAATCAGTCTCTTAACTCACAAGCAATTCTGCACAGATGGTCCTTTATTGCTCTTTATAGTCTTATGTTAGAGAGCGAGGAACCCAAAGGAGACACCTTTGAGTACAACAGGTGGATGAGAGTGTCAGCACTACCAACAGAGATGTCCAGATGAGCTGTGAGGTGTTTGTTTGTGACTCATCTATCACCTCAAATGACAGTGTCCGCACATTCCAACACTGCCGGAGTCACAGTTGTGTGTGCAGCCAGCTGGCACACACAAGATTGGACAGGTTTGCATGACCTTGTTGCGATGGTGACAGACACCTCACCCAATGACTCACTGTGCTTTTGTTCACTGCTAGGACTTTCTGTAAGAGCCTATGAATAACTGAGATGTTCTGGTTTTCTACTTCAAGAAACTCAGTGACAGCCCCCTGCCTGAAATACACCTCCATCACAGATGCCATTTTGAAGGCTACATATAGCACTGCCACCGACTGGAACTTTATGGGTCAATAGGGGCTGAAGTGGAAATGTTCCATAATGTCTCACAACAAATTCTGCATTTTCAAGCAAAATTTGCCAAGAAAATAATGTGTTACATTACTTATTGAACACCTCTCATAATTACATCATCATATTCATTATTGAAATAAAGTGATATGGTATGGTACTTCATACCATGGATGTGCACTTGGGAGGGGTCTGACCCAAATCTGTGCTTGCATCATGATTCAGGGAAATCATTTCTTACAATGTCTGAGATGATTCCTTCAAACAGGCCATGCTTAATCTACCCATCACCTACTTCTCATAATTTCGATACTGATAAGATGTTAAACTCCTATACTTGCAATTTCTTAAAATGTTGATTCACGTTCTGGAACGAATGTTTTTTTGAACACGTGTCAAAATTCCTACAGTGCATCTGTTAATGTTAATGTTAATAATAATAATAATAATAATAATAATAATAATAATAATAAAAAGGAAGTCATTTTCCATGTCAGCTGTTAATCTCTGCAAATAAAGGGCCAAACACACAAATTTCACAAAAAGCATTTAAACTACAACAACGTACACTGCTAGTTATTAGCTCTGCCTATACCAGTGTCTTATTTGGCTTTATCAATAGTGTGATTATCTGCAGGGCAAGGGATGGGTGTGCCCACATGTGTGTTCAACATTCTTTTTCCTGATCACTGAGAACTGTGTTGCCTTACAATACAAGCTTCTATGAATGACATAGATGTGATAATTGAATCACGGTGGCAGGACTTTCAGGTGCAAAATTCAGAAAGCTGATTGACTCTTTGCCTGCAAGGAAGACGATCAAAGCAGGGTCTGTCTAAAGATGGTGGCTACCTGGTCTTTCCTCCACTAAGAGGTTTGTGTTCTTGGAAAGGGATCTAAGAAAGGATGCGACGTTAGGTTGGAGGCCACTCTTCAAAGGTAGCCAGGAGTGGGGTAGGATAGGATCATGCATAGTTGTTAGCTTTCAGTTCGGTTTGACTGAAGGAGTTTTAAGTAAAAAATATTTTTTCTGTACAAACAGAGTGAAAGAGATGCTCTCTCGCTCTCTCTCTCTCCCCCTCTAGCATGATGGAATTTGTGCACAGGGCTGAAACCAATGTATTTTTCTGGATTTTGTGTGGTGTTGGGCGAAAGTTTTGGGGGAAGAGGTCAGCAACAGAGGTAGTCACTTGTTGAGGACTCTGAGGCAGCACCCTCCACATAATATCAATCATGCAAAAGCTTGCAATATGTAAGTATCGTGAATCACAAATAGACTTGTTTAATTTTCTCATACCACCAGCCCGTGTACGCAAATGATCAAGGTTTTTAGAATGGGTCAACAGTTGGATTCTCGGCGAACCATCCTGGTGGTTTAAAAGACAGACAATGGACACATGTGGAGGGGGGGGGGGGAGGGGGGTAATTAGGAGTTGAGCGGGCACAGAGAGTTGGTGTTAGGGCTGCTTAGGATGGCATCTGTGCAAAACAAGTGAAGTATATGAGTATGGATCATAAGCCAAGCTTTTTTTTTTTTTTATGAATAACCTTTTAGGTTGGAAAGCAACAGCTAAAAAACTTTCATAACGTAAAGGACAATCAAACAATTTAAAGTCAGAGATGGTAAAATAATCTGTATTAAAATTGAAAGTTCAAATCCATATTAGCTGTTGATTATGTTTTCACTGTATGATGATGATTTCATATTCTGGAGGTGTACTTCAAGTCATATCTGCATACAGAATAAATTTTGTTGTATCTTACTTCTCATAAGAGTAATGCTTAATGGTTTCTATCTCATGCACCAGATTGTTATTTAACACCGAGATCCATTGTGTTACTGCTATTTCCATGGTCCAATGTATGTGTCCTTTTAATTCAGTTTCTAATGGTAGATGTCACGATGTTCATGATGGCGTGGTGCATGCTTGGCTTCACCATATTCAATGTGTAGCTAGCACTGTAACTTTTAGTTCTATTTGACACATGACTATATATTTTAATATGTCGATGGCTCCAAAGGATCGCATGTCTTAATTCTTTGTTTCTCCTGTGGATTTTGATGATAGGTTTCTTCGTTTTCATATTCTACAAACACCGCGAGTGGTATTTTAATTTTCATTACATTCATTCTGAAGTGTTTTGTGTTTATAGGTTTTATTCTGTCACATGTGGATTGTCATGTGCTCTCTAGGCTCATCTTTTGACTGTGTTTTGGAGATGTATTACTGATCACGCATAGTTCGGAGCAAATGCCCGTCTGCCTTTTCATCCAAGGCTTTACTGAGGAGTGACATGTTTTTGCGCGCACTTTCATCTTGATATTCAAGGCACATTAAGTTTCGTTTTGTGAGTACATCGCTCTTCTGTCTACTTCGTTCAGTAGGTTATGTTCACTATTAGTGCTTTTACTTATGTTGTTTTATTCTGTATGTGATATGACCTGAAGATATATCTCCAGGATATGAAACTGGTCATTGTACAGTGAAAACACAATCAACAGCTATTGCAGATTTGGAGTTTCACTCAGTTTCAGTACAGATTATTTTACCATCTACGATTTTAAATTGTTTGATTGTCCTTTACTTTTTTTTGTGTAACTTCAATAGTGCTGTGCCTGTGTACTAGTATTTATTTATTTATTTATTATGAATCAGATTGCTTGAAACTGCGAGCTAGAGACTAATGTGTGTCCTAGTTTCCTATTTAGAATGAACAGTATAAATATCGCAAACATTATTTTAACTACAGGTAGTCAAAATCTTAGTTTTGAAAAAAGTTGGAACTGAAAAGGCCAGAACCACCAAAAACCTGATTTCAGTATTGTACAGACTCAAAATGTGTGCAAAAGTGAAAGTAGTTTTACTAGAAAATTTACTCATACATTATATAAATGTGCAGACTGGCTGCCTGCTTTCTTCTATAAAACAGTGGAAAATCCAGGATGGAATGTAACAATATTACGGAAAGGAAAGTTGCTACTCACCATATAGTGGAGACGACAATGGCTTATTTGTGACTGTCCTGTGATTCAGCATCTCAACTGTATGGTGAGTAGCAACTTTCCTTTTCATAATATTAAAAGCTTTCTTCTGTCACATGTGTCTGGTAACAAATCTTCATGAATGTCCTTTGACCCCTAATGGGTTAACAGACATTAAACACTTAGCTGTTTGAGACAAAAAAGGAAGTTGACTGAAATACACATAAAATATAGCATTGCGTATACTGGGCTTGGAAAAGTTGATATGAGATGTCGGCTGCATACGACATACAGTATGAGAAATAAGAAGCATAATGAAGATGTTCCTAAGAGTAGTTACATTCTTAGCAAGTAGCATATTCTGTGGGAAATTTGAATTTACACTAAGGCAATAATGCAATGGATACTTCACAGAAACTTAGTGTTTCTCAGGATCTGGTGAATCTGATGGCAGTAATGGATTCCACATTCAAGGAACATATCGAAAAAATTAATAATTGTGTATTTTTTGGACATTTAAAAACAATTCAGACTGGGCTGCTGACACACTGTCATCAGTCGATTTATAAAGAAATATCACAAACAGAGTGCGTCACAACTGAAACTTATAAAACGACAGAATGTGAAACATTGTGTCAACACGTATTTATTGTTTGATATGAATTTTTAATTCATAACACCCAAAAATCATACAGTTGCAGGTACAAGTAGTGAGCTGTTCAAAGACCTTGACAAACTAAAGACTGGCAACTTTCCAGAAAAACCGATAGCTCAGAGCTATGATGTAGCTTCAGTTGTGAGTGGTGGGCACAACAGTGTGCAGATAAGTGAAAGCAGTGTACAAAAGAGCAAATTTGTTATGCCCACCAACTCAACCTCATTGAAGAGTGCTGTGCAACACAACAAAAACAATGTAGTATTTTTTTTAGCAATTTGCAGGGACTGTCTACTTTCATCTCAAAGTCAGTAAGAAGTGCTGTCATACTGGATAATGCTATGAAGAATCGTGTCCCAAGAAATGCTGACACAGGATGGAATTTTAAAATGGAATGTGTGGACACCATATATATCTGTACGAATGAAACATATGTGTGCCTTAGGATTATTGAGGATGATGATAGCAATCATCATTCAACAACCAGGAAAGCAGATGGACTTCGGAAACTTTTCATCAACAACCAAGAATTGCTACTTTGGTTTGCATTTTTCAGTAAGGTACTACCGCACTGTGACATTTTGTTAAATCAGCTGCAACACAGAGATGTTAAGACAGTAAAAGCTCTTAAGAATGTCTCATTTCAAGTCAGCAATGCAACTGATGAGAAATTCTCTTGATCTCTATCATCACTGGAACAACAGGAATGGAAACGAAGAGATCCCCAGTGCTAAATGTTTGCATCTTGTAGACTCTTGTAAAACTGTCGCAGAGGAAATCTTTGGCCCTATTACAGCTAAAACTGATGAGCGTTTTGCATTTAGCAATCACTTGTCAGCAGCTATTCCAGCCCAGTTTGTTTCCAAAACACAGGCTGTTATTCCCTGACAAAGAACTTCAGACCACAGTTAAATTATTCAACTTAAATGAAAATGAACTGTGACAGTAACTGATAGTCATGTACAGTAGAAATGATTTCCAAACTGAACAGAGCTTTAACATGTCTGAATTTTATGTACAAATTAGGAACTGTTTCACCAAAGTCAGTGAAACTTCTACGAATTACCTGTGCAATACCTGTGACAACACCAGGAAATGAGAGGCGTTTCATTACAATGAAAAGGATACTTTCACTAAATACACAACAAAGGAAGAGAGATTTAGTGCGTTTGGTATGTGCTGTACAGAAAAAACACTTTCTTCTTTTTTTGGGTTATAGTTTTATGGTGCAAAACAGCTATGGTCATAAGCACCCTTTCTGTGGCTTAGTGAAGGGTAGAAACAGGAATTTAAATCAGCAGCAATGGGAGGAAAACTCAAGGAGAAGGGAAACCAAAACCGAAAGGAAATCTTAGGAGTGCTATTGAATGGGGGTTGTTTTCCCTGGGGCGGGCAGGGGGGGGGAGGGGAGGGGGGGGGGGAAGAAGCTTCAAATGACTGATGTCATCTCACTAACACTAATCAACTCAAGGGTGTGATTGGATGAGCGTGCGTCATCTGTTAAAAGGGACAATATTTCAGGCGACAGCTGTAAATGGGCGTGTAGCGGATTAAAATAGGGGCACTGAAGTAAAAGGTGTCTCACTGTCCACAATTGAGAGCAGTGGGGACAAAGCGGGGGAGGACTGCCACTTAAAAGATGTCAATGGCTAAAAAGACAGTGCCCAATCCAGAGTGTAGTTAAAATTACCTCCTCTCGAAAACGAGGCCAGGAGGAAGGGGTCCAAGCACAGGGAAGAGGTTTTATGTCCTATAATTTATTATCCTGAAGTGCAGACCAATGTGTGTCCCATGAAACAGCAACATGATGATGTAAAACGCTCTGTAGATTGGTAAAGGGAACCATGCGAACAGCGGGCCGAGGAAGAGAGACAGCAGCCTTTGCCGCTTTACCGGCTGCCTCGTTTCCGCATATACCAGCATGCCCTGGGATCCAGAGGAATGCCACAGAGATGCCCCCTAGGTGGAGCATGTGGAGGCAGTCCTGAATCCGGTGGACCAGATGGTGATTGGGATAAAGAGCTTGGAGATTGAGAAGAGAACTGAGCGAATCCGAGTATATAATATATCGTATCCGTTGATGGCAACGGATGTATTGGACAGCCTGGAGAACAGCATAAAGCTCTGCAGTAAAAGGCAAACACTGGTTAGGAACCCAAAATCTAAGAGGGGTGTGGTCAATAATATAGGCACTCCCGACACCAAAGATGGTCTCACAGCCATCTGTAAATAAATGTGGCATCCTCCATTTGTAAGCATAGAGCAGCAAATGCCCGACAAACTATAGGGGGGATACTATCTTTGGGAAGCTGACAAAGGTCACTGAGAAAGCAGGTCCGGGGGCAAAGCCAAGGTGGTGTCATGCCACCATTTGTCAAAGTTTTAGGAAATTGGAAGGAAAGAGAATGTAGCAGTTGACAGAAGCAGACTCCCAGTGGTAGTAGAGAGTAAGGGCTGCCTGCATACACTAAATCCAAGGAGGCGTTGCGATATAGGTGGAGGTGCACCACTCGGTCCACTCCCCAAGAGGTACCATTCAGAACACTGAGGGTATTGAGGGATCGCAGACAGCGAGCTGAAAGATATGAAACCTGGGAAGACTAGCACAGTTTTCTGTCAAACTTAAGTCCCAACAATTTGGCGATGTACATGAATGGAACGTCAACAGGGTCTAGATGTAGGTAAGGTGGATAAAACTGTACGACACCAAAAATTTACACAGATGGTCTTACTGGGAGAAAATCGGATGCCGGTTTCGATGATCCCTGAGTGGAGGTGATCGAGACATCACGTTCAAGAAGGCTAGTCTGTCGAGACCTGTAGCAGATTGCAAAATCATCGATAAAGAGGGAGGCCGAGACATCGGAAAGGAGAAAATCCACAACTGGATTAATGGCAAACAGTACAACACTTAGCACAGAGTCCTGGGGCATGCCATTTTCTTGGAAGAAAGTACATGATAGAGCAGTGTTCACCCACACCTTAAATGTGTGCTCTGTCATAAATTCACAGATGAAAAGGGGTAGCCGACCTCGAAAGCCCCAAGAGAACAGTGTGTTGAGGATGCCTGTCCTCCAAAAGGTATCATATGCCCTCTCCAGATCAAAAAATGTAGCTACTGTCTGGCGTTTCCTGAGAAAATTGTTCATGATACAAGTGGAGAGAGCAACAAGATGGTCAACAGTGGAACAATGCTTGCGGAAACTGACTTTGGACAGTTGCTAAAAGGTTTTGTGACTCCAGCCACCAGCCGAAACGGCAATTTACCATACACTCAAGAACCTCAAACACTACCCGTGAGAGAGATTGGGTGATAGCTGGAGGGGAGATGTTTGTCCTTTTTAGGTCTCGGAACAGGAATGACGACAGCTTCCCACCATCTTCTGGAAAAGGTACTGTTGACCCAGGGTCAATTACAAAGGCGGAGGAGGTAGCACAGAGTAGGGTACAATAGATGCAGCAACATTTGGACATGGATACCATCCGATCCAGGAACAGAGGAGCGAGAAGAGGAGAGTGCATGTCAAAGTTCCTGCACAGAAAAAACGGCATTATAGCTTTCGCGATTTTGAGAGGAAAAAGCAAGATGTCACTCTTCCGCAATCTGTTTCTTTGGGAGAAAGGCTGATGGGTAATTACAAGAGCTCGAAATCTCAGCAGAGTGTCAACCCAAGATTGCGACTGGGTCCACTACGGTATCCTGCGCAACAGTTAGCTCAAAGGTTGGAGAAAGACTGTACATGCCGGGTATCTGCAGGATTCAACTTCAACCAACTGATGAGGCAGTGAAGGTATTAAAGGAGCTGGTAAAGAAATCCCAGCTTGCCTTCTTGCTATCGCATATGATGCAATAGCATCGTGCACATAATTGCTTACAGTGGATACGGTTGACCAGTGTAGGATGATGGGGGGAAAACGCGAAGAGCATGTCTCCGCTCATGTACTGCATCACGGCACACCTCGTTCCACCAAGGAACTGGGAGGCACCAGTGCAAAAGAGAGCTATGAGGTATTGAACATTCCGCACAGTAAGAGTAACTTCCGTAACATGAGTGACCTGATCGTCGATGCTAGGAAATTGACAGTCATCACATTTTGCTAGAAAGGAGAAACTGTCCAATTGGCTTGGGAAAACTTCCAGCATCTTGGGCGCTTAGGTGGCAGTTGTGGCTGTAATCGATGGACACATGGAAAACGTGTCACTCAAATGAGTATCAGCAAGAGTAAACCATTCAAAGTGCTGAGCTAGCCTAACAGTACTGACCAAATGGTCCGAATGAGAGCAGGTCGACATGGAGGCACACAAAAATGTAGGTTCCCCAGTGTTGAGGCAAACTACTTGGTGGAAGAGGTAAATCAACAGGGATTCTCTCTGACAAGGACACGGAGATCCCCAATGTGGGTGGTGAGCATTGAAGTCTCCAACCAGCAAATGGGGGAGGGGGTGGGGGGACTTTTTTGTTTTAATTTTGCTACACAGGAAATTAATCTACTTACTGTACACAGCATACATTAATTACAAATACTTTGTTGTTACTCAGTAGTTCACTGACACTAAATGGCAAAACCTCTACAGACAATGTTCTTTACAGGTTATACTCTTCAACAAGCTTTTAATCAGTTAAGCAAATGTAACTTTACACTTAATTGTTCTTCAAAAATAATGATATATTTGCATAAGGAGAAACAATTTTTCTACTTCACACCTGTGGCTGACAAAGCAACAGTTAAGACACAACTCCATATTGTACTTACTTTGAAGCAGGTGCTTTTACAGATGAACTACACCTATACTGTCATCAGGAATAAAGAAGAATAGTGTCTAATGTACATGTTTCTACAATCATAATTAAACCTTAACCACATAATCAGAAATTCTGGCATGGCTATACAAGAAAAACATATGTAGCTTTCAAACAGCTGTTTTCCTTACTTCCGGAAGGCGTTCGATACAGTTCCGCACTGTCGCCTGATAAACAAAGTAAGAGCCTACGGAATATCAGACCAGCTGTGTGGCTGGATTGAAGAGTTTTTAGCAAACCGAACACAGCATGTTGTTATCAATGGGGAGACGTCTACAGACGTCCTGGCGTGCCACAGAGGAGTGTTATGGGACCATTGCTTTTCACAATAGATATAAATGACCTAGTAGATAGTGTCTGAAGTTCCATGCGGCTTTTCGCGGATGATGCTGTAGTATACAGAGAAGTTGCAGCATTACAAAATTGTAGCGAAATGCAGGAAGATCTGCAGCGCATAGGCACTTGGTGCAGGGAGTGGCAACTGACCCTTAACATAGACAAATGTAATGTATTGCGAATACATAGAAAGAAGGAGCCTTTATTGTATGATTATATGATAGCGGAACAAACACTGGTAGCAGTTACTTCTGTAGAATATCTGGGAGTATGCATGCGGAACGATTTGAAGTGGAATGATCATATAAAATTAATTGTTGGTAAGGCTGGTGCCAGGTTGAGATTCATTGGGAGAGTCCTTAGAAAATGTAGTCCATCAACAAAGGAGGAGGCTTACAAAACACTCGTTCGACCTATGCTTGAGTATTGCTCATCAGTGTGGGATCCGTACCAGATCGGGTTGTCGGAGGAGATAGAGAAGATCCAAAGAAGAGCGGCGCGTTTCGTCACAGGGTTATTTGGTAACCGTGATAGCGTTACGGAGATGTTTAGCAAACTCGAGTGGCAGACTCTGCAAGGAAGGCGCTCTGCATCGCGGTGTAGGTTGCTGCCAGGTTTCGAGAGGGTGCGTTTCTGGATGAGGTATCGAATATATTGCTTCCCCCTACTTATACCTCCCGAGGAGATCACAAATGTAAAATTAGAGAGATTCGAGCGCGTACGGAGGCTTTCAGACAGTCTTTCTTCCCACGAACCATACGCGACTGGAACAGAAAAGGGAGGTAATGACCGTGGCACGTAAAGTGCCCTCCGCCACACACCGTGGGGTGGCTTGCGGAGTATAAATGTAGATGTAGATGTAGAAGCATGACAGCTATGGGATACACAGTGTGTTGTGATAAAATTTTTGCAGATTTCATTTATGGGTATCCACAGAAACTTATCCAAGAGGAGCCAGTAGTCCGAAATTGTCATTTCTTTATGTAACTCATTCTTTGAGTGAGAATGTGTAATGCTCCAAGAATAAAATTTGGCACGATATACACAAACTTTACTGTATCTCAAACGATTGATAGTTACTAATTCAATACATATATATTTTGAAATGTGGGTTACTCTGACCCCTAAATGGTAAGCCTATTTCCATTGGATTGTCTAAAATAGATCATTTATACTAGCTAAGTAAGTATGTAGGTCACCTCTTAGTTTAACAGTCTGAAATGACAGTGTGTGCAATGAGTAAAGAAATAAAGGTAGAAAATGCTCACTGAAGATATGTTTATTGAAATACTCACGATATGTTCACAATGACCATTAAATATCTCCAACAGAAAAAAAAGAGTGATTGCAATAACCCTTTTGGAAAAATAACAAACTGTGATGCCATCTTTAACGCTGCTTACTTACTATACTTTAAACCCGCCTGGTTGGCCATGCAATCCAACGCACTGCTTTCCGGGTGGGAAGGCATGCCGGTCCCCAGCACGAATCCACCCGGCAGATTTGTGTCGAGGTCCAGAGTGCCGGTCAGTTTGTGGATGGTTTTTAAGGTGGTTTCCCACCTGCCTCAATAAATGCAGGCTGCTTCCCCTTATTCTGCCTCAGTTACCGTATTTACTTGAATCTAAGCCGCACTTTTTTTCCGGTTTTTGTAATCCAAAAAACCGCCTGCGGCTTAGAATCGAGTGCAAAGCAAGCGGAAGTTCTGAAAAATGTTGGTAGGTGCCGCAACGACTAACTTCTGCCGTCGAATATATGTAGCGCTACACAAGCATGCTTTGTGGGCATAAAGATAAATACTGGCGCAAAAACCTCTGCATCGGTAAATAAATTAAAAAAAAAAAAAGGTAGAAGACGAGCTTTTTTTTTTTTCTCCGCCTCGAGTTTCGACCACTGCATTTTCATACATTATCCAACGAAGTAAATACAAATTCTGTATTGTTCATCTTCGAATGTAGCAGAATTTCAATGTACTACGAAAATCCGACTGGCAAGACTGTTAGGGATGTTTGTCAATATGGCCAACTCTACGTTCCGAGTTTTTTCCTACCTGTGAGAAGAGATGGTTGCTAATAGGAACCTGATGAAATGTGAATCACATGCACTATTCTCTTCACCATAAGAATAATACGAATATAAACATTTTGCCATGTATTCTTTCGTGTTTGCTGCTATCTCATTTAAATCCTGTCTGCCTAATAAACTACGAAACTAGAGTGAGACAACAGCAAACGCGGAATAATATACGTATCGTGTCATGTTTATATTCGTATGCCTAATAGTGATACAGTCAGAAATGAAGCACGGCAACTGACTAGATTTTAAATGTAAGATGACTAATTTCTGTGCAGAATTTGATGTAATAAAGAAGCGGCCGCAAAGATTTTCAAACAGAGACAATTTTTCGCTAAACTCTCGTTCAGAACATGTTCTATCATACGCAGTCTATTATTTGGTTCTTGTTGATCATTATCAAAGAAAGCAGCAGTGTAAGTAACAACAAATAGCAGTCTCTTGCCATTGTTTCGCTAATGAGACGATTCCTCTTTTTTTTAAGCGGCGGTAGCGCGCACAAAAGCAAGTTATGCCGCGAGCGGCGACAGGCCGTAAACACGCACTATCAAAATGCGACAAACAATGCATGACACAGTACAGTAATGCATTTTCAGCTTAGAGTGGCAAACACCTATAACAAAGAAAACGGCACTTATCAGATCAAAGCAAAATAAGCAATCGATTCAAACCAGACGAAGCACGTGAAAAAGGAAAGGGTACCCGTATAAATACGGACGGAGCGCCTGACGCATAGCAATGGCTACCTGGTAAAGCTTAACTGGTAAGCTTACGACTCTAACCAAACTACTGTAGCTGTATCGTCTTTCATTCGACCTAAATTGTGTCTCATATTACAATGGACCAACTTTGTTTCGATTTGGAGGTACGGCCTAAAACTTTTCTCTCCCCTTGAATTTCGAGTCTCAAATTTCAGGTGCGGCTTAGATTCGGGAATTTTTTTTTTTTCCTTTATTTGGAGTCTCATTTTTCAGGTGCAGCTTAGAGTAAATACGGTACACCAGTCGGCAATTGCTGTGCAAACACTTTCTCCACGTACGTGTACACCATAATTACTCTACCACGCAAACATTGTGGTTACACTCATCTGGTGCGAGACGTTCCCGGGAAGGAGGGGTCATCCATTAGGGGCTGAACCACACAATAACCTGGGGTTTGGTGTGGGTCGGCGGTGGGGTGAAAGGACTGCTGTAGCCTGTTGTGGAGTTGTGTACCACTGAGGGCTACAGCGGGGACGAAGCCTCTCCGTCATTTCTAGGTCCTCAATTCCATACTATACTATACTTTACTTTACTTTATGTCCGATTATTTTATGACATTATGTTGGCTGGTATAATTAGCTGAACAAATATTTTTTGAAAATTAGTGTTTCTTTTTTAGTTATCTGGGTAAAATGTAGCTCAGTCAGCTTTTGGAGCTCCTAAAGCAACCCTTAATTAGCCAGCAGAAATGACTTAACAGAACGGGACTGAACTAAGATAGCTAAACCTCCCCAGTTTGACTTGTTATTTTGGACTACACACTTCTTAACTAATGTAGCTGTGTATTCTGCTCTGTACCACCACAGAGAGAATAATTTTAGGTCTCAAATCTTTGAGAAAAGATTTTTTTTACCCTGAAATTTCATATTTTTCTCCTAAATAAAACGTAAAATACTGCAGTGATTACATTGCCCTAAAGAGGCGGTGGTCCCACTGTGAGAATTAGGTGCAGATTTCAGTCAGTGTAGTGCAGCCAATGCTTATTTTATGCTGGGAACTAGTACCGGGATGCATTGCCGGAGTGTTTGAATGATCCCTTTCTTTGTCCTGGTAAGAGCTGAGTGAAAAAAGCAACAGACAAAAGATCAGGGATACTATTTTGGCAATGTTTTGCAAATGTTTTCATTCACCCTGACTGCAAGATACTGCCAAAATGACTTCTAGGGAAAAGGAATCCAAAATGACTTCTATGGAAAAGGAACGGTGTAGTTTCTCATAAGCATCGTGAGAATCAAGTAAGTCAATGGCATATGGCAATTGCTAAAGCTATTTTCTGTTGCATTCTGCAATGCAAAGTCTGTCATTCAGTGTAGGAAACTCACAGAAAAAAGGTTTCTAGAAATTTTTGAGAATTCAGTGTTGTATAAAACTTTTATTTCAACATTCCCCACACCTTTCCAGTAACCTTGTTTCGCATCAGAGCAAGAAGACTACTAAGAGTAGTAAGGTAACTGTATCTCAGTGTCAGGCATATGCTCAGAAGAAAGACCAGTAACATGATATTCCTCTGTTAGTACCCTCCATTATAACATTCAGACTGCCAAGGATGATGTAAGCCATGTTTCAGGCCAACAATATAAAAATTAAAAAGTGGATGTACATACGTTTTCCAGACTGCAGACGATTTGGTTGACTGAACACTAATTTAGTGTAAAACACTAAATTTCTAGCAGCCAGAATGAAAAGCTGTGAGTATTACACGAGCTCTTCACCTGGGAGTCAGCAACCTACAGCTAAGTTTGATCAAGTGAGAACTGCAGAATTAAATATCACAAGGAATCTCTCAAGGATGTATAGCCCCTCTGTCTCTATTCTCGTCACATTTTTAAAAAACCCTTATGTTATATCAGCTTGGTATTACAGTCAACGTAACTGCAAAGAATAACATCAAACATGCTAGGGGCACATTGAGTTTCCAGGACACAGCTGATTAAGTACCCCAGGAGCTGCAAGAATTAAAATGCATCCACAACATTAACAAATTGAAAAATGTGCTACAGATGTTTGGCAAAGGCAGCTAGCATGTGAAGAAGAAGAAGAAGAAGAAGAAGAAGAAGAAGAAGAAGAAGAAGAAGGAGGAGGAGTAAAACATTTCTGCTGACACTGCAAACATTTAAACAGTAATCGTGTTCAACTGGAGTCTGGTTTTATAAATTAACAAGTATGAATGCATAAACAAGAAACACAGCAATGTGATCATGTCACCCACACCAGTCTGACTGACACCAATGCAATGTGTAGTTATGTATTTATATTAAAAATTAAAAAAAAAAACCAAGCAGAAAAAACTACAAGGTAAAGTGTACATTACACTACTATCATCCAGCATGCTCCAACAAAATGTGAAAATAGATATATCTAGGATAGTAGTTAGTGAACTGTGAACCGTACATATATATTCCTTCAAATCAAAAACAGATAAATACTGACCTGTAACTGACTAAGATTGCTGACATGTGTACCACAACACATATTGTTGTCCACTCCTTCAATTGAGATCACACGCACATCACCTTCATGATCCTTTGGGAGCCCACGAGTATGTGCCTGATGAATGTAAAAATATTTTTAAAATTTAACATAATGGTATGACATAACTTAAGATAAATTTATAAAACTATATTTCTGGTTGAAAACGAACACACGTAAGTTACAGGTTTATTTGGCTTTGTGATTAAGTTCTTGTCAAAAATCTAAAAGGACGATTGAATAATCATTTCCTCAGTTGCTCTGTTACTAATATTCTAATTACGGTAAACAATCATGAAGTTCAAGGTGAGTAAGAATTAGAGAGAAAATGGTGGAAGAATGGAATAAGAAAAAGGCACGATGATGTAGCTCTACTGAAACAACAAATTTATGTATACAGTACACCAAATTTTTCTCAAGTTCTCAGTCTTTGAGATATAAAGGATGGTATTGATCTTTTCACATTTTCCTGTCTATTAGGTCTGTTTTGTTATAGCTTTGAACTGATTTTATTCAAGTGCTGATGGATCACAAAAACCTGCACATTCCAGAGAATTACTTTTGCAGTAAATGATGTGTCTTCAGTCCAAATACTCGTTTGATGCACCTCTCCAACAATCCTGTGCAAGCCTTATCTCTACATAACTACTACAACCGACATTCCTTTGAACTTTTTTACTGTATTCATTTCCAGATCTCCCTCTACAGCTTTCACCCCTCACAACTGCCTCCATTACCAAACTGAGCTATTCCTTAATACCTTATTTGAATCCTTGATACCACATTTCAGTAGGTGTCCTATCAACTGATCACTGTTAGTCAAATTGTGCCATAAATTCCCAATTCGATTCACTGCCTCAGTAGTTATTCAGTATACCCATTTAATTGTCAGCTTCCTTTTGTAGTACTACAATACAAAAGCTTCAATTCTCTTCTTATTTGAACTGCTTATCATCCATGCTCCCCTTCCATACAAGGCTACACTCCAAGCAGTTATCCCCAGAAAGAGACTCCCTATCAATTTGATATTAGAGGTTGACAACTTTCTCTTTTTCACAAACTTTTCTTGCTGTTGCCTGTCTGTATTTTATATCTCCTCTACTTCAGCAAACTTAAGTTATTTTGCTGCCCAAATAGTTAAACTTATCTACTGCTTTTAGTGTTTCACTGAGTAATCTAAATTTCTCAACATCACTTGGTTTAATTCAACTATATTCCAGTACTCTCTTTTTAATTTTGTTGCTGTCCATTACTCTTATAACCTTTTTCCAAGATGCTACCCATACTGTCAACTGCTCTTCCAAGTTCTTAGTCATCTCACAGAATTAAATGGCATCTGCAAACTGATTCTTATTTCTTTTCCCTGAGCTTTTAATTCAGTTTTCTAATTTCTCCTTGGTTTCTTTTACTGATCACTTAATGTATACTGAATAACATTGGGGCCAGAGTACAAATCTGTCTCACTCCCTTCTAAACCACTGCTTTCCTTTCATGCCCTTGACTCTTAATTATAATTTGGTTTTGGTACAAGTTGTAAATAACCTTATGCTCTATTTTATGCCTGCTACCTTCAAAATTTCAAAGTGTGTAGTCCAGTCAACTATGTCAAATGCTTTCTCTAAATCTACAAGTGCTATAAATGTTTCTCTGCCTTTCTTCAGTCTATCTTCTAAGATAAGATGTAAGATTGCATCACATGTGCCTAAATTTCTCTAGAACCCAAATTTATTTCCTAAGATCACCTTCTACCCGTTTTTCCATTCTTCTGTAAATACTTCATATCAACATTTTGTAACCATATATTATTAAACTGATGCTTCAGTGATATTCACACCTTTCAACACCTGCCTTCCTAGGAATTTAAATTATTACATGCTTCTTGAGGCCCGAAGGCATTTTCCCTGCCTTATATATCTTGCACACCAGCTGGAATAGCTTTGTCATGACTGGCTGTCTCAAGGATTTCAATAATTCTTTGGGAATGTTGTCTACTCCAGGGACCTTGTTTCCATTGATGTTTTTCAGTACTCTGTTAATTTGTTCATGGAGCATCATATCTCTTATTCCATCCTTATTCCATCTTCAATTACTTCGTCTTCTCTTTCTATAATATTGTCTTCATATTTGTTTCCGTTAGACACACTATATATTCCTTCGACCTTTAAGTTCTCCCTTTTTTGCTTAGTTCTGGATTTCCATTTGAACTCTAGATATTCATATGGCTCTTGCTCTTACCTCCAGATGCATTTTTAATTCTCCCATTGGCAGCATCTATCTTCCCCTACTCACAAGTTTCTAGCCTTACATCTGTTCTGTAAGTATTTTTGCTTAGCTATTTTTATTTTCTGTCAGTATCATTTTATAAATGACTATATTTCCTTTCTCCTGCTTCTTTTGTTGCATCCTCTCCCCCCCCCCCCCCCTTTTCATCAACTAAAGTCAGTATCTCTTGTGCTACCCAAGGACTTCCAATAGGCCTTGTCTTTTTACTCATTTGAGCCTCTGCTTCTTCACCATTTCCTTTCTCAAAGCCTTCCATTTGTCTTCTATTGTAATCTTTTCCCCCTGTTGCGGCCTGATAGTTTCTAACATTACTTCTAAAGCTTGAAAAACCTCTGGCTCTATCAACTTATTCCAATCATATATCCTGAAATTCTTACCATTAACCAATTTCTTCAGTTTTCATTTGCAGCTCATAACCGATACATTATGGGCAGAGTACACAACTACCCCTGGAAATGACTTTCAGTTTAAAATCTGACATGAAGATCTATATTACCATTACATAAGGAGCAAAACTAAGCAGATGGAAAAAAAGCAAGCAAACTATTTCTTATTTCAAAAGTAATACCATAACTTGATATACACTGAAGAGCCAAAGAAACTGGTGTGGGCATGCATATTCAGATACAGAGATATGTAAACAGGCAGGAAATGCCTATCTAAAACAACCAGTGTCTGGCGCAGTTGTTAGGTTGGTTACTGCTGCTACAATGGCAAGTTACCAAGATTTAAATGAGTTTGAACGTGGTGTTATAGCCAGTGCATGAGTGATGGGGCACAGCATCTCAGAGGTATCAATGAACTGGGGATTTACCCATATGACCATTTCACCAGTGTACCATGAATATCAGGAATCCGATAAAACATCAAATCTCCGACGTTGTTTGGCCGGAAAAAGATCCTGTAAGAACGGGACCAACGACAACTGAAGAGAATCGTTCAATGTGATAGAAGTGCAACCCTTCCGCAAATTGCTGCAGATTTCAATGCTGGGCCATCAACAAGTGTCAGCATGCGAACTATTCAACAAAATGTCAAAGGCCCAGTTGTCTACCCTTGATGACTCCACAACACAAAGCTTTACGCCTCGCATAGGCCCGTCAATATTGATATTGGACTGTTGACGACTGGAAACATGTTGCCTGGTTGGACGAATCCTCAAATTGTATCAAGCAGATGGACTCGTACAGGTGTGGAAACAGCCTCATGAATCTATGGACCCTGGATGTCAGCAGGGGACTGTTCAAGCTAGTGGAGTTCTAATGGTGTGGGGAATGTGCAGTTGGAGTGATATGGGACCCCTGATATGTTTAGAGATGACTGACAGGTGACACGTGCATATCAATCCTGTCTGATCACCAGCATCCATTCATGTCCATTGTGCATTACAACAGACTTGGGCAATTCCAGCAGGACTATGCAACATCTTACGCATCCAGAATTGCTACAGCGTGGCTCCAGGAACACTCTTCTGAGTTTAAATACTTCCGCTGGCTACTACACTCCCCAAACACGAACATTACTGAACACATCTGGGATAACTTGCAATGTGCTGTTCAGAAGACATCTCCACCGCCTCGTACTCTTATGGATTTATGGACAGCGCTGCAGTATTTATGGTGTCAATTTCCTCCAGCACTACTTCAGACATTAGTCTGAGTCCACACCACATCTTCTTGTGGCAGTTTAGCATGCTTGTTAGGGCCCTACACGATATTAGGGAGATGTACCAGTTTCTTTGGCTCTTCAGTGTATTATTCCACTGTGAGAGAAGACCATCAATGCCTTTACGGAAAATGCTTGTGGCTGCCTCTGGAGCCCCAAGATTACTCAGGCATGCACCTCTTTGTCCGCAGCAAACTGACAGCCACGAATGTTTCTTAAGGGCTCCAAAAACTTGGAAATCTAATGAGCAGAGATCGGGACTTTATGGAAGATGTTAAGGGCTACCCAGTGAAAATTCTGCTGCATAATCTAAATCTCGGCAACATGTGGGTGGGCATTACCCTGCAACAGAATGTCATCTTTTATCGACATTCCTGGGTGTTTGGACTTTATGATGTGTCTAAATTTTTGCAACGTGTCTACATGCACACTTTGCAAAAACTGAAGTAAATCATCAATTCCAAGTACCCAGGAATGCTGACTGTTGCCAAGGTTGTTTCGATTATGTTTCAGAACTTCTGCTGGCAAGCCCTCACACATTCTCCATACAATTCCAATCTCTCCCCATGTGATTTCCAAGATTTTGGAGCACTGAAGAAAGACATTCATGGCCGTCGATTCGTTTCAGATGAAGAGGTGCATGCCTGGGGACAATAACGGTTCCTTAGGCAACGACAAACCTTTTTCCACGAATGCACTCACTGACCTATCTGACTGTGGGATAAATATATTAACAGTTATGGCAATTACTTTTGAAATAATAAACAGTTTACTTATTTTTTTACATGTGCCTTGTTTTTATTTGACTGCCTCTTATACAATTGATCTGAAACTGTCTGGTGTTCCCATGTATTCCTTTATTTAATTATACTCCCTTTGTCAGTATAGTTCCAGGACAGGTTTTTTGAGTTCGCAATACTAAAAAGGAAAAAATGTTTTTTATGTTACCTGATGTGTGTGTGACCTTAAAATGACCTTGCCCATGTTTCCATGCAAACTCGCTAAATGGCAGGGCTGTCCTACGCAACAAACTGTTTGGGTTCTTGGTGTATCAGTTACGGACTTCAAGTAAAAAAAAAAATGAGTGGTGGTGGCCCTCAACTACATACCCTTCCCCCTCAGAGTTGAAATATTAAAAGTTTTGGCTGGTTTCATTGTCTGGGGGCTGGAATATGTAGTTGCCTCATTACCAGCCAAATACTGCTGAGTCTACAGCATACAATATGACTATGCATGTGAATCGAATGGTCTAAGGTTTCTATCGCTTGGCAATTGTTAATTTTGAACATGACATACACTTTTATAAATGAAAGATTGCAATCAAATAAAAGCTGCAGGTACTATTTTGATGACTTTAAATGATGAGTACGATAGTAGAAGTACTTTTGAGAATGCAGTATATTTCTGCAAAACACTTATTGGTGTCGATGGTCCAGTAATTAAATAAAACATAAGTTGAATAACAGGGAAACAATAGATTCCTACTGCACGAAATTAAATATGAACGACAACATAGCTCGCGAGATATTCATTTCTAAACGCATGCTACATCTTCACTGCGGAAACCATGGTGATCTCATAAGTTCATAAGTCGGTGCTACAAAATATTTCTATCTCCCGCACCCATGTGCAAACTGCTCCAATGTTCAAGTCATTCCGCGACTGTGCGTGCGGTGTGCCGTACTGTCCGAGACTCTCCATCCAGCACCTCCCGTGTCCTGTGCCGTACTCTTCTCCCGCTTCCATCCAGTCTCCCCATTCATGAGCGCTGTGATTGGCTGGAGCGCTCGTGCCATATCTTCAAGCCAACGCACCCACACAAATATAATGAAACACTTCTGAAATACTGGATTTACATTTAAATGACTTGAAATTAAATACATATTCCAACGGCTGGACCATAAACACACTAACATACATGATCAAATACAAAAACAAATTAAATAAACATATATCAAAGGAATAGCAACAAAAGATAGGCCAGTAGCCTAATGTCTCTGTGCTTTATGAAACACAGTAAATATTTAACCAATTTCTTCATAAATAGTATATATGAGATATAAACAAAGACATAGATGAATAAATATATTTATAAGCTTGCTGCTACTGTTTTTTCGTGTAGCTGTGGAGTATTTATGGCCTGACGCGATTGATAGTAATCAGCCACTTTGACCTCCAATAACTCTTGTTACATGCCTGTAATTTATACCACAACTCGCCCGTTACCTCACATAGTTATGGTAACACAATGGATGCTGATGTGAACAAAAAGTGAACATTAAGTTCTACGTTAAGCTCAGGAAAACCCCTAGTGAAATGTGGGTAACGATTAAGCAAGCATATTCAGGTGAGGCAAAAAGAAGTTGTGTTTTTGAGTGGCACACCAGGTTTCGTGAATGCAGAGAATAACTGCAAGACAATCCCAGAGCAGTTATTGAAAAACGACCATCACGTAACTGTGTGTGCAGTATCAGAAGAACTTACTCTGAACTGTAATGGGAGTAGTAAGATTTCATGTGAACATTTAGAGAAATGGAAACTTAATGCAAAACTCATCCCTCGCACACTAACAGACGGACAGAAAGAGGAAAGATGAAGAGTTTCTGCTGAACTACTGGACAGAGTCAGACGTGATCCCACATATCTGTCAAAGATTACTGCTGGGGATGAAAGTTGGTGCTACGACTATCACCCTCACATGAAGCATTAAAGTGCTGAATGACAGAGTCCCGGATCACCAGCCTCAAAAAAAGTCAAATGACAACCTTTGAGAATAAAGACAGTGTTGATTGCATTCTTTGATAGTAAAGGATTACTTTACCACGAGTACGTTCCTCCAAGTCAAACAATGAACCAAACTCTTTACATTTAAATCTTGAAATGTTTGCGACAAGCAATTTGATGTCACTGCCCTGATTTGTGGCATTTTCAGGACTGGTTTTTACTGCATGACAATGCACGACCCCATACTGATTTAACTGTTACGAGTGTCTGGCCAGACACTGTGTTACTGCCATCCCACATCCACCACATTTACCCGACCTCTCACCCTTTGGTGTTTTTCTTCTTTTTGCGAGTGAAAAGGCGACTGAAAGAAAAGCTTCATAAAGAAACTGCACACATCCAACGGACTGTGACAAGTGAGCTTACATCACAGTTGAAAATTTCCCTGTTTTCTGCCAAGACCTTGAGAAACGTTGGCGAAGTGTCCAGTTAGCCAAGGGGGCTACTTCGATAGAAGCTAGGATTATGACTGGGTAAGTGCAATTTTCTAAAAAACTGTCCTGGAACTTTTCTGATAAAGGGAGTAGTTTTAATCTCTCTTGTCATCTGAGGAGCTAGTTGGAATATAAGCGTGTACTACTATGATATGGGTGTTGGCTTCCTATCTATTGTAGCTGCAATAATTCGTTCACGATGGTGTTCATGGTAGCTTGGTCCAAGAACAAAAAGAGAAGCATAAGAGCTGGGATAAATTCCAGTTTGGTGACAATCAGCAGCAAGCCTATTTAGCAGAAGAACAACTTGGACCCAATGTCATGGAGAAATGACAGTCATACATACAGAATATTTTGGTCCTATGGCATATTGTGAATCTCAACATCTTAAAAGCCGACAAAATCTCCCATTTGATAAAAGGAGTCAACAACATGTGCCAAGCTCTTCTGGTAAATGATGTCATGACAGGAATTCATCAATTGCTGCCAGAAAATTGAGAAAATGCCACAAAAGAGTCAGACAAAAGAGGTACAACTGACTGCCGAATGTGGTCCCTGTGGCGCATCTCCACCACCAGCCGAAATCACTGGGAAGAATGGACTCTGCCAACTCTGACTTATATTGCAGGCATCAAAGTATAACTCAGCACACAACCAATGCAAGTACAACAAATTCCTACATCAAGTAGATGCCCTGTAGAAGAACACACATCTTAAGGCCAGAGGACAACTGGCCAATGTGTTTCCACTGGGGATGTCCTGGACACGTTGTATGCTACAGTAGATAAAGAGGAGAGAGAGAGAGAGAGAGAGAGAGAGAGAGAGAGAGAGAGAGAGAGTTCTGACAACTACAATGCTGCCACATGGCAATGATAACAGTTTTATTCATGTCAGTCAGCTGTAGATGATAAAAGTCAACCTGTGGGACAAAGCTGATCACTGTACCCTGGACGATATCACTTCCCCTTGCCATAGTCCTTCCCTGTCATCGGCAGAGATACCAAACGTCCACCTAGTCACCAACTTCTACATCTGCATCTACATGGATACTATGCAAATCACATTTAAGTGCCTGGCAGAGGGTTCATCAAACCACCTTCACAATTCTCCATTACTCCAATTTCGTATAGTGCGCGGACAGAACGAACACCTATATCTTTTCATACGCGGTCAGATTTCCCTTATTTTATCATTCTGATCGTTTCTCCCTATGTAGGTTGGTGTCAACAAAATATTTTCGCATTTGGACGAGAAAGTTAGTAATTAGAATTTCGTGATAAAATTCCACTGCAACAAAAAACACCTTTCTTTTAATGATGTCCAGCCTAAATCCTGTATCATTTCACTGACACGCTCTCCCATATTTAGTGATAATACAAAACGTGCTGCCCTTCTTTGAACTTTTTCAACACACTCCATCAGTCCTATCTGGTAAGGATCCCTCACCACACAGCAATATTCTAAAAGAGGACGGACAAGCGTAGTAGATTTGTTACATTTTCTAAGTGTCCTGCCAATAAAATGCAATCTTTGGTTAGCCTTCCTCACAACATTTTCTGTGTGTTCTTTCCAATTTATGTTGTTCTAGCACTCATGTGGATGACCTCACACTTTTTGTTATTTATGATCAACTGCCAATTTTCGCACCATTCAGATAACGTTTCTAAATCATTTTGCAATTTGTTTTGACCTTCTGATGACTTTATTAGTCGATAAACGACAGCATCATCTGCAAAAAACCTAAGACGGCTGCTCAGATTGCCTCCCAAATCATTTATATAGACAAGGAACAGCAAAGGGCCTGTAACACTACCTTAGGGAACGCTAAAAATCACTTCTGTTTTACTTGATGACTTTCTGTCAGTTACAACAAACTGTGACACCTATAACAGGAAATCACAAATCCAGTCACATAACTGAGAGGATTGCCATAAGCACGCAATTTCACTACAAGCCACTTGTGTGGTACTGTGTCAAAAGCTATCCAGAAATACAGAATTGATCTGAAATCCCTTGTCAATAGCATTCAACACTTCATGCGAATAAAGAGCAAGTTGTGTTTCACAAGAACAATGTTCTCTAAATCCATGCTGACTGTATGTCAATGAAAATTTAGATAGGTGGCCATCTACAGAGGCGAGGCAGCCACAGCTACAAATCCTCCATGGACGATAGTCACCAGAATGCTAGGAAGTCTCATCAACATTATCAATGATCAACCTGTCTGGGCACTAGTCGACTACAGGACTTCTTTTTCTGTTACGTCAGCTAAAGACTATGTTCCTTGATTAAAAAAAAAAAAGGCTCTTGTGCTGAAAGTCACAAATGGTAAATACATCCAGCTGATAGGAACATTTCTTTCAAGAATAACTCTCCTGTGATCCTACGAATCATTTTATCAGAATTTAGTCAGAATATTATTTTCAGATGGAACTTTTTGTAGGCATCATAAGCAGTCTTAGACTGTGGAAGATCAGAGCTCGAGATTATTGGAGCTATTCCAACAAGCACAAAGAACCAACATTGGTCGGGGTGCGTGTTTGGTGTTGAAGACGATGTCTCGGCATCGTCAACAAGACAAGTTCCTGTCATTAATACAGATGCTCAATCACAGGGTGAAGCTTTCATTGATTGCAGAAAGCTGCTCAGGCCTACAGAAGTATTCTACATGCAACTGATGATCACAAGCATTTTAGGAGGACAAAGAGAACTTTGAATTACTAATTGTCGTGAATGACCACAACTCATCCCTTAAGGCGCGTTCGCAGGGGCAGCCGTACCAGTCCAAGAAGGGCAGCTTAGTGTCATTGATAAGAGAATCTGCTCTGCTACCACTACAGACAATTCAGAGGGTGGGGAGAGGGGAGGAGCTACTACAAAACTGCTAATAGGATCTGGCCTGACTGAGGAACAGTATCAATGAGAGGTAAGTCATTGTGTATAAATTTTTGGATGCTTTCAAATCAAAAATGGTCAGAAGACAGACTGAGTGCCCATAGTAACACACTGAATGAGCACTGAACACCATGCACCAATTAGCAAGTGCTTATATAGTCTCACCAACTGAAGACGTAACTCATGAGGAAGTGGAGAAGATGCTGCAAGATGACACCACTGAACCTTCAGAGAGTCCTTGGTTCTCTCCTGGGGTCTGGTGAACAAAGAAGGATGACTCATGGCATTTCTGTGTTGGCTAATAAAGACTGAACAGTATTCCAGAGAAATATGTCTATTCATTGCAGTGCACTGAGAACAACATAAACTACTTGAAAGGAGCAAAAGTATTTTTCATCTATGGACATGCATCAGGGGCTGCTGGTGAAGTTGACCAGAAGAAGACTGAATTCATAACTCCTGATGACCTCTAAAGTTTAAAGTTATGCCATTTGAACTGTGTGATACTCCAGCCACCTTCGAATGTATGAAGGGCAACTTGCTTCAACAACTTAAGTGGACAAGATCTTTGCTATCTGGACAACAAAGGCTTTGACATTTGAGATACATCTAAGCCACCTGAAAACCCTGTTTAAATGTGTTCAGACTGCAGGTTTCTGCCTGAATCCAAATAAGTGCCTCTTCGTCACCCAAGATGGAAAAAAATCTTTGGGGCACATAGTGAATGCCACTTAAGTCCATCCTGATCCACAGAAAAATAACAGTCACAGAATTTACGACTCTTATGACATGAGAAGTTTTCAGAAGGTGCTCGTACTACTGGTGATTCACAATTGGGTTCAGTACCAAGTCATGTCCCTTGCAAGAACTACTGCAGGAAGATGCCAAATTTTCCTGGAATGAGGCCCAAGAAATATCTTTTCTTGCCACTCAGGAATTTCTTACACCACCTTGCTGAAAATTGCGAAATGGAACATCACACAAAGGCTAGCATTTCTGGGATAGGCACCGATCTAGTACAGATTTAGGAAGGTGCTGAAGTTACTCTTCCAGAACGAGATGAACTAGTCTATAACTGAGAGAGAATCCCTTGCAGTTGTTTGGGCCATCCACAAATTCTAATCATATTTATTTGGCAAACAATTCACCACTTTAACAAACCACCCTTCTCTATGCTGGCTGACTAGCCTGAAGGACTCGGGCCGACTGGAGAGATGCGCACTAAGGCTTTAAGAGTACAAGGGAGAGGCAAAATAATGTGAACAGTGGTAGTAATGGGATGGTTGTGTGACAGTTAACAATGCAGGTAAGGCACATGTCGCACTGGACTGTGCGTGTTCAGTATGGACTAGGCATCAGTTCAGGTTGTTTACGAGTAGTGCACACTTCGTATTTGCATTCAGAGGCCGAGGTCGGCGTACAATGAAAACCAAACAGAGCTCCGAAGAGAGCAGATTGTGGGGCCCAATTAGCTGGACCATCAGTAACCAAGACAGCTAACTTATTGAATATTACAGGAGCAACTGTTTCAACAGTCATGACAGCCTACACAAAACATGGAAAGACGTCATCGTGTAAACATAATAGTGGGTGCAAATCAAAACTAAATGGCAGAGCGTCATACACTAACACAAATTGTGTCAAAACAACACTAAACTACAGTGGCTAAAGTGACTGCAGAGCTCAATAGCCATTTTTGAGACACCGTATCTATTGACATTGTCCGCCAACACCTCCATAAAGCGAATATTCATGGACAGGCTGCTATACCAAAACCATTAGTGATGACAACCAACGCAAAGAAGTGTAAAACTGTGTCAGGAACACAAATCCTGGATGAGTCAACATTTTCATTATTTCCAATGTCGGGCTAGGATTATATCTGGAGAATGACAAAAGAAGCCTACAGTCCGATTGCTTGATTCCAATGGTACGCATGGATATGGAAGTGTGATGGTGTGAGCAGTCATTTTTATGGACTCCTCATCTCTCTCAAAGGCCGTGTTACAGCCAATGATTATGTGAACACTTTAGGTGCACCCATGATTCAAATGTTGTTCCCAACAATGATGCCATACTTCAAGACTATAATGCACCCATTCACACAGTCAGGACAGTACAATCGTGGTACGAGGAACATGCAACTGAACTGCAGCATTTTCCCTGGCCAGCACAGTCCCTGGACTTTTAACATAATCAAACCCTTATGGGCGGCACTGGAGTGCAGATTCTGGAGCAGACTTCCACCTCCCTCGTCACTACAGGGGTTAGAAGAGATTCTGAAGAGTGGCACAACATTCCATTGGAGACTATATAATCATTATATGCCTGTACTCCAACAAGAATCGCAGCTGTATTATGGGCAAATGTGGGTCCAAACCCTTATTAATACACCACTCCCAAGTAAGTACAGGTGTTCATATTATTTTGCTGCTCCCTGTACATAGTCACAATGACATATGAAAGTGGGTCCAAATACGAGACTCCATTGGTTGAACCAAAGCAGTGTGGATGAAATCTCATTAATCGCTGGATTAAATGACATGGCTGCTGAACAGAGGTAAAATCCAGTACTGCTGAAAACCATGAAAACCATGAAAACCTGAAGAAAGGAACCAACCACAGGAGGAATCCAATTAATAAATGGAATATTATGTAAGAGGAATCATGATACGAAGGGGCGGAAATGGTTGTTCATCATTCCAACTCATCTGCGGCCAGCTTTCACAAAGTATTCCCAAGATGATCCAACATCTGGTCTCCCGGGATTCATGAAGACTGCAGACAGAATCAGAAGCGGGCAGCACTGGCCATATCTCTCCTCATCCGTTATACATCATGTGAGCCAATGTAAGGAATGCCTGCGTCTATTAACTCCGAATCATTTGGTACTAATCCTGCCTCCAGCAGCACCATTCCACTCAGCTGCAATCTACATCTTAGGGAGGTTCAGAACATTGAGAAACAGGACTCTATGGACAAAAGTGTGCACTGCGTACTTCACCAGCTCCACTGTCAATAAAGCTATGGTAACTGCTGAAACTCCAGAAATTGCAAGTTTCCTTTTTTTCCTCACAGGACACAAAATTTTGAAGCACACAGCACCCTATGTGAAGATCTCTGATCATGGAAAAGCTTTCCAGCCGAAACTAGTATCTGAGACAATTTCATATTGCGACAGCATCCCAGACTGGAAACTATTTACCATCCACAAAGAATGGCCTAACAGAAAACTTTAAGACATTGGCAGATACGCTCTCTATGTATGTTTATACTGACATGAGATTTGGATACAATACTGCCCATAATGACATTCGCATACAACACAGTGAATTAGAACACAACAGGCTTCACAGCATTCTTTCTACTCCATGGTCATGAGGCCAAAACAACAATGAATACACTGTTCCCATTTAAATCTGATGATACTCAGGACGATGACATGAAAAACTTCATCACCAGGACCAAAGAAACAAGACAAACAGCTCATATACGGACCTTTAATGCGCAGGACAAGGAGATACAGTCCAAGAGACCTGGTGTGGACTTTTACACCTGTGCAGAAAGTTACCAAGTGTTACTTCACGTTGTATTGTCTCCTTTGTCTCCATCAGATGTCACATATGAGATTGAGGATTATAACCCTTCATCAAGAACACAAAAGCATGAATATACTGTCAGTTTCCTATGTAAGAAGCCCAACTATAGTGCAGAAATATAGAACAATGATGGGACATTCACAAAAACAGATGACTGACTCAATAATCGCGAAGCCTCAATGGGAGTAGCTGCCTATGATTCGCATCATAGTGAAGAGAATGTAAGAACATGACCAGAACATAATGTTCCACCAGCACCATCTTACAGAGGACCGTTGGCAAGATTGAGATGCAGAGTGATGTAGTTGGCTCCAATAAGAACTTCAGAAGCATGTGTAGTGGTTAGCGTTGTTTCCTCGCACACGTGTCTGGTTCAAACACACCCACTAGCAATTATTTGTTGTTGAGTTATGGAAGTTTCCTGAAAAATCTTCTGGAATATTCAATGCTTGTATAAATACTTACATTCTGGAAAATTGTATGTTTGTATAAGCAGCTGCACACACTGCCCAGGAGGTCAGTTCTGTTTTAGCTGTATGCTGGTGATTGTATGCTTTCAATTCTAAGTGTTGTACTTCACTGATAACCCTGATTTTGGATCTGAACTTTAGTGTAGTTACAACACAACAGTATTGATATCTCTTAGTCTCTTTCATACTACTCTAATGCCTGTGCCAATAAGGCTGCACTAATATCTGTGTACACAAAGGTATGCAGGTTGCATCATTCTGGTAAGACTCAAAATGTGAATGGAAAACACAAATACATCAAGATAACAAGTACCCACTGCCAAATATTTTTGTTATTTCCAGTGTATAGTTATCTTATTTGCACTGGTGTGTCACATTTAATGGCAAGTCATTGTGGTATACAAGAAAAATAGCTGGACCAAGTGCAGAGGATAAGAGCAATGCCAGACGGTTGTCCCATTTGTGCTAGTTTTCCAGTCCGTACAAAAGAACAATAATACTTTATTGGTTCAAATGGCTCTGAGCACTGTGGGACTTAACATCTGAGGTCATCAGTCCCCTAGAACTTAGAACTACTTAAACCTACCTAACCTAAGGACATCACACACATCCATGCCTGAGGCAGGATTCGAACCTGCGACCGCAGCGGCGCGCGGTTCCAGACTGTAGCGCCTAGAACCGCTCGGCTACCCCAGCCGGCTATACTTTATTCCCGTCTAGCATTAATGCAAAAGAAACATACCTCTAGTTTATTGATTTTACATTCCTGCTCTGCTCTGGAAAAACACACACTGAAAAAACTTAAAATTTGTATGATTCTTAATTTTTTATGTCATTGTTTCAAAACTTACATACCTCATCCAACCATGGATCACCCTTACTGTATACTTTGACTGTGACAGGCAATGCTAGTCTTATTTTTTCATTCACTATAGCTTCCCATTTATCCACAATGCTCTGGGTAAGACTGGTTGTAGCTGAAATACAAAGAAACAAAAATCTCAAATGTGTGGGAACCACCAACAGAACATATTGGACAGATATAAAAGATAAAGCACTGTGATGTGCAAAAGTTAAGGACAAAAGTAACTTTTGTTGCTGTGCCACTGGCAAGCAACGTAACATAACGAAACTTGGCTCATGCGTGAAAGAATTACTACAATATAGATGGAAAATAACCAAAAAACATAAGCAATGAGACAAACTGAAATTACACTGATGTATCCACAATTTACGGAAGTCCCCTGGACAACACAAACAGGACATGGTTCTTAATACCATATGTGATCACCATGAACAGCAATGCATACTGTACAATGTGCTCCCATCCTGCCCCTGTGGTGATGAGTTCTTGTGGTAGGGCATTCCATTTGTTCAGCAGTGTGGCTGACAACTGCTGCATGGTTGTTGATGCACTGAGATACATCTCCCTGACACATCCCACATATGCTTTATGGAAATTAAGATGGAGGAATGGGCAGGCCAGTCCATATGTTGAATATCCTCCCATGCCAATAACCCTTCAATGCACGCTGTTCTACGTGGTCGCCCACTCTTGTCTGTACAGAGGAATGCATCCCTGAAAAAGATTATCATGGGGAATGAGTACAGTGTCACAACAATGTTCTTCAGTGAGTTGACCATGTTCAAAGATTTGGAGATCAGTATGCCCATGCAACATTATGACTCCCCACAATATAACACCTAGACCAACAAAATGATGATGTTCAAACTATGTTCCCGAGCGCATTACGTGTTCCCACATCTTGCCATATGAAGATGCGTCCAGCATTGTTGAACATGTTCGTTTTTGTCATCCAAGTGTTGGGATGTGGGACAGCATAATGTTGTGTGTGTGCGCTGGTCTGCAAGTCTATGAACACACAGTACATCTACCAGTCAACGTTTTCAGGGGTGCATTCGGCTCAGACTTCATTTTTTATGGATGACAACGCATGACTATGTTAAAGAGTGCATGTGGAAGAGCTCTCGAAGCGAGAAGATATTCTGTGAATGGAATGGCATGCCCAATCCTGACGTAAATCCCACTGAGCTCATGTAGCAGGTATTGGGGAGACTTATTGCAGTACATTCATGTGCATCAACAGACATGCAGCAGCTGTCAGGCACTCTGTTGGAGGTATGGAAAGCTGTACCACATGAAAATGTGGAAGCACATTGCAGAGCATGCATTGGCGTTCATGGTGATCACACACTATTAAGAATTATGCTCAACTTTAAGTGTAATTATTGTCTTTGAATATAAGTGTCATTTCTGTTTGTCTCATCGTGCATTTCTTTCAGTTACTTTAGACTGGCAGTGACTTGCCATGCGATCCTTTCATTCTTAAGTTTTGCATCCCAGTTTACTACCTGTTATCTCCAATTGGTTCCTTACTCTTACTTGTTACTGCTCATTTTCGGCTTACTTTTAATCATGAGCAACAAGTCAAAAAATGGGTAGCACTATCACAAATAAGGGTAAGAAACCAAGTAAATAAGCAAACAGCAAAATTCATTCTGTTTCACTGAAATGTGCAGTCATTATCAAATAAAATTAGCAAGGTGGAAATTCTGTTATCATGGAAATAAGAGACATCAGTTATGTATGTTAGTGAATAGCATCAGTTTTCCGCACGGTAATCTCTACTTGTGGAGGAGTATGAATATACGTAAGAAAAGGCTTCAAACACCATTCCTTAAAGTTCACTGACAAATAAGGGAAAGAGCTCAATTTTGAAACTACTTCTACAGAAGTGACTGACCTAAAAATAAATAATGTGTGTGTATATGGTAGTCCAGATGGGAGTGTAATTACTTTCCTTAAACCTCTTGAGAATTAAGTCAAAGTACGAGGGTGGTCCCATAAGTACCCGGCCTGGCAGAGATGGTAGTTCTTGAAAAATATCTCTCGATTAGAAAGTATACGATCTACGAAGCATATGTTTCATGTTTGAAGATGCCACATTGTTTAGTATTTGTTTGGCAGCCACCGATAGTGAACGTTGTGAGTGAACTTGTGAAAGGCCTCAGTGTCAACCAATATTAAAGCTGAGCTACATTCTACTTTGGGACAGTCTGCTCCTTCATTGGCAACAGTAAAATATTGTGTAGTTGAGTTTAAATGAGGCCGTATAAGCTGCCAAGGCGAGCATCACAGTGGTCGACCAAATGAGGTCATTACTCCCAAAATGGTGAAGAAAACCTACAAAGCAGTACTGGATGAGAGTCGACTGAAAGAGTGCGAGCTAGCAGACAAAGTAGGCATTTCAAGAAGTGCAGTACATTGGATATTATCTGAACATATGAACATGAGAAAACTGAGTGCAAGGTTTGTGCCGCGTTTCCTCACACTCGAGCAACAACAGTGTCGTGAAGATGTTTCAGTTGAGTGTTTAGTGAAGTTTTGCAGCAACAAAGCTGATTTTTTTTGTGCTGTTTCATAACCATGGATGAAACCTGGGTCCACCATTTCACTCCCGAGACAAAAGAACAATCAAAACAATGGACACAAATTGGAGAACTGACTCCAAAGAAGGCGAAGACCGCGTCACCTGCGGGCAAGGTCATGGCGTCATTTTTTTTTTAATGCACATGGGATAATTGTCATTGACTACCTCGAAAAAGGAAAAACTATCAATGGCGAGTATCATGCGAAGTTACGGCAACATTTGGGCCAAGAAATCAAGCAAAAAAGGCCGCATTTGGCCAAGAAAAAAGCGTCGTTTCTTCAGGAAAATGCACCAGCTCACAAGCACGGTATTGCAGTGGCCAAAATTAATGAATTAAAGTCTGAATTGCAATCTCATGCACCCTATTCGCCACATTTAGCCCCCTCGGATCATTTTCTGTTCCCAAACTTGCAAAAAAGGAAAAAATATGTCACAATATTTAGTATGGTCGAAGATTTTCCAACAAAGATGTGATGTCAGCAGTTAATGGCTATTTTGGGGGATTAGGCAGTTCTCATTATAAAAAGGGTATCTAACCCATTTAACATCTCTGGGGAAAATGTATAGAGCTGAAATGACATTATGTTGAAAAATGAATACTTTTTTTCCACTGGGGGCCAAACCACGCAATAACCCTGGGTTGTGTGTGGGGCGATGGTGAGGTGGGTGGACTGCTGTTGTGTGTTGTGGAGTTGTGAACCACTGAACGAAACGGCGAGTCTAAGACTCTTTGTTGTTTCTAGGTTCCCAGTTCTGTCTGAAGTAGTTCTGGAGAGAATTGACACCATGAATCCTGCAAGGCTGTCGATAAATCCGCAAGAGTTTGAGGGGATGGAGATGTCTTCCGATCCGAACAGCACGTTGCAAGGCATCCCAGATATGCTAAATAATATTCATGTTTGGGAATTTTGGTGGCCAGCAGAAGTGTTTAAACTCAGAAGAGTGTTCCTGGAGCCACTCTGTAGCAATTCTGGATGTGTGGGGTGTTGCATTATCCTGCCGGAATTGCCCAAGTCCGTTGGAAGGCACAATGGACATGAATGGATGCAGGTGGTCAGAAAGGATGCTTACATATGTGTCACATGTCAGAGTTGTATCTTCAATCTTGAACCAGCCCTCGCTGACATGCAGGGTCCATGGATTCACGAGATTGTCTCCATACCCACTCCACACCCACTCTATATGTTTTGAAACGAGACTCGTCTGACCACACAACATGTTTTCAGTCATCAACAGTCCAATGTCGGTATTGACAGGCCCAGGTGAGACACAAAGCTTTGTGTCGTGCAACCATCAAGGGCACAGGAGGGGGGTCTTCAGCTCTGAAAGCCCATATCGATGACGTTTCATTGAATGGTTCGCATGCTGACACTTGTTGATGACCCAGCACTGAAATTTGCAGCAATTTGTGGAAGGGTTGCAAATCTGTCATGCTGAACGATTTTCTTCAGTCTTCATTGGTCCCATTCTTCCAGCACCTTTTTCCAACTGCAGCGATGTCGAAGATTTGATGTTTTACTGGATTCCTGGTATTCACAGTACACCTGTGAAATGGTCATGTGGGAAAATCTCCACTTCATTGCTACCTCGCAGACACTGTGTGCCATCACTCGTGTACTGGCTGTAACACCACGTGTAAACTCACTTAAATCTTGATAACCTGCACTGTAGCAGCAGGAATTGATCTCACAACTGTGCCAGACACTTGATGTCTTATATGAACATTGCCGACCGCAGTGCCTTATTCTGCTTGTTTACATATCCGTGTGTCTGGATATGCATGCCTATACCAGTTTCTTTGATACTTCAGTGTAAATGGTGTAATAGGCAATGTTAGTTCAATAAGGCTTTTTGAGGACAATGCTCTTGTATACAGAGAAGTCTCAACACTAGAAAGTGTAGCAAATAGCAGAAAGACCAGCACAGGACCAATGCTTGGTACAGGGGTACATAAACAAATGTAATGTACTGTGCATAAATAAGCAGAAAGATCAATCACTTTATAATTACATGATTGCAAAACAATCACTGTAAACAGTTACTTTCACAAAACATTTAGAAGTGTGATTCTAGAAAAATTTTAACAGAAACAACCACATAAAACTAATTGCAGGAAATGCAAATTCTAGACATATTCATTGGAAGAATCTTCAGGAAATGTAGTCCGCCAATAAAGAAGGTAGCTTACGAAAGCCTTGTTTGACCGAAACTTTAATATTGCTATTAGTATGTGATCTGTATCAGATACGATTGATAGAGGAAACAGGCGAGATCCAAAGAAGGGCAGCTAGTTTCATTACAGGTTCATTTAATAAGCACGAAAGTGTCATGGAGATGGTGAAATCCATTGGCAGACGGTGCAAGAGGGGTGTGTTCTGCCCCATGGTGTGATTTACTGTTCAACTTATGAGAGCATGTGATCTTAGAAGAGAGAACAATACTTTTCTTCCTCCTACAGATATCTTTGGGGGGGGGGGGGGGGAGAAGAGTATGGACATAAAATCATAAAGGTTCAAGCCTTCACAGTGGCATTTGTTGTTCCAATGAACCATTTGTGACACACAGGAAAGGGGTGACAGTGGTATGCAAAGTTCCCTCCGCCACTGCTGCTACCAGACACCACCGCATTCGCTAGCTGCGAATCTACTGGCTGCACCTATGCCTGATGTCACTGGTAGTCAAACTGGTCCCTTCCAGCTGGTGACTGTGATATTTCCCCATGAAGAATTTTGTGTGTTGTCCGAACAAAATGGAATGCAAGACTGCATAGTGCCTCAGAATACTGTTGTTCTGGGGAGGGGGGATCACAAGGGCTGCAGCTGAAGTGAAAATGATTCTATTCAGTTCTCAATTAAGGTGTGACTTTAATGAGCTCCCACTGTAGCTGGCTGCACGTGTTAATATTATTCTTCTTCCCACTGATGAAACAAGGTGCAGAGATTTCTGCAGAAGAGAGATAACTTGGGTGATAATTGGTCATATCAAAATGTAGCAAACTGTGATAAAATAGCTGGCAGTGCACAGCTAGAATAATTAGACTTCACATAACAAATGATTTAGACTGTAGGTTCTACAAGAAAGGATGCAAATATGCATATGGTATGCGCTGATGGCGTCTAATCGTTACATCACTGAACTTACGATTTCCAGCAGAATTAGGCTGCTGCAGCATATGACAAACTTGCACAGACAATTAGTGATATTTAAGATACATATTCAATAAACAGTACATCATTTATTATTGAAGGTTAACTCAAAGACTTAAACCTTGTGTTGTGGCATGTATCGAGACAGGAGGAGTGGAAAGTAAGTAGAACTCTACAGTACATCCTTTGTTTCATACAAAAGGAGAGCAAAAATAATCCATGCACTCTAATACATTGAGGTGGAGGATATATGTACATCTCTGTATAGTACTTAATTACAGGAACACCTTCTGGCCAACTTATATCAACTTCAGGGTATGTACCTAGAGATCCACAGTTCATGCCTGGGAGTCATTAGATGTTAAGTCAGTGCCTGACCAGTGCAGCACACACTACCACTGCAGACTTGCCCCTGTGGATCACTATTACCACATACTGCAATGGGGTCCTGATTCAGTACTGCGTGCTCAAGTTTTCTGCTATGAGCTACACATCTATAACAGCCAACATGACCAGCTTCTGCGGAGTTTGTCACAGCAGAGTACAGACCACCTGCCCGAGGCTCAGTGCAGCACTTCATCGATGGTGTGCTGGCAACGTAGTTTCACTGCCTGCTTGACAGGGTGCCGTTACACGCTTGTCGTTACACGAGGCACCTTGCTGAGCTGAACACACTTCCTTGACCAAAACCAAACTGCGTCTGGGGGCAAATGTCAGGATATTTGACCATCAACACTACGATTGCTGTAATTCTTGCACAGAATAAATGAATGTACATACCTGCTGTTTCTGTGACTTACTGTTGAATATCCACCTGGCTCCACGAACCTGCCGCGCTGCTAATACACTCTCAATGACACTGTTACCTGCAGCAGGGTACCTAATCTCACCCGCCATATTGACACTCTGATATAACTATTTCTAAAGTGACCAGTGGACCCACTGCAACTGGCTTCATAATTGGCCGAATGCTGTCAACTGCAGGCAGAAGTGGCCAACTGGACTTGGGACAATGGTGACAGCCGCAATGTACAACATCAAGAACACACTGGGATGAGTGTAGTAACTGTTTTGGGCTACACTTTCAATGCTAAATCAGCTAGTCTCCTACCAGATTTTCAATTCTGGGTTTTGGGTTAAATTTGTGCCTAAAAAGTCTGACTACAATTTGAAGGTGTATGAGGCGAATTTTGAAAGGAGCATATGTTAGTTTGTATCCAGTTGGTATGGGTAATGTAATTTATTGAAAACCAAGGAGTGTGGTTAAGTCATCAACTGTAGTTTATTCTGAACTGTATAAGGTGGTGGTGGTGGTGGTGATTGGTTTGTGGGGCACTCAACTGCACGGTCATCAGCACCCGTACAAAGTCCCCAATCTTTACAGAGTCCAATGTAGCCACTTTCATGAATGATGAGGACAACACAAACACCCAGTCCCCGGGCAGAGAAAATCCCCAACCCGACTGGGAATTGAACCCGTGACTGTATACGGTGTTAATCATAAGCAACCACTCGGGCACAGAAACTGAAGTTAGCAAAAAGTGTTAGTATAGTGTTACATTTAAGTGCCCTTATCACGATCCTATCATTTTGTTTCTCCTATTGCTTTTTTGTGTATTAGCTAAAGGTCTAAGATGTGAGGAGTTACCACTCAGGAAGTGACTGAATCTCTGATGGAACTAATAGCTCAGTCCAGAGGAGGTAATGAAACTTCCATAGCAAGTTAAATGCTGTAAAAGAGGACAGAGCGTCATCAAATTTAGTTGCCCCCACACTAGTTTCAACTACTGTTGTCTTAGTTAATTCCTACCAAGAGTTTTACAGACAGGGTATGGAAAAATAATGAAGCAAGGCTTGTTAACTGTGGGAAGCAGACTGCTAATGTATGGGGAGGTTGGTTCAGGCATAATACGGGGAGAAATTAAATAATGGTAGTATATGCACTTGGGATTGTGTTGAATTCAGATGACAGTGAAATTGTAGAAGTCAAAGAAAATAATGTGGGTTAGCAGCTCTACTACCTGGCATGAATTTGCAATCTAAATCTGCTGATGTTGCAGATGGAGTAAATTTGCACTGTACCAAGATGCAGGAGCATGCCAATAACAACATGGGCGATACTGATTTAGGCGCATTGGTGTTTACCCTCTAGAAGCAGATGAGTGCTCCATGCAGGCAGTGGAGCCATGGTAGGTGTATTCTTGAATGGATATGTACAGGGAAATACATGTGCCAATGATCCTTATCTCATGAAACGTGTAGCTACAGATGACGAATTTCATAGTCAATACTGCAAAGGATGCAGTGGCTATTGATAATATTAATTACGTTGCAAATGTGGGTAAATAGGCAGTACAGGACACACATTGAATCTAAAGAGGGGCATCCAATTCATTGCCACTGGTGACTGTGGCACTCCCTAAAACGGGGGAAGGGATATGAGAAAGCATCATGCTGAAGTTGGCCATGGACAACACAGGGTATAACTTAGGGGAAACTGTTGATGATGAGCTGCTGCAAGGTTTGTCTCTTGCATAGGGCAAATTAGTTACACTGCATTCAAAATCAGCAAGGTTCAATTTCCATGGTGGAGTACTGCAAGGTATGAAGAAAAGCAGTATTGCAGAAAGGATTCAACCTGTAATCAATACTGAAGCGGGGCATACGCGAGACTGTCTTAACGGGGGTTGGCAGTATCATGTGTGGGTTGTGTGTCAGCACAGTTTATGGATTAATTTTCTGGGAAAACATAAGGCAAATCTTGGTTGCAAAGACAACATATTGAGGGATGTACTAAAACATCAAGAAGGTGGGGGGGTGGGGGGGGGGGGGTAGAGAGAGTTAATAGCAACACAGGAAGGCCAAATTGTGCAGAGCAGATGCTGCAGTAAATAAAGCAATATAGTAGCGATTTTCACCAGAGTCGTGGTAGTACATGTTTTGGCCTCAGGTATAATTTTGGTTTTGACTCTTGTCTATGTGGCCTGTAACTATTTAAGACGGAACTGTCTACCCACCTGAACTCCATGTACACAAAATATACCAGCTAAGTAGGTCACTATTAGCAAGCAGTTATTTATTAATATAAACCAATGAACATCATAGTTGAAGATGAGTTAGTATAAGGAAAATCTGATTGTCACACACGTAAGTAAAAAATAAAATAAAAAATAATAAAGTAAAGGAGTGTAGGTTAACAATTTATTTTCAGAGATATTGCCAGTCTGCAATCCAGCAGACCATATCTTTTGAAGAGGGGAGGCATGTTGTATCACAACTTTCTTTACTTGGCATGTGAAAACCTGCAGCCAAGTTAGTGAGAAATGTCACAACAAGCTGACACAAGAAGACTTAGAGATGGGACAAAGAGAAGCCAGAAGGGGATAATTTTGCAGGAAGCTACAAGAGCCTGACAAGAATCACTGCTCATGCCTCACGATGGACGAAATACTACACATCTAACCTCCACACCCGCTGCCAAGCCATAACATTATCGACATTGTGGAAGTACAGAAGCAGACTGTTGGAACAGTGAGGCGAATAACACATCTTCACCCCTGGCACCAAGCCATTTGCTTTGTCTATGCAATGGAAGTGATGGCTTGACAACTCGGTGGTCGGTCAAACCACCATAAGGATGCCCATTTCAGCTATGTAGTGTGTCACGACCTGCAGCCAGCTACAAGAGGTATTCCACATTGGTTGTCATCCTGATATGGGTCATATAACTGCTGGTAAAGGCACTGCCTTCACTAGCTGCACCTACACTCAATGCTGCTAGGAGTGGAACTGGTGCCTTTCAGCCGGCAGACCATCTGCTGGCCTATATCTACTGACTTTCGGATGTATATCTGTGGAGTCAGTCACAGTGGCATGGCAACTGCCTGTCTGGGGCCCGAGATAGTGCTACACCGCTGGTGTGCTAACAGCACCCTCACTTCAGCTTCCACCTGCTCAATGGGTGATCTCACGCACTGGACATTACGTGGCCGCTTACTGATACAAGCACAGTTCGTTGACTGGCAGGATACTGACTAACACCCAGCAACAATATGACTGCTGCACTTTTTGTACAGAATAAATGAATCTACCTATGTAAATACTCTTTTTTTTTTTTTTCAAAAACTTACTGTCTGACATCCACCTGGCTCCACGAACCTGCTGCCCTGCTAATCAACAATCAGTGCCATCGCCAACTGTAGCAAGGTACCTATTCTTCCCAGCAATCTGAACAACCCGCAACCAAAAAATCTAGCAGAGCTACAGATCCAGTATTAATATATTGGACTGCCAAAATAACTGGTATGGGCATGCATATTCAAACACAGAGAGATGTAAACAGGCAGAATACACCACTGCGGTCAGCAATGCTTATATAAGACAAAAAGTATATGGCGCAGTTGTTAAATCGGTCACTTCTGCTACAATGGCAAGTTATCAAGATTTAAATGAGTTTGAACGTGGTGTTATAGTCGACGCAGGAGTGATGGGACACAGAATCTCTGAGGTAGCGATGAAACGGGTATTTTCCCATATGACCATTCCATGAGTGTGCTGTGAATATCAGGCATCCAGTAAAGCATCAAATCTCCAACATCACTGTCGCTGGAAAAAGATCCTGTAAGAACGCGACTGATGACGATTGAAGAGAATCATTTAACGTGACAGAAGTGCAACACTCCTGCAAATTTCAATGCTGGGCCATCAACAAGTGTTAGTGTGCGAACCATTCAACGAAACATCATCGATACGTGCTTTCACAGCCGAAGACCCAATTGTGTACCCTTGATGACTGCATGATGCAAAGCTTTACGCCTCACCTGGGGCTGTCAACACCAACATTGGACTGTCGATGACTGGAAACATGGTGCATGGTCAGACGAGTCCGATTTCAAAACATACTGAGTGGATGGACACGTATGGGTATGGAGACAACCTCACTAATCCATGGACCCTGCATGTCAGCAGGGGACTACTGAAGCTGATGGAGGCTCTGTAAAGGTGTGGGGCATGTGCAGTTGGAGTTATATGTGTCCCCTGATGGGTCTAAATACGACTGTGACAGGTGACACATTAAGCATTGTCTGATCACCTGCATCCATTCATGTCCATTGCGCATTCTGACATACTTGGGCAATTCAAGCAGGACAACGTGACACCCCACACGTCCAGAATTACTAGAGAGTGGCTCCAGGAATACTCTGAGTTTAAACACTTCTGCTGGCCACCAAACTCCGTAGAAATGAACATTATTGAGCATATCTAGGATGCCTTGCAACATGCTATTCACAAGAGATCTTCACCCCCTTGTACTCTTTCAGCTTATGGAAATCCCTGCAATTTCCTTCAACACTACTTCAGACATTAGTCAAGTTTATGCCACATCGTGTTGTGGCAGTTCTGCATGCTTGCAGGGGCCACCACATGATATTAGGGAGGTGTACCAGTAACACTAAATCGTCCAGTAACAAATATAGAATATTGATCCATCTGAATAGTTGCAGGCATTAACATGCCACTTCTTGCATTCAGGGAGGAATGCCGGTCCCACACTGAATGAACCTGACAGATTAACAACAAAAGCTTGTGGTGCCAGCTAGCTTGGATGTGGTTTCCAGGCAGTTTCCCCCGCATCTGACGAGGCAAATACTGGGCTGGTACATACACCCTGCACCAGTCTCACAATTCACAAACATCTATAAAATGTCTGGACACTTTCCCATTGGATAGCACTAGATGCACATATATGGGGTGCACAAATTCCATTTCTAGAGAGGGGGGGGGGGGTGGTAGGTGGAAGAGGGGGAGAGCGTACAGGAAGGGCTTCGGCCACCCTCTATCACCAATACTGCCAAATCCAATAATTAAAATGCCCATTCCATGAAGACAGAGACATAGGCCAGGGAAAGAAGAAGAGGAAGAATTTACAATATTACCTTTAAACCTGAATAGAAACCCTAATTCAACTTCCTTTTTTCTAACCAACCCTAAAGAAACTGTGTTAGTGACTCGACAGCAATAAGGAAAGGACAGACTGTGTTCACTACATAAAGGAGGCACTGAGCCGCAGGAAGTACAATGAAAAAGACTGCTAAAATAGTTAAGATTTTGGACCAATTCCTTCTGAAACAGAAAACCCACACATTCACATATGCACAACACACAAACACTTGGCCATTGTCTACAGGCACTGGCACACATGCGTGTGCACTCTGCTTCTGAAGGAAGACTGTGTCTAAAGCTAAATTTTGTGCGTTCTTTTTCATTGTGCTTCTCTGTGGCTCATTCTGGACTTTTCACTGGTTGTGTTAGCGATTGTTTGGTTAAAAACAAAATATTCGACTGGACTGGATGAAATTTTCGACCATTTCACTGGCTCTGGTGCCCTCATTGCAGTACCACAAGCCCATTCATTCAACAGTACATTTTCAACTAGAACCTTTCCTTCCTGTTGAAAGGTGGTGAAGCTGAATCCACAGCCAGAAATGGAAAAAAAGGATATAGCAGCTCTGTTTATAGACTGTGTAACATTTAAATTACTGGAAACATTTTCCAGAAGGGGACATTACATTTTCTTGGAAAGTGCAACATTTTATCCACAGCCCAATATGAACCCCCCCCCCCCCCCCCCCCCACACACACACACTATTCAGTTCACGGATGATAAGTATCATAACTGGTGGTAAGATGACAGAAGTGCTTCAGAATATACTATCAGACAATGAGTTGTATTGCAAACTTGTAATAAATAAAAATAAAATACAGCATGAAACATCCTTAACATCGGTTTGCTGCAGAATTCTGGAACATATTCAGGTTAAAATATAATAAATTTCCTAGAGACTGAAAAGTCTATGTCCATGAATAGAGCACAGTTTTAGAAAGAATAGCTCATGCAAAACTCAGCTTTCTCTATTCTCACATGATATATTGCAAACTATGGATGAAGGGCAACAGGCACATTCCATATTTCTATATTTCAAAAAAGCATTAGAACGGTACCTCACTGCAGACTTAACGTAGGTACGAGCATATGGAATAGATTTCCAGATATGTGAGTGGCTCTGAGACTTCTTAAGTAATAGAATACAGTTTGTCATCCTCAACGGTGAGCATTCAGAGACAAGGTTATCATCAGGACAGCCTCAGCTAAGTGTGACAGGACCACTAATATTTTCTATATAAATAAATGATCTGGCACACAGGGTGGACAGCAATATGTGGTTGTTCACTGATGATACTGTGGTGTAGGGGGAGGTGTTGAAGATGAGTGACCATAGGATGATACAAGTGGACTTTAACAAAATTTCTTTTTGGTGTGATGAATGGCAAATAACTCTAAATGTAGAAAAACTTAAGTTAAGGCGGATGAGTAGGAAAAACAAACCAGTAATATTTGGATACATCATTTAAATATCTGAGCATAATGTTGCAAAATGATATGAAATGGAATGAGCATGTGAGGACTGTGGTAGGGAAGATGAATGGTAGACTTCGGTTTATTGGGAGAATTTTAGGAAAGTGTGGTTCATCTGGAGACGACATACGCGACGCTAGTGGGAACTATTCTTTAATACTCCTGAAGTTCAAATGGCTCTGAGCACTATGGGACTTAACATCTGAGGTCATCAGTCCCCTAGAACTTAGAACTGCTTAAACCTAACTAACCTAAGGACATCACACACATCCATGCCCAAGGCAGGATTCGAACCCGTGACCGTAGCGGTCGCGCGGTTCCAGGCTGAAGCGTCTAGAACCGCTCGGCCACTTCGGCCAGTGAACAGGAAGGGAAACAACAAATAGTGGTAGAGGGTACCCTTTGCCACTCACCATATGGTGGCTTGTGGAGTGTACATAGATGTAGATTTTTCATAATGTCAAAAGAACTAGTGAGGAGGACATAAAAATTCAAATGCCAGACAAAATAATTTAAGTGTCATTAGTACAAAATTTCTGGGGTCTTGCTCCAAGACTATCTTAGATCGGATACACATATTGATGGTATATTTAGAAGATTAAGTATCATATGTTGTTTAAAGAGTGTGCCTGAAAACTGTTGCCCTAAGGACTGAACAGTGCTAATGTATATCCTGCCGTAAAGAACGGGGATACTTTTTGGGATAACTCACCATCCTGTCAACTTTTTTTTTTTTTTTTTTTTTTTTTTATGCAAGATAGAATAATAAGTGTCTTGGCAGGAATGAAGATCGAGAGGGAGTGTACCCAGAATGCCTAAAAATATCCATAATAAAGTTGGTCCATAACAAAACAAGTGCAACATCACATGACAATTACCTGCTCATTTCACTTGCCCCAATTATTTCTATTGCAACAAAGCACTGAATATACCAGTAGATGAACCAATATTTTGAATATAATAAACTAATCGGTTCTGCACAGTATGGCTTTAGATCTACCCTACTTACTGTGAAAGCAGTAGACAGGATCATAACAAAAGTATATGACTGCTTTGAGAATAACCCACAATGAAAAATAATTCTGGCAGAAGAGTTGAAGGGAAAGGAAGAGGGGTGAAGGAAAAGAACTGGAGATCTTTAATTATGAAACAGAAACTCACGACTCAGTGTTACAAAAGCTATGTGAAAAATTAGGCTATGTAAAATTAAGAGATGTTAGCAAAATGAACCAAGATGCACACACCCAGCATTGACTACACAAGAACAGGAAGAAAAAATTAATGTTACTGAATGAAATAAAAGTTCTCCGTGCCTCATTCACCAACAAGAAGGAGCCAATAGCACTAGGTTATAATTGTACACTTTTCCAGAGCAAAGAACCATTACAGTAGTGATCAACCAGGCAAACTAGATGTATGTGAACCATGTGCACTCAATGTAATCACTCACATAGAAGATAAGTACAACAGCAAAGACAGTCCTGGTTCCACTCTCACAGAACACAACATCCAGAATATATAAGCAGAGAAGAAAACCCAGCCATCACTTAGCATAATACATCTGAAAATGTAACAGCTTCAATACCATAACTAGGCAAACAGGTTCTAATGACCTTGCTGTACTTGGAGACCTTAACACTGATGTAAACTCCAACAACTTAGCTAATATGAAATTTTTAGATGTATTAACTTCATACAATCTTAAAAATATAGTTACCATGGGTACCAGGGTCTCAGAGTCTAGTTCTACCAGGACAGATTATGCAATAATTAATGAAACTGCTGAAGACACTTAAGTATAGTAATATAGACTTTTCTTTCTCAGGCAACCTTGCACAACAGGTAGAAAACAGAAAGACACCTCCTTAAATAAGACCAAAAACTTTTGAAAATAAATGCGTTATGAGCAAAAGTAACATCAACTCTCAGAAAATTAAACTAGCTGAGGAGAAGTGGTATAGAATGTACTAGGAGGAAGGATCAGTTAACAAATGGGAAAAGTTTTATAACATTCTATTGAGACACTGATTCCGGCTGTCCCATTAAAGAAATGCAGACAGGGCCAATACACAGTGTAAGAAATAACAACCAAAGACTTTCAACCAGTATTGTTAAACTAAGGCAAAATATTCATGACCTAGATACCCTGTACAGATCAAGAAGACATTTTCAAACAAAAAAATGTAACACAGCTAATAAAACATTTAAAGTGGAACATTCAAACCTTAGAAAACAAGCCCACAGCAATGGAATATCTCAATCTACAACTGTAAGAAAGGTGTCCTGGAAACTAATTGACAACAAAAGATTTCTGCAACTAAGGACAACAAACCCTTATCCATTATTATAAAAGAACCAAAAGTATTGTGTAATATTTTTAATAAACATTTCATATCACCAACAGGAAAACCAACACACACTTTAGAAAAATACCAAGAGATACCAAATCACACCCCTCAAGGAGCAAGTTTTGAATTTGATGAGGTTAAATAAAATGATATAAGCAAGATAATCCTAACATTAAAGAACAAATACTCAGCTGAATGGGATGGTGCGTCGAATGTAGTAGTTAAAAAAAGGAATAAAAGAAATAGTCAAACAGCATCTCATAAACTGTAGTATTAGAGAAAGCATTTACTAAAAATAAGAATTGTTAAACCACAGCATAAGAAGGGGAATACAAAAGAGATATCAAACTACATCACATCATTGATCCCTACCTTTAGAAAAGTTTTTGAAATGGATATCCTTTCTCAGCTCTCCACTTATTTTACAAAGAACAAATTGTTAACAGAAACACAGGATGGCTTCAGGAAAGATCTGTGCACAACTACCGCAGTTGCTGAATTTCTCCATAAAGTGTACACTGTCTTAGACCAAGGTACGAAGACAGCAGGCATATTCTTACAACTTACTAAAGCCTTGTGATTCAGTCAACCATGGGTTGCTTACTAAGAAATTGAAGGCTTCGAACATTGAGGTCTCGTCCATACAATTACTCACCACACACCTGACAAATCGCGAACAGTGTACTAAACTTTCACGTTAAATACATACTAAGGTAATACCAAAGTCTTCTAGATATACAGTAATCCAGGGGGTACTGCCAGTATCGATCCTCAGTCCGTTTCTTCTTTGTTTATGTCAATGATGTGACACAACCCTTCAACTCACATCTAGTACACTGTGCTGTTGACACTTCCCTCTTATTTTATGAAAAAGAGAAACATTACAATCAGCTGCAACTATAGGTGTGTAGAGTAACCACATAATTTCTGCACCAGGGTATAAACACTATCATCAGTAAAACAGGTTCTCATAAACAATATTTGTGGTATTACATCAGCAGAAACAGATAACGTCAAATTTCTTCATGTCCACCTTGGAAAAATTTCTCCGTTTTGTAGATCACATTACTACTGTATATTAGAAAATCAGCAGTAGCTTGTATCTGCTAAGTCACCTGGCAAGTAGTCCAAGTTAAATACTAAAAATTGTTTACCATGGAACAATTAATGGATTTATTAATTATTGTATTGCACTGTGGGGTTGTGCAGCAGACCTGCACATGAACAGAGTACCAGTATTACAGAACAGAGCCATTAGGTTGGTGCAGAGAGACCTGTCATGAAACCTTTGTCCAATATAAATATTCAACACTATATTCCTTGTATTTGTATAAACTTCTTATACTTTTTCTGAATAGTAAAAACAAAGTAAATAAGTGCAGTGGTACAAATATTTATGACACTAGAAATAAGGGTAACTACTTCAGGCAAAGGACAAAATTACAATAACTGACAATAGTCAGCATATTAATGGGCAGATATAGTTCAACAAAGTGCCACATGCTTTAAAAACTTGTAAACCAAAGCTGTTCCACTGGGAGTTAAAAGCCTTCTTAGTAAATAAATGTTTATATTCACTCTGTGAATTGTAATCTTACTTGCCCTCTGTTGTAACATGTAATATAATTAGAATATTAAGATGAATGTATGAACCACTACTGTATGTGTTATCTATGTTAATTACTCAATTTATGAATGACGTTTGCAAAAGTTGTCAGTCTGATAATGTACGTGCAAAAAATGTAAATGAATAAATAGTGGCCGGAATATTGGTGGGAGATCAGTATTTGAATTGGGGTGGATCACTACCTTATCTTCAAGAGTCATTGTGGATGTTAGCTGTTTCCAAAATTAGAAAAGGCTAACAAAATTATGAAGCATCATTTATGTATCTTAGTGGTGTGTAATTACTAAATATGGAGCAAATCTTGCCAAAGATGAATCTAGACCCGTCACTAAGCAGAACATCAGTCTGCCACTACAATGAAGTTTTTGTATTTATGTTCAATGATTTTGTCAACTCACAACCAAAATAACATTTCAAAATAATTTAGAACTTTTTATATGCTACGGATTAGTCTATCAAATAACAAAGTGGGGGTTAACGAAGATTACAGTTTAATGGTAAAATGATGATGAGATTATTAGAAACAGAGCAGCAGCATAAGTCAGTAAAGATTGGTTGTATCCTTTTGAAAGAAAGGACACTAGGATTTGCTGTAAGCAATTCCTGAAAACAATGAGAACCCAACATCCACAGGGATTTTTTGAACAGTGTCCTCACAAGTGCATGTCTGAGGAGTCGGTGGGCACAAATAAATTTCAATGTAGACTGCCTTCTGGCCCGACTAGCAATGGGAAAAAAAAATAGTGCTTTCAATATTGTGATACACTGTATTCTGGATTTTGTCCTTTAATCTGAACAGTAAAACTACTAGGTCTATTGTGCATGTGCTTAACTGATGACATTTACTAAAATTTACTCAACCACAACAGTGAAATGTTAAAATTAAAAAGCCAAATGATTATCTTTTCAGTAATGTGTAAAGTGATAAAGCAAAGCCAGAGAATTTTGATTCCATTCCCATAATATGTAAATGACGGAAGTCACTTATTTGTTGCCTCACCCCCTTTTTTTTTTACCACTTGTAGTCATACAGCTTGATAATTACTTACATCATAGCGACAAGTCTGAGCTACCATCTAGGGCAGTTGTAAGTTTTCACCTAAAAAAAAGTAATATCTTACCAAGTTCAACATATGACGTTTCTTCACCAAGCCACCAAGAAGTCGTGGGGCAATTGAATTCAGTTTCACCAACAGCAGAGAGAAGGTGCTGCCCTGTTACACAGAACAATTAGAAACCAAGACGAAATTATTTTCCAATAATCAGCAGAAAGTATGTAATGTTACAACAATTTACCCGAATGTTGCTGCATGTGATCAAACCTTCTCTCCCAGTCTACTTTTTGCTTCACTGTTTCTCCAACTGAGAACTTTGATTGAACAAAATGAACAGCTTCAGCACCTCGTCGATTAACCTGAATCACTGGTGTTTCATTTAAGTATCCTGTATCTGATGGCTGTAAAAAAAGTATAACCGTCAGCTTCACCACAACCAAGAATTAGAATGGTGTTGGGTTGGGGCCATATTCCAATCTTATGCTTTGCAGCGATGTTGAGTTAAATTCTGTCTTTTTTCCTAGTAAAACTTGAATTAATCAATAATGAAGAACACTGGCCAGTACGAAAGACGTGTCACAGTACAAAACTGCATACCACAGCTCGGTAAAAGGAAGTCACACAAAATTGATTTACTAACAACAGCTCTGACACGAAGCAGACTACATTACCCATGAATACTTCTCATGTAACACGTTATTACACACAATCACCATGGTCTGAATATTACAGCCTGTTACTCACCTGTCCTCCTCCCTCAGGAAACAAAATTGTGTCTTCTAAAACCACTTCAAACCCATCAATTGTTTGTTTCTTCCCATCTTTTACTAAATCTAGTTTTGCTTCAGCACAAGACACGACTTTAGAAGAAAACTACACGGAGAAAAGAAAACAATCAAAATTTGTACTCTTGTTATACGCAACAAAACAAATTAATTGAATACAACTATTCAAAATCACCTCTCGCAGAAAACTGTCTGCTTGGCAGGCAAATACCATGGCTTATTATTTTAATTCAAGCTATAACAAAGGACTGAGTCCGTCTCTTGCAGACTTATAATTATTAATTATGCTTTTCTACCTCTTCTTTACATGCACTAACACGCAAATCACTCAAAAGATAAGCATGATCGTCTGCATCTTGTATTTAAACTTAAAGTAAACAATGCATCAGTGTGGCCAACTCTCCAAAACAAACTAAGCTAATTGCATCCACGAAAAAACCCAGAAAAAAAAAACCTCTACACCTATACTCTTGACAACCGTGATGTGCATGGCAGAGGGGCGAGGGCATTCTACCAGTTATTAACGTTTCTTCCCGTTCAGTTCACATATGGAGCGCGGGAAGAATGATTGTTTGAATGCCGCTGTGCATGCAGTAATTATTCTAATCTTATCCTCATGACCCCTATGGGCCGGTTGTACAATCTCGGGATAAATCCAAGGATAACTAACCGAGGAATAGGCTAACTACGGGTTAACTTGGGGTGCGTGAGGTAAGACACTATTTCGCTCCGCGGTTAGTTAAGCCGGGTTCACACATGCAACAAAAGTGTCGGCACTGCTAGTGGCAAACTGCAGATGCAAGTGTGAACTCACAGTTTTTAATGGCGCAATTTAAGAGATGCAACTTTTGTCATGCCGCAGAACTTCCAGCTTGGTTGTACTTTGTTGCACCACTTTCCTACCACCACTACTCGCTGGTGGCAATATTGCGAAACACGAGCATTCTGTCACAGTTATCGTGCAGTAACTGCAGTTGTACTCCATTCGATTTCAGTTTGCTTTTATATTATTTCTGAAAAAAGAGAAAACAACGCTCGGCAGGTACACTTCCGCAGCTTCTAGAACTACAATAGCAGCAACATATGTTTGATTTTGTGTAGCAGTGTGTGTGTGTGTGTGTGTGTGTGTGTGTGCAAACCAATGACATATCCCACGAAGGAATGATAATTAAACTTAATATTTGTAACCAAAAGAGCGAGTCGTATAAATTTCGTAATTCTTGGGACCAAACATTGTATAAATTGTGCATCATATGCAGGAAATGGCTCCAGAGTGTGATGTGGTAGCTCTTAAACTAAAAATTAGTTATTCAAAATACCTATATCAAAATCTTGGAAGAGTGGCGTTGATAAGTATGGTAAAAGTGTGCAACTGTTTCTAGTCACATAAGCAAGTCAAAACCGAGATAGCCAGAGCGATGTATCCTGAAAACCGTAACCCACAAAATCTGTCAGTATGCAGCAATAACAACACTGATGCTGACAGGCAAACGTACACAGAACATTCTACACCGAATCTTGTTGTACCGCAAAGAAAACCAGACTTTGGTAATCAAATGATTTTGCCACAGCGATGCGTGACAACAAGAAACAATCATGATAACGAAGCAGAGTGTACTTGTAAAAAGGTAAATGCAACACCTGCAATTGATAGCAGTTCAATGCAAGTAACAACTTTGATGCATGAAGAGAGTCTCATCAAGCATCGCCAGTTTCAGATCTTCAATGAAGAAAGCAAAAGAAACGTACACCCTGTTGCATTTATCTGTAATTTCAGAAGTGTTCTTCCAAAGTCATGGTCAGAAGAAAAAAAAGATACAATTTGTAATATCACATATCTCTGGTGATGCGTCATTATGGGCATTAAATACCACAGATACTTGTAAAACCTTTCATGACTTTGAAAAGGCGTTTTTAGACCAATTTTGGTCGGCGTCTATTCAAGAGCGACTTCGTAAAATAGTATACAATGCCGAAGTATATAATCGGAAATCAGGTTCATTGAGGAAGTATTTTGAAAAATATGTTAACATGACCAGATACTTGGATGAGCCAGTTACCACTAGAGATTTGTTATGAGTACTAAAAGCCAGACTACCAATCCACATTAGAGAGAAACTGTTCAATGTTACAGACACCGACTTAAAAGAATTTCTGTCTGTAATCGATTCCTTGGATCTTGTGCAGGAGGACGCCAGAAAAACTTCTGATGTCACCAGCGATACAAACAGTCCGAACGGAAAGAATTCATGGAATTCAAAGAAGGTAAATAGGGGCGAAGGTAGTCCTAAACAAAATAAAAATAAATCTTATGAAAACAGCAATTACAACAATAACAGTAATAGAAACCAATACAACCAAGACTGTGGTTACAACGATAATAATAACAAGGATTATAGGAAAGCCGAAGAATACCAACAGCCGAATGGTATTCCAAGGCAGCATCACAATCAGAATTCAAATTTTCATAGTGACATTAATAACCGAAAAAGACGGAATGACCACAGACCAAACAGACCGTACAAAGATAAGCCAAAGAACATGCGCGGAGATAACGAGTATTGGCGGCACCCAGGACCAAGCCATTGGCAACCGTAGCTAGGTTCTTTTAATACAGGCCAACCGGTAAACTATATCCAAGCTATTCCGATGTCAAACAGCCAATATCCACCGTGGTGGGATACAAGCAGGCCACCTCCAACAGAAAATTCACAACATGTGAAAATAACAGAGGTACCTTCTGATACCAAACAAAATTCACAGAAGCCGACAAACTAATTGCGGTCCCCGTAGGCCTTCTCCAGGCGACCGAGGACAACAAGGAAGGCAATAGGTCGTAGAAGCACAATATAAAAATGATTCGATATCAGGATGGAAATAAATTAGAAGATGAGCTATATCAAGAACCTGTCATTTCTGATAAGATAAAAAAGGAAATAGTTCAAGCAAGTGTCAACGGGAGTATAAATGGGATACCAACTACAATTCTGCTCGATGCAGGTGCAAATGTATCCATAATGAATATGCAATTTTTCAAGAAGGTTTTGCAACTAGGAAAATTACCGATCTTACCCGTCCCAAATTGCAAGGTTATTGGAGCATGGGGAAATAAAACACAAACCATAAAATTCCAGACACAGGCGAAAGTTACCTTTGGAAATGATTGCTTGATATGCACGTTCCTATTGATAGATAACTTATCTGTACCAGTGGTACTTGGACTTGAGTTCCTTCGGGAAAAGGAAGGTATAATTAATCTTGCCCGGGGGAAGTGTGATCTTAATCACCAACAGCGACCGATAACTTTGATGTTGAATCGGGAGTTCGGTGCAAACCTTCCATTAATGCAAAAGGTACACCTTTCTGTCAGTAAACAGAAGATGTTAATGTTGAACCAAGAGCACCCGCAGATACGTAGTCAAAACTGAAATAACGATGTACCCCGTGATGCGAATGACATCGTGGCAACAATACAAGAAAAAATAAAGGAGACAACTTGCCTTAATTCTTCTGAGGCTAAGTAATTGACCAAATTATTGTCTGAATATCATGAAGTATTCGTTGAATAACCTGGTATCATAAAATATTATCAGTATAAAATGAATGTATTTCCGCACAAGACCTATTGTAGAGCAGCTTACTCGGTTCCCTGGACTGGGGGCTATATTGCCATAAAGACATGAAAAAATATTTGCAATAAAATGTTTGTATTTAGAAAGGGCTAATAAGAGGTGCTAATATACCGAACATTAATAAATGTGATGTTTAGTTTTAGTAATGCAATGATATTATATGTTTGTTAGTTTGTAGATTTACATGTCAAGTGTCACAATATAATATTCTTGAAGTATTTGTGCAAGGAGAAAAGAATCTCCATGATAAACACATTTTAATAAAAGAAATCAGTATCTGCATAAAAGTTCACTTAAATATTGTTGTATTAGATGTAATAAATTTTATTATTTTTTTTGTAGCGTACATATCAATGAAATGTATAAAATATTTTAAATGAGATTGAGTCATATAGTCCCATACATGCAACAAGTGTTGGTCATTTGTGAGCTGTGTGATCCTGTCAGCCACCTCTCGAATAGTATCTGACTGTGTACTAATTAATGTACACATTTCAATATGAAGTCATATAAAATGACTTATCAGGGACATTCCGGTTAAAAGAAGTCAAACATGGATCTCTGTCCCAAGAAATGATAAAATATGTCTATTTGCCATGAACATGGAAATGTACTGTTATCTCGACTGTTCAAGAATGATCTAATGATCACAACAATGTAGCAGATTCCTAAAGTTTTATATTGTATGATGTTTACGTAACTGGATAAAATTTTGATCTTGTTATTCAGTCATTGTAATGCGAAAATATGTGCAAATGTACTAGACCTCTTTGCATGAAAGATGTCGTTCGCATATAGACTGTGTGTAAGAACTATAGACATGTACTCACACCAATCAGAAACTTGATCTGTGTCTTACAAGAACTGCACAAAAGTCTAGTGGACACTGATTTATTTAGCGAAAAATGTGAACAGTGACAAACTGTGATCAAAAAACCTTAAGAACACTCATGTAGTGTCGAAGGTAACAGCAACACTATGGACGTTAAGTTCTGTTGCCAATATTAGCAGTTAAAATGAACTCGTGACCTGTAATAATTCGATTCAGAGCGTCTTTGCGGGTAAAATATTATGTGACTGACTGTAGAGCCAGCCGCACAGCACAAAAACAATGCAACGTTGCCTTCGCAGTGCGTCGCGAGAGAGAAAGTGTAATCACATTCTCCGTGTATACACAAAGCACGCTATCGAGACGTGTGTGATTAACAGTGCCGTGATTGAAATGTGCATATTGTGATGAATTCCTAAATGAATCACTACATTGTATTGAACAGTGTCAAGATACAGGACAAAATTAGTTCCTTCAGTGTGAATGCGAGTGATATGGACACTAACAACTTTTCTCCACAGGATGGTAAGAGTGCTTATCTTGTCACTGACACATGTATTTTGACATTTCATGTACCCATCTTGAACTGAATGACGAGGCACAAGAGAATCCAGAACTGCTGCAGGGGTAGTTCCGGCCGGCAGGAGAGCGCAATAACGACGCAGCCGACGGCCGTTGACGCTACGCCGACGTGGCCAGGGGTGGACCGGCGGCAGTCACCACCTGACTGCGTTCCGACGGGTCGACGTGGAACAAATTTTTGTCATACACAAGAAATATATTAAAACTCTTAAAAAAACATCATAAAACTTCAATGTACTTCGCACATACGACAGAAACATAAATTCTGTTCCAATTTGTACAATCTCAACAAGTAAATAGTAGGTGAATGTATTGTCTTGAAGCCCCTTGGGCGGTTTTGATCCCGGTTTTCCGATTCCAGCTAACCCGAATGGGGGGGGGGGGAAATAAGATAATCCGGGAAGTAACCGAAGCAATTTCCGAGACAATACAGTCACGGTGCTTTTTTTCTTTTTATTGCTCAAATCAAATACAATTTTCTGTGACAAGGTACATTGAAGTCAAATATTCGGACAATAAAACAATGAATCTTCGTGGATTATGTGGACTGATAAAAAAAAGGTGATGAGAAATAAACATGGTGAATAAACTATTTTTTTTATCAGCCCAAGGGGCAATATAACATCCATGATATATTTATTTTTTTATTACGAGTGGAATATGAACGTGTGGATAATATTCGTTCAGTTCTGTAATTATTTCTTAAAAAGATCATAATTATGTAAAACAGAGACAATATTTGTCTCACATTCTTTGTTAATCTATGTCATTCTTTTCTTTTGTTTTGTACTCTTTTGTCGTCTTCTTCTGATGTACATCGCCGACACCAGACACAAATCGATTTGAGGTCTGTTAAATGAAAAACATTTAATGTAAAATTATTGTATTTTTATGTTAATTTGCTGGTAAAACAAATAGAGCCAAATGCGTTAAAACTATTTATGATTAATTATTGAAAATTCACTTCCTCTTTTAATTATAATTTTGTATTAATTGGATTTATCATAGCCACAAGAAGCACAGCCATTGTTAGTTGCGATTATATAGCAACTGCGTCTGTACTTCTAGTTGAAAATAGCATGGGTTTGTGTTAAAGTAATCTGCAAAAAATTTAATAATTTTTTTATTGGTGGCATCAATTTAAATGATTTATTGGGAAAAGGAAAATCTTAATTAAAAAAGAAATCCTCTATCTTTTGTTGGCCGCCATCTTAACTTTTATTACAGCGGCAAATTTAAATTACTTGAAACTGCAAACTTTCAATATTGCGATGTGTAAGAAATACGTGTGCGCCGGTGGTTCTGACCTCTATCTATAAAAGAAAAAATTAATCGAATCAGACCGCATTTTCTAAGAACACTGCTGCTGGTATTTATTGTTGAACAAGATTTCATTGCTGATGTATGAGGCCACAATTAAACTATGGACGAATCACGGAGAAATATATTTTTTGGTAGCATACGTCAGTGTTGTGTGCGAGTGGTATTCTGTGGTTGCTCTTCATGATCAATTTGCTAAGAATAATTAAATCCATCGAAGACAAAAAATTATAAAAGCTCTGATGTACGATCTGTAATTTTAGTGATATGAATACAGCTTACAGTCAACATTATTACACTACGTCAGGTTGGAATTCTTGTGCAAGTTGAACAAAATAATTATCCAGGAGAAGTTGCAGTTTGAATAATGCATTATACATGTTATAATATTGTAAGTATCATTTACAAAATAAAAACAATGCAATTGCTAAAAAAAAACAGAGTGAATTCAAACCGCAGAATACCATAGAGTATCGTATCATCCATATTCATTGCACTTGTCCATGTTGATGATACACAAAAATCGCCACAACTGGATGGCGAACTTCGGCTGTCACAGCGTGCCGTCGTCTGATAGCGCCACCATATTGCAGTTAGGCAAGAAACTGTATGTGATATTTTAGTTATAAAGGCGGCACTCGTTTTCGTTCGGAATTATCTACATTCTTGATGATAATAAAACTAACTAGATTAACATTAAAGCAACGAACTACCAATTTCGTTTTACGCTCATGAACACCAAAGTCCACTGTAATATCGTAAATATAAAGTACCTAAAAGCGAAACAATATTTTTCCCAGGCGTAAGGAACAGTTTTATTCTCATATGTAATGCACTTATCATTGGCGACATCGGATTTGGCGTTGGCAAAAAACGTAATGGGGTTTATTTAAACATGAATTTGGATATCTACAACAATATGCTAATTATTGTCAGGCACCATATGAAACAACCAAAATTACGTCTGACACTGACACGAAAATTGTTCTCTTCTTTTACTGAACGAATTCACATGTACCAACGCGGAAATTGCGACGAAATCAGCTAGTTTAAAGTGCATATTTAACTGAGAACTAACGTATATAAACAGTTCAGTCAATCTGGGTAACTTTGCTCCACTTTTTACCGTCTTTTTGAAAGTACTGCACACACAATCTACAGCACAACAGACACCAAAATTTCACCCGTATTGCTAAGGTGTGCTTGGCAATGAGGAAATATGTACTAGAGACGCTCTCTTGGAGTAAAATTTCAATTTTAATACTGGTACAAAATTACTCAGTCATTATGGGTAACTTTAGTCTTAAAAAACATAGTATTTTTCCCATATCTAATGTTCTGAATAAATTTACATACCAACAAAAGGAAATCAGGTATTAATAAGAAGTAAAAACAGTTTTGATTCAGTTTCCAGATTTACTTAGAAATATCAAGACATTTGTATCAACCTGACTTTGTTCAACTTAAATCACTGTCAGAAGCTCACTTCACAGTCAAAGCAATTAAAGAAAAATCACAAGCCTATGAGCTTTTAGGGAGGTGGAAAGACATTTGAATGAATCACAGAGCTAATAAAAACGTTGCATGTGTACAAAATAATACAAACAGGTGGAACACCAGCCATTTGAAACAAGAATAGCAATTGGTACAAAGATACTATGATTAGTTAAAAGTTACCCTGATTGTAATGTTACAAGGAACACCTTCATATGACTATGTACTTTTTTATCATTTGTAAAAGATGAATACTGTAAACATTAAGCATGAGCAAGGGTATTGAAATGAGAACACAAAAACACATTGAAACACGAAATTTATTTTTGTCATTTCCATACATTTTTAACCACTGCTGCAATGTTAAAGGCACAACACTACACATTACTGAATAAAATAATCTTACTGAGTTTTTGTCTTACACTAGTTGTATTGTGACCTATTTTCTCAAGTGAAAACCTTTTCCCATATGTTTCCAGCCGCACCTGAATGTACCTGGCTGCAATCTTACGTACAAGCTGTGTCTCATGCAAATCTTCTATTCCGCATTCATTATGGAAGTCATGGTCAAGTTTAGGGAATGAATAGTTCACAAATTTTTTAAGAACACACATGACAATATTACTAATTAAATGCTTTTGCCTCATGTCACCAGTGACAACAAACATTTGAAACAATTTTTCTGAGTGCTCCACCACAGAGTATACAGCATTACTTGTTTCAATAAGCTTGCATCGGCTTACAAATTTTGTGAATGAGCTCTTTTCTGCAGTACTAAGAAGTGCATATGTTGCGTCATTACAAATAACGGGTGGCCTAAGAATGTAGAGACAGTCTTTACATGTAACTTGTTTTGAAATTGTGAGGGCAACATACCCTGCAATGTAGTACAAAATGTTCTGCTTGTATGTGGAAAACAGAGTACCCTCTTCAATAAGTGGGCACTATTTTTCTACTTTGTCTACAAACATACAAAAATCATCTACAAGAGGACACTTTTGTGATCGGAAATCATACAGTCCTACATGTACCATTGAACACATGTTAAAATTTGTACAGTTTTCCCCAACAGTGCTAACATTAGTGCCTAAAAGCAACTTGCGCATAGCACACACATGAGGAGAAGAGTTCAATATGATCTTGGGAAAACTTATATGTCAATAAATATTGCGGAGGAGAATTTTCCCTAGTCATTATTTCCAGTTCAATGGCTTTAATCGAATGTGTGTTCAAAATTATGCCAAAGGGAAAAGTATTTCTTGGGTGCTGCAGGAGAGAAACACCATTTACTTTTAAACTTCTTATATAAGATTCTGTCTGATGAAAAATATCAAGCCAATATGCCTGATTACTGAGTTTCAGGCTGGCTTTATATCCTGAAGCTGCAGGATTTCTGGAGTTAAAGACATCAAAAATACTGTCTACGAATTTCAAAAACTCCACTGTTGCCTCACTACCATGGAATCAGGGATTTCCAGCTCTTCTCAAAAAATCCATAGTATCTGCAACACTAGAACTCAGTGTTTGAACTGCTAAGCTGACATTCATCTTTTTATTAACATAATTAATATGTTGTCCTGACAACTTGTTAGCAAATGTCATGCATTCCTCAATTTGCAACTCATTTAGTTCTTTTAAGTACTGCCACTTAATACTGCCATTTGTAGACTTCATAACACCTACTTCTGCTAATGTATTTCGAGCAAGTTTCACTAAATGACACATATCCAAAACACAGTAAACAATGTGGTTTGAAACTGGGTGAAGGAACTGAGAAGAAAAAACGTTTTGATGAAAATTAATACTGCATCCCAAAGAACGAAGAGTACTTATATTTGTCCTTGTGCCATCACAAGTGACTGCCCAAATTCTGATGCCTGAATTGCTTAGCCTCCCCAGAGCAGAGTTTATTAACTTCGCCTGCACACTACCATCAAACTCATTCACTAAAAATATGCAACAGGATACTTAAATTTACCTTTTATGGACACAAGTATAAAAACTAATGCCTCTGAAGCTTCTTTCACTTCTTTTGATTGTTCAACTTCTCCTCCAAAATCTACAAAACCTGTATACCTCTTAGTTTCCTGGTCCCACATTACCGGTTTTCTAATTGCGATCCTAAATTCAAAGTACCTGAACACATCACTTAAAATGCCAGGATCACAATTCACAGTCACTGCCCAACGAGAAATCAGTGATCTGTGAGGCAGAGGCATTAATGTCTGTAAATATTCATACGCCCTAGTAGAGTAAAAATACACTGTCATTGCAAACATTTTAATGTCTGTTTTGTACCTGTTTCCCTTGGATGACCCACTATTATTCAACAAATTGCACACTAATTCCACCTGAGTCCCTGTTTGTTGATCCAGGAATTCATGCAGCTTCTCTGTTAGATGACCCTTCTTTTTCAGAGCACTTATGATGTCTTTCGTTGAATAGTTTTTCTTGTCTCTTCTCCTAATTTTTTCCTGCAGGCTCTTGATTTTTCTTCTCAGTGTCTCCACAACATCTGGTAAAAAACTGCATGTGTCAGTGGCCTTGTCAGTAATTTCTATTTGTGTTTGAGATCCACATTCCTTAGACGTTTCACAATTCTGAAAAAACTGAAACAAGAATAGAATACAAGTAGTACAGGCATGAAACAAAGTTTGGCAAGTACTTAGGAGAAAACATGTATGTTGGAAAACAGAAACAATGTTTATGTGAAGTGACTAACCTGTTCAATATAGTCATGAGTTTCTACAGTAGGCTGTTCAGCTGTTATTCTAATCTGTCGCCTTGGTTGCTTTTCCTTGGGCATTAAATGCGTCGGAAACGCAAACTGTGATGGCACTGCATCGGGCTTGAGATGCCTTCTCGAAGTACCAGGCCTCACTTCTTCCAAGAAGTGATCTCCACACAAGAAACTAGCCCTTGTAGGCATGAAACCTTTGCGTTTATTGGCAATGACCCACTGTTTCGGCAAATCGCCTTTTTGCAGAGGAAACCTGTCCAAAACAGAAGACACATTGTATCATGCAAGGCAACGACCAAGATATTTACGAGATTGCTGTCATTTCTTGACATTCAGTTATTACCTGTGGAAAGTTAAATTACTTTCCTTGTTTCACCGGTTCGTACAGTTGTATGCAGAGCGCGAAATAACCATTTTACACTCACAACATACACTTCGTTAACACCAAGAGAAACTTTTTGCCTAACTAAAAGATGGCGGACGATATAAACAATCGCTCCTGAGACGGCACGGATAAGCGCTATGGTCAAAGACAGAAGATGTACATCCAGTTAGTATGGAGATCACTGGTCACATGAGAAAAATCCGAGTTGGGTTTCACATGATCGATATTTACGGAATCCATCCATGCTGGTTGGCACTCGAGAGGTCATTCTGTTCAAGATACTTCATCATGTATTAACTCAGAATATGTTGTTTTGTGGATCATTTCTACTACCTGTTCTGCAGACAGGTGTGGCTTATGCTTTTTTCCAAGAATGGGGCACAACCGTTTGTTCAGAGGATCTGTGACAGATAATAGGTAGAAGACGGAAATTTAGTATAGAATCTGATAGGGATTCCAACAGGCCCAGGAGCTTTGTTCAGTTTTAACAATTTCAGCTGTTTCTCAACGCCACTGACACCAATACTTACTTTAATTCACCTTTTCAGTGGTACAAGGATTAAATTGGGGCAGTTCTCCTTGGTTTTCCTTTGTAAAGGAACTTTTGAAAACTGAGTTAAGCATTTCAGTTTATGCTTAGCTACCCTCAACTTCAGTTTCTGCCTGATTCGCAAGGGACTGGACACTAATTTTGTTGCCACTAACAGACTTTACATATGACCAGAATTTCTTTGGGTTTTTTAAAATATCATTTGACAATATTCTGCTATGGTAGTCATTGATGGCATCACACATTGAGACCCAAACACGTTTCATTCAGTATTTTTCTGTCTGTAGCCATATACTTTGTTTCACACCTATCATGCAGTAATCTCTGTTTATTTAGACGTTTTTTTGTAGTGACTGTATACCATGAAGGATCCCTCCAATTATAAACTGTTCTACTGGGTATATATCTATACAGTGCATGGTCAACTATTCTTTTAAACATGAACCATAATTCATGTACATGCTCCTGTCCTATGCTGAAAGCTTCAAGTTCCTCACTGATTTTTTATCTAGTTTGTTGAACATGTATATATTTCTGCTCGGTTTAGTTGTCCTTTCTACTTTGGTAATCATTGTTGCCACAACTATGTTATGGTCACTGATACCTGTTTCGATGCAGACATTCTCAAAGAGGTAATGTCTATTTTTTGCCATTAGGTCCAATATATTTTTGTCATTAGTGGGGTCCTTAGTATCTGTTCTAGATAGTTTTTAGGGAAGGCATTCAGTAATGTTTCACAGGATGTCTTATCATGCCCACGACTAACAAAACTAATTTTCCCAATTAATTGTGGGATACTTATAGTCTACACCACGACCTACCCCGTAAGGGGCCTCCTGGCCAATGATGACAAACACTCATTTCCATTACAGTATGATTGGGGAATTTGTGTACAAGTGATTTGAGGATTTCTCTAAAGTTCTTGGTTATATCAGGAGATGAGTCTGGGGGGCGATTGAAGGATCCAATTCTCCATTTATGGCCACCCCTAATATTGAGGCTCACCTAAACAGTCTCACCTATAGCTTCAATTTCTGTGTTGGTGGGTTTGAGTTTTTGTCTACTGTGACAAATACATCACTTCCACTTCCCACTTTTCCTACCATAATCAGTGGTGGTTCTATTTTGATCGAGTTTTTTTTACTTTAGAATCAATTTTTTGAACAATAATTTAATGAGATTTACTCATATCAGGAATGTAATTCAGTTTAAAACAGTTTCAGGAAATAACTGTTCCACAGGCTTTCGCATATTATCTTAATGCCTGTACGACCTTTAATGGAGAAAAATACAAAAGAATAGAAATTTAGAGGTGTGCCTTGTGCATGTCATTAGAGAAATCATTTCTAGGTGCACTACTACTTCAAATGCAGAAATAACAATTTGAATTTTATTTCTATGACATGCACATGAAATATCAACCCATTTTTAAAACCTCAATATTTTGGTGCAAAAAGATTTTGAAATAAACATCTTGATGTCAGTTTCTTCTGCATAACCTTCTTTTACTCACACTAAAAGTATAAATAACGTTTATAAACGGCACACTATGTGCACTGTAATATTAAATTATTTCCTACACTAGAAAAACTACTGCAATGCACAGGATTTTACAGTCCTCTCCACAGGTCAGTTACTGGCACATTGTTTATTGCAACTATGAAGTGTGAGACTTCTGGATCATCCTGCATAAATCAAAATCTGCTTTTCTTAAAACTGCTTCCACCATTATTGTGAAATTCGTATCGTACGCAAAGCTGCAATAGCTATTTCAGTAAGGGTCTGAGCTATTTATTTTTCTTAGTTTTGCTTTTTTTCTTGTGTAAGTGTGTACTGATGAGCCCAGAATCCACCCCAAGAAAAGCTTTAGTTGGCTTTGTTGCGATTTTTAATTCAATCTAATAATACATTTTCATGGAATATTGAAGCAATTTTTTAAATGTTATTTCAAGGCATATAATTTTCTTTTAATCAACATGGATTTTAATGCCTTCCTGTTGTCAAGGGAAAAAAGCTAGACAATAAGCCAAATGATTGAAAAGAGCCGCACTTCTGGACCTCAGCTAAATCACTTTTTTTCCAGAGTTAGCTCTAAAAAGCTGATTTGGTAACACTGCAAAACATTGTTTCAGTGAACATATTGGTCGACATTACTTTTAATAAGTGCCTGCTGACATATGAGGAGATTCTAGAAAAAAATAATTTTACAGAGTTCGAAAAAGGATATCCATTATAAACTGTGGGAGTCACAAGCTAAGAACACAAACAGTTATCCAGTAAAAATCATCAAAGTTATCCTACAAACATTCTGAAACATGTATCTGATTATCACTGAGGTGTTTTGCATTAGACGGTAAATGAGAAGAAGGCCATCTAACTGAGTGCCTTTAAAACCAGTAAACCTTGCCTTTAATGCAGCCAGCAATCACACAGAAATCTCAGGGCCATTCTTAGAACTATCAAAAGCATTTGATGTAATTGATCATGGTGTTCTGAGAAGGCTTGGACGATCCTGAATAAGGTGCCTGTCAAATGAATGGATTAAATCGTGTTTGGGATATTTTTCTCATTTAATGGAAATAAAATGCATCGAAAGGAAATAATTCCAGATTCACTTTACAAATCTGTGTGTGCTATGTCATAGTGCCCTGCAGAGATAAATTTTAAGCCTTTTACACTTTTTGTATATTGAAAAAAACTGTCTTTCAATTACATGTCAGAGAGTCAGAGCTAGGGCTATCTGCACCTGATACCAGTCATTTGATCAGAAGGGAGAAAGAAGAACATCTTACTATGCCTGCAAACGGTATTATGAAACAACTGTCTGAGAGGTTTACAAGAAATAAGCTAATTGTAAATATACAGAGTACAATATCCAAGAATTTTCATACATCGCTAGATAAAAGTACAGTACAACCAGTAATATGCATGGACAACTAAAATATTAGTGGTATTACTAAAACTAAAGTTTTGGGTATTCATATTCAAGAAAATTTTAAATGGAGTTCTCATATAAATTCAAAACTTGCAAAAGTGAGCTATGTAACAAGAATGTTTTGCGACTGTGCCAGTGCTGAAACCATTAAAGTCACATATTTTCCTCATATAAATTCGTTACTGACAATGTCATCATATCTCAGGAAATGTACACCAATCCAAAACAGTTTTCATGTAACAAAAAGCAATTATAAAAATAATTAAACATGCAGGTGGTGGGTAGTCACACAAACAAATTTTTAAACAGCAAATAATTTTATCTCTCCCCTGCCCTTAAATATTGGGAGTAGTTATGCATGTAAAAAAAAGTGTACTGAGGAAAGAAATTGTTCTTTACTTAAAACAAAATTCTCCATGACTATAGTACCAGATCATACATGACACACACCTTGTTCACAACAAAACCACATTGTGCCAAAAAGATGTATATCATGCAGGAACAAAACTGCAACACATTACCCAGAAATACCATATGTTTTAAACAAATGTGTAATGTCCTACCAACTGCAAAACTGCCTGTACTCAGTCACACAGTACTTCATGTATGAAAATGTATAACTCATCCATTTAATTTTACAAACAAGTAGCATATATAAACCAGGTTCTACTCAAATTTTTATATATTCATTATGCAATATCCAATATGTCATAAAAATTAAAATAAGAAACACTTTGCTAAATTGTGAAGCCAACATGTAGAAATATTTTCTGTCTTACATCTTGTGTACAAGGGACTTGTACACACTGGTGGAAAATTTATAAGAGCAAAATGAAATATTAAATACAAGAATCCAAGAGTTTTCACATGAATGTGAGCTGGCATTTCTTAAGTGACATAGAAGTGTGTCTCTCAATCAATGATGATATGAATGGAAATGCAGAAGTTGTGGAAAAGGCAAAAATTAAAAAACTCACTGAATATGCATTTAATGTAAAAATGCAAAAATCACACAGAAATGAAATATTACTATTCTAGCTAGAAAAAGATGAAAGTATTTTTATCGATGTTACAACTTCCTTAATTGTTATATCAAATTTGACAGGCAAGTACTGTTCTTTGTATATCTTCATCTCTCCCTCCCAAGTAAAAGATTGTACCAAATGGTAATGAACCTGCTTACACTATGGTAATCTGTTACTTTTTTACCTTATATTATTACAAACCACATTGTTACTTTTTGTGAAAATATTGTGTTTAATACCATAAGATGAATGAATTTCTTTATTATCTAATCAAATGTTGTAAAGTCTTAAGTGAAAGCCCCAAAGGAAAGAAAAGGTCATTAATGTGCAGAGCTAAGAAAATATTTGCTTTATGGTAATTATGATATGTGTTGTGTTGACAAGTCTACTTTGTATGTGGTATTACAGTCTATACGAATTTTAAGTTTATATTTTAAATATTTGGATGCGATTACCACAAAGTAATTCAGAAAATTGTTGCAGATTTAAGACACTCATTGTTTTCAATGGGGTGGCGTTATTCATTAGGAATATGCCTGTGGTACCCAAGACAGATACAAAATACACTGCTCTGCTCCTTGTTAACTGCAATCGTTTATGCAGTTTATGTGGTATCCCCGTGACTTTCAATGAGGCTCATAAAATACCCAAAGTTGTCAGCTGAACTGTCATTCATACTGGCATGTGTATTCATTCAGGCTAAACTAGTTACATTGAGGAGATCCTGAGAACAAATTAAAAGTTAGTGTGTGACAAGTAATATTACAATCATGTGAAAGGACACTATCACTGTGTATTTACTATTTGTAGTTTGTTCTTTAGACTGCAGAAGAGAGTGCAAGAGAGTTTCTGGCTTTGGCTTCGTCTTCAGACACACACACACACTCACATAATCACCCATCCCCCCTCCCCCCCCCCCCCCCCCGCCCCACACACACACACAGAGTTCTGGCCATTAGAACTCCAGTATGGAGAGCAAATAATGAAATTTTACTTATTGTGCAAACATAGCGTAACAGGAAGAATATATGACTAAATTTATACATGATTAGGTGATTTGGACATGTACAGAACATGAAATTTAGTACACAGAGCTGCTATGTCTGTCAGCATCAACCACTCGGCTGAGTGTCAAGTCAAACAGTGCTCGGGTGAGAGATGAGGGTACATTATTCCACATTGCTTCAAGACTATGCCAGAGTTCATCAACTGTAGCAGCTGGCGAGTGATGGTGTGCCAGTCTCTCGCCAACCTGTGAACAGCTTGATCTGCAGTATGTGCAGGTCAGGTTAACAGTTGAACATTCTCTATATAGTATAGGACAGCACAGGCAATATGTGGTCTTGCTTTATATTCTTGAGAGGTAACATTACAGAGACCTTGAAGACAAGGCACAGCCAATGGACATAACATATAATAAATGTAACACCATCACACTAGTATAACAATGATGAATGCAGTTTGGCAATGTTCATCCTCCTGATAACCTGTACAGGTGGATAAGTCCAGCGTGATGCTGCACACATAATTGGGACTCTTTTGAAACAGCCACATGGAGCATCTACTGTGTCTAGGGTTGGCATTTGGAGCACCATAACTGGAAAAGTTCTCAGTATCGCCACATTAAGGGAAGTCACAAGAATGATCACCATACTAACAGTCTTTGGCATTCCAGGGATTGTCACACTGTTTCTCTGGATACTTACCTTCTGAAAAGAAGCCCATTTGCTGACTCACAGAGTGTGACTTGACTGTACTATGTCTATCCACTTGTGTGATAGTCTCATAGTGCAGTTGAAATACAGCATGGTGTTGAGTACAGCCCTCCTGAACCAACCAATCCAATAGTAGCGTGGCAGTCATGCTGTTCTGAACAACATGGGCAGCTATAATGTGGAACAATAAACCACAGCGTCAGTAGACCATGGCTCTGCTGCTGTTGAATTCTGTCATGCTGAGAGACGTTTCTGCTTTATACGTGAAGCACAACACGACCCTCTCATAAACAAACGACATCCAAATGCAATTTCTGTATGTAAAATCCAATTCTTAATCTTATCTCGCACACGGAATGTAGATAACATGACATTTTTTTTTATGATAGATTCAGCAAGTTTGGAACTGGATTGAGTCCAAAGAAAGAAATTTGACAGAAAATGTACAAGAGTTTTCTATGTCCAAAAAGGCCTTGGAAGGTCTAATGCTACCAATCGAACGCCATGTCTCGTCAGCCAATAGGCATCACTGGATGTGGATATGGAGGGGTTTGCGGTGAGCACGCCACTCTCCCGACTGTCATCAGTGCTCAGACTAGAGCCACTACTTCTCGAGCAAGTAGTTCCTCAATCAGCCTTAAAGAAGCTGTGTGCACCCCTCTTGCCAACAGCACTTGGCAGACCTGAATAGTCACCCACGGAAATGCGAGTTAAGCCCAACAGTACCTATATTCTGTGATCTGATAGGAAATGGAACATACAAGAGATATTGTATCTCAGATGGTTAACAGTTAACCATAGTAAATAGTATAAGTGGACTTTTTTTCACCTTCAAATTTAATGCCTTTTATTTATTAATTTTGCCTTGTATAACTCAAGTTGAACAAAACGTGTTTTGGAAGCTGCATTTTTTGGGGTTCTTTGCGTGAAGTGAAATCTTGGGGCAGTATACAACTAGGAACCTCACAAAACCGCCTTCAAATTGACAGGTAGATTTCACTTTTAACTGCCTAGGACTGAACCAAGGCAGGCCTCTTCCTTTTGTCACATTATTGTGCAGCAATTCCCACAGTTTATACCTCTATGACTGCATTTCCTGTGGAGTGTGTGACAACTAAGAAAACACAAGATTTATAGTGATTGCTACAGTCATAGTATTTCCCGTCTCTCTTGTCATTGTTAAATCTCGAGGCTAGAAGAATTTCAGTAGTGTGTATTACTCTGACCTACTTTGTGCAGTTGCACTGAAAGGCTAATCATTGGCATATCAAAGGATGTAGTACACTTCATGACAATGTAAGGTTTGTTGTGTATCAACACCATGGTGTTACAATTCTAATAACAGCATGTACATAGTGATCCATAGGTTCTTTGTGTAAGTTAAATTGAACTTGATTATTTTGCCTGTGTGCTGTGTTGTAGGCCTCAGTGATACTATCTATCCAGCAACTTATATGTGAATCTTACCATCTACATACCTCTGTAGATACATTCGTTAGAGAACGATTGTACTATGACATTTGACTCTGAGGTAGTAGGTTCAAATCATCATGATAGGAGCAATATCTCTCTCATCATCAGCAACCAAAAAATCATGTCTCTAAATTCTGCATGTATGTATCACAGGAATCTACACTGGACAGATCCATGTAAGACATCACAACACAAGCACTTTGTGAAGGAAAGATGTCATTTTGTGTGCTTTACTTCCAGGAGTACTAGTTCTGCAAGGAGAGCTTCTATGAAATTTGACAAATAGGAGGGAAGATTGGTCATGAGCCATGCTAGGGTAGAGATCACGCAAAATAACGTGGTTCCTGCACAGAAACGCATTCTCATAGCGAATGCTGGGTGAATCCATCCCAGTGCTCCAAAGGGATAGCTGCCTCAGTTGACTTTTGTTTGCCAACCAGCACACTTCAAGAATTATCGTTGCTATATCTGTACTACATGGCATGACATCGAAATCTTCACCTCATTACATAAATGAATGACAAAACACACCTGCCATAGACCCAGGACACAAAAAGTGAAGCGCTTCCTACGCGACGTTGCTAAGATCCCAGCTTCTGATATCTCGGGCATCCATTTGTCCACATTAAGCAGTACAGTGTACGTCAAAGTCGTCAATGACGCGGTGTGCGAAAGACTACTTCGTGACACCAACCATGGGTACGCTTTTGCCATGCCGACGGGAATGTCGGTGCGGTCACTGTCGACCAAGCAGGCTTGGAATGCGCACCATACGGGTTTTCGAACTCCCGTTCGAGCTCCCGACGAAAGACCTTATCGCGGCTTTCCACTGCTATGGCACTGTACATGGCCACACTGCCGAACGCTGGGCACAATTCCAAACGTACCCCGTTCTTAACGGTGTACGACAGATCACCATCGCCACGTGTCATCTTACCTGCAAATTAGCGGGTACCGCGCGGTCGTCATATACTGCGGCCAAACCAAGACCTGTTCTGGGTGCGCCAAAGAGGGCCACCTCAGGTCTGAGTGTCTTCAGCGACGTATGACCCAATTGGCAGCCGCTACCGTGGTGCCTCCGACTCCGACGACGACGGCGCTCTCTTCTCCTCCCAGGCCGGCCGCGGTGGTCTAGCGGTTCTAGGCGCTCAGTCCGGAGCCGCGCAACTGCTACGGTCGCAGGTTCGAATCCTGCCTCGGGCATGGATGTGTGTGATGTCCTTAGGTTAGTTAGGTTTAAGTAGTTCTAAGTTCTAGGGGACTTATGACCTCAGCAGTTGAGTCCCATAGTGCTCAGAGCCATTTGAACCATTTTTTTTTCTCCTCCCACCAGCTGCCGCCCGTCGGACCATGTACCGGTGACCCTTCCTGCTGCTACGGATACCGCTGGTGTCGACGCGTCGCGCTCACAACCTGACGCTACTCCGGCGCCTCTACCAACAGCGACGACTTCCGATCGCCACCCGACCGATGATATGGACCCCCTTTCACTTATCGTTCCCACGACGGCCTTCCTCCTAGAGCGTCGCGACTCCCTTCCGACACAAAGGGACGAACACGCAAACAACGTTCACCTAAAAGAAGCAAGAGGAGGCGCCGTATGGTCCCGGAACGAGATGGATCACATCCCCCTGAGGCTTCATAGGCCGTCCCGCCCGACGAGGCCTCGGAGAACCTGCACGACGACACGAATGACGTAAACATGACGCCGGCTGTGGCTGTGCCGGTGCCTACTCTGTTGGCTCGCCCAGGTGCACGTGCACCAATAGACTCCACCATTGCGACTGCCGCCGAGATGTCTTTCGCTCCTATGAACGAAGTGCAACGTACGTACATCGCAACGACAGCGCCTTCAGTGGCGTGGAGTGATGAACGTGACCAAGGCCCAGACCACATGCTGGGGACAGAGTTACCCCAGACAGAAGCCTAGTTACACCACCAATAAGGCCGTCTGGTGGCATACGGCAGGACTCTCCGTTGCGTAGCTCCTCTTCACCCTCCGTTGATGTTGTTCCCCTCCATGGCTGGGTATGGCTCCAAACCTACCGAGTAGCAACGATCAACAGTAACACCATTAGTTCCCCTGTGAAACGTGAACTCCTGCGAGAGATGATACGGGCATTGGACATCGATATCGCACTACTACAGGAAGTACACTTGGCCACACTTCCAGACGTCACGGGATATAACAGTTATTCTTCTCCTGCTGACCATCTGGGACACGGCATAGCCATCTACGCCTGAGAAGGCATTCCAGTGGCTGATATCACATACCTTCCATCCGCCAGAGGCATGGCCGTCACCGTCATGGGGATGCGTATTGTCAACATTTATACTCCGTCAGGCTCCACACGCAGACGCGACAGGGCACACTTCTATTCAGAAGAAATCGCCCCTTTGATTCTTGTACGCTGTGACCATTACTTGCTTGGGGGTGATTTTAATTGTGTCCTGCACCCTAAGGATCAAATGTCCCACTACAACACCTGTCAAGAACTGTGTCTTGTCGTCCGTATCTGTTGCTCTGCGACACTCGGAAAGTTCGGCACAGTGACGCGCCTGGACACACTTACCAGACGAGTCACTCCACGATCTGCCTTGATAGGATTTACGTCTTTTGGGCACTCACACCTGCAGTCCAAGGTGCAGAACTTTGGCCCTTGGCCTTTTCGGACCACTCTGCCTACATCTGCAATATTCTCCTCCCTCAGCAAGTGGTCTAGCACAGTAGTGCACCATGGAAGCTAAACACCTCCCATCTTCATGTCTTGAATGTCTTCACCGTGTTACCGAGACATGGGCTACCTTTGAATGTCGCTGACCTAAGTACTGCACGACCTTGACCTGGTGGCTGGAATGTGCCAAACTTGCCATTCGACGTATCTTGATTCAGTATGGCAAGGAAGCTGCTGCGTGACGCCGGCACGCTACTGACTATTTCTACGCCGTTCTCCGTGACCTGGACGCCCAGCCGGCCATCCCCGACACCTATAGGGAGCGCAGCAGGATTAAGGCACAATGTGTAAAGTTGACACGCCGTAGACTGCAGGAGGCGATGGTGCGAACCCGATTCGGCGGAACAAGAACATCCCACCATGCATCATATCACCTCCAATAGGAAACACCGACGACAACGGCTCATCACCGAGATCTACACCTGTTGCGCCCAGCAAGTCACTTACCAGGCCGAAATCGTCAATGCCTTTGTAGACCACTACCACACAATGTACCAGGAGGAGACTACCAACAACCACGCTGAGGAGTCTGTGTTACCACACGTAACTGGCACCCTCGCCAGCGACGAAGCGGACAAGCTGATGGAGCCAGTTACGCTTGACGAAGTCCACAGTGCAGTCAACAAAGGTGCTCCGAATAAGGCTCCCGGTGTTGAGGGATTGCCGATAGAATTTTATCGCATTTTCCTCGCACTAATGGCGCCACAGTGTACAACGATGTTTCATGAACTGATGTCGATGGGGAACGCTATACCGCCGTCCTTTGTCACGAGAATTGTTGTACCCATCCACAAACCGACACCGGGAGTGACGACAGCACATTACCGTTGCCTGACTCTGCTTAACGCAGGCTATGAAATTTTTACACGGCTCTTGGCGACGCGATACCGCAAGATCCTGCCTAGCATTCAGACAACTCTAGGTGGCTCAGTTAATATACACACGGCCACAGGAGAATGTCGTGATTTAATTGCACTGGCAACGGCGTGCACACTCTGCGCTGCGGTGGTTGCCATTGATTTTGACAGCGCATTCGACAAGGTGCGGCATCGTTTTCTGTTCTCATTGATGAGCCAAATGGGTTTTCCACCCGCCTTTTTCGATGTCATCGGCGCTTGTGCGGCACCGCCGAATCGCTAATTCAGTTCAATGGCCGTGTGGCGGAACCAGTGACGATTCGGCGTTTCGTAAGGCAAGGTTGCCCACTTTCGACCCTGCTCTATGCCATAAACCTGGAGCCATTCGTCGGGAGTCTGACGAGCCACCTTTCCGGTCTCACTTTTCGACAGCAGTTTTCGGTGTCGTGCGTATGCAGATGACCTTCTCCTTTTTGTGCCGCTCACGGAATAAAACACAAACGGTGCTTGATTTGATATCAACGTACGGAACTGCAGCGGGCAGTAACACGCATGTGGCTAAATCCACGGCGATGTCCATTGGACGTGGCCTCTCACACGACGACTTAGCACATCTCCCGTGTGTACAACAACTACGATACCTTGGTATCATTTTAACCTTCACCGTGTGCTGCTCCGCTGCCATCAATTTTCGGCGTGCACTCCAAATTATCCGCATGGCGGTGTGACAAAATCTCCTCCGCTGACACGGTTCTTTACAACGTGTCCAATAACTCAATCAACATGTGGCATCCCGAATGATCCACATCGCACAGGTACTCCTGCAGCCATCAACTATTGGACGCAGCCTCCAGGCTGCTTTCTTACGGCCGGTATGCTCTTTAAGGTCCACTACGAAACGCTCACCCTTCCCCCGCGAGCTGGCGGCCTCGGCCTTGTCAACGTGCGACTCCGAGCGGCGTCCTTGTACATGACCACCAGGCACAAGCAGAGGAACGGGGCCACGTCCCTTATGCGCAGCTTGTCGGAAATTCTTATGCCCGCGACCATAACGCCACCAGTACCAGTCGGACACATCAACCACCATCTGCCGCACATTTCTACTGTCTATTGCTTCACACCTCTTAGCTTACATCACTGTTATTGTTTTATTTTTTCCGACACACTGTTAATAAAAACATTGCTCGCCTTGTTCGAGTGTAATGTCTCGTGTTATGAGGATGTCATTTCTGTTGTATTTGAGCTTGTACCAATTAAGATATTTTTTTATTTGCCCTGTTCCCGGAAAAAAAACCTGCTTGAGGGAGTGATTCAGGGATGGGAGGGAGGAGGCACCGCGGCCAGGCCTCGGGTTTCGACCCCTGCCTGCCTTGTCTACACCTGCTCAGAACTGACCACTCTACTCTTAAAAAAAAGAAAGTGGTAATTGTCGTGCATTCTAAATTTATATCCGCGTGTTCGTGTCCAAGTCCCTCTCTCCATTTTTTTTTTTTTTTAACCACACTTTGGCCCTCATCTAAAGTCATGACTCCGAATGAACATCCAAGATAATTCGCTTCACGTTCTACCCACCAGTAATAGTAAATATTTCCAGGATCAATTCCGCAGGACAGCTCGTGGTTGCGTCGCGATCAGAACAGCTTACACTCGAGAGTTTCCTCGCGCTGCAGCGGCTACCGGCCACCAGCCAGACGCCACCCGGTGCCTGAAATCGGGTGCCGCGAAGGTGAACGAGGCGCGACTCTGTCAGCGTATGTATCAACTGTCATTTTCGAATTTGAAGCTCTAGTTATCATCTTCCAGTTAAGCACTGGATTTTGCATACTTGAAAATCTTGAACTACGGCTAAGTGTTGTAAAATTTTGTCAAAAGTAGAAAAAAGTGTAACATCTGCAACACAGTATTTACTTTTGGTATAATAGAGGGGAGAATGCGGAGAAGGCAGCTCGAAAGGTTTGAACTGTGTGTAGAGCGAGTGCTTTTGCGAAAAATACGCCAGAAATAGATAGTCTTGTTTCAACAAAGATCGTTCTGTCGTGAATGATTTTCCACATTAAGGAAGTCGCGACTACCGATACAAGTGATGGATTACCATTTAACCACCATGCGACATTTGCATTTAACAGGCAAGGTTCAGAAGTCTGGAGTAGGAGTACTGCATCCTCTAATTCGAAACAAGAAATATCAATGGAGTGACTATTATTGCAGTTTTGCTTGAACGTTATGAGGTCGCTCATTGAGCGTTCCTATGGAATACAGTTACTACTCAAGATTGATGATACCTTTATCGTTAACTTCCTAAGAAGAAATAAAAGGCTGAGTCCTACCAAAAGACGTAAGAATTGTGAATAGCATCTGGTGAATACGCTTTCATGGTTTCGGTCCGATTAACACAGTAAAACAGAAATAATTGTCTCAGTTTTTAATTTATGATGTTTCGTTTGCACTCAGTGCATCGATATATTACAAGTAATTACACTCTAGCTCCTAAACCTAGTTGCAGTAATGCGAATGAGACTCATTGACATGTAATGAGGATGTTCTGGCCCTTGCCACCCACAACTCTGAGACAAAGTTATGCTCACTTCTGAGGTCACTCATAGAACACATCAGCTGGTATCCTTCCTAGTAGTATTTACTGAAACTTGGCAACAACGCAGAATATGTTTGGCAACTCTGTGTGCGAAGAGTTACTTCCTTGATGGCACAGAATTATCCTGCTTGAATCACTTGATATTATCGTGTCATTTCAGTTGATTAATGTGAGTGATTTTCTCTTGAGATGTGGTACAAGGATATCAGCTAATGCTTTTGATTTCATGAAAGTTGTTCCACCCAGTAAATACAACTACTCTCGTCTCTTACGTTGCGATTTATCTGTCATAGCGCCTACAGGGACTAGTAAGTAAGACACTTAGGCTGCACCTATGTGCTAGCTCCGAGGTAACGTGCGTGTGTTCAAGCTGCGAGCTGCTTTCGTTCCCATTTCCAGACTCGTGGAGAGCCAGATTTTTAATTATTTTGTAGCAGACAGATAGAAACTCAATATGGGAATCGTAAGCCAACGCTCGATCAAAATTCGTCTTGTTATTTTCAGTACCTCTTAGTGTCGGAGCGAAAACCTTATGCTACAACAAAATTCATAACGCCACTTTTGTATTCTGCCGACATATTTGTTGTTGTTGTGAATAAATAGTTTTATCTGCCACATTTTCGTGATAATTGAGTATGATACAGGACATGAAGTAAATACAGACCTTTCCAAAGTCATAAGTCAGTAATATCCTACTAATTCGTGTTAAAATAGGCCCAATCGTCTTACAGACACTTAATGCTTTATTAAGATAGATTGCCATCGTGATTTTTCTGTAGTAAATTGAATTTAATTTGTATTGAGAGGCACCTACATGCCTTGCTCATACTGTGGCATCAAGTAATCAGGCCTGCAAGATGAGTGGTCTGCCAAGTGAGTGGATTTATTCTTATTTCCCATTGACTGATTATGAGCTCTAGTACCCACAATTATGCTACAAATTATTCTTCTGTTTGAATATTACGCAACAGAAACGGATAACGCACATCTGACTATTAGAAATTTACACAAGCTCTGGCAATACCACATTTTCTTTCTTACTCAACGACTTTGATCAATACGTGGCCATCACACTGAATATTAATGGCACACACATTATAAATTCTGGATATCATGACTACACACTATTCGAAAAACAAGGCCATCAATCTTTTGCTTTTCACTATCTTTTTTATTCCGATAACTTCTATTATGATTCAAAGATAAACTAAACACACCATTACATTTTATACAACAGTTACACATGAGAAACTCCGCCTGCTAAAATTACATGAAATACATCACACTGGCAACATACAATACAATACAAAGAATAGTCACAACGTTAGAATCACATCACTTTCAGCTTTTCCCACTGATTTTAGTATTCATCCCAGTTTCACACGACCCTGCCCCACTTCGTAACTTTTCTTTCCTACTACGAACTCTGGAGGATATATGCACGTCTTCCTGTGCAATGCAAGCCAAGTGGCGTTGCTGGATAGATGGCTGACTCACCTTGCTTCTCTCTCAGAGTATTAGAGTTTGAATCTAGCGTCACAAAGAAACGTAACACGCAAAGTAATATTAAGATCATATTCGTCACACACGCGAGTCCTCAACTGATACTTTGGACGAGTACTTCTCTTTATCCTTTGTCTCATACACAGATTGAGACTCACACAGTACTCACCACGTGGAAGTTCTCGTCTCTAATTTCAAGTCCTGCACACGCAATTTCATAAATATTTCCAACTTACAGTACACACGCCAGTAATTCAGCTTAATTTTAGCACACGGAAGTATTTCAACTTAGTACTAGCACTCGCAAGTATTTCAACTTATTGGTACACGTGGTTTCATTATGACCGTTGGTCACTTCCAAAGATTACTATGATCCCCTTAATATTACGTGCCTGTCATTTAATTCTCCCCCCCCCCCCCCCAAAAGTTCCTGAAACAGAGAAATAATTATTCCAAACTACTCTTAAGTATTTCACATGCATACCATGTCTCCACTCTTTTGTCTTTACGGAGCACACCTAAGACAGGTCTTACCAACACAAGATCCAGTGCCAGAGTGCTGAAACATGGCCGTTCTTCAGGTCATCTCGCACCTCCTCCGAGGTGGGGGAGCACCTTGCTACCGTATTGGTCAGCCACATTTCAGGCGCTCAAGGGTCAGGTAAATTACATCTCTTTGGTTCCACCAAAGGACTGTCTCAAAGATGATCATATACTGCACATTCACTATCTGCGGTTAGCAGATGACCATACATTCATTCATTTCGCAGATCTCACCAAATTGGATATAGGGATTTATTTTGTGGGAGTGCACATGTGATCAATGAAATAAATAAATTGTCCTTCTTTCCTACACTGGTATCCGGCTTCGATGTATTAATCTGTTAACTGAATAATACAGCATTGTCATTGAGAGAAAGTTTCAAAAACAGAAATGAAAACAATTGCTAAAATACATGATATTGTACATTGAAAACTCTCGGAAAACACTTTTCACTTGGAGAGAATATTTTCGCTTGCAGATGACATTTACCTCCTGCACACAAAATGCTTGATTCTGAATGAGTCTTACACAGATGGCGCCCACAGCTTCCACATTTTAACTTGGTTTTTGTGATGTTGTCTCTTGCTCTCTGGTTACTTGCATGCTTCAAGCATAAGTAGCACCTTTCTTTCCTGGTTGGCTCTTCATTTGTAGCAATTTTGTTTACCTCTAGTTTCTTTCCTAGGATCTCCCCCATCGCGCAAATAATAAGCAACTGGAGTTCTTTCAAACTCATGGCTCGCTCTTCTACATTTGGTTTCAAAAGTTCGTGGCCTAATTCATGGAGATACAGTATTCTGGCGTTTGGTTTCCCTTCATTCCATTTAGGGGCATTCATCTTGAACAGTGTGTATGAGTTAACTGCAGCTATATCAGCTGTATCAAGTAGGCTGTAGAACATTGACAGTGGCCATCTTCTCGTACCCCTTTTTGTCGAGTATGTCCTAACCATTTGATCTACGGCATCTACTCCTCCCTAAGTGGAATTATAGTACAGGTTTAGGTGTGTTTTCTTTTTTGGTGTATCAACTTCTACTCCTACATTACAATGTTGTGTAGACAACATGAGCAGATTTTTCTTTGGTTTTTCCTTTGTGATGTAAGAGCCAATTGTTACTGGAGGCTTCTTAGAAGATGGGTCTGTGTATGCGAATCTGGAGGAATACAACTCTCTGCCTGTTGTTGTCTTAAGTTCCTGCGGTACATGTTTCCTGCCTGATTTGAGTGTCCCAACCAATGTAAGTTTGTAGTCTTGATAGAGAATGTCCGCCAACTCCACAGAAGTGTAGAAGCGGTCAGTAGTGACATTGTAGCCTGTATTCTTTATTGGCTCCACCAGTCTCTTCACAATCTCAAGAGGACCTCGTTCACTGGCAGGTCTTGGCAGGTCTACTGTCTTGTCCAGCATACACTTCCATTTTTATTACGTATTGTTCAGTTGCACTACAAAGCATTCTGACTAATATTCCATATTTTCCAGGTTTGTCTTTGAGGAAAACTTTGAAAGGTCAACGACCTCTGAAAAGACACAACATTTCATCAATTGTATTGTCAGGTTCACTTCTGAAGTACCGTGGGAATATTCCATTCAATGCTTCAAATACTTCACGCAGCGGCGCAAATTTGTCACATACACGTCTTTCTGACCTGGTGCCTTTATCGTCAAAGCGAAGAATTTTCAATAGCTGATACGCTCTTGTCTTACCCATAGATCCTCTATAAATCGCTCTTCCCAATAAATTTGACCATAAATCAGATAAAGAAATATTGGTGTCCTGGTAACTCCCATTAGAATTAAAATTTCCATCAATGCAGAATCGCTAACGGGAGATACGTTTTTTCTTTCAGCTTCTTCATTTGTATGGTCAAGTATTTTCCATACTAATTCAGGAGTGAAATTTTTTTAAAATGATTCACATATGCTTGTTACTTTCTCAGCACTGGTTATTCCTTGATGTTCACGGACTATGTTACCAAAATCCCTTTTACTATATCTTGGAGCTTCTGCAAATACACTCTGCCAGAACTTGTAACATATTTATTTGGAACGTTACCTGCATGGTTTGTTTCTTCTTCATTGTCCTTCGCTTCTTCACTGGAATCCTTTTCTACTTCTGTATGATCTGACTCAAAATCACTTAAATCTGATAATTCGTCGTCGAGTAACAGTTCTGCAAGAACTTCTGCGTCGTTCAAGCCTCTATAACTCATCATAAAAAGTCTACTTTACATTAAAGGCGTCGCTCTACTCTAACAAACTGCTAATAGTAATAAGGGCTAGTCTAATATCAACAATGAAAGTGAAACTCAACAATTAGACGCTCAACAAACCACTGTAAAACTCATGTTCGAGGTTGCCAACTGAATGAAAGAAGGAAAAACGTAAGGGCAAATTTTGCCCATGCTTGGTGGTTGTAGGGAAGATAACAAGAATTATGGTCGCGTGGAGTACCAACCCTGGGAAAAATGTGCCCTTGAGTGTAAAATTCCTATTTTGTACTTGCAATTATAAAAATTTAACCATAGAAACATACAGCACAGTGTATTATAAGGTAACAGACAAACAGAAAAAGACCTAAAAACATAGAAGGATATTTGCCATGACATTTTTAAAAAATAAAAATGCACGGGCAATTTTTGCCTGTGCTTGGTGTTTCTATGGTTAAAGAGTGCATAGAAACTTTACATAGCCAATGTATTCAATTACAAACCTTCTTATCTTGTTTACACAAACTTTCTTTGACCAAGATTTGAGCATTCTTGGTTGTTATATTCACCCTATGAGTGTTAACAAATTAAGCTTTCCGGTATGTTGTCACTATTTCCTGTTAAACTAATATCTCAATGGAAACAGAATTACATAAAATAAATACACATTACAACAAATTACAAGATTTACAACTTATTGTAACACGGGCAAAATTTGCCCTTGGTTGGTGCTCTGTGTAACCTAAAATACCTTGGTGTTTCTAGGGTTAAGTGAAATTGAGTTATTATTACAAAAAATATGTTGTTCTAACAAGAATAACGAAGAATGTTGTACCTATTTTCAATATTGGGCGGTACTGTACCCTTTCAGTATTAGTGCACTTGAATATTTTAATGGTGTTTTCCATAAGTTTATTGAACACAACAGTAATCATCAAGGGGAAATTAACCAGCAACAGTATATTCTTTCACAATATCTAAAACAATCTGACAATGTTAAAGTAGTTTACAAATTCTACGCCTGTAGAAACTTACTGGTTCTGACGACGTCGTTAAACCAGTATAGTGTGAACAGCATTGGCATCTAGAAATGAATTGCCTCGATGGTTGATCAATCAAGAGCGGGAAAGGTAAACTTTTACGTTTATACGATCAGAGGGACAAGTGTCTGAGAGATGACATCCCTATCAATACAAGTGCCCAAGAGATGACTTCCCTATCAATCTCCTAGATAGTTTTGTTTCTCAAATTAACAGAGTACATTATCAAGCAGTTGACTCGTGATGTCAACGTCTTTTGGTAGGACTCAGCCTTTCATTTCTTCTTAGGAAGTTAACGATAAAGGTATCATCAATTATGAGCAATAACAGTATTCCATAGGAATGCGCAATGGGCGACCTCATAACGTTCAAGCAAAACTGCAATAATAGTCACTCTGCTGATTTTTCTTGTTTCAACTTAGAGGATGCAGTACTCCTACTCCAGACTTCTAAAACATGCCTGTTAAATGGTAATCCATCACTTATGTCGGTAGTGGCGACTTCCATAATGTGGAAAATCATTCATGCCAGAACGATCTTTGTTGAAACAAGGCTATTTATTTCTGGCCTATTATATCCAAAAGCACTCGCTCCACACACAGTTCAAACCTTTCGAGCTGCCTCCTCCACATTCACCCCTCTATTATGTTTTTGTTGTTGTTGTTGTTGTTGTTGTTGTTGTGGTCTTCAGTCCAGAGACTGGTTTTATGCAGCTCTCCATGCTACTCTATCCTGTGCAAGTTTCTTTATCTCCCAGTACCTACTGCAGCCTACATCCTTCTGAATCTGCTTAATGTACTCATCTCTTGGTCTCCCTCTACGATTTTTACCCTCCACACTGCCCTCCAGTACTAAATTGGTGATCCCTTGATGCCTCAGAACATGTCCTACCAACCGATCCCTTCTTCTAGTCAAGTTGTGCCACAAACTCCTCTTCTCCCCAATTCTATTCAATACCTCCTCATTAGTTATGTGATCTAATCTTCAGTATTCTTCTGTAGCATCACATTTCGAAAACTTCTATTCTCTTCGTGTCCAAACTATTTATCGTACACGTTTCACTTCCATACATGGCTACACTCCATACATATACTTTCAGAAACGACTTCCAAACACTTAAATTAATACTCGATTTTAAAAAATTTTTCTTCTTCAGAAACGCTTTCCTTGCCATTGCCTGTCTACATTTTATATCCTCTCTACGTCGACCATCATCAGTTATTTTGCTCCCCAAATAGCAAAACTCCTTTACTACTTTAAGTGTCTCATTTCCTAATCTAATTCCCTCAGCATCACCCGACTTAATTCGACTACATTTCAATATCCTTGTTTTGCTTTTGTTGATGTTCATCTTACACCCTCATTTCAAGACACAGTCCATTCCGTTCAACTGCTCTTCCAAGTCCTTTGCTGTTTCTGACAGAATTACAATGTCATCGGCGAACCTCAAAGGTTTTGTTTCTTCTCCATGGTTTTTAATACCTACTCCGAACTTTTCTTTTGTTTGCTTTATTGTTTGCTCAATATACAGATTGAATAACATTGGGGAGAGGCTACAACCCTGTCTCACTCCCTTCCCAACCACTGCTTCCCTTTCATGTCCCTCGACTCTTATAACAGCCATCTGATTTCTGTACAAATTGTAAATAGCCTTTCGCTCCCTGTATTTTACCCCTGCCACCTTCAGAATTTGAAAGAGAGTATTCCAGTCAACATTGTCAAAAGCTTTCTCTAAGTCTGCAAATGCAACAAACGTAGGCTTGCCTTTCCTTAATCTTTCTTCTAAGATAAGTCGTAGGGTCAGTACTGCCTCACGTGTTCCAACATTTCTACGGAATCCAAACTGATCTTCCCCGAGGTCAGCTTCTACCAGTTTTTCCATTCGTCTGTAAAGAATTCGCGTTAGTATTTTGCACCCGTGACTTATTAAACTGATAGTTCGGTAATTTTCACATCTGTCAACACCTGCTTTCTTTGGGATTGAAATTATTATATTCTTCTTGAAGTCTGAGGGAATTTCGCCTGTCTCATACATCTTGTTCACCAGATGGTAGAGTTTCGTCAGGATTGGCTCTCCCAAGGCTGTCAGTAGTTCTAATGGAATGTTGTCTACTCCCGGGCCATGTTTCGACTTAGGTCTTTCAATGCTCTGTCAAAATCTTCACGGAATATCATATCTCCCATTTCATCTCCATCTACCTCCTCTTCCATTTCCATAATATTGTCCTCAAGAACATCGCCCCTGTATAGACCCTCTATATACTCCTTCCACCTTTCTGCTTTCCCATCTTTGGTTAGAATTGGGGTTCCATCTGAGCTCTTGATATTCATGCAAGTGGTTCTCTTTTCTCCAAAGGTCTCTTTAATTTTCCTGTAGGCAGTATCTATCTTACCCCTAGTGAGACAAGCCTCTACATCCTTACATTTGTCCTCTAGCCATCCCTGCTTAGCCATTTTGCACTTCCTCTCGATCTCATTTTTGAGACGTTTGTATTCCTTTTTGCCTGCTTCACTTACTGCATTTTTATATTTTCTCCTTTCATCAATTAAATTCAGTATCTCTTCTGTTACCCAAGGATTTCTACTAGCCCTCGTCTTTTTACCTTCTTGATCGTCTGCTGCCTTCACTACTTCATCCCTCAGAGCTACCCATTCTTCTACTGTATTTCTTTCCCCCTTTCCTGTCAATTCTTCCCTTATGCTCTCCCTCAAACTCTCTACGACCTCTGGTTTAGTCAGTTTATCAAGGTCTCATCTCCTTAAATTCCAACCTTTTTGCAGTTTCGTCAGTTTTAATCTACAGTTCATAACCAATAGATTGTGGTCAGGGTCCACATCTGCCACTGGAAATGTCTTACAATTTAAAACCTGGTTCCTAAATCTCTGTCTTACCATTATATAATCTATCTGATACCTTTTAGTATTTCCAGGGTTCTTCCATGTATACAACCTTCTTTCATGATTCTTGAACCGAGTGTTAGCTATGATTGATTTATGCTCTGTGCAAAATTCTACCAGATGGCTTCCTCTTTCATTTCTTACCCCCAATCCATATTCACCTACTATGTTTCCTTCTCTCACTTTTCCTGCTCTCGAATTCCGGTCACACATGACTATTAAATTTTCGTCTCCCTTCACTACCTGAATAATTTCTTTTATCTCATCATACATTGCATCAACTTCTTCATCATCTGCAGAGATAGTTGGCATATAAACTTGTAGTACTGTCGTAGGCGTGGGCTTTGTGTCTATCTTGGCCACAATAATGCGTTCACTATGCTGTTTGTAGTAGCTTACCTGCACGCCTATTTTCCTTCATTATTAAACCTACTCCTGCATTACCCCTATTTGATTTTGTATTTATAACCCCGTATTCACCTGACCAAATGTCTTGTTCCTCCTGCCACCGAACTTCACTAATTCCCACTATATCTATCTTTAACCTATCCATTTCCCTTTTTAAATTTTCTAGCCTACCTGCCCGATTAAGGAATCTGACATTCCACGCTCCAATCCGTAGAACACCAATTTTCTTTCTCCTGATAATGACCTCCTCCTGAGTAGTCCCCATCGTTGGTAGGGAGGCTTGCGTGCCTCAACGACACAGATAGCCATACCGTAGGTGCAACCACAACGGAGGGGTATCTGTTGAGAGGCCAGACAAACGTGTGGTTCCTGAAGAGGGGCAACAGCCTTTTCAGTAGTTGCAGGGGCAACAGTCTGGATGATTGACTGATCTGGCCTTGTAACACTAACCAAAACGGGCTTGCTGTGCTGGTACTGCGAACGGCTGAAAGCAAGGGGAAACTACAGCCGTAATTTTTCCCGAGGGAATGGAGCTTTACTGTAAAATAGTCCCCCTCTATTATACCAAAAGTAAATATCGTGTTGCAGATGTTGCACTTTTTTTCCACTTGTGACCAAATTTTACAACACTTAACCATAGTTCAAGATTTTCAAGTTTGCAAAATCCAATGCTTAACTGGAAGATGATAAATAGAGCTTCAAATTCGAAAATGGCAGTTGATACATTCACGGGCAGTGTGGCGCCTCGTTCACCTGGGTGGCGCCAGATTTCAGGCGGCGGGTGGCGTCTGGCCGGTGGCTGGTAGCCGCTGCAGCGCGAGGAAACGCTCGAGTGTAAGCTGTTCTGATCGCGACGCAGCCACGAGCTGTCCTGCGGAATTGTTTCTGGAAGTATTTGTTATTAATGGTGGGTGAATGTGAAGCGAATTATCTTCGATGTTCAATCATAACATTATATGAGGGCCGAAAGGTGGTAAAAAAAAGCGAACACGCGACTGTAAGTTTAGAATGCACAACAATTACCAATAGACCACGGGCCCACACAACACTTTCTCCTGTCACTTCCGCGTCTTACAGTGTTGCGTTCGACATCTTACAGTGTTGCCAGATTGTGCAGATGGCTGGACTTAGCGCTGTCAGGGGCGGTCGGTTTTATTGGCCACCTTAAGTGAAGGACTCTTACTTAGGCTCTGTGGTGGCCTGCTGGCGGTCAGTTTTTATGTCTAAGACTGTAGCTTAGTAACAATATGTACCAACAGTGGGCACATGACTAGATATCTTCCCCAGATATCCCTCCCTCGGGACTCTGGCGGGAATCTAAATTTGACCTCTAATCTTTCTTATCGTCTTTGAACTTTTTTAAGTTTCAATACATAATGTGTAAGTTTAAAATTTCTGGTTGGTATAATTTTTATTGTATACATTTTGTAAATATCAAAGGAAAAATCATCAGTGGAAACCAAAATAATAGTGGACACAAAAGATTTAAGTGGCTCACTTTCTCGCAGTGAGCCATCTTGGAAACAATGTGCAGGTCCTGGAGTTGACAGGTCCTCAAGCTCGGATATGGGCCCAGATGGAGCGGTTAAGTATTCAGATTGAAAGGACGGCTCTTTATAACACAAAAGACACTGGCCCCAATGCATGCGGCAAGTGAAAGATAGTGCGGTGGACTTAATTCGTCGTGCACTGTGGCTGCAGGGACATTATTCATAACCAGGCACATATGATTATATTCAATACCATTATGTTTTTGTCAGAAGCAGCAAACAAAGATTCAAAAATCGCATTAAAAAGTTTTCTTGGAAGTGTTTGATGATCTGCTAGCTATTCCAAACCCACAATAAAAGGAATAAAGATGTAGGGGAAAACATAATTACAAGCATTTTCCAATGCTTCACAACTTTGCAAAGACTCAGGAACAAGACAAAGAAAATGTTACATTTCGGTAATTTTAACGAAAGGATTGTCAGGCGACTGACACACAGTTTCCTCCTCATCTTTTTTCTATATTGTTTCTATCATAGTAAACAATGCTACCCACAACTAGAAACGTTATATTTTTCCTCCCTGTTTTGTTTTATGCAATTTCCTTCTATCAGTGGTGATGGGATTTGCTTTGCTTTGTTTCATAATTTGTTTATGAAACTTTTACAGTATTCCAGTAAGTAGCAATCGTCATTCATACAATTTATCAAATGATTGGCTATACTGATGTGACCTGTTAATTATGATTATTTACAAACTCGTTAGCTGCTGCCTACAAGTGATGCATTTGTGTATAGCCTTCAGCTGTCGAATTGTACCTTCCCTAGTGCATGGTGGTTGTTCAGTAAAGTTATTTATTAGTAAATTCCAGTATTGCAATTTCGACCATGCAGCCATTGACAAGTGGAAATAATTTCACTTCAGTACATATATAAAACTAAAAATCATCTGACATGATGGACCCTGATTGTGGTGTCTTGTGTGTATTGCACACTTTGAATTGTATGGAAAGTATGTTGCTCATTTTCTGCTTGATTTTTGCTTCCATCTGTAGTACTGGGTGAAGTGAATGATTCCACATATTCGCAATGCGATCACATATAATAAATAATTTTATTGAGAGTGACAAAGGTCATGGAGGCTTACACTTACGATTTTATATTTGTTTTCATCTAATATAAAACAGAAGCTGTTTTCGTTGCACGGTGATCTGAGGACTGACATATATTTGTTACTGCTTCCAAATCTTACTTTCCTTAATTTAATGATCTTAGAAAGCTTTAATTGGTGGGAGCACAACCTTAGTATATTGATTTTTGCTAAAATGTATTGTTTTTAGTCTCTGTTAATAAAGAGTGAAAGCATTTGTCTAACTATTGTTGCATTTTTAGCATTTCTAAGGGAGAATACTCTAGTCATTAAGACTACAAAGCATATGCAGTGGCAAGAAGTAACACCATTCAAAGGGAAGTTACATAAAAAAAATAATGTTGAATATCAATTCTACCATAAGTTTCTAACATGAGTTCTCCATTAAATGCAAGAAAGTACAGAAAACAGATGCAAACAAAAATAAAGCAGAATATGAGCATTATACTTACAAACATTTAATTAAAGCAGTTCACACACAGGTTTGTAAGCAGCAATAAGTATTCAGTACTGTACATGTGTCCACAGAGCACAATGTGACAAAACTAACTTTAGTTTTGTGTGAACAGCCATGATACTCTATCTCGTTTTTGTTACTCACAGCGGCAGCAGCGCCTCAAGCGGCCAGCAAGTGACACTTCTGAATACAATATCAGATGGATGCAAATACTAACGTTTATTTGATTTTTAACATATGTTTCACAATAGGGTGTGCATATAGTGCAATTAAAATCGACAATAACTAAAAAAAGCCCCCACATTTGTCATTCTTTAATTTCTTAAGGACCCTGGGAGGTATGAAATAGTACATAACAGGACACTTCATTTACGATTATCTTATAATGTACAGATATTTAATGAATAATGTCGTTTTCCTTTCATAACAAAAAATTGCTAATGAACATCAGAAGACCTATCCTTTTGCTGAAAGACGTTGTTCATCTATCAAACAAAGTGGAATTTTGTTCGCTACACTTTGAGCCAAATCAGTGAATGTGGAATGTAGGCGACCTATATGGAATGTAATACCTACATTATTTAACGTACTAAAGAAGCCACCACACCTGCAGCTTAAGGAAAAGCGATACTTCCACACTTGTTGCTAAATCTGAGTCACAAATGGCAAGAATCTCCAACAAATTAGCTTTTGAACCAATAGTAATCTACATTTACAAAATATTCGTGTATCAGGAAGTCGACAGAAGTGTAAAAATGGACCAATCATAAGACTCCATGAAATAATTTTAAGTGTCAAGAAAGTGCCTATGGTAACAGCAACAAACAGCAACAGAAATACATGCTTCCTATGCATGAAATACATGTTTGCATTATCTTGCTTTCAGCAGAGTAAACTACAAATATACACATATACCAAAGTATTTCTTCATGAATAAGTTGCAGCTTATGTCACTGAATCAGTGTGATTTGGCTATTTTCATATTACATGATAATTCATATCTTTTGATAATTTACTAACGCATAGTAGGTAAAAATATATCAACTATTTCGTTAATCAAATAGAAAATAAATTAAAAACGAACATGGTGCTTATGATGCATGTGACTGAGCTTTTTCACCACTTGGAGCGCTAGTGTCGCCCCAGCTGTCCAAGCAGTTACAGCTTTCGCACCAAAGAGTATTGTGACTGTATGTATTAGACTGTGATATGAAGTAAAAACAAAAATGGAATTATTTATCCCACTTGATGTTCCGGATGGAAGCAATAATAAAGCAGAATGTGAGCACCATATTTATAATAATAATAACAATAATTATAATTACAATGCAATTCAAAGAGTTCAATACACACAACACATCGTAATTAGGAACACAGTGTTATGAAACCACCTTCTGTTTCCTACAAAACGAAAAACAATTAGAGAAGACTTTAAATTACCCAATGAGAAAATGTGACAAGGAAGGACTGATAAAGTTAAGGGGTTCCAAGTGGACTGGTAGGAAACTAAGATCGTGTTACCAGAAATCACCTACATGACTTTCACAACTCCTGATGTTTCTGTCCACTGTGTAGTACAGTCACATGCACAGTTTCTCTGAGGGGTGCTCTTGTTTTCATTTCCTGCTTCCTTTCTTAGATGTAGGTTGGTAACTGTCAGTGCACTGAAAATATCCCTTTCATAGAAAAGAACATTGAGCTCAGCTTTGAGAAGAATAGTGTATGTCCACAAAAAAAATGCAATGAAACCATATGATGTTGAAATAGTGAGGAGACCATAGCCATCTATACCTAAATCTGAAAAAGTAATATGGAACAATGGTGTCAAAGAAATATGAACGAGGAAAAAAAAACAAAGTTTCAATGCACTGAAAGAATGCAACAAGAAATTCATGAAGTGAAAGTGATGACATGTATCCTTGATCAAGAGCTATGGAAAAGAAGGTGGAAAATTTGAAAACCACCAATGGAGAAGAAATTATTAACAAGCAAATAAGTTGTGACGAGTATGGAGCAAACAGTTTTAATTCAGCCTAATGACTGTGAAATGAAGAAACTCCCTATAGCTAGTGGTGGAGAAAACAACCTCATCATACAGTGGAAGAGGCTGGCAGTACTGGTCGCTGGGAGAAAAAGACCTGGAAGTAGACAACGTGAAGTGTCATCACAAAAGCAAAGAAACAATGTGAAAAGAATACTGATATCACAGGTGTTAGCAAATGAAACATAATGCTGAAAACAATGGTATAGAAGACATCTCAGTCAAATTTCTGTATGCACGTGAATATGAGGTCGTGAGACAGATAAGACAACTGGGCAAAGCACATGCTCACAGATGATGCAGAAATTACAGATGATGCAGCAGTTATATTATACAGTTTTAAAGCAATAGGATATTGTAGTGGATGTGGAGGATGGGTGTTTGCATATGGGGTAGGGGTAGGGGTAAATGTAGTTTTATAAACTAGTGAAGATAAATACAATCATATAAATGAACAAGAGGACAGAAATAAAGAACATAGTCCCTAAAAAGCTGTTACAAAAAGTCTTTAAACTTTTTTTACAAAGATAGTGCTGCATAGGAAGTTTTCTAAAACTGGGATTCGGTAACAAAATTAAAAAAAACATTGATGGCAATATTTAAATTTATTCAATATTGTGGTGGTGGTGGAGGAGGCAGGAGTTGGTAGTACAGGAGGGGTAAATGGAGTTTATAAAGTTACAAAGTCCTGGTGATAATACAGTCATATAAAATTACCACAACAGAGAAATATAGAACATAGTCGTTAAAAAGGTGTTTCAAATTCTACAAATGTTTTTAAAAGTCTACAAAAACAATCTGAAAATGGAATTGATAGAAAAAAACGCAACAACAATGATGACAACAGAACTACATTTTCTTGGAGATGATGAGTCTAATCTTCATCTTCCATAAAAATAGAAGCTGAAATAATGAGTTAAAATTTGTGCCATGGCCAGGACTTGAACCCAGGCCTCCTGCTTACTAGTCCATGTGTTAATTGCTAGATCACCACAGCATTGTGGCTAGCACAGCTGCACAGACTACCCTATTCCAGTGCTGTCACTAATGCAAACTTCAGTTCACAGTGCTTCATTGATGTAATCATTAGCACATTTGAGCAGGAGACCTGGGTTCAAGTCCCAGCTGTAGCACAAAGTTAACCCATTACTTCAGATTCTATCCTTAACTGTGACACTGTTTGATTTATTCAGTATTACTAACTGGAAAGACTGAGATGGGAGGAGGTGAAGGATGACTGATTACGGGTTGAGAAATATTAATGTATTAGAACATTTAGGGGACTCAGTTTGTGGAATTTATGGTGTTGAGAGAGGGGTTTGGGGGTTGGGATAGGGTGGAGTGGAGGCTGGGATTTATAAAGTTAAAAGCAACATACATATACATTTATCAAATTTAGATATTGGTTCAGATTAATGGCAAATATAACAGATAAATGTAGGGTAACTGAGCATGTATGAATTATGTTCATAATAATTCATAACATTATGTAGCATTAATAATATCAGAATATATGGATAAAAAAATTAATCTTAAGGTATAACCATTTCTGGATGATTATTAAGTAAGAATAAAATCATAACTTGCCAAGGGACTGTATGTGTCAGAGAAATGGGGAGGAGGCCATTGGAGGGAGGAGGATAACGATGAGTAAGTTATGATTGGGATGAATTTATATGTAAATTAAACTTAAAGGGGCTGTTCTAAACATTACATTAATTGTGTTTAATTTAGCCAATAGGGTTATTAATGTAGCCAAAAGGGTAAAACCTCATCCCCATTTTTGGATTTCCCACCATTTATATCTCATCCAGTTTGCCTAGAACAGACAGCAATGGGGAATGGTTGGAGGGGTGACTTTGACCTTTACCTTGCCAGAGATCTGGAAACAATACAAGCTGTACTGTAATCTGACAACAATGCTGGTGTATTAGTTGTCTCTTTGTTCCAGTACTGAAGTACAAAGCAAGGACATAAAAAGCAGACTAATGCAGGTAAAGAGATCAGTGAATGAGCAAAAAAAAACTGTTAGCATCAAACATAAAAAGCAGACTAATGCAGGTAAAGAGATCAGTCAATGAGCAAAAAAAACTGTTAGCATCAAACATGGGCCTTAATTTGAACAAGAGATTTCTGAGAATATATATTTGGAGCATAGTATTCTACAGTAGTGAATCAGGGACGATAGGGAAATGGAAAAACAAGAGAATCGAAATGTTTGAGATGATGTGCTATAGAAAGATGTCGAAAATTAGAAATTATAGAGTATGAGGAAACACTCCATTGAACTGGTGAAGAAAGGAACATGCTGAATACACTGACAAGAAGGGATATTATGACAGGACATGTATTGAGACATGGGGGACTAACTTATTAACTTTTGTGGTTCTAGAGGAGCTGTAGAGCGTGAATTGTAGGAAAAGACAGGGATTGGGATACATCCAACAGGTGACTGAGGATATAGGGTACAAGGGCTACTCTGAGGTGACGAAGCTGGGACAAGAGAGGATTTTGTGCTGGGTGACATCAGACTAGTCAAAAGACTGATGACTCTAAAAAAAGAAAAAGAAATAATTATATGTAACTGATCAACATTCAAATTTTATCACTTCAGTAGAACCAAAGATGTCCACTGGCTTTGGTTTCCATGAGACATGGAAAAAAAGAAATGCACCAATACCAACTTATACCTTTGTAGCGAATGCGTAAGCGAACAGGCAGGACAGAATATATGTTACAGGACGGTTAAAAACAAATAGGTTGATTCTGAAATATCTCCCCCCAGTTTCTCTGACCATTGCTGTGACATTACATACACCAAGATGCTGCCACACGAAGTCAACTGCAAGAGAGATATGGAAGCTGAAAGTATGCCATTGAACAGAGAATCAGAACTCCAATTTAAGAGCTTATGGTGGACCTGTACAAAATAAGCGCAGTAATATCCCAATGTACTGTACTGTAGGAAGTTTTTAATACGCTTTTAAAGGTGTAAAACTACTCATGTCTCTGTGAATTTTGTAGTAGATGTACAGACCAAATGTGCGACAGATAAAGTATTAATTACATTGTGGCTAAAATTTTATGTACTGATTCACAACAGCTGGATGGTCAGGAAGTAAGAGCCAAAGCAGTAAATGAAGTCGACCAAGAACAAACCTCGTTGTGTCAACTTTAAGACACAACACAAATGAGGGCTCAACATACCGGTATAATGAAAGAAATACAAAAGGAGGAAGAAAATATAGTAGCAGAGCAAAATGCTTTCTTTAGAAAGGATGCTACCAATACAAGGAAACTCACAATCTTTTGAGACATGTAACACACAAGCTCAACGAAGTTTATAGTCAGTCACTATGCAGGCTCTTCTCAGAATAAAAGATTCTCGAGTCAATAAGACAAAAGAGAAATCACCAGCCTCTGATGAAATATCCACAGAATTTTGGCAGACGATAAAACAGCATATCACAGATGTTATGAACTGTACTTGGCTAAACGACGTTATTTCGCTAGTTTTTAATGGACTAGTTAAGATAAACCCAAAAAAGATGCATGCGAACCATTATCTAAGTTCAGCCCACTCTCCCTTCTGAACTCTGCTTATAAGATTTTAAATAGAACATTGCTCTCTTGATGCAATCATGTGCTATTCGAGAGTGGAATGGTTGAAAAATAGTCTGAAAGAGTTCCCATGAACGGTCTGTCAAGCAGGTAAGTGTGAACTACAGAGCTTTCATATGTAGTAGATGTGATTAAACTGCAGTTTTAAAAATAATACTGAAATAGCTAATGCAGAAAGTCATATCACACAACCAACAAGAGCTGTTCTCTCTAGATCCATAGTACATACCGAAGCTGATCATAAAAACTTGACAGGGACAACGTAGGCAGCAAAAGGAAGTGCAGCCATATATTAGCTGATCTCTTGGAAGCGTTTGATAGCACTTTTGCGCACTCTTAAGCCAAGCACACACATGGTGAGAAAGTCGCAGAACACTGACTTGGAGGTCAGGTTCCAGGGCTATTCCATGACATTGTTCTCGTGTGCCACGATTGCTGCGATACAAAAATTGCAAGTCTCTGGGCCCCATCAAAACAGGGAATATGCGGCGATGTTGCGTTGCATTACGTTTTCCAATCCAATTTCTACTTGTCTATCCTGTAAACAACAATGGAAATAATTTATATTCAGGCTCTCCCATGTCTTCAGGATGTGATAGCCAAAGAATATAATAACACAAGCAAAACGAGGGATGCTGTGGAGAATTTGGCCAAAAAATACATTTCACAACAAGGCTTGGAAAAACATTACACAATTTAAAATCACAATTCAGACGAAAACACAAGAACCTGTTCGAGTAAAAAAGTGAGTCTTCTCCTAAAAGTTAAATGTTTTTAGTTACTATTCATTACAAGTTTTATTAGAAGTCATTGAGTCCACAGGAAGTCGGCATACAAACTGATGAAAGTGAGGAACAGAGACAGGTCTGAAAGTATTCAATTATATTTTATTTTACTTCTTAATTGTCCAGTACACTTCAATGGCACTTACTCTCAACTGTACCAAGCTGCATACATCGCAGCATTTTGAAACTCCTATCCTAAATTCAAAGACCACGCATTACCAAACTGTAAATGTATTGTCACACAGATTTAAGTAGTTAACATAAATGTAGCTGACCGTTATTAAAACGAAATATATTGTCAATCAAAATAATGTTATTTCTAGCACTTAAAAAGCCTTCCAGCTAAGTAATTATGGCTTCACAGGTTTCTTGGGCGATACTTGAGCTCACTTGTTTTGAAATCCTAAACGTATTCATCAAGCTGATGAAAGACTCATCACTGGCAAGAAATGCGAGTGTGACAGCTAACCTGACCAAAACTGGAATGGTTTCCCTAAATACAGTATAATCTTTCGAAAGGAAGGATTTTAGAATAGGCAGGGCATATTGATAAAAAAAGTTCTGAGACCCATACCATCTTCTAGTATTAATTTTTGGAAAAGAGTAATAGTAACAGGAATGCGTATGGAAAACAGAGTTCTTCTCCAGTAAGGTTTACATTTACTTTTTATCTTTTTTTAATAATATTAAATTACTTAGGCACAAATTAAACACACAGAAAACAGTTTCTTAGGATATCACGTTCCGATTTCTGTAGTGCTACTAACTCATCATGTGTGGACGTAAGACTTTGAACAGCAACTGTCGCGAGACAATGTATCGCAACTATCCCTGTACAATGTTGTGCGACTTTGTCACTAGGTGTGTATGTGCCATTAAAGCGTAACAAACGCAAAAAGGTTTAGTCAAGAATTCATAAACGTTATTAAAACAATATACATTAAAGCTCCAGAACTGTGTTAAATGATCAAATGATAGTTTTAACAAACGTAAATCGATACATTAAATATGCACAATGACACGTTTTATCAAAGAACACCAAGTTTCACCATTAAATGCCTTTGGTGCAGATTCTGCGTGTAAAGCTTATGCAGGAGGTGTCGCTATAGCAGTAAAGAGCCGAGAAGATATGACGAAAGTTTTTAAAATACTGGACACTTAAAGCGCACTATGAGATTCTAAAATTAACATCCACAAAACCAAGATTTTGATGTTAGGAAAGGGTATAAGTCTCGCTAACAATCATGGGTTTCAGGAGAAAGAAACCCAAAAAACACTAGGTAAAGACATGTGCAACATCCCTCAAAAATGGCTGCAAGTAATTGGAGAAAATGTTAGAGTGTGTGCAGAATAATGTGTGTGGTACATGTGCACTTGGCAGGGCATGCATGAGGAGAGTGGTAATGGGGGAGTTACGGGCAGATGCTGTAGGGGAAATGCCAAGCACTGGAGGGGAAGTGCATTCTAAATTCACATTTTTTGTAAATATTAAGTGGGGTCCCTCCATGCCCACACTTGCAAACCGACCATTCAAAAAGATCTGTTACTTTTGCTTTGGTTAGTACCAAAATAGAATTTCGCTGAAAATGTAACAGAGGTGGCGATTTTTTTCGGCTGGCTTGTTAACCATTTGTAACTTCCAGTGAAGCATCATGAGTGGCGAATTTTGAGTAAAGCCCACACATTTCTCTGGGTGCCATGTTAAAATTTGCTTCTTTTTCCAAAATACAGCGGAGTTTACGCAGCATCACCTCACTAACATGTTGTGCAGATGCAGTTGCAAGAGAATTCTGAAACAGTGGTTTATTAAGTTTATTAAGTGAGGAACTGAGGAAAAGAAAGGAGAATACCTTACGAAAAAGCACACCCTTGCTTACAAATAAATCTATAATGCCTTCACTTACGTAGTTCCAAAACCCACACCATTTGTTCTTTCACCAACTATCGATGCTCCTTAAAAATTACATTCTTTCAACGAAAAATCTGTAGTTAGCGGAATAATATTGCAGGTAATGAAGTTTATCGTAGTAACCATATGGTAAAATAGTCTCCTCTTTGTGTGCTATCGTTTGTCAAAATCTCATGTCGGTATCTCAAACCCTTATGAGATATGAGGAACGTTGCAGATGTTTCATTCTGGTTTTATCGCTCGTGTGCACGATTTTAAATGAGTACGCTACATAAAACCAATTATCTTGAGATTGATGAAAACTAGAAGCCTCCACTCAAGGTTAAGGAAAACTTTAGTATGTGAGCTACATTTCATACGCACCAGCATATTAGTGTTAGGTAATATGCACCACATGCAAAATCATAGCGACCCCTCTTTTTCATTGCAAACTTTTTTGGATCTTGCACAGTGTCTTACTGAAATACAAATATCACAATAACTATGATCACTAACGAAATGATGGGCTCATCATCATGAAGCTGACATAAAAGTTACAAGCAGCACAAAAATGCTTTTTTATAGATTAGTTTGTGAAAAATCGCAGGGCGCGTACCTCGATTCCGTCATCGCCGACAGGCCGAAAAGGGGACAAACACTGTCGACCTCACCTTCTGAACAAAGGAATGAAGTCGTCCGGAACTTGTACGAAAATTGGTCACTGCACGTCGACCGCTGTATCCTGCGCAGACTTTAGTAGTTGTTGAAGCTTTACTGCAGAGGGAGGAAATGTTAGGATTGTGAGATGTTAAAAGGTGATGTGATACCTTACTTTTGTACTGATTGTGGAAGAAAGGAAAAGCACTTCCGAATGGTCTAACATTTGGCATTTTGAAACCGATGTGACCACATACCTTGAGTCCACCAGTGAATTGACTTTACATCAGTCACATCTTGGAATGGTTTAGCTTGTGTTACATTGAATACAGTTGTATAGTTGAATGAATAAGGTAGAATGTTTCTATAAAAGGTGAATAAAGAAATGTCTTGTAAATCCTAAGTGAACAGGAGCGCAAAAGAAATATACCTACAGAGAATGGACAGCAATATGGACAAACATATCCAAGAAACACTTAATTGATAATGTGCAGTCAGGTAGTGAATCTGTTTCAGATAGTAAGTCATATTCGTAGGAAGTTTAGTTGAAATTGCTACTGATGTTTTACAGTTCTGCTTACAAGTCATCAGTTTCTCTCCACAACAAACAGGGATGCTGGAGTATCTTGCCCTAACAGCTCTTTTAGACAGTGAGTCATATATGTACCATGTCTGGTTGAAACAACTTACCAGCATCCTCACTGAAAGGGTTAAATGCCATTGTGTTTGTCAGCAATCAGCACAGCAATCAAAAAAACTGTGGAGTCAACATTTATACTTCACGTTTCGATTGTTTTTAAATGACACTCCTCCACATTTCCATCTCACTCCCGAAGATGCTAGGAGTGTCTTAACCAAATACGATAACTCTCTTCTGCCATTCTGTCACATTTACATAAAAATAAAAAAAAGCTAGCGTACTAAGCTTACTTTCATTCCATTAATGCCACATGGGATTATTTTCTGGAGTAACCCATAAGCCAAGCTAAAGTCTTCCAAGCCCAAAAACGTGCAATACGAATTATGTGCTTTGAACTCAAGAACCCCTGCTGAGGGCTTTTAAGCACCTGCAGATACTAACTACCGTTTCCCAATAGATTTATTCTTCAATGAAATTTGTCATTAAAATATATCTTCTTTTCAAACCAACAGCTCAATTCTTTTGAGTCAATACTAGAAATATGAATAACTTTCACTAAGCTCTGAAGTCACTTACTTTGGTTCAGAAAGATGTCCACTATTCAGCAATACACATTTTCAATAACAAGCCAGCAGCCATAAGATAAAAGGTTTAAGTTATAACGAAGTTCAGTTTAAGAAGAGTCTAAAGGATTTATTAGTGGCCAAATCCTTCTACTCTACTGATGAATTTCTCGGTAGAACCGATTGATGTGTGTATATTATTAATAACATCACATAATGTCAACATTATGTACAATCTGACTTCTCCTAAATTTTGAGCAGTAATGCAATTGTCATAAAAAAGTGCTACAAAATGTTTTTATTTAATTTTTTTATTCAATGAAGGGTGGCTACAATAGTCTAAAAATTATCATACGCAGCAAAATGTATTGCAGATTTAATATTACTTTGGTGACAAATTTTATATGCATTTAAACATAAATACTCGTATACTTTACATTTTTTCGACCGATTCTACATCCACAAGAACAACTTCATTTGGGTTCTGTGGAAGGTTCATTAATATATCTGTTCTTATGTGGTAAATATTTATTGTGTATTTTGGTTTTCTGACTTGTTTCACATCTCAAAGAATCTCCTCACAATGGATAAATTAGATCGGAAAGTGCATCTAATCTAATATAATCCAGGTCGACTCATCTTAATGGACTGGTTGCATGTAACTGGTTTCCAAGTATGCAACTCTTCACTTCCAAAATAACATCAGTGGTGGAGGTTCACATTATGGCCTGTTATTGGTTCTACAATACTAACAGCACTCCAAAGCCACTTGTGTGCTCTTTGAAGAGTAAGACTAATTTTGTTTGGTGGGCTTAGTTAACAAGGGAAGGGAGCCTGTGTGTGTGTGTCTTTGTGTGTGTGTGTGTGTGTGTGTGTGTGTGTGTGTGTGTGTGTGTGTGTGCCTGTGTGTGCGTGGGTGCGTGTGTGTGGTGTGTGTGTGTGTGTGTGTATGTGTGTGTATGTTCCAGCATAGCTCTGGGGCACCTGAAGAAATTTGAACCACACCTCGTACTTGTAGTCCTAATCTATTACATGGAAAAATATACTATTTGGCTAAGACTCTCCTAGTACGTCGAGGGGTGGGACTTGGGTACGAAGGGAGTGTTATGACAAAATAATCGAAAACAAGAAGTATCAGTCTTGAACCTGCAGTTTTTGTGGTAGCTGGCCTGATTGTGGGCAGATACAATGTCATTTAAGGCCTATGGGCGGGGATGGTGGTAAGATGTGGTGATATGCAAAGCCTAACTGTGGTACATTTGCAGAAATCGCAACTAAATATGGTACACATATGACACATATCCAGGTTAGGATAAGACACCCCTAGCATCCCCATCTGTGGGTGTGAGAAAGTGCTAATATGTAAGCATAACTGTGGAATGCCAGTAGCAATTTCATCATAATGTGGTATGTATATGACTTGTTATCTGTAAAAATATAGCAGTAAAATAAAGAATGGAGTGAAGATCTCATCAAGCACCAAGTTATTGGAGACAGAATATTAGTTAGAACAGGATAAGTATGGTGAAGGAAATTGTTGTTTGTACAAGGTGTGTCAAAAAGTCTTTACAAATTTGGAATCATATAGAAATTTATTGAGATAACTTTTAGAATCGGTAGTAGTGTCTGTTTGTAAGAAATAACCTTAGGTTTCACATAAAAGGATCAAGTGTCATTTTGGTTCGATGTGACCACCATTTGTGATGTGGCAAACATCCCACTGGTAATCAATTTCTTCTCACACTCTTTGCTGCAAGTGTGGCATAACTTGTGCGACGACAGTATATATTCGATTTTTCAGGTCGGCTAAATTGTTTGGTAGGGGAGGAAAATACATACAGTCTTTAATGAAACCCCAGTGGTGTCAAGTCGGGGTAGCGAGGTGGCTGCAAGATTGGCCTTTCACAGCCAGTCCACCTATTTGGAAAGCGATTATCGAGGAAACGTCGAACTTCTGTGAGGAAACGAAGTAGTACACCATCTTGATAGTAATAAACCATCCCATCTCGATCACTTTCATCGATCTGCGTAATTAAAAAGTTTTCAAGAATATCCAGATACACAATAGCAGTTTTCTTCACGAAGAAGAAAGGGCTGTACACTTTCACTTTGCTAAGGGCTCAAAACACATTAACTTTAGGGCTGTCACGAACTTGTTCCAGAATTGTATGCGGATTTTTGCTGCCCCATACTCTGGTATTATGAGTATTCACCACGCCACTGACATGAAATGCTGAGTCATCACTGAAGATCATTGTGTTCAGAAATGTCTCATTGTCCTCTATCTGATGCAATATTTCTGCACAGAATTACCCACGAGGAACCGTATCTGCATCATTAATAAGCTGTGTCATTGTGAATCTGTATGGTTTCAAATGTAAACGTCTATGCAGTACTCGCCAAATTGTCTTTTGTGGAATGTCAGTCTCGCGAGATGCACGACGCCTTGATTTTTGTGTAGTCTGTTTGAATTATCCCCCAACTCGCGGGCGATCTGGCGATTTGTCATGTCGCAGTGGACAACCCATCTCAACAAAGTTCTTGTGTCAAGAGTAAATTGTAGGTCTGCTTGGAGGTTACTTGTATTTGGTGCGAACAGTCTTTGAAGAGTTTGTTTCATGAAAACAAAACATCACAGCGAGCACATTTAGGGAGCACTAGTGAAAGTAGCCATTTTAGTTGCGCATCTACATCTACATCTACATACATACTCCGCAATTCACCATACGGTGCGTGGCGGAGGGTACCTCGTACCACAACTAGCATCTTCGCTCCCTGTTCCACTCCCAAACAGAACGAGGGAAAAATGACTGCATATATGCCTCTGTACGAGCCCTAATCTCTCTTATCTTATCTTTGTGGTCTTTCCGCGAAATATAAGTTGGCGGCAGTAAAATTTTACTGCAGTCAGCCTTAAATGCTGGTTCTCTAAATTTCCTCAGTAGCGATTCACGAAGAGAACGCCTCCTTTCCTCCAGAGACTCCCACCCGAGTACCTGAAGCACTTCCGTAACACTCGCGTGATGATCAAACCTACCAGTAACAAATCTAGCAGCCCGCCTCTGAATTGCTTCTATGTCCTCCCTCAATCCGACCTGATAGGAATCCCAAACGGTCGAGCAGTGCTCAAGAATAGGTCGTATTAGTGTTTTATAAGCGGTCTCCTTTACAGATTAACCACATCTTCCCAAAATTCTACCAGTGAACCGAAGACGACTATCCGCCTTCCCAAAAACTGCGATTACATGCTTGTCCCACTTGTTATCGTTCTGCAGTGTTACGCCCAAATATTTAATCGACGTGACTGTGTCAAGCGCTACACTACTAATGGAGTATTCAAACATTACGGGATTCTTTTTCCTATTCATCCGCGTTAATTTACATTTATCTATATTTAGAGTTAACTGCCATTCTTTACACCAATCACAAATCCTGTCCAAGTCATCTTGTATGCTCCTACTGTCACTCAACGACGACACCTTCCCGTACACCACAGCATCATCAGCAAACAGCCGCACATTGCTATCCACCCTATCCAAAAGATAATTTATGTAGATAGAAAACAACAGCGGACCTACCACACTTCCCTGGGGCACTCCAGATGATACCCTCACCTCCGATGAACACTCACCATCGAGGACAACGTACTGGGTTCTATTACTTAAGAAGTCATCGAGCCACTCACATACTTGGGAACCAATCTCATATGCTCGTACCTTAGTTAGGAGTCTGCCGTGAGGCACCGAGTCAAACGCTTTCCGGAAGTCAAGGAGTATGGCATCCGTCTGATACGCTTCATCCATGGTTCGCAAGATATCATGTGAAAAAAGGGCGAGTTGCGTTTCGCAGGAGCGATGTTTTCTAAAGCCGTGCTGATGCATGGACAGCAACTTCTCTGTCTCAAGGAAATTCATTATATTCAAACTGAGAATATGTTCGAGAATCCTGCAACAAACCGATGTTAAGCATATTGGTCTGTAATTTTGAGGATCCGTTCTTCTACCCTTCTTATATCCAGGCGTCACCTGTGATTTTTTCCAGTCGCTCGGGACTTTACGTTGGGCAAGAGATTCGCGATAATTGTAAGCTAAGTAAGGAGCCAATGCAGTAGAGTACTCTCTGTAAAACCGAATTGGAATCCCATCAGGACCGGGCGATTTATTTATTTTCAACCCATTCAGCTGCTTCACAACCCCAGGGATGTCTATCACTATGTCCTCCATACGGGAATCTGTACGTGACTCAAACGGCGGTATGTTTGTACGATCCTCCTGCGTGAAAGATTTCTTAAATGCTAAATTTTAAATTTCAGCTTTCGTTTTGCTGTCTTCCGTTGCCAGGCCAGACTGATCAGTGAGTGACTGGATGGAAGCCTTCGACCCGCTTACCGATTTTACGTAAGACCAGAATTTCGTTGGGTTTTCAGCAAGATCTTTTGCTAAGGTATGACGGTGGTAGTGGTTGTATGCTTCGCGCATCGCTCTTTTTACAGCAGCACGAATCTCTACTAACTTTTGCCAGTCCTCATTCTCCCGATCTTTCTTGTACCGCGAGTGCAACTGTCTTTGCCTCCTGAGCATTCTCCGAATTGCGCTGTTAAACCACGGTAGGTGTTTTCCGTCCGTAACCCACTTTTTCGGCACATACTTCTCCAATGCGTGATTTACAATGTATTTAAAATTTGCCCATAATTCTTCCACGTCCATCGTACCAGAAGTAAATGAAGTCGATTCATTTACTAAGTGGGATGCTAACAACAGCTTATCTGCTCTTTCTAGTAAGAATACTCTCCTGGCCTTCTTGACCGACTTTTTAACTTTCGTAACCATAGTCTCAATGACAACATCATGATCACTAATCCCTGTCTCAACGCTGACACCGTCGATGAGGTCTGGTCTGTTCGTGGCTACCAGATCTAAAATATTTCCATTACGCGTTGGCTGTCGATTTAGCTGCTCAAGACAGTTTTCGGATAATGTGTTCAAAAGTAATTCACACGATGGCTTGTCTGTACCGCCTGTAATGAATCCATAGACATCCCAGTCTATACTAGGTAGGTTGAAGTAGCGTCCGACTAATATGGCATGATCCGGGTACTTCTGCGGTACAGAGTGTAGACTTCCTTTGAATGATTCCAGAAATGTCACGGTGGAACCTGGTGGCCGGTAATAACACCCAAAAATTAACTTTATTTCTCCTAGCCCTGTTAAACGTTTACAGATAACTTCACAATCACACTCTACTTCGACCTCAGTAGACACAATATTTTTGTCAACTGCAATGAAGACACCACCTCCTACGGTGTCTTGATAGCTGAAGTGTCTTTACACTGAGCGCGTCCTGATTTCCCTGTCTGCACGTCGACTGGTGAGTGTTCATCAGGACACCTCGCACTACTGCCTAGCCTAAAAAAACCCCATGTGCACGCCACAAGTACACTGCTATCCGAGTAGCCGCTTCCTTTGTGTAGTGCACCCCTGAGCTATCTAGGGGCGTCCTACAATTCCCCACCCAATAGCGAAAGTCTAGAAATCTGCAGCCAAGACCGTCACAGAGGCTGTGGTTGAGATCCTCCACTCGGCTCCAAACTACTGTGGAGCTCCTGGTGACGGGGTACTAATGCACTATGTTATCAAACTTGACACATATACCTATTCTGTAAGTTGTCTCTGTAAATTTCCGTATCATTTCAAAGTTGTTCGCCCTGTTTGACTGACCCTGTATATAATTAATAACGAAGTTGTGATTGCGCATTGGATTGATAGTGACAGCAGTAGTAACAATATTAATAACGAAATAATAACAAAAACTTTATGTATTTATTAGGGCTAATATCAGTTGAGAGAAATGGAAGCAGGGTGTAACACAATTAAAAGCAAATATTAACAGAAGGGAAAGTAAACGTTTGTAGAAGACGAAACTTTGCAGTAAACATGGATCTGAAAACGATCCTTTTGAGTGTGAATGTGTGGTAACGAGCCACCACTGAATTCAATACGAAATATTGTCCTCGTTAGTGCAAGTGTATCTGAAATGCAATTTTTTCTACTGTTATTCTAGATGGGCTAAAATTTCACCTACGCTCCGTGGTTGAGGAATTAGTACATACGTGATAGTCACTGGCACATCTAGCTACTGATACAAGACAAAGTATAACGTGGCAGTCTAAGACGGGTAGGTCGAGTGGAGCCTGTACTTCATCCTACAAGATTACATGATCTAAATCCTCTGAATTTATCTGTCTAAAGTCATCTCAAAAGTGAAGAGTACAGTGCTGACGTTGTTATTGTTCAAGAACTAGAGCATCGAATTGTTTATTCTTGTCAAGACATGCGAGAAGATCCTTGAATGTTTGAGAGTTCGTAACTCACCGCCCATACGAGTGCAGTATTACATCCAAATGCGAGGGCGATACGAGGAGTATCTCCTTTAACAGGTAAACTGTAACATGTAAATACACTGAAATAGTACTGTATTTCTGGTTGAGGTAGGTCACAGGTGAAATATGAGCCCAATTATATGAGGAGTTGTCGAAAAGTTTGCATCTGAAACAGATTTCCGTTACTAGGGAACTATTTCATACAGAAGTCAGTTGGGGCTCATAACTACATATTCTCAGTTATCTCACAAAGCAAAACCCATGATTACTGGAGTGTTTCTGCTCGTATTGAAAAGATAAAGTTCCGCTTTCTGGCGCTACACGGGTCACTCGGACCCGACCGACCGCCTTGTCATCCTCTGCCAATGCTGTCCTGGACCTTGTTGAGTTTCTTGACCTTGTAGTCGCTACTAGTCTGTCAAGTAGTCCCTCAGTCTCACGAGGGCAAGTGCAACCCATACAAGTTTTTCTACAAAAAAAAAAAAAAAAAAAAGAAGAGAAAAACGTCCATGGCACTACCAGGATTCAAACCCAGGTCCTCAGGATGGCAGTCAGTCACTGTCACAGGAGCAAACTTTGGTGCTATTAATACTTTCACCTGTCTCACCTTTTGCTATCGATTGTGATACAACTGTTATTTGAAAAAATTTGCAATTTGACCCTCACATTATATTCTCGAAATTAATGCGAAAAAGTTATTAAATCGGTAAAAAAGATCTTCATACTGTTAAGTCCCATCTCTGCTTTTGATTACATTAATATCATGGAATAGATCCTTTTATGAATTGTCATACAGTATTCACCAGAGGCCGCCTCCAAAGACAAACTTTATACGCCAGACTCCATTGAGTTTTTATGTGTCGCCACCGAGATGGCGCTCATAAACCGGAACCAATTTACGCTTCCGCCACGAGACCTCCAAATAGTCCTCTCCATATGCCTAGACATCTCATCCGGCACAGAGTGCGCTGGTACCTGGGACTACTTTCCTCTTCCGCAAAATGGAACGCAGATGGACGTCATTCCACGGGTCGCGGATAAATGAGGATGCGCCACACACATTCGGCCACTTGGCAACAGTTCCCGTCCACAGTTTTCACCAGCCGACATAGATACAGTTACCACAATTACAGCCAGCTACTGTACACGAGTGATCATCTGACAATAACCGCCCACTGCCTAAGTGACAGTCACATCAGAGCCAAACTTATAAACTGTTAGAGACAGCAACCCAGAGACTAAACTCCTCTAGATTTGATAGTTCTCTTTCACTGTGTTAAGTTTGATTAGTGTATAGGAGACCAGCTGCAGTGCCGAGCATCATTCATCACTCAGAGTTGAGTTTTTGATTTTTTATAAATTCTTTTAATAAATGTTTATTCCTTGTTCCATTTTGTGTTACGCATATTACTTGTGTTTTAGAGATAACGCCCTGTGAACACATCTATTGCTAATGTCCAAGCCACCTACCTTGTATGTAAACAATTATTCTGTAAGAGGGGGTTCGCTTCCTGATATCATGTATGCTGCACATCAGACTTGTTTCGATGAATACAACAAACGGAAAACTCACTGATATACACTGAAACGTCAAAGAAACTGTTATAGCCATGCATGTTCAAATAGAGAGATATGTAAACAGGCAGAATATGTAGCTGCGGTCGGCAACATCTAAATACGACAAGCGCCTGTCGCAGTTGTTAGATCGGTTACTGCTGCTAAAATGGCAGATTATCAAGATTTAAGTGGGTTTGAACGTGGTGTTATAGCTGGCGCACGAGTGATGGGACACAGCGTCTCCTAGGTAGCAATGAAGTGGGGATTTTCCCGTATGACCATTTCACGAATTTACCATTAATATCAGGAATTGGGTAAAACATCAAATCTTCGACATCACTGTGGCCGGAAAAAGATCCTGCAAGAACGGGACCAACGACGGCTGAAGAGAACCGTCCAACGCGACAGAATTGCTGCAGATTCCAGTGCTGGGCAATCAACAAGTGTCAGGGTGCGAACCAATCAACGAAACATCATTGATATTGGCTTTCGGAGCTGAAGGCCCACTCATGTGCCCTTGATGACTGCACGACACAAAGCTCTACGCCTCGCCTGGGCCTGTCAACATCAACGTTAGACTATTGTTGACTGGAAACTTGTTGCCTGGTCGGACGAATCTCGTTTGAAATTGTATCGAGTGGATGGAAGTGTACGGATATGGAGACAATATCATGAATCCGTAGACCGCGCACGTCAGCAGGGGACAGTCCAAACTGATGGATGATCTGTAATGGTGTGGGGCGTGCGCAGATGGAGTGATGTGGGACTCCTGATACGTCTAGTTACGACTTTGACAGGTGACACGTGCGTAAGCATCCTGTCTGATCACCTGCATCCACTCATGTCCATTGTGCAATCCGACGGACTTGGGCAATTCCAGCAGGACAATGGGACACCTCAAACGTCCAGAATTGCTACGTCCAGGAACACTCTTCTGAGTTTAAACACTTCCGCTTACCACCAAACTCCCCAGACATGAACATTATTTAGCCTGGGATGCGTTGCATCGTGCTGTTTGAAGAGATAGCCACCCCCTCGTACTCTTACGGATTTATAGAAAGCACTACAGGATTCACGGTGTCAGTTTCTTCCAGCACTTCTTCCGAAATTAGTCGATTCATGCCACGTCGTGTTGCGGCACTTCTGAGTGCTCGAGGGGGCACTACACGATAGTAGTCAGATGTACCAGTTTCTTTGGCTCTTCTGTGTATATCTTCCGTATCATTCTGTGTGATGCTATAGAAACACGATCCAATGGCCCAATGAAGAGCTGTTCCCTCAGTGGCAGCAACTACATCACACTATGTTTGCAGTTATTGACAGACGTCGGGACACATTGGGCTGTTATGCGTCAGTATGTTAGTATGTATGATGATGGTCAAATAAAATATACCAAAACACCAGTACCAAAGAGAAGGCGTCAAATAACTCTGAAGACCATCCTGTTTTCTATTGTGGACAAACTGAATGAGGTTTAGATGTGAGCAGTGCAACTGTTCTGGCCAATGGCCTTGCTGCAGTGGTAGCACCAGTTCCCGTCAGTGCACTGAAGGTAAACGCTGTCGGGCTTGGCCAGCACTTCTTCGGGTAACATATGGGTCTGCCGAGCTTCTTTGGGAAGTGGGATGCACTCAGTCCTACAAGAAGCTACTGGACTGAGAAGTAGCGGCTCCGGTCACGAAAACTGACAACGGCCGGAAGAGCGGTGCGCTGACCACGTGCCCCTCTATATCCACATCCAATGTAGCCTGTCGGCGGAGGGTAACACGGTGGTTCTTCGGTGCCATTGGAAGTTCCGGGGTCCGTTCGGACAGACTCAGTGGAACTGTTCTGAATGTGCCGCATGAGCGCCAAGTGTGAATATTTCACTCAGCTGCAACCACATGACTAAATATTACTGAACAAATATACAGAAGAACAATGCCAACTGAGGCTGGATTGTTCGATTTGTGAAAAACTGTAACAGAAATATTGATAACTTTCAGCTGCTAACTTTCGAATAGAATGGCAGGAAACACTATAACACAAAACAATAAAGATTATCCTATGTCAAGCACTTTATAGTAAGACACAGAGTATAGATGTCGTTGTGAAAATAGACATATGCTTAATGCCCGTAGTCTAATTACAAACAAAAAAAGTAGATATAGAGTATCTGCGTCGAGAGGAATTTACAAAGTGATCTTACTGCAACATGGAGGCAAGTATATTTACCCTACCCTGATATTGTACTCAAAGGAGACGATGTTTATGAGACATATTACATAGAACAATAAAACTACAAGTATCTAGGATGACGTAATGTACATTCACTGGTGTGTGATGTCTACTAACAGGCATTCGCTGTGATCGAGTGAGCTGCAAATGTAACCTGTTTTGCGATAGACTTTGTATACTTCCTGAAAGAATGAAAGGAGACGTGAACATAACAACACTTGTGGGATGGAATGTAGATATTTTGTTTGGTTACGTGGTTCCAAAGTAACAGGGCATACACACTGTTTACACGCGATGTTAGGAACCACCTTTATGTACGAAAGTAGCAGGGTATAGACACCTTTACTTACGTTTTGTGTGTTGATGTATTGGTGGTGGTGACATTGTTCCATATTCAAATATTACATGGGTGAGTGTCATCTTACGAGGTTATTCGAAGAACCAAGTACACGAGATCCTTCAGTTTCTATGCTGCAAGGAACAGATTTTCTGGTGAATTAAACTTCGCCGAAACACTGGTGTTGAGTCGAGATATTTTCTTTGCGTTAGTACTGCATTTATTTAGAATTCGTACTGACCAATAGTGTAAATTTCCGCAGTTTTCCACACATTCCACATGAAAGCCAGATATTCTCATAGATCCCAAGTGCGTTCGTGTATGATTAAGAATCAATACATTTACAATTAGTTCTTAACATGCAGCAGTCAGAATATGCATCTCTGCATTCTTTTTTTTCCTTTCCTTTTGCCGCCGAAATTTAGCGTATAAAGTTCGGTGTAGTGATTAATATCCATAAACTATCACTGTTTCCCTAATTGATTACATTAATTTTTGTACTTCCAATTTTTTTTTGTACTGTCTTTAATGGTGTCCCAGTATGTGAATAATATCTTTGATTGCCTATCGCGATGCATCGAATTGCGATATACTTCTGTCTTTATATGTCTCAGATAATTCTGATACGGAACGGGCATTCGTGACGTAGTCGAAATCTTTGGGTGAGTAACTAAATATTTACCTCTGTGACACAAATGTCTACTGCTGACGTAGAGACAGCTTTCGAATTTCTACAGATACGCAATGATCATTTGCTAAATGTCACTAGAATCGTCTTTTCCTTTCTACCGTATGTTATCCTGTAATATTCGCCACCAAAGAGCCGTGTTATCTGCAGCGTCTCTACCAAACGCAGGGTATTATATTTTGGAGTGTGGCGATTTCAACTGTTGTATCACTGGAGGCATGTTTCTAAAAGAGACACTAACCAGACACACTTGAGAAGATGTGCGAAGGTTGTGAACGTCTAAGAGAGCGTATTTGCAATTTATATTGTTCAAATAATTCAGAGGTTATTAAACCTGCTTTAGTGCGCCATTCACTTAGGCATATGTGAGAAACGCCTGAAGTTCCTTGCTTTGTTTACTCATGTCTCATGATCTTCTCTCTGATATTGGCCTGATATACATTTCCTACTCCAAGATGCTCGATTAAGCTGCATGATTCATTAACGTGATTTTGTAATGTGTTATGCCTCTTTTTGATAATGGTTTACCTTATAATTGGCTCTGAGTACTATGGGACTCAACTGCTGAGGTCATAAGTCCCCTTACCCTATAATTCTCAAGAACGTTTCAGAAATCAGTTCTTGGATGTATGTCACGTAATCTTATGACAAATGGATTAGAAATGAGCCAACATTAAATCACCGAATGTTACAAATTAAATTAGGTTCGAGTTCCAAGTTACGGGGGCTAACAGGTCGACATATCAAACGCTGCAAATGCGTATTTCGCCATAACTTTTCCTTTGTAGCGTACGTTCCATTGTAATAATCGCGATCAGTGTGCCTCCAAGAGACGCAGGGTGTTGAATGTTTTGAATGCGTTGAATGTTTTGGCGCCAGCAGAAGAGAGGAACTTACACAACAGTCGCAGCCATAAACATAAACGATGCAACATCTTTGTAATCATATCACGATTCTGATCAAGATTTTCTCTTGTAAGACAGAAAAATGCAGAGATTCATAATTTGACATCGTCATCAGCATCACATCATAATCACCCACAAAACACACGCTCTGAAGATAACACACTGCCTTGACTAGTAGCCACCATCTGCTTTCATCTTGTCCTTGTTCCTCCAATGTCCTGGGTTTGATCGATTGCCAGCTATACCCTGTGGATACAGACTTGGTCCACCAAAGGGATGCATTTCTTGTGCTTCCCCCCTTCTTCTCCCACATTTAAGCACGGGACATCACATTTTCGGATATCCTCGCCACATAATCGGCCCACTGGATCCACAGGTTAATGAGTATATTTATGTATTCTAAGTCTTCCAATTATGTATTTCTTGTTTTGATTGTTCTGTCCTCAGCCTTAAACAGATCCAAGACTTCTCTACACCAGCTTTTTTTCTAAGACGTCTAGTTTCTATACATCATGCTTCCTATTTGTCATTTTTCGGAGTTTTAAAGTACAGCTGAGCCAATAATAGTGTTATATAATTTTATTTTTGTTTCGTTTGCAAGGGCTTTAGATCACAGTGTATTTTTCGAACTGAAATGACAATTATCATCTGCATTTTGATTTTTAATTCGATATTTAATTCACTGCGCATGATGGGTGACCCATGCTCCGATTGCGCTCTGTATAATGTTTCTCGAACAGTCCGACAGCAAGTTTATTGAGCCCCCTTGAATGTTAATATGTAGATTGACGTGGGTACCATACTTGTCTCTTACTATTTGGCCTCATTGTCTAGTGTAGAGATGTGGATCTGCGGCTCTTACCCAGGTTTTGAGGTATGTTTCTTTGTTTTGTGTCCAACGAGTTAAATGAGGAACTTAGCTTAAGATGTTCATTTATCTCATCCAAACGAAACAGATGCTGACACTGACATTGGGTTTTAATTCAGTGTTGCCAAAATCAGTGTTGCCAATTTAAATTTTGTATTACACGTATACTGACAGCTTCACAAATAAGATGTGTCACATGAACCTTGTCTCATAGTTCGATTGCCACCTTATGTGCACCATCAATTGAAACAGCTTCTTTTAACCTGTGGTTCATGACTTCATTTGTCGAGCCTCAGGCGAGCTGTGTCATAGCTCAATGACGCTACTACCTATACGTCGTCTAAGATTAGTATATTGTCAAATTAGGCTGATAGCCGAATTCCAATATGGTTTAGTGATTCATAATAAAAAAGGGGGTCCCTTACAGAATGTCATCTCTTAATGCATGCGAATTATGTGTAGAAGAAACTGATCGAAATGAGTTCGCATGAAGACGGCAGTTCTAGAAAAATGGTAATTTACCACAAGATTACCAAAATAATAATTAAATACTAGACTCTTGCATATCAAGCGATAGGATTTAATACATGGCATGTGGATCTGAATTAAACTCTATCTTATCTACGCAATATCGACGAAAATAATATTTTTTTTATTTCGACCTCTTAATTAATTCATAAGGGTATTAACAAAAGTATCCCATTGTGTGGGAAACTAGGTGTGTGACTGAGGTAGTTTGAATTCCTACTTCGTTTGAGATGGTTCAGTTACTTCAAAATCTGTATGTTGCGGTATATGCTTTTAATATATGTAATGTTTCATTGGTAAACCAAAATGTTTTTACTCAGAAGCAATCGATCAGATATCAATCGAACGGTTGCTTTCGATCTTTGAATGCAGAGAGCGATGCACCTGTGAGAACTGTATATCGCATCAGGTATCACAGTTTCTCCACTTCAAACATAATCCACCTACAGCGTGTGGGATTTTATCTTGTTACATCTTCGACATCTGTATACCATCTTACATCTGCTGACTGGCAACTAAAAGCACAAGCCTTCATCGTCTTTTAACAAAATTTCTAATTCAGTTCAAGAAATTAGGTCCACAGTTCTGTATATTTGAAACTTGATCTTGTGTAAAATAGCAACAGAGCTACTCGGAAGGTTCAAGGTTCCTCAAGATGTACTGTCGTGTACGCCTTGTTTCACGTTTTGACAGGGATAAACAATTCGTAGCCAGAAGAAATGATATCTGTACTGAGGAGGATACATAGGCATTCCACGGACACACATTTTAGTTTGTCCATAGCTGATGTATGTCGTCGTCAAGACATCGTGTGATAGCCCTTACGTACTACTATCTCTTGAACATCACCATGACCTTCGTAAATAAAATGCTGAGCTTCCCTTGCAGTAATAAACCTATTCCTACCGATCATTTCATTCAGCCATGACGGGTTGCTGTATGTATTAACAAAGTAATGATGCAAGGACGAGCATTGCCTGATGGCCGATCACAGAGCAGTTTTTAATGCCGGAATTTCTAAACTTTCCATTTTTTAATCATCTTTACTATTGAGAATTGACTGGTAAGTTTCGTGAATAACATACGAAATAAAATTTCTGAAGATAATCGCCGCTGAATCAAGCACGTCAAGTTTTACGAGATTTTTGCCTTTTTATCGGCGTAGAAATTTTTTTTCGGGTTTGAATAATGTCATAGGCCAGCAAAATTAAGGTAATTGGGAATTGTTTTAACATCTAGTTGATCCTAACGCAGTTTGATGTGCTGATTTCAAGTTTAATCACAATTTTTTCTAGCACATAAAACTATCAAAAATCAATGACGAACAGTTCAAAAATACATGTTTTTCTAATCGCTCTGATGGACACATATTACCTAAAAAGAAATTTTAAAAAAATATGCATGATATCTTAAAGCACTCCGTCTTCAGGCCACAAGTGACCCACCGAGACCATCCGACCGCCGTGTCATCCTCAGCAGAGGATGCAGATAGGACGGGGGTGTGGTCAGCACACCGCTGTCCCGGTTATGATGGTTTTCTGTGACCGCAGCCGCTACCGTTCGGTCGAGCAGCTCCTAAATTGGCATCAAGAGGCTGAGTGCACCCCAAAAAATGTCAATAGCGCATGGCGGCCCGGACGGTCACCCATCCAAGTGACTGTCACTGTGCACAGCGCTTAACTTCGGTGATCTGACAGGAACTGATGTATCCACTGCGGCAAGGCCATTGCCTCAAGGTATCTTGGATAGAAAAAAAGTCTAACAATTAATGCTTACCTTTATAAGTTTTTGTATTTTCATTTCCAGTTATCCTGAAAGCTCGTTCCGACACTTCTTCTCCTGTGAACAATGTGGCGTATATCCCTGTGTAGCATCCAGCAATAAACAACAAAACGTTTAAATTCAATTTTCCCTAGAATCTGTGTTACATCGCCTTGACATCCTGACAGAATATTCCTCCCTATTCTTCACCAACATCAGCAAAAGTTCGGGAAAGCAGCTCTAATCTAAATGGAGGAAGTCCCCTTTTGAACTCCTTGAATAACAAGTTTTTGTAAAAATTTCGTTAATGTGTTTCCCAATAAACATTCAGAAATGTGGTCCTTGTAATTTCCATGAAATTTCTGTAACAGTTGTTTGTAAGCTCAATGCCTCTTGCTGAACTATTTCTATGTTGGTGACAAATACTTACTTTCTAAATAGCTTCGAAATGTCACGACCAAAGAGAAAGTATATTTCAGTTTGGTTCTTTTAGTGATGACAATACATTAGAAACATTAACTATCTATTCGTGAAGCGCTCTTAAATTATTTAATTAATCCCAGCTTAATTTGAAGTAAAAGCAAATGAGCTTTCAGGCTGATCCATAAGGTGGATATCTTCACCTACGATAAATTCATACACCAGAACATCCTGATGGGGCAGTCTAATAAGAGGATGTCTGAGCCAGCTGGACCTCTGAAAACTCTCACCCTTTATACCATCTCATATTGATACTTAGTACGGTTAACGTGATTCCTGACCACCAAGGAAGATGCAGAGCTCCATATGCTCCCCTTACTACGTGACGACTTTCCAAATCAGTGATCTACATCTACATCTACATCCATGCTCCGCAAGCCACCTGCCTGTGTTGGTGGAGGGTACCTTGAGTACCTCCGTCGGTTCTCCCTTCTATTCCAGTCTCGTATTGTTCGTGGAAAGAAGGATTGTCGGTATGCCTCTGTGTGGGCTCTAATCTCTCTGATTTTATCCTCATGGTCTCTTCGCGAGATATACGTAGGAGGGAGCAATATACTGCTTGACTCCTCGGTCCAGGTATGTTCTCGAAACTTCAACAAAAGCCCGTACCGAGCTACTGAGCGTCTCTCCTGCAGAGTCTTCCACTGGAGTTTATCTATCATCTCCGTAACGCTTTCGCGATTACTAAATTATCCTGTAACGAAGCGCTCTGCTCTCCGTTGGATCTTCTCTATCTCTTCTATCAACCCTATCTGGTATGGATCCCACACTGCTGAGCAGTATTCAAGCAGTGGGCGAACAAGCGTACTGTAACCTACTTCCTTTATTTTCGGGTTCCATTTCCTTAGGATTCTTCCAATGAATCTCAGTCTGGCATCTGCTTTACCGAAGATCAACTTTATATGATCATTCCATTTTAAATCACTCCTAATGCGTACTCCCAGATAATTTATGGAATTAACTGCTTCCAGTTGCTGACCTGCTATTTTGTAGCTAAATGATAAGGGATCTATCTTTCTATGTATTCGCAGCACATTACACTTGTCTACATTGAGATTCAATTGCCATTCCCTGCACCATGCGTCAATTCGCTGCAGATCCTCCTGCATTTCAGTACAAATTTCCATTGTTACAACCTCTCGATATACCACAGCATCATCCGCAAAAAGCCTCAGTGAACTTCAGATGTCATCCACAAGGTCATTTACGTATATTGTGAATAGCAACGGTCCTACACACTCCCCTGCGGCACACATGAAATCACTCTTACTTCGGAAGACTTCTCTCCATTGAGAATGACATGCTGCGTTCTGTTATCTAGGAACTCTTCAATCCAATCACATAATTGGTCTGATAGTCCATATGCTCTTACTTTATTCATTAAACGACTGTGGGGAACTATAACGAACGCCTTGCGGAAGTCAAGAAACACGGCATCTACTTCAGATGTCATCCACAAGGTCATTTACGTATATTGTGAATAGCAACGGTCCTACACACTCCCCTGCGGCACACCTGAAATCACTCTTACTTCGGAAGACTTCTCTCCATTGAGAATGACATGCTGCGTTCTGTTATCTAGGAACTCTTCAATCCAATCACATAATTGGTCTGATAGTCCATATGCTCTTACTTTATTCATTAAACGACTGTGGGGAACTATAACGAACGCCTTGCGGAAGTCAAGAAACACGGCATCTACATGGGAACCAGGGTCTATGGCCCTCTGAGTCTTGTGGACGAATAGCGCGAGCTGGGTTTCACACGATCCTCTTTTTCGAAACCCATGTTGATTCCTACAGAGTAGATTTCTAGTCTCCAGAAAAATCATTATACTCGAACACAATACGTGATCCAAAATTCTACAACTGATCGACGTTAGAGATATAGGTCTACAGTTCTGCACATCTGTTCGACGTCCCTTCTTGAAAACGGGGATGACCTGTGCCCTTTTCCAATCCTTTGGAACGCTACGCTCTTCTAGAGACCTACGGTACACCGCTGCAAGAAGGGGGGCGAGTTCCTTCGCATACTCTGTGCAAAATGGAACTGGTATCCCATCAGGTCCAGCGGCCTTTCTTCTTTTGAATGACTTTAATTGTTTCTCTATCCCTCTCTCGTCTATTTCGATATCTACCATTTTGTCATCTGTGCGACAATCTAGAGAAGGAACTACAGTGCAGTCTTCCTCTGTGAAACAGCTTTGGAAAAAGACATTTAGTATTTCGGCCTTTAGTCTGTCATCATCTGTTTCGTACCATTTTGGCCACAGAGTATCTGGACATTTTGTTTCGATCCACCTACCGCTTTGACATAAGACCAAAATTTCTTAGGATTTTCTGCCAAGTCAACTTTACTTTCGAATTCACTGAACGCCTCTCGCATAGCCCTCATCACACTACATTTCGCTTCGCGTAATTTTTGTTTGTCTGCAAGGCTTTGGCTATGTTTATGTTTGCTGTGAAGTTCCCTTTGCTTCCGCAGTAGTTTTCTAACTCGGTTGTTTGTACCACGGTGGCTTTTTTCCACCTCTTGCTATCTTGCTTGGCACATATTCATCTAACGCATATTGTACGATGGTTTTGAACTTTGTCCACTGATCCTCAACACTATCTGTACTTGAGACAAAACTTTTGTGTTGAGCCGTCAGGTACTCTGAAATCTGCTTTTTGTCACTTTTGCTAAACAGAAAAATCTTCCTACCATTTTTAATATTTCTATTTACGGCTGAAATCATCGATGCAGTAACCGCTTTATGATCGCTGATTCCCTGTTCTGCGTTAACTGTTTCAAATAGTTCGGGTCTGTTTGTCACCAGAAGTTCTAATATGTTATCGCCATGAGTCGGTTCTCTGTTTAACTGCTCAAGGTAGTTTCCGGATAAAGCACTTAAAAAATTTTCACTGGATTCTTTGTCCCTGCCACCCGTTATGAACGTTTGAGTCTCCCAGTCTATATCTGGCAAATTAAAATCTCCACCCAGAACTATAACATGGTCGGGAAATCTAATCGAAATATTTTCCAAACTATCCTTCAGGTGCTCAGCCACAACAGCTGCTGAGCCAGGGGGCCTATAGAGACATCCAATTACCATGTCTGAGCCTGCTTTAACCGTGACCTTCACCCAAATTATTTCCCATTTCGGATCTCCGTCAATTTCATTCGATACTACTGCACTTCTTGTCGCTAAAAACACGCCTCCCCCTTCAATGTCCAGCCTGTCGCTGCGGTATACATTCCAAACCGAGTTTAGAATTTCATTACTGTTTGCATCTGGTTTCAGCCAACTTTCCGTCCCTAGTACTATGTGGGGATCGTGACCGTTTATTAATGAGAGCAGTTCTGGGACCTTTCTATAGACGCTCCTGCAGTTTACTATTACCACATTAATATTGTTATTCCCTGTTGCATTTTGCCTACTCCTACCTTGCCGCGTCTCAGGAGGCATCTTGTCGAGCCTAGGGAGGGAATTCTCTAACCTAAAAAACCCACATGTGCACTCCACACATACTCCACTACCCCTGTAGCCGCTTCCTGCGTGTAGTGCACGCCTGACCTATTCAGGGGGACCCTACATTTCTCCACCCGATAGCGGAGCTCGAGAAATTTGCACCCCAGATCTCCGCAGAATCGTCTGAGCCTCTGGTTTAATCCTTCCACTCGGCTTCAAACCAGGGGACCGCGATCGGTTCTGGGAACGATACTACAAATAGTTAGCTCAGATTCCACCCCGCGAGCGAGGCTTTCCACCTTCACCTATTCCGCCAACCGCCTGTATGAACTGAGGATGAACCCAGACGACAGGAGTCATTGGTGCCGACATGAGCAACAATTTGCAGTCGGGTGCACCCGGTGCTCTTTATCGCCGCCGGCAGGGCCTCCTCCACTTCTCGGATGAGACCCCGCGGCAAGCAGACAGTGAACACTGGCCTTCTTCCCCGACCTTTGCGCTATTTCCCTAAGGGGATCCATCACCGGCCTAACGTTGGAGCTCCCAATCACTAATAAACCCCTCCCCCCGTGTGCCCGCTCGGACCTTGCTGAAGGAGCGGCCACATGTCCACCCACAGGCAGAGCGGGCGATGCCACACGGCCAGCCTCCACATTTTCAGTCTGGAACCGTGCGCCCGCTACGGTCGCAATTTCGAATCCTGCCTCGGGCATGGATGTGTGTGATGTCCTTAGGTTAGTTAGGTTTAAGTAGTTCTAAGTTCTAGGGGACTGATGACCTCAGATGTTAAGTCTCATAGTGCTCAGAGCCATTTGAACCAGCCAGCCTCCACATTGACCCTCCGCCTCGTGCGCCGCGAACGCCGCTGAAGCTGCCACCCTCCTTTGGGATAGGGTGGCCCAACCGCGCCCGGTACCCGCGAAGATGTCTCGACAGCAGGGACAGTGGGTGAAGCATGTAACACCTGGGGTGTACCATGCGACGCACCAGACTCCCCACTGCCGCTACACTCCGAGGTAGCAGCCTGAAGACGGCTGACCGCGTCCATCAAGTTCAACTGTTCGCGAACAGTGGCCAGCTGCTCCTGCGTCCGTACACAGCAGTCACACATCCTATCCATCCTAAGAAATCAGTTTACTGTAGAGAGTTAATCAACTTTTAACTAGACTGCTAATTCACTAAAGGCGGCTGATAGTTGACTAAACTGTGGTTACTAGACACTTCTTGTAGAAAACGATGAATATAGCACTACCTGTCTCTGGACTGTATTGGAAACAAACACTAGCACTACTGGCACTATGTTTGACTAAAGGGACTCTCTCTGACTGTATTCAAAACAAACACGAAGTCTCTGGAACACTACTACTAGCACTCGACAATTAAAGCTCCCTAAAAGCAAAAACACACGGAAGAAGAAGTGACAAGTAAGAAAAATACAGTTAATACTTAAATTAACGTAGCTCGCTGCACAGCAGACGTGACGCAGACGGCAGTTACGACGACACTGACACCACGACAAAACTGGCCTTTCCCAAGATGTTAATGTAATAGTCTAACATACGGTGGGACAGGTTAATTTGACAAGATGAAGCCGGATTCTTGATCGCATTTCGCCACTCATTCATGGTTCAATCGTGATATTATAGTGTTCACAATAAAAAAAGATTCTCTTAAATGGGGACAAACTGAAGGAAACGATCCCTGAGAGGATAAAGAGTTAAAAAGGTCGTAAGGAAATACTTGAAAGTGGAGATGAAAGATCCTAGACAATGTAGGTTTCAATAATTGAAAGCACACATAAGACTTCACTAGCAAATTGGAATGTTTTTCATCTACTAGCGTTTTAGCTCAAGACTCAAGAGACGTTCGCCAATTTCCTCCCATATATTAAGGCTGAACCGGTGCTGATGGTTCGCTGCCACCATACCATGGGACCCTCCGTAGCTCAGAGGTAGGTGCTGTGAAGGTTGACGATATTGCCAACACTCGAAAAGCTAAACTTATCAGTGAATAGCGAGAATGACAGAAATCCCTGCATCACGGTGTCCCGTGCGACGAACCAGTGACAAAATCATCACTGTAGAGACAAGTTCGTGGATGATAAAGGCCTAAATGCGTTGTAAGCGTTACGTATAGTGGCAGATGTGGAGAATATTCCACATGGTCTTCTGGCTTACACCACGCTGTCGGGCCACCTGCCTGTTGCCGATACCAGGGTCATATTCTACAGTGTTTAACACCTTTCATCTCCACCTTCAAGTGGGTGCACTTCCATTGGAACGCGTTTCCGGTCAAATGTCCAGATGCAATTTTTGGCTTCTTATCCTCTCAGGGATCGTTCCCTGCTATTTGTCCTCATTCAGTAAAATCACCGTGTATACTGCCCTCACACACATTACGTATGTCTGACATACAGACCAACGTCTCTTGACCACTGATATGCAATTTGTATGGAAACAGCAACTTCTGCGGTGGACCAGTGTCAGATAATCGTTTTGCAGACTTCGTCTGATTTAGTTTTGGAGCTAGGGACGAGTACTGAGAAACACCACTAGGGCCGTCGCTTGAAATGTCAGGAATGGAAAATGCAAAAACAAAAAAAAGTAACATCCTCATGAATTCTACAGTTTGTATTTTATTGCTCGAAAGTATCTTTCTCAATACTTTTTTCATCGCAAGAAATCGCTATTTATACCCACTTGTGTAATGGAGGTAAAAGTGAACCTCCATTGCCAACGATGTTCAGTAGAGCGAGCTGTCTATCCAGCGCGACATTTGTGCACTACTGAGTCTGCCAACATGCCTCAAACTTGGACCGTAAGTGCCTTGTCACTTTACGAATTTTAGCATTTGTTCCAGTTAGTGCGGACAGGTTTTTGTCAGTTAAGATGAGATCATTTCCTTTATTTCGCAGAGTGTTCAGGAGCGCCTTTTTCGTTCCGTTAATTGTCATGAGTGATGGTTCAACAGAGAATCTATCGTTGATCATTCCGGAAGTGAACATGCACAATCCGTCTTTATCTCTCTGCGACTGAATATCTACCATGTTTTGCTTAGTAATAATATGTCTATTAAATTCGCGAGAATGACGACACTGATTTAAATCATTTTTTTGGACTCTAACCAGACAAAGTTCTCTGTGTGATGAAACGTGTTAAGTGTAGTATTTAGCTCAAAATACCAACTTATTTGAGCTGTCATTGACCCTTCAGCAATCGATTGCATTCTTGCTGTGTAATTACATAAATCAGATTGCGAAATCTGTAATATATTTTTCCATTTATGAGGTGTGACTCTTTGTGCGGCTTTTCATTGTCACGTGTGAAAAGAGTAACGGTACTGCAAGTGTAGATTACTTAATTCTACACAGACTGACACCAAATTTGAATAATATTTCTCGAAGAGAGCGTTGGTTGCGGAATTTATCTCTTTTAACGGAAACGTTCTGACTTTGCAACCGGTCCTGTGTAACCTCTCCTATGTAACGAGCAGCTGTATTTAAACATTGATGCAGTATTATCCTCCTTTCGTGTAGATTCCAGTTTGTCTTGTCTCAGTCTTTGAATTCATTATTCTGGTTTTCCTTGCAATCATTGTTCTGAACATAATCATTGTATAAGTTAGGGGCTAAAATTGCACTGATGATTCGATGTTGGTTCATATACACTCCTGGAAATGGAAAAAAGAACACATTGACACCGGTGTGTCAGACCCACCATACTTGCTCCGGACACTGCGAGAGGGCTGTACAAGCAATGATCACACGCGCGGCACAGCGGACACACCAGGAACCGCGGTGTTTGCCGTCGAATGGCGCTAGCTGCGCAGCATTTGTGCACCGCCGCCGTCAGTGTCAGCCAGTTTGCCGTGGCATACGGAGCTCCATCGCAGTCTTTAACACTGGTAGCATGCCGCGACAGCGTGGACGTGAACCGTATGTGCAGTTGACGGACTTTGAGCGAGGGCGTATAGTGGGCATGCGGGAGGCCGGGTGGACGTACCGCCGAATTGCTAAACACGTGGGGCGTGAGGTCTCCACAGTACATCGATGTTGTCGCCAGTGGTCGGCGGAAGGTGCACGTGCCCGTCGACCTGGGACCGGACCGCAGCGACGCACGGCTGCACGCCAAGACCGTAGGATCCTACGCAGTGCCGTAGGGGACCGCACCGCCACTTCCCAGCAAATTAGGGACACTGTTGCTCCTGGGGTATCGGCGAGGACCATTCGCAACCGTCTCCATGAAGCTGGGCTACGGTCCCGCACACCGTTAGGCCGTCTTCCGCTCACGCCCCAACATCGTGCAGCCCGCCTCCAGTGGTGTCGCGACAGGCGTGAATGGAGGGACGAATGGAGACGTGTCGTCGTCAGCGATGAGAGTCGCTTCTGCCTTGGTGCCAATGATGGTCGTATGCGTGTTTGGCGCCGTGCAGGTGAGCGCCACAATCAGGACTGCATACGGCCGAGGCACACAGGGCCAACACCCGGCATCATGGTGTGGGGAGCGATCTCCTACACTGGCCGTACACCACTGGTGATCGTCGAGGGGACACTGAATAGTGCACGGTACATCCAAACCGTCATCGAACCCATCGTTCTACCATTCCTAGACCGGCAAGGGAACTTGCTGTTCCAACAGGACAATGCACGTCCGCATGTATCCCGTGCCACCCAACGTGCTCTAGAAGGTGTAAGTCAACTACCCTGGCCAGCAAGATCTCCGGATCTGTCCCCCATTGAGCATGTTTGGGACTGGATGAAGCGTCGTCTCACGCGGTCTGCACGTCCAGCACGAACGCTGGTTCAACTGAGGCGCCAGGTGGAAATGGCATGGCAAGCCGTTCCACAGGACTACATCCAGCATCTCTACGATCGTCTCTATGGGAGAATAGCAGCCTGCATTGCTGCGAAAGGTGGATATACACTGTACTAGTGCCGACATTGTGCATGCTCTGTTGCCTGTGTCTATGTGCCTGTGGTTCTGTCAGTGTGATCATGTGATGTATCTGACCCCAGGAATGTGTCAATAAAGTTTCCCCTTCCTGGGACAATGAATTCACGGTGTTCTTATTTCAATTTCCAGGAGTGTATTTGATGTGGGATGTGAACCACAGTAATATATTTCTAGTATCTGTAAAAACTGCTTTACAAACATTCCAACTCATCTGACGCTCCCCTTTCCTATATCTGTTCCTCTTTAAAATCAATAGAAGGCACATTAGACTCAGTGCGATAATTAGTGGAGTTTCTCGTGTATGTGTGGCACACGACGTCTCCATGGAGTCGGACTTCATCACCGAGAGGATACGCTTGTGATATTTAAAATCCGAGTTTCTTACAGGCAGTCTTGACAGCCAGCACTGCACACATGGTAGAAAAGAATTGAGATATAACTTATTTAAACTACCTACTTCCTCCCTTTGGTGATATAGGAAAAGCACTAAAGTCCTTGCTATAATGGTAGCTTGATTGTCCAGTCCATGTAAAATCCATTTACAGATCTTAAGCAAATTCTGTCGAAAAAAAGGAAATAGCAGGGAACTTTTACTTGAAAATGCGTTAAATGATTTTGATTGAAGATCTAGAGAACAATTATCTTGTAATATAAGCAAGTGAAGTAAAACTGTTTTTGAGCAGTTTATTTGATGTCGAGTATCGGTTATGAGGACCATCATGTAAGGTATCTGAATGGGTATGGGGTCACCGTAGTATCAAATATCGGAGCGTATAGTTTCTGACTAGTAATTGAAACTGGTGCTTAAAATTGTGTCTAATTGTCAAAGGGGACTTGGGTTCGTAAATGCCCCACACCAATTACCCATGTCATTATTTATGCAAGATTATGTGATGTTTTCATTCTGCACTGAACAGATAGGTGGCGGGAATGCTTGATGATGTTTTGCCCATCACGATAATCACTCAGTTCAGCTTCAGACACCACGAGCGGTAACTTCGCACTCAGTATTCACTGTTCCTTCTAAGAAGGCTGTGGGCGTGGTGGCTGAAGGGAGTAGCTACAGACTATAAGACGCACCTTAATTTTAAAAAATAACATTTTTAACATTTTTTATTAGATTGCAACGCCAGATTAAAAAATTCTTAGTTTATAAAACCGAACTGACCTATAAAGTCCCTGAAAATTATCGTCTGAACTTTCTTCTTCTTCTTCTTCCTCTTCATCGTCATCGTTGTTCTCTTCATATGTAAGATGGTCTTAACTGCTATCGAGAGCGTTACTTATGCCTCACTTCTTGAAAGATTTAACAATAATGTCTTCTCTCACTCTAGACCCATGCCCGGGTTCGATTCCCGGCGGGGTCAGGGATTTTCTCTGCCTCGTGATGACTGGGTGTTGTGTGATGTCCTTAGGTTAGTTAGGTTTAAGTAGTTCTAAGTTCTAGGGGACTGATGACCACAGATGTTAAGTCCCATAGTGCTCAGAGCCATTTGAACCATTTGAACCACTGTAGACCACGAATGTTTTACCCACTGACACACTTATTTGATTGTAGGTCGTTCTAAAGCTTCCTTCAGCGTGAATACATGTTCGGTTTCATTCCTCATCCATTTGTTGCACTCCTCTCTCATATACACTTTAAATGTTTATTTATCGAGACATCAAGAGATTGCAATTGTGAAGTAAGTCCTCTCGGAATAACAGCAAGCTCTGTGTTTTCCTGTCTCAGTTTCTCTTTCACAGAATTTTTCCAATGACTGATAAACTGATCTAGCACAAGAAGACAACTCTTCTTCAATAGAGCACCTTTCCTTCTGTCCCACACTTTGTTAATCAATAATTGCATACCAGCCCTTGTCATGTTCGTGAACAACAACACCTGGTGGCATTTCGGAGGGTTTTGACATTGTTTTGCGCCTGAAAATTATTATCATTGGATTAAGTTTAGTACCGTCAGCAAGGCATGAAAGGACAACATAGTAGTCTATTTGTTTTTAAATTTGTAGTTTTAGCGCCTTTCATGGCAACAGTTCTGTTATTCGGCACATGAAATGTCAGAGGAGTTTCGCCCATATTTGCTATTTTGCTTAGTTCCACACTGGTTTTCTTTCGATGTTGAATAATAAAGCAATATAAAGAGAATATTTTGTCTTCATACTCTTGTGGCATTTACCGAAATGTTTTGGTTTTCGTTCGCATGCTAAGTCCACGACGCTTCATAAACCCATAGCACCAACCAACTCCACCATTAAAGTCCGCTAGCTTACCAGCGCGTATTTGAATCATTTTTGTATTAATTCCAGTGCCATTTTGACAGTAGCCTTGAATCAATTTCAATAAGTCATCTACTTTTTGGCATTTTGCATTTAGCCCCCTATTTGCACATTTCCTCCTTTTTTCAGTCTTCTTTACTAGTCTGCAAATCGCGAATGGTTTTTTTTTCTGTTGGTGGAGGGCCGAAATTCCTCTCAGCTGCTCGATTTCCATTTTCTTCTACGTATGCTGTTACTTTCAATTCATAGGCGGCATTTTTTCCATTACGAAACTAGCTATTACCACAAATACTGTACTGTTACCGAGACCGCAAGTCTCTTTCATTTCAAGTTCGCTGGCAGCGTTAACTGCTATGACGTACCATTGGCTACACAGTGTTCTTGGTTTGTGATGATGGGGCGGGAGGGAGACAGCGTTAGCAAGCTTGGGAACCCCCGCAACTCACTTTCGTCGCATCGGTGCACTGCTGCGGCCAGTTGAATCCGATGTTTCCAGATAGAGATAGGTTTCCCGCGGCTTCGAATATATAGGCATTTTTAAGACTATCGGGAATTTTAAATCGAACACTGGACATTTTAACATTAATGTCGAGTATAAGGCGCACCTGAATTTTGGAGGAAATTTTTCGAAGAAGAAAGAGAGTCTTATAAGTCCACAAAGTACGATATTTCAAAAGATGGTGTTTGACTTTTTCAGTTGTTTCCGATCGCTCTAAAACGGCTTTCAATTCTGGGTGCGAAGAGTATCTTCATTCGTTATATCAATAAATTTAAACATTTCAAACTCAATTACACATCAAATTTCAACGACATTTTACGTGTGAATGTTACGCCTGCTGTCGTTTATGAGCAAGTAGTTGCACTGAATATCTATGTCAGGTATTTAGGATAGATACACCGCGAAAGCTTTCTATAACAACAGAGGTCGTTCAAATTCTGTCGATACAGTTACTCCTGAAAGACTCTGAGACGAGAATATTCTTAGAGTGAACAGTTCATAATACTTTGGCGATCAATGCTTGTGATTCAGTTCATAGTTCGATGCAAACAGCATAATCACCGTGGTGCAGCAAGTATTCACGAATATAAATCAATTATTGTACAAACTGTTTCAAAATAAACCTGATAGTGAATCTCTTGTTTCATTCTGTGCCGTACTCGCAAATGCACCGATGACTGCTCTGCTCCGTGTTTCGATAAGCAAGCAACTCCCATGGGATTTACCCAACTACTTTAGCATGGCAACCCTCTCTAAAGATCCTTTAACACGATCGACATTCTTCTCTCAATCCGCTACTCGTGGTAACTCAACTGAAGCGCCCCTGGCGTTTTTTCTCCTGAACTGAATATCGTCTATCACTTGTTTACACGGCAGCGGCCGAAGTGCACATGTTGTCACAGTTGTCTGCTCTGAAATTTGGCACCGAAACGGTGACGGTGAGGATATGAGGAGTCATCCGAAATCGAAATGCAGTACAGGGAAGATAAAAGAGGTTACTTATGACAAAGGTAAAATACATGGTGGCTGTTCTTGACAAAGGTTAGATGGTAAATTCTCCACATTCCCGAGAACTGAAAGAATAGGAGGAGTACCTTCCAACCATTTGAATAGGTCAAAATTTATTTGAATGGGAAAATATATACTGTACTGTAAACGGATCAAACAATATTCAGAAGGCAGAAAAGTTTTTCCTTTGCACTTTGTTTTCTTTCTAAGTTTTCGCTATTAGTCAGATTTGGCTTTTTCAATGTTGAAACAATTTTCATGAAAAATGTTTACTGGTTTACGTTATTATTTACGCATAGTCTAGAATAGCGATCACTGAAGCAGCCTTCGCAATGTGTCACGAAAACAAAACAAACAAAGAAATAAAGATTAAGAAGACAGAATCCACTACTGTGACATGAATGAGCTCGGCGAGAGTAATTTAACTTCCAATATTAGCAGAGGACGTCATAGACTTCCGTTCCTGTGCATGTGCAGTCAAGATTTTAGAACTCCACACTCGGCACAGTGAAGTGATCGCTGACGTCGCTCACACACTCGTGACGTGGTTGGTGGCTGATTTATATGCAAGCACACGACTTGCACCCACGACAACTAGTCGCTTTTGGCAAAAATGTCACTTTTGTAAAAGATGCTGAAACGCGTGCTAAAGGACAAAAGCATAGCTACTGGAAAACTATTAGTAGTGACGTAGAGTCTGTTAAGTAAGATCGTGGTCGGGTTAATCAGTAGAACACAGATTTGACAACAAAGTAAATCATATACATACATCATATACGAAAAAAATGCAATTACAATTAATAATAGGTCCAGTCGCCTGCAGCGTCGATAATTACTTGCCATCTCTGAGGCATGCTTGAAACAGCATACGAGGTCTGTTCAAAAAATTCGTGAAATTTGTCCACAAAATTTTTCTACGCTTACCTTTTACTTATTGTGCATGGTCTCCTTCGAAATACTGTCCTCCACAACTGATAAACATCTCCCAACACCGTTTCCACGTAAGAAAGCAGTCGTGGTAATCTTCTTGCTGAATCGCGCGAATCGCCGTCTGCGAATTTTCTTTTATCTCGTCTATCGTTGCACATCTTCGTCCTTTCAACGGGGCTTTAAACTTTGGAAATAAGTAAGTGCCCGCAGGCCCCAGGACTAGAGAGTACGAAGATCGAGCTAGCACAGTAATTTCGTTTTTTGTGCAAAAGACACGCACTAACAGGAGTGAATGTGCCGGTGCGATATCGTGATGCGCGACCCATGAATTGTCTCGCCATATCTCAGGCCGTTTCCTTCTTACATTTTCTTGCAGGCATCGCACCAAATCCAGATAGTACCATCTATTGCCCGCATCTCGTGGTCGTGCGGTAGCGTTCTCGCTTCCCACGCCCGGGTTCCCGGGTTCGATTCCCGGCGGGGTCAGGAATTTTCTCTGCCTCGTGATGGCTGGGTGTTGTGTGATGTCCTTAGGTTAGTTAGGTTTAAGTAGTTCTAAGTTCTAGGGGACTGATGACCGTAGATGTTAAGTCCCATAGTGCTCAGAGCCATTTGAACCATTTTTGAAGTACCATCTATTAACACTTTGTCCCTGTGGCACGAATTCATGATGAACAAATCCTTCAAAGTCAAAGAGAACTATCAGCGTTTGGTCTTGGAGAACTTTTCCAACCACTGTGAAGACTGAACTTTGGTTTGAACATTGTAGCTAAAGACCCACGTCTCATCACCGGTTGTAATTCTATTAAGGAACATCTCGTTCTCTTTTGCGCGATCCAAAAGCTCGTCACAGATTGCGAGGCGAATGTCTTTCTGGTCTTGCCTCAAGAGCCGTGGGATGAACTTGACGGCAACATGATGCATTCCAAGACGCTGTGCCAGTATTTCATGACATGACCCAACTGAAATGTTACATTCTTCTGCAATTTCTCGGACAGTCACTCTTCGATTGGCACTCACAATTTCGTTGGAATTCTTGACATGAGCGTCGTCGGTAGTCGTCGGAAGGTGTCCTGAACGAGGGTCATCTTTTTAAACCGTGTGAACCAATCGTAACACCGAGTATGGGTTAAGCACTCATCACTGTAAGCTTACTACATCATTTGGTATATCTCTGTAACGGTTTTCCTGAGTTTCACTCAAATTTAATGCAGACGCGTTTCTCCTCTAACTCTGCCATCTCGAAATTCGCAGACTCTGCGACACAACGTTCTACTCAATAGACCACTGGACAGTAACCAACTGACATACAACAATGAAACTTCCGACAGTTATTCACGTGGAAGAGACCTCCAAATGCATCGAATTTGCGTTGAGAGCTGATTCAAAGTGAATATCTTTTTTGCTTGCAACTTCTTTCTGTATCGGCCAAACCGTTCGGTTCCGTAGGTTAGCAGCGGCACTGACGTCATTTTCGATTCGCAAGCCGAATTTGCTATTGTGTACGCTGCTGAGGCATGTTAACGATTGGTCTGCCTGCCGACTGTTTGTCTACTGCACTGAGAGGTGGTAAGGTGCCGGTAAGGCCGTTTGTTCATTTCTTGTTAGCTTAGCAAGTCCCAAAATGACTGAAGCAATTGAACAATTCTTATCAATCGTCAAATACAACGGTTATTTTTTTCTTCGAGGTTTTGATATCTCTTAACTTACTGGAATGGGTCTGATCAAAAGGGGTTAGGAGCTGACAGTTCAACTGCTACAAGTCAGCCAAGTGTCTCAAGGTACACTGGTGAAGTTGTGAGGGCACTCAATGCCCCTGCAGTTTCAATAGGATCAACGCCAAGCGAATTCAAGGAAAATCCAGTACCTGCACACCCTTCTCCTTTTTCCAGTCGCTACAAGGCCTGCTGGGGGCGCTTCGTATCATTGTCTCATGCAGTACCCAGCCTTCATTTTTGTCTACGAACTAACGTTTGTCAGTCACCTTTGATAAATTTGTCTTCTATGCATTTGAATTGTCAGTAAGCAGTGCACATTTCTGTCAAGAATTGAAAGTAAACTAGTGTCATATGGACAATGCATGAAGAGTAAGGGTTCCTTCTAGTGGGCTGTGAAAGTACTAAGGCGATATTTTTTGCCGTCTGTGGTTAATACCGAGCATGCTCTTAACAGACTGTACAACCGTAAACAGCTCACAGATTTGGACATCGAGCAGCGCCTTCCTTTGTAGAGTCGTAATTTCACCATCAGTTCTTTGGTTGTTTCGCTGTGGGTCCCGGCAGACGGGCGCAGCGAGGCGGGATGTCGCTGGCGCAGCTGCCGGACTGCGTGCTGGAGGACGTGCTGCGCCGCCTCAGCTACCGCGACGTCAGCGCCCTGCGCGCCGTCAGCCGACAGCTGTACCGCTGCTGCGCCGCCGTGCTGGCCCGAGGTTTCGCGCGCGTGCACCAGGTAGCCGTGTCAGCCAGGCCTGCAGAGGTTTTTCCACTCATTACTGTAAACAGAATGCGAGGTGATGATTATTCAGTGTTCCGCAGGTAGTCAACAAGCGCTTCAGGAAAAATTCTTAATAACAAGGCGGTTTTTGCAACATTTTCCTTATTCTCTAAAATTTTTATTATGCACTACTGGCCACTAAACTAGCTACACCAAGAATAAATGCAGACGATAAACGGGTATTCATTGGACAAATATATTATACTAGAACTGACACGTGATTACATTTTCATGCAATGTGGGTGCATAGATCCTGAGAAATCAGTACCCACAACAACCACCTCTGGCTGTAATAACGGCCTTGATACGCCTAGGCATTGAGTCAAACAGAGCATGGATGGCGTGTACAGGTACAGCTGCCCATGCAGCTTCAACACGATACCACAGTTCATCAAGAGTAGTGACTGGCGTATTGTGACGAGCCAGTTGCTCGGCCACCATTGACCACACGTTTTCAATTGGTGAGAGATCTGGTGAATGTGCTGGCCAGGGCAGCAGTCGAACATTTTCTGTATCCAGAAAGGCCCGTACAGGATCTGCAACATGCGGTCGTGCATTATCCTGCTGAAATGTAGGGTTTTGCAGTGATCGAATGAAGGGTAGAACCACGGGTCGTAACACATCTGAAATGTAACGTCCACTGCTCAAAGTGCCGTCAATGCGAAAAAGAGGTGACCGAGACGTGTAACCAATGGCCGCCCATACCACCACGCCGGGTGATACGCCAGTATGACGATAACGAATACACACTTCCAACGTGCGTTCACCGCGATGTCGCGAAACACGGATGCGACCATCATGATGCTGTAAACAGAACCTGGATTCATCCGAAAAAATGACGTTTTGCCATTCGTCCATCCAGGTTCGTCGTTGAGTACACCATCGCAGGCGCTCCTGTCTGTGATGCCAAATGTCCCCATCTGTTGACTCAGGGATCGAGACGTGGCTGCACGATCCGTTACAGCCTTGCGGCTAAGATGCCTGTCATCTCGACTGCTAGTGATACGAGGCCGTTGGGATCCAGCACGGCGTTCCGTATTATCCTCCTGAACTCACCGATTCCATATTCTGCTAACAGTCATTGGATCGCAACCAAGGCGAGTAGCAATGTTGCGATACGATAAACCGGAATCGCGATAGGCTACAATCCGACCTTTATCAAAGTCGGAAATGTGATGGTACGCATTTCTCCTCCTTACACAAGGCATCACAACAACGTTTCACCAGGCAACGCCGGTCAACTGATGTTTGTGAATGAGAAATCGGGTGGGTACTTTCCTCATGTCAGCACGTTGTAGGTGTCGCCACCGGCGCCAACCTTGTGTGAATGCTCTGAAAAGCTAATCATTTGCATATCACAGCATCTTCTTCCTGTCTGTTAAATTTCGCGACTGTAGCACGTCATCTTCGCGGTGTAGCAATTTTAATGGCCAGTAGTGTAATATCTGTGTTATTCGTTATGATTTAAAATGGAATGCAAGTTTTTATCTTTTTTTAAAATGTTAGTTAGTTCGTAGCATTTTCCCAACTGTCCCTGGTTTCTGCAACCAGCTGGTTGCCTAAAAAACAAGCTAGTGAGGATGTCGATAGACGTTGAAGATCAAGGTGCATTCTGGAAGGGAAAATATTGTAATGAAAACATGTTGTCTTTAAGACAACTAATGGGAAAGACGCTGGCAAGGAATCTGTAGAGCAATTTAATGTTTATAGATCTTAAAAAAGTGTATGACACATTGCCACTGAAAAAAACTGTTGGAAGTTCGGAGGGGGAGTGGGCTTGGAAAGACATGTGTCAGAATTATATGCGACCTGTACAGGTTTGCAGTGTATGTAATCAAGTTTCTCGAATAAAAGTTTGTCACAGTCTTTGAAAATTACGAAAGGATTAAAGCACGTATTCTGTTTGTCTTCTACATTGTTTAAAACATACACCCAGAAAGCCTTAAACTCATGGAGTTGGAAACATGAAGGGTTGGGCATTCAGGTAACAAAGAATCAGTCTGTATGCACCTTTTTCTTTGCACATCATCAGGTTGCTCTGGCTACTGAAAAAACTACATACGGATGAGGGTGCTGGGACTATATAGGTAAAAATGAAAACTGATTTACTGTTGTAGAAATACGAGGGGCGTTTGAAAAGTCCGTGCAAAGTCCGAGAGATGGCACCACTGGCGTGTATCGATGTCATGTTCAGTTAGCAGCATCTTTGGAAAGAACGCACACCAAGTTTCAGCCATATTGATCTATTTCTTTGTGTTTGACATTCGTGATTGTCAAAAAGTGGACGAAAAAGAACTTTGTATGGTGATTAAACATTACTTTATGAAAGGTAAAACGCCTCAGGAGAAGGTCGATAAACATTATGGTGACTCTACACCTTCGATTAGAGCAGTTTATAAGTGGTTTTAAAATTTTTTGGAGTGACCATATGGGCAGAAGTGATGCTGAACGTTCTGGATGCCCTGTGGAGGTTACGACTTCAGAAATCATTGATAAAATCCATGATATGGTGATGGATGACAGAAGAGTTAAGGTGCATGAGATTGCTAGTGCTGTGAGCGTCTCGAATTAACGGGTACATAATATTTTGCATAAACATTTGGACATGAGAAAGCTATCCGTAACATGGGTTCCGCAACTGCTCACGCTTGACCAAAAACGAAATCGTGTGAAGTGTTGCAAGGATGGTTTGCAGCTGTTCACTAAGAATCCGCAGAACTTTAAGCGTCGTTTCGTCATTGTGGTTGAAACATGGATACATTACTATACTCTTGAGACCAAACAATAATCTAAACAATGGGTTACCAAGGGGGAATCTGCACCAAAAAAGGCGAAGACCATTCCTTCGGTTGGAAAGGTAATGGCGACTGTGTTTTGGGATTCACAAGGGATAATCGTCATGGACTATCTGTAAAAGGGTAAAGCTATTACAGGTGCATATTATTCATCGTTATTGGTCCGTTTGAAAATCGAGCTGCAAGAAAAATGTCAGGGATTGGACCGCAAAAAAGTACTTTTCCATCATGACAATGCACCAGCACACACCTCAGCAGTTGTGGTCGCAAAATTAATGGAAATAGAATTCCAACTCGTTTCACATCCCTCCTATTCTCCAGATTTGGCTCCCTCAGACTTTTATTTGTTCCCCAATTTGAAGAAATGGTTGGTGTGACAAAGATTTTATTCAAACGAGGAGGTGATTGCAGCAACTAATAGCTATTTTGGAGACTTGGACAATTACTATTATTCGGAAGGGATCAACAAATTAGAGCAGCGTTGGTCGAAGTGTATGTCTAAAAGGAGGCTATGTCGAAAAATAAAAAAAGGTTTACCCAAACACGTAAGGAGTTTTTATTTTTGCATGGACGTTTCAAACGCACCCTCGTACACTATCTGATAAGTCTGGCGCGAACAGACTCGAGAAGATAGAATATAAAAATGGCAGCTCACTGAATGGACACGCAATGCAAAAGACAGGTGACAGATGGCGAAAGATCTTAATGTATCATCATCAATGAAGAAAGCGAAGAGGATGACTGAAGTTTACCTGGCTAGATGGGGTAAAGGAGATCATGAGATAAAGAGAAATAGAAGAAGATGAGAAAGCACAGGAAGATAGAAACCGATGGTGACTGTTATGTGGGATGCAGTGACAGCTGTGGGAAACCACAAGCGAGAGACAGAAAAAGTCTTAATTGTCAACGTAATTTATGCAGTACAAACTATGTATGCCAGCACTGATTTGAAACAAATAAATTGTCTTGGAAACATGCAAGCCATGTAGGTCATGTTACATGCTGAATGAACATATCAGTAACCGGTCCAAAATTTATAAGCTGTAAAAGTAGTTTACCTTGATGCAATGATCATTCTGACTTCCACGATTATCGGCTGCTGGAAGAAATACAAAAAAGGAGCACTCCTCTTTAAGCTATTGATGAGACAGTCGAATGTATATGTCCTCCTATGTTCAAAGTAACTGGGTGATGATGTTTGTAGTAAATGATACAAATGATGAAATTCTCCATGAAGATTCGTCTCCTTGTAAGTGTCAAGCACTGTGCTTCTTTTTCTCCTATTTTCCTAAACAAAGGTAATTTTGCTGTCGTAGTTTTGAGCAACAGCATTTTACAATTTATAGAATGACTCTCAAAGCAGACCCGAGCATATCGGCCGACACAGCTGCTTGTGGCTCGAATTTCCCACATCTAGTAGCACTATTCTGTATCGTTTGGACGTTCTGCCAATCGGTTTGGTAGATGAGCACGCCGAGTGGTAGGGTTACTACAGCCGAGCCTCTGTGCGGTTCTGTTAAGTCGTTTGGTAGCAAGACAGTCTGGCTCCAGAGGAACCGAGATGAGCCCGTGCTGTGTTTTCATCTCTCCTCCCTCCAACCAATCAAATACAAATGACCACAGCTGTGGGCAGGCTCACGACCCGGCAAGGCGCACCACAGTACGCACAGCATCCCACTTGTGAAGTGGCTAGCCGACACAACTTATAGAGACACTATTCACATTACTGTTTTCGGAAAGTGTGTTGATAGAGAGTTCCTTGATCATGTCCGAGTCACATGACTGCAAAGCATAAATGACAAAGTAGTACAATAGAAATAATCCACTTTGTCTCACTAATGTTGCAGTTTGTATGTGCAGCAACTTTTCAAATATTAATAGTTACAACTTGAACATTCAGGGAACAGGTGCCACATCTATTCACATACTGCCCTTCGTGGACATCAGAGGGTAAAATAACTATATGGGCCCATCCACATACACCAATGGCACCATGTATGGGTGAGCATCTAAAGTTGCTGCAACATGTAATTTTTTAATACCTTCGCATAATAGGAAATCTATCTTCTCATGTCTCAGGAAAGGGGACGCCAGCCTTCAAAACTGCAGGGGTACTGAACGCCCTCATAACTTCATCAGTGTATCTTGAGACACTTGGCTGATTCATAGCTGTTGAATTCTCAGCCCCTAACCCCTTTTGATCAGACCCATTCCAATACGTTAAGAGTTATCAAAACCTAGAAGAAAAAAATAATCATAGTATTTGATGATTGCTAAGAGTTGTTCAATTGATTTAGTCATTTGAGGACTTGCTAAGCTAACAAGAACCGAATAAGCAGCATTACCGGCACCTCACCCCCACTCGGTACAGTAGATGAACAGTCGGCAGGCAGACTGATCGTTAACATGCCTCAGTAGTGTACAGAATAGCAACTTCGGCTTGCGAATCGAAAATGACGTCACTTCCGCTGCTAACCTATGTAACCGAATGGTTTGGACGATACAGAATAGGACTAGGCACCGTGCGCTGTCTGTCGCTTCTATCATTCATGTAGCACGCATACCAAGTATTCTATTAGAAACTGCATGAACTTTCTTTTCATTCTCACTGCCATGTTGACAGGAGATGGTGTGTGAGCTGGCAGTGCTGCGGCAGCAGCTGTCGCAGCTGGTGCCGCAGTCGGGCTGCAGGGACAGTGTGGAGCACGTGGCGCTGTGCAGGGCGGAGCTGCTGCGCGCACACAGCCTGCTGCAGCTGCTGCTGAGTGAGTTGCTCCTGCTGCGCGCCACCACCGCCACGCACCACCAGCTGTGCGCCCGCTGTTACCCTGCCGGACACCTGCTCGATGGCTTCTGCGGCCTCCTGGAGCAAGTGAGGCCAGCAACTGCTGCACTTCTCTCATGGCTGTAGACTACGTAGTTTCCTTCAATATCAGCTAAATACTGTACATTCTGCTGAGGTCGTCTGCGACACAATAAACCTGTGTGCTGGACTGATATTATATGGCGGCACTTCAGGTTAACGAGACGTCCGGATCGTCCATTATTTAACTTAACTGTCTCACTGTCCTGACGAATTATATACAGGACCTTTATTGTCCCATTTCTTGTGACCCATGCATCACTCTGTAAAGACTGAACCATTATAGGACCGCTTTGTTGTCTCTCTCTCATTCTGTCTATTAATAACTCTTTTCCTCAGGAATGTGTAGACGTGTCAAGTTCAAATTCATCTCACATATTACGTTATGTGATCCTAGGCTGTGTAAAAATTGTAAGTTTCTATGTCGATGAAGTGAAAAGATAGGGCCGTTTACGTCAGATATTTTGATACTCGAAAACTCATTCATCAAAAACTACAGGGAACTTCCCATTGACTTAGTATCATGGAATTTGGCAAGAAGCAACATTTCACTATAAAAGTAAAGGAAAAAATCCGAAAACTGTTTTTAATTATATAAGGCGAAAAAATACGTTTTGTCATCTTTTACCCGTTTATCTGTTTGTCCGTGTTTTAAGACTCCATTTTCCCCAGAACAAGTTGGTACATCAAGTTCAAACGTATGTCACATCCTAAACTCCACGTTCCCGTGGGGGTGTAAAAAATTTAAGTCACTAAGTCAATGCAATCAAAACATTCGATCATTTATTTCAAAGGTTTTGATACTCACAAACTCACTAATCAAAATCTATGCAGTATTTCCTGTTGACCTACAGTTATGACATTCAGCAGGAAGCAAGGTTTTACAGCAAAAGTAAAGTAAAAAATCTGGAATTTGTAATTATATCAAATAAAAATATCTTTTACATTTCAACAAAAATTGCATTCATCATCTGTCAAAAGCAAAATAGATGAAGATTACTGCATGCAAACATAAAATGTAAGCTGTACTCATGTTTTAGTAACTAAATCAAAAATGTTTTGTTAAACTTTTCCTTCAACATATTTAAACTGAAGTCCCATGCTCGCTTCCTTTTGTATGTCCGGACTGGTTGGAGGAACTACTATAGAGATTTTGAGATGATCTTGGAATTCCCTTGACAGATATCTTACCAGTGTCGATATCGCTACCAGGCAAAGGTCATTGAGATTCTTGATTCCCAGGTTGGATGAACTATATATATATATATATATATATATATATATATATATATATATATATTTGTCTGTGTGTGTGTGTGTATAAAGTACTCTTACACAACATGCAAAGTAATTTTTTGCTCTGCTGTTCTAATTTCGGAAACTGGAACTCAGCTTTAATTTCACAAGTAAATACACAATTTCTTTTTTGTCATTTCTGTCAAAAGTTTGTAATATATCACATCAAGTTGCACAACCTGTGAATCTAACGGTCTAACACCACACTTCGAAATGCGGCGACCTTAAGCAGTCACGAAAGCAAAAGACAATGCACAAAGAAGGAGGAAGTGAGAAACTGCTCGCCATGTGAAAGCATTACACAGTACCAACCAAAGAACTTAAAAAATCGTGCCCTTTTCAGTTTGGTTTAATCAAAGAGTATATTTTCTTTATTCTTCATGTATGACCACGTTTGTTTTCTGTTTGGTTATGTTCCATGTTACTTGAAAACACGCCATTGGAAAAAAACATCGGACAATGAACTAATATATATATATATATATATATATATATATATATATATATATATACACACTTGGCCAATTTATTTCGTTAATCGTCTGATGTTTTTTTCCAATGGCGTGTTTTCAAGTAACATGGAACATAACCAAACAGAAAACAAACATGGTCATATATATATATATATATATATATATATATATATATATATATATACTTGGCCAATTTATTTCAGACCTGTATGTTGGCAATGAACCACACACAAAACTAAAACTTCCAAGTACAGCAGAAAAATAATCAAAGTGAGTCCCATACTCAAGCACTTGGCCTTTAAGACAAGTGTAAATAGCACCTGGAGCAGATCCTAACTGAGGTAGTCTGCCATTGCTTCCTCCAATGCATTATAATGTATAATGTGTGTATTAAAATTGAGTGGATGGCTGTGAAGAGTGCCTGTAATCTGTAGGTTTGTGCCTGTGTTGTGAATGAACGTAGCATGAAATGATAGCACTGTTAGTACCCAGAAACTTTCACACTCTTCTCTGATATTGTCCCACCACGTAATGTGCAGTTTAGAAATGTTTTAAATGCCACTCTTTCCTTGATTATGAACTAAGGGCCTGGGTGTTTGGTAAACAAATAATACAGTTGAGATTGCAGAGGTTGACAAATTGGCCAACCTGTTGCAAATAAAAGTTTATTGGAGGCCCTGGCCTAGGTTTTGACAGGTTTAAAATTGTCTTCTTTAGGTGCTGTTATGGACCCCAAAATTAAATTAATAGTTACAAAAACATTTTAAACAAAACAAAGAAGTAACATCTGCAGAGAACAAATTATAAGATGAGATTACTGACCTGCTATATTATATGCTGATAAAGTACATTGAATAAAGCCAAACGTCTCTTGTTGTATGAGGCATGTTAAGAATACAAATAATCACAAACCATAATTTTAGACTGCAGCAGCACAGTATTTCATGTGTGAAAATTAAATACAAAGTGTAATGGTTCATCAACATAAGCCTCTTATCAACATAAAAGCTGACTTGTATACAATGATGGTATATGGATTATAAGCATATGACAAATAGAGAAAGTCAACTGCCCAAATGTACAGGCTCTAGCATTAAGGAAAGTTATGTGTGGAAGGCACTCAATCTGCATATATAGGAACTGTGGCAAATCTGGATTGAGTAAGTTATGTAAATAAAATAGAAAAAGAAAAACGTGTCTCTCGCAAACCCACTGTTAATCTAAAATGATACAAAATCAGATGTAATAAAAGTGCAGGTAATAACAGAATCTGGAACATTCTAATAACAGAGTAAGACTGCAACTACATTTCGCAATAAATGTTGAAACACATGGTATTAAAAGTAGTAAATAATGTAATGGGGGGGGGACGGATATGAACGAAAATTTGTTAAAATCCAGTGGATAAAATGGAGAGAATTCTGTTTAGCATTAAGGAAGTTTACAAGCAGCAGAATAAATAGCATGGCCTACAAATTCTACATTCAGATTAAGCTCAAAACATTACAAGCATGTGTTGGAAAGGCTGAAAATAATGCTATGTGTTTGTAAAACTTGTCATACAATTTAAAACCGTATGAAACTACTGTAATGAGAACGTGTTTTGAAAAACACAACATGCTCTCCGAAGTTAGCAGAGATCAGTAAAAACATGCTATATTTGCTGTGACCATGGGCTTAAAACCACCGAGGAAATTCTACATGACAATTGCAGCTGATAATTAAAAATGTTACCATCTTTTTTACTTAAATACAAGAAATTTTTAAGTTATTATAACAAATACAATTTACATCCTTTTACCTCTTCACATAAAATTACAGTTTCTTCCAATTTCCTTGGAGAATGGTCAGAAATAAGAAATACTCTGAAAAGAAAAAAATTACATACATTGACATCTTTCTTTCCCAGCAGATGCTACTTATGTCTGTCTTTGATAGCGCTTCCAGTTTGTTCTCTGTAATAATTAGGACAACGATTACATAAAATTTTGTAGATGCCAGAGTTCATAAAAAAATTTCCAGTTTTTATTGTGCATGCTAAATTTTGTTTCAGACCATTGTTGGTGGAGCAAGTTACAACCTTATTTTCCAGTCAAAAGGCGGCCAATTCTGGAAGACATATTACCTAAAAATAGTGTAGAAATAAACATGACATTTTCCTCTTTATTACTCCTGGTTTGTTAGTGCCTGAATTTCAAACATTTTTGTCATTTTATTTCTATGAATCTGGTCGACTGTAACCTGGTCATAGTCATTATTGCTTTTTTCCTCAGTGATGAATTACCCCTAAATATGATGCCTTACAAATGCACTCAATGAAAACAGGCGCAGTAAGCTACTTTACTGACATGTTTATCCCCAAAATTGGCAATGACTCTAATAGCATAAGTAGCTGAATGAAAACATTTCAGCAGGCCATAAGTGTGTTTCTACAGATTGAATCTTCCCACAAACTATTATAACCATGTATTCTGATTTCAATTGTCACTCATATATATTTTGCTGTTATACACTCCTACATTATTGTGTTTTGTAAAGTGCTGAGTTGTACATTTGTGAATAATCGAAAAATTTGACAGTCTTTTTTTGTTCTTTGGGGTCTGCAATGCAAAATATGTCTTTTACTGACGAATTAAGAAAGTGATACACCAATTATGCTGCTCTATATATAAGGTTTGGTGAGTAAATCACAATGAGCTCATTGCACATTGCCATCGTTAGGTGTTCTTACAAGTAATATCAATGCAGCTCTATGCTGTCTTTGTTGGAATTTGTATTTAGATGTTACTTGGATGTTCATTGTAGATGTACAGTTATATCTGGTTTTTAGATATAGGTTGTTCAGCTATTGAGAGGGAAATGATGCACAAGTTTTGACTAATTTTTATCTACAAATCATATATGACAATACGTCTACCACTAACATCTAAACAGAAACTCCAACAAGGTCAGCATATGGCAGCATTGATATTACACATAAGAACACCTTACAATGGAAATATGCCAAAATGAGCTCATTGTGATTTACACAATGAAACTCATATAAAGGGCAGTGCAACAGATATATAACTATCGTAAGTTGCCATCATTGAAAGTCTTCATATTGGTGTTATTTTTATTTCAGATAGTACTACAATACCGATAACTACATAATTTACAAAAACGTTTGAGTTGCTATATTTGCTTTAGTTACTTTCCAGTTTGCAAGACAAAAAATGAAATACTGTTTCAGTGGAAAAAGAATCTCTGTTTTTTTGAGGGTCTATGATTTTAGACTCTTCTGTCTTAAAGAAAACCAACAAAGCAATATTCAGTCCTTCAAATAATATTCATTCTCTATGTCATTAAAGGAAATAAATGCCAATTCATTTAATATATAATTGAGTATTCCAAGGTCTAAATTACAAACTTTGTAGAATTGTAGAAATTTCGAAGTTTTGTCATACACATACAATGAAGGTGCCTTTACATTACAGAAGTACACCAAGAAATTCGATTATCAAGTGCAATCAGGTAATAATTTTCCAAAATTTTATTTTGTTATAATATAACAGATGAAGACAAATAATTAAGAGTATTATGGAAAAGTTTTTACAAGTTCATTATAGTTTCTTAGATACGAAACTGTTATTAGAAGAAAATACAAAAATGTGGAATAGTGAGAGAAACAAGAAACATCTAGCAGATTTTTCTAATGAACTAAAAAAATTATAAAGCTCAGCTACTTACTTGCATTAATAAATTCCTTAAATTAAAGAAACTTTGTATCATAACAAAGATTCTAATCTTTCTTACATTTGCATCTTATTTAAGTAGATGGTTTTAGTGCACCTGTACTTTTGCTTAAAGCACCCATTTCGCTACAGGGTTAAGTTTCATTCTGGAATCAATAAATTACTTGATCTGAATTTAAAATTTTACTAAAATCAGGTGTGTCTGTGAATCAGAAAATTATATGTTGACTAAAAAAATCAAGTACACAATAAAAAAATCCTTTACATTTTTTATATCAGTACTAAAGTTACAATGTAGAAGACAATAGTAACATTTAGGATTTTCAGATAGAAATAAAAAATATAAGAATTTAATATAGAGAATGTGTAACTTATCAACTACAATGATAAACTGGAAACATAAGATTGACATGAACATAAAAATAGGCAAACATGAAGAGTATACATTACATTCCCTGTGCTAGCATTAAAATTAACATTTAGGTTTATATTTGACATTATTTTCTGTACTAATATTAACACTTAAGTATTCGCTGTTGAAGAGTGTGTTCTTGTTGTTACATGTTTATTGATTGGTACATGAGATAAAACTTATCATTCATAAATTTTCTGTAAATAAGAGACAGTAGGCTAAAAGTGCATAGTTAAGTGAATATTATTATTTTGATAGATTTATAGTAATCATTTTAAAACTACCTGTATGTAAGGTTTCTATAGTCCCTCTACATTTCCTGTACTAAATCGTTTTAAATGTAGAAAACATACCACATACATTAACTGCAGATATTACAAATATGTGACTGCCCATACTTCCCTACATCATAGGTAATTATCTGTGTGATTAGGGAATTGTGCACTTGAAAATGGAAACTTATACAAAATATACATGAGAGAAAGTAATTGCCCCTTAAATTATCTGACAATTTATGTTAGAAAATTATAATACTGAAATGTATTTAAACACTAGATTGGAGTTTTTAACCTTTTATTCTCAATTGCAACAGTTTTTAGAATGTACATTACGCTGATAAGAAATCATGACAGAACTAGTACAGTGGTGTCTGCTCCAGTACATGCAGCATGATTCCAAACAGAGCACAACATACAACTGTACCTCAATTCTTAGTTTTTACAAACTTCTCCAAATAAGCAGTATAACTCATTAGATTCTTTACTACATGTAGCTAGTGATCACAAAGCACTAGTACACTAGTTATTGTAATCATTGACACTGTCATCGTCACACATGCTGGAAACATCTGGTACTCCTGATAACTTTGGTGTTTCATCCTTAGTTCAGATTTCATTTTTATTCTTTTCTGGCATGCAGTAAAGCAGCCACATTCAACTTGCCAATTCTTGTTTTAAGCCGAGCGAGGTGGCGCAGTGGCTAGCACACTGGACTCGCATTCGGGAAGATGACGGTTCAATCCCGCGTCCGACCATCCTGATTTAGGTTTTCCGTGATTTCCCTAAATCACTCCAGGCAAATGCCGGGATGGTTCCTTTGAAAGGGCACGGCCGACTTCGTTCCCCATCCTTCCTTAATCCAATGAGACCGATGACCTCGCTATCTGGTCTTCTCCCCCAAACAACCCAACCCTCTTGTTTTAAACTCTGTCTGTTGTTTCTGTTTATTCATTTCTTTCTTCTCTATTTCAGCTTCACCAGCTTCTTTTCCATGGAAGTTCATCTTTTCTATTTAAACACATCATTCCCCTAGTCAGCCATTAGAGACCAGTGTGACCAGATTCTGAATGTTAAACTGTCATATTTAGAACGAAAATTTATGCAATGATACGATGAACTACGGATGTTAATAATATATTCAGGTAAAAGAAAATTATTAATAACTGAAAGGTTTACTGCTCATCTTCTGTCACTGAAGCCAACAAGAAACTGCCCTATTATACTTGCCTCATGTACAGGGCTATTACAAATGATTGAAACGATTTCATAAATTCACTGCAGCTTCATTCATTGACATATCGTCACGACACACTACAGATACGTAGAAAAACTCATAAAGTTTTGCTCGGCTGAAGCCGCACTTCAGGTTTCTGCCGCCAGAGCGCTCGAGAGCGCAGTGAGACAAAATGGCGACAGGAGCCGAGAAAGCGTATGTCGTGCTTGAAATGCACTCACATCAGTCAGTCATAACAGTGCAACGACACTTGAGGACGAAGTTCAACAAAGATCCACCAACTGCTAACTCCATTCGGCGATGGTATGTGCAGTTTAAAGCTTCTGGAAGCCTCTGTAAGGGGAAGTCAACGGGTCGGCCTGCAGTGAGCGAAGAAACGGTTGAACGCGTGCGGGCAAGTTTCACGCATAGTGATGTGATAGATTCAGTGTTTAAACCTCCTCTACCAAGAAACGTGCCAGAACTGCGAGCTCGCATCAACGATGCTTTCGAACTCATTGATGGGGACATGCTGCGCCGAGTGTGGAAGGAACTTGATTATCAGCTTGATGTCTGACGAATCACTAAAGGGGCACATATCGAACATTTGTGAATGCCTAAAAAGACTTTTTGAGTTTTTGTATGTGTGTGCAAAGCATTGTGAAAATATCCCAAATAATAAAGTTATTGTAGAGCTGTGAAATCGCTTCAATCATTTGTAATAACCCTGTACAAGCATTCCATAGATCAACTGATGCCTTTTATTCCTGTTCGTACTTTACAGGATTTAGAAGAGGACAGCAGCAGTCAGAAGTCATCAACTTTACTGCAGGATTCAAGTTCTGAAAATCTATAATTATTCTCAGTGCACAGTTATCCTATTCTCCCTATATTCCTGTAGTTTAAGTTGTTTATCAATTTCCATTAACAAGTAAATCATTAGTAAAATAATTATAATTCTTCCTTTAATATTCAGAAAAATGATGAAAATTAACTTTTTTGTCATGGACATACAGAATGAATCTGGAACAATTTGATATTTTCAGAAATTGGTGGGAATATGAGTAATTTTATTTTTGCACTAAGAAAAATAATGACATATTTGGGGAATTCATTCATTAGTGAAGCAAAGAATGGATTAGGACATCAAACAATTGATAAAATAAAACTATTTTTGTTATCTATTAGCTGAATATGAAGAGGCTAGAAAACTACATCATGACACCAAATTAGGAGATTTAGTAAAAAATGTGAATTTTCAGTTCATATTAGTGTATCAAAAATTGTTTTATAACATTCAAAATAAAGGTTTTTTCTCTAAATTATCACTTATTTAAAAAAAAGATTTTATTAACAGATGACACAAATATGTACCTTATCTCATCTCTTATTACTGAATTCGCCTTGGAAAGAAACTTGTTATGAAACACAAAGATTTTAGGTTATAACTGAAATCAGAGTTTGAAGAGTTCGATAAGTTTTTGGTACATGAATTATCATAGAATTAGCTAAAGATAAGCTAATTAAAAACAGTATACATTACAATTGTAAATCTGGTAAATTTTCCAGTTATTTTGTTGAATGAATAATATTTTTGGTTTGTACAATATAATGATTTAAAAATGATGTAGAAAAAAATAATTATACAGGATTTGATTGTACTCCTAAATCAAAGATATTTTTTATTACAGAATCAAAATATGTTGTATAACATTTTAATTATTTTTATAGGCAACAAGTTAAATAAATAATAGTTTTTGCAGACTACCTTTCAGTTTTATACACTATTTCAAAATTTGTGTTTTTTGGTGTAATATAAAAGCTTGAAGAATTTTATTTGGTATTTTAATTTTTTATCTGCCTATGCAGATATTAATTAAATTCTTTCAAATTTCACATTTTAAATTAGGAAAGTGTCCATCAATCTAAATCATAAACTAACAGGAACAAGAGGATAGACATAATTTGAGCTGTGGAATGATTGTTGACCGTAAAATTTATCTACATCTTAATAATGTATATGCTGCTTTGTTTGCTACTCTGCATATATCATCATGTCTACATGTTTGTTGCTACTGACTGTCCTTTCATGGTTATTTAGGTCTTTTCATGTGTATACTGATACAGGGAAGTTAAAATGTCAAGTACATTATGTAAACATTTTAGTAATGCTTTAGAAACATTCTACAAGGTTCTCTACAACTAAGTATAGTGCTTATGGGGTACACACAAAGCATACTCATTTGGTAATGAAGATACATTTTTTAATCCCATATCTGAGCCAGACACATGAATGAGCTGCATTGCACATAACATGCCGAAGTGAACTTGTAGTTGTTATTGTAATACTTTGGTTGCCTTATCAGTATGTGTTTAGAAATTTGTTTCTAGATGCACCAGAGAGAATGAATTCTTCAAGGTCACTGCTGTGGGTATTTATTGTGGTGCGATGTGGAGCAATGGATAATTATGTAATCTTGCTTTAAACAGCGTTTCCTAATAGCAGACATTCACAGTAAAGCAATTTTGCTGTATTTTTTTTTCACCTGTGAGAAATATTGTATCTTCATCCTGGGTATCCTGGCAGGCGAAAGCTTGAGGTGAGAAAAATACGTACTGAGGAATCTGTGACAGAGTGGTTCAGTAATGCAGCTTTATACAGTAAAGGGCAAGCTATGGCACCTGGTATAGATGCAGGCCTCTTAACCATTTGGAATGTCTTGTAGCAGTACAAAACTCATGAGTTTTACCTTCAGAAGGTTCAGGTATTTGGACTACATGATTTTGTATTTCCTTAGATACATGGGCAGTGCTTTTTTATCGAAATAGTACTGATGCTGCCACCCCCAACAGACTATGAATAGACGCATTTTGTTTTATGTGTCACAGTTATTTTAAGAGTTAGAATACTCAACTTGTCACATGTGACTGCTGTTAATCTCACTAAACAAGGGGTTCTGTGAAGCTTTGGGATATAATGCTTTGTAACCATCTTCTAGATCTTATAATTTTTCTACAATGCTTTCATGCAGTAGTTGTCTTCTGTTTCTGTGTTAACAGAACTGGTGGGCAGAGTATTGTTTGTTACGTGCAACAACCTCTGACTGGCACTCCAACACACGTTAGTTTTGATGAATGAGCACTGCTAAGTGCCAACTGTGAGAAGCAGGACAGTGTATGTATGCAGGTGTTCGCCCTGTTTAATATTCACTTGATTTATTTCGTTGACAGGGGTGTTATGAGTGTGATGTAAATTACTTAGGTTGCCATCAATGCTGGGCTGATTGGCAAGAGCAGTGATGTGTCTGACACTGACATACTGAAGAGCATTATTCTACAAATGATGTCAGTTACCAGTTTGCTTCATATTATGATGAACAGTATTGAGGTCATGTCTTTACACTTAAGTTCATAATTTCTTTAAGTTGTTTGAAGTGTTGATAACTTATTTCATGCTTTTCTACACTTCAATACAACAATGTATATATTCAGTATAGAGGGATAAAAATATGGCCAAACAATATCTAAAATATAAGCTACAACAATTAAAAAGTACGATGTTGTACCCTTTATACCAATCGCTGCTTTGCTCCAACTACAGAATGCTTTCGAAAATTGTAAGTGTGTATGTGTGGATAGGGATTTGATCCATGAGCTCCCTGAATATGGGCCCAGTGCATCAAGCATTCTACTATGTCGCTCTCAGTATGTTGGAAGTAGGTAAATCATGGGACTGTATGATCCTATGGTGAGTAAAATCAACCATTAGTGATGGGAATTCCTCTCATTTCATACTTAGATATTCCTTATTATACTTCAAAGGAACAATGATCATCATCTGGCTTTCATAACTGTAGTTTAATACCCTCTCCCTCCTAGTGTTTACCTCATGATGAGGGGTCTGCTGTTTCAAAAATTTGTCAAATTGATTTAATTTTTATTTTAAGGTTGTATGCCCTTCTTATTACCACTGTTGTCTGCCAAAGGGTGGGTAAAAATGTGGGCACTATTTGATTGTGTATGTATGTTATAGTATTTTAACTGCGTTTGCATCGTATTTTCTGAGGTAGAGATGGAAGAACAATCCAGGATTTACTTAAATGAGCGTGGAACACACCTAAAAACAACTCTCAGGTTGAATGGTGTCTCAGATCAACAGTCTTTAATCCTCCATACACATCTGTTCTGAGACCGGCACACCTCTCTGTCTAACATACTAGAGCACTATATGTTTATTTGATCATTATTTTTCTTTTTCTATAGCCTCTTTTCTCTCCCTCACTCCTTCCTTTTACTCAGCATACCTACTTTCTTGGCCTGGCTCCAGTGCCATTTTCATTTTTTATAAGAAACTGATACTTCACACAAATAAAAATAATTATCTCTTCTCAATTTTAGCACTCAACGATGTTTTGTTTGGTTGTTTAACAGAAAATAAATTTAGGTGCATAAATTAAATTTTCTTCTTTGAAGGCAATTGAAGAAATGTGCAAGTAAAAGAAAAGATCATCTATGAAGTTAACTTCATTCTCCTTATTTTATACAATACACTACTCTAAATCAAAAGCTCTCCCTTGATGGCAATGAATTAATCAAGAGTTATCTGTCAGCTATTCCATAATATGCATAAAAGGAACTATACTTTTTGATGTTTTACTAAATAAAATACTATAGCAAAAAAAGAGGCAGCTCTTATTGCCCTGGGAAATAAAATTTAGTCGCTAAGTTCTTATCAAAGAGGATGAACCCATTCTTCTTGACATAAGTAATTCTAAAACCTTATTCTCCTTCCTCTGATAAAATAACACCTAAAATTCTCAGAAACCACGTGTTCTGCCATCTGAAGAGGTTAAGTAACTATTTTAACTGGTATGTGATAATTTACTTTTAACCTACTGGTGTATGCAAACAGGAATTTTATGTTTAGGGTGTGTGTTACATGCATATTTGATGCCAGTGTGAATTGACATGAAGGAGCACTAAGAACACCCATGTCTTATCTAAAAGAGTAGTACATATTGTCAGCCGGGTGGCAACAAGGTGGCAACAAGGTGGCAAGAAATTTGATGAAGGCGGCAGTGCCGAGAGGAGTGGGCGGACATTGGCTGTCTAGACAGAATGAACGAAACATACTTTGCCGTTTCAGCGTGGTTTATGGCCTTCACATGCTGCAGGAACGGCAGTGCACACACTCAGGCTGCTGTGAAATCTTTCTCAAACGGTTTTAAGTAAACTGTACAGTAGAAAAGTTGGGTCCTCCACATCTTATGCCTTATTCATCAGTTTCATGGCGAACTGCCACTCTTTTAATCAACAATCATAGTTATTGAGTAACTCACCAACATTCGAATAGTGTGAAACAAAAATAGGAAATGTATGGATTTACGTTTGGTTCATTTTAGTCCTATACTGCTGCATTTGAAATATATCATATTGAAATTTCTTTAGATCTGGGAGCAGAACTACATCTATCTCCAACCTTGAGAGAGTGAATTGTATGTAGTGCACTAAATTCTGGCCATGTGGACCCAAACAATACATAGTGAGCGAGAACTATTTTTAAGCTCCATCATGTGTCATAAATGGTTCAAGATATCGAAACGAGGTGTTAACACATGAAGGGGAGAGTATTTGGCGACATAGTTTATATCCAAAATTTTCTTATCTACTGCATTATATAAATACCTACAGGTTTGTTTTTTCAATGGAATAATGTAATTTTTTTAAGATCCGTCGATAGCTGGTGAATTTCGTGCAGTTGCAAAAACATAAATGATGAAATTAGAAGTTTGTTTTTATGATTTTCTGTTGCCCCAGTTGTTTGTTTAATAATAGACTGTGTTTCAGGGCTGAACCGTTTACGAGATGTGTTGGATGTAACAAATAAGTTCACTGTCGCTGTATTGTGGTGTTCGTGGGCTGAAGTGAAAATGTTACATACAAACCGTTTCGTAGAAATTGATGACAGATGTAGGATATTTAAATGGGAAAAGGGCAAAAAAGCTGTGAGGAACACAAGAAATGATTTCAAAGATGAAGGAGAGAAGAAAATTAAAAAATAAAAACAATGAAGATGCAAGAAAAAAGGACGAAAGATTGAAGAACGAACTTCGTAGAGAAACAGAGCAGGCAAGGGAAAAATGGAGTGTGATTCAGCTGAAGAACTGGAGAGGAAGGGAAACTACGATTTACTGTACAAAGAAGTGAAGATTACAACACGAGATCAAAACAGACCATGAAGTGCTACTACAGTAATTCTCAGAGAAGACGAAAATGAACTGCACAAAGATCGTGAAGATATTCTACAGAGATGGGAAGACTATTTAAAAGAACTACATGACATAGATCGCAAAGCAATAGCACTGGAACCTGAATGGGTGAGCAGTGTAAATGACGACGAGAAACGACCAACAGTCACAATGGAGGAAGTAAAGAGCACAATAGCTGCAAAAAATAGGAAAGTAGTAGGAACACACACAGTACCAGGAGAAATACTAAAATGTTGAATCAAGAAGACGTAAGAGAAATATTGAGATTACGTAACAAAATATAGGAGTGATGAATGGGCAGAGGACTTTCTGATAACAGTAATGATTCCAATATAAAAAAAAACAAGGAACCAGGAAATGCAACGAACACAGGACAATTAGCCTCATTTCACGGACGTCGAAAATTACTGTAAGAACCATTTTAAAATGGTGTGCGTGTGTGTTTTATATACTTGGAAAATGCTTTTGATAATGTGGCTTTGGACAAGCTTGCAACTATAATGAGGAAAGCGTAGACTGGAAAACCAGACGACTTATAAACTCAATATACACTCCTGGAAATTGAAATAAGAACACCGTGAATTCATTGTCCCAGGAAGGGGAAACTTTATTGACACATTCCTGGGGTCAGATACATCACATGATCACACTGACAGAACCACAGGCACATAGACACAGGCAACAGAGCATGCACAATGTCGGCACTAGTACAGTGTATATCCACCTTTCGCAGCAATGCAGGCTGCTATTCTCCCATGGAGACGATCGTAGAGATGCTGGATGTAGTCCTGTGGAACGGCTTGCCATGCCATTTCCACCTGGCGCCTCAGTTGGACCAGCGTTCGTGCTGGACGTGCAGACCGCGTGAGACGACGCTTCATCCAGTCCCAAACATGCTCAATGGGGGACAGATCCGGAGATCTTGCTGGCCAGGGTAGTTGACTTACACCTTCTAGAGCACGTTGGGTGGCACAGGATACATGCGGACGTGCATTGTCCTGTTGGAACAGCAAGTTCCCTTGCCGGTCTAGGAATGGTAGAACGATGGGTTCGATGACGGTTTGGATGTACCGTGCACTATTCAGTGTCCCCTCGACGATCACCAGTGGTGTACGGCCAGTGTAGGAGATCGCTCCCCACACCATGATGCCGGGTGTTGGCCCTGTGTGCCTCGGTCGTATGCAGTCCTGATTGTGGCGCTCACCTGCACGGCGCCAAACACGCATACGACCATCATTGGCACCAAGGCAGAAGCGACTCTCATCGCTGAAGACGACACGTCTCCATTCGTCCCTCCATTCACGCCTGTCGCGACACCACTGGAGGCGGGCTGCACGATGTTGGGGCGTGAGCGGAAGACGGCCTAACGGTGTGCGGGACCGTAGCCCAGCTTCATGGAGACGGTTGCGAATGGTCCTCGCCGATACCCCAGGAGCAACAGTGTCCCTAATTTGCTGGGAAGTGGCGGTGCGGTCCCCTACGGCACTGCGTAGGATCCTACGGTCTTGGCGTGCATCCGTGCGTCGCTGCGGTCCGGTCCCAGGTCGACGGGCACGTGCACCTTCCGCCGACCACTGGCGACAACATCGATGTACTGTGGAGACCTCACGCCCCACGTGTTGAGCAATTCGGCGGTACGTCCACCCGGCCTCCCGCATGCCCACTATACGCCCTCGCTCAAAGTCCGTCAACTGCACATACGGCTCAAGTCCACGCTGTCGCGGCATGCTACCAGTGTTAAAGACTGCGATGGAGCTCCGTATGCCACGGCAAACTGGCTGACACTGACGGCGGCGGTGCACAAATGCTGCGCAGCTAGCGCCATTCGACGGCCAACACCGCGGTTCCTGGTGTGTCCGCTGTGCCGTGCGTGTGATCATTGCTTGTACAGCCCTCTCGCAGTGTCCGGAGCAAGTATGGTGGGTCTGACACACCGGTGTCAATGTGTTCTTTTTTCCATTTCCAGGAGTGTATTTAAATCAAAAAGCATCAGAGAAAGTGAGAGGAGAAAGTGCCAACTGGATAGAACTACGAAAAAGAGAAACACAAGGCTGCTGTGTATCTACCCTTTTCAATCTGTACTTAGAAAATGTGACTGACCACTGTCCAGTAGATGACAATGGGTGAAAATTAGAGGAAGAAGAAGATGGTGTCTGAGGTTTTCAGACGACATGGTCCTCGTAGCAACAGGTCAAAAAGAATTACAGGATTTAGTGGATACCCTTGAAGTTAAAGGGAAGATTCAAATGGCTCTGAGCACTATGCGACTGAACTTCTGAGGTCATCAGTCGCCTAGAACTTAGAACTAATTAAACCTAACTAACCTAAGGACACCACACACATCCATGCCCGAGGCAGGATTCCAACCTGCGACTGTAGCGGTGAACATTCATGGAATGAAAATAAATACAAAGGAAACAAAAGCAATGGCACTGGGACGAAATAAAAACGTACAGATAACGCGGAATGGAGAAGTATTGGAACTTGTGCAAAAGCTTTAAATACCTTCGAAGCAGGACAGGAACGGTCTGGGAGAGCAGCACAGAAATTAAAACCAGAATAGAAATGGCAAAAGATGAATTTTTATCAGAAAAGAAGAATTGTGTGCAGCAATATGGACAAGATTTAAGGAAAAAGATAATAAATTGTTTTGCATGGAGTGTCCTGTTGTTTGGGCGTGACACGTTACATTGAAGAAGAAAGATAGAGCAAGGCTTCTGAAATGTGGACATGGAGGAGGATGGAAAAAATTAGTCGAACGGATAGAGTGAAAAATGATGTACTGAGAACATTAGGAGAACCAAAACAAGTACCAGATGTAATAAAAAGATTGAAGTGAAACTGGATTGGACTTAAATTAGGAATAAAGGAAGGGCTTATAAAACCAGTCTTAGATGGGTATGTAGAAGGAAAGAGGGGGGTGAACGAGGAAAAGATTTCGGATCATGGATAATGTGTCGGACAGCAGTATATAAAACGGCACAAGAAGGAATCACTGGATCGCATGAAATAGAGACGTAAAGGACTTGATAATATAGCAGAAAACTGATGATGATGCTAGGTCTTCTCTCTAGTTTAAAAAGAAGGGTTCAGAATATGTCGGCTGCTTTTTGCACGCAACATTGCGAGTCCTACTTTTGATTGTAAACTACTGGAATTTCGTGCAGAGGGTTACTTAAATTCATCACAATAACTACGACAGTTAACGAAAAGATCGGCAGTTTGCCGTGAAGCTGACATGAGTATGTCTATGAGGTTCAAAATAATCATTTTCTGTTGCCGAACACTTTCTAAATCTTCTGAAAAAGAACTCAGAGCTACCTGCGTGCTCGCGGCGTTCTGCTCGCACTGGCGCTGCTGCACGTTGACTAGCGGGCTAGCCAGATTCTCAGCGTGCAGCTGCAGACTCATATAACTCGTCTTGTTGGGGCCAGGGAATCAGCTTGCGGTCTGTCGACTTTCTTTGTGTTCTCATTCTTAAGTCTATTTCTTAATGAGTACATTTGCAGTTGACGGGTATTTCTCCTATGCAGGCAAAAAGCCGAGTCCTGCCGGCGTGGAGTATGGAGACAGACATGTCTAGCAAGCTGCTAGAGCAGATCAAGAGGTACATGGGGGGCTACAGACGCTCGCAGTACTACAGCAGGTTGGTTCACATGACTTGGTACGAACTAAGAACTTGTATTTATTAAACAGTTAATCGAATGCATTTGATTCCTCACTAAATTAACTCTAACTTCAGAGGTCTTATGCATTGCGTCATTACATTTATTAGTATAATGATGAGTTTGATCAGATACTGAGAAAAGAAACCTTATGTCTTGATGAGAGCTCAGAGTGATTACAGATTATTGAACGATTGCGAGGCCTAGAACTCACCTTTATGAAACTGAATCAAGGCCACGTACTGAGGTTCATTGTTGACAAAATTCAGATGGCTCTGAGCACTATGGGACTTAACATCAGAGGTCATCAGTCCCCTAGAACTTAGAACTAATTAACCCTAACTAACCTAAGAACATCACACACATCCATGCCCGAGGCAGGATTCGAACCTGCGACCGTAGCAGCCGCGCTGTTCCGGACTGAAGCGTCTAGAACCGCTCGGCCACCGCGGCCGGCGTTGACGAAATTGTAAACTTACGTATGAGGCATATTTTTTAAGTAAGTATCGTTCCGAAATAAAAATAAAACAAGTAGACTTTTATCAGCAGTTTTACCTTTAATCTACTTTTCTACATAATTCCCACCAATATTAAGGCACTTACCGCATCATGCATGGCTTTGAAGACCATCCTCGTAGAAATCTGCCGCCTGAGGGTAGCTTTCGATAATTTAAACGCTCTGTAATTACTACATGAGGCACACTTTTTGTCACTTATGAACGATGGGGTTGTAAGGCAATGGGTGAGAACCTTAAAAGTGGCCACACGAATGTACATGATGAGTAACGAAGTGGGCAACTTTCAATCATTATTGACAATCTGGTGCAGAAAGTTGATGAAAACGGGGGAGAGAGCAGACTCTTCATGATGTCGGCGTTATGTGATAAGGTTGTCAAGAAGTGTGCTTTATAGAACTGTTACAGAACGCTTAAATTATAGAAAGTTATGTGCAGACGACAGATTTCTACGGTGATGGTATTCAAAGCTGGCTGTACGGTATATTCAAAGCTGGTTGCACGGTATGGTTGTGTGATCTTGTGCAAAAGACATGCCGGCCGCTGTGGCCAAGCGGTTCTAGGGGCTTCAGTCTGGAACCGCGCGCCCGCTACGGTCGCAGGTTCGAATCCTACCTCGGGCATGGATGTGTGCGCTGTCCTTAGGTTAGTTAGGTTTAAGTAGTTCTGAGTTCTAGGGGACTGATGACCTCAGATGTTAAGACCCATAGTGCTCAGAGCCATTTAAACAATTTTTGAGCAAAAGACATCTGATGGCGTGATGTGATGTATCCAGCTATTTTACAGGTCGACTGAGGTGTTATTAGACATTAGCCAACGTGAAAATGCTCTGTTTTGTTGGGAAAGTAAACACTGTTTCTCCTCCTGCGATGTGAACTGGGGCATTAAGCAATAACCCATGACGTCCAGGAACAAATGTTGTGTCAGATTCACGCAATGTTGAAACGGGACAATATACATTTACTTTCGGTCTCTCACGTGGATCTCACTGATAGCATGAAGTTACTCGGCTCACTCCATATGGACATAAAGCCTTGTAACGTTTCTAGAAGAGAAATAAACATCTTAACAACTCCTTATTGTATTTGATAATGTCCACCAAATTGTCAGTGAACGTCACCTCTACACAGGAGGGTAGGCATCGGTTAAGTGTGGCATGGCACCCATTTCGGAATCTGCTGCAAATCATTGCCATAAGATCTTTCGTACTGAGAATGTTGGTAACTGCAGCAGTTTGCTGTCTGTATTGATTTCTGCTAGCCTCCATAGGATTCGTGGACTCACCTTGTTACTCTAGCACCAAACGAGGTGTCCGCAGCTCGTGGTCAAGTGGCTAGCGTTGTTGTCTCAGGATCACAGCGTCCCGGGTTCGATTCCCGGCCGAGTTGGGGATTTTGTCTGCCCGGGGACTGGGTGTCTGTGCTGTCCTCATCACTTCATCATCATCACTGACAGTGGCTAGACTGGATTGTGTAAAAATTGGTCTGTGTAAAAAGTGGGACATTGTACGGGCGCTGATGACTGCGCAGTTGAGCGCCATACAAACCAAACATCATCATCATCATCATCACCAAACGAGGTGACACACTAGTAAGAGGCCGATTTCGCATTGAGAAAGACTGACTGTTCACATATCCTAAAATCATCCAGATTTAGGTTTTCCAAAGTTTTCAAAGTCACGAAACGCAGATGCCGAGATGTTTCCTTTGGTAAGAACACGGCAGATTTTCCTACCAATTCTTTCCAAATCTGATCTTTTATTCCGTCTCTGGTGATCTCGTTGTCGACGGACGGGACATCCGAGTTTTCCTTCCGTATTTTTCGTCGACTGTAGCTTCACTTACACTTGATCGTGTGGCCGGCTCTTTTCCTTTACGACAAATGAAGTTTCTGTTACAAAAGTAATCGTATCACGTTCCTACTGTCAGCGTAACACGACGCCGAAATTGAGATCTAAGTATGTGTCAAATCGAAATAATCGTGTCATCGCACATATTCAACAATACGAACTCCCAACTGGCAGACTATGCTTCCTTTCTAGCTACAAAGTAAGGTCATATGCAGGGATCGGCAGAAGAAAGTGCTAACCCTCAATGTAATAAGGAATTGTCTGATCACGGTGTCTGTTCTGTCATCGAATCAACCACATACTAATGACAAATAACTTCGTAGTACTACTAGACACTACCGTCTAGTTCCCTCTCTTTCCACATGACAACGCACACCATACACCAGCACTGCGACATCTGAAACAATCCGACGCCTTGGGTTCCACTGTCATCGATCATGCTCCATAGAGTCCCGACCTGGTCCCATCCGATTTTCATCTGTTCCCAAAACTTAAAGAACGCCTCTGAGGACTTCACATTGATATTGATGAAGCGGTGCTAACTGATGTGAGATTTTGGCTCCGTCAGCAAAGTCAGACATTGTACAGTGCCGGCAGCAACAAACTGCGCTCTTGCTGGGAGAAATGTGTTCGTTACTAGGGCGACCATGTTGAGGAATATATATAGAGAGAGATTAAGAATAAAGATGTAGAATTTCAATAACGTTTCTTTTATTTAAAAATCTTTTGGAGTTTTCACATAAAAAATTCGGAGGCATTACTTTTCAGCTCGTCCTCGAATGAAACTAATTTTATGCTAATGTATTTATCTTCTTGTATTTGAATTTAACGAAACACATGCCATTTGCTCTCGTTGGTTAGTAAACTCTTCTGTCGACCCTTTCATATGCCAATGCCGAAATATCAAATTTCCTTGTTTGAGATTATGGTGAGTATTGACCACCAGTGTTAGCAAAAATATAATCTTATGCAATAATAAGAGTAAAGGCGGTCAACAATTTTTTTTGCAGTGATACCAACATCTGTTGTCAGCCGGTACTGGCGTACTGACTCCAAATCTGAAGTAGGTTTCCTTCTGCTATCTGTAGTTTCTATGCAAGGCGCCATTTAAGGTTTTCCCACAAAGGTAATTTTTTGAAAACACTGTTTTGCTGTTTAACTTCAAACTATAATGGAGTCCATCTCAACAAACATATTTTCTTTTATTTAAAAAAATGGGCAATCCATCGCTAAACACAGAAACTACAACAAAATAATGAAACGCTACTTTGGAATATCAGTGCCTTGAAGTATGAGAACAAACGTAATGAAGCTAATGAGGGAAAATACAGGTTGAGTCAAAAAGGACTTTATACATTTGGAATGACATTGTAATTTATTGAGATAACTTACAGAATCGGAAGATGTGTCATTTTGTCTCAAACAACCACAAGTTTCACATAAAAGTGAAGAGTGCCATTGTGGTTCAATGTAACTGCCATTTGTGATGTGGCAGCACCCCACTGGTTATCAGTTTCTTCCCACACTCGTTGCAGCAGATCATGCGTAACTTGTGCAACGGCAGCGTAGATTCGATTTTGCAGGTCGGCTAAATTGTTTGGTAGGAGAGGAGCATACACACGATCTTTAGTGAAACTCCAGAGGAGAAATTCAGTGGTGTCATGTCCCGGGAGCGAGGTGGCCATGCGATTGGCCCTTCATAGTCAATCCACCAACCTAGGAAGCGATTATCGAGGAAACCTCGAACTTCCGCGAGGAAATGAAGTGGTGCACGGTCTTGCATTATCTCGGTCATCTTCATCGATCTGTGGAGTTTTCAAGCATATCCAGATAAACGAAAACACACAGCGAGCATGCTCTGTACCAGTGAAAAGTAGCCATTTTAACTGTGCACTACAGTGACGCTCCTGGTGGCGGAATGAGGTACTGATGCACCACCTGCACCAAACTTGAGATTGTTTGCTACCTAATGCACATTTACCGATTCTGTAAGTTATCTCAATAAACTTCTGTACCATTCCTAACGCGTAAAGTCCTTATTCACGAATAGCATCCAATGTTCATAAACATTCTGTTTGGGCAGAAATGTACGCTTGTAGGTTTTACGTTTGTGTACTTACAGAGGGCAGTCCCATTTGGTGCTCCAGTAGTAGACAGCCAGCATACGAGGTGTGTGAGAAAATTAATGAGACTGAAAACACTGCGAGCAATCTGGCAACGCTATGTTGTTTTGCTGTTGCAGACCAGTGTGTTCTTCCCTTCCAGATGTTCAGTCCGAGTTTCAGCTCCTTACAATCATCATGTGATTTTTGAGAGCGCCACCAGTGTAGTTGTGTTTTTGTTGTGTGTTACGAAAATGGAGCAGCGTAATTTACAGCAGAGGTATGCCGTCAAGTTTTGTGATAAACTTGGGTAATCCACTAGAGTGATCTTTAAAAAGTTGAAATAGCCTTATGGGGAACATTCCTTATCAAGAGCACAATTTTTGCACTGGCACAAATTATTTTTGGAAGAACGAGAACATGTTGAAGATGAACATTGCTCTGGAACACCTCCAACTTAAACCTCGACGAAAACGTTGAACGTGTGTGTGCTCTTGTCAGATTGTTCCTCCGGCACAAGCTGTCGATCAAGTATTTTAAAAAGATATCCTTGAAAGGCTCTGGAAAAGGGTGAATCAAGTGAAACTGGATATTCCAGACAAATGGATGGTGCATGATGACAACGCCCCAAATCATAAGGCCACTTCCACCGTGGAATTTTTTATCTCAAAAATTCCTGTTGTTGCACAGCCCCCTTGTTTACCTACTCTGAGTCCTTGTGATTCTGTCTTCTTCCGAAATTGAAAAACGTCTTAAAAGTACGTCATTTTGAGACTCTGGAGAACATTCAAAAAATGTGACCGACATGCTAAAGGCCACACCAGTACAAACCTTTTCCAGTGCTGCTACCAAGACTGGGAACATCGACTTCGCCATTGTATAGCTGCGAAGGGACGGGACAATATTGTTGGAAAAATAAAATCACATTGGTCGATAAAAAAATCAGTCAGATTACTTTTCTCACACACCTCGTATTCCTGTCTCATCATCGTTAGTAATGTTGTCCCGTTATGAATAGTACCTGACGGAATCACTGTCCCTGCTCGTCACTAACTTTGACGAGGTAATAGAGTCTTTCGCCGAAAGGAAAGCACGCCATGTAAGGCTGTAGCAAGATTAGAGAGAAAAAAATGCTGGTACCTAAGGATTGCAGAAATGTGTATTGTATTGCTTGTCTTAACTGGTTTTATGTTTCCTATATTTAATTTTATGTCACGCAGAAGAGAAAGTAGTCAGGTAATAGGCAATAAAGAGCGCAAATTTTCTGAAGGGTTCTTATTCTCCCAGTCACAAATAATCCCACCTGGTATTAATTGTAAGCTTTTAAAGGGGTGTAGGATGTCAAATGGGCTGACTGGCAGCAGGAGAGGCACCAAAGGACATATCTGCTGTCCTGAACATAGGCTTGATGCCTCCCATTACAAAATATACTTGCTTGAATTCCACGCAGCGAAATACAGTGATGTGCGATAGAATAATGGAATGTGAAGAGATGTGGCACTGCACTTTGGCACACCTAAGACCAAATAATTTGTCTTACATTTCCTCGAATATATGATTTATGTATCAAACTCTTCAGGAAGATGTGCGCCACAAAATGGAAATATTTTAGAAAAATCGATATTCTAAAAAATTTTTGACTTCCTATATCAAACTCTCCACGGGGGGGGGGGGGCGTCACTATCAAGTTTCCAGTTCCGAAACACCGTAGACCCGGGGCTGGACTCTGAGGCCATTTTCAATGTTGTACGCAGTGCTGTTTTTCTGGGGGAACGTTGGGGGATGCGTACCCTTAAACTTTTTCGTCGACAAAGTAATTTTTTTACGATGTTGAGAACTTGGAAGAGTGCCAAAGATTTATTTCAGGGACGTAAATTTTTTATTTCATCTTTTCGTGTTGGTAATTGCAGTACGAATGATACCAGTGCAGTTTTTGGTGGGAAAATCGATGTCATTGACTGTTTCAACCATTTCGAAGCTGCAGCAACCGTTCTCGACAACTGAATCGCTGGCAGCCAGTTCGACAAGCATGTAGAGCCTTCGCCCGCTAATAGTGGGCGATGGTAGTGCTAAACTGATATGCGTACGCTCAAATTGCATGCTTCATTTGAAGTGATGTAAACTGAAGTGTTCGATACCACTTTCTCTTGTGTGTTTCTCGGTATCGCTTGCTTCATTTGAGCTGTAAAGTCAACTGAAGAGTCTGATATCATTTTTCTTTATGTACTTAGACATTTTGATGACGTCATGGCTAAAAGCAGACGGGTGGTATCCCACACTTCAGTTATAACTAATTTTCGCTGCATTATATTCCACGTCGGAGTACCCTCAAACTTTTTTTTAGAAAAAAGCACTGGCTGTACGTATCTCTGTTTTATGTTACTTTGTTAATCCCATCTTGTCACGAGCTCTGTGTTCTGTAATTACTGCACCTGTTGTTAGATAATCATTATTTGACTGATTGGCAGCCCGCCTCTGGGCGTCCTGTGCTGCGACCTGCTGGACGCGCTCGTAGACGTGGACGCGTGCGTCACAGCGACTCTGGACGGGAGCGACGGCAGCTGCCACCTAGTTGCGGACTACCGACTTATCGCTGCGCACGTCCTCTGGCCACCGAGGCTGGAACCTCCTGCTGAGGGCAGCGTTACGCTGGAGCAGGTCAGAATCGCCCTCAGCCCTCACTTGTCTGAAATATTGCGTTGTTGAATTCTTTGAAACTAGGAACACCTAGTTATTTTAGATAACTTGAATAATGAACCAAGAGCAAAAATGCCTGTGTTACAGTAGCCTATAAATCTTGTACGAGTACTATGTCTTTATTTTATGTGACTGTGTGAATGACCGGCATGTATATCCTCAGGGAGACGCTCAGCCCAAAATTAGTATCAGCGAATACTAAGCTGAGAATTTTTAACACAGTGATATGCCCAGCAGTCATGTTCAGTTCAGAAACATGGAGCATAACTAAATGAGGAAAGGAAAGAAATGTTAATATTTCAAAGAAGGGAAATAAGGAAGATATGGGAACCGCGCTTAGAAAAAGGCGAATGGAGAAGGAGGAAGAATGAGGAAGTCTACCTCTTGATGAAACAACCGACAATATTACTGGGGCTGAAGAGCAAACGAATCTGGTGGGAAGGCCATGTAGTTCATATACCAGAAGAAAGAAAGGTGAAGAAGGGGCTTGAGGGGAAAGCAAACACCAGACACCCCATTGGATGACCAAGGCAATCCTGGATGGACGACCTGGCGAAGGACTGGCAGCCCTGAGAATTGAAGGCACCAGAAGGAACTGAGCATAAAACAGAAAGGAATGGCGGAAATTTGTGGAAGCAGCATGTGGTCTGCAGGGCCTGTGACTGCTGGATATGTATGTATCTATGATTGTGTTTCCAATGCTCAGTGCCATTCTAACTAAAAATATAACGTTTAGAACACATAGGGTATCCAAAAGCGTATACCAAGTTTCAGTGCTTGATTTTTTCTTCAAGCTCAGCACAGGTTCTACTGTACCAAAATCTGCGGCTCTGATATTTTCTCGGCAGAGATACGGGTAAGGCATATCAATGCATACCGTTACAAATCAAGCACTGCTAAGTTTTGTATAATGTTTTTCTCTGGTGAAATGTAATAAGCAACATTGGTCAAAAATGAAAGTCTGTAGAAGGTAGAAGAATGAAGTCCACCCTTGAATATGCAGACTGTGGACGTTTTGGTCTAATAACTAAATAATACTTTTTGTCCTTGACGAAAAGTTTCGAAAAAAAAGACACTTGGACAAATATAGGTTACAATATATTGAAAACTTTTAAGAAACATTTCTCATTGGGAGAGAATAATATCATTTACAGATGACATTTACCCTCCGCACACAAAATGGCTGATTCTGTATGAGTCTTACGTAGATGGCGACCACAGCTTCCACACGTTAACCTGATTTTTGGGATGTCATCTCTGGCTCTCTGGTTAGTTGTATCCTTCAGCCATATGTAGCATGTTGCTTTCCTAGTCGGTTCTTCATTTGGAGCAATTTTAATTACCTATAGTTTCTTTCAAAGGATGTCTCCCATAGCGTAAATGATAGGCATATGGAGTCTTTTCAAGTCCTTCAATCGCTTTTCTACATACGGTTTTAAAAATTCAAGGCCTTGTTTACTGGCACTTTCAAGGTTGCCAAATGAAATTTAGACACAGCTGGAATTACAGTCACAGGTAGTACCAACCCAAGGCAAAATATGCCCTTGAACATAAAATAAGTATTTTTTATTTCCCATTTGTAAAATTTTAGATTGATAAATGTACAGTATAGTACTTTATAAAGTGAAAGAAAAATAGAAAATACCCAAAGGGTATTTGTTATGGTTTTTTATGGAAAAATGCTCATGCTTGGTGGTTATAGGGTTAAATGTGCGTGTAACTCGTTGAGATACGTGCTCATTGTGTGGCAGGTGGACTACGACGAACGAGTGTACCGGCTTTACCAGGCGTTGTGAGTCAGCCGCATTGGATGGGTGCGGGCATTGCCGAGTAGCCGCATGAAGGTTGCCGGCGCTGCGTGTCTTTCGACAGTGGCCAGAACTGGGCGAGCGAGGCGTTTACTCTCTGTGACTCTTTGAAGGTCATTGCACTCAGAGTTAAAGTAATAGATGATATCTAGGCAGTTGCTGAAGTGCCTTACATCAGACCTGGCAACACCATATATCTAATGAAGCCTCGCATCGAAGTCCCACACACTAGGAGCATCTTTCCCCTGGCTTTCTGCTTAGTTTGCCTTGGGCGTGCCATACATTTACACTATTTGGACAAAAGTGCCCGGATACCTACTACAGGACATGCATATGAAATATGTCCACCCTTTATGATGACTTGAGCTTTGTTGGAGATATTTTAAGTGAGGTGTCTGAACGTCTGTGGAGCAATGGCAGTCCATTCTTCCTCAAGAGTCGAAACTAGAGAGGTTAATGATGTTGGACGCCGGGGTATGCAGCGTAGTCGACTTTCTAACTGATTCCAAAGATGTTCCGTTGAGTTCAGGTCTAGACTCTGGGCAGGACAGTCTATTTCAGGAATGTTTCTGCCCACAGACTATCGCCTCACAGATGCTGTTTTATGACAGAGTGCATTGTCAGACTGTACGAAGAATCATCGTCTCCGAACTGTTCATCTACTGTATGCACTACAAGATGCTGTAAAAAATGTTCGTATCCTTCCGCATTTGGTGTTTTCTTAGCTTCAGTAAGGGAACCACACCTTAACCATGAAATCACCCCCATATCATAACACCACTCCTCCATACTTCGTTGTTGGCAATACACATAATAATAGGCAACGTTTTCCAGTCGTTCGCCAAACCCAAACACTTCCATCGGATTGCCACGGGGTATGGCGTGATTCATCGCTCCAAATCACTCGTTTAGAGTCATCCACCGTCCAGTAGCGTCGCACTTTATACAACCTGAAGCGTTGCTCAGGATTGGCTATGGAACTGTGTGGCTTATGGGGAGCTGTTCGACCATTGTGCCCATTCTCTTTTACTTCCTAGACACATGTATATTATTAGCTGAGATGATAGCAGCACCTTGGAGCTCACGATTGATTCCTTCCGCTGATTTCATGCGAATCTTTTCCAACTATCTTCCTCAGTTCCCGGTGGTCCCCATCTGTCAGTAGATGAGGTCTGCCATATCTCGGTTTAACTACTGTCGTTCGTTTGCATTTCCACTTCGCAACCAGATCACCTCACCAACAGTCTACCTGGCAGCTTTAGAGGGCTGAAATGTCCCTGATCGATTTGTTACTCAGGTGATATCGAATGACTAAGTCACATTCGAAGTTACTGAGCTCTCCTGACGTATCTATCCTTCTGTTACTGCTTCACTACGTGCAGCATAATAATCCCTACTTCCTTTTACTCCGGGGGGCCGCCTCTCATGACATATAGTTGCCAATTCCTCATTATGTACAGATACATTTGGTCAGACAATGTAAATGGCCAATTCACCCCGCCACCCATACAACATACGCGTCAATATTGCACTCCAAATCATTGTTGCTGCCATTGTTTGCAGCGTATAGGCTGAGTGTAGGAGATGTTTCTCGAGAAGGGAGCTCCAACAGCGTTGTGTGTGTACTCTTAAGCCCCTTTTATATGATCGACTTTGTTCGTCACAATCCACTACTCGAGACAAATGAGTTCACTGTAGTGCCTCTGGCATTTTATTCCTGTACTGAGTCTCGTCTGTCACGAGTGGGCGTTCTCGTTTACAAGTCAGCGCCGAAATTGCCTATGTTGTGAGAGCTGTCTGTTGTGCAGTTTGACATCTGGAAGTTGAAAGTGAGGTTTAGAGGGACTGTCCTTTCAGAAAAATAGCACAAATACACTCATGCTCATAAATTAAAGATAATGCTGATACATGGTGGACGGTTTGCCGGTTTAAATCACCTCGTGGTATGACCATGTGTTGCTGCATGTGAGAATACGATGCAGCGAGTAAGCCACATACGCAGAGGTGTGTTGGTGCATGTGAGAATACGGTGCAGCGAGTAAGTGTACAGACGTTTTCAGACGTGCTAATGGTGGCTGTGTGTTGAAAATGGCTCAAAGAACTCATACTGATGACGTTATGAGGGGTAGAATACTAGGGCGACAGGAGGCTGGTCAAACACAGCAGGTTGTAGCACAGGCCCTCCGTGTGCCACAAAGTGTGATCTCAAGATTATGGCAGCGATTGCAGCAGACAGGAAACGCGTCCAGGCGCTACAGTACGGGACGTCCACAGCGTACAATACCACAAGAAGACCGATATCTCACCATCAGCGCCCGCAGAAGGCGATGGAGTACTGCAGGTAGCCTTGCTCGGGACCTTACCGCAGCCACTGGAACAGTTGTCTCCAGACACACAGTCTACAGACGACTGAACAGGCATGGTTTATTCGCCCGGAGACCTGCAAGGTGCATTCCACCGACCCCTGGTCACGGGAGAGCCCGTAAAGCCTTGTGTCAAGAACACAGTACATGGTCATTGGAACAGTGGTTCCAGGTTATGTTCACGGGAGAGTCCAGGTATAGTCTGAACAGTGATTCTCGCCGGGTTTTCATCTGGCGTGAACCAGGAACCAGGTAGCAACCCCTTAATGTCCTCGAAAGGGACCTGTATGAAGGTCGTGGTTTGATGGTGTTGGGTGGGATTATGTCTTTGACAGAGAAACTGTAACAGGTCGTGTGTATCGGAACGTCAAAAATGGTTCAAATGGCTCTGAGCACTATGGGACTTAACATCTGAGGTCATCAGTCCCCTAGAACTTAGAACTACTTAAACCTAACTAACCTAAGGACATCACACACATCCATGCTCGAGGCAGTATTCGAACCTGCGACCGTTCGGGACGTCATTTTGCACCAGTATGTCCGCCTTTTCAGGGGTGCAGTGGGTGCCACCTTCCTCCTCATGGATGATAACGCACGGGCGACCGAGCTCCCATCGAGGAGGAGTACCTTGAAACAGAAGATATCAGGCGAATGGAGTGGCCTGCCTGTTCTTCAGACCTAAACCCCATCGAGCACGTCTGGGACACTCTCGATCGACGTATTTCTGCACGTCTTCAAACCCCTACGACACTTCAGGAGCTCCGACAGGCACTGGTGCAAGAATGGGAGGCTATACCCAAGCAGCTGCTGGACCACCTAATCCAGAGTATGCCAACCCGTTGTGCAGCCTGTGTACGTGTGCATGGTGATCATATCCCATATTGATGTCGGGGTACATGCCCTGAAAACAGTGGCGTTTTGTAGCACATTTGTTTCTGGACGGTTTTCTCAACTTATCACCAATACCGTGGACTTACAGATCTGTGTCGTGAGTGTTCCCTATGTGCCTGTGCTATTAGTGCCAGTTCTGTGTAGTGCCACGTTGTGTGGCACCACGTTCTGCAACGATCCTTAATTTATGAGCATGAGTGTATATGCTGTCCAGCTACATTAATATGACCAGTTGTCAAAAGCCTGAATGGCCACCGTTCGCAACAAGGCATGCTGCGAGACGTGTAGGAAGAGAGTCAGTGAGGGTTTGGAGAGTACCGACAGGGATGTGGAGCCATGCCGCCTCCAGTGCAGTGACCAGCTGCACTAAATTTCCCTGTTAAGGATCCATGGCGCTAACAACCCGATCGAAGTGGTCCCACAGATTTTCTATTGGGTTTAAATCCGGGGAGTTTTGTGGCTAAGGGACTAAGGTAAACTCATCCTGGTGCTCTTGGAACCATGCCAGTACTTTGCGAGCTGTGTGACACTTGGCATTGTCCTACTGGTAGATGCCATCGTGCCGATGAAAATAATCTGCATGTAGAAGTCGGCATGGTCCTCAGGGATAGATGCATACTTGTGTTGATCCATTCTGCCTTCCAGAATGACGAGATCACCCAGGGAATGTCACGAAGACAGACCATAAGCCTACCTCCTCTGGACTCTTCTGACGATTGTTGCGAAGTGTTTGCGTTCAGACTTTTCACGCCCGCTGGAGCATAAAACGTGGTTCATCTGAAAAGGCAACCTGTCGCCACCCAGTGGCCGTCCGTTTGCGATACTGGTGTGCAAATTCCAGCCTTCGTCACTGACGAACAGCGGGTTGCACGTACCAGGCGCATGCTGTGAAGGCCCATACAAAGCAACTTCGGCTGAACGGTCGTTGAGGAGTCATTGTTGGTAGCTCCTTGGTTCATGTGCGCGGTCAGTCACTCAACAACTGCACATCTCTTCGGCGGCACAAATCTCCGCAGCCATCTATGGCCGGTGGTGCACCTTATTTGGCATGCACCGTATACTTTAACCACGGCGGCACGCAAACAGTTTAGACTTAGCAATTTCGGAAATACTTCCACAACCGAGCGAGGTGGCGCAGTGGCTAGCACACTGGACTCGCATTAGGGAGGACGACGGTTCAATCCCACGTCCGGCCATCCTGATTTAGGTTTTCCGTGATTTTCCTAAATCGCTCCAGGCAAATGCCGGGATGGTTCCTTTGAAAGGGCACGGCCGACTTCCTTCCCCGTCCTTCCCTAATCCTATGAGACCGATGACCTCGCTGTCCTGTCTCCTTCCTCAAACAACCCAACCCAAATACTTCCACCCTTGGCCCGAAAGCCAATGATCATGCTCTTTTAGACGTCAGATGAACCGCTCCTTTCCCACATTACAACGACTGCGCCCTTCTCTGCTTCCCCCTCCCGACCACTTCATATACCCTCCATTGCTAGTTCTGCCACCTCTCGCTGGTGAGTGGTTATTGCACGTTGACGTCGAACGTAGGTTGCGGTCACGTTATTGTGATTGGACCGTGTAGCAACGGAATTTGGAAACAAGCAATGATAATAGAGCTTATTTTTTACCAAAAAATAAAATTCATAGTGGATGTCTTGACTAAGTTCGTATGGTAAATTCTTCACACTTCTGAAAACTGGAAGAATAGGAAACATGTCGTCCAAACAGAAAATATCTAGATAATCTACAGCCACGGAGCTCAAGAGCTAGCAAATTGAATAAATTAATGTATTTGTATTACCTGCTCGAGAAAATTTATACTTATAAACACGTCAAACAACATTTAGAAGGCAGTAACAGACGCCTTTCTACAATATCCTTTGTTTCTTATTTCTTCTCAAGTGCCAAGTAACATCGGGAACTATTTTTGTCACAAAATAACTCTGACTTTTTCTCTGTTGAAATATTTTAGTTAAGAAACGTTTATCTACTTACATTGTTATTTCTGCACAATGTAGGCTTTTTCTTTGTACACATACCGGTGTTGTAAACCGTAAATACCGGTACTCTTTGTTTTCAGATATTTTGTCTGTTTGGCCGGGGGAAGACTAATAGTAAAAGTACCAGGCCCTGACGCAGCCTTTGTAATATACCACGAAAACAAATGAAACGATAAAATAAAGCTAAGAACCGCATTATGCAATACACAGCTGTAACGGTGTATTTTATTACAGACGATCGATTTCGAACTAGGATCAGACCATCATCAGGACCAAAAACCACCTCAGGTATGCATCTGTGTAATTATAGTACCAGTTATAGTATCAATTACGCAGATGCATAGCTGAGATGGGGTTTGGACGCGATGATGGTCTGATCCTAGACCGACATCGATCTTCTGTAATAAAATATGCCATTACAGCTATGTACTGTATAATGCAGTTCTTAATATAATTAAAACTGTACATCAGCTCCATAAAATATTTCTAGTGAAGTAATGGTTAAGACGATAAAGCTTCCATTACTTAAAAGGAGTGAGCTCGGAGAGAGTAAGTTAAGTTCCAAAGTTAGCAGACGACGCCACAGTCCTCCATTTCTACGCATGCGCAGTCCACAGCACACTCACGCTATTAGAATTCTATACTTGCCACAGTCTATTGTTCACCGACGTCACTCACTCGCCGGTGACTTGGTTGACTGCCTATTTACCAACACCGACTCAAAGGAAGGCCTCGGCGCTTGTTGGTGACGTCACGTCAGCTAGGCACGGCGAACGCCAGGTCTGTTGCAGGCAGAAACGCCTGGGCGTGCTTATCACTATAAATCTCTTATTTTTGGTCAAAATGTTTGCTATTGTTTTGGATTCTGCAGTTTTATTTAGATGAAAGATTATCTTATTATCGTAAAGCTACGAATGAAGATCATAGTTCTGTATTACTGAATCCTGTCGAAACAAACGTAGATCAATATGAGAAGATGTTTTGCCCCATTGCAAGCTTCGGAAATTTTACAGTCAAGTAACTATATTTACTTGATCCATTTTGCTATCGAAACTTACCCCAACCCCCTTACAATGAACTCGTTTGTTTTATTTATTTATTTATTTTCGTTTGACATCGTCACTCGAAATGTGAAATAATTTACATGTGTAAATGTCCAACTGTTGCCAGTCATTAGATTACAGTCGTTTTCAACGAAAGAAATTCTAAATAGGAAACAAAATAGCTTCATACATTGAAAATACTGCCGAGCTTAAACGTTTTTAAACATGCACATTAGAAAAGATAAATATTCCCCTCTTGCAACTGAAAGGAGAAACTTTATACGATAAAAAAATTTTATTTGATAAAACAAGTATCTCTCTTTTGCCTCTTCTTCTGTCCTCCACCCCCTCCCCCAACGTGTACAATCGCAAGATATTTCATTAACATTCAGTGCTCCTCACCCCATAGTCAACCAAGATACATAAAGAAGAGCACCAATTGTTCACAGTTTCTTGTAAAAGCAGCCCAGTACGAACGTAACTTCCTCAGATTTACAAATAATGTAAAGAAGCACAAATTCTGTTGCTGCTGGACCATGAAGTTGTTTTTGTATGTCAATCCTTAAAACAGGTGGAAATCTAAATTCAGGAGTACACTATTTGTTAAGAAGTGTAATGAATTGCACAATTAATTGATTGCAGAAATCTCTCAGAACAATGTGTGCTGGTCAACTACCGCCAATAGTTTCACATTTTCCTGTGTCAGAGAGGGAGACATCACCTTTATGAGTATGCCTGCAACAGACCTGGCGTTCGCCGTGCCTAGCTGGCGTGGCGTCACGAGCAAGCGCCGAGGCCTTCCTTTGAGTCGGTATTGCTATTTACACACAAGCACGTGACGTATACCTGCAATGCATAGATGATTTTTATTGGCACGTTGCTTATGTAGAACAGGCTTTAGGGCAGAAGGCTTTTCCGCGGTGTCACACAGACACATCAATACAACACAGCGGCAGTTATAGAAATCCCACTGGGCTCTTGCAACGGTTAAGCGGCGTGGCATCGTTCGTGTTAGCACACAGCTGAGTTGCTATTCAGTAAACAGGTCCGCCGCGTGGCTGAGGGTACGTGTCGCCGGTTGCAGGCGCGCGCGCTGGGCGACTACCTGTGCAGCCTGGTGCGTTTCAACAACCGCGTGGCGCTTCGCCAGCTGCAGTTCTACAGAGAGGTCGACCTGGCGCTCGTCACAAGGGGCGTCGGCGTCGGCGCCGACTGCGCCAGCAGGTACTGCACCAACATACTGTCCAGATTTAATGGGACTTCCAAGTCAACACGAGGTGCACGGTTCGCGTTTTATTTCCAAGATACTCTTACAGGGAACATACACTCTAGGACACCAAAAAGCATCACGGAGGAATTATCTGAACACTCAGCCTCGCCTTCCGTATACGCCTCCCGTCCCCCACGCGGATCCTCTATGACCCCATTCCTTTCCCCCATCTGCTCCTATTCCTCGAACATATCCGCATACTCTACACCTCCCGCCGCCTTGATCCCCCTCACCCCATGGTTGCTCCTCTCCTCTCCAATCCCCGCCCTCTGCCACGCCTTCACTGTTGTGCACCCCCGACCCTCCATCTCTACACCCTTCATCTCCTTTCCCAAGGTGGCTTCTGTCAACTCCTCCTCCCAGATGATGCCCTCTCTCCCTCCATTTATCCCTCCTATCAACTCTGATCCTCACCCCCCTACTTTCCTTTGTCCTTTTCCCGGGCTCCCTCTTCCTCTTCCCCTCCCCCCTCCCCCCTACCCCACTCCATCCTGTTTTTTCCTGCCTACCCTCTTCTCTGCCTCCCTTCTCTCCCCTGAGTCCTTTTGTGTTTTCCTTCTTCTGCCTTCCCCCATTCCCTCTCGCTTCTACCCTGCTCCCCCCTTCTGAGTCCTCTCCCTTCTTCGTCGTTCACCCCCCCCCACCTTTCGTTTTTTCCTCTCCTCCCCCCTTTTTTCTTCTCCCTCCTCTGTCCAGGTCCCCCCTCCCATCTGCCCTTGCCTGTGGAGTGTCATCTTCGTGCCGACCTTTTAGTGCAGTGTTTCTAGTGATTGTTAAGTGTTGTGTGTCTTTTCCATAGTGTTGCGATTTTTTAAATATCTCTTGCGAACAGAATCCAAACTGTCGCCGTGTTTTTTAACTGTGTGTCTACTTTTTCCCTGTCTGCTTCCTTTGTATTTTATTATCATCGCCCACCATTAGTTTTATGTTTTAACTTTCCACAATTTTCCGCCGATTTACATTTTACATCACCGTTTTATCGCCTGTTTTTATTGTTTTCTTATCTTATTATGTTTTAACAATTCTGTAGGCTGAAGAGCGGTGTATAAGCTGCTGCCAGCCCGCCCCCTTCGGGGGGAATCGAAATCCAATAAAGAAAAAACAATTATCTGAATGGGACGGAAATCAATAGATGTGATGTACGTGAACAGGCAGAGAAATGATTACAATTTCAGAAAAAATTTGATAATTTATTCGAGAGAAAGAACTTCACAATTGAGCAAATTAATAACCGGTTGGTCCACCACTGGCTCTTGTGCAAGCAGTTATTCGGCTTGGCACTGATTGATTTCCTTGTTGAATGCCCTCCTGAGGGATAGCGTGCCGAGTTCTGTCCAATTGGCGCGTTAGATCGTCAAAAGCCGGCCTTTGTGGCCGAGAGGTTCTAGGTGCTACAGTCTGGAACCACGCGACCGCTACGGTCGCAGGTTCGAATCCTGCCTCGGGCATGGATGTGTGTGATGTCCTTAGGTTAGTTAGGTTTGAGTAGTTCTAAGTTCTAGGGGACTGATGACCTCAGAAGTTAAGTCCCATAGTGCTCAGAGCCATTTGAACCATAGTTCTTAGAGCCATTTGAACCATTTTTTTGAGTAGCGATTCCAAGGTCAAGAAACACTACAACGACCGTAAGAGTGGTATGCTGACCACATGCCTCTCCACACCACATCCGATGACGCGTTTGGGAGAGGATGACATGGCGTTCAGTAGGGCCCGATTGATATGTCTAGGGCCACAACGCGAAACTTTACCTTTAGCTTATTAAACTAGATTGCCTCACAATGACCTAAAATCTACGTTGAAGAAACCAGTCTTGCTGGAATGGCAAGAGATGCGGCAGTTGTCCCAACTAATCAAGGAACCACACTATGCCACTCTCTAGATTCATGTCTCTTAAAAAACATGAGTGTATCAGAAAAGATTTTCTACATCTACAGCAACTAGCGTCATGCTGGGATATGGATGTGATACGTTACATATGTACAAGATTAAATGTAGGCAGCTTCACTCCGTGAAGGTCACCTAGATGAACTAGCGGACCACGAAGTGCTCCAGATTCGAATGTCAGCAGCACGGATTTTACAGGGCGTAAATCAAAAGAGGAGTATCTGCCTTTTAGAATTACAGCAGTGTTGCGGCAGCTACATCTGGCGGACTATGTAATGCTTAGTAGATTTTCTTTTTTTTTTTGAAATAGTTGATATCTAGCTATAAAACAACTATATGAAGACCAAGAAGACCATCGAAGAACGAAACTCCTTATATCTCTCCAGTTACAACCAAATACGACAGTTGTTGTTGTTGTTGTGGTCTTCAGTCCTGAGACTGGTTTGATGCAGCTCTCCATGCTACTCTATCCTGTGCAAGCTTCTTCATCTCCCAGTACCTACTGCAACCTACATCCTTCTGAATCTGCTGAGTGTATTCATCTCTTGGTCTCCCTCTACGATTTTTACCCTCCACGCTGCCCTCCAATGCTAAATTTGTGATCCCTTGATGCCTCAAAACATGTCCTACCAGCCGATCCCTTCTTCTAGTCAAGTTTTGCCACAAACTCCTCTTCTCCCCAATCCTATTCAATACCTCCTCATTAGTTACGTGATCTACCCACCTTAACTTCAGCATTCTTCTGTAGCACCACATTTCGAGAGCTTCTATTCTCTTCTTGTCCAAACTTGTTATCGTCCATGTTTCACTTCCATACATGGCTACACTCCATACAAATACTTTCAGAAACGACTTCCTGACACTTAAATCTATACTCGATGTTAACAAATTTCTCTTCTTCAGAAACGATATCCTTGCCATTGCCAGTCTACATTTTATATCCTCTCTACTTCGACCATCATCAGTTATTTTACTCCCTAAATAGCAAAACTCCTTTACTACTTTAAGTGTCTCATTTCCTAATCTAATCCCCTCAGCATCACCCGATTTAATTTGACTACATTCCATTATCCTCGTTTTACTTTTGTTGATGTTCATCTTATATCCTCCTTTCAAGACACTGTCCATTCCGTTCAACTGCTCTTCCATGCCCTTTGCTGTCTCTGACAGAATTACAATGTCATCGGCGAACCTCAAAGTTTTTACTTCTTCTCCATGAATTTTAATACCAACTCCGAATTTATCTTTTGTTTCCTTTACTGCTTGCTCAATATATAGATTGAATAACATCGGGGAGAGGCTACAACCCTGTCTCATTCCTTTCCCAACCACTGCTTCCCTTTCATACCCCTCGACTCTTATAACTGCCATCTGGTTTCTGTACAAATTGTAAATAGCCTTTCGTTCCCTGTATTTTACCCCTGCCACCTTCAGAATTTTAAAGAGAGTATTCCAGTTAACGTTGTCAAAAGCTTTCTCTAAGTCTACAAATGCTAGAAACGTAGGTTTGCCTTTTCTTAATCTTTCTTCTAAGATAAGTCGTAAGGTTAGTATTGCTTCACGTGTTCCAACATTTCTACGGAATCCAAACTGATCTTCCCCGAGGTCAGCTTCTACCAGTTTTTCCATTCGTCTGTAAAGAATTCGCGTTAGTATTTTGCAGCTGTGACTTATTAAACTGATAGTTCGGTAATTTTCACATCTGTCAACACCTGCTTTCTTTGGGATTGGAATTATTATATTCTTCTTGAAGTCCGTGGGTATTTCGCCTGTCTCATACATCTTGCTCACCAGATGGTAGAGTTTTGTCATAACTGGCTCTCCCAAGGCCATCAGTAGTTCTAATGGAATGTTGTCTACTCCCGGGGCCTTGTTTCGCTCAGGTCTTTCAGTGCTCTGTCAAACTCCTCACGCAGTATCTTATCTCCCATTTCATCTTCATCTACGACAGTAGCTTAATAAATACCTATAGTTTCCCGTTAACTGTATTTTATGGTTATCGATTAAGACGACTGAAGAACTTAATTCTATTAAATGTCTATTTAAACTATTTGAGCCAGGAAAACAATGGTTAAACTATGTCAAGCAACGGATAATGTATACACTGCTGCTCATTAAAATAGTAACAACATGAAAGTGGCATCCGACAAACGTCAGACTCCATGCTTGGATATACAAATGATTAGTATTTCAACCGAGCCGTACTAAGTATTAAGGGTAATCATGAAGTTCCCGTTTGATGGCGTTGCTGCAGCGTATATGCAAACTTGCGTGTCTCCGGTGCCTGTGTATAAGCAGCGACATTATTACCAAATGTTTCCAAACAGGACCAACGTACTGTTATTCTTTCCCTGTTTGGCGAAGGACAAACACTGGTAGAGGTACATTGGAGAATGAAGAATCTCGTGATACCAATTGAGGAGCTACTAGACCGAATAGTAGCAGCTTCGGTCAAGTATACCATCATAACGACCGGGAGAGCGGCGTGCTGACCCCATGCCCCTCCTATCCGCATCCTCCTCTGAGGATGACACGGCGGTCGGATGTTCCCGATGGGCCACTTGTGGCCTGTAGACGGAGTGGTATGAGGCCGCATGTCTGTCGAAAAACACCGTTGTGGGATGGTGCGCCAAGTTTCGTGAAGGTCGCTATCCGACACAAGAGACCAGTCGATGTAGGAGTTACGGAGAAGTTACGCCAGCTGAAGTGAGAGACACTCGAGTAGCAGCCCTGTAGTCCTGAGCTCTCCCAATGCGATTATCACGCTTTCGGTTCCTTAAAAAAGGCCTTGACGGGCTCATGATTCCTGTCGGACGAGGATGTGCAGTAGCCAGATATGGAATTCCTGGTGCAGCAGCGCACAGTGTTTTAACGAACAGATATTTTTAAACTTGTGCGTTCGTGAGTTGATTGTGTCAGTACTCATGGCTATTTAGCCTGATTGGCACACAGATTCTGGACTGTACGGCCTTCGAACTGAACTTTTTGATCGGGCCTTATAGATAGAAGTAAAGCCATCTACACTACTGGCCATTAAAATAGCTACATCACGAAGATGACGTGCTTCAGACGCGAAATTTAACCGACAGGAAGAAGATGCTGTGATACGCAAATGATTAGCTTTTCAGAGCATTCACACAAGGTTGGCGCCGGTGGCGACACCTACAACGTGCTGACACGAGGAAAGTTTCCAAACGATTTCTCATACACAAACAGCAGTTGACCGGCGTTGCCCGGTGAAACGTTGTTGTGATGCCTCGTGTAAGGAGGAGAAATGCGTACCATCACGTTTCCGACTTTGATAAAGGCCGGATTGTAGACTATCGCGAATGCGGTTTATGGTATCGCGACATTGCTGCTCGCGTTGGTCGAGATCCAATGACTGTTCGCAGAATATGGGATCGGTGGGTTCAGGAAGGTAATACGGAACGCCGTGCTGGATCCCAACGGCCTCGTATCACTAGCAGTCGAGATGACAGGCATCTTATCCGCATGGCTGTAACGGATCGTACAGCCACGTCTCGATCCCTGAGTCAACAGATGGGGACGTTTGCAAGACGAAAACCATCTGCGCGAACAGTTCGACGACGTTTGCAGCAGCTCGCAGACTATGGCTGCTGTTACCTTTGACGCTGCATCACAGACAGGAGCGCCTGCGATGGTGTACTCAACGACGAACCTAGGTGCACGAATGGCAAAACGTAATTTTTTCGGATGAATCCAGGTTCTGTTTACAGCATCATGATGGTCGCATCCGTGTTTGGCGACATCGCGGTGAACGCACATCGGAAGCGTGTATTCGTCATCGCCACACTGGCGTATCACCCGATGTGATGGTATTGGGTGCCATTGGTTACACGTCTTGGTCACCTCTTGTTCGCATTGACGGCACTTTGAACAGTGGACGTTACATTTCAGTTGTGTTACGACCCGTGGCTCTACCCTTCATTCGATACCTGCGAAACCCTACACTTCAGCAGGATAATGCACGACCGCATGTTGCAGGTCCTGTACGGGCCTTTCTGGATACAGAAAATGTTCGACTGCTGCCCCGGCCAGCACATTCTCCAGATCTCTTACCAATTGAAAATGTCTGGCCAATGGTGGCCGAGCAACTGGCTCGTCACAATACGCCAGTCACTACTCTTGATGAACTGTGGTATCGTGTTGAAGCTGCATTGGCAGCTGTACCTGTACACGCCATCGAAGCTCTTTTTGACTTGATGGCCAGGCGTATGAAGGCCGTTATTGCGGCCAGAGGTGGTTGTTCTGGGTACTGAATTCTCAGGATCTATGCACCCAAACTGCGTGAAAATGTAATCAGATGTCAGTTCTAGTATAATATATTTGTCCAATGAATACCCGTTTATCATCTGCATTTCTTCTTGGTGTAGCAATTTTAATGGCCAGTAGTGTACATTATGTATATAATGAAAGATTAGGCAGCATTCTTCTCATTTAGAAAACGCATTTTAATGCTGGTCGTTTGTGAAAAGATCGTGTCACGCATCATACAAGGAGGAGGAACGTCTACCAACACATTTTGGAATCAGAGAGCGACAGGGTCGTAACCTATCGAGACTACGGTTTGTAGTGATGGATTCAGGAAGACCATATTGAATGCCATGTAGGACACAATGGCTCCAAGCGACTAGTGCATGAGAGGACAGATATATCGTTGACTTGCCGGTGCAGGGTCGTACAGCTACGTTATGTATCTTGAGTCAGGAAACAGTGTTATTTGCAGCAAGGCGCTTAACCACACGGATAGTGGGACTGCGTATGGAGCATTATGGCCGCTACTGTGGGGTCTCTTGACACTGCAGTTGAGAGAGGCGCGGATACTGATGCTCCTAACGATGTTATTGGATACTGGGGTCGTACCACTTCGTTTTTTTGAGAAGAGTCCCGGCTCTCTGCACAGCATCTCGATGGACGTTTACGTGTGTGTGCATGTGTCGGTTAGGGGAGAGGGGTTTTGGTGGAAAACGAACGTTGCCAAATTGCATTCGGCGTCATCATTAGACCCAGCACCTGATGTGATGGTTTGGGGTACCATTCGATACACGACACGATCATCGTTGTTTCGCGTAACGAGTAATTTGGACAGCAGCCCTTACGTAAAAAAAAAAAAAAAAAAAAAAGTTCAAATGTGTGGGAAATCTTATGGGACTTAACTGCTAAGGTCATCAGTCCCTAAGGTTACACACTACTTAACCTAAATTATCCTAAGACAAACACACACACCCATGCCCGAGGGAGGTCTCGAACCTCCGCTGGGACCAGCCGCACAGTCCATGATTGCAGCGCCACGACCCCTCGGCTAAACCCGCGCGGCAGCCCTTACGTGTCTGGCGACTAAGGCCGATTGCTGTGCTCTATTTTACAGATCTCCGTGATCACGATTGATGAAATTGGCCTAGTGTTGGAGCGGTAAAATTGGCCTAGTGTTGGAGCGGGATGGAATGGCGTGCCTGTTTTTATTAACCAAGCTGACAAGGGGACAGCGGCCTCTCGTCTTCACCGATTTCGTCCAGATTTATGGTATATGCAGGGCTTGACTAGAAATGGAAGTGACAGAAGTGGGAGCGCCAGATGGCCAAGCGTTTAGAGAAAAAAAAAATAGCAGTTTTGGCGCGGACGAGCCATTAATGCTAGCGTAGTTACCAGTCAGCTGTTGACGCGGCGAAAAGAGTACATAATGGCAATAGGAGGGTAGTAGGGTTGAAACCTTATGTGGGAACATTTTTAAAAATTTTCGGTTTTCACGGAACTTGCATTGTATATAAAAGGAAATGCTCAGTAGACTGTATCTATTAATATTGTAATGAAATATATGAAGGAAAAGGCAAAGGAGAATATGGGATTGCAAATAAATTTCCAGGAAGGGATTGCACTTACAGCGTCCACGAGGACTGCAATTAAGTTTCCAAGAAGAGATTATGATTCAAACATGCAGTACTTCATTACGCGTGGTTTTCTGTGAAACTAACCCCTGAGAGAAAAGCTTTTATAAATACAGAGGGGTCCACAAAAATGTATCCACTGCTTAAAAGTCCATATCTGGCAAACTAATTGACGGAGTTGTCTCATCTTTGGTGGTGTAATAGTCTGTAGTTCCGTCAATCGCCACACAAGCTTTGTATTGCGTTGTTTTGTTTTGTCAGATGACAGTCGTCAGATAGTCAGTGTTTTGTTCTTAGTTGCACCTAGTTACTCGAGTAAACATGGCTGGCGCAAGGCTTACATTCGATGAAAGGAAGTCAGTTTTGAAGTGGTATTTTAAGTACGAAAACATTAATGAGGTTCAACGGCAATGGCGAAATGAGTATCAAACAGAGCCACCGAAACGTTTGACGATTCGTCGCATTCGAGACAAACTTGAAGCCGAAGACTGTGTTAAAGATGTACACAAACAACTACCTGGACGACCTGTAACAGTAACGAGTCCAGCTAACTCACGTCGTGTGTTACAACAATTCACTCGCTCACCACAGAAGTCTGTGAGACAGTGTGCCCGTGAAACTGGAGTTAGTCGCTTAAGTGTTCCGCGAATTCTGAAGACAGCAAAGAGGAAGTGCTACATCCCGCGACTGCTACACGCAATGAACGAGGACGACCCAGTTCGTAGAATAGAGTACTGCGAGTGGTTTACTAACATGGTGCGCAACGATGAAGAGGTTGCAGAGATGATTGTGTGGTCTGTTGAGGCACAGTTCAAACTCAGTGGTACAGTACATCGCCACAATTGCATCTACCGGGCCGCCGAAAATCCGAATGTCCATGTAGACAAAGCCGTGAATTTGCCAGGAGTAAATGTGTGGTGTGGGTTGTCTTACCGGGGCTAGATTGGGCCATTCTTCTTTGACGGCACAGTTACCGGTGAGGTGTACCTTCAGAAGCTTCAGACATCCATTTTACCTACCATCCGAGACTTGTATGGAGACGGAAGAGTTTACTTTCAACAAGATGGTGCCATAGCCCACTACCAAAATCGTGTTAGGGCGTATCTCGACGAAAATCTACCAGGAAGATGGATAGGCCGTAGAGGTGCTGTGGAGTATCCACCACGTTCCCCAGACCTAACTCCTCTGGACTTTTACCTGTGGGGAACACTAAAGGACGTCGTTTATCGACAAAAGCCACGCACATTGGATGAACTTCCAGAATCCATCGTACATTCATGTGCAAATATCCCACTGAACACGTTGCAGTCAGTAGTTCGTACTGCAGTTCGGCGGCATCGTTTGTGTGTGGATGTTAATGGTGACCATTTCGAACACCTACAGTGATATCTTTAAGCTGGACTTTAAGCTACACTTTCACCAAAAATGAGACAACTCCGTTAATTAGTTTGCGAGTTATGGACTTTCAAACAATGGATACATTTTTTTGGACCCCTCTGTATAAGCCACGCTTGTTTACCTACAGAAACTTGACAACAGCCATGGCATTAGTGGGCATGACAGCAAACGACGGACGCGAGTGCCTATGCTAACAGCACAACATCGCCTGCGGTATCTCTCATGCGCTCGCGACCATACTGGTTGGACCCTACGCCACTGGAAAGCCGTGGTCTGGTCAAATCAGTCCAGATTACAGTTGGAAAGAGCTGATGGTAGTGCTCAAGTGTGACACAGACTCCAGGAAGCCACGGATCTTGTCATCAAGGCACTGTGGAAACTGGTGGTGGCTACAAGTGGTTCAAAAGGCTCTGAGCACTAAGGGACTTAACATCTGAGGTCATCAGTCCCCTAGAACTTAGAACTATTTAAATCTAACTAATCTAAGGACATCACACACATCCATGCCCGAGGCAGGATTCGAACCTGAGACTCTAGTGGTCGCGCGGTTTCAGACTGAAGCGCCTAGAACCGTTCGGCCACAGCGGCCGGTGGTGACTACAAAATGGTGTAGGGTATGTTAACATGGAATGGACTGGGTCCTCTGGTCCATCTGAACTGATCATTGACTGGAAATGGTTACGTTCGGCTACCTGGAGACCATTTGCAGCCATTCATGGATTTCATGCTTCGAAACGACGACATAATTTTTATGGACGACAATGCGCCATTTCACCGTGCCGCAATTGTTCGCGATTGGTTTGAAGAACATTCTGGAAAAAGTTAGCGAACAATGTGGCCATCCAGATCGCCCGACATGAGCCCCATCGAACGTTTATGGGACACAATAAAGAGGCCAGTTCGTGCACAAAATCCTGCACCGGCAATATTTATCAATTATGGACGGCCCTAGAAGCAGCAGGGGACTTGTTGAGTCCATACAACGTCGAGTTGCTGCACTACGCCGTGCAAAAGGAAGTCCAAGAGGCTTTTAGGAGGCATCCCATGACTTTTGTTTCCTCTGTCTCTAACACATGCAAGATACCGAGAAATTTACTGTTTCTCCAGTTTTTGCAGTGAATATTAGCGAACACGAGTAAATCTTCAACCGTAAAATAAAAACGTATCTATTTTTGTGTAGGAAGCTCTAGTGTACTGCTCACGAACCTCTACTGGAAATGTATTTGCGATTCCAAACTTTACTAAGCCTTTCCCTTTGATGTTTTTTGTGAAAACATTAATGTATACAAATATCGAGTATTATTTTGGCTTATTTGCAGTGTAAGTAACGTAAACATAGCATAGGGACTCGACTGCACGACCGCAGGATTACCGTTCCGCATTCTTTCCGATAGGCCAGACCTGCCAGGGTAGCTGAGAGCGCTAGCACGCTTGATTCCTGGACTCGGGTAGCCGCGTCGGCCCCGGATTGAATCTGCCCGGCGGATTAACGACGAAGGTCGGTGTGCTGGCCAGCCTGGATGTGGTTCTTAGGCGGTTTTCCACATCCCGATAGGTGAATACTGGGCTAGTCCCCACATTACGCCTCAGTTACACGACTCATAGACATTGGAAACACATTTGCACTATTTCATGATTTACATTGGATGCAGACAGCTGGGGTACACTAATTTCGTCCTGGGGGGGGGGGGGGGGGAGGGGTGGCGGCAGGAAGGGCATCCAGACACCCCTTGAAATTAACCATGCCAAATCCTTGCTTAACCCTGCCGACCCTGCGCACGATGCGGGTGAACAGGAGTAGCAAAAGAAGAAGATTCTTAATGCTAATTTGTCTAAAACTGACATGGCGAGACGGTGGCTGTGTACAATATATGTATGTTAATTCTTACAAAGAAGAAGACAGTGACCAGCCGCTATTAATACTGCTATTTATTTAGGTAAATAGCGCTGTTACCTGTTTCGAACTGGCAAGTTCATCATCAGACGGCTGTTCACATGATTTTCAAGATACACTTTACATTATCGTCAGTTTTCGATTTTTATTCTTCCACTGTGGCGAAGTATTCTTGGTGTGTTGGTGCCTTACGGTACAAAACAGTGTTAGAAGCGCCCTATGTGAATATAACTAACCTCCAAACGATGAAATACAGAGTAAATAAATATGTGAGGTTAAGTGGTTATGGTACTTACGTCGAATATTCCGCGCGATTTTGTTTTCGACGTGAGTACCATAACCACTTAACCTCGCATATTTATTTACTCTGTATTTCATCGTTTGGAGGTTAGTTTTCTACCGTAGGGCAACAACACACCAAAAACACTTCGCCACAGTGGAAGAATAAAAATCGAAAACGGACGATAATGTAAAGTGTATCTTGAAAATCATGTGAACAGCCGTCTGATGATGAACTTGCCAGTTCGAAACCGGTAACAGCGCTATTTACCTAAATAAATAGCAGTATTAATAGCGGCTGGTCACTGTCTTCTTCTTTGTAAGAATTAACCTACATTAAGAAGATTCTTTCCGATGGGCCAACCGCTGCCTCTGAACTGTGCTAACATAAAATGCTCATGCCTCAATCGACCCGCTTTCAGAATGCTATTTTCCTCTAAAGGGTTGGCCATCTGCAGCTGCCACTTGTGTCGCTTTCATTTATGGTCAAGTCCTACATATGTAATATGTTTAGACGATGATGAAGAGTAGGGGCGATCACCTTGTCAGTTCGACTCTGTGCCCAGTCCGTTTTAAGTCGTTGTTGATGCCAGAAGTGGCAGCTTTGTGTTGTAAATTTCGCAACCCTATGTAGTGTATACTCTCAAATGACCTACAAATTTTATCATTTGTTCTTCCCACTTGTTATCTGCTGTACTTGGTAATTTTAAAGGCCAAAAGTGTAGCGAAACAGCCACTACTTAACATGACCTACGTCACGGGCGTGAGCTGCATATCGTAGATACCACGTCCAGGGTTTTATAACGGTGTACTGCGAGTCACTTTGGTGCGCCTTCCTCCGCAGGGGCAGCAGACTCTGGAAGCCACCTCACGATTACCCTGCACAGCGCCAGTGCGTCATCTCCGCTACGGAAGAATCCGGCGACGACTTCCAGCGTGGTGCGTATTTGCGTTATCTAGTTTGCTTAGCTGTTGTATACAGTCACTGTTTCTTTTATTACTTTACTATCACTCATACGAGGCTGGGTTATTAAGTCCGGTAAAAACAAAGAATAAAATTTCGCTCTTTTTAAAATAATTTAACAGCATGGTAACTCTAAAGCCATACCACCGTTTCTTTTATCCACCGACTTAGTAGATTTCTCAAAACTTAAAAAAAAAAAAAAAAACTCCGTTGGCGAGGGGATCGTGTCCTCTGGCGCTGGAAATTTCATAGAATCAAGTATAGCTTTTAAGTGAAGCTTGGGGCTAAATCAGGAGAATGACGTGATGGGAGAATCTGTTACTTGTTTATCCACCCACAGGTTGTTTTACGATGTTATTAGACATTTTAACTTAGCACAACAATAAATCAGAATTAAAAGTTCAAAATCCACATGTAATATAGATGCATGTATGTATATACATATGGCGCTACAGTCTGGAACCGCACGATCGCTACGGTCGCAGGTTCGAATCCAGTCTCGGGCATGGATGTGTGTGATGTCCTTAGGTTAGTTAGGTTTAAGTAGTTCTAAGTTCTAGGGGACTTATGACCACAGCAGTTGAGTCCCATAGTGCTCAGAACCATATATACATATGTATGTACGAGGGCTATTCGGAAAGTAAGAAACGATCAGTCGCGAAATGGAAAATACAGTGAAAATCTGATGAAACTTTGCACAGATGCGTTGGGCACTGTGTCTAGTACGCCCGTCGATCGCATCATGTCGCTCTTTTCAGTTCTGAGCTCACAGTGAGAACTTAAAGATGGCTAGAAATTAGCGTCTCCCGCCAAGTATGAGGGCCTGCCAAAAGATTTCGCCTGAAGCTATACAATCCACATAACATAACCATCATGCAGTTCGTTCTACACGACCGTTCTCGGCCGCACTCTGCAGGGGCAATGGAGATGCTCCTGCAGCGTTTTCGATGGGAAGTGTTTGATCATCCACAATACAGCGCGTAATTGGCTACCCCTGAGAATTCATCTCTGCTCAAATGAACCGCTGGCTATGAAGACAATATTTTGACACAGACAACGAGCTGCAGTCCATAGTAGAAAATTGTCGAAAAGCGTTGGCGGCTGTCTTCTTTAATGAGGGAATTGAAAAGTTGGTACAACTCTATGACAGATGTCTGAGTGGCGACTGTAGAGAAGTAGCTGGAAGGTGTAGCTAACCTTTGCAAATAAAACAGTTCTGATTTTCACTGTGGTTTCCATTTCGCGACCTATCGTTCTTTACTTTTAGAATATCCCTCGTATGTATGATGTTCCACATCTCCTCCTAAACCAACTGACCGATTTCAACCAAAGTTGGTACACATAGCACTTGCGATCTGGAAAGAACCACTGTGGGCGTAAGGAGCACCTACCTATCAAAGGGGTGGGAGTAAAAAAGAAGCGTAGCCCTTGGCGTGCGAAAACCCAGACTTCATTCTTCCAGTACTTGAGAATGAACCACTAAGTGATCTGCAACAAATTTTAACATAGTTAGAAATCTTTACGAAACTTTTTATCGATGACAATCCCCACAGAATGATGAAAGAAAGGAAGTCTGTCGTTTACTACATTTTCGCTGTTCACGCACTAAAACTGCCACATGAGACCTGATATTTTAATTTATTACTGCTTTACTAATGACTCTACTTGCGACACATTTTGCAGACAGGATTTTCATATGTCACTGAATGTGCCAGCAAAATTAAATCACTGCGAGTGACGTAGTTCAGGAGATGTCACGTCATAAATGCTGAAATGCGTGAAAAACTGCCGCACCATGCATTATGTTTTAAAAACCATTCAGGAGCCAAGATCGCATAAAATATTTTTTATTTAAGATATTCGGTTTCAACAGACTTAAGTATCATGTTCAGGCCTGAAAATCTTTTTGTTGTAAAAATATTCATTTTACGCTGAATTTGACGCACAAGATGTGAAGTGGATAAAAACACGACATCTTGTGCGTGAGATTGAGCTTAAAACGAACATGTTTTACAACAAGAAGATTTTAAGACCTGAAGATGACAGCTACGTCTGTTGAAACCGGTTGTCTTGAATAAAGAAATATTTAGTGCGATCTTGGTTGTTGAATAGTTTTTTACAATTAAAACACATCGCCCTTCAGTACTTGCAAAATGAGAAAATTTAAGCATAATGTTTTAACCCATTAAGTCCAAATTAATTTTTTTTAAATTGAATTTTTTATTCCTTAATTATAATGTACATAGTGTATGAATCACAATAAGTACAAAAATAGCCAAAGAGTATTTATACTGCTGATATAATGGCCGTCCTCAAAATAGGACACTGGGATCTAACAGTATCATATAGCATACTAAACTGTATTCAAGTCTTAACTATTTATTTCTTATGAAATGTTACACAACACTTCACACACAGTGTTACACGGCATTTAACACAATATGTTTTTGGTTTCCCGTTGCATTTAGCTCTTACACATCTTCTTTGCATGCTTCTTTTGTCAATCATATGACCAACTCCATCAAACCTGATGTCTGGTATCACTCTCAACTGACTTGATGGGTATTCCATTGGACACCCAATATTCGGTCTTCCAGTGTCCAGTTTCAGGTATGTAACTGTAACAGCACGTCTGAAATCCAGTAAATCCAGTGCATTTTTCCCACGTACTAGTCTGTAGAAGAGCCACACATTTACGAGGGTCATTCTTCGATTTACTTCTGGAAACTTGGGATGTACTTGGCAGTGAAGTTTTACATACAGTTTCTTCGTTATTCTCTGATGTAACATAATGTAATTCAATAGCCCCTGGCACATCTGAGACTTCCACGGTTCCAGTAACATCGTCTGGACCTTCTTCTTCGTTGGGCATATAGTCTACTTCAGGAAGACATATGGTGATATCAATATGGTCCTGATCATCTGACACCACATTATAGAATGCGTCACTGTTTATTAGTTCTTCTATTTCTTCGTTAGTGAGGTACCTATCTCGTCTGAAGGCCATTATAATCTATATAAAATGAAATGAAATAAAATGTAATAAAATAAAGTGAAATAAAAGAATAATGCATTATCATAAACTACAGAAAAGGGAATGTGTAAATACCTCTGTCCATATGAAACTGTATTATTTACTAATGGGTAACGTATTCATAAATACACTTACATAATACGCTGTAAATTTCAAAGTAACTTCATATCCTGTAATTTATATTTATAAAAGAGGGGTCGTTACTTACCTCAGCAACAAAATCTGGTAAAATCACCACGTTCTAAAAAGAAAATACACCCGCAGTAGCAGAGTTTCATATTCGAACGTGCAGCAATACAAATAACTGAAATGATAACACCAAATCCCAGTGTCCTATTTCGAGTACACCAAATTTTATAACAATGGAAAACAATGAATATAACTCGAATTGAGCGAACTATGCAAGTAGTTTAAAAGACACATCATTGACTATAAATAATCACAAAAAGATCTTTGCCACATATTTCAAATATTACTAAATTGTCGATAAAGTAAATACCTGTAATAACGAAAATTGTGCCTTAGTATTCAATAATCAATTAATGGTAGGATTTATTGCTTTTAATTTCCTGTAAACATACATTTGTTATAAAAAGCTTCAACAAATGACGTAGAACAGTAATAGTTGCAAATTAATAATTTATTGTGTATTTATAAATAAATATGTGCTCTGTTCTCAAAATAGGACACTGGTACTTAATGGGTCAATGTATTACTTATTTACTACTAAATCTATTCGCAATATATCTTGCATACAGTGCCGACTTATACCGCTGGATGTATCTGCAAAATTGAATCATTGTACGACAGCTTGATCAGGAGCTATGACGTCATAAACACTGAGCTGCTAAAAAAAGTGAACTGCAGAGCGAAATACGCTAGAGATACAGGTGAAATATGTGTATAAATACGTGTGATACTTGTTAAATATATGTGAAATATACGTGACATGTACGTATGAGAGCAAAGCCATTGGTAGAAAGCTCCTCCTAAAACAGTGGATCGATTTCAACCAAATTTAGTAAGGATATTACCTACTACTTGGAAAGAAACACTGTTGCGGTAAGAGCCCACAGCTTCTTATTGGGGCGGGGGTTATAATGTGGAGCGAGAAAGGGGGGGGGGAGAAGATGGGCAGAGAGAGGGGGAGGAGGAAATAGGTAGAGAAAGGGAAATGGAGGAGATGGACAGGGAAAGGAAGAGGAGAAGATGGACAGAGAAAGGGGAGAGGAGGAAATGGTCCAAAAAAGGAAAGAGGAGAGGATGGACAGAGAGATGAGGAAGGAGGAAATAACAGCGAGAGAGGGAAGAGAAGATCGACAGGGGAAGTGGGGATGGAGGAGATGTAAGTTATTGCGGATGACTAGGAAGAACAAACTGTTATGCTCGGATACTGTATTACTAGTGTCCTGCTTGACACAGTCAAGTCGTTTAAATATCTGGGCTTAATGTTGCGAAGCAATATGAAATGGAACGAGTATGTGAGGATTGTGGCAGGAAAGGCGAATGGTCGACTTCGGTCTATTGGGAGAGTTTTAGAAACGCGTGTTTCACCTGTAAAGGGAAACCGCATATAGAACGTTAGTGCGATCTATTCTTGAGTACTGCTCGAGTGTTTGGAATCCGCACCAGATTGAGGTGAAAGAAGACCATTGTAGCAAATCAGAGGCGAGCTGCTTGATTTGTTTCTGGTAGGGTCGATCAGCATGCAAGTGTTACGGATATGCTTCGGGAGCTCGGGTGGAAATCCGTGGAGGGAAGAAGACATTCATTTCGAAGAACACTACTGAGAAAGTTTAGAGACCCAGGATTTAAAACGGAGAGCAGAACGATCCTACTGCCGCCAACATACATGTCGCCTAGGGAGCACGAAGGTAAGATAAGAGAAAATAGGGCTCATACGTAGGCATATAGATAGTCGTTTGGCCCTCTCTCTATCTGCGAGTGGAACGGGAATGGGAGCGACTTGTTGTTGTGGTACAGGGTACCCTCCACCACGTACCGTATGGTGGCTTGCGGAGTTTGTATGTAGATGTAGCAAGAGTTGGGACAAGGAGATGGAGCAAGAGAGGGGGAGCAGGTGATGGACTTAGAGGATGTGAGGAAGAGATAGAGAGGGTAGGAGGAGATGGACAGAGAGAGGGGAGGAGGAGATGAAGATAGAGAGGGGGGAGTAAAAAAAATGGACAGGAAGCGGGGCAGGAGGAAGTAGTGGTCCAGGAGGTAGACAGAGAGAGAGAGAGGGGGGGGGGAGGAGGAGATGACATAGAGAGCGGAAAGGAGGAGAATATATACGTACTCTTGCAACGCCAGATACTCAGCTAGTTAAATACTAATTAAAATGTAAGAAATCGATACATACAAGCATACCGTTAAATGTAGGTCTACTTCCTCCCCTGTCGGTTATGACGAGCGCTTGCTGAAAAGTAATGCCTTCCAATTTTTTATGTGAAAACTCTTATTAACACATTATATCTTTATTCTTCATAACTGCATGTATGCAGCCCTCTGCCACTAGAGGGTTCCGAATTTTAGCGTGTAACATGGCGGTGAGTAACATAACTGTGTAGGTGCATGAGAAACAGCTTACTGTAATTAAGTTTCTAACCACAGAAGAGTTCGTCCACACTTGGGGCAGCATCTACTTCTGTATGACAATGCCAGAGTACAGGCGAGCGCTGCATCTACAACAGTCCATGCCTTTGGTTCACTGCCACCTATCACTCTCCATTCAGTACCGACTTGGTCCCATCCTATTTTCATATGTCTCCAAAACTTAAAGAAGACCTTCGAGGACATCATTTTGATAGTATGAAGCAGTACAATCTGAGGTGAGATTTTGGCTCCGTCAACAAAGTCAAACCTTATGCAGTGACGGTATCAACAAACAGGTCTTCGAGTGTGATACGATTCTGTGTGACGTCCTGAAACTCTTCTTTAGATCAAATGGCTCTGAGCACTATGGGAATTAACTTCTGAGGTCATCAGTCCCCTAGAACTTAAAACCACTTAAACCTAACTAACCTAAGGACATCACACACATCCATGCCCAAGGCAGGATTCGAACCTGCGACCGTAGTGGTCGCGCGGTTCCAGACTGAAGCGCCTAGAACCGCTCAGCCACACCGGCCAGCGCCTCTTTAGTTCTGAAAATCAATTTGAGTACCGCGTCACATGGAGTAATGTACACCATTCCCTCCATGAGCTCACAAAGGAAAAAAAAAAAAAAGATTTTTTAAAAGAAACGAACATATTGGTTCTTTTCCAAAATCCATGATGTGCCCAGAACGCCACAACTAGAAACGCAGACCACGCCGTGTTATGAAATGACGTACTAACGTTCTGGTGACTGCTGCTAGTGCCTTTCAGCACTGGGTGTAATACTACTGGGGTAACGCAACTCTGACATGGTGTTCTCGCTCCCGCCGCTACCGTTCCTTAAAGCGAACGTTGAAAAAATGCGTCATTTGATTGGATGCTGGGAGTGGAGAGGAGGAGAGATGATATTCTCCGTAATCATGAGGGAGCCGTTTTTGTGACAGTGCTGCTCCCACGGTTTCCTATGGCGGTTAGTACGGATCAGTACTTCGAATGCCTTCCGCAGAGATGTTTGCTCCTGCGCTGGGTAGGGCGGGTGCACAATGCGTTTGCGAGGTTGCCACAGAAACGTCGACCAAGTACGATAGCCTCACTAATACAGGATTACGGTTCGTCTACATCCTCCAGTGCCTGTGAAGTTAACTATAAGACACACTCATAGACTTCGACTGATGCTGTAAACACCATGACGACATGACTTCCTGCACACTTAGAAACTAGAGCGTGTGCAATCAGATGGTGGAACTTTTGTCGGTTATTTCTTTATCAATGAACTTTTTTTTACATAATTTCGCCTTAAGGGGGGGGGGGAGGGGTAGGACGTCAAACGGGCCGACTTGGAGCAGGAGAGGCACCACAGGAATTTTATTTTCTACTGTCTATACTTTTACAAATAAATTCATAAAACTTTGTCAGCATGACCAGGAAGGATTCAGGATTCACACTCATAGCAGTGGAAGTGCAAAAACATATAAAAATAAATTTTTTTAGATATGAAATTTCATCATTTTTTCACTTACTGTTGGCTGCATTTGTTGCTATAGGTACATTTTTCTTCACAAGTAAGAGAGATTCTTTGATGAATTTTGCACAACATACAAACCATACTTACAGGTGTATGAAACTCTAGAATTTTCCAAATCTATTAAAAAGTGTGGTAAAAATTGAGATAATTATCTACAAAATTTGATTTTTAATAAACATAAAGTTTAAAACGCTGCAGCTCATTAATTTTTTCATAAATTAAATAGATTCTAGAGTTTGAGACACCTGTAGGTATGGTTTGTATGCTGTGCAAAATTCATCGAACAGTCTCTCTTACTTATGAAGAAAAGTGTAACTATAGCACAAATGCAGCCAGTAGTAAGTGAAAAAATGATGAAATTTCACATGTAAAAAAAATTATTTTGTTATGTTTTTGAACTTCCGCTGCTACGAGTGTGAATCCTGAATCCTTCCTGGTCATGCTGACAAAGTTTTATGAATTTACTTGTAAAAGTATAGACAGTGAAAATTAAAATGTCCTGTGGTGCCTCTCCTGCTCCAAGTCGGCTCGTTTGACGTCCTACCCCCCTTAATATGTCGAGAGGCTATTATATTTCGTGCTGTGCGTTCCATTCCCTTCTGCCCGTGCTTTTGCTACATGATGCAGATATGTGCATTGCTCTAAGTTCGCGCCTGGCATACTGTAATGCGGAGTTGCCGTTCAAACAAAAGTATTGTGTTGGCTGGCGTAGTGACTTATCTGAATCATCTCCTGGTGCGCTACTTGTGTTTCTAGTCGACAAGATACGAACTTCTTAATGCGTTTTAGCTGTATCATTTTGTACTCTAGAGCAAAATTGCCATACTGTCGATGTGTGGTGGATTCAGAGGATGAGGTTTGGAATGTGAAAGATTAGCTTTAATTAGTTGTAATTTTAACATATTCTATATTTGCGACTGTCTGTTTAGCTATCTCTGTTTCCCCCAATTACTCAAGAGAGTGCCCCTGGCCGAACCCCCCCAAATGGTCTGGTGGTTTTTGTAGAGGCGTAATATTTACGTAAGTTTTCGTTGTAGCTCACATAAAGGCATACTGATGACCAAACCTTTATGGCCACTGTTCACGTGAGAGTCAACGCCTCCTAGTAGCTTTGAGGGCGCGTGATGTGGTAAGAAAGCATATAGGGCGGAGAAAAATTGTGTCACGAGATTCTGACCCTGCATAGCTGATACCAGTAGGAACCAAAATTACTAATGTTGTGTAGATCGACAACGCACCATTTTTAATCTACAGAAACTTGGCACCGTGCGCTCCGATTGGACCTGGGATTACCCTGTTGTCGTTCGTCGATTGACGAGCAGCACTATGGTTGTCGGTTCACACATACAAACGTCCCTCACATCGTCACTGCACCAAAGTGATGCGCACACGTCTCGAATAGGTCTTGCTGTTTGTCTCCACCTCACGACAGAGGCATTCACACGTAAGCTTCGCTTCGGAGCACACATACGTCACCTGCGATTTAGTCATACGGTAAGCATGGCGGCACAGTATTCGTTTGAAGAACAACGAGATACTCCAGAATGAGATTTTCACTCTGCAGCGGAGTGTGCGCTGATATGAAACTTCCCGGCAGATTAAAACTGTGTGCCGGACCGAGACTCGAACTCGCGACCTTTGCTTTGCGCGGGCAAGTGCTCTACCATCTGAGCTACCCAAGCACGGCTCACGCCCCTTCCTCAACAGCTTTACTCCTGCCAGTACCTCGCCTCCTACCTTCCAAACTTTACAGAAGGTCTCCTGCGAACCTTGCAGAACTAGCACTCCTGAAAGAAAGGATATTGCGGAGACATGGCTTAGCCACAGTCTGGGGGATGTTTCCAGAATGAGATTTTCACTCTTCAGCGGAGTGTGAGCTGATATGAAACTTCCCGGCAGATTAAAACTGTGTGCCGGACCGAGACTCGAACTCGCGACCTTTGCTTTGCGCGGGCAAGTGCTCTACCATCTGAGCTACCCAAGCACGGCTCACGCCCCTTCCTCAACAGCTTTACTCCTGCCAGTACCTCGCCTCCTACCTTCCAAACTTTACAGAAGGTCTCCTGCGAACCTTGCAGAACTAGCACTCCTGAAAGAAAGGATATTGCGGAGACATGGCTTAGCCACAGTCTGGGGGATGTTTCCAGAATGAGATTTTCACTCTTCAGCGGAGTGTGCGCTGATATGAAACTTCCCGGCAGATTAAAACTGTGTGCCGGACCGAGACTTGAACTCGAGACCTTTGCCTTTCGCGGGCAAGTGCTCTGCCAGAGAGATATGGTTTTTGTTTATGGACTAGCCGAGGGTAATGCACATGAAGCTCGACGGTTGTATGAGGAACGGTATCCAGCAAGACGGCATCGACACCCGCAGACGTTTACAGCAATTCACCGGCGACTTGGCGAAACAGGATCGTTAGCGGGATATCATGGCGATGATGGAAGACCTCGAACACGACGAGACACTGCATTTGAAGAGACTGTTCTCGAACGCTTCGAGAAAGCACCTACGACAACTACTCGAGCGGTTGGACACGACATTGGGGGGGGGGTGTCTCTAATCAGTTAGTAGGGGAGGTTTTGAGGGATGACGGCCAGCATCCATTTATTTTCCACCCTGTTCAAGACCTAAATCCTGTGGCGGACTATGAACACAGGCTAGGGTTTTGCCGGTGGTTTCTGCGACGTGTTGCACGAGATCCCGACTTACCCGCCATGTGCTGTTTACCGACGAGTGCACCTTCCTTCGGGATCGCCTTTACAACACCCGGCAAGGGGAAATCCTCACGTCACGTACGTCCACGGACACCAGGAACGATTTTCGCGTTTTCGCTCAACATTTGGGCAGGCATTGTGGTTGACCATTGGGCCAGTCCGTCTACCTCCTCGACTCACTGGGGCAAATTACCTTCACTTTTTGCAAGAAACTCTACATGGCCTGCTGGAAGATGTTCCCCTGGACATACGGCTATGCATGTGGTTGCAGCATGATGGGGCACGCGAGCATAAGATCGTGCTGTGCGCGGGTATTTAAATGAACTCTTCGACGGCCAGGTAATTGGCAAAGGTGCTCGCAGGACACGGCCGCCGCGATCAAAAATGTTCAAATGTGCGTGAAATCTTATGGGACCTAACTGCTAAGGTCATCTGTTCCTAAGCTTACAAACTACTTAACCTAAATTATCCTAAGGACAAACACACACACCCATCCCGAGGGAGGACTCGAACCTCCGCCGGAACCAGCCGCACAGTCCATGACTGCAGCGCCTCAGACCGCTCGGCTAATCCCGCGTGGCTCCGCCGCGATCACCAGACCTCACGCCACCGGACTTTTTCCTGTGGGGATTCTTCAAGGCTCTAGTTCACCCACTCGGACGGGAACCACCTAGAAATGAAGAGGAATTAATGGATTCCATTAAACATGCCGCCAATCACATCAGGGCAATGCCAGGAATCTTCGAAAGGGGTCGGCAAAACACCGATCGACATTACCAAGCTTGTGTCGCGTCAGAGGGTCGCCAGTTCGAGCATCTGCTATAAGTAAACAATGTCCTAACTACAAGTGGATTCGCCCCCAGTCCCCCCCCCCCCCCCCCCCCCCCCCCAGAGTGGAAGGCTGGCACGCTACCTTCGAGCGTGCGGAGTCGCTTTGGATACATCGCGATCTTCGGCAGGCAAAGCATTCGCGGTCATGCGTTGTCCAGTGCATCCGGCAAGAGGGCAATCCCGCGGCCAATCGGAGCGCGTGGCGCCAAGTTTCCGTAGTTTAAAAATTGTGCGTTGTCGACCAACACAACATTAGGAATTTTGGTTCCTTCTGACATCAGCCGTCCAGGGTCAAAATTTTGTGACACAATTTTTCTCCGCCCTGTATAAGCGGAGCAGGGGCGAATGGACAATCAAACCAGTGACAATACCGGATGCAAATGGAGAACTCTGTTGACATAAGTGATATTGACACAAGGCAGAAACTTACGGCCAGGCAGCTGGGAACGAGCATTTTGGAAACGGCGAAGGTGGGTGACTGTTCATATGGTACTATCTATAGAAGTCTATAGAAAGTGATCGAAGGTCGGGGAAAGAGGTGAACGTTAACGTCTCGTCACAGAACATGGACGTCAGAAGCTTACCTACTCTGTAAAGCAGAATCTGTACTAGATCTGACGACAGAGCACGACGCTGGTGCGAGCACAAATATTTAGTAGCACACTGTTCAGCACATAATGTTGAGAATGGGGCTCCACTGTAAGCGACCTCTGTGTGATCCTATGTTGATTCAACAGCATCGTCAATTACGATTTCTATGGGTACAAGATCGTGGAGACTGGACCATGGATCAACGGAAGCGTGTGATCTGGTGCGATGAATCACATTTATTGTTACATCAGGTCAACAGCGCTGTATCCGGGCAAACAGCTGCTCAAAACATGCACCACGCTATTGACACAGGCAGGTGGGGGCTATATTGTGCTATGGGGTGTGGTGTCATAGGTCAATACCAAGCCCATCGGCATCTCACAGTTGGCAACAGAAACACACGTTTCCGGCAGACGTTGATAGCGGTTGCGCAGGGACCCGGTGGATCCAATGATGAGTGCCCACTGAGGCACGCATTCATAAACTCTTACTTCGACCGCCCCCTGGTGCAGCGATATAAGATGGCCGGCGGCAGCTACAGAGCCCAGTGTCCGTCGCCGTCTGCGACAGTCTTCAGTCTTAGTCAGCCTTTGACAATTTGCCCGTTCATTGTTAGCACGACCCTCACACTGCACGACATTCTTTTGCTTCTTGAAATAGCTACATTTTACTGCTGTTTGTTCTTTAGTAAAGTTACGTCGCAACATTTGGAGAAAGCTATAAGTTACGTAAAACTTCTGTTTACTATATTGCCGGCCGCGGTGGTCTCGCGGTTCTAGGCGCGCAGTCCGGAACCGTGCGACTGCTACGGTCGCAGGTTCGAATCCTGCCTCGGGCATGGATGTGTGTGATGTCCTTAGGTTAGTTAGGTTTAAGTAGTTCTAAGTTCTAGGGGACTGATAACCACAGCAGTTGAGTCCCATAGTGCTCAGAGCCATTTGAACCATTTGTTTACTATATTTACGTATTCGCTAATCACATTTGCTCTTGTCTAGCTTCCCTACGAAGACAGCTACTGCACCTTTCTGTAGTTCACTTCTCCTTACCGTTGTGTATGAAGTAGTACACAACATGGGCGATATTCCCTTCGGTTTCCGTGGCACCTGTGGTAGTAATCGAAGGCAATATGACGTGATAGCTCTCCGTCTCACAACGTCAGAATCGTGCTGGAGTGGTTAGAAGAGCATGATGGTGCACTCACCTTAACTGATGTCGTGGCCACCAAATTCACTTGATATGAAGATAATGGGACACATCTCGGACGTTACTGGTCGCCAGATTGGCGCCCACAAACCACAGCCCCATAATTTAAGGCAACCGAGTTACCAGTACGTAGACATCTGGTGCCACACACCTCCAGGAACCTACCTGCATTGCATTCCAAAGGTGGACCAACACGCTATTAAGCAGGTCGTTGCTGTGTTTTGGCTCATTAAAGTATGTTTTGTGGGATTTAGCGTTATATACACTGATGGAAATGCAAACTGTTCGATCATGAAGCACCGGGCCAATATTTATGAAACTTTGTAGAGATGTTCATCACGTGATGTGCATTAAATGATAAGACTTTCATTCAATTAGGAAATTACATTCATCGTCAATATCAGTTTGAGGTGTCACCCTCACAGATATGAGTACTCTCTTGCACTAGCTGTGGCATGGAGACAAACGGCCTCTGAATGTGATCTCCAAGAATTTCTTGCCATGCCTGAAATACACGGTTTGTCGATTCATGAAGACTGGAGGCTGGAGGCTGGTATGAAAGTGCTGTTGTCTTCTTTAGGAAAACTTACGAGGTGTACAACTTTGCTTCCGCCGTTTTTCCCCAACATTTGAGGCTTTAATGAAACAAATTGGTTACACATGAATCATTCAACATATTTTCCATCGCTGGCCACTACTTTCTCCCATCTTTCGGACAGTGTACGAACCCCTCGTCGAAAAAATTTTTCATCTTTTGAAGCGATCCACGAATCTATCCAGTCTGTGACTTCTTCATGAGATCGGAAGAGTTGGTCAGCCAGGCCATGCGCCATTGATCTAAACAGGTGATAGTCAGAGGGAGCAATGTCTGGAGAATACGGCGGGTGGGGTACGGCTTCCAATTTTAACGTTTCCTAGTACGTTTTGACCTCTTTTGCTCCGGAACCGCGCTGCTGCTACGGTCGCAGGTTCGAATCCTGCCTCGGGCATGGAGGTGTGTGATGTCCTTAGGTTAGTTAGGTTTAAGCAGTTCTAAGTCTACGGGACTAAGGACCTCAGATGTTAAATCCCATAGTGCTCAGAGCCATTTGAACCATTTGAACCTCTTTTGCAACGTGGGGTCGAGCGTTGTCATGCTGCAAAATCACTTTATCTACATCTACATCTACATCTGCCTCTCGCCGTATTGCGGCCGTTTGTCTTTTAATGCTCTGCTCAAACGCATTAATTACGTTCGAAAACGAGCACCCGTGATTCTTTCACTTGCTTTTAACACCTCTTAGTACACGACGCCGAGCTGGTCCCACCAAATGCAGAGCATGATCTTGGAGCCGTGAATATTCGGTTTGGCCGTCGACGTGGAAGCATGGCCGGTATATTCCCAGGATTTTTTGCGTTTAGGGTTATCGTAATGAATCCATTTTTCGTCTCCCGTCACAATGCGATGCAGAAATACCTTCCGTTTTTGCCTCTGAAGCAACTGTTCACAAACACACAAACGCCGTTCAACGTCTCTCGGTTTCAGCTCACACGGGACCCAAGTTCCTTCTTTCTGAATCATGCTCAAAGCCTTGAGATCGTTTTGAAATTTATTGCTGTGTCACTCCCACTAATCGTGCCAATTCTTCTTGAGTTTGACGCGAGTCACTCAGCAGTGTCTCCAATTTTGCATCTTCGAAAACATTCTCTCTTCCACCACTATGCCGGTCTACAACGTTAAAATCACCCTTCTTGAAGCGTAGAAACCACTCACGACACGTTCTTTCACTTCCTTACCACACGTATTTGAGAGTATTCGATGAGACTCAGCCGCTGTTTTCTTCATATTGAAACAAAACAGTAGCACCCCTCGCAAATGACGAGAATTAGGCTCGTAAACTGACATTTTCAATCAAGAACAATTTTATGATGCAGACACAAATCGATTAATTTTTGAATGAGATTATGTTGACCGTTCAAGCTAAGTGCCTGACGTCTGCGATCTGTTTCTTTTGACCGCTACTTACCGTTGTCGCCACCTATCGGCAAACGGTGGAAGCAAAGTTGTACACCTTGTATTATTTGACAAGATCGCAAGAATGGGTACATCAGTTACTAGTTTCGACCAGTTAAATGACCACCTCCAGATTTGAAAGCGTACACAGACGGTTGCAAGCCAACATTCATATTACTAAGAATGGACAAAATTTATGATTTCATAATAGCTGTAAGAGAATATATCATATAATGCAAAGCAATGTCTACACGAGTACTGAAAATAAAATCGTGTTTACAATTCCAAAATGTAAGATAAAGTTGAATGAAATTTCTGGAAATAATCCTGTCATCGGTAAAAATAATTGTGTTGCACGTAACACGTCTGGGTTATGCGTACTTGGAAAATACCCGACATGAAATTACAGACATCTAGTATGTTATGAAAATGTTACATAATGCTCAGAAAGGGAGAAATCTTGACCTATTGGTAAGGTTGCAGATATTATTATTATTATTATTATTTCTTTACTTTCTCAGACGTTAAGTCTGGTTGAGAATGGAAAGTGACGCGGACCTTGATCAAGCGTCACTTCCTATTAACTGTACGGTATGTGTTACATTGCATTTAGGAACTTTCGGGTAATTGAACATGTATCAATAATTACGGATTTCTGTAGTTGTATATATATGTTTGGATGTAGCTGTATTGCACTGATGTACTGGTGGATATTGTGTGGTATGACTCCTGTAGTTGATAGTATAATTGGTATGATGTCAACTTTATCCTGATGCCACATGTCTTTGACTTCCTCAGCCAGTTGGATGTATTTTTCAATTTTTTCTCCTGTTTTCTTTTGTATATTTGTTGTATTGGGTATGGATATTTCGATTAGTTTATTATTATTATTATTATTATTATTATCATTATTACTACACACACCAAAAATAGTTTTGCATCACTTCGGTTCCGAGAGTTCCGGAACCTGTACAGAAAATTGGAATGGAGATCAACATAAGCATCATTTCCGCCCTTTTTATTGCTCATGAAAACCACACATTGCATGTTGTACCATCATACAGCGGGACCTTCAGAGGTGATGGTCCACATTGCTGTACTTCTAATACCCAGTAGGACGTCCTCTTGCATTGATACATGCCTGTAATCGTTGTGGCATACTAACCACAAGTTCATCAAGGCACTGTTGGTCCAGATTGTCCCACTCCTCAACGGAGATTCGGTGTAGATCTCTCAGAGTGGTTGGTGGGTCACGTCGTCCATAAACAGCTCTTCTCAATCTATCCTAGGCGTGTTCGACAGGATTCATGTCTGGAGAACATGCTGGCCGCTGTAGTCGAGCGATGTCGTTATCCTGAAGGAAGCCGTTCACAAGACGTGCACGATGGTGGCGCAAATTGTCGTCCATGAATACGAATGCCTCGCCAGTATGCTGCTGATATGGTTGCACTATCAGTCGGAGGATGGCATTCACGTATCGTACAGCCGTTACGGCGCCTTCCATGACCACCAACGGCGTACGTCGGCCCCACATAATACCACCCCCAAAACAGCAGGGAACCTCCACCTTGCTGCACTCGCTGGACAGTGTGTCTAAGGCGTTTAGCCTGACAGGGTTGCCTCCAAACACGTCTCCGACGATTGTCTGGTTGAAGGCATATGCGACACTCATCGGTGAAGACAACGTGATGACAATCCTGAACGGTCCATTCGGCATGTTGTTGGGCCCATCTGCACCGCGCTGCATGGTGTCGTGGTTGCAAAGATGGACCTCGCCATGGACGTCGGGAGTGAAGCTGCACATCATGCAGCCTATTGCGCACAGTTTGAGTCTTAAGACGACGTCCTGTGGCTACACGAAAAGCATTATTCAACATGGTGGCGTTGCTATCTGAGTTCCTCAGAGCCACAATCCGTAGGTAGCCTTCATCCACTGCAGTAGTAGCTCGTGGACGGCCTGAGCAGGCATGTCATCGGCAGTTCCCGTTTCTCTCTATTTCCTCCATGTCGTAACAACATCGCTTTGGTTCACTCCGAGATGCCTGGACACTTCCTTTGTTGAGAAACCTTCCTGGCACAACGAAACAATGCAGACGCGATCGAACAGTGGTATTGACCGTCTAGGCATGGTTGAACTACAGACAATACGAGCCGTGTACCTCCTTGCTGGTGGGATGACTGGAACTGATCGGCTGTCGGACCCCCTCTGTCTAGAGTCAACGTCTGTCTTCGGGTTTCTGGGAACCTGGGTGATCCAAAACTTTTTTTGATGTGTGTATTATGATTATCATTATGTAGTGTTCTGCCAAGTGGCAGGACCGTGTCTTCATGCGGAGAATTTCTGATGCCAGTTTTCCCTGTCTTCAGTTTCTTCCTTCACTCTGCTGTATCTCCTATCTTTCATGCCATCCAGATGTTTATTTCTTCTTCTCCCTCGCCCTGTAGTTCCTTTGACCTTCCCTTCGACGACGCCGTGTATAAGCCTCTCGTATCTAAGTATGTGTCATATCCAATTGGCCTTCCTCTGAAGAACTGTACTGAGTATAGTTTTCTTCTGTCCTTCTCTTCTCAGTACATCGTCGTTTGTCACCCTGTGTGTCCCCTTGATCTACTCTATTCTTCTCCAGCAGTGCATTTCAGAACTTTCCAGATATTTTTTCTCCATTTGTCCCATGGTCCACATCTCTACTCTGTACAGTGTAAAGCTCCAGATGGAGTACTTCACCAGTTTCTTCCCTAATTCCAAGCTCAACTTGCTGGTCAGTAGAGTCCTCTTAGTGTTGAATGCGGCTTTCGCCATGACGGTTTTTGCTCGTATTTCATTTCTCCAATGGGCGTCTTTGGCAGCAAGCTTCCCAAGTACTTGAACTGCATCACATTCTTCAGTTCTCGATTGTCGACGGTAGATTTCAATCTTGTCATTTTTATAAACTGGGAATGTTGTAATTATTACATTTGTAAAATATTAAACTTGTAGTGTTTTGACTCCCATATCTGTTACATTAGACAATATAGGCTACATGGAATGTGTTACAAAACCACACTCTACACTTTGTTTACTTTTTTGGTTGTATGTAAGCTAGTACCCATATTTCTTTTCACCCACTCATTGTACGTCACTGCATGTACTTACAGTGCGGGCGCCTTCGTATGTACTTGTTTTGTTATTTTTATGTAACATTTCTAATTGCCTTAGACATATTTATCAGGTTATGGTCAGAATATTTAGTATTGTATTTTTTGCTGTTATTCAGAATGAAATATTGACATGCATTTAAGTGTAGGCAATAAGTGAATATACTTTAAGATACCCTGAACGTCAGTCAAAATAGTTTTTCTTGTACTTCCTGCTATGTCGACGGTCCACCACCTGCAGTGCGATCGTCCATGATAAACTACATTGAAATTTATAAAAGTGTATTGTATTTAAATTTCACAATTTTAACATAATATTATCTCATAATATATTTGGTATTTTACGTTAAAATATTTTCATTTAGTCTGATGTATCGTTCTATTGAAATGTCAATCTTTATCCCTAGCGCCATCAATTGGCTCTAACTATCAGTGCACCTTTCATATTTTTACTTACAAAACATTGTAAGGCACTCTACATTTACTATTATTTAAACTGCTGGATATGTTATCACTATTTTATATTATTCTGCACAAGTATCATATGTTTACTGAACCACCACCTGGTGGCAGCTTCTGTGACTCAGAAGTAGGTATATGCCGTATCGGTCAGTCTGCCTACTACTGTCAGCTGGACAGCTTCGTCCGACACTGTCAACAGACAAGATAGCTCCTTAATATATTGTCCCATTATATCACTATGATGTACCTTTTGTACTGCATAATGAAATGGTGCATAGCGTAGCTAATACATAAACACTGTAACCACAATTTTGAGATATGTATTATTTATGTAGTATTCAAAAAATCTTTTGTGCACAATTTTTTCCGATGACTGTGGATTATTTCCATAAAATGTATTCGTCTTCGTCTTACAGTTTGAAATTGTAAACAATCGTGACAAAGCGTCTTGCCTTCTATTATGTCGTATGCACTTGTACAACTGTTATGAAACAGTTTCGTCTATTTTTTGTATTATGAGTTCCTGTAGCCACCGTCTGTATACACTCCTGGAAATTGAAATAAGAACACCGTGAATTCATTGCCCCAGGAAGGGGAAACTTTATTGACACATTCCTGGCGTCAGATACATCACATGATCACACTGACAGAACCACAGGCATATAGACACAGGCAACAGAGCATGCACAATGTCGGCACTAGTACAGTGTATATCCACCTTTCGCAGCAATGCAGGCTGCAATTCTCCCATGGAGACGATCGTAGAGATGCTGAATGTAGTCCTGTGGAACGGCTTGCCATGCCATTTCCACCTGGCGCCTCAGTTGGACAAGCGTTCGTGCTGGACGTGCAGACCGCGTGAGACGACGCTTCATCCAGTCCCAAACATGCTCAATGGGGGACAGATCCGGAGATCTTGCTGGCCAGGGTAGTTGACTTACAGCTTCTAGAGCACGTTGGGTGGCACGGGATACATGCGGACGTGCATTGTCCTGTTGGAACAGCAAGTTCCCTTGCCGGTCTAGGAATGGTAGAACGATGGGTTCGATGACGGTTTGGATGTACCGTGCACTATTCAGTGTCCCCTCGACGATCACCAGTGGTGTACGGTCAGTGTAGGAGATCGCTCCCCACACCATGATGCCGGGTGTTGGCCCTGTGTGCCTCGGTCGTATGCAGTCCTGATTGTGGCGCTCACCTGCACGGCGCCAAACACGCATACGACCATCATTGGCACCAAGGCAGAAGCGACTCTCATCGCTGAAGACGACACGTCTCCATTCGTCCCTCCATTCACGCCTGTCGCGACACCACTGGAGGCGGGCTGCACGATGTTGGGGCGTGAGCGGAAGACGGCCTAACGGTGTGCGGGACCGTAGCCCAGCTTCATGGAGACGGTTGCGAATGGTCCTCGCCGATACCCCAGGAGCAACAGTGTCCCTACTTTGCTGGGAAGTGGCGGTACGGTCCCCTACGGCACTGCGTAGGATCCTACGGTCTTGGCGTGCATCCGTGCGTCGCTGCGGTCCGGTCCCAGGTCGACGGGCACGTGCACCTTCCGCCGACCACTGGCGACAACATCGATGTACTGTGGAGACCTCACGCCCCACGTGTTGAGCAATTCGGCGGTACGTCCACCCGGCCTCCCGCATGCCCACTATACGCCCTCGCTCAAAGTCCGTCAACTGCACATACGGTTCACGTCCACGCTGTCGCGGCATGCTACCAGTGTTAAAGACTGCGATGGAGCTCCGTATGCCACGGCAAACTGGCTGACACTGACGGCGGCGGTGCACAAATGCTGCGCAGCTAGCGCCATTCGACGGCCAACACCGCGGTTCCTGGTGTGTCCGCTGTACCGTGCGTGTGATCATTGCTTGTACAGCCCTCTCGCAGTGTCCGGAGCAAGTATGGTGGGTCTGACACACCGGTGTCAATGTGTTCTTTTTTCCATTTCCAGGAGTGTAGTTTCAGATATGAAGATGGCCTTGAACTATTAGAAAGAAGTCAATCCTCATGTGTTTATCACTCCTGTCGTCTTCTTTGTCGTGGACTGAACCTAATTTTTTAGTCTCTGAGGTAATGTTTTGCCATTTATGGCGCAAACTTTGTTTTAGAGCGGTCTTACTTTGTATTTCATGTTTTCTGACTATTCTTTCAAGCGTACAGACAAGATGTGCAAGTGACCTAAGATCTCTACTCTGTACTGGATCCTAAGAATACAGCGGAAATTGTTTGTCTATGGTTATTATACCATACTCCCTACGTCTTCACGTTTCTGTCACAGAGCAGAGATCTTAATCCACTTGAAAATCTTGCTTGTACGTTTGAAAGAAGCATGAAATACGAAGTAAGACTGCTGTGAAACAGTGTCTGCACCAAACTATTAGCTCAGAGACTACGAAAACAGGTTCAGGCCATGCCAAGGAGGGCAACAGAAGTGATAAACACAAGAGGAGTGACTATGAAGTACTAACGTTGTCGTTACATTTATTTACGTTGTAATTTTCTTTACATGTATGACTACTTTTTTCCTGACTGTGTGATGCGAGCCGGTAGAAAATGTTTAATTATTTTTTGCAGAAGATTAATTTATTTAATTCTTTTATATGTACGGATTAGGAAGGAAAGCCCATACTGTTAGTTTACCAAATAACATCTCTGGTTGTGATCTTTAGTTCTGACAATCACAGTTATTCTACATGAACAACGGTATATGAATACTTTTTTCCGCGACTGTATATTGTCGGGATGTTCCTTGTACTCCACCTTCTGCTGAACTGTTTCTTAGAACGTATCATCTCGTTTATTCGAGCAACAGGTAACCGATTATTCTTGTAAATGAGGGACAGTATACAGCACATGCATCCTGCCTGTGATGATGGAAAGTTAGTAAACATTCGAAACGTATTACAGCTCTCGCCTCAGAATTAATTACTGACTCCATTGTCCTCTGCGTCATGTGTGAGTCTGTAACCTTGACATTTGTTGCAACAGACTTTAATGACTCACTCACACTACGCATGGCGGCGCAAGTGAATGGGTGCGTCACGCTGGCGGGTCGTCGGATGGAGGTGATCGTAAAATGGTAACACGCAGCTCTGTCATACTACTCCGGTTTATTATCGAGTCTTGGCTTTTTTATGCAGTTGGCATGAATTTTCTCGTTACGTCATGGCCTCTCGACCTAACGTAGTGGAAATAGAAGTAGCATGGCTGCTCTCACGTTGTTGTCCAATAACAATGACGAAAGAGCAGTTAAACAATTGCAAGAGTATGAGCTGCTGTAATTCTAGATAGCAAATGGTGACACCAGTTGCCCACGCCAGCTGGTTATGACAACAGCGGTTTTAACCGAAACTAGCTACCGATGATATATTTTGACTAGTTATGAAATGAAAACCTAATTCCTTCACAATTGGCGAAACTGTATATGTTTGGACTGTTACGATGAATGTACATAATGAAGCAGTTGACTGTTAGAAAAGTGAAGTATACGGCAAGGATAAGTAGGCGGTAGGAGATTTTTTATTTATTTTATTAATCTCTTACTTACAACCCCCCCCCTCCTCCGACACTTGTTCGTACCAAGAGCGGAGGGGGGGGGGGGGCGGCGTACACTGACCATTTCGGCGTTCTTCATCCATTTTATGGATCAGGGATTTGTATGCAGATAGGAAGATATGATGTGAGAGGAAGCGGTGGAAGAAAGAATGAGCTCCATTTAGATTTCTGCATATGGTGCAGCTTCTCCTTTCAATAGTTATTAACTCTAGATCCCACTCTCAAGTACAATTACTTTATAATTAATACATACAATTAACATAATTAAATTCTGATTCGCCGAGCGGTCATGGACTGTGCGGCTGATCCCGGCGGAGGTTCGAGTCCTCCCTCGGGCATGGGTGTGTGTGTTTGTCCTTAGGATAATTTAGGTTAAGTAGTGCGTCAGCTTAGGGACTGATGACCTTAGCAGTTAAGTCCCATAAGATTTCACACACACAAAATCCGATGCGAGACTTTAACAAATCCATTAACTGAAAGTAAATGTCACACAGACGCCTTATTCACTACAATTAAACATAAAAACACTACAATATCGGTTATGGAAATGCGAATATAGCTGGGGATTCCTTCCTCCACAATACATGTATGCACCCACGCAAACTCTTTACTATTTTTGAAATATGTTTTAAAAAATATTAGTTAACCTGTATTTCGTGACCTTTTGCGCCGTGACGGAGAAAAAGACTTATTGTAGTAAACAAGACGTTGTCGACCTCCCATGTTTAAGCGAAAGTCATAGCCACAATGGTGACTAAATCGGAAGCCGGAATACCTGATTCCCAGACACCATTCGTGTAATAGAACTGGTGATTTGAATAGTGACATTTGACCTGGCTATTAACAACATTCAGGTCCTAACATATAAACTCATTATCGAAAATCAGCTTCTGGCATTCGGTTTTCATCTTCCAGAACTTTTGCTGAATATAAGCGCTACAATAATGTTGCCACAAACGGGATGTCGACAGTGTGCTTGAAACAGAATGATAATGTCAACTGTAATGCGAAGCGTGTGTGCCCCTGAATTGATAAACCAACAGTGAATACTGAACGATAGCAGAGAATGGAACACAGCAGTCGTTCAGATACGTTTTGGTTTGAGGCAACAGCAGCTGAGATTTCCTGTGAGTTGAACAGCAGTTACTAGTAGAAATGCAGTAACAAATGTGAAATAATGTAGTAAAACTGATGCATGAATTTAAGAATGACTGGGTCGGTTTCAGTCTAAGAAACAGTAATCCAGATAGGTGTTTGAACTGCTTAGCATTTTTAGTAGAATTGAGACTTTCAAATAAAGTTTAATTCCGGTTTCATGACACATGAGAAACTTTCAGTATCTAACATTTGACAGAAACTATTGCAGTATAATTCGTAATTGTGGGCTTTCCATTATTTGTTGTCAAAATTTGACCTCGGGGAAGATCAGTCTGGATTCCGTAGAAATGTTGGAACACGTGAGGCAATACTGACACTACGGCTTATCTTAGAAAATAGATTAAGGAACGGCAAAACTACGTTTCTAGCATTTGTAGACTTAGAGAAAGCTTTTGACAATGTTGACTGGAATACTCTCTTTCAAATTCTGAAGATGGCAGGGTAAAATACAGGGAGCGGAAGGCTATTTACAATTTGTACAGAAACCAGATGGCAGTTATAAGAGTCGAGGGTCATGAAAGGGAAGCAGTGGTTGGGAAGGGAGTGAGACAGTGTTGTAGCCTCTCCCCGATGCTATTCAATTTGTATATTGAGCAAGCAGTAAAGGAAACAAATAAAAAATTCGGAGTAGGAATTAAAATCCAAGGAGAAGAAATAAAAACTTTGAGGTTCACCGATGACATTGTAATTCTGTCAGAGACAGCAAAGGACCTGAAAGAGCAGCTGAAGGGAATGGACAGTGTCTTGAAAGGAGGATATAAGATGCACATCAACAAAAGTAAAAAGAGGATAATGGAATGTAGTCGAATTAAATCGAGTGATACTGAGGGAATTAGAATACGAAATGAGACACATAAAGTAGTAAATGAGTTTTGCTATTTGGGGAGCAAAATAACTGATAATGGTCGAAGTAGAGAGGATGTAAAATGTAGACTGGCAATGGCAAGGAAAGCGTTTCTGAAGAAGAGAAATTTGTTAACATCGAGTATAGATTTAAGTGTCAGGAAGTCGTTTCTGAAAGTATTTGTATGCAGTGTAGCTATGTATGGAAGTGAAACATGGACGATGAATAGTTTAGACAAGAAGAGAAGCTTTCGAAATGTGGTGCTACAGAAGAATGCTGAAGATTAGATGGGTAGACCACATAACTAATGAGGAGGTACTGAATAGAATTTGAGGGAAGAGAAATTTGTGGCACAACTTGACTAGAAGAAGGGATCGGTTGGTAGGACATATTCTGAGGCATCAAGAGATCACCAATTTAGTATTGGAGGGCAGCGTGGAGGGTAAAAATCGTAGAGGGAGACCAAGAGATGAATACACAAAACAGATTCAGAAGGATGTAGTTTGCAGTATGTACTGGGAGATGAAGAAGCTTGCACAGGATAGAGTAGCATGGAGAGCTGCATCAAAGCAGTCTCTGGGCTGAAGATCACAACAACAACAACAACTTAATTTGGAAATAACGTAAAAAAAGCGACCACAGTCCACAAAGTAATTATCTGAATGGTACGGGAAACGGAAACCCTTATGCGAGCAATTACTCGGCTTGGCACTGATTAACAGATAATGCCTAATTTTTTCCAATTCGTGCGTTAGATTCCGAGATGGTTGGAGGGCCCTGCCCATAATGCTCCTAACGTTCTCAAATTGGGAAATATCCGGCACCCTTTCTGGCTAGGGGCGGGCATTTTCTTGCTGAAATGTGTGCCCAGGATGGCTTGCCATGAAGGGCAACAAAACGGGCCGTAGAATATCGTCGACGTAGTGCTGCGCTGTAAGGGTGTCACGGATGACTACCAAACGGGTCTTGCTATGAAATGAAATAACATCCAGACCATCACTTCTGGTTGGCGGTCCTTATGGTGGGCGACAGTCAGATTGGTAACCCACAGCTGTCCGGTGCGTCACCGGACACGTCTCTGCTGGTCATCGGTGCTCAGTTAGAAGCGAGACTCGTCTCTGAAGGCAATTATATTCCAGTCGATCAGATTCCAGAGCGAATGTACGCAACACCACTGCAAGAGGGCTTGTTAGTGTACAGAGGTCAAAGGTAGCTGGCGCAAGGGTTGCCGTAAGCGCAGCCCTCTTTGCGTGAGACACGTTGGATCGATGATAATGATAAGTCCGGGACTCTGAGAGACTCTCTGACGATTGCTCGGTACTCACACGTTCTGTCGCCTTTCTATGTCGACCACTACCTTCTTGACGCTGGGTTAGTCAGTGGTCCTCCCATTACTGCCAACATCGTCGATTAGTGGCATCATTCCTATTCAAATGTCGAACGATTCGCCGTTTACTCCATCCGGCGTCTTTGAGACCAAATACACGAGCTTTCTCAGATGCTGACGTCTGTTTATATTCTTCACGCGCTGTCTGCGGGGCATAGTTACTATCCAACTGAGTACACGGAATTAATTTCGCGCACGCTTTATGCCCTGGTATTGAGATGTCCGCTGTTTACTATCCTGCGCGGTGAAATTGATGCACCGGCCGCCAAAGTTTACAGTTTTTCATTTTCCTCCGTTGATCATGATCATGTCCCAAACTCCGAGGAGTGTAGGTCGTAGCGAAGGTGGTTTGCCATTCCCTTCCTCCGAATGTAATGGGGATGAATGATGATGATGAAGAAGACACAACACCACCCAGTCATCTCGATGCAGGAAAAATCCGTGACCTCACCGGGAATCGAACCCGGGACCCCGTGCGCGTGAAGCGAGAACGCTACCGCAAGACCACGAGCTGCGGACTTCCCTCCGATACCTGTATGGGTATCAATTTGTGACCAACTTTCGTAAGTCTTTGCTTTTTTTTGTCTTAGAGTGTATATTTATCCTCCAGAATCTAAAGTGTACAGTAATAATTGCGGCAGCTGATCCTATATTTTCCTGCGCCCCCACACTTTGCTGAACTCCCGAGGATTAGTGTTTACTGAAAGTAGTCCAGCTCATTAATTCTAGTGTGATTTCCGATACAAAACTATAGGTACATAGGAACTTCAGAAATTTCGTTAGGAATGTCGTTCTACGCTAAGATCATTGCGTGACAAGAGCGGCGCAACGTCTACGAGAGTACATGTTTGGGGTTTCCCGCAGACACAAATCTGCTGTGGTACGGACAACAGATGCATCACAGTGTGGGAGTGAAATTGCGCGGCACCTGGAAACGTACTCCACAGTTGAAGTACCGGGTAAGTGCGTGCCTTGTAGGTAAAACGTCTAAACTGCACACTGATCCACCGTGAAATTTTTGCTGTATACCATATTATGGATCAAACGCAATGTCGCGTGCGACCTTAGTGAAATATTGCCAACAATTTGACCAAGGCCTCATAAACGAAGGTTATACAGACGTAGGTGACACTCATCTTGCACTATGCGATTTCCATTTTTTCAGAAAGCTGAAAGAACACCTGGGGGAGGGGGGGGGGGCGGCGGAGTGAGACTTTTCCAACGATGAGAACGTTGACACAATTGTTTTTCGAATGGCTCTGTGATCAAGGAGAGGATTTATATCGAACTGAACGATTGGTAGAACTTTTCGACCGGATTTTACATTGTTTTGAAAAATAATGTCATGTATCTGTGTCGCTTTGAACGTAGTGGCCCATTCAATAAAAGTTAGTTGACCTGCCATAATAATGTGTAACCTAATTTTTGAAGTCTGATCATAAACATGTTGTCCGTGAAACAGAGTGACGGAAGTCAAGTAAATAGCGTTCCAAGTGTGTATGCTGATCGTGATTGTTTAAAGAAAGTTCTGTCTACCGAGTTTTGAGTTCTCCTAGAGGTTTAATTTGTGACTTATGGTAATCGAATTATTGAAACACATTTTGAGACTATTCAAGAGATAAGTTTCGGGTATATCCGTTTAATTGAACCTGAAATTGTTCTATCAAAACTTTTACACACGTGATTTCTTATTTCATTTCCGTGAACACATGTGTTTAATTTTAGCTTGCTATTTCTTGTGTCTGATTATTTGTTTTCGTGTCATGTAATTAGGCCTGGGTATTGTTGTGTGGACCCGTTTCTGTAGCCGAGGTCTCTAATGTTATGATGACGACGAACGAGTCGCCGCCAATGCTGACTGGTGGTCAATGCTAAATGGGAACACGTAAATCACAGCAGGTTTGTCAGCAACGTCGATAAGGTGGTGGCTGCGTGGTATGGATCTGCAACGACTAAAATGATTACAAGTCGTTGGTAAAAAATAATATATATCGTACTTTACTCGTTGTACAGGATTCTTCTTGTCTGCATACATATAATTATAATCAGATAGCTATTTAGGCCTCACTTAGGCCATACGTTACTACACGCCTTGTTAGAGGTTGCTTCCTATCAGCTGAAGGCTATGCTACTTTACTACTTGAAGTCCCGAGCAAGAGTGGACGAGAGCTCGCTAGAAACTGGGATACAAGCCGCGGAGCGGCGCTAGCGGCGCTGGTCGCGACTCGCGGGTCCAACGATACCAATACGGACCGCGGTCTGTAACTGCAACCGCTAACAAGTGTGGTATCGAACGTTGATACCACAGCTAATGCAAAGCCTATGTGGTGGCGCGCGATTTGGATGTACGCTGGTTCGAATCCTGTTGCGGCAAAATTATCACTGCCAGTACTTGCGCGGCAAGGGGAGGAGACGTGGTGGCGTAAAGCTCCTGATCACCACGTCCTGTCCTGGATTAAATTCCAAACCTCTCCGCAGTGTCTCACGAAGTGAGGGCATGTGACACTGTTGATGGTTAAGCTTAGCGGCCCCCTTGGTATCTTGAAGAAGAGTAGGCTGTATGCCGGCACCGTCTTTCACCCTATCGCTTCCCTTCATCCACGACAACCCAAAACTAACAACACACTGTAGAAGCACTCATCACTGTCAACCACGCTGCACAGATACACACTTGACTCTTCAAAATAGATTGTAGGAATGCAATTACAAACCACCTCCACTAGGACCCTGCCTAGAACGGCGATGCAGGTTTGCTGCATCTGATTTCCTGTGCTCATTCCCTGAGCATGGGGCTACTTGTGCTTGTGTATTATTATGTGCACTTTTGAGTCAACTATCTTACAGTGATTATAGCAAGGAGAGTAACGTTTTGTCTCTCAATATCTAGCAGATATTGGCAACGGAGATTATAGCGAGTTCTATCTTGAAGTTTACTTGAACAATGCTCGAAATTTTCCATTACATCCACATCTATATCTACATTTACGTCTACATTTACATATATATTCGGCACGCCACAGTATGTTGCGAATGCTTGGCGGAAGGTACCCTGTACCACTAGTACCCATTTCCTTTCCTGTTCCACTTGCAAATAGATCGTGGGGAAAATGACTGTTTATATTCCTCCGTACGAGCCCTAATTTCTCTTATCTTCGTGATCCTTATGCGAAACGAGCGTTGGTGGCAGTCGAATCTTTTCGCAGTCAGCTTCAAATGTCTGTTCTCTAAATTCCCCAGTAGTGTTCCGCGAAAAGAACCTTGTCTTCCCTCGAGGGATTCGCAGTTCAGTTCACGTAGCTTCTCTGTAATACTGACGTGTTGATCAACCCCATCGGTAACAAACCAGCCGGCGTGTAAATTCCTTCGATGACTTTGTTTAATCGTACCTGGTAGGGCTCCCAAAGACACTAGCAACATCCAAGAAAGGGCCACGCTAGTATTCTACACGCGGTGTCCGTTACCGACGAACAACACTTATCTAGAATTCTCCTAACGAACCAAAGTCGACCATTCGCTTTTCCGACTATCGCCCTTACGTGCTCGTTCCACTACATATCACTTTGCAATGTTACGCCTAGATATTTAATCGATATGGCTGTGTCAAGCAGCATACTACTAATGCTGTATTCGAACATTATGGGATTGGTTTTCCTACTCACCTGCATTAACTTTCATTTTTCTACATTAAGAATCATCTGTCATTCTTCACACCAACTAGAAATTTTTTCTGAACCATCTTGTATTCTCCGGCAGTCACTCAACGACTACACTTTTCCGTAAACTAGAGCGTCATCTGCAAAAAGCCGGAGATTTTTCTCACCCTGTCCCTCATGTCACTTATTTATATAGAGAAGGAATTCTATCACACTGCCCTGGGACACTCCGGACGGTACCCTTGTCTCTGATGAACATTTGCCGTCGACGACAACGTCCTGAGTTCTATTGGGTGGTTATATTTAAAGTGCAACTACTCACAGAGGTCCAATATGGGAGCGAAACTTGGTAGATATTCTGATGCGTGACTGCAGAGCCGATTTAGGCTGGGAAAAAATTAGTTCAAATTTTGGCCACCAGGTTGAAATCTGGCGCTGTGCCGGCCGGAGTGGCCGAGCGGTTCTAGGCGCTACAGTCTGGAACCGCGCGACCGCTACGGTCGCAGGTTCGAATCCTGCCTCGGGCATGAATGTGTGTGATGTCCTTAGGTTGGTTAGGTTTACGTAGTTCAAAGTTCTAGGGGACTGATGACCTCAGAAGTTAAGTCCCATAGTGCTCAGAGCCATTTGAACCATCTGGCGCTGTGAATGCAAAAAACACCTATAGTTATGTTTCCATATGTAATGGATTAGCACGTGACGTGGGCAGGAAAGGTCAAACAAATAAGAAAGGCGTAACGTTGATTTTATTATTAACCGCCGCTTACAGAATTCGTTCATAATGAGCACTGGAGACGTCAAAGCGATGCTCCATTCGCAAAACGACGTGATCAACGACGCGGCCAACAGCTGCTCGCAGCAGTTGCGCTGGAATATTAGCAATGTGCTACTGTATAGTGACCTTCAGATAAGGTAGAGAATGGGTGCATCCATAGTAAACGCATTCTTTTCGATATCGCCAGAGCCAGAAGTCACATTTATTAAGATCGGTTGATTCTGCAGGTCATGCATACGGAAAACCTCTGGAGATAACACCTTCCTGTAAGGTTGCATTAAGCCGATGTGTCACTGGGCGAGCAACATGAGGTGTTGTTCTGTCTTGCATGAAAACAATGGTTTCTAAATAGTTATACTCTTACAATGCAGGAATTACGTGCTGTACAAGAAACTATCCATAACGTGCAGCCGTCACAGAACACTGGCAGGCCCTCTTCAAAGAACAACGGACCAAGGTTGAAGCTGCTTGTCAATCCACACCACACAGCCACATACGGCGAGTGCAATGGCTCTCCATGCACAAAAAGCGCTTTAACGATACCCCTAATTCAGCAGTTCTGGATATTCGCTGTACTCTGTAGTGTAAAATGTGCGCCGTCTCTGCAGGGAAGCCGGCCGGGGTGGCCGAGCGGTTCTAGGCACTACAGTCTGGAACCGCGCGACCGCTCGGGCATGGATGTGTGTGATGTCCTTTGGTTAGTTACGTTTAAGTAGTTCTAAGTTCTAGGGGACTGATGACCTCAGAAGTTAAGTCACATAGTGCTCAGAGCCATTTGAACGAAACTGCATGGAATATTGCCCGGCCACATGTCATCTTCTTCGTACCGTGCCAGAAACCGACGAGCAACTTCACAATGCTGTTGCGGATTGTGAGGTTTCAGCTGCTGTGCCGTCTGGATCTTGTACAGGTACCAGTGTAAAACGGATCACAAAACTTCCCCCACTGTCGACCAAGGGATGGACATTTCTCGCAACACTGCACGAGCTCTAGCGCTACCCGGGACACTTGAAGCAAGATGAGTTACCACAACAGCAACTTCCACCGTGCTAGGACGCTTTCCTGTTCCAGGTGCCACACCAAGTTCACCCGTATTTTCTAATTGTATTATCATCTTGTTTAAACCTTTTAACAATATCGGACATCTCGTGTGACCTTTCAGTCGACGATACTCTCTCGATGCAGCACTGTAGCTGCTGCTTTCACATAACGCAGTTTCCCTAACAGCGCACAGTGTACCTTCTCGATAGCCATACTGTTCACTCACGTTATGGCTTATTAAATGACAGCGTCGATGTCATACCGTCATACAGCGTACAGCACCAGATTCTGACCTGGTGGCCAAAATCGGAACTATTTTTTTCCTGCGTAAATCGGTTCCGCATTAACGCGTCAGCATATCTTCCAAGAATAAGATGGCAGGGGAATGGGCAGATAGATAAACCTGAGTACTCATTGGTATATAGTGGACCAGAAGAAAGAACAGGCCAGCTTGGAACAGGGTTTATAATAACTAGGGAAGTTAGGAAAAGCCTTCTAGAATTTGAACCTATAAATGAAAGGATGTGCAGACTCAGACTAAAAGGTAAATTTAGGAATATATCAATAGTTAATGCACATGCACCAACAGAGGAAAAAGAGGATATAATTAAAGAACAGTTCTACGAAGGCTTGGAAAAAGTATGCTGTGCAGTACCTAAATATGACCTGATGCTAGTAATAGGAGATTTTAATGCAAAAATAGGGAGGAATGAACATCCGTATGGAGTTTCTGGAAAATATTCACTACATGAAGAAAACAATGAGAATGGAGACTTACTATGCCAATTCGCAGCAAGGAATAATATGATTATTAAAAGTACCTGCTTTCCACATAAAAGGATCCATCTGGGTACTTGGAAGTCTGCAGCCAATGGAGTAGTCAATCAGATTGACCATATTTTAGTGATCGCACGCCACTCCACATCAGTTACGGATGTACGGAGCTGCATAGGACCAAACTGTGATTCAGACCACTTTTTGATAAAATCAGTCTTGAGAGAGAAACTGTCACTAACGAAGGGCAACAGAATGGGAAAGATGATGAAATGGAATACAGACATCCCTGATGAAGTAAAAAAATACCAAGTAACACTAAGCAGAAAGTTGAACAATGAAGAGACCACAGTAGGAGTAGATGAAAGGTGGAACAGGTTTGAAAAAGCCATTAAGGATGCTGCAGAGGAAATAATAGGCATAAGAAGGAACAGAAGAACCCAGGAGTGGTTTGATGAAGATTGCAGGTCAGCAATAGAGGAAAAGAACAGGGCCAGAACAAAAGTGCTACAGAGAGAAACCAGAAATAATGTGGAACAATATAGAGAATTAAGGAGAAGAGCTAACAGACTGTGCAAGAGAAAGAAAAGAGAGTGGAATAAGAAGAAATTTCAAGAACTAGAAGAACTAAAGGAACAGAGTGAAATAAGAAAGTTCTATCATGCCATAGGCAAAATGAAGAATAGATTCCAACCAAAAACAACGGCCTGTTCCAGTAAAGATGGGAAAATGATAAGGGAGGAAGAACAGATAGTGGGAAGATGGGCAGAGTATTTCAAAGACACACTAAGCACCAGCCTAGAAGATGAAGAGACAGCTGCACAGGAGGGAAGAGTGGAGCTGGAAATAGACAATGAAACCAATGAGGCAAGAAAGCCAACACTACAAGAGGTCTCTCAGGCTGTGTACAAGTCAAAAAACAATCGAGCCCCTGGGGAAGACAGCATAATTGCTGAATTAATAAAAACTGGTGGTGAGGCTGTAATAAAGGAACTGCACACATTAATATCAGATATATGGGAAACAGAAACTATGCCAGATAATTGGAAAATTGGAATAATAGTCCCCATTTATAAGAAAGGGGACAGAACAGCATGTGAAAACTATAGAGGTGTAACACTCCTAAGTACAGCTTATAAGATCTTCACAAGTATATTAAACGAAAGAATACAAAAGTGTGCAGAAGGCATACTAGGGGAATATCAGTGTGGCTTTCGACCAGGCAGAGGAACAACTGATCAAATATTTGTGATAAGGCAAATGATGGAAAAGTTCTATGAATATGATATAGATCTGCATTTCTTATTCATCGATTTCAGACAAGCCTTTGACAGCATAAATCGGCAAGAACTATACAGAGTACTGAAAGAAGTTGGTATATGTGCTAAATTAATAAGACTAATCAGAATGACAATGACAGAGACAAGAGCAAAAGTAAAGGTCCTTAGCAGAACAAGTGATAGCTTTGACTTTAATAAAGGTGTGAAGCAAGGGGATAGTCTCTCCACTGTCCTATTCAACATAGCCCTGCATAGTGCAGTAAATAAAATCAACAAAAGAGGCACCATATTTATGAAAACTAGCCAGATATGTGCATACGCTGATGACATTGCTATAGTAGGAAGAAATACCAATACACTCCTAGAAACATACCGGGCAATGGAAACAGAAGCCTTAAAAATTGGCCTCATAGTAAATGAAAACAAAACAAAATATATGGTAATGTCACAATCTGAGGCCAGAAGAACCCCTAAAAACCTAAACATCAATGGGAAATGCTTCAAAGGAGTGGCCTCTTTTAACTACTTGGGAGCCCTAATAACAAATGATAACAGTATTGGAAAGGCTATAAGGGAAAGAATACAAGCAGGAAACAGAGCTTACTTTGCAAATATGCAGCTTTTCAAAAATAGCCTTGTTACAAGAAAAACTAAACTGCTAATATATAATTCCCTAGTCCGCCCAGTTATCACATACAGCTCAGAGGTATGGACGTTGACAGAACACGATAAAAATGCTCTAAGAAGCATTGAGCGGAAAATACTACGCAAAATCTATGGGCCAATAAGGGAGGAAGAAGGCTGGAGAATACGCTACAATGCCGAATTACAAGAGTTAATACAAGGCAGGGACATAGTAAAATTTGTGAAATCACAGCGAATACGATGGCTAGGACACTTGGAGAGAATGGCAGAGGATCGAATTCCAAAGAAAATGATGAAAGGTATGATCCATTCAGTTAGGCGAAAAGGGAGACCTAGAAGAAGATGGATCGACGAGGTAATAATGGATCTTACCAGTATGGGAGTCCGGGGGTGGAAAAGAGCAGCAAATAACCGAGAAGTGTGGAGGAAGATTGTTGAAGAAGCCAAGGCTCACCAAGGGCTGTAGAGCTACTGAAGAAGAAGAAGAAGAAGATATCTTCCAAGATTCGCTGCCATACGATATTACAGCCCGCACTGGATGTCCATGAGTAGGTATACTTCAATTACGAGGGGGGGTTGGAAAATAAGTTTCCCCTGTCGGCTGTGGGCAGGGTTGTGTGATATGGGCGAAACACGACACGGCAGGTGAACGCGCACATGCAAAACACCGATACACCACTAGGTAGAGGTCGACCGCGATCAAGCAGAGGGCGCTGTCGCAGTGCCTGCGCAAAGCGGAGGCCAGCCGCTCAGTCTTTTCCCGGAGCTATGGAGAGAAGGTGCGTTTTGGAGTCGTGGTCAAAGGCGGGAGTGAGAGCTATCCGCTATGAATGGGCACGTTGAGTATCACGCACAGAAATTCATAGCCGACTTGTCGAGGTGTATTGGTCAGGTGTGATGTCGAGGCAAATGGTGCGGAGAGGTGCCAGCAAATCAGTGATAGACGTCAGCAAGTGCAGGACATACCGAGTCCTGGACAGACGCGGCCACTACAGACGCAAATGTCAGGAAGATGGATGACATGGTTAAAGCGAACCGGTGTATCACCATCGGTGGAGTAGCGGCAGAACTTGGAATCGGACATGAGCGAGCTCACAAGATCATCCATGACATTCTTCGATACGGGAAGGTGTTAGCACGATGGGTGCCCTGCCAACTGACCCCTACACACATGGAACTACGCATGACGTTCAGGCCGGAAATGCTCGTGCGTTACCATGAATCTGGCAATGATCTTCTGTTTCGGATTGTGACGGGGGATGAAACGTGGGTCCACCATTTCACACCCGAATCGAAGGCCGCATCCATGGAGTGGAAACATCCGTCATCACCTGTCCGAAAGAAGTACAAAAGCACGCCGTCTGCAGGTAAAGTGCTACTCACCGGTTTCTGGGACGCCAGAGGAGTTTTGCTGCTGGACTTTCTGGAGGATGCAACCATCAATGTTGCGCGATACTGTGCCACTCTGTCAAAATTGAAAGAGATGATTCGGAAAAAGCGGCCTGGCCTTCTCAGATCTGGCGTTCTGCTGTTGGTTGACAATGCGAGAGCACACACGGCGACGGCAACGCAAGACCGTATTGCATCTCTTGGTTGCGAGCGCCTACACCATCCGACTTACAGTCCGAATCTCGCACCAAGTGACTTCCATCTGTTTCCTGCTTTGGCTCTGAGCACTATGGGACTTAACTTCTGAGGTCATCAGTTCCCTAGAACTTAGAACGACTTAAACCTAACTAACCTAAGGACATACACACATCTATGCCCGAGGTAGGCTTCGAACCTGCGACCGTAGTGGTCGCGCGGTACCAGACTGTAGCGCCTAGAACCGATCGGCCACCTCGGCCGTCTTTCCTGCTTTGAAGAAGACTCTCGGCGGAAGACGCTTTGGCAGCAATGCTGACGTCAAACAAGCCGTTCAACTCTTCTTCCATATGCAACGCCCTGATTTTTTCTTGGAAGGCTTTTTGAAGCTTATAAAGCGGTATGACAAATGTCTCAATGTACTTGGAAATTATGTAGAAAAATACAGATATGCCTTATCGTATCATTCTCTTTTTTTTCCTTTCACACACAGCACTGACCACAGTCGACAGGGGAAACTTATTTTCAACTCCCCCACGTACAACCAGCCGGTATTACTTAAGACGTCTTCGAGCCACTGCCATATATGGCAATGTATCCTCGTTAAGGTTACAGTGGGACACTGGGTTAAACACTTTCCGGAAATTTAGGGATCTGCCTGTTGTTCTTCATCCACGGTTCACAATAAATCATTTGAGAAAAGGGCAAGATGAGCTTCGCACGGGCGACGGTTTCTGATTTGTGGTAAGCGGGTCGAAGGCTTCCATCCAGTCACTCATTGATCAGTCTGGCCTGGCAACGGAAGACAGCAAAACGAAAGCTGAAATTTTACATTTAGAATTTGAGAAATCTTTCACGCAGGAGGATCGTACAAACATACCGCCGTTTGAGTCTCGTACAGATTCCCGTATGGAGGACATAGTGATAGACATCCCTGGGGTTGTGAAGCAGCTGAATGGGTTGAAAATAAATAAATCGCCCGGTCCTGATGGGATTCCAATTCGGTTTTACAGAGAGTACTCTACTGCATTGGCTCCTAACTTAGCTTGTATTTATCGCGAATCTCTTGTCCAACGTAAAGTCCCGAGCGACTGGAAAAAAGCGCAGGTGGCGCCTGTATATAAGAAGGGTAGAAGGACGGATCCTCAGAATTACAGACCAATATCCTTAACATCGGTTTATTGCAGGATTCTCAAACATATTCTCAGTTCAAATATAATGAATTTCCTTGAGACAGAGAAGTTGCTGACCATGCGTCAGCACGGCTTTAGAAAGCATCGCTCCTGCGAAACGCAACTTTTCACATGATATCTTGCGAACTATGGATGAAGGGTATCAGACGGATGCCATATTCCTTGACTTCCGGAAAGCGTTTGACTCGGTGCCCCACTGCAGACTCTTAACTAAGGTACGAGCATATGGGATTGGTTCCCAAGTACGTGATTGGCTCGAAGACTTGTTAAGTAATAGAACCCAGTACGCTGTCCTCGATGGTGAGTGTTCATCGGATGTGAGGGTATCATCTGGAGTGCCCCAGGGAAGTGTGGTAGGTCCGCTGTTGTTTTCTATCTACATAAATGGTCTTTTGGATAGGGTCGATAGCAATGTGCGGCTGTTTGCTGATGATGCTGTGGTGTCGTCGTTGAGTGACTGTAGGAGGTTACAAGATGACTTGGACAGGATTTGTGATTGGTGTAAAGAATGGCAGCTAACTCTAAATATAGATAAAAGTAAATTAGTGCAGATGTATAGGAAAAAGAAACCCGTAATGTTTGAATACTCCATTAGTAGTGTAGCGGTTGACACAGTCACGTCGATTAAGTCTTTGGGCGTAACATTGCCGAGCGTTATGAAGTGGGACAAGCATGTAATGGCAGTTGTGGGGAAGGCGGGATAGTCGTCTTCGGTTCAATGGTAGAATTTTGGGAAGATGTGGCTCATCTGTAAAGGAGACCGCTTATAAAACACCAATACGACCTATTCTTGAGTACTGCTCGAGCGTTTGGGATCCCTATCAGGTCGGATTGAGGGAGGACATAGAAGCAATTCAGAGGCGGGCTACTAGATTTGTTACTGGTAGGTTTGATCATCACGCGAGTGTTACGGAAATGCTTCAGGAACTCGGGTGGGAGTCTCTGGAGGAAAGGAAGCGTTCTTTTCGTGAATCACTACTGAGGAAATTTAGAGAAATTTTGAGGCTGACTGCAGGACAATTTTACAGCCGCCAACTTACATTTAGCGGAAAGACCACAAAAATAAGATAAGAGAGAATAGGGCTTGTACAGAGGCATCTACATCTACATGATTACTCTGCAATTCACATTTAAGTGCTTGGCAGAGGGTTCATCGAACCACAATGATACAATCTCTCTACCATTCCACTCCCGAACAGCGCGCGGGAAAAACGAACACCTAAACCTTTCTGTTCGAGCTCTGATTTCTCTTATTTTATTTTGATGATCATTCCTACCTATGTAGGTTCGGCTCAACAAAATATTTTCGCATTCGGAAGAGAAAGTTGGTGACTGAAATTTCGTAAATAGATAACGCCGCGACGAATAACGTCTTTGCTTTAATGACTTCCATCCCAACTCGCGTATCATATCTGCCACACTCTCTCCCCTATTACGTGATAATACAAAAGAAGCTGCCCTTTTTTGCACCCTTTCGATGTCTTCCGTCAAACCCACGTGGTAAGGATCCCACACCGCGCAGCAATATTGTAACAGAGGACGAACGAGTGTAGTGTAAGCTGTCTCTTTAGTGGACTTGTTGCATCTTCTAAGTGTCCTGCCAATGAAACGCAACCTTTGGCTCGCCTTCCCCACAATATTATCTGTGTGGTCCTTCCAACTGAAGTTGTTCGTAATTTTTACACCCAGGTACTTAGTTGAATTGACAGCCTTGAGAATTGTACTATTTATCGAGTAATCGAATTCCAACGGATTTCTTTTGGAACTCATGTGGACCACCTCACACTTTTCGTTATTTAGTGTCAACTGCCACCTGCCACACCATACAGCAATCTTTTCTAAATCGCTTTGCAACTGATACTGGTCTTCGGATGACCTTACTAGACGGTAAATTACAGCATCATCTGCGAACAACCTAAGAGAACTGCTCATATTGTCACCCAGGTCATTTATATAGATTACGAAGAGCAGAGGTCCCAGGACGCTTCCCTGGGGAAGTTTTACTCGATGTTTTGCCGTCTATTACTACGAACTGCGACCTTCCTGACAGGAAATCACGAATCCAGTCGCACAACTGAGACGATACCCCATAGGCCCCCAGCTTGATTAGAAGTCGCTTGTGAGGAACGGTGTCAAAAGCTTTCCGGAAATCTAGAAATACGGAATCAACTTGAGATCCCCTGTCGATAGTGGCCATTACTTCGTGCGAATAAAGAGCTAGCTGCGTTGCACAAGAACGATGTTTTCTGAAACCATGCTGATTACGTATCAATAGATCGTTCCCTTCGAGGTGATTCATAATGTTTGAATACAGTATAGGCAGTCATTTTTCCCTCGTTCTGTTTGTGAGTGGAACAGGGAGAGAAGATGCTAGTTGTGGTACGAGGTACCCTCCGCCACGCACCGCATGGTGGACTGCGGAGTATGTATGTAGATGTAGATGTAGAGGCTTTTCCTTTTCATGCCCCGGCCTCGCAGCTAGGTCCACGTGGCTCTGCAGCCATCCAGTGAGTGCGTGCTTGTGGGTAGCTGCCTGTCCCAGAAGAGTGAGCGCTGTCCTGTGCTGTGTGTGCAGAGGAGCGGCTGGTGGTGACGTGCTGCCAGGAGGGGCCGCGGCGGCCGGTGGCGGACTCCGCCGGCGCCCTCTTCTGCCACCTGCAGCTGGTCTGCCCGCTCTCCGCCGTCCCGCTGCAGCTGCGCCGCGACGCACGCTGGGCCGTCGCTTCTCTAGAGCGCCCGGTAAGTCCACTTGTCTGCAGTACGGCACTGCTGGCCTCTGAAACTGCGACTCCACGAAGGCGGCAAGCAACAAACATCAAACTGGCATGAAGTCTACTGCAGAGTCGAAATACGTTCACTGAATGCGAATAACTTGGCGTCAGCTGTATTATACGAGTGCTATCCACAAAGCACATTACGTTTTCGTTTGTGTCCGTTAGGGGCGGGGCTAGCGCGGCCATCTTGGTGTCATGGCATTCCGCCGCTCAGTCGGCATCCTGCCGTGCTAGTGAGAGTTTCGTGCTGTACTCCGTTGAGTTACTGTGACAGTTTGAAATGTCAGCGTTAATTGAAAATGCCGCGAAGTGTGAAGTGCGTGCTGTAATAAGGTTTCTGGCTGCAAAAAAACTGTACACCGATAGAAATCTATCGGCAGCTTTGTGAAGTGTATGGGGACAACATAATCACTGAAGGTGGAGTGCGTCAATGGGTCACAAAGTTTAAAAATGGCCGAACTAACGTTCACGACGAAGAGCGAAGTGGAAGACCCAGCATAGTGACTGTCGAACTTGTCGAAAAAGTCGATGCCGCGGTCCGTGAAAACCGTAATTTCACAATAGCGGCACTCTCTATGAGTTTTCCACAAATTTCACGAAGTTTGTTGCACGAAATCATTACCGAAAAACTTGGTTACCACAAGTTTTGTGCAAGATGGATACCAAAAATCTTGACAGAGATCCACAAAAATCAGCGAATGGCTGCAGCGTTAACGTTTTTGGACGCTTACGAGAAAGATGGCGACTCATTACTCGATCGCATCGTTACTGGTGACGAAACATGGGTTAAGCATGTGAACTGCGAGACAAAATTGCAGTCAATGCAGTGGGGGCACACAAATTCCCCCCAAAAACCCAAGAAATGCATGCAGACAATGTTGGCAAGAAAGGTGATGGCGACTGTATTCTGGGACAGAAAAGGTGTGATTTTTGTGGATTTCCTGGAAAGAGGCACTACAATAAACTCTCAAAGGTATTGCCAAACTCTGCACAACCTCAGAAGAGCAATACAAAACAAGCGCAGGGGAAAGTTCGACTCAAAGATCTTGCTGATTCACGACAACACCCGGGCCCACACGGCAAATGCCACTCGTGAAGTTCTCGAATCTTTTAAGTGGGAGTTGTTTCCTCATCCGCCGTACAGCGACTTCCACTTATTCCCAGCAATGAAGAAGTGGTTGGCTATGCAGCGTGTTGATGACGACGCACAGCTTCAAGAAGAGGTAACCACGTGGTTGAAGGCACAGGCGGCCGAATTTTACGACGAAGGAATTTCCAAGGTCGTCCATCGCTACGATAAGTGCCTTAATTTAAATGGCAACTATGTAGAAAAGTAGTATTTAAGTGTGGCTTTCATCTGTATATAATAAAAAATTTTCCAATACTTTATTTATTTTTACTTCCAAAACGTAATGTGCTTTGTGGATAACCCTCGTAGTCTGTCTGTAAACTCAAGAGCGAGCAGCGCTTTTGGTGGGGGAAGTGGCCTTTCCCGGAAGAACGCTGCCACCGGCCTACAGAGGCACCCAAAATCTGTTGCCCGTTATCGGTCTAGCTGTGTAGATCGGCGTGCAGCGATATATGTCGTTTCTGCTCGTGGGATCTTAGTTGCCAGTGTCAGTGAGTTAACTTTGTATACTTACTGATGTACTTCGATGTTCGGAAGTGATGGATAATCGTCTAGCATTGCAAGAAAATGTGCAGAATACGAAGAAGTGGAGGTATTTGCGGAGTAACGAGCGTTCGATCGTCTCTAATGTTATTACAGCGTGTGTTAAAGAGGCGGCCCAAAAAGAACTGTTGGCTTATATTACCAGTTCCAATTAAAGGGCTGCAATCTATGCAAACTTCAGCCTCACCCAAATAGGACACATAAGTAAGGAACGGAAAAATAAGCCGCGTGGTTTACTGGAATCGCCACGAAGGAAAACTAATAATTTTGGGAGGAAACCCATCGTTATAGACAGATTCAAAATCACGTAAGACCTTTGATGCTTATGGAACACTAAATCTGTATCTCGGTCACTATTCACTTGATTCTAAGACATATTGCTTAAAACACGTGCGCAATAGCTATTCTAAACACTGCTGAAATTTCCTTCGAAACATGTACACCGATTCTGGACTTCTAACCAAAAAGCTTGACATTCGAGGTGCGTTCATATATTGATTTTTATTTTTTGGTAAGAACTTTATTTGTTAATCTACAGCAATGTTATCTTCTTCAAAATATTGCCCAATACATACTATACCAGTGCTTTTTCCAATTCCCGAAACACTTTAGGAGCTATTTCTTCGGGATAGTTTATAGGTCTCTTAACTGTGTATTTTTAATCTCATTCATGCTTGTAAAACGGCTGTCCTTTAAGGCCTGCTTTGAAATGTTTATACCACTTGTCTGCCCTTGGTTTTCTCATAACAGGCTCACCAAAAGCAATATTTACCATTTCTAAAAATTTCATACACTTTATTCCATTCTTATAACAAAATTTAATACAGATTCTGTAATTTATTTTTATACAAAACAAATAATCGTTGATGCTACCAAAACACATGTAACCTTTTTGACAGCTGACAACAGAGTAAATACACAATATGCATAACATTGTAGACATACTTCTGAGGCATGTTTATAAAGACAGTGACAAAAAAGTAGTGCAAATCGGACTAATACAACATACAAAATTATAAATTTCTGCTTACTTTTTAAACACTCTTCGTGTTGCAAGAATTGTTAAGTTTCTGTGCAGTCCTTCAAAGAAAACTTCTACCTTATAGTAGAAACACAAATAAGAATAAGTCTTAAGTTTTACAGACTGATTGATTATATGGCTTTTGTTTTACGAATAGCAATAGAGGAACATACATTCACATGGACAGGCATTTGGTTCTATGTTTGTAGTAGAATCCTGACTTCTGTTCTTATGTTAATAATATTTACTCTATAATGTTGTGTTTCGGAAGAAGTTATCGTTTTTTGTATTCCTTATGCTCTTAATGCATTTGTCTAAAATTAAACGCAGCCGAGACGTATCTGTACACGCCGTCGCCACAACTTTAAGCGCACGCCGCTGCAGAGCCGGTACTACGTTGTGAAACAGCCTATAGAAGCGCCTCGTGACGTAGCTGGGTTGGCAGAGTGGGGACTCGCTCGCTCGCACTTCAGTTTACCGACAGACTATACGAGGGGCGTTAGAAAAGTCCGTGCAAAAATAAAAACTACTTACGTGTTTGGGGTAAACCTTTTTTATTTTTCGACATAGTCTCCTTTTAGACTTATACACTTCGTGCAACGCTGTTCTAATTTGTTGATCCCTTCCGAATAATAGGAATTGTCCAAGTCTGCAAAATACCTGTTAGCTGCTGCAATCATCTCCTCGTTTGACTAAAAGCTTTGTTCCGCCACCCATTTCTTCAAATTGGGGGACAAATAGTAGTCCGAGGGAGCCAAGTCCGGAGAATAATGGGGATGTGAAACGGGTTGGAGTCCTATTTCCATTAATTTTGCAACCAAAGCTGCTGAGGTGTGTGCTGGTGCATTGTCGTGATGGAAAAGTACTTTTTTGCTGTCCAATCGCCGACGTTTTTCTTCCAGCTCGGTTTTCAAACGGTCCAATAACGATGAATAATATTCACCTGTAATACTTTTCCCTTTCCCAGACAGTCAATGAGGATTATCCCTAGTGAATTCCAAAAGACAGTCGCCACAACCTTTCCGGCCGAAGGAGTGGTCTTCGCCTTTTTTGGTGCAGTTTTCCCCTTGGTAAACCATTGTTTAGATTGTTGTTTGGTCTCAGGAGTATTTTAATGTATCTATGTTTCATCCACACGGCCTTGCGCAGTGGATACATCGGTTCGCGTGAGATCACCGAAGTTAAGCGCTGTTGGGCGTGGCCGGCACTTGGATGGCTGACCATCCAGCCGCCATACGCTGTTGCCATTTTTCGGGGTGCACACAGCGTCGTGATGCCAATTGAGGAGCTACTCGACCGAATGGTAGCGGCTTCGGTCAAGAATACCGTCATAACGACCGGGAGAGCGGTGTGCTGACCCCACGACCCTCCTATCCGCATCCTCCCCTGAGGATGACTCGGCGGTCGGTTGGTCCCGGTAGGCCACTCATGGCCTGAAGACAGAGTGACGAAACGACGCTTAAAGTCCTGCGGATTCTTCCTGAGCAGGTAAATCATCCTTGTAGCACTTCACACGATTCCGTTTTTGGTCCAGCGTGAGCAATCGCGGAACCCATCTTGCGGATAGCTTTCTCATGTCCAAACGTTTACGCAAAATATTATGTATCTGTTCATTTGAGATGATCACAGCACTAGCAATCTCATGCATCGTAACTTTTCCGTCATCCATCACCATATCATGGATTTTATCAATGATTTCTGGAGTCGTAACCTCCACAGGGCGTCCAGAACTTCAGCATCACTTGTGCCCATATGGCCACTACGAAAATTTTGAAAAAAAACTTATAAACTGTTCTATTCGAAGGTGCAGAGTCACCGTAGTGTTTATCAAGCTTCTCTTTAGTCTCCTGAGGCGTTTTGCCTTTCATAAAGTAATGTTTAATCACCACACGAAATTCTTTTTCGTCCATTTTTTTGACATCACTCGACTTCTTTGATTCACACGAATGCCAAACACGAAGAAATAGACCAATATGGCTGAAACTTGGTGTGCTTTCTTTCCAAAGATTGAAAGGTCTCTGTTGGATTCCTTTCATGTTTAATTTCTCAAATTTGTTGTCTTTTATGGAATAAATTCCTCTTCTAAATTTACTGTGGCGTTTCTGACTATCTGGGAGGAGACTGAGTAGTGGAACGTGTTACTTTTACACGTAAACAAGAACGATCTGTCACACTACTACACTTTAAAGCACAGTTTATATGTAATTCTTGTATGTAATTCATGTCACACAGTCTCATACGGAACCTACATCCGGTTTCTTTTATATACTGTGTATGATAAGATACTGTCATCCCCCTTCCCTTCTGTGTGAGAGGATGAATGATCAAATGTGTTTGTAGTTGCATGCTTGAGGGTAGCAGACAAGGCTGTCTGCTAGAGAACAGTAGGACCAACGTCGGAACAGGTAGCTACGGTTCCTAAAAGCAGAGAGGTTTCTATTCTTAGTATGGTCCGGTCCGTCCCTTGTCATGTTGGTATAGGAAGCTGCCCCTCTGGCCCCTTCCGTTTGGTCTTTGTGAGCCACTCTCGGGAAGCACGCTGGGTAGTAGGCAGTAGGCAGTTGGAGAGTTGCAGTCCAGTAGTGGCAGTTGCAGTCTGGCGGTAGGCAGTGGCAGTCTGGCGGTAGCGAGCGTCTGAAATGGTAAGATCTCCGGCTAAGCGCGTGTCTGCTAAGTCCGTAGGACAATGGATTTGTTAAGTTCAGCCTAACTGAGAATTTAATCACTTTTATTTCGGGTTAGCTTTAAAATATCTAATGCTATCTTAAATTGCAGCGGAGTGTAATTCTCGTGTCCAGTTCAGATTATTTTGCGGTAGTTGCTTTGTCATTACTTTATGAGTAAAGTGGAACCACGTGTTGGTCAGTAACTCTAACTAAGATCAATCTTAAATGCGAATGCTTGTGTGATTATAACGTCTCGTCCTGATAATATTTTCTATATAGCAACTTTTCATTATGTTCAACCCACGTGGGGTGTACTTTGCGAGACCAGGACCACGTGCTTATATAACTGTTTGACCCATCAGGTTAACAGTAAGACGTTAGTAATCAGTTCGAGGTTTTTCTTTTGTAATTTGCTTTTCGATCTAATTTATTTTTATTATCTAAATTATTGTGGAGTTATACGCTTTCTGTAAACCAAGTTGACCACGTGAAGCATGTGGTGTAATCATCAAAGCAGCCCTCAGCTATTCTTTTCGCGAAGATTTCACAAAGAGTTAATATGAATTTAGTATACCAGTGTGTGGTAATTACATGACGGACAGGATTGTGCTTCGAATGTAATTTCTTTGACTGAAAATTTGAATCTGTTGGTTGTGGTTAACTTTCTCTTGCATGTGTTTCAATGTTCTTTGTGTGTTGTTTTATGAATCCAGTGTTGTATCCAGTCTCCCAATCTTGGCTCCATATTTTATGTGTTCCGTAAGATTCCAATCTCACATTTTCACAATCGTAAATAAGGCACCAGCTCAGTTATAACTCACGTATAATATGCTGAAATTTCAATGAACAATCTTAAAATAAATTTGCAAATATAAACTGATTTCTTTCTTTTTATTCAAATTCTCCTTTTTATATATAGATATATTACCGGTTGTTGTATGACTGTAAAAGATTATAATCAATGTTAGTCTGATTGGTAATGTGGTAAACAAATGGCTCTGAGCACTATGGGACTCAACTGCTGAGATCATTAGTCCCCTAGAACTTAGAACTAGTTAAACCTAACTAACCTAAGGACATCATAGTCGTGAAACAGTTACTTAGTAATGCAAGATTAACTTCCCCAGACAGGTCACGGCTTGTAACCCGCTTTTATTCTACTATTAGCACCCGATTTCAGCATAGCAAATTCCTGTAGAAATATTACAAGATGCTACTAACTAAACATGACCTCGATATGCGCCGCTGGTGCCATCTTTCGGACTTTGCACGGACTTTTCAAACACGCCTCGTAGGTACAGGTGTTGTACCTGTTGGTGATGTACGAAAATTTGTGACGGACCGGGACTCGAACCCAGACTTCCCATTTACCGCTAGCGGTTGCCTTACCGTTAGGCTATCCGCGCACGCCTCCAGACCGATCCAAATTTGCATACGTCACACTGTCTACATCTCTATACCATCATCTCTTATCTTCATCACTGAATGCTCGCATCTTAACTCTGTATTCCAGCATTAGTGAGAATAAGACTATGGGGAGTCAAGATCTACGACCTAATTCAGCGAATTTATTTCCATCTAATTTCGAATGGGTGCTCATCATCATTAATGTAAATGTGTACTAGAGGGGTTGGAAAAAATATGGAAACACCGCGAGAAATGCATGCTTGAATGTTGAAATGTGTGTGAATTCTCAAGGGACTAAACTGTTTGGTCATCGGTCCCTGGACTTACACACTACTTAAACTAACTTAACTAAGAACAACACACACACCTATGCCCGAGGGAGTACTCGAACCTTCAGCGGGAGGCGCATGCATGAACATAAATCATATGTCAGCCAAGCTTGCGGGTTGTACTGTTGTGTTTGACCACGAACGGCACCTGTGCAATGCGCTCAGCACATGGCAGGTGCCAGTCGCGGTCAGAACAGTGATCTATATAGTTGAGAGTGAATTATAACGGAGCTACGTGAATTCGTATGTCGGCTATTTGTTGGTGCTCTTATGGTGGGTGCATCCGTAACCAAGGTAACCGAAGTGTTTGAAGTTCCAAGAGGAGCTGTGTCGAACATTTATACCGCATACAGGGAGAGGGGAAGAATATCATCCCCCAAGTTAAAACGCGGACGAAATGATCGTATTGGGGGCGGCCGGTGTGGCCGAGCGGTCCTAGGCGCTTCAGCCTGGAACCGCCCGTCCGTGCGGTCGCAGCTTCGAATCCTGCCGCATGGATGTGTGTGACGTCCTTAGGTTAGTTAGATTTAAGTAGTTCTAAGTTCTAGGGGACTGATTATCTCAGCTGTTAGTCCCATAGTGCTAAGAGCCATTTGAACCATTCTGATCGTGATGGACGACTATTGACGAGGACTGTGACGAAAAATAAGAGGAAGACAGGTGCAAAAGTACCTGCAGAACTGAATGTCGCACTTGAGAACACTGTCAGCAACAAAACAACGCGAAGGGAGCTCCATAAACAGAGAATGACAGGACGAGCTGGAATTTCCAAAACCACTCATCAGTGATGCGAATGCTCGCAACAGAAAACGTGGTGCCTAGGCTATAAAACCTGCACTATGGAGCTTTGGATGAATGTCATTTGGTCGGATGAGTCTCGTTTCACACTGTTTCCAACTATTTGGCCGCTGCTACTTCCGAAGACGGAAGACGGCCACAGCGTGGTATTCCATGGGCCTCATGGTTACTCTGCAAGGTCGCTTTACTGCCACTGATTATATGACCATTTTGGCTCATCACGTCCATCCCACGGCATTACATCCGTTCCAAATGCTAATGTTGTGTTCCAAGACGATAGGACCCTGTTCACACGGCTTGCATCGTCCACGACTGGTTTGGTGAGCAGGATTGTCGCAACTCCTCTGGTCACCACAATTACGATATCTTAATATTGTTGAGGGCAACGGCCTTGCCGCAGTGGATACACCGGTTCCCGTGAGATCACCGAAGTTAAGCGCTGTTGGGCGTGGCCGGCACTTGGATGGGTGACCATCCAGCCGCCATGCGCTGCTGCCATTTTTTGGGGTGCACTCAGCCTCGTGATGCCAATGGAGGAGCTACTCGACCGAATAGTAGCGGCTTCGGTCAAGAATACCATCATAACGACCAGGAGAGCGGTGTGCTGACCCCACGCCCCCCCCTATCCGCATCCTCCTCTGTGGATGACATGGCGGTCGGATGGTCCCAGTAGACCACCCGTGGCCTGAATACGGAGTGCTTAATATTACTGAGCCTTCACGGTCTGCTTTGGAGAAAAAGTTGCGTGATCGCTAACCACTTCATCAACATTACATGAAGTTACCACTATTTTGCGGTAAGAATGGTATTCGATTCCCTTGAAAACCATATAGGACCTGTATTTATCCATTCCGAGATGACTGTAAGCTATTTTGAATGACAACTTTTTCCCTACACCGTATTAAGCGTGGTAATATGTTGTGGTGATTCCATATCCTTGTCGACCCCCTGTATCTCGTCCTTAAGTTTTACAAAGCTGTATATTACCTTCGTTTTGATGATAGTTTTGGACTTTGTAGATAAGAATTTCGTTCACTAGACGAAACCAAAGATCCACTGAAAGGGCATTGGTTTGAGTAAATTATTTCAGGCAGCCGTCCGACCGTTTCCTTCTTTAATCTGACGTCGTATTGCTTCTATCAGCCACGTATTGTATTTTGATGATAAAGTCTTCTCGGGTTGACAGTCGTGTCAATGTGTTGCTCTCCAGCAACGTTTCAGCAAGTTTCTTACTTGCCATCTTCAGGCGAAGCGTCGGGTTCACGTCTCGTCCCGATCTTTATAGCCGCTGGACCACGGGCTTCTCTGCATCCTCGGCGCCGCCACGCCGATTCCGCTCGCTTCTGATTGGCCCGACCGGCGCCGAGGGTGAAGAGAAGCCCGTGGTCCAGCGGCTATAAAAATCCGGACGAGACGTGAAACCGACACTTCGCCTGAAGATGGCAAATAAGAAACTTGCTGAAACGTTGCTGGAGAACAACACATTGACTCGGCTGTCAACCCGAGAAGATTTTATCATCAAGATTTGCCGAGAAAGCCTGCATTCTCATATGACATTGTATTTCATTTTCAGTGACCTACAATGTGACGAGACGTGTTAGAAGCAAAAAAAGCCTCCTCCTGCCCGGAAACGCATTGGTTTATGAGAGTCTTTCCTCCAATGCATATGAGGCGTACCACTTGAGAAACAGGGAAGCCAAAAACAAGTTAAGTGGTTTACTTAAGTTAGGGACTCTTCAAGAACCACAAAGAAATACTGCGTCATCGTGACACTTTGCAGACTGAAGCGTTGCTGGGCGATATGGAAACACTTGGCCTGCATTATACACCAGTATGAGACTTCCCTGTATGAGATTTTCCTGGTCAGGACTCCGCGTCCGAGGTCGGTAACGCACGCTTGTGTCGTGCTGCTTGATTCGGGGGTAGCCGGATCGAATCTTGGTGGTAGAAGAAATTCTTATCTCCAGTATTTAATCGGTAAGGGGAAGAGAACAGGTGCTGTAGACTAGGACTAGAATATGTAAAACAGGTTATAGCGAACGTTTGATATTGTATTGTATTGTATTGTATGTTAACCGCGGACCTAGAAACGACGGAGAGGCTCCGTCCCCGCCGCAGCCGCAGTGGTCCACAACCCCACGACGACTACAGCAGCCCACTTCAAACCTCCGCCGCCCCACACCGAACCCAGAGTTATTGTGCGGTTCGGCCCCCGGTGGGCCCCCCAGGGACCGTCTCACACCAGACGAGTGTAACCCTATGTTTGCGTGGTAGAGTAATGGTGGTGTACGCGTAGCCGGCCGGAGTGGCCGTGCGGTTCTAGGCGCTACAGTCTGGAGCCGAACAACCGCTACGGTCGCAGGTTCGAATCCTGCCTCGGGCATGGATGTGTGTGATGTCCTTAGGTTAGTTAGGTTTAATTAGTTCTAAGTTCTAGGCGACTGATGACCTCAGAAGTTACGTCGCATAGTGCTCAGAGCCATTTGAACCATTTTTGTGTACGCGTACGTGGAGAACTTGTTTGCGCAGCAATCGCCGACATAGTGTAACTGAGGCGGAATAAGGGAACCAGCCCGCATTCGCCGAGGCAGATGGAAAACCGCCTAAAAACCATCCACAGACTGGCCGGTTCACCGGACCTCGACACAAATCCCCCGGGCGGATTGGTGCCGGGGACCAAGCGCTCCTTCCCGCCCGGAAAGCCGTGCGTTAGACCGCATGGCCAACCGGGCGGGCTACAACGTTGGATATAATAGTCTCGTAGAGATGAAGAGATGAGCGTACGACAGAAAACCATTGAGGACAGCATAATCCGTCGAAAGACTGACGAAGTAATTTTACTGGCAAACAAGGAGAGATGCTGTCGTGAAGTTCCTGATTATCAGGCTTTGCGCCAATGTCCTGGATTAAATTCAAACCTATCCGCAGTGTCTCATGGCATGAGTGCATGCGACACTGTTAACGGTGATCGGCCCGGCGAATGAGGACATCAAAACGCGGTGGCGTCCTTCGTGCTATTCCAGATGAGTGGACGGTGTGCTTGTACCGGGTTTGGCCTTCTCCGTTTTCTCATTATCACACAACAAAAATGCGACAGTACATCACACACACACACGCACACACACACACACACACACACACACACACACACACACACGAACGCACGCACCCACATTACAGTGACCAACACGACACAGTAACACTTCAGACGCCTGAAAAGCTAGTGATGTCAATTAGCAAAAGGCATGCAACAGTCCGTGAGACACATGAGTTCTTTCATTCATGAGACTTCCCAGTATTATATGAATACATGGTGTCTGTTTTTTCGGACATGGATGCACATTTACGTTCGACCTCCAGTGGGCATCTTGTAGTAGCAAGCATGGAGGACACGGACGGAGACTGTGGATAGGTGGAGCTAGGTGGCAGTGTGGGTCCGTCAGGGAGTGTGCCGAGATTGTCTGCGCATTTGCGATAAATATTTTGTCCGGGTGAGGCTGCGGTTAACGCAACTGCCTAGTAAGCAGGAGTCCTGGGTTCAGGAACCCGGTCCAGTCTGGGACACATTTTTACTCGTCGCCGCTGATTCCACATTAAGTCCCGATGCAGCTGACATAATTAATTCCTTCCCTTGCACTTCATTTCTCCACCCTCCAGCTTCAATTTACTTCTCAGTATGTCTACAAGGCGCCTACAGTCGTGGACTTAATGATTTTGTTTGGCATTATGGGCATATGATGCACAATATACGAGCTGTGTAGGTTAGGACAGAGCGCTGAACAGCTCTGGATGGGATTACGTGGGGCCCCGTTATTGAAAACCGGAGAGAGTTGGTATGGGAGATTAATATCTCCGCGAACGTCATTTTACAACTGTCGAGAAATTGCAGGATGGAGGAGACATTCTGCAACATTGCAGGTAACTTTGAGGATACGCTGTAACCCAACAAGCACGTACCACGTGGTTCAGACGTCAGACTGTCTATCTTTTGTTTCAAAAGCAGAAATAAGCCAGCTTCAGAAAGAAATTAGTACAAAAGGTTTGACGACAAATTAACGTGAGTATTGGCAGTGGAATAATAATTTCCATTACCGACTTTGTTTGAACTATGCACCTTAACGTGGACGCTAACTGCCACATGTGGTTGCGCAGAAAGGAAAATGGTATTAAGCTGAACGAAAAATCTGAATTAAAAAAAACGTAAAGTTATGTTAGCATAGATGCGAAGTAGAACGTCACATTTTCAGGTCTGTTTGTGTTCATCGGGGCTAGTGTACCACATATGAATGTAAAATGTGACTAGGGGAAAGCCGGCCGGAGTGGCGGAGCGGTTCTAGGCGCTACAGTCTAGAACCGCGCGACCCCTACGTTAGCAGGTTCGAATCCTGCCTCGGGCATAGATGTGTGTGATGTCCTTAGGTTAGTATGGTTTAAGTAGTTCTAAGTTCTAGGGGACTGATGACCTCAGAAGTTAAGTCCCATAGTGCTCAGAGCCATTTGAACAATTTTTTTTTTTTTTTGACTAGGGGAAAAATGTATGTATAGCGAGGACAGCTTTTCCTTGTGCTCTGCCGAAAGAAGGGATGGATCTATTCCTGTGTTCATAGCAAATGCAAAATGGAATTTAAGTGTTAGTCTTCTTCCTGGAAAAGCCATACGAAAGGCTCAACCTTACATACGTGTACAATCTGTTCATAATGCGCTTTGATTAATTTTCAAATGCGCCATTCCCCTTCCATTCACGCAATTCGCGTGATCGATCAAGGGAAAAATACATCGAATGGCCAAACGCCATGAGGAGCCACAGGATGTGATGTCGGTGGTCGGCTGCTGAAACCTGTGCGATTCATTTGTCTCCGTACCATCCTGGTAGAAATGGGTTCCTGACGGCCCATATTCGAACCAACGGCCGTCTGGCTCACAGCAGATCCTCGATCGCATCACAGAGACGATGTGACGTCCGTTCTTCAAACACTTGTGCTTGCCCTGTGCGACGATTTACGCGTGCGGAAATAGTGCCTCTGCGATATGGAAGACCTATCCTAGACAATGTTGGCCTCGGAAATCAAATTCTTGTGTGATCTCCGATACATTTGCGTCTTGCCGCGATGAAAGTCGATTAATTCGTAACGAGCTGATATGTGCACTACGCAGTTGTCTGCAATAGGCTGATCAAATGGTTCAAATGGCTCTGAGCACTATGGGGCTTAACTTCTGAGGTCATCATTCCCCTAGAACTTAGAACTACTTAAACCTAACTAACCTAAGGACATCACACATATCCATGACCGAGGCAGGATTCGAACCTGCGACCGTAGCGGTCACGCGGTTCCAGACTGAAGCGCCTAGAACCGCTCGGCCACTGCGGCCGGCAATAGGCTGATCAGATTTGCGTCCTACAAGGCACAACATAAAATGGGACAACGCTTCTAGGGACTCTTGCCAAACAGGTTATGAATCTGGCAGCACTGTAACTGTACCGAGCGAGGTGGCGCAGTGGTTAGACACTGGACTCGCATTCGGGAGGACGACGGTTCAATCCCGCGTCCGGCCATCCAGATTTAGGTTTTCCGTGATTTCCCTAAATCACTCCAGGTAAATGCCGGGATGGTTCCTCTGAAAGGGCACGGCCGACTTCCTTCCCCATCCTTCCCTAATCCGATGAGACCGATGACCACGCTGTCTGGTCTCCTTCCCCAAACCAACCAACCAACCAGCACTGTAACTCTTGCAGTTAATTGTATTCTTTTGAATCTGTATCCACACCGTTGCAAACTTTCAAAATTGTTGTTTCTGATGGATCAAAGTAAAATATTTATTTTGAAACAAGTCAGTGAAAAACGTTGGGTCGTGTAAAGAATCATTCGAATAACCAGTATTTTGGAGCAAAGACGTGACAGTCTCTGGGACACATGTCTCCCGTCGCACCGTGTCTCGTCTTTATGCTCTCAGACTCACCAGCTGCTTTCCCTTATGACGAAGTTACTTCATGGCTCAACAAACGTTTTTCTTAACTAACGTTAATGGACGCAGCATAGAAAGCTAGTGCCCTGCTCACATTTGTGTCGCAGTATAGCTTATAGATTATTTTTGAAAAATAAACCGCGAACAACTATCATACGACCGTTTAATAATATTACCAGTGTCAAAAAATGGTTCAAATGGCTCTGAGCACTATGGGACTCAACTGCTGAGGTCATTAGTCCCCTAGAACTTAGAACTAGTTAAACCTAACTAACCTAAGGACATCACAAACATCCATGCCCGAGGCAGGATTCGAACCTGCGACCGTAGCGGTCTCGCGGTTCCAGACTGCAGCGCCTTTAACCGCACGGCCACTTCGGCCGGCAGTGTCACATTAGAGTTGTTTCTTCAGGCACATTTAAATAAAGACGAATAGCACATTGAGAAATTAAAAAATAACAATCTTTTTTAGAAACGGGAAGAGTCTAGAGAGAAGACAGTATAACTTGATATACAAAATACGTAACTGACAAAATCAATTTTAAACACAGTAATCAACATACTTATTTTCAGACCATTTACAGGAAGAAGTTGAATGCACTGGGCGTCCCATTATTCCCACTCAGGTTATAACGAATTCGAAAATCAAAATTTAAAACAGGAAGAATGAATAAGGCAGCCATAAAAGAAGATCATCCCTAAAAGAACAATAATAAAGTTGTAAAACTAGGGAAAGAGACTTAAATATGAAGTAATATATTAAACAGTAGTCGTGATGAAAAGATAGCCGTCTTCTTCATTCCGTCTGTTTTAAATTTTGACGTTCGTCACTATTCCGAGGAATTTATTATAACCAGACTGAGAGTGATGGGACGTCCAATGGGTTCAACTGCTTCCAGTAAATGATCTGAAAATAAGTAATCTGTTTAAATTTGCTTTTGTCAGTTACGTAATTTGTATATCATTTTATACTATCTTCTCCCTAGACTCTTGCCATTTCAAATATATAAAATGGTAACCAGAATGGTTGGTTAACTGTTGTGTTTGCTCGATGTGGAGGCATAAGTGAGTATATGCATACATTATTTTTTATTTAGACGTACCTGAAAATGTGAATCTAATGTGAAACAGCTAGTACTGTTTAAGGATCACGCAACAGCTGTTTGCGGTTTATTTTTAAAGAATGCGTGCCTTCATCTGCAGATTCCCATATTACTATAAAGTTTGCTGTTATCGATTATTCTCGTTGTTGATTCATCTTTCGATGTTCTGGGAAACGATAAAAGCCTGTCAATATTGCGGAAAGGTGTGGGCTCCAAAATCCTTGTTTTCAGTAACTGATTCTTAGGACACATGCGCCACTGCATGCAGTTCAAAGAGGTACCGTGGCGGTGCTGATTTCTTTCAGCACGAGATCGTGCAACGAATTCGCGCGCCTTTTTTGAGGTGAGTGAGGACCTCGGTTCCATCTGCTGGATGATGTCATCTGATCGCATAAGGCTGGGCAGTGAACGAGTTCCACCGCCATGAGAACATAAGACATTTAGACTGTCGGACCTAAGCCTTGACACTGCCACCAAGGACCACTGCTGACGTCAGGGCGTTTGTCAAACAATGGAAGATATTACTACAAAATATGTAGGAGGGTCAGACCTGCAGCATGCGGAACCACTGTGCATACAGTATTGTATTGTAAGGGCATCAGAATACGCTGCGATGTACTGTGTTGGTTTACGGGACAGATATCTCACCTAGTAAATAATTACATAAAACACATGGTAGAGTTTCCAGTATTCCTTGTATCTGCAGTATCGTCCCACGTGTCACAAGGCTGTCAGGACAGTGAAATCTGATCCACCAGCCAACAGACCCCGCCACAGAACTCTGGCGAAGTATGTTAGTTCGGGGATGTTCGGAGGAACTCGCTACGGGTCACGACACGCCCTATACGATATGGGAGAAACTGAGTAGGGTGAGGTCTGCAGTACCACGGTGCAAGCGAAAACAGAAGCGGTGGTGACACCTCCGTGGAGAGGCGCTCTTTGGGTAACCTGGACCGCAACATGCAAGCATGGCCTTCTCTTGCCAGAAGAAAACTACACGAATCTTTGACTATTACCGATGTACTATTTTGTTATTGACACTAAAGCTGCAATGTTTTTGTTTGTAGCCTGTATAAATGTGTAAAGAAGCAATGTATACAGGGCGAGGCAGCTAAGTCATAACACCCCTTGTATCTCCCCAACCGTAATAAATACAAAGATGCCGTTTGGACAGTGAATTGCAGGGACACGGGTACTTGAATACATCACTTTTTATTTTTGTGCTATTTTTTATAACAGAGATATGAGGCAATCTTTGGTTTTTTTAAATGAAACCCCATGTTAAATTTTAGCGTAAGATGATGGGCTTAAAAAGACGGTTTCAAATATGTGTATATCATAATATTTAGGCATAAAATTTTTGAGACACAGACATGTTCTCGTATCGTCATTGTCCTTCGAAGCGACGTCGTCCAATGCGACCTTTCCTTGTTGTGTAGGCCGGCCGGAGTGGCTGGGCGGTTCTAGGCGCTACAGTCCAGAACCGCGCGACGGCTACGGTCGCAGGTTCAAATCCTGCCTCGGGAATGGATGTGTGTGATGTCCTTAGGTTAGTTAGGTTTAAGTAGTTCTAAGTTCTAGGGGACTGACGACCTCAGAAGTTAAGTCCCATAGTGCTCAGAGCCATTTGAACCATTTTGTTGTGTAGCGTACATGGTAAACGTCGCGAGTCCGTACTTACACAGACACGCCCATTTACCCGAGAATAGTAATATATACTGCGATATTTTGCGCAAAAATTAACTGATGATGTCGCGCAAATGTTATTCAGTTATTTGAAAACTCTGATTCCAAAATAGTAGACAACATACAGTATTAAAATACTACAAGATGTTAATACATTTTAAGTAACAGAAATACAAATGTTAATGAGGAGGCCCTTATTGGTCACAATTATTTCGTACGTATTTGTTTTTTATTTGAAAATATTTTCTATTGATCACAATACGAAGCAAATACACACAAAGGTGCAAAATACATACTGTACATGATACAAAACTTTACTGAAGCATGCGCTCAAAATGCTTCCCCTCTGCTGCAATGCACATTTGTAGTCGCCGCTCAAATGGTTTGTGAACGGCTGCGAGGGTGCCACGTGAGATATCAGCGCACGCTTCGACCATACGTTGCTTCATATCGTCTGGCGTAGTTGGTATTTCAGCATACACTTTATGTCTGATTGCTCCCCACAGAAAAAAATCAAGAGGGTTCAAATCAGGAGACCGGGCTGGCCACTTCTCTTCAGCACGTCGTCCTATCCAACAATCCGGGAACTTTTCATTTAACAGCTCTGTAGCCACACGGGAAGAGTGAACAGGACATCCCGTCATGTTGGAACCACATGCACTGACGCGTAGTTAATGGTACCTCTTCCAGCAAAATGGGCAGAACGTTTCGCAGGAACTGTGCATAGTTATTGCCATTTAGTATACCCGCAATGACGTACGGCCCCACAATGACATTTCCGGCGATGCCGCACCACACGTTAACACTCCACGGTTGCTGAAGCTGTACCTGTCGAAGCCAATGAGGGTTCTGTATTGACCAGTAATGCATATTATGCAAATTCACATTACCGTGGTTGGTGAAAGTCGCTTCATCAATAAAAAGCACCAATTGAAAAAACGTTGGATCATCTTGTAGGTGCTGCAGAGCAAACCGGTAAAATTCCCGGCGCCGTTCGAAATCCACACCGGAGAGTGCTTGATGTAATGAGAGGTGAAACGGGTGAAATCTATGTCGGTACTATATGCGTAGAACACTTCTCTGACTTATATCACATTCCGAGGCGATACGTCGGGATGAAACAGTAGGGTCGTTTGCGCCAACGCTAGAACGCCCTCTTCATGTACCTCGCCAATTGCAGTTTTCTGCCTTGTCCTCTTTATTGCGTTCCATGATCCCAATTCAAGTAGTTTCTTGCCAGTACGTTCAAGAAGCTGGCGCGTAGGACGCTAACGATCAAGATACAGCCCTCCATACCGCTTTATTGCTCTAACAGCATTTCTTCTGCTTTCACCACACACTCGAAGCATATCTAAATTTTCTTCGTTGGTGCACATGTCTGCTCCAAGAACCTGTGATGGAAATGCGATGTCTCATTATCCCAGCAGTAAATTTATACCCTTCTCTTCAGCTACCTCGTGCGTCACCTTGCGGCATTAAGGAGAAGCAGGAAAACAACGCCTTCCCTGTTAAGTTCCTCAGTGGTCAACAGGAAAGGTCGCATTGGACAACGCCGCTTCGAAGGACGAATGCGATACGGGAACATATCTGTGGCTCGAAAACTGTTCTCCTAAATATTATGATATATACATATTTGAAACCGTCTTTTGAAGCCCATAATGTTACGCTAAAATTTAACATAGGGTTCCATTAAAAAAAAACCAAAGATGGCCTCATATCTCTGTAATAAAAAATAGCACAAACATGAAATGTGATGCATTCAAGTAGCCCCTGTCCCTGCAATTCGCTGTCCTGACGGCATCTTTGTATCTATTACGGTTGGGGGAATACAAGGGGTGTTATGACTTAGCTGCCTCACTCTGTATATTTTTCTAAGCTGAGCGAGATGATTATCACACTGGATTCACTTCCGAGAGGAACTATGTTGATATCCCATCCAGCCACCAAATCAGGGTTTTCAACGGTTTCCGAAGATCAGTTTTGACGTATGTTGAGATGTTTGCTTTGGGAAGGGTGCAGCCGATTTCTTTCGTGACATCTGTCCTAGTCGCGTTTGACTCGTCTCTAGTGATCTCCTCGTCAACAGGACGTAAAACCACTTCCTTCAGTTATTTAATTTTGGTAGATGACGTCCATGTGACACGAATTAAAGAAAGTTAAGCTGGATGACACACTTGATTGGGAGACTTAGACTCGTAGGTCCAGTCGGCTAATCTAAAACGTCTTATTTCTTCCTCCGCACACAATAGTTGCAGTCCTAGTGAAGTGTTGGAGATGGGTCTTAAATGTATTTGTTGAATACAGATGATTGTAATTCGTGTTAGAATAATATGGTATCGTTTTCTCTGTAATTCATTGTTATTAATTTAAGTTGCCTAATTTTTATAAAACTCTTTGCTGAAACAATACACGTTTATAATACCGAATTATTTATGTTACTATAAGATGAAAATTATAAAACGTACGACCTGTTTTACAAATACTAGGTGACAGGCCTTTGTCTATACAGTAATGTAAATGAGAAATGTCGTGTTCGTGTTGTATGGTGACGAGAGAAAGGAGAGGATAAGACCAGCTGCCTACGTCTCTTTAATGATACCAAGGGAACCACTGTGCTTAACGTTCCCATCTGAGGAGCAGATCGCCGTCAATTGCGTCACAAACTCTCACTTCACAAGATATTGCAATGATATTTGGCATTTAAGGCAGTTTAATGTTGCAAAGACTGGTAATCAGGAACTTCAGCCACCAATTCTGCCTCCCTTGTCGGAGAAACGCATTTTTTGTCATCTACCTTTCTAGTAATTTAAAAACGTCCCCCATCTCTATGTAACTACTACACTCAACATCCTCTATAATCTATTTTGCATATTCTAGTATTCGTAAATGTCTGGCATTTTCTCTTGCATTGCTCCTTCCAGCACAAGGGTTTCTATTCCCGGATGAAGAAGCAGAAATCTTACTGCCCGGTACTTTCTTTAGTAACAGTCTTCAACATAATTCTTTCCTGCCCTATTCTTTTTAGTAGTTCTTCATTTAATTACTTCATGGCTCACTTAACTTTTAACATTCATCAGTAGTTCGATGGTCTATAGCTTGTTGAACGTTCATCGATGGTTCGATGGTCAATAGCTAGACATCTCAAATGATTCCAGTTTCTTCTTCTCTGCATTTCTGATAGTCGACATTTCACTTCGTTACAATAGTGTGTTACAGACATTTTTTCTTTGAAATTCTGGTTGTGATTATTTTCATGACCTGCCTTATTTGGCTACCTTTGAGTTGAGCGCCAGCTAACAAGCGTGTGTCAGTGACTTCGGTTGCGGGGACAAGTATAACTGCAACTGATTAGTCATCATGTTAGGCCCGTACGTCATTTGTTTTTTCCTACCATAGCATAGCCAACGTTCATTCGTACGTCTTCAGCTCTTCACCCGCAGAGTCTGTTTACATTATCGATTGTTCAAATGGCTCTGAGCACTATGGGACTTAACTTCTGAGGTCATCAGTGCCCTAGAACTTAGAAGTACTTAAACCTAACTAACCTAAGGACGTCACACACATCCATGCCCGAGGCAGGATTCGAACCTGCGACCGTAGCGGTCGCGCGGTTCCGGACTGAAGCGCCTAAAACCGCTCGGCCACCCCGGCCGGCTATTATCGATGAACTTAGCGTTTTTTAATGACGTTATATCTAAGACACTGTTATATGCTGACGATGTAATGACTTGTACATTGTTAAGCTTAAGCCTTTTGGAAACTAGCAAGGGCACTCGAAGATAGGAAATCAGAAACACAGTGCAGAGAGCAAGTATATGTTTTAGCATTTAGGTTTTCGGATGTCAGCAACGCTACAGCCCTGCGAATTGCTGACGCTCTGGGCAGCTGACCAGGGGAGAAATTTCACTTCAGAGAATTAACTGGTAACTCCATCCACCGCCTAGCCGCTGTCGTAAGGTGTCACAGTAGACGTTGGTCGTATCAAGACACGTCGTAGCAGAGGCAGCAGCTTAATACTTGGCCCTGAGAACCGCAATACTACAACAGAGGTCCTCACTCACGAGAGACCTCAGGCGGTGCCAAGTGACGTAAAACACTGCTGTTGCTAGCTGTAATAGTAAGGGCAGTGACGTTTAGCATTCAGCGGAAGGCCGTTGCTACACAACTGGGAGTTTGTTAATGTAAAGCCCAGAAACATCCCTACCTAACGATTAGGAGGATGGAAGGAATCTGTATGTGGTAGGCCAGAAGCACTCTGGTGGCGCAGAGATACTCGTCATAATGGCCAAAGCCTGTAAAATGCCGGCGGATTGTTGAGCCGACTATACGGAGGGGGAAATGGTGCGCCGCCAAAATTCTTTAAAAAGCCACGTTTCGGTATTCAGACAGAACTCTCAGTCAGGTCGTTGGGGCGACAGCTTTGTATCGCTCTTTGCCAGTATCTGTAAGCTCCGAAAAGTCTGTTTCTCTCGCTTGGAGGGCTGCTCGCAACATTTGTACTTAAAATGCTGCTACTGTTCGCTGCTTCTGTTAGCGCTCACTCCTTGGTTTCAGACACTGACTTCTGTTGTGCAACCAGTTGCGCTCTTTGCTTTTTCAATGTTTAGAATTAGCTTTCAGTGTAGAAGTTAGCCTGATTGTAAATAAATAGTGTTAATCAGACCCCTGAGTATCGTGCAGTTTCCTGCTGTGAGCATACTGTCGAGTCTGAAAATCCGTGCGTCTCCTAGGTGCCTTTTGACAGGGTGCGGCGCCGATGCATACAATCACCCTGCCTTCACTGGAAGCTTCTCTTTCTGCATTTGCTTCTGACCACTCGGAGACTGTAGACTGACCTTAACGCCCGGTCTTCCCTCTTTCCTGTGTTGGGACGTGACAACACTGAAAATGAGGCTCCTTATGTCTTCTGTGCTACTCAGCGCAGTTAGAATACAGTTTATGGTCACTCGCACTGGGAGTTACACAGAGACCTCTGGGAGAAACAGGCAGTTCCTGTGGTTCATGATAGCGGAATTCATGAAGTGAAATGCTAGCCAGAGGCAAAGTCCACAGCGTAGCGAAAGAATCCTAAGCGTCCCCAAAAAGTTCAGGGAACAATTCGAATCGAGAAATGCAAACAGAGGCGAGGTCAATTGCTGTAGCATCAGTAGCGCGTATATCGAATATTTCCTAGGATAGCGAGACATGCCAGGCAAGTCCAGGGCCAGAGTATTTACAAGCACTCTTGCGTCAGCAGATATGCCGACATGACACGTCCGAGGTGGCCGCTGCGCCCTCTATGCGCGCGGGTTGTTGCCATTGTATGAAGTTTGAACATCTCTGCCTTTGCTCCATCTCAGTACTCGAGCCGGGTGGGGAAACGAATCACTGTCGGGTCTAAATTATGATTTGTGATAAAATGGACTGAATGAAATGAAGTATCGGAAAGGTGTCATTTCTATGTCGTGATGCCTTACATTCTTCTCCAAAATTTATTTTACACGAACTGGATGATTTCAGATCAGAATACCTCCAGACATTCGTGGTTCTCAGTGTCTGTCTTTACAATCACCATGATGTTAAATTTCACAATTTTCAAATGCCAGTTTAAAAGTTTTTTTTATTGAATACTATGTACTACAACAGTCACTTGTTACTAACATTTTATCAGCGCGATGCGTTTCGGCAGCATGGTCCCATCAAAAAAATGGTTCAAATGGCTCCGAGCACTATGGGACTCAACTGCTAAGGTCATTAGTCCCCTAGAACTTAGAACTAGTTAAACCTAACTAACCTAAGGACATCACAAACATCCATGCCCGAGGCAGGATTCGAACCTGCGACCGTAGCGGTCTTGCGGTTCCAGACTGCAGCGCCTTTAACCGCACGGCCACTTCGGCCGGCTATGGTCCCATCATCAAGTGTATTTACAGTTAGTTTTACATTGTAATTAATATGAAGTGAGCTTAGTTTCCTTTGTTGCCTGTGCCATTGAGGCCTGTTTAGGAAGACAAATATGTTGCAGTGTGTGCATGTGTGTGCACTACGTGATTAGTATGGTTAGTCGTTTTGTTAGAACATTTACATACATTTGTATTGGTAATTTCGTTCTCTGGCACAAAGAGCGTCTTAACAACTATATCAAAACTTAACACATTTGCACTCATTTGTTTACATTGGTCCCAAGATTCTTAAAAGGTAAGATAAGTTAGTTTCCATCGCTAAAACAGAAGTATAAAATGAAGATGAAACATTTGTACCTAGATGTATTTATGTCATGGCAAATATTAAATGGTTCAAATGGCTCTGAGCACTATGGGACTTAACATCTATGGTCATCAGTCCCCTAGAACTTAGAACTACTTAAACCTAACTAACCTAAGGACAGCACACAACACCCAGTCATCACGAGGCAGAGAAAATCCCTCACCCCGCCGGGAATCGAACCCGGGCGTGGGAAGCGAGAACGCTACCGCACGACTACGAGCTGCGGACGGAGCAAATATTAGGTAAGTTGTTTACTTTTTTTTTTTTTTTTTTTTGGTCTCCAAATATTTGCCGTGACAAATCGGTGAGAAAGCATTAAGTTGTGATGTACTTGTTACTGTGTTCCGGGTACCAGACAACGAAATTAACATCACAACAGTAAGTAAATGCACTAACAAAACACTAATCATCCGAACCACGTAATGTACGTACAATAACATATTTATGTTCCTAAGGAGGCGTATTTTTCGACATGTAACCTCACTGGCACACACAGCAAACGAAGCTAAGCTCACTTCATATTAATTACAATGTAAAAGTAATTGTAAATGTACCTGATGATAGCAGCAAGCCGCCGAAACGCGTCGTGATACTAAAATATTAGTTACAAGTGACTGTTGCAGAATATATTATGTCACAAAAATCTTACAGTAAAGTCGCAGCCCTCAAGTAACATCCAACTAATATGGATAAATTTAAGTTAAAATTTATTTCTCGTAACTTAGCTGCAGTCAGAATTTACTGACGATAACAAGCCTTTTGTGAACAACTCTTTTATCCTTGATGTTACAAAGAGTCGAATTTATCATTATGCCCTACTACCAAGTACAAATTGTTGTCCACTAATTAGAAGCGGTGTGATAATAATGTGGGAGTCAGTCGGTTGTGTCTTTTGACGTAGTCAAGACCAGAGTACTATACAATGCTCTAAAAACATTATCGTTAGAGCAATTGCCTCATGTTGTTTGACTGACTTGTTTACTTGCAGGCAACGTAAGTGCACTAAATTATCACTTATTTTCACAAACATGCATATTAATAGTCAGATTCTAAATTTTTGTGGCCATCCTAATGGTATCTGCTGTATAAATATACTAGAGCGCCAAAGAAACTGGTATAAGCTTGCATATTCAAACACAGAGATATGTAAAGACGCAGAATACGGCGCTGCGGTCGGCAACGCCTATATAAGATAACAAGCGTCTGGCACAGTTGTCAGGTTACTGATGCTACAGTGGCAGGTTATCAAGATTTAAGTGAGTTCGTACGTGGTTTTATAGCCGGCGCATGAGCGATGGGACACAGCATCTCCGAGGTAGCGAGTGGGGATTTTTTCGCAGGACCATTTCACGAGTGTATCATGAATATCAGGAATCCCGTAAAACATCAAATCTCCGACGTCGCTGCTGCCGGAAAAAGATCCTGCAAGATCGGGACGGACGACGACTGAGGAGAAGTGTTAAGTGTGACAGAAGTGCAACCCTTCCGCAAACTGCTGCAGATTTCAATGCTCGGCCATTAGCGTGCGAACCATTCAACAAAACATCATCGATATGGGCTTTCGGAGCCGAAGGCCCACTCGCGTACGATTGATGACTGCACGGCACAAAGGTTTACGCCTCTCTTGGGCCCGTCAACACCGATCTTGGACTGTTGATGACTGGAAACATGTTGACTGGTCGGGCGAGTCTCATTTCAAAATTGTGTAGAGCGGATGGACGTGTACAGATATGGAGATAACCTCATGAATCCAAGGACGCTGCATGTCAGCAGGAGACTGTTCAAGCTGGTGGGGGGCTCTGCAATGGTGTGGGGAGTGTGCAGTTGGAGTGATGTGGGACCTCTGATAAGTCACTCTGACAGGTGACACGTACGTAAACATTCTGTCTGATCACTTGCATCCATTCACGTCCACTGTGCATTCTGACGCACTTGGGCAATTCCAGCAGGACAATGCGACACCCCACACGTCCAGAATTGCTACAGACTGGCTCCAGGAACACCCTTCTGAGTTTAATCACTTCCGTTGGCCCTCAAACTCACCAAACATGAACATTATTGAGCATATCCGGGATGTCTTGGAACGTGCTGTTCAGAAGAGATCTCTCACCCCCGTACTCTTACGGATTTGTAGGCAGCCCTGCAGGATTCTTGGTGTCAGTTCCCTCCAGCACTACTTCAGACGTTATTCGAGTTCATGCCACCTCGTGCTGTGGCACTTCTGCGTGCTCGCGGGGCCCCTACACGATATTAGGCAGGTTACCAGTTTCTTTTGCTTTTCGGTGTATTTGACATTGAGCGTGAAAGTACTCAAACGCCTTGCTTTACGATACGACGCACAGTTCATTTCACTCAGTTAAAACTATGTGTCCAGGGGAATGGAGGGGGGGGGGAGAGCAGTTTGTTTTCGTCTCGTTCCCGATTATAATATAAATTTGATGTGTACATGCATGTTTCACAAGAATTTTTACTTTTGGAAAGTTGTGTGAATAAAAATTGACTACTTGTGCCAAGCGTAAAATTCATGTGGAATGTACAAACAGGCAACACATTTTCTCGTAAGCGAAAAACAGACAATAAACCTTCACCATTGATAAGCTTGAAGTGAATAAGATGCGACGTGTATCGTCACAAAAAACGCAATTTAGTAGGAGGAACAGTCAATAAGTACTGCAACACATTTCTTTGCTCAGCCAATTTCGATTCAATAAATGCAGAATTTGTTGTGGGACATCGTGGAATATTCCCGCTTCAGCCCCTACAGTTTCATGAAGTTCCAATAAGTGGTGGCGCTATAAGTAGCCTTCAAAGTGGCGTCTGTAACGGAGGTGCGTACCAGGCAGGGAGCTGTCATTGAATTTATTTTCGTGGAAAACCAGAGCATCACAGGTATTCATAGACGCTTGCAGAACGTGTGCGGAGACCTGGAAATAAACAAAGGAACGGTAAATCCTTGGGCTAGGCGTTTGTCAACATCGCAACGAGGTCGCGCAAAGATTTACCGGGTGCCGGCCGGCCGCACATAGCAGTGACTTCTGCAGTGTCGGAACGTGCGGACACTCTCATTCGAATGATGGGCGGATCACAGTCAAACCTGTCGCTGCACAACGGGACATATCTGTTGATAGTACAGACACACTCGCCACCATTTGAGGTACGCAAAGGTGTGTGCCCGATGAGTTCCTCGCAGTCTAACAGAAGACCATAAAGAACAACGAAGAATAATTTGCGAGGAATTACTTGCACGTTGTGATCCTGATCGTGAAAATTTTTGTCGAACGTCGTCCAGGCTATGAAACACGGGTTCATCACTTCGAACCGGAACGAAACGGCAATCCATGGTGTGGCGCCACACCACCTATCCTCCGAAGAAACAGTACAAAGCCGCACCCTCAGCAAGTAACGTCATGGCGAGGATCTCCTGGGATTCTGATGGGGTTACTCTGGTTTTATGTCCTCCCTCATGGTGCAACGATCAATTCGGAAGCGTGTTGTGATACCCTCAGGAAACTGAAGGAAGGACTTCAGTGCAGTCGTTGCCACAAAAATGTAAACGAACTTCTCCTTCTCCATGACAAAGTAAGGCTTCACACACGTCTGCACACCCGAGAGGACGTCACAAAACTTCATTGGACTGTTCTTCCTTGTCTACCCTACAATCGGGATCTCGCACTTTCCCTCTTCTATTTGTTTTGCCCGATAAAGGATGCACTCCGCAGGAAGCAGTACGTGGATAATTGGGAGGTTACTGATGCAGCAAGAAGTTGGCTCCGATGTCGACCAGTAGAGTGGTACCAAGCGGGCCTGCCTCAGTCCCTCCCAGTTGGTTGGCGTAAGGCCGTCGCATTGAAATTAGATTATGTTGAAAAACAGGGTTTTGTAGCAAAAAGAGTGGTGAATACCATTGTTATTTGATTCCTGAACAAAACCAACCTGCTTTCAGAAAAAAAATGTCTTGCGTTACTTATTGAACGCCTGTCGTAGCTAAATAAACATTTTATACTTTGAATAAAGTATTCCTATTAATCAGTGCGCTCAACACACTGACGTCTTATTCATCAACGACTAACATCACTGGTACAATGCCCAGTCTGGTTCTTGTTGGTGGCGATTGTACATGAGTCCTGCGACACTACCTAAGACACTGCCCCCTGTTCTGCCTGATAATCGTCTGGGGATTGTCCTGAGGTACTGACCTGAGTTGGGCGTCCACTTGAGAAATATTTGTATGGCGTAAAGAGGATGCGCAACGTAGTCCTTGTTGAAAGCGCACTCACTAGAGTCTCACTTCAATTAAAGTGCTTCCGAGATGTAGGCAGCACGGCGATCTTCTATGCGTTCTGTGTCCCGTATGTTGAGGAGGACACAGAAGTAGTAGACAACACAACAATTGAGTAGAAAACATATGTAAATAAAAGACGGAGGATCACGGCAAAAGAGACATGTGTGAGACTCACGTACAGAGCTGGCGTCCCTGGTGATACTGACAGGAACATAATAGACTATTTGACTGTTTTCTGGAAATTGTCTTTAATGATTAATTATATTATTTTATGCTCCTAACATGTTTTTTCCTCTTCAATTTCAGTATTGTTTTATAAAAACGTAAACGAAATTCAAATAATGTGAAAGCTCGTTAAAACTCCATTCGAGTCATGTGATGCCTGTGACGTGATAGGCTAGCTTGCTCTCCTTGTATTATAACGCTAATCCACAGTGATGTCCTTTTTGGAATGTAGGTTTCGGAAAATGGGTGTGGCACAGTGTTTGGTACCATTCTGTACAAATACATCTATAAAAACTCCTGGAAAGTTTTTTTGAATGTTCGAAAGGATGAGACAGTCCTCTCATATTGAAACCAAACCACCATTACAAAACCTCACCCCACCGATCAGAAACAGAATGTCATTGTGTTTTCTTTGCCGTTTACAAGCGCTTACATTTGCAATCGCTGTTCACACACGTTACGTTAAAAAGGTATTTTCTAGTTAATGTGCGAACGCACACGCTATGCCCGAACTCGTACGGGACTTGGTAGATTAATCTGCCACGAGTAATGAGTATGAAGGGCAAACATCTATTAGGCATGTAGTGGTGTGGACATGTTGGGAATGTGGACCTCACGGGGAGCGTGCAAGGGATAAGTCCCTGCAGACGCACTGTCCTCTGTGCCTGCGGTGGCTCAGATGGATAGAGCGTCTGCCATGTAAACAGGAGATCCCGGGTTCGAGTCCCGGTCGGGGCACACATTTTCAACATGTCCCCAATGAAGTACATCAACGCCTGTTTGCAGCTAGGGTGTCTATTTAATTATCATTTCATTTCTAGTTAATGTGACCACATACTTTTTATTTTATTAGAAACAATATTCTTTTTATCTTCATACTGTCCAGCTAGGATCCTTATTGTTTAATCTTTTGAAGTTTCATCATCTGAGATAAACATGAAGTTAAGTCTACTTGAGACAATGGCGTTCGTTTACACTCACAAACATCACAGACCTTACGTTTGTGTTACCTGTATGTTGAACATGCATTATGTCTATCCGTTTAGGAAACCTGACCGCCATACACCTCGTTGTACTGAGAGCGTATGGTGATATCTTCACTACTAGCTATGCTTTCCAAAGTGAATTATTTGTTCACGAGTTAAGTGCCTATATCCTCTGATTGTCCATTTCTCAGACTAGGATTCGTGTGAAGCTGTATATAATACATCCCACTACCGAAATAACCGCTACAATCTGTTATTGCTAACGCTGTTTTCGTATTTCATGTAAAACTTTTACAAAAATATGATCCTTTCAGGATTTGTACACGAGGCGTCACTATCCGCAGCCAGAGGCGCTATACGAGCAGTATCAGTGCTGAGCGTCTTCAGTACGGGAAATCAGTATTAATAATTGCCAATAATAATTTTATAGGCTGGGGTCGTAGCTCATGAGTGACACACGACAATCTAGTTACAACATGCTGACCCATTTGCAAGAGTTCTACAGTTTGTTAGTTTTGAGTGAGTTTAATGATACTGAAAGGAGCAGAGAAAAGAATGTCCGCCGTTGCACTTATCGCCTCTCTAAATGGGTCGAGCATAAACTCTTCAACTTTCGCAAGGTTTCCACTATGAGCGTTCACAAAATTCCTTTCTATTTTTACTTGAAATTGTAACTACGTTTTCCATTTTCAAACGGATAAACTGTTTGCAGGAAAAGTACGTAAAATCCTTGTAACTTCGGCTAACACTCCTGTAACATAGATATAACTTCATCTTATTCCTAGTCAGTGACGTCAGCAGAGCATCAGCCAATAACAGTACGTCTTCGATCATGTGACCAAATCTTGATATTTAATGGTTTTTAAGGTTTAATTACAAAAAATAACATATACTCTTATTTCTACATCTACATCCACATCTACATCTACATGGATACTCTGTAAATCACATTTAAGTTCCTGGCAGAGGGTTCATCGAAGCACCCTCACCATTCTCTATTATTCCAATCTCGTATGGCGCGCGAAAAGAACGAACACCTATATCTTTCCATAAGAGGTCTGATTTCCCTTACTTTATCGTGGTGATCGTTTCTCCCTATGTAGGTCGGTGTTTAACAAAATATTTTCGCATTCAGAGGAGAAAGTTGGTGATTGGAATTTCGTGAGAAGATTCCGTCGCAACGAAAAACGACTTTCTTTTAACGATGTCCAGCCAAAATCCCGTATCATTTCAATGACACTCTCTCCTATATTTCGTGATAACACAAAACGTGCTGCCCTTCTTTGAATTTTTTCGATGAACTCCGTCAGTCCTATCTGGTAAGGATCCCCCACCGCGCAGCAGTATTCCAAAAGAGGGAGGACAAGCGTAGTGTAGGCAGTCTTCTTAGTAGATCTGTTACATTTTCTAAGTGTCCTGCCAATAAAACGCAGTCTTTGGTTAGCTATCCCCAAAACATTTTCTATGTGTTCCTTCCAATTTACGTTGTTCGTAATTGTAATTCCTAGGTATTTAGTTCAATTTACGGCCTTTAGATTTGACTGATTTACCGTGTAACCGAACTTCAACGGATTTCTTTTAGCACTCATGTGGACTTCCTCACACTTTTCGTTATTTAGGGTCAACTGCCAATTTTCGCACCATTCAGATATCTTTTCTAAATGGTTTTTGACTTTTTTGATCTTCTGACGACTTTATTTGTCGATAAACGACAGCGTCATCTGCGAACAACCTGACGGCTGCTCAGATTGTCTCCGAAACAGTTTATATAGATAAGGAACAGTAAACGGTCCATAACACTACCTTGGTGAACGCCAGAAATCACTTCTGTTTTACTCGATGACTTTCCGTCAATTACTACGAACTGTGACCTCTCTGACAGGAAATCACAAATCCAGTCACATAATTGGACGATACTCCATAAGCACGCAATTTCACTACAAGCTGCTTGTGTGGTACAGTGTCAAAAACCTTCCGGAAATCCAGGAATAAGGAATCAATCTGAAATCCCCTGTCGATAGCACTCAATACTTCATGCGAATAAAGAGCTAGCTGTGTTTCAGAAGAACTAAATCCATGTTGACTGTGTGTCAATAGACCGTTTTCTTCGAGGTAATTCATAATGTTCGAACACAATATATGTTCCAGAATCCTACTGGATATCGACGTTAATGATATGGGCCTGTAATTAAGTGGATTACTCCTACTACCTTTCTTGAATATTGGTGTGACCTGTGCAACTTTCCAGTCTTTGGGTACGGATCTTTCGTCGAGCGAACGGTTGTATATGTGTGGTATGCGTACTGTAAGACCTTCGGTACACACACCATCAGATTATTTGCCTTGTCGCTCTAATGAAGTAGGCGAGTGTCAGTAATATGTCTCGTGGTCTTATTGTGGCGTGTTTATCTTCTGCCGTTAGGTCAGACGATAGGAATGCCACTTGCACGCTTAGAGTAGCAGATTGACGGTGACCAACTTTGAACAGAACTAGATTAATTTTCATACACATTTATTAAAATAATAACAATCATAAACCTTACTTAACTTGATTCTGGATGCCATTTACAATTGACAATCCGAAGTTCCTTTGGTCTTGGTACGTTAATCTTATTCTCACATATCTCTGATACTTGACAAAGTGTCTATACATTTCTCTTCATGGCTATGTACAGGAATATGATAATCTTATTAGGTGCAGACTGAAACTTGACTATAGACTTGTACAGACAAGTGCAGACAAATTCAGACTGATGCAGACTAATGCAGACTGACTAATCGGAGGTCTGTACACTCGTTATAATACCTAGCGCGTTCAGGTATCACTGCGCGAGTGTGATCCGCGAGGAGAAAAGGTTCTATGTTAGCAGCAATCTCATTGGCTGCGTTACATATTAATACGCGGATAGGCGGAAGCAGAATTTGGTCCGTCTCTATGACAGCGACATCTCGTAGTGAGGAGACGGACGAGCGCTGCGCCTGCGCTGTTGTGCTTAGCGGGGCGCGCTCTAGTGGGAAAGTTGTGTACGCGGAACTATGTACACAACAATATGATTGTCAAGTATGGAGCTAATGCATTAGCATACTCTGAAACGAATATTGTGAGAATATTGACCGTAAACGCTGTTTGACTGTGATAATCAATCAGAATAACAACAACCCGAACTATGTTTTTAACACAGGAAAATAACCTTTTATCGCTTGTGTGCAGGTGGAGAGGAGGCTGGGAGGCGGCGAGAAGGCGGCGCCGTCGCAGTGCGAGGAGTGGCTGCAGCTGCGGCTGGGCCTGGAGCTGGCCGACGCCGACGCAGACGACCAGCCGCCGCTGCGCTACCAGTACGAGTACGCCGGCGGCTCTCACCAGCCACCACACTCGCAATAAAATCCCGTCTCGAAGACTGTGCTGCAAAATTCATTCGTCTCTTCGTAAGATATGAATCACAAAGCGCTTTCTAAGGCTAGCCGGTATCGGTCAACACTGACCATAATTAGATACAATTCTGATGAAAGCAACGAACAGTGACCATAAAAACACATAATGTTTTGTCATGACGAAGTCCACTAAGTGTGTCTGTCATCACCATTTAGGGCTTTCATCTTACAGTTCTGATGATGTCTGGAGTAGGCCGATAGTGGTTAATGTTTCGGAACGTTCTGGGAGTCTGTCAGATAAGAATAAAGTGTGAAGAGTTTAGTCAGTCACATTATTCGACGACAAAGCACCGTTCCTCTCTAGAAACAGAGGACCAGCATCGACTCGATGTGGTATATGGTATTACTCAAAAACACCAGCTGACCGGAGTGGTCCAGGGCTCAGTTCTGGGGCTCACTTTTCTTACTTCTCCCCCTCCCCCCAAATGGGAATATATAACATATCATCACCCCACATTTAATGTACCACCAATCTTAAGCATTTTAATAATAATAAAGTACATATTATAATATACACTATCTGGTCAAAAGTATCTGGAGACTTATTAGTGTACATTAATAAGGGGTCTGCCCACCCTCCACCTTAACAACGGCCTCAACTCTGGAAAAACTTTCAGCGAGGTGTCTCCGTGTCTGTGCAGGGATGCCAGCCAATTCTTCTTCAAGCCAGAGAAGGTAGTGATGTTGGACCTTGGGGTGTTGACCGAATTCGACGTTCTGACGTTCTAACTCATCCCAAAGGTGATCCATTGACTTCAGATCGGAACTCTGGACAGGCCACTCCATTTCAAGAATGTTATTGCTCACAGACCGTCGCCTCCCAGATGCCGTTTAATGACAACCTGCACTGTCTTGCTGGTACAAAAAGAAAACATCACCTCCGAACCCTTCCTCACCTGTACGTTGTATACAGGCACGGGGTACGGAGTGATTCATCAGCACAAATCATTCATTCCCATGATCCATTGTCCAGTGGCGTCACTCTTTACACCACCTCAAGAGTTGCTTAGCATTGACCAGAGAGATCTGTTGCTAACGAGGAGCAGCTCGAGCACTGCAGCTCATTCTTTTTAAGTCCTTACGCTCAGTCATTGTGGACTGCTAATACAATTTTGAAACTGATGAGTGATTCCTTGCGCTGGTTTTCATGCGATTTCTTACGTCACCCTCTGCAGTGGTCTTCGGTCCCTACCCGTCAGTACACGAAAATGGTTCAAATTGCCCTGAGCACCATGTGACTTAACATCTGAGGTCATCAGTCCCCTAGAACGTAGAACTACTTAAACCTAACTAACATAAGGAAATCACACACATCCATGCCCGAGGCAGGATTCGAACCAGCGACCGTAGAGGTCACGCGGTTCCAGACTGAAGCACCTAGAACCGCTCGGCCGCACCGGCCGGCGTCAGTACCCGAGGTCTTCCTGGTCATGTTGTGGCTGTGGTTGTTCCTTCGCGTTTCGACCTCACAATGACTTCATCAGTAGTCAACTTGATCAGCGTCAGGAGGGTTGAAATATCCCTGATGGATCTGTTACTCAGGTGACGTGCAATGACTAGTCCACGTTAGAAGCCAATGATCTCTTCTCACGGATCCATAGCTCTGTTACTGCTTCTCTACTGACAGTACAATGCTCCCTGCCTCCTCTTAAACTCGCGGGTTCACGTTTCGTGACGTGTAGTGTTCAGTTCCGCATTACATAGGGGTGTCCTGGTACTTTTGATCAGACAGTGTAATCATTATAGTTACGTCACCAGCTAGTACAGTACATATCCGGATAACAGAGATAACGAGGCAGGCTCCCGGGACATGGCGAGACGAGCCAATTCGTCTCATGGATTAACGACGAATGTTTGTGAGCCGGCCTGTGTGGACATGGTTTTTACACGGTTTCCCACATACAACTGGATTGTATACCGAAACAGATACACACTAAGCAAACACTAAGAAAACGTTCCCACACTTGATGATGAAATATACACTACACGTACACTGACAGGAGCACACACATTCGTGCTCGGACGGATAAATGCGTAGATTGAGAAATTTTTAATTGGTGTCATCTGCAAATCGTCAAAAATCAGTGCCTTAACATTATTACAATTACCTTTATCCTCAATGAGCTTTATGAGACATGCAAATGTCTCATTCTCTTGCGAATTTAAATAGACTGTTTCTCTCTAATTATATGAATCTGGATCCAACCAAACATAGACCACACAGTGACATACTCTTTGATATAATCAGAACGGAGAGGACAAATGAAGTAATTTGCGCCAGCGAGACTTCTACTTCTGGTGTATCTGCCTACGTTATGATATTCATAAAGGACTCCATGGTAGAAAGTCGCTGCTAAAAATCTCAGTCAACTGTGAACACGTCAACCATGCTGCCGTACAATCGTAGACTTCGTGACAAACATGTTCTTAAGTGTTCAGTGAAAATAAAGATAGCCTTTCCATAGTGACTGACTACAGACGATGACACTGCACATAGAAGATTCAAGCGAAATCCAATACACGAACTTAATTCATTACACGGCAAATTGCTGAACAAAGGGAAGCAGCACGTAGGAACAGTAACATCAGGCATGCCCGACCTGTTGTATGCATCGAGTCAAATCCTATAGCACTGAGGGTAGGGCCGTTAAACTTCCTCCTCTTCAGGAGAATTATATGAATTTTTATCGATGAGAGAAAACGCTTTAAGTTGTGATAAATAATCAACTGTGAGGTGGCACTTGAGCGACACATGCATTTTGCTCAAAACATGTTTTTTCAAGGACAACATGTAAAGTATTCTGAACCATTCTTAACCGCAACGAAATGACACAGTGAGTGTAGGCATAATTAGAAACGTTGCCGAAATCATTATTTCGGTCCTTACACAGATTTCCTACTTCTCTCTCGTTAGCGGTACATACGGGTAAACTACTGGATGGAAGGCACCTTAAGGTTGACTTCGTGCTGTTCTGTATTTCTGTAGCTCTTTTTTCCAGCATAAGCGACGCACCCGACAATATCAACGATTGGCCATTTACCATCTTTCAGTTAGGTTTTCACTAACGGCTCATGCCGTTACATGTGCCCAAACGTTCTGACTTTTCATTTAATAACATTCTTCATTATTCATAATGTCTAACTGACCCAATGCAGGACGTCTTCACTCCTTAGCCGATCAATTCACCTGATCTCCAACATTCTCCTGTAAAATCACATTTCAAACGCTTCTGATCGTTTCGTTTTTGTCTCTCCTACTTTCTATTTTTCGTACTCGCAAAGACTTTTCTGGTCTCAGAGTTGATTTTTAAAAAGAATTAATAGCCGATTCGTTTTATAGAAAGTCCTCTTGCATTGCGCAGTCCTTACTACTAAACCTTCCATGCATCTTCCTGCTTTATGTACACGGTCCAGTCATATTAAGGTGACCAGAGCGTATGTTCGACGTCAACGGGCAATAACCATTCACAGTTGGCAGGTGGCAGCACTAGCAGTGGAGGGGGATACGGAAAACAGTGCAGTTATTGTCGTAATGCGGAAACGGAGTGATTTATCTGACGTTCGGAAGGGCATATCATTGGCCTTCGGGCCAAGGGTGGAACCGTTTCCGAAACGGCTAAGTTTGTAAACTGTTCACGTGGCGCCGTGGTTAGCATACTGTTCGTGGCAAAATGTCGCTATCCGAAATCAGCTTTGAGGCAACTGTGATGCACCATAGGCAATAGATGACAGAGGTGAACCACGGCTGCGGAGATGTGTACGGGCAAATAGAGGTGCAACTGCTGAGCAAGTCACAGCCCAGATGTGCCAAAGGGCTACCAACAGTGTTTCCCCAATGACCGTCCAGTGAACTTTGCTGCGTATGGGGCTCAGCAGCAGACCCCTGGTTCATGCTCCCATGCTGACTGCTGTCCATCGGCGAGGAAGGCTGGAATTTACGTGTCAGCACTGCAACTGCCCCCCATGAACCATGGACCTTGCCGTCGGTGGGGAGGCTTGCGTGCCTCAGCGATACAGATGGCCATACTGTAGGTGCAACCACAACGGAGGGGTATCTGTGGAGAGGCCAGACAAACATGTGGTTCCTGAAGAGGGGCAGCAGCCTTTTCAGTAGTTGCAGGGGCAACAGTCTGGTTGATTGACTGATCTGGCCTTGTAACATTAACCAAAACGGCCTTGCTGTGCTGGTACTGCGAACGGCTGAAAGCAAGGGGAAGCTACAGCCGTAATTTTTCCCGAGGACATGCAGCTTTACTGTATGATTAAATGATGATGGTGTCCTCTTGGGTAAAATATTCCGGAGGTAAAATAGTCCCCCATTCGGATCTCCGGGCGGGGACTACTCAAGGGGACGTTATTATCAGGAGAAAGAAAACTGGCGTTCTACGGATCGGAGCGTGGAATGTCAGATCCCTTAATCGGGCAGGTAGGTTAGAAAATTTAAAAAGGGAAATGGATAGGTTAAAGTTAGATATAGTGGGGATTAGTGAAGTTCGGTGGCAGGAGGAACAAGACTTTTGGTCAGGTGATTACAGGGTTATAAATACAAAATCAAATAGGGGTAATGCAGGAGTAGGTTTAATAATGAATAAAAAAATAGGAGTGCGGGTTAGCTACTACAAACAGCATAGTGAACGCATTATTGTGGCCAAGATAGACACGAAGCCCATGCCTACTACAGTAGTACAAGTTTATATGCCAACTAGCTCTGCAGATGATGAAGAAATTGAAGAAATGTATGACGAGTTAAAAGAAATTATTCAGGTAGTGAAGGGAGACGAAAATTTAATAGTCATGGGTGACTGGAATTCGTCAGTAGGAAAAGGGAGAGAAGGAAACATAGTAGATGAATATGGATTGGGGGGAAGAAATGAAAGAGGAAGCCGCCTTGTAGAATTTTGCACAGAGCATGACTTAATCATAGCTAACACCTGGTTCAAGAATCATAAAAGAAGGTTGTATACCTGGAAGAATCCTGGAGATACTAAAAGGTATCAGATAGATTATATAATGGTAAGACAGAGATTTAGGAACCAGGTTTTAAATTGTAAGACATTTACAGGGGCAGATGTGGATTCTGACCACAATCTATTGGTTATGAACTGCAGATTGAAACTGAAGAAACTGCAAGAAGGTGGGAATTTAAGGAGATGGGACCTGGATAAACTGAAAGAACCAGAGGTTGTAAAGAGTTTCAGGGAGAGCATAAGGGAACAATTGACAGGAATGGGGGAAGAAATACAGTAGAAGAAGAATGGGTAGCTCTGAGGGATGAAGTAGTGAAGGCAGCAGACGATCAAGTAGGTAAAAAGGCGAGGGCTAATAGAAATCCTTGGGTAACAGAAGAAATATTGAATTTAATTGATGAAAGGAGAAAATATAAAAATGCAGTGAATGAAGCAGGCAAAAAGGAATACAAACATCTCAAAAATGAGATCGATAGGAAGTGCAAAATGGCTAAGCAGGGATGGCTAGAGGACAAATGTAAGGATATAGAGGCTTGTCTCACTAGGGGTAAGATAGATACTGCCTACAGGAAAATTAAAGAGACGTTTGGAAGAGAACAGAACCACTTGTATGAATATCAAGAGCTCAGATGGCAACCCAGTTCTAAGCAAAGAAGGGAAGGCAGAAAGGTGGAAGGAGTATATAGAGGGTTTATACAAGGGCGATGTACTTGAGGACAATATTATGGAAATGGAAGAGGATGTAGACGAAGACGAAATGTGAGATAAGATACTGCGTGAAGAGTTTGACAGAGCACTGAAAGACCTGAGTCGAAACAAGGCCCCAGGAGTAGACAACATTCCATTAGAACTACTGATGGCCTTGGGAGAGCCAGTCATGACAAAACTCTACCATCTGGTGAGCAAGATGTATGAGACAGGCGAAATACCCACAGACTTCAAGAAGAATATAATAATTCCAATCCCAAAGAAAGCAGGTGTTGACAGATGTGAAAATTACCGAACTATCAGTTTAATAAGTCACAGCTGCAAAATAATAACGCGAATTCTTTACAGACGAATGGAAAAACTGGTAGAAGCGGACCTCTGGGAAGATCAGTTTGGATTCCGTAGAAATGTTGGAACACGTGAGGCAATACTAACCTTACGACTTATCTTAGAAGAAAGATTAAGAAAAGGCAAACCTACGTTTCTAGCATTTGTAGACTTAGAGAAAGCTTTTGACAATGTTAACTGGAATACTCTCATTCAAATTCTGAAGGTGGCAGGGGTAAAATACAGGGAGCGAAAGGCTATTTACAATTTGTACAGAAACCAGAGGGCAGTTATAAGAGTTGAGGGGCATGAAAGGGAAGCAGTGGTTGGGAAAGGAGTGAGACAGGGTTGTAGCCTCTCCCCGATGTTATTCAATCTGTATATTGTGCAAGCTGCAAAGGAAACAAAAGAAAAATTCGGAGTAGGTATTAAAATTCATGGAGATGAAGTAAAAACTTTGAGGTTTGCCGATGACATTGTAATTCTGTCAGGGACAGCAAAGGACTTGGAAGAGCAGTTGAACGGAATTGACAGTGTATTGAAAGGAGGATATAAGATGAACATCAACAAAAGCAAAACGAGGATAATGGAAAGTAGTCAAATTAAATCGGGTGATGCTGAGGGAATTAGATTAGGAAATGAGACACTTAAAGTAGTAAAGGAGTTTTGCTATTTAGGGAGTAAAATAACTGATGATGGTCGAAGTAGAGAGGATATAAAATGTAGACTGGCAATGGCAAGGAAATCGTTTGTCAAGAAGAGAAATTTGTTAACATCGAGTATAGATTTAAGTGTCAGGAAGTCGTTTCTGAAAGTATTTGTATGGAGTGTAGCCATGTATGGAAGTGAAACATGGACGATAACTAGTTTGGACAAGAAGAGAATAGAAGCTTTCGAAATGTGGTGCTACAGAAGAATGCTGAAGATAAGGTGGGTAGATCACGTAACTAACGAGGAGGTATTGAATAGGATTGGGGAGAAGAGAAGTTTGTGGCACAACTTGACTAGAAGAAGGGATCGGTTGGTAGGACATATTTTGAGGCATCAAGGGATCACAAATTTAGCATTGGAGGGCAGCGTGGAGGGTAAAAATCGTAGAGGGAGACCAAGAGATGAATACACTAAGCAGATTCAGAAGGATGTAGGCTGCAGTAGGTACTGGGAGATGAAGAAGATTGCACTGGATAGAGTAGCATGGAGAGCTGCATCAAACCAGTCTCAGGACTGAAGACCACAATAACAACACTGGAACTGGACATCCATTGAATGGCGACAGGCGGTCTTTTCAGATGAATCACGTTTTATGCTCCATCGGACAGATGACCGTTGTCGTGTAAGGCGTGATAAGTCTGAAAGCAAACATCCAGCAACAAAAGTCGAAAGGGCCCTGGCCGGAGAAGCGAGCTTTAGAGTCTGAGGAATGTTTTCGTGTCATTCCGTGGGTGATATCAGCATTCTAGAAAGCACAGCGCATCAACACAAGTACGCATCTATCCTCCGGGATCATGTGCTCCCCTACATGATGGTTGCTTTGCCTCTGCACGATGACATCTTCCATCAGAACAATGCAACGTGTCACACAGCTCGCAGTATACGTGCGTGTTTCGAAGAGCACCAGCATGAGTTGATCGTACACACCTGGCCACCCAACACCCCAGATTTAAATCCAGTCGAGATTCAGAGCTGTTCACACCATGGATCATCAACCTAGAAGCTTAGCGCAACTGACCACGACACTGGAGTCGGCATGGTCCTAAAGGCTTACTGACTTTCTTCTCGAACATCTTGCAGCAGTGACTGGACAGTGTATTATTCTTCTGAGATAGTAAAATAGGTCCACGCCTTCAGAAATAATTTGTCCAAGTTTAATATATAGACATGCAGTATATTGCAGTATATCCAGCTGCTGTTACACCATTACATTAGTTTACAACCATAACATTTCTACAAAAGCAATGTAGGATTTGTTTCTCGGTTGTGATTGAAAACACTGTTTCTGATTAATTGTTTGAGCGGAGTAAATACAAGATTCCCTAGAAATTATGTAATGGGTTTTTTGTCCGGATTTTCATAGTAAAAAGAAGAGTGGGTAATGGGTATCAAATAAACAGACGTGATGTCTAGTGTTGCAAAGAAATATTTAACTGCTTGAAGGTAATCAAAGTAATTAAGAAAAACTTAGTGTTCTGAAGGGAAAAGGAAATTATCCGCGAACTGCTTCTGCTAGATCTGTAAATGACCTGTCAATGAGTTCGCATCTTCAGGGTCTAGCCATTCAGCGCATAAAATGTTACACTGGTGTAGAAATTGTGGAATTATTTTTTTATGTGGCAACAATAAAATAAATATAAAATTATAGCATAAATGAAACTTCTCTGCTCTCTCTTGATCTATGTTCGGTATTCTTAATATTACTAGAAAATCAATTGATGGAATATCGATCGATGTTTAAATATATTATATTTAATGCTTTCTGAACAAAACATGAAAAGTGAAAATTAAGATCATATGTTTTGTGAAATTATTTGTGTAAAGGTAAGAAATAAAATATTAGAGAAACATCTGATGCGCTTGATTTGGTGTACATGTTTTCGAACATCATTCGTCTCTACAGAAAACAATGTAGGAATTTTACTTCTGTTCTTGTTCAAAACACTGTTTTGTATTATCTATTCACAAATTTGTCATCTGTAATAGCTTTTTATTTCTTTTCTTGTTTTGTTAGAAAACAATGCCACGTGGAAGAAGGAACAAAAATACCTTTGGCGGTTATAAAACTTTGTTGGAAGTTGTTTGAGTAGTGAACTTAAAGCAGTGCTTTGTATCAAGCCTGACCTATAAATTCTGTGTTAGTTTCTATGATATTGTCTTGTCTTTGACTTTATCATACTGAAATACGGTGTGGAATAACTCGGTCTGAGAGCAAATACGGGCCCCGCCTTCACTGGTGCACGCAGATGCCCGACAAGGGTGGGCAGGGGTAGGGGTGACCTCAAAACCGCGGTCTGCAGCTGGAGCGAAGCCTCCTCGGCCTGATATATCCGGCGCTGTGCCGGCTGCCCGTGACGTCATTCACAGCTGACGCAACATTTTCCTCTAGCATGTTGCCGACATTGTGGTCATTATGTAGGAAAATAGGCGAGGCCCCATCTGACAGTACAACATGCAAGTGGGAACGTAGCTCGTGTATCTTGTGGTTAAAGGTACTGCAGTACGGTACTACAAAAATCCGTACTATAAATAAGAAAATATTATAATAGTTACTGTTCTGCCAACTTACACTGAGGTGACAAAAGTCATGGAATACCGATATCCACATATACAAGTGGTGGTGGTAATTTGTACACAGGGTATAAAAGGGCAGTGCATTGGCGGAGTTGTCATTTGTAAAAGGTTTCCTACGGATTACGGCCGCACGACGGCAATTTCGCACTACGGGAACTAACACTCTTTGAACGCGGAATGGTAGCTAGAGCTAGACGCATGACACATTTCTTTCCGGAAATCGTTAGGGTATGTAATATTCCGACCCCCACAGTGTCAAGAGTGTGCCGAGAAAACCAAATTTCAGGTACTACCTCTCACCGAGGATAATGTAGTGGCCGACGGCCTTCAATCAACGACCGACTGCAGCGGCGTTTGTGTAGAGTTGCCAATGCTGACAGACAAGCAACACTGCGTGAAATAACCGCAGATATCAATGTGGGACGTATGACGAACGTTGTTCATTAGGGGGGCGCGGTGAAATTAGAACTTAACAGGCTATAGCAGGAGGCGGCCGACGCGAGTGCCTTTGCTAACAGCACGACATCGCCTGCAGCGCCTCTCCTGGGCTCTTGACCACATTGGTTGGACTCTAGACGACTGGAAAACCATATACTGCTCAGAGGAGCCCCGATTTCAGTTGGTAAGCCTGATGGCAAGGATCGAGTGTGGCGCAGAAAGTCCCTCAAGTTGTCAACAAGGGACTGTGCAAGCTGGTGGTGGTTCCATAATGGTTGAGGCTATGTCTGCGTGGAATGGACTGGGTCCTCTGGATGTTCGGCTACTTAGAGACCATTTGTAGACATTCAAGAACGTCATGGTACCAACTAACGATGAAATTTCCATGAATGACAGTGTCACCGGGCCGCAATTGTTGGCATTTGTTTTTAAGAACATTCTGGACAATTCGAGCGAATGATTTGGCCACCAAGATCGCCAAAAATGAATCCCATCGAACGTTTGTGGGACGTAATTGAGAGGCCATTCTCGCACAAAATCCTGGACCGGAGACACTTTAGCAATTATGGGCGCCTGTAGAGGAAGCATTGCTCATTATTTCTGCAGGGAACTTTCAGGGACTTGTTCAGTCCATGCCATGTCGAGTTCCTGCACTATGACGGGAGAAAGGAGGTCCGACACGACATTAGGAGGCATGACTTTTGTCACCACAGTGTACATATTCCATAGATGGGGAATCATTTCTCCCTTCTCATCGTTGGTGCACGTTGTACTCACAGGAAACTTCAACTGGAGACAGCTGTCTGAATGACGTGTGCGTATTTCCCTTGCGTTCCCATGTGTTTACTGTCGACTCCAGCAACTGGACAAGGTATTTCCGGCTGGAAACCTGTTCTGTGTAATGGCACGGGAGAGTTAAACTCAGTTTGGTGTTACTGTTTTAATAACGCCATATTTGCGAGAGTGGTACACTGTGATACGTTTTTGAACAGCTCTTGAGATTCATACCTTCGTAACTAGAAAAATTACAAAATTAGCAATCCCACTCGTTACTGCCGCCCTGGTAGCTAAAAAAAACAATTCTCGATATATTTTTTACTCCAGGACAAAAATTTATTTAGTGTGATCAAGATAAATCTCCCTCTCTCTCTCTCTCTCTCTCTCTCTCTCTCTCTCTCTCTCTCTCTCTCTCTCTTTTCTCAGGTCGTTTAATCGATTCCTATTCTCCCTGACCACATGAACTAATGCACGCGAATTTCTTTTGTCTTGCCCTGTGTGCCGAAAGCTGGAATCTATTACTTTTGTAGTGCCATCAATCCATCTAATCCTTTGCCGTCCTCTTCGCTTTGTGCCTTTGATCTTCACCATTAAGGTCTTTTGCAGCGAATCACGTCTTCTCATGATGAGCCTACAGTAAGTCAGTTTTTGTCTCACTATCAGGCCTTCCAAGGAACCATCTGTTTTTTTTCTGTAATACCGACGTAATCGTTCTCTCTGTAACCGATCCAACTCCAAGATGTTCTCCAACACCACAGTTGAAAGGAGTCTGTTCTAAGACCATAGCTCTTACTGTACCCATCTTTGTTGTTAAAATTCTGTCTCTACTCATTAGGAGACAGCGAAGGTTGGACACTGGTAAGATAAATCGGGGACGTTATATACAATGTGGAAAAAACTACGAATATACAATTTTATAGTATTTTGACGCAAGTGATCTTCAAAGGTGGTTTTCAAACAGTAATCTGATGATTATTGTTTGAGAGATGTTTCTGAGTATGTCGTCTGCTTACATTATTGCACAACAGGCATCTGCGTGCTACTGATTGTCTGACACGCTCGAAACAACCAGGTGTTTCACGAATAACGGCTGCATTTTCATCCAAACTGGCAACCAGGTTCTGGAGTGTCTGTCGGTGTCTCGTACACCAAACGCTTCATCCGCCCTCGCAAAACGAAACCCGCAGGAGTGAGTCGGTAGAACTTCCACATAAACACGACATAATATAATAATAATGTAATTTTTCTCCACAAACTTGAACGCTGCTAGTAGTAAAGAAAACTTACCCTTCCTAGGAGTAACATGTAATTATGTTGCAAAGCAGCTGTCAGTGTCAAGGTCTTGCATACGAATCGGTCAAAACAACTGTGTACGTTGACCTAAGGGAAGTCTAGTGGCAAGCCCTTCAAGGACCCCTAGCGGTGAACGGTGCACCTCTGACATTTTTGCGCCCAGAATTGTCAGTCTAACTTCGGCGGTTATGTTATGATTAGAGATGCAGTTCTCTATTACAAGTGCACTATTGGCCATTAAAATTGCTACACCACGAAGATGACGTGCTACAGACGCGAAACGTAACCGACAGGAAGAAGATGCTGTGATATGCAAATGATTAGGTTTTCAGAGCATTCACACAAGGATGGCGCCGGTGGCGACACCTACAACGTGCTGACATGAGGAAAGTTTACAACCGATTTCTCATACACAAACAGCAGTTGACCGGCGTTGCCTGGTGAAACGTTGTTGTGATGCCTCGTGTGAGGAAGAGAAATGCGTACCATCACGTTTCCGACTTTGATAAAGGTCGGATTGTAGCCTATCGCGATTGCGGTTTACCGTATCGCGACATTGCTGCTCGCGTTGGTCGAGATCCAATGACTGTTAGCAGAATATGGAATCGGTGGGTTCAGGAGGGTAATACGGAACGTCGTGTTGTATCCCAACGGCCTCGTATCCCTAGCAGTCGAGATGAGAGGCATCTTATCCGCATGGCTGTAACGAATCGTGTAGCCACGTCTCGGTCCCTGAGTTAACAGATGGGGACATTTGCAAGACAACAACCATCTGCACGAACAGTTCAACGACGTTTGCAGCAGCATGGACTATCAGAACGGAGACCATGGCTGCGGTTACCCTTGACGCTGCATCACAGACAGGAGCGTCTGCGATGGTGTACTCAACGACGAATCTGGGTGCACGAATGGTAAAACGTCATTTTTTCAGATGAATCGAAGTTCTATTTACAGCATCATGATGGACGCATCCGTATTTGGCGACACAGCGGTGAACGCACATTGAATGCGTGTATTCGTCATCGCCATACTGGCGTATCACCCGGCGTGATGGTATGAGGTGCCAATGGTTACACGTCTCGGTTACCTCTTGTTCGCATTGACGGCACTTTGAACAGTGGACTTAACATTTCAGATGTGCTACGACCACTGGCTCTACCCCTCATTCGACCCTGCGAAACCGTACATTTCAGCAGCATAATGCACGACCGCATGTTGCAGGTCCAGTACGGGCCTTTCTGGATACAGAAAATGTTCGACTGCTGCCCTGGCCAGCACATTCTCCAGATTTCTCACCAATTGAAAACGTCTGATCAATGGTGGCCGAGCAACTGGCTCGTCACAATACGCCAGTCACCATTCTTGATGAACTGTGGTATCATGTTGAAGCTGCATGGGCCTGTACACTCCGTCCAAGCTCTGTTTGACTCAATGCCCAGGCGTATCAAGGCCGTTATTACGGCCAGAGGTGGTTGTTCTGGGTACTGATTTCTCAGGATCTACGCACCGAAATTGCGTCAAAATGTAATCACATATCAGTTCTAGTATAATATATTTGTCGAAGAATACCCGTTTATCATCTGCGTTTATTTTTGGTGTAGCAATTTTAATGGCCAGTAGTGTAGAATGGGGACTGGAGTACATTAGCATTGTTCGTGTTTATTGTTATTACCAGACAGGGTAAGTATATAACGGACGTGACAGAGCCCAATGTTGAGTGATCACTGATAACGACATGGAGATGCCGTGTATGACAGCGTTATCAGCGCCTGACAGAATTTTAAATTGGGCCTCATTGTGAGTCTCCACTTGCTCGGCTGGTCGAATCATGCAACATATAGATCTGTGGCGAGTTAGAATATGACAGTGGCACCATGTTGGACTGCATGGGAACTTGAGGGCACGCATGCTCGTTGCCAAGCTTCTGGTGGACCACACCTGAGCACCACAATGGAGGATCGCTTTACTGTGCAGCAATCATATCTTAAATCCTTCTAACGTGGACTGCCTTCCGAGCACAAGTAATGGACTCTTTGCAGCATTCTGTCATCGCGCACCGCTGGTCGGAGCCTGGCAGCAGCCGGACTAGGGAACTGCTATCCCATATGTAGGCTGCCATTAACACCACAACGCAAACGGCCATGCCTGTAGTGGCGCCGTGACGAGGCAGCATGGACTACTGATGACTGGCGTAGCATTGTGTTCAGTGATTAATCGCACTTCTGCGGTATCCCGTATGACCATCGTCGACGAGTATGATGGGGATCTGGGGAGAGGTCTCATTATTCCAATGATTTCGAGAAGCACAATGGTATTATTTCTTGCGTTATGGTGTGGGGAACTATCGAGTATGACTTCAAATTATAGCCGGTAGTAACCGAGGGAGCTCTGATGGCACAGTGGTACGTTATGGACATCCTGCGCCCTCACATGTTATCTCTTATCTATAGATGGCTAAATAAGGCACTAACGACTGTTAATAACATGGACTCTCACTAAAATAGGAGAAAACACAGTTTATACAATTCTGTACAGGAAATGGTATAATACCATTGATAAATATAGAGTATGAACGGAAGTCTGTCGCTAAGGCAGAATACTCTAAATTTCTGAGTGTGTGCATTGATGAGAAATTGAATTGGAACAAACACATCGATGATGTGCTGAAACGGTTAGGTTCAGCTACTTATGCTATTAGGATTATCGCAAATTTTGGTGATAAACATATCAGTAAATTAGCCTACTATGCCTATTTACATTCAGTGCATTCATATGGCATCATATTTTGGGACAATTCGTCATTAAGAGAGGAAGTACTGCATGGGGGCTTAATTAAATGAAAATGCAAATAATTTTAATTTTTTGATTTAATAGCTGTCTGTTCGGTTACGAAGTCTCGTAACGGTTGGCCCTGACTAGTATTATTACGCAATCTGACTGCATAGAACAACAACAAAGAATGAAATGGAAATTTTCATTAACACAATTAATTAATTAAGTCCCCAGCAACTATAAAACCTACGAAACCAAAGCACAAGTGTAACTGTTCTGTGTGTGGAAGTATGACTCAACGTACGCATCTGGCACGGTTCTTCTTCAATAACACAAGAAATTTTAAATATCATTTATACTGAATTAATTAAAGGAAATAGAAATACCATAATTACTCAAGAAAACCAGAATTACACTCTAATACAAGAAAACAAGCCAGATGCTTTGTTGACTGAACCTGTAATGACGCATTATTCAGGACATTGAAATAATGAGAAAGAAAAGAAAAGTAGTTTGTTACCTTAATTTATATTGATGAAAAGCACTCTAGACATTACAATCTCTCCACACCGACTCGCTACTATCACATCTCAACAAGAACTTTTCAGTATCACATCTCAGCAAGCACTGCCTACTAGCTCATCTCAACAAACACTCCTCACTACGACATCTCAGCACTGACTACCACGAGCTCTCCCAAAGCACTGCCCACTACGACATCTCAATAATCACTGCCAGTGGAGGCGGCAGAACAATACTCTCTAGCGCGATCTCTGGCGCTGTGGCTCAGTGTAGCCACCTTTCATATGCCCCTCCTCCACAGGCTAGAATTTGATGGTATTTTTGCCAGCATTGGTGGTGAAAATACCACCAAATTCGTCAAAAAAAAATACAGACAAAAATAAAAGATAATATTAATGCGTAAATATCATATAACTAGATAAAATTTTGGCTTTGCACTGACCTTTCAATAACCTAATATATAAAATACAGTAAGCAATACAAATTCTTTCATACATGTGACTTTACATAACAGTTTACACAAGTATTATGTGGTTAAACAGTTCAATCAATAGCGTCAGCAATGACGAATATGTGCAGGTAAGAGTCTCATAACTTTTCACAAACAGTAATACACAAAAAATCAGTTTATACAAATATTCACATAAACGCTTTCCATAGCTCAAGAATAAGCAGTTGACAGTTCCAGCAGTAGCACCCAGCAATGGTCAACAGGTGCAAATACCAACAAGTGACATTTTTTCAGTAGAAACAGTCCATCAGTGCACCCAGTAATGTTGAATAGGTGCAGACACCAACAAGTAACACCATTTCAGTATAAGCAGTTCCATTAGTGGCACCAGCAATGTTGAGCAGGTGCACACAGCAACAGGTGACATCTTTTCAGTAGAAGCAGTCCATCAGTGGCACCCAGCAATGTTGAGCAGGTGCCGACACCAACAAGTGACATCATTTCGGTAGAAGCAGTCCATCAGTGGCACCCAGCAATGTTGAGCAGGTGCAGACAGCAACAGGTGACATCTTTTCAGTAGAAGCAGTCCATCAGTGGCACCCAGCAATGTTGAGCAGGTGCAGACACCAACAAGTAACACCATTTCAGTAGAAGCAGTCCATCATTGGCACCCAGCAATGTTGAGCAGGTGCAGACACCAACAAGTAACACCATTTCAGCAGAAGCAGTCCATCAGTGGCACCCAGCAATGTTGAGCAGGTGCAGACATCAACAGGTGACATCTTTTCAGTAGAAGCAGTCCATCAGTCGCACCCAGCAACGTTGAGCAGGTGCAGACATCAACAAGTAACACCATTTCAGTATAAGCAGTTCCATTAGTGGCACCAGCAATGTTGAGCAGGTGCAGACACCAACAAGTGACATCATTTCAGTAGAAGTAGTCCATCAGTGGCACCCAGCAATGTTGAGCAGGTGCAGACAGCAACAGGTGACATCTTTTCAGTAGAAACAGTCCATCAGTGGCACCCAGCAATGTTGAACAGGTGCTGACCGCAGTCCATAATATTCACTTTCACTAATCACACTGTTGATCAGCAGAAATTAAACATGACTAAATGTCATGCATCATGTTGAAAAGTGCAGCACCATCACTAATCAGACAGTTCAGGCATGAACAATAGTTTGAATACACATACAATGCTTTTACACTAAACATACAAATCATAACAAACACACAAATGATATCAGATAATTGTCATATTAAATATTACAAATACACAAATATCAGTAAACCTATAATTTTTATGGGTGTCAGTGCAAGCCACAACAACAAGTAAAATAATATTTAGGAGATAGGTTGGTACCAATTTGGGATAGGGAAAGGAAAACACACGAAAAACACTCACTCATCTTTCATCCACATTAGTGCTACTGTGTAATTGAATAGTGTTAACTGTGTAAATGCAAATCTGTCAAAATTTTATGTTCATCATGTGTATCAAGTAGTAGTGGCAGCAATGTATAACAGTCAATAATAGTTAGTCAGCGTCATAGTCATCATGTCAAGACCAATGTTTGCCAAGCCAGATCAAATTGTACGGTTGCTGAACAACTGTCAGTGGGCCAAGATATGCAATTACTTCCTCTCTGCAAAAAAAAAAAAAAAAAAAGTATATACTGCTTAGTGATTTAACAAAGTGTGTGTGTAGACAATCTTCCTGCTACTTTAGTGTTCTAGTCTGCCATCTTTAGCCTCCTTGTTCCATATAGACCAACGAAAAAAATATGCTCCTCACTTACTTCACCTCTTATCCACCAAACTCCAATAATCATCAGCATTACATAATCTCAATACTTCAATAATACCTCATTTACCTTACCTCTTGTCCACGAAAACTCCAATAATCATCAACTTCACATAATCTCAATAATACCTCTTCAATACGTCGAAACATATAAACCTTAGCACCAATATCGTTTCACTTCCATAACAACTCTTTCCTCTAGTCAGTCTCCTCGAACAAGTACAGATAAAATCCTAATGCAAACCTCAATTCAGCATCCCATACAATCCGAAGACACAGTGTTCACACACAACCTCTGTGTAATCCATCTGACCCAAATTTTCTACTCATTATAAATTATAAGATACATTTTGGTTCCTTGTCCATCATTAAATAAAAGAAATGCATACATGACCTCTAACAGCCTTTAGTTTGAATAACTTTCAGTAAGTAAGTACGATTACGAAGTGTTAATGATCGTGATATTTCAGTGTGTACACCACTTCAAAAATTATGGCAAACAGAAGCAAACATGTGGAGTATTTCTTGTGTCAAGTGTCACTTCCTGTTTCAATTACTCACGAAAAATGCAGTGTAATAACTGTCGATGGTCTAAACCTAGTGTTGGTATGTCATGTCGTTATCTTCCTTCCTATTAGCATAAATTTATACAGCTTCCATAAAACCTCCAGCTCATGTGACTTCTATGAAGTTTCTCGTACTAATGTCGTTCGTCGAATTATAGCAGTTCATTTTCTTATCTTAAAAATATAAAGCACTGAGCGTAAGCAAAACATGCAATAGCGAGTAAATATACCAGTAGAGAACAGAATGTCAACAAGTGGATGCAGCACAATCCCTACAACGAGGCTCTGCCAAGCAAACAATCTATAATTAATACCACAGTGTAACCTAAACTCTATGTTCGTACACAGTATATCAGCATTTCTATATTCTAAATTAAAGAGTAGTTATGACAACAAAACAGAAGTGTGTAAATATGCAATCCATACGCACAGCAGCAAACATATATCTTACGTAATAAACAAGTCATTAGCATCATTCAGCATAAGCAAATAAATGTTCATATGTAATCTTAATAAGTAAACATGAAGGCGCAAGCAGATAAATCACAAAGTGTAACCTACATACCTAACTACAGTCAGCACAATTAATCAGGTGACAATTATAATTTAAATAAATAAGCACAGCAGGCACATAATAGAAAAATATGACATCAGTGAAAAAGCATAGCAGCCAAGCGATGCATAATATACGCAAGTAATAACACTGTTCATTAATAAAACATTGTCAAAATCAGTAAATGTACACAAGCACGTCGCTTCACAAGTAAATTCATAGAACATGAAATTTAGCACAAAGTATGGATCACGTAATCGCAAGCAGCAAATTACGTCTTAAGTACGTACCTAGGTGGAATTATGTTACCTGAAAAATAAACTCAATTAACAGTTACCTTTTTTAGTTTATTACTTTTTTTTCGAAATTACATTCTTCCTGAAATTTTCTCCATAGCAAGTCGTCTTAACGTCGGACACGCACAGAATTTACCTGAAGGTCTTAAATACACTCCTGGAAATGGAAAAAAGAACACATTGACACCGGTGTGTCAGACCCACCATACTTGCTCCGGACACTGCGAGAGGGCTGTACAAGCAATGATCACACGCACGGCACAGCGGACACACCAGGAACCGCGGTGTTGGCCGTCGAATGGCGCTAGCTGCGCAGCATTTGTGCACTGCCGCCGTCAGTGTCAGCCGGTTTGCCGTGGCATACGGAGCTCCATCGCAGTCTTTAACACTGGTAGCATGCCGCGACAGCGTGGACGTGAACCGTATGTGCAGTTGACGGACTTTGAGCGAGGGCGTATAGTGGGCATGCGGGCGGCCGGGTGGACGTACCGCCGAATTGCTCAACACGTGGGGCGTGAGGTCTCCACAGTACATCGATGTTGTCGCCAGTGGTCGGCGGAAGGTGCACGTGCCCGTCGAACTGGGACCGGACCGCAGCGACGCACGGATGCACGCCAAGACCGTAGGATCCTACGCAGTGCCGTAGGGGACCGCACCGCCACTTCCCAGCAAATTAGGGACACTGTTGCTCCTGGGGTATCGGCGAGGACCATTCGCAACCGTCTCCATGAAGCTGGGCTACGATCCCGCACACCGTTAGGCCGTCTTCCGCTCACGCCCCAACATCGTGCAGCCCGCCTCCAGTGGTGTCGTGACAGGCGTGAATGGAGGGACGAATGGAGACGTGTCGTCTTCAGCGATGAGAGTCGCTTCTGCCTTGGTGCCAATGATGGTCGTATGCGTGTTTGGCGCCGTGCAGGTGAGCGCCACAATCAGGACTGCATACGACCGAGGCACATAGGGCCAACACCCGGCATCATGGTGTGGGGAGCGATCTCCTACACTGGCCGTACACCACTGGTGATCGTCGAGGGGACACTGAATAGTGCACGGTACATCCAAACCGTCATCGAACCCATCGTTCTACCATTCCTAGACCGGCAAGGGAACTTGCTGTTCCAACAGGACAATGCACGTCCGCATGTATCCCGTGCCACCCAACGTGCTCTAGAAGGTGTAAGTCAACTACCCTGGCCAGCAAGATCTCCGGATCCGTCCCCCATTGAGCATGTTTGGGACTGGATGAAGCGTCGTCTCACGCGGTCTGCACGTCCAGCACGAACGCTGGTCCAACTGAGGCGCCAGGTGGAAATGGCATGGCAAGCCGTTCCACAGGACTACATCCAGCATCTCTACGATCATCTCCATGGGAGAATAGCAGCCTGCATTGCTGCGAAAGGTGGATATACACTGTACTAGTGCCGACATTGTGCATGCTCTGTTGCCTGTGTCTATGTGCCTGTGGTTCTGTCAGTGTGATCATGTGATGTATCTGACCCCAGGAATGTGTCAATAAAGTTTCCCCTTCCTGGGACAATGAATTCACAGTGTTCTTATTTCAATTTCCAGGAGTGTATTTTATACAACCGTATCCTGAAAAATACTGAACGTTAATAACATAATTTATAAAGTCACTATAGCTTTATACTGAATTTAATCGGAGAAATTAAGACTGTGTATTTGTTTACGGCTGTCAGTGCATTCGCACTGAGCGCTCGATCAGCTGTAGGCGCGTGACGTAGAAAGTGATTGTTTGCGGTCAACGACTGCCTTGTGCGGCGCGCAGACTTCACTGTTGCTTTGAGTATCTGCCGCCGCCGGAACACGGCGCGGTATCCTTGTATTCTCTGCATGTTTACATGTAGCTGTTAGTTTCTCTAAAGTATGTCATTCCACAAAAATTTTTACGTTTGATATATGATGTATTCCCTTAGAGCGCCGAGATTTAAGAGTTTCTACTTCAACAGTGTTATCATGAATAATTTTGCGAACTCTATATGGACCGTTATAAAGCAGAAAAAATTTGCGACACAAGCCTTTTCCTTTCTGAGACAATCGATGAGACTTAATTAATACCTTTTGACCAACTGACAAGATTTTTAAACGACCAGGACGTTTCGCTGATTTCTCTCTTCTAGCAGCCGCAGACGCAATATTTTGTAGAGCCAGGTTGACAACTTCAGAATGCCGCAGTTTCCGTGAAGGCGGAAAAGGAACTGTTTCAGAAATGCGATTTGACGGTGGTTTATTTTTTAATATCAATAGAGGCGGTAAAGAAGTTGAATCATTAGGAAGTTCATTCAGAATGTTTTGAAAAATATGAAGATATTGATCCCACGTTCTGTGATTCTGATGACAATAAAGACGACACAATTTATTAATTTCTTTCATCCATCTCTCTGAAGCATTAGATTGAGGATGAAAAAGTGAAATAAAAATTGGTTTAATCTTACGATGCCTTAGAGTACGAAGCCAAATTTTAGAACGAAACTGTGATCCATTATCTGATATAACCTTATCAACATGACCAACTTCTTTAAGAAAATGTTTGATGAAAGCGTTAGATACTGAACGAGCTGTTGCCTTGCGTAAAGGTGTAAAACACACATATTTTGATGTTAATTCCACTGCTACGAAAATGTACGCAAAACCATTAGTAGAACGAACCACTGGACCGAACAAATCGACTGCAGCCATGTCCTTTAATTTCGCTGGAATGATAGGAAACAACGGTGCTCTGTGAGAAACAGTTGGCGGCTTAGCCTGTTGACATAATTTGCATTTGGCAAGAACAGAACGAATACGTTTTTCCATATTACTGAAGTAGCAATTTTCTCGCAATTTATGAAAGCAGTTTCTGGGACCAAAATGTGCATAACTGAAATGTGTAAACGAGGTGTGGCCAAATTGTCCAATCTAACAAAGCATCTAAGAAAATTACAGACACCAAGGAAACTACGAACATCACGTTTTGTGGAAGGAACAGCATAATTACGAATAGCGTCTAGTTTCTCTGGATCAGGAAGAATACCTTCTGTAGAAATAATGTGACCGAGAAATTTCACCTGTGAACGACCAAATTCAGATTTTTCCAAGTTCACTGTAATGGCAACTCTTGCTAAAATACGTAATAATGAATCCAAAATTTTGTTGTGCTCACTCCAAGAATGTTTAGCAATAAGAATGTCGTCAACATATGAAGTAATATTGTCACGAAGATAAACAGGTAAAATTTCATTTAAGCTACGAATGAATGCTGCTGAAGATACAATAAGTCCAAACGGTAACTTCCAAAGTCACTTTTGGGTAAAACAGTCAAATCCGCTTATTCTTTACCTACTGTCTAGATAGATGGATAGTAGAAGAGTTGTTTTTATAGATGCAAAGAATAGTGAAAGAGTAGGCAGCGGTGCAGAAAACTAAAAGGGAAATAGCACCACTACAGCTCGGGGCCCTGTGATCGCTACGGCACATATTCACTTAGTGTAGTGAATCCCCTGAGGGCTTTAATAGCTGCACATAAATTTCAGTTTGTGACTTTGTGGCACATCTGGCGGAAGTGCGTACGTAAATTGATCTAACCATGAACATGGATGTATCTCATTCTTAGAATTACGAAAGATCTTAAATTTCCGAACAGTCAAAAAGTGTTTATAGTCAAAGTTTTCGCCTCGTGGCGACAAAGACCTACCGCGTCTGTCCCAGTCCCAATGTTGATTATTGTCAAGTTCGCGCGCCTGGCGCTCTCTTGTTGCATCCCGTAAATGAAACAAATTATTTTCTTCAAACCTCTCCGCTAACTGTGATTCCAAATTTCTTTTGCTGTCTTTTCCTATGATTTCGCCTTCAATTTGTTTGACTTGCTTTCGTAATGCCTCAACTTCCCTTTTAACGCGTTCATTAATTTTTTCCTGATTTTCAACATGTTTATTTATGTTCTGATACTCTTCAGTTTCTGCAAATGGTAATGGAGCTGTATCATCCAAATCTCTGTCCCCATTTAAGCTAAGACTTGTCAATTTATCTGAAATCTCCTCAACTCTTTCCAATAAGTTTACGTCTTCCGTAAGTGTCGCGACTCGGGTTTCGGTATTGTCACATTTAGTAGTTAACTGTTCACACTGTTGCGTTAAGTCATTTGTTATGGATTCCTCGATTCTCTCAAATATTTCTTCCTTATCGTGTGCACGTCGTAAATTTAACTCTGAAAATTTTTGTACTATCACGCGATCTTTTTCTTCCCGTTCTCTGTCCTGTTCCTCTTGTCTGATTTCTGTTGAAATTAAACTACTATTGTGAGCCTTCAAAATCGGTTGTACTTCTTTTCTAATTTCTTTATTTGATTACGTCTTTCATATATTTGAAACATGTCCCTGTTCGTGAGCCTAACTGTGTTTCCATTGTTCCCATATCAGTTTCTAATTCAGATCGTAACTGTGATCCCACTGCTTTCATCTCGGTTTTAATTGTTCCTATTTCTATTTTAATTGTTCCTATTTTTGAGTATAACCGTGTTGTCATTGCTTTCGTCTCAGTTCTAATTGTTTCTAACTGTGAGTCTAACAGTGTTTCCATTCGTGCTCCCAAATTTAATATAGCACTCATCAACTGCTCCATATCTTCTGTCGTTAACCACGCAATCTGAGAATTTTTCGATTGTGAAAAATTTTGAACTGTTTCCGGCCTATTTTCCCGACTTATTACATTGTTTTCAACTCCATTATTCATCATACTGTTGTCCTGTGTTGGCGAGTTCGCCATGTCAACAATTTCGTCATTCTCACTGTCCATCATTTTTGCCTTTTTCATCGACCGCGTAATCATTTACAAAACATACAAAACTCGTCACTATATGAAAATTACACACAATGACACTTTATCTCCAACAATACCATTCACACGAAATGTTTCCCTCAAACACGATTAACGAACAATTGAAATAATTGCACTAAATTGTCAAACGCGTATACAAGACAACGAATCAAATTCTGAGAAAAAAATACCATTAGAAGAATGACAATTACCAAATCTACACATGCAAAATAGACTACAATTACTAAACTGCAAATTACTACAACAATACTACTGTCTACTATTTTTACAATCAGAAGAATTCCAAGGGACGATCCTGGCAGGGTCGCCACGTGCATGGGGGCTTAATTAAATGAAAATGCAAATAATTTTAATTTTTTGATTTAGTAGCTGTCTGTTCGGTTACGAAGTCTCGTAACGGTTGGCCCTGACTAGTATTATTACGCAATCTGACTGCATAGAACAACAACAAAGAATGAAATGGAAATTTTCATTAACACAATTAATTAATTAAGTCCCCAGCAACTATAAAACCTACGAAACCAAAGCACAAGTGTAACTGTTCTGTGTGTGGAAGTATGACTCAACGTACGCATCTGGCACGGTTCTTCTTCAACAACACAAGAAATTTTAAATATCATTTATACTGAATTAATTAAAGAAAATAGAAATACCATAATTACTCAAGAAAACCAGAATTACACTCTAATACAAGAACACAAGCCAGATGCTTTGTTGACTGAACCTGTAATGACGCATTATTCAGGACATTGAAATAATGAGAAAGAAAAGAAAAGTAGTTTGTTACCTTAATTTATATTGATGAAAAGCACTCTAGACATTACAATCTCTCCACACCGACTCGCTACTATCACATCTCAACAAGAACTTTCAGTATCACATCTCAGCAAGCACTGCCTACTAGCTCATCTCAACAAACACTCCTCACTACGACATCTCAGCACTGACTACCACGAGCTCTCCCAAAGCACTGCCCACTACGACATCTCAATAATCACTGCCAGTGGAGGCGGCGGAACAATACTCTCTAGCGCGATCTCTGGCGCTGTGGCTCAGTGTAGCCATCTTTCAGTACTCATTGCACAAAAGCGTGTAATTAGAATAGCAGCTGGAGCCCACCGAAGACCACCTTGCAGACTATTATTTAAGGAACTCTGGATATTCACAGCACCTTCGTAATACATGTATTCACTTATGAAATTTGTCATTAATAACCCATCCCAATTAAAAAATAACAAAATAACAGCGAAGTGCATAGCTACAGCACTAGAAGAAGGGATGATATTCAGTATTCTGGATTAAATCTTACTTTGACAAATAAAGGGGTGAATTATGCTGCCACAAAAATCTTTGGTCATTTGCCAAATAGTATTAAAAGTCTGACAGATAGCCAACCAACATTTAAAAGCAAATTAAAAGAATTTCTGGATGACAACTCCTTCTCCTCAATAGATGAATTCTTAGATATGACGTATTAATTGTAAAAAAATTAATTAATTAATTATTTTGCGTAAAGAAAACTTGTGTTAAATTGACACGTTCCACATCATTACGAAATGTCGTATTCATGATCTATGGAACAAGGATTAATGATTGCATGTTTGTTTGTTTGTTTAGAAAGCAAATACGCAGTTGCTATTGTTATAGACATTTCGGGCGCCTTTGATAATCTGTGTTGGCCCGCATGTTTGCAAGACTCAGAGAGACAGAGAGATGCAGGTGCCTAAAGCCCTCTACGATAACCTCTCGCATTACTGTGGAAACGGCGTGGTTGAACGCGCGCGGGAAGTCAGAAAATGATCAAAATAATCACCAAAGGTTGCCCGCAAGGATCAGTCTGTGGTCCCGTCTTTTGGGATATCGCCTTTGAACCCCTCCTGGATCAACTGGATGGGAATAACCGTGCGGACAGGGCGATAGCATACGATGACCTCCTGGTAGTGGTCTCCGCGGACTCAAGAGCGCAACTCGAACACCGGCCAACACAGCTACTCACAAGCATTAGCTAGTGGTGCAAACACAATAAACTGCAGATGGCTCTACATAAAACAGTTTACATACAACTCAAAGGAACATTACAAAGTAACATAACCGTAAAATCATCAGAACAACGACTGACCGGGCTGCCAGGATCAAGCACAAGTTGACCAGACTCAACATAACACACGTCACAGTACCACTACACACACTGAGAAATTACCGTTGTGCGGTTTTTGGGTCTGTGCTCTGTTCTGCAGCCTATGCATGGGCCCAGCGAGTACGTCTTGCGACGAATAGGAACATCGCGCTGCAAAGACAGAGAAATGCCCTGGTAAGGCTGTCAGGAACATTCAACACCACGTCAATGGAATCACTTCGCATGGTGCTTGGACATAACCATTCGGTTTCGGGCTGCAATGTACAGGATGAGGAGGGGGAGTCGGGGTAAGGTAATCGAGATTACCGGATAGGACATCACCGAGAAGCGCCAGTCGTTAAATGGCGTGTGGATACCTGCAAAGGGAATGGGAGTTAAGCGATAAGGACCGTAGGGTATATCATTTCTTACCGAACATCAGGGAACATCTGACACTGACCCATATCAATCCCAACCGGGGTATGGTCCACTTTATGGCAGGTCACGGCCCTTACCCTGCACACTTACCATAAACCACCTAGGCCGCAGCCAGAGTACTGTTGGGAACATGGATCCCCAGAACACACACTATTTCACTGTCACTGGTATAGAGCAGCATACCAGACACCAGCGCAATGCGACAGTGACATGATACAGGCAGTAAGAGACAAAGACGAGTGGGTGATAATAAATAAAATCGCTGATGATGTCTCAAGGACATTACATGACGAATACAGACACGGCCGTATAACAGAATACCGCAACACACACGAAGCACGTAACACAGCAGTTCCAATACGTACACCAACACAGACAGCAGTACCGAAACACACATCACTCAAACAGCGAACACTTTCACCAACACGTACCGCAGACAACCTTACACGACATCTAGAATAATTAAAATGGTGTTAGAATAAACAGTGTAATACAATCATCCCTGTAAACCTGTTCTAGCTTAAGTATAAACAGCAGGCATATCCATTCCGCGGTCATTATACCGCTGTTGGGATGTAACAGCTGTAAATGAACACTTAGTATATAAGCAACATAACAGGTATAATTCAAGACACATAATATAGGAACTGAAGGTTAGCCGGCCGAAGTGGCTGCGCGGTTCTGGCGCTGCAGTCTGGAACCGCGAGACCGCTATGGTCGCAGGTTCGAATCCTGCCTCGGGCATGGTTGTGTGTGATGTCCTTAGGTTAGTTAGGTTTAAGTAGTTCTAAGTTCTAGGGGACTAATAACCTCAGCAGTTGAGTCCCATAGTGCTCAGAGAGAGCCAACTGAAGGTTAATTAATAACCCCACGAAATAACATACTTTACAATCACACACCACTGTGCCTTCCAAAATTTACGTAATAGTTAAATGCTTTCGTAAATTGTATTTAGAAATATTAATCTGTCAATTAAATTGTAGCGAAACGGGACGGCGAGGCTCGAAGTAGTTCCGAGGCTTTCAGACCAGGATGGCTGAGATAGGGTAATATTTCTCTCTCTCGTCCTATCCAAGTCTTTCCTATCCTCTACCATCATATTTCTTAAAATCTGAAAATTTTCTGTGTTTTTCAATTTCTAACGTGTTTGTAATTAGTTATTACTTTCGTAGTAATTGCTGAGAACAACAATTGCTCTTTGCAATATGGGATATGTTTTGTAATCTACATGAAAAGCTGTAAAATGAACTGCATGTTATAAAATGTAAAGCAACATATCTCCATACGAGCAATAAATCCAATCAAATATCTCTTATGCGACACTATCGTGGTGCCATTTTTCGAAAGCATAGTACTCGTCCACACATGGGACGTGTCTCTATGAGCTGTCTGCGTGATGTTGAGGTACTCCTGTGGCCACCGAGATCCCATGATCAGCCTGTGATAGAACATCTGTGGGAGCAGTTTGGACGTGCAATACGTCCTAGTGCCAGAAACCAGGATATCAAGGACGAGCTGTAACAGTCGGGGCCAACTTGTCTCAGGAGTGGAAAGGAAGAAGAAACGTTAGAGTTTAATACCCCGTCGACAACGACGTCATTACAGACGGAGCGTAAGGTCGGATTGGTTAAGGACGGAGAAGGAAACCGGCAGTGCCGTTTCACAGGAACCATCCCGGTATTTGCCTGGAGCGATGTAGCGAAATCACGGAAAACCTAAATCTGGATGGCTAAGCATGGATTTGAATCGTCGTCCTCACGAATACGAGCTCAGGAGAGGTTACAATGGCTTTGTGACACCCTTCCCATCCGAGCAGTCGATACATCCAGCCCAGAGGGAATAAATATACTGTGAAGCAGTAGTCAGAATGCCCAACTTCTTAAACAAATGTCTACATGGTGATCGTGGGTGAGCGGCGCATATTATTCTTGCAGCATATTTTTGCGTAATGAAGACTTTCATTCTTAATGATGAGTTACCCAGAACATAAACCCGTATGACATCATTGAAAGAAAATAAGCAAAATACGTCAGATTACTGATTTGTCTCTTCCCAAATTTGCAGTGATTCTAAGTGCAAATTCGGCTGAACTAAGTTGTTTTAGGAGTTCCAAAGTGTGTGTTTTTCAATTTAAATTCTCATCAATATGGACACCTAAGAATCTTGAACTTTCCTTTTATTTATTATTTCCTCCCTGTATGTTACATTCATCATTGATGTGGAACCACTAGATATCCAGAACTGAATATAATGTGTCTTTTTTAATTTGAGAATGAGACCGTTCACAGAAAGCAAATCAATGCTACTTTTAAGAACTTTGTTTACTATTTCTTCTGTTTCTGAATGTATGCTTGGATTGATTACAATACTAGTGTCATCTGCAAGAAAAGAATTAATTCTGATTGTTGTATATTAGACGGAAGATCGTTTACATATATGAGGGACAAAAGCGGACTTATGACTGAGCCTTGGGGAACCCCATACGACATTTCTCCCTAGTCAGACCGTATTGGCTGACTTACTAAGTACAACTCTCTGCATTCTTTTTGATATATACGACATTATCCATTGGTTGGCTACACCATCAATCCTTGAACCTTGGTTACTTCCACAATCCCCTCTCCAACATCAGAAATGATAGCTATTCACTTGTGATTTCTAGAAAATATAATTATTTATTTACCACCACAAAAAGGCAACAACCGTGAATGCACACACTTTTTTAAATATTAGTTGCAATGGAAACGCTAAACAACTAAAAACAATATAATTTTAGAGAGTTTACATTTCACTGTGACCATTACAGGCACCCGCTCTTGTTGGTGAGATCGACTCAGTGTTTATGTGGCAGATTCGTAAGCTGTAACCAACATTAATGAGGTAGTATTCTCGGTACGACTGGTCCTGAAAAATTGTGTCTCGTTGCATTTACTCTGCTGCTGTGTACGAGCGCCTGTTGTAATGAATTAGCCGTTATTTCGCTGTTCTCGAGCGCGCACGGTAGTAGCTTCCAAGTGAACGATCTAACACGATAGACACACGACTGAATGAAGTCATGAGGACAATTACTGGCATTGCCAGATCGACACCCATTTAGTGGTTGCCTGTTTTATCCTACACTGCTCCTCTGTATTTCAAAAGAAAAATTGCTATGGCGGAAATTCTTAAAAAGAAAGAGGCCCACAATAACTCCGTTCTAAATAGCGCATGCCAGAATACACCATCTTTACGCCTGAAGTTGCGCAAGCCGTCTTAGATCTATCTTCGGGCCGCAGATGTTTCGAATGTCACCGAAAAGTAGAAAATACCATGGAATGAGTATCCACCCCACAAATAATTCAAAATCAGAGAGAAAAATATTGTGGAGAACTGCTCACCCCGAGCGTTTAAAGCTGATCTGAAAGAGTTTATGGAGTGAAATAGATTGCTCGCTTCTGGCTGTTAAATTTAAACATTAATTTGTAAATACATTATGTACCTATTGTGTATGTTCTGTAGTGGCATAAAGGTGGAACTGCTGTCAACTTGAAGGTTGTTTTGAATACCACAGTCCGCTATTAGGCATTTTCATATTTGAGGAGGTGTGCCCTTGTCTTCCTCAAACATATGAACTGATTTTTCCAGTCAGCTGTGATGGGACCTACAGTTCAACCTGAAGTCTGAACCACGGTGTAACCCAGCATTTTTCATGTAAATAGACGTTACCATAGATGAAAGAATTGATGAATGACAGATTAAAATCCTAGAACCGACCGGGAATCGACACACAGACAATTCAGTCCACAGTTTGATACTTAATAATACTTTGATAATAATAGTCACTCATCGGGAGCTGCAGATACACCCCAAACTTCTAGTTTACAATGCTAGACCTAAGTACCAAAAATTTCTAGCGATTTATTCGTACATACGAATGCACTGACAGTATCCTTTACAGATGTTTTCAGCATCAGAAAATAAAATAAACAAATGTACTTAAATGTTAATAGTATCGCATTCTCTAGTAACATAGTTGTCTGGTGTTTCATATGATGTTACCCAGGTCAGTCCCAGATGTGTCAGATACGTACCATATGTCAATGACACTGGTCCTCTGGTACCATAGCAACTGCCCTGGCTTAAAAATGTTCCCTTAAATCCACACAGCGTTGCGCATGCTCCATAATGTCAAGAACCATAGCTGCAGAAGAGCGTTCAGTGCCTGTGTACTGCGATAATGCGACAAACTTAGCTGTAAGTTCCAGGAAGGAAAACAGGCCACACTTGACCCACTCACTAGAAACACTTGAAGTTGGCGATCGACCAACTTCAGTGACGTCAGGAAGTTACCCACAGTGTGTGGTCACGCTGCTAACCGCATGCAGATGTGCTGTGTATTTCGACAGTAATGGGAGCGGTGCGTTTCTCTTCTCTGCCACTGTGGCTGGGTGACTCAGTCACACAATGCTCAGTCATGAACGGGGAAATGACTACTTCGTGCTTTTAGCGTAAAACTCGCCTGTGACGCAGGTGTTTTCTTGTTCTGTATGTACGTAAGACTGCACATCTTATTCAGATAATACGGCATACCTCTCATATTAAACGATGCTGAGGTTAAATCAAAGTTTAATGTACACAGCGTGGTTCATTGATAGTGACCGGTCCAAATGTCTCAGGAAATGAGCATCAAACGAAAAAACTACAAAGAACGAAACTCGACTAGCTTGAAGGGGAAAACCAGATGGCGCTATGGTTGGCTCGCTAGATGGCGCTGCCATAGGTCAAACGGATATCAACTTTGTTTTTTTAAACAGGAACCCCCAGTTTTTATTTCATATTCGTGTAGTACGTAAAGAAATATGAATGTTTTAGTTGGACCACTTTTTTCGCTTTGTGATAGATGTCGCTGTAATAGTCACACGTAACGTTTCGCCAGTGCGAACGATATTTGCTTCGTGATACATTACCCGTCTTAAAATGGACCGTTTACCAATTGCGGGAAAGATCGATATCGTGTTGATGTATGGCTATTGTGATCAAAATGCCCAACGGGCGTGTGCTATGTATGCTGCTCGGTATCCTGGACATCATCCAAGTGTCCGGACCGTTCGCCAGATAGTTACGTTATTTAAGGAAACAGGAAGTGTTCAGCCACATGTGAAATGTAAACTACGACCTGCAACATATGATGATGCCCAAGTAGATGTTTTAGCTGCTGTCCCGGCTGATCCGCACATCAGTAGCAGTCAAATTGCGCTAGAATCTGGAATCTCAAAAACGTCGGTGTTGAGAATGATACATCAACATCGATTGCACCGGTGCCATATTTCTATGCACCAGGAATTGCATGGCGACGACTTTGAACGTCGTGTACATTTCTGCCACTGGGCACAAGAGAAATCACGGGACGATGACAGATTTTTTGCTCGCGTTCTATTAAGCGACGAAGCGTCATTCACCAACGGCGATAAAGTAAACTGGCATAATATGCACTATTTGGCAGCGAAAAATCCACGATGGCTCCGACAAGTGGAACATCAGCGACCTTGGCGGGTTCATGTATGTATGCGGGTTCAATGCATGTGCGAACATTACGGAAGGCGAAATACCCGCTGTTGAGAGGAATGTCGTTACACGTATTGCCAAATGCATTGAGGTTGACGGACATCATTTTGAGCATTTATTGCATTAATGTGGTATTTACAGGTAATCACGCTGTAACATCATGCGTTCTCAGAAATGATAAGTTCACAAAGGTACATGTATCACACTGGAACAACCGAAATAAAATGTTCAAACGTACCTACGTTTTATATTTTAATTTAAAAAACCTACCTGTTACCAGCTGTTCGTGTAAAATTGTGAGCCATATGTTTGTGACTATTACAGCGGCATCTATCACAAAGCGAGAAAAGTGGTCCAACTAAAACATTCATATTTCTTTACGTACTACACGAATATGTAATAAAAAATGGGGGTTCCTTTTTTTAAAAAGCGAAGTTGATATCCGTTTGACCTATGGCAGCACCATCTAGCGGGCCAACCATAGCGCCGTCTGGTTTCCCCCTTCAAGCTAGACAAGTTTCGTTCTTTGTAGTTTTTTCGTTTGACGCTTATTTCGCGAGATATTTGGCCCGGTCACGATCAATGGACCACCCTGTATAGTCTAGTCTGGACATAGTTTAACACTACGACTGTGCTGTAAGTTCAGAATTGTTTGAGCAAGGACAGTAACCCATTGTGATTTGTTTTCTTAAAAATATTTTTTCATTCAGTGAGCTGTCGTTGTAACCAATGTAGGCTTGTTAACATATGCAGGGTCATTCAGCTCCCCCTACAGAGTCATTTTATCCAACTCGCATTGTTATATCTGGCATTTAAAAACCCCTTGCGGGGTTTTCATGTTCTCTCGCTCCCTACGCGCAAATTATTAGTTCTACGGAAGAAATGATCAGGACCTTTTTGTAGGAATTTTAATGTAGTTAAATTCCGTATTGGTATACGGTTTCGCTAGAGACCGTAGTTCTCGAGTTACTCGAGAAACACATACACAAGTGACTATCAAACGCATCCCCACTCTCACACGTATACCCCACCGGTCAGGATACCTAGTATGTTGTTCATGGCACTCCCTTCTACGACTGTACCCCCCCCCCCCTCCTCCCTCACCCCTCGGGTGGTTGGAACAAAGTCTGGAGGTCGTGCTGGCCAGGAAAGTTGCTACACGTCTTGCAGAACACGTTGAGTTTCACGGGCAAGCATTATACTGTTGGAACAATACGTCGCCTTTCTGTAGCAGGAATGGCAAAAAAAAAAAAAAAAAAAAAAAAAAAAAAAAAAAAAAAAAAAAAACCGGGTTTAACAACATTTGGAACGTGGAGTTTACGTGCAAACCGGTGGCAAGTGAAATAATAACACGTACAGAGGACTTGCAAGATACAACTAATTTATTACGGATCAACAGTTTATCCCAAAAATTTTCTACAAGTGTCTCTTTCACAAGTCAGAAAAATACATTATACAATACCTTTCTAATTGAATTAGGTCCAAACAAGAACTTCTTATAACTTCTATACTAACTGTAAGCACTTCAATAATAAAAGGTAAAATCAGTTTCATTTAACAAGGACACTTGAATAATAAATGTGAAGTAAGTTTCTTTTAAATAGGTCACCTGGGCAAGCGCAATAGGACAATTCACATAATTTCCAATTTCCGCTACCCATCAAGTACTTCTCTTTAACATGTACATAAGTTCAACTCCCGCTGCACGTAAGGTATAATTCAGAACACTAGTCTCCTTGCTTTATGGTTTTGAAGGTATATAAGCAGTATAGCAAACAGAACAGACGCCTTGGCGCCCCAATGCAGAGGAGACGTAACTTAATGCAAGATCCCCTCTCACTGCAACCCGAAGAACTCAGTGGCCGCCGTATCGGTTGCCATTTTCCCTGCGGCCAAAAGAACCTCCCGTTCCCTCTGGTACTGGTCAGCCAAGGCGTCGTACTCCGGACATCGATTTAGACATGGACTAGGTGCCCGCTGCAGTGCTGCAACAGAAAAGCACAAACACACAGCCACAGCCAAAAGAAACAATGTTAACAGCCCCAGAATATAGTAAGATAAAATTCTGCAAAGACAGATCACATCAAGACAAAGGCAAATTAAAAAGGGTTTAAAAGAATTAACTGTAGACCTCAAATTTCAAAATATGTAGAATTGCCCCAGCAGAAACAGTCTAGTTTTGTAGGGGCAACTATAAGAAAAGTTACACCAGTACGTCACAGTTCCAATACAATATTGGCACTGATAAGAAAAGGTAGAAGCTAGTGATAATACTGGTAAGCCCGAGTGCAAAACTAGAAAGCTTGAATGTCTACTTCTTCAATAGACAGCTGCGTGGTACATAGTTCAACTCCACTAGCCAAAACGAATAACACATTGTTCAGCGTCCTGTGTAGAAGACCATGGCCCAGTAACGCCACAAGAACTTGCAATAACAAGCCCGCTTCCACACTCCGAGCCATATACACCGGTCAAATCCAGCTAACTCCACGCAACAGAAATTTCACTCTCTGAGCAGCGGCACATACCGGCCGTTCCGAGGCCAAAACCCAGACTGCCCGCCAGCCCACCACCAACACCGGCCAACGAGGCAAAGATAAGCAACGCCAGAGGGAAACAATCGATCCGGGTGAATCGAACGGAGAAAGCGACTGGCGCCAGCGCCTCCCCACGTATCAACATTCGGCACGTAACGAACACTCATTAGCGTCCCCTCCAGAAACACTAAAAGTTAACGAGAGTTGTAACTAATCGCATGCAGACCATAAGGTCTGGGGTGGGACCAATGTATCTTGGACTATTGCTTTCTACAAGACAACGCTCACCAGATCTATGTCGTATGCGCAAACGACCATCATTTACGAGCAGGCAGAATATGCTTTGATCGCTGAAGACCAAGTGATCCTCTTGCGACATCTGTCGAGCTGTATTATGTCAATGCTGCGGCGTGAGTGGAAGACAGGCTAAACGTGTTTTTTTCCCCCTTTTGTTTCATTCTTTCTTTTGTATGGTTCAAATGGCTCTAAGCACTATGGGACTTAACATCTGAGGTCATCAGTCCACTAGACTTAGAACTACTTAAACCTAACCAACCTAAGGACACCACGCACATCCATGCCTGAGGCCTGCGACCGTATCAGCTGCGCGGTTCCAGACTGAAGCGCCTAGGACCGCTCGGCCACAGCGCTACACGTGCGCGTACCCGTACTCCCACTGATAATAAACAATTCGCGACAGTTCGTGTTGACACGTCTGGGCTCACAAGCCCTTTTTATATGTGCTGTGGTAGCTGTACGATCTGCCACTAGTGCCCTTACAATATGACGATCCTGGCTGGCGCCTGTGCTGCGTGGGCGTCCAGAAACTCATTTAAGGGTGTGAGTATGTTGACGTGACTATTGATACCTGCATCGGTGCACAACTGACGCAGCACGTCCACCCTGTGTGGCAGTTCTCCGAAAGGACTACTCCACCACTCAGAAGGCCGCAATTTAACACCTCTCAGACTCGCTCATTTGACTGTAGGAAACACGAATATATCTGCTTGGCATGGATGTGTGGTTGCTTCACACGTTTCTACAGCACTGAGTCTTCCGGCTGTGAGCATTCCCTATTGAAGGCCAGACATAGATAGCGGTCTGGCAGCTATGCCACTACGCTATCCGTTGGCAGACGACGTTGAAGTACATCTGCTTTTCCCCAGGTGGCATATGACGTCATCGGATCAAAATCGGTGTCGTCTTTCCTGGTGTACTAATTTTTTTCGGCAGTGTAGTTTGTGCATAGCGAGAACTTGAAAATCTCGTGTATGGTTTTTGACGGCCAGACAAAACATTGCGTGCTGCATAAAACGACATCAGTAGGGGCAACTGAATCACCTTGTACAGAAACTATAGAAACATTACAGTATTTCATCTCCCATGACCAAATTATCACAAAATGCTGTGAAACAAGAGTGCTCTTCTCATGAACAGAAGAGCTATTGGCATCATGGTAAATAGTAAAGACGCTGTGAAATATACAATACATCCTTATCATTTATTACGTGTTATTCGGGCAATTACATAATAAGTCACGTGTGAGCTACATGAATCATAAAGGGATCAAAAGTCACTCATAATTTACACGGATGTAAATTACGAATTAGGAAAGCCTTCCAGAACGATTGTAAATTACTGAAGTAAGTATAAAATATTCGTAAAAAATGGCAACAGCGTAAGGTCTATTCCTTAGTCTTCCAGAAGGGTTGTAAATTACACTAATAAGTAGTAAATACAGTAGTTCGTACAGAACCGGAAGACCATAAGATCCATTCCTTAGCATGGCCAAAAGCTTGATCAGCATCAACAACAAATAAAGTACATTCAGCATAATATTACTGCAATAGAACATGAAATCTCCAAAGTGCATATATCTACACTCCTGGAAATGGAAAAAAGAACACATTGACACCGGAGTGTCAGACCCACCATACTTGCTCCGGACACTGCGAGAGGGCTGTACAAGCAATGATCACACGCACGGCACAGCGGACACACCAGGAACCGCGGTGTTGGCCGTCGAATGGCGTAGCTGCGCAGCATTTGTGCACCGCCGCCGTCAGTGTCAGCCAGTTTGCCGTGGTATACGGAGCTCCATCGCAGTCTTTAACACTGGTAGCATGCCGCGACAGCGTGGACGTGAACCGTATGTGCAGTTGACGGACTTTGAGCGAGGGCGTATAGTGGGCATGCGGGAGGCCGGGTGGACGTACCGCCGAACTGCTCAACACGTGGGGCGTGAGGTCTCCACAGTACATCGATGTTGTCGCCAGTGGTCGGCGGAAGGTGCACGTGCCCGTCGACCTGGGACCGGACCGCAGCGACGCACGGATGCACGCCAAGACCGTAGGATCCTACGCAGTGCCGTAGGGGACCGCACCGCCACTTCCCAGCAAATTAGGGACACTGTTGCTCCTGGGGTATCGGCGAAGACCATTCGCAACCGTCTCCATGAAGCTGGGCTACGGTCCCGCACACCGTTAGGCCGTCTTCCGCTCACGCCCCAACATCGTGCAGCCCGCCTCCAGTGGTGTCGCGACAGGCGTGAATGGAGGGACGAATGGAGACGTGTCGTCTTCAGCGATGAGAGTCGCTTCTGCCTTGGTGCCAATGATGGTCGTATGCGTGTTTGGCGCCGTGCAGGTGAGCGCCACAATCAGGACTGCATACGACCGAGGCACACAGGGCCAACACCCGGCATCATGGTGTGAGGAGCGATCTCCTACACTGGCTGTACACCACTGGTGATCGTCGAGGGGACACTGAATAGTGCACGGTACATCCAAACCGTCATCGAACCCATCGTTCTACCATTCCTAGACCGGCAAGGGAACTTGCTGTTCCAACAGGACAATGCACGTCCGCATGTATCCCGTGCCACCCAACGTGCTCTAGAAGGTGTAAGTCAACTACCCTGGCCAGCAAGATCTCCGGATCTGTCCCCCATTGAGCATGTTTGGGACTGGATGAAGCGTCGTCTCACGCGGTCTGCACGTCCAGCACGAACGCTGGTCCAACTGAGGCGCCAGGTGGAAATGGCATGGCAAGCCGTTCCACAGGACTACATCCAGCATCTCTACGATCGTCTCCATGGGAGAATAGCAGCCTGCATTGCTGCGAAAGGTGGATATACACTGTACTAGTGCCGACATTGTGCATGCTCTGTTGCCTGTGTCTATGTGCCTGTGGTTCTGTCAGTGTGATCATGTGATGTATCTGACCCCAGGAATGTGTCAATAAAGTTTCCCCTTCCTGGCACAATGAATTCACGGTGTTCTTATTTCAATTTCCAGGAGTGTATGTGGAACAAGTTATAGCTCCAGACGTCGCAATGATAACAGACAGATTTTTTATTCTCTTTCACCCAGTGAATCGTGTGGTAATTAGATCGACTATAGGAAAGCCATGACCTGGAAATGAAAAGGGAAAACCATCGCTATTCGCTCTAAGAATAGAATCTTCGATCAAACGCAAACTCTATCGTGAGATAAGAGGTAGATGATATCTGCCACAAATTATCCTCAAGACCACCACGTGTGATCAAGAGCTATATCGTGAATGATTAACATTCGCAAACGATATTACCAATTTACCCACATAAATATGTGGTCGAGCCACTGAATGCATTTGGAAGAATGAAGAAACGTCACTAATACAAGCTGCATTAATACGATGATTAGTTAAATGAGAACCTTAAATTTGTAACAACGGATCGAATTTTCAAGCCGTTATCTTGTAAGTTGGTAAGCGTGCTATAAACAGCGTGTAGAATGGCCTGTAGGTGGCAGCATACTGCAAATGCACACATACCGTCGCAGTATCAGTATTAAGATGGCCACCCCATTTGCGACTTGCACCAGGGAGGAACAGCGTTCTGTTATTCGGTTTTTGCATAGTGAAGGTGTGAAATCTACTGACATTCATCGACGAATGAAGGTTCAGTACGGTGATGCATGTTTGTCACAGCAGCAAGTCTACGAATGGAGTAGGAAGTTCGCAAATGGTGTGACTTCAGTGGAAGATGCTCCTCGTCCAGGTCAGGCACTACGAGTTGTGACTCCACAGAACATTGCAGCAGTTGAAGCCATAGTGGAGGAAAACCGCCGAGTGACACTGAATGACATTGCAGCATGTTTACAGATTAGTCATGGGTCAGCACACCACATAGTGCATGATGTGCTCCAGTTTCACAGTGTCTGCAAGATGGGTGCCACGGCAGCTGACTCCTGAAATGAGAGAACGACGTGGGATGCTTGTGAAGAATTTCTTCGGCGCTTTGAACGAGAAGGTGATGGCTTCCTTGCAAGAATCGTTACTGGGGACTAAACCTGGGTTCACTTCCACCAACCGGAAACGAAGAGAGCGAGCAAGGAATGGCGCCATTCCTCAACACCAACACCAAGAAGTTTCGAACAGAACCATCAGCGGGGAAGGTTATGCTGACTCTCTTTTGGGACGAAAACGGCGTCATTTTGGAGCATTACATGCCCAGAGGGACCACTGTCACCAGTGCATCATACACAGATCTCCTAAAAAAATCATCTGCGGCCTGCAATCAAATCAAAGCGACGTGGATTACTGTCAGCAGGTGTCCTTTTGCAACATGACACTGCAAGGCCCCACACTGCCCGTACAACAGTTGCAACAATCACAGACCTGCATTTTGAGTGTCTTCCGCATCCACCGTACTCGCCAGACCTTGCTCCAAGTGATTTCCACATGTTTGGATCACTCAAAGACGCAATAGGAGGAATGAAGTTCCGTTCTGATGAACAGGTACGCCACGCGGTGCATGAGTGGCTGCGCGGATTGCCAAAAAAATTTTTTTCTAAAGGAATTTATGCACTTTGTAAGCGCTGGAGGACTTGCATTAAGAATGGGAAAGATTATGTTGAAAAGTGATACAGCTTTGTAGCACTTCTGCAAAATAAATAATATTTAAAAAAATATTAAGGTTTTCATTTGACTCACCCTCGTACATTGTGGGATATTTGACGACTCAAGATTTTATCATTGACATATGTTTCCAGATCCAGGAAAAAGTCTAGAATTAATACCATCTAGACTGAGTCCTGCTTACAATCATAAGATTGGTCCAAAGATTACTTTGCTACAGCGTGACTCGCAGTTGGGAAAGATCTAAGCATGGTCACAACTAATATTAACACAGTCCAACGTAGCTTAGAGAGAAAAATCTTATTAAAACTTATATGTAGGTGATCAAAGTAGACCGACGGCTGCACTGGCGTCGTGAAGGATCGTGTGAAGCTTTGTGATGTTGAACTAAATGGCACCTTGTGACTGATCAATGTACACCATCGAAAATGCTGTTGTGAGGTCGTTCCAGCCGAGGTCACAAAATTTCATACAGCAGTGTGAATTGTGAAATATAGCCACAACTCTACCAATGATCTGCACGAGGGTAACGAAATAACACACTACTCATGTAAACAGCTTCTATCGGCTCTAAATCACAGCACAGTTCTCCTTCATGGAATCTGTGCGCCTCTCGTAACGTTTCAAAGAGTGACGATAGTCCTCATCTGATCAACGTCGTGTGCTACGTTATAGGAGACGAGGGAACTTCCTCACAGGCAAAGGCCATCTGGCGTTCCCCGTACCTAGCTACAAACTCGTCACCTACTGCGTAGAGAGTTGGTTACCCTCACTTTTCCTCCTGGTTGCAGGCCGCACGCTATGGGCATCAAAACGAATATATAGTACGTAAACTAATAATTTCCCAGAACGAAATTATCTCCTGCAAAGCTATAGCTGTATTAAGCGTATACAAATATTTTTCATTACTTTATTTTATTCATTTTGTTTAACTAAAAGTGTTAATACATTCAAATATCACAAGAACGTAAAGGCTGCAATGTATCTGTGTGTATCTTTGACATAAGAGGTCTGTTTTTGAATTTAGAGATTTAACACTCTATGGTAGTGCGGCGTCGAATGAGAGGCGTGGATTGTTGGTGTGACGGCATAACCGGTGTGTTGGATTTCGTGCGTAAAGACACGGATGAAACATTTAAATTAATACAGATACAGTATCGATGTAGACCTCAGAAAAACAGTGATTAATGTTGAGAGAACTGCGAAATGTGTGTTCCTCTTTTGTTTTCGGATGAACTAAAGACAATTTCCACGGAATGGACGTAAATCGCTGGGTCATAGGTGGAACACTGCGTGTGCACGCTAACAGGTTTGAACTTTTCGAGGACTGTGCTTTGATATGAATAAGTCTTGAACGTGTCACATCAATCATTCAACTGAAACTGATTCGCAAGTGCCTCGGAGTAGGACACTGTAGAGAGGAATATACACCGCTAATACGTCAGTGGTGCTTAAGGTATTGAAAATTGTACAGAATCTGGAGCAACAGTCCCGCGCCGTAAAGCTGACGACGACAGCTGCAACAGTACAGATATCCTATCATTATCTGCAACACATATATAACGAATCTGGAGACACTGCTTTCAACGTAGAATCATCAAATACTAGCATCGCGTGACTTCATCACCATAGTATCTAGGAATCGTGTAACGTGAAGAGGTACTGCCGAAGCGGATATTTTGAAAAAAGATTGCTAAATAACATTTGGTTGTCAACTGTAAAAATAATGAAATTCCTGTTTTCTCGTTAAAATAATATGTTGTTCCACTCGTAAGATTCTACAGTGATTATGCTAAAGAACTTGCCCCCTTTCTATCAGCAATTTATCGTAGATCTCTGGAAGAACGTAAAGTACCTAGCGACTGGAAGAAAGCGCAGGTCGTTCCCATTTTCAAGAAGGGGCATAAATCAGATGCGAATAATTATAGGCCTATTTCGCTTACGTCAGTCTGTTGTAGAATAATGGAACATGTTTTATGTTCTCGTATTATGACGTTCTTAGATAATACAAATCTCCTTCAGCATAACCAACATGGATTCCGCAAACAGAGATCATGTGAAACTCAGCTCGCCCTATTTGTCCAAGAAATTCACAGTGCCGTAGACACTGGCGAGCAGATTGATGCCGTATTCCTGGACTTCAGGAAGGCATTTGATACGGTTCCGCACTTACGTTTAGTGAAAAAAATACGAGCTTACGGAATATCGGACCAGGTTTGTGATTGGATTCAGGATTTCCTAGAAGAAAGAACACAACATGTCATTCTTAACGGTTCAAAATCTGCAGATGTAGAGGTAATTTCGGGAGTACCGCAAGGAAGCGTGATAGGACCTTTATTGTTTACAATATACATAAATGACTTAGTTGACAACATCGGTAGCTCCGTGAGGCTATTTGCAGATGACACGGTTGTCTACAAGAAAGTAGCAACATCAGAAGACTCGTACGTACTCCAGGAAGACCTGCAGAGGATTAATGAATGGTGCGACAGCTGGCAGCTTTCCCTAAACGTAGATAAATGTAATATAATGCGCATACATAGGGGCAGAAATCCATTCCAGTACGATTATGCCATAGGTGGTAAATCATTGGAAGCGGTAACGACCGTAAAATACTTAGGAGTTACTATCCGGAGCGATCTGAAGTGGAATGATCACATAAAACAAATAGTGGGAAAAGCAGGCGCCAGGTTGAGATTCATAGGAAGAATTCTAAGAAAATGTGACTCATCGACGAAAGAAGTAGCTTACAAAACGCTTGTTCGTCCGATTCTTGAGTATTGCTCATCAGTATGGGACCCTTACCAGGTTGGATTAATAGAAGAGATAGACATGATCCAGCGAAAAGCAGCGCGATTCGTCATGGGGACATTTAGTCAGCGCGAGAGCGTTACGGAGATGCTGAACAAGCTCCAGTGGCGGACACTTCAAGAAAGGCGTTACGCAATACGGAGAGGTTTATTATCGAAATTACGAGAGAGCACATTCCGGGAAGAGATGGGCAACATATTACTACCGCCCACATATATCTCGCGTAATGATCACAACGAAAAGATCCGAGAAATTAGAGCAAATACGGAGACTTACAAGCAGTCGTTCTTCCCACGCACAATTCGTGAATGGAACAGAGAAGGGGGGATCAGATAGTGGTACAATAAGTACCCTCCGCCACACACCGTAAGGTGGCTCGCGGAGTATAGATGTAGATGTAGATGTAATATTGTAATTTGTCGCTCTACGACAACCATGTCATCACAATGGTACCAACATGTAAACAGTTCTTCTATTTGGTAAAATAAATATTCACAGCTACTCCCATTAATTCAACGCACTTTCATTGTTTCATAGATTCTGATTTAACACGTAATAAATAAAGGGAAAAGGAAACTCGCGATCAGGCCTTGAAGACCACACGATAGTCAGTAACTTGCTGAATTGAGCAAATCTATAAACCACCATTATATCTATCATAAATGTTCTTCCCTTGGATTGGAACGACAGTCAACTCTATATTCGAGTTTAACAGCTGGTATACTTATATAAGGATTTGGGGCTGCTTTGCTTACAATAAAACGCAAATTGTATGGGTTGGACGCGTCAGTGTGTTCGCCGGCTGGAGTGGCCGTGCGGTTCTAGGGGCTACAGTCTGGAACCGAACGACCGCTACGGTCGCAGGTTCGAATCCTGCCTCGGGCATGGGTGTGCGTGCTGACCTTAGGTTAGTTAGGTTCAATTAGTTCTAAGTTCTAGGCGACTGATGACCTCAGAAGTTAAGTCGTATAGTGCTAAGAGCCATTTGAACCAATTTGTCAGTGTGTTCCGAGTAACTGAATGCATTTCTGGGTCCATACATACTTATTATTCAACAACGTTAGTAATATATACTTGTGGGAAACATTTTTGTTACCGTTTTTTGTATGCAAGCAAAAGTACAGTGCGAGATAAGACCAGTGCTCAATGAGCACAGTTTTATTGATTTTGAATTGATTAGTAATTTAATTTCATTCTTTTATTTCAGAATCCCACACGTCGAGTTAATCGCTGTTAACTAACACACTTCAGTTCATTCACTGTAACATAATGATAATTCGTCACCACTTGATTACATGATCATTTACACTATTTACGTTTAGGTCGACTATTCCCTTTGTGCTATACTTCCGCCGTAGGGTTGCTCGAATCACCAATGAATTATATTCTTCCTTAACGTTAAAATGGTCGATGAACTGTTCTAAGTTAAACAGCTGCCAAATTACTTCACGAGGATAGTCTGTTTCCCTGCGCGTTGCTTCAATTGACGCAGTTGACGAGAGACTTTTACAGAAATCAGAGTAAAGCGCATTCCTTAATACTTTCTGAAGAGACCGTCTGAGGAAAGTGGGCATGTTCACCAGTGGGATAGCTTTTAATCGGCGCTGGAAGTGAAAAAAATGAGAAAATCAGAAATCTATAATCGAGTTTTTTTCGATCCCTATATACTCTCTGTCAATTGTATTGGATTAGGCCGCCACCGACACCACAGAAAGTAGTCTGAATCACGAACTATTGATGTCGACCGCGATTGCTTTTCCTTTCTGGGCAGACTCTATCGTGACACTGACGCTGTCTCTCTCAAGAGATAGCTGTACGGCACTGCGCGCTATCTAATGGTTGGCATGCAATGGCTTGGACGCCAGTTCACGGAGGAATAAATGTTCCAGAACAATGAATCCCCGCAATTTGCAGTATCTGATAGGATTAACCTCTAACAAAAACTAATTTTCTACTACTGCAAATCACTTGGAAACTTTATGGTCGAGTTTTTGGCTGGTCTTGACCGTGCCGTTATGAATATCAACTGAGCATACAGATTATTGTAACTACTCACATTGTCAAATTTTCTAGTCTCTCTACTACGCGTGTTTGAGGATAGACCAGCCTTACCACTAAAATGTGAACACTTATTTTTTTGGAGATTGGGAATAACATCCCCATGATCGCCCACGCCACGTTTTAACAACTGAAAACCTTGTATGATCGATAGTTTTTAGGTTATGAGGAAAATTTTGGTATTAAAGGTAGAAAACATTTACCTAAAATAAAACTAGTCAGAACAAAGCATAATATTCGTGAATACCTCTCAATTGGCTCCTGCCTTAGTGATACTTCCGAAAAACATTACACAACAAAAAACTCCCGGCACACTGTACCACAATTAACTGTCGATCGAAAACTCTGTTACATGAAAGACGAGCATACACGTCTTAGCTGTTGGAGATGGTATTTCTTCTTCCTGTGACCCAATGAACGTAACATTATATCAAGCCGCTGAAGAAAATAGCAAAACCACACCGTAAAATGGTGACCATGAAAATTTGCCTCTACAGTAACCTCCCCCCCCCCGTCCCCGCCCCCACATCACCCACCCCTCCCATCCGGAAATGCTGAAAAGGTTGTATGAGTTTCACAACATCAAACTTCAAAGAGTTGAAAAACAGAAAGAGGACCATTAAACATTGAGTAAACGCTTTATTGTACATTTTCACGAAAGTACTGTTTCAGCTAGAAGTGACAAACCAGTGATGCGAGAGACGCACAGTGTGTGGCGAACTTGCAAAAAGTAGGCTTCCTGCTCGCCCTGGAACTGAACAAGGCTCGTTGCAGTTTCCGGAGCGCAGACAGCGTGTCGTCACTGAATGCCTGCTATACTGGTGACGTTCATAAAACGCGAAAATTTCACTTCAGAACACTAACATCCTACACATTTTCTTTAAAACACGTTATTGCTGTGGCTGGCGAATATCCTCTTTAATAGCTGCGCTATATTACTAAGCTGCAATAAATTACTCTTTGCGCTGTTTCTGCTTGTATAAAGTGGATACTAGGAAACCAATACTTTTCAGTATAATTTTTCGTTCACTAGGGAGGATACTACCGAAGATATTCAATAAAGCGCCATTTATTTTAATTTTTCAAAATGACTTCGATTGTACCTCAGAACATCTCTGTATCCCTGGAAAGCACGCATCATCTGAATCCTCGCGTGTGCCCTCTGCCTACTGGTCGCATCCCATCTTCCCATACTTGCAGTAGTTCTTCTTTTCTTGAATACCACTCTTTTTTCAGCGTCTTCACACGTCCATACAAAGCGGGCGCAACTCAGAGACGTTTAACACTGTAAAAAGCGGGTTCGGTGCCTTTGAAGTCTTCTTTAAACAAGTGAGAGCCGAGCTGGAGCGTCGCCCTGTTTAACGTTAGGTGTGGTCAACCTCGACCTTGAACAGACTGGCCTAAGAGGTCTCAGGCTTCGAAGCAAGTATTGCTCTTCTTACAGCTACATAATGACACATTTCTGAGAGCTGAAAACCATTTGTTTAAGCACTCATCTAACAGTGATAGAAGCAGGCAACTTTGTATTTTTGACAGCTCCCTCTGTGACTTACATTGTAGTTTTGTGACTTCGTTGAAACACTGTTGTGATAATTTGTAAAAACTACATATTGTATCCGGAGGAAAGCTGTGATCACTTGTTGTACAACAGATTTTATTGTCCTTCTGGATACCTTTCACAAAAGAAAGTCCGGTTTCGTTGCCACATGAAGCATCCTCAGCTCTGAATATACCGGTTACAACAAAAATTCGGTTGGCAAATTATATCGGTTGTTCTTGTAAACGATACAGCCACGTCTAACGATAGCTCATATGGAACTGAAACCAGTCATTATTTTTTTAATCAAAGGAGTCTAGACAGACTGTAAGATCTACCGTTGAAAAGAAGTTAATAAAGATTGCATGTAACACGTCATTCAAGTATCGAGAGACGTCACTTTCCTGTTCATGATTTCAGTGTGCTATAACGAAGTATGTGCTGTTCTTTCCATTTTTAGGCATTGTAATACCCATAAAGAACAGACGTTCCGTACAGGAATACACAGGATTATTCGTAAGTACCTCAGGGGTTGAGGAAACGACTGGATTAAAACTTCAAGACAAACAGAAAACAGACACTATCTTCGGATACAGCGTTTCTCTAGGGTTTTAACTCCATTCCTCCATCCAGACAGGCCTCGGAGGGCCTAATGGTACCGAGGGACCACCGTGTCATCCTCAGACGATAGGTGTCACTGGATACGAATATGGAGGGGCATGTGGTCAGCACACCGCTCTCCCGGCCGTTGCCAGTTTTCGTGATCGGAGCCGCTACTTCTCAGTGATGTAGTCCGCAATAGGCCTCACGAGGAGTGAGCGCACCCTGCTTGCCAACAGCGCTTGGTAGGACTGGAACGTCTCCCACCCAATACCTAGCCAAGCCCGACAGAGCTTAACTTCGTTGATCCAACGGGAAATTGCGCCAAGGTGCTCAATATGGCCACCGCTGGTCACACGGCAAACGTCAGTACGTGAGTGAAATTACTTGAAATCACTGACGGCGATTACCAGGGAAACCACGGCAGCAGCCCGTCTTTGAAATTTGTTGGCTTGGTTGCCGATCTGCAGGCGCGAACTATTGCGATTCGACAATGCGAAGCGGGTGATTTGTCTACACGTTCCGACATGCCTGTTTCCTAGTCAGACTGCATCACGGCGCATATTATGAATCGAAGCATGGAGAGGTGCTCTGTCCACCGATATGTGTCGTTTTTCTGTATGTATTGCAGTTTTCGCGCTGTCGTTTTCTCAAACACCTGGGGTACTCACGTACACAGTGCAGTCACATTAATGTGACCACAACCTACGTTCGACGTCAGCGTGTAATAATCACTCACGGACCCCATGCGGCAGCAGTAGCAGTGGGCGGTGTATACAGCATGTCGGAGGAACGCGGGAAACAGTGAAGTCATTGTCGTAATGTTAAAACAGAGCAATTTATCTGAAGTCCAAAACGGCATGATCATTGGCCTTCGGGCCAAGGGTGGAAGCACTTCCGAAACGGCAAAGTCTGTAAACTGTTCGAGTGTCACTGTGGTTAAAATATGCCGTGCATGACAAAGTGGGGCTATCCAAAACATGCGCCAAGGCAACTGTGGTGCACCGTGGGCCATAGACATTTGGGTGAAAGATGGCTGCAGAGATGTGCAATGGCGAACAGATGTGCATCATCCAAGATGAATCAAGGGGCTACCAACAGTGTCTTCCCACAGACCGTCAAGCGAACGTTGGCGACGAAGGCTGGAATCTGCATGTAAATACCGCACCTGGACGTCTACGGGATGGTGACATTTGGTCTTTTTAGATGAATCACGTTTTACCTGCCCCATCGGACAGGTGGAAAACGGCGTGTATGGCGTGAAGGTTCTGAAAGTAAACACCCTGCAACAATCGTTGCAAGAGTCCAGACTGGAGGGCATTGCCTGGCTGATCTCGTCTTTCTGGAAGGAACAAAAGATCAGCACCAGCATGCATTTATCCTTGAGGCTCATGTCCACCCCTAAATGCAGTTTGTTTTTCCTCGACACGTTGGCATCTACCATCAGGACGATGGAACGTCTCACACAGTTCACATGTATGCGCGTGGTTTGAAGAGCATTAGGACGAGTTTATTGCATCTCCCTGCTCACCAAACGCCTGTGATTTAAACACAATTGAGCATCTGTACGACCACCTCGACAGGGTTGTTGGTGCCATGGATTCCAAGAGAAACCTAGCGCAGCTGGCCATGGCACTGAATTCGGCATGGCTCCACATACTTGCCGATACCTTCCAGAACCTCACTGACTCCTTACCTGCACGCCTCGCAGCGGACCACACAACTAAAGGTGGTTATTCAGGCGTTTGATAAGTGGTCGCATTAATGTGACTGGACAGTGAATAAGCCTGAGTGATTTGGAAACGGCGTTAACAACAACTGCAGACAGTCTGAAGGATTCATCCAACACTAGTACACCAATAGGCAACTAAATCAGATGGATGCACTTAAAAGTAACACCCTCGTTCGCCCAGAAGACGGCACCGATGCGTTATGGCGTGAACTCCATGAGGTACCGAAAGGGATGAGACGCCATCGGATTCCATGTGTTGCCCAAGTCAAGGAGAGTAACTACAGCCGACTTTAAAAGCGCCTGATCTCACCTGATAGTGTGCTCTGTGTATGTAATGGCTTGAATTCACGTTCCCTGGGAGGCCACACAAGGGCTTTCATGACAGAAGAGTGCGCCTCAATTCATTCTGATACGTTTCAACAACGATGGGACAGTGTATTGTCTTGCTGGAGGTACAGGTTGAAGCAGGCTGATGTAGGCACATGCTCGACCAGTACGTTTCTATATCGTTTGACGATAAGAAAGTTGTAGACATTTCACTGCTTTCAATCATGCTCACATGCTCAACACGAGGAAATCTCGAGTACCTGCCTGTTGGTAAGCGCTATACTGGTCCTTTTCCCGCATAGTATCCTTTAAGTTATGGATGAAGGCAATTAGGCCCACGCAGTATTTCTTGACTTCTGAAATCAGTTTGACTTTGTTAAAGAAAATGTCATGGTATGGGCTATCAAATGATACATTACTGGCAATTAAAATTGCTACACCAAGAAGAAATGCAGATGATAAACGGGTATTCATTGGACAAATATATTATACTAGAACTGACATGTGATTACATTTTCACGCAATTAGGGTGCATAGATCCTGAGAAACCAGTACCCAGAACAACCACATCTGGCCGTTATAGCGGCGTTGATACGCCTGGTCATTGAGTCAAACAGAGCTTGGATGGCGTGTACAGGTACAGCTGCCCATGCAGCTTCAACACGATACCACAGTTCATCAAGAGTAGTGGCGAGCCAGTTGCTGGGCCACCATTGACCAGACGTTTTCTATTGGTGAGAGATCTGGAGAATGTGCTGGCCAGGGCAGCAGTCGAACATTTTCTGTATCCAGAAAGGCCCGTACAGGACCTGCAACATAAGGTCGTGCATTATCCTGCTGAAATGTAGGGTTTCGCAGAGATCGAATGAAGGGTAGAAACACGGGTCGTAACACATCTGAAATGTAGCGTCAACTTTCAAAGTTCCGTCAATGCGAACAAGAGGTAACCGAGACGTGTAACCATTGGCACCTCATACCATCATGCCGGATGATACTTCAGTATGGCGATGACGAATACACGCTTCCAATGTGCGTTCACCGCGATGTCGCCAAACACGGATGCGACCATCGCGATGTTGTAAACAGAACCTGGATTCATCCGAAAAAATGACGTTTTGCCATTCGTGCACCCAGGTTCGTCGTTGAGTACACCATCGCAGGCGCTCCTGTCTGTGATGCAGCGTCAAGCGTAACCGCAGCCATGGTCTCCGAGCTGATAGTCCATGCTACTGCAAACGTCGTGGAACTGTTCGTGCAGATGGTTGTTGTCTTGCAAACGTCCCCATCTGTTGACTCAGGGATCGAGACGTGGCTGCACGATCCGTTACAGCCATGCGGATGACGCCTGTCATCTCAACTGCTAGTGATACGAGGCCGTTGGGATCCAGCACGGCGTTCCGTATTACCCTACTGAACCGATCTATTCCATATTCTGCTAAACAGTCATTGGATCTCGACCAACGCGAGCAGCAATGTCGCGATACGATAAACCGCAATCGCGATAGGCTACAATCCGACCTTTATGAAAGTCGGAATCGTGACGGTACGCATTTCTCCTCCTTACACGAGGCATGTCAACAACGTTTCACCAGGCAACGCCGGTCAACTGCTGTTTGGGTATGAGAAATCGGTTGGAAACTTTCCTCATGTCAACATGTTGTAGGTGTCACCACCGGCGCCAATCTTATGTGAATGCTCTGAAGAGATAATCATTTGCATATCACAGCATCTTCTTCCTGTCGGTTAAATTTCGCATCTGTAGCGCGTCATCTTCATGGTGTAGCAGTTTTAATGGCCAGTCGTGTACTTCTGACGGATTGAAGATTCCAGGGTAGGGATGACGCAGCATGTCGTCTAAAATATAGAGTCATCGACATATGTTGAAATAAACTCATTGTACTGCAGGGTAGCCTGTTGGAACTGTTGCTGTTCATCTTGTAAATTGAATGATATGGCGGACGATGATAACAAAAGCTCAGACTTATTGCAGTTGTCTATTATGAAGTACGATCAGAAAAAAGCTGCACAAAGTTGCAGTCACATACCGATAAGATTTTAAAGTAATGCACATATTGGCAGCGATTTAAAGGTTCATAAAAGTAAAATTAAAATGTAGAAATAAGAAAATGTAAAAAAGCAGACAAATTTATTTCCAGTTTAAAGATGGCGAAACTGACGGTTCTTTTGTGGAAATTTGTGGTAAGGTCTTATGGGAGCAAACTGCTGAGGTCATCGGACCCTAAGCCTACATACTACTTAATCTAACTTAAACTAACTTACGCTAAGGACAACACACACACCCATGCCCGAGATGCCCGAGGGGGTGGGGGGGGGGGGGGGGGGGGGAGCCGCACTGACCGTGACAAGGCGTTTTAGAACGTGCGGCTACTGATGGTTCTGACTTAACGAATTAAATGACAGCGTCAGTACGCTTGTAACACCGAAAATGCACATAAAATACCTCTTGCACCATTCAAAATTTTTCACCGTTTAATAACCATCAATAACGTGTGCTTTATTTCTGATTCTGAATCTGTAAGCTTTATTACAGAAACTATATTTAATACATAATCGATATAATAATGTATTTATTTCTGTTTATAATTGATTGTAAATATAATGAAAATATTGTAAATTGCTGGGTAATCGCCAAGAGAACTTTATTTAAATGTATCGATAGCAACGACGAAATGGCAGTAGCTTTGCCGTTGCTTATCCTTGTGTATGGAGAGTCCCTGTCGCGTTGCAAGCAGGGAGGAGGCAGAGCAACCTGAATCATGAAAGAATGCGGAAGTGTGGACCTCCTGCAGACGCGACGTGCAGCTGATCGCGCCAGTGTAGGCGCGCCTAATTCGTTAATCTGCAAGTATTGAGAGCACCGTGGGAGTGGACAGGCGGAGGAAGATGCAATTCTATGTTCCTTACAGTTCATGCTCTTGAATATTAGACACACAATATAAAACAATTTCCACGTAATTACTAGCGGTAATGTTGTAAGCTGACGTTCTTATTCTGGGATGTGTCACAGTTGCGACCTTGCAAGAAACTTTATAGGAACGTCTTAATTATCCAAGCAACATTTTTTACAACCTTTCTCCACAGTCGTAGTTTCTCATATCAGCCACGTCAACAACTCTACTTGTCATGGCGACGCCGGCCGCGGTGGTCTCGCGGTTAAGGCGCTCAGTCCGGGACCGCGCGACTGCTACGGTCGCAGGTTCGAATCCTGCCTCGGGCATGGATGTGTGTGATGTCCTTAGGTTAGTTAGGTTTAAGTAGTTCTAAGTTCTAGGGGACTGATGACCACAGCAGTTAAGTCCCATAGTGCTCAGAGCCATTTGAACCATTTGTCATGGCGACAGCAACTGACTGAGCATTGTTCTGTTGGCGAAGGCGACACACTGTTTCGTGTGGTTTTCGACGTACCCGTCGTCTACCCACGTGTATCAGCGTGTAACACCAGTCAACATATTATGCGTCTTTTTCTTATGCTTCTACAGCCGATGGTAGTTTTTCGGACTGTTCTAATTTATGTGCTCTGTGACCAACGGTGAGGAGAAATACACGTGTAGACAAATGACTTGTTTGTAACACAGCCAGCACGCGGTACTGGATCGTGTGACTGATCACCGGCTATCGTTGTCTACCACAGAACTGCTAAGTACTAAGTTGGTGTATAAGTTCGTAGGGTTTTGCCATAAGTTTAAGAAACACAACTGATACATATAACAGAGACTTCAACATCAACAACATATTCCCCTTCACTATCTGCAACAGTCTTCCAACGCTGCGGCAACTTTTCGGTTCCACAACTGTAGAAATCACGTGGTTTTGAGACGAAGAACTCCTCGAGTCATGTTCGAGGCGTATTTTCATGCAGAACGGAAGTTCCCTGAAGGATGTACGATAGAGAGCGGAAAACACGTAAATCTAATTATGCGAGATCAGGTGAATAAGGTGGGTGCTCAATGGCAACGTAACCCAACCACTGTATAGTGTTTACTGTCAGTCTAGCAGTATGCGGGCGGGCATTATCGTGGAGTACATAGCATCACTTCACGGAGTCGTCGTTTTGGATAGCGTCTGCTAGGCCTCTCAGTAATTGACTTTAAATGTCAACAGTGAGGGTTACTCCTCGGGGAAGCAATTCGTAGTGTACCACACCGTCGCTGTTCGACCAGATGCATCTTATTATCTTTCGTGGATGCGCCCAAGTCTTTGAGCGTGGGGGTGGGGACGGTTACTGCTTTGTTTCGGCTTATCCATTCCTTTCTTTTCCTTATGTTGGCATAAGGACACCGTTTCTTGTCATGGGTCAGGAATTGTCAGTGTTGTTCACTATCCAATTGATGATTAGCAAGCAGAGTATGATTGTGGCCTAGAGCATGCGGTACCGTTTACCCGATATACGAACCTTCCCCATTACATGCAAATGTCGCAGTATGCTGGAATGAACACGGTTCATCACATTTGCCGGTTCTCGACTACACTGACATGGATCATTTAAAAGTCTTCATCAAACCGTGAAGGTCTTCCTGAACGTTAATGTCAAAACCATATCCCTTAAAACGAGAAAACCTATTTATTACCGTGCTCTTTCCAGTGGCATTAACCCCATACACGCCACAAATGTTTCTGGATGCTTCCGCTGCTGCCCACTCCCCCTACTGAACTCAAACAGAAGAATATGTCGGAAATGTTCCGATTTCTCAGCTTGGCACTCCGTTTTCTAGTGCCCACAGCTCCACCCACTATCTCCAGAAGACGAAGTAACAATATATAAACTCAAGTAGCAACAATGGATTCCAAATAAAAACTGACAATCGACAAATAAACCCCTAACAACTGGAATATCAACATGCGAAACAAACACGCCACGAACTTATGCACCAATCTAAAATTTCTTCCACAGTTGCTCTACTTTTTCTACACGCGTTAGACGGCGGCGGCTCATTGTCATCGTTTCGTTGTTGCCTGAGGCAGGCGGCTTTTGCGGCGGCTTGCTCTGAATCGAGGTACTCGCGCCACATCCTTGACATGATGGCATGCGGAAAGCTTGTGCCTGCACGGCTACGCATACGAAGACTCCCCTTAGTCGGACACACAAGATCATGGCGAGATTAGATGCGCTGATATCGTGCACCTTGCGCAACCTGCGCTCCACTGTCACACCCCCTGCCAGCACACGGTCTGACGTCAGTCTAGTCACGTCGACACACAGAACTGCTCAGTTTGTTGTAGCCACGGAAGCACTTTCCCTCCAGCACAGCAGCTATGTGCAACTAAGAAGGTCACTCCAAAAGAAATGCACACTGTTTTCGTAAAAATAGTTTTCATTCTGCATGTGTGAAAGTTTTACAGTGTGTAGATACATTCTTCCCGCTTGTTTTCAAACTTAGTTCAACCTGTTCCCGTGAGTGGTGCCGTCACTGCATGTCTTCAAGATGGCTGCTACACTTGACGTTCGTCAGAAGCAACGTGCTGTCATAGAATTCCTGTGCTGTGGAAACGAGACAGTGGGAAACATCCACAAGAGGTTGAAAAACGTGTATGGAGATGCTGCTGTCGATCGCAGTACAGTTAGTCGGTGGGCAAGCAGGTTACGTGATGAAAGCGGGCACGGCAATATTGAGGATTGTCCTCGCAGCGGCAGGCCTCGTACTGCACACACTCCAGACAAGGTGCAGAGAGTTAACGAATTGGTGACTGCTGACATACGCATCACAGTGAACGAATTGTCACGCTAGGTTGGGATAGGGGAAGGAAGTGTTTCCAGAATACTGAAAGTGTTGGCGTTAAAAAAGGTTTGTGTCAGGTGGGTTCCCAGGATGTTGACAGTGGCTCACAAAGAAACAAGAAAAACGATATGCAGCGAACTTTTGGAGCAGTACGAGAATGGTGGTGATGAATTTCTCGGAAGAATTGTGACAGGTGATAAAACATGGCTCCATCATTTTTCACCAGAGACGAAGAGGCAGTCAATGGAGTGGCATCGTCCAAATTTACCCAAGAAAAAACTTCAAAACCACACGTTCTGCTGGAAAAGTTATAGCTACGGTGTTTTTCGATTCCGAAGGACTCTTGCTTGTGGACATTATGCCAAGTGGAACCACCATAAATTCTGATGCATATGTGACGACACTGAAGAAACTTCACGCTCGACTGAGTCGTGTTCGACCATATCGGTAAAAGCAGGATGTTTTCCTGTTGCATAACAATGCACGGCCACATGTCAGTCAAAAAACCATGGAAGCGATCACAAAACTCGGATGGACAACAATGAAACACTTACAGTCCTGACCTGGCTCCATGTGACTATCATCTCTTTGCGAAACTGAAAGATTCTCTTCGTGGAACAAGGTTTGAAGATGATGACTCCCTTGTGCACGCTGACAAACAGTGGCTCCGACAGGTTGGTCCAGAATTTTACTGTGCGGGTATACTGGCGCTAGTTCCAAGATGGCGTAAGGCAGTTGGGAGGGATGGAAATTATGTGGAGAAATGGAATAATTGTACCTAAAGAATGTATCTACACACTGTAAAACTATCAAACATGTAGACTAAAAGATGGATTTAAAAAAAAATAGTGTGCATTTCTTTTGGAGTGGCCCTCGTAATTCCCTTATGAATAGCGCCAATCTAACCACAACTGTACGAGCATTGACTTTACGCTGTAACTGATATGGTTCAAATGGCTCAGAGCACTATGGGACTTAACTGCTGTGGTCATCAGTCCCCTAGAGCTTAGAACTACTTAAACCTAACTAACCTAAGGACATCACACACATCCATGCCCGAGGAAGGATTCGAACCTGCGACCGTAGCGGTCATGCGGTTCCACACTGTAGCGCCTAGAACCGCTCGGCCACTTCGGCCGGCGTGTAACTGATATCCATATACCTCAATCCAGTCACTAGATCGCTGGTTGCGCGAGTGCGTCCAGTACGTAATACAACACATCTTTTTGTTCTGAAAGCAGGTTGGTTTTATTCATGATTCTGATACCCCATAATATGTCCCATTGTTTTGGCTACAAAACGCTATTTCTCAACATAATACGACGGGATTACGCCACCTTACTGGGAGGGATTGCATGCCCGCATGATAACTCTACTGGTCGACGTCGGAGCCAACGTCTTGCTACATCAATAACCTCCTCATCATCCACGTACCGCTTCCCGCGGGTTGCATACTTCATTGGGCCGAACAGATGGAAGTCGGAAGGTACGAGATCCGTGTTGAAGGATGGATAGGGAAGAACAGTCCAGTGAAGTTTTGTGAGCTCCTCTTGGGTGCGCAGATTTCGTGAGGCCTTGCGTTGTCATGGAGAAGGAGAAGACTGTTTGCTTTCTACATCTACATTTATACTCCGCAAGCCACCCAACGGTGTGTGGCGGAGGGCACTTTACGTGCCACTGTCATTACCTCCCTTTCCTGTTCCAGTCGCGTATGGTTCGCGGGAAGAACGACTGTCTGAAAGCCTCCGTGCGCGCTCGAATCTCTCTAATTTTACATTCGTGATCTCCTCTGGAGGTATAAGAAGGGGGAAGCGATATATTCGATACCTCATCCAGAAACGCACCCTCTCGAAACCTGGCGAGCAAGCTACACCGCGATGCAGAGCGCCTCTCTTGCAGAGTCTGCCACTTGAGTTTGCTAAACATCTCCGTAACGCTATCACGGTTACCAAGTAACGCTGTGACGAAACGCGCCGCTCTTCTTTGGATCTTCTCTATCTCCTCCGTCAACCCGATCTGGTACGGATCCCACACTGATGAGCAATACTCAAGTATAGGTCGAACGAGTGTTTTGTAAGCCACCTCCTTTGTTGATGGACTACATTTTCTAAGCACTCTCCCAATGAATCTCACCCTGGTACCCGCCTTACCAACAATTAATTTTATATGATAATTCCACTTCAAATCGTTCCGCACGCATACTCCCAGATATTTTACAGAAGTAACTTCTACCAGTGTTTGTTCTGCTATCATATAATCATACAATAAAGGATCCTTCTTTCTATGTATTCGCAATACATTACTTTTGTCTATGTTAAGGGACAGTTGCCACTCCCTGCACCAAGTGCCTATCCGCTGCAGATCTTCCTGCATTTCGCTACAATTTTCTAATGCTGCAACTTCTCTGTATGCTACAGCATCATCCGCGAAAAGCCGCATGGAACTTCCGACACTATCTACTAGGTCATTTATATATATTGTGAAAAGCAATGGTCCCATAACACTCCCCTGTGGCACGCCAGAGGTTACTTTAACGTCTGTAGACGTCTCTCCATTGATAACAACATGCTGTGTTCTGTTTGCTAAAAACTCTTCAATCCAGCCACACAGCTGGTCTGATATTCTGTAGGCTCTTACTTTGTTTATCAGGCGACAGTGCGGAACTGTATTGAACGCCTTCCGGAAGTCAAGAAAAATAGCATCTACCTGGGAGCCTGTATCTAATATTTTCTGGGTCTCATGAACAAATAAAGCGAGTTGGGTCTCACACGATCGCTGTTTCCGGAATCCATGTTGATTCCTACATAGTAGATTCTGGGTTTCCAAAAACGACATGATACTCGAGCAAAAAACATGTTCTAAAATTCTACAACAGATCGACGTCAGAGATATAGGTCTATAGTTTTGCGCATCTGCTCGACGACCCTTCTTGAAGACTGGGACTACCTGTGCTCTTTTCCAATCATTTGGAACCCTCCGTTCCTCTAGAGACTTGCGGTACACGGCTGCTAGAAGGGGGGCAAGTTCTTTCGCGTACTCTGTGTAGAATCGAATTGGTATCCCGTCAGGTCCAGTGGACTTTCCTCTGTTGAGTGATTCCAGTTGCTTTTCTATTCCTTGGACACTTATTTCGATGTCAGCCATTTTTTCGTTTGTGCGAGGATTTAGAGAAGGAACTGCAGTGCGGTCTTCCTCTGTGAAACAGCTTTGGAAAAAGGTGTTTAGTATTTCAGCTTTACGCGTGTCATCCTCTGTTTCAATGCCATCATCATCCCGGAGTGTCTGGATATGCTGTTTCGAGCCACTTACTGATTTAACGTAAGACCAGAACTTCCTAGGATTTTCTGTCAAGTCGGTACATAGAATTTTACTTTCGAATTCACTGAATGCTTCACGCATAGCCCTCCTTACGCTAACTTTGACATCGTTTAGCTTCTGTTTGTCTGAGAGGTTTTGGCTGCGTTTAAACTTGGAGTGAAGCTCTCTTTGCTTTCGCAGTAGTTTCCTAACTTTGTTGTTGTACCACGGTGGGTTTTTCCCGTCCCTCACAGTTTTACTCGGCACGTACCTGTCTAAAACGCATTTTACGATTGCCTTGAACTTTTTCCATAAACACTCAACATTGTCAGTGTCGGAACAGAAATTTTCATTTTGATCTGTTAGGTAGTCTGAAATCTGCCTTCTATTACTCTTGCTAAACAGGTAAACCTTCCTCCCTTTTTTTATATTCCTATTAACTTCCATATTCAGGGAAGCTGCAACGGCCTTATGATCACTGATTCCCTGTTCTGCACATACGAGTCGAAAAGTTCGGGTCTGTTTGTTATCAGTAGGTCCAAGATGTTATCTCCACGAGTCGGTTCTCTGTTTAATTGCTCGAGGTAATTTTCGGATAGTGCACTCAGTATAATGTCACTCGATGCTCTGTCACTACCACCCGTCCTGAACATCTGAGTGTCCCAGTCTATATCTGGTAAATTGAAATCTCCACCTAAGACTATAACATGCTGAGAAAATTTATGTGAAATGTATTCCAAATTTTCTCTCAGTTGTTCTGCCACTAATGCTGCTGAGTCGGGAGGTCGGTAAAAGGAGCCAATTATTAACCTAGCTCGGTTGTTGAGCGTAACCTCGCTTTTCTGTGGCGACGGACACGCTGGGGTTCAAATGGTTCTGAGCACTATGGGACTTAACAGCTATGGTCATCAGTCCCCTAGAACTTAGAACTACTTAAACATAACTAACCTAAGGACAGCACACAACACGCAGCCATCACAAGGCAGAAAAAATCCCTGACCCCGCCGGGAATCGAACCCGGGAACCCGGGCGTGGGAAGCGAGAACGCTACCGCACGACCACGAGATGCGGGCGATACGCTGGGGTCGTTTCTTCAATTCCCTCAGGGTGAGGGAGAACATCAAACAGAATAACCCCTTCAGAGTACCAGAAGACCGTCGCCATGACTTTAACGGCTGAAGGGAGGCTTTGAACATTTTCCTCGGATGATAGGTACTGTGGCGCCACTCCATGGATTGCCATTTTGTTTCCCGTTCGAAGTGATGAATCCATGTTTCATCGCCTGTGACGACGTTCGGCAAAAGATTGTCACGATCAGCCTCGTAATGCGCAAGCAATTCCACACGGATCGTCCTTCATTGGTTTTTATGGACTTCCGTTAGGCGGCGAGGAACCCAGCAGGTCCACACTTTTGGGTACACCAACTCGTGGACAAGTGCGTCAGCACTACCAACAGAGACGACCAGTTGTGCAGTGAGGTGTTTGATTGTGATCTGTCGATCACCTCGGGTGAGAGTGTCCGCACGTTCCAACACTGCAGCTGCGTGCGGCCGGCCGGCACGCTGGAGATAGGACAGGTTTGTGCGATCTTCTTGCGATGATGATAGATGCATCGCCCAACGACTCACCGTGCTTTTGTCACTGCCAGATCTCCGTAGATATTCTGCAAGCGCCTATGAATATCTGCGACGCTCTGGTTTTCCACCAAAGAAACAACGAGAGCTGTCCGGTTGGAGCGTACCTCCGTCACAGACGCCATTCTGAAGGCTACGTAAGGTGCTGCCACCTGTATGAACTTCAAGAAACTATGAGGGCTGAAGCGGGCATATTCCACGATGTACCACAAAAATTCTGCAATTCTTCAACAGAAATTTGCCGAGGAAAAAAATCTGTTGCATTACTTATTGAAAGCCCCTCGTAGTGTCAGGCCGGCTAGTGGTGGCTACACACATCTACAAGAATGGTAGCAGGAGTGATCCACGTAATTTTCGCCCAATATCTTTGACATACAGCTGTAGTAGAATCTTAGAATATTTTCTGAGTAGGATATCTCGATCAAAATTATCTCCTCCATGTCAAGCGGTATGATCATGCGAAACCCAACGCGCGCTATTTTCTCATGATATTCTGAACGACGTGGATCAAGGCAGTCAGGTAGATGCATTATTCCTTGACCTTCGAAAAGCACTTGACTGAGAACTATACCAACACATACTAACGAAACTAAGATGATATGGGTGTTCAAATGAAATCTGTGACAGGACTGAGGATTTCTTGTAGGGAGTATCGAGCTTTCTATGACCATGTCTATTAAAGCACTGTTATGTTTAGATAGTATTTATTTTTTTAACCAAAGAAGCATAGAAGAACGCTTAAAAATTACTCGGTAACCGAGATTCGCTGCCTGCTCGTCGACTTTACGAGGAGAAGAAAAGAAAAATTACAGTTCAGTACTTATCGATGACGAGCTCATTAGAGACGGAGAACAAGTTCGGATTGATGAAGGGTGTGGAAGGAAACTGGCAGTGTCTTTCTGAAGGAACCATCGGGACATTCGCCTTAAGCAATTTTGGGAAATTATTAAAAAATTTTGATGGCCAGACGGGAATTTGTACCTCAGTGCTTCCGAATACGAGACTGGTGTCTTACCAGTGCCCCACCTCACTCGGCAGTAACTCAAATAGAACATCCTCCAAGATGACAATGACGAGGTGAAATTGTCAGTACTGCATATCAGACTTTATATCAAACGACTCTCCACTGAAAATATCTGGACCAACGCGCTTAACATTAACGCTGCTTTACACGAAATCTGGCCGATTTACTTGTCTTTGTTGCAGTAGTAGTTGAGGCTTATGTATCGTTGATTTGTAGCTTCCACAGGAAATGCAAGAATACATCGCAGTTGTTATAAGGCTCTTGTTAGGCTGAAGAGAACTATTTTGTATCCGACAAACTTAGCTTATTTCGTTGTCTCCTGAGGCATAGACACGGCTTCAACACCAACATGCGCTTCTTGGTAAACTGGATAGAAAGTTTAGCAGAGAAAGAGCAAACAGTATGAGGAAAACATAAATATGATGGTATCCACGCATGTTAGATCAGCTCTCTCGAACCAGTTGGCAGTGCTTCTGAGAAAATACACAGGTACATGTAAGCTAATGTAACACAAACATGCGCTTCTTGGTAAACAGGAAAAGAAGTTTATCAGAGAAAGAGAAAACACAATGAGGAAAACATGAATATGATGGTATCCACGCATGTTAGATCAGCTCTCTAGAACCAGTTGGCAGTGCATCTGAGAAAATACACAGGTACATGTAAGCTAATGTAACTTTTACTGTTTCACAGGTAATTGAATGAAATTCAGCAGATGCTGTCATTATGTTAATGGTATAACGGTGATTTTTTTAAAAAATTTTTCTCAAATTATTTTATTGGGACGTTGATGGACACTTTTAGAACATACGAGTATACTGTTACATGAGGAACATTTTCTCAAAGGTTCCTTTGCTTACTGCTCTCAAAATTTGGTAGGCTGTTCTCAGTAATTAAGTAAACAAATCTGTGTACCAGTTTTTTAATATTGGTATTAGAAGTCTCGCAACAATTTTTTTGAATTTGTGTATGATACACAGAAATTTTTATTTCACAAACGTTTAAATAAATTTGACAGTAACACTTTGGAAAATTTTATACAACGGAAATTTATAATATTAAAACGTCTATAGCAAAAGGTTCAAAAGGCTCTGAGCACTATGGGACTTAACATCTGATGTCATCAGTCCCCTAGACTTAGAACTACTTAAACCTAACTAACCTAAGGACAAGACACTCATCCATGCCCGATGCAGGATTCGAACCTGCGACCGTAGCAGTTGCGCGGTTCCGGACTGAAGGGCATAGAACCGCTCGGCCACCACGATCGGTTGTCTATAGCAAAATTCGCCTTTTCATCTGCAATGAGTCAGCAGAAAATGTTCCTTACACACTGAAAAATGAATGTTGCGGGAAATGTAGAAAAAAAATTCATTTGGATTTATGGCAGAAACAAATATTGGCGATAACCATAAATTCGAACGTTTTTGTCTTCACGTAGCTCTTGTTTTCAAGTCTGCTCTTTCTGGTGTGGCCTTTTGGCAATATCCTTCACTGAACCAGCAATGCGCACATCACCAATATACTTCAGTAAGTTTTCAGTGAAGCAACCTGCATCAAGTCCTAGACTCATAAGAGTTCTGATTCTTCCAGTGTTACCGTCATTTAATACGAGATAAAAGCATCACGTGAGGAAACTTTAACAATAGTAAATGAGCAAAATATTTTATTTGGGCTCTCTCCCAAAAGAGGGTATTAAAGTTTTCGTTCGGGTTTCGTGTTCCACCCTGTTTGGATTTCTGTAATAAATCGTAATTAATTGCATCGTAAATGAACTCACGGCCTTTTAAATTCTGCAGATGATTCTCTCATGGCAGGGAATGATAAAATATAACAGATATGGACAGAGTCGTGTAGAAAAGGGTTCAAATGGTTCAAATGGCTCTGAGCACTATGGGACTTAACATCTGAGGTCATCAGTCCCCCAGAACTTAAAACTACTTAAACCTAACTAACCTAAGGACATCACACACATCCATGCCCGAGGCAGGATTCGAACCTGCGACCGTAGCAGTCGCACAGTTCCGGACTGGGCTGAAGAGTTCCTAGATAACAGAACGCAGCGTGTTATTCTCAATGGAGAGAAGTCTTCCGAAGTAAGAGTGATTTCAGGTGTGCCGCAGGGGAGTGTCGTAGGACCGTTGCTATTCACAATATATGTAAATGACCTTGTAGATAAGTTCACTGAGGCTTTTTGCGGGTGATGCTATGGTATATCGAGAGGTTGTAACAATGGAAAATTGTACTGAAATGTAGGAGGATCTACAACGAATTGACGCATGGTGCAGGGAATGGCAATTGATTCTCAATGTAGACAAGTGTAATGTGCTGCGAATACATAGAAAGAAGGATCCTTTATCATTTAGCTACAATATAGCAGGTCAGCAACTGGAAGCATTTAATTCCATAAATTATCTGGGAGTAGGCATTAGGAGTGATTTAAAATGGAATGATCATATAAAGTTGATCGTCGGTAAAACAGATGCCAGACTGAGATTCATTGCAAGAATCCTAAGGAAATGGAATCCGAAAACAAAGGAAGTAGATTACACTACACTTGTTCGCCCACTGCTTGGATATTGCTCAGCAGTGTGGGATCCGTGCCAGATAGGGTTGATAGAAGAGATAGAGAAGATCCAACGGAGAGCAGCGCGCTTCGTTACAGGAACATTTAGTAATCGCGAATGCGTTACGGAGATGATAGATAAACTCCAGTGGAAGACTCTGCAGGAGAGACGCTCAGTAGCACGGTACGGGCTTTTGTGGAAGTTTCGAGAACATACCTTCACCGAGGAGTCAAGCAGTATATTGCTCCCTGCTACGTATATCTCGCGAAGAGACCATGAGGATAAAATCAGAGAGATTAGAGCCCACACAGAGGCATACCGACAATCTTTCTTTCCACGAACAATACGAGACTGGAATAGAAGGGGGAACCGATAGAGGTACTCAAGGTACCCTCCGCCACACACCGTCAGGTGGCTTGCGGCGTATGGATGTAGATGTAGATGTAGAAGCGCCTAGAACCGCTCGGCCACCGCGGCCGGCGTAGAAAAGTGGGCGTGGCACTGTGAATTCGTTGAAACAAACTGACTTTTACACTATTTGGAGGACGAATTTAACTCTGGAAATCGGAGACAGTAGTTTTAACACGTTACAAAACTATCGGTTGCCAACAAGAAAAATCAACATTTTGTATCTGTTTTACACACATCCCTCTTCAACTGGCTACTGTTCTTATAAAATGTGGGGCAGTGGGCTGTGCATGAGACTGAGCGTTTAGCATCGGTTAAGACACAGTGTTTACTTCCTTTAGAGTGGTTCGCATTCCTCCAGTGAACCAGTGCGGTCAGTGAGACGGTGGACACGCCCCGTGTCCCATTTTCGGGTGCGGCACACCAGCCGAAAGGGCGATAATGACCGCGCCGCTGACCCCTCGCCGCGATCCTATTAGCGCTCGTCTTTTTGTTTCCGCCACTGGTGCGTCCGAGTAACAAGCGTGTCACATGAAGCGGCCGGACTACCGGTTTTTTGCCGCGTTACGTGGCCCGATCGAAACACGGTTGCGTCAGTCCCGTCTTTAGACGGCAGCTATACTCAGTATGTCAAGGCTGGAGAAACTTACGACCGGCCCGGCTCTACTCGTGATGAACGGCCGCAGCGACGCGCAGCGAGAGATATAGCTCGGCGAGTGACGTCACCTCACGCACCGCGGTGACGTCGGCTTGTCGCCTGGCATTTGTGCGTCGCCCGCGTGTGGGGCGGCTGTGCCCCTTCAGAACTGACCACCACCGGAGCAGACTGTGGTCAGCCTCGCAGAAGTGGGTCCATCATAAACAGTTCAAAAAAGCATCTGCACATGTTCGCAGGCAAAGGTTCAAAGGGAGCAGGAATGAAAAGATAACTCTGAAAAATAGCTTACGGTTAAATTATTAAAGAAAAGCAGTAACCGAAATAACGGAAGTCGGCTCGAATACGCACATAAGTCAAATAAGAGTCTGCTGCTCGGTTATATTCGGTGCTGAATCGCTCTAACCTGTATGCTTGGATCCTCTTTGGCATGCTGTACACAAGATGGTCGAGATATTTCTGATTAACTCTGTCCCCCACTTCAAAGGCGACCGTTCTGATCTAGTGTGCTAGAACAGTTCTTGCGATTGTTTTTACCGGTTCCAAGCATGCTCAATCACGCTGATATCAGAAGATACTTCTGCCCATTCCTTTCTGTTGATTCCTTCATCCTGGAAGATGTTCCCAGGCGTGCTGAGAAAGACGAATCCAGCACCAAAATGTTGACTGTAGGGCTAGACGATAGCTTATCGGATCTTGTTCCGATACTGCATAGCTCACGAATGAAACCTTGTTAGCGGTGGAAGACGTCCGACATACGTGCGTCATACTGGCCCAAAATATGAACTCATTGCTTAACATCTACATCTACATGACTACCCTACAATTTACAATTATGTACCTGGTAGAGGGTTCATCAAATCGCCTTCAAGCTATTTCTCTACCGTTCCACTCTAGAACAGAGCGCGGGAAAAAAACGAACACTTAAATCTTTCCGTGCTCTGATTTTCTTTTTTTATTGCAATGCTCATTTCTGTCTATGTAGATGAACGACGACAACGAATTTCTGGAATCGGAGGAGAAAGTTGGTGACACAAATGTCGTGAAATTATCCGGCCCCAATGAGAAACGCCTTTGTTTTAATGATTGCTGCCTCTACTCGCATATCATATCCGTGACACTCTCCCCTCCATTTCGCGAAAATAAGAAACGAGCTGCCCTTCTTTGAACTTTTATGATGTCCTCCGTCAATCCTATCTGATACGGATCCCACACCGTGCAGCAATATTCCAGAAGAGGACCGACAAGGGTAGTATAGGCAGTCTCTTTAGCAGGCCTGTTGCCCCTACCAATAACTTGCATTATTTGGTTAAGTTACTCGTAATTCTAATACCTAAGTATTTAGCTGAATTCATAGTATTCAGATTTGTGTGATTTATCGTGTAAACGAAATTTAGCGGGTTCCTTTTAGCACTCACATGGATGACTTCACACTTTTCGCCGACACAGCTATCTTGTCTAAATCGTTTTGCAATTGAAACTTCCTGGCAGATTAAAACTGTGTGCCGGACCGAGACTCGAACTCGGACCTTTGCGTTTCACGGGCAAGTGCTCTACCAACAGAGCTACCCAAGCACGACTCACGCCCCGTCCTCACAGCTTTACTTCTGCCAGTAACTCGTCTCCTACCTTCCAAACTTTGCAGAAGTTCTCCTGTGAACCTTGCAGAACTAACACTCCTGAAAGAAAGGATATTGCGGAGACATGGCTTAGCCACAGCCTGGGGGATGTTTCCAGAATGAGATTTTGAGATTTTCACTTTTGCAATTGGTTTTGATCATCTGATGACTTTGAGACAGTAAATACATCATCATCTGCAAACAATCTGACAGGGCTGTTCATATTGTCTCCTAAATCGTTTATTTTGATTGGGAACAGCCGAGGGCTATAACAATTCCTTGGGGAACGCCAGATATCACTTATGTTTGACTTTTCGTTAATTCGTACGAGCGAACTAAGACATTTCTGACAGGAAATCGCAAATACAGTCTCACAACTGAGACGATACTAAGCAGGCGTGCAATATGATCGAATGTCGCCTGTGAGAAACGGTATCAAAAGAGTTCTGAAAATCTAGAAGTGTGGAATAAATTGAGATCCCCTTTCGATAGCGCTCATTACTTCACGTGAGTTAAGAGCTAGTGGTGTTTCACAAGAACAATATTTTCTGAATCCGTGCTGGAGTGACCCATGCAACTTTTCAGTCTTTGGGTATGGATCTTTCGTAGAGTGAGCTGTTGCATATGTATCAGTATACTCTGAAAGGAACCTAATTGGTATACAGTCTTAACCTGTGGGTCCTCATGCCTGGGAAGTGCATTTGTACGTGGGCTTCTCCAAACTGTTCTACGATGATTGTCAAAAAAGTCTCAGACAAATCTTGCATTTGTCGGTGAAGAGAATTCGACACCAATTACCCAGGTTGCATACCTTGCTCACCTCGGTGCTGAGGGTTTGTACTGGTTTTCGTTATGGATATATATGCCAAACTGATCGTGTGGAGACATCTGATAATTGCCTGGGTCAGCACAGGCGACTAAAAATTCAGCACGCAGTTCTGCTGCGTTTTCCTCGAGATTATCTGCGAGTTATAGTTTGTAACCCGCCATCATAGTCGAGGTCGCCGAAGCACGTTTGTGCGAAAGCGGTAATCCGGTTCGAATCCTGGTGGCGGAGAATTTTCACTGTCCGTATTTAGCCGGCAAGGCGTAGAGATCTTGGTCGTCAGTTTTTGGCCATTGTTCTGGATTAAATTCCACTGCAGTGTCTCATGTGCCACTGTTGATAATGATCCGACTGTGGGATGGGGACTTTAAGCTCGACGGCCTCCTTGCTGCTATTCGCGAGGAGTAGCCTTTGTGCCAGCACCGGATTTTACACTCTCCCTTCCCTTTGTCCATAACAACAGAAAACCAACACTGTACAGGCAGTCATCGCAGTAATTCAGCCGACACAGATACTTGACACTTCATAACAGACTGGTGGAAGGGCATGGCAAACCACCTTCAATAGAAGCTCGTCTAGAACGGTGATGCCGGATTCCTGCAAATGCTCCTCTGTACTCACTCCCTGAGTATGGGACTCTGAGTTATGCCATAACTTGTGGGTAGCGGTTTTTGGTGCTATCAACTACAGGTAACCACTAAAAGGCAAGTCGTCAGTGTTTTGTTCTCTTATGATAGCGGTTAAAAGTTCGAATGACGTCACTATGGTATACGCCAATTCGGCGGCAACTTCCCATGGTGACGACCCTTCATGCCGTACAGTGCCAATGCGCACACGGCCAAACTTTAAAGTACCCTTCGAGACATGCTGTCGAACTCAACACTGTGTGCAGGTCGTACTATAGTGATTTCTTATGGTCGGATTCGTAGATGTTTTTGAGAAACATTTTCCGGAAAAAAACTGTGCAACGCATGAGAATGACGCCGCACTTCTTTTCAGCAGTTTATACAAACAAATTATACTAGTCCTAAGGTTCTGCCCTCTTTCCTACACGCAGATGGTTCCTCTCTCCCATCTCCTGCCACTTGTACCAACTCTAATACGCAGACGACACCGCCTTCCGTGCCGTCCACTTGTTCCTCAAGTCATTCCAACAATCCCTCCAGTTGCACCTGATATACTTCACGTCCTACTGTAACCAGTGGTACACATTCACCGACGAACAAAACACAGGTAACATTTATAGGAAAAACCACCTGTGCATTCATCGATGAGATCTTTAACCAACAATCCATAACCATCCAATCAACGTAGCTAACATACCATTTCTCTTCGCTTCCCATATCTAAATACCTTCTCTCATCCGCACGAAGCTACTACTCCTTCTTAAGCACTTAGAACGTTCCCCCGTGTCTTATCCCAGCCCATATTTTAGTACTGTATTTACTTCCTTTAAAAATCCTGTCTTGCTGCCATGCCTACTCAGCTCATCACGGCTGCCATTGGTTTTCAGGTATTCCATATCCTTTCCCAAACAAATTGTACCATCTCCTTCTCCCAGGTCATGATGTGATCTCCGAGACTTACCCTTCCTAACAACATTTCCTACCCTAGCCTACCGACGAATCCCACTGCAGATGAAGCCTCAATCCATCCTCTTCCTGTAGAACTGAAACCCTACTCATCTCTTAACTTCAATGTCCCAGCTATCAGTCTCTTCCCTGAGATACCAGATACCTCACGGATTATTTTCTGTGCAGTATCTTCTCCGATACCTTCTTCATTGAATTCGGTACTTACAGCTACTAGGAGCCCTAAGCATCAAGAACCCCACACAGCAGAAGAACTTATAATTCCATTATTAGGTCATTAGTTAATCATTGATTCGTCTTACTGAAATTTAATTTTGTGTTCCTTTTCTCGTAAATTTAAGGCGGAAGAGCGGAACCTGGCCACTGTCAAGCTGTCCGGTAAAGGGAACCGTACATAATGAATAAATAAAACGATAATAAACTATAATCTATTTACATGGTAATGTTGGCCGGAAAAAAATGGTTCAAATGGCTCTGAGCACTATGCGACTTAACTTCTGAGGTCATCAGTCGCCTAGAACGTAGAACTAATGAAACCTAACTAACCTAAGGACATCACACACATCCATGCCCGAGGGAGGATTCAAACCTGTGACCATAGCGGTCACGCGGCTACAGACTGTAGCGCCTAGAACCGCTCGGCCACTCCGGCCGACTATAATTTGAGTGCTGGTCGGTGAATACACGTGATAATCTTGAGAGGTCAAACACCACTTCAAGTCCAATGTTGCATAAACTGCTGTCTGTTTAGCAACGAACGTGACAGATATTTGCTGCGGGCACTATCCGGCCCAATTTCAGATTCTTACTGCATAAAGAAAACGATAGTGTGTCTGAGGGGTTGACGCCTACAGTAGTGCCACTTCGTCGGATAAATGAAGAGGTAATAATAAATGTTCTACTCAAATACAGTTGCGTGTCCATGAATGGGTCGAAGAACAGGTAATAAAATGTAGAATTTAGTGCATACGGTGCAGCGATTCTGTAACTCACTGGATGCACACGGGTGATACGCCGGCCGACTGTCCGCGTCGTTTCGTCGCATCTGGCTCTGCAGGGGCGTCCTTGTTGGCAGTGCTTGACCGGTTTCTGCGAGGTCGTGAACCCAGCTGCACAGGCGGTGGAGCCGCTAGGCTAGTTGCGAATATTGCTGCTGCTGCTCTCGGGTTTCGTCCGTCCAAATACTCTACTGTGTCGTATAGAAATATTGGTGATTACTTCTTTGCAACGTTTTACAATATCCACAAATCATGATAACAAAAAGTGATCTCTCCGTGTGACAGCCAAGAGAATTAGGTCGTTGGTGAATATGAATTCCTTATTGACTGGCCTCCGCTATGAGAAATCGTTCCCTTTCTGTCATCACCCGGCCGGCCGCGGTGACCGAGCGGTTCTCGGCGCTTCAATCCGGAACCACGGGACTGCTACGGTCGTAGGTTCGAATCCTGCCTCGGGCATGGATGTGTGTGATGTCCTTAGGTTAGTTAGGTTTAAGTAGTTCTAAGTTCTAGGAGACTGATGACCTCAGATGTTAAGTCCCATAGTGCTAAGAGCCATTTGAACCATTTGTCATCATCCATCTAACCAATAGATACTAAGCATGCTGGACACACTCGCTGTCTTCCGTATGAAATTTTTTCTGGTGGCGGACAATCAGCACTGTTGCATATCACAGTGATACGACAACCGTTCATAGAATAATCCACTGAAGACACTAATTCTACTCATTGGAAACGTGACCTTCATTATTAGAAAAAAATGGGATAATATCCTAGAAAACTAAAAAGTTCTTCGACCTAGAAGGTATGGCTATTCAGTATCAGCACAGGTAAGGGACAAGTGGGCAGATTAGAAAAAAGCTAGAAGGCTTTATTCAAGAACAAAATTCATTGCTACCAAACCCTGGCACAGAACAGAAGTTGTAACTGTCCTGTGAAAGTAAGAGAGAAGCAGATAGAGCGAATATTTACAAAGGGGAAACTGGATTAATTTGAAGTGAGGGCAAGTGACGTTTGTCGCCGTAAGAGGGTTGTTATAACTTGCGGTTAGATGTCCACAACTAGCTAGGCCCTGGATAGAACAATGAAGTGAAATATTTTTAAAGAATGGTAGGACACTGAAATACGTACCAAACTGTAATGAGGACGTTGGCTGTGATAGGAATTCTGAAACGAAGAGAGGACAGGAAGAATCGATGTACACATACCACTGTAAAGAGGGATGACTCAAACGAGAAAGCTAAATATAATACTTACGAAAAAAATAGTAATATCAAGAAGTTGTGCAACATAAACGAAAGTTGGTAGGCATGTTTATACATCTGAAAGATGAAAATCATGTTTGCTTTAAATACACGCTGTAACGATCGTGAGCGTCAGTTCCCTTTGATATTGGACGTGGTGACTTGACGTTAGCCAAGAATGCCTTTAACGTGACAAAGACGTATTATCACCGCTTCACTGGGATTGAAACAGGTCGTGTAACAGGGCTGTGAAAGGTAGAACGTACCTTCTGCGGTACTGCAGAAAGACTTGGCACGAATGCTGACACTGGTGATCACAAGAATATACAGGGTGATTCAAAAAGAATACCACAACTTTAGGAATTTAAAACTCTGCAACGACAAAAGGCAGAGCTAAGCACTATCTGTCGGCGAATTAAGGGAGCTATAAAGTTTCATTTAGTTGTACATTTGTTCGCTTGAGGCGCTGTTGACTAGGCGTCAGAGTCAGTTGATGCTAAGATGGCGACCGCTCAACAGAAAGCTTTTTGTGTTATTGAGTACGGCAGAAGTGAATCGACGACAGTTGTTCAACGTGCATTTCGAACGAAGTATGGTGTTAAACCTCCTGATAGGTGGTGTATTAAACGTTGGTATAAACAGTTTACAGAGAATGGGTGTTTGTGCAAAGGGAAAAGTTCTGGACGGCCGAGAACGAGTGATGAAAATGTAGCACGCATCCAGCAAGCATTTGTTCGCAGCCCAGGAAAATCGACTCGCAGAGCTAGCAGAGAGCTGAATGGTGTTTCGGCCACCTCTCCCAGCCACCATTGATGATTTGAAACGAGAAATAACAGCAGCTATCCAAACTGTTACGCCTGATATGCTACAGAGAGTGTGGAACGAGTTGGAGTATCGGGTTGATATTGCTCGTGTGTCTGGAGGGGGCCATATTGAACATCTCTGAACTTGTTTTCGAGGGAAAAAAAACCTTTTTAAATACTCTTTGTAATGATGTATAACAGAAGGTTATATTATGTTTCTTTCATTAAATACACATTTTTAAAGTTGTGGTATTCTTTTTGAATCACCCTGTACAATCGCAGGAACACCGGGCTCCGTACGGCCATGTGGCATTACTTAGAGACAAGACCATCGTGTTCGGCGTATGGCTCTGGAGTACTGTACTGCATATTCAGCAGCAATTTCAGCAGCTGTTGGCCCCACAGTGACACAACGAACTGTTACAAATCGGTTACTTCAAGAACAGCTCCAAGCCAGACGCCCTGTAGCGTGCATTCCACTGACCACAAACCATCGGAATTTGTGACTTCAGTGGTATCAAGCGAGAGGTAATTGGAGGGCGGGTGGAGGTCTATTGTGTTTTCCGGTGAAAGCTGGTTCTGTATTGGTGCCAGTGATCGCCGTGTATTGGTTAGGCGGCCAGCTGAAGGCCTGCAACCAACCTGTCTGCGTGCTACACACACTGGACCTATATCGGGAGTTATGGTCTGGGGTGCGATTTCGTATGATAGCAGAATCACTCTCGTGGTTAACCCACGCACCCTGACTGCAGATTTGTACGTAAATCTGGTGACTGACCTGTTGTGCTGTAACTCATGAACAATTTCCAGGGAGTGTTTCTCAACAGGATAAGGCTAGCCCACATACCGCTGTTGTAAACCAACATGCTCTACAGTGTGTCGATATGTTACCCTGGTCTGCTGAATCTCAAATCGATAACATATGGGACATCGGACGACGACCTCTGCGTCGGCCACAACCAGCATTAACCGTTTGTGTATTGGCCGACCAAGTGCAACAGGCATAGAATTCCATCCCACAATTTGACACCAGGCACCTCTACAACACAATCCATCGACGTTTGTATGCTTGCATTCAACATCCTGGCGATTACACCCGTTATTGACTTACCAGCATTTCACATTTGTAAAGCCTTGTCTCGTGCTTGCAATCAGTCTATGATCTTGGAATGTTAATTCGTTAAATGTGTTACCTAGAAAAATGTATTCGCGAAATTTCATTACTATACATTCATTAAATGTTTTTTGGTGTTGCGGTTTTTTTTCCGTCAGTGTAGGTACGGATTGTTTTTTACCACTTGTACTTTTTTTGGGTCATCAGCCTACTGACTTGTATAATTTTGGTCCGGAATGATTTCCTCTCATATGCTAACCTCTTCATATAGTAGCATTTACACTCGATGTCCTCAATAATTTGTTGTATTCAGGGCGGTCAGTAACAGTCTAAAAAGCTTGTAATGGCGTTGTGCCGAGAGATAAGTTTTAAGAAAAAAATTCGATACGTTACGTTGTTTCCGAATTAATTAACATCGATTAGCCAATCAGGCCGTTGTGCGCGCAGATTCAAGCAGCTTGCTAGAGACGGTGTTGCCAGCGTGTTCTTCGTCTGGTTTCCTAAAACCGAACAACAGAGCCATGCACAAGTTGGACATGAGACGGCAGTAAGGATCGAACCCGAATCAACGGCTGAGCAGTCTCGTGCACTACGCTAAAAGACCATCTGACACTAATTGTACCTGTCGGGCCAATTGAATTTGCGTACACGAAGGTCAGACTGGCTAACTTCAATATTAATTAACGCGGATACAGCGCAACACATCGAATTTCTTTCTAAACAATTATTTATCAGCGCAGCCTACCCTGCGGTACCCCTACAAGCTATTCAGATTGTTTCTGACCATCCTGCACATTCACTGTCTTACGCTAAAAGTTTCATCGTCAGTGGTTATCTGATGTATTCCTGCTTGTCCTATCATCTTGTCGCTTCTTCAAACTAGTATTTTCCATATCTCTCTTTTCTAGCCGGTTCTGTGAAGAAGCTCCTCACTCTTATCATACAATCCCACTTAATTTTCAGCAGTCTTCCGTAAAACCACACCTCAGAGATTTCGATTCCCTTTTTTCCCGTTTTTGTCCCGTTTCTCAACTGCCAATGTTTAACTCCCATTCAAAGTTGTGCTCCAGACATACTTTTTGAGAAATTTCTGTCTCAAACTAAGGCCTGCTAGTGTTGAGTGCTAGCAGAGCTTGTTTAGTGAGGAATACCCTCTTTGGCTGTGATAGTCTGCATTATATGCTTGCTCTATCACCTATGCATTATTTTGTTTTCAGGATAGCAGAATTCCTTCAGTTTCGATGTTAAGTTTGTCTTCGATATACTGGATGGTTATAGACCGAAGAGCCAAAGAAACTGGTACACCTACCTAATATCGCGTGGGGACCTAGCGTGCACGCAAAAGTGCCGTAACACGACGTGGCATGGACTCGATTAATATCTGAAGTAGCGCTGGAAGGAACTGACATCATGAATCCTGCATGGCTGTCCATAAGTCCGTAAGAGTACGAGAGGGTGGAGATCTCTTCTGAACAGCACGTTGCAACGCATCCAAAATATGCTCAATAATGTTCATGTATTGGGGGGGGGGGGTTGGTGGCCAGCGTAAGTGTTTAAATTCAGAAGAGTGTTCCTGGAGCCACTCTGTAGCAATTCTCGACGTGTGGGGTGTCCTGCTGGTACAGCTCTAGTCCGTCAGAATGCATAATGGACATGAGAATGGATGCAGGTGATCAGACAGAATGCTTACGTACGTGTCACCTGTCAGAGTCGTACCCAGGCGTATCAGGGCTCCCATATCACTCCAGCTGCACGCGCCCTACGCCGTTACAGGGCTTCCACGAGCTTGAACAGCCCCCTGCTGACATCCAGGGTCCATCTATCCAAGACGTTGTCTCCATACACGTACACGTCCATTCGCTCGATACAATTTGAAACAAGACTCGTCCAACCAGGCAACATGTTTCTAGTCGTCAGTAATCCAATGTCGGTGCTGACGAGTTCACGCGAGGAGTAAAAAGATTTGTGTCGTGCAGTCATCAAGGGTACACGAGTGGGCCTTCGGCTCCGAAAGCCCATATCGATGATGTTTCGTTGAATGGTTCGCGAGCTGACACTTGTTGATGGCCCAGCATTGCAATCTGCAGCAATTTTTGTCACGCTGAACGATTCTCTTCGGTTGTTCTTGGTCCCATTCTTGCAGGATCTTTTTCTGGCTGCAGCGATGTCGGAGATTTGATGTTTTACCGGATTCCTGATATTCACGGAACACTCGTGAAATGGTCGTATGGGAAAATCCCAACTTCATCGCTACCTCGGTATTCTGTGTCCCATCGCTCGTGCACCGACTGTAAGACCACATACAAACTCAGTTAAATCTTGATAACTGCCATTGCAGCAGCAATAACCGATCTAACAACTGTGCCAGACACGTGTTGTCTTATACAGGTGCTGCCGACCTTAGCGCCATAATCTTCTTGTTTACATGTCTCTGTATTTGAATAACTATGCCTATACCAGTTTCTTTGGCGCTTCAGTGTAATTAAACTGACGATGTTCCGAGTGCTGCAATGCAGGCTGTATACATTGCAGGACACTGGAACACCACAGGTAAGTCCATTAATCGATGCACTCTTGAAGTATGCTGACAAAAACAATAATTCCACGTTCTACAACTATGTGACAATATGGGCTGTAATCAGTCAGAATGAGGTGTGGCTGCAGGACGATCAAACACAGGATAACGGTGGTTCTGGCACGTTTGTTTGGATACTGTCACAAGTTACAACATATGTGCCTTGTGGTCCCCCGTCTCAGCAACATGCTGCATCCGTAACATGACATGGACGACAGCTGCTCACAGCATATCCGATGTAATCACAGCTATATGTCATCTTATGCAGTACTTCAGATCAAGAAGAATCTGGATACATACCTGACAGAAACAATCCCCACGACCAGATATCACATGGATTTAGGTTAGGGGTTCTAAGGGCATACAACCTGAAATTGCCTAGAGGTAATAATGGTTTCTAGAAGCTTATCTTTCATCAATTATTCAAAATGACAGTCACAATCGCATTATTTATTTTGCCGCCAACCGGGGTAACCGTGCACAGGCACGGTGACGACTCCAGCGAGCGACCAAATGGTGTAAATTGCCCTGAAGATGACCCCATCGCTGGTTGAAACCCGTTGGCGGCAAAATAAATAATGCGATTGTGACTGTAATTTTGAATAATTGATTATAAGTAAATTAATCGCCGCGCGGGATTAGCCGAGCGGTTTCGGGCGCTACAGTCATGGACTGTGCGGCTGGTCCCGGCGGAGGTTCGAGTCCTCCCTCGGGCATGGGTGTGTGTGTGTTTGTCCTTAAGATAATTTAGGTTAAGTAGTGTGTAAGCTTAGGGACTGATGACCTTAGCAGTTAAGTCCCATAATATTTCACACACATCTGAACATCTAAATTAATCGCTGTTATCTCACACAAATATGTTGTCTAAAAATTTATCTTTCATCTGACAAGCGACGTGTGGTGTGGTCCCATCTTGCATGAAAATAGTGGTGTGGACACAGGTGCGTTCTTGCAAAGATGGAATCACATGTTTGATAAGAAGGTCTTAATAATGTGAAAATGTCGTTGTACACCTAACAGAACAGCAAGGTGCCCCGAAGAAAAACGGACCGAGAATGTAGTATTTTGTGAAACCACACTATATAGCCACATAAGCTGAGTACAGTGAATGTTCCTGTATAACATGTCGCGGACTAGAACCCCATATGCGACAGTTCTGTGCGCTCACAGCACCGTGCAGAGTAAAATGTGCTTCGTTCGTCCAAAGAATATTCCCGGCCATATGTCATCCATTTCAGTGCGAGCAAAAAACGGAGGGCAACGTCACGGCATTGTAGCCTGTCTTGCAACATTCATTTAGTGCACATTCTGAATATTGTAGGGATACCAGTGTAAAACGCGCTGCAAAATCTTTTGAACTGTTAACCAGATGAGAGAGAATTGCCAAGACACAGATGTAGCCACTGGCTGCAGAATTTGAGGCTTGTGCTGCATGGTCGGCTGTAGCTACAATTTCATCAGCAACTACCATGGGAATGGCCTGTCTCCCTCTCCCTGCTGCACCTGCGAATTCACCTGTTTCTTCAGATTTCTTGATCATATTCTTTAAACCACTCATCGACCTCTTCACAGCTGTTTGTATCGGCGATCTTCCCGCTATGCACCGCTATTACAGCTGCCGTTCTGGTAAAACAACTTTACCGGCAGTACATGTTCTTTCTCACCTATACTTAATACGTTTCGTTTGGTAAAAATTGACGTTCTTAACCGTTTATAGCAAGTGACTTCACAAAAGGAATGAACATGGCTCGCCAAGCGACGAAAAGCTTTCTGGCGTCAAAACAGTTAACATTTCACATTTTGACTGCTTACAGTGCCACATTTTCACCTGGTGGCAGAAAGTGGAACTATTTTTATTAGCATACTCCGCAAGCACACCTGTTAATGAACATACCTCCTGTAGTTCCGTAAAAACACGGGAGAACTGCCGGATGTCAGTAAAGTCCTGCCACGATATTTCGGCGCAGTCTTCTGGCCATCTTCAGGTGAGTACCACTGTAGTAGTACTGGCGAGTACGCGCTGAGCTCTGCTATTTAAAGCCATACTGACAAGGGAACCTCCCCATCGCACCCCCCTCGGATTTAGTTATAAGTTGGCACAGTGGATAGGGCTTGAAAAACTGAACACAGATCAATCGAGAAAACAGGAAGAAGTTGTGTGGAACTATGAAAAAAATTAGTAAAATATACAAACTGAGTAGTCCATGGGCTAGATATGCAACATCAAGGAGACTATGAACTCAGCAGCGCCGTGGTCCCGTGGTTAGCGTGAGTAGCTGCGGAACGAGAGGTCCTTGGTTCAAGTCTTCCCTCGACAGAAAATTTTACTTTCTTTATTTTCGCAAAGTTATGATCTGTCGGTTCGTTCATTGACGTCTCTGTTCTCTGTAATAAGTTTAGTGTCTGTGTTTTGCGACCACACCGCAAAACCGTGCGATTAGTAGACGAAAGGACGTGCCTCTCCAATGGGAACCGAAAACATTTGATCACAAGGTCATAGGTCAACCGATTCCTCCACAGGAAAACGCGTCTGATATATTCTATACAACACTGGTGACGGCATGTGTGTCACATGACAGGAATATGTTGTCGACCCACCTAACTTGTACACCTGGCGAATGGGTAAAAAGATTCTACTACCTTGCCCGATTTAGGTTTTCTTGTGGATGTGATAATCACTCCCAAAAAAGTGATGAAAACATAAGAGTTTTTCACATAAACTGAAAATAAAAAATTAAAATTCTCACTCGATGGAAGACTCGAACCTACGACCTCTCGTTCCGTAGCTGCTCTCGCTAACCAGGAGACCACGGCGCTCCTTGACTACCATTGTCTTTGATGTTGCCTATCTTCGCTTGGACTACTCCGTTTGTATATTTTACTAATTTTTTTCATAGTTCCACACAACTTCTTCCTGTTTTCTCGATTGATCTGTGTTCAGTTTTTCAAGGCCTATCCACTGTGCCAACTTATAACTAAATCTGAGGGGGGTGCGATGGGGAGGTTCCCTTGTGAGGTGACATTGCTCATGCGCTGCTCAGCGTGCGAGTTCATAACTCCGTGCGCTGCGCCTCGCGCCCTCCAGGGTGAAAGCTTGGCGTATCGATATCAGGTCGATTTTCATTTTTATGCAGATAACTACGTCGACTATGAAGTTTATCTATAACAGGATTCCAAGCAGAGTTTAGCTGATAACCGCTATCTAGATTGATGACAGTCTCGTTGTCAGACAATCTTATTTCCACAGATTCATTGATAATCGAGCTCCAAAAGTTTGATGTATGGGCGAAAATTTTTGTGTCGTTGTAATTCATGGAGTGGTCTGTGGAAATACAATGTTCGGCGACTGCGGAGTTGGTGGATTGGAGAAGGCGAGTATGCCGTTGATGTTCCACAATGCGTTCCTGCACAGTTCGTGTTGTCTGCCCTATATATGATTTGCCGCATTCACTTATAAACACCTGATTTACGCAGGCCCAGGCCGTCTTTAACGGATCCCATCAATGATGAAATTTTAGAAGGAGGGCGGAAGGTGACTCACTTGATACTTTCTCAATATTCTGCCTATCTGTGAAGAAAAATTCCCAATAAATGGTAGATAAGCAGTCGACCTGAAGGCCTCTTCCTCTTCCTTGTTCCGTCGTCTGTAGGTCTGTATCGCTCTGTTAGCTTGCCTAGTTGAAAAGCCATTCTTCAGAAATACTTTTTGCAGGTGTTCCAGTTCCGCTTGAAGACTGTCGGCGTCAGAGATGGTATGGGCACGGTGGATTAAGGTTTTGAGAACGCCCATTGTTTGTGCTGGACGGTGGCAACTAGTAGCTTGTAGATACAGGTCTGTATGACTGGGCTTTTTGTACACCGAGTGACCAAGTGTGCCATCACTCTTCCGTCGCACCAAGGTGTCCAAAAATGGCAAGCAACCATCTTTTTCTATCTCCATGGTAAACTTTATGTTTTCATGTATGGAGTTCATGTGACGTAAAAATTCTTGGAGACGATCCAAACAATGAGGCCACACTATAAAAGTGTCGTCAACGTATCGCCAAAATACTATCGGTTTAAAAGTGGCAGAGTCGAGTGCTCTCTCCTCAAAATCCTCCATAAAAAGATTGGCTACCAGGGGAGACAAAGGACTCCCCATGGCGACACCGTCAGATTGTTCGTAAAATTCGTTGTTAAGCTTTAAACATCACATACCTCCTGTATTTCATCACCCTGTGATGTACTCATCCCGCATTGCAGCACTCGAAACGCCGTCAGTTTAATTATAACCAACTGGTAATACTTTCGTCTTTCTTTGCTTTACTAGCATTAGATATTTGTAGCCAACAGATTGTTCATTCCATTCAACATGCCCTGAAAGTCTTCCTTAATTCCACAGACGACAGAAATGTCATTGATGAATTTTATCATTGATATAATTTCAACCTGAATTTTAATCCCACTTCTCAATCTTTTTTTCTTTCACTTATTCTTAGGTACACACACTGAACATTAGAGAAGAAAGAGTGCATTCTCGACTCATATAATTTCCAATCTGATCACTTGTCCTTTGACATTCCGTTCTTATTATTCCTTCTTGTTTCTATTTTCTGAGTATTTCAAATGGCTTACACAATTCGGATAGTCTAATGCATTTTCTAAGTCGAAAAATCCAATGAAGCAGTCTTGAACTTTCTTAAATATTTTTCGTTGTTAAGCATACCATCACATTAGCAGTAGTTCCTCCACCTGGTAGAGGCCCTCGATTTACTCTTTCCAGTCTAGTCAAGTTGTGGCATAAATTTCTTTCTTGCAAAGTTCAATTCAGTACCTCCTCATCTGCTATTCGATCCACCCATCTAATCTCCAGCAGTCTGCTTTAGCACCACATTTCAAAAGCCTCCATTCTTTCCTCGTCTGATTTTCGTCTACGTTTGAATTACATACAAGGCTACACACCAGACAAATACCTTCAGAAAATATTTCCTAATACTTAAACTGATATTAGGTGTTAACAAATGCCCCTTTTTCAGAAATGCTTTTCTTGCTGTTGCCAGCCTGGAGTCGAAAGTCTCTCTACTTTGACCATCATCAGTTATTTTACCGCCCAAATAGCGAAACACGTCTACTACTTTTAGTTTCTCATTCCCTAACCTAATTCCCTCGGCATCACCTGTTTTAGTTCAAATACACTCCATTATCGTTGTCTTTCTTTTGATGAAATAGTAAGCATTATGCTTACTACTTGAGCCCCATCTTATTCTGTTACTCGCTCCTGTGGACGGGAACGCGTTATGCAGGTCTTGGAGTCACTCACGTCCATCTAGAAAAGTTTTTACTGAGTTTAACGAAGGCTATGTTGGCCTGATGTATTCGACGATGCCCTTTGGCTACACTGTCTAAAGGATCGGTCTAAGAAATACCAAATTAAGATCAACCCGGAGATGCCTGAATAAGGCGAAATGCGTAGTTGAAAAATAAAAAACTAAAATTGCAACCAAGATTGTTTTTAACCAATACTGTTAAGCACTGGTTTGCTGTATGCCACAGATGGATTGGGAGAATTTCTATTTCTGTTACAATATTTTTCGTAAGTAATTCAACTGAGGTCAGAGATCGGCAAGAGTCACCGGCACGATCTTCTTCTCCGCAATGGCTGTCGGCTAGTGTCTGGTTGTGAACGGCTGAGGCATTTTCCGGAAGGAAGGCTCATAGGACAAAATGGTTATTTGAGACAGGACAGTTTAAATACTTACTTTTAACGTATTTTAATAACAACCTGATTCAAATATACAAATATATTTTAATAGGATGTGTACTGCTATTAAGTAAACATGTCCGTAATAATACCCAGTTTAACCTACGATTTTAATGTGAAAAATAATATTTCTGAGAAACATTTATATACCATTTTCCATAAATCAGTGTCAGAATGTTATAATAACCAAATATTTCTTTCACCAAATGTTATTTTAACCCTCAGAACACATTAAAACATAACAATGATGTTATTCTTAATAACACCTACGATCACCGATCCCTCAGAAAGATACATGGTGTAGAACTGTGATAATACTGTCGTTGATTCCTACCCATTACTACTATTTACTGTTGTACAACCTCGATAGGTTTCTTGGTGTTGCAATCGAAACACTAACTGCCAACTATCGAAGTAAGCAGATCTGCACATAAGCACTCGTTACATTAATTTCAATGGGAAGTTTGGCGCACACATGTGTCGAAAAAACGCTGTCCCGACGTCTAGCATTGAGCTAACGAAACAAAACTTTGGTAGAATATTCTACATTGCAGCACTCTTCTTCGCGACATGAAACAAACGGAAAACAAACATTTATGTACAAAAGTAATCAAAACGACATATTTAAATAATATAACAAATTCGGAATCCAACAACTTATCTATCGTACCATTATGTTCCCGCCTGCACACATTGGGATGGTATGAATCCTGGTGTAACTGCCGCTAATTTCCGTTCCACCATACCGTTTTCAAGCCAATATGCTCGTACAGGAACCAGTGTTCTACCGACGCCAGTCAAGAGAGTTTTTTGACAGACCCGTAAGAGAGAACTATCCATGTGAACGGAAAATGGAGGGCTTCTGACGTCGAAATGACAGTGCGTGAACCTTCGTAAGGAAGTATTTCCCAGTATTAGAAACGCGTTAGCTACTGTTTAACGCAGCAACGCCTGTTAAGAATTTTGAGTGAAGATGTAATGTAACGTCATGTGACAATCGAATGTGATATTCCCTGAACGCAAAGCAACGATGTATTTAATATTAGAATTCTAACGTGGCTCTTACTCAGTTCCAACTGCGATGGACGGAATCCTATAAATGAAATATCTATACCTGTCATTGAGGAATATGTCATTTCTCGTCACTCAACAGAATCATAGCATCTTCATCACCTACATAAATCGAGGAATCTGTTGCAACAAACAGTCATTGTAGGGTTAAAGATATATGAGATTATCTGCTTCGGAAACATCAGTCTCATTATCACAATGGTTTCGTTATCATTTCATAATTGGAACTTTAAGTGTCCCCTGACGACAAAGCGGTTAGCAGAGTCAGACCGAAAGTAAGGAAGGTGAAACAGTACATACCCGTATTAGCAGTGCCAGCCTAGTCAGTTTAATGAACCTTTGTCGAAGTTCACTTACGATGATAGAATGTTTTGCGCCACGGGACACCGTTAGCATGATTATCACCCATTTGACATCCATAACTGGGTAAAAGTTCCCTGAAGACTTATCCATACAATATAGTCTTCATCTGTACGCTTCCATGTTTTCTAATGTCACTCAACAGATGACATTAGTAATCGTTAGCATAAATTCAGAAAATTTTGCCATAAATTTGCATATACGAAAAACTTGTTCTAGTGAAACCTATCCTTAACGAAGAGGAGAAATGGAAGAATGGGTTACCTCTTAGGAAATATTCCTGCATGTAGTGGACGTCAGATATTTAGGAACACTGCTGAAGCTTTTAAAGTCTCAGGAAAGTGGCTAAAATCCATCGAATGTTTAAATCCCTTAATGGTCCTACGATACTGAGCAGAAATCAAACTCAAAAAATTTCAACGTATTAAGAGTAAACCTTTTCACGTACTGGAAGAAATTAATGTTGAGAAGAGAAAAAAATAAAATAAAATAAACAAGGGAATTGAACACCCAATGCCTGAGTGGCACACCTTCAAAAGTTAATTATTTGCAATGACTTGCATACTATTCGAAATTTTGACAGCTGTCATAAAGAAGGATGGCTTTCATCCACTGCTGTTGAATTTAATTCTGTGAGAGGTTATAGGAAAACGCAAAAATGAATTTAAGATTATGATTATTGGCAGACGTTTTCAAAACGAAATTCATTTTCCTTGCCCACCGTTTGTTTATGATCTTGCCATCCCCTCTAATAGTAGAAAAAAAAGCAATCGAGTCTCTAGAGAAATTACATGAAATATCGCAAAAACCGGACTCCAAATTTCGTGCGAGGAGACGCAGTATATAGAAGTAACAAGATCGGGATTCTACTATCAACCATTAATCATCAGATACGAAAAACTTCCACGTCAAAACATTAAACATTATTGAACGGGCAGTGTAAATCGGAAAGCAAACAAATAATTCAAAAACTAAAAAAGCGCACAAACTTATTTGGAACAAATATAACAAAATATCTCCATCAAAAGAGGCAAAACTACAATATATTAACAGAAATGCTGAAACAGAAGTACTTATATAGATCTTGAACTATGATAATTGGCGGCAGATCTCAAACAAAAAACATTTAAATACAAGAAGGAAAACTTCTGAGGAAAATACTGGGACCAGATAGTGAGAATGGAATTTGTATGACAAAGAAATCGAAGGAATTTGATCAAGTAACTGAAAAATCGTAGATAACATTAGTAAACGGACCTTGCAGTTTTATGCTTCCTTACGTAGGGCGAAAAAAAGGTTCAAAAATAAAATTCTGAACTTAGCCCTTAGCTTTATGGATGCAGAACCGAAAGAAATGGCTAACAGAAATGCTTTGAAGACCGCAAATAAACTGGCATACATGAAGAAATTCTTCAAGAGAGAACAAAATTTCGAGCCATAATTGAAAATCACAAATTTGCTGAGAATGCTCCTCTATAAGCTACAGGATGGATGGAAGAAAGGATGAAAAAATACAGCGAACGAATGAAGAGATATTGGGAGTAAAAGAAGTGAGGAAGTGCTACATCGGTTCAAATGTGCCCTTCACTTGTACACTAAGAATTAAAAAATAGCAAAACTATTCTCCTTAAATTGAAACATTCTTATTGCGGTTGTAGATAATAAAGGTGTGGTAGTATCCTCTGCAGTTTGTTTACGTGATGATCGAAGCAGACTTCTACACCCGACCAGCACAACTGGTTAATGCGCTGCCTTGTTGTGAGCACTATACTCGACCCGTTGTCCTCGACCTGCTGTCTGCTGCAGAGACAATGGTGCATTCCAGGGACTTTCGACCGCGCATCAGCCTGGTTTCGGCAAGAAACGTTTGAAACTTATTTTAAATTTAAAAACAAGTTCGCCTGAATGCCGTTCACCTCAGTCGTACTTCAGGAACGGGGTTACCATGGATACTACTATCAAGGAGACACATGCTACAGTATGTGTTCGTCAGCATTTAGCTTTTCTTGTTTACGCTATTAGGCGGTAATGATGTGTTAGCGAATGAATTCTCGACGAAAACTTTGCCTTAACAATAGTACATACGGAAGTAGTTCATTTACTTGCTGAACGCCAGCTATCTTGGAGACAATAAGGTACAGTACATTCAGATAAAACTGAAACACCTTTTTCAGATTGGATTCTGGCATAATACGAGAGGCTTTTCTATTGTTTTTGCTTCAATGAGCGCTTGAATAAGAGAGCATTAGGTAAGATGACATGTGAAATCTTTTGAAGCTATTCTCATAATTTATTTAAAATTAGAAAGATCAGTACTATTAGCAATCAAATGGTTCAAATGGCTCTGAGCACTACGGGACTTAACTTCTGAGGTCACCAGTCCCCTAGAACTTCGAACTACTTAAACCTAACTAACCTAAGGACATCACACACACCCATGCCCGAGGCAGGATTCGAACCTGCGACCGTAGCGGTCGCACGGTTCCAGACTGTAGCGCCTAGAACCGCTCGGCCACCCCGGTCGGCACTATTAGCAATCGACTAGAAAATGTGTCTTACCGCAGCTGGTTAGACGGCCAGGTTCCAGTTCACTTGGCACCAGTAAAAGTGCTACATCAGTGCCCTTGTGTACTCTTACATCCGCGAAACGGACAGCAGTCTCACAAGAGGAGGCCACGACGTTGGGATCTCGGATTTACAGCAATCGTTGCACACGTTTAGCAGGCCATTAAATCAACTTAATGAGCAAATAGCAGGGTGCACTACTCTGCTAATTACGACAAAATTGCAAGAGAAGTTATACGCGTCTACCGGGTGGTTATACACTCCTGGAAATGGAAAAAAGAACACATTGACACCGGTGTGTCAGACCCACCATACTTGCTCCGGACACTGCGAGAGGGCTGTACAAGCAATGATCACACGCACGGCACAGCGGACACACCAGGACCCGCGGTGTTGGCCGTCGAATGGCGCTAACTGCGCAGCATTTGTGCACCGCCGCCGTCAGTGTCAGCCAGTTTGCCGTGGCATACGGAGCTCCATCGCAGTCTTTAACACTGGTAGCATGCCGCGACAGCGTGGACGTGAATCGTATGTGCAGTTGACGGACTTTAAGCGAGGCCGTATAGTGGGCATGCGGGAGGCCGGGTGGACGTACCGCCGAATTGCTCAACACGTGGGGCGTGAGGTCTCCACAGTACATCGATGTTGTCGCCAGTGGTCGGCGGAAGGTGCACGTGCCCGTCGACCTGGGACCGGACCGCAGCGACGCACGGATGCACGCCAAGACCGTAGGATCCTACGCAGTGCCGTAGGGGACCGCACCGCCACTTCCCAGCAAATTAGGGACACTGTTGCTCCTGGGGTATCGGCGAGGACCATTCGCAACCGTCTCCATGAAGCTGGGCTACGGTCCCGCACACCGTTAGGCCGTCTTCCGCTCACGCCCCAACATCGTGCAGCCCGCCTCCAGTGGTGTCGCGACAGGCGTGAATGGAGGGACGAATGGAGACGTGTCGTCTTCAGCGATGAGAGTCGCTTCTGCCTTGGTGCCAATGATGGTCGTATGCGTGTTTGGCGCCGTGCAGGTGAGCGCCACAATCAGGACTGCATACGACCGAGGCACACAGGGCCAACACCCGGCATCATGGTGTGCGGAGCGATCTCCTACACTGGCCGTACACCACTGGTGATCGTCGAGGGGACACTGAATAGTGCACGGTACATCCAAACCGTCATCGAACCCATCGTTCTACCATTCCTAGACCGGCAAGGGAACTTGCTGTTCCAACAGGACAATGCACGTCCGCATGTATCCCGTGCCACCCAACGTGCTCTAGAAGGTGTAAGTCAACTACCCTGGCCAGCAAGATCTCCGGATCTGTCCCCCATTGAGCATGTTTGGGACTGGATGAAGCGTCGTCTCACGCGGTCTGCACGTCCAGCACGAACGCTGGTCCAACTGAGGCGCCAGGTGGAAATGGCATGGCAAGCCGTTCCACAGGACTACATCCAGCATCTCTACGATCGTCTCCATGGGAGAATAGCAGACTGCATTGCTGCGAAAGGTGGATATACACTGTACTAGTGCCGACATTGTGCATGCTCTGTTGCCTGTGTCTATGTGCCTGTGGTTCTGTCAGTGTGATCATGTGATGTATCTGACCCCAGGAATGTGTCAATAAAGTTTCCCCTTCCTGGGACAATGAATTCACGGTGTTCTTATTTCAATTTCCAGGAGTGTAATTGGACTTCCTCTATTTTAACACGGAAACTAATTAGCGTACGAGGACCAAACTTGGTAGAATTAATGTCAAGGACATGGTGAGGAGAAATAGTGCAGAAGCAGTTCAATTGAAACACTTTTAATGTGCTGCTACGGTACATCGTATCATCACGTATCGGTATCGTTACTGCTACAAGAGGGTCTCGATAGGACGCCCATAGTGTCCAGAACAGTCTGAAAGCGCAGGATTGCATTCTGGAATGCAGAACGAAGCATGTTCGTAGGTATGCTGGTTAGCTTTCTTGATATGCTATGCTTTAGATCAGGACATGTTTGAATGTTCCCCGGTAAACCCTGTCCTTCAGGTAGCCACACAAGCATAAATCACAGGGAGTGCGATCAGGTGATCGCGCAGGTCAATCATTTGGAAACGATCTGCTGATAATTCGATAGTTTCCAAATGTGTTTCGGAGAAGCAGATGAAGTTCACGAGCGATGCGAGGTGGGGTCTCCTTGCATGAAATCTGTCTGAGTTCAATGCGTCTCTCCCTATAGGGTGGGTATGATGTGCTGGCGAAGCATATAGCAGTAACACTGACCAGTTTCGGTTCTTGAGCGCCACCCTGTTCAAAAAAAAGAATGAACCAATGATGAACGTAACCGTGAAGCCACACTATACTGTGACACGTTCACCATACAGGGCATGTTCATTCAGTGACTGGAGGTGAAGATCCCCACACTCGGCAGTTCTATGTGTTCACCTCATCGGTCAGAGAAACATGAGCTTCGTCTGTCCACAGGATGTGGACAGACGAAAGCGAGAAAGTGGAGAGCGAAGTCAACACGTCGTTGTGCTTCCCCGTGGTGCAAGGTGCTGTACGGTATGGATCTTACGGATACCATTTGAGAAAGGGTCCGAGCACCTCCCTAACGGTGGACCACGGGATGTTCAACTGTCGTGACACAGCAGGCGCACTGCCTAACGATTGGGAATTGCGCGCAGCGTTGTCTGCCATAGCAACAGCGATTTCATCAAACACCAGTGGTGCAACCAGTCATCGGCCTCTTCCCGGAGCGACGCCCAGTTCTCCAGTTGATTCGAACTTCATCATGCTCCGCATAGCTGGTGGAGAAAGAGGACCCTTCGGTAATCCTTTCAGCCGGCGAGATTCTCGAAGTGCAGCTGCATCATTACTGTTGTTTTGATAATAGAGCTTCACCAATGATGTCCTACTCATTATGTCCAAGCTCATGTTGACATGTCAACAGTTGCACTGTAACTGGTCACGTGTGTGAAACTATGAATCACGATGACTGATCACGGCGCCTGGTGGCGATAGTTGGAGTTTGACGATGGCGCCGTGACGCATGGAAATCATGCACCCCAAACTCTGGACATTAATGCTACCAAGTTTGGTTCTCGTACGGTAATTAGTTTCCGTGTTATAACATGCTAAATAGGGAAAGTTTAATTATAACCACCCGCTATTATGTAACGGCTGTGTCTATGCGAAGATACTGGTTGCAAGCAGTTACGGCGGTCAAGCGGTAAGCGTTCGCTGTAAGCAAAATGGCCGCGGACGAGGCGAGGGTTTGAATCCTGCTAACACTTACTTTTTTAATCTATAATTTTTTCATTACTGGTTACTTTATTTCATTTATATGATATTTGAGAGGTAATATAATAGAAAAGAAACCACGTGCATTTTCATGAAGTTGTAGTGAATTTCGTGTATATTAGTTGACTATTTACTATTTGTAATTAAATCTGCAAGGACGAGTGACAGGCTTGGAAAGCCCAGGTCAAACCCCGATAAATAATGATGCGAATGACTTTATTCACAATCAGTAATATAGCAAGACACAATGTGCCAGCCGGCCGCTGTGGTCGAGCGGTTCTAGGCGCTTCAGTCTGGAACCGCGCGACTGCTACGGTTTCAGGTACGAATCCTGCCTCGGGCATGGATGTGTGTGATGTCCTTAGATTAGTTAGGTTTAAGTAGTTCTAAGTCCTAGGGGACTGATGACCTCAGAAGTTAAGTCCCATAGTGTTCACGGTCATTTGAACCATTTGAACAATGTGCCCCAGTCCTTTCATTAAATTTAAGCCTTCCATTCGCTTTCCATAGTAGCACCCTTCCTCCATTTTGTGTTGCGGCCGTCATCTGTCCTTCTGATAGCATGCAAAGTTTCATACCTTAACAGATAGACAGAAGGTTTTGGAAGAGTGTAGACAGCCATTGTCAATCGTCGCCTGTCCTTTGCAGACGATGCGTTCCATTAAGGGCACCTAAAGTTACTACTATTACCGTTGATGCCCTATCGGGAGAGGCAGGAGAAGGGCAGCTAAGTTACAGTTTTATTGAATTCGTTTTGTATTGTTGCTTGCATCTTCAGGTGAGAGCTATGCATAATGGCAACCACATTCTGCTAAAGAACCACCAGTGTATCGATATCAGGTATGGTCTGTAGAGAAACAAATTCTAATCTAGACAAGATATGGAGGGAAATGGTTAATACAAAATGTGACAATTATATGTTAGGACGAATTTTGATTAATGTGATTTTAACTGTTTTGCATGCCTGACTCTCAAGAAAATCATTTGAATCCTACTTACGTTACTGTGTGTTGTTTCTTTCTCCCTATAGCTATGAAAACTTATTGTACAATTATCCTGTGAGTAAGGAGGAAATGGGGATTCGTATCACCTGGGTGTTTTGCCAATCATGAAAAATAAGAATCTAGATTGTCTACATGCAGGGGCAGGGCTGCCAACCATCTGCATGATGTCATAGAGATGACAGAATCCAGGCTGGCACTGGCGGGAAACATAAAAAATGCAATATGGTAGGTGGGAAATTAAAAAAAAGCAGGAAGCTGGCAAGTTAAATTTTTTTTAAAAATTCAAGAAAATACAAAAAATGCAAGACGGCAGAATTAGCATAGCTATGTGTTATAACTGCTAACCTCCAATCACCCTCTCCCCTCTCCAGTCAATCACAGCGCAGTATTTTAACAGGCACTAAAACGAAACAGCCAGTCATCTGAATAATTTACATGCCATTAGAACGAAACAGCTAATCACAATGTAGACCCAGAGCAACTATCCTGGCTGTGCTTAAAAGCATCTGACTATCTGCATTTTATATTTTATTTGCATCATGTTCAATAGTATTTAACCAACAATTTACGTAAGAAGTTTAAGTTGCAATATTTTCACATATAAAATATACCAGCAAACCCGCCCCCCTCCCCCCCCCCCCGTCCTCTCTCTCTCTCACACACACACACCACACACACACACACACACACACACACAATTCTGACATATTGATGAGGTCTTGCATATGGTTAGCATACCTGCCCTTGCATTTACGGATCCTAGATCTTTAGGGCTCCTTTTCTTTCAAGGTTGGTAAAACACCACGTTTGATCTCGTATCGTTATTGCCTTCCGACTCCTGTAGGCAACTGCTTTAGATGTTATTAATTTAGGACTGTCGTAATTGCGTGCAGTCACAAATTTTAGCATTAATGTGCCTCTTTTCAGGGGTTCTTTCGACATTGACTTCATTCTTATGGATGACAATGTGCTGCCGCATCTAATTGGACAGATTCAGGGGCTCTCCGAACGAGAGAATATTCGGCGAATGGACTGCTTGCCCACTTCCGACTTAAGTGTCATCAAACACGCATGACATGCGTTGGGGAGAGGTGTTGCAGAAAATTCACTTGCAACAATTGTTGTTGTCAACCGCGCTGGTGGAAGGTCGGAATTTCCTACTACAAGAACTCCTTACGAAGCTTGTGGCCAACATAGGAACACGTTGTTGAGCGGTAGTGGTCACACATTCTATTAAGAACCATGCCCTGCCGTTTGTAATGTCCAAGGGGGCATCATAAATATTGATGACTTCACTGTAATTATTCTCTTTGAATAAAGGAGTCGTTGTTATCCGTCTAACTGCGTATTTCTTTCAGTTACTTTCCCTGCTATACTCTAGCAGTCCTACCTATGTATCTATGTATGGCCCAAGTTTCTTCGAGTTATGCTACTTGGCAGTTACTGTCGTCTTAAGTCTTACACATCCATGGTATAATAAGAAAAATTCCGACAGGGCAACACCATAGTGCTCACATTTATTTACACTGTGAGTTTCTCTCCCGACTTGTTCAACTGTGGAGTTACACTGTAATGTACTGTGAACCTGCCCTTCTCTCGGCCTCTCGGCGCATAAAATGTTCAGTAAACTTACTGGAATGCAGCCGTCATTATCAAGGCACGACTGCAAATAGAGGTTTTAAATTATTTTGCACAGTGATACCTTGTTTCATTGACGCCTTCACAATGATGGGCTGTGCAAGTGTCGAAATATCTAAATATACATCTAGCAGCTGGCAGAGGGTTCTTCGTACCACATTCATAATGATTATCTATTATTGCACTCTCGAACAGCGCGCGTAAAAAATGAACACCTATATATTTCCGTACTAGCTCTGAATTCCCTTAATTTATAATAGTGATCGTTTCTTCTTATGTAGGTCGGCGTAGAAAAATTATTATCGCATTCGGAGGAGAAAGTTGGTGGCTGAAATTTCGTGAGAAGATCCCGCCGCATCGAGAAACGCTTTTGTTGTAATGATGTCGGGGGATGTCGAAGACCTCACCCCGAATTTCATTACTTCGGGCTGCAAAGTAGGCTCTTTGTCGAAACCTGCGGCGTGAAGACACTGCAGGAGGAGGCAGCTTTTTGCTTACAAGGATGGAGACCGCTGAAGCCGGCGCTCCCTTCCGCCGTGCGGTCGCAGTGACTGGGTGAGGTTAGCCACTTCCTTGCTGGTTATTTAACGCTACGCGGAATGCCGCTTCCGTCCGTTGCTTAGGGCGCTCAGAACAGTCACAGGAGAGTACTGTTTACGTAACACGGTAAGCAACAAGTCAAGAAATATGCTAAGGCCGGTATTACACTATCAAATTTCTTTGTCCAATATCTTTGTCAAAGATCTTTGATAGTGTAATAGGGATCTTTGACAAATGTCGTCCAATATTTGATCAAATCTAGGCCGAGGCCGTATATTTGATCAAAGAAATCGCTTGTCTTCTGTTCACTGCAATGCGATATGTTACCACGCGGAGCGCTAGCATCGCTGCAGCGTTCTGTCGTCTGTAGTGTTTTTATAACCATTGCCGGTAAATACAATTGGTGTGTGCCGACAACTACAGAATTAATAGAGATGTCTGAAGCTGATGAGGCGCTTTACAACGTGAAGCACCCTGAATACAAAAATAGATTAAGAAGATTGGAGACCTAACCTGACCTAACCTAACCTAACCTAACCTAACCTAACATAACCCTCTCCTGTAGCAAGGAATCGGAGTGTTATAGTGAGCCTGTCTTCTGAAGATGTAGCAGTTCATAAGTGAAAATTGTGCTTTGTGACATGAGGATACACTTCATTGAGCACATACAGAAATGTATGCTCATCCATTCATAAGTAATTGATGTACGACTTGACGTCTTCCACTGTAAGCTCACGTAACAAGTTTTGTTGAATGCTTTTATCGTGTCGTCGTAAAACCCACGGCTTCACCCAGATTAGATTAGTTTTTCGTTCCATAGATCCGTGCTGAGGAGATCCTCGTGGATGTGGAACATGTCGATTTTTTTAAGCTGAAATAAAAATACTAATAGTATGAATAAATACAATACATCATTTGTTTCTATTAAAAATTTCGCCAATGGAGTAGAAGGAGTTGGCCAGTAGTAAGTCTTTCAGGCTCCTTTTAAACTGATCTTTATTTCTAACTAAATTTTTTATGTTTCCTGGCAAATTATTGAAGATGAGTGTTCCTGAGTAGTGGACCCCTTTTTGAACTAAAGTAAGTGCTTTTAAGTCCTTGTGCAGATCATTTTTGCTCCTGGTATTGTATGTATGAACTGAGTTGTTTGTTGGAAAAAGAGATATATTATTTACGACAAATTTTATTAAGAAGTAAATATACTGAGAGGCAGTAGTTAGTATACCCAGTTCTTTGAAGAGGTTTCTGCAGGAGGTCCGTGAATTTACTCCACAAATAATACGTATTACACGCTTTTGGACCTTGAAAACTTTTGTTTGACTTCAAGATTTACCCCAAAATATTATCCCATATGACATTATGGAATGAAAGTATGCAAGCTTTTTCATTTTTATGTTGCCTATGTCTGCTAACACTCGAATTGCAAATACAGATTTGTTAAGGCGTTTCTGCAGTTCTGTGGTGTGCTCCTCCCAACTGAATTTATTATGAAGTTGTAATCCCAGGACTTTTAAGACTGTCAACCTCGTATGTATGGTTCCATTTTTTCCCCCCACTTCTTTTCCGCATGTGCACACAATGCAATTGGAGTACGTAGAACTGCTGCGGTTAATAACAAGTTGTTATCAGCCATCTTGAACTTTGACGAAAAATTTGATGACAGTGTAATAGCCCTTGTAGCGCTACGTCAAAGATCTTTGTCAAATATATTGGACGGAATATTGGATCACATCTTTGATCAAATCTTTGACAAAGAAATGTGATAGTGTAATACCGGCCTAACACTATAAAGTAAACCGTCGTTATTCAAGACGCTTGTTTGTTACTAGACATTGACATCCTTCCACTGAGAGTTATTTGGAGAATACTCAGGTTTGCAATGTCTATAAGAGGAATTGCGAATTGTGACATATTATAGAACTTATAAGAATTCCTTGCTCTTTTCAGTGGGCTTTTCCGTCTTTATAGCCGCCGAAATTATTCAAGGAGGAAGAGTTAAATAAACATTTGTAGCAGCTTATAAGCAGAGTTAACATTTACGTGTGTCACATGGTGCGTCGCAAAAATTGTATGTTGAGAGAGAAAAATAATTCGGTAACAGACACGGACATTTCTGAATCCTTATACCTTGTTGTTGTGATCTACAGTCCGAAAAGTGGTTTAGTGCGACTCTCGACGGCAGCCTCTCCTGTGCAAAATTCTTTATCTCCTTATAAGTATTGCAACCTCACTGTATGAGCACCGACTTTACGATGCACTAGCACATCGCCCCGTCCCCACCCCTGGAGTAATCGCATATCAACAGCTGCAGAAAATGGTATAATGGGAGTGGAATTCGTTATGGTAAGGAAGGTACGGCAGAGAGTGAGTCACTGTGAACAATTCAGTGATAAGGTTGTTCTCATCAGAATCGACAGCAAGTCAACACCGACAATAATATACCAAGCACACATTGCAACGTCTCAAGTAGAAGTTGAAGAGAGAGAGAGACAGAGAGAAAGTACATGAGAGTATTGCAAGGGTAATTCATTACGTAAAGGAAGATGAAAATGTCATAGTCATGGGGAGTGGAATGCGGTCGTAGGGGAAGGAGCAGAAAAAGCGGCTACAGGAGAATATGGGTTTGGTAGTATGAATGAGAGAGGGGGAAGACTAATTGAGTTTGGCAATAAATTTCAGCTAGTAATAACGAATACTCTGTTCAAGAATCACAAGAGGAAAAGGAGTACTTGTAAAAGGCCAGGAGATAGGGGAAGATTTCACTCAGATTACATCATGGCCAGGCAGAGATTCTGAAATGAGATGCTGGATTTTAAGGCTTACCCAGGAGCAGATATACATTCAGAACACAATTTAGTAATGATGAAGAGTAGGCTGAAGTTTAAGAGACTAGTCAGGAAGAATCAATACACAATGAAGTGGGATACAGAAATACTAAGGAATGAAGAGACACGCTTGAAGTTCTCCAGGTCTATAAATACTGCGACAACGAATAGCTCAATAGGTAGTTCAGTTGAAGAGGAATGGACGTCTCTAAAAAGGGCAACCACAGAAGTTGAAAAGAAAAAGAAAGGTACAAGGAAGGTAACTGCGAAGAAACCATGGGTAACAGACGAAATACTTCAGTTGATAGACGAAAGTAGCAAGCACAAAAGTGTTCAGGTAAAGTTAAAAATATAGAAAAACAAATGAATTAGGAATGAAATAAACTGGAAGTGCAGGGAAGCTAAAGCGAAATAGCTACACGAAAAATGTGAAGAAATAGAGAAAGAAATGATTGTCAGAGGGACAATAGAAAAGTCAATACAGCCTACGGTGAAATTTAAAAGCAAGAGCGGTAACATTAAAACAGCAATGGGAATTCCACTCTTCAGCGGAGAAGAGAGTGCAGATATGTGGAAAGAGTACATTGAATGCCTCTGCGACGGGAGGGACTTGTCTGATGATGTGATGGCTGAAGAAACGAGAGTTGACAGGGAAGAGATAGGGCATCCAGTATTAGAATTAGGATTCAAAAACGCTTTGGATGATCTAAGACGAAATAAGGCAGGAGGGGTAGATAGCAGTCCATTGAATTTCTGAAATAATTGAGGGAAGTGGCAACGAACGACTATTCACGTTGTGTGTAGAACGTATGAGACTGACGGTATACCAACAGACTTTCGGGGAAAAATGCCATCCACAGAATTACGAAGACTGCAAGAGCCGACAAGTACGAGAATTTACGCACAATCAGCTTAAAAGCTCATGCATCCGAGTTTCTGGCAAGAATAATATACAGAAGAATGGAAAAGAAAATTGAGGATCTGTTAGATGAAGATCAGTTTGACTTTAGGAAAGGTAAAGACACCAGAGAAGCAATTCTTGCGTTGCGGTTAATAATGGAAGCAAGACAGAACAAAAATCAAGATATGTGTATAATATTTGTCGACCTGGAAAAAGCGTTCGACAATGTAAAAAGGTGCAAGATGTCTGAAATTCTGCGAAAAGTAGGGGTAAAATATAAAGAAAGACTGGTATTATACAATCTGTACAAGAACCAACAGGGAATAATAAGAGTGGAAGACAGGGATGTAATGTTTCACAATGGCGGAAATAAAAGATGGGTTCAAGAGTGGGATTAAAACTCAAGGTGAAAGGTTATCAGTGACAAGATTTGCTGATGACATTGCTATACTCAGGAAAATTGCAGAAGAAGAAGAAGAAGAAGAAGAAGAAGAAAAGAAGCAATACAGGCTTTGTTGAATCGAATGAACAAATAACGAGTGCAGGATATGGATTGAGAGTAAATCGAAGAAAGACGAAAGTAAGGAGTGGAAGCAGACATCAGAACAACGAGAGACATAACATCAGAAGAGATGATTGCGAACTATATGACGTTAAAGAATTTCGTACCCAGGCAGCAAAATAACCCATGACGGACGGAGCAAGGAGGATATGAAAAACAGACCAGTACTATCATTCCTAGTGTCAAACGTAGGTCTTAATCTGAGGAAGAATTTTGTGAGAATGTGCGTTTGGAGCACGGCATTGTATGGTACTGAGACACGGATTGTGGGGAGAGCAGAACAGAAGGAAATCGAAACATCTGAAATGTGGTGCTACAGAAGAGTGTGGAAAATTTAGTGGATTGATAAGGTAAGGAATGAGGAAGTTTTCCGCAGAATTGGCGAGGATAGGAATGTATGGAAAACACAAAGTAGAATGGAGAGGATGATGGGACATCTGCTAAGACATCAGGGAATAACTTCTACGGTACTAGAGGAAGCTGTAGAGGATAAAACCTGTAGTGAAAGACAGAGATTAGAATCAATTTAGCAAATAACTGAGGACATAGGTTGGTCGTGCTACTATGAGATGAAAATATTGGCACATGAGACAAACTTGTGGTGGGCCTCTTCAAGAATTAATGTCTGAAACTGGCTCGTCGTTGAAATTTCAAATCTTTATCTGTTACAAAGATTATTTAGGTATCATGGTGAGAAGGCACTAAATGAATGCGAGAGGCAGACTGACTGGAAATAGTGTAACAGCGGACATTAAGTTACGAACTCGTTAAAGCTGTCGCCAGCTTATATTTGCGTTGCGACAGGTTCTTTATCGATCATTGCTACACCTCGAGGCGGATGGTAACCGGGCCACATCCTTCCTGATTGTGGCGATTCTCCATACGGCTGCGGTGACAGCGTTCGCAGATAGAAGCACTTTGCGATACTACGTTTCTGTGTCAATTACCGGCTTTGCGAGACCGTGTAACGTAACATATCCGGCGGAAACCGATGTTTACCATAGGTCCCTAGGTCAAAGTCAAATATCCGCAGCAGACAAAAGAGCGCCACAGTCTATTCTGTGTATGAACCTGTATATATAGCCCTTCTTTCCCAACGACTCTGTCTCTTTTTTATCTTTCTGCTGCTACGAGATTAAATGTCCTTATCTTGTTCTTTTGGTTTCGGTACGTGACTTGGTCTGGTTATCATGGTAGCTCGTAAATTATTTATCCTTCATCAGTTGTTCAGCGAAATGTACTTCTGTCTGGATCTTGGCCTATAGTCTTCCTCCACAACATAACAGAATATTAGTCGCCGCTTAAAAAGAGTTCACTGCTCGAATACGAGTGTTGTACATGTGGAACCGGTACCAGCAGGTTATTTTGTGATCTGCCACAGCTGACGTATGTCATGACGGTGACGTGGTGTGTACACAATGTGTCCTAGTTCCGTTAGAACTGTAGCTATGAAAAATAAAAGTCATGGATTATATTCACAAAATCACTTTATTTATTCAAAATAGTCTCCCCTGAATCACTGGACAGCTAAAATCGTTTTAGAAGTGTTTTGAAACAGACACTACAGCCCTTTTTTTGGAATGGATTTAGAAGTGCAGCACAATTTTCTTCGATGTACTCAATTGCATCATAATTTTCTTTCATTGGCAGCTTCAATCTGGGGAGCAATAAGTCGGCTGAAGCCAAATCCAATGAATATGGCAGATTATACAGGACTGTGATGCGTTTTCTGGACAAAAACTTGCACAAAAATCTTCACTTTGTGGGCTGGGTGATTGTCGCGGAGGAGCGACCATGAACCTGCCTCTCGGTATTCAGGTCGAATTCGATGAATTCTCGCCCAGAAACGATAGAGGACTCAAAAAGTTGATGCTGCCTCGCTGCTCCACCGCCACTTTCCGACAAGTGTCAGACTCGTACTCTTACATTTGCAGTCAAGACGCCTGGTGCAGTGACGCTAGCACGTTGACTTTCTACACGGCTGTTGTTGAAACTTCAGAGACCGTAACGCTACACAAATCGCTATGAGATAGCATTGTAGTTTGGAACCACACAAGCAGTCCTCACGGAACTTGGTCACGCTGTGTATGCTGTATGGAATCAGCGTGGCAAGACCCTTTCATATGGAAGGAATGGCAGAAATGAGCTGTAGCGTTTGTACGTGCCCATGATAACAAAATTAATGGTGTTGGCTGATTTGTCGCTGCATTAACGCAGACGGTGCAACGTCTCTACAAGGACGTCGCTTACAGCCATGTATTACGACTTACGAAAATTTGCCGTAAAAACGTATTAAGTGACAGGGACTTGAGATGATTGCCACGCCCTGACAACTGTATCGCTTTCAAACCCTACAGGAGCAGCTGCTAACAGTGACTGCGAGTTCAAGACAGTTTCCGAGCGACCACTGCGAAGTGAACTGCTTGCAGTGTACACTTGGAGTTGGGTTCCTAGCAAGAGGCCATTACTAACAGCGATGGGAAAGACAACAGATAAGCTCGGCAGTAGCTGAGTGGAGGTGTGTAATGTTGTCTGACGATCACCGTTGTGCCACACTTTTTGAACAATTCAAGACGAAGAGTGTACCGATAGCGCAATAAGACTCTTAGTGGTTATGTGATGGTTTGGGTTTCATTTTCGTCGTAGTACTTCCGCTCACTCACTCAGGTAGTAAGAGCCGCTTACTCGTACTATATCTCCAGAAATGTCTCAGTTCGTAGATGGCGGTTCAACGGGGCGTACAGTATTACTGGCCACGCTTTCCCATCCGAGTTTTGCGGTAATTAAACCAGTTCGTCCTTGAACTAACTTAATGAGCCGACTTCCTACCTATTGTGTGGAGATGCTCTCGTAGTTTTATGTCCCCTTGCAGATCTGTAGCCGCGTCGTCGGATTCTGAAGGTGCGATACCACTGTCACTGTTTACGGTAATGAAACGGGAAGAAGCTTTCTGCGCAAATAATTTTTACACGGGTTGCCACTATGGCGCGTTTATTAAAGAAACACCATAAAATGAACTTGTACACTGTGATTATAAGCTAAGTATTAACGGTACTAGAGCATGGTCTACCGCATGACCAGATCAAATGGCGTCCTATCGACAGCTGCCGGCTATGGCGCACGGTTTGTAACTTGAACATACCATCGGTATAGTTCGTATAAAATCGTATATCTTCGGCTAAGCCACAGCTATTAATTTATTAATTAATATCAACATTTCCTGGCACTGTACAATTACTGAAAGATAATATTGACAATCCATATATTCTTCCTAGTGCCTGAGCAGCAAGAGGCAACCTTTGTTAACAAATATTATTAATAACAATTACTTGATTTGCGCCAGAATAAATACACTTTTCCTTCGAATCTCTTTGCCGATGTCACGAGCATCTCATCCCACTCGCTCTGAAAGTGCCACATGGCCAACCTCCTATGCTAGCTAGCGTGGAAACCTACCTTTCGTTCCTTACATCGTACTTACCCCAGCGTTGATACATTCACTTCACGTATGTGAAATACACTGAAGCACCAAAGAAACTGGTATAGGCTCGCGTTTTCAAATACAGAGGTACGTGAACAGACAGAATACGGTGCTGCGGTAGGTAACGCGAATATACACTACTGACCATTAAAATTGCTACACCAAGAAGAAATGCAGATGATAAATGGGTATCATTGGACAAATATATTATACTAGAACTGACATGTAATTACATTTTCACTCAATTTGGGTGCATAGATCCTGAGAAATCAGTACCCAGAACAACCACCTCTGGCCGTAATAATGGCCTTGATACGCCTGGGCATTGAGTCAAACAGAGCTTGGTTGGCGTGTAAAGGTACAGCTGCCCATGCAGCTTCAACGCGATACCACAGTTCATCAAGAGTAGTGACTGGCGTATTGTGACGAGCCAGTTGCTCGGCCACCATTGACCGGACGTTTTCAATTGGTGAGAGATCTGGAGAATGTGCTGGCGAGGGCAGCAGTCGAACATTTTCTGTATCCAGAAAGGCACGTACATGTCCGACCATGGTCGTGCATTATCCTGTTGAAATGTAGGGTTTCGCAGGGATCGAATGAAGTGTAGAGCCACGGGTCGTAACAGATCTGAAATGTAACGTCCACTGTTCAAAGTGCCGTCAATGCGAACAAGAAGTGACCGAGAAGTGTAACCAATGACACCACATACCATCACGGCGGGTGATATGCCAGTATGGCGATGACGAATACACACTTCCAATGTGCGGTCACCGCGATGTCGCCAAACACGGATGCGACCATCATGATGCTGTAAACAGAACCTCGATTCATCCGAAAAAATGACGTTTTGCCATTCGTGCACCCAGGTTCGTCGTTGAGTACACCATCGCAGGCGCTCCTGTCTGTGATGCAGCGTCAAGAGTAACCGCAGCCACGGTCTCCGAGCTGATAGTCCATGCTGCTGCAAACGTCGTCGAACTGTTCGTGCAGATGGTTGTTGTGTTGCAAACGTCCCCATCTGTTGACTCAGGGATTGAGACGTGGCTGCACGATCCGTTACAGCCATGCGGATTAGATGCCAGTCATCTCGACTGCTAGTGATACGAGGCCGTCGGGATCCAGCACGGCGTTCCGTATTACCCTTCTGAACCCACCGATTCCATATTCTGCTAACAGCCATCGGATCTCGACCAACGCGAGCAGCAATGTCGCGATACGATAAACCGCAACCGCGATAGGCTACTGGAGAGAAAGCTGGACTTGGTGATTTATACATACATACTGGTACAATGGTACTTCACTATAAACTTGTCTCTGTCTTGGCTCACACAATATTTGCTAATCATTACAGCCAGTTATGTCAGAAGATCACGACCACAAACTTACGTCACTACGAGAGTGCGTAAGCGACGAGACGATCAACTTGACATCTTAGGATCATTACGAACAACAGTAAAAGAGCAAGTCAGGTAATTAATTTTTGCTTGTTCGCAGGTACACGTCTGCAATCATGGCACACATCGAAATCCGCGTACCACAGTACTGTAGCATCCCGCTTGAGGAGCCAAAAATACAAAATGGCGCAGCCGATAAATAAAGTGGAGTACGTGCTCATATTGTCCACACCACGTCTTTCCCGTACAATGTACAAATGAACGCTAATTTGTAAACTGCCCTCTTACAGTCTTGCTAACAAACGTTCCAACAAAACATCCTCCCTAATTGGCCTCTGGCCGATCATTACGAACAACAATACGAAGGGTAGTCATAAAGTCTTAATTATCACCTTGCAAAAATAAAGTCAGGAAACTAATTTTTGTTTGCTCTCTGGTATATGTCTGCAGTAATGGCACACATCGAAATCCGTGCACCACAGTACAGTGGCATGCTGCTGAGGGGCCAAAAAAAAAAAAAAAAAAAAAAAATGACGCAGCCCTTAGTAAAGTAAACGCACTCATATTGACTATACTATGTACATTCTTTCCCGCACAATATACAAATGAACGTTAATTTTCAGACTGCCCTCTTACAGTCTGCAAATAAAAGGCTCTGCAAAACATCCTCCCTAATTTAAAGTTCAAATACAAAACAGATGGATCAAAATAATATATTAATATGAATTTTATCTATGCAGTGAAAAATTTTATTTACAACTGCGGACATGGTTACAAAAAAGAGGAGGAAGGCCACCCAAGTTCAAACACTACAGAGCATAAATACAGTAAGGCGATAATTCAGTAGTCTCCAAAGGGATCTTCTCGGAAACATACTAGAGCTCTTCAATTATCAAATTAGGGTGTACGTCGAATTTTGGAACAGGACTTGCAGTTTCACCTGTACAAGTTGGACATTGTTCAGCAATTGTTTGAACGTGATTATGACAAAGGTTATATGGAAATATCCTTGAAAATGTGCTTGAAGATACTGAGGTCCTTTGCAGTGATGAAGAACATTCTCACTTACAAGGACGCGTTAATTGTCAAAATTTCCGATATGTGAATGGACAGAACGCTCGTGAACTTCATGAAACCCCTCTACATAATGACTGTGTATCTGCATCGCGCACGATTGGAACAGTCAGGGAAAATTGTCCTTACTATTTGAAGACGATAGTGCCATTGTGCTAGTAAACTCGCAACGATACTTTCACATGTTCAACACTTTTTTTCACACCAACATTCTATGCACTGCAGTTTGACCAAGTATCTTTTCAGCAGGACGGAGTCACCGTTCACATATCTCAGATTTCTCTTCAAGTGCTGAGGCAATTGTTTTCCGGAGGCTTAATTTGTTCGAGTGCCACTAAGAAATCCACTTTTTTCCGTCAATGTCTATAACACTACCGGCTCCAGTACTAAATTAGTAACACACCGATAATGTTATTCCTGTGAAAGGATTTTTTTATGGTGACTATGTTATGGAAAGGTATCGGACTGTTTCTCGTATCTCAAAGGACTTGTATTGAAAGGAAGGAGTAGCAGAAGAAACGGGAATCGAACCAAGATTCTAATAGAAATAAAGTAAACTGTACTGAAGTAAAAGGAAACGGTCGTCAGCCTAATTAGGCAAAATTGTATCAAGTACTAGCACTGTTCATAAACAAAGTTGGCTATTGGTAATTATTTTACTTGATACTGACATACTGTTTTCCATATAGGATACGAGACATACACTACTGGCCATTAAAATTGCTACACCACAAAGAGGACGTGCTACAGACGCGGAATTTAACCGACAGGAAGAAGATGCTGTGATATGCAAATGATTAGCTTTTCAGAGGATTCACACAAGGTTGGCGCCGGTGGCGACACTATAACGTGCTGACATGAGGAAAGTTTCCAACCGATTTCTCATACACAAGCAGCAGCTGACCGGCGTTGCCTGGTGAAACGTTGCTGTGTTGCCTCGTGTAAGGAGGGGAAATGCGTACCATCACGTTTCCGAATTTCATGAAGGTCAGATTGTAACCTATCGCGATTGCGGTTTATCGTATCACGACATTACTGCTCGCGTTGGTCGAGATCGAATGACTGTTAGCAGAATATGGAATCGGTGGGTCCAGGAGGGTAATACGGAACGCCGTGCTGGATCTCAACGGTCTCGTATCACTAGCATGGCTGTAACGGATCGTGCAACTACGTCTCGATCCTTGAGTCAACAGATGGGGACGTTTGCAAGACAACAATCTGCACGAACAGTTCGACGTCGTTTGCAGCAGCATGGATTATCAGCTCGGAGACCATGGCTGCGTTACTCTTGACGCTGCATCACAGACAGGAGCTCCTGCGATGGTGTACTCAACGACGAACCTGGGTGCACGAATGGCAAAACGTCATTTTTTCGGGTGAATCGAGGTTCTGTTTACAGCATCATGATGGTCGCTGTGGTGTCACCGCCAGACACCACACTTGCTAGGTGGTAGCCTTTTAAATCGGCCGCGGTCCATTAGTATACGTCGGACCCGCGTGTCGCCACTGTCAGTAATTGCAGACCGAGCGCCACCAAATGGCAGGTCTAGACAGATGTCCTGGCACTCGCCCAGTTGTACAGCCGACTTTGCCTGAGATGGATTACTGACAAATACGCTCTCATTTGCCGAGACGATAGTTAGCATAGCCTTCAGCTACATTTGCTACGACCTAGCAAGGCGCCGTATTCAATTGATATTGAGATTCTATTAATGTATCATCAAGAGCTATGTTCTACAAATGTGGATTAAAGTTAAGTATTCCAGGAGCTACGTACTTTTCTTTATAGCATTCATTACGTATCCTGTTTCAGACCTCACGCCAGCCTGCGTGAGTTTAAGCGCGTGCCTTTCGGCTTCCTCTCATTGTGTCTAGGCTGTCTTGTCTAGACACAACAGTCGCATCCGTGTTTAGCGACATCGCGGTGAACGCACATTGGAAGCGTGTATTCGTCATCGCCATACTGGCGTATCACTCGGCGTGATGGTATGGGTTGCCATTGTTTACACGTCTCGGTCACCTCTTGTTCGCGTTGACGGCACTTTGAACAGTGGACGTTACATTTCGGATGTGTTACGACCCGTGGCTCTATCCTTCATTCGATCCCTGCGAAACCCTACATTTCAGCAGGATAATGCACGACCATGGTCGGACATGTACGTGCCTTTCTGGATACAGAAAATGTTCGACTGCTGCCCTCGCCAGCGCATTCTCCAGATCTCTCACCAATTGAAAACGTCTGGTCAATGGTGGCCGAGCAACTGGCTCGTCACAATACGCCAGTCACTACTCTTGGTGAACTGTGGTATCGTGTTGAAGCTGCATGGGCAGCTGTACCTGTACACGCCATCCAAGCTCTGTTTGACTAAATTCCCAGGCGTATCAAGGCCATTATTACTGCCAGAGGTGGTTGTTCTGGGTACTGATTTCTCAGGATCTATGCACCCAAATTATGTGAAAATGTAATCACATGTCAGTTTTAGTATAATATATTTGTCCAATGAATACCCGTTTATCATCTGCATTTCTTCTTGGTGTAGCAATTTTAATGGCCAGTAGTGCATTACACTTTGGCAAACAATATGCCATTGGTTTGTCATAACAAAACACAACAGTATTAAAACTCTATCGGTATATTAAAGCAGAAAGCTAATTATTATTACAGACAAAGGATTATTAGTGGTGGAACACTACTACAAGGACATGAGGTTCTTTTGTCAGCATAATTATTGGGAAATACTGTCATCGAAATGGTTTTCTGATAATTATATTCTCTATTCTGATTACTATTTATGACGTCAAGGAGCCTCCACTACTTTGTAACGTATAGCTCAAATGGGACTTGTTGGCCCTAGATCTGTTAGTGTCTGAATAATTATAGTCAGTTATTTAGATAGCACACGAATGTTAGAAAATTGCTAGCTGTAGTTCATTTGTACTGTTATTGTAATATGGAAAGTAAAGCTAGCTCAGTAACCAGCATGGGCGCCGAGAAACTAATCTGTCAGTAGAATCAAGTCAAGGCTGAACATTTTAGATAAGACACAATAGGAAGAACATTTCTTAACTACATACATAAGAAAATACAAACATTATTACTTACAAACATGCATATTAATTATTTCTAACGCTCTCCCTTCAATTTTACTATCCAGTACCTATTCTGACTAATTCAAATTTTATTCGTGTATCTTTAATTCTGTGCTGGGATTTTAGCAAGAACAACACTTACGTAAAGCACTTTAGATTTTTCCGCTAGTGAAACTAACTGTCCCTCTATGAAAAACACGTGTAGTACTTTATAAACAAGATTCAGTGAATGATCAAGAAATCTGCTACTCCGCAAATATTATTAAATATTGTTACAGAAATCAGTTACTTTACTTCAGTTCAATAAACTAGGAATCTAGGAACGATCGTAGCACTTGGAATAGGACCCTCTATAGATAAATGTCTATGGATAAAATATGAGTGCTCCACACAAAGTATAATGAACACAAACTTAATATTGGATAAGAAACCACATAATTTTACAGTACTCAGCTGATTATTTCAGACGAAAGCGGTGGCCGCGGTGATTTTCTGTGGCTATTCAAAAGGCGGCAAAAGTATCCTTGGCTCTTGCTGTATAAACTCTGAAAATTCTCTCCTTAGCGTCGTGTTTTCGTAGCACAGAGCTAATAATTGTATGCCATTAATCATAAGCAAAACTGCATCCACATCTGAGCCTATATTATATAATCTTGCTGCTCTTCTTGCCTATATTAGCACACAAGATGCGAACACTTTGCTGACTTGTGACACAAAGGAGCCAAGCAGTTCGACCGCCAAATCCATCTTATCTATTCCTGATAAGCCAGTTTCGCTATGATGGGACTTCCCTCCATGGTTTACGTGGTCCATTCTTATGTTTACTATGAAAGAACTAGTACAAGTAAAGTTGTAGCATTTCCACTTTTTCACAGAACACTACATGCAAAATTACACAGGTACGCTGATCAGCCAGCACGTTATGACCACCTACGTCTACCTTTGTCACAGATAACAGCCGTGACGCATAGTGTCTTGGAAGCAAGTACGCCTTGGTAGGTCACTGGAGGGAGTTGCGACCACATAGGCACACACAAGTCACCTAACTCCTGTGAATTCCATAGGGGTTGGTTTGGGGAAGGAGACCAGACAGCGAGGTCATCGGTCTCATCGGATTAGGGAAGGACAGGGAAGAAAGTCGGCCGTGCCCTTTGAAAGGAACCATCCCGGCATTTGCCTGGAGCGATTTAGGGAAATCACGGAAAACCTAAATCAGGATGGCCGGACGCGGAATTGAAGCGTTGTCCTCCCGAATGCGAGTCCAGTGTCTAACCACTGCGCCACCTCGCTCAATTCCAGGGGGGGGGGGGGGGGGGGGGGCGACGAGCCCAGACGCCAAGTTCTGTCACATCCTAAATGTGTTCGATCGGGTCAGTCTTGCGAGTTGGGGATGCCAGCACATCAACTGGAACTCACCACTGTGTTCCTCGAACCACTTCATCAGACCCCTGGCTTTGTGACATGGCGCAATGTCTTGTTGAAAATGGCACTGCCGTCGGGAAACGTGACCGTCATGAAGGGGTATACGTGGTCTGCAACCAGTGTACGATACTCCTTGGCCGTCATGATGCCTTGCACGAGCTCCACTGGACCCATGGATGCCCACATAAATGTTCCTAGAGCACAATGGAGCGGCCGCCAGTTTGTCTCTGTCCTGCAGTACAGGTGTCAAGGAACTGTTCTCCTGGAAGATGACGGATTCGCGCCCTCCCATCGGCATCATGAAGAAGGTATCGGGATTCGTCAGACCAGGCAACGCTCTGCCACTGCGCCAACGTCCAGTACCGATGATCACGTACCCATTTCAGTTGTAGTTACAGATGTGATGTTAAAATTGTCACATGCAAGTGTCGTCAGCTACGAAGGTCCTTCATTAATAGTGTTCGGTGCACTGTGTGTTCAGACATACCTGTACTGTGCCCAGCATTTACGTCTGAAGTTAGTTCCATCACAGTTCGTCGCCTGTACTGTTTTATCAGTCTGCCCAGCCTACGACGTCCGACATCTGCAACGAAGGGTGGTCGCACAAACCCACGAGGTCTAGATGTGGTTTCATCTTCGTTTCGCCACATCTTGAAGACACTCACCACAGCACTCTTTGAATACCCGAAAAGTCGTTCAGTTTCCTAAATGCTTGTGGCGAGCCTCCGGCCTTCACAGTCTTCCCTCGGTCCAAAACAGATAGAACGCGAGCCTTCCTTGTTCTACACCCGGACAGAATGCTCACTGATACTACGTGCATTTGTCATTCCTCGTCACGTGACGCTGCTATCGCCTGGAAGGGTTTATATCAATAGTAGGTCGGTGGTCATAATGTTCTGGCTGATGAGTGTACATTAATTTTTGTGACATGTTGTTGTTGTTGTGGTCTTCAGTCCTGAGACTGGTTTGATGCAGCTCTCCATGCTACTCTATCCTGTGCAAGCTTCTTCATCTCCCAGTACTTACTGCAACCTACATCCTTCTGAATCTGCTTAGTGTATTCATCTCTTGGTCTCCCTCTACGATTTTTACCCTCCACGCTGCCCTCCAATGGTAAATTTGTGATTCCTTGATGCCTCAAAACATGTCCTACAAACCGATCCCTTCTTCTAGTCAAGTTGTGCCACAAACTTCTCTTCTCCCCAATCCTATTCAATACCTCCTCATTAGTTACGTGATCTACCCACCTTATCTTCAGCATTCTTCTGTAGCACCACATTTCGAAAGCTTCTATTCTCTTCTTGTCCAAACTAGTTATCGTCCATGTTTCACTTCCATACATGGCTACACTCCATACAAATACTTTCAGAAACGACTTCCTGACACTTAAATCTATACTCGATGTTAACAAATTTTTATTCTTCAGAAACGATTTCCTTGCCATTGCCAGTCTACATTTTATATCCTCTCTACTTCGACCATCATCAGTTATTTTACTCCCTAAATAGCAAAACTCCTTTACTACTTTAAGTGTCTCATTTCCTAATCTAATTCCCTCAGCATCACCCGATTTGTGACATAAATGGACATAAATAATGAATAAAATATTTACTTAGATGTTATCTGAAAGAGCTTGGTGATACAAAAGTCACATTAATCCAAAGCACACAAAGAAGTTAAAAAGATAAGTATAGGCGATATCTATAATAGCGTTGCAAGCCCTCTGACTGGTTTGATTCAGCCAGCAACGAATTCCTCTCCTGTGCCAACCTCTTCATCTCGGAGAAACACTTGCAACTTACGTCCTCAATTATTTGCTGGACGTATTCCATTCTCCGTCTTATTCTACAGTTTTCACCCTCTACCGCACCCTCTTGTGCGATGGAAGTTATTCCCTGATGTCTTAACACACGTCCTATCATCCTGTCCCTTCTTCTTGTCAGTGTTTTCCATATATTCCCTTCCTTGCCTATTATGCAGAGAACCTCCTCATTGCTTACCTTACCAGACCACAATACCACGCAGTGCAGGAAGAAACTGGTCTTATTCCTCAATGAATTCTCGTTAGACGCCGCGCGAACAGACCTCGGAAGGCCCAAAGGTCATCCATCCATCCAGGTGCTAGCGAAGTTCGAAAGCGGTAACTTCGGTGATCTGACGGAAACCGATGGTACCATTGAGGCGTTGGTAAATTCTCGTAAGTCTGATGCAGAATTTCCGAATTCTGCTTTTCAACAATACAATGAAATGGAGGACACCACTTATGTGGCACTTCGTTTAGAAAATAAAAAAAAATCCCGCTGTACGCTTATCATTCATGTTAATACAGTTTCTTTATTTCGATCCACCTGTTTTTCATTTGAACTTTAATTAGAGAGGAAGTTTTGCCGCACATCGTACTTGCGTAGCTGAGATAAGCTCAGGTTATTTTGAGCTAAATAAGCTACTCGGCAGTCATAAAGAACGCGGTATATTCGACTTATGCTTCTGTTCTTCTAAGATGGTGGTGTTTATGGATTTCACTCAGCCTGGTAAAAATAAATAACATCTCCTTCATCCGAATTATTTTTCATTTTAAAAATATACGTACATGTGTTGCACTCACATATAAGAATGATGTGAACACTTGAGATATAGAAAGAGGTGCGTCTAGTGAATTTCAGTGAGTCTGTATATAAATAAATTTTCAATGGAAATGGCAATGGATACCAGATTATATGCAGCAAGTTGTTTTGATTCTCTTGTCATTGGGTCTAAGGTCTCCCACAGAAGTAGCCTATGACGGCACGTTGGGTACCACACCCTCCTGTGTTCCTCGAACACTTGCACGATATTAATGGAGAGCAGAAATAAATCTGACGGCACTTCGGCGTCGTGATCGCACAGGATATTGTGTTCCATCGACAGGTGGCTCCCACTCGAAAGACGCCACTTCTAAAAACAGCACCTGGCAAAATGCAGTGCACTAAAGAACGAAGCAGCCATCGGGAAAAAATTACTTTTTTTTAAAGTTAATCATTCGATGTTGGTAGTAAGTTTAGTGAAGGGTCGGAAGCAAAGCATTCAGGACTTTCAGAGGCCTAATTCTGTCAATCACGATAATCTCTGAACCTTCTTCCAGTAAATAGGGGATTTTCAGTCACCACTTAATTTATGTATTATGGGCTTTGTGACTGTATTAAGTCTTACTTTGACAAGCTATATCAAACTTGCAACGTTTTAATATATGGAAAGTGGCAATTTAAAATATTCTAAGGGCCATTGTTTCGCAATACGCAATTTCAATGCTACTTACTGCATTCTCGGTACCATGTTGCATGTACCTAGGTTTGATCCAGGTACCGAAGCACGAAGAAAGTCTTTCAAACATGTGTTAGTAACAGGTGCGTGGCTGTTGTGCAAAGATGTGCTACCCTCTGGAGGTTCAAAATGTAAAAGCTATGAGAAGTGGTTATTAGTGACTACGTTAAAAAACGTAATGTTGCATTTTTGTACCTGTATTATCAAAAATAAAACTTAGTAGCTAATGCAACATTGGAATGTGTGGATACTCACATTCGAGGTGATCGACCGATCACAGCCCAACACCTTGCTGCACAACTGCACGTCTCTGTTGGTAGTGCCGACACATTTGGAACAAATACGAGAGACGTACAATAAGTAATGCTACACATTTTTTTCTCGGCCAGTTTTGGTTGAAAAAATGCGGAATTTGTTGTAGGATACCGTGGTATATTCCCTTTTCAACTCCCAACGTTTCATGAAGATCCAATAGACGGCGGCGCTATAAGTACCCTTCAAAATGGTGTCTGTAACTGAGGGGCGTTCCAAGCAGAGAACTGTCATCGAGTTTCTTTTGGCGGGAAACCAATCGCAGATATTCATAGGCGCTTACAGAACGGGTACGGGGAACAAAAGCACGGTGAGTCGCTGGGCGGGGCATCTATCATCATCGCAATAAGGTTGTGAAAATCTATCAGATCTCCCGCGTGCCGGAAGGCCGCACGCAGCTGTGACTCCTGCAATGTTAAAACGTGCGGACATTCTCATTCGACATGATCGACGGATCACGACAACCAAACACTTCGCTGCACAACGGGAAGTCTCTGTCGGTAGTGCTGACACACTCGTCCACCAGTTGGGGTACTCAAAGGCGTGTGCCCGCTGGGTTCCTTGCCGCCTAACAGCACACCACAAAGAGCGCTGAAGGACCATCTATGCGGAATTGCTTGAGCATTACGAAGCTGATAGTGACAATATTTTGTTGAATATGAAATATAGGTTCATAACTTCGAACCACAAACAAAACGGCAATCCATGAAGAGGCGCCACACCATCTCTCCTCCGAAGAGAAAGTTCAAAGACGCACCCTTAGCCGGTGAAGTCATGGCGACGGTTTTCTGGGACTCTGTTCCACGTCCTTCCTCGTGGTGCAAGGATCAACTCTGAAGTGTATTATGCTACTTTCAGGAAATTGAAGAAAGGACTTCAGAGTAGTCGTCCGCACAAAAACGCACACGAACTTCTCCTTCTCGATGACAAGGCAAGGCCTCACACAAGGCTGCGCACCCGAGAGGAGCGCACAAAACTTCATTGGACTGCTCTTACTTATCCACCCTACAGCTCGGATCTCGCACCTTCCGACTTCCATCTGTTCGGCCCAATGAGGATGCACTCCGGGGGAAGCAGAACGTGGTTGATGTGACGGTTACTGAGGCAGCAAGACGTCGACCAGTAGAGTGCTGCCATGTAGCTCAAATTTAAATGGCTCCAAGCACTTAACGTCTGAGGTCATCAGTCCCCTACACTTAGAACTACACTACTGGCCATTAAAATTGCTACACCAAGAAGAAATGCAGATGATAAACGGGTATTCATTGGACAAATATATTATACTAGAACTGACATGTGATTACGTTTTCACGCAATTTGGGTGCATAGATCCTGAGAAATCAGTATCCAGACCAACCACCTCTGGCCGTAATAACGGCCTTGATACGCCTGGTCATTGAGTCAAACAGAGCTTGGATGGCGTGTACAGGTACAGCTGCCCATGCAGCTTCAAAACGATACCACAGTTCATCATGAGTAGTGACTGGTGTATTGTGACGAGCCAGTTGCTCGGCCACCATTGACCAGACGTTTTCAATTGCTGAGAGATCTGCAGAGTGTGCTGGCCAGGGCAGCAGTCGAACATTTTCTGTATCCAGAAAGGCCCGTACAGGACCTGCAACAAGCAGTCGTGCATTATCCTGCTGAAATGGAGGGTTTCGCAGGGATCAAATGACGGGTAGAGCCACGGGTCGTAACACATCTGAAATGTAACGTCCACTGTTCAAAGTGCCGTCAATGCGAACAAGAAGTGACCGAGACGTGTAACCAATGACACCACATACCATCACGCCAGGTGATATGCCAGTATGGCGATGACGAATACACGCTTCCAATGTGCGGTCACCGCGATGCCGCCAAACACGGATGCGACCATCATGATGCTGTAAACAGAACCTGGATTCATCCTAAAAAATGACGTTTTGCCATTCGTGCACCCAGGTTCGTCGTTGAGTACACCATCGCAGGGGCTCCTGTCTGTGATGCAGAGTCAGGGGTAACCGCAGCCATGGTCTCTGAGCTGATAGTCCATGCTGCTGCAAACGTCGTCGATCTGTTCGTGCAGATGGTTGTTGTCTTGCAAACGTCCCCATCTGTTGACTCAGGGATCGAGACGTAGTTGCACGATCCGTTACAGCCATGCGGATAAGATGCCAGTCATCTCGAGTGCTAGTGATACGAGGCCGTTGGGATCCAGCACGGCGTTCCGTATTACCCTCCGGAACCCACCGATTCCATATTCTGGTAACAGTCATTGGATCTCGACCAACGCGACCAGAAATGTCGCGATACGATAAACCGCATTCGCGATAGGCTACAATCCGACCTTTATCAAAGTCGGAAACGTGATGGTATGCATTTCTTCTCCTTAAAAGAGGCATGACAACAACGTTTCACCAGGCAACGCCTGTTAACTGCTGTTTGTGTATGAGAAATCGGTTGGAAACTTTCCTCATGTCAGCACGATGTAGGTGTCGCCACCGGCGCCAACATTGTGTGAATGCTCTGAAAAGCCAATCATTTGCATATCACAGCATCATCTTCCTGTCAGTTAAATTTCGCGACTGTAGCACGTCATGTTCGTGGTGTAGCAATTTTAATGGCCAGTAGTGTGCTTAAACCTTACTAACCTAAGTACATCACACACATCCACGCCCGAGGCAGGATTCGAACCTGCGACCGTAGTAGCAGCGCGGTTCCAGATTGAAGCACCGAGAACCGCTCAGCCACAGAGGCCGGAGCCATGCCGCTATACAGGTCCTTTGAGTAAGGTGGCACGAGGCCATCGCTCTCAACCGAGATTATAATGAAAAACTGGTTTTTGTTGCCAAAAGAGAGGGGAATAATACGGATACTGGAATCTCGAATAAAACCAACCTGCTTTTAGAAAAAAATGTGTTGCATTACTTATTGAACGCCCCTCGTTCTTTCTTCCTGCTGGGTTGTCAAAAACTGACATTTTTGAGACCGTGTGTGTACAAAACACAAGTTGATCCTTGCAAAGAAGAAAACAGCTAATAGCCACTGTTAATAATGCTACTGATTTACACATACACCGGTATCGGGCCGACAAGTTCAACTTCGGATGACGTTCACATTATATTTATTGTTGTTTACATCAGCTGTTGGAGAAGAAAAAGCTGTTGGACAAAAAATAGCCGAAAACTAATGTAAATAATAACAAATGTAATACCAACGTAAACGGCCGCCTGAATTGCCGGTGCTATCTGTGTAAACAAGTAGCATTATTAGCAATGCTTGGTCGCAGTTTTCTTCTATGCAAGACTCAACTCGTAAAAACTTTCTCGTTGGCACTTAGATTGTTTATTTTCTAATTCGTCTCGTAATTTTTTAGCGAAGATGGTGCGAGCTGCGCAATTCTGCGGTATCAGAATATCTTCTCAGTTTTATGGATAAAAATCAGTTATGTAAAAAAAAGATACATTGTTTTTTCAGTCTCCCGACAATCGTCAAAATTGGCAGTTCGAATGATTTCCATTTCCAGGCTTAAGATGTCTTATGAACTAAAAAATGAAGACAGAAGGAACAGTTGATTTCGCAATTTATGGAAGAAATAGCACTTTACTCACAAAGAAGGTTTCGAAAACGACATTTATTGCGGACGTTGCACTAAAATCTGACTGAGATCATATAAAGTATGGGTTATTTTCTTGGTCCGTTGCTCTTCTTGATATGAAAGGTGTTAGGTGTATAGATGTAGATATTATGGTAATTGGTAGCTTAACATGAACCACCTTCAGTGTGTAAGTCGTTTTTTCTCTGCCAACACATTATTAGGATCGTGTCTGCACCGCGAAGTGAACTACGCCTGTCAGTATAGAGTATCCTTTTTCCTCCATGCACTCAAACTTCAGTACCTGACCTTCTGCCCACGGGAAAATAAACTTTAATGCCTTGCTTGTTCCATGCGTATTAACAAACCTATAACCTACTACTAGTAATAGTATAATTATTAGTCTGCAAATGAAGTAAACACTGACGTTATGTCGTTCAATTCACTGTCCTCAGTCATCATTAGAAATATCTGCACTTATAGTCCTAACACCTTGTTCAAAAATGGTTCAAATGGCTCTGAGCACTATGCGACTTAACTTCTGTGGTCATCAGTCGCCTAGAACTTAGAACTAATTAAACCTAACTAACCTAAGGACATCACAAACATCCATGCCCGAGGCAGGATTCGAACCTGCGACCGTAGCAGTCGCGCGGTTCCGGACTCAGCGCCTAGAACCGCTAGACCACCGCGGACGGCCTAACACCTTGTATATTAATGATACACCATTAAACGTGACACATGCTTAAAAAAATTTTCCCTTTGTAGATGGAACAAGTGTTATTGTGAAAGACGTTTCCGTAATATAAATGATATAGTTAACAAAGTATGCCGTAACGTTAATACAAGGCTTTCAGAGAACAGATTAATATTTTAATGCGACAAAATGGAATGCATACACTTTCTGACACGGAACCCTTGTAAAGGCGGAATTTTTAATTCTCAGAAGGTGGTCAAAGAGTCAGTGAAAATGACCAGTTTAAATTTTTAAGATGAAGTGTTCATGGAAGATTTTCTTGGTGGAGAAACGGAATGCTGTTATCTCCACTATAACAATGATCTTCAATGTCTCTGGCACTGAAACACGAAGGTTTGTTTACTTTGCTTAAATTCATTTTACACTGAGGTGACAAAAGTTGTGGGGTGGCGACAAACACAGTTACAAATGACGGTAGTATCGCGTACACAAGGGATAAAGGGCAGGGCAGTGGCGGAGCTGTCACTTGGACTCTCGTGATTCGTGTGAAAAGGTTGCCGACGTGATTGTGGCCACAGGACGGAAATTAATAGATTTTGAACGCGGAATGGTAGTTGAAACTAGACGGATGGGACATTCTGTTTCGGAAATCGTTAGGGATTCAATATTCCGAGACCCACAGTGTCAAAAGTGCGCCAAGAATACCAAACCTCAGACTTTACCTTCCACCACAAGCAGCGCAGTGGCCGATGTCCTTCACTTAACGACCGAGAGCGGCGGTGATTGCGTGTAGCTGTCAGTACTAACAGACAAGCAACACTGTGCGAAATAACCGAAGAATTCAATTTGGAAAGCAAATTAAATTACAGAAAAGAATAAGTAAATCCTTTGAGATTTGCCGATTACGTTACTTGTAAATCAGTCAGAGGGAACAGAGAATTTTGGAGCACAATGGAACGGCATTGTTGAGAGCGCCTTGAAAAGGAGCTACAAGATGAATATAAAAAATTAAACAAGAATAATGAAATGCACCCGAATTAAATCAGTCAAAGCCGAGCGAATAGATTAGGAAATGAGGCACTAAAAGTAGATGGTGAGTTTTACTATTTTGGCAGTAAAACTACTGACGATGGTCGAAGTAGAGAGGATGTGAAATGTAGACTGGCAAAAACAATAAAAGATTTTCTGAAAAAGAGGAATTTGTTAACATCGAACATAGATGTAAGTGCTACGAAGGCTTTTCTGAAAGTATTTGTGTGGAGTGTAGCTATACATGGAAGTGAACATTGTACGGTAAGCCGAACAGACAAGAGGAGAATAGAAGCTTTTGAAATGTAATGATATTGAAGAATGGTGAAGGTTAGATTGGTAAATCGAGTAACTATGGAACAGGTATTGATTCAAACTGGAGAGAAATGAGCTTTATGACACCAGCTGATTTACGGGAAAGATATGCTGTTGGGACACATTCTGAGGCATAAAAAAAAGTTTGATTCGTCATGGGGAGAAGTGCAGATGACAAAAATTATAGAGGAAGACCAAAACTTTACTACAGTTAATAGGTTCAGTTGGAAGTAAATTGGAGTAGTCAAGCACAGTTGAACATGCTTGCTCGGGATGGACAAGCGTGTAGAGTTCCATCGAAGCAGACCGCAACAACAACAGGGTATTTCGATGTTTTAGAGGAACGCATTAGTTACTGTAGTTACGATTACATTCCTAGCAGTCGACAACAGTAGAAATTTGCGTAATGCACGGCGGGGAAGGACTACACATGAAAGAATTTGTACTTAATGAAAAATGCTGTTCGCGTTGTTAGGAATCCGACAGAGTATAAAATATTGTCCAATGTTAATACAGGGTAAAGCCACATGAAATTTCCTGGCAGATCAAAACTTTGTGATAGCTCCAGATACGAACTCTAGACAATTACTTTTCGCGGGAAAGTGCATTACAGACTGAGCTACCCAAACAATATTCACTACCTTTCCTCACAGCTTTAATTCCGCCAGTACATCTCCTACCTTTAAAACTTCACAGAAGCCCTGCTGCAAAGCTTAAGAAAGGATAATGCGGAGACATGGCTTAGGCACAGCCTGAAGGATGTTTCCAGAAGGGTAGAGCACTTTCCCGCAAAAGGAATAGGTTCCAAGTTCGAGTCTAGGTGCGGTATACAATTTTAATTTGGCAGGAAGTTTCATATCAGCGCACATCCGCTACAGAGTGAAATATTCATACTGGATAAAGCCTCATGTCTGCTCGAAAAGCATATGAGCAATATTAAATCAGCCGCGTTCACATCTGGTGCCTATAGAACGAATCGTTCGCTGCGCCGCGGATGTGAACTTCTTGAAACTTCCTGTCAGAAACTCTTTGCCGGGCCGGGACTCGATCCCGCAACCTTCACTTTCTTGGCAGGTGTGCAGGACAACGTCTGTGGAGTTTGGAGAATAGGTGAGAGATACTGGTAGCGCAGAGGCGACGAGGATAGGTTATTAGTCGTGCATAGATGGCTAAGTCGGTAAAGCAGTGCCTCCGGACGGCAACGTTCGGATCTCGAGTAAGGCTGTGTTTAAATACACTCCTGGAAATTGAAATAAGAACACCGTGAATTCATTGACACATTCCTGGGGTCAGGTACATCACATGATCACACTGACAGAACCACAGGCACATAGACACAGGCAACAGAGCATGCACAATGTCGGCACTAGTACAGTGTATATCCACCTTTCGCAGCAATGCAGGCTGCTATTCTCCCATGGAGACGATCGTAGAGATGCTGGATGTAGTCCTGTGGAACGGCTTGCCATGCCATTTCCACCTGGCGCCTCAGTTGGACCAGCGTTCGTGCTGGACGTGCAGACCGCGTGAGACGACGCTTCATCCAGTCCCAAACATGCTCAATGGGGGACAGATCCGGAGATCTTGCTGGCCAGGGTAGTTGACTTACACCTTCTAGAGCACGTTGGGTGGCACGGGATACATGCGGACGTGCATTGTCCTGTTGGAACAGCAAGTTCCCTTGCCGGTCTAGGAATGGTAGAACGATGGGTTCGATGACGGTTTGGATGTACCGTGCACTATTCAGTGTCCCCTCGACGATCACCAGTGGTGTACGGCCAGTGTAGGAGATCGCTCCCCACACCATGATGCCGGGTGTTGGCCCTGTGTGCCTCGGTCGTATGCAGTCCTGATTGTGGCGCTCACCTGCACAGCGCCAAACACGCATACGACCATCATTGGCACCAAGGCAGAAGCGACTCTCATCGCTGAAGACGACACGTCTCCATTCGTCCCTCCATTCACGCCTGTCGCGACACCACTGGAGGCGGGCTGCACGATGTTGGGGCGTGAGCGGAAGACGGCCTAACGGTGTGCGGGACCGTAGCCCAGCTTCATGGAGACGGTTGCGAATGGTCCTCGCCGATACCCCAGGAGCAACAGTGTCCCTAATTTGCTGGGAAGTGGCGGTGCGGTCCCCTACGGCACTGCGTAGGATCCTACGGTCTTGGCATGCATCCGTGCGTCGCTGCGGTGCGGTCCCAGGTCGACGGGCACGTGCACCTTCCGCCGACCACTGGCGACAACATCGATGTACTGTGGAGACCTCACGCCCCACGTGTTGAGCAATTCGGCGGTACGTCCACCCGGCCTCGCGCATGCCCACTATACGCCCTCGCTCAAAGTCCGTCAACTGCACATACGGTTCACGTCCACGCTGTCGCGGCATGCTACCAGTGGTAAAGACTGCGATGGAGCTCCGTATGCCACGGCAAACTGGCTGACACTGACGGCGGCGGTGCACAAATGCTGCGCAGCTAGCGCCATTCGACGGCCAACACTGCGGTTCCTGGTGTGTGCGCTGTGCCGTGCGTGTGATCATTGCTTGTACAGCCCTCTCGCAGTGTCCGGAGCAAGTATGGTGGGTCTGACACACCGGTGTCAATGTGTTCTTTTTTCCATTTCCAGGAGTGTATCTATATATCGATGATTTTTTCCAAAAGATATAAATCGGCGATATTTTTTTCGCAGATATATCTATGAAATGCCAAATATAGAGCGCCGATATTTTATCTTACGTTAGCTTTTTCGCGTGTTTTGGCCAATATTCGAAATTGTAGTATAACATTATTTTTCTTTCCCTGCGTGAGGGAGTCTTACTATTTTTTGAGCTTTCTTAACGCCTAGTCCTTCTCTTTGACTGTGTGAAAAAAGTATAGATGGCACAAAGGAGAAGTCTGATTGCATTCGGAGGGCGGTGTGAATGGAATAACAAGATTTCCGATAAGAAGAAATAGCACACTTGTTGCGTAAAAAACATTTTTTCACGCAACTAGTGCTAACTTCTTGACATCGGCAGTCTTAAAAAAACAGTTGCTGAAATTGAAAAATCTAAATGACAAGACTCGTCGTTACGGTGGGCGGAAATGAGTGAGGGGAAATGTTGTAATGGACGCTCGTCGGTACCTACAGACACTGCAACGTTTAACTTCACCACGATATTTTGACACTACGACTGCTAGTTCGTAAAGAAAAGAAAAAAGAAAAAACAGAGAAGTCGACATGGAGTATTCCAGACAAATCCGGTATGTGACGAAACCGTACGACGGACGCATCGGACACCTTTTATTCTGCCACTTTCATGCGGTTAGCATTGTTAGCAAAGTGGTTATCGACAAGCATGAACGTGCATCGTTTTCCTTTAAATTCTTGCTCTGAATATCCAACAATAAATCAACACTTAAATATACAGCTCTAAAACTGGCAGTCTGTTTACAGTTTACAGCCTAGTATATTTTTATAGGCCGGTACGTCGATATCTTTTTCGGAGAACAACAAATGAATCGTTAATCTTTTAGATATATCGAAGGCCGATGAGGCACTTTTTAAATATCGATATATCGTATTACCGATATTTTTGAAAGTATCAACAGTCCTCTTTTTACAGTCCTGTGCGGCCCCCATTTTTAATCTACCAGACACTTTTAAATGGTGGCTGCAGGTAGTGAACCTTTATGGGTACGAATGGTTCGCAGATAGGTTCATGGTTATAAAATATCTTATAAACATCCATACTCTGCAAACAGCTGTGAAGTGTTCATTTCTGCAACATATTCACGTAGTGAAAATATTCATGCTTGACAGTGGTGCGTAGTGTGTAAAGTGGCATTAAGGCCACTGTCGAACAGAAACAAAATATCTGGCAGCAGACGATGAAAGAAGCTGTGAGGTGTCGGTTGAGTTGTTTAAGTTACTCCCAAGATGCTACAGATCTGATCCTCAGTGACCTACATGGGAGGAAGTTACTGGGTGTGACCCAATTAAACTTGAAAGCATGGGTATCACACACACACACACACACACACACACACACACACACACACACAATTAAACTTGAAAGCATGGGTATCACACATTACACACACACACACACAATTAAACTTGAAAGCATGGGTATCACACATTACACACACACACACACACACACACACACACACAATAAAACTTGAAAGCATGGGTATCACACACACACACACACACACACACACACACACACACACACACACACACACACACACACACACATTAATGCAGTGATTCGTCAAATTACTAAAGGAAACTAACGTCGTTTTAACAATTTTGTGTATTGGCATAAAACATGAGAAAAAAATGATTTACCCACCGAGTGAAGCACATAAACATTTAATTAGTGGACAAGAGATTACAAATTCGAACTATAGCCTTATCAAAGGTGGGTGGATACATGAAAGCATAATATGAGACTATATCGTGGATGCGGCCAATCAGTGCAAAAATGGTTCGTGATTTGTAGAATGATCCCCGAAAGAAAAAAAACAAACATCAATACTTTCGTTAAAGTGCATAATGATTGCAACTAGCGTTCTGTAATCCTGATGCAAATTAACTGAATCTGCGTTCTCCTGACTTCGATGGCTGCATCGACAGCGCATTCTTACCACTCTTAAATGGTACGAGTGTAGAAGACGGGTGCAGTAGCGGCTGGAAATTTGGGTTCCAGCTCGCCCTCGGTATTTTGCTCTAAGTCAGAGACATCCCTTTCTGTAATTCTCTGCAAGGCCTTCATCAAGTCTACTCCTCGACATCGCCGCAGCAAATGTTTTCTGATTTTATAAAACTTAGCTGGTTCGGCCAGTGTCAAGATCTCACTGGCCAATCGCAGCAGACCTTGTGAATTCTTACCAATAATAATGTAATTATCAACCATTTCCTGTTCTCGCGGATTTAGTCATGGTTAATCAATAATGGTGTGGCATGGGAGAGAAACCAGAAAATCTCTCCCCCTACTGACAGATTTGCTTTTAGGCACAAGCTGGAAATCGCGCCGTCTACCTAAATAATTACTTTGAGCGAGGCGTAGAATCCCTTACTCGGATTTAAATGAGCATTTATGCGTGGTTCAGCAGGGTCCAACGTATATTCCAAAGGTCTGAAGTTCTATGTTTTAACCTGGGCTTCATATCTGATCTACGCAAAAGGATTGCTTTTGGCATCTCGCACAGTGCAGTATTTTGGAACGCGTTCTGCCCTCTGGCCCCTTCCTGTGCTCCTGCTGTACGGGCACAGGAGACTGCCATTTCCCTGTACTGTTCCTGCAAAGATAGGGTTTTCAGCACAACAAAAAAAAAAAAATAATTGCGGCACTCCAGTCCTTCTGAGTTAATTTCTCTGTCACAAGGTAGCTAAAGAAAGCCCCCAAGGCTTCCGAAATAACAGGTCTTCTTCACCGTATTATAAGAAAAGGAGAAGGAATAAACAGCAGTACAATCATTGGGAGTAATGAATATCGTCTGCAGTTTTGATACAGCATTAAAGGACTACACTGAATGCTGAGGTCTGCACATTATACACTGCTGGCCACCGTAAATGCAACACCCTGAAGGAAGCATCCGAATCAAGTGAAATTTACACGATGGGTTTGCAGCGATGAGATATGCAACTGATTAGAATTTCAGCGCAGGCGCACATCACGCGCGCCTGTGGCGCCACCTCATAGCGCCATTTAAGGCTTGGCGATTTCGACGAGTGTACGTTCGGCACGTGTGTTTACCTTGTGGTTGTTTCACAAGACGATCAGTTATGCTTCGTAGACAACAGCGAACATCTTTTGATCAAGTGTCCGAGTTCGACAGAGAAAGGATAGTGGCTTACCGAGATTGTAGATTATCATACAGAGAAATCGCTAGTCGTGTTGGACGAAACCAAACAACTGTAATGCGGATATGTGACCGTTGGATGCAGGAGGGTACGACGGACCGACGTGGTCGATCGCATTCACCTCGGTGCACCACTGCACGTGCTGATAGGCAAATTGTGCGCATGGCAGTGACGGATCGCTCAGTGACATCCCGAACCATAGCACAGCACATTGCGTCTGTAATGCATCATCCAGTGTCTGCGCGTACCATTCGACGCCGTTTACAGCAGAGTGGTCTGTCCGCAAGACGTCCATTGCTTCGTCTACCATTGACGCAGAATCACAGACGTCTCCGTCGCCAATGGTGTGATGACAGACGGATGTAGACGGCAGAATGGAATGACGTTGTCTTTACTGACGAGGCACGCTTCTGTCTGCAGCACCACGATGGTCGGATTCGAGTGTGGAGACACCGTGGAGAGAGGATGCTGGACAGCTGCATTATGCACCGCCACACTGGTCTTGCACCGGGTATTATGGTATGGGGCGGTATTGGATATTACTCTCGCACGCCTCTAGTACGCATTGCCGGTACTTTAAATAGCCGGCGCTACATATCCGAGGTGCTGGAGCCAGTTGTCCTTCCTTACCTTCAGGGCTCGACCACAGCCATATTTCAACAGGATAATGCGCGATCACACGTGACACGCATTGTCCAAAGGTTCTTCGTCAATAACCTGATTGAATTGCTTCCCTGGCCGGCTCGCTCTCCGGATCTTTCGCCGATAGAAAACATGTGGTCCATGGTTGCTCAACGAGTGACCCAGATTACATCCCCAGCTGCCAAACCAGATGATCTTTGGCAACGTGTGGAAGCTGCTTGGGCTGCTGTACCCCAGGAACACATCCAACGTCTCTTTGACTCAATGCCGAGACGTGTGGCAGCGGTGATCTCCAACAATGGCGGCTACTCTGGCTACTGATTCTGGCAGGAATCACATGTCACAGACGTCTGTAAACGTAATTATTAGATACTTGGTCAACATGTTATCTACAAAATAAATCTTGTTGTGCTACCTCTTGTCTTTCTTGGTGTTGCATTTACGGTGGCCAGCAGTGTATTATAAAAATAGGTACATGGCAGTTTGGACATAAATTGCCAGGTAACAAAGTGGAAACAACACATGTACGTTGTCTCATATCCTTCGTCATATCCAGAAATCATTTAGCTGTGAACTCAGAGCAGCTTCTTTAGAGACCTCTATATACTAGCGATTAGCATCCTGTTTGGCCCTGACGACAACGGCCGCTTGTCATGGAGTGAACTGCACAATACGTCGAAAACATCGGCAATATAACCCGATCGATGAGTGACCAGCCACAATCCACAGCTCAAGGCATGCTTATTTCGCTTGATTTTTATTTGTCGGCGTTTCAGATGTGCTCAGTAGGTTTGATAGGTGATCATATGTGACCTAAAGGACGGCACAATAACGGATCTGCAAAGTGTTCCTCGTCGATTGTGATAAAACTCTGGAGGTTGGGATAGAGCGTTGTCTTGCTGAAAGCACTCGTCGTCAGCAACGTGCGCTAGGAGAACAAAAGGATGTACATGGTCAGACAATATGTTTGTGGTATGGCAAACCAAGATATGCAAGGTATAAATAACAAATCTTACAAAAAATTCAGTTCAGAAGTTTTACAAAGAAACATTAAAAAACACAAATTCAACAAAACAATTAATACAACTCACAAATTCTACGAAAAAATAACTGTGACTAGGCTCATATAATTACACCAATATTCGATATCCAGTCAACAGCATCAGTTTTAGCTTCAAAGACAGCGCTCAGTTTCCAAGAGTATCTTCCCTTGTACAGCGTGCTCCACAGTCTGCTCTGCTGCCTCCCAGAGACTTCGGGGGAAATTGGCAATGCTCCATTTTTTAGGGTATCTCTAGTATGGCGTGGCCCGTTAGGATCCTGTTTTCGCGGCACCAAATCTTCCTGGATAGTTCGGATCCTGGCACTCACCGAATGGTGGGGTCTTCGTAGCGGTTTATGATGGAAACTTTTGTTGCGTGTTATCAAATTTGCCACGCTTGCTCCAAGAAAAAAGGGTTGACGCTGCAACAGGACATCATCCTCTAACACAAGTCTGCAGAAGATCATGTGGTGGCATGGAGCGTTATCCAGTACGGTGTGGATTGGGAGTACTCTTGGGTGTACGGGAGCATACCGCAAAAAAGTATACTCATACCGCGACTGTAACAGACGTAAGCCCCTCACGTCGTACAGATGTACGGGAGCACAGACTATATGTTCCAGCATCGTTCATTGTTGCTTGACAATGGGACTTGGATCAAGGGTAGTAACTGAATTTATGTGAACTTCCCACATGTGAGAGTACCTCCATGGTCTGCCCAAACGGTGACCTATTGGCTACTGTGAAACATCTCTTTCTGTGGTTTTCGATGTGCTCGTAGCTTGCCTCGCTTGCATCGCTTTTACCGCATTTCATCCATCTGGATGAACTTTTTACACTCGTCAGTTTTATTGTGAGTTTGCTATTGCCTGTGCACCATGACATGCAGTGAGTAGAGGTGTTTCTAGATGGTGTCGCCGCTCGCGGTTTTTGTGATCCAACAGTGAATTGCAAAGCTGTGTTACAACTTATGGTAGTTCACGGCGACCATTTTGCATCAAGACATTGTTACCGCCAGCAGCTGACTCTGGCACCGACGGCGAGGGTGGATTTCTTGAATTAAAATACTCACGGTACACTGCTGCAAAACGGCACGTGAAACGACTAAAGCCTGCATGACCTCGGTGTTCCATGCATCAGGTAACCACGATCTAACAGCGATCAAGTGGGCTGATTCGGGCATCTTATCGATTCTGCATTCGGCTGTGTGCCGACTGCTGGCACATCAGTGGCGTGGTGATTTTTTTTTTTTTTAATGGTTCTGAGCACTATGGGACTCAACTGCTGTGGTCATCGGTCCCCTAGAACTTAGAACTACTTAAACCTAACTAAGGACATCACACACATCCATGCCCGAGGCAGGATTCGAACCTGCGACCGTAGCAGTCGCACGGTTCCGGACTGCGCGCCTAGAACCGCGAGACCACCGCGGCCGGCGGTGATTTTTTGTTTTGTTTTGTTGCAACGGTGGCGCCACCTGTATGTCATGGTGGGCAGGCTTCAGCCCGGAGCGAGGCAGCCGGCGGTGACCCAAGAACCTGTTGCAGCTCATGTATCCTATTTGTGGAGGCTGTGCAGCGCTGAATTTTGAAAACGGTGAGCAGCGACCAGTTTACAGGTGAATGATTTCTTGCTTTCGCCGTGAGATAACTGGTTGCAACTGGTGCTCTCCCTTAACGTCGCCAGTGTTACGCTTTAATTGTAATGAGCTGTCAGGAACTTGTTTCCATGTAATATTACGGCATCTTGCTGTGCTGCTTGTACAGTGCTACTGGTTTGAAAAGTGTTATTGCTCTTTTCAAACGGTAAGGTAGGAGTGGCAAGACGTGTGCAGCTTATTTGTCTGTTACTAAAATAAAGCACATTTTGGCTCATTTAATTCGCAACTGTGTCTACTCGTAATGTGTCTGAGAACAGAGCGGCTAATAGTTAGCGTAGCTATTTAAAATCTTTAGATCTCAGTGGTTAATTTTACTTGCTGCACCCGCCGACTTGGTTTAAAGTGTTTTTTTTTAAATAGGTAATTCTATTGAACCCGAGCTGATTTCTTCACATTTGTGCAATCTATATATTTCATCACGTTTGGGTGATGTCAAATAGTTAGGGATTGTTGGTTAAGTGTCGCATATACTCCCGATCTCGGGTCGGTTTTCTTTGAAAGGGCGTTTTATATCAACTTAATGGTTTATTGAAATATTTCTTGTGTAGTAACCGTTTTATTTTATGTGTGTTTTCGAAATTCCTGTCCATATTATTATAAACTGTTGTGTAAAGCTGATCTTGGGCGGCCGGTGTTGGCATTCAGTGACGGCGTGTAGCTGGCTGCTCCCGCGACTAGAATCATTTGTTGAAGGCAGTATTGTAATGGTTTAATTTCGTGACTTTCCAATTTAGTTAATTTTGTAAATGATTTATGTAATAAATTTTTGAATTCAAAGCTCGCTTCTTCTGGGTGATCTGTTTGTGCACCTTACACCACCGACCCTGAGCGTTTATTTCTCTGGTCCTTTTCAGAATAATTCTGTCTCTATGCATGTGTATTTTCTTTGCATTAACTAATGTTGTTATGCTTGTGATTAATTGAAGTAAGTAATTAATTTGAGTAGTATAATCAAACCACAACGTAAGATGTTTCTAAAGCTTAGAGTTTATCGGCCACAGCTCAATGAACGTCTTCGGGAAGTTTGACAAACGGACTGATACTTCACGGTGGAGCACTTTCCTTTTCCGTCAGCATGTAACTCGATTGATAGTGAATATATGGCATCTAAATAGAGTGATGAACCTCACCTAAATGATCGGTTAAGTCATGTTTCCAAGCTGTTGGTGGTCATCGCGCTATCTGTGCATTGCTAGAAGTATATTCGATTTTAATGGGACACCTGCAGTTCCATACAGTCACTAATAGTGAAACGTTCCCTTAAAAAAAATTTATGAATTACTGTGCTGTGCTGATTTTCAAACAGCTGAGCAGAACTGAACGTACTCAGACATTTCGCTCTTTACCTATTCTGATCAACACTAAACTGACACACAATATTTTTAGCGCAACGCAATCTGACTATCAAAAATCCCTACAAAAGAATGGCCCTGACTAACAATAACCTATACCTTTCATGAATCACTTACCCCACAAAAATCTTCGATACTCGAACTACTGCAATACAGTGAGTGCCAATACTGCCAGCTAAATAAAAGATTCTAATTACTGAAGGCACTAACTACTGATAGGCATACTTAGCAAATGGAAGATTTTGAGAGAGAACAAACAATGTATTTACCTTGATAGTGTTCAAAAGTCATAATAGATATATCAGTTCATGACATTCAGTCTTACAAATTTACTATCTCTGATGGACACACGTCCAGATCAACCGCTCTCAAAACTCTGCCATCCCTCTCCCCACATCCACCACTTCTAGCGGTTCACCTCCAACTGAGCAACGCTACGCGCTGTTCACATCCAACTGCCCAACACTACAATAACAATGTTCGAACAATGCAAATCAGCCACAGACTGCACACAGCACAGTCAATGATTTTCATACAGGGCACTACGTGGCGTTACCAACATAAAAACCTAAACAGCCTACTTATAATAGCTTCAACTATTGCAATCAACAGCGTGATGTTGTTGTTCTTGCTGAACTATGCGGATCGAGAGAACAAGGGTCTCTCTTTAGGTTCAGTGTAACAAGACTACATGAACAGTTTTTCTTACCCCCACTAAAATATATCAATCGTCATGTCTTTGTCAGCTCTCCACGAATCATTTAAACTTCTCCTATCCTCACATTAAAATACATTCACGCCATATTTCTGTCTTAGTTTGCATAAACACCGTCAAATAGCGCAAGCTGCTCAACATTACAATAAGACAAAAACATGATGTGAATATAAACTGCCAAAAAAAATCAGTACGCACTTTTAGAAGTTTTCAATTCAATTAAGATTGATCGTTGCAAGAGTGCATATGGAGTACATGAAATAATTACATTTAAAGATCAGCAGCACAAGCTGTTATGAGGTATCAGGTATCGGCTCATGCTGAAACAGCCACATTAGAACGTGGAGACTCTGGCACGTAGTTGATCACGCAGATGGCGAATACTGTCCTGGGATGCGCCATGCCATGCCTGCTCGACCTGTTCTCGTAGTTCCGTAAGAGTTTGTTGACGAGTCGCACAAGTCACTCCTCGTCCCATCGTATCCCACACGTGCTCGATTGGAGACAAGTCCGGTGGTCGTGCTGGCCAGGGAAGTCGCTGCATGTTGTAATGGTTCTTTATTTATGTGACCGTTACGGCACTCCAACCCCAGCTCTCGATACCAGTAATATCGTACTACTTTTTTGCGAAGTAACAGACATTTTTTGGTGACAATATTCACATTTGGTTTTATTAATGTATAGGTACTCCGATGTATCGATATATTACAGCGATATGGTTCTTGTGTGTATTCATTTCTGTGAGACTGTCATAATCTTTGACTTACTTGTAACCGTTTTGGCGCGAATGCGCACAGAGCAGTCTTTGTTTCACTTTGCAGAAGTTAAGCTGTTATTTCGCTTTGTAAAAGAACAGTCAAGTCTTGTGTTTGGTTAAAGTGGAAATTAAATATATGAAGATTGATACAAAACTGTTTTCTTGATGTGACAATTAAGAAGAAGTATATGTGAATTTACAAGAAATTTAATAAAAATGTGGATCGTGAACACCAAGTCAAACATTATTTCTACCATACCATTGTTCTGATCTGGGATTGTTTGATCATTAAGAATTTCCTGAAAAACGCATTTTTTAGGTCTTCAAATATTGCTAAAATACAGATATGGACCTTCTAGGAGTCAAAGTGGAATCACCCTAGAATCAACAAGATGAGCCATAACAACTTCGACGAAATGTACGTGGGAATCCATTCAAGATAAGTGCCAAAATTAATGACTTTTTTTTTACAGTGACTTCATTATTTCCATTCTGACGATACCATCCACAGTCAAAAGTTTTGTTGTTGCCCGATAAAGCGAACATATGCTGCGTGAGCAACATTATTAATCTGATTTCTAACCTACTTTGCAAGTGGTGGTATTGTTAGAACGTCTTGCAGAGCACGCTGAGTTTCACGGTCAGTGTGTGGGCGAGCGCTATCCTTTTGGAACAACACATCGGTTCCGTATTGCAAGAACGGCAAAAGAACGGGTCTAACGACATTATGAACGTATCGAGCGCTGGTTAGCGGCCCCTCCACGAATACGCAAAATTAACGAGAGTTGTACCTTATCGCACCCCAGACCATAAGCCCTGGGATGGGGCCAGTGTGTCTTGGACTACTGCATTCAACGAGGAAGCACTCACTAAGTCTAGGTCGTACGCGCAGACGACCATCACTCGCGTGCAGGCAGAATACGTTTTCATTCGTGAGGTCACCACAAGCCATTCCAAGTGATCCTCTAACGGCACCAGTCGCGCCGTGCACGTCGATGCTGTGGCGTGAGTGGAAGACGGGCTAGAGGTGTGTGTGCCCGTAGTCCCATGCCTAATAACCGGTTCGCTACAATTCGTATTGACACGTTTGGGCTCATAGGCCCTCTTATCTACGCTGTGCTAGCTGTACGGTCTGTCACTGCTGCCCTTACAGTACGACGATCCTGGCGGGCGTCTGTGCCGCGTGGGCGTTCAGAAACTCGTCTACGGGTGTGATAATGCTCAGGTGACCAATGATACCAGCATCGTAGTACAACAGACGCAGCACGTCCATCCTGTGGGGCAGTTCGCCGAAAGGACCATCCCATCAATCGAATTTGACACCTTTCAAACTCGCTCAGCTGGCTGTAGGAAACACAAATGCGCCTCCGTTGCATGAATGTCTGCTCGATTCACATGTTTGCACCACAATGGGCCTTCTAGCTGTGAGCATTCCCTATTAAAGGGTAGACAGAAATAGCGCTCCGATAGCTATGCCATAAAATTCTCTGTTGGCGGACGACGTTTACAGGTGGAATATGCCGTCATTGGATCAAAATCGACGTCCTCTTTTCAGGTGTACAGTATTTTCCGGCAGTGTATTTTAATGTGTGGATAGGAGAACTGAATATTTCAAGGCCAACTGATGAAGACATGATGTTAGATGCATTTTAGTGGGGTGAAAAATTTAATATAATCCAGTTGGACTGAACCTGAAGAAAGATGCTTGTCTTCTCGATACTCGTAGTTCAACAAGAAGAAGAATATTAGCCGGCCGCGGTGGCCGAGCGGTTCTAGGCACTTCAGTCCGGAACCGCGCGACTGCTACGGTCGCAGGTTCGAATCTTGCCTTGCGCATGGATGTGTGTGATGTCCTTAGGTTAGTTAGGTTTAAGTAGTTCTAAGTTCTAGGGGACTGATGACCTCAGATGTTAAGTCCCATAGTGCTCAGAGCCATTTGAATTTGAAGAATATTGAGCCGTGCTGCTGCTCGCGTTGGTGCTGCTGTAGGTTTCCGTCCTCTGTTGGAGGCCAGACTGTATCGTTTAGTTGACATGGTTGCAGTTGTTTGCCTTCTTCTTGTGTTGACTGGCGCCACTTGGTTTCGGAAGCGTTGCCTGTCCGCTAGAGGCAGAAGCGGCGTTATCGATATGTAGTAACTGTGGCCCTATCTTTGGGGTGACGTCGTGGTTCTTCTGTGCAGTGTGAATGAGCAGTTCGGTTGGGGATGTAGGAGGAGCCAGGTCCGCGCAGAGCGGGAACACGCTGGGACCACTGGTGGCGCACATGAACTGCCGGATCGAAGGGATGTGGTCACGAGGGTGCACGACCTCGTCGAAACGGGATCCTGCAAGTTTAAGTTGAGTGCATGTCTATTCGAGTAGACAAACCTCCCCCATTAAGAAATCTCGCGATTCTCCAGTGACTTGGGTTCGTGTTGCTGCTCATAGTGTCGCCGGGGCAAGGAGCAGCGAGTGGAGTGCTTGGGGAACGCGGATCTGATTAGCTTTCCTGGGCTTCTAATTACTATATACTACATTCAGCTTGTTACAATTGGTAAGTTTAACCAGCGGTATTTTCCTGCCTGCTGGCCGCTAACGCCCCAGTTACCTGCCCTGGATGAGTTAGTGTATGTAACGGCAGTGTACGTTTCCTCGCCTTGCCGCCGCTGTCCGTTGAGGGGTGTAAGTTTGACAGCTTTCTTGATTGTAGGTTGGTTGGCGATTCTTCTACCTTGGTGGTAGTGATCCCTTTCTTGTTCCGGGCGCTCTAAGCACAGTATTCTGAGGGTGGAGCCCAGACCGCCGGTTCCGGCTTTGGCGTATTTTTACATCTATGCATTTGGTTTATTGGACGTCAGGTAGCCTCACCAAGATTATCATTAGTCACTCGTTAGACTGCCACTCGTGTGACTTACCATCTTGTGGTGCGAATGCAACTCTTGGCTGCCTTTCTCATCGCTCGCTAAAGTGTTTTTGGCCTGAGCTACTCAGAAGCCGATTCCTGGAGCACCGTCTGTGACTGGCCCTTGTGTTTTTTTATTGTGTTATTATTTTACTATTGTATTACCAAGTTACCACCATTTGTCTCACCTGTTTGGTGATCAGTTGCTTGTCCTTTTGAATTAACCTTTGTTATTATATTTGCTGTTTTATTGTATGTTAAATTTTTTTAATAATTGCCATTCTTGGTGTTAAAGGCCTTCAGCGGTGACTGTGGTTACTTGCCTTAAAATTCTATTTGGGACCACATTGGCTTGTTTTCAAGACATTATTTGCTGTGTCTGTATTTTATGTATGTTTGTTAAATTTTTTTAATAATTGCAGTTCTTGGCGTTTAAGATCTTCAGACGTGAAACAATTCTTAATTTATTGCCATTAAGGCCTTCAGCCATGAGCATGGTTACTTACTTTAAAATCCTAATTTGGTAATTCTATTTTAGTAGTGAGCTTTGAGATCTTTGGTGATTTGTCTTTTATATTTTAATAACTGTAATTGTAAGCTACAACAAGTTTAAACAATTCTTAATGTATTCCCATTACGGCCTTCAGCCGTGAAACAATTCCTAAATTATTACCATTATTTTAATTTGTTGTTGGTTTTAAATAAATTGTGTGTGATTAAAAGAAAAGCCAACCAATAGTGATTACGGCCCCGTCCACAATCGTAACCGAATCGTGCCCTCCTTGACTACCAGGTGTCAAATATGCACTACTTCAATATATTACTAACGTCCGGGAAAACAATCAGTGTGAAAACCGCACAATCAAAATATAACGCCATTTTTCATGGAGCATTTCAGTAATATATCGCATGCATTGTAAGTGCTGTCTGAGTACAGTGCCATTAACAACAGGCTTTGCGCTTTACATTGATGCAAGAATGCTATCAACATTACATAATCTGATAAGGAAAGCGGATCATGGTCAGATTATACGAGATGATTCGCGCAGGGAAATAATAGTCATTTACGAAGGGCGTGTCTGCTAGTCCACTTGTTGGGTGGGTACACAGCCCGTAGAGTCCAGTGACTATCAGGTGAGTGCTTTCTGTCGACGCCTAGTTGGCCTCGCATACCCATCCACAACTCATTACGAGACTTGCAAATTGTTCTCCGACACAATAGGCGTCCTTACTAATCGAGATGCTTCACAGGCTTGTTAAATGCGAACGCTGCTGAGATTCTGCTTACATTACTGTTGACTGCTTTTACTGCGGTTGCAGTTAGAGTGTGTTTATTTTAAGGAGCTGTAACTGCAACTTGAGTCTCTCCGTATTTGAAAATAACATTTTTTCTCGCTCTAGGCAAATCTAAGTTTCATGTTATGATAAACCATAGCTAAAACTGGGAAGTTTCGGGATCCCTTAGTAGACTGCGAACAAGAACAACAAAATCCTAAGCAAATCTTAAAAAATGGAGATACTCAGTACCGCCTAACCACTGCAAATTTGGTGAGCTCCAGACAACCGAAGACACATGTTCTTGTGCTTATTTTTTCATCCAATGCAGCCTCAATGACGTAATGTCGGTAGCTCTTAAAGCAATGGACGTCGCTCACTTCTGGGCTGAAACTAGCCAGTCTTGTACTATATCTGTCAAACGGTAGATGCAAATGGATAGGCAGTCCCCTTCTTCCTAGGCTACAGAACACTGTTAAACACAGTGCCACATCGTCGACTACTAAATTACACGGACTACCTTCGCAGGTGTAGAATTGGCTATAATGGAAGGAAAATATTCACTGGAAACGAGGATAATATCAGCATGCGGCAGTGTAGTGTAATAGCATGCCTAAAGTTCTCAAATACATAAATAATTTATCAGACATGATCAGCAGCACTATTCGTATGTTATGACTCGGATATCTGGTTGATTTTTCCTAAGAAGAAACGTTGTGATGTAGTTGCGCATTCATGTTTAAGCCGAGAAATCTGTAGAAGATAGGCCTGAATACAGATTTTATACTCGTTTAGCACCTACCAGTGAAAACGTACAGCTTAAGGTACGCTGCGTTTGCGAGAATTTTCGTTCATGTGAAAAAAATCGATGTTCAGCTAAATGCAGCAATGAGGACAATAACAAATTGTATCGGATTTGCTCCTCATCACTGGTTACCACCTCTAACCTATACTGCGCCGCCGGATCTTCGAAGACAGAATGCCCTTCTCAAGAAATATGAAAATTTAATTAAAATTCCGCAGCTGCCAATTCACTCTGATGTACCTGCACTTAGAATGAAGCGATGAAAATCGAGGCAGTCAGCTGTTATATTGGTAGAATCACTGCAAGCAGTAGATTTCAACTCGAGCAGGAAGCAGTCAGAAACGCGGTGTAACATCACCCATGAGGAGCATCAGACCCTCATAAGACCTGGCACAAGACCATCCAACATGGAATTATCACGACGTGCTTGGAAAACAGTTAACAGAATTCGTACAGGCCCTGGCGTCTGTGCAGAACGCCTCCAGCGATGGGAAAAGACTTCATCTTCTCAACGTGACTGTGGCAACGAACATCAGATCATCAAACACATTGTAAAAAGCTGTAGCGGACGAGCGTATCCTGGAAGTGCTAATGATTTCTTTAAAGTGGCAGAGGCAGCCCTTGAATGGGCTCAGACTTTGGATATTAATTTGTAGATTTAATTTTTGCGTTCTATTTATTTTGTAAAACTATGCAATTCATGTATGTTAGTTACAGCTCAGTCTGTATTGCCATACGCTAAATAAATAAATCAATAGCAACACTTTGAGACTGTTTGCTAACGATGCTCCTGTCTACAGGAAAATATCATCGTTGGACGATTGTGAGGAAACGCAAGTGAAATTCAGCAAAATTTATAATTGGGTTAGTAAATGGCATGTGGTTGAATGCAAGATAATGGCTATAATAACGAGAAACAATCCGATAACACCCGGTCAAAAGATCCACGCTAATCAGTCCTGTCCAAGCCTCATCATTTCTCAATAACTACTGTTTCTCCGAAATGTTGAGCCTCTCCCCCCCCCCCCCCTCCTCCTCCCATGCCCCACAGACACACACACACACACACACACACACACACACACACACACACACACACACACATTTCTCCCCATTACCAATCTGACGATTCCATGATGCTCCTGAGAGTCTCCTATCAACCAGTCTCTTCTCTTAGAGAATTTGTGCGATAAATTTATTTCTTCCCCCATTCAATTCAGTAGCTCTGCACTATTTATTCTATTTACCCATCTAATCTTCACCATTGCTCTGTAGCATCACATTTCAAAAGCTTATATTCTCTTCTTGTATGGACTGTTTATCGTCCACGTTTCTCATTCGTGCATGACTACATTCGAGACAAATAAATATCTTTAGAAAAAACTTTCCAACACTTAAATTTATATTCGAAATAAACAAATTCCTCTTTTTGTGAAATGATTTTCTTGCTATTGTCAGTCTGCACCTCCGTACATTGTCCACCATAAGCTAATGGCAAAACCTATCTGTTACGTTTTGTCATTCATTTCCTAATCTCCTTCGCTCAGTATCACCAGAGTCTCATTTCCCAATTAATCTATTTCTCTCCCCATAGCCTGATTTGCTATAAGTGCGATTATGTGTTAAAGTCTCTTTAACTTGTTCTTACTTTTGCTTCTTTTAATTTATAGTATGGCGCTTCTGACAGAAATAGAAAAATGGCTCTGAGCACTATGGGACTTAACATCTGAGGTCTTCATTCCCCTAACTAACCTAAGGACATCACACACATCCTTGCCCGAGGCAGGATTCGAACCTGCGACCGTAGCAGTCCCGCGGTTCCGGACTGCAGCGCCTAGAACTGCACGGCCACGCAGAAATAGAAAAAAAATCCTTCTCACAGTCGATTCCATTTCGAGAAAAAGCTGTACAGAACCCTGGACGAGCCTTAAGGAGCGGCTAAGGGACTACACTGTGGATCTCCAATGCACCCCCAAATAAAGTACACGATTCACGTCCACAAAACATCGTTGAAAGGTACATGCGGTGGATGTCCTCGCCTGTGAGCAATTAATCCACTAGAGCGGTTTGGAAAGGCCGCACACCTCTCTGAGGGTCTCTGTACGTATGGGAACTAAAAGTGCGTGTCAGGGGCGATGTGTGCTGCGCCTACCGTTCGAACGCAAGGCTTCATCACATCAGCCCCACTCAAAAAAATGGTTCAAATGGCTCTGAGCACTATGGGACTCAACTGCTGAGGTCATTAGTCCCCTAGAACTTAGAACTAGTTAAACCTAACTAACCTAAGGACATCACAAACATCCATGCCCGAGGCAGGATTCGAACCTGCGACCGTAGCGGTCTTGCGGTTCCAGACTGCAGCGCCTTTAACCGCACGGAGCCCCACTCAACGAGGAACTACACTCCTGGAAAATGAAATAAGAACACCGTGAATTCATTGTCCCAGGAAGGGGAAACTTTATTGACACATTCCTGGGGTCAGATACATCACATGATCACACTGACAGAACCACAGGCACATAGACACAGGCAACAGAGCATGCACAATGTCGGCACTAGTACAGTGTATATCCACCTTTCGCAGCAATGCAGGCTGCTATTCTCCCATGGAGACGATCGTAGAGATGCTGGATGTAGTCCTGTGGAACGGCTTGCCATGCCATTTCCACCTGGCGCCACAGTTGGACCAGCGTTCGTGCTGGACGTGCAGACCGCGTGAGACGACGCTTCATCCAGTCCCAAACATGCTCAATGGGGGACAGATCCGGAGATCTTGCTGGCCAGGGTAGTTGACTTACACCTTCTAGAGCACGTTGGGTGGCACGGGATACATGCGGACGTGCATTGTCCTGTTGGGACAGCAAGTTCCCTTGCCGGTCTAGGAATGGTAGAACGATGGGTTCGATGACGGTTTGGATGTACCGTGCACTATTCAGTGTCCCCTCGACGATCACCAGTGGTGTACGGCCAGTGTAGGAGATCGCTCCCCACACCATGATGCCGGGTGTTGGCCCTGTGTGCCTGATTGTGGCGCTCACCTGCACGGCGCCAAACACGCATACGACCATCATTGGCACCAAGGCAGAAGCGACTCTCATCGCTGAAGACGACACGTCTCCATTCGTCCCTCCATTCACGCCTGTCGCGACACCACTGGAGGCGGGCTGCACGATGTTGGGGCGTGAGCGGAAGACGGCCTAACGGTGTGCGGGACCGTAGCCCAGCTTCATGGAGACGGTTGCGAATGGTCCTCGCCGATACCCCAGGAGCAACAGTGTCCCTAATTTGCTGGGAAGTGGCGGTGCGGTCCCCTACGGCACTGCGTAGGATCCTACGGTCTTGGCGTGCATCCATGCGTTGCTGCGGTCCGGTCCCAGGTCGACGGGCACGTGCACCTTCCGCCGACCACTGGCGACAACATCGATGTACTGTGGAGACCTCACGCCCCACGTGTTGAGCAATTCGGCGGTACGTCCACCCGGCCTCCCGCATGCCCACTATACGCCCTCGCTCAAAGTCCGTCAACTGCACATACAGTTCACGTCCACGCTGTCGCGGCATGCTACCAGTGTTAAAGACTGCGATGGAGCTCCGTATGCCACGGCAAACTGGCTGACACTGACGGCGGCGGTGCACAAATGCTGCGCAGCTAGCGCCATTCGACGGCCAACACCGCGGTTCCTGGTGTGTCCGCTGTGCCGTGCGTGTGATCATTGCTTGTACAGCCCTCTCGCAGTGTCCGGAGCAAGTATGGTGGGTCTGACACACCGGTGTCAATGTGTTCTTTTTTCCATTTCCAGGAGTGTAGATTCTTCCGACGACATTCCAGAGATTATACCTATAGAACTAGCTACTTTGATCCATGTGCGCCACAGCACACAGGATTTATTGATGAAGCACAAATACACAATCGTTACACAGTTCTCCGAGTGAAACGAGTCTTAACCGATCCGTAAATAAGTAAATTAATACACAGCAAAAGAAAGATCCAAAAAATTCAGGTATAGTTTGGAGTTGTCATCAGCGTTTAGTATTCCGTCCAGAGAGTTGTCTAAAGGACTAGATTCCCAATTCCGGTAATGTATTGAGACGTCGATGCGAGAGGTCGGCGGTGTTCCCCGTCCGGGAGCGATGTGTCTGACGCAATCTCGCTGGAAATCTTCAAAAAAATGGTTCAAATGGCTCTAAGCACTATGGGACTTTACATCTGAGGTCATCAGTCCCGCGGTACCAGACTGTAGCGCCTAGAACCGCTCGGCCACCACGGCCGGCGAATTTCTTTTATTTCCTCCAATAATCACAAAACTTTTGGTCCTTACACTACCGGTTTCCGTCAGCAATGCACGTTTTCAGATCTATTTTATAACATGAGCTAATGTAATAAAGCCGCAGTGGCATCGTCACAAACTATACACACAATTAGCTTAGCATCGAGCACAAGTTTAAAATACGGTATAAACTAGGTTGCAGTTCTGGCAGAGTCATACGTGTCATAAAACAGATCTGAAGAAGGTCATTGCTGACCGAAACCAGTAGTTTAAGGACGAAAAGCTTTTTGATAATTGGTGGAAATAAATGAAATTCATTCGTCACACTCTTCTCTTGTGGGTGACTTCTGTTTGTTGGTATTCTTTTTTCTCCTCTCGTGCTGCCAGCTGCCCTGTCAGCAAGGTAGTGACCACCGAGGCTGACCAATCAGAGCGCTCACGAGCGTGGTCGCTCATGGAGCAGTAGGTTAATCCGCCGATAGCACTGCCTGCTGTCTCGGGCAGGAGATATCCGCTACCGATGTCGTAGGTCGACTCCGGTTAGTCAGTTGGAACACCGACTGTCAGTTTTCCTCTAGACTGATGTGCTTCGAGAGTCATTCTGTAAACTGAAAAGCATTCTTCTGGGAAGAGCTCATTCCACCATTCAACATGATTCTATCTTCACGTTAAACGGGCCATTCTCTGTACGCAATGAGCGTGAGATACACACTGCCGAAAGTATGGCATGCAGACCAGCTGCTCTGAGCCACGGATAGATTGTGTGCCTAGGAACTGCTTCGCAGATCTTTCTCTCTCGGCTAGTACGGTGTCTTTAAAAGGTGTTGGTAGCTTTAACTTCAAAACTATGCCAACAGACTATACTCTACTCTTAATTTAAGAGCAAACACCACTGCCATATTACTGTTAGAATGCACTCATCGTCGGAGGCTCGAATCCTCCTTCGGACATGTGTATGTGTGTGTGTGTGTGTGTGTGTGTGTGTGTGTGTTTTGTCCTTAGCGTAAGTTAGTTTAAGTTAGATTGAGTAGCGCGTAAGCTTAGGGACCGATGACCTCAGCAGTTTGGTCCCATAAGACCTTACCAAAAATTTCCAATTTCCAATTTCCAATGAACTCATTTTATTTTTGAACCACATTGGCAGGGAGTAATCCCCTTCTATATGAACAGGGCAATTCTAAGTTGTGGACTAACATTGTCCGTTCTTCATTGTGATTGTTCATGCTGTTCCCTATACTATTTCCTCTGTTTCCGATTATGCTTAACTTCTATACGGTAATATTCAATTCCATGTTGACAGGCATCTGTTTAATCGATGTTGTTGCGGTGTTAGAGCGTCTGTGCTATACTGTGTGCTGTGCTGTGCTGTGTGTGTGTGTGTGTGTGTGTGTGTGTGTGTGTGTGTGTGTGTGTGTGTGTGTGTAAGAAGCCAGACAAGAACAGTAAGTGCAGATCCTTTTTTGTCACCAGTGTGTTCAAGTGTGTGATGTGGCCCGCCACAACTTCCTTTCTTGTATCAACTTCTTCACCTCACGGTAACACTTACAAAAATGGTTCAAATGTCTCTGAGCACTATGGGACTTAACTTCTGTGGTCATCAGTCCCCTAGAACTTAGAACTACTTAAACCTAGCTAACCTAAGGGCATCACACACATCCATGGCCGAGGCAGGATTCGAACATGCGACCGTAGCGGTCGCTAGGCTCCACACTGTAGCGCCTAGAACCGCTCGGCCACTCCGGCCAGCGGTAACACTTACACCCAATGTCCACCCTTATTTGATAAATGTTCTCTTATGTATAAACACATTCCTAACATGTCTCTTCTTCTTGTTACTGTTATCCATACACGAGTACTCGACGATCCTGTGGAGAATTTCCTGTTTTTTAACTTATCACTCCACTTAGTTTTCAGCATTTTTCTGTAACACATCAAACGTATAAATTCTCTTTTTTTCGGCTTTTGTTAATGTCCATGATTCATTGATACAATGTTGTGTTCAAACATCCATCTTTAAAAATAAGGCCTTTTTTGATAAAACTACACTTTTTCTTTGATGAAGACTCTTCTCTTTATCTGTTCTATCTACTTTCTGTGTCTTTCATGTTTCCTCTCTCGCTGTTCTCTTGTTTATAATGTAGCAGAATTCCTTTATTTCGTTTACTACGGGACCCCAATTCTAATATTATTTTTATCGCTAATCTCATCTTTGGTCCTTCTTTGGTCTATTGTCACGTTTAGAACGCATGCCAGAGGCTATTCAACACCGTCGTTTGTCTCTCGCGAGTGCAACGCGGAAAGAGGAAATTTTTGGAAATTTGAGGTGAGTTCCTATGGGACCAAACTGCTGAGGTCATCGGTCCCTAGGCTTACACGCTACTTAATTTAACTTAAACAAACTTACGCTAAGGATAACACACACATCCGTGCCCGTGGGAGGACTGGAATGTCCGACGGGGGGAGCCAAACGAACCGTGGCAAGAAGCCTCAGACCGCGCGGTGGTAGAGATAAAAATAATGGAGTGGAAATCAGAAATTATATGCTGAAGACAACTGCCATTGAGGAAAACGAAGGGAAACTGGAGAAAACGTTAGCAAACATGAATTTCGAGAAACAGAAGCATAAAATCAAAATTAACGCAAGGAAGACCGAAATTATGGCAAGCAAGCGCCAACCTATCGCAGTAGACATTACAGTTAACGATATATCACTCAAATAAGTACCTTCAACTACTTAGCATGTAAAAGCAGTACAGACAGCGAACGTAAAAAAATTTGGGAATTTGTGGTAAGATCTTATGGGACCAAACTGCTAAGGTCATCGGTCCCTAAGCTTGCACACTACTTAATCGAACTGAAACTAACTTACACTAAGGACACCACACACACCCATGCCCGACGGAAGGAGCACCAGCAAACGTTCAGCTAACATAAAGGGCAGAACTGCACAGACAAAGGCAGTCTGTTACAAGAAAAAGATACTGCTTGGATCAAGGATCCAGAACGTGGAGACCAAAAAAAGCTTGTTAAGTACCTTGACTGGAGCGTAGCCACGTATGGCACGAAAATTTGAACTATTTGTGCATGTGAAAAGAAAAATCTGAAGTTATTTAAAAAGTGTTGCTGGAACACGATGTGAAAAACCTGGCGGAAAGCAACGCTCACAAATGAAAAACCCTTAGAAGAATATGTGAAGCAAGATCTCTGCTACCAACACTATGGCCAACTGCACCAAAACAATATCTTTCCTGGCTAATAAAAAAGAATTAGTTATTCGAGGCAAGAGAAGGAGAGGTAGAGTTCATTGCTCCAAACAGATCAGCTGTGAAGTACGAGACGCTTCGCATGAGAAAATGAAGAGACAAACAGATAACAGAATGAAGTTTTGAAGAAGAATTGCTGCCAACCTGTTGTCGGATTAACACTTAAGAAAATGTGTGAATGATCTGTCGTCTCATGACTTGTACTAATTTTTTCCGAATGTTTTTGCAACATTTGAAATTTTCCTAGTTAAAGCGAAAATGAAATGAAAGGGTCGCATGGCATTGATAGCCAAGAGGCCCCACCTGGGGAAATTCGACCACCGAGTTGTAAGTCTTTTCAGTTGACGCCAAACTGAGCGACTTGCTTGTTGATTATGATGAAATGATGATGAGGACAACACGACACCAAATCCCTGGGAGAAGAAAGTCTCCGATCCGGCCGGGGATCGAACCCTGGCCGGCTGCGTGGCAGTTAGACGAGCTGACCACTCTGCTAAAATTAACAGGGGACTGCTTTGCACGAGTGTTGTAGCGACGGAGTACTTGCAGCGAGGAGGAGACGGAGGTGGGCGTGCCGGTACGAGGGGACTCGGTGTGTGGTGTGTTGCCTACGTTGCGGGGGCCAGGCGCGGCAGCTGCAGCGGAGCCTGTCTGAGGCAGTAGCGGTGTCGGCGCGGCAGCGAGCAGACGTACCAGCAGTCAGCTGCTCTGCTCCCAGTGCGACGGGCGACCAGAGACTTACTGCCGCCATGGCGGCAGCCGCCGGACGCCACGGGTGAGTCGGGCAGGCGCCTGCCAGGAAATTTGTCAGGTTGCAGCGGTGGTAATATTCATAGAGGCCAAGACAGCTACATCCATATCCATAGTCTGCAAAACGCCGGGAAGCACATGGTGGAGAGTATTTCCAATCGTGTCATGTCCTAGGGATTCTTCCTGTACCATTCACGTATGGAGCGCGGAAGGAATGACTGCTTAATTGTCTCTGTGCATGGTGTGAGTAATCTTACCTTCGTAGTCCCTATGGAACCAATACGTAGAGGGTTTTCGTTTATCCTTAGATACTTACTACGGTTTCATGAAAGTTTATAAGGAGGCTTTCGTGGTACAGTTGACGTTATCTCCAAACGCCCGCCTATTCGGTTTTTCAGCGTTACCGCAAAGTTCTCCAGTGAGTGAAACAAACCCGTGACCATCCGTGCTGCCCTTCTTTCTAAATTTTCAATAGCCACTGTTACTCCTATTTCGAATGGGACCCAAACAGTCAAGCAATAATCTAGTGTGCGTCACACGGGTCATTTGAAATCACCCTCATTTTTAGACACTTTGTTTACATTTACACCCCGCAGGTAGCATTAACTCACTTTCACTTTCCCCCTTACTCTTTCAGTCGCGAATGGGTCACGTGGAGAACCACTGTTGGCTACTCTCCGTCTGATCTCCAATGTCTCTACTTTAGCTTTCACGGTCTTTACGCTCAACACACGTAGCAGAGAGCAAGTTGATTCTCGAAATTTTGACACATTGATTGAATTTTCCAAGTATCCTACCAATGAACCGCACTGTGCCACATGTTCTTCCCACGACTGAGTCACAGTGATTTTTGCAGTTTCATATTCCCGCAAATTGTAAATCTAGTGTGAGTTGAGTGAATCAGATACAGTCTTTTTATATTTAAATCAATTTGTCAGACTTTCCACTATTTTGCAATCTTATCTGGATCTGATGGGATATATGTGTAGGCTTCTCAGATCATTATAGACAATACCATAACCTGTGAAATGTCTGACATTACTGTTATCTGCCATTCCATTAAGATACGAACAGTGAAATTATTATGTAGCGGAGTGTGCAAAATGGATTTCGATTTTGCACAAACTATCAAGCTTTATATCCAGTACTAACACTACTAATTTGATATTAAGTTCTCCTGTATGTCGTACCAAGTAATTAGGAGAAAAATCAAACTTCCAATCTTCTACTTTTAACTGTGCGAGCTGTCGAATTGGTTGAAATACTTCACTTTTGTTGGTAAGATTTCTGTTCAAACCCGCGATCAGCCATTCGGATTTGGGTTTTCTGTAGTTGCCCAAAATTACATCGTGTGAAATTATATCCACATATAAACTATACAGACAAGTTTAAAGGCACGACAGGGGATACTTCGTGTCATTATTTGTCACTCGCAAAACAAGCGCGGGAAAGGGGACTGTGAGCATGGCCATGTACACGAGCTGCTGGCTGTTATCTTGTCAGCCCACGCGGCCGCACGAAGGCTCGTGTAGTGCTGAGATGCATAACAGATGGAGGGCATCTAATATCTTAGGGTTAGCCGCATAGGTGCGTATCAAGGGACTGGAGAGCCTCGAAGTGTTTGCGAGACAGCATCAAACCGTGAATTTGTGTAGCGTACAAATCAAAGCGTAGTTCAGAGGTGGAGCGTATTTTTTGCTCTTAAGTCTACAAGCTTGCTCTTATTAAGTCTACAAGTTTGTTTCCGCCGTTATGTAACAGATGGCAGTAGCGGCAAGTGGTGGTGCAGGTGGCAGGTCGTAAGTGTCATACAGTAAGCTTAGGCATTTGTAGAAACAACGCCATCAAAATACTAGTCGATCTGTAATTGCATCATAAAGTTACTCTCGATTGAATGTGTCAACTTACGAGCACAGTTCTCGTCATTTGCTGGAAGTTTTAGTTTTCTGCTTTAACAGAAAGAAAGCTGTGGATGAGGCTCATAGAATGCTGGGTGCAAGAACGCTCAGAGAATGGATTCAACGCTTCAAGCACTGTGATTTGGACGCCTAACACCGATGTGGCGGCGGAAGAGAGAAAGTTTTCCGAAGCTACTGAAACCGATGGAAACAATCACAGAAGATCGATATAGAAAGCAATTCATGCGTTTGAGCATAGCACTGAAAGACAAACGAACACAGTACAGCGACTGGCATGAAAAGGTGATTTTGCAGCATGACAGTGTTCGACCGCAGGTCTTTAAACCCGTCAAAACATACTTGGAAACGATGACATGGGAAGTCCTGCCGCCCCCCCCCCCCCCAATCGTATTATCCAGACCTTGCTCCCTCTGACTACTATCTTTTCTGATCAATGGCACACGGCGTGGCTGTCCAGCACTTCCGGTCATATGAGAAGGAGTAAAATTGGATCTCCACAAAAGACGCCCAGTTCTTCCGCCACAGGATTCCTACAATGTCCGAAAGAAGGGAAAAAGTAGTGGCCAGGGATGGCCAATACTTTGTAGCGTAAAGTTCTACGTTTTTCACAATGAAGCCTCGAACATCGAGAGAAACGGGCGGAATCGAAGTTGTAAATCTAATAGTGGTGAGTTTCTGATAGTTTCATTTTGTTTTGCCGTGCAAATTATGTCACCCTAAACATTTTAATTTGATGAAAACTTTGTCAGTGTATACTAATGTTGTACTACTAGTTTGCAAAACACTAACAAGTGTAGGCTGCAAAACACAACGTATTCAAAATTTAGGAGTGTTTAGAGAAGATAAAAAGAAAAAAAAATTACGTGCCGAAAATGTCACAGGTCCATCGTTACCCCGTTTGGTGTCCTTGAAGGTTTTCACGCTATTGGCATTCAGTGAAGATGTTCGTACTACCGTGTTATGAGTATTGTTTTAGAGACGTTGCTGACGTCATATGAATTTCTTTTTGTGCAGAGGTGATGAATGGTCCGTTGTACTAGATACCGACAGACAGTCCAGAAAAGCTGGTAGCCCGTTTGGCAGAAGCTGCAGCCATTACTCATGAAACACCTCGTTGTTCCGTGACTGTTACATAATCATTAGCACGCAGATACCATTCATGCATTAATGAAACAGGGGACATTTCCAGCAACATCTCTAAAACACTGTTCATGTCACTTGCGGCAACTCCTTCATGGACCCTTAGCAAGGAAGCAGTCCACCTGAGACGTTTTGCCCCATAAAAAATGTTTCCACTTCTCTCCTCGAAGTTTTTTTGCACCCTGTATATCGTCTCTTCTTGTGGCCTCATACGCGATATACTACGGAGGGAATAAATCTAGGCGAGTCCTTAAAGAATTAACAGTTCTCAAAACCTTCATTCCGCGCAATGAAGATCGCCGGTCATGCAAGTTTCCTATATGCCATGAGCATCATGTGCTGGCTTAACTCATCAATGACAAATCAGGAGTAGGCATTTCAATTCCAAAGAGCACCTTCGTTAATCCAGCCTTTCTTGATTGCTCTTGTAATGATCTGACAAGCAGCCCTCGTAACTATTACTGGATATTGTTTTCGTGAGCAGACAAATATGACTTTTATTATTGGACTGAAGGCTCTGTTGGTCTTAGCGGTTATAGTGAGACGAAAGTAAGCCAAGTTTCCTTATCTTTCTTGTTGTATATAGTCGCACTGCAGAGACAGCATCCGTAGCAACCCAGTTTTTATATACCAGCGGCAATACACAATCAACTCCCCCACTGCGCAAATGTTAGTGTTACCGATGACAGCGATGCTGAAATGGATTTGCTATACACGGTTTTCCGAAATTTTTTCAGCAAAGAAGATGTAAAAAATATTCCATAGTCCTAATCAAGAATAGCTGGCAACATGAATAACTTAGAACCAGATAACCTCGGTGCAGCGAAGCAAAATAAAGTCACTTAATAAAGGCACGTCTTCCGGTCCAGACTGTATACAAAGTAAGTTTCTTTCTTTGTACGCAGATGAAATAGGTACACTTTTATCGATCGCATATAAACTCTCTCGATGCAAGATCAGGACCTAAGTTGCACAAATCAACCAATACACAGAAAAAGAATTAGAACTAATTCGCTGAATTGTAGACCCATCGATTTGCAGCTGGGTTTTGGACTAAACACTGTGTTCCAACATTACGAATTACCTCGAAAGTAACGGTCTAATGACAATTAAATTTCGAATAGACGATAAATCACACAAAATTAAACGTTGTCGATTCAGTAAATATCTATAAGTTATAGCTACGAAAAACTTAAACGATCACATAGAAAATGCTTTGGGGTGGCAAACCAAAGAGTGCGTTTTATTGGCAGAATACTTAGAAGATGCTACAAATCTACTAAAGAGACTGCCTAACTAGACTTGTCCGTTGTGTTATGGAGCATTACTGCACAGAGCCTTACCAGATAGGATTGACGGAAAACTTCGAAAAGTTGAAAGAAGGGCACCTCTTTTTGTAACTAACTAAAACTAACTCCTCCCGAACAGGTCAGGAAGGCCCGAAGGCACCGACTGGCCGCCGTGTCATCCTCAGCCCACAGGCGCCACTGGATGCGGAGATGGAGGGGCATGTGGTCAGCACACTGCTCTATCTGCCGTATGTCAGTTTATGAGACCGGAGTCGCTACTTCTCAATCAAGGAGCTCCTTAGTTTGCCTCACAAGGGCTGAATGCACCCCGCGTGCCAGCAGCGCTCGGCAGACCGGATGGTTACCCCAGTCCGACAGCGCTTAACTTTGGTGATCTGCGGGAACCGGTGTTACCACTGCGGCAAGGCCATTGGCACCTCTTTTTGTATTATCGCGTAATAGGGGAGAGAGTATCACGGTTATAATACCCGAGTCGGGGTTGAAATCATTAAAACAATGGCGTTTTATGATGCAGCGAGAGCTTTCCACGGAACTGCAATGATCTCCGGATGCTAAAATATTTTGTGGACTGCAGCCTACATACAGAGATATGACCGTTTGTAAAATAAGGTAAATCAGACCTTGCTCGGAAATATTTAGGCGTTCGTTTTTCCCACATGCTATTTGAGAGAGAAATGGTAGTGAAATAATCTTAAAGTGGTGCTGTGAATTATTTACCAAACACTAAAGTATGAAATGCAGAGTAGTACAGTAGATGTAGATATAGCTGTAGAAGTAGACCAAAATAGACTTGTACGTCTAACCAGAGAGAACGCATTTTGCAGACTGTCGAAGGAGATCGAGGAATATGTCAACGACACTGGCCAGAGCATGTGACACATCTCATACTACGACGTCGAGCGTATTTCGTGGGTAGTTCACGTAATCGTATCGTGTTCAACGCGTTCAGGGTCTTTTACTTCACGGTTCTCAACCTCGGGAGACCGTTTGCCGATGATTTGTTTGAATAAGATGCCAGCCTCTTTTATATTTCTTCGAACACGTTCGCACGCGAGGCTACATTTGGAAGAAATGAAATTACAAATTTTGAAAACCAACATGAGGTCGGATGAAAACCCTTGCGGCACAAATCAGGTTAGACAAAAGCAATACGTTCAGATGAATACGTGGACTGGAATTAGAGATGACAGGCTAGTAGATGTGTATGTTCTGCCAGACCGTCTTACACATATTGTTTTCAATGATCGTTCACACCATTCTACCCGGACCTACAGAATGTGACGCTGAGAATAAGCTGGACAGTGGGATTCTTGCACATTTCAGAGACATTATTCGCGATTCAAGGGATGATATCTACGATATAAACCGGGCGTCTCTCCTAAGAGCTACCAGACGCCGTTTATCTGGCTCTTCGGCAAATATTTGCAATTTCGTGTTTACAGTGTGTAGCTGGCGTCAACCCAAAGGGACACTGAAACTTCCTGGCAGATTAAAACTGTGTGCTGGACCGAGACTCGAACTCGGGACCTTTGCCTTTCGCGGGCAAGTGCTCTACCAACTGAGCAACCCAAGCACGACTCACGCCTCGTCCTCACAGCTTTACTTCTGCCAGTACCTCGTCTCCTACCTTCCAAACTTTACAGAAGTTCTCCTGCGAACCTTGCAGAACTAGCACTCCTGAAAGAAAGGATATTGCGAAGAAATGGCTTAGCCACAGCCTGGAGGATGTTTCCAGAATGAGATTTTCACTCTGCAGCAGAGTGTGCGCTGATATGAAACTTCCTGGCAGAGCCATGTCTCCGCAATATCCTTTATTTCAGGAGTGCTAGTTCTGCAAGGTTCGCAGGAGAGCTTCTGTAAAGTTTGGAAGGTAGGAGACGAGGTACTGGCAGAAGTAATGCTGCGAGGACGGGGCGTGAGTCGTACTTGGGTAGCTCAGTTGGTAGAGCACTTGCCCGCGAATGGCAAAGGTCCCGAGTTCGAGTCTCGGTCCGGCACACAGTTCTAATCTGCCAGGAAGTTTCATATCAGCGCACACTCCGCTGCAGAGTGAAAATCTCATTCTTCAAAGGAACACTGCTTAACACGTCTTTCATGCGATGTCCAATGTGGGCCGAAAGCGTCGGTTTGTTTCGAGTTACAAACAAAATTATTTTTAAAGCGGAATTTTACGTGCCCACTCGGCAAAGTAGCAACAGCCTTGCCGCGGTGAATACACCAGTTCCCGTCAGATCACCGCAATTAAGCGCTGTCGGGCGTGGCCGGCACTTGGATGGGTGACCATCCGGGCCGCCATGCGTTGTTGCCATTTTTCTGGGTGCATTCAGCCTCGTGATGCCAATTGAGGACCTACTCGACCCAATAGTAGCGGCTCCGGTCACAGAAAACCATCATAACGACCGGGAGAGCGGTGTTCTGACCACACTCCCCTCCTATCTGCAACCTCAGCTGAGGCTGACACGGTGGTCGGATGGTCCCGATGGGCCATTTGTGGCCTGAAGATGGAGAAAACACTCGATAAAGTGATCCCAAATCAGTCTTCTGTGATATTCATTTTACTGATATGTATTAACAGATAAAGTAAAACACGAAAATAAGTAACCAGTACTGCAACAACGACTGAGCAGCACTGCTATTGCATAGCGATAGCAGTCAGCGCCGGACAGGGCAGTGCTGTCTCTGTTGGAGTACTGGTTATTCTTCGTGTTTTACTTTACCTGTTAATACATATCAGTAAAACGAATATAGCAGTAAACTAATTTGGACCGAATTATCGAATGGTCACATAAAGTTCTGATATAAAAATCATTTTATTTGTAATGGGAAACAAACCGACGGTTTCCGTCGACAGTGGGCGCCACATGAAAGACTTGATGAGCAGTGTTTATTTGGGTTGATTCCAGCTACACACTGTAAACACGAAATTGCAAATGTCTGCCGAAACACCAGAGAAAAGGCGCCTGGCGATTCTTAGGAGAGACTTCCTATGTATACGAGTATATAATTTTAGTTTATCTTTCAGACATTTCTAATGTAAAGATGCTCCATGATGTGTTAGGGAAGCCAGCGAAACATTGTGTGGCTTTCAAATGTTGCATCAAACCATGATACTACGAGTACATGCCAATGTAGATTAAAACGAAGACCAATTTGAAAATTTGTTACGAGTTTGTGGCTTCAGAACTATATAAAACGTTCGTCCATTGTTGTTGTTGTGGTCTTCAGTCCCGAGACTGGTTTGATGCAGCTCTCCCTGCTGCTCTATCATATGCAAGCTTCTTCATCTCCCAGTACCTACTGCAACCTACATCCTTCTGAATCTTCTTAGTGTATTCATCTCCTGGTCTCCCTCTACAATTGTTACCCTCCACGCTGCCCTCCAATACTAAATTGGTGATCCCTTGATGCCTCAGAACATGTCTTACCAACCGATCCCTCCTTCTAGTCAAGTTGTGCCACAAACTCCTCTTCTCCCCAGTTCTATTCAATACCTCCTCATCAGTTATGTGATCTACCCATCTAATCTTCAGCATTCTTCTGTAGCACCACATTTCGAAAGCTTCTATTCTCTTCCTGTCCAAACTATATATCGTCCATGTTTCACTTCCATACATGGCTACACTCCATACAAATACTTTCAGAAACGACTTCCTGACACTTAAATCTATACTCGATGTTAACAAATTTCTCTTCTTCAGAAACGGTTTCCTTGCCATTGCCAGTTTACATTTTATATCCTCTATATTTCGACCATCATCAGTTATTTTGCTCCCCAAATAGCAAAACTCCTTTACTACTTTAAGTGTCTCATTTCCTAATCTCATTCCCTCAGCATCACCCGACTTAATTCGACTACATTCCGTTATCCTCGTTTTGATTTTGTTGATGTTCATCTTATATCCCCCTTTCAAGACACTATCCATTCCGTTCAACTGCTCTTCCAGGTCCTTTGCTGTCTCTGACAGAATTACAATGTCATCGGCGAACCTCAAAGTTAATAACTCTAAAACGCAGTATGGCTGGACCGTTTAGATCAGCTTTTTTTGTGTTTGGTGTGAAGAATGCGTCCTCAAAGTTTGGAAAATTATTTCTGACACACTCTTTTTTCTAAAACTGCAGTGCTAATGTTTATATTGTCTTGCGACAGTATTTGCTTGCTGATATGGAGACTGAGAGGCTAGATTACGTTAAGGTTCCACTGCCGAAGATCTCTTTATGTCTAATGCAAAGACAGGGAGTAATTAGCCTCGCCATGTGTGACATTTCTCAACCATTAACAATATCTGTTTGTAGAAACCGGGTTCCGGAGCTCAAATCCACAGAATTAGTTTGCTTATTAATATAATATATAAGGTATATGAACACTACATACACTTTTTCTGTTCAATGAAAGACGATGTATCATTTTCAGATTGTAGAAAATGATTACGATGCAGAAGTCACAGTATCGCAAACCGGTACCTCTTAAGACGTGTTGTAAATGCGTCAAGAACAGTAAATTTCCAGGATCGTAGAGCAAAATTAGAAGCTTCCTTGAAACAAGGAGGACAGCATAATTCACGTACTCGCTAAAAATACTCATCAGAGGCAGTGTGATGAGTAGTGTTGACCTTGATCTGCCGAGGAGAGTCAACTTATCAGCTGGAATGAGCCGTAGGCCAAACACTGTAAGTGAAGATGATACAGATATATTACTTGCCCGGACACTTCTTCATGGCCCAGTTGAAATTAATTGTCACGCAATTAATTTACACACAAATACTAAACGGAATTACCTTACTGCCATTCTGTATAAAGTGTTGCATGTAACTGAATTTCATGTCTCCCGATTCTTCGTTAACTTTAAGCTTCTCCTATAACTAATGGTCTTCTATGCATATTTTATTTTCTCGTCATGTCATTTACGTTTTTGTGAGAATCGAAGGCGACAAGCGGATTGAAAGCCAATTACGAAACGCGCATGTAAGCGCGAAATGCCTCGCACAACAATTTACGCCCGCAAAGATATGAAGGAAGATGAGAGTTTCATGTGCCAGTTACTACGTGGTGCCTGTGTACAGCAAGAGTGGGAAAACAAATCGACTTCGTTGTTTCCGAAGCACACATGCCAGCACTTACTTAAAGCATGTACGGAAACCAGGAAAACGTAAATCTTTACAGTCGGAATGGGGTTCGAATCCCGTTCGTCCAGATCGCGAGTCCAGCGCAGTAACCGCTGTCACTCGCTCGCCAGTTTCTGCCCGCATACGGATCGTAATGCTAAACATGGGTCCGTCCTGTCCGAAATCTGCTCAGTCGTGACAGGTTTTTCTGATAAATCTACGGAATTTACCATGTGCACTGTAAAATAAAATTTTTAATCACAACATAACAAAAAAGATCAGGGAAGGAATATTTTCGTTGAAACTCAATAAACTTACTTCAAGGCCGCGCGGTATAGGCGCGTGGTCTCAGGCGCCTTGCACAGTTCGCGCAGGTGCCCCCGTCGAAGGTGCGAGTTCTCCCTCTGGCATGGGTGTGTGTGTTGTCCTTAGATTACGTAGTGGGTAAGCCTAGGGACCGATGTTCTCAGCAGTTGTGTCCCATAGGAACTTACCAACACAAAATCTTACTTCAAGACCATGTCCTAAGCATACATCTACACTCCTGGAAATTGAAATAAGAACACCGTGAATTCATTGTCCCAGGAAGGGGAAACTTTATTGACACATTCCTGGGGTCAGATACATCACATGATCACACTGACAGAACCACAGGTACATAGACACAGGCAACAGAGCATGCACAATGTCGGCACTAGTACAGTGTATATCCACCTTTCGCAGCAATGCAGGCTGCTATTCTCCCATGGAGACGATCGTAGAGATGCTGGATGTAGTCCTGTGGAACGGCTTGCCATGCCATTTCCACCTGGCGCCTCAGTTGGACCAGCGTTCGTGCCGGACGTGCAGACCGCGTGAGACGACGCTTCATCCAGTCCCAAACATGCTCAATGGGGGACAGATCCGGAGATCTTGCTGGCCAGGGTAGTTGACTTACACCTTCTAGAGCACGTTGGGTGGCACGGGATACATGCGGACGTGCATTGTCCTGTTGGAACAGCAAGTTCCCTTGCCGGTCTAGGAATGGTAGAACGATGGGTTCGATGACGGTTTGGATGTACCGTGCACTATTCAGTGTCCCCTCGACGATCACCAGTGGTGTACGGCCAGTGTAGGAGATCGCTCCCCACACCATGATGCCGGGTGTTGGCCCTGTGTGCCTCGGTCGTATGCAGTCCTGATTGTGGCGCTCACCTGCACGGCGCCAAACACGCATACGACCATCATTGGCACCAAGGCAGAAGCGACTCTCATCGCTGAAGACGACACGTCTCCATTCGTCCCTCCATTCACGCCTGTCGCGACACCACTGGAGGCGGGCTGCACGATGTTGGGGCGTGAGCGGAAGACGGCCTAACGGTGTGCGGGACCGTAGCCCAGCTTCATGGAGACGGTTGCGAATGGTCCTCGCCGATACCCCAGGAGCAACAGTGTCCCTAATTTGCTGGGAAGTGGCGGAGCGGTCCCCTACGGCACTGCGTAGGATCCTACGGTCTTGGCGTGCATCCGTGCGTCGCTGCGGTCCGGTCCCAGGTCGACGGGCACGTGCACCCTCCGCCGACCACTGGCGACAACATCGATGTACTGTGGAGACCTCACGCCCCACGTGTTGAGCAATTCGGCGGTACGTCCACCCGGCCTCCCGCATGCCCACTATACGCCCTCGCTCAAAGTCCGTCAACTGCACATACGGTTCACGTCCACGCTGTCGCGGCATGCTACCAGTGTTAGAGACTGCGATGGAGCTCCGTATGCCACGGCAAACTGGCTGACACTGACGGCGGCGGTGCCCAAATGCTGCGCAGCTAGCGCCATTCGACGGCCAACACCGCTGTTCCTGGTGTGTCCGCTGTGCCGTGCGTGTGATCATTGCTTGTACAGCCCTCTCGCAGTGTCCGGAGCAAGTATGGTGGGTCTGACACACCGGTGTCAATGTGTTCTTTTTTCCATTTCCAGGAGTGTATTTCACGAAAAGTATCTGGACAGCTAGTTGTGGACATTAATATGAAGTGTGTCCACCCTTCGTCCTTATAACTTGAAATCTGGTAGGAATACTTTCAATGAGGTGGTTGATTGTCTGTGGAGGAATCGTAGCCCACTCTTCCTCAATACCACATAGTTCAAATGGCTCTGAGCACTATGGGACTCAACTGCTGTGGTCATAAGTCCCCTAGAACTTAGAACTACTTAAACCTAACTAACCTAAGGACATCACACACATCCATGCCCGAGGCAGGATTCGAACCTGCGACCGTAGCGGTCGCACGGTTCCGGACTGAGCGCCTAGAACCGCGAGACCACCGCGGCCGGCTCCTCAATACCCAAAACCAGAGAAGGCAGTTGGACACTGGTGTCTGGAGCGAAGTCGATGTTCCGACTTCCGACTCATCGTGTTTAAGTTGGGACTTTGGGCAGGCCAGTCCATTTCATGAATGCTACCGTCCACAAACCGTGCCTCACAGAGCTGCTTTATGACAGGGTGCATTGTCTTGCTGCTACAGTTGTCGTCTCAGAACTGTTCCTCTACTGTACGGAGTACACAATGCTGAGAGGATTCTCGAACGTATTCTCAGTTCGAATATAATGAATTTCCTTGAGACAGAGAAGCTGCTGTCCATGCATCAGCACGGCTTTAGAGAGCATCGCTCCTGCGAAACGCAACTCGCCCTTTTTTCACATGATATCTTGCGAACCATGGATGAAGGGTATCGGACGGATGCCAAATTCCTTGACTTCCGGAAAGCGTTTGACTCGGTGCCCCACTGCAGACTCCTGACTAAGGTACGAGCATATGGGATTGGTTCCCAAGTATGTGAGTGGCTCGAAGACTTCTTAAGTAATAGAACCCAGTACGTTGTCATCGGTGGTGAGTGTTCATCGGAGGTGAGGGTATCGTCTGGAGTGCCCCAGGGAAGTGTGGTAGGTCCGCTGTTGTTTTCTATCTACATAAATGATCTTTTGGATAGGCTGGATAGCAATGTGCGGCTGTTTGCTGAAGATGCTGTGGTGTACGGGAAGGTGTCGTCGTTGAGTGACTGTAGGAGGATACAAGATGACTTGGACAGGATTTGTGATTGGTGTAAAGAATGGCAGCTAACTCTAAATATAGATAAATGTAAATTAATGCAGATGAATAGGAAAAAGAATCCCGTAATGTTTGAATACTCCGTTAGTAGTGTAGCGCTTGACACAGTCACATCGATTAAATATTTGGGCGTAACATTGCAGAGCGATAAGAAGTGGAACAGGCATGTAATGGCAGTTGTGGGGATGGCGGATAGTCGTCTTTGGTTCATTGGTAGAATTTTGGGAAGATGTGGTTCATCTGTAAAGGAGACCGCTTATAAAACACTAATACGACCTATTCTTGAGTACTGCTCGGGCGTTTGGGATCCCTATCAGGTCGGATTGAGGGAGGACGTAGAAGCAATACAAAGGCGGGCTGCTAGATTTGTTACTGATAGGTTTGATCATCACGCGAGTGTTACGGAAATGCTTCAGGAACTCGGGTGGGAGTCTCTAGACGAAAGGAGGCGTTCTTTTCGTGAATCGCTACTGATGAAATTTAGAGAACCAGTACAATTTTACTGCCGCTATCTTACATTTCGCGGAAAGACCACAAAGATAAGAGAGATTAGGGCTCGTACAGAAGCATATAGGCAGACATTTTTCCCTTGTTCTATTTGGGAGTGGAACAGGGAGGAAAGATGCTAGTTGTGGTACGAGGTACCCTCCGCCTCGCACCGTATGGTGGATTGCGGAGTATGTATGTAGATGTAGATGTAGATGTAGAAACATGCTCACATCCTTTCGCATTTACCGTGTTCTTGGGCGTAGCAAGGGCATCACATCCTTGCTACGAGAAACACCCACATACCGTAACACCATCTCCACCGTACATTGTGTATGGTAGCTAGTAATACACTCCTGGAAATGGAAAAAAGAACACATTGACACCGGTGTGTCAGACCCACCATACTTGCTCCGGACACTGCGAGAGGGCTGTACAAGCAATGATCACACGCACGGCACAGCGGACACACCAGGAACCGCGGTGTTGGCCGTCGAATGGCGCTAGCTGCGCAGCATTTGTGCACCGCCGCCGTCAGTGTCAGCCAGTTTGCCGTGGCATACGGAGCTCCATCGCAGTCTTTAACACTGGTAGCATGCCGCGACAGCGTGGACGTGAACCGTATGTGCAGTTGACGGACTTTGAGCGAGGGCGTATAGTGGGCATGCGGGAGGCCGGGTGGACGTACCGCCGAATTGCTCAACACGTGGGGCGTGAGGTCTCCACAGTACATCGATGTTGTCGCCAGTGGTCGGCGGAAGGTGCACGTGCCCGTCGACCTGGGACCGGACCGCAGCGACGCACGGATGCACGCCAAGACCGTAGGATCCTACGCAGTGCCGTAGGGGACCGCACCGCCACTTCCCAGCAAATTAGGGACACTGTTGCTCCTGGGGTATCGGCGAGGACCATTCGCAACCGTCTCCATGAAGCTGGGCTACGGTCCCGCACACCGTTAGGCCGTCTTCCGCTCACGCCCCAACATCGTGCAGCCCGCCTCCAGTGGTGTCGCGACAGGCGTGAATGGAGGGACGAATGGAGACGTGTCGTCTTCAGCGATGAGAGTCACTTCTGCCTTGGTGGCAATGATGGTCGTATGCGTGTTTGGCGCCGTGCAGGTGAGCGCCACAATCAGTACTGCATACGACCGAGGCACACAGGGCCAACACCCGGCATCATGGTGTGGGGAGCGATCTCCTACACTGGCCGTACACCACTGGTGATCGTCGAGGGGACACTGAATAGTGCACGGTACATCCAAACCGTCATCGAACCCATCGTTCTACCATTCCTAGACCGGCAAGGGAACTTGCTGTTCCAACAGGACAGTGCACGTCCGCATGTATCCCGTGCCACCCAACGTGCTCTAGAAGGTGTAAGTCAACTACCCTGGCCAGCAAGATCTCCGGATCTGTCCCCCATTGAGCATGTTTGGGACTGGATGAAGCGTCGTCTCACGCGGTCTGCACGTCCAGCACGAACGCTGGTTCAACTGAGGCGCCAGGTGGAAATGGCATGGCAAGCCGTTCCACAGGACTACATCCAGCATCTCTACGATCGTCTCCATGGGAGAATAGCAGCCAGCATTGCTGCGAAAGGTGGATATACACTGTACTAGTGCCGACATTGTGCATGCTCTGTTGCCTGTGTCTATGTGCCTGTGGTTCTGTCAGTGTGACCATGTGATGTATCTGACCCCAGGAATGTGTCAATAAAGTTTCCCCTTCCTGGGACAATGAATTCACGGTGTTCTTATTTCAATTTCCAGGAGTGTATGCTCGAGGAATTCGCCAAACCCCAACCCTCCCAGCGGATTGCCAGAGGGTATAGCGCGCTTCATCACTACATATCACTCGTTTCCAGTCACGCATTGTCCAGTGGCGTTATTCTTTACACAATATCAAGCGTCACATGGCACTGGCTACCGAAATGTATGGCTTTTGAGGAGTTCCTCGGCCATTGTATCCCATTTTTTAACTCCATATGCACAGCCATTGTGTTAGCTGTACTGGCTGTAGCACTTTGGAACTCACGAGTGATTCTTTTCGCTGATTTTATAGGATTTTTTTACAAGCACCCTCCGCGGTTCTCGACGGTGTCTGTTCGTCAGTACATGAGGACTGCCTGGTCTCGGCTTGACTGTGGTTGTTCCTTCACATTTCCACTTCACAGTCACATCTCCAACGGTCGACTTGGGCGGCTTTGGAAGGATTTAAATGTCCCTGATGGATTTGTTACCGAGGTGACAACCAGTGACTAGTCATTGGGCTCTCGTGACCGACCCATCCTGATTTTAGTGCTTCTCTATTGACAACACAGTATTGCCCGTCTCCTTTCACACGTGAAAGTCTGCCTCTCGTTACATCCAGTGGTCAATTCCGCATTAGATAGGGGTGTACTGATACAGTTGATCAGAAAGTCTTTGCGATATATTCTTTCTACTGGGCCAACACTATACGGACGCTAGTCGACGCGGAGGGGTATCAAAGTAGTACTCGCTAAGAATTTCAAAACATTCCGCAACTCCTCTCTCACTCTTTGTCTCTCTCTTCCCGTCTCTCTCTCCCTCCCTCCCAATTTGGATACGATCACCATAAATGGTTCAAATGGCTCTGAGCACTATGGGACTTAACATCTAAGGTCATCAGTCCCCTAGAACTTAGAACAACTTAAACCTAACTAAGCTAAGGACATCACACACATCCATGCCCGAGGCAGGATTCGAACCTGCGACCGTAGCGGTCGCGCAGTTCCAGACTGTAGCGCCTAGAACCGCTCGGCCAGCATCACCATAAATGCCACGGAAGTAGCGACTGCGGAATTACATATTCAGCGGAGAATTCAGTTTCTACCAAGGCTGTAAATCTTTACGAAATCGATAATGGACAATAATGCTGACAAATTGAATCTTTATGTCTGATAATCATGTTCGATTTAAGACTGGCTAAGTTCCAAGAGCTGTGCATGTGAGACGCAGCTGATCACGTTCAGTCGACGTCGGATTTTATCTTCCCCATTGTTTACTACGTAAATTTTTATGCACTTTTTAACTACAATAATGATGGTTCCAGTCAGAAGGTGGCTTACTCTTGCGGTGCGACGACATTATACGTAAGCCTTTATGGTCAGTTATCGATGCGTAGAGAAACGCCGCCTGCAGAAACCGCATACACTATGTGATCAAAAGTATCCGGGCACCTGGTCGAAAATGACTTACAAGTTCGTGGCGCCCTCCATTGGTAACGCTGGAATTCAGTATGATGTTCGTCCACCCTTAGCCTTCGTAACAGCTTCCACTCTCGCAGGCATACGTTCAATCAGGTGCTGGAAGGTTTCTTGAGGAATGGGAGCCCATTCTCCACGGAGTGTTGCACTGAAGAGAGGTATCGATGTCGATCGGTGAGGCCCGGCACGAAGTCGGCGTTCCAAAACATCACAGAGGTGCTCTGTGGGATTCAGGTCAGGACTCCGTGCAGGCCACTCCATCACAGGGATGTTATTGTCATGTAACCACTCCGCCACAGGCCGTGCATTATGAACAGGTGCTCGATCGTGTTGAAAGATGCAGTCACCATCCCCGAATTGCTCTTCAACACTGGGAAGCAATAAGGTGTTGTGATAGAGCCACGCAAAACAACAAGGGGCGCAAGCCCCCTCCATGAAAAACACGATCACACCATAACACCACCGCCTCCGAATTTTACTGTTGGCTGTACATACGCTGGCAGATGACGTTCACCGGACATACGCCATACCCACACCCTGCCATTGGATCGCCACATTGTGTACCGTGATTCGTCACTCCACACAACGTGTTTCCACTGTTCAATCGTCCAATGTTTACGCTCCTTACACCAAGCGAGGCGTCGTTTGGCATTTACCGGCGTGATGTGTGGCTTATGAGGAGCCGCTCGACCATGAAATGCAAGTTTTCTCACCTACCGCCTAACTGTCACAGTATTTGCAGTGGATCCTGATGCAGTTTGGTTTTCCTGAGTGATGGTCTGGATAGATGTCAGTCTCTAACACATTGCGACCCTCTTCAACTGTCAGCGGTCTCTGTCAGTCAACAGACGAGGTTGGCCTGTACGCTTTTGTGCTGTACGTGTCCCTTCACCTTTCCACTTCTCTATTACATCGGAAATAGTGGATCTAGGGATGTTTAGGAGCGTGGAAATCTCGCGTACAGACGTATGACCCAAGTGACTCCCAATCACCTGACCACGTTCGAAGTCTGTGAGTTCCGCGGGGCGCCCCATTTTGCTCTCTCTGGATGTCTAATGACTACTGAGGTCGCTGATATGAATTACCTGGCAGTAGGTTTTTTGGGGGTGTCCGGATACTTTTGATCACATAGTGAATGTAGTTTTAATTTACAGACGAAAAATCCTGTTTAATTTTTTGTTGGTCTAACAGTTTAATCACTAAACAACATCAAAGTCTTTTTTGTTTATCGAAATGCTCTACCCATCTGATAGCCGCCAAACAGAATACCTGAAAACCAACCGACAAAATACCCACGATGGAAGCATAAGCTACCAAATGTTCGTATTTCGCAGACCACTATAAGTTTATCCTCCCTCTTTCCCTTCGCACTTTCTTCATATCTTTAATTGTTTTGCTCTAAGTGGTCGAATTGTTAGGGTGGTAGCGAATACGTCATGTCTGGTTTGGATGTTTAATGACAACGTCACTAAAATCACGACATGCTCGAAGTTATTAACTGTTATTTCATATTATTTCGTGATTTACGTAGCTTCAAATAAATGAGAATATTTTTCACTGATTTTTATTAGCACAATAATTCAAAAGCATTTGTGGTGCTGTATTTACACCCACACTGTTCATAACATCGGAGTTCTGTAGGGTCTACCCATGCTGCGATAAGCCATAAATATGATGGATGGCCACTGTTTGATAGAACCGGTTTCTAATATACTGCTCCAGCGACCATTAAGCGTTACGTTATTAATCCGTGTAACCATAAATCAAAACGACTTGATCACGTGGTTGTGTTTTAAACACCGTAACATCACTTCAAGTCAACTTACTTTGTTAGTAATTACATCACCTTGGCAGTCTGGCTCTAAACTTAATAGTAACATTTATGTATATAATGAATATTAATTCTTTTGGCGGCTTCTCAGTTCTGTTATCGCCCGCTTCACATCTCACGTGTCCGACCTCACAGGCAGACACTTAGTAGCTCCTTGAACTACCCACGTATCATTCTAAGAAATACAGTGGAACACTGTGGTTGTCCACACGCGGATCTGAGAATGTTTCATTTTAATTAAAGCTGATGATCCGCCGTCAAATGATTTACGTCACTGTAGCATTTCTTGTTAATATGTAAGCGAGTCACCCATTTTCGTATGGACTTAAGCATCACTTGGGTCGACGGGATACACTGTGGATTTTTTGCAATATTAGCGGAGGATAGGTATCAACCTGCTCACACGGCGTGACGCGCAGTGCTCTAGCTTGAGACACAGGGAGGTGAGCTGACCCGGAACGAACCCGCAAGGTGGAATACACGTGACAGCCGTGGGCTGGTAGATCGGCCAGCTTGAGTGCGCGATTTTGGAGCTTTCCCACGTTACTTCAGGCAAATGGTGGGCAGGTACACACGTTCCGCGTCATAGAATACGATACAGAAACAGTTAAAAAGCGATCTCACACGGGACAGTTTATACGATTCACAGCCGGGAGGCGCTTAGCCCCCCTCAACCCTCCCCCCACCACCGCATCGCTACTTAAATTACCTTGACGGTCACCAGGAAGGGCACCCATCCACAGTGTTAAATCACAAAATAAAATTTGCCAGATACTGTAAACGCGAGGGAAAAGAAGTGGAGGATAGTTTTCCAGGTATGTTACTGACATAGATTCTTTGCATCACAGTTCTTTATCTAGGCTCATATATGCCATAAATTTGATGGTTTTTCACTGTTCAGTTCCTGAATTACTGTTCCGATTACCGTTAAGTGTTAATCCATGTGGCCATAGCACGTAACTGCCAGATCGTGCCGGCCGCAGTGGCCGTGCAGTTCTAGGCGCTTCAGTCTGGAACCGCGCGACCGCTACGATCGCAGGTTCGAATCCTGCATCGGGCATGATGTGTGTAATGTCCTTAGATTAGTTAGGTTTAAGTAGTTCTAAGTTATAGTGGACTGATGACCTCAGATGTTAAGTCCCATAGTGCTCAGAGCCACGTGAACCATTTTTTTTTTTTTTTTTGCCCGATCGCGTGCATCATTTATACAGGGTTTTCGGAAATTCTCGTCACATACTTCTAGGACTTGTAGAGGGGAGTGAGTACATAACAAAAAAAATGGTTCAAATGGCTCTGAGCACTATGGGACTTAACTGCTGAGGTCATCAGTCCCCTAGAACTTAGAACTACTTAAACCTAACTAACCTAAGGACATGACACAAATCCATGCCCGAGGCAGGATTCGAACCTGCGACCGTAGTGGTGACGCGGCTCCAGACTGAAGCGCCTAGAACCGCTCGGCCACAACGGCCGGCGAGTACATAACATTTTCAATAGGAACCCACGTCTGGAAATGTACCGTTTCTGTTTACGACGCTTTCAGTTCAGATGTTTAACTTGTCCACTTCAGCTTTAGGTGTTGAATTAGACGTGACGCAGAACAATTATCTGATAACAATTCGAAAGAAAACACAACGAAACATCCATTTATCAAAGCACTTTTGTTTGTATTAATACTTAAACAGTACCTGTTTACACTATTCCAGAACAAAAAAAGAACCTAGCATGCTGTACATAAGAACAGTACTGATGCATTAAAACAGTGGCTCGATATGGCGACCACCAACGGTGTTCCAGACGCTGCACCTACGAAGCCTGTTCTGGTACACTCTCTCCATCCCATTTGGTGTCTCTTCAATTTCTAGTAGAGCGGTCATAAATCGTGCCAGCCGATCTTCCTCTGTCTCTATAAGAGTCCGGCAAATTAAACTTTGTATACAACCCCAAAAGCAGTCGTTCATAGTAGTTAAATCCGACGATTGTGGCGACCACGCGCATGGTCCATCTAGGCCTAACCGTCTTTCACCACATCGACTGTTGAGATGTCTCCGAACCGCACGTGAGAAGTGAAGTGGTTCACCATCATGCTGAACCCACATTCCCCGACAAACATTCAGTGGCACAGCTTTCTGTATACCCTATAGCATACCAAGATAAGCAACTCCGATACTTTCTTCTTCCCCTCAGCAGACGTGGACGCGCTACACATCTGAATTGAAATCGTAGTAGACCGGAAACGGTACGTTACCGGGCACGGGTTCTTGTTGAAAATATTGTGTACTGACTCCCATCTACAAGTCCTAGAAGCTATTAACGGTGATTTGCAAACACCCTGCATCTACTAACTACAGCTACGTAGTGTATAATTTCAGAAAACATACGTTACGAAATTGAGACATATCGTAGACGTTATATTGTACTTATGACCCTGTAAACTCTAAATGTGTGTCACTGAAACACAGTGGGCACATCGTTCTTTTACATTCAGGGCACAGACGTGTGCCACAAGTAGCTTTTGTCCGTTTTTCACCCACATCTATACTCTGAAAACCATTGTGAAGTGCCTGGCAGAGGGTACGTCCCATTGCACCAGTTATTACGGCTTTCTCCCGTTGCTTTCACGTATGGGTGCAGGAAGAATGATTGCTTAAATACTTCTATGCATGTTGTACTTAACTAATCTTATCTTCACGATTCCTGTGGGGAAGATATGTAGAGGGTCCTAATATATTCCTAGATTCATCACTCAAAGCGTCTGCCAGCTCAGTTCCAGAATCTTCGTGATCTTCTGCCGTGGATCGAACAAACCTGTGACTAATTGCATTGACTTTCTCTGTGTATTGCAGTATTCCCTGTTAGTACTATTTCGTACACATCCCACATTTTTGAGCAATGTTGTAGGATGGGTGGCAAGAGTGTTTTGTATGCAGTCTTCTATGTAGGATGTTTGCATTTCCCTAGTACTCCACCAATTAACCGCAGTTTGCCACCTGCTTTAACCATGGTTGATACCATGCAATCGTTCCATATCATTTTCCCACAAATTTTAACACGAAGTTATTGCATGAATTTATCTGTCCCAACAGTGACTCACTGATATAGTATTTTGTTTGTGAAGTGCAGAATTTTACATTTCTGAACATTTAAAGCTCGTTGCCAATATGTGCATCATTTCTAAATCTTATCAAGACTTCTTTGAGTATTTGCACAGATATTTTCAGACAGTGCTTCATATCTTTTGCTGTGTGAAGGTAACAACTCTTTTTTCTGGACATGCTAATTGTAGGCTGCCAAAGATCAGGTGCTTCTCGGAGATCCAGTGAGCCGATGCCGAAGACATGTCCCGTGAAGGGTCGAAGATCTGCTCGTAGTTAGTGAAACCCTAATGGCCGTCTCATGTGGCCTTCTGCGGGTTTTGGCCGAGGAATATGGATAGCTCTCGATGGGAAATATTACCAATCCCCTTCTGTCTAGGAATCCTGCATACTCGGTTCGCTAGACAAACAATCAAACAACTCGTATGAGTTTTATTACAACAAGACAAGTACATTTACTTAACTTTGATTTGAGAGTTCTTGTAGTCCTTTATACATGATAATCCACAAGTGCAATTACACAGACGTGTCGCAAACAAAGGGTGACATACAAAATAATCAGTCTTCTTCAGAATAGATAAACACAAGTAATGCATCTGACCCTAGCGATCGCTACTAACAAAGTCTGTCGATCGAACTGCGGTGACTGATGATCTCTAACTGTGCTACGTAGAGATTGCTAATGAAGAGGCTACGATGCGTCGGCTAATGAAGTGGCTAATGTTGAAGCTGCTATCGCAGTGGGCTGCCACCAATCGGGCGCGGCGCCTATGTCCTCTTCATTTAGGGCTCACTACTGTTGCGTTGTCTTTCTGGACAGAGGCGGTCGGTCTGCGTGCGATTGGCTGACCTCTTCTCACAGCTTTCTCTTATCTGTCGTTCCCGACTGGCGTGCCGGGGTAACTTGTAGAAAACCATCCCTTCGTCTCCAGCTCTCGTTCAAAATCGAATTAATGTCATCAGCACCCATTATGCTTGAACAAAGCACAAAAACTGCACACAAGAGCACTATTTTAAGACACAAGATATAGCCTCTGGCCCAGAACATTAGCTGCTGGCTAAAAGAAAGAATGACTACAACTTTTTTCAAGGGCAATTTAGGACACTGCTATAGGAAACAGCCTATGCAGAAAAACAGAGAAAAAATAAGCACTATGGACAAAAGTTTTGACGCCCTCAGGAGACATCTCGCGAATGCCGTGTGTCACCAACTCTAGCCTCAGTTCATATAAGAAGGCTCTGGAGCCTGTTACTCGATCCTGTCGTGAGCCACGCGTTGTGTTATCTGATGGACGCCAGGGCGGCGTCGCAGACGCTCCTTTCTCGTGTGGCGCCTTTCCTCCGGTAAGATGTCGAGCGGGAAGAGAGAGGTGGAGACCACTTCTTACTTTACTATCGATGATAATGGCCTTCGTGTGCATGTTTTATAGCCATATTGCCAAAAACGTATCTCAGCGACAGAATGAGTCATAATCATGATGCTCCGACCGACTCGCTGTAAATGAGATCTTTAAAGGAAAAATACTACTAAGGTGTGTAGCAACATCTTCATCTGCTTCTTCATCTACACACATATTCCGCAAGCGACCGTATGGTGCAGGGTGGAGGGTACCTTGTACCACTACTAGTCACTTCCTTTTCTGTTCCACTCTTCCACTCGCAAATCGTGAGAGGGAGAAACGACTCCTACGCGCTTCCGTACGATCCGTAATTTCTCTTATCTTTTCTTCGCGGTACTAACTAGATATATACTTTGGCGGTAGTAGAATCGTTCTGCAGTCAGCTGCATATGCATGATGTCCAGATTTTCTCAATAGCGTTTCGCAGAACAGACGAACATCAGCTGGAAACCGCCATGCGACGGCTGAGAATAGGGTCTCGAATCAACAACTCGAAGACGAAAAGATGACTGTAGATTGTCCAAATGACAACAGACCCAACATCACAAGAATCTCTGGCTACAAAGTCGTTAGTCGCTTCGAGTATTAAGATCTAAATGTTCAAATGTGTGTGAAATCTTATGGGACTTAACTGCTAAGGTCATCAGTCCCTAAGCTTACACACTTTTTTTTTTTTGTCAGCAGTCTACTGACTGGCTTGATGCGGCCCGCGACGAATTCCTTTCCTGTGCTAACCTCTTCATCTCAGAGTAGCACTTGCAACCTACGTCCTCAATTATTTGCTTGACGTATTCCAATCTCTGTCTTCCTTTACAGTTTTTGCCCTCTACAGCTCCCTCTAGTACCATGGAAGTCATTCCCTCATGTCTTAGCAGATGTCCCATCATCCTGTCCCTTCTCCTTATCAGTGTTTTCCACACATTCCTTTCCTCTCCGATTCTGCATAGAACCTCCTCATTCCATACCTTATCAGTCCACCTAATTTTCAACATTCGTCTATAGCACCACATCTCACATGCTTCGATTCTCTTCTGTTCCGGTTTTCCCACAGTCCATGTTTCACTACCATACAATGCTGTACTCCAGACGTACATCCTCAGAAATTTCTTCCTCAAATTAAGGCCGGTATTTGATATTAGTAGACTTCTCTTGGCCAGAAATGCCTTTTTTGCCATAGCGAGTCTGCTTTTGATGTCCTCCTTGCTCCGTCCGTCATTGGTTCTTTTACTGCCTAGGTAGCAGAATTCCTTAACTTCATTGACCTTGTGACCATCAATCCTGATATTAAGTTTCTCGCTGTTCTCATTTCTACTACTTCTCATTACCTTCGTCTTTCTCCGATTTACTCTCAAACGATTCTGTGTACTCATTAGACTGTTCATTCCGTTCAGCAGATCATTTAATTCTTCTTCACTTTCACTCAGGATAGCAATGTCATCAGCGAATCGTATCATTGATATCCTTTCACCTTGTATTTTAATTCCACTTCTGAACATTTCTTTTGTTTCCATCATTGCTTCCTCGATGTACACATTGAAGAGTAGGGGCGAAAGGCTACAGCCTTGTCTTACACCCTTCTTAATACGAGCACTTCGTTCTTGATCGTCCACTCTCATTATTCCCTCTTGGTTGTTGTACATATTGTATATGACCCATCTCTCCCTATAGCTTACCCCCATTTTTTTCAGAATCCCGAACAGCTTGCACCATTTTATATTGTCGAACGCTTTTTCCAGGTCGACAAATCCTATGAAAGTGTCTTGATTTTTCTTTAGCCTTGCTTCCATTATTAGCCGTAACGTCAGAATTGCCTCTCTCGTCCCTTTACTTTTCCTAAAGCCAAACTGATCGTCACCTAGCGCATTCTCAATTTTCTTTTCCATTCTTCTTTTTTTTTTTTTTTATATTTTGGTTTTAGGGCGCAAAACTGCTAAGGTCATTAGCGCCCGGTCCGTGACTGAGGAAAGAATAAAAACTGAAAATTGAAAACAGCAAAAATGGGAACGAAACTCAAAAAATTGGACACTAAAAGCAGAAACAAGGCTTAAAATTCCACTACAGAGAGGGGTTGATGGTCCCCGATAAAACTTCAAATGACTGGCGTCATTTCACTGTCACTAATAAACTGGAGAACGTGGTCGGCTGAGCGCGTGTCATCTGCTAAAATCGACGATAGATCAGGCGATAGCTGTAGACGGGAGCGTAACGGATTAAAATAGGGGCATTCAATTAAAAGGTGTCGTACCGTCCACAGCTGAGAGCAGTGGGGACAGAGTGGGGGAGGATCGCCGCTTAAAAGATGTCGATGGCTAAAAAGACAGTGCCCTATCCGGAGTCTAGCTAAAATTACCTCCTCCCGACGACGCGTTCGGGAGGAAGAGGTCCAAGCGCAAGGAAGGGCTTTCACTTCCCGCAATTTATTGCGGGGAAGTGTTGACCAATGCGCATGCCATAAATGAGCAACTTTGCGACATAAACCGCTCCGTATATCGGTGAAGGGAAGCGACTGAATAGCTGGCCGAGGAAGAGAAACTGCAGCCTTGGCTGCTATATCAGCCGCCTCATTCCCACAGATACCAGCGTGTCCCGGGAGCCAGAGGAACGCCACCGAGACGCCCCCCAGGTAGAGCAAGCGCAGACAGTCCTGAATCCGGTGGACCAGAGGGTGCACAGGGTAAAGAGCTTGGAGACTGAGGAGAGCGCTGAGAGAATCTGAGCAGATTACGTACTGTATCCGCTGATGGCGGCGGATGTAGTGGACAGCCTGGAGAACAGCGAAAAGCTCCGCAGTATAAACCGAACACTGGTCGGGAAGCCGAAAGTGATTTGGGGCGTCGCCAACAATATAGGCACTCCCTACACCCAACGATGTTTTCGAGCCGTCGGTGTAAATAAATGTGGCGTCCGTCATTTGTGCACATAGAGCAGCAAATGCCCGACGATAAACAAGTGAAGGTGTACCGTCCTTGGGAAATTGACAAAGATCACGGAGCAGACAGATCCGGGGACGCAGCCAAGGCGGTGCTGTACCCCAAGTTGTCAAGAAGGTTTTAGGAAAGCGGAAGGAAAGAGAATGGAGCAGTTGACGGAAGCGGACTCCCGGGGGTAGTAGGGAGGAGGAGCGGCCTGCATATCCTACATCAAAGGAGGCGTCGAAAAAAGGGTCATGGGCTGGATTAGCAGGCATGGAAGACAGATGGCTAGCATAACGGCTCAGAAGGACCGCTCGCCGATTGGACAGCGGAGGTTCAGCAGTCTCGGCATAAAGGCTTTCCACAGGGCTAGTGTAAAAAGCTCCAGACGCTAAACGCAATCCACGGTGGTGGATAGAGTCGAGACGCCGAAGAATAGACGGCCGAGCAGAGGAGTAGACTATGCTTCCATAGTCCAATTTCGAGCGCACTAAGGCGCGATAGAGGCGGAGAAGGACCACTCGGTCCGCTCCCCAGGAGGTACCATTCAGGACACGGAGGGTGTTGAGCGTTCGCAGACAGCGCGCCGAAAGATAGGAAACGTGGGAGGACCAGCACAGTTTTCTGTCAAACATAAGACCCAAGAATTTAGTGACGTCTGAAAACGGAAGGTTGACAGGACCTAGATGTAAGGAAGGCGGAAGAAACTCCTTACGTCGCCAAAAATTAATACAAACGGTCTTACTGGGAGAAAAACGGAAGCCGGTTTCGAGGCTCCAAGAGTGGAGGCGATCGAGACATCCTTGAAGACGTCGTTCAACAAGGCTGGTCCGTTGAGAGCTGTAGTAGATCGCAAAATCGTCCACAAAGAGGGAGCCCGAGACGTCAGGAAGGAGACAATCCATAATTGGATTTATAGCGATGGCAAACAGTACAACACTCAGCACGGAGCCCTGGGGTACCCCGTTTTCTTGAGAGAAAGTACGGGAGAGAGTAGTGTTCACCCGCACCCGAAATGTTCGCTCTGCCATAAATTCGCGAAGAAAAAGGGGCAGCCGGCCTCGAAAGCCCCAAGAGAACAGTGTGCGGAGGATGCCTGTCCTCCAACAGGTATCGTATGCTCTCTCCAGATCAAAAAATATTGCTACCGTTTGGCGTTTCCGGAGAAAATTGTTCGTGATATAAGTGGAGAGAGCAACAAGATGGTCAACTGCAGAGCGATGCTTTCGGAATCCGCATTGGGCAGGTGTTAAAAGACTGCGTGATTCCAGCCACCAAGCTAAACGGTAATTCACCATACGCTCCAAAATCTTACAGACACTACTCGTGAGAGAAATGGGGCGATAGCTAGAGGGGAGATGTTTGTCCTTTCCAGGTTTCGGAATGGGAACGACGATAGCTTCCCGCCATCGTCTGGGAAAGGTACTGTCGGTCCAAATTCGATTATAAAGGCGAAGGAGGTAACGCAGACTATGGGTTGATAAATGCAGCAACAATTGGACATGGATACCATCCGATCCAGGGGCGGAGGAGCGAGAAGAAGAGAGGGCATGTTGGAGTTCCCGCATGGAGAAAACAGTATTGTAGCTTTCGCGATTTTGAGAGGAGAAAGCAAGAGGTCGCACTTCCGCTGCACGTTTCTTCGGGAGAAACGCTGGCGGGTAATTTGAAGAGCTCGAAATCTCAGCAAAGTGCTGACCCAATGAGTTAGAAATTGCGACAGGGTCCACTAAGGTATCATGCGCGACAGTGAGCCCAGAGACCGGGGAGAAACTAGGCGCGCCTGAGAACCGTCGAAGCCGACTCCAAACTTCCGAGGAGGGAGTGAAGGTGTTAAATGAGCTAATAAAGAATTGCCAGCCTGCCTTCTTGCTATCGCGGATGACGCGACGGCATCGCGCACGGAGTTGCTTATAGCGGATACAGTTTGCCAAAGTAGGATGGTGACGGAAAATGCGAAGAGCACGTCGCCGCTCACGGATTGCGTCACGGCATGCCTCGTTCCACCAAGGAACTGGGGGGCGCCGGGGCAATTCGGAGGTGCGTGGTATTGAACGTTCCGCAGCGGTAAGAATAACGTCGGTAATATGTGTGACCTCATCGTCGACGCTGGGAAAGCGACGGTCATCGAATGTCGCTAGAGACGAAAAAAGTGTCCAATCGGCTTGGGCAAACTTCCAGCGTCGCGGGCGCATATATGGCAGTTGAGGCTGCAGCCTAAGGACACATGGAAAGTGGTCACTCGAGTGTGTATCATCAAGGGCGAACCATTCGAAGCGCCGAGCTAGCGGAACAGTACCGATCGCAAGGTCCAAATGAGAGAAATTTGTCGTGGAGGCAGACAAAAACGTGGGGACCCCAGTGTTGAGGCAAACTAGATCCGCTTGGTGGAAGACGTCTAGCAATAGGGAGCCACGTGGACAAGGATGTGGAGATCCCCAAAGCGGGTGGTGGGCATTGAAGTCCCCAACCAGCAAATAGGGGGGTGGAAGCTGACCAAGAAGATGAAGGAGATCAGCTCGTGCCATTGGTGTGGACGATGGAATGTATACAGTACAAAGAGAGAACGTGTATCCAGAAAGGGAAAGACGGACGGCGACAGCTTGGAAGGAACTGTCTAAGGGGATTGGATGATAATGGAGAGTATCATGGAGAAGAATCATGAGTCCTCCATGTGCTGGAGTGCCTTCCACAGAGGGGAGGTCATATCGGACGGACTGAAAATGAGGGAGAACAAAGCGGTCATTAGGACGCAGCTTTGTTTCCTGAAGACAGAAGATGACCGGCGAGTAGGATCGTAAGAGGATCGACAATTCATCCCGATTGGCTCGAATGCCGCGGATATTCCAGTGGATAATGGACATAGGGTGAACAGAAAATGGAGGAATGTGACCAAGGGTGCTGTCAACTCAACGACTGCTCAGAGCTTGCGACCGACAGCATGGAATGGCATTCAGCCGAAAGCAGAAGATCCTGATCCATAGGCTGGTCAGGAGCAGCTCCTGCCACCAGCGATCGGCCGGTTGACCGGCCACCAGCAGTGCGCCTCGGCGACACAGAAGACGGCCGAGGGCGATTTCCGCCAGGTGGCGCTGTGGATGGGACACGCCTTGGCGGAGAAGGAGAGGAACTGGGTTTCTTTGTAGCATTCTTGGAAGTATGAGGTTTAGAGGAAGGAGGAACCGATGGTGGTGAAGTTGCCGTACGTAAAAACTCTTCACGAGTATGCTCTTTCTTCGAAGACTTGGTGTCGGACTTTTGGGCTCGAGATTTAGTAGAACCCGACGAAGAGTGAGCCATAGAGTGGGCAGGCGAAAGTGATGAAGTTGAACGGGCGATCTTTGCGCTGGCCGATCTGACGACCGTGGCACTAAAGGTGAGGTCGCAAGTTTGCGTGGTCGCCTCCTTTGTTGGCCGAGGAGTAGCAAGGACAGTGCTGTATTTGCCTGTCTGAGGCACGGTGGGCTGTCGACTGGCGAATAATTTTCGAGCAGCAAAGGTCGACACCTTTTCCTTCACTCTTATTTCCTGGATGAGCTTTTCGTCCTTAAAAACTTGGCAATCTCTAGAGGATGCAGCGTGGTCACCCATACAGTTGATACAGCGAGGGGATGGAGGTGGACAAGCACCCTCATGGGCATCCCTGCCACACGTAACACATTTGGCCGGATTAGAACAGGACTGGCTGGTGTGATTGAAGCGCTGGCACCGATAGCAACGCGTAGGGTTTGGGACGTAAGGACGAACGGAAATTATCTCATAGCCGGCTTTGATTTTCGATGGGAGTTGCACTTTGTCAAATGTCAAAAACACAGTGCGGGTTGGAATGATGTTCGTGTCAACCCTTTTCATAACCCTATGAACATCCGTTACGCCCTGGTCTGACAGGTAGTGCTGAATTTCTTCGTCAGACAGTCCATCGAGGGAGTGTGTATTCCTCCACGCGAGGAATTTAAGGTACGGTGCGGTTCCACCCGGACAGGGAAAGTGTGTAGTAGTGAGGTACGCAGCAATTTTTGTGCCTGGAGGGCACTGTGTGTTTCTAGCAACAGGGTGCCATTCCGTAATCTGGAACAAGACTTTACAGGACCTGCAATTGCGTCGACACCTTTCTGAATAATGAAAGGGTTGACCGTGGAGAAGTCGTGACCTTCATCAGACCGAGAAACAACAAGGAACTGTGGCAACGATGTAAGAACTGACTGTGGTTGAGACTCAGTGAACTTACGTTTGTGAGCAGACATAGTGGAAGGTGAGGAAACCATTGCGGAAGAATCCCCCATGATTACCGGCGTCTCCGATGGCGCGCTCCTCCCTCGTGGGGGCCCTCTCTGAGGGCACTCCCGCCTTAGGTGATTGTTCACACCTCAGGTCACACCTCCCGACAAACGGACGGAGGGACCAATCGGCACTTTCGGAAGGTATCAGCTCGGGTAATCACCCCTCCCTGGGCCTGGCCGTTACCAGGGGGTACGTACGTGTCCTACCTGTCTACCCGGGGCGGGGAATTACGCGTTACCCCGTCACCGGCTACGCATGGAAGTGCGTGGGTCGGCCTTCAGACACGCACAGGGAGGAAGAAAGAGAAAGGGAAAGGAAAGAAGAGGTCTCAAACGCCGCAGCGGAGAAAAGGGTAGAGAGAAGAGGTAAGGAAAAGAGAAGGACAAAGGAAGGATGAAGACTTACAAGTAAGGAAGGCGAAGAATGTGGTACATTTACAAGCGTCCGTCTCCGGACGTAGGCACAAACCATTCCCCCAGAGGGGGAGAAAAGGAAGGAAAGAGCCAGAGGTGGGGGGGGGGCGAAGATGGGGGATGGGGAAGGATGCGGAAAGGGAAGGTATGCAGCCCGGAAAGGAAGGAGGGCCACATTAGCTCGGGGTCCCGTGCTCGCTACGCACGTGTCCACAAAAGAGTTGTGGACCCCCTGGGGGGTTCCATTCTTCTGTATATTATTCTTGTAAGCAGCTTCGATGCATGAGCTGTTAAGCTGATTGTGCGATAATTCTCGCACTTGTCAGCTCTTGCCGTCTTCGGAATTGTGTGGATGATGCTTTTCCGAAAGTCAGATGGTATGTCGCCAGACTCATATATTCTACACACCAACGTGAATAGTCGTTTTGTTGCCACTTACCCCAATGATTTTAGAAATTCTGATGGAATGTTATCTATCCCTTCTGCCTTATTTGACCGTAAGTCCTCCAAAGCTCTTTTAAATTCCGATTCTAATACTGGATCCCCTATCTCTTCTAAATCGACTCCTGTTTCTTGTTCTATCACATCAGACAAATCTTCACCCTCATAGAGGCTTTCAATGTATTCTTTCCACCTATCTGCTCTCTCCTCTGCATTTAACAGTGGAATTCCCGTTGCACTCTTAATGTTACCACTGTTGCTTTTAATGTCACCAAAGGTTGTTTTGACTTTCCTGTATGCTGAGTCTGTCCTTCCGACAATCATATCTTTTTCGATGTCTTCACATTTTTCCTGCAGCCATTTCGTCTTAGCTTCCCTGCACTTCCTATTTATTTCATTCCTCAGCGACTTGTATTTCTGTATTCCTGATTTTCCCGGAACATGTTTGTACTCCCTCCTTTCATCAATCAACTAAAGTATTACTTCTGTTACCCATGGTTTCTTCGCCGCTACCTTCTTTGTACCTATGTTTTCCATCCCAACTTCTGTGATGGCCCTTTTTAGAGATGTCCATTCCTCTTCAACTGTACTGCCTACTGCGCTATTCCTTATTGCTGTATCTATAGCATTAGAGAACTTCAAACGTATCTCGTCATTCCTTAGTACTTCCGTATCCCACTTCTTTGCGTATTGATTCTACCTGACTAATGTCTTGAACTTCAGTCTACTCTTCATCACTACTATATTGTGATCTGAGTCTATATCTGCTCCTGGGTACAACTTACAATCCAGTATCTGATTTCGGAATCTCTGTCTGACCATGATGTAATCTAATTGAAATCTTCCCGTATCTCCCGGCCTTTTCCAAGTATACCTCCTCCTCTTGTGATTCTTGAACAGGGTATTCGCTATTACTAGCTCAAACTTGTTACAGAACCCAATTAGTCTTTCTCCTCTTTCATTCCTTGTCCCAAGCCCATATTCTCCTGTAACCTTTTCTTCTACTCCTTCCCCTACAACTGCATTCCAGTTGCCCATGACTATTAGATTTTCGTCCCCCTTTACATACTGCATTACCCTTTCAATATCCTCATACACTTTCTCTATCTGTTCATCTTCAGCTTGCGACGTCGGCATGTATACCTGAACTATCGTTGTCGGTGTTGGTCTGCTGTCGATTCTGATTAAAACAACCCGGTCACTGAACTGTTCACAGTAACACACCCTCTGCCCTACCTTCCTACTCATAACGAATCCTACACCTGTTATACCATTTTCTGCTGCTGTTGATATTACCCGATACTCATCTGACCAGAAATCCTTGTCTTCCTTCCACTTCACTTCACTGATCCCTCCTACTATATCTAGATTGAGCCTTTGCATTTCCCTTTTCAGATTTTCTAGTTTCCCTATCACGTTCAAGCTTCTGACATTCCACGCCCCGACTCGTAGAACGTTATCCTTTCGTTGATTATTCAATCTTTTTCTCATGGTAACCTCCCCCTTGGCAGTCCCCTCCCGGAGATCCGAATGGGGGACTATTCTGGAATCTTTTGCCAATGGAGAGATCATCATGACACTTCTTCAATTACAGGCCACATGTCCTGTGGATACACGTTACGTGTCTTTAATGCAGTGGTTTCCATTGCCTTCTGCATCCTCATGTCGTTGATCATTGCTGATTCTTCCGCCTTTAGGGGCAATTTCCCACCCCTAGGACAAGAGAGTGCTCTGAACCTCTATCCGCTCCTCCGCCCTCTTTGACAAGGCCGTTGGCAGAATGAGGCTGACTTCTTATGCCGGAAGTCTTCGGCCGCCAATGCCGATTATTTATCAAAATTTAAGCAGTGGCGGGGATCGAACCCGGGACCGAAGACGTTTTGATTATGAATCACAGACACTACCCCCCCTCCTTTTTTTTTTTTTTTTCATGGGTACAATCTTGCTTACACACTACTTAACCTAAATTATCCTAAGGACAAACACACACACACACACACACACACACACACACACACACACATGCCCGAGGGAGGACTCGAACCTCCGCCGGGACTGCGTCAACTAGAGCTGAGCAGCCGGCCGCCCGGGAGAGTGTCCCGGGGTCCCGCGCTTAGATCTGTTGTCACTGATATTAGAATTTGCGAGCCCCGGAACCATAGGCGCATTTCGATTGCGAAAAATTATTCAGCAAACCTGCTCGCATCTGGCAGGAAACCTCTATCACTGCCAAAATAAAGCTCACGCTCGTCCAAACGCTAATCTCCCCTATCGTAAACTATGAAGCGGAAACTGAATGATGACGACGGCGGATGTCTGAGGGCTCTGGAAATGTGGTGCCACATAACATTATTTCGAATACCGTGGACAGCACATCAAACTAATGAATGCATCCGGAGGCAGCTCCTCTTCAGAACAAGACAGTCGTCTCTTGTCAATCAAAATCAGTTGAATCATTTTGATCATATTGGCAGAAGGCAAGATACAATGGAAAGAACAGTCATAGAGGGAAAAGTAGACGGACGAAGACCCATAGCCGGTTCTAGGCGCTTCAGTCCGGAACCGCGCTGCTGCTATTTTTTTTTTTTTTAAATCTCATTTTGTTCGCTTTTGTTCGTTGCATCTGCTCGGGGCGGACGTCTTAAGACATCCATTTATGTTCGTTGTTGATCGATTGACTCAGTTTTTTTTATTACAGAGGGCACGTAACCCTCTGACCGAACACGCTGAGCTACCGTGCCGGCGCTACGGTCGCAGGTCCGAATCCTGCCTCGGGCATGGATGTCTGTGATGTCCTTAGGTTAGTTAGGTGTAAGTAGTTTTAAGTCGAGGGGACTGATGACATCAGATGTTAAGCCCCATAGTGCTTAGAGCCATTTGAACCATTTTTGAAGACCTAGAGGAAGCGCATCATTGCCGCGGATAGACCAGTATTAGTGCCTAGCCAGGATGGACTTGCAGCAGGCAAGTCATCACATCCAAGACAGAACTTCGTGGAGGCAGGTCGTCAAGGGGCTTAGCGTGTGAAACCACTACACATCTGCGTAGGGTTAGACCAAAAAGAGAGAGCGTCGCCTTCCGTCCAGGGATTCACACATGAGTTCACGAAGCATCGCCGTAATACCCTCGTGTTGCTCGAACCTACCGGTAACAAATCTAGCATCACGCCTACGAATAGCTTCGATGTCTTCCTTTAATCCGACCGGGTGTGGATCCCACAGGGGTCCTAGATAGATCTCACAAGTGTTCTGTATGTGACCTCCTTTGCAGATGGGCTAGACTTTCCTATAACTCTCAAGATAAACCGAAGTCGACCCTTCATCTTCCCTAGTACAGTCCTTAAGTGCTCGTTTCATTACATATCACTTTGCAACGTTACACCTAGATATTTAATGAACATGACTGAGTCAGTCAACACACTACTAATGCTGTATTTGAACGTTACGTAATTGTTTTTCCTACTTGTGGTGTCACCTCCAGACACCACACTTGCTAGGTGGTAGCCTTTAAATCGGCCGCGGTCCGTTAGTATACGTCGGACTCGCGTGTCGCCACTATCAGTGATTGCAGACCGAGCGCCGCCACACGGCAGGTCTAGTCTAGAGAGACTCACTAGCACTCGCCCCAGTTGTACAGCCGACTTTGCTAGCAATGGTTCACTGACTACATACGCTCTTATTTGCAGAGACGACAGTTTAGCATAGCCTTCAGCTACGTCATTTGCTACGACCTAGCAAGGCGCCATATTCAGTTACTATATGTCTTCTGAACAGATAATATTGTGAATCATGTACCGTCAGGAGCGACGTTCATCATTAATGGATTAAAGTTAAGTATCAAACTAATTACGTCCGCTTTCTGAATTCTAATTCCTTGTCATGTTCCAGACCTCACGTCAGTATAGTCCTTCCCTCCTCACGCCAGCCTCCGTGAGCTAAGACGCGTGCATTTCGGCCTCCTCTCGTAACACGGTGTTGGCTCTTCAGCCAACACAACACTACTCATCTGCATTCTTACATTTTTCTACATTTAGAGTGAGCTGCCATGCATCACACAAACTAGAAATTTTTTCTACGTTATCTTGTATCCTCCTACAGTCACTCAACGACGACACCTTCCCATTCACCCCAGCGTCGTCAGCATAAAGCCGCAGATGGCTGCTCACTCTGTCCATCAGATCATTTATGCACATAGAGAAAAGGAGCAGTCCTATGCAGTTCCCTATGGCACTCCTGACGTTACTCTTTTCTCTGATGAACCCTCGCCGTCGAAGACAACATGCTGACAATTTATATAAAAGAAGCAAAACGGCTACTGTCGATCGGCGATCTACGATGGATGGATCACAATAAGTGGGCTACACGAATTTGGAAATGAACTCCTCAGGGGAGAAGGAAAGCGTCTGTGAGCCAATGGCAGCGAGAGGCCTTCGTAAAGGAGACTGGCTGAAGAGAAGGTGTAAAACGAGGAGTAAGAAGCTGTGATATCAGTAAATAACACTTGCGATATGATGATGATGATGATGGTGATAAGACATCTTGATCAATAACTAAAAACCGTCGCCTCGATTTAAAGTGTAACGAACACAAAAACTATTTACAGGAAAGCCAAACGGCAAACTGCAATTCAGTGCAGGAATCCCTATAAAATGTAGTTCGCCTACAAAAAAGGTAGCTTACGTACGTACAAAACCTTCGTTCGACTTTACTAGATAGGATCAATAAAAGAGGCAGAGTAGATACCAAAGAAATGGTTCAAATGGCTCTGAGCACTATGGGACTTAACATTTGAGGTCATCATTCCCCTAGAACTTAGAACTACTTGAACCTAACTAAACTAAGGACATCACACACATCCATACCCGAGGCAGGATTCGAACCTGCGACGGTAGCAGTCGCGCGGTTCCGGACCGAAGCGCCTAGAATCGCTCGGCCACCGCTGCTGGCGATACCACAGAAGAGCAATGTATTTCGTTGTGGGTTGTTTAATAAGCACAAAAGAACTTCATCAAGCAGGAAGACTGGCTTGAATCCCAACATGTGAGGTGCCTCTTATGGGCTCAGTCGCGATTTCAGAAATGGATAACGCCTCATATAGTTGTTAAGTTGCACGGGCAGTACGACTGCAAACACCATCTCCCTCTCTGCCAGGAGATTGACTCCCACGCAACTGTCCTCCATTCACCCTCGAGAGATGCCGAACTGATCAGACGACGCACTTTGGAGCGCGCAATGACATCAGGGCTTACAGACAAGGCCAATAGCGCTACAGTCGGCATAGCCGACGTTCCAGAGACAACATCGCTCCCGCAGCCCTAAGCAGCGGTCCGAAGCATGTCGACCGCAACCAAGGCAGCTTCTAGCGACCTGTGGCCAATTCTCCCTGTATCCCTACACAACAAGTGCAGTTCTCAGGAATAAATCTAATTAAATACTTGAAAGAATTAAAATTATGTAAACCTACCTGTGTAAAGTTGATGCATTAAGTTGTTCTGAAAGCGGTGCCGACATTCAAGACAGTAAAAGCGGGTTAAAAGCTGTGAACTATCTGGGGAAGTTAACCTTGCATTACTGAGCAACTGTTTCACCAGGTATCCAGTCTAGCTTACCAAATTCCCAACCAGACTAACATTAATTATATATATATATATATATATATATATATATATATATATATATATAAAGAGAATTTAAATAAAAAGAAATAAATCTGTTTATATTTGGACATTTATTTTAACATTGATCATTGTTCCGTTAAAATTTTAGAATATTAAACTTGATTCATAACTAAACTGGTGCCTTATTTCGGATTGTGAAAATGTGAGTTTGTAATCTTAGGGAACACATCAAATATGGAGCCAAGATTGGGAGACTGCATACAACACTGCATTCATAAAATAACACACGAAGAACGTTGAAACATATGCAAGAGGAAATTAACCACAACCAACCGATTCAATTTTCACCCAAAGAAGTTACGTTCGTAGCGCAATCCTGTCCGTCATGAAATTACCACACACTGGTATACTAAATTCATACTAACTCTCTGTGAAATCTTCCCAAAAAGAATAGCTGAGGGCTACTTTGATGATTACACCACATGTTTCACGTGGTCAACTTGGTTTACACAAAGAGTGTAACTCCACAATAATTTTGATAATTAAAATAAATTACATCGAAACGCAATTTACAAAAGAAAAACCTCGAACTGGTTACTATCGTCTTACTTTTAACCTGATGGGACAAGCAATTGTAAAAGCACGTGGGACTGGTCTCACAAAGTACACCCCACGTGGGTTGAACATAAAGAAAAGTTGCTATATTGAAAAATATTGTCAAGATGAGACGTTATAATCTCACACACATTCGCATTTAAGATTGATGATCTTAGTTAGAGTTACGTATCATCAACACGTGGTTCCACTTTACTCACAAAGTAGTGACAAAGTAACTACTGGAAGATATTCTGAACTTCACACTCGAATTACACTGCGTTGCAATTTAAGATAACATTAGATATTTTAGATCTAAACCTGAAATAAAGGTGATTAAATTTTCAGTTATGCTGAACTTAAGAAATCCATTGTCCTACGGGCTTAGCAGAGGCGCGCTTAGACGGAGATCTTACCACTTCAGACGCTCGCTGCAGACAGACTGCCGTGGGCCCCTCCTGAGGGTGCTTCTCAGATACAAAACGGAAGTGACCAGAGAGGCAGCTTCCCATACCAACATAACAAGGGACGGACAGGACCAGTATAGAAACCTCTTTGCTTTTAGAAAGCGTAACTACCCGTTCCGACGTTGGTCCTACTGTTCTCTAGCAGACAGGCTTGTCTGCTACCATCAAGCATGCAACTAGAAATACATTTGCTCATTCATCCTTTCACACAGAAGGGAAGGGGGTGACAGTATCTTATCATATACAGTATATAAAAGAAAGCGGATGTAGGTTTTGTATGAGACTGAGTGACACGAATTACATATAAACTGTGTTTTAAAGTGTAGTAGTGTGACAGATCGTTCTTGTTTATGTGTAAAAGTAACGCGTTCCACTGCTCAGTCTCCTCCCAGATAGAGTCAGAAACACCACGGTAAATTTAGAAGTGGAATTTATGCCCTAAATGACAACAGATTTAAGAAATTAACATGAAAGGAGTACAACAGAGAGCTTTCACTTGTGCATAAAAAAAAAGAAAGAAAGAAAGAAAGAAAACTGGGACAATAGCTGGCTGAGTAAATGGATCACGCGACACTAACGCTCGTAAATTCCGCGAACAACTGAAACAAATCACGAATCGACATAGACAGACGTATTACTACTTTTCAATTTCACCTAGAAACATGCAATAAAGCTACTAAACGGAACACTCTGTATAAAGTGCTTCCGATGCTACTAGCTACAGCTCACTGGTCTACAACTGTGCTCTCATGTTGGAAAGATAGGTTCATACACCGTCAGCTATTTGTGTCAACGAAAAATTATGAAGTAGATCTTGATTAAATTGTATCTTTCGTAACATCCGCAAAATCGACCAGAGTGATAGTAACTGGCGATTCACAGGAAGCGCATGGAGAATGTACTATTATTATTTTGCACTCACGATGTTGTCTTCCACTCTACCGTCTAACTGACCAAGGACTGAATCAGCTGCACAAATCATGGTGGCACAGGGTGAGACATTGGACACGTATTAGAGATGACGACTGCTCAAATCATCATCCGGCGATCTACATTTAGCGTTTCCCCCATTTCCTTGAATCGCTAAGGCGGATGTTGCGATCGTTTCTTTGAAATGACACGGCCGATTTGCTTCCCCATCTTTCCCCGTCGGAGTTTGTACACCGCCTATAGTTATATGATGTAGAACGGACATTAAACCACGACCTTCTTTTATTTTCGAATGAAATTTGATCATGCAACAGGCAGTACTCCGGTATAAATTGACCCGTATCATTCCTTACAAGCTCCTATCACCTACGTGTCTACTATTTTTGTATATCATTGCATAAGTAACTAACAGTCTTCCACAAATGGGTTTGGAACCTGCTACCTGAAAGTTGAGTTTCACTGAAAAAGTGTGCGTTTATCATTCCATCTACGGACGAGTATGCTTTATACTCTTCTATTTTTTGTTAATTGGCAACGGTCGATAGGTGTAACAATAATTTCTGGAGTTCCCAAAGGGAATTTTATAGGGCTGTTACTGTGTATGTATATGTAAAGGGTGTATCTGAATCAGCAGTGACAACAAATACTGACGAAAGTAAAAGATGACAGAAGCAACGGTGTTCCAGTAAACAAGGGTTCGGAAAAGAGCGGTTTGTGATATAACTGCGAATGTGTGGTTACGAGTTGCCACTGACTTCAGTATGAAATATTGTCTCAGTGAGAGCAAATGTACTTCTTACGCAAACTTTTAAGTCCCCATTTAATTCAAGTCAAATTTCACTCATGGGCCACCTTGATAACAAATGCGTAAGCCCCCTACTTCAGCACGTTACCTGTTAGAATATACGGTACTCTTATACTAATGATCCGAACAACCGAATGAAAACAAAAGATTCAGTCGGTCGTTGGGAAACCTTACTCATTCGGTAGCAGTTTTACGTACCGATTATATTATTCATTACCGGTTGAATTATTTACTCGTTCTTTCGAGTGAAACTATTCCATGTGAGTAACCGAATAACAAACTATTCAGTTGGTTTCGAGTCGGTTCTGTCGGCCAGGCAGAATGTGGTTTTCTGGTGTTTTCCTCATGCTCGTCTGGGAGTCTGGGTGAATTCTGGACTGGTTAACCATTTTCACCTTAAATTCACAGTACACAGACATTTACAATTCATAGTAATACTAATATTTAGATATATTTGAACACACATAAGACCAAGTTTGGAGAGAATCTTGGGTTGAAAAAAGTTGTGAAGTTTGAAATTTATTAAATGTATGTTGTTCATTTTTATTACTTAAATGGCTTAAACAATAGTGAAAGCTATTCTGATAGACCAATTCGTCTAGGAACACAAATACGCATAAAGGTTATATAAAACTTATGTATGATTAAGAAAAACCATATGACTGGATAAAAAGTGATCAAGTTTAATTCATTGCAATATACAGTATCTGAAAAGATGATTCATATTCTAAAACTGTACTAATTAAAGAATTTGAAAATAAGTTAACTAACAATAACGAATATTTTCCACAAAAAATACTTCCGATAGATGGCAGTATATGCCTCAAAAGCAAATTATTAAGTCACTAAACTATTCGAAAGAAATTCTATGCTATATACTACCTGTTCACGTTACCTCAGTACTTACCGGTGCAAACTGGTTGAAGAGAGAGTCAGAGCCTGAATATATTTAAATCAAAAAAGTAATTATACGTGTATACAAACATGGATTTAACTTGGAACATCAGTTATTGAAATTTTAAAACCAGTAAAAATCGATATTTGTTACGAGAAGTACGAAAACTTCTTATTTAAGTAAATAAATACATCAGTTTTGAAAATAATTCATTTTTATATTCGTCTCCTTGAAATCAGATACTGTGCGGCTGGTCCCGGCAGAGGTTCGAGTCCTCCCTCGAGCATGGGTGTGTGTGTGTGTGTGTGTGTGTGTGTGTGTGTTTGTCCTTATGATAATTTAGGTTAAGTAGTGTGTAAGTTTAGGGACTGATGACCTTAGCAGTTAAGGCCCATAAGATTCACACACATTTGAACATTTTTGAAATCAGATACATTATTTGCCTCTAAAAAAAAGTTGGAAAGGCTGCCACGGCTCATACATAACCGAAAAGGTTAACATGTATGTAAATGAAAACACTCCTCGGAAACTGAGTAAAAAGATTCATACAGCTGATGTAACAGTCAGAGGCTTGTCAGTTATTTGTCTCACATTAAGTGAAAGCACTCAAACCTGGAGAAAAACATTGAGACAGCTTACGTGGCTTTAGAGAGCAGTTTCATTTCGTTGTTTCATGCCACTGAATAACCTGACGGAACGGAATAACATTCGACTGGCCATTGGGTTGTTAAAACCGGTCGCTTGTCCCATCACTTAGTCATACCTGGTAAAGAAGGTGTTTCACTTGTCGTCCACGGGTTTCGATGCAGTACAGCACTCGATACTGCAGCGAGTTACCAATTCTTTCAAATACCCCCGGATCATCTCGTAAATCATGACACAACTGTAAATTAACTACTCCAGTTATTCAGCTGTATCAGTAGGCGTGCTATACATTTCAATTCTGAGATCTCCCTGTCTCTCTGCCGTGTGGCCACTTAGGCGAGCTGCGTATCGACGGTGATGAAACCATGATGAGGACAGCACAACACGCAGTCCCCACGCGGAGAAAATTCCCGACCCGGCTGAGAATCAAACCCGGGTCCCTCCGGTTGGTATCCAGCCACGCTGATCTCTCAGCAACACAGGAGACAATGCGGACACCAGCAATAAAATCCAGAGGACGATATCAGGTGATCCTGGAGGTGAAGGTACAAGTCCTGTTCGAGCTGTCCATCTTGGGGCAATTTGGTGGGTTAGATGTCTTCTTCCATCAGCAGAAAGATGTGTCTGTGCCTCATCATGCATCTAACACATTCTCCAACAATGGGCCATGGGTGAAATTTGAACCAAAATAGATACGAACTCCACAGTTTACATTTTAAATACGGCTGTACCAACCAGCACAAAATTATTTTCATACTGATAGCCACACTTCAAAGTTACCTCACAAACGGCTCATTTGCGGACCCATGTCTACCAAAAGTTTTCGCTTATCTTATGGTACACTTTCACCTGTGTTTGATTTTGCTATTAACTATGATACATCCTGTATAAATTATGGTTCAAATGGCTCTGAGCACTATGGGACTCAACTTCTGAGGTCATCAGTCCCCTAGAACTTAGAACTACTTAAACCTAACTAACCTAGAGACATCACACACATCCATGCCCGAGGCAGGATTCGAACCTGCGACCGTAGCGGTCTCGCGGTTCCAGACTGCAGCGCCTAGAACCGCACGGCGACTTCGGCCGGCGTATAAATGATATATTGCATAAAATCGGATGCTTCGTGACACTGTTCGCGAAAGTTGCTGTTATCTGTGGACGACTGCGTTGTCAGAAGACACTAGGGAAAAGCAGATAGATTGTCGAAGTTTGGTGCTGGGACTGGCAGCTGACCCTCAACGTGAAAAACTGTAGCCTTTGTAGATGCGATCTGAGATAAATTACTATGGATTACACCACCGGCGGTGAACGACTAGACACGGTAATAACTTTAAAGCATCCAGGGCTTCAAAGATTACTTAAGTGGAGCGACCACGTAAAACTATCGGCGTGATTGTCTAGTGGTAAGAAGCGTATCTGGAAATCGAGAGGACGCGGGATCAAATCCTAGTCGCACAATGGAAATTTTCAGTCTGCCTTCAATCTAACTTTCAGCTCCCAACGATGTGAGAAACGACAAGTGGTTCGGATGTCACGTTAAACAGTAAGCCCCCTTTCGTTGGTTGTATAACTGGGGTAGGCTGGGGAAATGTAAGCTGCCGAAGTGGCGTCAAATGGAAAGAGTTGCACTCAGTCTTTGAGCCACATGCAACGATTAATACTACATATAAGCTGATGTCAGGCTGAGATTAATTAGATGATTCTTAAGAAAATGTAGATCAACCAGAAAAGAAATGGCTTACAAGAAAACTCCTGAACCAATTCTTTATTGCTCTAGAGAAACATTAGAAGGTGGATTAACGAGAAATATCCATAACGAGAGAAGCAGAGATTGTAGAGGTTACCGATAGTCATTCTTGCTTCGCATCATGCGCGAATGCGAAAGAGAAGGAGAAAAGCGGCGGCATGATAGTGGTACCACAGTACCGTCCGCCACAGATCATAAGGCAGCTTCCGGAGTATAGATGTTGTTGTATGTCCTGCCCATGGAGTGTTTCATACGACGTCGTTTCTCAAGGAATAACGTCATTTTGCTTCTCACTATAAAGAAAATGTTTGTGAAACTGTAACTTTAGTATTATTCAGAACAATACTGTAGAAACAGCACCTGACAGTTTTTATGAGATACATCGGATAAATATATAGCGTTGCAAAGTGTTTTGCTCCGAACGTCTAATTCGCTGTAATTGCAACCAAGCAATTTACTGCCTCAACAGTATTCGAACGAGTTGGTGCGACGATACGACGTCGCTTCAAATCCCCGTCTGCACGTACAGATTTAGGCTTGCGATGATTTCCTGAAATCGCTCAGGCAAATGCCAGAATGGTTCTCTTGAAAAAGGCACGAACTATTTCCATTCCCTTCCATTCCTGCTCCAAACTTTTGCTGCCTCTGTCTTCGTCGTCGACTGGACCTATCTTCCTTTTTCTTCTGGAGTATTCCTACATCCAGGAAATATATTCGCAGTTGCGAATATGGACCACCTGCGGCTATATATTAGAATGACGACAATGAAAATTTGTGCCAGACCGGGAGTCGAACCCGGATTTCGCGCTTCACGTGAGAGGTCGCTTTAGCCGCTTTTTTTTTTTTTTTTGCGGGCAAGTGCTCTACCAACTTTTTTTTATAAGTGCTCTACTAATTTGTTTTTTAAGAAAACAAATAAAAACCTCTTGGGTATGAAAATAAAAGACGACGTTCTTCATAAAATAACACAATATCCTTTGAAAACGTAAAACATAAAAGGTAGCTATATTTCCGCAACGGCCGTCTTGTGTATTTTTATGTTTTTTTTTACATAAATGAGTATACAGTCTCACCATCAGCAGCATTTTTTTGTTTTTTGTTTTTTTTTGGGAGCACAAGAGAAAGAAAACAAATAGGCTGCAGATAGAGAGCTATGTGTGAAATGGATAAACATGTGTAAGGAGAAAAACAAATTTAGAAGAGGAGGAGAAAATGGAAGTGAAATAAAATAGGAATACTTTCCGCGCCATGCTCCACTTTGGCGCGCCAGCAGAACAAAATGCATTCTATCATTGACCATTGAAGGGGAACGTGGGATCGTCCAGTCTTGGCTGGCACGGTTCGTTGAGATTCCAGCTTTGTGGCGGGTTGGTGAAAATGCTCTGTAAATAGTTCGCGAAAGTGGCCCGATAGTGTCGATGCCGGCGAAGGGTGTGGTGATGTACTCGGAGTCGTGTCCAAAAGTCCGCCGGATCGACGATGTCGACCCGGAAGAGGTAGTTGACAGCCATGCCACTGATCCATGTGATGGCGTGCCACTTAGCCGATGGAAAGTAGGTCGTGTCGGGATATATCATCATTGTGGGAGAAACATGATGTGGTGGTACTCGGAGGTAGAAAGCCACAATCTTCTGTACGAGGGTCCAGACAGCTGCTGCTGGCCCACACTCAAAACGATGTAAATCTGTATCTTCGACATTGCACTTGAGGCACAGGGGTGAGTCCACCAGTGCATTGCGATGCAGTTTCTGTCTTGTAGTATACTTGCCGTTGACGAGAAGATACCACATAGAGGTGGTATCAGTGGTGTGATATGGTTGGTGGATCGTTTTCCAAACTGTAGGCCATGAAACCTGGGGGTGACGTGTTTCGACGGGGTTGCGGGGTGGAGACTTTCGGAGAAGGCGGTAGATGTCGCGGGTGGTCGTCTTCATGGTCCTGGGGAGCTCGGTGCATATGTAGCTGTACTCCAAAAAGAAACGGCCGATATGTGACATCGGAGGTGGGATGTGTGCCAAAGACGTCGGTGGTCGTCGCGAAACAGGTGCGAGCTCGGTAGTCAACATTCCAGTAAAACTAGCATTTTGGCTTTTCCATAACCGGAGCATAGTATTGGTGTAAAGTGCCGTAGTCCTGGCTCTCACATTAACCAGATCGAGGCCACCATCCCGCTTCGGTAAGGTGAGAGCTTCATACTGGCCTTTGAAGATGTGTCCAGAACAAATGAAATAGCCGAATGCCGCCTGTAACCTGGCCGCCATTGTCGCAGTGATGGGCAGAATCTGCGCTATATGGGATATCCGAGCTGCCAGATGGGTATTGACGAAGGTGACTCTCTGGCACATATTCAGCGGGCGTAGTATGTGGTTTTGTATGTTCGCCCGGATGCGTTGCAGCAGCGCCCGAAAATTGATCGCCGAGGTGCGGCGAATGTCTCGCGTGTACACCAATCCGAGACAACGAAGGGTGTCCACCAGTTGAAATGGGACTACGCTGTCTGCGGGAAGGCCGCGGCCGATCTTCATGGCGCATGGTTTTGCCACGTTCATAGCGCTCCCTGCCCCTGCACTGTAACGGGTAATCCACTGCATCGCAGCTTGTACGTCAGCCGCTGAACGTACGACGAGGGCCAAGTCGTCCGCGTAAGCTCGGCAGCGGAACATATGATCCCGGAGTGGAATACCTGTCAAATGTCGCCGTAATCCGCAAATGAGTGGTTCCATCGCAATGGCATAAAGCATCGTCGACAAAGGGCAACCCTGCCGTACTGAACGTTCAATCCGTATAGGTTCTGTAAGTCTGCCGTTGACGAGAAGTCTGGACGTTGCTCCACGAAGGAGCCGCATAATCACTTGCGTGAACGTCGGGGGAATTGCCATTCGGTCCATCACTGCGTTGAGGAATGCATGATTGACGCGGTCAAACGCTTGTTTGAAGTCGATGGAGATTAAAGCGCCTGGCAGTCGCGAGTGTGTTGCCACAGCGATCACATCTCGATACTCACTGAGGGCTGTCTGTATATTACGATCGCCGCCTAAGGATGTTTGTTCGTGGGAAACAATGTCCCGTAAGACACGTTTGAGTCGCACTGCTAGAAGGCGTGTGAAAATCTTGAAGTCCGAATTGAGTAACGAGATCGGCCGATAACTGTCGAGTCGTGTTCCTCCTGCGGGTTTCGGGACTGGTACAAGTAAGCCTTCCATGAACATTGGCGGCGGGTTCGCCGCGCCGGACAAAAGTTCCCAGTACATGTCCCTCCATCGTGGCATCATCAAATCTTGGAAGGTTCTGTAAAATTCGAGAGGTAAACCATCCGGACCGGGAGATCGATTCAGAGACCCCTTGGCCACAGCGCCTTGGACGTCGTCGGTGGTCACTTCAGCAGTCAGGAGGGTTGCAGCTGCTGCGTTGAGAGTACCAAGTGTCTCCTGGGCAACCTCAGCAATGGCCTCTGCACCGGCAGGTACTTCTTGATAGAAAAGTCTATAGTGCGTTGTGAATGCATCCGCAATGGTAGCTTGCGAAGTCAGCCGTCGTCCATCAGGTAAGTCTTAAGTTGTCATTAAAGCCTGTCGACGTCGACGAACGTTTTGAACAATATGATGCATAGAAGGTTCTTCACCGTTAATCCTGTCTTGGCTGCGGGCTCGGACAATGGCTCCCTCTAGACGGCATCTGGTCAAGGATAAAATCTTTGCCTTGATGCGTTGAGCTTCTTTGAGGCGATCCGGGGATGCAGGATGATCCATGAGTTCACGTAGAGCGCTATAATAGAAATCAGTTGTATGGTGATTCCACCTGGCTTTGGCTCTGCCATAGTGTGTCAATGTGCGTCGGATGGCCGGTTTGGCGCACAGCAACCACCACTGCAGTGTGGTCTCGTAACGCATAATGCGTTGAACACAGGTGTGCCACGTGTCGGAGACCTGTTGTCGACATTCAGGGTCCCGCAGTAGCGCGACATTGAGTTTCCAAGGTCCTGCACTGCGCCATATAGATTGTCGACGTAGGTTCATGGTACAGATGTAGATGTCGTGATCCGGAAAGGCAGACGGCCAACGTTCCACGTCGAGGAGAACTGATTTCAGAGCGTCAGAGATGTATATTCTATCGAGTCGGCTGGCGGAGTGGCTCGTGATGTGTGTATACCCCGGGCGGTCGCCGTGTACCACTCGCCAAGTATCGAGGAGACGAAGACGGCGGACGAGGAAGCGAAGTTCCGGACATGTGGTGAAATGGGGGTATTGGTCTGTGCGCTCGAGAATACAGTTGAAATCTCCACCTACGATGAGATGATCGTATCGACCGAGGAATAAAGGCGTGATATCTTCTGCGTAGAACTGGGAGCGATCCCTCCGTTTGTCAGTGCCCGATGGGGCCACCCCTCGCGCTGTTGGGAGGTATGCGACATCGGAAACTGCAATTCCTTCTCGGAGGAGGATGGCTGCGCCTGTGTGTTCCATAGCTGCAGGGGCGGCGTACGTCTCATATCCATAACACCCAGTCCAAGTCGCTGTCCTCAGTTCTTGTAATAGGGCGATGTCGATGTCCGCTGCTCGTAGCGTGTCACGGAGCAGTTGAAGTTTAGCGTGGGAGCCGATATTATTAGTATTGATAGTAGCTATTCGGTACGCCTGATGGGAGATCCGTGGTGCCGATAGGTTCGTAGCTGGTGAAGATTGTTGTGGTGGATGCTGGAAGTCCATAGAAGTCGCAGGTGTCGCCGTAGAAACTTCCCCCATTTTAGTTTTGGTCTAACGGAGAAACAGATCTCATTTCCGCATCAGATGGAGGTGGGAAATCCGTGTCATCCGCCCATGAAAGGTGTCCGACAAGTTTGACATCGGCAAGAGGTGGCAGCTCTGGCCGAGTCGGCTCAATGGCGTCGGTGACAACAGGCGTGCTATGTTCCATGTCTTCTGGGCGCGGGGCTTGCGCACGATCTCTGTTGGACGGTTCACCGTCTTGTGGATGACGTGTCTCCGTGGCAGAGGAGAAAGTGTTATCGTGTTCTCCGTCGGAGTGATGTGGCATCTCTTCGTCCTGCGGAGGGGGCTCAATGGTCGAGTCTGATGTCTTACGGCGTTTTTTTCGTCGTTTGGGCGACTTCTGCTTTCGGCAATGAGTTTCGGTGTCGGAGGAAGGAAGAGATTCACGTCGTTCCGGTACAAAAGCCGCGGGTGCTATGATGCGGTCTTCATTCTCCAGAACATTCTCATTGGTATCCTTGTGATCTTCTAGCGGGGGTGTGTCCGGCTGTTGGACATGTTCACGGGCGGCATCGCCGGTGTCAAGGTGCTGGGACGTCTCCGGGTGTATCGGACCAGAGAGACGCTCATGAACGGCGCCTTGTGAAGGCTGGACGTACAGTGTCGCCGCATAGGTGACTGGAAGGGTGGTCGTGGTTCTGTCGGTGTTCGTATCGTCGGGCCTTAGTTGTGTGATGCGGCGTTGCAGGCATTCATTACGGACGTGGCCTTCTTTGCCACAACCGGAACATGTTCGAGGTTGTCCGTCGTAGATGACCACCGCACGGCAGCCGCCGATAGAAATGTACGATGGAACGTGCCGTTTGAGATCGATTCGGACTTGTCTCACACCATTAAGCACCGGATACGTCGTAAACTGTGCCCAAGTCTCGGCTACGTGGTTCTGGACTTTTCCGAACGGGCTTAGCGCCGCGATGACTTCATCTTCAGTCACCTCGAAAGGCAGTTCGAATACACGGATCGTCCGAAGGCCAAGTCCTGCATGGTCGACATCCACAGGCCCGACGTTTCCGTCGGAGTGCCGAAATTTTAGTCCATGTCGCGTCCTTTGAATGATCTCGTTGCAGGCAGCGTCGGAAGTCATCTTAACATAAACGACGCTGCTAATGATCGATAGGTGTATGCCGATGAGTTCGTCACGCGGGATCTTCACGTCTTCGCGTAGGAAGCGTTCGACGGCCAGTGCTTTGGGTCGTGCGTATTCGTTTGAGAAGGTGAACTTAAGAGTGTTCTTCCTGTAAGAGTTGGCCATTACAGCTTGTTCGACTGAGAAGCGCTGTGACGAGGAAGTAACGAAACACTCCGCGCGCGCAGCGGCGTGGACGACCGAGCGCGGTGCGCACTGCTGCCCTGCCGAACGCAGACTGCCGCTTCGGCTATCCGTGCACGAATTAAAGCCAGAAACAAACTTACGTATGTCGTCGCCCTTGAGTCACAATCTGTGCTTGTACGTTACGTACATTGCCGTACAGAAAGGATATACGAAGGCTATTCGTAAAGTAAGGAACGATAGGTCGCGAAATGGAAACCACAGTGAAAATCAAAACTTTTATTTGCAACGGTTAGCTGCACCTTCGAGCTACTTCTATACACAGTCGCCACTCAGACTAAGACATCTGTCGTAGCGTTGTACCAACTTTTCAATTCTCTCGTTATAGAAGACAACCGCCAGTGCTTTTCGACAATTTTCTATTCTGGACAGCAGCTGTTGCCTTTGTCAAAATATTGTCTTCGTAGCCAGCGGGTCATTTGAGCAGAGATGAACCTCAGAGGTAGCCAATGACGGGTTGTATTGTGGGTGATCAAATACTTCCCATCGAAAACGCTGCAGGAGCATCTTCATTTCCCCTGCAGAGTGCAGCCGAGAATTATCGTGTACAACGAACCGCATAACAGTTATGTGCATTGCGTAGCTTCAGACGAAATCTTTCGCCAGGCCCTGATACTTGGCGGGAGACGCTAATTTCTAGCCATCTTTATGTTCTTACTGTGAGCTCGGAATTGAACAGAATTGAAAAGGCCACATGATGAGATCGACGGGCGTGCTAGACACAGTGCCCAACGCATCTGTGCAAAGCTTCATCAGATTTTCACTGTATTTTTTTGCATTTCGCGACCGATCGCTCCTTACTTTCCGAATAACCCTCGTATTTAATGAGAGTCGAGGGCCTGGTATTGGCGAATACGTCTGAAGGAACATTGCATCGCACCTATTGATAACACAAGCAAAGCAATTTCGTATTCCTGTACAGTTTGACTCGTGCGGTTCCTTGATAGCTGTTATCAGCTGTATGCATGCAATTTCTACATATTACACTACTGGCCATTAAAATTGCTACACCAAAAAGAAATGCAGATGATAAACGGGTATTCATTGGACAATATATATTGCACTAGAAGTGACATGTGATTTACATTTTCACGCAATTTGGGTGCATAGGTCCTGAGAAATCAGTACCCAGAACAACTACCTCTGGCTGTAATAACGGCCTTGATACGCCTGGGCATTGAGTCAAACAGAGCTTGGATGGCGTGTACAGGTACAGCTGCCCATGCAGCTTCAACGCGGTACCACAGTTCATCATGAGTAGTGACTGGCATATTGTGACGAGCCAGTTGCTCGGCCACCATTGACCAGACGTTTTCAATTGGTGAGAGATCTGGAGAATGTGCTGACCAGGGCAGCGGTCGAACATTTTCTGTATCCAGAAAGGCCCGTACAACACCTGCAACATGCGGTCGTGCATTATCCTGCTGAAATGTAGGGATCGAAAGAAGGGTAGAGCCACGGGTCGTAACACATCTGAAATGTAACGTCCACTGTTCAAAGTGCCGTCAATGCAAACAAGAGGTGACCGAGACGTGTAACCAATGGCACCACGTACCATCACGCTGTGTGATACGCCAGTATGGCGTTCACGAATACACGCTTCCAATGTGCGTTCACCGCGATGTCGCCAAACACGGATGCGACCATCATGATGCTGGAAACAGAACCTGGATTCATCCGAAAAAATGACGTTTTGCATTCGTACACCCTGGTTCGTCGTTGAGTTCACCATCGCAGGCGCTCCTGTCTGTGATGCAGCGTCAAGGGTAACCGCAGCCATGGTCTCCGAGCTGATAGTCCATGCTGCTCTAAACGTCTTCGAACTGTTCGTGCACATGGTTGTTGTCTTGCAAACGCCCCCATCTGTTGGCTCAGGGATCGAGACGTGGCTGCACGATCCGTTATAGCCATGCGGATAAGACGCCTGTCATCTCTACTGCTAGTGATACGAGACCGTTGGGATCCAGCACGGCGTTCCGTATTAGCCTCCTGAATCCACCGGTTTTATATTCTGCTAACAGTCATTGGATCTCGACCAACGCGAGCAGCAATGTCGCGATACGATAAACAGCAATCGCGATAGGCTACAATCCGATCTTTATCAAAGTCGGAAACGTGATGGTACGCATTTCTCCTCCTTACACGAGGCATCACAACAACGTTTCACCAGGCAACGCCGGTCAACTGCTATTTGTGTATGAGAAATCGGTTGGAAACTTTTCTCATGTCAGCACGTTGTAGGTGTCGCGTCCGGCGCCAACCTTGTGTGAATGCACTGAAAAGCTAATCATTTGCATATCACAGCATCTTCTTCATGTCAGGTAAATTTCGCGTCTGTAGCACGTCATCTTTGTGGTGTAGCAATTTTAATGTCCAGTAGTGTATATTGTGTGTAGGTAGTAGCCTGCCACCAACCAGATGTGACCCGGCTACCGCACCAGTGTTCATCAAGCACCTCGGCTTCAGAGGCGAGTAACTTAAGACTCGCCTATTTTTACGTTAACTGTCACCGGTCGCAGTAGCTGATGCTCGTTGCAGCCAGAGTTTGCGTTGCCTCGAGAACAATGGGAGGAGTAAGTGTAGTCGGGACTCTGCTGAGATTCGCAGACAGCGCCATTCATCAGACGCAGCTCTCTCGGAGTCTGGCTGGCTTTCTCGGGCTGCGAGTGCGACGTGCACGCTATGCGAGAAACCGAGCTAGGCCTCCGCCTGCCTGCCTGCCTGCGCTTTCGCTGATATTCCATCGCGATTACAGCGCCGGCGCTCGAGCGCAGTGTGCGAGCAGCCACCTCCACGGCGATACGGCGAGTGCAGGCCGCTGGCAATGCTTGGCGCGAGCTCGGCCAAGGCCAAGGCGCGGGGTGTCACAGACGCAGAACGGGTCTGGAGGCGCCGTCAAAATTATTACCGTGTCGCTTTCCGCGAAGCGGCGAGTACACATGTCTGCGTGCTCGTTTTTCTTTGCGCTGGCTATAATTTCGGGCTCCGCAATCTGCACACGCCAGCCAGATATATCCCGGGCGTTGGCCGACCTGTCGCGCTCCCGTATATGCCCCCTCCCGCCGGTTGTCTAGACGGAGAGCTGCCGCCTCGATCCGTACCGCCAGCAGCTGCGTGCGAAGCAACAGCCACCGCCGTGTGTATCTAGTCGCGAAAAGCGGGGAAATGTGTTCACCATCTGCCCCTGCGAGATTTACGGCGAAAATGCCCGGTAGTCGGCTCCTGCCGGCAAAAGGAGGAAAGCAACAGACGCTTTTTATGTGTAAGAGTCCTCTTCTGCGAATCTGGAGGACTCTTTTTCGTGTATACGTCTGCAATAAAAAAAATCGCAACAAGCAGCTTTCGGACTACATTTCTTTCTCTCTTCAGCCTACTTGTTATTGCGTCCAGTATATAACACTTCTCTCCTAAATAAATAGTCAACCCACTCCCTTACACTGGTATGCAATTCTACAGCCAAGAAGAAGCGTAAATTACAGCCATTGTCGCGGTACTGTGGCGTAACTTATTGTCAACACTGGGTGTCTACAGCGTTTTTGAATTAAAAATTAACTATTATTCTTTCCACGAGATAGACATAGCACAAGTGCCAGAAGCTGCTAAAGCATAAAGTATTTATTTCACAACTAGTTTCCTTCTAACTGAACATTATCTGGTCAACGATTTACATCTCACCATAGCTACAAGGCGCATTCTATAACTTCTTAAAAATTAAAATCAGCGAAGACAGGCAATGTCCACAGCTACAGCACTAGAAGAAAATAAGGAGCTTTATTACTCTTTGCTAAAATTATCAGTGAATCAGAAAAGAATGAAATTAAAATTGAATTGATGCAATGAAATGAATACCCTTAGCTGCATACAGGCGTTGATACACGCCAACGAGGACAGCTGAAAATGTGTGCCCCGACAGGGACTCGAACCCGGTATCTCCTGTTTACATGAAAGACGCTCTATCCACCTTTTTTTTATTTTGTTCGATATAGTTCGTTGCGTTTGGTCTGGGCGGACGTCACAAGACATCCGTTCAAGTTGATTGTTGATCGTTGATTCCCTGACTCCGTTTTTTTTTATTACAGAGAGCACACAGAATACGCTGAGATACCTTGCCGGCATCCAGCTGAGCCACCGAGGACACAGAGGATAGGGCGACTACAGGGACTTAGCTCTGGGACGCCTCCCGTGAGACGCACATTCCCAACTTATTGTCCCGCACTATATTCGTAGTGTCCCTGCCCCTTACACCCATTACTCGCGGCTTTACCGATTCCCGTAAGAGTTCGGGCAATGTTTGTGCATCCGCACAGAACAGATACCATCTTCATATATATATAGTTAAGGCTCATTGGCCATTTGACCATCTTCCGTGAGGATTGTGTTGAGTCCACGCCACTTCGAGCTGATTCACTACACCGGGCAAAAGGAGGTCCGACACGATATTAGGAGAGATTGCGTGACTTTTGTCACTTCAGTCTAAACCACTCACTATTTGGTTCTCCCTCACTACCCATATAACTTGACGCACTTTGCAAGAACAGTTAAGATACCTACAAAGCAGGCATCACAGCAAAGAAATTGCTTGTAAGTTTACAAGCGCTTTTACGTACTTACCATTCCTGGCACAATATTAGGAAGAGTATCACTAACTCCTAGTCTTGCTGTGGGTGCTAGATTTCACTGGTAACATCTTTTTCAAAGTCAAAGGAAAGTTTCTTCCTACTCTGACACTGACCCCAGCAGTCAGCTGTTTGCTGAGTATGGAAAACGTTGCTACTTTCTGCAGAATTATAATTGCCATCGTGAAACTGAAATTTCTTTTCTTAATACTGGCAAGATAAGCTGACGCCTGCTAATTGCTACGCGGAATTGATCTGATAGCTGCCAAATGACGCGGAAACATCGTTGATATTTGAGGTTTTTCTCGGTCATGACCGTTCTGATTTAGTGTCAGTGACATTGTGAAGCCTGATAACATATCTTATTAGCACATTCGTATTGTTCAGTTAAGCAAACATGTTCATTAATCAATTAGTCATACTTGATTCATTCAGCCCCTTTTTTTCAGTTGCTTTCAAAGGGGCAATGACATTTATTATGAAGTATAGATATTATGAAGTATTGAGTTTGTACTCTGGAATTACAAATAGTATACACGTAACATGGGTTTGGTCGTCATTTGTAGCCAGCTGATCGCTATCTAGTTGAAAAGCTTATGCCCACGGACTTTGTGCGTATACCTGTATGTGCAAAGACATATTGTGAAAGGTCTAATGTATTTCCGCCATTGCGAGAAGAATGTACTGTACATGTATGTTACTCTTATGTCACAAGAACAGGAAAAATTAAAAAGTGCAATTTTTACGATACCTTTGTTATTGCTATTTAAATATTTGTGAACTGCAAAATACTCCGTTATATTGTCGTTACTTTCACGCTTCACGAAAATTCCTTCCCATTATATCAAATTTTCAATTTGTGGAGGAAATAAAAAGAGGGAGGAAGAAAGGGGTTACCAGTTACAGATGACTCTCCACTAAGAAGGTGTTTAACGTCAACTGGTGGACCTCACACATAAAAAAAAAATATTTCTCTAACCGAGAAATTGAACATGTATAGCCTGCCGCGGTGGCTGAGCGGTTCTAGGCGCTTCAGTCCGGAACCGCGCGACTGCTACGGTCGCAGGTTCGAATTCTGCCTTGGGCATGGATGTGTGTGATGTCCTTAGGTTAGTTAGGTTTAAGTAGTTCTAAGTTCTAGGGGACTGATGACCTCAGATGTTTAAGTCCCACAGTGCTCAGAGCCATTTGAACCATTCGAACATGTATCATGTCCAACGAAGTCAATTCCGTGTTCAGTGACCGATAAGAAAAATGAATATCGAGTGAATTCACTAGAAGGCGCAAAAACGACGCACCACGAAGAAATTACCCGCATGGACAGATATCGGTTTATGTGATGTACATGTACAGACGAACAAATTATTACAGTATCAGAAAAACTGGTTGATTATTTCAAGAGAAAAATCTTCACAAATTGAGCAAGGCAATAACTCATCCCTGGCAATTATGTAAGCAGTTATTCTGCTTGACATTGTTTGATAGATATGCTGGATGTCCTTCTGAGAGATATCTTGTCAAATTCTGTCCAATTGGCGAGTTAGACCGTCAAAATCCGGAGATGATGTCCGACCCTGCCCATAGTGCTCCTAATGTGCTCAGTTTGGGACAGATCCGACGACCTCGCTGGCGAAGGTAGGGTTTGGCAAGCACGAAGACAAGCAGTAGAGACACTCTTACTGAAATGTAAGCCCGGAATAGCTTGCCATGAAGGGCAATAAAACGGGTGGGAGCATATCGTAGACGTATCCCTGTGCTGTAACGATGCCGCCCGATGGCAACCAAAGCGGTCCTACTAAAAGAAGAAATGGTACTCCAGACCATTACTCCTGGTTGTGAGGCCGTATGGCATGCCACAGTCACGTTGGTACCTCACCGCTGCCTTCTGTCTCCAGACACTTCCTCGCTGGTCATAGGGGCTCAGTTCGAAGCTGAAATCAATTCTGCTCTAATCAATGAGATTCTAGGTCGAAGATGTGCCTTGAGACGTCCCGGACTGCGGTGGGATGCCAACCTGACTGTCGCCCGCCATACGACCCGACAGCCAAGAGTGATGGTCTGGAGTGCCATTTCTTTTCATAGCAGGGCCCCTTTGATTGTCATCCGCGGCATCCTTACAGTACGACGGTAGGTCGATGATATTCTACACCCAGTTTTGTTGCCCTTTATGACAAGCCATCCTGTTCTTACATTTCAGCAAGATAATGCCCACCCACACACGGCAAGACTATCTACTGCTTGTCTTTGTACTTGCCAAACCCTGCCTTGGCCAGCCGGCCGCTGTGGCCGAGCGATCCTAGGCGCTTCAGTCCGGAACCGCACTGGTGCTACGGTCGCAGGTTCGAATCCTGCCTCGGGCATGGATGTGTGTGATGTTCTTAGGTTGGTTAGGTTCAAAATGGTTCAATAGACTCTGAGCACTATGGGACTCAACATCTGAGGTTGATCAATCCCCTAGAACTTAGAACTATTTAATGCTAACTAACATATCACACACATCCATGCCCGAGGCAGGATTCGAACGTGCGACGTAGCGGTCGCGCGGTTCCAGACTGAAGCGCCTAGAACCGCTCGGCCACACCGGTCGGCGGTTAGTTAGGTTTAAGTAGTTCTAAGGGTACTGATGACCTCAGATGTTAAGTCCCGTAGTGCTCAGAGCCATTTGAACCATTTTGAACCTGCCTTGGCCAGCAAGGTCGTCGGATCTCTCCCCAACTGTGAACGTCTTCAGCTTTATCGGCGGGGTCCTACAACTATATCGGGATTTTGTCGATCTAACGCGCCAATTGGACAGAATCTGGCACGATATCGATCAGGAGAACATCCAGCAACTCTATCAATCAATGTCAAGCCGAATAACTGCTTGCATAAGGGCCATAGCTGAGTTATTGACTAGCTTGGTCTGTGAAGCTCTTTGTCTCGAACACGTCAACCAATTTTTCTGGTATTGTAATAATTTGTTTGTTTCTACATGTATAGCACGTCTACTGATTTCAGCCCATTCGTATAATTCCTTCAGACGGCCGAAGTGGCCGCGCAGTGCTAGGCGCTGCAGTCTGGAACCGCGAGACCGCTACGGTCGCAGGTTCGAATCCTGCCTCGGGCATGGATGTGTGTGATGTCCTTAGGTTAGTTAGGTTTAACTAGTTCTAAGTTCTAGGGGACTAATGACCTGAGAAGTTAAGTCCCATAGTGCTCAGAGCCATTTGAACCATACAATTCCTTCGTGTTGCGTTATGGTGTTTCATTTTTTAGTGTATTTGCAAGGGATTCCTAGAACCAGTTGTCAATGACGGCACATGCATGCAAAGAAATTCATCGTAGGAGATGAATGCTGGTTTTACAGCTAAGGCATTGATACAAAAATTCCAGCTATCGTAGTGGGCTATCCAAAGATTTCCAGGACAGAAAACAGCTCAGGCCGCTTTGGTGGAGCGGTTCTAGGCGCTGCAGTCTGGAAACGCGCGACCGCTACGGTCACAGGTTCGAATCCTGCCTCGGGCATGGATGTGTGTGGTGGCCTTAGGTTAGTTAGGTTTAAGTAGTTCTAAGTTCTAGGGGACTGATGACCTCAGATCTTAAGTACCATAGTGCTCAGAGCCATTTGAACCATTTTGAACAGAAAACAGTGACACTGTCGATCTAATGTCAGAATTCCGACGTCACTTGAATTAAGCATTTCGATGGTTTGGTTACAGGTCAGTCGACCGTCATTGATATTTTAAAAAGATTGGGAAAAACATTCAAAACCAATGGAATTATGTAGTTCGAATGTTTCGCTCAAAGTCACTCTATCATCATGAGTTTCGAGAAGGCTGAATGAGTAAATCAACAAAATAGATCACAGATGAGGAAGGCTTAATCACAGTTTTATGACAAGACGCCTACCTAATCAGCTTTCGAGAGTTTTGTGCCAAGATATCGAACCCATTGAGAAAGACGGGCCGCGGCGCGTATATCATGGCACGTGACACTACAGGTCTTACAAGCTGCAGCGGTCGTCTCCAGCAGGAAGTGAGTTACCATTTGAGATCTCTTCAGTTCTTCCTAGCTGCACTTTTAAACACGCTCAACCTCTCGATGACATACGACAAAGTTAAGGGATGTATTGGCTGCCTTTTCAGTGACATACTGATTTCTCGCCTGTCCGGATTGTGTGACGCCACAAATTCGTAATGCGGCCCGTGTTTCCCATGGGCCCCGCAATAAACGGATGGCTGTCTTCTTCTAGCAGCCTGCTCTTTGTTTTCGTTCAATATGACTTTCTTGGTTCAAAAATTAAAATTAGTGCTGAAAAGATGCTGCATCGGTACTATCGACGACAGTAAATAGCGTTAATTAAGGCCACAGAATTGCACTGTAAAAGAGGCTTTACAGAACTACATGACGATGTGGAAATGGCGCAGGAACAAGGATGTGAATAGAAGAGTGGAGTACTGCGAAGCATACAAGCACTAAACATCTGTAAGTTGATTATCAATATCTCTGGAAAAAAAGTTGGATTGCTTTTTGAAAAAAGCTCGTTTGCCAGTTTGTTTCCTAAGAATCGTGGGTATTTGTCTCCCACTGCCTAGTTACCAAACTGAGTTGAAGATAAATCGAAGTCGTGTACATTGCATGAAGAGCTGTTTAGAGGACGCTTTTAATTGAATGCGCATGTGGGTATAGGCGGTTGGGATGCGATCTGTTTATGTGTAATGTCAAATGGGAGTTGCGCCGGCACGCCCTACCTAAAGTAAACCACTGCTGCCCACATTCAAGTCGATCTTGGGGAGTTCTCCAGTGCCAAGAAATCTGGTCAGCTGCGTTGAAGTTATTATTACATTTTCTGATGAGGTCGGGAGGAACATACTTCGCTTTGCGAAGGGGAATAATTAAGGGCACTGAGCAGTGGTGCTCTTCTCGTACGTGATGACGGACGACAGCGACAGCACCACGAAAGTGGATTGGAAAGTTAATTGTATTATTCAGTGGTGTCTTCGTTACGAATTAGTTGTTCTTTGGTAGGAAACCTATCTGAAGCAGTCTCCGGGAAGTTGTTAAAAGCACAAACTCAGTGGCTGAATTATAATACAGAATACAAACAATAGCAACAAGTGGCAGCTATTAGAGACTCATTGAAATTACGTCACTTTCACACCTGTTTCGCTTGTGAAACCTCAGTCTTCTCTTGCTATACCATTTTTTTTATGGTAACCTAACTCTCCGTCCGAACAGGCCTTGGAAGTCCCAACAATACCGACCGACCACCGTGCCATCCTCAGCCGATAGACGTCACTGGATGCGGATATGGAGGAGAATATAGTCAGCACACCGCTCTCCCAGCCGTTGTCAGTTTTTATGAGCGGAGCCGCCATTTCTCAATCAAGTAGCTCTTCATCGGGTCTCAGCGTTTAACGTCGGTCATCTAACGAGAACCGGTGTTACCACTGCGGCAAGGCCGTTGGCATAGTAGACCACATTAACCCTAAATTATTAAACCCTCATAAAATTTACGATTGCAGTTGTTGCATATTCGCAGTTCCCGCCAATTTGGTATCGTCAGCGTGGGGTGTGAAAGAGTACGTTTTGTATTCAAAAAATGGTTCAAATGGCTCTGAGCACTATGGGACTTAACTTCTGAGGTCATCAGTCCCATAGAACTTAGAACTACTTAAACCTAACTAACCTAAGGACATCACACAACACCCAGTCATCACGAGGCAGAGAAAATCCCTGACCCCGCCGGGAATCGAACCCGGGAACCCGGGCGCGGGAAGCGAGAACGCTACCGCACGACCACGAGCTACGGACCGTTTTGTATTTACTTTGTATTTCACATACGACTGGAGACCATATAATTGTAATTAACTAGCGCATAAAGTATAAGTTATGACGTCTTTTGAATAAAATATGGAGTAGTCAGATCTGTGATGGTTTCATAACACTGTAACATTCCTCTCCCTTCAGTGTTGTTGGATTAAAAATGCTACGCCATGGGGCACTCAACTAAAAGTTATGCGTTTGCTGTTGGAGCATTAATCAAACCTATATCGACAGACAGGTTGCAGTTCACTTTAATTATCAAAGGTCCATCTTATACTGAACGTTGCGCTAGTTGAAGCTCTCTGAGATTTATTCCTCGGTCTCACTAAGGTGTCTATAGCGGGCAACGTAGGTCGAGAGAGAATGAACGCCATTTACTCGCAGCGCCGGGATATAATGCGCTCCTTTCATTAACTGGAGAGGTTATGTTGTAATCATTACGAGATTCATTAGCGCTGTGATCAAAAAGCTAAAAAGACCTCTATAGTTTGCGACAGGCCGATGCATTGGTCGTGGATGAGTGCGTTTAATGGCAGCTATATACAATAAAATTTAGTGATTTACGTCCTTTCGTAACTTATGTCGCTAACGCACGCTAATATTGTGTTCTCACTCTGGAGGTAGGAAGCACATATCCTAATTGCACAAGAAAGATTTAATTACCATAACTCGGACAAAAAAGGGCAGAGAGGTCGAGGCGTACAGTTTCTCATTACCAGTTGGTTGTATCAGTGTACTGCATCAAGTCTTAAACCTATCGCAATGCATAGTTGAGTGATGGCGCGGAACATAGCTGAGAAGTATCAATGCGTGGGATGGGAACTTTTAATGTTATGTATGTTACATATCAATGTGCGTGGTGTCTGTTCTGTCGCGAATGTGACATTTCAATAGGGTTGACAGTCAAACACTGTTTCTTCAGGGGTACATGGACAAAGAAACTCAATTGGTGTATGTCGAATTGGGAATCTGGATCAGCCAGGTAGAGTGTCCGAATGGCCCAGGCGGCAAAGGCAACCTTTATAGAGGAGCGCAGCATCCGGATTCCAGTGCGGTCCGGCACAAATTTTCAGCTCCCATCTTTGATTAATTTCAATGCCCTAATGCGACAGCGGTCGGAAACATTTCCCTAAATATTGACTTTTAACAGTCTGTGATGACCTCGAGTTTCACCCTCTCCCTACATTTCACATTCACACATCACAACACCGTTAAAATGAATTAAAGTTTTTTTGAATTTCTGATCCCTTTGTCGCCTGTGACCTTTCGCCTTGTCATTCTTTATAGCCTACACTGTCCATGTCCAGTCTGAGCACTTATGCGTGAGCCGTACAAGTATTTTAGAAACAAGGGTGAAACTATCGCAGATTTACGACTGAGTATTAGATAATAAAGAAATGTTTACAAAGTTTCGGGTATCTTTCGGACAAAAACGGAGAGTTTGAGCTTCTTCAGGTAAAATGCGTTTTAATTAAACATTTAAGGACGAAATGAACTGTAACTTGTCATTTCTTGGAATTTGCTGGAAACTGTAAGAACGAAGTCAACACCAGAATTTCAAATGGGAGGACGGTGGAAAGTCAGTTCGTTGAACTAAGCACTTTGAATGGAATAGTGTTTGTTTAGGTAGGTTCTGCGTTTCTTGATCCGATTCAGTATCTTCAAAACAACTTATTTGCTCTTACCATATAAATATTGTTATAGGAAAGGAACATAAACCATGCTAGAAAATGGCTGTGATTAAATATACCTGTTTTAATGTTGCCATGAGAAAAATACCTTTTCTTACACTTCCATTTTTGATTAAACGGTAAGTAATATTCTGAATTTCTACGACCCCTATTGATAGATTTGGACCAAGACACCCAGCTCTTAATGCCCTTAAACAAGATGTATGTCGGTGCCGTTTCTCCTCAATTTTCTGTATTTGCCTTACAACGAAGGAACACCTCCACAGAAGAAACCTTGTCGGGAACGGAGGATTGGAATTACTCTTGTTTTGTTGTTGCCCCACAACAAGATATGAAACCTTAGGGTGTGGGCATGCAGCTGAATGTAAGCATCAGAGTATAAAGTCGAATTTGTACTTTTGCTGCCAGTTACACTGACTTTCTTTCATTCTCCGCTCCTGGGAATGGACTAGGTTGTTCGAGATCCGTCCCATTGGAGAGTCGCGGTTCTATTCAGCCAAATATCAGGCAAGCTGGTAGTGGGGCCAGTGGAGGATCCCAGATAGGAACAAATGGGACAGGCTTACCAGTTCCAGCATACGCCTTACAATCAAGGGAAACCTCCCACAAGCCTTGGTTGGAACTGGATTATTGGAACCGAATTAACTATTAATTAATAATCTTTCGATGAGAACGTTGTCCCTCGTCTGCGTGAGGGGAACTTAATGGCTTCTCCATAGCGGTCACCAAACTTAACTTCTCTTCATTATTCTTTTCCTTGTGAGACTTGGGATCCGTCGAAGACAAAGTGTCAACATTGTGTTGCTGCAAGAGATATAATGAGAGACCGAATCCAAGAGGACACCACTAGCTACCAGATAAGAGATACCACCGTGCATCCAAACTACACACAGATGAGACACGATGTTGTTAAGTACAAGCCGCAAAGCGTTATTTCTAATTTAAATACCAGGAATTTTCAAATTTAATGGGCGAAGAAAGATGTTTACTTGGAACTATAAGAGTTAAGTTAAAATTTCGTCTCTCTGCAGCACTGAAACGGTATTTTGACGTCATCATTTATGTTATAAAATTCCGACATATTTCTTTTAACCCTTCATGATCTGACGGGACGTCAAACTCCCACTTTAAATTTGAGAGTACATAATATTCTTAGTTGTTTGCGGCCGGAAGGCAATGCAGCACCCGGTTTATTCTTGCTTTGGTCATTGTTAACCCATCGAAGAACATCCATGGACGTGTTATCTATGGCACCAAAGCAGTTTGAATTTCAGGGCGCGCAGTTCTCACGCTGTTTGTTGCTTGCAATTGCAAGAAGGGCATTCTGTTCTTTATTCGTGTGTTTCCTGTGATAATCCAGTCTTCATATTTTGTTCTTGTTTCGTGGTAATTCTATTTATGGTAATAATCGTTGAGAAGCGAAAAATATTGTAGATTTTTAGAATACTTTCGTATAGAAAATTGTGTGCTTGTGTAAGTCCCGTCAGGCTGTAGCTATGTGTTTTTGCATACAGGCTACGGCAAGAAAGCTGAAAGATGAAGAGATATCGGAGTTGCTTCTGCGGGATTTCACATCCGACATTGATACACCATATGACTAAAGTACTGATTCTGAACATGAATAGGTTCTTGAAGAATCCGAACTGAACAATGTACAGGTACAACGGAAAAAAATTATGAGACACCATCTACCAACCGACAACAGAATACTTCCAGTATTCTCAAAAAGCTGAAGAGACACTATTTGAAGACAGCACTGATTTTGAAACCACTCTGATAGGTGCAGAACCAGAAAGCAACAATGTACAAGCGCAACTTGAGAAACGCAAAACGAAAGAAGCTGCTGGTCGAAAAGATAAAACACACTCCTCCACTAAAACTGATAACAGTGCAGAAAATGTGGACTGCGACCTGGAAGTTCCTCGTAAATATAAAAGAAAGAATTTTCCTAAATTTACTCTGCAAAAGGGAATGATCGAGCATTACTTTACCCAAAAGGATTGTACATCAGATGCCTTTCTGTCTGTTTTGTCGGACAACATAATCGAAAATTTTATTTTCCAGAGCAATCTGTTGTTGTTTGTGTTGTGGTCTTCAGTCCTGAGACTGGTTTGATGCAGCTCTCCATGCTACTCTATCCTGTGCAAGCTTCTTCATCTCCCAATACCTACTGCAGCCTACAGCCTTCTGAATTTTACCCTCCACGCTGCCCTCCAGTACTAAATTGGTGATCCCTTGATGCCTCAGAACATGTCCTACCAACCGATCCCTTCTTCTGGTCAAGTTGTGCCACAAACTCCTCTTCTCCCCAATTCTATTCAATACCTCCTCATTAGTTATGTGATCTATCCATTTAATCTTCAGCATTCTTCTGTAGCACCACATTTCGAACGTTTCTATTCTCTTCTTGTCCAAACTATTTATCGTCCATGTTTCACTTCCATGCATGGCTACACTCCATATAAATACTTTCAGAAACGACTTCCTGACACTTAAAACTATACTCGATATTAACAAATTTCTCTTCTTCAGAAATGATTTCCTTGCCATTGCCAGTCTACATTTTATATCCTCTCTACTTCGACCATCATCAGTTATTTTACTCCCTAAATAGCAAAACTCCTTTACTACTTTAAGTGTATCTTTTCCTAATTAAATCCTCAGCATCACCGGATTTAATTCGACTACATTCCATTATCCTCGTTTGGCTTTTGTTGATGTTCATCTTATATCCTCCTTTCAAGACACTGTCCATTCCGTTCAACTGCTCTTCCAAGTCCTTTGCTGTCTCTGACAGAATTACAATGTCATCGGCGCACCTCAAAGTTTTTATTTCTTCTCCATGGATTTTAATACCTACTCCGAATTTTTCTTTTGTTTCGTTTACTGCTTGCTCAATATACCGATTAAATAACATCGGGGAGAGGCTACAACCATGTCTCACTCCCTTCCCAACCACTGCTTCCCTTTCATGTCCCTCGACTCTTATAACTGCCATCTGGTTTCTGATCAATTTGTAAATAGCCTTTCGCTCACTGTATTTTACCTCTGCCACCTTTAGAATATATAGTGAAAAAGGAGTAAAAGATTCGGCAAATAACGAAGAAAGAGGTTTACTGATTTCTTTCTGTTAACGTGTCTCAACTTGCGAACTTCAGAAAGTTATTTAATGGAATCATAAAATGGTTTCATCACACCAAAACACTTCTCAGACGAAAGTTGTACATCTCCGCAGTATCCCTTCTTCCAGGAGTGTTAGTCTCGCAAGGTACGGAGGAGAATATCTCTGAAGTTAGGAAGGTAGGAGATGAGATGCTGGCAGAGGTAGTGCTGTGAGGATGGGCCCTCAGTCGTGTTTTGATAACTTGGTCGGTAGAGCACTTGTCCGCCAAAGACAAAGGTCCCAGGTTCGCATCTCGGATCGGCACGCAGTTTAATTCTGCCAGGAAGTTGCAAATCAGCGCGCACTCCGTTGCAGAGTGAAAATTCACCCTATAAACGATCCCTCCAGGCTGTGGATAAACCACGTCTCCACAATATGTTTTCTTCCAGGAATTCGAGTCCTGCTGTATGTGCAGGACAACTTCTGTGGAGTTGGAAGGTAAGGGTGGGGTTCCTTCCTCATACGACGTACGTGTATCGTTCATTACGGAAAGACCATGAAGGTAAGATTAGAGAGATCCGAGGTCACACGGAGGCTTACCAGGAATAGTTTTTTCCGTGCACAGTTCGTGATTGAAACGGGGAAGGGGGAAGTGACGGCTTTAGCCAAAGTACACTCTGGTGCACGCCATAATGTGGCTTGCGGAGTATAGATGTAGATGTGTACTAAAAGCAGATTTCGCACCTTAAAGTTGAAAGTATCTAATGAAAAAATATTTAATGATGGGAAATTATGGAAAAATCTGTTAAAATGAAAATTATTTAATTTGTAAATTCACTGCACGCAACAAGGAAATGTCCTTCCAAATGTGTAGTTAATTAGGCCCTGATAATGTCTTACCTGTAACGGAGGTTCGGTTCTACCGTGTATCGGAGCAGATGCCGATGACAGCGCTGTTGCGACGTAATAAGTTGAAAGAGAATGGCGCTGCACTGCGTACTATGATTTACCACTTGTCAAGAAAGACAAGACCCTGTCCATTCGGTTCTGTTCATTTGCTAACAATGCTCTTAATACTCATTGCATCCAAAATGTATTCAAAATGTATGTCGTTTGAAAAAAGGATGAGTATAAATGAAAAATAAACTGAAATTAGAACTAATCTTTCTCAAAATTGCAAATCTAACGTTTAAAGTCGTTTTAATAAAACTAATCATTCTTTTTAACCCTACCACAGACGCTAACCGCTGTTGAAGTATAAAACTGCTATTAGTTTTACTTTTAAATTTTTAAATCAAAATCTCCTTTTTAACTAACGTAAGGGTATGGAACTTGCCAACACTGTAGACGTACGACTGATAAATTATTTCCTTTACTTAATATTTGAAATCACTCGACAATGAAAATTAATGAACTACGATTATCGCTAAATGCTCTCGAGGCCATGTGACAAATACCTTTTGGTTGCTGAGTAGTTACTGCGTCAAAACTAAATTCCAAAAATCTTTCCTCCAATAATGTTCGATTCTTCGCTCTTCTCCACATCTCAAACTTTTTTCATATTACAAAGAGAACGACTTGCTCTGACGCAGAGCTCCTCAGTTAAAGCAATCGATCACCGTCACATCTGGCCCAAGACTCGACTACAACTGGCTCTTCCCGCTACTGCTGTTCTGCCTTTTTCGCCTAATTAACTAAAAAATGCTTTTCTTAATACCCAAAAACAATGTGTCTTTTCATTTGTCCATCTTCACAAATGTATCTATGGAAGTTTATCTTTGCCATCGATCTGTTACACAAATGACATAAAGAATACGGGGCTGTGGTCGGCAACGCCTACATAAGACAACAAGTGTCTGGCGCAGTTGTTAGATCGGTTACTGTTGCTATATTCGCAGGTTATCAAGATTGAAATTAGTTTGAACGTGGTGTAGTCGGCGCACGAGCGATGGTACACAGCATCTCCGAGATAGCGATGAAGTGGGGATTTTCCCGTACGACCATTTCACGAGTGTACCGTAAATATAAGGAATCCGCTAAAACATCAAATCTCCGACATCACTGCAGCCCGAAAAGATCCTGCAGGAACGAGACTGACGACGACTGAAGAGAATCGTTCAGCGTGACGGAACAGCAACCCTTCCGCAAATTACTGCAGATTTCAATGCTGGTCCATCAACAAGCATCAGCGTGCGAACCATTCAACGAAACATCATCGATGTGGGTTTTCGGAGCCGAAGGCCTACTCGTGTGCCCTTGACCACTGCATAACACAAAGCTGTATACCTCGCCTGGGCCCGTCAACACCGACATTGAACTGCTGATGGATAGAGACATGTTGCCTTGTCAGACGAATCTCGTTTCAAATTGTATCGAGCGCATGGACGTGTATGGGTATGGGGACAACCTCATGAATCCATGGAACCTGCATGTAAGCAAGGGACTGTTCAAGCTGGTGGTGGGTCTGTAATGGTGCGAGGCGTTTGGAGTTGGAGTGATATGAAACGCCTGGTATGTCTAGATACGACTCTGACAGGTGACACATACGTAAGCATGCTGTCTGATCACCTACATCCATTCATGCCCATTGTGCATTCCGACGGACTTGGGCAATTCCAGCAGGACAATGCGACACCCCACTCGTCCATAATTGCTACAGAGTGGCTTCTGAGTTTAAACATTTCCGCTGGCCACCTAACTCTCCAGATATGAACATTATAGAGCATATCTGGGATGTGTTGTAACGTGACGTTAAGAAGAGATCTCCACCTCTTCGTACTTTTACGAATTTATGGACAGCCCTGCAAGATTCATGGTGTCAATTCCCTCTAGCACTACGTCAGACATTAGTCGAGTCCACGCCATGTCGTGTTGCGGCACTTACGCGTGCTCGCGGGGGCCCTACACGATATTAGGCAGATGTACCAGTTTCTTTAGCTCTGCTGTTTATAACAAAGTGCCAGGACGAAGACCCTATGGGAGCTGGGCATAGCGGTATGGCAGAGTATGCATGGATACGTTTTGCTGAAGACCATCATGCACAGAAAATAATAGTTATGTCCTTTATCCAGCAGTAAAATGGCTAACAATGATAATTGTCACTATCATGTCGATAAAATGAGGAAGAAGAAAACGCTACTAACTTTTTCTTCAGCCTATCGGCCTAGGATCCATGGAGTTTGGAAACGGGAATGGATGTGACGTGTCCACGTGGTGGGCTAATCTGTAGCTGAACATCATGTGCCCGGGCCAGCCATGACGGTTGAAAAGGGGGTCGGGGGATGAGGTGGGGGGGGGGGGGGGGGGGAGGGCGCTGAGTGACGCGAACTAATTGCTCGTGTCGGCGCCTGCGCATTATCAGCTAGGAGCTGCTACCACTGCTGCTCCTACCCGTGCTGCTACTGCCAGGAGCCACTGAGGCGAGACTGTGACGCGACCAGGGTCGGCCGCTAATGCTCGGCCTTGACTTGCCCCGACAAATCGGCGCGGGCTTTTAACCCCGTTATCGCGTTCCTCCACTGAGCGGCTAACAGACGCTCGTAGCGCGCTGTATTTCTTCATGCGGGACACCTATCTAGGTAACTATCACTCTCTTCCTGCGTCCCTCTCAAGGCAGAACGACGTATTCATCGAGGTACTCCCCGAGGGAGTGACAAGCCTGCTGAATAATATTCGTTACTTGGAGAAATACAGCAACCGGTCAGTTTTTTATAGGCTTAATTTATGCCAGGATGCGTTTCAGGCATTTACCCGTCTTCAGTTGGAAGTGTATACGTCCGTCAGTACCGCCTTTCAATCTATTGCACTTTGAAAGCTACACCTGCCCTATGCAAAATAAGCTACCACCTCGCCCACGTTGCGTATTTACTTTAATTAATAGTTAGGTTTACAGTAAAACCTCGGTAATTCGAGATAATTGGCACCGAGTAAGGCTCGAATTTGGGAAAACTCGAATTAGGCGAAAAGTGACAATTTTCGACACCTTTTATTTAAATATAGAATCATGACTTGATGTTTACGGTATTGTTACAGTAAACAAAGTTATTTAATCAGTTAACGTATTTCTTACTTTTACATCTGTACTCAGCAAGCCACCATGTGGTGAGTAGCGGAGGGTATTTTATGTACCCGTCTCACTTCGCGCTTTTCCTGCTCCAGTCACGTATGGTTCGCGGGAAGAGCGATTGCTGGTAAGCCTCTGTGTTGGCTCGAATCTCTTTAATTTTGTCTTCCTGGTCTTTCCTCGAGATATACGTAGGAGGAACCTATATATCGGTTGATTTTTCTGGGACCGTACGGTCAAGGAACTTTCAACAGTAGACCACACCGAGATGCGGAACGTCTCTCTTGCAGGGTCTGCCATTGGAGTTGGCTAATCATCTTCGTGACGCTTTCACGCCTATTAATGAACATGGAACGAAACGTGCTGCTTCTGTTTCGATCTTCTTTATTTCCTCTATCAGTACTAGAGTCCTTAGCTTGTTTTGGAAATAATGTTCTAGTAGAAACTCAAACACTGTACTGTAAACACGTACGTATTACGTAAACTACTCTACACCTGTTGCTACTTTCCATATTTTTGGAAAAAAGAATTAATTTTTTGTGTGAAAAACGTCCGTTCTTCGCAGTGGTGTTCCGCCATCATCGTAGAAGCATAAAGTCAGCTGGCGTTGCCCATTCTGTTGCTCCACGTAGCGCAGAACCAGTTCTAATGCCGCCATTCAGTCACTATGGTTCACTATGTTCAAATGGCTCTGAGCACTATGGGACTTAACTGCTGAGGTCATCAGTCCCCTAGAACTTAGGACTACTTGAACCTAACTAACCTAAGGACATCAGACACATCCATGCTCGAGGCAGGATTCGAACCTGCTACCTTAGCGGTCGCGCGTTTCCAGACTGAAGCGCCTACAACCGCTCGGCCACTCTGGCCGGCTTCAATATGTTGGCACCAATATCGACCTTTTCCTCTTCATCACTACAATCCCTGTTTCCTGTGTGTATCATTCCTACTCCGGCACTGTCGGCCACTTCATACTGATTGCCTTTGTTCAACCAAATTTGCACTTCATTGTTGTTTGCATTTTCATACCCAGAAGAATGTCGAAAGAGATCTAACAACTGTTAAATTTGGTTTTCGCTTGACAGAGTGTCGTTCATAATTTTTTCGCTTCATTATATTTCTGCAAGTGAATTTCCCAACCTTTTTTTGGTGTTTTTGATTTTAAATGGTCCCAACTTCCTTAATTTCTTTCAGGGCATCTTCTATTGATTGGGACATTCTGTGGAGTGCAGTAGTGATTGCAACAACTTAAGCTGATACATTATTTCAAACACTCAAGCGTTCCTTGATCTATTGGATGGGCAAGGCTAGAAGTGTTGGGTCGTGAACTCAAATGCAAATCTCTGGAGGGGAGATGACGTTCTATTCGCAAGTCATTATTGCGGGAAGTTAGAGAACCGGCATTTTAGGCCGATTGCAGAACGATTCTACTACCGCTAAAGTACATTTCGCGTAAGGATCATGAAGATAAGGTTCGAAAAATTATGGATCGTACGGAGGCTTTTAGACAGTCGCTTTTGCTTCGCTCTATTTGAGAGTGGAACAGGAAACGAAATGACTAGTATTGGTTGCCTTGCAACTACGGTGGTTTGGGAGATATGCACGTAGTGTAAAAAATGTCTTCACTATGAAATTCTTCGACGTCTGTGTGACATTCTGCGTTGTCTAAAGTAAGGATAGCGGTAATTTTTTGCTTGCTAAGTATTATTTTGTTTCTGGCACAAATGTGTGAAAAAAAGCCGTCCTTAAAATCTGAGATACACACCCAGGCACTTCTTGATTTTTATACAAAACTGGTAAGGCCGACGTCTGTATATTTTTGAATGCTCTTTGTTTGTCAGACTTACCAACAAAAAAATCGGCAATTTATGACCTGCTGAGGCATCGCTGCAAGACAAGATTGTTACTCTATCTTTTGATTTGTTATAACATGAAGTGGGAGCTTCATTTCTAGCTGCTAGCGTTTTAGTCGAAAGCGTTCTATAACTGAGTGCTGTTCTGTCACAATCATAAACTTGATACAGTCACAGATTTTCCCAACTAGCAGAAAAACTTTCTTCTCCTTCTTCTAATTCTTTTCGAAATAAAAGTGCCCTCTCCTTAAACATCGAACCACTTATTGGACTTAACTTCTGACGAGGTTTCACTGTATTTGCATTTGTTGTGTAATCTGTAGCTCCTTTTCTTGCCTATATATGCATAAAACATCACAGTTTCAGTAAAGCACATATTCAGCGCAGAGAAGCTACAACTTACAGAATCAAAGTAAATGCACCAATACATTAATTAAACGTAAATATGAAACTTGGAAAATATTAATTGGTAAATGAATTGTTGCTTTGGAACAGAGAAGTTGCAGAGTTCAAAATGCAGTCGGGAAATGAAACGTTGTTTGACCAAGATAGAAATGTATTACTCGAACAGAAGACCAGTGAATGGTCGAAACGCATCTCGGAATAAACTAAGCTGTATGAAAAGTGCTGTCGTTGTATGTCATTCAGTAGTTTAAAACACAGCGAAGGAGCTCAACTTACATTATAATGGGTAAATTAATGTAGTACATTTATTTCTTCGGGTAATGTTAGGGCCACTAAGTCCTCCCTTTCATCGATCCAGGCGTCTTCAAACCTTATCATTGCATTCATTACGGCAAATGTGTTACAATAAGTCTTGTATTTGAAATGAACGAATCGTACCGAAAGAAATGACTGATTCGATGGGGATAAAATCAGTGAAGATGCAATGACGTGTAATGATGTCGGTGTCACTGACTATTTGCTCTGCTGAGAATAAGAAACTGAAAGAATACGAAAATTACTGAGTTGTGACGAAGAATCGGGGAAGAAGACGGCCAGTAACGAAACGTTTCTGTTACTTTTGAATCCGCTGTGCACAACGAAATGAAGGAATCCTCGGCCCGAGCGTCCTGCGTGAGGTAATAAAACATGTGAGTAACGAAATATTTCATCTACATCTACATGATTACTCTGCAATTCATAAATAAGTGCCTGGCAGAGGGTTCATCGAACCACCTTCGAGCTATTTCTCTATCGTTCCACTCTCGAATAGGGCGCGGAATAAACGAACACTTAAATCTTCCCGTTCGAGTTCTGATTTCCCTTATTTTATGATGATAATCAGTTCTCACTACGTAGGTGGGTGGCAACAAAATATTTTTACTGTCTTAGGAGGAATTGCTGATTGAAATTTCATGAGAAGACCCTGCCGCAACAAAAAACACCTTTATCTTAACGACTGCCATCCCACTTCGTGTTTCATATCCGTGGCACACTCTCCCTATTTCGCGATAATACAAAACAAAGCTGCCTGCTTTGGACTTTTTCGATGTCCGCCGTCAATGCTATCTGATGCGGATCCCACACCGCATAGAAATACTCCAGAAGAGGTCGAACAAGCCTAGTATAGTAAGTCTCTTTAGCAGAACTGTGGCATTTTCTAAATGACCTACCAATAAATCTCAGTCTTCGATTTGCTTTTCCCCACAACATTATTTATGCGATAGTTCCAATTTAGGTTATTCGTAATTGTAATTTCAGACAGTATCGAAACGGTACTTCGAATCTCGTGGCATATTCGTTACTCAGTACGTACGATATCCAACAGCTCTAGTCCTGGTCGAGCTCTCAGCACGGAGCGTTCAGCGGAGGAAGTAGACTTCGCCCACCAAAGGTCAACACATGGGCACCCTCCGGGGAAGATTAGGTGAGGGTAGAACCATCTGCACGTTCCTCACCCACTGCTGCCATCTGCCTGCTGTTTCGGCGCGGCACGACAATCGCTTAGTAATGGCTACTGTACAGTCAGATATTTATATTGTTTTATGGCTAATGTCGACAGCGAGCTGCCACAAAACATTCGCGCCCAAAGTCGACTGGCTTCGGCGGCTCTAGAACTAGGTATATCGCAATCAGTACTTCATGAAAAATTGTAAAAGCGAAGTGCTTACCGTGGTCCATTCGCAACTAGACAGAAAATGCAAAGAGACGTTTCATAAGCTGCAACATTGTCGTGAAAAAGCAGTGACCCTTAAATGTAATAAGTTCCCTTTATTTTACGTCTATGGTCACAAACTTTTTGTTAACAGATCACCGGTTTCGGTATTTAATGACCATCATCATATCTGTTTCATAAAAACAAATGTTAAATGCGATGCCACTATGGCTGCAGTACATTAGGACTTTGTTTTTATGAAACAGATCTGATGATGCTCATTAAAGACCGAAACCGGTAATCTGTTAACAAAAACTTTGTGACCATAGGCGAAAATTAAAGGAAACTTGAGACGCTTCATGTTGGTTTGCGTAATATTCAAGCCTACAATTTTCTTCTTTGTCTACAATAAAGTAACATCGTTGGTAAACTGTAAGAAAATGTAAAACGTCTTAGAAATTATTTTCACTTGGAGTAATGATTACAAAATCTCCTTTAATGTGGATTAATGCAAGGGAATGTCCATAAACAAGTAAGAGAGCTTGACAGTATCGTATTACGGTATTAGTAATGTGCTTTTGGCCTGTAAAATGGTTGAAACACGTCCGAGTGATGCTAAGTAATGAGATCGTGGAATCCGTAGTACGAAAACCGACTGTGAGACTGATATTTGTTGGGGAATTCAATGAGGGCATAGAGCATTTGTTAAGGAAGCCGCACATATAAGTGCAATGCCATCTGTGCAAAAGTACTGCTCCAATGGCTGGAGTCCTAACCAATAGGGTCTAGTAACAGATGTCAAGGGAACTCAGATGCATATTGTTGAGACTGAAACAGGTCGGTACGGCCAAAACGAAACTCTTACAGAGATGCTCAGGAAATGCAAGTAAGTGCTGTTCGAAGGATGGTGACGTTGTCGTCGCGAAACTGTATTAGGGGACTGTTTTGGATAATGGAATTCAAATTAGACTGTGCAACCGAATTGCTGCCTCCATTGTATCCCAAGAAGAAGATAAAGCATACGGAGGCATAGAATGTAATTCAAAAAGAAAGGTCAGATTTCAGTTTTTTATTACAGACAAACTGTCAAAGATAGAAACACATTGTGAATGTCACTAGATAGAGGAAGGTCCAGAGGTTTATGGTCGCACAGACGCAATACCAGACACTCAACATGAGTACCATGCGTTGCACGAGAAAAATCGAAAAGGTAGTCCATTTCATTCCATACACGACTCAACAGTTCTCTGTTTATTGACTTCACAGCTGAAAGAATTCGATTTCTCAAATATTGAAGAGCAGCTGCCACAGGTGGGACAAAGGATCTCTCTTTTATATACCCTCACTGAAAGAAATTGCAAGGTGTGAGGTCTGGTGACCTGGGAGGCCTAAAACGGTGAACAAAGATCCTCTTTCGAGTCAGCTTTCTGGGAGGGTGTTTTTAAGACAGCTCATAATTACTGGAGTCTTCGTGAGGTTAAGGAAACAACCAATTTTGTAGCATGTCCAGGTATGACGTACCTGTCACGGTTTCCTCTATAAGAAAGAGAGGCAGAAAACACATTCGGTTTCATTGAGCCTCTTTCATATTCGACGACGACGCCAGGATTTTGTGACCCCCAAATTATTACATTAAGGCGTTTTACATTACAGGATTCTTCCAAAAATACGAGTCACTCTAAAGAAGTGTCGTCTGCCACACCCTGTAGAAATGAAAAGCAAAATTCGTACAATCAGTTAAACGCACCGGGAGGCAATTGTTGCAATAACTGCAACTTGTAACCTTTACATGAAGGCGTCGTTTCAGAACACGTCACACCGTTGTTTGAGGAAGTTGAAGTCCCTGGCCTGCCCGTCTTGTGGTCTTCAGTGGGCTTCGTGTGAACGCATCTCGGATAGTCTCGACCTTTTCATCAGACGTGCGTGGCCGGCGAGTGGTTTTCCCTACGCATGTGCAACCAGGTGTTGTGTCTAGACCATACAGCCCAGACACAATGCTGTAGCCGATAGGGCACGCAAGGCTAACGCAGACGGGCGTGAAGTCTGGAACATGAGACTTATAAATGCACTAAAGAAAAATACGTAGCTTTTTTAATACTTAACTTTATTCTCTTGTTGGAATACATCTCTCCTGCATACTCGTAAGCTATTGGCACTGATACAAATGGCGCCTTGCTAGGTGGTCGCCATTTAACTTAGCAGAGGGCTATTCTACTGTCTATCTCTCGGCAAATGAGAGCAAGGCTTAGCACGTCCAATCGCTAGCTATGTTGTCCGTACAACTGGGGACGAGGTCTCCTCAGTCTCTCGAGACCTGCCTTGTGGTGGCGCTAGGTTTGCGATCCCACAGTGGCGACACGCGGGTCCAACATGTACTACAGGACCGCGGCCGATTTAAGTTACCACCTAGCAAGTGTGGTGTCTAGCGGTGACACCACATTCCTCCCCCGCAAATCGGCGAACGGTCGTGAGATAAGGCTTCCGCCCGCCGTGGGGAGGACCGCATGTTGACGTATGCGATGAGGTGGAGAGCCTAACAACAGGCGAGGCTGTGCCACCCGCACCCGGCCATTCGGTCCGAGGGGAGCTAGGAAACGCCTGAAAACCTAGTCCAGGGTGCACGTCAACATGCGGTGTATGCGCACGTAATGAGACAGGAGGGGCCGAAGGGTCGACCTCCATTGCGTCGGGGAATCCGACGCGCGATGACGACATCTGGTCCGGAGCGGGCAAGAGGTCCATGGCGGAGGACGGCTGGTCACGGGAAGCGAGCGGCGGCGCGTGACCCTGGAAGGCGCCGGGCGGTTGCAGCGAAGCATCCACTGCGGGCGGCGCCGGCGGCGGCTGCGGCGGCGGCGCGACGCCATGAGGCAAAAGGGAAGGCAGCGTCGGTAACACCTGGGGATGAGACGAGCCAGTAGATGGGTCCCCAAGGCGCTGACCGGACGGCTCCGTCGCTGAAAGCAGACGGGGAGCGGCAGAACCCAGGCGACGACAGAGGCGCAGCTGATTGAGATAACGACGCACCTCACCAGAGGCCCCCAAAACCAAATACATCGCGCGGCCGAGGCAGCGAAGAATGCGCCCTGCGAGCCAACGCCGTGAACCGCGATAGGTGCGATAATAGACAACGTCGCCAGGAGCAAAAGCAGGAGTCCGCCGCTGCACAGGAACCTGATGTGGCGGATGCAGCAAAGACATCAAGGTGCGATGAGAACGACCATGGAGCAATTCAGCCGGCGAGCGACCATCGCGGGGCTGAGAGCGATACGAAGACAAAAAGAGCAACAAAGCGTCCTCCCGAGAATGCGACTCTTTCAATTTCAACATCTGTGACTTGAAAGTCTGGACCAATCGTTCAGCGGCACCGTTTGACTGAGGCGAAAACGGCGCGGATGTCAGATGTTGAATACCATTGGCCTCGCAGAAGGACTGAAATTCTGCGGACATGAATTGTGGGCCATTGTCGGAAACAATAGTCTGCGGAAGACCTTCAATGCAAAAGATAGCAGACAAGGCTTGGATTGTGGCAGAAGACGTCGTGGAAGACATCCGGACAACAAAAGGAAAATTACTGAAAGCATCGACCACAACCAACCATCGAGCATTCCAGAATGGACCAGCAAAATCGATGTGCAAGCGTTGCCAAGGGGAAGTGGCTTTCGGCCATGCAAAGAATTGCCGCGGCGGTGCGGATTGCTGTTCGGCACACGCCACGCAAGAGGAGCACATATTCGTAATCGCAGCATCGATTCCGAACCAAGTACAGTGCTGACGAGCAAGTTGTTTCGTACGCACTATACCCCAATGTCCTTGGTGAAGAAGCTTTAAGACAGAGGACTGTAACGAACGTGGGACCACGACTCTGGATTGATCATTATCGGAACGCAACAACAAAACACCACGTCGTACAAAAAGTCTCTCCTTGTGAGCAAAAAAACGGCGAACCAAAGGATCCTCGATCCGTGACTTTGACAAGGGCCATTGCGTAGCAACAAAACGCAAAACAGTAGCAAGGACAGGGTCAGCAGCTGTGGCTGTAGCTACACGACGAAAATCAATCGGAAACGATTCGACCACGTCATCGGTTTCCGAATCAATGAACATGCAAGCAAGTTCGGAAGAATCGAATGCTTTATCCTCAGCAACAGGCAAACGGGACAACGCATCAGCGTTTCCGTGCTTAGCAGTGGACCGATACAAGATATCGTAGCGGTACTGCGAGAGAAAAAGAGACCAGCGAATGAATTTCTGCGCCGTACGTGGAGGTACAGGCTTGTTCGGATGAAAAAGCGATGTCAAAGGTTTGTGGTCCGTGATGATTGTAAAGTGACGACCATACAAGAAATCATGAAACTTTGTAACACCAAACACGAGAGCTAAAGCTTCTTTCTCTATCTGGGAATAATTTCTTTGCGCAGATGAGAGCAATTTGGACGCAAAGGCAATAGGGCGATCATGCGAACCATCTTTGTGCGCAAGCACAGCACCGATCCCGAAATCCGAGGCATCTACCATCAACAAAAGAGGTTTTCGGGGATCGAATGGCGTAAGGCACGTATGTGAAAGTAACGCCGATTTCAACTGGCGAAAGGCGCGGTCGCATTCCGTCGTCCAGACGAACGGAACACCTTTACGGCGTAAGCGATGAAGCGGAGCTGAAATGGAAGAAGCGCGCGGCACAAACTTTGCATAATAATTAATTTTACCCAACACACTCTGTAGCTGTTTCAAGTTCCGCGGTGCAGGTAAATCCTGTATGGCACGGAGGTGCTCTGGACTCGGATGTATACCTTGGGCATTTAGGACATGCCCCAGGTAGGGTAAGTCACGAGCAAAAAACACACATTTGTCCTTCCTCAAGCGAAGACCATTCTGACGCAAGACCTGAAATAATGTTCGGAGATTTTGCAAATGTTCGGCTTCTGTCTTTCCTGAGATCACAATATCGTCCAGATAGTTCGCAGCAGTAGGGACCGACGCACACACAGTTTGTAAATATTGCTGAAACAACGCAGGGGCGGATGCACACCCGAATGGTAGTCTTTTGAAGCGATACAAGCCAAGAGGCGTGTTAACCACTAAGACGCGCTGGGATTCTTCGTCCACAGGTATTTGCAAGTACGCATCTGCTAGGTCCAATTTGGAAAAATATTTTCCCGGGCACAGTTTGTCAAAAAGATCTTCCGGGCGGGGCAAAGGAAAAGTGGCAGTCACAAGTTGTGGATTCACTGTTGCCTTGAAGTCCACACAAAGTCTCAGTTTACCGGAAGGTTTTGGCAAAATTACTAAGGGTGAGGCCCAGAGAGAAGCCTGCACACGTTCAATTACACCTTGAGATTCTAATTCGGCTAATGTTCTGGCGACCTCATCACGCAATGCGTGGGGAACATTGCACGCTCTGAAAAATTTCGGTTGCGCGTTTTCTTGCAGTTCCAAATGCGCTTCATAGTTCTTAGCGCAACCAAGGCCCGGTGCAAAAATGTCTGCAAATTCTTCACAAAGACTAAAAACACTGGCGGAAGGCACAGTCTGATTCACTGATAGGACCTGATTTACTATAGACATATTAAACAATTGAAATAAATCTAAACCAAACAAGTTCACTGCAGAAGTAGAACGAAGAACGTAAAATGATACAAGTTTTGTCTGTCCCATGTATGTGGCAAGAAGGCTGCACTGTCCTAACACAGGTATATGCTGTCCAGAGTAACTATGTAACTTAACATTTGCGGCACGCAATGGTGGTTTGCCCAGTTGTTTGTACGTGTCGTGATTGAGCAATGAAACTGCAGCTCCGGTATCGAGCTGGAAGGGTATCACTTTGCCTTCAAAGACTAAAAAGTCCACAAAAAGTTTATTGTCCTGCTGACGACAAGAGCGACTGTCACGTGCAATTTGAACTGATACAGGTACAGAAGCACTTGCGACTTCACGGGACTTTCGGCGACGTCGATGCACACTGTTTGTGGGACGAACACAGTCACCGTTAGCTAAAGTGTCACTGGACGGGTGGGAATGAACTACATGAATGTCCATGGGCGAAGGTCCACGAGCCTGATTGTCCTGGGTTCGATTCCGGCGCGAAGCAAAGGGCCTGGAATTATTGTGATTGTCTGATCTAAGCTTTTTCTGGCAAACACTTTGAACATGTCCTTTCTTTTGACAGTAAAAGCAAATAGCTTGGCGTGACGAGCAGTTTTCACGCGAATGTCGAGCTGCACACCGCGGGCATGATTTCACTACAGTTGCTTGCTTACGCGGCGCACGTGTTTGCAAGGTAGGCTGCCGCTGCTGTGACGGGCGCGAGGGCCGCGTAGCGTCCCGTGCAGCGGGCCCGGCGGGCCGGTTAATGTGACACACTGCTGGCGAAGTTTCAAATGAGTCCTGAGCAGAGTCAAGTGTGTCTTGCCTATCCAATGTGTCTATCACTTGTTGAAGGGAGGGATTTACTAGTTTCAAAATCTGTTCCCGTATGCGAACATCAGAAACGTTCTGTGCAATGGCATCACGCACCATAGTATCTGAATAAGGGAGGCCACATTCACATTCAAACGCACACTCCCTAGTAAGTCCTTGCAATGTCGCAACCCACTCCCTATTAGTGTGACCAGCCGTACGTTTTGTACGAAAGAACGTATACCGTTTTGCAACAACATTTACTGTTTCTTTGAAATAGGCATCTAACGCCGACAAAATTTCTTCATAGGACAGAGTTGCTACGTCGCGCCGGGGAAACAACTTCACTATCACACGGTAGGTGCACACACCGACACAAGAAAGCAAAAACGGCTGCCGCTCATTACCTTGAATTCTGTAGGCGGCTAGATGAAAGCTGAACTGGCGGGACCATTCCGGCCAGGACTCCAAGGATGAGTCAAAATGACGGAAGGGCGGTGCAATGGCGTGTTGTGGCTGCGGTAGCGATGAAGCGGCGGCTGCCGCATCGTGTTGCAGCACACGTTGACCCTGGACGAGCTGTCCCAGGGCATCCAATAACGCCTGCGACTGCTGATTCTGCAAGCGAAAAAATTCGGACAGTACATCCGGAGATTGTGGCGAAGCCATGACACAAACGAATTAATACAAACTCTTTTTCTCGTCGCCAATAATGTTGTGTCTAGACCATACAGCCCAGACACAATGCTGTAGCCGATAGGGCACGCAAGGCTAACGCAGACGGGCGTGAAGTCTGGAACATGAGACTTATAAATGCACTAAAGAAAAATACGTAGCTTTTTTAATACTTAACTTTATTCTCTTGTTGGAATACATCTCTCCTGCATACTCGTAAGCTATTGGCACTGATACAAATGGCGCCTTGCTAGGTGGTCGCCATTTAACTTAGCAGAGGGCTATTCTACTGTCTATCTCTCGGCAAATGAGAGCAAGGCTTAGCACGTCCAATCGCTAGCTATGTTGTCCGTACAACTGGGGACGAGGTCTCCTCAGTCTCTCGAGACCTGCCTTGTGGTGGCGCTAGGTTTGCGATCCCACAGTGGCGACACGCGGGTCCAACATGTACTACAGGACCGCGGCCGATTTAAGTTACCACCTAGCAAGTGTGGTGTCTAGCGGTGACACCACACCAGGTTCCAATAATTTTGTGTGTCAGTCATAAATTTGCTTGGGCAGAGGCGGCTTCTTGCTGAATCGAAGCCGGAAAGCACGTGGCAGTTGAACAGTGGACTAACTTCGCGCAAATTCCTAGACACAAAATGATATCCCTTGTGGTATAGTCGGCATGTTGCTACAAATAAACAACTTTGAACGTTCCGCTTGCCAGTAACAAGCGCAATGGATTTATGTTTTATAGTTTGTCTGCAATTAAAAATTTAAATCTCTTCTTTCTTTTTGAATCACCCGTTACAGAATCTTTTTTTTTCCTTTGTTTAGTATGCGAATGAAATAGGAAACGTAGACCGACGAATAACAGTGTGCGGTACCCTCTGCCCATAGGCGTCCGCATGGAGGGGGAGGAGAAGCAAGAAGGAGAACTTGCCGCTCTCACTCTAAAATCTGGAGAGTTTTTATTCATTACGCAGCTCTCATGCACTTCTAGAAGTGATTTCCCATGACTGCAACAAACCTCTCGTTTACCCAATTTTAACATTATTCGGTTGATTGCAATGAGACAATACGGTGGCTTTACGAGCTGCCGTATGACTTATCTGTCTTTGGTTTTGACGATATTTATTTGTATGAAAATGACAGTTGTAGACGCTTACACTGCACTCCTGTTGGATAAATTTCTGCGGATGCCCATGCCTCTGTCATGCACCGTACAGTAGCTTGCATGGTATACTCTAAGACAAAAAAAAAAAAGACCCACCTCAGAGGAATGGGGAACTCGATAAATCTGATTTATATGCTGTGTGTGGATGGGTAGTATCATGTTGGTATGTAAGCCTAGCATGGTTTGCAATAAAGGGCAACAAAATGGCACACAGAATATCTTCGACGCAGCGCTGTGCTATAAGGGTACCACGGATGACAACCAAAGGGTTCCTCCTATGAAAAGAAATGGCACGACAGGCTATTACTTCAGGTTGTCGGACCGTATGTCGAGTAACAGTCATGTTTGTATCAAACCGCTGCCCTGGGCGTCACCAAACCCGTCTTCAATGGTCATCGGGGCTCATTTCGAAGCTGGACTCATCACTGAAAACAATTCCACTCCAGTCAGTGAGATTCCAGGCCGAAGACGTGTCTGGAGACGCCCGGGACAACGGTGGGGTATCAACGTGGCTATTGCCCGCCATACGGTCTGATAGCCAGGGGTTACGGTCTAGGCTGCCCCTTTGGTTTTCACGAGTGGCACGCTTTACAGCACAGCGGTACGTCGACGACATTCTACGCCGCGTTTTGTTATCCTTCGTGGCAAGTCTTCCTGGACTTAAATTTCAGCAAGATAACGCCCGCCCGCACAAGGCGTGAGTTTCTACTCTTGTCTTCGCGCTCGCCAAACCCTACCTTAGCCAGCAAGGTCTTCGGACCTGTCCCTAATTGAGAATGGTTGGAGCATTATGGGCAGGAGTCTCCAACCATCTTGAGATTTTTGATGATCTAACGTGCCCGTTGGACAGGATTTGGCACGATATGCCACAGAAGGACATGCAACAACGCTGGCAATTAATATCAAGCCGAATAACATCTGCCATTTGTGACACACTTTCTCTTGAATAAATCACCCAATTTTTCTGAAATTGTAATCATTTGTTTGTCCGTGCATATGCATCACATCTACCGATTTTCGTTCCATTCAGATAATTACTTAGTGGTGTGTCGTCTTTTTTTTTGTCAATACACATATTTGGAATACTGTAGTTTAATTTTTACTCTTTGAACACTCTTCTAGTGAAAATTACAATTTGTAGGTTCTGCCTCTGATTGTGATATTATCCGAAGTAAACAAAAAGTCATAAATTCTATATTACTCACGTATTCACCCTAATACACTCAAGCTGTTCGTGAAGGACATTTGCAGAGTTGTAGTCCACCCACGACGTAGTACCTTGTATACCCTAGTAATGTGTGACAGGGATTAATGCGTCTGCTGCGTGTACTTGTTACTCGTAGCGCTGCTTGCCCACAATGAGTACTGTGTGGGCGGAGTAATTAGACCGTAACAGGTCAGCCGCTGAATGGGGTTCCCAGAATAGCGCCGCAGCCGTGGCGTCAGGCGCGTACTCAGATACTGGGCAGCGCGTATCTGGGCGCTGAACCGTGCCGCGCCGTGGGAAGCCGCGAGATAAAACCCAAACACCAAAACAGAACCAAAAAAAAAAAGAGAAAAAAAGCGGGGGACTGAGAAAAAAGGAAGGGGCCTCGGGGTTTCGCTTTGAAAGAATGAGAGCAGAGCTGAACTATCTGTCAGCAGCCTGGTGGTGTTACCCAATATAATCTGCATCATTGCTCGCGAAAATGGGCGTGTAATTGTCGTTGCATTACTGAAAACGCTGAGCGCGAGTTTCGACACTTTTCACACTAACACTATCTCCTGACAACGTAAATATGCTTGTAGCAGTTGTATTTTTTAAGATACCCCACAAACACAGAAACACAGCAGTCGGAGGTTCTGTTTTCTGTGTGTTTGTGATATCAAATAACAGGAAGCAGGCTGTAAACCGTCTTAAGTACTTGGGAAAACTACACGGAGGGTAAATAAAAACAACTGAAAGAGATTCAAGGGCAGTTCTCTCAGTCAGTATACTTTTTTACAGCAAAGGATAAGTATACTAATCAACTGTGCACCTGGAATTTCTCAGTTAATTATTTATACTCGACAATTTCTGACTTTGACGTTTAACGAGCACCCTCCAACTCGTCTTACGTATTTAAAGTGTTTTATGTAATATCTCCATATATTTAATTTATTCTTGTGTTTCTGGAAAAAAATTTTGGAATTTGTGGTAAGGTCTTATAAGACCAAACTGCTGAAGTCATCGGTCCCAAAGCCTACACACTACTTAATATAACTTAAACTAACTACGTTATGGACAACACACGCACCCATGCCCGAGGGTGAACTCGAACCTCCCACGGGAGGGGGGGGGGGGGGGGGAGCCGCACAGACCGTTACAAGAAGATGTGCAAGATGCCTCAGACCGCGCGGCTCTTGTCTTCTGAAAAGTCTGTAAACATGAGTCCATAACAGGAGTATTGTGTATCTGCCGTATTTCCCATTTTCCTCCCGAGCCACCGGCCTTCATCGTTGTCTAATCACCGGCCTTTGTCTTTTTCTAATTGTGCCGTATGAACGACAGAAGATTTATTTTGGAGTCAATGTCAGCGCAACTGTCCAGACAAAACACAAATAACGTTGAGGAGGGAGTCTAGAAATAAACGTTATGATCAGGATGACAGTAAAATCCAAAGCAAAATTTATGGGACAATTGAGCACAAAATTTGAAATAGACGAAGGTGTACGACAACGGGATGGACTGTCCCCAGTGCTCTTCAATTGTGCTCTTGAAAAAGTTGTTCGAGAATGAAGAAAAGCAGGTGCACCAGCACACAGACTGAGACCACGTAAGGGCATAGAATTAGACTGTTTAGCATTTGCTGACGACATGGCACTGATCGCCCAAGACATTACCGATGCACAGAAACAGCTAGAATTATTACAAGAGTAGGCAGCAAAAATAAGATTACAAATTTCATTTGTAAAAACAAAATTTATGACTGACATCAAAGATGCATCTTCTGATCTCAAAATTGGTAATAACTACCTCTCGAGTAAAAGAATTTAAATATTTAGGTGAATGGATTGGAGAAAATTGTAATGAAAAGAAATCTGTCAGATAAAGAGTCCAGAAAATGGAGACGGTGTTTCAGTTAACATAAAATGTTTACAACAAAAAGAGTCTCTCGTGGAACTGCAAAATACGGCACTACACAACAGTAATTAAACCCGAAGCTCTCTACGCATCTGAGACACTAAACCTTCAACACAGAACTCTAGAAGGGGAATTAGAAGTGAAAGAGCGTAAAATAATGAGGAAAATCCTAGGACGAAGAACAAAGATGGTGTGCATTATCCAAAACTGAATGCAGAAAAATATAAAAATATCTGCAAAATAACAGACACAATGCGCATGAGAAGAATCCAATTCATGGGGCATTTAGAAAGAATGGACTCAAACAGGTTAACGCACAAAATCCATACATTTTTAAAGAACTAAACTACAAGACCGAACTGGTAAAAACAGACGGAAAAAGACCTGAGAGAATTAGGGTCTCCAAATTTACATGACAGAAATCAAATCAGGAAAAATCACCAACACACGGGGTTTTCAGGAAGAAGAGAGAAAAACTAACCGACATACGTGGTCTACGCGACGAAAGCTAGCCCATTCGTTGCTTATGAAGGAATACTGGGCGAAAAGGAAGTCCAATAAATGTTGATTGGAAAGAATTTAGAAACAAGAAATCATCGGAAATACACTTTGTTAACATGGAACCCATAAGTTGTTCATTTAACCTATTTGTTAAGAAACTAGTAACTTCATCAGTACTTGATGGACAAAGGGTTGTGTATGAGATGATTGGAATGAAGACCTGGTTGAAACAAGTTCTTCGGAGCTTCCGTCGCGTTGCGCGAAGTCACACTCGCGGCTGCTGTCAGAATCCACGCACTCTTGGCAGTCTGTGGCACGCGAAAGAATACGATACATACTGCTCCACGGATTCAATAGAAAACCTGTATTGACGGATCAAGGTTAATTATCTGTACTGCCACACTATGCAGTCAGTTTAACTATGGACCGTGCGCCGTTATCTTTCGGTTTTCTGCTGAATAATTGTTCCCTAAACAGCATACCATACGAGCAAACCAGTTACGACTTTACCTGATGTTGCTTAAACGTTAGGCAACAGGCCAATGCACGACTCTATTTGTTAAGAACAGCTCGATAATGTCCTAGGGACGAGCGGCACACGTCTTCTTTCTTGCCCAGCAACTAACTCGCCGCAAATAATAACTGACAGCTGTGGTCCTGCAGTAGAATTATCTATGCATTGGCTAGAATTGCGAATTAATAAAATACACAGAAATGTAAAATAAAAGATAAATAAAGATAATAAAATAAGTAAATAAATAATAATTTAATAAAAAGGGTTCTATTCTAACGTCTGTAATTGATGTAGGCGACATTATGTTAAATAATTTTTATTCATGGAAGTATATCTCAACTAAAGGGAAAGTGGTCCTATAATATCCAGTTAAGATACAGAGAGAAAATAACCTTATCAAATCCAGTAAAGTTGCGTTGAGAGTGTTACGAGAATGGCAGCAGAATCCCTAGGCCGAATTGTTATCCAAGACGCGCAAAAAATAAGTCCACTTTACGATCAGAATACACGTAATATTCATCAGATCGAAACAATTCAGAGTTCAAGATGATGATTTAAATTAACACATGTGAGATGACGAGCACAAACTCATATTCTGTCCATTCTCAGTTCCGTAATGCAATCAGAAAAAAATTAAGAGTATTGTAGCAGCCGTTAATCATTCATCACTCCGAGAACAAACGTAAAGGTGCTCTTCCTCATGATCTAACGTAGACATGACCAGAATCGCTTCTTTGAGCGCACCGCTTGTAAAGTGTCTGTCTCCACTTGATTTCAGCTGTGTTCTGCCAATGTCTGCTTTTCCATTGGCTGAAGGCCGTCCCATCAAATATACATTGGTCTGAAGTTCTACAGACATGATTTGACTGAACTTCACCACTTCTCATTCTGAACTAACATATTACAATAATATTGAAATAAAGAAACGTTATAAACTTTCTGCCACACACAGATCATTCACATCAATTGCAAATAAAGGTTTGTTCGTAAATAAATAAGCTCGTGCTCAGGTTAAATGAGAACAAATTGTCCTTAAATATTGTTTAAACAATTATTTTTATCTGTTTGATAGAAGTATCTTTTGATTATCTTTTCAAGAGTGGTGTCAGTAACACATGCGACTGACCACTTCTTAAATTACTATGATCTAGTGTTAGCAATTGTAACCAATAGTTAAATAAATACTGGGTAAAAATAGTAACGTATTCATTAAATAAATACGCAAGAATGACAAGACAAAGGTATTCGTGCTGCATTCATTTGCTGCGTTATTTTTAGAGAATACGATGTTCTTACAAATATTTACTTAATCAAAAGATAACAGACATAATAAATCAATAAATAAATTAGGTGCAGCAGGTAGCTTTTCGGGATGACGGCAATAGTGCACTGCTATCATTTGACACGTCGTTTGTTGAAATCGTATGAAGCATTTAGAAGTTGTTAAATCAGAGCTTCATTCTGAAATGTTTAGTCACTGTAAAATATTAACTTCCGTAATTTTAAAGATATTAAAAATATTGTGGCACTGCATGCGCCTCACTTTTTTTTTTTTTTTTTTTGAGTTCGCTGATGTATTCAGATTTGGTTTATTATTTGACTGTGATTTAGTGACGAATTTTTAAGCACTGTAAGAAGCCATCTTTTAGCTTGTGTGAAACTCCTCCATTACTGACGTATCGTCTCTTCTAAGAGTGCGACCACTTCCAAATTCTCTTTACCGTGATTTGTCCACATCTGGCCCTTCGCTGATGCCTTTGCACTTGAGATTGTCTGGAGCAGCCGCTGCGTATTGCCTGGCTGCAGGCTTTGTCTGAGCAGGCCAAGTCGCGCCCTGAGCTCTTGGCTCACTAGTGTTCAAGTGTGTTCCAGTGTGCAAACCAATTCACCTCATACCAATTCTAGGTGGCTGAATCGCTCGCCTACATAAGCATTACGTTATAGTCACCACCCTCAGTTTGATCTACGAGAGAGGGTAAAACGACTTGCTACTCCAGTGTCAGTAATAAATACCCCTTTGCAATCAAACATATCGGAAAAATTCCAACCAGGTGATGTAAAATGTACGTACGTGATAAAACTTTTCTGCCACACCAAAAGTCTCTTAACAACTCCCGCTGACAATCTCCACAGCAAAATACTAAATTTAAAGTTAAAAGGGAAAAAGTCACACAAAAACACGACACCCAAATTCCCACGTAAACGAATCTCGTTTGTTGGCTCCAATGAAAAGCCTGACAAGTACATCTGTTCACTAAACTCCACGGTCGAACTAGGTACTTTGCTCAGCAACCTAATTTGAGGCCTCGGCTTATTGAGCATGTTCACACTAGATAAACGGCAACGCTAGCCTACATAACGGGAATGGCTCTACCCGAAAGGATCTTCTTTCCCGACTTCTAAAGTGTTTTGTGCCATCAGTCATCTGACAAGTTTGATACAGCCCACCACGTACTCCCCTCCTGCGTCAACCTCTTCATCTCAGAATAGCACGTGCACCCTACGTCCTCAGTTATTTGATGGATGTATTCCACTCTCAGTCTCCCCCTAGAGCTTTCACCCTCTACAGTTCCCTCTAACACCACAGGGGTTATTCCCTGTCCTGTCGTCCAGTCCCTACTTCTTGTCTTTCAGCGGAAAAGCCCCTCATTCCTCATCAGATCACCTGATTTTCAACATTCTGCTACCAGTAGACTTTCCTTGTTTAAGAATGCCCTTTTTGCCAGTGCTTATCTGTTTATAATGTCGACATTGCTTCATTTGTCATGGATTATTTTGCTTCAAGGTAGCTGAATTCCTTAACTTCGTCTCCTGCTTCGTGACCACCAATTTTGAAGCTAAGTTTGTCGGTATTCGCATTTCTGCTACTTATAATTAATTTGGACTTTTCTCGGTCTACCCCCAATCCATGTTCTATATTCAGTAGACCGTTCATTCCATTCAAGAATCCTGTAATTTTTCTTCACTTTCACAGGGATGTAAACGTCATCAGAGAATCTTATCCTTGACATTCTTTCAAACTCAAATTTAATCTCACTTTTGTAGCTTTCTTTTATTTCTTTCATTGCTTTTGCCATATACAGACTGAAGAGTGGGTAGCTGTTGGGGGTGGGGGGTGGTGGGGAGAGAAGGCTGGATACGTGCCTTCCTATATCACCTGTCTTTTCCTGTACCTTACTCCTAATTTCCTCAGAGTTTCGAGCATCATCCAGAATTTTGCACTGTCAAACGCTTTTTTAAGGACGATAACCACTATGAGGATGTCTTCACTTTCTCCAGCCTTGCTTCCATTATCAAGCGCAACATCAGAACTATCTCTCTTGTGCCATTATCTTTCCTAAAGCCAAACTGATTGCCATCTGACAAATCCTCAATTTTCATTCCCATTCTTCTGTCCATTTCCTTGTCAGCAGCTTGGATGCATGAGTTCTCGCACTTATTGGCTCTTGCTATCTTCAGAGGTACACAATGAGAACCCACCTTCGCTCCAGAGGGCAGACGACTTCTACATCACATGAGGACTGCCGGCTGACTCCTCGACTTCGTGGGCTCTAAACTGTTCCAGAAAATTATTCAACTTTCGTGCGTTTCAGCCAGTCTTAATCAGGAACAAAAAATGGCTCTGAGCACTATGGGACTCAACTGCTGTGGTCATCAGTCCCCTAGAACTTAGAACTACTTAAACCTAACTAACCTAAGGACATCACACACAGCCATGCCCAAGGCAGGATTCGAACCTGCGACCGTAGCAGTCGCACAATCAGGAACATAATGTTGGAATTTTCGTTAGCCGTTTCATGTGTCCCACTTATAATTTCTGTAAGTTGCTGCTTCCTGCGGGTAGTTTTAGAAGTTTCTGTGCAGCGGGTGTTGGTTAACACTGAGCACCGTGAGGAAATCACCTGTCCTTCAGCTGGCCTCGTACGCGCCGACCAGTGCCCATTTATGAGGATAAGGGAAAGATCTGTCCATTACCTCCAGGCTGGAGAAACCCTCTTCACGTGGCGCACATGCAGCCTCAGAAACGAGCAAGCAGGCGCGATCCAGACATGGTATTATGTTGTTATCACAGTATATAAGAAGAAAATAATAATTATTAAATTTATCCATTTATCAACTTAGTTAGCTATTAACGGAAAATATACGCCAAAATTTTAGCAAGAAGACTGAATGGTGTATCAGATGGGATGTTATTAAAAGAGCATCACCGCTTCATACGAAGACGATTGTGTGTAGACTGTATGCAGGTGAACATTTCAAAAAATTGGTACAAACAAATGGTAAACAATAATGCAACTAATGACACAGTATATGACAGAAAAACTCTCAGAGTTTTTTTACAATGTTTATAAATGTTGTATGTGTGTATCGTTTGACACAAGGCACACGTCTAATCAACAGTCCAATTCTGCGTGTAACCGACCCAGCGTATCAGTGGAGACGGTAAGAACAGCTGCTCCGGTTCAGTGCCTTCAGTCTTCGAGGTCCAGTGGCGGAGATGTAACATATACCCTATCCTTCGTGTCACCCCACATGAAAAACTCGCAAGGTGTCTACTCCGGCGACCTTGGTGGTGACTCGAGTAGTGCAAGGAAGCAGCTGCGAGATGGCTTATCCAGCGAAGATTACGCAGGATTTTGCACACTGTTACCTGAGGGATGTTCATTTCTGCACTAACTCGATACGTATACTTTGTGGGACTTCGTAACATCACATACCACTATCCGTTCTGACACGACCAGTCATTGCGTACCTTTTGCTTCGCACAAACTGCTATCATCCCCCAATTTCTTGAGTCACTTCACCATGCTGTTGTAAACAGATGGTATCTTGTGAAAGTCGCAACTGAAATCTCTTTCCATACTCGCTAACAATTCGCAACGGGCAAATTCTAGTGTACAAAACGCTTTCTCCGTCCGGTTCGCCACCATTTTCAACAACTACGATCGGTGGCATTCCTGTCGGAATTTTTCCCAACTAATTTGCTGTCACCACTTTGGAAAAAAAAAAAAAGACACTATGAGAATTTGTCTTTCATGTACTCAATCATTTGTGACGTTGTGTTTAGCCATTTACCTATACCGATTTTTTAAAATGCTTCATGGACTCCGTAATTTTCCTGTATTTAGTATGACAAGATTAAGGTTTCAGTATGCCTTCTAGCGTCATGCGGACCATAGCCCTACCCAACCTCCTTCCTATTCCAGTTAACACTTGTGGAATACATTTCCTAGTTCAGCAACATCTCTTCCAATCGCAGACAAAGCTACATATCTGTATTGCTCCCCACTTCGTATCGCCATCGTTTTCTTATGGAGCACAGTGATGACAAATTAAAGATTATCACCTTTGTTGAATCCTGCCTAGTCGTCGACTATGGCGTGTCTAGGAAACCTGCTTTCTCGGATCGCTAGACAACGGTCAAACAATTGCTGCTGTTAAACTGAACCGCGGCCAGTCGGGCGAGGGGCTTCCGTTCTCTTCGCATAGAGGCCGCGGCTGCTGCGTTGTCGTCCTGGAGAGGTCAGTCAGAGTGCAATTGGCTGACGTCTTCTTCACAGCCCTCTCAGCTGTCACGTTCCCGACTGGCGTGCCGGTGCTTGACTTTACGCCGGAAAAAACCTTATCAACGGAGCAGCAGCATCTTCGATCGACATTTCTACGAGTTTTCTACCCACGATGCTCAGGTAAAGCGTTGTGTTCGGTGGTAGATAAGAGCAACGAAAATAGTTGAAACTTTGCTTCTAGAGTACGCTGTTGCTCGCTTGATAGCCCAATATGATTTCATCGGTGATATCCCGCGAGAAAACTCGTATTCTCATAGTATGACGGCACTGTTATCGACGGGAATGCCGAGAACCAGAAATCGACTCCAAGGAATGCCTACAGTCCACTAAAAGTCTTCCAGGTTTAGGTTTAAAGGACAGGATGTGTCCAGCGCTTGTAAAGCAACGTCCAAGGAGTTGCTGTACCATTGTATTTTTGTAGCAACAATAGGAAAAACGGAGAAAGCAAAGTATCAAGATGCTTCGTCACGTCCTGAACAGTACCGAGCAAAGCATGCAAGTGTGTTCTACCAAATTACATTTGAATGTGTAAAATGTCTGCCATATTTATAATAGCCATTCGCAAACAATCTTGTAGCGTCACCGTAGCAGCGAGCAATTGGACAGCTGCCGTCATTGGAGGTGATCCGTCCAGATTCTAAGACAGCGCTGATGCTACGGAGCCACGCTTCAGCGACTTTGCATTCGGATTAGGTGTTGAGAAAGACAGAGCTGTGGTCACTGTGGAGGGGCATGCATGGAGCCTGGGTTAGCACACTCAGCTCGGGGTAATGTTGCCCGCTGACAACTGAGCCTGCAGTCGCAGTTACGTAAAGCTTCTGCTGGATGGAGTTGTCTTTCCGCAGGTGCGATGCAAACTCTGCTCTTCGTGGAGACACAAACAAGTGTTTTGTAACCGATTGTTGTGTTTATGCAGGATGTCCCAGCCGGAACGGTCAATATTCAGGGACATGGCAGGAATGACCATTCGAAGCAAAAAGTCTAGTAAACATGGGTCTAAAATGCATACCTAAAGGTTTATGGAGCACTTGTTTATTAGAAGCAGTGATGTTTCGCAGTAGCGAAGATGAACAGGTGCTCTTACCTGTTATGGTATACATTTTAGAGCCCATATTTATTAGACCTTTTTTGCTTGGAATGATCGTTCCTCTCATAACTCTGAATATTGACCGTCGCAAAGGAAAAAAAAAATCTTATTTATTTCACGGCGACGAGTTTTACTGTCATCTTACGATCTTCGGAAATTTAAAGCGCATATATATAAATCACATAGCGGATACACATTCCACTCATAATACAGTGTAAGCACATTGGTTTGTCAGTAGACAATGTGATATCAAACCTCTGTCTAAACTGGTCACCGTGAAACAACATTTAGCGATGTTGGCCTCAGAGGAAATTACTTTCCTTTAAATTGACAGATTGCTCTCATCACATAAACGTGTGTAACTTATGTTAATCGTCCTCCTGTGACACCCTGTATAACGTATACACACATTGTCCAGTTGATCCACTTATCATCCGTGAGTTATGCGACTTAAATAATTTATATTACCAAACGGCTAAAACGGTCACCCAGTCCCTGTTGCATGTTGCCTATCTAACGGCTTCCAGGGGCATCAAAAATTTGATTTTCAGTACTTCACATAATTATTCACCGAATTTAAAAAATAAAAATTAAGTCATAATCTAGTCATCAGCAGGTATAATCTAGCTTTAAAATTTTAGCACAAAAAGTACAGTACCAAACTTAAAAACTATATATACAGGGCGTTCGGAAATTCCCGTTTCAAACTTCTAGCACTTGTAGAGGCGAGTGTATATATTATTTTGAATAGGAACCCATGTCTACGGCGGTTTCAATTCAGGAGTGTAGCGCATCCCCATCTGCTGAAGAAAGGCTTGTGCTGATATGCAGTAGGGTGGACAGGATGATGACGTGTACAATGCCATACACACTGTAATAACGTTGGTGGAAGCCACATTTGGCCGCTATTGTAATGCATCAGTACTGTTCTGTACGTACAGTGTGCTGGTTTTTTTTTCCTTTCGCAATAATGTGAATACGTAACGTTTAAGTGGTAATAGAAACACATGTGATTAAGTGATAAATGGATGTTCCGTTGTATTTCCTTTCCAACTGTTATCTAATAACTGGACTGCGCCACGCCTACTGCAATTCCTCAAGCAGAAGTGGATGAGTGAAACATCTGAACTGAAACCGTTGTAGAACGGAAAGGCACGTTTCCGGACATGGGTTCCTATTCAAGATATTGTGTACTCACTCCCCTCTACAAGTCCTAGAAGTTTGAAACGGGAATTTCTGAACACCCTGTGTGTCTTGAGGCAGCATAAATCAAGGGGCGCAAATTATCCAGACTAGATTTATCCGTTAATTGAGAATGAAAGTACTTAGAGGCTTCCAACAAACTTTACACTTAATTCCAAATACTAGCGACATTAAGTGAGGCGAATGCAATGGCCACACAGTAGGTTTCGCTCAGCCGATCCAGTATTGTCATATCGACGACGGTGTTCGCGAATTAACACTGAAATGAACTGGGGCTTCTTCACGATGGAAATAATGGTAGCTGCGCACGTAAGCAGTACTATGTCCAGCAGCTCGGCAGATCCAACCATTCCAGCACAAATATTGACGGGAAACCTTTGTTGTCGTTGTTAACGTCCGACGTTACCTGAATGATACAATTCCACGACGTTGGGTTGGAAGAAGAGGGGCAGAAATTCAAATGGCTCTGAGCACTATGGGACTCAACTGCTGTGGTCATCAGTCCCCTAGAACGTAGAACTACTTAAACCTAACTAACCTAAGGACAGCACACAACACCCAGCCATCACGAGGCAGAGAAAATCACTGACCCCGCCGGGAATCGAACCCGGGAACTCGGGCGTGGGAAGCGAGAACGCTACCGCACGACCACGAGATGCGGGCAGAGGGGCAGAAGATGAACTTCATCGCCGATGGCCTCCCAGGTCTCCAGAACTCATACCTTGTGACTTTTAGTCCGTGGGGTTACGTAAAAGACCTCGTTTTTTATCCCCCCTATGCCTGACACTCTTGAAAATTTGTGACATCGCATTGTTGAAGCTGTGAATTCGATAACGAGAGACCAACTGCTTCGTGTGTAGCAGAAAATGAGTCACATGCATGAAAATTCGAACCTTTCTTTTTCCAAGAACTTTGGAATTGTATTTCTATCTTTTGCCGTAAACGTTTGAGATCTGTTCCTTCTTCGTGAATAGCCTCGCACGTTAAGTATAAATATAGCAAAAACGAAATATACTGCTTGTGCCGCAGAAATATAAATCAGCTGGTCAGATGGATAGTCACACGTGACTGTCCAGGGCAAGGTCCTAGTGCAGGCGGTTTGCCGTTTGCCTTCTCTGATTTGAAAAAAATTGTGGTAAGGGCTTATGGGACCAAACTGCTGAGGTCATCGGTCCCTAAGGTTACTCACTACTTAATCTAATTTGAACTAACTTACGCTAAGGACAACACACACCACCCATGCCCGAGGGAGGACTCGACTCTCAGACGGGGAGAACCGCGCGGACCGTGACAAGACGCCCTAGACCGCTCGGCTACCTCGCGCGGCTCTCTGATTTGATTTGGCATGTGAAATACGTACCTGTGTCGTGTGGATGATTGTTTTGAGACCTTGTACAGTGTTCCTTGACTTCCGGAAGGCGTTTGATACAGTTGCGAACCGCCGCCCAATATACGAAATACTAGCGTGCTGGATATCACACAAACTGCATGATCAGATTGAAGAATTTCTAGCAAACAGAACAGAGCATGTCATTCTCAACGGAAACAATTCAGACGCAAAAGTAACCTCGGTCGTATCCCACGGGAGTGTTATAGGACCATTACCTTTCACAATATATACACTCCTGGAAATGGAAAAAAGAACACATTGACACCGGTGTGTCAGACCCACCATACTTGCTCCGGACACTGCGAGAGGGCTGTACAAGCAATGATCACACGCACGGCACAGCGGACACACCAGGAACCGCGGTGTTGGCCGTCGAATGGCGCTAGCTGCGCAGCATTTGTGCACCGCCGCCGTCAGTGTCAGCCAGTTTGCCGTGGCATACGGAGCTCCATCGCAGTCTTTAACACTGGTAGCATGCCGCGACAGCGTGGACGTGAACCGTACGTGCAGTTGACGGACTTTGAGCGAGGGCGTATAGTGGGCATGCGGGAGGCCGGGTGGACGTACCGCCGAATTGCTCAACACGTGGGGCGTGAGGTCTCCACAGTACATCGATGTTGTCGCCAGTGGTCGGCGGAAGGTGCACGTGCCCGTCGACCTGGGACCGGACCGCAGCGACGAACGGATGCACGCCAAGACCGTAGGATCCTACGCAGTGCCGTAGGGGACCGCACCGCCACTTCCCAGCAAATTAGGGACACTGTTGCTCCTGGGGTATCGGCGAGGACCATTCGCAACCGTCTCCATGAAGCTGGGCTACGGTCCCGCACACCGTTAGGCCGTCTTCCGCCCACGCCCCAACATCGTGCAGCCCGCCTCCAGTGGTGTCGCGACAGGCGTGAATGGAGGGACGGATGGAGACGTGTCGTCTTCAGCGATGAGAGTCGCTTCTGCCTTGGTGCCAATGATGGTCGTATGCGTGTTTGGCGCCGTGCAGGTCAGCGCCACAATCAGGACTGCATACGACCGAGGCACACAGGGCCAACACCCGGCATCATGGTGTGGGGAGCGATCTCCTACACTGGCCGTACACCACTGGTGATCGTCGAGGGGACACTGAATAGTGCACGGTACATCCAAACCGTCATCGAACCCATCGTTCTACCATTCCTAGACCGGCAAGGGAACTTGCTGTTCCAACAGGACAATGCACGTCCGCATGTATCTCGTGCCACCCAACGTGCTCTAGAAGGTGTAAGTCAACTACCCTGGCCAGCAAGATCTCCGGATCTGTCCCCCATTGAGCATGTTTGGGACTGGATGAAGCGTCGTCTCACGCGGTCTGCACGTCCAGCACGAACGCTGGTCCAACTGAGACGCCAGGTGGAAATGGCGTGGCAAGCCGTTCCACAGGACTACATCCAGCATCTCTACGATCGTCTCCATGGGAGAATAGCAGCCTGCATTGCTGCGAAAGGTGGATATACACTGTACTAGTGCCGACATTGTGCATGCTCTGTTGCCTGTGTCTATGTGCCTGTGGTTCTGTCAGTGTGATCATGTGATGTATCTGACCCCAGGAATGTGTCAATAAAGTTTCCCCTTCCTGGGACAATGAATTCACGGTGTTCTTATTTCAATTTCCAGGAGTATATATATATATATATATATATATATATATATATATATATATATATATATATATATGGCCAAGTGGATAACGTCGGAGCAACGCTACAAAATTGTAGTGAAATGCAGGAAAACCTGCAGAGGATCGACAATTGGTGTAGGGAGTGGCAAATGACTCTCAACAAAAAGAAACGAAAAGTATTGCGTTAACATAGACAGAAATACCCATTACTGTATGACTGAACTATTGCAGAACAATCCCTGGAACCAGTTACTTCCATAAAATATCTAGGAGTATGCAAGCGGATCGATTTAAAATAGAACGACCACATAAAATTAATAACAGGAAAGGTAGATTCCAGACAGATTCATTGGAAGATTCCTCAGGGAATGTAGTCCACCAACAAAGGAGATAGTTCAGAAAATCCTCTTTCGACAAATACTCAACATTGCTCGGCAGTCTGGTATCAGTACCAGATAGAACTGATAGAGTAAACAGAGAAGATCGAAAGAATAGCAATACGTTTAGTTATAGGTTCATTTAGTAAGCGCGAAAGCGTCACGTAGATGCACAGCTAACTTCGGCGGCAGAGACTGCAAGAGAGGTGTTGTTGCATCACGACGTGGGTCACTGTTACCTTTCCGAAAGAGTATCTTCCTAGATAAGTTAAGCAGTATATATATTGTTTTGTATTGTATGGAAGCAAGGACCTAGAAACGATGGAGAGGCTTCGTCCCTGCCGTAGCCCTCAGTGGTTCACAACCCCACAGTAGTCTACAGCAGTCCACGCACCCCACGCCGTCCCACACCGAACCCAGGGTTATTGTGCTGTTCGGCCCCCAGTGGATCACCCCCCACCCCCGGGAACGTCTCACACCAGACGAGTATAACTCCAATGTTTGCGTGGCAGAGTAATTATGGTGTACGCGTACATGGAGATAGTGTTTGCGCAGCAATCACCGACATAGTGTAACTGAGGCGGAATAAGGGGAACCAGTTCACATTCGCCGAGGCAGATGGAAAGGCACCTTAAAAACCATCCACAGACTGGTCGGCACCCCGGACCTCGACACTAATCCGCCGGGCGGATTCGTGCCGGGGACCGGCACACCTTCCCGCCCGGAAAGCAATGCATTAGACCGCACGGCTAACCGGGCGGGCTAAGCAATATATTTCCACTATATCGCTTCGTGCTACATATATCTCGAAATAAATCTCGGGTGAACAGCCTGGTATGAGTGTGCATAGGACACACTATTTCGGCAATCGACCACGTTGCCATTATCAGGTGCGCTGATATACGCCTGGAGAAATTGAAGAATCAAATGGCTCTGAGCACTATGGGACTCAACTGCTGTCGTCATCAGTCCCCTAGAACTTAGAACTACTTAAACCTAACTAACCTAAGGACATCACACACAGCCATGCCCGAGGCAGGATTCGAACCTGCGACCGTAGCAGTCGCACGGTTCCGGACTGCGCGCCTAGAACCGCGAGACCACCGCGGCCGGCAATTGAAGAATCGCATTATAGCATTTTATATATATATATATATATATATATATATATATATATATATATATATATATATATATATATATATATCATGTAAATAGCGTGGACATAAAATAGAGAGATTCGAGCCCATACAGAGGCTTACTAGCAAACGTTCTTCCACGAATTGTTCACGACTGGCACAGGAAAAATTGAGAGTGGTTGTGCTACATAAAGTACCCTCCACCGCACACTGTAAGGTGGGTTGCGGGGTATAGATGTAGATGCAAATTTAATTTAGTGTTATGTTTCTGTCCTTATGGATGAAAGGAAGTGTGAAACACATTTCCAGTTCCTTGTTGCTCCTCCCAAGTAACAGTAAGGGGCCGCCCAGCTAACCGTCCCCATCTCAAGGACAGATGGGTTACCATCAACAGTGTTGTGTGCCCTCACTCCAGGTGACAATGCAGAGAGGTTTGGAATCTGATCCAGGACAAGACTGGTGATCAGAAACTTAACGCCAGCAACTCTCCTCCCATTTGGAGACAGATGTGGACAGTGAAATTTTTTTCCACCAGCAGGATTCGACCCAGTTACATCAGAATTGAGTGTCACCACAGAGGCGATTGCTAACAACGTCGACTACGGAGGTAAGCACAACTCAGCTACCCAACTAAATGTAACTGAAACTTTGGAAGTAAAAGTAAGGAGCTATTTCTCTTGTTATTCAAAACAAAAGAAATCGTAGCGATCACTGGAAAAGTTTCATATCTGTTCCTACACTATCAACAGTCATTTAACTTTGACGTTCGTTCTTAGTCCAGCGGAACCGACAGCATAGTAGAATGACCCGTTATTCATAGGCGTTTAGAGATTTACTCACCGTGCATTGAAAAATGTGGTGTCAGCTTTGAGCTTCGACCCCATAAATTCGGGGTCGGCCGGCTAGACACGTGTGGTCCATGCAAACTCTTTCCTCTCCTGCCCTCCAGACGATACGCGAAACCCACTGGGCTGCGACCCCAACACCAGATAACGGACTGGCGCCGGAAGACCGCTGCTGTTTACGAGGACTGATAAGTCTTCTCCGAGCTGATTGTTGTTTTTGCTTCTTTCGTCTTGCAAAGTGTTGGTCGAGCTCATAACGACTACGTACAAATTGTTGCCCTTGAACTATTCAAACGTCTTATTTTAGTTTGGCCATCTTAGGGCCTCGTAAATTCGGATCAGATTAGTTTCTTCCTGTCTTTATCCTTGTCTAATATTCTTTCGTTCCCACATTTTGCTACTTTCTTCGATTTTATGTCCGAGATGTTTTTGTCCTGGTTCTAATTCTGTCCTTGAAATTCATGACAGCTTGAATTTTTAATTTTAAAATAAACCTCCGGTAAACCTCGGTTTTCTGTATTCCCATTTTTCCCAGATCCCATTGTACCTTTTGGATCCAGCGTATTTTTGTTCCTTCGTTCTCAGGAAACCGCATTATCAGTGTCGAGTTCCCCTGGCCCGTTTCTGAAAAACAGCCTTTTTTCGTATTGTCCAAGATTTTCCCTACCCTGGAGTACAGTTCTTGGTTCGCTTATCTTCTACACTGACAGTCGTTTGTTCTTTAGGTGCAGATATCCCTCTGACAATCCTTCGTTCCATTATCTGTAATGTCTTGAATTAACAAGGATCATATTTTCTGTTGCGTGTTCTGGACAGACAACTGTCTGGTAATGTGTGAGTTCTGCATTGCTCGAACGATTCTGGTATTTCATTTGTTCATAGTGACTTAGTTCGTTAAACCAATTCAATATTCTGCTAACAATCATTGGATCTCGACCAACGCGAACAGCAATGTCGCGATACGATAAACCGCAATCGCGATAGGCTACAATCCGATCTTTATCAAAGTCGGAAACGTGATGGTACGCATTTCTCCTCCTCACACGAGGCGTCACAACAACGTTTCACCAGGCAACGCCGGTCAACTGCTGTTTGTGTATGAGAAATCGGTTGGAAACTTTCATCATGTCAGCACGTTGTTGGTGTCGCCACCGGCGCCAACCGTGTGTGAATGCTCTGAAAAGCTGATCGTTTGCATATCACAGCATCTTCTTCCTGTAGTGTACATCGCAAACTCTCCACCAACGCACGTACGACACAGCTCTCACGTATCGACAACGAAAGCGGCAATGTACGCAGAGGAAGGGCACCCTTTCCGATAAACTGCTGATCTCACGCTGTGGGATTTCTCAGCCAACAAAGCCACACAATAGTTAATTTCAATGCACGATAAGTAAATAGTGGTCTGAGACAGGTTGTGACGTAAATAAAGAACAATTTTGTAAAATAGTGGCCGACTTTTCGTCGTGTTACATGAAAGGGAAGCAGTGGTTGGGAAAGGAGTGAGACAGGGTTGTAGCCTCTCCCCGATGTTATTCAATCTGTATATTGAGCAAGCAGTAAAGGAAACAAAAGAAAAATTCGGAGTAGGTATTAAAATTCATGGAGAAGAAGTAAAAACTTTGAGGTTCGCCGATGACATTGTAATTCTGTCAGAGACAGCAAAGGACTTGGAAGAGCAGTTGAACGGAATGGACAGTGTCTTGAAAGGAGGATATAAGATGAACATCAACAAAAGCAAAACGAGGATAATGGAATGTAGTCAAATTAAATCGGGTGATGCTGAGGGGATTAGATTAGGAAATGAGACACTTAAAGTAGTAAAGGAGTTTTGCTATTTAGGGAGCAAAATAACTGATGATGGTCGAAGTAGAGAGGATATAAAATGTAGACTGGCAATGGCAAGGAAATCGTTTCCAAAGAAGAGAAATTTGTTAACATCGAGTATAGATTTAAATGTCAGGAAGTCGTTTCTGAAAGTATTTGTATGGAGTGTAGCCATGTATGGAAGTGAAACATGGACGATAACCAGTTTGGACAAGAAGAGAATAGAAGCTTTTGAAATGTGGTGCTACAGAAGATAAGGTGGGTAGATCACGTAACTAATGAGGAGGTATTGAATAGGAGTCGGGAGAAGAGAAGTTTGTGGCACAACTTGACTAGAAGAAGGGATCGGTTGGTAGGACATGTTTTGAGGCATCAAGGGATCACAAATTTAGCATTGGAGGGCAGCGTGGAGAGTAAAAATCGTAGAGGGAGACCAAGAGATCAATATACTAAGCAGATTCAGAAGGATGTAGGTTGCAGTAGGTACTGGGAGATGAAGAAGCTTGCACAGGATAGAGTAGCATGTAGAGCTGCATCAAACCAGTCTCAGGACTGAAGACCACAACAACAACAACATCAATAACGGAGCTACAGCTGTCGAGACTGTAGTGTCGTCCGAAGAACGATGTACAGTGGCAAGGTTGCTACCTCGCCATGGAATCACAATTAAACCTAGTCCCTGCCAGAAGCATCGACAAATGGAAGACGCCCAGAAGAGTTTCCACACGCCACCACATCAGCACTCTTACTCACGTCTGAACGCAGCGCCTCTTAGCACAGTCAGCTATCATCACCGAAGACGAAAGCATCGTTCTCTACCGAGGCAGCAGTACGACAGTGGTATTACACGGCACTCTGCTACATGTTTGTTGTCAACTGTAATTTGAGATAGGAGACTTCTACCTTGTTCTGTATCAGGTTCAAAAATGGTTCAAATGGCTCTGAGCACTATGGGACTTAACATCTGGGGTCATCAGTCCCCTAGACGTAGAACTACTTAAACCTAACTAACCTAAGGACATCACACACATCCATACCCGAGGCAGGATTCGAACTTGCGACCGTTGCAGCAACGCGGCTCCGGACGGAAGCGCCTAGAACCTCTCGGCCACAGCGGCCGGCTCTGTGTCAGGTGATACATTAATCTTCAGTGACAGCAATAAATACCTTTGACAATCCCGTGGACATGAATTGTTACAGAGTTCAGTATTTCATCTTATTCACGGTGTAATACACTAAGGTGACAAAAATCATGGGATGCTTCCTAATATTGAGTCTACTGGAGTACCGTACCAGACGTGATGGCGACAAAAAACTGGATAGACGTGCTGCACAAGATCAGAGGTACAACGTACATTTATTCTGACAGGGAATTAGATTGCCTGCAAAGAGTACACACAGAATATCTACAGCGAGTAGAATATACTACCTACGCCGAATCCTACTAGTCTCAAGTCAACTAGCAGACAGCATACAGAGGGCGTTCTGTTGGTATGTCCTCAGACACCACATTTTCGAAGTAAGCTTTGAAACGTTGATCTTACCAACTACACGAGGAGGCATTGGTGTCATTAGTATCAGACGTAAGTGTCGGACCTTACTAATCAACCGTATGCATAAAACTACCAACAATTACACACCGAGCTTAACGCTAAATTGGAAGCCATGCAGCATAATGCTACCTTTCGCCATATTAGACTCTACCACTGCAGTTACGTACGACAAGCTGACAACAGCTATTCATCTTATACCAAAGCGAAAATCTATACTTTTCTCACAACAGATGGTAGAGAAAACAGAGTCATTCAAAAATACCCGCAAGATAAGAGGAATACCATTTGGCAAAAAATCCATAACTCCGTATTGTCATCACCCGTCCGGTCTACATGGTATCTAATTATCAGTGACAAAGTTCGAACAAATAAGAAACTGCACAACATCCGTATGAGCCTCACACCCAACTGTACGATATGCGATCACGTGGACACCTTAATTCACAGGTTTACCTGTGGTACAACTGGGCTGATCGCGGCACACATGCGAAGCAGGCTGGCGATATTCGATCGCACGGTTCCGCCCAACGTCGACATCATGGAATTAACCCGCCATTTGAATTGTAGCTAACACCGCTGCTCATATTATCAATCATCGCCATACAACACTTGAAACATACTGCGCATATATGGAATATGAACATGCAAAGATACGAGAACAAAGAGATTACGTTGACACGTATAGCAACATATTGAAAATTATTAAGTCACTATTTAGTACAAAACAACGTATCACAAGAACAAGGAAAAACCAGCAAATCCTACAGAACTATCCTATGTTAATATAAATATTATTTATTATTTTTCCGTTATTTGGGAAGGAGCCAGTTTTAGTTTCTACAAGAAGACATTTTAAATCATCAGAAGATTACTTGTCATCTGATGAAGACAGATATCACTTGTCATACTAATGCGGCACTGTTCTTTTAGCTACGGGGAACGGTGAGAAAAATACAAGAAGACGAAAAAGAAAATTTCTGTTTCGCAACTACCTAGGAGAAGACTATTTTGTGAACAACAGCAGGGTATTGCCTGAAATTTAATAACTTCTGTATGTACCATTACAAATACCAACATCCTATATTTACATGCCAGACTAATATAACTTTCAGCGAGAATATTTCAAGATTTGAAAACTAACTTGGCCATTGTGGTTTAGTGCATTGGTGTGAGGAATATTAAAGATTCTAAAAGGCTATTTCATAAGATACATGTGTTGCCATCTACATACAAGTGATTAATTTATCCTGTGGTTCAATTATGGAAATAGAACAGTTTACTGCAAGGAAAGGAATCCTTCAGTTAGAGTACTGCTTGCACACAAAACTATTGCATACTGAGCAAAAATAATTCTGGTGAAGATACTTAATTCTTATAAAGTGTTAACTGTATTTGCATTTAGCGCATATAAAGAAAATTTTCTTATAAAGCAAACTTATGGCGCAGTTTGCACATTTAACTATTGAATATAGTGGGAAAATATTTCATTTGTGAATCTAGCACCTATTCTTTAAAAAGGTTAATTGTATGGTTATTCATGTACGTGTGTATTAAAATTTTCATGTGTAATAATAAACAAAAGATGAAAAAAAATATCGTGTCGGACTTTCTTTTTGCCGCGCGGGATTAGTCGAGCGGTCTGGGGCGCTGCAGTCGTGGACTGTGCGGCCGGTCCCGGCGGAGGTTCTAGTCCTCCCTCGGGAATGTGTGTTTGTCCTCAGGATAATTTAGGTTAAGTAGTGTGTAAGCTTAGGGACTAATGACCTTAGCAGTTACGTCCCATAAGATTTCACACACATTTGAACATTTGCACCTTCTTTTGCTCGGCGTACTGCAGCAACTCGAGATGACATGGGCTCAACAAGCTGTTGGAAGTCCCCTGGAGAAATCCTCAACGGTGTTGCCTCTATTGTCGTCCATAATTGCGAAAGTGTTGGCGGTGCAGGATTTTGTGCACGAACTGACCTCTCGATCATGTCCTATAAATATTCTATGAGATTCACGTTGCGCGATCTGGGTGGCCAAATCATTCACATGAACTATGCAGAATATTCTTCAAACCAATCACGAACAACTGAAGGCCGGTGACATGGCGTTTGAAGGCAAACTTCCACCCTCTTTTTGGAACATGAAGTACATGAATGGGTGAAAATGGTCAATGATCGGTTCAGTTGGACCAGGGGACCCAGCCCATTCCATGTAAACACAGCCTACAGCATTATGGACACACCACCAACTCGCACAATGCCATGTTGTCAAGTTGGCTCCATGGCTTCGTTGGGTCTGCGCCACTCCCGAACCCTACCATCAGCTCTTACCAACTGAAATCGAGGCTCATCTGACCAGACCACAGTCTTCCAGTCGTCTAGGGTCCAACTGATGTAGTCACGAGCCCAGGAGAGGTGCTGCAGGCGATGCAGTGCTGTCAGCAAAGGCACTCACGTCGGTCGTCTACTCCCACACCTCATTAACGCCAAATTTCGCCTCACTGTCCTACATTCGTCATACGCCCCACGTTGATTTCTGTGGTCATTTCATGCAGCGTTGCTTGTCTGTCAACACTGACAGCTCTACGCAAACTCCGCTGTTCTCGGTCGTTAAATGAAAGCCGTCGGCCGTTGTCCGTAGTGAGAGGTAATGCCTGAAATTTTGTATTTTCCGTACACGCTTGACGCTGTGGATCTCGGAATATTGAATTCCCTAACGATATCCGCAACGGAACTACCACGCGTCTTGTTCCAACCACCATTCCGCGTTCAAAGTCTGTTAATTCCCGTCGTGCGGCAGCAGTAAAGTCGAAAACCTTTTCATATGAATCATCTGAGTACGAATGATAGCTCTGCCAGTGCGCTGCCCTTTTACACAATATGTACGGGATACTACCGCTATCTGTGTATGAGCACATCACTGTCCCATGTCTTTCGTCACGTCAGTGTAAAGTGATCTGATATTTTATGTGTGGTAGTATAATCTCGGCTCCTCCAGGTCTAAAGCTAAGAACTCACTGCTATTTCGTCCGGTACAGTACAGACAATGAAGAACATATGACGGAGTCAGCCAACAAGCAAAGTCATGGTCGGACGGCGGTGTAATCTGACGGTGCACTTCCTCGTTCCGGCCGTAGGAGGCGCACGTGGGTAGTTGGTTACTTTTGGAGGTGTCGGGGAGTGGAGACTGGAGGCGTGTCCAGGCGCGTGGCCGCGTGGGCAGCGCCGCGATCTGACGCCCTCCGCCTCCAGCTCCAGGTCCACCCTGGAGCTTACATGCTGGAGACAATAAGCTGCCAGCTGCCCACCTGCAGATGCGGGCTCTTCCAGTCAAGTGGCATCCATTTCTACCGCGACGCGTCCCTCCGAATCGAGCCTCGGCGAAAGGAAAACGAACAAGACACTCCTCCCGCTACACAACATTTGTCTTTCGTATCTCTTGATCGGAGAGTTAACGAAGCCCTGTTCGTTGTGTTCCTTTCCACTCTAGATTTATTTTCCTCTTAAAGACTCTCTCTCTCTCTTTCTCTCTCTCTCTGTCATTCATACACGCACATACACACACGCACGCACGCATACGCACACACACTAAACGATGGATAACTGAGACCTAGAGGTTCTCGTTTCATATTTTCTATATGACACGCAGTGATACCGGCCGCTATGGCCGAGTTGTTCTAGGCGCTTCAGTCCGCAACCGCGCTGCTGCTACGGTCGCAGGTTCGAATCCTGCCTCGGGCATGGATGTGCGTGATGTCCTTAGATTAGTTAGGTTTAAGTAGTTCTAAGTCTAGGGGACTGATGACCTCAGGTGTTAAGTCCCGTAGTGCTTAGAGCCATTTGAACCATTTGAACAAGCAATGATACTTCCAGTACGAGGAAATCTCAGTCCTTACTGGAAACCATCTGGCACCCTTGCCAAATTGGTTGGGTTGGGTTGTTTGGGGTAGGAGACCAGACAGAGAGGTCATCAGTCTCATCGGATTAGGGAAGGATGGGGAAGGAAGTCGGCCGTGTCCTTTCAAAGGAACCATCCCGGCATTTGCCTGGAGCGATTTAGGGAAATCACGGAAAACCTAAATCAGGATGGCCGGACGCGGGATTGATCCGTCGTCCTCCCGAATGCGAGTCCAGTGTCTAACCACTGCGTATCAAATTGGACCAAGAGAAAGGAGATAGAGAGGACCCAACGAAGAGCGACGCGTTTCGTCACGGAGTCGTTCAGTCGCATCGAGAGTGGTCCGGAAATGCTCAACAATCTCTAGTGGCAGACGCTACAAGAGAGGCGTTGTACGTCAAGGAGGGGTTTACTGTGGAAATTCGGAGAGCGTGCATTCCAGGAAGGTCGGACAACATGTTTCTCTCTCACACACACAACTCACGAAATGGGTACAATCAGAGATATTAGATCACATTCGCCGAATTACCGACAACGTCATTTGCGAATGTAACAGGGTAGAGAGAGGGGGGTGGGTCGTGGCACAGCAAGTACGGTTCATCACACTCCGACCGATACGGTCGCAGGTTCGAATCCTGCCTCGGGCATTGATGTGTGTGATGTCCTCAGGTTAGTTAGGTTCAAGTATTTCTAAGTTCTAGGGGACTGATGACCTCAAGTGTTAAGTCCCATAGTGCTCAGAGCCATTTGAACCATCACCCTCCATTAGCTGGCTTGCGGAGTACAGATGTAAACAGAGAATACGAAACTACGACAGCAAAGAAGAAAAGCTTGTGCAACAACGGCTTTACTTTACAGTAGATTTGTACAGGCTACAGTGTCCCAAATCTTTGGAATCAAACTTATACAGGTGATACTACATATGATAGAGAGTCCTAAACTCAGTGTCTGAGATTATAACCCAATGATCAGAAATAAACATTTGTTCTTTTATTAACATAAACAACGTAGAGGTTATACCAAACCAGCAAAACCATACAGTGACAGCAACAGTTCAAAGCAACCATTGGCAGTCTCATTGCAAGCATTACAACGACGGACAGAATCTTGCGGCACTCTCTCAAATTTCCATGCCGTCTATTGTGAAATGAGACAGCCAGCTAGGACCATACCATCCAGTACGTATCTATTTGCACTAGTGTTTAATAACCCAATGACTTCTTGAAATGCCGGCCGCTATGGATGAGCGGTTCCAGGCGCTTCAGTCCGGAACCGAGCTGCTGCTACGGCCGCAAGTTCGAATTCTGCGTAGGGCATGGATGTGTGTGATGTCCTTAGGTAAGTTAGTTTTAAGTAGTTTTAAGTGTAGGGGACTGATGACCTCAGATGTTAAGTCCCATAGTGCTTAGAGCTATTTGAACCATTTGAACTTCTTGAAATGCCTCAAGGAAAAAAAATCAAAGCAATGATATACGGTGACCCCACTTCTCAGGAGACAGGACTCTTCCAATCCAGTGATTGTATCTGTTGTTCGCGCGTTCACGAACGTTAATATCAAAGTGGGATAGCGCATTGTCGTAATGAAGCCACTTCGTCCCTCAAGCAACACGTTGTCTACACTCCTTTTAGGTCATCCTCAGATCCATTAATTATTAAAAAGGAAACAAAAGGTTTACGATACCACAGAGATAGTCGTAAAGAGACATAAAAATAACTACAGCTCAGTACGCAAAATAAGAATAAAAGAAAATGAAGAGAAGCATATCGAGTTACTGCGAAGCGAAGGTCGTCATTTGACAAAGATTCAGTTAAAACTGCTGAAATCACGGAGGCTGAACTACAATCTAAGTTACGGACATACTGTCACGTGGTTCAAAACTGACTCCAGCGCACCCATATAACAAAAGCCACGTTCACAAAAGTTAACTTTTTACCCAAAAAGCTAAGCAAAATAAATATTGAAATTAGATATAGATAAAAGATTAATTCGTGTTAATTATTTAGCAAAAAGCTTTAAAACACAGAAGACCATATGAAGGTAGTAAGAAGAGCGTGACAACCCGCACCGGGTTGAGCGTCGAATGGTGTTTGTTTATACTGAGCACGCCGGTAGCGCAACCACAGGAACTGCGCGACTGCTACGGTCGCAGGTTCGAATCCTGCCTCGGGCATGGATGTGTGTGATGTCCTTAGGTTTAAGTAGTTCTAAGTTCTAGGGTACTGATGACCACAGATGTCAAGTCCCATAGTGCTCAGAGCCATTTGAAGCGCAACCACACAACAAGTGAGCATATTCGTGTTTCCGGAACTAGGGAGATATCGGGAGTTGTAAGTTTAGCATACAACGCCACCGTGTATATTGATATAAGCAACTCACGCTGCTTATTCAAAGTCTTGTCCGGTTGTTTTTGTTTTCGCTCATTATCTTTCAACCTCCTCCAGAACATCCCGACACCGCGCCTTGTTGGTTTCGTGAAGGACCTCCTTGTGTGTCAATTTTCGAGATCGTATGCTGCCCAGCGCTGTTTCATTTTCTGCCCAAGTGTGCTCTTTTAAAAGCCGTTTTAAAAGTTCTAGCTGTCTGCCCAGTATATTGATTTTGGCAATTGCCACACGTAATCCTGTAGACACCAGAATGTAGGTACCTATTGTTGCCTTCAAAACAAAAAACACCTTAGCATAGAGAGAAAGACATAATATTTCCTTCAAAAAAAATCTTCTGTAGCTTTTGCTCTACATACCACTGTGTGTTTCAACGGTCATGCCAACATCATCAGATGGATTAAGACGGTATTACATTGTTTAAAGCACTTCAGATATGACTGAATCGGTAAAAGTATGATATTTGAATGCATATTATTCAGTCACAGTCCTTGACAAACACTCCATTGTAGACAAGGTGTTCATTATTTATTAGGTGGAAACACCAATGGCACTGAAGAAGGCGTACTTCATATCACAACTTCACTCTGAGTTCAAATTCATATGGCCAATTTGCTTGCACTGCTTCACCAGTGCTCTACACTCCATATTCTTCGAAGATTGTTTTTCACGAGTTCTTTCGACGTGTGCTGATTCGTGTATCTTCTCCAACACACTCTTCTAAAATTCTACTGCTTTTGTCGACAACTTCAACCTAATCTCTGTGATAACAACGATACAGGTTTTACGTCAATTTCAGTCCATGTTATTAAGTTTATTCGAGTAAGGAAGAAGGATATAGAAACTTTACTCCGTAAGTTCGTTCGCTTTCAGGGCTCTGTACTCTACTGCACCATACATTAAATTTAACAAGTAATGTTCTGTTTTCGATAAGTAATCGTGAACTGTGATCGATGGTGGATGCATCACACATTTTTCAACGCAGCGGCGAGAACATCAATTCGACAAGCAGTTTGTTACGAAACAAAAGCAGTTTACAATTACGTACATCGTACGCATCCAACACCTCGTACCGCCTCAAACATTATTTTCCAATCATTAATTCTTCATCTTAAAGTAATCAATTTAGGATCAGTTACCGTCCATACAATTTTGATCCCAAAGATACGGCACATCTTGTTCGCACTTTCATTTTCCTAAGTACGTTCGCATTTAGCAACTTAGCCTATAGGCTCATCTTCAGGTGCAGCTAATTTTCCACAAACTCTTTAGTTTTACGTCTTTGTTTATGTCAGTATGAAATATTTTTCGGGTGGAGTTATCTACATATTCGACGCGCTGCCTTTGACCGATGACTTGATGAATATGACGCCATTTAGCACTGTGAATTTCAGTGTAACATATAGCCGGCAATATTATCAACAGTTAAAAGATACGTACTTTTATTAGTTTATTGGAGTTTGGTATACCTACCTAATGAGCTAGCACTATATTACGCAAGTTGTTTAGCAGACGATTAAAAAAATTGTATAAGGACATACAGAGTAGATAATATTTGATGTAAGATCACAGTAGAACATCATGGTAACTGGCAATAAACCCAAATTTTTAGATTATTGATGGAAGAAAGGTAAAGTATAGTAAAAATACACTAACGGATAGTGACATAAAATTGCTACATAATCTTCTGGTTATACAATAACTTCCGTATAGAAACGATTAAACACTACGAAGATATCGCGATATCTCCTTAGACACAGTCCGTGGAATAGTACGGAAACTCTCCGTCGTAATACACTCTCGGCTGTATGTGAGGATTACAATATCATGAAAAGTCCGGCTATAAGTTATTAAGGGGACGTTGTTGTATTTTATAATGCGAGTGTAGTGATGCTATTAACAGGAAAGTGGTATTTAAACTTGCTTAATCTCTTGCAAAAGTGACGTATTGGTACCGATTCCACTCAGACGAAGAGAATAGGTGCTTTAGGTGACTTTGTGAAGTCGCACGAATAAGGTGGGGAATATCAGACGCCCATCCTGTGGAGGTCGTTCAGTTAACTTTTATGCAGTAAAAGTAATTTATCCTGCAGGTAAACAAACAAGATTTATATGTCAAGCACACAGTATCGCTTTAAGCAGTTTCCATCGTCGCCATATCATTGCGCACAATGCTCTATAGGTATACCAGATGGCTTACTCACGACAGATACATAGACTCCACGTGTTATAAACATAAACAGTGTGTTATATACACAGATGTTGCATGGCAATAGCTGATCCATGTCCCAAGGACATGTAGCGTAATAAAGAATACAGTAAACAATGAAACTGGTTGTTTGGTCTTTTGACCTCCACAACACGAAGGTCTCACTCCATACTGCGTTTTTATCAATCCATGTGGCCCCATTAGCTTTTGCTATGTATCATTGCGAGTATCCCACAGAGAATTTTCCCTGTGTGTATGGCAAGAGTGTACTTCTAACTGCCAAATTTACACAATATTGTTAATTTAGAATGGGAAAAGGGAAATAAGCAAGTCTTGAGTTTGAAATTAAACTGCATTCTTTAGATAGGGAGAACTAGAAAAACTGATCAAGGATGTGAGGTGAAATTCTCTTAACATTACTGAAAGAAGCTTCCTATATTTAATCCGTGTGTTTAAGAAAAATATTGGGACGCCTAAATCAAAATGGTTGTTCAAGAATGTGTAAGACTTCATTTTCTATAGGATAAGAAAGTAAATGTAGGAGATATACTGGATCAGTTCAAACTTGCCGAACGTTTTCTTTAGGTCACATTTTGTTGACAGTTGGCGAAGAAAACTTCCATATATTCAAAATGGTTCAAATGGCTCTGAGCACTATGGGACTTAACTTCTAAGGTCATCAGTCCCCTAGAACTTAGAACTACTTAAACCTAACTAACCTAAGGACATCACACACATCCATACCCGAGGCAGGATTCGAACCTGCGACCGTAGCGGTCGCGCGGTTCCAGACTGTAGCGCCTAGAACCGCTTGGCCACCCCGCCCGGCTTCCATATATTTGTTATTAAGGAGACGTAGTACCAGAGTCCCCCCCATGAACCATGGACCTTGCCGTTGGTGGGGAGGCTTGCGTGCCTCAGCGATACAGATGGCCGTACCTTAGGTGCAACCACAACGGAGGGGTATCTGTTGAGAGGCCAGACAAACATGTGGTTCCTGAAGAGGGGCAGCAGCCTTTTCAGTAGTTGCAGGGGCAACAGTCTGGATGATTGACTGATCTGGCCTTGTAACATTAACCAAAACGGCCTTGCTGTGCTGGTACTGCGAACGGCTGAAAGCAAGGGGAAACTACAGCCGTAATTTTTCCCGAGGACATGCAGCTCTACTGTATGATTAAATGATGATGGCGTCCTCTTGGGTAAAATATTCCGGAGGTAAAATAGTCCCCCATTCGGATCTCCGGGCGGGGACTACTCAAGAGGACGTCGTTATCAGGAGAAAGAAAACTGGCGTTCTACGGATCGGAGCGTGGAATGTCAGATCACTTAATCGGGCAGGTAGGTTAGAAAATTTAAAAAGGGAAATGGATAGGTTAAAGTTAGATATAGTGGGAATTAGTGAAGTTCGGTGGCAGGAGGAACAAGACTTTTGGTCAGGTGATTACAGGGTTATAAATACAAAATCAAATAGGGGTAATGCAGGAGTAGGTTTAATAATGAATAAAAAAATAGGAGTGCGGTTTAGCTACTACAAACAGCATAGTGAACGCATTATTGTGGCCAAGATAGACACAAAGCCCATGCCTACTACAGTAGTACAAGTTTATATGCCAACTACCTCCGCAGATGATGAAGAAATAGATGAAATGTATGACGAGATAAAAGAAACTATTCAGGTAGTGAAGGGAGACGAAAATTTAATAGTCATGGGTGACTGGAATTCGTCAGTAGGAAAAGGGAGAGAAGGAAACATAGTAGGTGAATATGGATTGGGGGGAAGGAATGAAAGAGGAAGCCGCCTAGTAGAATTTTGCACAGAGCATAACTTAATCATAGCTAACACTTGGTTCAAGAATCATGAAAGGAGGCTGTATACATGGAAGAAGCCAGGAGATACTGACAGGTTTCAGATAGATTATATAATGGTAAGACAGAGATTTAGGAACCAGGTTTTAAATTGTAAGACATTTCCTGGGGCAGATGTGGATTCTGACCACAATCTATTGGTTATGAACTGCAGATTGAAACTGAAGAAACTGCAAAAAGGTGGGAATTTAAGGAGATGGGACCTGGATAAACTGAAAGAACCAGAGGTTGTAGAGAGTTTCAGGGAGAGCATAAGGGAACAATTGACAGGAATGGGGGAAAGAAATACAGTAGAAGAAGAATGGGTAGCTCTGAGGGATGAAGTGGTGAAGGCAGCAGACGATCAAGTAGGTAAAAAGACGAGGGCTAATAGAAATCCTTGGGTAACAAAAGAAATATTGAATTTAATTGATGAAAGGAGAAAATATAAAAATGCAGTAAATGAAGCAGGCAAAAAGAAATACAAACGTCTCAAAAATGAGATCGACAGGAAGTGCAAAATGGCTAAGCAGGGATGGCTAGAGGACAAATGTAAGGATGTAGAGGCTTGTCTCACTAGGGGTAAGATAGATACTGCCTACAGGAAAATTAAAGAGACCTTTGGAGAGAAGAGAACCACTTGTATGAATATCAAGAGCTCAGATGGAAACCCAGTTCTAAGCAAAGAAGGGAAGGTAGAAAGGTGGAAGGAGTATATAGAGGGTTTATACAAGGGAGATGTACTTGAGGACAATATTATGGAAATGGAAGAGGATGTAGATGAAGACGAAATGGGAGATAAGATACTGCGTGAAGAGTTTGACAGAGCACTGAAAGACCTGAGTCGAAACAAGGCCCCGGGAGTAGACAACATTCCACTAGAACTACTGATGGCCTCGGGAGAGCCAGTCATGACAAAACTCTACCATCTGGTGAGCACGATGTATGAGACAGGCGAAATACCCTCAGACTTCAAGAAGAATATAATAATTCCAATCCCAAAAAAAGCAGGTGTTGACAGATGTGAAAATTACCGAACTATCAGTTTAATAAGTCACAGCTGCAAATTACTAACGCGAATTCTTTACAGACGAATGGAAAAACTGGTAGAAGCGGACCTCGGGGAAGATCAGTTTGGATTCCGTAGGAATGTTGGAACACGTGAGGCAATACTGACCTTACGACTTATCTTGGAAGAAAGATTAAGAAAAGGCAAACCTACGTTTCTAGCATTTGTAGACTTAGAGAAAGCTTTTGACAATGTTGACTGGAATACTCTCTTTCAAATTCTGAAGGTGGCAGGGGTAAAATACAGGGAGCGAAAGGCTATTTACAATTTGTACAGAAACCAGATGGCAGTTATAAGAGTCGAGGGGCATGAAAGGGAAGCAGTGGTTGGGAAAGGAGTGAGACAGGGTTGTAGCCTCTCCCCGATGTTATTCAATCTGTATATTGAGCAAGCAGTAAAGGAAACAAAAGAAAAATTCTGAGTAGCTATTAAAATTCATGGAGAAGAAGTAAAAACTTTGAGGTTCGCCGATGACATTGTAATTCTGTCAGAGACAGCAAAGGACTTGGAAGAGCAGTTGAACGGAATGGACAGTGTCTTGAAAGGAGGATATAAGATGAACATCAACAAAAGCAAAACGAGGATAATGGAATGTAGTCAAATTAAGTCGGGTGATGCTGAGGGAATTAGATTAGGAAATGAGACACTTAAAGTAGTAAAGGAGTTTTGCTATTTAGGGAGTAAAATAACCGATGATGGTCGAAGTAGAGAGGATATAAAATGTAGACTGGCAATGGCAAGGAAAGCGTTTCTCAAGAAGAGAAATTTGTTAACATCGAGTATAGATTTAGGTGTCAGGAAGTCGTTTCTGAAAGTATTTGTATGGAGTGTAGCCATGTATGGAAGTGAGACATGGACGATAACTAGTTTGGACAAGAAGAGAATAGAAGCTTTCGAAATGTGGTGCTACAGAAGAATGCTGAAGATAAGGTGGGTAGATCACGTAACTAATGAGGAGGTATTGAATAGGATTGGAGAGAAGAGAAGTTTGTGGCACAACTTGACTAGAAGAAGGGATCGGTTGGTAGGACATGTTTTGAGGCATCAAGGGATCACTAATTTAGCATTGGAGGGCAGCGTGGAGGGTAAAAATCGTAGAGGGAGACCAAGAGATCAATACACTAAGCAGATTCAGAAGGATGTAGGTTGCAGTAGGTACTGGGAGATGAAGAAGCTTGCACAGGATAGAGTAGCATGGATAGCTGCATCAAACCAGTCTCAGGACTGAAGACCACAACAACAACAACAACAGTACCAGAGTTGGTAATACAGCAAAATACTACTCATTAAAGAACTCAGATTTGTGTTTGTCTTGGCTCTACCATAGATTACTATCTTCACGTGGAACATTCGACACAAACAAAGTTTTGCTGAGCTTTAGTAGTCAAAAATTCATCGATCCAATTGTAAATCTGCTAGAAACTGAGTATGATCGTACACTCGTTGTTGGTGGATAACCTGGTGCAGTGTCGAACGCCATCCAGAAATCTAGGAAGACGAATTTTACCTTTTCGGAAGCGTCCGCAGTTTGGTAAAACAGGAGACTCACGTCCTTCTACGAGCACCCAGGATAATTCGCTGTGTAAGAGATTCTGGATAGTAAGAGATCGGAAACGCAGTAGTTCCTCAGCGCATTCAATATAAAATCTAATTACACTGAAGCGCCACAGCAACTGGTATAGGCATGCGTATTCAAATACAGAGATATGTGAATAGACAGAATACGGCGCTCCGGTCGGCAACACCTATATTAGACAGCAAGTACCTGACACAGTTGTTACATCGGTTACTGTTGCTACAATGGCAGGTTATCAAGATTTAAGTGAGTTTGAACGTGATGTTGTAGTCGGTGCACGAGCGACGGGACACAATATCTACTAGGTAGCGATGAAATGGATTTTTCCCGTACGACCGTTTCACGAGTGTACAGTGAATGTCTTCGATCCGGTAAAATATCAAATCTCCGACATCGATGCCGCCGGAAAAAGATCCTCCAAGAACGGGGCCAACGGCGACTGAAGAGAATCGCTTAGCGTGACGGAAGTGCAACCCTTCAGCAAACTGCTGCAGATTTCAGTACTGATCCATCAACAAGAGTCAGCTTGCAAACCATTCAACGAAACATCGTCGATATGGGCTTTTGGATCAGAAGGCCCACTCATGTACCCTTGATGACTGCACGACAAAAAGCTTTACGCCTCGCCTGGGCCCGTCAACACCGACATTGGACTGTTGATGAGTGGAAACATGTTGCCTGGTCGGACGAGTCTCGTTTCAAATTGTATCGAGCGGATGGACGTGTACGGGTATGGAGACAATCTCATGAATCCAGGGACACTGGATGTAAGCAGGGGACTGTTCAAGCTGGTGGAGGCTCTGTAATGGTGTGGATCGTGTGCAGTTGGAGTGATATGGGATCCCTGAAACGATTCTGACAGTTGGCATGCACGTAAGCATCCTGTGTGATCACCTGCATCCATTCATGTCCATTGTGCATTCCGAAGGACTTTGACAACTCCAGAAGAACAATGCGACACCCCACACATCCAGAATTGCTACATAGTGGCTCCAGGAACACTCTTCTAAGTTTAAACACTTCCACTGGGTACCAGAGTCCCCAAACATGTACGTTATTGAGCATATCTGGGATGCCTTGCAACGTGCTGTTCAGAAGAGACCTCCACCCCGTCGTACTCTAACGGATTTACGGACAGCCCTGCAGGATTCGTGATGTTCGCTCCAGCCCTACTTCAGACATTACTCAAGTCTATGCCACGTCGTGTTGCGGCCATCGTGCGTGTTCGCGGGGGCCCTACTCGATATTAGGCAGGTGTCCCAGTTTCTTTGACTCCTCAGTGTAGAATTCTGTAAGGGTCTTTTGCTTTGTTAGTATCAAGTGTACTTAATGCATCGATATGCAAAACTTAACGATGCCTAGTGTGTCACTGACAAGTTCAAAATAGTTCAAATGGCTCTGAGCACTACGGGACTCAACATCGGAGGTCATCAGTGCCCTAGACTGAGAACTACTTAAACCTAACTAACCTAAGGACATCACACACATCCATGCCCGAGGCAGGATTCGAACATGTGACCGTAGCAGCAGCGTGGGTCCGGACAAGCGCCTAGAACCGCTCGGTCACATCGGCCGGCTACTGACAAGTAACACACCTCGATGAATCTTGGACCATTTATAGGACTGCTACAGTATAGTACAGAAGGTAACTGAAAGAAATACCCAATGACAGTAACAGAAATGGCACTCTTATTCAAAGACAGAATTTACCTTGACGTCACCGCGATGTATCATAGGCTCCTGGACATTACAAAAGGTGGGACATGGATCTTCATAAGGTGTGTGATCGCAACGGACGGCAATGCCAGCTCTTCAACGTACTCCCATGCTGGCCACAACTTTGGTAAAGAGTTCTTGTGGAAGAGCGTTTCGTTTGTCTAACGGCGTGGTTGACAATTGTTCGATAGTCGTTGGTGCATTTGGGCGTCCTGTGATACGTCTCCCCAACGCATCCCACACGTGCTCCATGTGATTTAAGTCAGGAGAACGGGCAGGCCAACCCATTCACAGAGTATCCTCTCGCTGAAAGAACTCCTCCTCCTTTGCTGTTCGATTCTGTCGCGTACTGTCATCCATAAAAGTGAAGTCAGGGCCGAATGCAACTCTGAAATGTCGCACGTATGGAAGGAGTTCAGTGCTACAATAACGTCAACAACCGAGTGTTTCGTGTTGAAAGATTTGGAGGTCAGTACGCCCTTGCAGTATTATGCCTTCCCAAATCATAACAGCTGGACCACCAAACGGACAATGTTCGACAATATTTCTGGGGGCTTTACGTGTTCCCATCTCTCACCATATGAGGGTGCATCCAGAATCACTACTCAGAATGAATCTGTTCTCACGCGAGAAGAGTACGTGACCCTATTCCTCGTTGGTCCAGTCACTACGTTCTTGGCACCATCGCAAACGGTGCCGGCGATATGCGGTAGTCATCGGAACACAAGGTACTGGTCGTTGGGCAAAGAGACCACCCCAATGCAGTTGCCGGGCCACTGGGGAGCATAGAATTGCGTGCCTTGCAGTCCTGTTACATGTGACTGCAGTTGCACCCACTGTTTGACTGGATCCCTTCCTGCCTATTACACAACGTAGCGGTGATGTGCTTCTGTAGTTGACTCTCTACCAGACCCTCGCCCTTTTACAATAGAGCCTTTGGTTCCGTCATGCCATGTGGCGTACAGCTTTCTGTGCACGACTGGGTACTTGCGGCAACATGTTCCCGTACTTCAATCACTTACACCGAGCTACTGCTATATTATATTACTTTACCTATCTCGTCCTTAAATTTTGCAGAGCAGTGTAGTTTCTGAACAGCAGGGGTGGTTATCAGCACAGGTAATAAAAAAAACTAGGCGCCCCCAGAAGACACCACGCCAATACTGCGTAATGCTGTCTCTAGCCTTAATAATCACGTCGATTCGGCGAGGAATAGAGTTCGCAGTCTTCAGGTATGCCGTATGCAGCTGAAGCCACTCGTTAATTTTCGCCCCACAGAGCTGCCAAATTGCAGGGATGTTCATTGCTGTTCCACCAGCTCCTACAAGTAGCTATTGTCTATGGAATTAAAATTGCTTTTTATAACAGACCAGTCGAGATGCAATAGGGTGCGTCAGTATGTTCTATATCTACATACGCACTCCGCAGGCCACTATGCGGTGCATGGCGGAAGGTACACTGTGCCACTGCTAGTCGCTTTCTTTTCTACTCCACTCACAGGCAGAGCGAGGGAACAACGACTATCTCCGTGCCTCCGTAAAAGTGCTAATTTGTCGTATCTTCTCTTCTTGGTCCTTACGCAGAACGCATGTTGATGGCAGTGGTATCGTTCTGCAGTCAGCTTCAGCTTGAAATGCCGGTTCTCTAAATTTTCTCAACAGTGTTCCTGGAAAAGAAAGTCGCCTTGCCTCCAGGGATTCCAATTCGAGTTCACGAAGCATCTCCAAACACTTGCGTTTTGTTCGAATCTAACGGTAACAAATCTAGCAGCCCGCCTCTGAATTTCTTCGATGTCATTCTTTAATCCGACCCTGTGCGGGTCCCAAACACTCGAGTAGTACTCACGAATAGGTCAAACTAGCGTTCTGTATGCGGTCTGCTTAACAGAGGAACGACACTTTTCCTAAATTCCCCTCATAAACCGAAGTCGACTATTCACCTTCCCTATCACAGTCCTCACACTTCCGTGTTCGTCAAGCTAAGAACTTCTGCATGCATCCCCGTGAACACAGGTTGTCAGTCTGGAAGCCGGGATTGTCCACAGCATACTCACAATGAAAATGTAAAACAAACAGCGACACTTGTTCACCAAGAACCTGATGCGTGTTCCCGGTACAACTTTTCCCTATCTACACTCCTGGAAATTGAAATAAGAACACCGTGAATTCATTGTCCCAGGAAGGGGAAACTTTATTGACACATTCCTGGGGTCAGATACATCACATGATCACACTGACAGAACCACAGGCACATAGACACAGGCAACGGAGCATGCACAATGTCGGCACTAGTACAGTGTATATCCACCTTTCGCAGCAATGCAGGCTGCTATTCTCCCATGGAGACGATCGTAGAGATGCTGGATGTAGTCCTGTGGAACGGCTTGCCATGCCATTTCCACCTGGCGCCTCAGTTGGACCAGCGTTCGTGCTGGACGTGCAGACCGCGTGAGACGACGCTTCATCCAGTCCCAAACATGCTCAATGGGGTACAGATCCGGAGATCTTGCTGGCCAGGGTAGTTGACTTACACCTTCTAGAGCACGTTGGGTGGCACGGGATACATGCGGACGTGCATTGTCCTGTTGGAACAGCAAGTTCCCTTGCCGGTCTAGGAATGGTAGAACGATGGGTTCGATGACGGTTTGGATGTACCGTGCACTATTCAGTGTCCCCTCGACGATCACCAGTGGTGTACGGCCAGTGTAGGAGATCGCTCCCCACACCATGATGCCGGGTGTTGGCTCTGTGTGCCTCGGTCGTATGCAGTCCTGATTGTGGCGCTCACCTGCACGGCGCCAAACACGCATACGACCATCATTGGCACCAAGGCAGAAGCGACTCTCATCGCTGAAGACGACACGTCTCCATTCGTCCCTCCATTCACGCCTGTCGCGACACCACTGGAGGCGGGCTGCACGATGTTGGGGCGTGAGCGGAAGACGGCCTAACGGTGTGCGGGACCGTAGCCCAGCTTCATGGAGACGGTTGCGAATGGTCCTCGCCGATACCCCAGGAGCAACAGTGTCCCTAATTTGCTGGGAAGTGGCGGTGCGGTCCCCTACGGCACTGCGTAGGATCCTACGGTCTTGGCGTGCATCCGTGCGTCGCTGCGGTCCGGTCCCAGGTCGACGGGCACGTGCACCTTCCGCCGACCACTGGCGACAACATCGATGTACTGTGGAGACCTCACGCCCCACGTGTTGAGCAATTCGGCGGTACGTCCACCCGGCCTCCCGCATGCCCTCTATACGCCCTCGCTCAAAGTCCGTCAACTGCACATACGGTTCACGTCCACGCTGTCGCGGCATGCTACCAGTGTTAAAGACTGCGATGGAGCTCCGTATGCCACGGCAAACTGGCTGACACTGACGGCGGCGGTGCACAAATGCTGCGCAGCTAGCGCCATTCGACGGCCAACACCGCGGTTCCTGGTGTGTCCGCTGTGCCGTGCGTGTGATCATTGCTTGTGCAGCCCTCTCGCAGTGTCCGGAGCAAGTATGGTGGGTCTGACACACCAGTGTCAATGTGTTCTTTTTTCCATTTCCAGGAGTGTATTACGAAGCTCACATGGGTGAAAAGCAAAAATATCTCGAACTGCTTTCTAGTAATTCTCCGGGGGAGGAAGTTATAGTACTTAAATTGGTAAAAACTGAAATTGGTAAAAACTGAAATTGGTATTTTGCAGGATCTTTACCTTTCAAGTGATTGAAGTGAAAATAATACTCTATTACTTGAATGCAACTTTCTTTGATAGTGCATATTCTGATACTTAAATTTTTGAATACTTTTGCTTCTACTATTTATCTGAGTCCGATTCAAGCCAAAGATACTGAACAGCATCTGCTCTACGTGGTTACCTTAAAATAGCGTTGAAACACGCAAAGAAATTCATCCACTGAACCTTTGTAGAAGTATCGGACTTCGTATGTTAATAATTAACAAAAAAAAATTCATTTGCAGACACAAAAATTGCGATCTGTGGGAAATGCTGACCAATCATCCGCACTTCCACACAAGCCTCAGCTAATACAATTACTAAGCCCAATACTATTTATCACAATGACTTCAATGCAAAGGGCGACTCAGGGTGCTCAGAATGATTGAATGACAATAGGAATTAATTTTATGCTGTTGTTTTTGAAACAAAAAACCTCATACTTACAAAACATTTCCATGTATCAAGCTGAAGCGTCAAAGAAAGAGAGAGAGCTTACAGAATCATGAATCATCATTTTATAACCATTACACGAAAAACAATGCCGAACCGACAAGGAACATTACATAATACTTTCTTCGGATCAGGTTACATTTCTTCGATAAATGACAATGTTATCTTGGGTAATTTGCCAATATCTCAAACACTTTACACCATTTATTTGAAATGTTGTTGTTGTGGTCTACAGTACAAAGATTGGTTTGATGCAGCTCTCCATGCTACTCTATCCTTTGCAGGCCTCTTCATCTCTTCATGAATCCGCTTACTGTATTGATCTCTTGGTCTCCCTCTACGATTTTTACCCTCCACGCTTCCCTCCAGTACTAAATTGGTGAACCCTTGATGCCTCAGACTGTTTCCTACTAACTGATCCCTTCTTCTAGTCAAGTTGTGCGACAATATTCTCTTCCCCTCAATTCTACTCAGTACCTCCTCATTAGTTACGTGGTATGTCCATCTAATCTTCAGCATTCTTCTGCAGCACCACATTTCGAAAGCTTCTATTCTCTTCTTGTCTAAACTGTTTATCGTCCACGTTTCACTTCCATTCATAGCTTAACTCTACACAAATACTTTCAGAAAAGTCTTCCAGACACTTAAAGCTACATTCGATGTTAGCAAATTTCTCCTCTCCAGAAACGCTTTTCTTGCCATCGCCAGCTTACATTTACATCGTGTGTACTTTGACCATCATCAGTTATTTTGCTGCCCAAATAGCAAAACTAATCTACTACTTTGTTTCATTTCCTAATTTAATTACCTCAGCATCACCTGATTTAATTCGTCTTCATTAGACTATCGTTTTGTTTTTATTGATGTTCATCTTATATCCTCTTCTCAAGACACTGTCCATTCCGTTCATCCGCTCTTCCGAGTCCTTTGCTGTCTCTGACAGAATTATCTTTTACAACGTCATCGGCAGATCTCAAAGTTTTTATTTCTTCTCTCCATTCCTAACTTTTCCTTTGTTTCCTTGGCTGCCTGCTCAATATGCAGTTGAATAACATCGGGGATAAGTTACAACCCTGTCTGACTCCCTTCTCAATCATTGCTTCCTTTCCTGCCCTTCGACTCTTATAACTGCCATCTAGTTTCTGTACAAAGTGACGTTAATGCTGATACATTTAGAAGCTGTATTGAAAAATTTAGAATCTCGACGCGTCGGAAGCTGAACGTCACCGATCGAATTGCATGATCCATTGTTTAAAGATGTCGATAGTTTTGGACTTTTGTCGTCGATTCATCGGCGATGTATCGCCATTCAAAACATCGACGTTATCCTCTATTTCTATGTATGGACCCTCGATGTTACCAAAACATCGATGTATCGTTTGCATTCATACTGCCGTCTATCCAAGTTACAAGGAAAGTTGATAGCAAACAAAGATCATCACCCTTTTCACAATATATCGCATCTTTGAATCTCAGCCTTGCTTCGAGCTCTCTTTCTTGAAAACGAGATCAGGAAGACGTCTTTGCATCGGATGGAGAGGTTCTCTGAACCAGGAGATGGAGAGCGCGTCTGAGCAAAGGTTTGGGCGCTGTGCGCCGTGACGGCCCGTGGTCCTGACGTTCCGGGCTGTGCTTACACGAGGCGGAGTCGTCTGTCGGCGGCAGCGCTGTGGACACACGTGGCCTCGCGGCCCCCACGCGACAGCGGCGACACGTGTGTGGGATTCCCTGTGCTGTGTCACGGCTCTCCGGGCCTCGCTCGTCTCGCCGCCCAGATCGCCCCCAGTTACGGCAACGCCTCCAGAGCGGGCGCGCGCCACGCCTGCGACAACTCCTGGCCCTTTGACACACGAGATTATGGGCCGTGTCCGACCCACCATCAATTAGTTATGTCTGATGTACACCTCTCAGCCGTTAGGACGAGAATTGCTTCTCCTATTATCGCTCGACTAAGGGGTCAAGAACCGAAGGAAGACAGAAAGTTAACAGGTAGGCCATTCGCGACTAATAGGCTGCCATTGGCCGGCATCCCGTAATGTCATCGGGGCGACAGTAGTGCCGCGGAGTTCATTTCCACGATGCAATAAGCGGTGATCGTACCTTGCTGTATTTTTCGAATCCATCATAAACAATGATATCTTTTAACTCTAACATTTTAAACCAACTACTATACTAATGAGTGGTCGTGATGGTATAGCGGGTTGAATAGTAGACTCTGGCCTTCGAGATGTTCTGATAAGACTGCTATTGTTTCATGTATACACCGAAGCGCCAAAGAAACTGGTATAGGCATGCGTATTCAAATACGGAGATACGTAAAAAGGTAGTATACGGCGCTGCGGTCGGCAACACGTATATTAAACAAGTATCTGGCGCAGTTGTTAGATCGGTTACTGCTGCTACAAAGGCAAGTTATCAAGATTGAAGAGAGTCTGAATGTGATATTTTAGTCGGTGCACGAGCGACGTAACACAACATTTATTAGGTAGCGATGAAATGGGGTTTTCCCATACGACGACTTCACGAGTGTACCGTAAATGTCTTCAATCCGGTAAAATATCAGATCTCCGACATCGATGCGGCCGGAAAAAGATCCTGTAAGAACGGGACCAACGACGACTGAAGAGAATCGCTCAGTGTGACAGAAGTGCAACCCTTCCGCAAACTGCTGCAGATTTCAGTGTTGGGCCATCAGCGAGAGTCAGTGTGCGAACCATTCATGGAAACATCATCGATATGGGCTTTCGGAGACGTAGGGCCACTTGTGTACCCTTGATGACTGCAAGACAAGGTTTGCGCCTCGCCTGGGCCCGTCAACATCGACATTGGACTGTTGATGACTGGAAACATGTTGCCTGATCGGACGAGTCTCTTTTCAAATTTTATCGAGTGGATGTACGTGCACGGGTGTGGAGAAAACATCATGAATCCATGGACCCTGCATGTCATCAGCGAACTGTTCAGGGTGGTAGTTGGTGTGGGGCGTGAGCAGTTGGAGTGATATGGGACCCCTGATACGTCTAGATACGACTCTGACACGTGACACGTACTTAAGCATCCTGTTTGATCACCTGCATCCGTTCATGTCCATTGTGCATTCCGACGGACTTGGACTATTGCAGCAGGACAATGCGACACCCCACACATCCAGAATTGCTTTAGGGTGGCTCCAGGAACACTCTTCTGAGTTTAAACACTTCCTCTGGCCACCAAACGCCCCATACAAGAAGTTCATTGAACATATATGGGACGTCTTGCAACGTGCTGTTCAGAAGAGATCTCCACCCAGCCGTACTCTTACGGATTTATGGACAGTCCTGCAGGATTTCTGGTGTCAATTCCCTCCGGCACTACTTCAGACGTTACTGGAGTCCATGTCACGTCCTGTTGCGGTACTTCTGCTTGCTCACGGGTTCGCTACTTGATATTAGGCAGGTGTACCAGTTTATTTGGGTCTCCAGCGTACATCTATGTATATAAATGATCTCGTGGAGAGCGTGGGCAGTAATCTGCGGTTGTTTCCTGATGACGCTGTGGTGTATGGGAAGGTTTCGAAGTTGAGTGGCTGTAGGAGGATACAAGGTGGCTCAGACGATGTTTCTAGAGGGTGCGATGAATGACAGTTAGCCCTAAATGTAGAAAACTGTAAGTTAATGCTGATGAGTAGGAAAAACTAACCCATAATGTTCAGATGCACCATTAGTTGCGTCCTTTTTCACACAGTCACGTCGTATAAATATCTGGGCGTAGCGTTGCAAAAAGATATGAAGTAGAACTAGCATGAGAGGTTTGAGGTGGGGAAGGAGAATGGTGGACTCTGATTTATTGGATTTTGGGGAAGTGTGATTATCTGTGAGGGAGAGCGCAAGATCAACTGGCTCTGAGCACTATGGGACTCAACTTCTGAGGTCATCAGTCCCCTAGAACTTAGAACTACTTAAAGCTAACTAACATAAGGACATCATACACATCCATGCCCGAGGCAGGATTCGAACCTGCGACCGTAGCGGTCTCGCTGTTCCAGACTGAAGCGCCTAGAACCGCTCGGCCACTCCGGCCGGCGGGAGACCGCATATAGGACGCTAGTGCGACCTATTCTTGAGTACTGCTCGAGTGTTTGGGATCCGTTCCAGGTCGGATTAAAGGAAGACATCGAAGAAATTCAGAGGCGGGCTGCTAGAATTGTTACCGGTAGTTTCGAGTAACACGCGAGTGTTCCAGAGATATTCCGGGAGCATAAATGGGAATCCCTGGAGGGAAGGCGACTTTCTTTTCGTGGAACACTTTGAGAAAGTGTAGAAGACCGCCATCTGAAGCTGACTACCGTACGATTCTACAGCCGCCAACATACTTTCCGCGTAAGGACCACAAATGTAAGATAACAGAAATTAGGGATCGTACGGAGGCATATAGATGGTCGTTTTCCCTCGCTGTATGAGCTGAGACGCCCTGCTAAACCTGCAGAAGAGGACAAGTAGTAGGAATTGTGGAAGGGGGCCAGAAGGGAGCGGCTGTCGGTTACACTCGAAACATAACACTTTATTAAGTTGCCCAAACATTACAACCCAACTTCTAAGTTTGACTATGGACAGAAACGTCTTTAATCCTATAACGGCTGAAGGCCCATGAATTGAATACAGCTGCTATAATTATTTTTTAGGCAGAAATTTCTAGGCTTTTACCTGAAATAGTATTGAAGCCCAAGTGATGTAAGACTTGATAAGTAAGAATCCAAAAATTTAAAGTGGCTAAAGACCCATCATTTTAAGAACAAGTACAATAAATTTTCAACAGGCAGAAGGCCCACAGCTTTATGCTCAAATGTGTAATACTTGATAAGGAGGATCATTAAAACTGAAAGCGGCTGAAGGCCGATGCTTTTGAAAACTATACAATAAATTTTCAACAGGCAGAAGGCCCAAGCTTTAAGCTCAGACAATGTAAGACTTGCCCAATTTAGAAAAACTTACTTTTAAAACGGCTGAAGGCCATTGTTTTTAAAAACACAATTACAAGCATGCAAATTCCAACCATCGGCTATGAACCATTAAAGATATCCAATTACACGCTAATAGGCAGTATAGACAACGGCGCTCAGAAGTTTCCAGGGGGTTCGGACTGCCCTTAAAATCTTAACGTTCGCAGAGGTGAGACAAGAAGTCGGCCCAACTACACTCGATCCGCCGGCAAGACAACCAAGAGACAGTCAGGGACCCACAAACAAGACGACTTGCTAACCACCGACCAGTATACGAGAATTCCAAAGCAAAAACGTTACAGACATAGCCGCCCACAACCAAAAATACATTGAAGTGTCAAAAACTACACACCATGTTGGACAGCGACAGCAGGTGAGGAAAGGACACTGCCTGAATTTACGTAAGTGACCAGGGCAGGTAACCGGAATACTAACGGCTACAAGGCAGAAAGTTTCGCTGGTGCACTTGAATTTCAAACGATAAATATAGTTAATTCCACCATACGGCGGATAAAACGGCGGCTATATCTTCACCAACTCTAAAACTCGCTGTTGCTCCCAGGAATACAGCCAACAGCCAACCACCAAGCAAGGGGACAACACGAACAGACGTGGCTTCGGTAATTAAATCACCAGTCTTTCATGTCCTGGGTCGGTGAGCCACGAACCTCGTAGCAGTCTGAACAGCCCCCACACGCTTCGACACTGCGTAGAGACCCCCAGCGGGCCAGGCCGACTGCGCCGCGCGGAGGCTTGCTTTCTGATCCACTTCAACCGACTGACTCACTGCCAGTACGCCGACCACATTTAAAACAAGTTGTCAGTGGAAATGACACCAGCTACACACACAGTTTGACAAACACTTGCACGAAGACTTGAACGACACTCAGCAGTGGCTGTGCAATCACGAAGACAAATCGGGAGTCGATACACACACACAGCCAACCCATAAGCGATCGGCGAGGCAATCCACGTCGTCCAGTAGGACGACCGACCGACGATCCACAAAGACCGACCCCGGATCAAGTGATGCGTGGCGGCAACGGTCGGGCGAGCCATGGACATCCAGGCCTCACTGCTGCTCCAACAGGACTGAACTAGTGCCGCGTTCCAACTTCACGACTGGCAGGTCCGAACTGCCCTCCTTGCACGTTCCAACTGACTCCACGACAGACGATAACCGGGAACTAATAGCTGTGCAGCAAAGATAACACGTGAGGGCTATATCGATAGGCGCTGCTGCTGCCGCAGATGGGCAGACAAAGCAGCAACTCAGTGACAACAGAAATTGAAACTAACATAACGAGGTGGCAACATGAAAAAAAACAGGATGTAAAACAAGAGATGGCACGAGCTCGAACCATGCACGGCTCATGAGTGAGTGGAACAGGAAAGGAAATGACTGGTAGTGGTACAGTGTACCCTCCACCACGTACCGTATGGTGGCTTACGGAGTTTGTATGTTGATGTAGATCCAGGGTTCAGTTCTGGGTACGAGCGGGTATCTTTCCTTGGTCCAGCCCGTCCCAGACGGGTCCAGGTCGTCTCAGTCTGCTGTCAAATTCAGTATCCGGGATCTTGCCCGGTCGGGGCGATGGGCTAGCCACACATCCCCTCCTAGCCCCGCAGCTAATAGAAAGACCTCACTCTAACTAGAGTGACTCCTCTGGCTCGTTCAGGGATTGAGCGCCATATAAATTACTTTACTGTGCTAATTAGTAGTGCTGGAAGCGCTGTATAATAACAGGGTTAAAAATAGAACCAAGCAACTCAGAGTAGTAGAACCTTGCACAGTCTGCTTTCCCGTTGATAATACAGTAACTATAAGATAAACCTGAATATTTTGACGCAACTTAATAAATAACACATGTATCTTTAAACAGTATTTGCGAAAATATGATAGGGCCCCACCAATGTTCTCAGGGTGAATAGTGATATGTGAGGGAGACCTCCTTTGGAAGTACGTACTTAAATAGATGTGTTATCATTTTAAGTGGATGCTTCTTTGGACAAACTTGTCCGTCACATGCAGTCGAGCATCGAATACAAAAAACTTTTATAGTACATCACATATTCGCGGGAAGACTTCCACGTGAAAGAAACCTGACTGTCCGTTAACCTAGATTACGTTAAGTCCTCAGCATGAAGCCATTATTAGAACACGCCAGTCCCATAGAATGGAAGTCTGACTCCACATAACAAGTATTCTGATACGCTCGCTTATGAAATAGCGCTACAGGCTCAAGTAGACCTATCCAAGTTCATCCTTAGATCCACGTGGCTACCGTAAGGTGGCTACCAGGACAGTGATTTTATTATCATGAATCTGACATCAAAAGGCTGCAACTTGCGACATTATTCTTTCGCTGTAATCGTATTACAGAAGAATAGAGATAATGGCATGCACGAAATTGTCCGTGCAATGTAGCACATTTAGGGCCCAGAAGGCTGGAACCACAGAGACAATAATCAGCCCTCTCAAAGAAGCGTACCAGAATTAAGTGTGTGCCATCGCCAAATTTTACTTGGCTCTTAACTTGGCCGGAAAACCTCTGACGTTACCAAGTGTACCACAGAGTTCTACCCAACGGGCGTGTTCAGGTACATAGCCCGTTGGTTGTGTTAGAAGGCAATAGCAAATTCTGTAGCGGTGAAGATGTATTCACAAAGAAACTTAGAGCGACTTCTCAACATTAGGCTTCAGTCACATTTCCCAGCAGCTTTTTAACACATAGCCCTGAACCGGTGCAAGGTTTTTGCTGTTCGAGGTTTGGTAATAAAATAAATGTAGATCCCGCTTTAAGCAAAAGACGAAGTTGTGACAAATCAGCCTGATATTGCAAATTTAGTTACTTTTCTAGTGATGTTGAAATAAACTGAAGCCCTTCACTGTCAATGTAGAGAAAGACTTAACAGCAGCATCGAAATTAAGAATTTTGCTCTGTGGAGACAAAATTCCCAGTGTAGTAGCACGTGCACGAAGTAGCAAATGGAAACAATGTATTTTGGTATTGATGTACCAATGTTCGGTTATGTTTTCAAGAATGAATCGATACGTTTTCAGAGAACCATACTATAGCGAATAACGTTTAAGCATCAAAAACTAATATCTATGACGAAATAAAGTACTTTTTCTCCTACATACCATAGCAGATCTGAGAATAAACAAAACATGCACCTCATTGCGGAAAGTATTTCTTTGATTTACGGTTTTTGTATATCCGTTTCTCTTTCTAATACAAATGTCACGTGCCTGTTGCTATTTTTTCTTAACGGCTTCGAAATAGACCATCGCCAAGTGCAGTTTAATGTCTCAACGGCCCTCCTGTCATATATTTTTAACCTCCGTACATTAGTATATTCCATAGAGTCCGTGGAGGGGAGGCTTTGGGATATCAGGAAGAAATCAAGAATGGACATTTTATCTAAATTCAGTGCAAGGAAAAGAATTTATCTTTATGAAATATTATTGTAGCGCTGGGCTAATGTTGATAATAAAATAACTTACCGCTTTAAATTTAAGAGATTCTGAGAAAGTTGTCCCCGGTGAAGCAAAACGAGATGTCTAACACAAAGTACCTTAATTCAGTCTTTAATTACACCACATTACCTACAAGACATTTAATATGTAGACATTTAATATGTATTGGAAATTTAGTGAATACGTGTGATTGTTATGCCACACACTAATGGTAGATGTGAAGATTATCAGAGAAAAGTATCCTTTTTTTCTTACTGGCGAATCGCAGATAATACATAAACATAGAGAGAGATAGATGTGCCAGAATTTCTAAATTCCATTGAATTTCGAGAGTATCAATACTTAATGGTTCCTTACAAAACTTCTTCAAGCATACTGAAGGGCAGTCTTAATAACGGAAGAACCTACCTAATGCTGTGAGAGTTATCACCATTAATGACGCACGGTTACAACAGAAAGTACCCGTATTAGCATAAGAGCTGACCCTATTCGGCATCTTGTGTGTATAATCGGAATGTGTGAAGGAGAACACAAAAAACGCCAAAGAATCTTAACGGTTATTCTGACCTTGTCTCGCGTGCCTTGGTCTACTTATAATACAAATATTTTTCATCTCAAATTATGTGGCATTATAAAGAAAACTACAGCATATCTTAAAATAAGTCGTAAACAGTTTTCAGAAACAGAATAAAGAACGCAGTACAAACTCACGAGCAATCTAATTAGAGAGTTCTGCCTAGTAGCGCGTAGCACATCCTGTCGTGTTGATGACGGTGACGAGTCGGGGTATGGCCCCGTTATTCTCGTCCACACGTCACTCAATGAGATTAATTACTGTATGACTCTGTGCTTCCTGTATTGGCTTCTTTTTATAGCGCAAGCGATCGAATCTTGCTTTCTGCCACGCAGACATTATCAACTGTATCGATTTTGTTAGTGACCGTATCCTATCATCAATTCCTTCTCAAGAAGCTTCAGAGAGATGAAAGAAACATCTGTGAGACACTTGACAAGAACAACCAAGGAAATCACCTGCTGCTGACCACTACCTCTCGTTTAATCATGAACCGGAATAGGAGGAGACCAGTATTGTGGTGAAAATTCCAAGTTTCTGGGACAGCGACATGAAGTAGTCCATCCAAATAAAGATGACTAAAAACCTAATACACGTGGACGTACGTAGCTTTTTTACTTAAGCTAGTCTTGGGGTCTAGCACTCGATCTATTGATATCTCGAAGACCATTTCGTCCATCAGAGTAATGATTAACGGCGCGGGCTCTGAGAAACGCCGGCCGCTGTGGCCGAGCGGTTCTAGGCGCTTCAGTCCGGAACTGCGCAGCTGCTTCGGTCGCAGTCTCGAATCCTGCCTTGGGCATGGATGTGTGTGACGTCTTAGGTTAGTTAGGTTTAAGTAGTTCTAAGTGTAGGGGACTGATGACCTCAGATATTAAGTCCCATAGTGCTTAGAGCCATTTGAACCATTTTCTGAGAAAAGAATGAACGGCGAATGAGCGTCAAGGGTGCACTGGGCACCAGAAGTGTAACTCAGCTATAGATGCCTGTGCGACACAAAAAAGCTTCAGAATCTGATTTGAGTCGAAGCATCGAGTGTTCATGGTACTCAGCTCGCACCTCATGAACAAGACGTCAGAGTCGGTCGTTAACGGAGGCTTGACAGACGTATGTCCAAAGCCAGAAAAATTATCTCTTTAGAGCCAACCAGTAAACCCAGAGTCCTTAAAGAATCGAACTCCAATTAATAAAACAGCATCAGATTTCTAATTACAAATGAGTTAATGTATTAATTATTTTAGGTTAAGCATGTTGGCTAGAAAATCTTCCAGGTACAATCAGTGGTTTACGTAGAAACTCTCTGCAAAGTGTTTTGCGAATAGTTCCAAAAGTAAATAACTAAGAAATTAGAATGCCTGATGCAGAAGTTTTACTGTGCTCGGTTACGAAAAAACTTCTTTTTCACACATCACAATATTTACATCATATCTCCCGAAATATGTGTCGTACCATTACATAATTTTGCAGGTATGCGTGGATATCGTCTACAAAATGTGTTGCAGTATAGAGTTAGCAGTAAATAAATAATAAATTAAATGTCATGGCTGATGCTAAAATTTTACTGCAAGAACAGTGAATCCGTACTAAGTGATGAACTTCTTTTACTTCATCATTTTATGAGGGGGTCAGCGAGAAAAAGTGTTTAAAATTACGTTTGAAGTTTGTTACACGTCTCTAAGGGTTCTCATTCTCAAACACTTTTCTTGCTGTGTTAAACCGATAACATAAGATTATATTTCTTACTGAGTAGATTCGGTCAACAGTTATATAAAATGTTGAAAATAAAATTTATGTTGCCCCCGGAAATCGTCAGATAGGCAATCTGCAACTAGGATTATGAACCATCAACGGGGTTAGTCGTTTAGTAATATAGGTATATGCTCCATAAGACTGCGGTGAATTGACCTTGATTTCGTCGGCCGCTGTGTCCGAGCGGTTCTAGGCGCTTCAGTCCGGAACCGAGCTACTGCTACGGTCGCAGGTTCGAATCCTGCCTCGGGCATGGATGTGTGTGATGTCCTTAGGTTAGTTAGGTTTAAGTAGTTCTAAGTCTAGGGGACTGATGACCTCAGATGATAGGTCCCATAGTGCTTAGAGCCATTTCAACCATTTTCACACAAGAATCCTAATGTTCGTAGGGTGTTCCTCAAACCATTATGCGACAATTCTGGAGTTCTGTAAGGAAAGAAAATGATGCACGTGATCAGACACTGGGTTTCCTGTTTCTTCCGCCGGCGCACACGATATCAGACGAATCGGGGTCACTGTTTCATTCCGTGTTACCCACCAACTCCATCATTATCCTGAAAGGGGCCATGTTGGCAAACGCGATACATCTCCTCATTTGGTATTCAACGTCCTCACACTCTGCGTCGGCGCGTACCAACGTGTAGCGCAACTCATCATTGGAGGCCTCATGTCCCCACGCTTGGAGCGTCGAGCAACGGTGTTACTACGCTCATGACAATTACTGTGTGCCGAGTAGAGGATGTCCTGCGTAATATGGACAGGCGACGGTTGTTGTTCAGCACTGAATGAGCCAGTGATTTGGCTGTGTGGCCATTCTCTTCAGCGTTAAAAAGCAGACGGCGACCTCTGTCATCAAAACATTACTTAGCTACGACTGTGGACTCTACGCCCCGCGTGGCACACGGAAATCGAAATCGACAGACGATGCTAAACTGGAGTAATGAATTACACATACTGAAATGCTGAAAGAGATTAAAGTTCGGGAAGAAGAAATAAAATCTTCGAGTTTTGACGACGAGATTGCAATTCTATCAGAGACGGCAAAAGACATCGAGGAGCTGTTGAACGGAATGGATAGTGTCTTGAAAAGAGGTTGCATGACGGACATTACTAAAAGTAAAAGAAGGGTAATGAGTGCAACCCCATTAAATCAGGTGACGATGAGAAATTTAGGTTAGGAACAGCGACACTAAAAGCAGATGATGAGTTTCGCCATTTGGGAAGCAAAACAATGGTGACAGAAAAGAGAACGACATAAGCTGTACAACAGCAATAGCTTTTCTGAAAAAGAGAAATATGATAACACTGAATAAAAAATTTCAGTGTTAGGATACCTTTCTGAAAGCATTTGAAGTATAGCCTTGTATAGAAACGAAAGGTGGACATCAAGCAGTCCACACAAAAAGAGAGTAAAATCTTTTGAGGAAAAAAATGCTGATGATTGGGTGGGTAGATCGGTTAAATAATGGAGACGTACTGAACTGAATAGAGGAGAAAAGAAATTTATGGCACAATTTGAATAAAAGATGGGATTTATTGAGAGGACACATCTTGAGGTAACAATAAATAGTTACGTCGGTTATGGAGGGAATTTTGAGCGGCAAAGAAGTAGAGGGAGAGTAAGGCTTGAATACAGTAAGCACGTTCAAGTGGGAGTAGATTTCAGAAGTTGAGATAATGAGACTTGCTAACGGTAAACTAGCCTGGAGAGTTGAATCAAACTAGTCTTCGGAATTAAGGCCACAATAACTACAATGTAGTGTGACGAATTTCAAGGTCTTTCGAGATAAGGGATAATGCTGCTTACAAATAAAAATCGCATAAGATAGAGAATGTGTGCTTACAGCTGATGTGCGGCTGGTAGTTCACTACAGACACTTAGAAACTGTGTCACTTTCGTTATCATGTGAAGCATGCAAAGCTGCAAGAGTCTTTGCAATACCTAATTGGTTACTGTACACCTTTGTCTCACACTGATCCTGAGGATTGGAAATTAAAAAGTAACGTTCTGCGCAATAACTCGAATCTGGATGGCACTGTGTGTTATCAGTAAACTACATTGTACAGTCAGAGAAAACAGTGTCTCTTACCGTATTTCTTCATTAATTAACTGTGAGGCTTTATAGTGAAAAGAATATTAATCTGTGTAGTAACTATATCAATAAAATGTTCCTGTCTGACTCTAAATTCATTACGGTACTGATATCAATTCTATTTTTCGGTATCAAACATTTATATTACCAACTGAAGCTATATGGGAATATCATAAATATAAATTAGTATTTGTTTCAGCAACGACGTATAAGAGCACGAAGAACTGGGTCATTAATAACGATTTTGTTACAGTTATTGAAGCAGATTTAGTAACATCATCTTTTTTATTGTTTAGGGACTTCGACGACGTTTGTCCGCGAAGGAATGTTTCAACTGAAGACAGAAGAATGCTGAATTCTCCTTCGACTGCAAGGCAAGTATAGTGGCTTGATATTTCCATGGGCCTTGAAATTGCTAATTTTTTAACAATATGACATCAACTAACGATGTTACCCAAACAAACTTTATCACAGACATTTTTTAGTGTCATATACGTTAGGAAGTCAAAAATTTCGTACTTCAAGGCACATACTGCCATTTAAGGTAACGACCAGTGGAAACGATAACCTATAAAAAAACCGAATGACTTAACTGTAGAGAAACTATTAACATTCCCTGGGCTTTAAGGCTAGTAATTTGGATAGTTATGTTTGAATTTTCACATAATCACAACTACTATTGTAGAATCAAAAGGATTATTACAGTGCGCTAGTCATTAATTTAACAAAAATCACGTCAAACAAGATATCAAAATATCACAATTTGGAACATTCTAATTCAAGGGGATAAAGGAATGCAATAGTAGAATAAGTCCTTACAAACAGATGATGAAATTGGGCAACTAATACTCAAGTTCTTAGCTCGTGACCGTAATTCGTTGATCAAAACAACAATCGTCTACCTGAAACCCCGATCAGCCTTGTTTCCATGAATCCACCGCTTCTCCATCCTTCCATTTAGCTGAACTATAGAGTTATTTAGTTCAAAGACGTGTTTTGTGACAGCAATAAGTAAGTGTATGAGCGTATTTTTTACAAACGGGTATCACACGTGTATTTCTGCTATCGTAAACAACACATTACCTATGTTTCCTTTTGCGCTTTCCTCGACAGGCATCACAAAAATATGGTGGGAATACTTAAATTGCATTGCAGTGGGTAACGAGAACTGTGTGCAGAAAGAGACAAACATCGATAGAAGACTATCGATTAAAATAAGAAATTCGAGCAGCAGCAACGGCCGGCCAGGGTGGCCGAGCGGTTCTAGACGCTACAGTCTGGAACCGCGCGACAACTACGGTCTCAGGTTCGAGTTCTGCCTCGGGCATGGATGAGTGTGATGTCCTTAGGTTTGTTAGGTTTAAGTAGTTCTAAGTTCTAGAGGACTGATGACCTCAGATGTTAAGTCCCATAGTGCTCAGAGCCATTTGAACCAACCAGCAGCAGCATCATCATCATCATCATCAACAACAACAACAACAACAACTGTAATAATAATAATGAGAAGAAGAAGAAGAGGAAGAAGCAGGTCATTCGACAACGCAAACAGTTGTGGTCAAACTCGTGGTTGGATCGAGTACCGTAGAGATCTACTAGGTACCATCCGATTACAGGTGCTGTTACTTTAAATTCTCTAACAAGTGAACGCCTTAGGATATTGTTCCTTACAGTTCAACGCAGAATCCAAACAACTGTTCAGTTTGGCACTTTGCACACACACAGCGCGTTGCCAGATGCTAAAGTTAGAGTACGGGTCACGGTGTAATCCCAGGGCTTAGGAGGAACGTAAACGAAACAGTTTAACTACTAAGATAACACTTAATCAACTGAAATAATGAAAACGTGTCTAACTTTACGAGAACAGACCAGGCTAAAACTATCCTTTGCTGTTAATATGCGTAAACTGAAGTAGAAAACAAGAGGGTGTTATCCTGGCACCCAGTCTTTGTTTGTAGGAATTCGGTTTCCTGTTGTGAGACCCCATTTGACCGACTTCTTTAAAGAAACAAACAGAAGCGATTGGTTTATAGTTATATCAGTGCATTATAGAGCCACGGAAGATAAACTAAAAGGAGAAAAAGATCTGCTGGAGGCGATGTTACGAAATTCCCGCTGGCGGACTTGCCGGCTGTGCGTAAGACCAGCCGCTAAAGTGAAGACAGCAAATTTCAACTCCGGAACGACGAAGTCTCAGGAAACCGTACATTAGCGGCGACTTTTGCAAAGGTTACCAACACTAAACGATCACCCTAAGCTTATAAAGAACTGGCCACTACTAAGAAGAAATTTCTGCCGTTGATATCTTTCATGAAAAAATTGCCAGAGGTCCGCTTATCTACATGAACCAACAGAAGAAAGTATATAGTGTAGAGTCAGGAACTCACGAATCAATATTGTTTCATAATGTCGAAACTTTTAGTACCAATGACGATTCATTCAATACGTGTGATACGAGGTGTGTTCAGAATGGAGATATGATGTCGTTGTCATGCGAGGCACAGCTACTATGTGCCATTCGAGAAAATAGGTTTCAAGTTTCAGCTAGTTTAGTTTAGATATTCCGCGATTCCTCTAAAACTTGTCACGCGAATAGCGCCAATACTTTTCTCACACTGCTGATGCTGGATTGAGGGCTCTCAACAGCGTCTTCATCAGCGCCCTTACTGGATACGTTGGTACATATCTCGCAGTTTGAACGAATTCTCTTCTCGCAAGCGAAATTGGAACGACGATTACGCAGAAACACATATTATCAGTTCTCTTCAGAATGTCTGTCAAAGGCGTCACAAATTGTGATTCATCACTGATAAAATCAGTTTGTCAGTTAATCTGTCGTTTATTAAAGTCCTCCAGTCCTGCAGAAAAGTGCACTAGGTGTATCCGGCCACGCTTTGCTGTTTCTGAGTCTGCTTAAATGGAAAAGAAAAGAGAAAGCCCACGTTTCTAATAAATAAGGGGTTTGGATATACGTCCTAACCTCCTTCCCTTCCTTTCCTCTGTCCATTTTTCCCTCCGCCTTTCTTCGTCTATCTCCATCCCTCTCTCTCTGTCCATCTCCACCTCTCCCCTCTTTCTGTACATCTCCTCCTTCCCCTCCGTCTTTATCTCCTCCTTCTCGTTTTCTATATCCATTTCCTCCCACCTCTCTCTCCGTATCTTCTTCCCCTTCTCTCTGATCCTGATCCTTGTTTATTTTTATTCCAAATTCAGATTCTGTAGTAACATTCGATTCATAAACCAATATATTTTATATTTCTCAGTTCAACACGCTTCTACAGGTTGTAGAAGGGACTTAGCAGATCAAGTTTTACGTAGAAACCCAAAGTCACCCAACGACGCTACTGAGCGTCGAAGTTAATGCTCCGGTGCCTGTAAATTCATGTATATATACGAGGTGATTCCGTTACAATGTTACATACTTTCTATGGTGGTGAATAAGGATAAATGTATCAATTTGAGGTACAGGTCCCTATACCGGAAATGAACGAGTCGAAAGTTATAAGTGAAAGCCGTTCTGATATCTCTGACACTGGAATACATGAAATGGTACTCTTGTTGCTAAGACTGTTGAGCAGGCAACTGTCGGAAATGATAGTCCGGACGAAAACAAGGAAAAATGTCGAGTTAACATGGGCTCTAAAAAGCACACTTGTGGAGTTGTGACCACTTGTTTATCTTTGCTACTGTGAAACACATCCCCTCTATTGAACAAGCGCTCGTAGCTCTCAAGGCATGCGGTTTAGAGTCCACGTTTACTGGACATGTTTTCTTGTTTTCGTCCATACTACCACCTCTGAAAGGTGTCCAGCCTACAGTCTTAGCAACAATAGTACCAGTATGCGTATTCCCCCGTCAGATGTATCAGAACGGTTTTCGCTTATACGTTTCGACTCGTTCGTTTCCTGCACGGGGACCCTTACCTCAAATTGATAGATATCCTTCTCCATCATACTAGAAAGCATGTAACTTCATCACGGAATCATCTTGTATACATCCATACATTTGCAGGCACCGGCACCTGCAAATTTGGTACTCAGTAGCCGACACTACAGATGACGTTTCCGGACTTTGCTTCCTATGTAAATCTTGATCTACGAAGTCCTCTCTACAACCTCTAGAAGTGTGTAACGAATTGTGAAACATTCCTTATATTCATACATTAAGAAGTACGTAGTCTATAGGTAAATTGTAAATTTGTGGTAAGATCTTATGGGAACAAACTGCTTAGGCCATCGATCCCTAAGCTTACACACTACTTAATCTAACTTAAACTAACTTATGCTATGGACAACACACACACCCATGCCCGAGGGCGGAATCGAACCTCCGATGGGGGGAGCCGCGCGAACCGTGACAAGACGCCCAGACCGCGTGGCTACCCCGCGAGTCTACAGGTGTTTAAGTGTTTCTTATAATGACGTGTAAAAATTTGGAGTAAATAGGAAAGGTACATTTTGAGATTTTTGGTAACCATGTTTTCCAGTTATATATTACACGTAATGTTATATATATATATATATATATATATATGTGTGTGTGTGTGTGTGTGTGTGTGTGTGTGTGTACCTAAAACACGCCTGTATAAGAATCCAACGCTGTCTCAAAATTTCAAAGCAATCGGTCAAGAACATTCGTATAAACGAACATTCAGTTTTTATTTATACAGGTTGTTTGTAGATGGATGAATTTCACCCAATTGAAGCTTGTTAATATAGCCAACATTTTAGCTTGGGGGGGGGGGGGGGGCTGAAGTTCCACATTAGCTGAGAGAATGGTCCGCGTTCAGGTGACTCATGTAAAAATGTTTCTGACCTGATTATGGCCGCACGATGGGAATTAAAAGACTTTGATCGCGGAAGAGCTAGTATTTGCTGCATAATGGGGTAGGTGTGTTTACAAGGAATGAATGGGTCTTCTGGTCCGAATGAACCGGTCCTTGACTGGAAATGGAAATGTTCGGCTACTTGGAGAGCATTTGTAGCCATTCATTGTCTTCATGTTCCCAAACAACGATGGAATTTTTGTGGATGACAATGGGTCATGTCATCGGGCCACAATTGTTCGCGAGTGGTCTGAATATTGGATAATACGAGCGAAAGGTTTGATCACCCAGATCGCCCATGAACCCCATCGCGCATTTGTGGGGCATAATCAAGAGATTAGTTGTACGAGGGCAGTTCAATAAATAATGCAACACATTTTTTTTCTCGGCCAATTTTGGTTGAAAAAACCGGAAATTTCTTGTGCAATATTTTCAAACATTCCCACTTCGTCTCGTATAGTTTCATTGACTTCCGACAGGTGGCAGCGCTGTACGGAGCTGTTAAAATGGCGTCTGTAACGGATGTGCGTTGCAAACAACGGGCAGTGATCGAGTTTCTTTTGGCGGAAAACCAGGGCATCTCAGATATTCATAGTCGCTTGCAGAATGTCTACGGTGATCTGGCAGTGGACAAAAGCACGGTGAGTCGTTGGGCAAAGCGTGTGTCATCATCGCCGCAAGGTCAAGCAAGACTGTCTGATCTCCCGCGTGCACAACTGTGGCTCCTGCAATGGCGGAGCGTGCGAACACACTCGTTCGAGATGATCGACGGATCACCATCAAACAACTCAGTGCTCAACTTGACATCTCTGTTGGTAGTGCTGTCACAATTGTTCACCAGTTGGGATATTCAAAGGTTTGTTCCCGCTGGGTCCCTCGTTGTCTAACCGAACACCATAAAGAGCAAAGGAGAACCATCTGTGCGGAATTGCTTGCTCGTCATGTGGCTGAGGGTGACAATTTCTTGTCTAAGATTGTTACAGGCGATGAAACATGGGTTCATCGAACCTGAAACAAAACGGCAATCAATGGAGTGGCGCCACACCCATTCCCCTACCAAGAAAAAGTTTAAAGCCATACCCTCAGCCGGTGAAGTCATGGTTACAGTCTTCTGGGACGCTGAAGGGGTTATTCTGTTCGATGTCCTTCCCCATGGTCAAACGATCAACTCTGAAGTGTATTGTGCTACTCTTCAGAAATTGAAGAAACGACTTCAGCGTGTTCGTAGGCACAAAAATCAGAACGAACTTCTCCTTCTTCATGACAACGCAAGACCTCACACAAGTCTTCGCACCCGAGAGGAGCTCACAAAACTTCAGTGGACTGTTCTTCCTCATGCACCCTACAGCCCCGATCTCGCACCGTCGGATTTCCATATGTTTGGCCCAATGAAGGACGCAATCCGTGGGACGCACTACGCGGATGATGAAGAAGTTATTGATGCAGTACGACGTTGGCTCCGACATCGACCAGTGGAATGGTACCGTGCAAGCATACAGGCCCTCATTTCAAGGTGGCGTAAGGCCGCAGCATTGAATGGAGATTACGTTGAAAAATAGTGTTGTGTAGCTAAAAGATTGGGGAATAACCTGGTGTATTTCAATGCTGAATAAAACAACCCCTGTTTCAGAAAAAAAGTGTGTTGCATTACTTATTGAACTGCCCACGTACACAAAATCCTGCAGCGGCAACACTTTCGCGGTTGTGGGTGGCTATAGAGGCAACATGCCTCAATATTTCGACGAGGGGCTTCCAAAGGATTGTTGAGTCCATGCCACGACGAGTTGCAACACTACGCCCGGCTACAGGAAGTCTGATTTGATATTAGAAGGTATCGCATGACTTTTTTCACCTCAGTGTACATTCGCATAAAGCTGTTTACACATAATTCACTTACAAGAAATTTAGAAAAGAATAACAAACAATCTTAAAAAGAAAACATGTAATTCATTATTTTAGGAAAACTGTAATTTATTTAGAAATCTTGAGAAATTTGTTATACAGGGTGATTCAAAAAGAATACCACAACTTTAAAAATGTGTATTTAATGAAAGAAACATAATATAACCTTCTGTTATACATCATTACAAAGAGTATTTAAAAAGGTTTTTTTTCACTCAAAAACAAGTTCAGAGATGTTCAATATGGCCCCCTCCAGACACTCGAGCAATATGAACCCGATACTCCAACTCGTTCCACGCTCTCTGTAGCATATCAGGCGTAACAGTTTGGATAGCTGCTGTTATTTCTCGTTTCAAATCATCAATGGTGGCTGGGAGAGGTGGCTGAAACACAATATCCTTAACATACCCCCATAAGAAAAAATCGCAGGGGGTAAGATCAGGGCTTCTTGGAGGCCAGTGATGAAGTGCTCTGTCACGGGCTCTTAGTTATAGAAACTGACTATTCTCAGTTTCGCCGGCCGCGGTGGCCGTGCGGTTCTAGGCGCTGCAGTCCGGAACCGCGGGACTGCTACGGTCGCAGGTTCGAATCCTGCCTCGGGCATGGATGTGTGTGATGTCCTTAGTTTAGTTAGGTGTAAGTAGATCTAATTTCTAGGGGACTTATGACCTCAACAGTTGAGTCCCATAGTGCTCAGAGCCATTTGAACCATTTTTATACTCAGTTTCAGTACTCCTAAGTTATCTATTCTTAACAAAATTATGTTCTAAACACGTTTTTCTCTTCAGTTGATAATATTCTTCCTTACTTCCGCCGCGAAGGCCTATATCGTCAGGTATATTTAGTTTCTATTTCTATTCTCGAATTTTTCTGCACTTCTGTCATTACTTCACTAACACACAAATGAAACAACAATTATATTAAGTTAAAATCCTACCTGACATTCTTCTTAGCACGAACAGACTTTTTCGATTTACTAATTTTATATAACCGTCCTCAAACTGGTGACGGACTTTTCCCTTCAAGCGAACAATGGGCAAATATTTCTGGGTGAAAAAAGCTTTCCAATGAGCGTCCATATGTTCTTGCGAATGGCATTAATTAGCACCAATATTTCGTGGTCAGAATGCAAAACATCCGTAGAGATGAATAGGTCGTGGAAGCTTAATGCCTTGGTCTCCAAGGTCGCCCGGTTGAAATCCGATGGACTTTTTCCCCCTTTTAACAGCTGGAACTCAAAGTTTATTACATAGATCTGGAATTCTGAAGGAAATATATCGCCCTTGTCTGTTACCGAAGGTATGCAGTGCTACCCACGATTCCAAGCAAAAATACGTGACCTGAGTACGCCTTAATAATTGAAGTGAGAATGGTTTTGAAACCACGAACGTTTAAGAACTCAGTACTAGACAAGACGCATCTACAGCCATTAGCCCGTTATGAAAATTCACCAATTCATCCATGAATATGATTTCTGTAAAAAAATAGTTCTCCGTCATTTGTTTTCACCAAAAAGTAGCGATAAGTATATTATGGGGTAGAGCGTAAAGTTGATACTAGGACAAAAGTGTGATTACCTTCTAATCTAGTCCTAAACTAGTACATAAACATGTTCTCATGCTTGTGGGGCTTACGTAACACCTGAACAGGGTGAACAGGAACTCTTCCGGTAAAATTTCGAAGGCTGTTCAGGGATACTGTCTAAGTCTGACGTGGAGACAGTGATCCTCGAGACCGAATCTCTCCAGCTCCTGGAATACGGTATCCGGAGCTATGACAAAACGGTATGATAGTTGTTGGAGGGAGGCTGAATGCACGCCAGTATGCGGCAAAAATGATAAACCCTATTGTCGTATACTTCTGGACCAGGGTACCAAACGGTATATTCCAGCAGGATAATGCAAGACCTCAGACAGCAGTTCAGGCGACAAACAACTTAAGTAATTTACGGATCCTTGACTAACCTCCACATCTTTTATTTTGTCGCTCATAGAGAATGTATGTGCTGGAATGAGAAGAAGTGTACATTCGGTCCAGTCACAGGCCAGCATCTTCATAAACTGACACGACATACGTTTCAGGCATGGCAAGAAATTCCGCAGGATGAGATTCATAGGTTGTTCGCTTGCATGCCACGACAAATACAAGAGTGTAATTTTATCAGTGGAGGGTGCTACTACATACTGATGTTAATTACGAGTATTAGCTACGAACTGAATGAAAATTTAATAGTTTAATATCAATTGTGGGCAGTAGATTGTCAAATAGTTTAAAAATTGTCCGACGGGTGCTTCATGGTGTGACACTTTCCATTTCCGTCAATGTATTTTGTGATAAGCAACTGATTTCAGTGTTATGTTGATCAAAATGTCTTTCATAGCTGTAATGTGTGCCCACAGGCCATTATCCGAAGAAGATTGCTTACGAGGAAAGACTTTGTTCGTCTCAGTGAACGCATACATCCGTAACCCACAAGGGCGCTGATATCCACGCCTTTGAGCGCCTTGAAATCATCAACATCATAGTCATCCTACAATTCTAGAGACTTCCACGCTCACGCCTGTACGTAACAGCTGTACTCTGACAGCAGAGATGTACGATAGAGGTAACACTTAAGCTATCTTCATGGTAACGCGTCGAATGCGGTGACAGAAATCTCGCCCGTACAGGCCTCATGGTTTCCATGGGACCTGACTGAGAAACTGTAGGAACGTGTACTCAGTGAGTAGGTTCTGGAAGTCCCGGATCCTGTGTCCCCATTTACGGTTTAGTTGTTTTTGTGACGTTCCCCAGTGGTCTCTAGTCAGAAGTTTTATTACTGCTGACCAGTGACAATAAGTTTCTCCTTTTCAGAGAGCCTGTTAGTTTTATCGGGATAATTTTTTCTCGCTAATTGCTTATGTGATCTGTAGTACTCGTCAGAGTTGACTACCAATATTCTGTTTATCGACAGGCAGAAGACTCTTTGTCTACGACCTGTTTAGTTTCAATGTGCAACTAATGCCCACTGAAAATGGAAATTGTTTTTAAATACTCTGGGGACATTCGATATCGTATTGAGAGGAGCCGTGTTCAAATACCCACCCGACCATATTATGCATCCCCATGAACTAGCGCTAGGTCTCTATTAAGCTCGTTATTGGCGAGGTAGGTTATAGTTTAACAACCTTCCTCGCTTATCTATTATCTTTTTACGAAAATATTTATGTGTGGGTGGTGAAAGTCGGGGTGGAGAGTGGGGAGGGGGGAGGGAGTGGATTACCAAAACACGAATTATGTTCACTGCAGTACTTCTAAAACCACTGCAGTCACTGCAATCACCGCATAAAGATTTTTACGTTTTCAGTATTCCTCCTGATAAATGTCTAGTACAGAAGGCAAAAGAGCTGAATGGACCCAGTTGGGCAGCAACAATCCCGACATATTTCACAGTTTTCGTAATGTGGCCTTTCACAGCCAAAAGTTCCCTACCCCTCCAGTCACACAGAAAGCAAGAAATGGCTTTAAAACGAATGATAATAAGCCACTGTCCACTAACAAATACGTACCTCCTCTGGCGGAAGGACAGTGCCTGTGGTGTACCAATGCTGGTGTGTCATACTTTGATTTTTTTTAATGCTGGCAGGAGGGCAGCAGTGTTTTAAGCCGATGTCCACTGTTTTGAATAATAATGGGGCGGCTCCAGACCAGCATTTAAACTGAGGTGACAAAAGTCATGGAATACGTCCTAATATCTTGTCGGACCTCCTTTGGTTCGGCGTAGTGCGGCAACACGACTTGGTATGGACTCAACAAGTCGTTGGAAGCACCCTGCAGGACTACTGAGCCGTGGTGCCTCTGTAACCGACCTGAAGTGCGAAGGCTGCAGGATTTTGTGTACCAACTGATCTCTCGACTATGTCTCATAAATCTTCGATAGGATTCATGTCGGGCGATCTGGGTGGCCAAACCATTCGCTAGAATTGTCCAGAATGTTCTTCAAACCAGTCGCGAACAGTTATGTCTCGTGAAATGACGTATTTTCATCCAGAAAAATTCCATCGTTGTTTGGGGATACGAAGTCCATGAATGGCTGCAAATGCTCTCCAAGTAGCCGAACAGAACCGTTTCCTGTCAATGATCGCTCAATGGGACCTGAGGGCCCAGTCCATTCCAGATAAACACGGCCCACACCATTATGGAGCCACCACCAGCTCGCAGAGTGCCGTGTTGACAACTTGGGTCCACAGCTTCGTGGGGTCTGTGTCACTCTCGAACCCTACCATCAGCTGTTACCAACTGAAATCGGGACTTATCTGACCAGGCCACGGTTTTCCAATTGTCTACCGTCCAATCGATATGGTCACGAGAACAGGAGAGGCGCTGCAGGCGACGTGTTGCTGTTAGCAAAGTCACTCGCGTCGGTCGTAAACTACCATAGCACACAAACGCCAAATTTCATCTCATTCTCCTAACGGATACGTTCGTCGTACGTTACACTGTGATTTCTGCGGTTATTTCACGCAGCGTTGTTTGTCAGTTATCACTGACAACTCTGCGCAAAGACCGTTGTTCTCAGTCGTTAAGTGAAGGCCGCCGGCCACTGCGTTGTCCGTGGTGAGAGATAACGCCTGGAACTTGGTATCCTCGGTACACTCTTGACACTGTGGATCTCGGAATTTTGATTCCCCTGTCATGTAGCTCTAACAACGATTCCGCGTTCAAAGTCTTTTAATTCCCATCCTGCGGCCGTAATCACTTCGGAAACCTTTTCACATAAATCACCTGAATACAAATGACAGTTCCGTCAATGCACTAAGCTTTTATACCTTGTGTACGCGATACTTCCTTCATGTGGATATGTGGATATCGCTATCCCTTGACTTTTGTTACCTCAGTGTGAGGTGTAGTGTGTTGTTCAGACGCCAGAAAAATTACTGCACAGGCAATTTTAATGTTTCACACTCCTTTTACAGTAACTGATCAGTGCTGAATTATAGTTTTACAGTTTCGACTATGTGCCCATCTCTTTTAATATGATATATATATATTAAATTTTTATAAGGGGTCAGCCAGCCACATGTACCAGGGAAAATATTTAACACTCTTATAAACTAATTCTTGTTATATTTATATTTATTTAATGATTCTGTTCTTATTTTATGAAAGCGTGAGGAAAGATGCTTGAAAGAGCCTGCAGACGTTCATGCACTCATGTGTTACTTAGCGTTCTTTTAATGTATTGACGGGGAACTGTCGTCCGTATTATTACCAGAGGGTGTTTAAGAGTGTATGTGTCCGTGGGGCACTGGCCCAATAAAATTGCTTACGACGAAAGACTTCGACAAGCATTACTCTGAGCGTCTTGATACCAACATTATCACCATCATCATCATCAACAACACCATTGATGTATGCATGTACGATGATACGTGTATCGACAGGTGATCTTGGAAGACAGGTTATCCGGAGAAATCATTGGTGTGTTCTAATCTGAAGCATGATTCATCTACATCTACTGTATATCTACGCAATAATCCGCATGTCCCTGTACAAAGTATGTGGAAGGGTCCATTGTACCAACATTATCACATTTTTTTGTCTACTCATTCGTTTATTGAGAAAGAGAAAAAAGCTATCTATATGCCTCTGCACGACACCTAATCTCTTCCAGTATTTCCAGTGATACTTATGCGAGGTTGGTGGCACGATAATGGTTGCACACTCATCTTCAAATGCTGATTGTTTAAATTTAACTAACAGAGTTACGCGAGAACTACGTCGTCTTCGTTCCAATAATTCCCGTTAAAGTTTCCCGAGCATCTTTGATACACTTTTGTATGAGCTATAAGAAGTGCTTTTGTTCTAAAGAAAAGTTTGAGAGTTCTCCGACATTGGATATAATGCAGCGAAAATTACTTATAACTAAAGCATGGGATACCACCCGTCTGCTTTTAGTCATTATGTCATCAACATCATCATGAAGCGGGACCGTAGAGACATCTATCGGCAGCTCGGCGTGTGAGCGTACGCATATATTTAGCACTACCATCGCCCACTATTAGCGGGCGAGGGCAGTACATTCTTGATGAACTGGCTGCCAACGATTCAGTTGTCGAGAACGGTTGTCGCAGCTTCGAAATGCTTGAAACAGTCAATGACATCGCTTTTCCCATCAAAAACTGCACTGGTATCGTTCGCATTGCAATTACCAACACGAAAAAATGAAATAAAAATTTACGTCCGTGAAATAAATCTTTGGCACTCTTCCAAGTTCTCAACAGCGTAAAAAAATTATTTTGTCGACGAAAAAATTTAGGGGTACGCATCCCCCAGCGTTCCCCCAGAAAAACAGCACTGGCTATAAGTACTTATTAAGAGACTAGCAGCGAGTCTCTAAATTCGTTAGATGTCCATATGTCGTGCCTGCTTCATGAGCATCTGTGTAGGAAATCGCGTTCCGTCCCTTGTTCTGTGGTCTAATGACGGTATTTCAGCGTCTTCTACAAATCCAACTCATGGAGTTCTTGCATTGAGAAGGCGAGGAGGCGGCACATATTTGTCGTCGGAAGTTGTGCCCCCTCTGCAGCGACATGAAATGAGCGGTGCGTCGTTAAAACACATCTCGTCATTGTCTTCGCCGTCCTCCACTATCACCGTCAACGTACAGTGCCGCCTGTCTGGCTTTACACAGCGCAGTTGTGTGAGGCATTGACAACCGACAGATCATCATCTGTTAGCGGTTTCAGTTTCAATAGTGAATGGTATTAACGGCAACAATTGAACGTCCGAGGACGTTCGTGTTGCCTGGCGTCCCTCCACGGACTACTGTGTTTTGTCCTTTACGATTTATGAAACGTGAACAACTAGCTTTTCCCCACACGGAGACGTATTGCTATTCCCGTTTTAAGACTGAAAAAGTAGTCTAGCTAGCTTTGTTAACACGGTTAGTATGTATGATTACAGAAACAACGCAAACGTACGGCGATGACATGTATCACTGAAAGAATAAAAATATATTATTTTTTAGAAAGAGAAGTTTACATTCCATCCAAGGACAAAGCGGAAACAACATTATACCTTAGTTCCGTCCTGCTCCATAAGTATAAGCAACCCGCAACAGAAATTGCCAACTTCTACTACCCGACCACGATAGTGTTGCACTTGGACCCCTGGTGGCCGTTACCGGAAACACGCGGTAAGGTTACAGTATACAAATAGGGCCTACTGTGCTGACTAAGGAAAACGCATCCCACTGTGAAGACTTTCAGGACAGTTGTGCACATATTACCAAATAGTTCAGCGTGTCCTTGTGAAATATCACGACAAAACTCACGATAAGCCAACGGAAACGCCCCCACTCCCAGGTGCAATTATATTGTGGTCGGTTGATATATGGTGGACCGTTTTAATCCACAATGACGATTAACTCTGGATAGAGATCAGATACAGAAAACTATTTTACATAAAAAATGAAGGTGACAAAGAGGGTCACGCATTGCTAATACTGGTTGTGACCTTGAAGGTGCCGGCCGAAGTGGCCGTGCGGTTCTAGGCGCTGCAGTCTGGAACCGCGAGACCGCTACGGTCGCAGGTTCGTATCCTGCCTCGGGCATGGATGTGTGTGATGTCCTTAGGTTAGTTAGGTTTAACTAGTTCTAAGTTCTAGGGGACTAATGACCTCAGCAGTTGAGTCCCATAGTGCTCTGAGCCATGTGAACCATTTGAGCCAACCTTGAAGGTCATTTCCAAGGAGATTTAGAGGTTGAAATTATTTTTTTAAAATTTGAACCATAATATTTGATTTAAGATTTGAAAAAGGCGGAAAATTTTAACTTTAAAATGATATAGGGTGACAATTATTGAACTATATGAAATAAAATGGTCAGAACTTCTGAACCGTTGGCTTTAGGACGTTCAAAGTGCACGGTCGGACGCGGGGCCTGATGGGAATTAGTATGATTTTGTTTAGCGACGAAACTCACTTTTATTTGGATCGGTTCGTCAATAATCAAACGTGACGCATTTAGGGGACTGAGAATGCACATTTCGCGATCGAGAATTCTCTTCACCCTCAACAGGTGACTGTGTGGTGTGTAATGATGAGTCGCAGAATGATCGGTGCGATATTCATTGGTAGCACGGTGACTACCCAACGGTATGTGAAAGTTTTCGAGGATGATTTCATCCCCATTATCGAAAGTGCCCCTGATTTGGACAAAATGTGGTTCATGCAAGACAGAGCTCGACCCTATCGGAGTAGGTGAGTGATGTCCTGGAGAAGCACTTTGGGGACCGCATTCTGGCTCTGGTGTACCTAGAGGCCACTGGCATGGGCGCCTTATTCTCCGTAGAACACATGCGACTCCTTTTTGTGGGGCTCTACTAAAGACAAGGTGTACAGCAATGACCCTAAAACCATGGCTGAGCTGAAAACTGCCATTCAGGAGGTCATCGACAGCATCGATGTTCCGACACTTCAGCGAGTCATGCAGAATTGCGCCATTCGTCTGCACCACATCATCGCCAATGATAGCCGGCATATCGAACATGTCATAACCTGCATCCGAATATCTGTAGTGCACGCCGTAGTTTGTTACTAATTTACGTTTTTTCATGTAGTTTAATAATTGTCACCCTGTACATTATTCAAGGTCAAGGAAAAGTTCAATGATGGTCAAATAAGCAAATGAGTTTTCAGTTGTAGTAGGGATTAATTCAGAACAGAGGAGGTAAAAAGCAAAATGCTATGTTAGATACAAATTGGAAGCCAAATCTCGAGGAACGATAGGTGAAGGGACTCACTCAAAGACCTATAAATTAGTGATCTACTTTTTATGATGTTCGTTCTGTCTTGCAGATGTCAAAATAACATTTATACGTGTGATGTATTTATTTTTGGGAATGAACACGTTAATTAAAGCTTAAAGTTCAAATCTCTTTTCGCTATTCCCAAATCTGACATCACAAATAGGGGTTTGCACGAAACAATACTCAACCTTCGAATGATCTTTAAGATAGCCCTTATGCCTCTTCCAATTTGTATCTAAGATTGTATGCTGCTGTATCCCTTCTCTATTCCGAGTCAATCCCTACTACAACTGGAAACATACTTGCTTATTTCACCTTCATTGGACCTCGCGATGACCTTTAATAATGTATCATGTTATAAGTAAAATTTGCCGCGCTTTTCAAATCTTAAATCAAATGTTAGGAGTCCAATTAAAAAAAAAAATCATTTAACCTCCAAATCACCTTGAAAATCACGCTCAAGGTCACGGGGCTTAGTAGCAACGCGTGACCCTCTTTGCCACTTATAACTTTTACCTAAAACATTTTCCTGTATCTCATCTCTGACCCGAGTTATTCCGCTTTATGGATTAAAATGGTCCACCCTGCATATTGCGACGCACATAGGTACTAATAAAGTGCGCGGACGCCTCCTCGGTGCTGCCGTGGTCCACAAAGCATTTGCTAAATCTGTTACATGTTTTCCCGTGTTTCGTTCCTCTTGGGTGAGAAACGCGCAGAAACCGCACTGAGCTCCGGTCTGTGGTGAGGCCAGAAATTTCATAATGTGGATGCAGTCCCTGCGGATCCAGTGCCAGATAACGTAACAGGGCAGCGGTTTGCTTGCATAACTGCAGGGTCGGCTACCCACTGTAGTGCGTGCGTTATTTATGCCGCTCACCTGGTGCTTCTATCCTGAGCATGAAGGGAGCACCTCTGAGCACTGTCGAGTGTTGAATGAAGCGGGAGACGGCCAGCAGAGATGCAGTTACCCGTAGGCATATTTAAACTCCAGAGACATGTGAAAACGAAAATTTTTCTCAGTCAAAAGTATGAGTAGAATATGAAGCAGTTAATGCGGTGGTGATTTTTATTGTCTAGGGAAGACACTTGTAATAGATGTTGTTAACTTCTCTGTCTTTCCCAGTTTACAAACATTCTTTTCCTAGTAATGTCTAGAGTTACTTTTGTTGCGCTTGCTGCACACTGCCTGTGACATATACTGGATGGACAAGAAAGAGTGTTTCCGTAAGTAAACGAAAACTAAAAAAATAGTGTTGAGTCTACAGCCGGAGTTCGAAGAACTTTCCTCTGACAGAACACTTTGAGAATTCTGGTACTTTGATGGAAGACCTTTTATTTGAAGTTTAATAAAGTTTTAAAAAATGAAAACAACTTGTTCTGTTCAGTGATAAATTTTAAATCGTAACTAATAACATAGAAGTCACAATAAAAATAATTAGTATCATCAAAACGTCGCCATGTTATTAACTTCTTTTCGTGGAGCACTTATTCACTGCCCATGTAACACCAGCGTTTCGCGAAACACTGTTTGGGAATCCCTGTTCTAAATGTTATGTCAAGGAAGTTAGAATGTAAAATACATGACACAACACAAATGATTGTGGAATATAACCTACAGGGTGTAACTATATTCCCTTAACAGACTTCGAGGAATTGTATTAAGTAAGTTTCAAAAGGAAGTCATGTCCGGAAACGCACCGTTTTCTCGCTACAAGGAAAATACCACAACACAGATTACTCTCCGACTCTTGCTGTTTGTTGTCTGGGTCTATTTACAAGTAGCGCTCGATGTGACGACCACGGAAGTAAACACAAATGCAGTAACCCCGTACCGTGTTATGATACACACGATCACCAATCCATGGTCCTCCAGCATCCGCCGCAGACATAGCCCGCGCCAGTCGGTATTCCTCGCACGCCACAGGGGTCTCATAAGTCAAGGACTTCGTGAGGTCCCACAGGTAGCAGTTAGCTGGTCCAAGCCGGGAGAAAGTGCAGGCCAAGCAATCGGGCCACCATGGCCTGCCCAAATCTTTGGTCTAGATGATCTCAGACGGCACTTGAAAAATGAGGTGACCATCGTGCTGGAACCACAGATTTGACGCACATGCAGTGGCACATCTTCCAAGAGCCCATGCAGCACGCAGTGAGCGTAAGTACGTGGGAGCCGTGAAATATAGTGGAAGCAGGTAAGCCCCAATCACATGTCCATCCAGGAACCCTGCAGAAATGTTTAAACCGTGACGTTCCCAAAACCGATGGAGGCTTGCAGCACGAGAGTTTTCATCAGCCCACACATGACTGTTGTGGGAACTGAGAACACCTTCCCCGGTGAACTTGGCTTCATCTTTAAAAAGGACACCCTTGGAAAGTGGGGCTTGTTCACACAACGGTGAAAGAAGAACCTGCAAAATTTGGCTCGTGACGCAAAATCCTATAGGTACATTGCCGGTACCATCTGGGGCTTGTACAGGTGTAGCTGCTGCTTACGCAGAACACTCCAGACAGTTTGGTGATTCACGTTCAATCAACCTGCTACGTTCCTGGTACTGGTCGCGTTCTCTTCCACTTCAAGGAGACAGCCTCTTCAAACTCGGATGTGCGCCGCCGCCATGAAGCACCATAGTCGCCCCAGCTTGTGGTGAATGTACCCATCTCTGAGGCCCTCTAGCACACGGTGGCAAAGAGGGAGTGCGAAACTGTATGGCAGTGTGTAAAACGCTCGTATTATAACTGACGAACAGTCCTCCCACTGCATCGAACTTCGCTGTACAATAACACCATCAGTGTATGCAATAAACGTCTAGTTCACCATGGACTGAACAGCAGTACAGTATGAACAAAGACCACAAGGACAACACCAGGTGCAAACCTCTCTGGGTAGATCAGAAACTCAAATGAATGGCATGTAAACAAACCTGCAGTTGCCATGGGACATCTGGTGATCGGTGAATGGCGCAGGTAATACCCCATTCAGAGGGACCGAAAATGGGTGAGATCTGAACGTGTATTGTAGTATGTTGCGTGTAGCGGGAGAATGGTAAGTTTCCGGCAATGAGTCCCTATGCTCAACTTAGCCATCTTCATTCCCCGCTATAAGTCCTCGACGTCTCTCAAGGAAATTTAATTGCACCTTGAATAATCGATCTCTCATCATGTGTGGTCGTGTCAAAAGGATGTGCCCCGCGGGATTAGCCGAGTGGTCTGACGGCGCTGCAGTCATGGACTGTGCGGCTGGTCCCGGCGGAGGTTCGAGTCCTCCCTCGGGCATTAGTGTGTGTGTTTGTCCTTAGGATAATTTAGGTTAAGTAGTGTGTAAGCTTAGGGACTGATGACCTTAGCAGTAAAGTGCCATAAGATTTCAAACACAATTGAACATTTTTTGAAAAGGATGTGTCAGTTTGGCATGGCACATGCAACATAAATAGGAGAACAATTACTCCGAGGTGGAAAATGGAATGAATTTGTAGCTGAATCGCAGAACATTACTTTTCGTTGGAAATTCTGTCACAGACTGAAGTATATAGGCACTACGTACTACCCACCACCACATCTTCACTTCTGCGTGTAATTTCCTTCCACTTACCAAACTTCACAGAAATTCTTCTTCATTGCTCCCGAAACGCAAGGTCCCAGGTTCGAATCCCGATCCGGCATATCGTTTTAATCTACCAGCACATTTTTAAACAGTGCGCACTTCACTCCAGAGTGGCAGTCCTGGAATTTCCATTCTGCACGAAAGTTTTTAGGCTGTGTGGAAGCCATTTCTCCAGTTTCAGCAGTACGAGCCCAAAAAGTAATATAGGAGAGTTTGTGTGTAATGCGCACATCGCTGACTGAAAGATTCAATCTGGAAGCACGCGCGCTTCTTAATAAAAGTGGTTATGAGCTCAACAGGAAGTCAATGTCATTCACCTTATAAAGCTGTTCTTAACGACGCCACGGTCTGTGGAGCAGAACAGAACAGCATCACGCCTCCCGGATAGCACACCGATCACGCTCTACGGTTTGCAGTTCGTGAGATCGAGTGGGCCTCTCTGTGCACTGCATTCTCTGCCTTTGAAGATATTCGTGCACGAGACTAGCACATTGTGATTACCTCTGAAAATCTGCAGGAGGAAATCATTAATCCAGCACGAGGACTATCAACGATCTACTGCAGGGCCGGCCAAACGCTGCACAGTGTGCAGACGTGCGGAAGTGCTGCACATGTGCGACAGCGACATCTGTTATTAGACATGTGTCCTAAATGAACGGCGACGGCTCCCTTTCTCAGTCATTTAAAAATGACTGAGAACTGCAATTCTTTTTTGTAGCCGTTGGTGAAAACTCAGTGTTTGCTATGCCGCCGAATAATAGGCGGCCAGGGATGGTTTTCAATTGAAAGACACTGCAATACACATCACAAAGACGAGTGTAGTGTACTCAAGAGTGAAGAACGGCAAGCAAAATTAAATGTCCTTAAGAAAATGGATGAGACATATCAACTCGATTATCATTTCTCATGACCAGTGATAAACGTGTTTGGATTTATTCCTTTCATAATTAAAAATTATTGTTTACTAACTGTGCATTAGTGCCTCACTCTGCTCCATGTTACATTATTATCAGGAAAGTTGGTCATTAAACCGATTCTTCCAATGTATACCTACATTTACGGTGTTTTTTTAATGTGTGAAGGGCTACGCTCAGCTGAAGTCGATAAAACGTAACATTCATCTAATTGTCGGTTATTATGCAGATTTCAGACGGAGCTGATGAAAGATGTAGCAATAATGGTATTGAAATAACAGGTGATCATCGAGAGGTCTGCGGTTATCATTCTGTTCAGAGGTCAGTGAGACAGAAATTATGTGGGTGTAACTGAGGGCACCGAGAATTAGTTATAGGAAACCTTGCATTAGTTTAATGTTATTTGAAATCATGAATAACGTTCGTTGGAAGTCGCTAAGTGCTCTCTTTCTTAAATACTAGATCAAAAACATTACTCGTATTTACGTGCCGTCAGTCAAGCTGCCTTAATAAAAACCCACGGTTGTTAACTGTATTACTTGTCTTACTGGGTTAAACTGTTAACATAAAAGTAGACGTCTCAATGAGTAGAATGTGACAGTATTTTAAATGTTTAATACACGAAATACCTTCCCATGGTTGGCTTGCAAGCTGTGGAAAGAGTACTAGAATGCGCCGGTACAGAGTATCCATAAAGCGACATCTGTGGGTAGACACATGCACTACATGAACGCTGACGGCTGCGGCGTGCACGCTATGACCCGGAAGTTGCACATGTGCAGGAGCACCGCACGCGTGCAGAATTTCTGGCCGGCCCTGATCTACTGTGTCATCTCTACAATATGGACGCAAAGGACACCTGCACGTTGAGAGCCATAAGGCTCTGTGTTTTTCCAAGAGAGTTTCCATCCACACGAAACTGTCTTACACAAGTGTCTATTGAATGGAAAGAGCAACTAGCGTTTCGACAAATGAATACACGTCGTATCTGAGGTATCGGTAGCTAGGTTTCCGAAAACTGGGTATGTACTGATCAGAAAAGAAATGAAGTTCTCCACAGATACTACGAGGAAAAGAGTACGTGAAGAACATGGGTTAAAAGAAGGGACAGAATAAGAGCAAATCTGTTAAAGCGTCAGGGAATGACTTCCGTGGTAATGGATGGAGCCGTAGTGTGTAAAATCCGTTACGGAAGACACACAAGAGGTGGACAAAAATATGCAAAAGCCATAAATGCGATACGTTACCACGTCTAATATGGTTTAGGAAAACCGTTGGCTCTCAAAACAGCTTCCAGTCATCTCGGAATGGATAAATAAAGGTCGTGTATCGTTTATAACGGAACCTTATACCATTCTTCCTCCAAAATGGTAGCAAATTCAGGTAACGATGATGGAGGTGGACAGGGATCACACACTCTTCCTTTTAAAGTATACCACAGAGGGTCATTGATATCGTGATATGATGACTGATGGCAAAGCAGATGTGACAGTTGATCCATGTGCTCACAAAACCTTAGGCGATGCGAGCTGCGTCAAAAGGGGCCCTGTCGGAACACAGAACTGCGATTGGGGAACAAACATTTTACCATGGAATGGACATTATCAGCCAAAATAGTCACATAATCCTCGACAGTAATGTGACCTTGCGGAGTAGCCATAAGGCCCATGGATATCACGATATGACTGCCCAAAATATCACCGAATCCACGTAGTTTCACTCATGGGACATAAACCCAAATTACAAGCCCATATCGTTAATGTCGACATGCAGCAGGATTTTAGAGCATATATCGTATTCGAACATTATGAATTACCTCGAAGAAAACGATCTATTGACACACAGTCAACATGGGTTTAGAAAACATCGTTCCTGTGAAACACAACTAGCTCTTTATTCATATGTTGTGTTGAGTGCTATTGACAAGGGATTTCAGATCGATTCCGTATTTCTGGATTTCCGGAAGGCTTTTGACACTGTACCACACAAGCGGCTCGTAGTGAAATTGCGTGCTTATGGAATACCGTCTCAGTTATGTGACTGGATTTGTGATTTCCTATCAGAGAGGACACAGTTCGTAGTAAAACAGAAGTGATTTCCGGCGATCCCCAAGGTAGTGTTATAGGCCCTTGGCTGTTCCTTAACTATATAAACGATTTGGGAGACAATCTGAGCAGCCGTCTCAGGTTGTTTGCAGATGACGCTGTCGTTTAGCGACTAATAAAGTCATCAGAAGATGAAACCAAACTGCAAAACCATTTAGAAGAGATACCTGAATGGTGCGAAAAGTGACACTTGACCCTAAATAACGAAAAGTGTGAGGTCATCCACATGAGTGCTAAAAGGAACTCGTTAAACTTCGGTTACACTATAAATCAGTCTAATCTAAATTCAACTAATTACCTTGGTATTACAATTACGAACAACAAAAATCGGAAGGAACAGATAGAAAACGTTGTGGGGAAGGCTAATCAAAGACTGCGTTTTGTTGGCAGGACACTTAGAAAATGTGACAGACCTACTAAGGAGACTGCCTACACTACGCTTGTCCGTCCTATGTTAGAATACTGCTGCGCGATGTGGGATTCTTACCAGATAGGACTGACGGAATTCATCCTAAAAGTTCAAAGAGAGGCAGCATGTTTTGTATTATCGCGAAATATGGGAGAGAGTGCCACAGAAATGATACAGGATTTGGGCTGGAAATCATTAAAAGAAAGGCGTTTTTCGTTGCGACGGATTCTTCTCACGAAATTGCGATCACCAGCTTTCTCCTCCGAATGCGAAAATATTTTGTTGACACCGACCTACTTAGAGAGGAACGACAACCACGATAAAATATGCGAAATTAGAGCTCGTACGGAAAGATATAGGTGTTCATTCTCTCCGCGCGCTATACGAGATTGGAATAATATAGATATTGTGAAGGTCGTTCGATAAACCCTCTGCCAGGCACTTGAATGTGATTTGCAGAGTATCCATGTAGATGTAGAAACCCGTCACAAGGTAGAAAAAGTGTGAAACAAGACTTGTTCGACCAAACGACATTCTTCCATTGCTCCATAGCCCAGGTTTCTTGGCTCCGGCACCACGTTTTCCTGTTAAGGGCATTTGCATCGCTGATGTGTTGTTCCGTAATTCCAGCTCGTCATGCAGTTCCCTGTTTACGGAGCTCTATTCATGTTGCTTTGGTGCCGACACGGTTCGCGAGTGCGATATTCAATTCCGCAGTGACTTACGGAGCTGTCGTCCTCTCATTTTTCGTCATATTCCTCTTGAAGATCACCCGTTACGATCGCTTAACACACACTTTCGTCCGCGTTATGACTTAGAGGATGACGTTTCTCCACTTTCCTGTATGCGGTATAAATCTTAGATCGGTACCTTTTGAAACACTTCGGCTACCTTGGTTACGGAAGCACCCACCATAGGACACCAAGAATTTTCTCATGGTCGAATTCACTTAGCTCTGACACAATGCGCCGGCCGCGGTGGCCGAGCGGTTCTAGGCGCTTCAGCCCGGAACCGCGCAACTGCTACGGTCGCAGGTTCGAATCCTGCCTCGGACGTGGATATGTGTGATGTCCTTAAGTTAGTTAGGTTTAAGTAGTTCTAAGTTCTAGGGAAGTGATGACCTCAGATGTTAAGTCCCATAATGCTCAGAGCCATTTGACACAATGCGCTCACTACCACATAGAACACTGTTTGACTACGACTGACATTTGCAAAGTACTGAAGTCATTAGACAGGTAACGTTAGTGGTCAAATACGACAGCGCAACTTGCAGGCTCGTTTAGCATCTGCATTTATGTTATAGCACGCATTTCTCGCGCTGGCATATTTACACAGTGTACCGACCGATCCACACCCTGACACTTGGTTTTCGCGGGTAGTGCTCTTACTGACAATGAGCGTTGAGCAATCACTGCTTGCAATACAGTTATGAAACGAGAAACATCAGCATCACTCTGCGGGTTTCAAATTTCAAGTTTCGAAATAATGTATCAGAAAACCCTAAAACTGGGAAGGAGGTTTCACCCGTAATACAGGGAAAACACAGAGGAAATATGCGTTTCCAGAATGAACGGAACACCGAAGTAAATCACATATGTATCAGAGGGCTATCGGGTGGCAGAGTCGAGGTCGAGTATAAATAGAGGAGTGACTTCGGGTATTTTTCCCGGAAATCCAGGCAGCGAACACACACTAGATCACTAATCATATCGCTTGAAGAGGGCGATTGGCTCAGTCGTCAAAATACTGGGCTTAAAAATGAAATCGCTATGTCGCATAAAAATCCTAAAGCATAGTGTAAAGTCGGGCAATGGCCTTGCCACAGTGGATACACCGGTTCTCGTGAGATCACCGAAGTTTAGCGCTGTCGGGCGTGGCCGGCACTTGGATGGGTGACCATCCAGCCACCATGCGCTGTTGCCATTTTACGGGGTGCACTCAGCCTCGTGATGCCAATTGAGGAGCTACTCGATCGAAGAGTAGCGGCCCCGGTCAAAGAAAATCATCATAACGACCGGGAGAGCGGTGTGCTGACCACACGCCCTTCCTATCCGTATCCTCAACTTGAGGATGATACGGCGGTCGGATGGTCCCGATGGGCCACTTGTGGCCTGAAGATGGAGTGTTTTTTTGCACATTGTTAAGTCAGTACACAGGTGCTGTGACATTTCATGTTAATCCGGGACTCACCCGGGTAGAGGAACATCCACCAATAATCAGCAGTCCAATGACTTGCCCGCTGCTAACACTTCACCCTATGGCTATCGGTATGCATTGTACACTTTTTTCGTCCTTGATGAACCTTCTGGACATACCCTGTGTAATTCAAACTTGCTCTCAGAGCCACAGGTCTGAAATATAACCACATATATCCATCTCTGTTCAGGTCTGATGCTTTTTCTCTCCGGCATCCCACCAACTAGATTTACGCATTGCTTAAATTAATCATCCTGTTCGCATTTGGGATGAGGGATATTTAATTCGTTATCCAACTATCCAAATTTAGGTTGTTCGTGTTTTTCCTAAACTGTTATGTAATTACTGCGATTTTCACGTTTGATAACACATGTAAATGTTGTTCGCTAACCTAAATCAACTCACTTCGTCTAAACAATGAAACGCATAATACAATATGTGATAAGAAAAGAGACTGCATAATTACGATTGCTGACTGTACGGCCAAATGACAATAATTATAAGATGGTTGTATGTTAGTGGGTGTTTGTGTGTTTCAGCATACTTTGGGAAATAATAATGTTGCGATCGGCAAATATGGAATGACTGTAGTGGCTTCAACCAAGCTTAATACAAATAACTTACTAACGGTGAAAAACCCACCGGGTGGGTAAGATGCCGAGCTCCAGTAAGGGTCAGATAATCGAAAACGACCGATAATTGTGTCTAATGCACAGATTTTGGGATCGCTAGGTAGGATTCTGACGTTTCTGATGACATTAAAGGTCAAGTGTAGTCAAATAGGATTCTTTAAAACTGTGTCGGAATTCTTAGAAACACTTTCCATATCTTCATGTCCCGAGAAATCATCTTCCTGTTCACGTTCTTAGATACAAACACATTTGTGTATAGAGATTAGAGGGGTCAAGAGAAGATGGTAATTAGAATTAGGTGACCTCGTTAGTTGAAGCAGGCATTCCGGAGCTATACGGGAACGCACAAACACAAATACCGGGTGATCAAAAAGTCAGTATAAATTTGAAAACTGAATAAATCACGGAATAATGTAGATAGAGAGGTACAAATTGACACACATGCTTGGAATGACATGGGGTTTTACTAGAACCAAAAAAATACAAAAACTTCAAAAACATATCCGACAGATGGCGCTTCATCTGATCAGAATAGCAATAATTAGCATAACAAAGTAAGACAAAGCAAAGATGATGTTCTTTACAGGAAATGCTCAATATGTCCACCATCATTCCTCAACAATAGCTGTAGGCGAGGAATAATGTTGTGAACAGCACTGTAAAGCAATGGTGAGGCATTGGCGTCGGATGTTGTCTTTCAGCATCCCTAGAGATGTCGGTCGATCACGATACACTTGCGACTTCAGGTAACCCCAAAGCCAATAATCGCACGGACTGAGGTCTGGGGACCTGGGAGGCCAAGCATGACGAAATTGGCGGCCGAGCACACGATCATCACCAAACGACGCGCGCAAGAGATCTTTCACGCGTCTAGCAATATGGGGTGGAGCGCCATCCTGCATAAACATCGTACTTTCCAGCAGGTGTTTATCAGTCAGGCTGGCGATGATCCGATTCTGTAACATATCGGCGTACCTCTCACCCGTCACGGTAGCAGTCACTGACGTTTTGCTGTCCAGCGCCATCTGTCGGACTTTTGTGAACTTCGTTTTTTTTTTTTTTTTTGTTCTAATAAAACCCCATGTCATTCCAAGCATGTGTGTGAATTCTTACATCTCTATCTGCATTATTCCGTGGTTTATTAAGTTTTCAAATTGATACTGACTTTTTGATCACCCGGTATATTCATTTTTTGAAGTAATACAGTAAATTTGTAAATGATTTAGATTTATAATTTACGTACTTTGCTTATTCCTAAATATAATTTCTAAATAAAATAACTTTTATTTTTACACTATACATACGTCTGATTGATTTTCACGTCTAACAGAGGCTTAGGGAATCGAAGCAAAATAATCAGCTAGTAGCTAAATGAAAAAACCACCTGAGTTTAGTCTACCAGGATCTATTGGCCAGGTTCCAGGTGCCAGCTGTGCACAACTGACGAAAGCAAATAGCAGCGGTTTGTCCCAGCTCCAACACCGAAGGCGCCACCGACGTTCACGTTAACGTTGTCGGCTCGAACACGTGGTACCGCCCGGCGCCGTCCCTTCGCTTCACGGAGCAGAGGGACTCCCGTGTTTAACGATTAGTCCGCCGGCCTATTACGGTAGAAAGCCAGCGGCGGTGTCCGTTCACTGGCTAATTGCAGGTGGAGGAAGTGCCGCATATAGCGTGGCGATAAAAATTCCTCGCCACGCCTGGCGTACGTGGCGTCATACGGCGGCGTTTTTTCCCCCCTGTGGAAACGCATTAGCTTATAATCACACCCGACACGGCCATATTACCTTAGGGGAACCGCTTAAGTTTAACTCACTTTATTAACGTAAAACTGACATCATACGTTGAAGTGTGTAGCAAAGCGAAACATATAATTTTTTCTAGTCACCCACTTAATTACCGAATGAAGCATCAAAGGTCCTACTTATTTAAAATCCTTTACTTCCTTGCAAATGAAGCATTACCTTTTACTTTATTGTAATTTTTATCTCTCAGAGAGAATGAGTTACTCGACGACGATGATGTCTGAAACTGAGCGTGGTAATCACAGTGCTCACTGGCTATGAGTATACACATCTCGTGATTTCTTGAACGCTGTCTGTTTTCGCAAACGAAATTATTGATAACTGGTAAAGAGAGCTGTTAACTGCACAACACAGAATTATAAGTTACTGCAGGTTGATTTTCGTATTATACATTGCGGGCTCTTGGAAACAACATGGATCAAATAGTGTAGAAAAATTAGATTCAAATTACAGTAGTCTGAGCATTAAAAACTAGAAAAGACTTCAAGATGGCCTAGCACAAATTGTTAAATGGCCATACAGAGCAATAACTCTGTTAGGCCCAATCCTTAGCTCTCTGTACGTGCTTCATCAGCACCACACACAAGTGAATTACATTAAGTATCATTTTCTCACAAAAGAACATGTATATGAAAGAAAGAGAGAGGGAGAGGGAAGGAGAGAGAGGGAGGGGGAGGGGGAGGGAGAGGGAAAGGGAGAGAGAGGGACAGAGGGAGACGTGGGAGGGAGAGGGGGGAGGGGGAGGGGGAGATGGGGAGAGAGCACTAGAGATTATAGCCCTAGATATGGATAAAAGTTTACTCCCTCTCAGACGTGAACCTTCTTTACTCGGTGAAGACCATGTCAAAAAATATCTCCTCACAGAGGAGAAAGAAACTAGTCCAACCACAGTCAATATTGATACAGCCCAGAGAGAGAGAGAGCGGGGGGGGGGGGGGGGGGGGGGGAGACAGACAGACAGAAAGAAAAGAAGAAAAGAGAGAGAGAACGGTCTTCTTCGGAACAGGGTAGAAGGGAGCTGAGTTTCCAGTTACAAAACTTGCACGATTATTCAAATAATAAGGCAACTTGAAAATCCTTAATTTCATCTCCAGTAACGATACCTCAAAACACTACAGTAAGACAAGGCTCGCCTATCGAGAATGTCAAAGGAACTTAACTACTTGAAAACACTGTGACAAAGACAGATCTTTTTAAAATATGTCTTAATAGTTATAAAATCAGTACATTAAAAGAACATGAAAATAATTACAGAAGCCGACAAAAACAGGATTTAAGTGCATATGCTTCATAATTTTGAGTTCAACAAACAATCGCCCATATCATATCAAATTAGCAATTCGTCAATAATTTCCCTGAAACTGTTCAGTATTAGACACAGGACACAAAAATGTGTCAACAACATCCATTTAACGTACCCCTCTCTGGTGACGCCAAATAGCTTCTCACAAGACGTACGCTTTGTAACAACATGCAATAAGCCGAATCAGGCTCCCACTGGCGCTAGCAACTGAGTTAAAATAGTAGCGCCCCTTAACCTGCAACGAAGTTTACATTCAATGCAACGTGTAACCTGAAAAATGACGGCCAGTGCATCTAACGACAGGTTACCAACAACAGTTCAGCCTGACACCTTAACTTTTCCCGGCGAATTGAATGTTCAAATAACTTACGGGTTTGCTGCCGGGTGACGTCGTCGACCATCGCCGATATTTCGACAGGAGCACACCCTGCCATTCTCAAGGCACAACTGCAAGGAGGAAGCAATGTGCAAGGGAATTTAATACCTCGGTTCACAGAGGAGAAACAAGGAGGACACCACACACAGAACAAGTAACCGCAGAGTCAACACACAACCAAAGATAACCAACATCAGAAATATCGGTAGTGACTAATTAATCAACAAGTGAGGTAGCAATAATTCTGTCCCTCTGTTTTTTTATGAGAGACAGAGCTGGATTCCAAGCAGCATTGGCCGGCCGCGGTGGTCTAGCAGTTCTAGGCGCTCAGTCAGGAACCGCGCGACTGCTACGGTCGCAGGTTCGAATCCTGCCTCGGGCATGGATGTGTGTGATGTCCTTAGGTTAGTTAGGTTTAAGTAGTTCTAAGTTCTAGGGGACTTATGATCACAGATGTTGAGTCCCATAGTGCTCAGAGCCATTTGAACCATTTTGAACCAAGCAGCATTCAAACAAAATCCACCTTTATAAGGCTTCTTGAAGATCTTGGTTTGGGTAAGGCTGGTGTCTATCTATTCCTTGCAGTTGTGACATGTCATATATTGGTCAGACAATCAGGACTGTGGAAGACCAGTGCATTGAACATAAGCGTCACACACGCTTACAACAGCCGAGCAAATCCACTATTGCAGAACATTGCCTTGACGTCGGTCATCCTATGGAATACAACAACACGGAGATTCTGGTTTGCACGTCCAGCTATTGGGATAGTGTTATTAAGGAAGCTGTTGAAATCAAACTATCAAGCAACCTTATAAACAGAGATGGTGGATTTTGTTTAAATTCTGCTTGGAATCCGGCTCTGTCTCTCATAAAAAAACAGAGGGACAGAATTATTGCTACCCCACCTGTTGATTAATTAGTCACTATCGATATTTCTGATGTTGGTTATCTTTGGTTGTGTGTTGACTCTGCGGATACTTGTTCTGTGTGTGGTATCTTCCTTGTTTCTCCTCTGTGAACCTAGGTATTAAATTCCCTTGCACATTGCTTCCTCCTTGCAGTTGTGCCTTGAGAATGGCAGGGTGTGCTCCTGTCGAAATATCGGTGGTGGTCGACGACGTCACCATGCAGCCAACCCGTAAGTTATTTGAACAGTTCAGTCATTCCAACGTGGCGAGGTCAGAATTAACAAACACCAACTTACAGTACCTGACCGAACATCACTCTTTCACAGCACATGCTAATCTATATACTTGCTGGTCACACAGTTATATGTCCGAAATATCGGAATTCCCACCCACATCCGCCCACACACCACCACCGAGCACCATGTTCCAAAACGCCAAATGTGTATTCCGACAGATAGGACAGCGGGCTGCCTCCACTGCCGAGACCTGCTGCCACTCGCACTTGGCAGTCAATAACACCCTTCTCGCCTCACAGCAAAGTCCGCTGCCACGGAGCGGTGCAGCGAGCTATCACCGACTGGGCTAGAGGAAGCCAACACTATCTCTTGTTCAAAAAGAAAGTTCAAATGTGTGTGAAATCTTATGGGACTTAACTGCTAAGGTCATCAGTCCCTGGCCGGCCGAAGTGGCCGTGCGGTTAAAGGCGCTGCAGTCTGGAACCGCAAGACCGCTACGATCGCAGGTTCGAATCCTGCCTCGGGCATGGATGTTTGTGATGTCCTTAGGTTAGTTAGGTTTAACTAGTTCTAAGTTCTAGGGGACTAATGACCTCAGCAGTTGCGTCCCATAGTGCTCAGAGCCATTTGAACCATTTCATCAGTCCCTAAGTTTACACACTACTTAAATTACGCTAAGGACAAACACACACACCCATGCCCGAGGGAGGACTCGAATCTCCGCCGGGACCAGCCGCACAGTCCACGACTGCAGCGCCTTAGACAGCAACACCATCTCTGGCCAGCGACTAAGGAACCAGAAGGTGCCAGCCTTAGTACCAAAACAAAATCGTGCCACACTTGGCACAATCGTGTAGGTAATTATGATGAATAGTTGAGGTGTAATGTTGCAATCATGTTGTTTTAGATTTACATGGCATGAAAGGAAGGGAGAGAGTGAAAACTAGTGCCAGTAAGTAACTAAAAATGTAAATGTCGTGTGACTAGGGACTCACCGTTCGCCGCGTGCAAGTCTTTCGATTTGACGCCTCTTCGGCGACTTGCGCGTCTATTTAGATGCAGTGATGATGGTCAGGACAACACAACACCCAGTCCCTGAGCGGAGAAAGTCTCCGACCCAGCCGGGAATCGAACCCGGGTCCTTAGGGTTGACATTCTGTCGCGCTGGCCACTCAGCTGACGTGGGCAGACGGCAAATAACTTACTCTTCGCAAATAGCACCAAGGCAACCGTCGATCTAATGTCCTCATCCGAATGACGAATCGCGATTAAAAATTTCCCATTCTGTCTCCCCATGATGCACTGAGGGGGGCTTCGTCATTAAAACGAGGGCAAAGCTGCACAGCAGGTACGTCGCCATCTCGCCTCTCCTTACCAGCCGAATTCGGCTGATGAAAATTTCCTTCACCATCAGTATTTGAACTGGGTGCCCTCGCATCGAAAGCCACCATCCTAGCAGTAGTTAGCAGCTTTGTATAACGAGATGCGTGAAATGTAGTACATAATAGTCATTAAATTTTATTGTATACTATGCACCACTCAGAATATACTCACCTACAGATGATCTCTCCATCTGTGATAGACTACATAGTCTTTTCCCTGGTATAGGCTTTAAAAAATCTATTAGCGATTTTTCACTTACAGATGGAGCACCATGTATACTGTTGTTAAGAGTAAATAACTTCTATCCCTTGTCGAGCAGCTTTGCTGCTAATGAACAAAAAAATGGTTCAAATGGCTCTGAGCACTATGGGACTTAACTTCTGAGGTCATCAGTCCCCTAGAACTTAGAACTACTTAAACCTAACTAACCTAAGGACATCACACACATCCATGCCCGAGGCAGGATTCGAACCTGCGACCGTAGCGGCCGCGCGGTTCCAGACTGTAGCGCCTAGAACCGCTCGGCCACACCGGCCGGCGCTAATGAGCACCGTGGTATCTTCAATTCAAATGAAGCCGAACTCTTGTTTATAAACTAAAGCTGCACGAAGTTGAAACAAGCATAAGCACAATTGTGCGTGAAGGTAGCCTTGAACTCGAAAACAAAATCATACTTACTAAGCTGCAAAAACCGAAAAAACGTTTTCACCCTGTGTAAAATTAGTCAATGGAATAAACCCGGCTGTCCAAATACTACCTGAGCATAATGAGATTGAAACGGAAGAAGGTAAATTAAAGGCAGTTAGCGTTCGTAGAGTCTAGCTCCTCCTCCGTTCACAGCCACTATCTGCCATAATGGCGTCAGCTCTAAAGACGGTCTGCAACAGACCGAAACCGGTAACTTTGTAAAAAAAGAAGTTCCTTGCCGTTGTGACCCTTCATGTTCATTTTTAAGTAATAAAAAAAAGAAGGCAATTCTGTCTTCCGCAACTGCTTCACCGAAGATTACAGCACACTTCCAATGCTCGACCTTCGCAGTGATGTGAACACTATATACGTAGATGCAGAAACAAGATAGCGCCAAATTGAAGAACAGCTTAAATCGCTCTATACAAGAAACGCCATATGGATTATATTCAGTATGTGGAGGAACTGACCTCACTTCTAGCAGCAGTTTATCATAGGTCGCTGGATCAGAGGAGCATACTGCGTGACTGGAAAATGCTGCATGTCATTTCAATCTATGACGAAGGTTGCAGGTAGAGACACCGAACTATAGATCTATATCTCTGTTAATCGCGTACAAAATTATTAAACATGTATTGCGCTAGCGTATGAAGACTTTTCTGGAGACTGGCCAACTATGTAGAAATCAAAACAGTTCCGCAAGCGCCGATCTTGTGTAACCCAGTTTTCTCTGCTCATTCGTAAGATCGGGGAGGCACCAGAAAGCGAACTTCCAAGATCATGACGAGTTTATTGATTTACAGCAACGCTTCGAAACATTTCCGCACCATTGCCAAGTTTCCGTCAGAAGTACATACGGTATATCCTAACAGATACGCTATTGGACTGAAGACTTTTCTGTATTATCAAAAGGCAACTGGTATACCTCAAGGCAGTGAGATAACTGCCAATGTTCTTCACGATATACGTAAATGACCAGGCGGATAAAGTCTGTACCACCACAAAGTTGCTCACATAGGAGACAGTATAGTTTAAGGACGTGATATATGCGGAGACATTAGCAGACAATGAGTGTCTATTGCAGACGTTGGAATCTGATCCTCAACAAAAATAAATTGAATGTAAGGGACATAAAAACATGAAACAACCCGATGCAGCATCGCTACGATATCGGCATTCAGACACTGAAATCACTCACTAAAATTTGTCGCAACCTTCGGGAACTAGAATTTTTGGTCCGGAGTGATTTAATTTGCAATAACCACATAAATGTAATAATTACAGCCGGCCGTGGTGACCGAGCGGTTCTCGGCGCTTCAGTCCGGAACGCGCGACTGCTACGGTCGCAGGTTCGAATCCTGCCTCGGGCATTCATGCGTGTGATGTCCTTAGGTTAATTAGATTTAAGTAGTTCTAAGTTCTAGGGGACTGATGACCTCAGATGCTAAGTCCGATAGTGCTCAGAGCCATTTGAACCATTTTAATAATGATAACATGGCTTCACAACGGGCTCAGTTTGAGACACGTAACTTTGTTACTGCAGTTTCAGCTGTTAGGACATTTTAAAATATCTCTTTGGTGAACCATGACATTTGAACTATAATCTGTAGTCCAGGAGAAATAAGCAAATATGTGTAATGGTTGTGTCGCAGAGTAAAATTTATGATTATCGCAGTGGAATAGCCCGCATCTCGTGGTCGTGCGGTAGCGTTCTCGCTTCCCACGCCCGGGTTCCCGGGTTCGATTCCCGGCCGGGTCAGGGATTTTCTCTGCCTCGTGACGGCTGGGTGTTGTGTGCTGTCCTTAGGTTAGTTAGGTTTAAGTAGTTCTAAGTTCTAGGGGACTTATGACCACAGCAGTTGAGTCCCATAGTGCTCAGAGCCATTTGAACCATTTTTTTTGCAGTGGAATAATTAAGACTTCCACAAAATTTAAGGAAACCCAAGCTCCAAACAACAAGTTAGTGCTTAAAAATATCTGAAAAGCATTATTATTGCCAAGGAGGCATTTAATAAGAAGAGAACGGTTCTATGTGGGTGCATGGATAGGGGACCTAAGGAAGAGCCTGGTGAAATGCTTCATGTGAAGCGTGACATTGTACCGAGCTGATACTTGGACACTGAGGAAAGAGGAAGAAAGAAGAATAGAAGCATTTGAGATATGGATTTGGAGGAGGATGGAAGGAATAAAATTTGTAGACAAAATGAGAAAAGAAGAGGTCTCGAGAAAAGTGGGAGAAGAGACAGAAATTTTAGAGGTAATCAGGAAGAGGAAACACAACTGGATTGGACAGTGGATGACAAGAGATCGTTTAGTGATGGATGCTATCAAAGGAACGGTCAATGGAAGAAGAAGAAGGAGAAGAGAACACGGAAGATACCAGATGATGGGCAGTATAAGGATAGCAAACACTTGTGAGAAAACCAAGAGGGTAGAAAATGACAGGACTGCATGGAGAGCTACATGTGAAGAGTTGTCCCTTAACACAACATGAAAACTGCTAATGAATGTGATTCTAATTTATATATCTCTTTCTCTCTTTATGCAGTGTCAGAATCTTGTAATTACGGCAGCGTTGGAGCTTTTAGTTGGCTGGAGAAAGGGAAGAACACCGGTCATAAAGATGTTTTCTGCAGAAAGCCAGTTCTGGGTAGGTAAAGGGCAAGGGAGGGTGACTTCCATGTCCGGCCCCACAGGGATGTGGAGTGAGGACAGGTGGCGTGCCATAAAGTATCATTGTGTGAGAAAAGTAAAGAGAATGTTTTTAGCAGGATAAAAATTTGAACACAAAAGAGAACACAAGCCTATGAAGCGTGGGAGCAGCCATTAAGTCCAGATGAGGCCAGCTAGACTGTTTGTTCTAATTTTAATTTCTTTGGTTGGCTCATGGTAATTATTTTGGTGTCTGGGGAGAGTTTCCACATATGTCTATGTGGAAGTTTTCGCATTGGCCATAACTTGAAATCTGTTACATAGTGGGAGAGATTTTCTGCTTTCTCCCACGCACCAAGGGAGAATATACCTTATTGGTTAGCCATGACCATATCCATAAGAGTAGGAAACTGTTAAGGCTGTTACCTAAATTATCGTTTGTCGGAACTCGCAAGGTCTGCCTCAACTGCCCGGCGAGATGCTTACATTGGCAGAACCAACTAAATTTTGGAGAGAAAAGTAAGAGAACACTTGCTGGAGGAACATCGTGGAGAGCATCTCTTCTGGGGATGTCTCAGAGTTGCAGAGCGAGATGTTTCCGTTTTAGAGCAGAACACAGAGGCTGTTCTGAACTTGTAATAAACAGCCAGCACTGCAGTCATCTTCTGCCCTCTCACATCTTTAGAACAGTAAGCAGGAGCCACCTTTGCATCCACCAACATAAGGCAAACGTGAAGTCAGGTTACTTTTGCTGATTTAATTTTCAAAACCAGGTAGTTTCACCCACCATGTGTTTAGGCGACAGTACTACTGTTCATTCATATTTTTGTGGGACCTTTCTTGCTCATTAATCTTTCCAGCAACCATCGGAAAATTTTGCGACATAGTTGTATATCATTGGTCCACGTATCCAACCACCTGTGCACAGGCCATTCATTCATTGTCTCTGTTCTCTATTCAGTGAGTAAAACATTTTAATGTCTTTTGGCAATAAACCAGATTGTTATAGTGACCATTAGTTTCCTTCCACAGTTTGATGGATCCCTTTACCAGTATGTCTGTGTGAGGAAAGGTACCCATACTTACTTACTTAATTGGGCTATCCCTAGTAATTTTCATTTAATAAGTCATTACACATTGTGTGGTCTTGTTGTCGTTTAATTCACATGATCTTATGGGGAGCTTTCCGCAACTGTAGGTCACTGGGGATAAAATCTGTAGTATCCCAGGGGTACGCTTAAACAGCTCAACTGACAGCTCACACCACATTCCAGAATTACGTACAATCTGACTTCTGTAAAAATTCAGTGCATTAACACAATCAACATAAATAGCTGTTGTAAATTTTTTCTATTTTTTGATTCATGTTTACAATAGCCTAAGAATTAGTTTTTCCGTTTCAGTGTATTTAACTTCTACATGTTTGGTGAAAAGTTCGTTATTACCTTTGAAATGAAAATATGTTAGTTATTTTTATTATTCCACATCCATGAGGGCCATTTGCTTTGGGATGTTTGGAAGGTACATAACATACCTTTTTGATTTGTAAATATTATCTATTCTTGTTTCTGACATCATCTACATTCTGAAGGACGTCCTCACTATGGATCTATTGGAACGAAAAATACGTCTAACCACACATTACTTCCTGCAACATACAGCTCATATAATGACCATTTATCTGAAATAATAGATATATGGGTTGGTACAGAAAGACACCGATAGCCTATCCTTCCACGTTGCCTTCTCGAACGGACTAGGAAAGTTGGAAATGACACTCGTACACTATGTATCGTCTGCAACACATCGTACGATGGCTTGAGGAGTACAGATGTAGATACACATGATGATGATGTATGATGTTATTGGGCGTAAAACATCAGGGTCTTCGAGATGAGTGTGCTTAACCCTCTGACTACCGTTGGGACGTATGTATAAGTGTTGATATGTATAAGTGTTGCACTGGTGAAGGGAAGCCTACTAATGGTTAGCAGAATTTTTGCAAATACAGATTGCACCTGTAGGTTGTGCTGTCCTCAAGTTTCATTCCTGATGATCATCTCCGTACTGTCACATCGAATTAGTTCGCACCTGCAGATAGGCAACCCAATTACCAGGTTCGCAAAGCGGACTGCCTCTGCGTCTTCCCGTACACATTGAGTCACAGGCTTGCACTGACGATTACTACAACACAAACGAAGCCCATATTGAGCACCTGTAGCGTGAATTACAAACTTGGAGAGATACTCTGTCCACTGATGTGTGTCTGTTTTCGGTATGTCTTGTAAGTTTTTCGCAGTCGTCTGTTGAAACCCTGGAGATATTTTCGAATAATACTGTATATCCTACACCCCAACAGCCTTGGAAAACGAAACGGCGGGACTTATTCTTTTCATATTGTTACTTATCAGACATTAATTAAAATAACTGTACATTAATGCTTTTGTGTTTTTGAAATAAAACTAGTAGTTAAAGGATTAAAAGAAAGCCATGAAAATTTCGTAGTGAATTAAAACAAACTAGACCCATAAAAATCAAGATAACAGACAAAAACACACATACACGCGCACACAGACACAGACACAGAGACCGCGCATTCAACTAAATGAATGAAGTTGTCAGTTCTAAAAATATTAGTTAATAGAGAAGAAACACAATGAAACACGTAAAATAGTACAGCAGAAACCGAGGCTGGCTGATCACAGCACTAATAAAGGATGAGCCAGCCGCTCTGGAACACGAAAAACCTCCAGCCTAAGAGCTTAGGTGAAGTCTGAACAATCAAATGGCTCTAAGCACTATGGGATTTAACATCTTAGGTCATCAGTCCCCCAAGACTTAGAACTACTTAAACCTAACTAAGCTAAGGACATCACACACATCCATGCCCGAGGCAGGATTCGAACCTGCGACCGCAGCAGCAGCGCCGTTCATGACTGAAGCGCCTAGAACCGCTCGGCCACAGCGGCCGGCTCTGAACACGTACCACATTCGTCTTGTTATCCGATAAATTAAAGCTGATTCCCGCTTAAATCTGCTGACCTCTTCCGCCTCTCCCCCCCCCCCCGCCCCCCCTGTTCCAGAGCATAAATAAAACCCAGTCCTCTATGACGCACCGGGACGCACGCGCCACAGATGACCGGGAAAGAATGTCAGAGATTGCCTCAGGCAGCACAGACCATCTTCTATTGAAAGAAATAATTTTATACCGGAAAAATATTCGACAGCTTTAAGTTATCATTTGGAGATACATTTTAATTAATGCAGCAACAGGAAAAACAGTCGCCTTTAGTTTAGGATTTCGAACACATCAGCTTCTGGAGCTTTGCCAATGTTGTGGGCAAACCAATACAAAGAAAATTTGACTTTGCCGACTACTTCAATACTGCTATTGTCAAATTTAGTATATTGCCCAGCTGATGATCAAAAATATTTTAGTGTAAATATTAACTACTGTCCCACTATTATACTTCTGCTTTCGAAAATAGGCTTTTAATGCTAGAAATTAAAAATAGTCTATATAAAGAATCATACCGTGGTCACTTTTCTGCTTGCTAAATTGGTGCAAATAGTTACTGCTACGTGAACTACGTGGTTCGTTACATACTATAGATTTCTTAATTTTCTCGTTTCGTTAAATTAATCTCTTAGGGGATATCGGAGTAAGGAACGAGGGAGCTATCGATCTTGTAGTCCTCATATGACTGACTCTTATTATCATATGTGTCGCTTGCCGTCAAACCGTGAAATACTGCAGACTAATTTGGAACACAACATAGGACAAAGTCTCGTGATTAGGCACTTTACGCTGCCACCTCTCCTGCCCTTACTGGCCTAATGCTAATCATGAAAACTCCGCGCATGCCGGGATTTGAACCAGCTACCTCTTGGTCTGGTACCGATACATAAACGAGCTTCAGTGGCGTCGGCTGCGGAAGTGGGTGCCATTAGCAAGTAAGAGTTTTCGGAAGAAAGGGCACTCGTTTGTACTGGCAGAGCCGTCACACCTCAAAACATGTAGTAGTTAGATGTTATAAACCATGACAGCGCAGAGACCACTACATATAAAGTCTCAAAATAGTTTACAAGAGCCAGTAAAATAAGGGTCCTTTCTGTCGACTCTTGTCTTAAACATATCATCAGGAATGATTTCATTGATTCACTGAATGAGTGGCACACTTATAGGTAAGATATGTCATATACATGTTTCTCTGCATCCTATGATGCAGAGAAACACGTTTACAAATGCAGCCTGCGGCAGTGTAAATAAAAATGTATTCTGATGGCTGTGCATTCCCCAGCACCCACTTCTGTTCACCATTTACCTTGCTCTGCGTGTATAGTATTAGTGATATTACGAGGTGTACCACATTTGTGGACTAGTGAAATGCCGTTGTAAGACGCAAATGCATTGAAAAGTGAGAGGAGAAATAAAAGCACTAATTTAGCTTTCATTTTTAAAATAGGTCCGAAGACTTTCTTAACGCAGACCGCTAAAAATGAAGTTGGTGGAATTATCTTTGCTGGGCATGTAGAGAAATGAATCATCGTACTGATAAAAATATTGAAGTTGTCATTAAAGATGATAACATGTTAATTAAAACAAAAACTGTTGCATTTCAAGCATAGACTGGCACAATTGGACTTGCGTTCTCCTTCGTCACTAAACGTTCAAAAAATGGTTCAAATGGCTCTGAGCATTATGCGACTTAACTTCTGAGGGCATCAGTCGCCTAGAACTTAGAACTAATTAAACCTAACTAACCTAAGGACATCACACACATCCATGCCCGAGGCAGGATTCGAACCTGCAACCGTAGCGGTCGCACGGTTCCAGACTGTAGCGCCTAGAACCGCACGGCCACTGCGGCCGGCCCTAAACGTCCCACCGCCTTCATTCGCGGTCTCCGTTTTCAGGAGCAACCTTGACGCGTCTGCGTTCTTTAATCAGTATTCGCGTAACGCACAAGGTCGAAAATTTTAGGTGATAAATTTCTTTGATGTCTGACGACGTTATTTATGGAAATACCACGGCAGCGGCAAAGGTACCAGCGTCATCGACAAGATTTACAACCTCTGCAGAAAGAGTTGGTTAATAAGGAGCTGTGCGCTCAACGCCTGCAGCATGTTATTGACTTTTTTTTACAGACTACTTCCAGTAGAACTTGATGGTCTCAAGAACTTAAAATAATAAAAAATGAGACAGTCTAGTTCTGTCTGCCCCTACACAACTCTTACAACGAACTTGTGCCTAAAATATAAAACTGGGGATGCTGAAACCAGCAGAAATTTATATGGTACCTTTTTTAAGAGACTATTAAACTTCACACAACCTCGTTTATGTTGAAAACACAAAGGAGTCAAAGACTACTGCACCATTTTACCTTCTGTTTCAATTCCATTCAGAACACGTGTATGTTACTACATGCTATACTCCCACCTAAATCAGTATGAAACATTTTTATCGATTATTATATCTGGTGCAATGTTGGACAACACTTGTGACAGAACATTTCTTTACAACTGCCTCTTATTAAATCGAAAAGCTCTTTGAACAGGTCCCAAGATTCTATTTGCTCTCAGACGCGCTCTTGACAAGGTTAACGTTTCGGGGAGAATGACGTCAGATGAAAGACCTAACATATGGTGACGATTTAGACGTTTTGTCAACATTCATATAAGTAATGGTACGAATGAGCGAACTCTTTGACACGTCAGAAAGTAGGATTGCCTGTGATGAAACTGAAAGACTCCGTTAGTCCAAAAAAATTTCAAACTTGATTAATAACAACCAGAGAAATGTTAAGATGGTGTTTTAATGCTTCAGATGTTCTATATCTCACCCCCACTCCTCCCCCCTTGACCGGTCAGCACTACACCCACCACATGCGTACAACGGACAGAACGTTCATACGACCATACATAAATACAAACAAACATCAGCTATATAAGTGTATGACTAAATGAAAATTTGTGCCGGACGGGGACTCAAACCCGGGTTTCTCGCTTATGCCGGCCGGAGTGGCCGTGCGGTTCTAGGCGCTACAGTCTGGAACCGACTGACCGCTACGGTCGCAGGTTCGAATCCTGCCTCGGGCATGGATGTGTGTGATGTCCTTAGGTTGGTTAGGTTTCATTAGTTCTACGTTCTAGGCGACTGATGACCTCAGAAGTTAAGTCCCATAGTGCTCAGAGCCATTTTTGACCGTCATCTAACAGATCCTCAGTTTTCTTTCCCATTTTTCTGTATAGTATTCTTGTTAGCAACATGGACGCATAGTGCTCAGAACCATTTGAACCATATTTGTTTCTCGCTTATCGCGAGCGGTCGCCTCGCCATTAAGCTATCCGTGCACGCTTCACGATCTCACCCAAACTTCCATATGCCGTAAACCATGTGTCATCTCATACTGCTATATGGGAAAAGTGCCAACAAAACGATGTTGGTGCGCAGAATGTATGAGACCGGCGATATACCATCAGACTTTCGGAAAAAAGATCATAACACACAATTCCCAAGACTTCAAGAACCGACAAGTGCGAGAATTATGGTACAATCAGCTCAACAGCTGATGCGTCCATGTTGCTAACAAGAATACTATACAGAAAAATGGGAAAGTAAACTGAGGATCTGTTAGATGACGGTCAAAAATGGCTCTGAGCACTATGGGACTTAACATCTGAGGTCAGCAGTCCCCTAGAACTTAGAACTACTTAAACCTAACTAACCTAGGGACATCACACACATCCATGCCCGAGGCAGGATTCGAACCGACGACCTTAGCGGTCGCGCGGTTCCAGAGCGAAGCGCCTAGAACCGCTCGGAAACACCGGCCGGTAGGTGACGATCAGTTTGGCTTTACGAAAGGTAAAGGCACCAGAGAGGTAGTTCTGACGTTGCGGGTGATAACTGAAACAACACTGAACAAAAATCAGGACACGTTCCTAGGAATTGTCGACTTGGAAAAAGCGTCCCGACAATATAAAACGGTGCAAGATGTTCGAAATTATGAGAAAAATAGGGGTAACCTATGGGGAAAGAACAATATGTAGAACAACCACGAGCGAACAACAACAGTGCAAGACCAAGAATGAGGGTTACGGAATAAAAAGGGTGTAAGACATGGATGTACCTTTCGGCACTGCTGTTCAAACTATACGTCGAAGAAACAACGAGGGGCCGGCTGAAGTGAACGAGCGGTTCTAGGCACTACAGTCTGGAACCGCGCCGCTGCTACGGTCGCAGGTTCGAATCCTGCCTCGGGTATGGATGTGTGTGATGTCCTTAGGTTAGTTAGGTTTAAGTAGGTCTAAGTTCTAGGGGACTGATGACCTCAGCAGTTAAATCCCATAGTGCTCAGAGCCATTTGAACCATTTTGAACAACGAGGGAAACACAAGAATGGTTGAAAAGTGGGATTAAAATTCAAGGCAAAAGGATATCAATGTTAAGCTTCGCTGATGACATTTTTGTATCTTCTGTGAAAGTGAAGAAGAATTACAGGCTCTGCTGAATGGAATGAACAGTCTGATGAGTACAGTACAGAATATGGGTTGAGCGTAAATAGAATAAAGATGAAGTAATAAGAAGCAACAGAAATGAGAACAGTGAGTAACTTAACATCAGAATTGATGGTCACGAAGTAGATGAAGTTAAGGAATTCTGCTATCTAGGCAGCAAAATAACCCTGACGGAAAGGGGGACATAAACAGCAGACTGGCAATGACGAAAGAGGCATTTCTGGCAAAGAGAAGTCTACTAGTATCAAACATAGGTCTTAATCTTAGGAAAAAATTTATGTGAATGTACGTTTAAGCACAGCAGTGTATGGTAGTGAGATATAGACTGTGGGGGAGGGGGAACCGAAACAGAAGAGAATAGAAGCATTTGAGATGTGGTGCTACAGACGAATGTTGAAAATGAGATGGACTGATAAGATAAGGAATGAGGAGATTCTTCGGAGAATTGGCGAGGAAATGGAATATATGGAAAATACTGACGATAAGAAGGGATATCGGGGAATAACTTCCATGGTTTTAGAGGTAGCTGTAAAGGGTAAAAACGGTAGAGAAAGACAGAGATTGGAATACGTCCAGCAAATAATGGAGGACGTATGTTAGCAACGTTACTCTGAGATGAAAAAGTTGGTACAGGAGAGGAATTTGTGGCGGGCCGCATCAAACCAGTCAGAAGAATAATGATTCAAAAAACAATACTTTTGACCCGCTAAAAATATTTGCAATCTGTTTTCACCAGAAGAACGGTGAGCCGGACTGCATGAAAAGAACAGCAATGTACTCTCGCAACTTCGTTAATAATGGAGATGCGTGTACATTTTCGTGTTTTTGTATTAGACCCATGCTAATTTTTACAGTGAAACTGCATATTTAGATGAGGCACATTCAGTGATTTAACCCTTTCGTAGATGTAACAAGAAATCACGGAGTAACAATATTGCATATAGCGATTTTTGTGCTGTTGTTGCTGCGGTTGAAGGATCCTCCGCCATCCTCTAAGAAATGGAGGTTCATGAGTGGATGTGCATGTTACAACATCGCTGGGGTAAGCTGGAGCAATTTCGCGTAAAACTGGTACACTCTTGGACATCGGCATAGTGTTGCACAAGAAAATGTATCTAAATCGACCAAATATATTTCGAACCTATAGTTTTCCGGAATAGTTTGTATGATTTCTGACACTTCTGACAGAATTTTAGCCCGCGTTGTGTTATATAGAACGAATAGACCTCTTGTAAATCAAGAGGACTGTACAATCTTGAAGACGAACAAAATTTGCGAGAAAATGTTTTTCGATGCCTATACGACCTGACGAAACAAGTAAGCGGAAACGCTGTGTAATCAGCTAATAAACCACGAAACAGAGCAAAGTTCCTAGCGATTATCAGTGAGGCTTGCTAACTTTTCGAAAAAAAGCGTTAAGCATAAAATGATTCTGTGATCAAATAATTCTCATATCCCCGGAGTCTGAATAACCACCCAGTCGACTTTATCACTGGAACCTTCTCTCGCGGCAGCAAAAAATCGGAAAACACTGGGTGCATTGTGTGATGAAATATTAGGGACGTAGCAGCTAATGAACCGCCGCTGCATTGTGCCTATAGGAAGTGGGGCTGGGATGTCAGATATAGCACTTCCGCAACTGCAGATTTTCTGACAGCGAGCTGTTATGCATATAACTTCGTTCTTATTTGACTCTGCCCCTTACCTTTTCCCACCGTCTCTGGGGCACACTATCCTTCTTACTTTCTTGCTGAAATTTTGACAGACACGCTACGCAGTTCACTGATCGTGTTCGGCCAACAGTCAAATTTCGTTTCCAGAGAAAGCAATCTGTCGTTTGTCAGCCACCATCTTTTGTTGATTGTAGCTTGTGGCTGTTCCTGCAGAACATCTATGAAATGTCTTAGATCCCTGTCTGGTTTAGCCACTAAATATTGTTTCTACAAAATACACTCCTGAAAATTGAAATAAGAACACCGTGAATTCATTGTCCCAGGAAGGGGAAACTTTATTGACACATTCCTGGGGTCAGATACATCACATGATCACACTGACAGAACCACAGGCACATAGACACAGGCAACAGAGCATGCACAATGTCGGCACTAGTACAGTGTATATCCACCTTTCGCAGCAATGCAGGCTGCTATTCTCCCATGGAGACGATCGTAGAGATGCTGGATGTAGTCCTGTGGAACGGCTTGCCATGCTATTTCCACCTGGCGCCTCAGTTGGACCAGCGTTCGTGCTGGACGTGCAGACCGCGTGAGACGACGCTTCATCCAGTCCCAAACATGCTCAATGGGGGACAGATCCGGAGATCTTGCTGGCCAGGGTAGATGACTTACACCTTCTAGGGCACGTTGGGTGGCACGGGATACATGCGGACGTGCATTGTCCTGTTGGAACAGCAAGTTCCCTTGCCGGTCTAGGAAAGGTAGAACGATGGGTTCGATGACGGTTTGGATGTACCGTGCACTATTCAGTGTCCCCTCGACGATCACCAGTGGTGTACGGCCAGTGTAGGAGATCGCTCCCCGCACCATGATGCCGGGTGTTGGCCCTGTATGCCTCGGTCGTATGCAGTCCTGATTGTGGCGCTCACATGCACGGCGCCAAACACGCATACGACCATCATTGGCACCAAGGCAGAAGCGACTCTCATCGCTGAAGACGACACGTCTCCATTCGTCCCTCCATTCACGCCTGTCGCGACACCACTGGAGGCGGGCTGCACGATGTTGGGGCGTGAGCGGAAGACGGCCTAACGGTGTGCGGGACCGTAGCCCAGCTTCATGGAGACGGTTGCGAATGGTCCTCGCCGATACCCCAGGAGCAACAGTGTCCCTAATTTGCTGGGAAGTGGCGGTGCGGTCCCCTACGGCACTGCGTAGGATCCTACGGTCTTGGCGTGCATCCGTGCGTCGCTGCGGTCCGGTCCCAGGTCGACGGGCACGTGCACCTTCCGCCGACCACTGGCGACAACATCGATGTACTGTGGAGACCTCACGCCCCACGTGTTGAGCAATTCGGCGGTACGTCCACCCGGCCTCCCGCATGCCCACTATACGCCCTCGCTCAAAGTCCGTCAACTGCACATACGGTTCACGTCCATGCTGTCGCGGCATGCTACCAGTGTTAAAGACTGCGATGGAGCTCCGTATGCCACGGCAAACTGGCTGACACTGACGGCGGCGGTGCACAAATGCTGCGCAGCTAGCGCCATTCGACGGCCAACACCGCGGTTCCTGGTGTGTCCGCTGTGCCGTGTGTGTGATCATTGCTTGTACAGCCCTCTCGCAGTGTCCGGAGCAAGTATGGTGGGTCTGACACACCGGTGTCAATGTGTCCTTTTTTCCATTTCCAGGAGTGTAGTTTACAAATAGACATTAAAACAATTTAAAAGTACTTTGATTGGTTTCTTGTTTTGTGCAGTTATTTGCTCGTTCTTTGGGTCAATTCTAGCGTCAGATTCCACCCGTCATCATTAATCAGTGACCTCATATCTAAGGCAAAGACGCTACGTAGAAGCTGTCTTTGAAAACAACTGACTATATTCGTAAACAAACGAATGTAACATACGATGAAATTATAATCACAATTCCCTGATTAATTACTTAGACACGGATTATATCGAAAAGAACAGCAAAAAGAGAAATACATGTCTGGAATATATTATTATCGTAATTAACGCGAGCAAGAAAAGCGCAGAGAACCTGTAAATCCATTACCGTATAGCGCATGTTGAACTCGTAGTAATGTGAGATAGCGTTAATTTCTAACAATAATTATTGAATCAAACGGAACTACGGCGGGACAGAGGAGGTTTTGGGCAGAGATAACGGGAAAATGAAATGTAGCATGAAATGTAGAGAAACGGCACAGAAATCCTGAAAGAAAAGCCAGTACACAAATAACAAAAATTCACAAAAAGTGACAAATATTGGAATCGGTAACTAGAATTCAGCTACACACGTATATCAGTTCTAGTTATTGATTCCAGCCACACCACGACTCGTTATTTAGACCGTTTTTGCAATAAGTGCGTGCACTACAGTGTTTTAGGATTTCTGCATATTCGTATTACTCTATTCACTACTATGAAAAAAAAAAAAACATGGAATCAGTACCTACAATATCTGTTATGCTTTTGCAGTAGTTCAGAGGTCGAAAGAACTCCAGAAAATCTACAAAAACCGAATCCAACTACTTACTGCAAACATGTCAAAAACTATGAACCATCGAACGGTTGGAATCGGAAACTAGGTCAGTTATCGTGCGCTACATTCCCTTGTATACGAATATCATCCGCTGCTTTCAAAGATTGCCTCTATGTAGCAACCTTTTCTCTGGTGCTCAAAGCCGACGAGTGGAATCGGACAGCAGAATTTATCGCATTCTCATCGTAGGCTGCGCTACGTGTGTATTTACTTACGCAGCTGATCAGATTATCTCGTTGCTGCGATCGTTTTGGCCGTATGTCCAGAATGATGATACTTGTTCGTCTTTTCTTTTCCATTCCTTACTGCAGTCAGGCCCTTGTAACACTTTTTTCTTTTTTTTCAGCCAAATTCTTTCGGATTTTTTTTTTCACTTTTCATTCTCCACTCCTAAGGGTAGACCGCTATTCGAGCTCTTATCCGTTGCAGACTCATTGTCTTTTCGGCCAAATGTCATTCGAGCTGGTAGTGGCGCAGAGGAAGTCGCAGTAGCGAACTTTGGGAAACCAAACGAGTTAATGAGTGGGTCAGAAGAGTCATCTTCCCAATTTGTGAGAGTATCGTGGGTTTTTGCAGGTGTTCACCCTTCTTAACCAAATATCCCAACAGGTTGGGAATGGGGAAGAGAATCCCTGTCGGGAGTCTTGGGGAGGCGGTTTTCAGTCTCGGTATTCGCCTCATGTCTAAGGGAAGCCTCCCGAAAACCTTGATCGGAACGAGTGATTAGAATATTTTAATTTATTCGATCTGAATTACTGGCCTTGGAACTTTACCAGAAAAAAACGAGAAGCTAAAAAAGGTAGTGATATCAGAACAAAAAGTTTGATGAGTCCTGTCGTGAAAATATTTGTAAAAACTATTCACAAAAGAATCCATAAAGTTTGTGAAGAACAAATGGCACCTACATAGATTCGCCTCAGAAATGCCGTTAGCTCTCGAGACTGCCTGTTCTGGATTAAAAACTTATTCCAAAAGTGCAGAGATGTGAACTGTGACGTCTATGCCCGCTTCATTGATTATCAAAAGGCTTTCAATAGAGTACTACACTACAAGACGGCGAAGGTGTTGAAAACAGTACGATGCATGGCTAAGACCTCCGGATCATAATTAATCTATACAGGAATGAATATGCTGTTGTAAGAGATGAACATGAGAACTCTGACATAGTAAACCCGTCGGCATACGGGACGCTTTAGCTAACGTTGCGTTACGTTCTACAAGTTTCGTGTCGTCACTTCCTGTATTTCATGTTAAGGAGCCATTTTGTCACATGACACACAAAATAAGTTCTGTGATATTTCGGCAAAGTGTCACGTAAAATAGAACCAATAGGTACCGAGAACACTACATACGTCACAAGCAGAAAGTCGAGGTCCACGAGAAAGACAGGTCGCGGAGCATGCGTCACGAAGGTAGTCCTGAACTCGTTCGCTCGCTCAGCTCGGCAGACAAAAAACGTTTCTAAACCTGTTAACTCGCAGCTGGGCGTGTAAATACTAAAGAGAATTGCATCTTCAACTGGAATCTGCTGTTATGAAGTCTTACTGATCAACAGTACTACAACAAAATTTAATTTAAGCTCAGTACTCGATATAAATGGTATAACGGCTTTTTTGTAGCACTTAGTCTCTTCGCCGACCGGAGTGGCCGAGCGGTTCTAGGCGCTTCAGTCCGAAACCGCGCGACCGCTACGGTCACAGGTTCGAATCCTGCCTCGGGCATGGATGTGTGTGTTGTCCGTAGGTTAGTTAGGTTTAAGTAGTTCTAAGTCCTAGGGGACTGATGACTTCAGATGTTAAGTACCATAGTGCTCAGAGCCATGTTTGAACTTAGTCTCTTCTGCCTAACAGTCCTCATTTCGTACATGAAGTGGTGCCTTGTGCAACTGATAATCGTTTTGGTATCAATTTAATTTTTTTGTACCCCAGTAAAGCCGTAACAAATTATAAGTAGGCCTATGGACTTCCGATCATTGTAGGACTAATAACAGTAAGATTCCATAAGAGCGGATTCCAGTAGAAGATGCAATCCTCGTTTGTACGTAGACACCTAGTTACGAGTTAACAGCTGTAGAAACGTAGTTTATATGCTGAGTTGGGCGAGCGAGCGAACGCAGGACTACCTTCGTGACGTACGCACCGCGGCATGTCTTTCTCGTTGGCCTCGCAGGAAGTTTGAGGCCCGCACAAAGCAAGACGCCATATTGTACTTGTCGTGTAAGTAGAAGCCCATATTCGGTGGGTTTTACGTTATACGTTACACCCCATGAATATATGCTGTTTCTAAGCACCAGCACATTGAATGCCGAGAAAGGAAATCATTATTGGTATGATTTGTTGTAATAAAACGAAGAGAAACGTTACATTAGTGAGTAAAGAATTTTCATAAGTAGTTATTATCGCGTTATAACTCGTGTGTTATCAGAGTTAAGTCGTTTCAAGGCAATGGCACATTGAATATTCTCGAAAAACGGGCCGTTCTCATTAGGATTTGTTGTAATTAAATATAAATTAATAACATTTCAGCGATTAAAGACTACAGAAGACTACAAGACAAAATACAGTGTCACCCATTAAGAAGCAACATCGTGGCGTAATTCACAATGTTACGGACGAGAGGTTAGTTCAGAACAGTGTTTTTTTTTTTTTTTCTCCACCTTCGCATTTTACAAGATGTCGTAGGACTTTATTACGAAATTAACGTAATAGTGTCTGTAGTACTTGAGGTTACATAAATATAAGTGCGTTCCCTGCCAGGAGTGAGCATGTTTGACTTAGTGAACTTTTATGATCTGATGCCTTACTAACTGGACATGTATCTTTCTTTTTTGTCTTATTAGATACTCACGGATATTGAAATTTTTAGTTATGTATACCACAAAGATAATAATATGACTAGCATATGGATAGGGGATGTGTGTGCTGAGGGGCGGGGGTGTTCGTTTTAGTAGAGCTGAAGTAGGGATTTTATGCGCGTCCATACAGTTTGAGAGCCAGATAAAGCCAACAACTGCCGCTGGAGGGAGCTGAGAGCACGAAATCACGTTAAACAGCTTGTCCCATGTGCCGACAGCTCTGTGTCTCGTCACGTGGGATATCCCATCTGTGTGCACGACAACCCCCTCAGCTGCCTCATCGTATGTGCCAACGGCTTAAGGTTATACTAAGGAATGAAACAGGGCTGTATGTTCTCGCCACTGATATTTAATCTTCATTTAGAAAGTGTCTTCAAAGAAGCCCTTCAAAATGTCGAAGAAGTAGTCGTCTTTAATTGAGAGAAGCTGAACAATATCCGCTACGCTGATGGTACTGTGTTATGTTACTGATAGTTTGATGGCTCTGAGCACTATGGGACTTAACATCTGAGGTCATCAGTCCCCTATAACTTAGAACTGCTTAAACCTAACTAACCTAAGGACATCACTCACATCCATGTCCGAGGCAGGATTCGAACCTGCGACCCTAGCGGTCGCACGGTTCCGGACTCAAGCGCCTAGAGCCGCTCGGCCACACCGGCCGGCACTGATAGTTAAGATAGTCTTCAACATCTTGTACCCCGAATCAGTGAAAGACTGAACGTTATGGTCTAGAAATCTACGTCAGTAAAACAAATCTATGGTCACTGGCAAGAAAGGCGTACCGAACTATCGTTTAGACATTACTGATAAACTCATTGAATAAGTAAACAAACACACAAATCTTGGGAACTAAAATTAATAAGAAACGGTAAAAAAGTGGTTCAAATAGCTCTGAGCACTATGCGACTTAACGTCTGAGGTCATCAGTCCCCTAGAACTTAGAACTGCTTAAACCCAACTAACCTAAGGGCATCACACACATCCATGCCCGAGGCAGGATTCGAACCTGCGACCGTAGCGGTCGCACGGTTCCGGACTCAAGCGCCTAGAGCCGCTCGGCCACACCGGCCGGCACTGATAGTTAAGATAGTCTTCAACATCTTGTACCCCGAATCAGTGAAAGACTGAACGTTATGGTCTAGAAATCTACGTCAGTAAAACAAATCTATGGTCACTGGCAAGAAAGGCGTACCGAACTATCGTTTAGACATTACTGATAAACTCATTGAATAAGTAAACAAACGCACAAATCTTGGGAACTAAAATTAATAAGAAACGGTAAAAAAGTGGTTCAAATGGCTCTGAGCACTATGCGACTTAACATCTGAGGTCATCAGTCGCCTAGAACTTAGAACTAATTAAACCTAACTAACCTAAGGACATCACTCACATCCATGCCCGAGGCAGGATTCGAACCTGCGACCGTAGCGGGCGCTCGGCTCCAGACTGTAGCGCCTAGAACCGCACGGCCACTTCCTGCCGGCTAAGCAACGGTACAATTCTCTAGAAATTAATGTCCGTATTGAGAAAGCTGAAGTCGACTCTTATAAAATGACGAAGGTATCCAACAGCCATCACCTCGCAGTCGAAGCAAAATTAAGATTTCGACGTTGCTTCATATTTCCCATCCTTTTCTTGGGAGCTGAAACCTGAACTTTGACTGAGAAGATAGGCCACCGATTTGAGGCATTTGTGAGGTGACTGTATAGGAGCAAGCTGAGAATGGCATGGACAGATAAATTACTAACAACGGCATTCTCCGCAAAAGAAACGAAGAAAGAATTCTTTATTTTGACTGTAGGGAATGTCCGCGAATGCTTCATAACTAGAGGAAACTGGTGAAAGCAGTGGCACAAAAATGTAAAAGAAATACAACAGCAAGTGTAATGTTTTTGGCTTGGTAGTGGATCTACATTGTTAGGTAAATGTACTTATTTACGTAAAATGTATGAGTCGAGTATTGGACCTGGGAGTGAGTGTCGGCTCGGGTGTTTACCCGCGCACTTGAAGCCCATCAGAAAGTGCTCTGCTGTTCTAACGACCAGACAACTTGCATTTGAACCTATTCGGAATTCCACAGCGTATATGACAGTCGAAAAAATCGCTATGGTTTTTGTTTATCGTAAGTCACTGGGTGTTTATGAGAACGGCAACGGGAGGCCAATAGCAATAATATCGTTCGCTACGGTCGCAGGTTCGAATCCTGCCTCGGGCATGGATGTTTGTGATGTCCTTAGGTTAGTTAGGTTTAACTAGTTCTAAGTTCTAGGGGACTAATGACCTCAGCAGTTGAGTCCCATAGTGCTCAGAGCCATTTGAACCAAGCCAATAATATCGTTACTAGGTAGTATTTTGTGTCCATTTTCTTCCGCTGAGTAGACTGCATCACTGACCTGTGACTTTAGTAGTTTCCAAGACAGGAGATAGGCTGATAGGACATATCCTGAGGCATCGACTGATAGTAATACGATAATGAAGAGAAATGAGATAAAAATTATAAACGAAAGTGTATCCTCATATTGGACAATATTTGTAAATATTTACTTTTTATACATTCGTCTATTTATTCTTTCACCTCATGGCTGTAACTCTATAGACCTCAAGCCAGTGGAAGGGGAGGTAAATTCCTCTGGCGAGCGTTTATACACTCAGGTAAAAAAGTCGTTGGCTGCCTCGTAACATCTTGTCAGCCCTTCTTTTGCCAGGCATAGTGCTGCAACTCGAGGTGGCACGGATTTAACAAGTCGTTGGAAGTCCACTTTAGAAATAATGAGACATGCTGCCGCTACAGACATCCGTAATTGCAGAAGTGTTGCCGGTGCAGCATTTTGTGCACGAACTAACGCCTCGATTATGTCCCATAAGTGGTCGATGGCATTCATGGCGGGTGATCTGGGAGGCCAAATCATTCGCTCGAATTGTCCCGAATGTTCTTCAAGTTGAAACTTCCTGGCAGATTAAAACTTTGTGCCCGACCGAGACTCGAACTCGGGACCTTTGCCTTTCCCGGGCAAGTGCTCTACCAACTGAGCTACCGAAGCACGACTCACGGCCGGTACTCACAGCTTTACTTCTGCCAGTACCTCGTCTCCTACCTTCCAAACTTTACAGAAGCGCACACTCCGCTGCAGAGTGAAAATCTCATTCTGGAAACATCCCGCAGGCTGTGGCTAAGCCATGTCTCCGCAATATCCTTTCTTTCAGGAGTGCTAGTTCTGCATGGTTCGCAGGAGAGCTTCTGTAAAGTTTGGAAGGTAGGAGACGAGGTACTGGCAGAAGTAAAGCTGTGAGTACCGGGCGTGAGTCGTGCTTCGGTAGCTCAGTTGGTAGAGCACTTGCCCGCGAAAGGCAAAGGTCCCGAGTTCGAGTCTCGGTCGGGCACACAGTTTTAATCTGCCAGGAAGTTTCATATCAGCGCACACTCCGCTGCAGAGTGAAAATCTCATTCTGTTCTTCAAGTTAATCGCGAATTATTTTGGCTCAGTGCCATAAAGTATTTTCATGCATAAAAATTCCATCGTTGTCTGGGAAAATGAAATCCACGAACGGCTGCGAATGGTCTCCAAGTAGCCGGACATATCCGTTTCCAATCAACGATCGGTTCTATTGGCTCAGAGGATCCGTTCCATTCCATTGAAGAGCCATCACCCGCTTGCATAGTGCTTTGTTGACAACCTGGATCCACGGCTTCGTGGGGTTCGCACCACACTCGAACCCTACCAACTGAAATTGGAACTCATCTGACCGGGCCACGGTCTTCCATTCCTCTAGGGTCCAACCGATATGGTCAGGAGCCGAGGAGAGGCGCTGCAGGCGATGTCGTGCTGTTAGCCAAGGCACTCGCATCGGCCGTCTGCTGTCATAGCTCATCAACGCTACATTTCGCCGCCCTCTGCTAAGAGATACGTACGTTCGTCGTCTGTCCCTCGTTGATTTCTGCGTTTATTTCACGCAGTGTTGCTTGTCCGTTAGCAGTGACAACTTTACGCAAACGCATTGGTCTCGGCCATTAAATGAACGCCGTCGACCATTGTGTTGCCATGGTGAGACGTAATGCCTTAAATCTAGTATTTTTTTATCTTATGGGACTTAACTGCTAAGGTCATCAGTCCCTAAGGTTACACACTACTTAACCTAAATTATGATAAGGACAAACACACACACCCATGCCCGCGGGAGGACTCGAACCTCCGCCGGGACCATAAATCTAGTATCCTCAGCATAGTCTTGACATAGTGGATCGCGAAATATTGAACTCCCTAACGATTTCCGAAACTGAATTTCCATGAGTCTACTCCAACTACGGTTCCGCATGCAAAGTCTGTTAATTCCCATCGTACGTCCGTAATCACGTCGGTAACCTTTTCACGTGAATCTCTGGGCACAAGTGACAGCTCCGCCAACGCACTGCTATTTTATACATTGTGTACGCGATACTACCATGACTTTTGTCACCTCAGTGTATATACCTTGTTGTAGCGTTTAAACTGCGATCATTTGTTATCAGTATGCGAACGTCGTTGTTGCTGGTCGTGCAAAGAGAGCGGATTGGTTGTGTGCGAGAGATAATCAGCAAGTATTTAACACACTGTTATGGCAGCCCACGTTACTTTTATTGAACGCTGCACTACACATCAGAGTAACAAAGAAACATGACATTCTTTTTCTACATATTCACCAAGTCTCAGTAAACAGAACTCGGAACATTCTACCAACTGTTCACTTCCTCGATGATAGAAACCCGCTCCTTTGTCAGGGAACCATTCGAGATCTGCTACGAAGACGTCCTAAAAATTAGAATATCTCTTTTCCGCCAGATGCTCTTACATTTTACCGAAAAGGTGGAAATCACACGTTACAAGATCTGGAATTCCCGATTGGCATCACACTAGTCTCTGCCGTCTTGATCAAATTTTTGGCACCATTTCACTACGACTAACACGACATTGTATTTGGTCCGTATACCAACAGAATTCCACGGTGAATAGTGTGCAATTTAGGTGTATCGCCCGCAATAATCGTTCTGTCCCACGTACTTTAAGTGTTGAGTTCGTTTCCAGTTGCCCTTCAACTTCACTCGCACACTGTGATGCATTCTTTATCCGTACCGCAGGAAAGCTCTGTTTGCAGGAAAACGGGAGCATATGCTCTCTTCTGACAATATGCCCCTCTTGTCGCGCGGTGGCCTTAGCTTTCGACAACATGTTTAACTTACTTTCTGAAGTCCGTACGTATATCGTAATATGCTAATTAACCGTTTCCTGAGGCTAAAGTTGGAGTCAGAAATGTGTGAAAGCTTAACTAAACAGGTAGAATGGAAGGAAAGATATTTGTTTACCACGGTTAAGTATAAAATTTTAGTGTAAAATTTCGGGCAATAATCGTAGCACATAGTAGAATTGCGCTGATGAGTTTAGAGAGTTAATTTATCTATCTTAAGGATTGGTGGTAGCGCTTTTGCAGTAATCGTGGCGTTGGCATACAACCGTCATTTCGCTGTCAGTATTCAACCTTTCATACACATGCACTTAGAAAAGCACAAAATAGTACTGAAACAAAATAAAATAAAGATGATCGGTACAAAGTCCTAGTGTTACTTGATATTCTCCTACCCACTAAAAGGAACTGAAATGGATTTGGAGGTGCTGCACGTAACACAGGAAGGAAAGAAACATGACACACTTGAATTGGAAATATCAACTGACCGAGATAGATTTTGATAATGACATTAATGAGCAACCGGGAGAGAGCGGTAATAGGTTCGTCGGCGGCTTTACAGATCTTTTTTGAGATTAACAGTGGTACGATACATACGAGCAGTTTGCGTAGATAACTACCGGCTAAGTTGTTTTCATGGCCCTTGTGATATCTTTGGAATACAGTGGAACTGCTGGTGACTCATTACAGCCAGTTGGAGCCGTGTATGGGAAGGCAGCTGGTGTGACGTTAACAAGAGTACCGTGCGAAATTCCTCTCACCGATTTGATTCGTAATGACAGGGTTTTTGCGTGGCATGACTACAGCTTATGTAAAGACACAACTCTCAATCGTTTTCGAGAAAATCGAGTTTGAGCATTTTGCGCTTGTTTACAAGCTTTGCATGGAGGCTAGTAGTCAATAAGACCGCAGCCAAGCGAGTAAATCCTTAGGTCTGTAGATCGAAATTGCTTCCGGTACCCTTTCTTTTTTATTTCATTCCAACGTAATTCTAACAACAGATATTCGTTCGACGCCGCGAAATCGTGTGATGATTGAACTCAAGTTTCTTTTCAGTAGACACACTGAAAAAAGCAACCACACGCAAACATTCGGCGTTCGTTGCAAGTGCTGTATGTCGCAATAAGTATTATTTCCCACGTTTCTATGATCTCTGTTTCCTCATGAGGTACGAGACTCGTGAGGTCTTTTTACAGACTAGGTTGATACGCTCTTCCCATTTAGAATGGCATCAATATGTATTCCTAAGAGTTTGACACATTTATTATCTACTTTCTTAGACAGTCTTAACACAAGCTATTGGGCTTTGTGTGAATTACAATCAAGTTTATTGGCTGGAAACCAATTTAAATCGGAGTCAGAGATTCTTGCGTAATCTTATGAAAAGTTGTGATGTCGTGACACAGAGTAAGTAAAGTTGTTTCATCAGGACAGGAGATAACCGACTGTGATACAAAATAGGACAGGTCATTGACAGCCACAATGAGTAAGGGACCAAGGACAGAGCCCTATGGAACCTTTTGTGTTCTCCCATTTAGCTATCCTGCCGCCGCCTAATTCCTTCGTGCTTGTGTTGTATGTACGGCTGTGCGACCACTGGCGACGTTCCAGCCTGGGCGGCGTGTCGCTTTTGTTTCTCCTGCAGCCGTCCGTCTCTGCCAGCGGCGAGCATTTCGTGTTTCTCGGCTTGGGTGACAGGAGGGGACACGAGGGAAGGGAGGGAAAGAGAGAAAGAGAAAGGGAGAGAGACAGAGGGAGGGAGAGAGGGCAGGAACGGTCTGTCCTGACAGCTGGGCGCCGCGCCAGCCGGTGCAGCGGCTGCACGCCAGACGGCGGCGTGGGTGGCGGCGTACCGCGCAGCGCGTATCGCGCGCTCACAGCCGCCGTGAATGGAGGCGGGCAGCGCCACCCGCGCCACCCGCGCCACGCACAGCGCAGCCACTGTGCGGGCCGCTGATGCAGCGCGCTATCGCCTGGCCTTCCTGCCGCCCGCGCTCATTCATTTGTTTCCTCTCGTCTCGACACTACTTCCGGGCCCGACCCGCCACTGTACTACTTTCTTCCCGCTCTTCTCAGATATGCTCGTAACCTCCGGCCGGGGTGGCCGAGCGGTTCTAGGCGCTACAGTCTGGAACCGCGCGACCGCTACGGTCGCAGGTTCGGATCCTGCTTCGAGCATGGATGTGTGTGATGTCCTTAGGTTAGTTAGGTTTAAGTAGTTCTACCTTCTAGGGGACTGATGACCATCGAAGTTAAGTCCCATAGTTGTCACAGCCATTCGTAATCTCCTGCTAGCTGACAACCCAGCATTTCTCGGGTATTTATTTAGCCAATTTTGTATTAGAAACGAAAACAAAAAATTTGGCCAGTCGGGAGTAGTACTTACGCACTGACAGTTCCGTTCAAACATAATTACACTACTGGCCATTAAAATTGCTACACCAAGGAGAAATGCAGATGATAAACGGGTATTCATTGGACAAATATATTATACTAGAACTGACTTGTGATTACATTTTACGCAATTTGGGTGCATAGATCCTGAGAAATCAGTACCCAGACCAACCACCTCTGGCTGTAATAACGGCCTTGATACGCCTGGGCATTGAGTCATAACAGAGCTTGGATGGCGTGTACAGGTACAGCTGCCCATGCAGCTTCAACACGATACCACAGTTCATCAAGAGTAGTCACTGGCGTATTGTGACGAGCCAGTTGCTCGGTCACCATTCACCAGACGTTTTCAGTTGGTGAGAGATCTGGAGAATGTGCTGGCCAGGGCAGCAGTCGAACATTTTCTGTATCCAGAAAGACCCGTACAGGACCTGCAACATGCGGTCGTGCATTATCCTGCTGAAATATAGGGTTTCGCAAGGATCGAATGAAGGGTAGAGCCACGGGTCGTAACACATTTGAAATGTAACGTCCACTGTTCAAAGTGCCGACAATGCGAACAAGAGGTGACCGAGACGTGTAACCAATGGCACCCCATACAATCACGCCGAGTGTTACGCCAGTATGGCGATGGCGAATACACGCTTCCAATGTGCGTTCACCGCGATGTCGCCAAATACGGATGCGACCATCAAGATGCTGTATACAGAACCGGGATTCATCCGAAAAAATGACGTTTTGCCATTCGTGCACCCAGTTTCGTCGTTGAGTACACCATCGCAAGCGCTCCTGTCTGTGATGCAGCGTCAAGGGTAACCGCAGCCATAGTCTCCGAACTGATAGTCCATGCTGCTGCAAACGTCGTCGAACTGTTCGTTCAGATGGTTGTTGTCTTGCAAACGTCCCCATCTGTTGACTCAGGGATCGAGACGTGGCTGCACGATCCGTTACAGCCATGCCTGTCATCTAAGAGGCCGTTGGGATCCAGCACGGCGTTCCGTATTACCCTCCTGAACCCACCGATTCCATATTCTGCTAACAGCCATTGGATCTCGACCAACGCGAGGAGCAATGTCGCGATACGATAAACCGCAATCGCGATAGGCTACAATCCGACCTGTATCAAAGTCGGAAACGTGATGGTACACGTTTCTCCTCCATACACGAGGCATCACAACGTTTCACCAGGCAACGCCGGTCAACTACTGTTTGTGTATGATACATCGGTTGGAAACTTTCCTCATGTCAGCACGTTGTAGGTGTCGCCACCGGCGCCAACCTTGTGTGAATGCTCTGAAAAGCTAATTATTTGCATATCACAGCATCTTCTTCCTGTCGGTTAAATTTCGCGTCTGCAGCACGTCATCTTCGTGGTGTAGTAATTTTAATGGCCAGTAGTGTATGTTTATTGACAGTTCATTCAGTCCGAGAATCGAGAATATCGACATTTTTGGTTGTTTTCGACACTGATAATGGCTTAATATCGGTTCCATGGATTTCAAGATTTTCGAGAATGTTTTAATATCAATAATATAAATGTAACATAGTAATGGAGGCCACCAATATTATAGTAATCAGTAGATGTCAATTGATTCTAGCTGGTTCGCAATGGTAAAAGTCAAATACCAGGCAAGGAATGACTTTATTGCTCATATGATGCGTTTCGGAATTTATCCAACCTCAAATATCCAGAAGCGACGAGTGCACGCTGATACGGCGTTTCAACTTGTATTCGCAGACTATTCCGAAACACGTCATACTAGTAATAAAGTCATTCCTTGCCTGATGTTTGACTTTTACCATAGCAACCCACCCAAATGACCGCGAGGGGAAGCCGCGTGGTCTATGGGGCCTTGCCACGGTTCGTGCGGCTCCCCACGTCGGAGATTCGAGTCCTTCCTCGGACATGTGTGTGTGTTGTCCCTAGCGTAAGTTAGTTTAAGTTGGATCAAATAGTGTGCAAACCTAGGGACCGATGACCTCAGCAGTTTGCTCCCATAGGAACTTACCAAAAATTCCCAAATTTCCACTCAGCTGAAAGCCCAACTACTAATTGTTTTAATTTCAAGTTTGACGTCGGAAAACAAAAACTTTGAACTTTGTGTTCCGCCTTACGGCAGGTCTTGTCATGAGGGAAGCCTCGTCAGAGAGGTCCACCGCATGAGGATCTAGGTAAGTGATTCCAGTGGTGGTTACCCGTTGCCTTCCACTGGCGATGATGAAATGAGAATGAAGACAACACAACACCCAGTCCCTAAGCGGAGAAAAATCTCCGACCCAGCCGGGAATCGAAGCCGGGCCCCTCGGCATGACAGACCGCCGAGCTGACCACTTTTTTTTTTGTACGCTTATATGAAACTTCCTGGCAGATTAAAACTGTGTGCTGGACCGAGACTCGAACTCGGGACCTTTGCCTTTCGCGGGCAAGCGCTCTACCCACTTTTTTTTTTTTTTTCGAACCTGCAATCTTCGGATCCGAAGTCCGACGCCTTATCCATTTTTTTTATATGAAGGAAGGTAGGAGAAACAGAAACCTTTATTATTCACAAATAAACATATTGCGTCCTGACACATGATAACTGTCCTGGAAGGAACCTCGCTGCCGTCCTACCATGCAGCATGAAATAACAACAAAATCAAAATGGGGCCACCTCCGGCACCCTAAAGAAAAATATGTATGGATATGAAAACAAAATGTGAAGTACATCTATTTGCTAACTGTTCAAGCGTGAGTTTTTCGTAGGTCGCATACTCGCATAGTGTTCTTAGTCGATCACACTACTTGGTCGGTTTCACAACGAAAGCACCGCCGCTCATCTTTGCGCACTCGGCACACCCCAAGTATATGGCGGGTCCGCAAAAACCGTTACTAGGAAATTGGCATACCAATCCTTGTACTTTTGTAGCCGTAATAGTTTTGTGTGTCCATCTTGCAAGTATTGCCAGTAATCCAGGACGTTCAGTAAGTTCGTACGTGTGTCTCTATAGATGTAATGGACCGTCATACCTGTGATCCACGCCACTGCGTTCGTCTTATGACGCGGAAAATACGTTTCCTCTGGAAAAAATACTATGTCAGAACAGACTGCTGTATAGATAGTGCGCCTCATGAACGCTATTATCTTTCTTGCGAGAGTCCAGACAGCCAATGCCTCGCCGCAGACCAGCCGATGGTCGTCCGTATCCAGCACGCCGCATTGCTGACACAAGGGCGAATCCGCCAAATGTATTGCGTACTTTTTATCATTTGTAGGGTATTTTCGGTTGACGACAATGCACCATGTTGATCTGACTGATGTCGGTAGGTGAGGGTGGTGGACCGTGCGCCACACCACGTGCCAATTAAAAGCTGGATGTTTGCGTTCCACCCTATTCCGGGCGATCTGTCGAAGAAGCAGATGGTACACGTCCTTCGATGTACGCTGTCGAACGTAACTGTGTTCCACGATGAACGTGCGCACATACGTTAAAGGAGGCGATATAATGGCCGACACTGACTGGAGGAAGATGCGATATTGGTACGAGTTCTTCGATGATCGTCCCCGTAAGCGAGTGATTCCTGTTGCGCCACCGTTTGAGCATAGTATTAATATACATGGCACGCGCCTACTCGTGCACGTTCACTAAACCAACGCCCCCCTCTCGCGCTGGGAGGGTAAGCGTGTTGTACTGTACCTTAAAGAGTTGTCCCAGGCACACATAGTACCCAAAAGCCGCCTGAATCCTCATAGCCATCGTGCGCGTCAAGGGGAGAAGGTGTGTCAGGTGGCACATCATGGGCGCGAGATAAAGGTTGACGAGTAACACTCGCTGCAGCATATCCATCGATCGTAGGGCGTTTAGTCGTACTGCCGTGCGGACTCTGAGTAACAATCTTCGGTAGTTGTCCGCAGCCGTTCTCGCTGTCTCGTTGTGAAAGGTGATACCCAAACAGCGGAGGGTTTCCACCGCAGGTAAGGGTCCTTCCGATCCTGGTTCTAGTCCACGCCCCACATGCATGAATTGTGATTTTCGGTAGTTGACCACACTTCCAGCTGCCATCCCATACGTCTGTAGCCAATCCAGTGCTGTTTGAGTCTCCCTCTCATTCCGTACGAGGAACACAATATCATCCGCGTATGCTCTGCATTTGAATGATAAATGCCGCAGGGATATCCCGGTAAGACGGCGGCGAAGGCCTGCGAGGCACGGTTCCAAGGCGATCGCATAAAGGAAGATCGACGAGGGGCAACCCTGTCTCACTGATCTTAACATCTTAAAATACTCAGTTCTCCCTCCGTTGACCACCATCGCTGATCTGGCGCCGTGCAACAGCCGCATCACAGCAGTGGTCAGCAATGGCGAGACACCCATCCTGTTCATCACCGCCGCGAGGTACACATGATCCACGCGATCAAAAGCATGATCGAAATCTACTGCAACCATCGCCCCCCGGAGGCGGCATGAAGCCGCGAGGGCGACGACGTCACGATAGTCTCCCAAGGCTGTGTGGATATTACTGATGCCGCCAAGACAAGTCTGATCGGCATGTATTCGATTCTCCAACGACTTTTTGATACGACTTCCCAGGATGCGCATGAAGATCTTGTAGTCACTATTAAGGAGGGTCAAGGGGCGATAATCACTAGGCCGTTTGCCACCACGGGGCTTCGGTATCGGTATCATGGGCCATTCCGTGAATTGAATGTGAACCGGTATTTCTTGCCGCAGAAGCTCATTAAACATACAAAGCCACATCGGTGTCATAATGGTCACAAAGGCACGGTAAAATTCCAACGGGAATCCGTCTGGACCTGGGGACTTGTTGCAAGCACCTCGTGTAATCGCTTCCTCCAGCTCTTCACACGTTATTTCAGATAACCCGTCCGCTTCCCCGTTCACACTCGTCGCGTCTGGGATCTGTTCCAGGACGTTTCCTAGCTCCCTCTGACCCTCCCCGTTGTTCGCATAGAATCTGCTAAAATGATCCGTGAACGCCTGTACTATGCCCCTTTGTTTTGTAAAACGACGGCCATCGCCGAGATCGATCTCATGTATTAAATTCCTGCGTCTTCTTCGTCTTTCCTTTATCACATAATGAATCGAGGGAACCTCGTTGGGCAGGAAATCCTGCGACCTCGCGCGTATCATCGTACCTGCCATCCTCTGCGTCGCAAGTTGTACCAACTTCGCCTTAACTCGGTGGACGGCAGTCTGGCGTTCTGGTGAAGGTGGTTGAGCTAACAGTTCCCGGAGAGTCGTAAAGCAAAACTCAGTGGTCGTGCGCTGCCATTGAGAAACTTCCTTCCCGTAACCTATTAACGTCCTCCGTAAAGCTGGCTTCGCGCACTCGATCCACCACTGCAGGACAGAACCGAAAGAATTTCGTCGACGGAGGCAGCCATGCCACGCGTCCTCCACCATGCGTCGGCATTCTGCATCTCGCAGGTGGGAGACGTTCATCTTCCAATTAACCCTCCGTCTCCGTACCTGCTGTCTATCAAGGTTAACCGTACAAATATATAGCTCGTGGTCTGTAAACGCTGTCGGCCATATTTCCGCGTCCACCGTCGACATTGCTAACGCCCTTGAAACGTAGATCCGGTCCAAACGGCCCGCGGAGTGCCTAGTAAAAAATGTATATCCTGGTTGGTTGAGATACTTCAGGTCCCATGTATCGACTAATTCCATCCCATTGACCAGCTCCCTAAGTTCTTGGCTAGTAGTATAGTTAGGTTGTTGGTCCTTTCTGTCGAGCACACAATTAAAATCTCCGCCGAGTATGCAACCATCGTATCGTCCCTGGAACAACGGTGTAACCTCATGGGCGTAAAAATCTGCTCTGTCCCTTCTCTTATCCGAGCCCGACGGCGCGTATATGTTGATGAAACGTATTCCACCTATGGTCACGGCCGTACCACGGGCAGAAGGCAAATACTCTACTTCGTCTGCACGTATCCCTTCCTTTAATAGCTGTGCCAACGCCTCTCTCGTCACACGGGGAACAGTAAATGTCGTAACCGTAAAAGTCCGAGGGGGGAAGTACCCGAACTTCTTGTAATAGTGCTATGTCTAAATCCGCAGCCTTTATCATGTCACTGAGCATCTTGATTTTTACCGGCGTCCCAATGCTATTGATGTTAACAGACCGTATCCGATAAGCTTGTTGCATGGCGGTCAACGTAGATAGGGTACTGTACGGTCGCTAATTTTGCCGTACATAGGCTGCTGTCGGACTAACGTCCCCCGCCGTCCCCTCATGTGGTCTGCACTCTGCCGGTGCACTCTGCCGGTCTGACACCGGGAGAGTGCGTGGAAGCAGTTCCTCCGGCATCATCTGTTCCCCACGGGGGTGGCTCTTCTGACCAGTCCCCTAGTGTCCCATCGTTGTCGTGCGGTGCAGGCGCCGTAGCCTCCTCAGTAGCCTGTTGCCGTCTATCGAGCTCCTTCGCTGTGTCTGGAGCATCGTCAGCGGTAGGTCGTGCCGCCGTCCCGCTGGCCACCGTTGCATCCACGCTAGGCAGTTCTGCTGTATCCATGGTCGTCTGTTCTGTACCCGTAAACGTCTCAGAATTGTCTGCTAGATCAGAGTGGTCGTTCTCCACCGTGAGGCGGCGCTTCTTCCGGCGTTTTGGTGATCGCCGTTTTCGTTGCCGGGCCTCGGAATCAGAGGTCAGCATGGTCTACAGTTGTTCGTGGGGGACGTCGGAATCGTGCGCCGTCATATTATCGACGTCTCCAACTGCCTTATCTGAAGGGGCCGCAAGCGGAACCGAAGAGAGGGCTTCCTGTGACTGCTGCAGGCGGTCCAGCGCAACGTCGACTTTCTGTGGCTCGCCACGATCCGCCGCTGTCTGTGTGTTCTGGTGCGCGTCTGTCTCGCGTCCCACGTCATCGCGTAATGCGGCGACGTAAGTCATGGGGAGCACAGTCGGATGCGGCGTGAGGGGTGGATCATTCCGTGGCAGCTGTAATAACCTTCGTTGAGCACACTCAGAACGTATGTGTCCCTCCTTCCCACATCCAGAGCACGTCCTTGGTTGTCCGTCGTAAATAACAATCGCCCTACAACCGGCGATGTACAAGTATGACGGGACGTGTTTTCGGAGTTCGATCCGTATTTGTCTGACGCCATTGAGGACAGGATACCTCTTGAAACTCGCCCATTTTTCAGCCACGTGGGTTAGGACCGTTCCGTAAGGACGCAGGGCGTCTGTCACCAATTCTTCTGGCACTTCGAATGAAAGCTCAAAGACGCGGATCGTTCGGAGGCCCATGCCGGCGTGTTCAACTGTTACCGCTCCAACATTCCCGTCCGAATGACAGAAAAGAAGTCCTTGTCGGTGTCGAAGTAGTAGGTCGTCACATGCCGCTTCATTTATGAGCTTGACATAGACCACGCTGCTGACTATAGATAAGTGTATTCCAACTAGAACGTCAGGTTCGATTTTCACCTCGTCCCGTAAATAACGTTCGATCTCGTAAGCCTTCGGTCGAGCATATTCGTTAACAAAACTAAATTTCAGTGTCGATTTGCGGAACGACAAGACCATGATTCGTTCTATGTATACCGCGACACACCGCTACACACGTAACGTAAACACCTCTCGCGCAGACGTGCGGCAGGGACGTAAACACCAGCCGAACCGCTGCGCCGCCGAAGGCTGACTGGCTATCGGGGCAGACGGACAACTAAAGACAAAAGAAATATTTTTGGTGTGATATAATTATAAATTTACGGTTTTCGGATTTTTTTCCTTTGGTTGTACTGTGAAACCTTCATTTTCCCACATTTCATAATTCTGAGCCAACGGGAAGTATCTTGTTGGTTTTGATGAGTGAGTCTCCCCGTGTGACATAAATGACCGTCTCTTTGACTGCATTGACTTAGAAACTACAATTCTCTTATACCTCCGGGGAATTGGAGGCCTTACTGTACGACAAATTTAAATTTGATACGGGTGCACGTTCCTCTGAAAAATGGTTCCTAACTGTCGGACGGACAGACGGACAACGTGGCAATCCTATAAGGGTTCTGTTTTTACCTATTGAAGCACGAAACCTGGAAAATGTATTGTGTTTGTAGTGAAGTGTCGACAACAACTCATTTCCATGTATTCGCGAAAACGCCTTTGAAATCATGAAAAAGTCGTACAAAGAAATATACTTAATGTACAACTGTATAAATACAGTATCCACATGATACCGGATAGTTTCTGTGAGCTGAATGTCGCTGCTTCGCGTGTCCACAACGCGAATTTGTAAACGTCTCTATGCCGCCGCCTCTTCGTACGTCTATAGATGGCGACTGTTTTCGCCTACAGCCGTATGCGCTTCGCAGTTGAAAGCTCGCAAAGGCGCTGCCATGTGTCCGGGATTTCCGTAAGCTGACTCGACCGTAGGGGTGTCTTGGTAGTAAAGAATAAATGTATTAAAAGTTCATGTGGCAGTTTTTTCACGAATCTCAGTGTTTATGACGTCATATTTCTTTAACTGTGAGTCGTACAACGATACTTTTGTGTAGGTACATCCAGTGGCATATGTGGATAGCGTCAGCGAAATATGCTGCGAACACAGTTAATAGCACAAAAGTAATACATTTAAGGGAGGACGTTCGCCAAAGTGATCAAAATTGTGGAAAGTTTTTTTACTGGATATTCATCTACTACATAGTATTGAAATGTCAATTCCTGACTATTAGGGTCCAATGAAAAACAATTATTAAAAAAAAATTTCATAGAACCGGGCCTCTTTGTTGTTCTGTGTTTCCTCATATTATTTACTCTCGCGGTGTTTTCTTCCATACAGCCGCAATGTCAGGAATATTTCGGTGTTTAGCAGAACCAGAACTACTACAAAAGTGTGTGCGTGGAAGAACTCAAAATCCTAATGACAGTTACAACTCTATGATAGAAAAATCATGCTGCAAGACAACCATTGTTCCCATAACAGCTAATGAAGTTGCAGCTTATGATGCTTGTTTAGTTTTTGAGTGTGCTAATCTTGCCAGGCTACGGACTCTACAGAGGATAGGATTTCATCAATGAGCTTCCACACTGTTGATTTTGAGGGAAATCGATTCCACTCTTGGTCTAAATTGGTCTTAGTATGAGATTATGTATCTAATTCAATTTGTGAAGTCCATGTTACAAGCTGAGACTGTAAAAGACAAGAACAGACTAGAGGTTGTCACCTAACGTGAAGCAGACTGTATTACGTAACTACCATAGTGAAACATACCTCCCACAAAAAATTTACTTTCTTCGGTTGTGGTACACCAGGACAACGAAAACCTCATTACATTATTGAAACCCACATGAGGTTGCTTATGCTGTCAGTAACATTGTTTTACAATGATCAAGCTGAATAATCAGACCAGTATTGCTTGTGTAAAGAATGTGAAGACGGTAGTAAAGAATCTTGTCACTATATGAGTCGCAAAAATGTTTTCGGCCTTCTCGTAGCGACATACCGACCGAAACTTTAGGAGAGCGGCATCAAGAAACCACCGGAATAACAACTGTAGTAAAATCTCAAAAAACGTTTCTACGTGACTGTGGGATGGACTTATAAACCAGACATTGCGAGTCTGAAGCGGACACAGAGGGTTCACGCGGCGGAATGCGGCAGACAAACACCACTGACGTCACTACAACGCTATAACCGGTAGCACTGGTATGGAAGGGACAACGCGGCAGCCGAACACGAGGGAATGAATTGCCAAAGTTCGCGGCTGTGATCATATGGTGGGCGACTAAGGTCAAAGCAGTTTTGTTCCACAGTCCTTCTCTATTCTACGTGTTATACCCAATTTCTGTTACAGCACAGCCCTCTCACTGCCAGCTATGGCTCATCACGCACATCAGCGCTGTTTGACCTCGCATATAATCCCCCCAACTCACATTCATTAAAGAATCCCAAATAGTATTGCTCCCTCCACTCATAGATATCTCCTCTGACGTGAGAAAGGACACTTTTGCTTACGGTGACTCATATATTTCAGGGCATGCAGCGGTCAGTTGTTTCGAGTTGGATCCGGAAGTAACACGTATTTCATCTAGAGACCAGACTGGAGTTAATTTTCACCCGGTGTGGACCATGTACGAATTTGGGTTACCAGACACTCTGAAAGTAGACAGTACACTTCCAGTTATTTTAGGCATTCCATGTGGTGCTATTATGTTACCTTGTGCTGTAGTACCCTATCTACTTGCCTGTTCTGTCTTAAGCGATGTAGACAAAAAAGGGAGGGTGACGGAGCGCTGTCCTACAATCTTACTAAGATTAAGTGTACACTTGGAGAACGCTAGAAGCATGTTAGCCGGTTTTTAAAATAGGCTGGAAGATACCAAACGTATGTTTGTTATTGTATTATTTTGCTAATTCAGTATGAGGCCTATGTGGTCTAAACAAGGTTTTCAAACTGTCAAGAAAAATTATTTGTGCAAATGCTCTACATTAGAGAATTAAAGCAAACAAGTAAAAATTATAATTCTAACAAAAACCAGAGCAAAGCTACTCACGTCCCAAAACTCATGAATCCAAGCCACGTCCTCTACCAGTCTCAAGAAACAATTACCAACAAAAAAAATACAACATTTCCAAGAACGACGCGAAGCGCCTGCATTAGATCAACCTTAATGGAGGGAGAGATGCACTGGAACTATTCCCTTCCTTACACGTTTTTTACCTTGTTATTCACACTTTCATGTACGTGTAATACCTGGATGTTCGATTTAACAAATTTTAAAGATTCAGCTGAATATAATGATTGACAGGAAAAGACAATGTGAACATGGTACAGTAGCTCTGTGTGATACCTCCCAATCTGTAGCACCCTGTGACTCTACATACTGGACGATGCAGACTCCACCGAAATGTGGAAACAAATGCATACGACCTACGCGTACTTATAGGGCTTACGACTAGAAGCAACAGGCAAAGATCAGTTCAAAACTCTCACATGAACAACTTAGTGCGCCAGTGCGTCAACGATTTAGTTTCACAACGATATTGGGATAGAAATTTATCGAGTTTCAATTTGTGCATGATGGAAAGGTGTAAGTGATGATAAAAAGCGGGAAGACAAAAGAGACTCCTTTAAACTTCATTTATTATAGACTTCTGAAGAAGCACGCATATATGACGGATTACTTAGACTGTATAACAACTCAGTATTGAGAAGTGTCTCAACGGCTGCAAACTTAGACTGATGAGCCAATGTATTATGACCAACTGATTCGTAGGTTGTTGATTCACCTGTAGAACGCTGTACAGCAGCGATCATTTCGACAAGTCCATGGTACGTTTCCAGGGTTTGAGACGTCAGATGTGTACCCATATGTCACGAAATTCCCATAAATTACAGGTCGACGGTTCATGGACGCAAATTACTGGTCGACGGTCTACCGGCGTGGAGATGGCGCGCGGTAAAGTTCCAGATTTCTTCCAGGCGAATTGTGGCCGTGTGACACGGACAGTTGTAGCGGTGGAAGATACCACGTAGGGGAATACATAAAGCGTGAAGGGACGCAGGTGGTTCCCAATAACGGTATCAGCTTCACAGCTGTCGTGCTCCCTTCAGTTACGATCACAGGTCATAAGGAAGCCAAGATGAATGCCTGCCACGGCATGGTACTGCCCCCACCGGATTGCCCCCATGGTGCGAAGTGCGTTTAGAGTAGACGTTCGCTTGAACGATGGCATATATGGACACGACCTAGTATAACAATAAGCTTCAATGGAATCAACAACTCGCAGATCGCCCCGAAGCACAATATTAATCAATCGCACCGAGAAAACCCGAGAGATCAGAACAGGGAGCCTGATTCACCCGTCCATGCGACGTATTTTCATTGATTCAAGGTCAAATTTTGATGATCCCGCTCCCTCTAAAACCGTAAGTGAAGAAGTTGCTGGGTCAACATGGGAAGAAGTATGAGTCGTCGAGCCCGCCCGGTTGTCCGTGCGGTCTAACGCACGGCTTTCCGGGCGGGAAGGAGCGCCTGGTCCCCGGCACGAATCCGCCCGGTGGATTTGTGTCGAGGTCCGGTGAGCCGGCCAGTCTGTGGATGGTTTTTAGGCGGTTTTCCATCTGCCTCGGCGATTGCGGGCTGGTTCCCCTTATTCCGCCTCAGTTACACTACGTCGGCGATTGCTGCGCAAACAAGTTCTCCACATATGCGTACACCACCATTACTCCACCACGCAAACATAGGGGTTACACTCGTCTGGTGTGAGACGTTCCCTGGGGGGGGGGGGGTCCACCGGGGGCTGAATCGCACAATAACCCTGATAGAGTGGTTCGGTGTGGGGCGGCGGAGGGGTGAAGTGGACTGCGGTAGTCGTCATGGGGTTGTGGACCACTGCGGCTGCGGCAGGGACGGAGCCCCTACGTCGTTTCTAGGCCCGCGGTTATCATACAGTACAATACAATGAGTCGTCTGCTGCGGAGGCTCATGATCAAGAATATGCGCTGAACGGTTGGTTCTGAAACACTTATGCCTGCAGCATCATTGTGCTCTGTCGTCAGATCCCGTAATATTTGAATACTCCATTAGTAGTGTAGCGCTTGACACAGTCACGTCGATTAAATATTTCGGCGTAACATTGCAGAGCGATATGAAGTGGGACAAGCATGTAATGGCAGTTGTGGGGAAGGCGGATAGTCGTCTTCGGTTCATTGGTAGAATTCTGGGAAGATGTGGTTCATCTGTAAAGGATACCGCTTATAAAACACTAATACGGCCTATTCTTGAGTAATGTTCGAGCTTTTGGGATCCCTATCAGGTCGGATTGAGGGAGGACATAGAAGCAATTCAGAGGCGGGCTGCTAGATTTGTTACTGGTAGGTTTGATCATCACGCGAGTGTTACGGAAATGCTTCAGGAACTCGTGTGGGAGTTTCTATAGGAAAGGAGGCGTTCTTTTCGTGAATCGCTACTGAGGAAATTTAGAGAACCAGCATTTGAGGCTGACTGCAGTACAATTTTACTGCTGCCAACTTACATTTCGCGGAAAGACCGCAAAGATAAGATAAGAGAGATTAGGGCTCGTGCAGAGGTATATAGGCAGTTGGGAGTGGAACAGGGAGAGAAGATGCTAGTTGTGGTACGAGGTACCCTCCGCCACGCACCGTATGGTTGATTGCGGAGTATGTATGTAGATGTAGATGTAGATCTGTCGCTAATCGCTACAGGACGGCCACTCCTCAGACCTCCATGTTGTGCGATGAGGCGTTAAAATCCAACTGCTTGTCGCGTATTCGTCGTTTCACTGTCCTTATCCACTTTCCATAGATACTCACGATAGTAGCACAGCCCGCTAGCTTCGTCGTTTCCGAGATGCCCCTACCCAACCTCGGGGCATAAGAATCTCTTATTTGTCAAAGTCGCTTATGTTAATGGATTTCCCTACTTGCAGTCCGTATCGCCGCTGGAAGATTTCCTTCGTTTCTTCTTCGCTAGAGTATCATGCTTTCCTCGTCACGTGCTTTCAGCGCCACCAGGCACCGTTCGTCCTCGCGCTGGGCGGTGATCGTAATGTTTCGACTCATAAATGTATTACAAACAAACATTGTTCATAGCAGGACTATTGTGTTTCCTTGGAGCAACATTATGTTGATGTAAAAATTTCACTGCGATAAAAAGAACTATGTTGAAATGATGAATTTTGACACAGGCTTCTTTTTAACGGAATCTTATGCTTTTTCTGTGGCGCCGGAAAGATCTACGGTGAGAAGTTAGACGACATAACATGAATAAAAATTTGATCAAATAGCAACAATCACTGCAAACCACCATCCCGCCCCCAGAAGATGTCCACAAACATCAATTCTACTGTACCAAATATAAGCAAAAGTGTAGCTCAGCTACGGTATGCGTGTTTCCCTGTGTGCTTGAAGCCCGTCAGTCAGTGTTCTGCTGTTGTATCGACTAGATAATTTGTTTGTGAAGATATTTAGTTTCCCACAGCATACGACAGTTGAAAAACAGAATATAGTTGTCGTTTATGGAGAATGTCGCCAAGCTTCTGAGAGCAGCGGCACGGTTTTATGCTGAAAGGTATCTTGATCTTGTTAACCCTCATGTTATATCTTTGCAAACATTATTAAAAGTTTCATTAAACTAGAAGAGTGAAACACAAAATACGCCATAGAAAAGCACTGCAGCTCGTGAAAGAAATACACCTCATATTTTAGAAGCGGTAACACACAAACCATGTGTTACTGCAAGGGAGCTTGAATATGCTAGTATCATCGCCAAAAGAGTATTCTGCACATACTACTTTCCAGCACAGCTTATCCTTTCCACAATTCACTCCATCGACAGCTCCATGGAAATAACTTACAAAATGGGTTATAGTTTTCTGAATTGTGTCTACAAAAACTGCAAGGTGTTGCGGCGTTTGTATGCAGAAGTTTGTTTACGCATGAAGTATCGTTTGCAAACAAAGGGGAAACGAATATTTCCAGTATGCACTATAGGTCAGATCATTCTACTGAAGGAGTAGACGTCTCTGAAGTTGGGTGAAAGCGCTGCATGGCGGAAGGAGGGAGAGCGCCTTTTCGCCTGCCTTGGCACTTACAGAATATATTTAGACAATTATCTAGATACTGCTACGAAAATTTCACTGCAAATCGTAACAAACTTTATATCTTTGAATGTGTGGAAGTAATTGCATCACAGAGGGTTAAAGGAAGCGAGGTCGCCAGCGTAGAAGACGGGTGATACATCTCGACGAAGCACTGACTCGAAGAATGTGACAGGAGTTGGGAAGGCCTTAAGCCACGGAGGCTGAGAAACAAGAAACGGCATTAGATGTAAACAGCTTGCAGATTTTCGATTTTTGACGTCTTCCCATTGCCGTTGTTCACTGAAACATGAGAATGTACACACATTAAGCCCCTACTGATGCTGTAGAAGTTCCACTTACAACAATAGAAGTTGACCTTATATCTACGGCGCACAAAATAGGTCAAAGAGGAAATATGTTTTATCTTAGTAGATAGCCACATAATCTAACTGCGTATAGCTACGGAGCTTAGCATGAGAGAACCATATGGCGAATTTTACACTGCTGCTGATTCCGACCGCATTACCTTTCAATTTCAGCGCAGTTGTCGGATACTTTTGTGAAATTTACAAAGCCTACGTCAACGAGCGTCATATCACTGTATCCGTGTTTTAAGAGCTTTAGAATGCCGTTAAAAGTATATAGTTCCATTCTAAAAATACTTACTTCAGTATCTCCATTGATACAACAGTTCAGAATATTTCGCATGCGAAAAAAGTTACATGCCGCATGTCTACTATCATTTCCGGAAACCTGGGCTCGAGATCTTGAACCATTCACGAAGTAAAACAGATGCAAGTTTTAGCGATTTACCTCTTTATATATATGACCATCTCTTTCCAAAAGGTCCGAAATCACGATAAGAAAAACAGACCGTCATATAAAAAAAAACTGTTACTTCGTTATCTTGGGGCGGTTCTAGGCGCTTCAGTCCGGAACCGCGCTGCTGCTACGGTCGCAGTTTCGAATCCTGTGTGTGATGTCCTTTGGTTGGTTAGATTTACATAGTTCTATGTCTAGGGGACTGGTAACGTGAGACGTTAAGTCCCATAGTGCTTAGAGCCATTTGAACCATTCCTCATTATCTCGGTAAATAAATTACCAATGCAGCGAACTACACTGTCCAGTCACATTAATGTGACCACCTATCAAATGCCTGAATAATCATTTTTTGCACCGCGGACCACACCTACACGTGCAGGAAAAGAATCATAGAGGTCCTGGAAGATACCCACAGGGATTTGGAGCCATTCCTAATCCAGTGCCTTAGCCAGCCGCACTACGTTTCTCGGTTGAGGTTCCGTTGGCGCGAACAGCCCCTCGAAATCGTTCTACAAATTCTCGACGGGGTTTTAAGTCTGGGGTATTTGGTGGCGAGCTATGGTAAACTAAACGTGGTGCTCTGCGAAACTATGCACGCACATTGCGAGCTGTGTGACACGTTGCACTGTCCTGCTGCCATCGTGCCGAGGAAAAACAAACTGCATGTGGGGACAGAATCCCCAAGGATAGATGCATACTTGTGTTCATCCTGTGCGCCTTTCAGAATGACGAGATCAGCCACAGAACCCGACGAACACATTCCCCAGACCATAACGCTACCCATTTCCCAGGCCATAATGCGTCCTCCTCCGGTCTGGACACCTCCGACAATTGTAGCAGGATGTTTGTTTTCAGACGTTTCACGCCGTACACGCCGACGGCCATCTGTCCGGTGGAGCATAAAACGTGATTAATCTGAAAAGGCCACCTGTCGCCACTCAGTGGACGTCCAGACGGTTGGTAGCCCCTGGGTCCATGTGGGCTGTCAGTTGCTCAACTGTTGCAAGTCTACTCGCTCGTACACATTTCGGCAGCCGTCGTTTATCCCTGCCATATGTGGCCGTTGGGCCACCACTGCTGCCTCGATGCCGGTTTTGGATCGTGCATTTTTACAATACAGGTTTATTTTATCCACGACGGCACGCAAACAGTTTACAGACTTTGTCATTTTAGAAATGCATCCACCCTTGGCCCCAAACCAGATAAATCGCCTCGTTTCCACATTACGACAACGACTACACACTGCAACCCTGCTCACACCTCCTATACGCTTTATACAGGGTGGTCCATTGATAGTGACCAGGACAAATATCTCACGAAATAAGCATCAAACGAAAAAACTACAAAGAACGAAACTTGTCTAGCTTGAAAGGGGGAAACCAGATAGCGTTGTGGTTGGCCCGCTAGATGGCGCTGCCATAGGTCAAACGGATATCAACTGCTTTTTTTTTAAAAAAATAGGAAGCCCTATTTTTATTACATATTCGTGTAGTACGTAAAGAAATATGAATGTTTGTGTAGGACCACTTTTTTCGCTTTGTGATAGATGGCGCTGTAATAGTGACAAACGTATAAGTACGTGGTATCACGTAACATTCCGCCAGTGCGGACGGTATTTGCTTCGTGATACATTAGCCATGTTAAAATGGACCGTTTACCAAATGCGGAAAAGGTCGACATGGTGTTCATGAATGGCTATTGTGATCAAAATGCCCAACGGGCGTGTGCTATGTATGCTGCTCGGTATCCTGGACGACATCATCCAAGTGTCCGGACCGTTCGCCGGATAGTTACGTTATTTAAGGAAACAGGAAGTGTTCAGTCACATATGAAACGTCAGCCACGACCTGCAACAAATGATGATGCTCAAGTAGGTGTTTTAGCTGCAGTCGCGGCTAATCCGCACATCAGTAGCAGACAAATTGCGCGAGAGTCGGGAATCTCAAAAAAGTCAGTGCTGAGAATGCTACATCAACATCAATTGCACCCGTACCATATTTCTATGCACCAGGAATTGCATGGCGACGACTTTGAACGTCGTGTACAGTTCTGCCACTGGGCACAAGAGAAATTACGGGACGATGACAGATTTTTTGCACGCGTTCTATTTAGCGACGAAGCGTCATTCACCAACAGCGGTAACATAAGCCGGCATAATATGCACTACTGGGCAACGGAAAATCCACGATGGCTCCGACAAGTGAAACATCAGCGACCTTGGCGGGTTAATGTATGGTGCGGCATTATAGGAGGAAGGATAATTGGCCCCCATTTCATCTATGGCAATCTAAATGGTGCAATGTATGCTGATTTCCTACGTAATGTTCTACCGATGTTACTACAAAATGTTTCAATGCATGACAGAATGGCGATGTACTTCCAACATGATGGATGTCCGGCACATAGCTCGCGTGCGGTTGAAACGGTATTGAATAGCATATTTCATGACAGGTGGATTGGTCGTCGGAGCACCATACCATGGCCCGCACGTTCACCGGATCTGACGTCCCCGGATTTCTTTCTGTGGGCAAAGTTGAAGGATATTTGCTGTTGTGATCCACAGACAACTCCTGACAACATACGTCAGCACATTGTCAATGCATGTGCGAACATTACGGAGAGCGAACTACTCGCTGTTGAGAGGAATGTCGTTACACGTATTGCCAAATGCATTGAGGTTGACGGACATCATTTTGAGCATTTATTGCATTAATGTGGTATTTACAGGTAATCACGCTGTAACAGCATGCGTTCTCAGAAATGATAAGTTCACAAAGGTACATGTATCCCATTGGAACAACCGAAATAAAATGTTCAAGCCTACCTACGTTCTGTATTTTAGTTTAAAAAACCTATCTGTTACCAACTGTTCGTCTAAAATTGTGAGCCATATGTTTGTGACTATACGGTTGGAGGGTCCCGATGGGCCACTCGTGGCCTGAAGACGTTGTGATTTTTTTCTTTTCTTTTTTCTTCTTTTGCCTAGCAATACAAATTGGTTTTGCGGGTACAAGCATCGCTATTATTGTGATCGGGATTGTTGCTGGGTTCGAGGGCCGGGGAAGCAAACAGAAAAATACGTTCATTTAATAAATGAAAAGCGCTAGTTTACCTTTGTTCTACAGTTTTACTTTTATTGTGGTAAAAAATTTTCGGCTTACAAGACTATCTTCGGAGATTTACTGACTACTGTCGTGAAGAAGTTACAATGTTTGTAAACGACATTGTAGAAGAAGTCACACATCTAGATTGAAGCAGAAGCGTACAGTATATAACCATCTTCGACAGTGTGGTGGTAGTGCAATGTAAAAACTAAAAAATTGAACAGTAAATAAATATAAACGGAGTAAACAGGAAAAAACTGGAACAGTAACAGTTTATATTAACAAACAAAACCAATAAAATAAAATAAAATTAGTACTTGACAAGGCTACTTCAGGAGACATAAAACATGGAGAGTGATACACAAACCATTTAAAAGAAGAAAGAATTGTCAATATAACTACAGAATATATAAGGAGCTTATCCAATATCAGTAAGAGGTACTGCATTTTAAAAAGTAAAAAGTTGAGCAGTATACAAATATAAAAGGAGCAAGCAGGAAAAACATTAACACCATACTCAAAACTGTGCCTATGTAACAGTTTGTATTAAATAAACGAACCATGTATGGTAAAAACAGTACTTCATGAGGCAACTACAAGGGGTATAAAACATGGAAAGTAATAGAAGTACTATTTCAAAGGAAGGCTTAACAATTGTAATTAATTTACTTTCGCCTAGCGGGGAGTCAGCTGCTGCTGCGGCCAGGGTGGCTTTCTCGTTGAGTCAGCTGATACACCGCGGTCTCTGCTTTTGCTGGAAGCTCTGTACCCGTTGCGAGGCTTAAGCGATCCTGGACGGCGCTCCTAAGTGCTTTCTAGATATAAAGCACTCTCCCTCCGCTAAGGCCTTGACGCGATGCTGACAGCTTTCAGAGGAAATTTATCTGTGACGGTTGCCTTCTGTTGGTGATGTCCTGATTCCACTCGTGTGGCGCCGTAGTCTGTCTGCCACAGCGGATATTAGTCAAGTCTTCTTCACTATCATGAAGTAATATCTCATTTCATTGTCTTCTGCACTTGCGATGGGTTTCATTATGTAAATGTTGAGCGTCAGTCAGAAATGTTAATAATACAGTGGTTCGGATCGGAAACGTAATCGCCGTTGGTTAGGTCGGTATTACACTATCAAATTTCTTTGCCTGATATCTTTGTCATATATCTTTGTCAAAGAAATTTGGTGGTGTAATAGGGAACTTTGTCAAATGTCGTCAAATATTTGATCAAATCTATGGCCTCGCTGTAGATTTGATCAAAGAAGTCGCTTGTCTTCTGTTCACTGCAATGTGACATGTTACCACATGGAGCGCTAGCATCGCTGCAGCGTTCTGTCGTCTTTAGAGTTTTTATAAACATGACCGGTAAATACAATTGGTGTGTACCGACAACTACGAAATTAATAGAGTTGTATGAAGCTGATGAGGCGCTTTACAATGTGAGGCACCCTGAATACAAAAATAGATTAAGAAGATTGGAGACCTGACCTGGCCTAACCTAACCTAACCTCTCTCCTGTAGCAAGGAATCGGAGTGTTACAGTTAGCCTGTCTTCTGCAGATATAGCAGTTCTTAAGTGAGTTTTGTGCTTTGTGATATGAGAATACACTTCACTGAGAACATTCAGAAATGTATGCTCATCTATTCTTAAGCAATTGATATACAACTTGACGTCCTCCACTACAAGCTCATGTAACAAATTTTGTTGAATGCTTTTACCGTGTCGTCGTAAAACCCACGACTTCACCCAAGTACGTTTCCTTTTTTTCCCCCTGCTTCTCGCCGGTCGCGGTGGCCGAGCGGTTCTAGGCGCTTCAGTCCGGAACCGCGCAACTGATACGGTCGCAGGTTAGAATCCTGCCTCGGGCATGGATGTGTGTGATGTCCTTAGGTTAGTTAGGTTTAAGTAGTTCTAAGTTCTAGGGGACTGATGACCTTATATGTTAAGTCCCATAGTGCTCAGAACCAGTTGAACCAGTCCCCTGCATCTCTTCCGCATGTGCACACAGTGCAATTGTGGTACATGCAACTGCTGCGGTTAATAACAAGTTGTTGTTGTCAGTCATCTTGAACTTTGACGAAAAATATAATGACAGTGTAATACTCCTTTTTAGCGCCACGTCAAAGATCTTTGTCAAATATATTTGACGAATATTTGATCACATCTTTGATCAAATCTTTGACAAAGAAATTTGATAGTGTAATACCGGCCTTAGTAATAATTTTGAGATGCTAAGCTGTGAACAGGTTCTTTCTAATCCTTAATAAGCCCACTAGAAGCAATTATTATTTGTTGCATGCATGCACAGTCTATAGGAAAATGGAGTGTTTGTTTCCTTTCATCTGCCGTGTGAAAATATTATTATTCATCTGCTCGATATTGGTTCAGCATGATCTGTTAACATTACAGCTATAGCAGTCTATTAAAATAGTGATTATGGTCTGAGGTATTTCGGTTTTACCAAAACATATACGAAGCGAAGTTATGGCTCTTGCCCTTTGAAGCTGGGGTCGTTAGAGACGAATCACAAGCCTGAACTAGATTGGGATGGGGAAAGGAACCGGCTGTGCCCATCATAGGGAACCATCTCAGCATTCGCCACGTGCGATTCTGGAAAACCACAGCTATCCAAAATTCGATAACCCGATAGAGATATGAACCGAACTCCTACCCAGTGTGAAAACGCTATTTTAAGTATCATGCACCTCGCTCTGTGTTCACGCCAACTGAATTTGCTGAACACATTGGGTACTATTGCCACTTACCTCACTTCGCATTATGAGAACTCTAAATAGATATCAGGTAGGGGAAGGGGATGGGAACTCAACATTAAATTCTGGTATCTTTCTGCAAATTGCCTACAATCTAAGGTGTGTATTCGGCACCCTTTACTAGATTTAATCTGCGCGTGGGACTGGGACTCGAACCCGGAGAACCTACGTGGGAGGGTGAAACTCAGTCTGGCAGTGAGACGTGCAGCTGACTAGCTCAGATGGTAGGAACGTTCCTCTAGTTTACAAGACACAGCCCGACACACAATTTAAATTCGACAGGAGGTTTCAACTTTCGATAGAACGCGAAAGGAAATAATGGCACAAAATAACTAATTTATGAGAAGTGAGACGTGCACGGATATCTATTAGATGTCTTACAATATAGCTGTAACAGACCACATCTGCGTCGATGAAGTCAGATCATATAAACGGGATATTAGCAGATGCGCTGGAAATGCCTCTCCGCTTTAGGCAATGGCTTCCCAGAAAATATATTCTGTAAAGGATAGCGTTAACGAGGCACCCAGTCATTAAGAAAAGTGAAATTCTACACACTGTTCCAAAGGTATCATAACATCGAGGAGACTTCCTGTAGGTGAATGGCCTTTCCACCTCTGCCCATGTAACATTCCAGTGTTCTGTTTGGACATCCTTTAAAAATGGAGCCAAGCCATCCATAAGTAAATAAATTCAAGGATAGTGTCAGAAGGCAAAGGTGGATATGCCTTCTCGTGTCTGAAAACGAGTCACTTCGAAAGGATAACGTATCACTATACAGGAAAAACAGCGACATCTATCAGTACTCTTTAACTAAGAACGACGAAGATATTTCAATTATTTCTGTTTCAAAACGCATGCTAAGTGCCACAGAGATGAGAAACTGCTGAAAACACAACGGTAAACTCGCTCACACAAGCGTTTCTGCAACGAAACTGTAGACCAATTGGCCAAGAAGGATGCTATATCGAGAGCTTACCGTGATACCCAGTTACCATTCACTGACTTCTTCGAAGGGGCGATCAGAAAGTATCCGTTCAAAGACAACACTAACCCGTTGCGTACATGTCGGCGCTTATATAACCGCAACGGAGTCACGCTGGGCTGAATATGGTGGAGCGATGCCCTCAAATTCAGGCTTTTAATCACCCATTATGCTCAGGTAGAACATATTTGCTTACATTGGTTTCATAACACGTCAGTACACCACAGAACAATCTCTACAATCACTCGAATGGGATTTAATCACGACAGCTTCCCTGCCCACTTGTGTCGCTTAAAATTCAGACCCTTGTGGTGGTTGCAGTTATCCAGAAACTGCAAATATTTATCATTAACTCTGCGCTTGTTCTAAGTCTCAGAAACGTAGAGAATAATTCCTCTCCGAATTGAGAAAACTTAGGATACCATTCCCTATAAGCATTACAGATCTTCGAATAAAGAATGGTACGGTAAGGCAGTTCTTAGATGTATGATAACATTTATTTTAGTTAGCAGTTTTCAAATCCAATCATAGATACTTACAGAAGGAACAATCATTTTAGTGGTTAGGTACAAAACTGTTTGTATACAAAATTGGTGATTTTACAAACCTACACTCCTGGAAATGGAAAAAAGAACACATTGACACCGGTGTGTCAGACCCACCATACTTGCTCCGGACACTGCGAGAGGGCTGTACAAGCAATGATCACACGCACGGCACAGCGGACACACCAGGAACCGCGGTGTTGGCCGTCGAATGGCGCTAGCTGCGCAGCATTTGTGCACCGCCGCCGTCAGTGTGAGCCAGTTTGCCGTGGCATATGGAGCTCCATCGCAGTCTTTAACACTGGTAGCATGCCGCGACAGCGTGGACGTGAACCGTATGTGCAGTTGACGGACTTTGAGTGAGGGCGTATAGTGGGCATGCGGGAGGCCGGGTGGACGTACCGCCGAATTGCTCAACACGTGGGGCGTGAGGTCTCCACAGTACATCGATGTTGTCGCCAGTGGTCGGCGGAAGGTGCACGTGCCCGTCGACCTGGGACCGGACCGCAGCGACGCACGGATGCACGCCAAGACCGTAGGATCCTACGCAGTGCCGTAGGGGACCGCACCGCCACTTCCCAGCAAATTAGGGACACTGTTGCTCCTGGGGTATCGGCGAGGACCATTCGCAACCGTCTCCATGAAGCTGGGCTACGGTCCCGCACACCGTTAGGCCGTCTTCCGCTCACGCCCCAACATCGTGCAGCCCGCCTCCAGTGGTGTCGCGACAGGCGTGAATGGAGGGACGAATGGAGACGTGTCGTCTTCAGCGATGAGAGTCGCTTCTGCCTTGGTGCCAATGATGGTCGTATGCGTGTTTGGCGCCGTGCAGGTGAGCGCCACAATCAGGACTGCATACGACCGAGGCACACAGGTACAACACCCGGCATCATGGTGTGGGGAGCGACCTCCTACACTGGCCGTACACCACTGGTGATCGTCGAGGGGACACTGAATAGTGCACGGTACATCCAAACCGTCATCGAACCCATCGTTCTACCATTCCTAGACCGGCAAGGGAACTTGCTGTTCCAACAGGACAATGCACGTCCGCATGTATCCCGTGCCACCCAACGTGCTCTAGAAGGTGTAAGTTAACTACCCTGGCCAGCAAGATCTCCGGATCTGTCCCCCATTGAGCATGTTTGGGACTGGATGAAGCGTCGTCTCACGCGGTCTGCACGTCCAGCACGAACGCTGGTCCAACTGAGGCGCCAGGTGGAAATGGCATGGCAAGCCGTTCCACAGGACTACATCCAGCATCTCTACGATCGTCTCCATGGGAGGATAGCAGCCTGCATTGCTGCGAAAGGTGGATATACACTGTACTAGTGCCGACATTGTGCATGCTCTGTTGCCTGTGTCTATGTGCCTGTGGTTCTGTCAGTGTGATCATGTATCTGACCCCAGGAATGTGTCAATAAAGTTTCCCCTTCCTAGGACAATGAATTCACGGTGTTTTTATTTCAATTTCCAGGAGTGTACTTCCCAACATGGTTCAAATGGTTCAAATGGCTCTGAGCACTCTGGGACTTAACTTCTGGGGTCACCAGTCCCCTAGAACTTAGAACTAATTAAACCTAACTAACCTAAGGACATCACACACACCCATGCCCGAGGCAGGATTCGAACCTGCGACTGTAGCGGTCGCGCGGTTCCAGACTGTAGCGCCCTAGAACTGCTCGGCTACTCCAGCCGGCTTCTCAACACGTTTTAGAGAAAATGTAATACTTAATTTTGGGTTCAAAAATAAAGATTTTCTGCTTTTGCTAATGATGGGGCAATGCTATTTTGTTACTTTAATGAAGCAATGAATATGTCCATTTCTACGTTAAAAGTTCTGTTTTGTAAGTACTGATGGCTAAATAGTGTACTAATGTTGAAGACTAGAAAAAGTGAGCGGGCTAGATGAAAAAGTTTGAGATTAGCATGATATCAGGTCCGGCGCCAAAATGTGTTATTGCACTTGTACAAACGGCTCTTCCTTGTACAGATTCGTTATGAAAGCAATTAAAAGTTATAGACCTAAAAGGTTTAATTTAACTACCTTTATCGAGTTCCTTCTGCGTGTGAAAATGTAATTTATCAGCTTTACTTTGAAATTACGTTGTGGAATATTAATCGAAACAGCTTGGCTCAGATGGCGCCGTGCGACGTATTGTAAATACTGCTTTAATTTTTTTATGTAAAGTGTGATTTAAACGAAAATCAAAAGCTACGAGTGTCATTTTCTTTCACATTCTCATTGAAACTAGGAGACTATGCAGCTTACTTTACCGCATATTACCCTAAAATTAGATATATTCCATATTCCAGTTTCCGTCTAGATCGTACCTTTCACTTATGTAGTTCTAATTACATTGGATGTTTCAGCCATTATCAGCTATTAACTTAAAGTATATAATCTCAAATGGTTAGTGATACAAACAAGTGACAGCTTGCCGAAACATGTACTTTAGTTGGAATTTAATAAATTAACAGTGCCTTCTAGACAGAAAAGTGCATAATTAATACGAGGCTGGCTCTGAGCACTATGGGACTTAACATCTACGGTCATCAGTCCCCTAGAACTTAAAACTACTTAAACCTAACTAACCTAAGGACAGCACACAACACCCAGCCATCACGAGGCAGAGAAAATCCCTGACCTCGTAATTAATACGAGTATGATCATCGCAAACTCATCTTTGAAATGATCGTAATGGGAAAATCTGAGAAACTCCAACTCCATAAGATGTCTACCGACAGTCATTCTTCTCGGGCACCATACGGCAAAGATGGTCGACTCGTCTGTACTGTCGTTGAATGTTTCTTCCCTCCCAGAAAATTCTCCACAGTCATGAAATGATGCTACGGGTGGTACTCACGTACTGCCATTATTAAGATGACTGATGTCACAATCTGACCACGAGTCACATAATCTTTTTTTCTGTGTATAATGCGGCTCTTTTACGACTTGATTACAATGTGCTGATCGAGAATTGAATATTGTGTGTCAATTGCACGCAAGCCGCAATCACGAATTGTAAAAACAAAACAATAGTGTTTTCAGTAGCTCCGACTCAAGGCGACAACAATACTCCATACAGAGCACACCACGCCGCGCAGGGTAACGCAGGCTCACGTGCGCTCGTAAACTTGACTGCATCCGAGAAGCACCTGCTGCTTCCGCCCACCCTTACCGTTAGACTTAATCACCGCTACGTGGGCGAAGACAGCATGAGGTGCTATTATGGGAACACTTAGTTCCTCCATTTCCCGGTTCTGAATCAAATTTATTATACCTAATGACCACTTGCCCACAATACTGATTACTTCCATTTTTGAGCTCGACGGTATGAGTATGGAAAAGGAGAATTTCTGAAACGTTCAACAATGAGAAGTAACAAAAAGCAAGAAACCTAAGAGACAAACTAGATGCATGCCTAAAATAAAAGTTTGCTGTGTAACGAGTTTTCAAGTCTGTCCGGTGTCTTCCTGAAAAGAACTTGATTCGACGGCAATTGCTCCTCAATTTACTTTACTGTACGTGTGACAAGAGCCTAATCGACCATACGCATGCTCTACCTGCCTCTTCGATTTATTCGCGTCAAGGGCATTGATTGGCCACTCTGAGTTTATACTCATCCTAGCTGGTCATCTCAGATGTCGTGTCCGCATCTCGTGGTCGTGCGGTAGCGTTCTCGCTTCCCACGTCCGGGTTCCCGGGTTCGATTCCCGGCGGGGTCAGAGATTTTCTCTGCCTCGTGATGGCTGGGTGTTGTGTGCTGTCCTTAGGTTAGTTAGGTTTAAGTAGTTCTAAGTTCTAGGGGACTTATGACCACAGCAGTTGGGTCCCATAGTGCTCAGAGCCATTTGAACCATTCAGATGTCGTCTCGCCAGCCAGTTCTGAGTCTTCCTCTTTCTCTCATTCCAACTGTTACCCCAGATAATGCAATTTCATGTAGTATATTCTCCGACATTTTTGCCACTTGACCTGTCCAGCTCAATTTTCTCTTCTTTAGCACTTCGATGAAGTTCCAGTGTTTGTACAACTCCAGTAGTTCTCCATTCTTTCCATTCCATGTTTTTTCATTAATTACATGTCAAAAATATATCTTCATCTTTTTCTGAATATGAAGTATTTATTTATCTTCCTTTCTATACAGGGTGTTACAAAAAGGTACGGCCAAACTTTCAGGAAACATTCCTCAGACACAAATAAAGAAAAGATGTTATGTGGACATTGTAGTGGACTGACAAGGCAGCCAGTCCACAGTGAAGTAGCCGAAAGGGCACGCGTCAACTCACGCCGTCTGGCGTGAAGTCTGGAACAGGATAAGTTATGAATGTGATAAAGAAAAGAACGTAGCTACTAGAACACTTAACTTGTATGTTGTCCTTTGGTATACAGCATTCTTGATGATACAAGTGACTATCTTGAGATACATGCAATGGTACAAATGGCGCCTTGCTAGGTTAGCCATTAACTTAGCTGAAGGCTATTCTAACTGTCTCTCGGCAATTGAGAGAAAAGGCTTCGTCAGTGTAGTCGCTAGCAACGTCGTCGTACAACTGGGGCGCGTGCTAGTACGTCTCCCGAGACCTGCCGTGTGGTGGCGCTCGGTCTACGATCACACAGTGGCGACACGCGGGTCCGACATGTACTAATGGACCGCGGCCGATTTAAAGCTACCACCTAGCAAGTGTGGTGTCTAGCGGTGACACCACAGACATGTGTCCGGAAACGCTTAATTTCCATGTTAGAGCTCATTTTAGTTTCGTCAGTATGTACTGTACTCGCGACTGGGGAAGACCTAGAACGACGAGGACACCTGCAATGGACGAGGCAATTCTTCGTGCAGTTGACGATAACCCTAATGTCAGTGTCAGAGAAGTTGCTGCTGTACAAGGTAACGGTGACCACGTCACTGTATGGAGAGTGCTACGGGAGAACCAGTTGTTTCCGTACCATGTACAGCGTGTGCAGGAACTATCAGCAGCTGATTGGCCTCCGCGGGTACACTTCTGCGAATGGTTCATCCAACAATGTGTCAATCCTCATTTCAGTGCAAATGTTCTCTTTACGGATGAGGCTTCATTCCAACGTGGTCAAATTGTAAATTTTCACAATCAACATGTGTGGTCTGACGAGAATCAGCACGCAAGTGTGCAATCACGTCATCAACACAGATTTTCTGTGAACGTTTGGGTAGGCATTGTTGGTGATGTCTTGATTGGGCCCCATGTTCTTCCACCTACGCTCAATAGAGCACGTTATCATGATTTCATACGGGATACTCTACCTGTGCTGCTAGAACATGTGCCTTTACACGTACGACACAACATGTGGTTCATGCACGATGGAGCTCCTGCACATTTCAGTCGAAGTGTTCGTACGCTTCTCAACAACAGATTCGGTGACCGATGGATTGGTAGAGGCGGACCAATTCCATGGCCTCCACGCTCTCCTGACCTCAACACTCTTGACTTTCATTTATGGGGACATTTGAAAGCTCTTGTCTACGCAACCCCGGTACCAAATGTAAAGACTCTTCGTGCTCATATTGTGGACGGCTGTGATACAATACGCCATTCTCCAGGGCTACATCAGCGCATCAGGGATTCCATGCGACGGAGGGTGGATGCATGTATCCTCGCTAACGGAGGACATTTTGAACATTTCCTGTAACAAAGTGTTTGAAGTCACGCTGGTACGTTCTGTTGCTGTGTGTTTCCATTCCATGATTAATGTGATTTGAAGACAAGTAATAAAATGAGCTCTAACATGGAAAGTAAGCGTTTCCGGACACATGTCCACGTAACATCTTTTCTTTCTTTGTGTGTGAGGAATGTTTCCTGAAAGTTTAGCCGTACCTTTTTGTATCACCCTGTATATGTAAGTTGCACATCCATGTAATGTTAGTGGTAAGATAGTTGACTCATAACGGCGAAGTTCGAAGTTAGTGAAAACGGTCTTTCCCTTAAAATATTGATGAAACTGGAAACTGTTCTGCCAGTTGGTGCTAGGTGGGCACCTATTTACATATCCGTTCTGCTGTCTTTACCAAAAGCTCCCTGTGCACTTGAAGCGGTGAATCTATAAGCAGTCAAAGGTGCATCAGTTCGAACTTCCTTACTCATGGACCGAGCGAGGTGGCGCAGTGGACTCGCATTCGGGAGGACGACGGTGCAATCCCGCGTCCGGCCATCCTGATTTAGGTTTTCCGTGATTTCCCTAAATCGCTCCAGGCAAATGCCGTGATGGTTCCTTTCAAAGGGCACGGCCGACGTCCTTCCCCGTCCTTCCCTAATCCGATGAGACCGATGACCTCGCTGTCTGGTCTCCTTCCCCAAACAGCCAACCAACCTTACTCATGACCAGATATTCTGTGTTCTCTTAATTCACCCGCAGTCCTGTGTTCTTAGCCGCTTTTTAATACTTTTGCATCACTCTGATTAATTCTGTTTTCGAGCTACTTATTAATGTTACACCATTCCCATAGGCAAGTCTAGTAATGTTCACATACTGCAGCTGGATCCCTCCTGAGTTTTAATAACTTCTGTCGATATTCTTTGACAAAATCGCGTTCCCTTTTCTTACTCTAACGCTCATCAAAATTTTATATTTCCCTATTGATATCTTTCTACTCCATTAAACTACGTCTATAAAACTTTTGAATAAAACGTTCTCGGTTTTCAAGCCGCATCAATGCGAATAAAATGCTCGAGCTTTCGATGACCATCTCCGCCATCGTAGTCAGGAGTTCACTGAGTGCCGGGGCTGCTATGGTTTCTCGCTTTTATAGGCATGATGACATCATCAGCAGCCAATCAGATCGATCCAATGTGGCGCGTGCGCGTAAGTCGACCCGGGCAGCTAGCGGAGCTATTGCCCGTGGCAGCACCGGTGACGTCAGCTGGCGCCAGGGGCAGGCGCCATGTTTGAAACTGCCGCACCCTCGTCGCACATCTGCCTTTGCTTTCTTTCGATGTCCAACGCCTGCCCCCATGCCCTGCTGAGTGTGTACCCCTGGTCTCTGTTGAAGTTGTTATTGTTTAAATGAATCTCAGTTGCTTCCTTTATAACGGAGTCCCAATATGTAGATGCATGAGCCAACACTTTTGTATTTTCGAACTGTATGTTTTGTCCGTATTCTAGGCAGTGCTCCACTATGGCCGACTTGTCAAGCTCCCTTTGTTTCATATTGCCTCTTCAATATTTTAGACTTGTATGTTTGAATATTCTACTGGAATCAAACTAAAAAACTCTGAAAAATACTGATAGAATATTTCAGAATGTCATAATCCATTTTTGCCTCAGAGAATTCTTAAGCGCTAGGAGATGTACTGTAGAACTAGCCAAATATGAGAAATGTATCAACGGTGCCTATAGTTAATATCTCCTTGTTCACAACAAGTCACAAACGAACTGTACCCATTTACACAGAAAGAAAAATAACATGATGCGACTGGTTTTACTGCGATATTACCGGTTAGGATACCAATCGTTTCGAGGTCGGTACGCCGCGTAGTACAACTGGTGTGTATTACAAATAATTTTTGGTGGCGTTTTACGTGATTTCGTGAAACAGTTGTAGCCATATGTGCAACGAATACCGCCACTACATCTTACTGCTTATCCATTCAGCTCACACTGCATGCTTTTCCGTTGCTGTCAGTTCCCGTGTATGTAATTCGCTGGAGCGCACACACTAGCATTTCGCTTTCTCTCCCTGCTTGGATACATCACCTTTTCAGGCTTCTCTCCTAGCTTAATGAATGTTTATGTACACAGAGGTGCTCTTTTCCTGACTACCACTGGAGAAAGTGCCCGATGAACATACAGCAGCCGTCCGATTATCAGGTAGTGGATTATTCGGTATGCAGATTATCGATCATGGTTCGGCGATTTAAAAAAATAAATAAATAAAAAACCGTGCTTGACATATTGTTACAACTGGAAAGAATATTTTCGTTTGGAATATACTACTCGTATATGTATATGACTTTCCAGAAAATAATAATCGTAGTTCGGGAGAAACTGAATGAAAAACAGAAAAGGAAAAAAACTGGGCGATTATTTCACGAAAGTGAACTGAAAGGAAGTGATGAGAAGTACAGTATTGTTGTGTAGAATAACAATTTAATCTCTTTATTGTGAAAATAATATTAGACACCTGTGTTTGGTAATGTTCATTTATTACGACCGATTTCGAAGTTCCGATGGCATTATCATCAGGCCTATATTGTGACAAGTTGCTACACATCCACGAAGTATGTAGCGGGATAAAGATGGAACGCTATGACGTAGAGCTTCATCTTAACTGACAATAATAAACAAAATACCAAGACGAACACTGATTTTCCTGGATAGTAATATAAATGTATATATGTGCATCTTCTACTAACTTTAACCGAAATCGAAGTATTACTAGGCCTAGTTTATACTAGTGTCCATGATAATCAGTGTTTGACTTGATATGTTGGATGTTAGTTCCAGTTAACGTTGAAGCTATATATGGTAATGTTCCATGACTACGTAGATGTATACTTTGCGGGTACAAAGCATGTGTGTGACGATGAAGCCCTCCATTGACCTCTCGCTGGACACCTCTAAAGTCGCAATTGGCGTTGGTTTGGTGTCATTGGAATGCACACTACAGGGCGTCTAGCTCGGAGCAGTTCTTGAAGTAACTGATTTGTAACAGTTCGTTACGTCATTGTGGTGGCAACTGCTGCTCCAACTGTTGCTGCAGATGCAGTATGATGCGCCAGGGCCGTACGTCGGAGACGATGGTCTTCCTTCTCATTAGTGCCACGTGGCCGTCCGGGCCCGGTTTTCTTGCGATCGTACATTCCCGTGACCACAGCTGCCTGTAATCAAGTACAGAGGCTACATTTCGACCAAGTCTTTCTGCAGTATCGCAAAAGGGACATCCAGCTTCCCGTAGCTCTATTTCACGACCCCGTTGAAACTCATTGGGGTATTGATAATAGAGTCTTTGTCGCCTTAAAGACATTCTTGACCAACATCAAGTCACCACGTGCGATCTCGAAGGTAACTAACGCTCACTGCCATTTAGCGGGTATTTAAAGTAAACATCATTTGCGTCATAATAGTGGCGCTATTAGCACCACTCTTATGCGACTGGCGTGAAATTTATACAGACATCATCTTACAGATGCAGGAACACGCCCACCAACTTCCCTTTACATCACACACAACTCCTTCTTACAAGGGAACCTCCCCATCGCACCCCCCTCAAAGTTAGTTATAAGTTGACACAGTGGATAGGCCTTGAAAAACTGAACACAGATCAATCGAGAAAACAGGAAGAAGTTGTGTGGAACTGAAAAAAATAAGCAAAATATACAAACTGAGTAGTCCATGCGCAAGATAGGCAACATCAAGGAGGGTGTGATCACAGGAGCACCGTTGTCCCGTGGTTAGCGTGAGCAGCTGCAAAACGAGAGGTCCTTGGTTCAAGTTCTCCCTCGCGTGAGAAGTTTATTTTTTTTATTTTCAGACAATTATTATCTGTCCGTTTACTTTCTTTATTTTCGCGGACTATATTTGCTGGATTCATATTGCCCACGGAATACATCTCACGTATTTAATGCACTCTCGCCCAAAGTAGCGAACAGTCAACTGCCAGCCAGGCAGCCTCGTTAGCAGGAATACTCTCTCTTCCGTGCGCTGTAGTCGACTGACATCGTGTGTTTCGATGTTTATTTAGGTGTAGCGTCCCCATACTACGCCGCAGTTACCTCGCATCGGACGGTCGGACGGACAGATAATAATTGTCTGAAAGTAAAAATTAAAATTTTCACTCAAGAAAAGAGTTGAACCAAGGACTTCTCGTTCCGCAGCTACTCACGCTAACCACGGGACCACGGCGCTCCTACGCTCATCGTGTCCTTGATGGTGCCTATTTTGCGCATGGACTACTCAGTTTGTATATTTTGCTTATTTTTTTCATAGTTCCACACAACTTCTTCCTGTTTTCTCGATTGATCTGTGTTCAGTTTTTCAAGGCCCATCCACTGTGCCAACTTATAACTAAATCTGAGGGGGGTGCGATGGGGAGGTTCCCTTATTAGTGACGCGGATGTTTCAAATTCTTTGCTAACAAACATCTTGGGGTGATAGATCACGCCGTGGGTAACAAATTTTGTTTGAGACAAAATGTTGACTGGCACTTCGTTATTGGTTATGCCCCTGAAAATTGGAAGGGTTTAGCCATTCTGCTGAGTGCGTATGCAATGTGTGTTGTCTATAATCCCATCATCTCCTCTGCGAGAAAAGGTTTGGGTTGAGTAAAATTATAAAGTTCCTTTTTCGCTTCTAAAATATCTTTTTCGGCTTTGAGAGACTCATTTTTATGGTTCTCTTGTTGAAAATCACTCTATCCGTGCAGAGGTAAGTGGTACGCAACACAGCTGGTAAGTAGACATTGCTAGTACGAAGAAATCTCGTCGTCTCAGGGCCGGCGAATACTAAAAGACACCTTGTGTCGCCGGCAAGCGTAAGTGAATATATTTTTTTCTCCAACAAAAGTTCCACATGATATGACCCATTACCTCTAGAAGCTTGTCGCAAAGACTTTGAAACACCCTATATATAAACTGATGTGCCCATCTCTACATGTGTCTGACGCGTTATTTCGTAAATAAGTTGACAGCTTGTAGAGTACAAAGCGTAAGTGATGCAGACAAGTTTAAAAAGTGTTTAGGTTTATCAGTGATCTTGGTTACCCATGCAGTCTCGCCCCGCATTAACCAGGATAAATGGGGACCTGCTGGGTTCTAGTTGAAGAAATTTCAGGACATTGCTGGATTTTCTCTCCTTCCACTGATAACTCGTGGCCAGCGGTCTCCCGACTGACATAGCGCTTTCATTCAGAGACGACGGAATTACGCGTCCTTCGCAAAACTTACACCTACGCGGGACGTACACTAATGGCGCACATTTTAACACCTCTGGCGTATAATACTAACATATTGCCAAGCTGTCCCCGTTCGTATAGAAGCATGACGCGAACATATTTGTCGAAACGACAATCCCTGATACACTTGGATAACTGTTACGCAGTTCTCCAGTGAAATATGGGTGGAGGAATCCAAAAACATCGGAATGCATTACTGATTTCAAATCGACATTCAAGTTCTCGGGGGAAAATTCAGGGCAAATTGGCGATCACCGTATTAGACTAATACACGTAGATACGCAACATAAGATGTTTGCGTGATAAAAAATTCATCTGATGTCGCCAAGAAGGTAACATTCAAAATAAAACTGTTCATCACCTTCAAAGTAATCTATATTTTTCTCGCTTGTTTATGAAGTTACTGGAAATAATCGCCAAAGGCCTTTTTTTTGTCTCTATCAAATCAGCTATGTCACGTCTTCGAACGTCCGTCGAAATGTGATGCTAATGCTTGTGGACCGTAACCTGAAGGATTTAATTCATTCCATCATACCGATGTTTGCTGTGTGAACAATTATTAAGACGAGTATGAGGAATTTATCACCATTTTCAAGTGCATGTGACATCATAACCAATATTAATCTCAGCTGTTACGCTACTTCTTTAATGACACACTGATTCATTTTAGTTATTTACGTTTTATTTGTGAATCATAACATAAAAATGTTCGAAGTAATGAGATCTCTGGCATCAGCAACCGATTAGAAACCGCGGACTTTGATACACTGAGCAAAGCATGTTGTCAGCGTCAGAATATTAGATTGGTACACAAATTCGTAGAGTTTTTGTTTTGCATATTGGTATTGCAGTTATCTTTATTTATCGATTGTCATTTTCCGTTTATAGTTCACTATTGCTTTTTGAATTTTCAAATTGTCATTTTTTCATTTGGAAATAATGAGTGGAGCTCTGGACGCTAAAAAATGGAGTGCTAAATGGAGAAATCGGAACATTTCCGACACATTCTTCTGTTTCAGTTTAGTAGAGGGTTTTAGCACCGGAGGCAGCCAGAAACATTTGCACCATTCGCGGCGATAATGCTGCTGGACAGTCCAAGGCAAGAAAATGGTTTTCTCGTTCGGTGGAGGATCTTTATGACACTAGTGACTCCCCACGCTCAGCAAGACCTTCGGGGTTTGATGAAACGCATTAATCCACAATGATCCAAATTAGCGTTCTCAAGAAATGGAAAATGTCATGAACTGTGATCATTCCGGCATCGTGCAGTATTTGCACGCTGCGGAGAAGGTTCAAAAATCGGGTGTGTGGGTACCGCATGCTCTACGCCAAAATAAAAAAATCTGCATGTGGCCATATTTGTATGTCTGCTTGCTCCTCATCAATTGGTTCGTGAACAACAACGACCATTCCTATCCCGTATCGTTGCCGTTGAGAAGAAATGCTGTCTTTATGATAATACAGGGTGATTCAAAAAGAATACCACAACTTTAGGAATTTAAAACTCTGCAACGACAAAAGGCAGAGCTAAGCACTATCTGTCGGCGAATTAAGGGAGCTATAAAGTTTCATTTAGTTGTACATTTGTTCGCTTGAGGCGCTGTTGACTAGGCGTCAGCGTCAGTTGATGCTAAGATGGCGACCGCTCAACAGAAAGCTTTTTGTGTTATTGAGTACGGCAGAAGTGAATCGAAGACAGTTGTTCAGCGTGCATTTCGAACGAAGTATGGTGTTGAACCTCCTGATAGGTGGTGTATTAAACGTTGGTATAAACCTGAACGTCAACTACCAGAGGCGATGGATCGGCCGCCAGGCAGCCCGTGACAGAGCACTTCATCACTGGCCTCCAAGAAGCCCTGGTCTTACCCCCTGCGATTTTTTCTTATGGGGGTATGTTAAGGATATGGTGTTTCGGCCACCTCTCCCAGCCACCATTGATGATTTGAAACGAGAAATAACAGCAGCTATCCAAACTGTTACGCCTGATATGCTACAGAGAGTGTGGAACGAGTTGGAGTATCGGGTTGATATTGCTCGAGTGTCTGGAGGGGGCCATATTGAACATCTCTGAACTTGTTTTTGAGTGAAAAAAAAACCTTTTTAAATACTCTTTGTAATGATGTATAACAGAAGGTTATATTATGTTTCTTTCATTAAATACACATTTTTAAAGTTGTGGTATTCTTTTTGAATCGCCCTGTATAAGGGAAAGAAAGGGATTTTTGATCCCAAACAAAGCAGTAACTCCCCACAAAAGAAAGTTCTGCACCTGTGGAACAGCGACTGTGTACTGTACTACGAATTTCTTCACTGAGATGTAACCATCACTGCTGACGTTTATTGCCAACAACTGAGGCGTCTTGCAGACGCAGTCCAAGAACGACAGCCAGAAAAACTGCATGAAGTGTTGCTACGCGACGATAACGCCTGCCCGCATTCTGCTAGACTGACAAGAAACGCTGTACAGGAGCTGGGTTGGGAAGTCATTCGGCAGCCACGTTTTTCACCTGATCTTTCGCTGTCATTTTCTCACCTTTCCTCTCTCTATCAAAAATGGTTCAAATGGCTCTACGCACTATGGGACTTAACATCTGAGGTCATCAGTGCCTTAGAACTACTTAAACCTAACTAACCTAAGGAGATCACACACATCCATGCCCGATGCAGGATTCGAATCTGCGACCGTAGGAGTTGCGCGGTTCCGGACTGAAGCGTCTAGAACCGCTCGGCCACCTCGCTCTCTATCGAACAACTTTCAAGAAACTTGCTTTCCCAATGAAAATGCACTCCGAACATGTTCTTCGCCTCAAAACCAAGTGATTTCTACAGTCACGGAATCGAAAAGTTCCACGGCGTTGCAAGACTGTTATAAATAATGAAAGAAAATATATTATTGACGACTTAAGGGTATCTGTTGTGTTTGTTGTAGTGGACTGTTAAGGCAGCCAGTCCACAGTGAAGTAGCCGAAAGGGCACGCGTCAACTCACGCCGATTGGCGCGAAGTCTCGAACAGGATACGTGATGAATGTGATAAAGAAAAGAACGTAGCTACTAGAACACTTAACTTTTATATCGTCCTTTGGTATACAGCATTCTTGATGATACAAGTGAGACTATCTTGAGGTACATGCAACGTTACAAATAGTTAATGGCGCCTTGCTAGGTCGTAGCCATTAACTTAGCTGAAGGCTATTCTAACTGTCTCTCGGCAAATGAGAGAAAGGCTTCGTCAGTGTAGTCGCTAGCAACGTCGTCGTACAACTGGGACGAGTGCTCGTACGTCTCTCGAGACCTGCCGTGTGGTGGCGCTCGGTCTACGATCACACAGTGGCGACACGCGGGTCCGACATGTACTAACGGACCGCGGCCGATTTAAGCTACCACCTAGCAAGTGTGGTGTCTAGCGGTGACACCACACTTGTTAAACTTACGGAAAACAGTACGAATTTATGCGCCAACCCAGTAATATCTCACAAAGCTTTTACTCCACTGTACTCTGTGCATTAAGCGGTAGCAGCGGGTGGGGGGATTGATAACCGGTGCGCGCACAATTTTAAAAGCTGTACGTTGAGATGGTCATAACAGCGTACTGTCAGAATTAAGACCCAGCGTGCACTGCTGGGGCTGTTACCTTCCAAATGCGATTTTTTCCCTTAAAATAAGAAGTTGAGTTGGTGATGTTTCCTTCGTAAGCGTAGTCAGTCGCCTTTCCTCTGATGTTTCACCAGATATTTACAATTTCATTTTTTTCAGTGCGTTGGTTGAGTCCTCTCAAACTAGTACTGTACACCATATGTTTCCTGTGGCGCCAGTGTTAACGGAAATCGTCGATCCCTCTCCCTTTAGCTGCAAAATGTTTCGTTAAATTGGAATTTTTTGTTCCAATTAGATAGTCAAATTCCAGACTTGGTCTACTGCCGTATTCGTTTAAGCTACACGTTTTAACAGGCACTGCGAAACGAAGTATAAACAGCACTCCGACGCTGCAGCTGGGCGGCAGTGGACAGACAGGAAAGCACTCGAGGCGGGCGAATTTGGCAAGTATGGCGTGGCGGACAAATATTTACCCGCACAAGTGCTGGAGGACACTGGAGCCGGCTGCGGACAGCTTAGTTTTCGTCCCGCCGCACCGCTCTGTAAAATACAACAGTACACACCTCCACAGGCGTCGCACTTTAAACGATTCAAAAACGCACCGAAAGCTTTCACTGCAGGACGAGATCAGTCGGCATCTCCTTTGTGAGTGGGTATTAAACCAATGTTTTTGTAAAGCGATTTTGTTCCCGGAGGAGTCGACATTTTGCAACACAGGAGTGTTAAATCGTGCTGCCGAGAGCTACTGGGCGTCCGTGGAACTTCGCTGCCGTGCCTGACTGAGGAAGTCACTCAACACTGATGGACCGTCAGTTTCTGGAGCGGAAAAATGGGACAGCGTGGTGTCAGTACCCTGTTTTTTGAAAACAGACTCAAAGGGAGAACTTACATCATTTTTGCGGGACAAAACTTTCATTCTGCTGTGGACTGTGCCCTGTTTTGAAACATCCTGTCAGATTAAACCTATGTGCCGGGCCGGGAATCGAATCCAGAACCTTGCCTTTCACAACTTTGCTCTTACCAAATGCTTTTTATATTTTTAGACGCAACCCTTATCTTTTTACTTTGGGTCTCCCTTCTTCCCCTCTTGTAGCCCATCCTGTCTCTCTAAAAATGCCTTCTACGATTAGCTTTTCACGCTGTAGTCTTCAACTTTTTTTCCCTGGTTGCCTCTCTTCTTTTTCTTTTTGGGGTTCTGTACTTGAATGAGTAAAAACGGAACCCTTACAGGATCACTTCGTTGTCTGTCTGACCATCCACTTGTTAAGACCCCTTTTTCTCAAGAACAGTTAGAGGTACCAAGCTGAAATACTAAGATCTACGGTTCCTTGGCGGTGTGAAACGTTTAAGCGTGTAAATGACTGCTGTTGAAAGGTATTGGCCTGTATATTGATACTAGCAAACTTACTCATCATAATCTATAGGGTGCTTTTCACTAACCAAGAATCATGAAATTTGACAATAAGCAAGGTTTCACTGTGGAAGTAAGGAAAAAATCCGAAAATTATTTATAATTATATGGCATAATATTTTTCATTTGTTGTCCGTCTGTTTGTCTGTCAAGACCCTTTTTTCTCAGGAACAGGTAGTGGTCAAGCTGAAATTTATATCAGCTGCTGGGATCTACGGTTCCTTGTAAATGATTTAAGAAAAAAATGTTCAAATGTGTGTGAAATCTTATGGGACTTAACTGCTAAGGTCATCAGTCCCTAATTTTACACACTACTTAACCTAAATTATCCTAAGGACAAACACACACACCCATGCCCGAGGGAGGACTCGAACCTCCGCCGGGACCAGCCGCACAGTCCATGAGTGCAGCAGCGCCGTCGACCTCTCGCCTAATCCCGCGCGGCTAAAATGATTTAAGCTTCCAAGCGAATGTAGCAAAAGATATGGCCACGTACACTACATATTGTGATACTCGCAAACTCACTCAACAAAACTTATAGATGAACTATCTGTACACATGTCGGACCTGGTAGTCTACCCGTAAAACGAGTGCCTGGAAATCGGGAGATCGCGGTCAGACATCGGAGTTTTCAGTCTTCGTTTTGACCTACGCTTCACCTCTCAACGACGTGAGGAATCGCCAAAAGCGCCACGTGGCTCGGGTTGCAAGTTAAATGTAGACCCCATTTCCCCGGTGGAATAACTGCTGTAGGTTAGGGACAAGCAAGTCTCCGAAATGCTTGCAGTAAAAGCAACAGGCCATTTACCCACAAGAAATTATTAGTATTATCATTTGTATACTTAAATTTATACAGAACCCTCAGAGGTCGAATCCTTCTCTCACTTATCCGGTTTTTTAATCTCATTTCTAGAAATTCAATTTCTTCATATGTGAAACGCGAAAAAGAAGAAATGTGTCCTTTCTACGATATTATTGTATTCGTTCTGATCTAGTAAAGACCATTAGCACCCGAAGAGCCTCGTCGGTTCCCGTTCAATTCCATCTTCCATTCCTCTTCAGGGCAGATTAAGAGAGATGATTTAAAACTTTTGAAACAGATCAAGGTGTTTTCTGCCGGACTGTTGCCACATGATCCAATATTGCTGTTGCAGATAAGCCTGGTAGTCCAATATGTCCGAGTGGTTGCGACTATTGAGTAGTGAGTGAACGTATACGACCCGTGTTCGATTCTTGGAATCATGTGCCAGGTGGACTAGAAAATGACATTGTAGTCTATGGCCGTAGGGCTCGTTTTAGTAATTAAACCCAATTTCTTCCTTGTCCTTGACCAACTTGCATTTTGCTCACAAGAAATGAATCCTCGTGCAAGGATATCCAGTAACTGACATTTTCTGCACAGTGGGTCTTAAATTAGATAGATGATGCGTAACTTCTCTCTAGTTGCAGCCTTCCCATAAATTACTTCCAACCAAGTGTATTTGACTTTTGGCGGAAGGTTCAAAATGGTTCAAAAATGGCTCTGAGCACTATGGGACTCAACTGCTGAGGTCATTAGTCCCCTAGAACTTAGAACTAGTTAAACCTAACTAACCTAAGGACATCACAAACATCCATGCCCGAGGCAGGATTCGAACCTGCGTCCGTAGCGGTCTTGCGGTTCCAGACTGCAGCGCCTTTAACCGCACGGCCACTTCGGCCGGCAATTCAAAATGGTTCAAATGGCTCTAAGCACTATGGGACTTAACATCTGACGTCATCAGTCCCCTACACTTAGAACTACTTAAACCTAACTAACCTAAGCACATCACACACATCCATGCCCGAGGCAGGATTCGAACGTGCGACCGTAGCAGCAGCGCGGTTCCGGACTGAAGCGTCTAGAAACGCTCGGCCACAGCTTCCGGCTTTTGGCGGAAGGAATTTTAGACTAACATTCCATCAAACCCTGCTCAATGTGTGTGTGAATAACTCCTCTAAAGTGGGGGAACAGGTGAGTGGTGAAATGCTTGTTGGTGTAAAAACCCTGTGGAACGGTGGAGGGGATGTCTAGTATGTTCTCTTATTAGTATAAATGAGACTAACGGAAAATTTGCAAATAGTCTGGTCTAAAGAATAGGCAGCCTTTTAAACGACACATAAAAGACTTTATACAGTTAATATTTACACATTTTATTTTTTTATTAACTACATTTTTATATATTTGTTATTACTGGGCAAAACTAACAGATCGCACATGTTAGAAAAACCAACGAAACAATACAAACGAACTGATATATTCGACAATTTTGACGTCTCTGAGAATAAATATGTCGCTGATATTCAAAAGCACGATTAGCCTAATTTATACTAATATGAGAAAATGTTAGAAGCCGTATTAAATAAACTGAACATCTGTAAAAACTTCTGTGGAAGCTTAAATGTATAATATAAGTACGTACCAAACAAGCTAACAAAAATACAAAAATTATAAACATATTTCACCTCTCATAACATATAGCCTATAGCATGTATTATATATTATTTTTATGTATCTTCTATGGGGACGCTGCTGATGAACGTCGAACCTCTGCTTGATACCGGTTCGCTAAATTAAAATATAAAAACAAGCAGTCCTGTCTTTATATACAAATAAAAATGTCGTTTATCAACAATATGAAGTCTGCAAGTCACGTGGGATGGGAAGTGGAGGACACAGTACTGGCAGAAGTAAAACTATGTGACTGGGTCTTGGGCTATGCCTGGATAGCTCAGTCGGTAAGAGAATACCCCGTGAAAGATATTTTTGTGGATGTGAGTGACATTCTGGTGCACAACTTTAATTTATCAGCAAGAGTACCGAGTTTCTTCTGGACGAAATGCACGGTCTTCTCGAAGAAGCCGATTTCGAAACTAGGAGTCGTGAATGTTGGTCTTTTACTGTTGACATCATGTCTCAGTAACAATAAGAACTCAAAATGCAGCCCCTAGCACTACGATCTGTATTTCTTGTATCATTAAGTCCATAGAGAACAACCTAACAAAATCCGATCCATACTTTCTTATCGCAAGTGGTACCGGGTGCGCATAACGTCTCTCGCCTGTTACAAAAATGTATTTCTCAGGTACAGCTATGCCGTTTGTTGTAAATGGTAGCATAACGCAAACCTTTTTGTGGATAGATTTCCACACGTGCTCCGTTTTTGCCCCTATAACGTCTGCTCCCTCTCCTCCTCTCATCTCGTAATTGTGTCGTAAGAGTCTGTGCACCATCAGTTCGTGAACACTTTATTCTAACCGTAACCCTACAAACAAAGACAAGAGGGGTCATGACTGATGAACATGGCTTTGATGGTGGACGTCTCTACCGATCCATCTGTCCTGAAAGGCTGCATCCAAGACCTGGACAACAAACACCGTCCCCCCCCCCTCCCCCCGCCCCCCCCCCCCCTCCTACTGCGACAATGCACCATCTTGCGGAAACACTACCCGTGGTTGAAATTCCTGTAACTGAGCTGTCAAGATCAGATGTAGAAATGTATCCATAAAAACTTCATGAGTTAAGCTACCATTTGCAAAAAACCATAGAGGTGTAGACATGTTTCCGTAAAGAAATTCGTCATTTCGGTTACCGTTTGCAGCAAAACGGCATAACTATATAGAAATAAATTTTTGTAATCAGGGGATGACTTTATGCTCGCCTTGTATAAGGCCTTTAGTCATTCTACCATCACTCGGTGCACGTAAAAGTTTTTTTTTTTCGCAGCCATTGTATACGAATGCTATAGTGACTTAGGTAGGCTCTTGAACAACATTCCTGGCGTGCGACGTCACAGTGGCGGTTTAGGAGGTCCGGAATGTGAAGGCCGATTCTGGAGCCATAGCGGTGACTCTCGCGGGAAAGAGGACTATTCAGACGCGGGCACATGAAACACATAAAGATTTCGCATCATTATACCTCCATAATTAACTTTCCCAGGCACGCAGAAGAAAACAAATAACACGCAGTAATCTGCAGATTTCGGAGTTCTTAATTTTATTTAGTACCCAAGCAAGGCGAGTTTTCGTCTGAACATATTGTACGTCACACGTCACAAGATTCTACAAAAAAAGGCATTTTTAAAGAAAAATGTGACTTTTTCAGAGAAATATTTTTCGTATCTGCAGTTCATATTCGGGGAAAAAAACTTCGGGAAACGTGGATGGGGAAACGGGGATTTCAATTCCAATCACGCGCAGTGCAAGTCCAGTGTTTAAACCATTCCGTTGCCTCGCTCAGTGCATATATCTGACGACGTACTCTTTGGCTTGAGAACATTGCCTTTGGCTGGAGAACGTAAAGTGTAAAAATCTTCTTAATTTATAGGTTTTGGGGGCGAGCGTTTTTTTTTTTTTTTGATATGGCTAAGTTATTAAAGACTAGTGTATTTTAATGTTATTAATCGCCTAAGACTTGCCCAGGAGCCATAACTAATCAGAGATGTGTGAAGAAATGCAAAGAGAGAAAGGCAGGAAGGGAGGTTATTGCGTGAGTGTGAATGGTGAAAGCTTGGTAAGCGGTCGTAATGCGAATAATGGTTCAAATGGCTCTAAGCACTATGGGAAAACATCTGAGGTCATCAGTCCTCTAGACTTAGAACTACTTAAACCTAACTAACCTAAGGACATCACACACATCCATGCCCGAGGCAGGATTCGAACCTGCGACCGTAGCGGTCGCTCGGCTCCAGACTGCAGCTTCTAGAACCGCATGGCCACTCCGGCCGGCATGGGAGGGAAATCGGTAGATGTAATGTACATGTACAGACAAACCATATATTGCAATTTCAGAAAAAGTGTATGATTTATTCCAAAGTTTCACAGACTGAGCAAGTCAATAACGCGCTGGTCCACCTCTGGCCCTCGTGCAAGCAATTATTTAGCTTGTCATTCATTTATAGATTTGTTGAACGTCCTCCTGAGGGATATTTACCTAATTCTGTCCAATTGGCACGTTAAGTCGTCAAAATCCCAGCTCCAAGCGTTCCCAACTGGGTAGAGATCCGGTGAGCTTGCTGGCCAAGTTAGGGTTGGCCAGTACGAAGACAAGCAGTGGAAACTCTCGCCGTGAGCGAGTGGGAGTTATCTTGCCGAAATTTAAGCTCAGGATGAGTCGCCATGAAGGGCAACAAAACGGATCGTAGAATATAGTCGAGGTACCGCTAGGCTGTTACGGTGCAGCGGATGATAACCAAAGGGATCTTGATCTTTTCTGCTGGATCCAGCAAGACCCTTCATTGGTTCATCCAGTATTCAATAATCTACTTCCATTTCAGTTTCATTACAATCCGAAATGTAAATACTGGTCAAACCTGTTCAATTATACATTTCTTTGTCTTCCTATCTATCCCAGTAAATCCAAAGATGCATTTCTCCGTTGATTTCAGAACAACACTCAATTTCTGATCTATTTTCGCATTAAAAATGAAGGACGGTGTCGTCATCATCTTTATCGTCATTATCATCCTCATCATCTTTGCTCCAAGCATTAGATCTTTTCTGTTTTGCCTCTTGAAATGGCACCCCAGACCACCACTCCTGGTTGTCGGGCTGTATGGTGGGTGACAGGTAGGTATCCCGCCACTGTCCGAGGTGTCTCCAGACAGGTCTTCGCTTGTTATCGGTGCTCAGCCCGGAGCGGGACTCACCAGTGAAGACAATTCTACTCCAGTCAATGAGATTCAAGGCCGAAGACGTGTGTGGAGATGCTTCTGAAGGTAGTCAAACCGGACCAAAGGGGTGTCGAAGAGGTTGTCTAACTCTCAGGCGTTACAGCAGTTGCCAGGCTGATTTGGTGTCGAAATTTCCGACGGTACATTTCTGACAAAGTTGCGTGGGTGGTACCGAGGATGTTGCAGAACCGGGATGTCTTAGAGGGACGGCCCTCCGTTTTATTCACGCACATGCTAATGTTGCACTACCGCGTGATAACGCCACAGTAGAGCGGAGAACAGTAGGGTTGAAAAAGCATAAGTGCTCTTTGATGCTTCGGATCAAATTTCTTCGAATGTGTTTTGAAAAGGTCCCTAGTCGTTCCAACCTATACACGAGGGTCGTGCAGCTCTCCAAACAAGTTTGATCACGTTTAATCCTTAGAGAACAACTGAAACGTCCGAGGGTGTCAGCAGTGCCCAGGTTTCCAGAATGAGATTTTCACTCTGCAGCGGAGTGTGCGCTGATATGAATCTTGCTGTGAGGACGGGGCGTGAGTCGTGCTTGGGTAGCTCAGTTTTTGTTTCCCATCCGGTGCAAGATGTAGCACTGGTTAATGGTGGTATGGATTCCATCCTTCAGTTTTGTTTCATGGTTTCCTTCGCCCCGCACTTTGCTCTCTTTCTTTATGCCTTTTTCTACAACTACTACAACATGGTTTTAGTTATGTGCGTCCCCAACTCGACGCAACGAGTGCACTTACTAGTTTTCAGATCCTTACTGTTAAAAAAATTAAAAAAATTAAATATAAATAAATGAATAAAATAAAATAAAAAATCACAATAATACACCAACTGCATCCTTTGTACCACATCACATCACCAGGATGGGGGGGAGGAGACATCGTGTCCAGGCCTCGGGTTGCGACCCCTGCCCACCTTGCCTCCGCCAGCCCACTACCTGATCCATCTCCCACAAGAAAAAAAAAAGGTTGGTAGAGCACTAAAAAAAAAAGTGGTTGCCTTACGTGTTGCGATGCTAGTGCTATATGAGGTGGCAGTCCCAATCTCCGTGAAAGCTGCAGAACACATCCTTATATTTCCCATTTTAATTAATGGAGTTGCACACTGCTAGTAAAAATTCCTTATACGAAAGCTGAAGAATGCCATTACACACAAATTTTCGTGCAATTTTGAATTAGTAAGTTTTGTTAATACCACGGATGACTGCTTTGCAACTGCCAAGGTCCTTCCCTGTAAACTAGTTTCTGAAAAGATTCAAACCGACTGTCAACGATACAAATTAGAGCTTTGTTCGTCATATAGGTCTAATATGTAATGGACGTTGTTTATGAAGTGAACATGTTAATATACTTCCTCTCCTCTAAATTTTTGCAATAGCATTTAACTATAGAGGTTTTCTGACACCGGCGTTAGAAATTCCTTTCCGTTCTCGGAAACGTCAAAACGATAACTTTTTCTGCTTTAAATCTGATGACCTTAACTATAACTTCCGACCAACGTTAAATACTTCATGAATCCATACACGGAACTCCGAATGTGCAGTTTTCCTGCACTGCTGCAGAGCATGCATTGCAAGGTATTCACACAGTTTATCTCATAGACTTACCACAAGGAATGTAACAAAAACTGTAATACACTTTACACCACAGACGCTCACTCTCCCTTGACGGAAACAGCCGAATATTGGCCAGAAGTTGCACAAATAACTGACTTTGAAAGAAAAAGAAACGAGGTATGAAGCATTTATAAATTCATCGAATGTAGTGAGGTGGTTTAATTTCGTCCCAGTCTATAAAATTAATTTCGGGCCATACTCAGCTCTTGCCGACTAATGTAATACAGTAATCTCCGTTGCTTTCGAGCGTGAATGGAAATCGGAGAAATTTTCTGTGGAGCAACATTTAACAATAATAAAGCAAAAAAAAAAAAATGTTGGTAGAGCACTTGCCCGCGAAAGGCAAAGGTCCCGAGTTCGAGTCTCGGTCCGGCACACAGTTTTAATCTGCCAGGAAGTTTCAGTGCGAAGGTTGTCAAGAACATCTTCCTATTGCTCATTGCACTGCGAACTATCGTTTTCAGCCGCGAAGTGTGCGGGAATCAAGGCTCCAAGTAAATGGGTGGTTTCACTGACGACTTTTATGTCACCCCCTGAGGCCTTTTCGTGTCCATTCTGAGAGGCGGTGCGTCTGAAATACTTTTCTTGGCTACCTATAAGAGAACCGCCTGACATCAACGCTGGGTGTCTCTGTTCTGACCTCCATCGCAGAAACGTCAAAAGAAGGGGTGAAAAGTGGGTCTGAGGGGCTGTGGCGACATTCTCAGCGTGTAATACGTCCATGATGGCGTTGGGAAGAGTTGTGATGAAATTTGGTGCCAATGAGACGTCATTATCCCACCTTACGGTTCTCGTGAACTTTTAGGCTGTGCCCTTTTTGCTTTCGCGTATGTCGAAAGCTTGCTGTTTGAATCGTAGCCGAGCCCGAGGAAATCGTAGAAATTTTCTGTGGAGCAACATTTAACAATAATAAAGCAAAAAAAAAAAAAAGAAAAGTTGGTAGAGCACTTGCCCGCGAAAAGCAAAGGTCCCGAGTTCGAGTCTCGGTCCGGCACACACTTTTAATCCGCCAGGAAGTTTCGGAAATAGTTACTAATCGTAGTCCATAGGAGGCCTGAACAAAATAATAAGTAAAATATTTCTGGCGTCTCATGTTACTGTGCAACTGGAATAATGATTCCAATACAGAGGGAAGGAAAATTATGAAGCTCTAAAAGTAAGTCTTACGAGTCGCGAGAGATGATTGCCTGAGTGTATCAGTCACTATTTCTTTTTTTACGGACGGGAAACCTTGGACGAACGAGGTAGGCACAATTCATTCAGTGGTTTAGCCGCTTTCCGTTTTCGTACCCGTCGCATTTATTTAACAGTGACCGGTGGCCTTTTTCGCTCGCGTAATCGGCTCCAAGGAAAACGGGAATTGGCCTTCTCGTGGTAACACTTCTGGGATAACCGCACTGCTCACGAGTTTGCCAAGTGTGTGTGTTTGTGTGTGTGTGTGTGTGTGTGTGTGTGTGTGTGTGTGTGTTTTGTGGGACGGGGAAGGAGAGAGGAGTGAAAGGGGGGGGGGGGGCGAGAATGTCAGGACAACGTATAACTTCCGCTCATTTGCAGAAACTTCTGCAAGAATATATCCCACTATCTACAACATCCAGATTTATTTGATATCTTTTGTACTAATGAAGATACTTCAACGATTTTGAAAACAAGTTTTCCATATTTAGAGAGCTGTAATGGCCTCATAACGTACTGGAAACGGCTTCTATTAGCGTTAAAAAGACTTTCATGGCAGTGCATCATATTTCAGAAGTGTCCTTGCCTGTATTTTCACTAGTGGCATCTAAATTTCTTCGTTGATGTTTGCCACCAGTGATCATAAATTTCGTGTTTTATTTTGATAAAACCTTCCTCTCAGATTTCCTTTTTTTGAAAAAAAGTTAAATGTGAAATCAAGTCTAGTCCTTTCTCCTCTGTTAATTACACACTCACAGGTGAAGATCTTAATACTGTCGATCCCGGTGAAAGATATATGAGATTTTGCTACACATTCCTCACATCTCCAGTGAATATTTGATCTTCAATTTAAAATTTCTTAGGTTATTTTCGAAGGTAATTTATTTTATGCGCCTCACAATGGGTCATTCCAGAGGATTCGATCTTGATCCCATTGCTGTTCTTTCTATATGACAGTAGATGGTTGTAGGTAATTTTATTTGAATCAGTAGGTAGAATTGGTCCTTCCTAGAGATGATGCAAGAATTATTGTGAGATTGAACAAAAAAAATATCAACAAGGAAAATGGAATGCGACGCTTCTCCTAAGGTTATTGACTGATTTGACACCAATGAAATAGCTTTAAACTCTGAGAAAGAAAATACAAAGATCATTCAACTTCACACTCTCAAGAATATCTCACCTCCTATTCATGTAGTGTAATAGCAAAAAATAATTAAGTGAAGAAAGGTGTAAATTTTTGGAGTGCAAACTGATGAAAACATAAACTGCAAAAGACATTTAACAGACCTGCTAAACCGTCCTGATTCAAACACTTTACCATAAGAATAATTGCCATGTTTGTGGAAATACTAATCAGTGCTGTGATATCGTTTGCTTTTTTCATTCACTGACATCGTAAGAGAAAGTCCTCTGGAGTAACTTCTCACTCAGGTAAACAGAGTTCGGTGCGTAAAAGAAAATAATTAGAAATACGTTTGGGGTTCGCACACGTACATCTTGCATCTACTTCCTTAAGCAATTGAGAATATTAATCACAACCTCTCAGCACATTTATTCATGGGTAAAATTTGACGTCAACAATCCTTTTCATCGAAACACTTCTAGAAGGAAATATAATATTTATTTTCGTCTTAGTAAATTTAACTTTGGTGCGAGACAGCTATAAAATTCTTTTATAATGTGACCATGAAAGTAAAAAGTATGACAGACAGTGTAAGTGTTTTAAAATGCAGGTTTAAGTTGTTTCTTTTTTAACAACTCCTATGATGTAGACGAATTCTTGACAAGAAGTTGTCAGTTACAAAATGACCAGCATATAGCTAATAGTAAGATTCTATTGCACTGATACTCTTACCTTATAACAAACATGTATCTTGAGAAGTTATACGCAATCCATTACAGCTCAGTAACAGTAAGCCGTAAGAAAATGGCGTTTTCCATTTAAAAACACTGTCTTCTACCCGCCAAGATATCTAATTTTTGGTTCTTGTTGTTTCAGGTAAGCCCCCTTGGATTATCTACGTGTCACCCTACTACGAAAACGGGCAGTGATTGATTACGGAGATAACTCAATAACAGATTTACTGCTAACTGTTGTCAGTCTTTGGAGACAACATATTGGACTGAGGTAACGTATTACGATCGATCCAGAGGTTTCCACAGCTCTCAGGACCAGCAACTTACAGATTCACTGTTAACGGATAAAAACTATGACACGCGTCAGTCATTTACGAGGCACTTTAAAATAATTATCATTCTTGAAGGAAAAATTCTCATATATCACGATAAATCTGAGTGACACGGTATTTCGACGTCAAACAGAGAAGCCATTGTCAGGTACATGGCGTCGATATATTGTGTCACTCTGACGCTCATATCCGACGCAATATCCGAGAACTGTTCCTTCATGAAGTCCCCAGGGAAAGATTTCAGTCTCACACTAATATTTCCTGATGTCGTTGTTATGTTTTCGGACAATATTTAAGGATGAAATGAAAAACTGACGTATAACACCCTCCCTTTTATGGCCCAGCATCATCTCGTCGTTTACTCTACGCTCCTTGTGCTCTTCAAATGGTTCAAATCAAAATGGCTCTGAGCACTATTGGACTTAACATCTGAGGTCATCACTCCCCTAGAACTTAGAACTACTTAAACCTAACTAACCTAAGGACATCACACACATCCATGCCCGAGGCAGGATTCGAACCTGCGACCGTAGCGGTCGCGCGGTTCCAGACTGAAGCGCCTAGAACCGCTCGGCCACACCGGTCGGCTTCTTGTGCTCTTCTTCTCAGTATGGAATCGCTTTTTCTAGGACAACTTAACGGTTTGACCATCTCCTTGTCTAACAACTGTTATGATATCAAAAGCTTCAGGTAACTCTTCTAAAATTTTAGCTTTAGATTTGATAGTTATTAGTATTTAACCATCCGCATCAGTCTCTTCCTCTATTTGAAACAGAATGGTTATGTCAACAGATTATTATCATATGTATTATTTCTCATGTCAACATTCTTTTTCTCAACGCATAGTGATCGTGCAGAGATGAATAAGGTATCGCCATAAATTATTTTTGACCGGCTTCTGACATTGCGAACCGATTTTGCCCTAAAACGTACTATCTGTGGAAAATTTTAACGTAAAAGAGACTTTTAACTGTCATAGGTAAAAGGGCATCTAGGATGGCCAACTTCATGCCTTTATTTTACGAAGTTCGAATAAGACACTCACTTGCTATGTTATCGTATTACAAATACATCACTATCTTATTTGTTCTGAAGTATTTATTACTGGATAATTTGTATACAGCACCACTGCGATAGTCTATTATCTCTGCCCGTCGTACAAGTTGACTTTTCTAAACGAATATGCTTTAAGAAAAGACAAATATGTCTGTAATTATCGGCGCTGAATTGATTTACCTATTGCTGCTACGGCCTAGCGTGCTTACATAAAGTACGATGAGCAATTAAAATTTCAAAATACAGTTACATGTTACTATGACCTCAGTGATATACCAGGTAAGGAGCGAACACTACTTTTTAACCTATATATTTCGCATTTATCTATTTTTTGTGTTTTATATTTGTATTTCTCATTAAGCTTCATTTCACCAACAAGTACATGTAAATATTACGGTCGAAAGTTAAAAATTACAAGCAATAATGCTCAGAAATGTATGTACAAGGATGTATCACAAATTAATGAATATTATTTCACGTCATTCGATTCATTTTTAAAGATTTCTTCTCTTCATTCCCACAATTACCTTTATCCAATAACTACTATCATTATTTAAAACTATAAAAGTGTGAATGTTTCGCACGAGCCTCCTGGTTATTATTATCATTATCTGTAAATTAGAAATTGTGCATCTTCTTTGCAGTTATCTGCCACTTCCTTACATCTGGGCCAATGTCTTCGCTTATACACTTATAATTATTCTATAGTTTTCATCACTGTGAATACGCATTCCAATATTTTCCTATACGGTTTTCACCCTTTATTGCTCCTGGAGTTGTTAAATTACATAACGCTGCATGTTCCAGCGCATTCTACCATTTACTCCCTTTTTTCAGCAGGATTTCCCCCAGTACACGTTATTTAAAACCTTTTCTACCCATTTTAAATCTGCCCAGGAGCGCTTCATTCTATTCTTGTTATACAGTAGTTCCATTGCTACCAGCTTCTTCCTAGTCTATCTGTTTCATTTCTACAGTTCTTCAGCAGTATAATGTCAGAAGGAGTTCTCGCAACTATCGAACAAAGTGAGCTTCAGTAAATTCTCGGGAAGTCATTAACCTTAAGCCCTCTGCACCCGTATATGTACACAGACTCACAACATCTACACGTTTTTGGTTGCGTACCATCGTCTCCGCAATATGGTTCCGTTATCTTCGTTTTGACTGAAGTGCTCGGGACGTTTCCCATGACTTCGACGTAAATATCTCTACTGGTAATCCTCGACCAAGTACTGCCAAATGGCATTCTCTCTACGCTTTTCCCAACTTCCAGGCACATAGTTAACGGAACCGAACCATCTTACCCGACTGTAGTAAAGCAAAAGTTATATAAAGTATCCCGCAGCCTAGTTTAAGTCCATCATATATCAGATCACCACTCGCGGTCCCTCAAAAATAATGCTTGATCAGCAGTCGAAGCATTAAAAAAAAAGCTTTACTATTAGCATGTTTGGATGTACTACGATATGTCTGCTGACAATTATGTAAGTAAAGCTTCAAAAATCAAATACCGTTGTCGTAATGAATCATGTAAGCGAGTGTGTACGCCTTATACCGAAATTTTATGCGTGTTTTAGGTTGCTCATTTTTGGACTTGTTAGATGTAAATACGGAGCTATTCTTGATTAATATTTTTGTGTCTGCCTATGAAATATATTTCTTCCGTGGTATCACTCAGCTTTGTCGCTTAATCTTTTGAGAGTGTTCAGTATATATTTTTGTCTTCTTTGGAGGACTCCACTGAAAGTGTTTCTTCTTGTAATTTCATTCCTCTCAACCCTTACAAAGGGCGGGAGGGGTGGGAGGGGTGGAAGGGGTGGGAGGGGGAGGGGAGGGGGAGGGGTATTGTCAGCGGTCACAATTTGCTGCTCTTCAGCTAAACGATGTAAAACATAGTAACATTTTTGAAATGTGTTGAAATTGAATGTTTTTTTAAATAAAACACTATTGTGAGTTTCTGCTTTTATTTCTTTTTTTTATCATGAAGTGTTCTGGCCCACTAAGTGCATATAACTACATGGCAAATCATATTGAAACAAATACCATACGTAAGCGCAGGCTTCCACGGCCGTTGTCACTGTCAATAAAATTCTTTTGGGCTGTCTACCAATAAAGAACGCCTAACACCCCTGCTCCTATCCTCAAGTACGCCATCAAATTACGTAAATAGCTTCCTCCGCTACTATATAAGACCTGAAATCTCTCTCATTCAGTAGTTAGCTCAGCATAAAGCCTTGCGGAAGGCCACTTGTAACAGTGGACAATTTTATCTATTGACAATGCGCTCTCAGGGGGATGAAACAGGTGTGAAGGTCTGTAACATCATCGGCGAGTATGGTGGCACCTCGAGAGAGATTCCATTCTTCCAATGTTCTGGAAATGTACAGATATGTTACTCCTAGAGTCAAAGTGTGGTGTGTCATCGGGTACGACTACCGGTCACGGCTGATGGTGACTGAAAGAACAGTGACGGCACAGCGATACCTCACGGACAGCCTGTTCCCTCACGTCTTTCCTGCCATGAGACAGTACCCTGATGCCATTTTTCAACAGGACAAGTGCTCGTCCACCCATGGCACGTGTCTCTGTGGGCTGTCTGTGTGATGCTGAGGTACTCCAGTGGCCGGCAACATTACTATATCTGTCCCTGATAGAGCATGTATGGGAACAGCTCGCACGTAAACTCCGTTAAAATGGTTCAAATGGCTCTGAGCACCTTGGGACTTAACATCTGAGGTCATAAGTCCCCTAGAACTTAGAACTACTTAAACCTAACTAACCTAAGGACATCACACACATCCATGACCGAGGCAGGATTCGAACCTGCGACCGTAGCGGTCGCGCGGTTCCAGACTGAAGCGCCTAGAACCGCTCGGCCACTCCGGCCGGTGTAAACTCCGTCACAGCGCCGTTATACTGTGTATCAAAAACCAGAGTTGCAACTGTTGTGACTCTTGTTGTCTCAGGACAAGATACTACAGCTTTATGATTATGATGGATTAACAAAAAAACCTATACATATTACCAAACCACCAAAACAATAGTCAATATTTCCATTGATCATACCACAGCGGGTCTACGGTGCAGCACTAGGGTTTATTAGATTGCCGTAGAACAGCAATCTATCTTCCACACGGCTCTTGTCGGTTGACAGGAGAGCCAGTTGTATGAGGTCATGGAAGAATCGAAGATCATCCCAGGTGAGGAAGAAAAAGTCTTCCAGTATACATAAACTGTCATTCCATCAAGTTACATTTGATTTACAGTTGCAAAAGGTCATATGTGGATTTTTTGTAATACTGAATGTTAGACGTTTAGCCATAGTACTTGTCTTGATTTATTTTTTTGGTTCAGTACCGCCAATACCAACACCTACATGCAGATGTGGCAAATCAGCAAAAATCAAATTGCTTGGATTCTATTCAGTTTCTAGTGTTTTACAATCGGACACTCGTCCAAGGCAATTGATTTCTCAGCTTTCGACATGACAGCAAACACCCACTTATTATTTCTATCATAACGTTTCCAAGGAAAACCAGTTGATTCAAACCTATGTAGTGAAAAGTTTTTCTGATTTGTACTAAATCGAAAAAATGTCCTCCCCCTTAGCAGAGTGGTCAGTGTGTCTGACTGCCATGCAGCCGGCCTCGGTGGCCGAGCGGTTCTAGGCGCTTCAGTCCGTAACCGCGTCACTGCTACGGTCGCAGGTTCGAATCATGCCTCGGGCATGGATGTGTGTGATGTCTTTAGGTTAGTTAGGTTTACGTAGTTCTAAGTTCTAGGGGACTGATGACCTCAGATGTTAAGTCCCATAGTGCTCAGAGCAATTTGACTGCCATGCAACGGGCCCGGGTTGGATTCCCGGCGGAGTCGAGGACTAGGCGTTGTGTTGTCCTCATTGTAAATTCATCATCATCAACACCAAGTCGCCCAATGTGGAGTCACCTGAAAGGACTTGCATCTCAGTGTCCGAACTTCCACAGGTAGGGACTCTCACCCATCAGTGCCATAAGATCATTTCGTTTCAATGCAATAATTGATTTCTCAAGCAGTACAAGTTGATCGTAAAATGATGTGTTTGCATTCTTATCTTGTGTAATGTCTTCAATACCCTTAGAAATTGGCCGCTCGGTCTAGGGCGCTTTGTCACGGACTGCGCGGCCCCTCCCGCCGGAGGTTCGATCCTCCCTCGGGCATGGGTGTGTGTGTTGTTCTTAGCATAAGTTAGTTTTAGTAGTGTGTAAGTCTATGGACCGATGACCTCAACAGTTTGGTCCCTTAGGAATCCACAATCATTTGGTCATTTTGAACCTGTAGAAATAATAAGTGAGTTTTTACTGTTATGTCGAACCCTAAGAAATCAGTTGCGACTGGACGAGTGTCAGATTGTATGACACTAGAAATGGAATGGAATAAAAAGAATATGATGTTTTCTGAACTGTCTCATCTGCATGTACGTGCTGGTATTAGCGCTACAAAATCTAAAAAAAGTTAAGACTTGTACTATGGCAAAAATTCTAATATTCATTATTACGGCAAAGCCGGGTTCTTCTGTCATCCGAAAAGCGCCATACAGAAATCGTTGGTTTGCTGTACTACGGCACTTGAATCAACCTCTTTGCCGCACGCCTTGTATTAAATTTGCTGTGGTTTGAACAAATAAAAGATGAACAATTGTATTGCTGATCTGTCAATGCATAAGGGTTTTTGCTAATCCACCAAATGGTTTTCGTCGTAGATACAGGTATCATACACCGAGGTGTAATATGTCATGGCATAGCGATATGCACATATACAAATGGCGGGGTATTGCGTACCCAAGGTACAAAGAGCAGTGCATTGACGGAACTGTCATTTCTCCTCATGTTACTCATGTGGAAAGGTTTCAAAAGACGTGATTATGGCCACACGACGAGAACTAACGGACTTTGAATGCTGAATGGTAGTTGGAGCTAGACGCATGGGGCAATCCATTTCGGAAATAGTTAGGGAAGTCAATATTCCGAGATCCATAGTGTCAAGAGTGAGCCGAGAATATCAGTTTTCAGGCTTTACCCCTTACTAAGGACAACGCAGTGGCCGATGCCCTTCACTTAACGACCAAGACAAACAATTAACAGGCAAACAGCACCGCGTGAAATAACCGCAAAAATCTATGTGGGACTTACGACGAAGGAATCCGTTAGGACAGTGCTGTCAAATTTGGTATTAATGGGCTGTGCCAGCAGACCACCAACGCGAGTGGCTTTTCTGATGTCACGACATCGCCTGCAGCGCCCTCTCCTGGGCAAGTGACCATATCGGTTGGATCCTTGACGACTGCGAAACCGTGGCCTGGTCAGATTAGTCCAGATTTCAGTTGATAAGAGCTGATTGTAGGGTTAGAGTGTGGCGCTGACACCACGAAACCATGAACCCAAGTTGTCAACAATACACTGTGCAAGCTGATGGTGGCTCCGTTGCGGTTTACATGCAGTGGACTGAGTCTTGTGGTCCGACTGAACCGATCGTTGAGTGGAAATAGTTATATTCGGCTACTTGGAGACCAGTTGCAACCATTCATGAATTTCACATTTCCGATCAACAATGGAATTTTTGTGGATGACAATGCTCCATGACACTGTGCCACAATTGTTTTCGACTGCTTTGAAGAGAATTCTGGGCAATTCGAGCAACTGATTGGGCCACCCATCGAACATCTATGGTACATAATCAAGAGATCACTTCGTGCGCAAAATCATGCACCGGCAACGGTTTCGCAGTTATGAAGGCCTACAGAGGCAACATGGCTCAGTATTTCTGCAGAGGACTTCCGACTACTTGTCGTCTAAAAATGGTTCAAATGGTTCTGAGCACTACGGGACTTAACTTCTGAGGTCATCAGTCCCCTAGAACTTAGAACTACTTAAACCTAACTAACCTAAGGACATCACACACATCCATGTCCGAGGCAGGATTCGAACCTGCGACCGTAGCGGTCGGGCGGTTCCAGACTGTAGCGTCTAGAACCGCTCGGCTACCCCGGCCGGTACTTGTCGACTCTATTCCGCGTGAGCTGCTACACAACCCCGAGAAAAAGGACACGACACGATATTAAGAGGTATCCCATGACTTTTGTCAGCTCAGTGTTATTTAAGTATTCTTTATTTTCTTTGATGTACATATTCTATGCCTAGCACGTAGACTGCTTCAGTTTTAAGTTATTTTTAGCCAGACGTCTGTGAAGTTATGAATTTTAGTGCATTGCTGATTTAGTCTTCTTCCAATTCTTTCAATGGTTCGTCTGCGTTATGCAGGAATAAATCTGGCAGTACGCTGCGGCACAGTACGGTTACACAAGCCAAAAGACGGGGCGGTCATGCGTTTCCCCTCAGCGGGCCACTGGGTTGAGACTTTGGTAAACGTGACACGGACCGCGACGGCGCGGCCGTCCGGAAGGCACGGCCAGATTACGTGGAGCTCTGCCTCGCTGTACCGCGTCCTCAGCCTGCAAATGGCCCTTAAGTCTGCAGCGGGAGTGCCTCTCTTATTCAGAATGCTCAAAACAAGATTTTCGTCATCTGTCTCCGCCCGTGTCTCTGTTACATTCAAGCAAACAATCTTAAAACAAAAAACGTCATCTTACTGAGAAATAAGAACAAAATAGTAATCAAAACAAAAGCGTTCTCTTCAAATACACACAACTGTGAAAGCAAAATCTGCAGCTACACTACTGGCCATTAAAATTGCTACACCACGAACATGACGTGCGACAGACGCGAAATTTAACCGACAGGAAGAGCATGCTGTGATATGCAAATGATTAGCTTTTCAGAACATTCACACAAGGTTAGCGCCGGTGGCGACACCTACAACGTGCTGACATGAGGAAAGTTTCCAACCGATTTCTCATACACAAACAGCAGTTGACCGGCGTTGCCCGGTGAAACGTAGTTGTGATGCCTCGTGTAAGGAGGAGAAATGCGTACCATCACGTTTCCGACTTTGATGAAGGTCGGATTGTAGCCTATCGCGATTGCGGTTTATCGTATCGCGACAATGCTGCTCGCGTTGGTCGAGATCCAGTGACTATTAGCAGAATATGGAATCGGTGGGTTCCGGAGGGTAATATGGAACGCTGTGCTGGATCCCAACGGCCACGTGTCACTAGCAGTCGAGATGACAGGCATCTTATCCGCGTGGCTGTAACGGATCGTGCAGCCACGTCTCGATCCCTGGGTCAACAGATGGGGACGTTTGCAAGACAACAACCATCTGCTCGAACAGTTCACGACGTTTGCAGCAGCATGGACTATCAGCTCGGAAACCATGGCTGCGGTTACCCTTGACGCTGCATCACAGACAGGAACGCCTGCGATGGTGTAATTAACGACGAACCTGGGTGCACGAATGGCAAAACGTCATTTTTTCGGATGAATCCAGGTTCTGTTTACAGCATCGTGATGGTCGCATCTGCGTTTGGCGACATCGCGGTGAACACACATTGGAAGTGTGTATTCGTCATCGTCGTACTGGCGTATCACCCGGCGTGATGGTATAGGGTGCCATTGGTTACACGTCTCGGTCACGTCTTGTTCACATTGACGGCACTTTGAACAGTGGATGTTACATTTCAGATGTGTTACGATTGTGGCTCTACCCTGCGAAACACTACATTTCAGCAGGATAATGCACGGTCGCATGTTGCAGGTCCTGTACGGGCCTCTCTGGATACAGAAAATGTTCGACTGCTGCCCTGGCCAGCACATTCTCCAGATCACTCACCAACTGAAAACGTCTAGTCAATGGTGGCCGAGCAACTGGCTCGTCGCTATACGCCAGTCACTTCTCTTGATGAACTGTGGTATCGTATTGAAGCTGCATGGGCAGCTGTACGTGTACATGCCATCCAAGCTTTGTTTGACTCAATGCCCAAGCGTATCAAGGCCGTTATTACTGCTAGAGGTTGTTCTGGGTACTGATTTCTCAGGATCTATGCACCCAAATTGCGTGAAAATGTAATCACATGTCAGTTCTAATAGAATATATATTTCCACTGAGTAGCCGTTTATCGTCTGCATTTCTTCTTGGTGTAGCAATTTTAATGGCCAGTAGTGTAGGTAACAATGAGTACCGCATGATTTTCGCCGTTCTTTCACTTTACGGGTTTGTTTGTGCTCCAGTTCTCCTGCCCAGAGATGTTCGTTGATTTCTAATTGTGCACCTGTGACGTTACCTTTGCCTTCTACTCTACACTGGCAGCACATACAGTCGTAAGTAGAGCTGTAAAACTACGTTAGGCTACAGTGGATTGGCATAACTGAACGTTCACTACTGTAGTTTTCCTGGCAGCTTTGGTCAGTTAAGGTAGAATCCAAGTTACCAGTACGTTAGGTGTGCTGCATACTTATCGGGCGTTACCTCGTAACAATCGGTTCCTTTACGTATAACGATCAGTATCTTACTATATTCCACTAAAAACGGGAAGCGGTGAATCAGCAGCAAACTCAGTGAGGATATATAAAGGGCCACATAGTTACCCCCCTGTCTGTTAATTAAGAATAAAGAGTATTTACAACAAAATTGAACTCGTCAATGTTTAATTCGGGTTTTATTCGAAAATTGTTAATCTGTTAAGTGAAAGCAAAGGAACCAATAATGATGTATCCTATAGCGCTAGAAAGCGCAATTTCCTCAACAAAAAGGTAAGACAAAAAAACCGGAAAACAAAAATATATCAAACATTGTTCAGGTACTTCGTCGAACTTAAACAAAACATGTTCCATTTTTCATAAACAATTTTCGCCTTTGTCTTTGATCATGATGAAGAACATTCTACTGACTACAAAATAACAACAATAAATTACATATATTTTTATGTTTGTTTGTGTAAACTAGCCTAAAAGGTGATTGATTTGGTTACATAAAAGCGCAGAAGTTACGCATACAACTAATTTTTATTACTTATAACATGCAATTTATATTCTGTAGGGATGTAAAATACACAATGGACTATTACTGAATGATGTGTGGTTCTAACTGTGAAACAAACAACCAACCAAACAAATAAAAAAAAATAAATAAACCGTTGGCTCTTTGATTGTCTCTTACAGTTTCACTTTTGTTTCATTCCCTACCAATGCTACCAATACTACCGATAATCCTACCATTTACTACATCATTTATGTAATGTAGAGCACAACTCTAGCTGTAAGCGACTCCTGAATACTACTGTAAACTCTTTCCATCTGTCTTGCCAGCTCTGTAATAAAAGTTCATATTAGGAAGAGGAATTCTGGACGCACTTTTTTTGTGACAACGAGAATATATTCATGACTTAATAGTTTCACATTCACTACCACCAAGCACTCCACACTCTCCAATTTATTTAAAAGTGCAGTGATAGGAATGTTCCTTCCTAACAGTGATTTTCACAGCTCGCAAACATTACTTGTTACACAATGTGGAAAAGCTGCCTCGTAGTTGCCGTCGGTAAAGTCGCCCGCCCTAGAGTGGAGATCATCAGTCACTATCGTACTCTAATTCAGTTCATCATACGTAAAACTGGTTTCCTAATTTCTGCTAGTGGGTGCATAAACTAAGTCCCTGAGCTTAAAGATTGCAAGGTTCCAAGTTTATTGTTGGTATTCAAGGAAAGTAATGTGAGCTTTCCATTTTCATCCGATGGTGTCATATTTCTTATGTATATATTGAACATTTTTGAAACAGCAGTTTTCAGTAGTCGATATGTTACGCCACAGAGATTCTGAGTACTAGCAGTGTGATCTTTGGTTGTCAGTAGTATTGTCGTTGCAAGTTCAGACTCTATCATCATCCTCCCACAAAAGAATTTCATATTTTTTGATTATTTGTGTTGGTGCATAACACTTTGTGAAACACAGTAAGATTGAAGCATGATGTGCATAGAATAGTGGCATGTTCTTGCATTTCACCGCACAAGGCTTCTCTTTCCCATTTACCCTACTTTCTGCTGGGCTGTATATTTTATATTCGTCACTTCGAGCTGTACCAAGTTTCCGTTGCCACAAGTAAGGCACATCAAATTTGTTAGGACCAGTTACAGTACAGTCAGAACACAACGAGATAATTCGTATCAGGTCAGTTGAAGCAAAGTTTAGCTCAGAATTTATTTCTTGTGCAGACAGTTTTATTTTCACAGTGCAATGATACATTTACGAGTGTATTATTCTGTGTTTGGAATTTTGTTTGTTTGGATTTCGTACGTAAAGGTACAAGACGTTTTTACAAAAACATTCCGTTGGTAATTTTATGTAGGATTTTCATTCTGTCAGCTTGTGTGTTGGAATCGCAAAACATGTATTGTGACATCACGGATTGTAGTATTGCTTACTATACCGCGAATATAGTTTCAAAGGATAGCTTACTTAGTTTACAGTTTAGGCTTTATAGTTAAATTCGTTGAAGTTAATTAAAAGAAGACAGTTATACAATTGCAGACAGTTTTGGCAATTCATTGTATCAGTGTTTCCGTAACTAAACCACTTGCGTTGTACAGCAGTGCAACACAGATACAAGAGTTATAAAGAACAGCAATACGGTTTACTCTTATTTTAGTTCACAAGATCAAAAATTGAAAAGTTACGACGTATGTACTAGTCTAAGTTTAAGGAAACGTTCCATACTTTAGTTCTTACTATTTGTAAGCATTGCAATGCAATTTTCCCTCCTTTCCCACTTCCTCACACTTTGAATGAGTCCACACCTCGCATTTCACGCAACTGATCATTTCTTCCATTCTATCTTCCTCGCACAACTCTCTGTACCATTTCTCCGTTTTACGAATGTGTTTCGTGGTGAGTCTCCGCAGAGTCTTTAAAATACTCACTTTTGACAGGTGGAGATGTTGTTGTAGATTTTTTCTCCTTTTCTTAGGTTCTGCTCACAGGCTCCTCGGCTAGGCCATGGAAGTTTTGTTTGAAGCCTTCATCATTTTGCTCGAATTCGGCGATACTCCTTGGAAAAACACCTCCAGCCCACTTTTTGCCTCCCGTGACTTCTTCGAATTAAATCCACCAAATACTAACACGCATTCATCTCTCTGTGAGCGGAGAAAACTGTTGAGGATGCAAGCCATATGCTCTTTGCCCTGAGTGCAACATGATGACGGCTAGCGTCTAATGCGAGAGATCTGTCCCTACGTGGTAAAAAATGGTACGAGTAGACAGCTCTAGACAAATATTATGGCAGCTGTAAGTAGCGCGAGAGTAAACACAACAGCCCACAATTGCTGGTGCAGTTTTTCCACCACACTTCTTCCCTCGGCCTGCCTTGATTTTCTGTGATGCATTGCTAGCTATTAATAGAAAGATCCACGTACTCCAATAACTACGCACTGTCTAGCAATCATAAACAAGTTACAAAATATCATCATGGTCCTAATGTTACCTAGCTCCCTGATAAGATAACTCCACGCTAAAGCGATTTCATAAATCATTATTTCCAGAGATCTTTTTTTGGCCACCGAAGTGATAATTAAGTTGTTATTTACATAGAAGAAATGTAAAGTTAGCCACAAGATCATTGGCAGTACATGTGCCACATTAAAATTCGTGCGGAATCATAGCGGATTTAGTTAATTGAGTGAGTCATGGTTTTGGTTTCCGCAAGAATTTTAGTCTGCGACATAACCATGCTTTAACCTTTAATGAAATGCTATGTATGCGAAAATCACAGATCTGATACCATGTCCGACTGTTTTACAGAATCGTACTGAGTAAAGAATTATGACGTCAAAACCAGCATTTGCCTTGAGGAGTAACTAGTTCACGTTCATCAAAAGTGACGAGGCTCTTCTTCTTGAAAATTAAAATTCAACAAATAAGTGAAACCGAGTACATCATTTCTAAGCATAAGCATGAGTTACAGCGAAGATACTCGTAATACTTGTAACCAAGCGGTCACGGGCAGTGCATAAAATGTCCATAATGTCTATATTAAAGAAAAATGTTCTCTGTCGAAGTTCACTCATGTGAAAATGAGTAAACGGAAGCTTGCGCTATCGAACTATGTAATGAAACAGTTTCACTACTGAGTCCTGAGCTTTATAAATGCTCACTCATTGTAAATGTACACTCGAACAGCCTCTGCAGAATGGTTTATGAAACAAGCAATTGAATCGTTACGAAATACAAACACGATGACACAGAAATTGCTGTAAAATTTATGTCACAATTAATTAGAGAAAAACAAAAAGATTATTCAAAACCAAGCGCCCGCTGCTTCGCTCGCCATAGGAGCATGGTCTTTCTGACCAAAAAACCGACTCTGGTAGCTGGAGCTGGAGGTTTCTGCAATCCTCCCTTTTGAGTTCTTGTGGTCATATTTCATCATCTAACACATATTCATTTACTCCTAACAAGGATAACGAAAGATTTCATAAAAAATTTCATCCCCTGTTCACCTCCTTAGGGGCAGAATTTCCAAAAACGCTGAAATACTTTTTTTTACCGTGAAGCCAAATACAAATTTTCATACTATTAGCATCAAAAATTCTTTCACAATGAAATATTTGCTTAAAAATTTGCATCCTTGCTTTAATCCCGTTAGGGGTTGAATTTAGAAGATCACTGAAACACGTATATTATTTATTCCCAACCGAGAAGACAAACACAAATTATCATAGAATTAACTTTAAAAAATCTTCCATAATGAAATATTTTCGTAAAACCTTTCGTCCTCTATTTCACCTCCTTAGCGGTTGAATTTCCCAAAACTGATACACGCAATTTTTTATATCTAACCGAGAAGTCATATACCAATTTTCATAGATGTAGTTCTAAAAGTCCGTTAGTAGTTCTCTAATAACGATTTACTTTTTAAAAAATTCACTTTCTATTTCACCCCCTTAGGAGTTGAATGATCAACACTGCTGAAACGCGTAATTTTTTTAAATTTCTGACCGAGAAACCAAATACCAATTTTCGTAACTGCAGCTTTAAAAATGCCTTAACAGCGACGAATTTTCGAAAACTCTTTCATCCTTTTAGAGATGGAATTTCGAAAGATTCCTTCTTTAACAATGCTTACAGTAAAAGATCAACACCCTCTCCAAATTTCATGTTTCTGTCCTTAGCAGTTTTGGCTGGGCGATGATAATTCAATCAGTCAGGACATTTCCTTTTATATATAGAGATTGCACCTACTTTATGCAAATAATAATATATTAAAATAAAATACAGCGTTATTTCATCATCAAAGCTGGGCTCTATTTTAAGAAATATTTTCTTCCGTACCTGTGACCACTGTTACAGCAACTGAATTAGTAAAAATAAAAATGGTTAAAAACCACGAGGCTTTCAAAATATCACTACTGCAAAATTTCTTCTTGAAACGACAAGGAATTAGCGTTTGAGTGGTACCCCCAAAGATAACAGATAGTCATATCATTTGGAAATAATGTCAAAATGGCACCATGTGAATTCTCAAAATAAAAACGTAACATCGTTCCAACGTAACGTGATAATGATGTGTTCCCTCATTTGTGACGTAAAGAAGGCTTTTCTGAATCATTGATTTGAGCATGGAGAAATTATCCACGTCACTCATTATGTCGAGACCTTTTACAATCTACGTTTTCGATTAATGCTATGAAATAATGAAATTACAAAACCCGAAAACCGCAGCATAAACTGGATGAGTTTAATCCGTATCTCTAGCTCTTAAAAGATGACCGAGCGAGACTGTGTAACCTTTAACACACTGGACTGGCACTCGAAAGGACTGTGGTTCAAGCCCCCGGCTGCCCATTTGCCAGGATGGTTCCTGTGAACAGGTCGCGGCCGATTCCTTCCCCATTCTTTCGTAATATGAGCTTGTGAGCCGCCTCTAATAACCGCTCTGATGACGAGGTGTCATACTCTAAAGTTCCTTCCTCCTTTTCTTGACAGATGATTATGGTTTTAAGAAGGAAAAGAAGCCAAAAAGTCTAATCAAACCACGAGAGGTACCCAGAAAAAAGTGTGTCAACATCGCCATGCAGCCGAAGTGGAAATCTATCACAAGGCAACTTACAAACTTTAAAAATGTTTGAAATGTAAGCTAGGAAATATGTATTGTCCTGTGAAGTAAAGAACGTCTAGTTTATATGGGCTACTTATTAATATTCTTTAAAATATTTCTTGGCCGTCAATTTGAGAATTCGACTGCCGTTGGCGACTCCTGTTGACACTGGTAAATTCCAGTGATTTGTTCAGTGCCGATGCCGTGTGTTCTTGATTTCCATTCAGTCTGAACGCTGACTTACCTTCTGAAGTTAGACAAGTGCTATATTATTCGTATAACAGTGCAGGTAGGTCCTTGTCAGCGACTAATTCGCTCTACCAAGCTATTGAAATACTATAATCAAATAGCTCTAATGTGTTCAAGTAGTATATATCAATTATATGAGACGAGAATTTCGAGACCTGTCTATCTAACAACATTACAACATGTTTCCTATAACTATAGCACCAAAATCGAAAAGTACTGCCTATGTTGTAGCCAGTGCACGTGTAACACGCCGCCTGCCTGAAAGATCTTCGAGCCTGTACAACCATCAAAGAAAAGACGCGCTGAAGAAGTACAGTGTAGGGCGATACTACATAGCCTGATAAAAAAAGTAAAGTACCCTGAAGGAGAGAAGGAAACGATATGAAACTCCGCGTATTCAGCGAGCATGTGATCCTATTTCGGTGATTATACAATCGAGTCAAATCTACGAAGAACTTGGCACTATGAGCCCACTAATCAGTATGAAGTTGCACTCTCTCTGGCGTGGATGCATGCACTGACTCGGTTGTGGAGGGTGTCATAAACCGTTGTATGCTCTCCTGAGGCAAGCAACTGTTGTAACTGACTCTTGATGTCCTGGTGCACTGGGACAGAGCTGACGTCCGAGCTGGTACCACACGCGCTCTATCGGGGCAAATCTGAAGATCTTGCTGGCCATAGGAGCAACTCAGCATCACATAGACAGTTCACAACGGCACGTGCCGTGTAAGGACGAGCATTGTTCTGCTGAAAAGTGACACCACGATGCTGTCGCGTGAAAGTCAACACATGAGGACACAGGATGTACGAGGGTAAGTCAAATGAAAACCTTTTTTATTTGTAATAACAAATCGAAATTTCGCGCCGTTATCCTGTAAGTTGGTAAGCGTGCTACAAACAGCGTGCAGACTGACCTATAGGTGGCAGCATAGTGCACATGCACACATACCGTCGCAGTATCAGTAAAAAAGATGGCCGCCCCACTTGCGACTTGCACCAGGGAAGAACAGCGTTCTGTTATTCGGTTTTTGCGTAATGAAGGTGTGAAACCTATTGAAATTCATCGACGAATGAAGGTTCAGTTCGGTGATGCATGTTTGTCACAGCAGCAAGTCTACGAATGGAGTAGGAAGTTCGAAAATGGTGTGACTTCAGTGGAAGATGCTCCTCGTCCAGGTCAGGCACAACGAGTTGTCACTCCACCGAACATTGCAGCAGTTGAAGCCATAGTGAAGGAAAACCGCCGAGTGACACTGAACGACATTGCAGCATGTTTACAGATTAGTCATGCATCAGCACACCACATTGCGCATGATGTGCTCCAGTTTCACAAAGTGTCTGCAAGATGGGTGCCACGGCAGCTGACTCCTGAAATGAGAGAACGACGTGTTAATGCTTGTGAATGCTTGTGAAGAACTTCTTCGGCGCTTTGAACGAGTAGGTGATGGCTTCCTTGCAAGAATCGTTACTGGCGACGAAACCTGGGTTCACTTTCACTAACCGGAAACGAAGAGAGTGATCAAGGAATGACGCCGTTCCTCATCACCAAAACCAAAGAAGTTTCGAACAGAACCGTCAGCAGGGAAGGTTATGCTGACTCTCTTTTGGGACGAAAAAGGCGTCATTTTGGAGCATTACATGCCTAGAGGGACCACTGTCACCAGTGCATCAGATACAGAGCTCCTAAAAAATCATCTGCGTCCTGCAATCAAATCAAAGTGACGTGGATTGCTGTCAGCAGGTGTCCTTTTGCAACATGACATTGCAAGGCCCCAAACTGGCCGTACAACAGTTGCAACAATCACAGATCTGCATTTTGAGTGACTTCCTCATCCACCACACTCACCAGACCTTGCCCCAAGTGATTTCCATATGTTTGGACCACTCAAAGACGCAGTGAGAGGAAAGAAATTCCGTTCTGATGATGAGGTACGCCAAGCGGTGCATGAGTGGTTGCGCGGACTACCAAAAGAATTTTTTTAAAGGAATGTATGCACTTTGTAAGCGCTAGAGGACTGGCATTGAGCGTGGGTGAGATTATGTTGAAAAGTGATATAGCTTTGTACCACTTCTGTACAATAAATAATATTTTTAAAAAAATATTTAAGGTTATCATTTGACTCACCCTCGTACGTGACATACCGTTGTACCTTCAGAGTTCCCATAGTAACTATCAGCCGTGATCTGAAGTCATATCCAGTCACTACCCCGCACGATGACGCAAGAAGTCACACCGTTGTGCCTCTCCAAAGCATTGGAAGAAAGTGACCTCTGCCGAGGTCGCCACCATATTCGCCGATGATGGTGATCCGAGATACACTGAACAGCCAAATAAGTTGGTACACCTGATTAATATCGGGTAGGGTCCCCGCGGGCGTGCAGAAGTTCCACAAGACGACGTGGCATGGACTCTAATAATGTCTGAAGAAGTGCTGGAGGGGATTGACAGTATGAATCCTGCAGGGCTGTCCATAAATGCGTAAGAGTACGAGGGGTAGAGATCTTTTCTGAACAGCACGTTAAAAGGCATCCCATATATGCTCAGTAATGTTCATATTTGGGGAGTATGGTGGCCTTCGGAAGTGTTTAAACTCAGAACAGGAATTATGGACGTGTGGGGTGTCGCACTGTCCTGCTGGAATTGCCCAAGTCCGCCGGAATGCACAATGGACATGAATGGATGCAGGTGATCAGACAGGATGCTTACTACGTGTCAACTGTCAGAGTCGTATCTAGACGTATCAGGGGTCCCATATCACTCCAACTGCACACGCCCACTGAGCGAGGTGGCGCAGTGGTTAGCACACTGGACTCGCATTCGGGAGGACGACGGTTCAATCCCGCGTCCGGCCATCCTGATTTAGGTTTTCCGTGATTTCCCTAGATCGCTCCAGGCAAATGCCGGGATGGTTCCTTTCAAAGGGCACGGCCGACTTCCTTCCCCATCCTTCCCTACTCCGAGCTTGTGCTCCGTCTCTAATGACCTCGTTGTCGACGGGACGTTAAACACCAATACCCTCCTCCTCCTCTGCACACGCCCCACACTATTACAGAGCCTCCACCACCTTGAACAGTCCCCTGCTCATATGTAGGGTCCATGGATTCATGAGACCATACCCGTACACGTCCATCTGCTCGGTACAGTTTGTAATGAGACTCATCCGACCAGGCAACATGTTTCCAGTCATCAAGGGTCCACTGTCGGTACTGATGTGCCCAGGCGCGGAGTAAAGCTTTGTGTCGTGCAGTCACCAGGGGTACACGGCTCCGAAAGCCCCTATCGATGATATTTCCTTGAATGGTTCACACGCTGACACTTGTTGATGGCCCGGCATTGAAATCTGCAGCTACTTGCTGAATGATTGCACTTCTGTCACGCTGAACGATTCTCTTCAGTCGTCGGTGGTCCCGTTCTTGCAGGATCCTTTTCTGCCCACAGTAATGTCGGAGATTTGATGTTTTACCGGAGTCCTGATATTCACGGTACACTCGTGAAATGCTCATACGGGAAAATCCCCACTTCATCGTTACCTCGGTGATGCTGTGTCCCATTGCTCGTGTGCCGACTACAACACCTCTTTCAAACTCACTTAAATCTTGATACCCTGCCATTGTAGCAGCAGTAATCAATCTAACAACTGCGCCAGAAACTTATAGTCTTACAGGCGCTGCCGACCGCAGCGCCGTTTACGTATCTCTGTATCTGAATACGAATGCCTGTAATAGTTTCTTTGTCGCTTCAGTGTAATTCAAACCGCTATTCATGGCTGAACACATTGCGACACCTTTCATCAGTAGTCCATACTTCTCGGTCACGGCACCATCCCAAGTGCAGTCGACCAATGACCTTAGCAGTTTGGTCCTTTAGGAATTCACACACTCACACACACACCCAAATACAATCGTTTATATAGATGTTAACGGCAAACGAAGAAAGGAACGGTAATTCTCTAGCCGGCTGCTACTAGTCTTCTATCAGTGGTGAAGGATGATACAGAATCTGGCGGACAGTTCCTGTTTGGCAATCGCAGATGTTAAGGGGTTGCGATGTGCTTGGTGCGCAATACATCGAACCGCTCTTGTGGTGGTCAAACGTAGTCGACAGGAAACTCGATGACGTGTATACCTGCCCTCAAGTTGCCATGCAGTACGCTTTTCCAGCCGGTCAAATGAAAACCCCTTTCCAGTTTTCCAGGTGCTCAGAACACTGTCTTGCACAATTATACGGCATTTCCGTTTCCTTCGCAGTGATCACTGAACATCTGAGGCTGTTCACACTCCTTACATAGGGTGGCTCCGTGATGATTTTACGAACTTTCAGGATGATGGAGAAGAGAAAATTTAACAGTTTGAAGTAAGGAACCAAGTCGAAAAGTATAAGCGAAAATCTAGTCAAGTTCTACCATAAACCTCACGCAGTGCACAAACTAAGAGCCCAAAGTTACAAACCACGATCATGACTTATGGAATTCCCGCTGAATACTTCCCAATTCCCTCAGGCACTATCCCACGTTGATGAACTAGTAACGAGGTGGACGGACTAGCAGTTAGGGAGTGGACAGAGAAGTGTATGGACATGATATTCTTAGTGGAGACTTTGTGTTGGTAGGACATGCATTGTAAAGTGAGACGCAAGGAAATGTATGATACATACATAACTTGATGTGACAGAGACCGAAAACTCTGAGTCTATAGTACAGTAATAATTAATTCCATGTATCTGCATAAGTTTCACAAATTGCTACATTTACAACAGTTGTTCAAAATGGCGTCCCACAGCACCAACGAATGGCACCATCCCACAAAGTTCTGTCGTACCCATTCCAATACATACAGTGTCGACTGAACTGTGTCGCAGGAAGCAAAAATTCTTGTCCGGAGATCTTCTTCTGTCTCGACAGGTGTCTCGTACAAACTATTTTTCACATGACCCCACAAGAAGAAATTAAGTGGGGTGAAATCAGTAAACATGCTGACCATGAAATAGGACCTCCTCTGCCTGTCTTCTTTTCCGGCAATGTCTGATACAGATGTCCAAAAGTAAGGTGAGGTGAAGCACAATCACGATGGAATTAAACCTATTGACGAATAACAAGTGCGATATGTCCCAGGAATCTTGGTGGTATGTCTCTAATAAACAATGTGCACACTGGTGTAATTAGGGAGGCCTAGTACATAATTATTGGGTATGCCCTCCCCAACACATTGACTAATAATCTGTATTGAGGCGGTCGGGGTGGCCGTGCGGTCAGAGGCGCCTTGCCATGGTTCGCGCGGCTCCCTCTGTCGGAGGTTCGAGTCCTCCCTTGGGCATGGGTATGTGTGTGTTGTCCTTAGCGTAAGTTAAAGTTAGATTAAGTAGTGTGTAAGCCTAGGGACCGATGACCTCAGCAGTTTGGTCCCACTGAACTTAGTACAAATTTCCAATTTCCAAATCTGTATTGACGGCTCTTCACAACTGTAGTGTGGAGTTTCTCATCGGCCTAAACATGTCTATTGCGAGTGAGCCATTCGACAGCCTTTATCGATTCCTGCCGCTCTAGCGTAACGTCTTTCGCCCGTTGCCTGGTAACTGTGGCTCGGGCGTCCCACTAGGGGACTGCGACATAGCGCTTCGCGAGGATAAAGATTCGCGTATGCGCTATGGAAAGGTTGTCGGTTGATTGTCCACTTCATTACTGCTACTTGTTGGCGAAATTCTGGTTATGGCTTCTTGTAGCAGCCGGGAGACTGGCTTCGGCAGTTGGGTCCGCTTGGAGTATCTATGCGGACGTGTTGACCATTAACAGGCTGGCCACGCCGTTGGAAGTGGCTGTCTGCTTCCTGCTTGGGCAGCAGTAAGTCGCGGGTTGGAGAACGCGTCCCTCAATACGCTGCCTTGCATGGTGGACAGTGGACTTGCGGCGGTTTTAGTTTCAACCAGGAACAACGTGCAAATTAAGGTGAGCATCTGCCTTACAGCCATCGGGAGGAGGGGAATTTTGGAAAATCCCTGTGCTCTGCAGTAGGATTCCACCATCTTGTTTATCGAGACAACATGGCGGTGTAATACTGTTCGGTACCGACCAGTGTGGGTGCACTGGTTATGCTCTGTTCTTGTAATAAGCGAGCATGATACTGCATGTTACATTTTCATAAAGTTCTGCCTTACATTTGGCAGAAGATTGCCTTGTCAGTATACGTACAGTAGGCTGGCGAGTTGACATTGTCTGTCAGTAATCTCATTTGTGTTTACATTGTAAATAAAACTGTGTGGGGCCAGTGGCACTCACAGCAGTGCTGCTCACTTTCATTATTACTTGGCTTTCGTCTTGTTCTGCGCCATTTCGGCATTAACTGGTTCAAATGGCTCTGAGCACTATGGGACTTAACTTCTGAGGTCATCAGTCCCCTAGAACTTAGAACTACTTAAACCTAACTAACCTAAGGACATCACACATACGCATGCCCGAGGCAAGATTCGAACCTGCGACCGTTGTGGTCGCGCGGTTCCAGACTGTAGCGCCTAGAACCGCTCGGCCACTCCGGCCGGCCATTAACTGGTATTTACATCTTTATACTTGTGGCATCTCACGCTGTTGGCCCTTTGATGACTGCTGTTTGGTGTATCCATTATTTCGATTTTACTGTCAAAAATCTTAATATTTGATGTTTGTTTATTTTATATTCAGGCTTAATTCTGTGTGATTATCGAAGTAGCATTTAAAAGCTTCAAGACTTTTGAAGTGTTTGATGCAGACTCTTACTGTTTATAGGCCTCTAAGGAATTTAAAATCTTAAAAGATAGCTCAGTGGAAGACATTGTTTTCTAAAGATTTCCTTACAAGAGCTCCTTTCTAAGTTTTAGTACCTCATTTGAAACGTAGTTGGCCACCTAAGGCATATAGTTAAATTCTGATGTTTTTTGTTTTAGGTAGTTTAATCACTGTTGTCACAGATAGTCGCCGATGCTATTTTTAAATTTTTTTAAATCCCTGTTGCCAAATACGGCGACGTGCTTTAAAGTTTTATTTCAACATGTGATCACCTGTTGCAAACGCTGCTTTTCTGCTTATATAGTCTCTCTCTGATCGCTGACAGAATTTGTCGTGCTCTTGCCTCTAGAAAATCTCCACTTTATGTAAATAAGAAACGACTGTGTATTCCGCGGAAGCCTCGTAATGCACGTGTGGTTTTTAATATTCATGCTTGCTTCCGAGACTCAGAGGTAGCTGGACACCGGATTACGCGTGGATGCTTCAGCCGGACACGGCTGGCGTCACCGCCGGATGTGGCGCATATAAAGAGACAGCTCTCGGTCCCTACCCAGGGGCAGGACATCTGACGAACCACCGTGCCGCTAAAAATACCCTCGTCATAACCCACATCCACCACATCCAGAGCTCCGCCGCGACTACCCCACACCCTATATTAAGACGCAGCTTTGTGCTGTCCACAGCTGGCAAGAATGCGCGCGGCAGGAATGCAGAACGAGTCGTGTGTAGATTGCGTGTTTCTCTAAGACAATATTGCACGTGCTATTAAAAAAACCTTGTCATGAATACAATTACAAACATTCTGTATTTGTGACAAGCGTGAGGAGGTTTGCGCTAAGTGAATACACTCCTGGAAATGGAAAAAAGAACACATTGACACCGGTGTGTCAGACCCACCATACTTGCTCCGGACACTGCGAGAGGGCTGTACAAGCAATGATCACACGCACGGCACAGCGGACACACCAGGAACCGCGGTGTTGGCCGTCGAATGGCGCTAGCTGCGCAGCATTTGTGCACCGCCGCCGTCAGTGTCAGCCAGTTTGCCGTGGCATACGGAGCTCCATCGCAGTCTTTAACACTGGTAGCATGCCGCGACAGCGTGGACGTGAACCGTATGTGCAGTTGACGGACTTTGAGCGAGGGCGTATAGTGGGCATGCGGGAGGCCGGGTGGACGTACCGCCGAATTGCTCAACACGTGGGGCGTGAGGTCTCCACAGTACGTCGATGTTGTCGCCAGTGGTCGGCGGAAGGTGCACGTGCCCGTCGACCTGGGACCGGACCGCAGCGACGCACGGATGCACGCCAAGACCGTAGGATCCTACGCAGTGCCGTAGGGGACCGCACCGCCACTTCCCAGCAAATTAGGGACACTGTTGCTCCTGGGGTATCGGCGAGGACCATTCGCAACCGTCTCCATGAAGCTGGGCTACGGTCCCGCACACCGTTAGGCCGTCTTCCGCTCACGCCCCAACATCGTGCAGCCCGCCTCCAGTGGTGTCGCGACAAGCGTGAATGGAGGGACGAATGGAGACGTGTCGTCTTCAGCGATGAGAGTCGCTTCTGCCTTGGTGCCAATGATGGTCGTATGCGTGTTTGGCGCCGTGCAGGTGAGCGCCACAATCAGGACTGCATACGACCGAGGCACACAGGGCCAACACCCGGCATCATGGTGTGGGGAGCGATCTCCTACACTGGCCGTACACCACTGGTGATCGTCGAGGGGACACTGAATAGTGCACGGTACATCCAAACCGTCATCGAACCCATCGTTCTACCATTCCTAGACCGGCAAGGGAACTTGCTGTTCCAACAGGACAATGCACGTCCGCATGTATCCCGTGCCACCCAACGTGCTCTAGAAGGTGTAAGTCAACTACCCTGGCCAGCAAGATCTCCGGATCTGTCCCCCATTGAGCATGTTTGGGACTGGATGAAGCGTCGTCTCACGCGGTCTGCACGTCCAGCACGAACGCTGGTCCAACTGAGGCGCCAGGTGGAAATGGCATGGCAAGCCGTTCCACAGGACTACATCCAGCATCTCTACGATCGTCTCCATGGGAGAATAGCAGCCTGCATTGCTGCGAAAGGTGGATATACACTGTACTAGTGCCGACATTGTGCATGCTCTGTTGCCTGTGTCTATGTGCCTGTGGTTCTGTCAGTGTGATCATGTGATGTATCTGACCCCAGGAATGTGTCAATAAAGTTTCCCCTTCCTGGGACAATGAATTCACGGTGTTCTTATTTCAATTTCCAGGAGTGTATATTAAATTGCCTTCTCTTAACTGTGCACTAATACTTTCGAAATAATACCGGTCAGATTCTGCATTCGTGTTCACATGCAATCAGCAGTTGCTGTCTTAGAATCTTGTTGATACTGGTACTGTAAACAGTGTCTGTCCAAAACGTTCCGAGACTGGTTTTACTCCTGGCGTATAAGCGACGACAGAGCAGTAACTACTGTGGCAGCTTGAACTAACAACCGTAAACAACAGACGTGCATTTGACCAGTCAGTGAGAACTGACAGCGTTACGCAGTGGACGTGCCGCCATAGTGTGTCAACATTGTTATCTCACATATTGCAATGGAGAAACGTCTCTAATTCAAGTGTTAACAGCATTCTGCGGAATGATTTGAAGAACAGAAACGTGTGCGCGAAGTTTGTCCCGCACACCTTGACTCCCAAACGTTGACGCCTGCCGCGACTTGATTGAAGTGACAAACGCGGACAATTCTTTTCTGGAAAAAGCCGTCACTGATGACGTGACTTGGTATTGTCAATACGAATCTACCACAAAACGAAAAACTGCATTAGTTCATATGTAAGGCCAACCCTTTGACGACATAACCGATGTTCAAGCAAATGTGACGCGTGGCCGGCCGCGGTGGACGAGCAGTTCTAGACGCTTCAGTTCGGAACCGTGCGACTGCTACGGTCGCAGGTTCGAATCCTGCCTCGGGCATGTATGCGTGTGATGTCCTTAGGTTAGTTAGGTTTAAGTAGTTCTGAGTTCTAGGGGACTGATGACCTCAGATGTTAAGTCCCATAGTGCTCAGAGTCATTTGAACCTTTTTTGTGTGTGTGTGTGTGTGTGTGTGTGTGTGTGACGCGCAGAGACCAAAGAAGGACTGTTTCACATGATTGTATGAACGTTCTGTGCGTTGTTGTCAAGTGGAAGGAGACGAAGTAGATCAGATGAAGCACTGAGACCACCATCTTAACATTTCTCTATTATCTGCTAATCCAGTCTTTAAACTTCTTTAACTGACTGGGTGTTTCAGATTATCGAGTTAAAACATCACCAATAGTAGATTTTTCTCGACTGTTTCTCGCTTAAAGTGCGTATGGGATATCTGCATGCACGTTTCACTAGATTTTCTTATTTTTCACGGATGCTGTACATATAAAGTAAAAGAAACAGGGATTCATAAAGGGCGAAGAATGAAACTCAATAAAGCTGACAATGGATCCTAGTACTTAGGCTATGTATCGGATCATTGCCAGTGTAGGGTGGAAGGAAGTGAGGTGAAGGGCGGTTTCCTCGCTCCCCACCTGCACTCCTTCAAACATTTTTAGCTGCCTACTGCACAAATAACATGTCTTCCTTATAAATAAGGAATAATATCTATAAGTAATATAGTGATAATATTGTGACTGACTTGATCAATACACCATTTTAGCATCCTGTAGCCTAAAAACTTCGATTTGCAGTGGTAATGTCCTGCCGTGGAAAATGTCAGTGTCTTTATACCATTTAGAAGTTGAGTAGTGCTGATATTGTGTTGATTAACAGTTCATTATGCCATAGCTATAACACGTTATAGAATAATTTATTCTGAAGGGTCTTATATTATTCAACAGCCTTGATTATTAACAGATCACATTATTGCACACATAGTTCATAAGGTGATAATGCTGTACATAGTGAGCGAGGCCTAACGATAGGAATTTTACTGCGTTACCAGAGAAGCAGTAGTAACAATATCAAACGGACTGATCTGAACTTCTGACTTAGCTGTTCGCTCGGAGGCTGCACAAATGAATAATAAGCTCGCTCGGTCAACCTATGTTGCGCCTAAATATCTGAGTTAAGATTGGATACCTATTCCTGTGCTGATGAGATCGAGAATGCAGTGGAAGTGAACCCGTACTAAGGGCTCCACTAGATATAACCGACATGCCAGCCGAGCCAGAAAATTGGGTTTACGCAAAGGCAGACAACTATTTTCATCTTTTTTATTTGATTTCAGCAGACTGTACGCGACAGATGTTTTGACAAAAAAGTCCGTCATTTCGTTTTTAAAATTGTGTTTAATATTTCTGAAGTTTTGGTAATGCAATGATTACCAGTCGTTAACCGCTGGCGATAGCGCTAAATGAAAATAAATAAATAACGAGATGTGCAGTTCCAACACTACCCAACACAAAATGTACAATTTCTTATACCACCTGTAAGATAAGAACAACAACCTTGGGGTTTCTAATTCATTGAAACGTCTATGCTTATGATTATGTTGCAAAGTCAGTTTGACCTTGCTCCATCTTCTCTTCAGAGACGCTTTCCAAATGCAGTTGATCCTGTATCAGTGTGAATACACCAAAACGGTAATAGGCGATATAGATATTGATCCTTCCGTGGTCTGTACTCCCCTCACGCCTTTCGTCATCATCAGGTGATTTGTGTATTGTGTACCAGTTACTTTTGATAACGTAATAACAGCGACTGGAGGAAGAAATAATTTCTTCCCTTTAAGAAAAGATCTCCTACTCCGTCCATATTCTGATAACACAAAGATAAAAGCGTTGAATAGATTATTAACAAATGTAGTCCACACCAAAGTATTCTGAAACTCACTGTTTGTTAACAAAGTGTGCTACAAAGCGTGAGCGTGCTACTTTTTACTTCATCTCATCTCAGCCTCTACCAGAAAAAGATAAGTTAATCTGCATCTCAATTGTTCATTTATTTTATGAAAACTGAAAATTAGACAACAGCGGATATAAAATTCCCAAGTGAGCGCCTAAACGATGGTAAAAAATACCTAACGAAGACAATAAATATGAACACGCTACGTAACACTATGAAAGTGAATGGAAAGAGGTATGCCACAGCCGGGGACTGGCTCAAAAGCTTGGATGAGGAGCAGGCAAGCAGTTAACGACGGGTCATTCAGAACGATCAGGTCATTCTGTAGTTCCTCATCTGGAGAATACAGTAGAATCATATCCCCAAGTTATGATTCAGCATACGACTGTTTGCACTTGGTAGTGGAACACTGAAGATGATAATCCAGTGAAACTCCTTGAAATTGTGTTATCCATTCGCGGTAGAAGTGCCCTTTCCGCCTACAACCGCTAAAAAATTTGTGCCTGGCGGCTGCCACAAGAAATTGTGAACAAAAATAATTTAAGAACCACGTTTTCGAATGTGTGTAAGTTAAAGCATGCGGTTGCACTTCAGGATTCAACTGCGGCAGGAAGCAATAGATATCAGCTCCTGCATAAACCGACAAAACTGCTGGGTAGGCGACGAACTGCTGTTCGAGGCTGCTGCGTAAGTTAGTTGGCCCATGGTTCTCCTTTCTTGGCAGTTGCCGAGAACGGTGGAAGTGACACCTTAAAGTCTTTCTCCATGGACATGCGAAACGATCTATTGGAGACCTCAGCTGACGTGATTATGGCGGCCATCTTATCCACCATCAGCTCGTGCGTCTGTGCTTGGTTTGCAGTGCCTGCTGCATGTTTTGCAAAAGCAGTAGTACTTAGACGGTCACGTTCATAAAAAACACTTCAAAGCCCGATGTACCTGGGACGCAGCACGAGAGTTCAGACCTAATTCACAAATAACCTCATCACCAACTGAAGTGGCCCACGCTGGTTGTGGAGAAACTAACGCCCAAGAAGACAATGAACAACAGTTTTATTACGAATAATATAAATTCACAAGAACACAAAAGTAGTGTATCAGTTGAAGTCTGTCTTACTTTACGCTTCCAATATCTTAAGTCTAAGTTCAACTGTTCGCCGAAAATGGCTAATTCACTATTACTTGACAAGAGTTGAAGTTTGAAGTACCACACTGTGAGACGACTGTCGCACAATCGCAGTAATGATCGGAGATACCAAAGTCCATGAAGCCGAAGCGTCGAGAGGCCTAGTCTGTACTTAGCCAGGACGAAAACTGCTGGCGGTTCTACGTAGCTCAGGAAGGCAGTGATCCCAGGTTAGCCAGCTGCGTGCAACTGCCAGACGCGAGCCGAGCGACGTACCAGCGGTCGGATGAATTGTGCACAAGATATTGCGACCAGTTGACATAGCGCAAGAGATCCGCGAAAGTTGCACCTCCTAAGAGCGCGGCGCTGTCCTCTGGCGACAAGATAAGAGCCCTGAGTTGCAGCGGTGGCGTCCGGAGTTGTTCTTCTAAACATCGCTTATTACTGTAATTGGCGTAGTGACAAGCTTTGTTTTGCTTGCGTTGTTGTGCCCATGAGCTCTCATGTGCAGGCAATCCATGGTGCACTACTGTCATGTTGGTGGACTATGTACCCAGACATCGCAGATTCACAGAAAGCTGCCGAAGATAAGTGGAGTAGGAGAAATTTATTGACATTAAATTTAAGAGCCGGAAAGTGGCTTGAAGCTGTACATTTACCTTTGGTGAAGAAACTCTACCAAGTGAGACATTCGAGAAGACCTTTCGATCCTCTGCTAGATCTTTTCATCCATTTATTCGATCTCGGGAAACTACTGATACGAGTAATCAAGTTCAAATGTCAACATCGATACCGTGTAGGGGACAAGATTAAAGATGTGATTCATCAACTTTGCCATACCATCAGCGGAGTGTGCGCTGATATGAAACTTCCTGGCAGATTAAAACTGTGTGCGGGACCGAGACTCGAACTCGGGACCTTTGCCTTTTGCGGGCAAGTGCTCTACCAACTGAGCTACCCAAGCAAGTCTCACGACCCGTCCTCACAGCTTCAATTCCGCCAGTACCTCGTCTCCTACCTTCCAAACTTCGCAGAAGCTCTCCTACACTTGCCCGCGAAAGGCAGAGGTCCCGAGTTCGAGTCTCGGTCCGGAACACAGTTTCAATCTGCCAGGAAGTTTGGTATGTTGCAGTCCGCCACGAATTCATCCCCTGTGAAAAGTAGCACTTGCAACCTACGTCTTAGATTGCTAGATGTACTCCGATCTCTGTTCTCCAATACAGTTTTTCTCTCTACAGCTCCCTCTAGTACTATGGAGGTTACTCCGTGACATATGAACAGTTGTCCTGCCATTCTGTCCCTTCTTCTTGTCAGTGTTTTCCACATCCTCTTTTCCTTGTCTCATCCCTTATCTTATCACTCCATCTAGTTTTCAACATTCTCCTGTAGCACCACATCTCAAATACTTTATTCTCTTCTGCTCCGATTTCGCACAGTCCATGTCTCACGGCTATACAATGCTGTGCTCCAGAAGTACAGTATCAGAAATTTGTTCCTCAAATTAAGGCCTATGTTTGATACTAGTAGACGTCTCTTGGCCAGCGTTGCCCTTTTTGCCACTGTTTGTCTGCTTTTTATGTCCTCCTTGTTCCGTCCGTCATGGGATATTTTGTTCCGTAGGTAGCAGAATTCCTCGTGATCATCAGTCCTGATGTTAAGTTTCTCGTTGTTCTCAGTCCTGCTACTACTCATTACTTTCGTTTTCCTTCCATTTACTCTCAGTTCATATTTTGTACTCATCAGAACCTGCAGTTCTTCTTGCCTCTCACTGAGGATGGTAGTGTTATCAGTGAATCTTATCATTGATATCCTTGTATTTTAATGCCTCTCTTGAACATTCCTTTTATTTTCATCATTGCTTCTTCGAATTATAGATTGAACACTAAGGACCTTACACTCTTTTTAATCCGAACACTTCGTTCTTGATCTTCTAGTCTTATTGTTCCCTCTTGGTTCTTGTACATACTGTAAATTATAGCTTACCACTATTTTTCTCAGAGTTTCGAACATCTTCACCATTTGACATTATCAAACGCTTTTTCCAGGTCGACAAATCCTATGAATGTATTTTGATTTTTCTTCAGTCGTGCCTCCATTATCAGTTGCAGAATCAGAATTGCCTCTCTGGTGTCTTTACTTTTCCGAAAGCCCAGCTGATCGGCATCTGAAAGCTCCTCAATTTTCTTTTCCATTCTTCTGTATATTATTCTTGTCAGCAACTTGGATACATGAGTTGTTAAGATGAATGTGCGATAATTCTCGCACTTTTCGGTTCTTACAATCTTCAGAACTGTGTGGATGATGTTTTTCCGAAATTAAGATGGTATATCGTCGGAATCATACATTCTACACACCAACGTAAACAGTCGTTTTGTTGCCACTTCCCCGCATGATTTTAGAAATTCTGATGGAATATTATCTATCGTTTCTGTCTTATTCGATCTTAAGTCTTCCAAAGCTCTTTTAAATTATGATTCTAATCTCTTCTATATCGGCACCTGTTTTGTCTCCTATTAAGTCATCTGACACGTCTTCCTCTTCATAGATGCCTTCAATATACTATTTCCACCTATCCTCTCTCTTTCCGTTGAACTCTTAATGTTACCGCCTTTGCTTTTACTTTCACAGAAGGTTGTTTTGACTTTTCTATATGCCGAGTCAGTCCTTCCGGGTATCATTTACGTATCGAATTCTTCACATTTTTCGAGTGGCCATTTGGCCTTAGCTTCTCTGCACTTCCTAATTATTTCATCGCTAAGTGACTTGTATTTATGTATTCCTTAATCTTCCTGAACATTTTTGTACTTCCTCCTTTCATCGAAGTATTTCGTCTGTTATCCATGGCTTCGCAGTTACCTTCTTTGTACCTTTTCTTTCAGTTTCTGTGACTGGCCCTTGTAGATATGTGCATCTCTCTTCAACTGAACAGCCTACTAAGATACTTCTTATCGCCGAATCTATAGCCTCAGACAACTTCACGCATTTCTTCATTCCTTAGTACTTCCGTATCCCACTTCTTTGCGCATCCATTCTCTCCGACTAGCCTCTTAAACTTCAGCCTACTCTTCATCTCCACTAAATTGTGATCTGAGTCTGCATCTGCCAATAGTTACGCCTTACAATGCAGTATCTGATTTCGGAATCTTTGCCTGACCATGACGTAATGTAACTGAAATCTTCTCGTATCTCTCGGCTTTTTCCTTGTATATCTCCTCCTATTGTGATTCTTGAACAGAGTATTCGTTATTAGCAACTGAAATTTGTTGCATAAACCACTTTCTCCTCTCATTCCTAATAGCAAGCCCATATTCTCCGTCAACCAATTCTTCTACTCCTTCCCATACAACTTCATTCCGATCCCCCATGACTATTAAATTTTTATCCACCTTTACGTACGGAATTACCCAGTGCTAAACTGGTGTTCTGTTAAAAAAGTATTTATTGAAAACGGGTTAGCCACTGTGTCGCTGATAGACCCAGAATAAATGTTTTTTCTTTCTCCATATTGTAGGAGAGGGTCACGAGACATTCTCGTTTGGCTTAACTCGGAATTTCTTCCGAACGCCAAGAACTGTAGGACGGTGTTCATTTTATATTAATTTACATAAATCTCCACTGCAGACTGAGAGATTTATTCGGGATACAGTGCTACGCTTCTCATATAACGTTGTACTTTTACTGGCAAACAAGAGAATATCATCAAAAGTTAATAAAAAGAAAAGAGTGGCTCTTTTGTACGAAATTCAACACTGAGAACACAGTCAGTTGCAATACTTCGCATCAGGAGCGAGCTAAACTTACCGTGTGACAGGGTGGGGTGGTTAAGGCAATGAACTAACGTTTGGGAAATGGCGATATTCGAATCTTCAAGGGGAAATCTAAATTTTCGGTGTCGTCAACGTACTGTACTTGCGGTCTTCGGTCCTAATACTGGTTTGATCCAGCTTTTCGTGTTGTATATCCTAGGAAGTCTTTACATTTCTGAATAATACCTATACTTTGTAGCGATTTGAAATGTTTAGTGTAGTCAACACTTGGTCTTTGTTTTTACCCCCACACTTCCCTCCATTAACAAACTGATGATTTCTCGGTGGCTCGGGATGTATTCTGTCAACCAATCCCTTTATTTAGTCTATTTGTACAATAAATTCTTTTCTCCTCAAGTTGATACAGTACCTCTATATGAGTTGCCCGACCTACCGCTTTCGTCTTCATCATTCTTTTGTGGCACAGTGTTTCAAAAGCATGTATTGTTAGCTTGTCTGAATTGCTTCTTTTTCCACATTTCACTTCCATATTATGCTATACCCTAAATAAATACTTTTAAAAAGGACCTGCTAACATTTACATTTATATTCGATGTTACCACATTTCTCTTTTTCAGAAAAGTTATTCTTATTATTGCATTTTACACCACCTTCACTTCTGCTATCATCAGTTATTTCGCTGCCGAAATAGCAAAATTCGTCTACTGCTTTCAGCGTCTCAGTTCGTAATCTCATTCTTTTATCATCAGCTGATTTAACGACACACAATTAGCTTGGTTTTGCTTTTGTTTACGTTCACCTTATGACACAAAGCAGAGAGATTTCTTTGGTATATACAAGATCTCTTTTCTCCTTCATTTTCGTTCACCCAAATCTCCAATAATCTTGTCGTTACGGGACATAAGACATGAATAAAGAAACTAAACTTAAGTAGTCATGCAGTCGCAAAAAAGAATGCATATTACACAGCATAAGAGACAGAATAAGAGACATTCATCAGACGATGAAACGAAATAGAACCTCACGCGTTGTGACGGTATGTGTACTTATTGCGCCGATAGCAAAAAAACGACAAATGTGTGTGAAATCTTATGGGACTTAACTGCTTAGGTCATCAGTCCCTAAGCTTACACACTACTTAACCTAAATTATCCTAAGGACAAACACACACACCCATGCCCGAGGGAGGACTTGAACCTCCGCCGGGACCAGCCACACAGTCCATGACTTCAGCGCCTCAGACCGCTCGGCTAATCCCGCGCGGCACGTGCGCGTGCCAATAGCACAATCGAGTCAAATTTACAATGAACTTGGCATTAGGAGTCCCCCCACTGTGGTCTGGATGCACGCGCTGATTCAGTTGGGAAGGGTGTCATAAAGCCGTGGTATCCTCTCCTGAGGCAAGCTGGCCCACAATTGTTGTGACTGATTCGTGATGTACTGGGTACTGGCATTGGGACGCAGTTTACGTTCTAGCTGGTACCACACGTGCTCTATTTGGGACAATTTCTGGGATTTTGTTGGCTTCAACAGCTCCTCAACATCACGCAGACAATTCTTAGAGACAGTGCCATCCGTGGACGAGCTTTCTCCTCTTAAAAAATGTTGCCACGATGGTTTCGAATGAGAGGTAACAGATGAGGACGCAGGATTTCCGTGATCTATATTGTGCCACCAGAGTTCCCTCAGTCGCTACAATCCACAATAATCTGAAGCTGGTTCTCCATACCGCGATACACAGAGTAACACCACTGTGGCTCTCCAACACTTTACAAGAGTGAGACCCCTCCTCAGGTCGTTGCCATACTCGGCTACATTCGTCATCCAGAATAACGCAGAATAGCGATTCATCGCCGAAAACAATGTGACGCCATTCAATCATCAGTCGATACTTCCCGGTACAGCATCATTCCAAACACAGGCGTTTGTGTTGTGGTGTTAGGGGCACCCTACGCATGGAACGGTAATTCCTTACTCTGGCTGCCGCTCGTCTGTGACCATTAGTGCTGAGTGGTACAGACGGTTGCAGGGAGTCAGTTACCTGCTCTCGGACTGCAAGCACAGATGTGAACGGGTTACGTGCCGCTCGGTGCACAATGCGGCGATCTTCCCTTGCGGTGGCCAGACATGGTGGCCCAGAATCGTATGACGAGCATGCCCGCCCTCACGTTCCTGTGCAGTCCAACACCGGACCACTGTCATATCCGAATGCCCAACAAATCTGAATATTATACGCCGGCCAAACACATGCCCACAATGAAACCCGCTACGGTCGCAGGTTCGAGTCCTGCCTCGGGCATGGACGTGTGTGATGTCCGTAGGTTAGTTAGGTTTAAGTAGTTCTAAGTTCTAGGGGACTGATGACCTCAGAAGTTAAGTCCCATAGTGCTCAGAGCCATTTGAACCATTTTGAACAATGAAACCCCTTCTGTCAGGTCAGGTGTGGATAACACTGTCTCACACGAGTACTCGGCATCTCCGTATCCTTCAGTGATCACTCAGCATCTGACGCTGTTCACGCCCCTCTTATACCCACCAGACCTGATAACAACATTAAACAGGAAAAACAATAATGTGTTCTGATGGCCGTTGTACCTGTCCTGGGAATTGCCACTCAAGAAAATGGTTCAAATGGCTCTGAGCACTATGGGACTTAACTTCTAAGGTCGTCAGTCCCCTAGAACTTAGAACTACTTAAACCCAACTAACCTAAGGACATCACACACATCCATGCCCCAGGCAGGATTCGAACCTGCGACCGTAGCGGTCGCGCGGTTCCAGACTGTAGCGCCTTTAACCGCTTCGCCACCCCGGCCGGCAATTGCCACTCAAATCATTTACATACCCGCTGATGTTGTGTACGCGTACGAAGTTACATGTCAATGTAACTTCGTACCATGTCTTCTGGGCGCTTCACTTTCTTTGTCAGGCAGTGTAGTTTAAAACAAATTTCCCAGAATAAGCGCAACATTCATATATGAAGGCAGTATCTGTTCCCGAAAGAACAGACACTATTGATGACCGTGCAGCTTCTCCAGAAAGTAATGATAATCAAATCGACACCCTAGCTGCAAACAGGCGTTGATATACGTCATTGGGAACATATTGAAAATGTGTGCCCCGACCGGGACTCGAACCCGGTATCTCCTGCTTAAATGGCAGACTCTATCCATCTGAGCCACCAAGGGTACAGAGGATAGTGCGCCTGCTGCAGTCATGGACTGTGCGGCTGGTCCCAGCGGAGGTTCGAGTCCTCCCTCGGGCATGGGTGTGTGTGTTTGTCCTTAGGATAATTTAGGTTAAGTAGTGTGTAAGCTTAGGGACTGATGACCTTAGCAGTTAAGTCCCATAAGATTTCACACACATTTGAACATTTTTTGAGTGCGCCTGCAGGGACTTATCCCTTGCACGCTCCCCGTGAGACGCACATTCCCAGCTAGGGTGTCGATTTGATTATCATTTCATTCTAGAGAAGCTGCACGGTCATCAATGGTATATGTTCTTTCGGGAACAGATAATACCTTCATATATAGTTAAAATTTGGCTACCTGGCCATTGACCTTCTTGTGCGAACGCACACGCTATGCCCCAACTCGTACAGGACTTTGTACGTTAATATGCCACGAGTAATTACCGTGATGGGCAAACATCTATTAGGCGCACTACGAATGTAGTGGTGTGGACATATTGGGAATGTGGGTTTCACGGGGAGCGTGCAAGAGATAGGTCTCTAGAGGCGCCCTCGGTGGCGCAGAGAGATAGAGCGTCTGCCATGTAAGCTGGAGATCCTGGGTTCGAGTCCCGGCCGGCGAACACATTTTCAACATGTCCCCCATGATGTATATCAACGTCTCTGTCTAGGGTGTCGATTTAAAGGGCAACATTTATTTTTTGGGGCTGTTCACATTTCATAGCAGTTAATTATCTGTTTCGAATTTTAGTTCAGGAAGTGATTTTCCATATGTTAAATGAAACATGGAAAATCATAGCGACATGAATGTAATTTGTGATTATTGTGAGTGTTAGATGTTTGGTAGCCTAACTATGAGTTATGCATCCAGTCTGAAGAACCATATCTCCTTTGACAATGTGTGTAGGGGCACATGACAGAGATTACAACACGTAAAGCAGATCATGCCGATGGTAGTAGTGCCTTTAAACTGCACAGCGCAGATCAAAATGAAACAAGTAGGTCACAAGTCTGTTGCCTGTAAAACGAAAACTAACCGGGACAAAACGACAAGGCGAAAGTCAGTGATATCTCAGTGGCGAACAGAGATGCTACTTGCCCAGAACCATAGACCGTATATGACGTAGATCGCGCATGTCCCATCTCAGCCGTCTTAACGCTTGGATCCAACATCCAAGTCATGTGACTGGCGGCAGAAAGCAGAGTTCCTGTCATTACGCTCTGTGTGAAGTGGAGCTGAGAGTAACAGTTTCTCTCGTTTATAGCTGAAATCAAGCACTGATTTTGACAACTCAACGAACTGTAGTATTACTCTTACACATGCGGTAGTGCAGTTAACCTAGTTCCTCTGAAATTCCTTATAATAAAGCTGTGGTTATCGTTTTTACAAGTGGTAAAGTTGGAACCTATTGACAGTTCTTTTAACAAGAGACAAAATGACTGTTAGCGGAAATACCTTTGCAAGTATTTTAAAGTAATTCACTTACACAACTGAGATTTTCGTCACTTTACCTAATCTATAGGATACAAAACGACTAATCTGAGCGTATGTGAACAACTTGACTTCTGCATCTAGTAAAAAACACAGCATTTGATCTGTAACGACAATTGAGGTGTCACCGCAAGGCACCGCACTTGCTACGTTGTAGGTTTCAAATTGGCCGCGGTCCGTCAGTACACACGGACCCGTGTGTCGCCACTGTCGGCGCTAGCAGACCGAGCACCCCCACTCGGTTGGTCTTACGTGACAAGCTAGCGCACTGGACAGTTCTACAGCCGACTTGAATAATTCAATGGTTCACTTGTTATAGCTTCAGAGATCTCATTTGCAGAGACGCTAGTTAACATAGCCTTCAGCAAAGTCAGTAGCTACGACCTAGCCAGGCGCCACATACAGTTTACGCATTGACAATTGATCTATAAGTGTGAAGCAATTAGAATTGTAAAGAAGTATTCGCAGTTCAGTCTATAACTGCACTTGTAAATATTATTGTACAAAGTCAAGATCGACGTTCGCCGCTGATGCTGAATTTAACCTAAGTATTTAATTATATTCCTGTCTGCTAACTTTCTAATCACCTAAGATGTTCCAGATACAACCCGTCAAGTATAGTTCATTGATCCTCACGTCAGCCTACGTGATCAACGCGTTAATGGCCACACCTCGTGATCAGATTAAGAGTCAAATTGCGTGACTCAGCCGGGTCAACCTTTTTCCATGAGGCCCGTAGCTCCACTTCATACATAACAAAAATGTCATCAATTGTGCACTATAAATGCGTAATGACATGCTCGGCTTCATGCCCCGAGTCACGTGACTTAGATGTTGGTTTCAGTAAAATGACGTCACGCGCAGTCTATGTTATCTATGGTCTATGTCCAGAACCGTGCTCCGAGGTGTAACCCGTCGCGGAGCGGAAATAGCACCGGAGAAAGAATGAGTGCACTTCCAGTGTGCTGTCTCTTTTTTACTTCCTTTTCGCATTCTGGAGGCCGGAAATACAAATACACAAATAGCGCCGCGGGCCGTCTGGCATTCCCCGGCCCCGCATCCCGCGCTTGTTTGAACTGGCCGCCGGCCATAATTTTGGGCGCGCTGGATCGCGTCGCGCCGCGCAAACATTTGGTTAGTCACTGCGCGTGGAAGGCGGGCCATCGTCGCTCCCGGAGACGAGCGGTAGCCCTCATTCTCGGAAGATACTGCAAGATCTCACGTTAACTGAAAATATTTGTCCACGGAGCGACAATCAAGTAGTGCTAGGGACAGAAAAAAGTCGTTTTATTTTATGGCCAAATTCGCTGTTATTTTTTGCTAGATTCAGTGCTAATTTTTGCTGACTCCGTGTTGTTCCGTGTCATTTGTCGTCTATTTCAGTGTTATTTTTTGGCAATTTCAGTGCTATATTTTTTTGTCAAATTCAGTGCAATTTTTTGTTAAACTCACTGCTATTTTGTTGCAAAATTCTTTTTTTTCGATTTCAGTTATTTTGTTTTGTCGATTTCGATGTTTTTTCCCTTTTCTGTGTTATTATTATCCTTTGGTGTTATTTTTTTCAGTTTCCGTCCCACTTTTTTGACAATTTCGATGGTATTTTTTATCTAATTCTGTATTATTTTTTTCCTATGTTAGTGTTATTTTCTTCCAATTTCGTCGCTGCGTTTTACACCAATTCCGTGATATGTATATATGAAAATTGGTGAAAATAATGGTGTAGTTTGGACAATATCTGTAGGTACCATTTCAAGAACTAAAGGGATTCCTACCCTTTCCTATGGAAGTTATTCCGTTCTTACATAAACACACACACACACACACACAGTCTACAACAGCAATAAGCTTTCTGGAGACAGCGCCTAATTTTAACTTCCACAAACTGGAAATTACTCATCCAATAGAAAGGAAAATTCATTACAAACAGTGTGAAAGAGCTGTATACGACTGAGCTACTATTTCACTGTACCATAGACAATAATTCAATGGACAAAGAAGGATGTTGGTAACTGGTGTGCTCAATATGGGGTCACAAAAAGCACGCCTCAAAATTACGTACGAAAATTAAAGAAATGACTTAGAGCAGCATAAACGAATGACAGTAATATTAAACTGATACTTGATATTAACTACAAATTACCCAAACAAGAACACAAAAAATGGTTCATATGGCTCTGAGCACTATGGGCATAAACATATGAGGTCATCAGTCCCCTAGAACTTAGAACCACTTAAACCTAACTAACCTAAGGATATCACACACATCCGTGCCCGAGGCAGGATTCGAACCTGCGACCGTAGCGGTCGCGCGGTTCCCGACTGAAGCCCCTAGAACCGCTCGGCCACAGCGGCCGGGACAAGAACACAAACCACGTGCAAATCACAATACATGAGAACATTAATCGAATTTCTAGTAGTCACAGAAATACACAGTCTTTTATAAACCTCTTCCCGTAAAGCACTTAGTAATCTCAAATGCATGAGAGAGTGACAAAACTGAGTGCACAATACGTTGCAATTACGATGCATCCTGTAATCAGCTTCCAACTTACGAAAAACTGATTACCTCTATGCCTCCTCAATGTCTCGCGCGTAAATATTGGATCAAGTTCGCAGTTAATCACGCGAAATAATAGGAAAATAAATTTGCATTTACGAACATCACATGACTGAAATTCATTAAACATTGCCTTCAAACAACCCAATTCATGTAAATAAAACGATGTCACCAAAAATCTCCAAAACTGCCATCAAATGAAAGTGCCGTTTGACATACATGTTTCACACATTATACTCTTACGCAGTCAAGAATGAAAATTAAAGTATAATTTTAACAATTTTGAAAAAAAAATGAAACCCGGAGTCGAACTATGCAATAGTCCTCTAAAGTTTTCCACTCGAAAGAAGTCCTAAAACTGCAAACACAGCAAATACGTAATATGATATTCGAAGACTGGTGGTTATAGGAATACGATATATTTGACTCCAAAGACTGTGCAACTCATTTTACGAGAAGATTTTATTATGAGAAAGCTTTGTACAAGATGGATGCCGTATTTGTAAAATAGAAAAATAGGGCTAAGCGCCGGCCGCTGGTGGCCGAGCGGTTCTGGCGCCACAGTCTGGAACCGCGCGACCGCTACGGTCGCAGGTTCGAATCCTGCCTCGGGCATGGATGTGTGTGTTGTCCTTAGGTTAGTTAGGTTTAAGTAGTTCTAAGTTATAGGGGACTTATGACCTCAGCAGTTGAGTCCCATAGTTCTCAGAGCCATTTGAACCATTTTTTTTAGGGCTAAGCTATAGGGAGAGACGAGTGATATACAATATGTACATGAGCCAAGCGGGATTAACAAGAGAGGAAGACCAAGAACGAAGTGCACGGATTAAAAAGGATGCAAAACAGGGATGCAGTCATTCGCCCCTACTGTTTAATCTATACACAGAAAAAGCAATGACGGAAATTAAGTAAAGGTTCAAGAGTGGAATTAAAATTTAAGGTGAATGTATATCAATGATAAGATTCACTGATGACAATGCTATCCTTAGTGAAATTGAAGAAGAATTACAGCAACTGCTGAATGGAATTAACAGTCTAATGAGTACAGAATACGGACTGAGAGTAAATCGAAGAAATATGAAAGTAATTAAAAGTAGCAAAACTGAGAAAATCAATAAACTTGACATCAGGATTGGTGATTACGAAGTAGATGAAATTAAGGAATTCTGCTACTTAGGCAACAAAATAACGCATGACGGACGGAGCAAAGAGAACATAAGAAGCAAACTAGCCCTGGCAAAAAGGTCATTCCTGGCCAAGAGAAGTCTAGTAGTAGCAAACAAAGGCCTTAATTTGAGGAAGACATTTCTGATAGTGTATGTTTGGAGCACTGCATGGCATGGCAGTGAAACTGTGGGAAAACCGGAACAGAAGAGAATCGCAGCATTTGAGACGTGATGCTGCAGAAGAATGTTGAACCTTAAGTGGACTGATAAAAGTAAGGAATGAGGAGGTCCTCCGGAGAATCGGGAAGGAAAGAAATATATGGAAAACACTGACAAGAAGAAAGTATGGGATGGTAAGACTTCTGCCAAGACATAAGAGAATTAATTCCGTGAACTATAGGGAGCTGTAAAGGGCAAAAACTGTAGAAGAAGACACAGATTGGAATACATCCAGCAAATAATTGAGGATGTAAGCTGCAAGTGCTACTCTGAGTTGAAGAGGTTAGCAAAGGAGAGACGTTCGTGGCGTGCCACATCAAACCAGTTAGAAGACTGATGACTCAGAAACCGAAAGGAAATGAGAATAAGAATTTCTCAGAAATATTTGTACTATTTTGAAGACTTTGTTACTGAAATTACGTACAACCTGGTTACTGTGGTTTAGACAGGATACCTAGACGGCAAGTAGACAACAATCAAAGTTATAGCTGGAACCCGATGACCTGCGACAAAGAGAATGAAGCTGGGCCACGTTTTGTAAACGTTATTCGTGTGTGCTGCGTGTGAAACTAAGATGATGAGGTTGAAAGTTACGTCCATTGACTGGAATAGCACTCACATAGTGCATATTGAAAAGTGTATTAAGTTTGCGTTCGAAAACATAAACGCACGAATATTTCGTCAGGCAGAACTACACAGCCCTGCAGCAAGCGAATAACATAAACAAAACTAGGTCCAACTAAGAATGCTTGTAACCTGCCATCTGAAGATGGATTTGTAATGAAAAATCCGAAACCGGTCATGGTCTGAAGATAATAAACCTTTTTAAACCATACATGTGGCTGGTAGCTGTTTTTTATATAAATTATAAACCTAAAGAGAATGAAGCTAGATTCACATGCCGGACAGGTTATGGTTGACTCGGGTCCAGTGAGTCTCTTCTATTGGGTAACTTGCAAGCAACTTATTATAGAGAAATTTCTCTACAGATCAGATACGAGAATTTCACGGATCTCTTAGCCACCCATTAATACTATAAAATGACTTCGAGCGTCTGCCGTATTCCTTCGAGCAATAATTGGGTACCGGATATGTTACCATATTATATATTCGTCTTTCGCAGATTGTGTGCATAACAAAACTTCATCATGTCCTCGATCTTTTATATGTCTGACAGGTATCGAAAATAAAGTGGAAACAATCGTTTATCCCGTCATCCTTGTTGCTTTCCATTGGACTTTCAGAGCTTCAATAATGTGTATGCCCTCTGTGAGCCTGTATCACTGCCTGTCACCTGTGTGGCATGCTCCGTATACGTCTGTAGTGGTCACCCTGCGGCATCCGTTTCCATTCTTCAATGAAAGACCATGAGAGTTCCTAGAAATTCTGTGGTGAAACATGAGCTTAAGTAGGGACTCAATGCCGGCCATTCCATTACTCCAATTTCCAGGCTTCTCAAATCACCGCCGCATAGATCCTAAGATCCACCACATGGTCCAGCAGGATCTGTTCGATGTACCGCCTGGCGGTAAAGTGGCCGCGGACAACGACAAGATCTGTATGGTTAGTAACACTGAAGCCTCCACAAATCTATTTCCTGGACAACATTTGTCAGGTACTGCTCACCACGTGTCTCTGCACATGAACACGGCCACCAGCGTCTGGACTCGTGTACTCGTCTGTGAATAACGCGTTTCGCCAATGAAAAAATGTTCAAATGTGTGTGAAATCTTATGGGACTTAACTGCTAAGGTCATGAGTCCCTAAGCTGACACACTACTTAACCTAAATTATCCTAAGGACAAACACACACACCCATGCCCGCGGGAGGACTCGAACCTCCGCCGGGACCATCCGCACTGCCAATTTCGCCAGAGACCAATTTGTCAGTTGACGTAGGAACAGCAGTACTGAAGGCGAGCTGCAAGATGTCGTGTCAGGTGGGATACTCGGACAGGACATCTGGGTCGTAAGATCCTCTCTCGTAACCCGTTCACCACAGTCTGATAGGAAAAAGTGGCTCCAGTGACCTATCTGAGGTCGTCTCGGAATGCTCTGGCGGTATCCGTGCGACGCCGCAACACAGATGGCCAGATGTCGTCTTCGTGTGGGTTGTAATGGATCGGCGACGTTGTCCAACTCGCCTTGTTTACTGACCTGTCTCAAAAAATGGTTCAAATGGCTCTGAGCACTATGGGACTCAACTGCTGAGGTCATAAGTCCCCTAGAACTTAGAACTACTTAAACCTAACTAACCTAGGGACAACACACACATCCATGCCCGAGGCAGGATTCGAACCTGCGACCGTAGCGGTCGCGCGGTTCCAGACTGTAGCGCCAGAACCGCTCGGCCACCAGCGGCCGGCGACCTGTCTCAGTGCAGCGTGTCTACAACCTATGTATGATACATGGAGAAGCATTGGCCTCTACACCAACACAACCGAAAATTCATCTTTTTTTAATCAAACTGGTCGCCCTCGCAACTTTCGCTGCATTAAGAAGTAGCATTGAATGTACCTGATTGAATAGAATGTCCTCAAATGATAACTGCCATCTACGTCCTTCACTAGAAAACACTGGAACACCAATACTCACTTCTTTCCGAGGAGTCATCTAATACTGTAATGCACAACACAGTCAATAGATGGCGAATGAATTTAATTGTTGCCCACAGTGAAAGCGAAGATTGCAAGCCAAGCAGTAAGATCACAAGTACCGACTGTATCAAAACAGATTCAACATACCGGACGTTGATAACGTGTTCCACTAACTACGTTGGGTAGTATTATTTACTTCACTACAAATGATAACGTGAAGACGGTGATACTAATTGATAAAGCTATGTCAGCATAGGTTAGGCGCCGTGGTCTACCTTGGGGAGCTGTTAATAGGGAGACTTGCCAGACAGAAATCTTAATCTCATTTCAGCCATTAGATGGATGAAGACAGTTTCACCACAGTGCACCACTTGTCGATGACCAGAGGATTGTTTCCTGTACTAACAGCGTCTCATAAAAAAGCAGGGCCTATCAGGACACAAACACTTCTCTTGCTGCTTCGAATTCCTAACTACATTGACGGAAAAAGGTCGCAACACCAACAAGAAGTTGTGCAACATTAACGAATGTTGGTAGGCGTGTTCCTACAACTGAAAGATAATGTGTGTTCAGATTTCGCACCAGTCGTGTAAGAGTGGCACTGGTAACGCCATTATGAGGACGCAAATCAGATTTGCTTAAATACATGATGTAACGGTGGTAAACTTTAGTCAGCTGCGAGATTGGACGTGGTGAGTGATGTTAGTGAAGAATGTGTTTAAGGCGACAAAGACGGCATTATCAACACCTCACTGACTTTGAACGAGATTACGTAATAGGGCTGCGAGAAGCTTGATGTTGGCGGGAATGTAGCCACTGTACATGACTGCTAGCAACAGTGGCCACGAGAATGTACGGTCGAAAAAAGACCGGGCACTATCAAGAGGTAAGATCATGGTACTCGGTGTACGGCTCCAGCGCATCGTACCGCATCTGCAGTAGCAGTTTGAGCAGGAGTTGCACCACAGAGACACGATGATCTGTTACAAATTGATTACTTCAAGGACAGCTCCGAGCCAGGCGCACTGTAGCGTGCATTCCACTGACCCCAAACCACCGCCACTTGTGACTTCAGTGGTGTCAAGTGAGAGCAGGGTGTAGGTATGTTGTGTTTTGTGATAAAAGCTAGTTCTGCCTCAGTGCCAGTGATGGTCGTGTGTTGGTTAGAAGGCAGCCAGTTGACGACCTGCTGCCAACCTATCTGCATGCTGCACCCACTGGAGTTAAGGTTTGTGGGCCGGCCGCGGTGGTCTCGCGGTTCTAGGCGCGCAGTCCGGAACCGTGCGACTGCTACGGTCGCAGGTTCGAATCCTGCCTCGGGCATGGATGTGTGTGCTGTCCTTAGGTTAGTTAGGTTTAAGTAGTTCTAAGTTCTAGGGGACTGATAACCACAGCAGTTGAGTCCCATAGTGCTCAGAACCATTTTTTAAGGTTTGTGGTGGGAACTCGTGTGACAGCCGGTGCACTCTCAGGTTATCCCACGCACCCTGACTGCAAATTGGTACGTCAATCTGATGACAGATCTGTTGTGCTGCCATTCATGAACCGCATTCCACGGGGCGTTTTTCAACAGGATAACGCTCGCCTACGCACCACTGTTGTAATACAATATGCTCTACAGACTGTCGACATGTTGCCTTGGCCTGGTAGATAACGAGATCTGTCTGTAATGGATCACATAAGGGGGATCATCGGACAACTCCAGCGTCATCCACAACCAGCATTAACCGTCCCTGTATTGACAGACGAAATGCAACAGGCATGGAATTCCATCTCACAATCTGACATTCGGCAACCTTACAAAATAATTCCTGCATAAATTTGCAAGCCGCGCGGGGTAGCCGTGCTGTCTAAGGGGCCTTGTCACGGTTCATCCCCCCCCCCCCAATCCCACCGTCGGAGGTTCGAGTCCTCCCTCGAGCATGGTTGTGTGTGTTGTCCTTAGTGTAACTTAGTTTAAGTTACCAGAATGAGATTTTCACTCTGCAGCGGAGTGTGTGCTGATATGAAACTTCCTGGCAAATTAAAACTGTGTGCCGGACCGAGACTCGAACTCGGGACCTTTGCCTTTCGCGAGCAAGTGCTCTACCATCTGAGCTACCCAAGCACGACTCACGCCCCGTCCTCACAGCTTTTAGTTTAAGTTAGTCAGCAGTTTAGTCAGCAGTTTTGACCCACAGAACCTTACCACACATTTCCACATTTTCAAGGGCTTATCTCTCTATTGCTTGCAGCTTCATTCTTCAGATAAGTACAGGCTACTTACCGAACGATAAAAATTATAAATTTACGGCAACAATATTAATTCGTCCTTCAATTAAAAATCTCTCAAAATTCAACCTCATGTGAAATAAAGTGCATAAGAATTGTTATCTGTAAGCGAAATTCGTATTACATCACGAGAAGTTTCATCTCTAGGTACTTGGCAAAAAGAACAAACAAAATTTGGTCTGGCGTTTCGCGTTCTTCCCCGAAACGTCTTTCGAAGGTTAGCAGGAAAAACTTCTCTGCCGCGCGCCGTCCGTCTCAGACAGCTGAGTTATCTGAGCCTGGGCAGACCCGGCTGGCGTCTCTCGTTGTGATTCCGCCTGCGCACCTCGCCGCTCTACCTGAGGCTCTCGCCTCGCGTCGAAACGACTTGCTTCCAGCGGGGACTTCACCTCCCACCACTTGAAAATGTCCCCACGTGTGCTGGGGTAATGCTTTTCCACGGAGAAGCAAATGAAAACAGGTGAGTCATGAACTGCAGTCAATTTCCTCACATTATGTTTCAGTGTCACTCTGAACTTGTTAAACATTTAAAACCTTCGTTCCTCCGCCCATGTAAGCTATTTGTCACAATACGTAAACACATAAGGCAAAAATTTGGCGATCAAAAGCCCGGAGGACCTTACAATGTCGACCGGCCGCCCTGTCATCCTATGGATGCGGAAGACATGGAGAGAGCGCTACGCTCTCCGCGCTGATGTCAAGTTTAAAAACAATGGACACTGTGTTTTTTTTTATTTAAGTAGCTCCTCAGTTCGCAACACGAGGCAGAGTGGGTCCTACGCGAGACAGTGACACGCTGACCGCTCACTTACGAAGGCGTAAAGACAATAAATGTATAAATAAACTTTAATTCATGACAACAAGCTCACAGTCCGAATACGACTGCCACACTTTTACAGCACGAGAAATAGCACATTGTCGAAGAATGCTCTCTCTCATATTCTCTCGCCTGACAATCTAAACTCTTAATATATGTAACCCACATGCGTGATCCACTTGTTAATAGAGTGAAGTCCAGGAAAAAGGTCGTCTGAATAGGTGATTACTCTGCCTGACGAAAAAAGTGAAGAACTCATAATGGGAGAAGAAAACGAAATGAAACTTCACGCGTGGAGAGGGTATGTGATGTCATTGGATTAATTACAGAATCTACTCAAATTTACAAGAAAAACTTTGCACTATGAGTCCACCGATCAGTAAGACATTGCACCTCCTTTGCCCTGGACGCAAGCACTGATTCGGGTGAAAATGGTTCAAATGGCTCTGAGCACTATGGGACTCAACTGCTGTGGTCATCAGTCCCCTAGAACTTAGAACTACTTAAACCTAACTAACCTAAGGACATCACACACATCCATGCCCGAGGCAGGATTCGAACCTGCGACCGTAGCAGTCGCACGGTTCCGGACTGCGCGCCTAGAACCGCGAGACCACCGCGGCCGGCGATTCGGGTGAGAAAGCCACCATAAAGCCGTTGTACATTTCCTGAAGCAGGATGGCCCACAAGTGTTACAACGGGTCCTTGATATCCTGGATCTAGTCCTGGAACGCAGTTGACGTCCGAGCTGCCGCATACATTTTCTATCGGGGAAAGTTCTGGGGATCTTGCTGGCTACGGGAGTACATCTCCATCATGTTGATAGACATGTGCTACTTCTGGACCGGCATTGTTCTTTTGAAGAAGTGGACCACGATACCATCGCACGACAGGTACAAATGAGGACTGAGGCTGATCGTGACATAAAGGTCTGACGACAGAGTCCCCTGCGTCACTACGAGCTGAGAAGTGAAGTCATGCCCGATGACTCCTCACAGAATGACGTCAGGAGTAACACCGCTGTGCCTCTTCAGACCACTGGAAGAATGAGACCTCACCTCAGGTCGCCATGCTCGCCGACGACGATCATCAGAGGTAGTGTAGGCCCGCGATTCATCGTTGAAAACAGTGCGCTTTGCTTACCGATCATAATACCACTCCAAACGCGGCCGTTTGTGTTGTGGTGTTATTGGCGGCCAACGGTAATTCCCTAGTTTCATGTCTGTAACAGGGGAAAGTGACCCTAAAGTCCAAATTCTTCCCGCTGCAGCTACAAATGACCTCGGTGCGTTAATGGAAATGCTGAAACAACAGTTTGACGCAGTAAATGATAGCTGCTACGAGTCTCCAACCAATGTCAAGCGATGTCACAGAATTTTGGAGGGAGTCCATTACTTCTTCTCGGAAGGCGTATGTGTGAAGGGATTGCTATGCACTCCATGCCCAATGCGGTGATCATCACTTGTATTGGTCTGACGTCGTCGAGGGAATCTTGACGACGAATATGCTTCCTTCCACATCACCATGGAGTCCAACATCGGGCCATTGTCACATATCAATACCGCACAAGTCCGGTTAATACACAATACGACCAGGAAGCCAAGTGTAGTCCTAGAATGAGGCCCGTTTCAGACTCTGTCAGATGCTGACCACGCACGAGTGCGCGGTATCTCCGTGTATTTCAGTGTGCTTATTAAACATCTGAAGTTGTTCTCCCCACTTATATATGCTACCAGGCGTTGTCTCAACAATAAACGAGGACATTAATGCACTATAGTGTCCGTTCTATTTTTCAAAGAGAATTATTTAAATATCTGTGTTTCCGAGTAATGAGTTACGTTGACATCCGACCATGTCTTTCCGATGCTTCACTTTTTTGTCAGCAGGGTAAATTTTTAATTTTTAATCTAAATAAGAATGTCACAGTTTTACAGCATGGAAATAGTCGCACTGTCGAAGAACGCTGTCTCGCTCATAGATTCTCTTGCCTGGAAACCTTAACATTTGTTATATTTAATTCAAGTTCATGTTCCTCTTGAGAATAGAATGAAGGTCCGGAAAACTGTCGGCAGTAGAGGTGAATATACCTAGTGTAGTTGCTCTGGCTTTCAATATTATAATCTGCTCAAAAACGTTTTGCACCTGCTGCAAATCTGCGAATGCTAGTGAGCATAGACTCAAGTGAGGAAGGGTGTGGAATGATGAGCCTTATAAGAATAAAAAAAATAACTTTACCGTAAAACAAAAACAATTAAGATGAACTTCCTCGTGTTCAGCCGAGTTGTAGATTGCATAAATATGGAATGTACGACTGGGCTGAAAACAAAATAGCACTCCTTTATTAAGGCGAAAAGCCTTCCAGATCAAGGCAAAATAAAGGCGCCGTGTTGGGAACTGCATATCGGTGAAACCAAAAGCATTGCCGCTGCATAGCGTTCAGTACTGTCGGGCCGCGTCCAGTGCGTTGTAACAGGCTTTCATCCTCCGTCCGCTGCCCACGACGTTGTAGAGAACTTGCTGTTCAAGCCTGTCCACCCCTTCGATAGATTCCTTTCTGAGGACGTCCAGTATGTGAAGACCCTTCCTGTGAGAACTAACTGGAAGTTTCAGCGGCTTTCTGGCATGTTCATTCGGTTTCGTGTCTCTGATCCGTAGGTCGTTGTATTCGGTTGATTCCTGCCCTGCGCGGCTGGTCCCGGCGGAGGTTCGAGTCCTACCTCAGCCATGGGTGTGTGTGTTTGTCCTTAAGATAATTTAGGTTAAGTAGTGTGTAAGCTTAGGGACTGATGACCTTAGCAGTTAAGTCCCATAAGATTTCACACACATTTGAACATTTTTTTTTGTTCCTGCCTTCTTGAGGAAGGTATTCACGAACTCATCGTCCAAATTTTCACTATACGACTGCATAGTAGGCTGTAAGATCCTGACTCAGTAACACTCAAAATACTCTCTAGAACGAAGAGAGTTGTCAAACGCCGGCCGTTGTGGCCTTGTGGTTCTAGGCGCTAGAGTCTGAAACCGCGTGACCGCTACGGTCGCAGGTTCGAATCCTGCCTCGGGCATGGATGTGTGTGATGTCCTTAGGTTAGTTAGGTTTAAGTAGTTCTAAGCTATAGGGGACTGATGACCACAGATGTTAAGTCCCATAGTGCTCACAGCCATTTAGTTGTCAAACATCTGCACATGATATTTGGCCAAACTGTGACTGACCGACCTCCATGTTGAACCCGTGTGACTCCTGGACGAGGTGTGAATTGGTACCTGGCCACCTCCACACTCTTCTGCGGCGACCATCAAGCGTCAGGCAAATTTGCACTTGTCGGTGAGAAGAACACGACGGCATCGATCCAGATTCCATTTCAGGAATCCTCATGCCCAGCTTTTTTGCGTACCACAGTCCTAGGACTTTGGACTGTTGTTCGTATCGGGCCCTTAGATGTCAATTTATCGTGAGGAGTCGGTTGCGTATTTACTGGTCGATGCAAACCTACCAGTTGCCTCCAAAAAGGAAGCACGTACTTCTGTTTCATTGTCCTTCGGGTACTTCTTACTCATTTGCCTGTTTCCCTTTTCTTCTACGGGGCCGGCATTGCTACATGAGTTGAGGCAATATTAGTGGTATATGGTGGCCACATCCCCTTCCTCACGGGCCCTCTTCGTTCAGGACGGAATCTGTGTACCTCCATCTGTCTGCGACTAGAGTAAATCTGTATTCCAGTGATTTGCGTAGCGCATTTCTGAGGCGAGACATGAGTACCATCCCAGTATTTACTTAGTCGGGACCGATGTCTCGTTGTTTGTAGGCAGTATTAGTATTGTTAACCTTGGGAGACCGCTGTGAGACGGACTTTCGTTGCTTTCTGTCTAAAGATTACGACTCAACGCTCTAGTAACGTCGCGTCCGTATACGCCAATCTGAGCGGACATCGCTCCTTGCTGACACTGCGCGTACGGTCTAAGGCCGTGTCCTATGTAAGCGTCAGAAGCGACCAACAGCGAGCGGCGTCTGGATCCGCGACACTCCAGCAACAAGCAGCAACATCGGGCGGAAAGTTCGAGTGTCCTAAGTGCCAGCGACCTTCTCGCGCTGCAAGATGGCAGCTTAGAGCCGACCAGCTGTTTCTGCAAAACGGCGCCCCTGAACTGTAGAACACTGTAGCTGGAGAGTAAGGCTACAAAGTGAACTTTACTTAGGAAAATAAAGCGGAATCCTGTGCATGACATTTACAAAGGGAGGAATCTTCACGGAAAATTTCATAGTTTACATCAACTACGAAAATCACCAAAATGATTCAAATGGCTCTGAGCACTATGGGACTTAACATCTGAGGTCATCAGTCCCCTAGAACTTAGAACTACTTAAACCTAACTAACCTGAGGACATCACACACATCCATGCCCGAGGCAGGACTCGAACCTGTGACCGTAGCGGTCGCGCGGTTCCAGACTGAAGCGCCTAGAACCGCTCGGCCACACCGGCCGGCGAAAATCACCAGACAAATTCTTCGAATACGTGAGAATGAGCAGAGGTGCACTCGACTGTCTCATCAAGAAATTAAAGACGAGTGTTTCTTACACGATCAAGAACTTTTAACAGCCGATAATTGCGGAAGAATTTCTGACTAATACAAAAGAGTGAACTTGCATCCGAGAGCTAACTGTGGTGTAACGGTAGCGTTTCCCTGGGTTAGTTCCCAGCTCCTTCTTATATTTTAACTGACACACCTACAATTCCGTATACTAAGTTTTATGCATACTGTTTACACTGCATCGCTGAGTATATTTTTAAGATCTTGCCAAAGTACTTGATCTTTAAGATTATACACATCTATCCCAGTATATCACACACATTAAATTCGTAATAAAATACAGTGTACAACCACCAAATTTTACTGGTGTTTGGTGTTGCGAAAGTAATTCATCAGCAGTCAGTGTTAAGACAAGTGTTTCAGTTAATCCAAACAGTCTGTAAAATAAAGCATACAAAATTTTTGAAAGGTAACGCAAACTTTTTGTGAAATGATTTGTCTAAAAATATGAAATAAAAAAATTAGAGAAGCGTTTGATGCACCTCATTTTCTGTTCATGATTTCGAACATCATTCTAAAGCACGTAGAACGTATCTCTGATCTATTTATTTTCTTTTTTATACAAATCACTTCACAAAATATTTGACCGATTTCTTTCATTTGTTATTTTCGAGTTTTATTCAGAAATCATGATCTTACTGACACCTCATTTGCGTTCTTAACGTCACCTGTTATCGATAATCCTAACTTTGGTACTTGATTCGACGGAAGCCTTTTTGACATTTAAGTACCGCACCAATGTGTCTATGCAAAATAGCTAGGCCTTGAACAGCTGAACTTTTTGACACTTCATTTACACAGCTTTGCAGCAGCTTTTCGGGAAATATTTCAATTTATCCTCAACTCAGTAATTAATTTTTCGCCGGCCAGTGTGGCCGAGCGGTTCTAGGCGCTTCAGTCTGGAACCGCACGACCGCTACGACCGCAGGTTCGAATCCTGCCTTGGGCATGGATGTGTGTGATGTCCTTAGGTTAGTTAGGTTTCAGTAGTTCTAAGTTCTAGGGGACTGATGACCTCAGACGTTAAGTCCGGTAGTGCTCAGAGCCATTTGAACCATTTGAATTAATTTTTCCTTAATTACCCTGATTAATTTCAAGCAATTAAATATTTTCATGCAAAACCAGACCTCACGCTGGTCATTTTGATACCCTGTTTGCCTGTTGGCTATGAAAATTCGGGCAAAACCTCACGGTGTAATTTGTAGGGAGTTTTTTTTTTTCACTCCGTTCACACGTTCGACAAAAACGTATCGGGTGTTAATCATACGATAAAATAATCCTTTCTGCGTGCTGTCATTTCCAACACACGTCGTTTTGGTATCTTGAACCGTTTATGAGATACGGCGATTTTTACGACCACTTGATTCCCGAAGCGCAGGAAAGGATTCGGACGTGCCGCGAGTGACCCATCCGCGGATATAATAACCAATGTCTCAAGAGTGAAAAAAGATATCATTCTACTCTCAACTTTAAATACAATTCAGATATACTGGTTATATTTCATGCGCAATAGTGTATGGCCTAAAATCAACTGTACGGAAAGTCTACGCAATTTGATTTTCCCTTTGCAAACTCTTAAAAATTTCGTGCAGTCATGTACTCAGTTTCGTGCAGCCCAGTAACAAATTAAGACCTTTATCGAGCAAAGATATCAAGCTCTAAGTTGCGGCAGAATCAATTTTTTTCACCGAATAGTTTTCTCCAAATCGGATGATAAGTATTTCATAGCTGCCGGCGCGTCCGCTCCACTTCTCTGCCGAGAAGCGTGGCTGTCGCTCTCTCTGTCGCGCGTGCTGCAGCGAGAAGATTCAAACACGTTTGAATTCAAACGTCGCCAGTTGTATCACAGGACAGGCAGCGCCACGGACGTCGCCAGCATAGGACACTTCCTTAACCATGCCTGCGGTGGTGTTTCTTCGTCTGAAGCTGTCGCGCGCTTCTGTCGCTTACATACGACGCGGCCTCATCGTGAAATAATTCGAGGCCGACATGATCTCAAATGGAATGGTCAGATTACACAAGTAACGGGCAAGGCGAACTCTAGATTGCGGTTTATTGGTAGAATCCTGAAGCGATGCAGTCCTTCAACAAAGGAAATTGCTTACAATACATTAGTTCGTCCAGTCTTAGAGTATTGTTCGTCTGTATGGGACCCTTACCTGTTGGGTCTGATTCAAGAGACAAGGTTCAAAGAAGAGTGGCAATATTCGTGACTGGTACATTTAGCCATCGCGAGAGCGTTACAAATCTCATAGAAATTTGAAATGGGACACACTTGCAGATAGACGAAATCCGATCTTCGCCAAGAATTTAGAGCATATATTATTACCACCAACTTTCAAATCACGCAAAGGTCACCATTCAAACATAAGGGAAATTTAAGGTCGTACTGAGGAGTTCAGACAGTCGTTTTTCCCTTGCGTGATCCGCGAGTGGAGCAGAGGGGGAGGGGGGGGGGGAGGAAATATGACTTTGGCGCGAATTGTGCCCTCCGCCACACACCGCTTGGTGGCTAGCGGAGTATGTATATAGATGCAGAAGCTTCATCATCCCCCTCACGATTCGAGGTAGCGCATTCTATCAAACTGCAACAAGATGGGAGGTTTACTTTTACCTCGATTCCATGGGTGGCTAGGGCCTGTATAGTTTTCAAGTGAATCTTTCACTTTTCTTCCTGAAAAATAATTCCAAGTTCAGATAACACTTTTCTCACCGTGACGGACTCTTTCGACGTATTGAGGACATTGCACGGATGCCGTTTGTGGTCAAATACGACAACGCAACATGCAGGCTTCGCTAGCATCTACATTTATGCTCAAGCAAACATTTCTCGCAGTGTTTCCTTATTTTTGGTGAACCCCTACAAGAGCAGTGGGGTATAGACTTCAGTGAAGTGTGGTTATGTTGATAAACACTAACAGTCACAATAAATGGTTATTACTAACGGGAAACTTCGTGTAAGACAAACTCTAGGACAAGACAGAAGGAAGTGACCTACGAGGTGGCAAGCAACGAGAATATAACAGAAGTCGCATAACATGAGATGGGGACTGAATTGAAAAAAGAATTTTTGGAATGACATTGTAGCTATCCGTAATGGTGTTAATGGAATGGGTAACCATATAGAACATACTCCCTGATCGCCACATCGGACACCCCCTCATAAAATTTTTGTATCAGAAATATTTCAAGGCTAATGAAAAGGTTGTGGTTGGCATATATACGCATTTTCCGTAACATCCAGGACTGCACTTAAGCAAGAGAGTCTACAATATTTTGTCGAGTAGCTTAGGAATTTGATTCTGAAGAAACTATGTAATCTTTTCTACACTACTGGCCATTAAAATTCCTACACCAAGAAGAAATGCAGATGATAAACGGGTACTCATTGGAGAAATATATTATACTAGAACTGGCGTGTGATTACATTTTCACGCAATTTGGGTGCATAGATCCTGAGAAATCAGTACCCAGAACAACCACCTCTGGCCGTAATAACGGCCTTAATACACCTGGGCATTGAGTCAATCGGCCACCATTGACCAGCCGGCCGGAGTGGCCGTGCAGTTCTAGGCGCTACAGTCTGGAGCCGAGCGACCGCTACGGTCGCAGGTTCGAATCCTGCCTCGGGCATGGATATGTGTGATGTCCTTAGGTTAGTTAGGTTTAATTAGTTCTAAGTTCTAGGCGACTGATGACCTCAGAAGTTAAGTCGCATAGTACTCAGAGCCATTTGAAGCATTGCCCAGACGTTTTCAATTGGTGAGAGATTTGGAGAATGTGCTGGCCAGGGCAGCAGTCGAACATTTTCTGTATCCAGAAAGGCCCGTACAGGACCTGCAACATGCGGTCGTGCATTATCCTGCTGAAGTGTAGGGTTTCGCAGGGATCGAATGAAGGGTAGAGCCAAGGGTCGTAACACATCTGAAATGTAACGTCCAATATTCAAAGTGCCGTCAATGCGAACAAGAGGTGAGTGAGACGTTTAACCAATGGCACCCAATACCATCACGCTGGGTGATACGCCAGTATGGCGATGACGAATACACGCTTCCAATGTGCGTTCACTGCGATGTCGCCTAACACGGATGCGTCCATCGTGCTGCTGTAAACAGAACCTGGATTCATCCGAAAAAATGACGTTTTGCCATTCGTGCACCCAGGTTCGTCGCAGGCGCTCCTGTCTGTGATTCAGCGTCAAGGGTAACCGCAGCCATGGTCTACGAGCTGATAGTCCATGCTGCTGCAAACGTCGTCGAACTGTTCGTGCAAGTGGTTGTTGTCTTGCAAACCTCCCCATCTGTTGACTCAGGGATCGAGACGTGGCTGCACGATGCGTTACAGTTATGCGGATAAGATGCCTGTCATCTCGACTGCTAGTGATACGAGGCCGTTGGGATCCCCCACGGCGTTCCGTATTACCCTCCTGAACCCGCCGATTCCATATTTTGCTAACAGTAATTGGATCTCGACCAACGCGAGCAGCAATGTCGCGATACGATAAACCGCAAACGCGATAGGCTACAATCCGACCTTTATCAAAGTTGGAAACGTGATGGTAGGAATTTCTCCACCTTACACGGGGCATCACAACAACGTTTCAGTAGGCAACGCCGGTCAACTGCTGTTTGTGTATGAGAAATCGGTTGGAAACTTTACTCATGTCAGCACGTTGAAGGTGTCGCCACCGGCGCTAACCTTGTGTGAATGCTCTGAAAAGTTAATCACTTATATATCACAGCATCTTCTTCCTGTGGGTTAAATTTCGCGTCTGTAGCACGTCATATTCGTGGTGCAGCAATTTTAATGGCTAGTAGTGTATTACTTAGGCGGAACTCGCCATTAAAGTTAAGGAATATATCTCACAAGCTCATTTTGCTGCGCCTACTGCAGGACGAATTTTCTCCAAAACCAACCCGGGGTGGAATATGAACTCACCCAGCTGCTCTTCGTCTTCAGGGAATCCCAATCGTGAAGTGCTGACGTGCATCGACAGGGGCCACCTTCAAGCACCACTCCAGCCGCCAGGATTTACGTCTTCCGTGATTTCCCTGAATAGATAGTCAAGTGTAGGATGGTTTCTTCGACATCGGTACTGCGGATAGTCACCCCAGCACTTGTTGAAACTAAGCGTCTTCTCTCAAGTCATTCACGTAGATGCTTAAAACGTCTCAAGGAACAAATAAGCTTTTAGCGATATATGTAATGAACCAGTAGAAGACGAAAATATTCCAGACAGATTGAAACATTCCTTTGTTAAATTTCTTGTAAGAAAGATCACCGAAAATTTAAGTACTTACAACGAAGTTTCTTCCTTGATATCTATTTCTAAGTATTTGAGAAATTAGTGTATTCAGTAGTGGTGTCGCAGTTAAGTAGGAACATTTAGTTAGTGCATTCAGAGTCGCTTATCTGACAGTATCACTTGGCTATTAGTTCACCAAATTTTACAAACCTTCAATAAAATATCACCAGTTGGTACCTTTTGGGATTTCTCTGAGACATATGAGCTGACAGATCATGAAACTATTTCAGGAAATTTTACGTTTTATCTCATTAATATTTCTTCCAAAAGCTAGTTTGAATCGCATTTAACAACAACAATGCAAAAAGTGTTCCTGAATAATGCAAATGATGCTGAATAGAGAAAAAAAATTGTGAATAGGTGGAAACCACCAATAGGATCCCACACGGTTCAATTTAGCTTGCACATAATGTGCACCATACAGTGTTAACGCATTGAGGACACACGTGTAAAAATTAATCTAGTTAGAGAGACTGCAAATTAGAAAATTTACATAGGTATTTCAAATTATTGATAAGTGGTTCTCTACAAACTTATTTCCTTTAGCCAATATAATAACACCAACAATTAATGGGGCACATGAACAGGAGTCAATGAATACGGTGCGATGCTCCAAAATACTGAGTTTACACATTTCTCACGATTTGAACAGGAAAAACAGTATTATTCAACTTGTCAAATAGTTAACATTAGCAGTTGTTGCTCTTAATATAAGTGTTACTTTTGAAATTCTTGTTCATGAATGCCTTACGGTGTAATTTGTAGGACAACTCATCACTTAGACAGTAATTATTCACGGTGTAGGTACTCAGGCAATTTATAATTCAGTCTCATACTTAGTAATTTTGTCGTAAAAAGATTCTCTGTAATTTGGCGAGAACAATAATTTCCACTGTCACAATTCTAGAACAAATAATTATCTTCCTAACTCTTTACTAAAAGTGTCAATGGTCTACGCAATGACATAAAATGTCTAACAGAAACCAAAGTAAATTTATGATTTACTCTGAAATAACTTCTCTGCTCAGCATCTTCTATTTTATAAGTAAATCCTTGGTGGAAGATTTGTAGCATGTCTAGAATAGTAGACAAATAAGTTTAGTTTGTTATGAAATATGTGTTTCAGTGCTCACATGAATAGTATCGGAAGCTAATGTGTGTACTCCTATTAAATTTAGTCTACCGTGCAACTTATTTGTAGTAATCTATAAACGACCGAAATGTAGCCGTGCACCTAAACAAATCATGTATACGTGGTCTGTAAACTGACACAAATCACATCATTTCAGAAGAAAAGAAATCGTGCAAATTATTTGTGAATCGTGTAACTATATAATCAACAGGAACCCTATGGCCAGCGATCTTGTCTGAGAGTCTCGTAAACACTAAAGTGGGATGTGACATCAGACGACAAATAAGTTCCTCATTCAGAAAGAAGCTTAGCTCATTGTTCTGAGTCACGCAGAAAAATGAACTACCTGATATGCAGATCGCTTTCTCCAAGAGAGCTAGGTTTTAACATGGCTTTGAAGTGCCGCCCAGCGTAAGATTTGCAAACAACTCTTTCCACCAAGCGCTCCTCATTTATGTGAATGTGTTAAGCGGTGACATGCTAGTTGAAAATCTTAAAAAAGTATTAGTGATCTCCTGGTTGGGCATAGTAATCTGGCACAAACTCCGAGCTATTGGGACTGTCATGAAAGGCCCTACTTAGGTACGAAACGGTAAGCAATAGTGGCAACTGTTCGTATTATAGTAAGCCCCGGTAACATCACTCGGGTCAATTAAAATCATAGAAGACATGCCATGGAATAACAACGCGCTACTTTCGGATGCCGTCAGAGTGCCAACGGATACTTAGTATATGAGACACGTCCCCCTACGCGAATTTTTGAACAAAGCAACAGAGGGTCCGCCACAGATGCCGGAAGCTGCTGGGAACTACCTCGACAATCAGCAGTCCATTTACCAGCGCATCCTATGATGGCACTGCGGACGTTTGCCGAATAATAGTTCCTGTTAGGTTCCAAGCCTCCCCCCCATGAACCATGGACCTTGCCGTTGGTGGGGAGGCTTGCGTGCCTCAACGATACGGATAGCCGTACCGTAGGTGCAACCACAGCGGAGGGGTATCTGTTGAGAGGCCAGACAAACATGTGGTTCCAGAAGAGGGGCAGCAGCCTTTTCAGTAGTTGCAGGGGCAACAGCAAATAGGGGTAATGCAGGAGTAGGTTTAATAATGAATAAAAAAATAGGAGTGCGAGTAAGCTACTACAAACAGCATAGTGAACGTATTATAGTGGCCAAGATAGACACGAAGCCCATGCCTACTACAGTAGTACAAGTTTATACGCCAACTAGCTCTGCAGATGACGATGAAATTGAAGAAATGTATGATGAGATAAAAGAAATTATTCGGGTAGTGAAGGGAGACGAAAATTTAATAGTCATGGGTGACTAGAACTCGACAGTAGGAAAAGGGAGAGAAGGAAACACAGTAGGTGAATATGGATTGGGGCTAAGAAATGAAAGAGGAAGCCGTCTGGTAGAATTTTGCACAGAGCATAACTTAATCATAGCTAACACTTGGTTCAAGAATAATAAAAGAAGGTTATATACATGTAAGAATCCTGGAGATACTAAAAGGTATCAGATAGATTATACATATAATGGTAAGACAGAGATTTAGGAACCAGGTTTTAAATTGCAGGACATTTCCAGGAGCAGATGTGGACTCTGACCACAATCTGTTGGTTATGAACTGTAGATTAAAACTGAAGAAACTGCCAAAAGGTGGGAATTTAAGGAGATGGGACCTGGATAAACCGACTAAACCAGAGGTTGTACAGAGTATCAGGGAGAGCATAAGGGGACAATTGACAGGAATGGGGGAAAGAAATACAGTAGAAGAAGAATGGGTAGCTCTGAGGGATGAAGTAGTGAAGGCAGCAGAGGATCAAGTAGGTAAAAAGACGAGGGCTAGTAGAAATCCTTGGGTAACAGAAGAAATATTGAATTTAATTGATGAAAGGAGAAAATATAAAAATGCAGTAAATGAAGCAGTCAAAAAGGAATACAAAAGTCTCAAAAATGAAATCGATAGGAAGTGCAAAATGGCTAAGCAGGGATGGCTAGAGGACAAATGTAAGGATGTAGAGGCTTATCTCACTATAGGTAAGATAGATACTGCCTACAGGAAAATTAAAGAGACCTTTGGAGAAAAGAGAACCACTTGCATGAATATCAAGAGCTCAGATGGAAACCCTGTTCTAAGCAAAGAAGGGAAAGCAGAAAGGTGGAAGGAGTATATAGAGGGTTTATACAGGAGCTATGTTCTTGAGGACAATATTATGGAAATGGAAGAGGATGTAGATGAAGATGAAATGGGAGATACGATACTGCGTGGAAGTGTTTGACAGAGCACTGAAAGACCTGAGTCGAAACAAGGCCCCCGGAGTAGACAACATTCCATTGGAATTACTGACGGCCTTGGGAGAGACAGTCCTGACAAAACTCTACCATCTGGTGAGCAAGATGTATGAAACAGGCGAAATACCCTCAGACTTCAAGAAGAATATAATAATTCCAATCCCAAAGAAAGCAGGCGTTGACAGATGTGAAAATTACCGAACTATCAGTTTAATAAGTCACAGCTGCAAAATACTAACGCGAATTATTTACAGACGAATGGAAAAGCTGTTAGAAGCCGACCTCGGGGAAGATCAGTTTGGATTCCGTAGAAATGTTGGAACACGTGAGGCAATACTGACCCTACGACTTATCTTAGAAGAAAGATTAAGGAAAGGCAGGCCTACGTTTCTAGCATTTGTAGACTTAGAGAAAGCTTTTGACAATGTTGACTGTTGCTCTCTTTCATATTCTGAAGGTGTCAGGGTTAAAATACAGGGAGCGAAAGGCTATTTACAATTTGTACAGAAACCAGATGGCAGTTATAAGAGTCGAGGGACATGAAAAGGAAGCAGTGGTTGGGAGGGGAGTTAGACATGGTTGTAGCCTCTCCCCAATGCTATTCAATCTGTATATTCAGCAAGCAGTGAAGGAAACTAAAGAAAAATTCGGAGTAGGTATTAAAATCCATGGAGAAGATACAAAAACTTTGAGGTTCGCCGATGACATTGTAATTCTGTCAGAGACAGCAAAGGACTTGGAAGAGCAGTTGAACGGAATAAACAGTGTCTTGAAAGGAAGATATAAGATGAACATCAACAAAAGCAAAACGAGGATAATGGAATGTAGTCGAATTAAGTCGGGTGATGCTGAGGGAATTAGATTAGGAAATGAGATACTTAAAGTAGTAAAGGAGTTTTGCTATTTGGGGAGCAAAATAACTGATGATGGTCGAAGTAGAGAGGATATAAAATGTAGACTGGCAATGGCAAGGAAAGCGTTTCTGAAGAAGAGAAATTTGTTAACATCGAGCATAGATTTAAGTGTCAGGAAGTAGTTTTTGAAAGTATTTGTATGGAGTGTAGCCATGTATGGAAGTGAAACATGGATGATAAATAGTTTGGACAAGAAGAGAATAGAAGCTTTCGAAATGTGGTGCTACAGAAGAATGCTGAAGATAAGGTGGGTAGATCACGTAACTAATGAGGAGGTATTGAATAGGATTGGGGAGAAGAGAAGTTTGTGACACAACTTGACTAGAAGAAGGGATCGGTTGGTAGGACATGTTTTGAGGCATCAAGGGATCACAAATTTAGCATTGGAGGGCAGCGTGGAGGGTAAAAATCGTAGAGGGAGACCAAGAGATCAATACACTAAGCAGATTCAGAAGGATGTAGGTTGCAGTAGGTACTGGGAGATGAAGAAGCTTGCACAGGATAGAGTAGCATGGAGAGCTGCATCAAACCAGTCTCAGGACTGAAGACCACAACAACAACAACAACAGGTTCCTAGGTCCGGATGTACACCAGTCAATCATATTTTCATCATGGGAGCTGGGAGAAACAGCACATTTAAAACATTTTATGAAAATTTTGGTATGCGAACATATCGCGTTTTTTTAACATGCAACTCACTTCAAACTTCAACAAGCTTCCACAACTATAACTCACTCATACCGACTACTCCATCGCTGCAAACCGCTCATAGCCATCCACCCTCAGTTGCCCTTTCTTACTCACTCATTCAATACAACTCATTGCCATTATCTCTTTGTGTCTCTCTGTCATTGTCTCCTCTGTCACAGCCACAATCCCCTTTGTTCTGTCGTACTACTACTGTCTCCACTCACTTTGACTGTCTGCCCCTTACTCTCTCTTGCTGCTACTATCTCATTTCTTCCTTCCTACTGTTGATGCCTCTTCTCACTGTTACTATTCTCACTTCCTCGTTGTCTTTACCATATACTCTGTCTCTCATTATCACTAGTTCTCATCCATTCTCACTATCTCTTTCTATTTGTTCCTTCCCCCTGGCATTGCATTCTTCACTCTTTTCCTTGCACTGTATAAGTAGGTTGTTTAGGTTTTTATGTTGGTAACGTCACGTAGCGCTCTGTATGAAAATCACTGACTGTGCTGTGTGCAGTCTGCGGCCTGTTGGCATTGTTGGAATATTCACTATTGTAGTGTTGGGCAATTAGATGTGAACAGCGCGTAGCAGTGGTGAGCCGCCAGCAGTGGTGGATGTGGGGAGAGAGAATTTTGAGAGCGGACCATCTGGACGTGTGTCCATCAGAAAGAGTAAATTTGTAATACTGGACATCATGAACTGATATATATGATGACTTTTGAACATTACTAAGGTAAATACAATGTTTGCTTTCTATCAAAACCTTTCATTTGCTAACTATTCCTATCAGTAGTTAGTGCCTTCAGTAGTTAGAATCTTTTATGTAGCTGGCAGTATCGGCGCTCGTTGTATTGCAGTAGTTCGAGTAACGAAGATTTTTGTGAGGTAAGTGATTCATGAAAGGTATAGGTTATTGTTAGTCAGGGCCATTCTTTTGTAGGTATTATTGAAAGTCAGATTGCGTTGCGCTAAAAATATTGTGTGTCAGTTTATTGATGATCAGAATAAGTAAAAAGAGAAATGTGTGAGCACGTTCAGTTTTGCTCAGCTGTTTGAAAATCAAATAACGTAAGGGCTTTACCAGCACAGTAATTAATAAATTATTTTTAAGGGGAGGTTTCAACTGTTCTGTCATTGTCAACTATGTCCCATTGCCACTGTGTCCCTCTTTCTCTCACTGCCATTGTCTCCTTCGCTCTTTCTTTAACACGACCACTGTCTACTATATTGCAGTATCTATTACTTTTCCGTCTTCTTACCACAGCCACTGTCTTCTTGTCTCTCAGCATAAAAAGCGAGAGCATGTTCGCATGCCAAAAATTTTGGGAAAATTTTTAACAGTGCTGAGGAAGGTAGAATGATGCAGCTGTACCCCACTTTTCAGTCCTTTAAATAAACAGGAACTATCCGCATTTTTTCTACTCTCATAGCAGCATTTTTCCGCTGGTTTCCTTCTCTTTCCTGATACAGATAGGCATGTAACTCTTATGAAAAGAAATGTATTAAATGGTTTACTTATGTGAAACTGAAATACAAAAAACTGATTTTACACCTCAGACCCGATTTTTCGTGCAAAAATATTTTGCATGTGTTTTGGTACTACATATGGTTCCCAGACGAGACACTTTCTGTGCTACGTCACTTTATAAACTATGTTTTCGCCTCACACCCGATTTACGTGCGTATTTTGCATGTACAAGTAGAGTAACTTTGAATCACTGTATCTCGAAAACGGGAAAAAGTATAAAGAAAATTTTCAGAATTCTTAGAGATGGGGATCTTAAGGACACATTATAAAGATTACAGCCATTTGCTGTGTATAGCCGTCTTGAAATCCGCGGCTGGGTTTTGGTAGCCAAAAAACAAGTTTTTGGGGTGTTTCTCGATAAACGATAAAGATTTTTGGAAACGAGATGTCTCTTCTAGATAAATGCCTAGAGTATATACCGTTAAAATTTGAGCAAGTTGCGCCAATTATCTATTATTAAGATTTCACCTCATACCGGATTTTACGTGTAGAAGTAGGGTAGCTTCTAACTTCCGGGTCCTGGAAACGGGTAAAGACATCAAGAAAATTTTCAAGGTCGCTAGAGATCGAGATCTTAGGAATATATCGTAAAAATCTCAGCCATTTGCTTTGCCTAGTCTTCATGGAATCCTCAGAACGGTTTTGGTTCACTGGTGACGGTGATAATATAGAAAAAACCTTTTTTGTGGAGTTTTCCGAGAAACCTCCCATGAAGTAATGGTACCTTCATAACCTATCAACCGTAGACCACATCAAATGCAAAAAGAACCAATTCATTTGCTCCATTTGCCTAAGCAGTAAGACATGTGTAACATTCATACTTTGACCCGGTACCCGTAGGAGAGTAACAGTATGACCATCTTTCAGTTGGGTATCGTCCACTGGCTATCCAAAACTCTTGACCCAACCTTTTTATCATCAATAGGACCCTAGGTATGAGCACCGGAAGACCCCGTTTTCGTTTTTATGCGCGGCGTCCTGGAACATAAGCATACATGTTGTCGCATGCATACTCCTGACAAGTTGAGAGTCAGGCAGTATTCGTTTTGTTCTTAAGCTACCTCGAAGTAGAGTATCGGGAGCGAAAAAGCGCACACTCAAATTATGCTCGCTTATCCTTCTTGCTGGTGCTCAAGTCAGCCTCAGGACCGCTCAGACACTACAGCGGCTCATCTCTCAGTGCAGCCGTCATCCACCGATCTAAGTCTACCTTCCTGTAAACCTATCTTCTTACCTTAATGAATGAACACTACCGACAAGGTTACAGTTTCGCTGTAGTTTTTGCGAAGCTCAAAGAACCTTCACGGAGAATTCGAAGCCAGGTTATGGAACCCATGGAACATAGTACATCCTTTAAGCTGCTAGCGTTAAAACTGTCTCATGAAAATACAACGCTGTAAACATCTTCCCTGCTAGAAATAAGAATTTCATAACCGTAATCACGTCAGCACTAGATGACAACAGATACCAGATGTGAAAGTTCAGTCCATTAAATTTAAGTCATGCAGCCGCATAAACTCTATTTCTTCTGCTAATATTTTAGCCGTGTACCTTTCGGCCATCGTCAAAGTGATCTGACAGACTGAAATTGCAGCTCTCTCTCGTGGTCCGCAGGTCCAAAAGGACAGCTTCAGTCTGTAGGCTCACTCTGAAGATGGCCGAAAGATATACGGCTGAAATATTAGGAGAAGAAATAGTTTATCCGGCTGCATGTCCGAAATGGTTCAAATGGCTCTGAGCACTATGGGACTCAACTGCTGTGGTCGTAAGTCCCCTAGAACTTAGAACCACTTAAACCGAACTAACCTAAGGACATCACACACATCCATGCCCGAGGCAGGATTCGAACCTGCGACCGTAGTGGTCGTGCGGTTCCAGACTGTAGCGCCTTCAACCGCTCGGCCACTCCGGCCGCATGTCCGAAATTTAGTGGATTAGTCTCTGCGCGAAAACATGAGGCTGTACACAATATGGAAGGTATTTGCTCCAAGACCTCAGCCTCCCCCAAACCTACAAGCGTGATGAGCATGGTGCTCCAAACAACTGCAGTACTTCTTCCTTCCCTGTGGTGTAACCATACTCTCTGACTATATTTTCTCGGAACTTGTCTCTGGGACAAATTCCCTGCAGACAATTTAGTTTGATCGTAGGATGTCGACAGGGGCTTTCCCCAGGTCGTTTCTTTATTTTACAACACCTATTTCGGTAACTTAAGTTCGATACCCACATTTGGGTTTGACTTACACCATTTCAAGATTTTTATTGAAGGGCGGGCTGTGAGCGGAAATCGCCAAATACTCAGAACAGCAGCAAGTCCAATATGGAGTAGTCAGGTACCTGTAGAGTGGAAGCCCTATGACCAGGCAGGAAACGTACTATTGATGCCCATCTGTCATCTCCTCGCACCTTTCTGTTTGGGGGCACTGAGAGTCCGGGAAATGGCCATAAAACCATTCGGCTGTTGCTCTGGTTGGGTGGTGACCATGAGGTGAGCTCTCACTCGAGAAGGAGGCATTACAGCGGATATCTGACAACGTGGGAAGACTTAATTTATGAGGCTGTGGCCGCGAGGCTCCGGCAGTCTCTTCAGACAGACCAGAATTCTACAGTGCGGATCATTATGACTCTAGAAAGCAAAAAATGTGCCCAACAGATACTTACTCCAAACAGTAACTGGTTTCCTTTCTCTCTACTAACCCTGTATTCGTTATGGAGAATATTAGAAACGTATTTCATTTTAATTAAAATCCTGCCGAGAACTGGGGGCTACTTTCTTATAAAAAATTCTTAAATTAAATTTTCCCTGAGACATTTAAGTCTCTAATTTATCTACGATAACGTTGGAAGCTGAAGAATTAAAATTTGTGGTCAACATAGCTGCACGAACTACCCAAGACACTTCTTCAGCTTCCAACGTTATCGTAGATAAATTAGAGACTTAAATGTCTCAGGGAAAATTTAATTTAAGATCTATACGATCACATGTAGTACAGCACTTCCCCATTACGTCCAATGCTAAGGTGCTATTCCAGTGTCGGAGAGCCCTGGTAATAGTGACAATATGGGAGGTGTGAACTGGAGTTGGTGTTGGGGAGTTCGTGAAGCCACGTTGACCATAATGCTGCGGTGGTGTAATGGTCAGCATATCTTCCTACTAAGCAAGAAGCCCTGGTTTCGTGTCCCGGCTGCAGTACAAATTTTAATTCACTTCTTCAGCTACCAGTGTTATCGTTATAAAAAATTTGTTACAGTAACGCCTCATAATAGCCGAAACATGGTACTTCTCGCTGCAGACGGATGAGAAGCTACGAGAGCACTTGTAGAAGCGTGGTATCTATTTCGTGTGTCATATCCGCTGAGTCCCGCCAGCCGGCAAGATTGACACTCGAGCATTCATTTCGTTTTTGAGGAGGATGCGCTTCCAATGAAGGTCAAACAAATGATTTACCGATGTGACGTGAATCCTTGTTTCCCACCCTCGACTTGGTGCTTTAAATTTTTTAAACTTTGGGCGTATGTCTTCCTGGTTACATATGAAGCGATTTATGGTGGTTGCGGTCGGCCACCATGAAAGCTCCATTTGCGCTACCACCTTGTCGCAGATGTATCGACCTTTACCACTATTTTGTCCAGGTCGTCGGCAGTACCTAACGTAATTGCTCCCTTGACGTCGACCTCTGTTAGTCGCGCAAGAAAATTAAATCACGGGGGCGATAGGCTGGGACATAACTAATTTCCGTAGGCTCATGTGAATTAGGTGAATGTGCGCATCAGATAAGTTTATTTAATAAAAATATCCCTAATGAGGCACGAGACTTCAGTTGACCATATAGTAATATCTTTAATTAGTATCAGAATGCTCATATAATTACCAAATCAAATCTATTTATTATAAATGGTGGATAGAAAACACAGACATGAATTTAACAATGTGATCCCATTGAAGATCAGAAATCACAAGTACAGAGATTAAATGGTTATTGAATGTGAGGAATACTAATATTTGCCGGTCGCGGTAGGGGCTAGTGTAATTGTTTAATATAAACCATAAAAAAATGCACGGAAGTATGTTTTTTAAAACAAACCTACGTTTTTTTAAATGGAAACCCGTTAGTTTTGTTAGCACATCTGAACATATAAACAAACACGTAATCAGTGCCGTTTGTTGCATTGTAAAATATTAATTACATCCTGAGATATTGTAACCCAAAGTTGACGCTTGAGTACCACTCCTCCGCTGTTCGATCGTGTGTATCGGAGAGCACCGAATCACGTAGGGATCCAAAGGGAACGGTGATGGACCTTAGGTACAGAAGAGACTGGAACAGCACATTACGTCCACATGCTAACACCTTTTTATTGGTCTTTTTCACTGACGCACATGTACATTACCATGAGGGGTGAGGTACACGTACACACGTGGTTTCCGTTTTCAATTACGGAGTGGAATAGAGTGTGTCCCGACATGTCAGGCCAATAGATGTTCAATGTGGTGGCCATCATTTGCTGCACACAATTGCAATCTCTGGCGTAATGAATGTCGTACACGCCGCAGTACATCTGGTGTAATGTCGCCGCAGGTTGCCACAATACGTTGTTTCATATCCTCTGGGGTTGTAGGCATGTCACGATACACATTCTCCTTTAACGTACCCCACAGAAAGAAGTCCAGAGGTGTAAGATCAGGAGAACGGGCTGGTCAATTTATGCGTCCTCCACGTCCTATGAAACGCCCGTCGAACATCCTGTCACGGGTCAGCCTAGTGTTAATTGCGGAATGTGCAGGTGCACCATCATGCTGTTACCACATACGTCGACGCGTTTCCAGTGGGACATTTTCGAGCAACGTTGGCAAATCATTCTGTAGAAACGCGATGTATGTTGCAGTGCTCTCCGATACACATGATCGAACAGGGGAGGAGTGGTACTCAAGCGTCAACTTTAGGTTACAATATCTCCGGATGTAATTAACATTTTACATTGCAACAAACGGCACTGATTACGTATTTGTTTATATGTTCAGATGTGCTAACAAAACTAACGTGGTTCCATTTAAAAAAACGTAGGTTTGTGTAAAAAAACATACTTCCGTGCATTTTTGTATGGTTTGTATTAAACAATTACACTAGCCCCTCTCCTCAGGTTCGGTCTGTGGAATCGGTTCGTCAGTATTTGATGTGGTTTACGAAATATATCCAGCGGTAACGTTAGGTGACTCACCCTGTATACACTGTTTCGCACAGACGTCGTCACTGAGTGGATTCCCCTCCATACTACATTCTGACCAATTGCAGTGTGAGTGCGAACAACGTCAGCGATCACAGTCGGTGACGTTTATTTACCTCCAGGTGTGTTACTTACATACCTTTGGATGACCACCTTAATCTAGCAATTTTCTGTCCTTTTCTCCTACTACGGGATTTCAGTGCGCACCATCCTCTGTGGGGAAGTATTACGCAGTCTGGTCTTCTGGGCCATTTGATTGACCTGCTCCTTTTCATCTAGACGTGTCTCCTGAATGATGGTACTTCTACCCACTTCTCACCGCCCATGACACCTTTCCGGCTATCGTCCTTGCGGCCTCTACCCTCAGTCTCGAGGCTTCGCTAGGAAGCCGGTGCACGACAATTTTTGTGACAGTGGCCGCTATCCGGTGATCCTGTGACTTCGTTGTCACAGCCTGAAGGACCAGTTACCACGTTGGGCTCTTTTAGACTCCATCGACGCAGTTAGGGGAGACAGAGGCTGTCAGCTGCGCCACTGGAACTCCAATTCCCCCTCCTACAGGTCCCCACTGCCGAGGCCTGTGCCGTGCTGGACTAAAGACATTGCAACAGCTTTTCAGGATCGTCGAAAAGCCCAGCAAAACTTTGAGGTAACTGATGGAGCAGTAGGAGGTATAAACCTGTAGGCGAAGACAGAGATTGGGGTTGTACAGTAAATAATTGAAACGTTGGATGCAAGCGCAACTCGGAGAAGAAGTGACTGAACAGGATAGGAATTAGTGGCGAGCTTCATCAAAACCGTCAGAACACTGAAGGAAAACCAAGGAAAAAAGAAATATGGAATGGACTACGACGGCTACTCTCGACACTCGCTAGATTAAATTCAGAATAAATAAGAACGTAAAAAAGTTTAAAGCCTTATTGACAGAGTTGCAATAGCAAGATGTGCAGGAGACATTGGAAGGTCTAATCATCGAGAGTATCTTATTTTCACTGCACAGAAGAGCTGAATCAGTCTCTTGAAAGTTTACGAACAGTGGTTAATAACATTCAAGAAGCCACAGCAAAAGAGGCAACTGAACATTTCACAAGAAGACTACCACTTCATACGAAGAAAGTGAATGATTATTTACAATTCTTTGTGTAAACAATAGACCAACAAAGGAAGTGAATATCCCTTATATTAGTTTTCCTTTTGTTTCTGCGCAGAATGACCACAGTACCTGTTAAGGTAATATAGACAACTGCAGTATGTTAAATGTTTTTATTTCCGTTGTAGCCTGAGGATGAAGTACACTGAGATACCACGTAATATCGTGTCGGACCTCCTTTCGTCGAGCGTAGTGCAGCAACTCGACGTCCACGGACTCAGCAAGTCGTCCCCTGCATAAATACTGAGCCACGCTGCCTCCATAGCCGCCCATAATTACGAAAGAATTGCCGGTGCAAGATTTTGTGCTCGAACTGATCTGACGTTTACGTACCCTCATTCGCTCGAATTGTCCAGAATGTTCTTCAAGCCAGTAGCGAACAATTGTGGCCCGGTGACTCGGCGCATTGTCATCCATAAAAATTCCATCCTTGTTTGGGAACATGAAATCCATCGATGATTGCAAATGGTCTCCAAGTAGACGAACGTAACCGTTTCCAATGAATGATCGGTTCATGTAAACACAACCCGCAGCATTATACATCCACCATCAGCTTACACAGTGCCTTGTTGACAACTTGGATCCATGGCTTCGAGGAGTCTGCGCCACACTCGACCCCTACAATCAGCTCTTACCAACTGAAAAACAAATGGTTCAAATGGCTCTGAGCACTGTGGGACTTAACATCTGAGGTCATCAGTCCCATAGAAGTTAGAATACGGAAACCTAACTGACCTGAGGACGTCACAAACATCCATTCCCGAGGCAGTATTCGAACCTGCGACCGTAGCAGTCGCGCGGTTCCAGACTGAAGCGCCTAGAACCGCTCGGCCACACCGGCCGGCTTACCAACTGAAATCGGGATCAGGCCACTGTTTTCCAGTCGTCTAGGCTCCAACCGATATGGTCACCTGCCCAGGAGAGGCGCTGCTGGCGATGTCGTGCCGTTAGCCAAGGCACTTGCTTCGGTCGTCCACTGCCACATTTCGCCTCACTGTACGTTCATCGTACGTGCTACGTCGATTTCTGCAGTTACTTCATGCAGTGTTGCTTGTCTGTTAGCGCTGACAACTCTACGCAAACGTCGCTGCTCGCGGTCGTTAAGTGAAAGCCGTCAGCTACTGCGTTGTCCGTGGTGAGAGGTAATGTCTGAAATGTGGTATTCTCGGCACACTCTTGACGCTGTGGATCTCGAATATTGAATTCCCCAACGATTTCCTAAATGCAATGTCCTATGAGTCTAGCTCCAACTACCACTCCGCGTTCAAAGCGTGTTAATTCCCGTTGTACAGCCGTAATCACGTCGGAAACCTTTTCAAGCGAACCACCTGAGTACAACTGACAGGTCCCCAACGCACTGCCCTTTTATAGCTTCTGTATGCGACACTACCGCCATCTGTGTAAGTACATCTTGCTATCCCATGTCCGCCCCAATAGCTGAACCGTCACACTGGAGCGTACACCCCGATACCGACAGCTATTTGCGAACTATTTGCGCACTGTCTGCGATAACCCCCCTCACAGTTGGGGAGTACCGGGCAAAGGATGACCGCCGCCATGGAGCTGCACAAGCTGCGAAATGTTTTATCGCCTTGGAAGATGGAATCTGGCCCGCATCTCGTGGTCGTGCGGTAGCGTTCTCGCTTCCCACGCCCGGGTTCCCGGGTTCGATTCCCGGCGGGATCAGGGATTTTCTCTGCCTCGTGATGGCTGGGTGTTGTGTGCTGTCCTTAGGTTAGTTAGGTTTAAGTAGTTCTAAGTTCTAGGGGACTTATGGCCACAGCAGTTGAGTCCCATAGTGCTCAGAGCCATTTGAACCATTTGACCCATGGAATCTGTACGCAAATGGGCCATGCACATGCAATGGCGTGCAGGATTTGCTTACATTTTTCTTTCTTTATTATCTATCATCATACTATTAGTTTCGAATTCTATTTCATAGTTTCGAAGGAACTCTTGTTCTGTTGTTGCTACGGATGTACATTCTAATTTTGTTTGTCGTAACTGAAAGACGCCTTTTTCCTTATAACAAAAAGTTGGTAGAGAAAAAGAAAAAAAAAACAAAAATTGCAAGTGAGCGAGACTCCCGTCCAGGCGACCCTGGTTCGAGGCCCGTCTATGCTACTTTCGTTTCCTCTTTTTTTTCAAATGCCTGTTTTAATTTATAATTTATTATAAAAATAAAAAATATAAAAAAGGTTAGCATTTTAAAAAATAAAATAAAAAGAATAAAAAATGGTCAGCGTGACGGACTGCCGTCCTAAGGGGCCCGGGTTCGATTCCCGGCTGGGTCTGGGTTTTCTCCGCCCAGCGACAAAAAGAAAAACGGTCAGCGCATTGGACTGCTACTCCCGGGGGCCCGGGTTCGATTCCCGGCTGGTGGGAGATTTTCTCCCCTCAGGGACTGGGTGTAGTACTGTCATCTTCATTTCATCCCCACTGTCGACGCGCAGGTCGCCCACTGTGACGTCGCCCTCAATAAGACTTGCCCTTGGCGGCCGAACTTCCCCCAGGGAACTCCCGGCCACTGACGCCATACGATCATTTCCATTTTGCTACCCCATGACTTTCATCACCTCTATGTATAAGCCTACAAACATTCTTCGATAAACAGTCTAAGCAAGTCAACAAATTTTCAGACTGCGAGCTGTCTCTGAAAAACCTTTTCATATTCAAGGAATTTCTTGTGCCAGTATAATGAATTTTTGTAGTGTGACCTCGTTGTATTTCCTTTGTTGGTAATAAACTATAAATTATGAGCCGCGTGTATGAAACGTCACGTACAATTATGACTGGTGTCGTTGCTCCTGTAATTTTTACTTCATTTATTTCCATTCCAGCTTTATATCGGAACATATCAAGAAAAAAAATCAGGTGCCATTGTGGACGAGTATAGAAGACCTCGCATTAAAACTCATTAACAGACGACAAAAGCTCTCGAGAACTAGCGCACAAGGCTACCCATACACTGTTGAGCTCGTTTTCACGAGACGCCTAACGACTTATTGTCGGTCAAATATTAAGGTTTTCTTTACATCGCGGTAGTAATGTCTGTACGTAATGCGCTATAAGCCGACATAAAAAGTGCTGTGCTAGCTGCGACAGACGGCGGTGAGCACCTCAAGACCCGCGGCCTTTGTCGGCGACCGCCCACGGGGTACGGCGCGCTGAATGAGTTTATTAGCACGGCAGTACGGTGCGTGTGGCGGCTTAGCCGGCGTGACGTGTGGCGGCCCGGCAGGAGACGTGGCTACTCTCTGCTCTTACCTCGACACGCCGCCAAACGATTCGTTCCAGGAAACGACGCCCAACCGGCCGCCTGCAGACCAAACAGTGTCCGTCAGAGGCGGGCTGAGCAGTTTTCTTCGTTAATACCGCACTTTATAGAAGCGCGCGCCACCGAGCACACGTTTTTCATACTTAATGCTGGTGTTTACACCGCTGTTTGTAAATTTACTTTTGTGTTTAATGATGCATTGGCGTACGGAAGGAAACGCATGTCGGGATAATACGGAGTCTTTTTTGTGACTGCAGCTGGACAGGTTTCACGGTGTTTACATCTTCTGAAGACCACCGTGATTCTGAGAGGCAGACCATGTCTTATCTGGACCCCACCAATAGCCAAAAAGATGACAGTCGAGTCCATATACGTATGGAAAAAAAGCAAAAATTGTGTTGAACATCAAAATGGCCGTGGTCGGGGTGGGTTCTTTTCCTTTAGTTATTTTTATGCGTGTAGGGATAGTAAATAACTTGTACTCTACAGTTTTAGATTTGATCATCAACTTCTTACTGGACTGGGAGCCGAGCAAAGAAATTCGAGTTTCGCAGCCAATGGTCTTACTGAATGACGTTTTTAATCTTATTCTTACTACTACTGATTTCAAAAACGGTACCTGTTTTTCTTCTTTTCGCTGTCGGCTTAAGCATCACTAACTCTAATTACGTTCGAACACGCCTCGGAAGGCCCAATGGCACCGAACGACTGTCGTGTCATCTTCAGCTGATAGCTGTCACTAGATGCGGATGTGAAGGGGCATGTGGTCAGCACACCGCTCTCCCCACCGTTGTCAGTTTTCGTGACCGCAGCCGTTATCAGTAACGTAGCTCCTCAGTTGACCTCTCGAGGGCTGACATTGAGTGCGAACTGCGGTCGGCAGACTCCGACGCTTACCCATCCAAGTGCTAGCCAAACTCGACAGCGCTTAACTTCGGTGATATGGCAGTAACCGGTGTTTAATACTGCGGGTAGGCCGTTAGCATCACTTAAGCATTAGGCTATGGTTTATTTTACTTTTGCTTTTTGTAGCCTCAATTCTTTCTTACAGCCAACCTTTACAAAAAAAAAAAAATGGTACAAATGGCTCTGAGCACTATGGGACTCAACATCTATGGTTATCAGTCCCCTAGAACTTAGAACTACTTAAACCTAACTAACCTAAGGACATCACACAACACCCAGTCATCACGAGGCAGAGAAAATCCCTGACCCCGCCGGGAATCGAACCCGGGAACCCGGGCGTGGGAAGCGAGAACGCTACCGCATGACCACGAGCTGCGGACCCAAGCTTTACACTCGGTTCAAGTTTCTTATTTGGAATTGATTTACCTTCTGGAGTTTTTTTATTACTGAATGACCCCAATAAAAACTTATTATCCACATAAGATTATCAATGAATTTTATATGTTCACCGTCAGTTCCTTCGGCTGAAGATTCTTGCTGGAAATCCAGTCTCTCTTGACATCTGGAATTCTTTGATCTCTAGTATCTTTGCAATTTCGGCGCACAATTTCAAACCTGAAAGAAGCTCTCTTTTACTTTCCAAACTTCGCAGAAGCATTCTAGTTTAAGTTACTGTTCTAGCGTTCCCTGAAGAACGGATAACGGGGTAAAATGCATTAGGCTCCTTCACGTTGCGAAATTCGGAAAAGTACGAGAGATATTCTCTGAAATAAAGATTGAGTAGTTCAGTTAAAAGAAGTAGTACCCCTCGAGGGACATGCATCCGGGTTCCACTTACTGAACGCCAGACCTTTTTAACCTGCCTGGATATTGCAAAAACAGTTCGCACCCACTTGCTAGGTGAAAAATTAATTCCGGAAAAATCAATACCTGGCATAGTAACGCCAGAAACATGACGCTGTTCGAATCAATATAATTATATTTTGAATTACATTTTTCTTGAAAAACTAAATAATTTATTACTGGATCGTTATATTCCACACCGGTAGATGGCGCTGTAGCGATTCCAACGCCATTGGCCGTAGTTAGTTTCCCAATGCGATCGGAAGAAGTGTGGACTTGAGTTAAGAGTTTCATCACCCACAGTGTGGTCTTTATGTTAGTAAACTCTTGCAATACGCAACTATACAAGTTAGTGAAACACCTTAAGCGCCTCCATCGATAATAAAGTAACGAAGCTGCCAACCAATTTTTCATTATTAACAACAGCATGTCTCTGTGTTCGAGTGTGTGTGTGTGTGTGTGTGTGTGTGTGTGTGCGTGCGCAACTGTGAAGACTACACCACGCCACTAGCAGCACTTTCCAGATTATAAGTTTTTCACTTCTTCTATTACGTTTGGACCACATGGTACAAACAACAGGGCTTTGTGTCGAATTCCTATCACCATTCAATGACATCAGATTTTGGTTAACACTTAGTTGTAACACAACAGAAAACTTAGGTTTATACCTATAAGCAGTTCAGTCTGCCTTTTTCCAACTACTTCAGAATTCATCCGGGAAGTTTTATTTCGAAATCAGCCGACGAAGCATTATTCGAATCGATTTGACGATGATGGTGTAGGATATAAGTGAACGTAGAGACAGAGTCCAATCTCTAGTAGTGTTGTCGTTACTATGTAACGAAGATACCGTAATGGTTGCTAAGGTTTTGAAGACAAACGTATCATGCATGGAAGGGGCGGGATTCAAATCCCCATACGACAGACCTAATTGAGGTTTCCTCGTGTTTCATAAATTGTTGTAGGTGTAGGATAGTAAAGGTCTTTTGACTCGGCTGCTGCATATTCCTCCTCAAACCACTTGTTTGTATATACAGAGGTGAATCAACTAAAACCTGCACCGCAAATATTTCCCAAAAGGAAAGGCCTATTGACGTGCTGTTTTCACAGAGTCGATTGACAGGCAGGGTCTCGTATTGTTAGTCAACAAACAGATTGTAATAATACTTAGAAGGTGTATTTTTGTGTAAGCATACTATTTTTTAAATGGAAGAACGCCTGTCGATATAAGCAGACCGAAAGTACGGCAAATTAGAATGTCCGTGGAGTTTGTTGCCGAATTCTAGTGCAAGTCGTTTACGAGATATCGTATTTTGAAAAGTTCCCACACCAACACTTGTTTGTGCCATTCAATTTACATTGCTGTTACGTACGGAGTAGTTTTGTTTGCTTGCAGGGTGCTTGTGTGTTCCTAGAGTGGTTTGCGACTTAGTAGTTAGTTATTGTGTGATAGTCGAAGCAGTTGGTCGTGAGTGGACGATGGGATTTACCAATGCAGAAAAAGCGGACATGCTAATGGTGTACGGAGAGTGTGGGAATAAGGCAGTTTGTTCTTGTACGGTGTATGCGGCAAGATATCCCAATAGGCATCAAACATCTCAGTAGTTATTTATCAAGTTCTTCAACCAGTTACGTTAAAGTGGTACTGTAACACGCAGACAACGTAACAGAAGGGAAAAAATGACGACAGATCCTCACGTTAGCTCCCACGCAATCGTATGAGGAAGTGACATGAGTCAGGCAAGTGTCCCACGCATTCTCCGTCCCATCCCTATCATAGCGCCGGCCGGTGTGGCCGAACGGTTCTAGGCTCTTCAGTCTGGAACCGCGTGACCGCTACGGTCGCAAGTTCGAATCCTGCTTCGGGCATGGATGTGTGTGATGTCCTTAGTTATGTTTAAGTAGTTCTTAGTTCTAGGGGACTGATGACCTCAGATGTTAAGTCCCATAGTGCTCAGAACCATTTGAACCTATCACAGATCTCTCGATCAAGAGCTACATGGAAACAATTATGAGAATCATGTTAACTTCTGTACATGGGCATTAAGACAGGTTACTCCAGATGTATCAAGTGCCTTGTTTAGTGATGAATCCACGTTTACCAATCATTGCGAGGTAAACAGCTGAAATATGCACTGTTTGTCTGTTGACCAGACCGTTGGCTTCAAGGGGAATCAAGTGGAACGTCAGCGTTCAGGGAATGTAAACGTGTGGTGTGTCATAGTGAACAATCAATTCATACGCTCGTTTTTCATAGACGGGACTCTGGACAAGCGCAAGTATCGTAGCCTTGGAACAGACTATCTTCCGCGGATGCTATAAGACGTTTCCCTGCGGACTAGGAAGAACCTGTTGTAGCAACATAATGGCTGTTCGGCCCATCCAGATCGTAGGATTGGGAGCAGAGGACCTGTACCTTGGCCGGCCCGTTCCACGGATTTGTCTCCTGTAGACTCTTTTCTGAGGAAAAGCTGACACACGGTGTCTACAAGGACATACCAGCTACATCCAATGATATGCAACGACGTATTTCTGCAGCCTGCTCGGCCATCTCCGCTGAAATGTAATAGGCGTGCAGCAGTAGTTACATACTAGACTGGCAGCGTCTACTGCCGCTGTCGGTGGTCATTTTAAACACAACCTGTGGTAGTCAATTGCCTCGTTACTGATCAGAATCCACATAACTAGAGTATTTACTTATGTTGTTCTTTAGCTGTGCTACCACGGGTGTTGTACATGTGTCGGTGTGGGCACTGGAGTCCTGCAAAAAACCCCACTGACATTCTAATTTACCCTACTTTTAGTTTGGTAATCTCAATAGGCATATTCTAAGAGTTATTACAAACTGTTTATTGGCTAACAGTACGAGCCCCTGAACACCAATCCATTCAGTGAAAATCGCACATCAACAGCATTTCCCTTCTCCGCAATAACTTCGGTGCAAGTTTTAGGTAATTCACTGTTTACAATATGTTAGCTTACTTTTTTAAAGATGATTTACCTTGTCTATCTTCGATACATGTGTGATGTTCAGGAACTATAATAATCTAGTATTGATAGTTGTAATTAGTGCCTGTAAAACTTAATTCAGCTGTTATGACACTAATACAATTCCGATATACCATAAACTGCCTGGAAAAAAATTAAGCTCTCAGAAATGAAGGATGAAGCGAAATTAAACTTCACCGGTTGAGAGAGTATGTTCCCTTATTTCAATGATTACATACTGGAGTCAAATTTACGTAAAACGTAACAGTACAAGTTCACTTACCAGTATGCCGTTGCACCCCTCTGTTCTAGATACAAGCACTGTTCCGAATGGAAACGATTTCGTGAAGCCGTTGAATCCTCTCTTCTATCAAGGTGGCCTACGACTGTAGTAACTGGCCCTTGTTGTACTGGAAACTGGCACCGGGACGAAGCTGCCGCCTGAACTAGTCCCACACTGGCGTTCCTCAAGGTAGTAGTATAGGCCCTTTGCTGCTCCTTATCTATATAAACGATTTGGGAGACAATCGGAGCAGCCGTCTTAGGTTGTTTGCATATGACGCTGTCGTTTATCGACTAATAAAGTCATCAGAAAATGAAAGTAAATTGCAAATCGATAAGGAAAAGATATCTGTATTGTGCGAAAATTGGCAATTGAGCCTAATTAACGAAAAGGTGAGGTCATCCACATGAGTGCTATAAGGAATACGTTAAACTTAGGTTACACGGTAAATCAGTCAAATCTGAAGGCCGTAAATTCAACTAAATACCTAGGAGTTACAATTATGAACAACTTAAATTGAAAGGAACACATCGAAAATGTTGTGGGGAAGGGGAACCAAAGACTGCGTTTTATTGGTAGGATACTTAGGAAATGTAACAGATCTACTAAGGAGACTGCCTACACTACGCTTGTCCGTCCTCTTTTAGAATACCGCTGCGCGTTGTGGGATCGTTACCAGATGGGATTGACGGAGTACATCGAAAAAGTTCAAAGAAGGGCAGCACGTTTTGTATTATCGTGAAATAGGGGAGAGAGTGTCACTGAAATGATACACGATTTGGGATGGACGTCATTAAAGCAAAGGTGTTTATCGTTGCGGAAGAATCTTCTCACGAAATTCCAGGCAGCAACTTTCTCCTCCGAATGCGAAAACATTTTGTTGACGCTGACATACATAGGGAGAAAGGATCACCATGATAAAATAGGGAAATAAGAGCTCGTACGGAAAGATATAGGTGTTCGCTCTTTCGGCCGGCCGAGGTGGCCGAGCGGTTCTAGGCGATACAGTCTGGAACCGCGCGACCGCTACGGTCGCAGGTTCGAACCCTGTCTCGGGCATGGATGTGTGTGATGTCCTTAGGTTAGTTATGTTTAAGTAGTTCTAAGGTCTAGGGGACTGATGGCAACAGCAGTTAAGTCTCATAGTGCTCAGAGCCATTTTTTGTTCGTTCTTTCCGCGCGCTATACGAGATTGAAATAATAGAGAATTGTGAAAGTGTCTGCCAGGCACTTAAAGGTGATTTTCAGAGTATCCATGTAGATGTTGACACATGTTCTATCTGGCAGAGATCGGGGGCCCATCTTTCTGACAACGGGAGTGGCTCAACGACACGTAGACTGTCCATAGGGACAGATGCCGTGTGTGGACGAGCGTTGTCGAGTTCAAAATTCGGCCCAACGATACAGGAGGACTTAAGATATCCATGACGAACCGTTGTGCCGACAAAGTTCCCTCAGTCACTACCCCCCGTGAGCTGAAGTCATTCCAGATAGATCCCCACACCATGACGCAAGGAGGAACACCGCTCTCCCTCTCCAAAACATTGAATTGGAAGTATGGAATCTCTCCTGAGTTCAGTGCCATGCTCTACGACGATGATCACCCCATGCAGTGCAGAGCCGCGTACTACCGTTGAACACAATGCGACTCCATCCGTCAGCACTCCATACATCCCAGTAACGGCACAACTCCAAACGCAGCCGTTTGTGTTGCGGTGCAAACGGCAGCCTACGCATGGGACAGTTATTTCCACGTATGGCTGCTGCTAAGTCTCCGACCAAAGGAGCAGGAGCCGCGCGGGGTAGCCGCGCGGTGTGTGGCGTCTTGCCACTGTCCAGGCGGCTGCCCCCGTCGGAGTTTCGGGTCCTCCCTGGGGCATGGGTGTGTGTTGTCCTTAGCGTAACTTAGTTTAAGTTAGGTTAAGTAGTGTCTATGCTTAGGGACCGATGACCCAGCAGTTTGGTCCCTTAAGAATTCACCCACATTTGAACATTTGAAAGGTGCAGGATAACCATGATGTGGCAGGAAGTCCACTGCTTGTCCTCAGATGGCAGACGTAGATGTGAAGGGCTTAGGATGTGCTTAGTGTACAATACGATAAGCTTCCATTTTGGTAGTCGGACTTGATTGACTGGAAGCCTAATGACGAACGTGCCTGCTCTCTACGTTCCCATGCAGTCCGACTTCGGACGACTGTCACATACGAATGCCCCACAGATGTACTGCACAATTCAAACAGCTGGTTAAATGGAGATCCACTACTCTCTCAGAGGGTGATAACACTGTCTCACACGCGTACGCTGTATCTCCATATCTTTCATAGTTATCACTCAACATCTGACGCTGTTCACGGCCCTTATATACCCTACCAGGCCCGGTAACAGCGCTCACCACGAACAATAGTACTGCACTCTGATGGTCGTTTTACCTTCCACAGAGAACCGCATCTTTATATAATTTCATACCTCCGATGAAGTGCACGTGTACGGAGTTACGTTGGCATTCGGATATGTCTTCTGTGTATTTCACTTTTTTTTGTCATATAGTGTATATGAAAGCATTCGAGCTTGTATGATACTAATAGGTAGAAGAACAGAAATAAATTAGTAGGTTCAAGATTAAGATCGGTTCACCTTCTGAAACGATAAGGGTACCAGCGATACTATTTAGAACTTGAACTCAATAGTAGACGGAAGATTAGAGAAAAGATTAAAAATATCTTCTTAGCATTTGCAGTACAGCACACAGCCTTCTAAAATGTAGCTGTAATACGTACGGCTTTACAAATCCCGGGACCAATGGGTAAAAAGTATTGAGACCGATGACTAATATACAGTACTGACAAGAAACAAGTGTGGGGCGTAAATCCAGATCGAGAGAAGTTAAGGACAGCGTTCAGTAGGGTTACACCTAACCGCTCCACAGTCTTTTCTAACCCGTATGAAGTAACCAAAGAATACACTGAGGTGACAAAATTAATGAGATAGCGATTTGCACATATACGGATGCCAGTGGTATCGCGTACACAAGGTATATAAAAGGCCAGCGCATGGCGGACCTCTCATTTGTACTCAAGTAATTCATGTGAAAAGGTTCCGAAGTGATTATGGCCTGTGATATTCGCTATTTTTGACTTCATTAAAACAGCAAATACGAGTAGTTAATACTTTCAGCCAGAAGGCAAATACTTGTTTATAAATAATGATTAATGTATAATGAGGCGTCGCATGGCGACGGTGGAATTTTCTAAATAATGTAATTCGTCGTCTTTGGGCTGCAATATAAACAGAAAAATACGGATAGATATGCGATCCTTCACTATTTTGTTCGCTGGAGAACAAATGAAGCCTTGAGCGCTACAGACTTGTACTGTTTTTCTCAAGTAAGACGGACGCAGATTTGTGGCAGTCTGATCTAATTTTTACTAAATGTATAAAAACGTGTTATGTCTAAGTTTGAGTGAAGTGTAAAGAACTGTTATAACTTACCGTGACGTCGCACGAGCGACTCAAACAAGACAATGGCTATATAAAAGAGCGCTCAATGGACATGATACGGACATAAAAATCTACCGTCATTGTAGTACTAAGCTTAAGGTACGATATATGTTTTAGTTATAATAAATATTTGTTCTGGGAATACTGAATCATTTAGCAGTGCTCATTCCTATTATCTCCTCAGTATTATTTTCATTTTAATTATGCATTTTGCTAATATTACAGACACCAAGATCAGCAGTTCAATGTGCGTGTTACATTGATAAAAAGAAAACTGTTTTATCGTCTTCTTGCATCAGCTTTAATTTGAATTTCCCTTTTGTGTGATGTTACAGTTGTTTCTGCGCCCTTAAGAACTTTCTGGTCCCTTAGGAAATTTTTTTGTCATAACAATAACTTCACAACTGGGTATGATCGTATCTACGATCATGAAGCAATTAGAAAGACGATAACGCAATTTCTTAATCAATAGCACGCTAGTTGTGACTGCCTCAAGCCACGCGAAACTGCAAGTAAAAAACTATTCATATCTCATAATGCAATATTTTATGACAATGGTCAATCCATGATTCTTACGCCAATTGTGATTGATAAAACAGTAGGCTAAATCTCAATTTCCAACTTTCCATTGAATAACAACATCACTTTTATTTTGTAACATCACAGGCCACACGACGATATTAACAGTATGGGATATAACACTTCGGAAATCGTTAGGGAATTCAATATTCCGAGATCCATACCGTCAAGAGTGTGCCAAGAGTACAATATTTCAGGCATTACCTCTCATCGCACACAACGCAGTGGTCGACAGAAACGGGGTTTGCGTAGAATTGTCAGTACTAACAGACAAGCAACGTTGCGTGAAATAATTGCAGAAATCAATGTGGGACGTACGACGAACATATCCGTTAGGACTGCGGCAAAATTTGGAGTTAATGGGCTATGGCAGCAGACGACCGACGCCAGTGCCTTTGCCAACAGCACGACATTCCCTGGGCTCGTGACCATATCGGCTGGACACTAGACGACTGGAAAACCGAGGCTTGGTCAGATGAGTCCCGATTTCAGTTGGTGAGGGCTGATGGTAGTGTCCGAGTCTGGCCAGACCCCACGAAACCAATGACCTATGTTCCTACCGAGCGAGGTGGCGCAGTGGCTAGCACACTGGACTCGCATTCGGAAGGACGACGGTTCAATCCCGCGTCCGGCCATCCTGATTTAGGTTTTCCGTGATTTCCCTAAATCGCTCCAGACAAATGCCGGGATGGTTCCTTTGAAAGGGCACGGCCGACTTCCTTCCCCATCCTTCACTAACCCTATAAGACCGATAACCTCGCTGTTGGGTCTCTTCCCCCAAACAACCAACCAACAACCAACTATGTTCCTGCTTGGTTGGTTTGGGGCGGGGACCAAACAGCGGTCCCATCGGACTAGGGAAGGAAGGGGTAGTCGGCCGTGCCATTTCAAAGGAACCATCCCGGAATTTGCCTGAAGCGATTTAGAGAAATCAAGGAAAACCTATCTCTGGATGGCTGGACGCGAGTTTGAACCGTCGTCCTCACGAATGCAAGTTCGGTGTGCTAATCGCTGCGCCACCTCGCTCGCCTCCCAAGTTGTAAATAATGCCCTGTGCACGCTGGTGTTGCTTCACACTGGTGTGGGCTGTGTTTACATGGAATCGACTGGGTCCTCTGGTCCAATTGAACAGACCATTGACTGAAAATGGTTATGTTCGGCTACTTGGAGACCATTTGCAACTATTCATGAGTTTCATGTTCCCAAATATGTTACCAGGGTGCAGTTGTTTGTCACTGGTTTGAAGAACAGTCTGAGAAATACGAGCGAGTGATTTGGCCATCCAGATCGCCCGACATGAATCCCGTCGAACATTTAAGAGACATAATCGAGAGGTCAGTTAGTGCACAAAATTATCCACCGACAACACTCCCGCAGTTATGTACGGCTATAGAGGCAGCATGCTGAATATTTCTGCAGGGGACTTCCAGCGACATCTAGAGTCGATGCCACGTCGAGTTGCTGCACTACCCCGGGCAAAAGGAGGTCCGACACGATATTACGAGGTACCCCATGACTTTTGTCAGCTCAGTGTATTTCAGAAGAGAAATAAAAGCGGAAATATTTGCTTACCACTGTCTACAACATGCATGAAAAATAATTAAAAGTCGTAGATGATGACACCCAGTACTACGGCACCGAGCGAAATAGCGCAGTGTTTAATACACTGGACTCGCATTCGGGAGGACATCGGTTGAAATCCCCGTCCTGCCTTCCAGATTTAGGTTTCCCGTGATTTCCCCAAATCACTCCAGGCAAATACTGGGATCGTTCCTTTAAAAGGGGTCCGTCGATTTGCTTCCCCATCTTGAATTAGCTTGTGCTCCATCGATAATGACCTCGATGTCGACGAGACAGTAAACCCTAATCTTTCTTTCAACATCATAACTCTAGTTTGTAAGACACGAATTAGTTTAAAAAATTTCCAGTGCACTATCTGTTGTCATACGGTTATGTGACCGTTATGCTGATAAGGCTGACGTGATGCTCATCACAGAAACCGTGTGTCTGACTTCACTCCACCGATGACCTGTCACATAAAACTGGTCTGCCAGGCGTAATTTTTCTTTCAAAAGAGAAGAAATAAATTTAGATCATATCTTCGTTTTATATCTTTTCTGGCAGAAAATTCTATCCTGGTACGCACACACTTTGACTTTTTCTCCTTGATGCCTTCTACAAGGGAACTGGGCCCGAATCGTTTTGACATGCATTAAAGTCAACAAACAATCTCGGCAACACTCTTATGCTGCTACACGCTAGGTGTGCTTTTGTTTACTGTGGACTTGACTACCTGCATATTCGAAGCGAAAGACCATTACAGTCGTCGTTATGTCCACAACGTCACACTGTAACGCACAAACCAGTCTTTCTATACGACTTCGTGAGGTACCTGTTCTCGCAATTCAGCACCTGTTTCAACACAAAGCTACTACCACCACAACCGCATTCGCATCCTATAGAGGAGACATCAAGATAAAACTGAAGTAAATGAATTAATCTTCCATACCAGGAACTGAATATTGGCGACGTTTTTCCATCACCCAAAATTTTATTCTGAAGATTACCAGTCTTTTGACTGTTTTACAGCTTTTTATTCTCTTTTTGTAAATATATCGTCTTATTTTATTTTTCTTGCATACACTGTTTTCGTAGTCTAGTGTAGTTCATTCCTCAATTCTACTGCTCAGCAAAACTAACTGGTTCTTAAAGGCTGAGAAGACATTAACTTACTACTTACTTTCTTCGTAAGCTCTGTCCACAACTTTATTTTTGGAATTCCCATGTGATTTTGAAATTATTCACACCAGTACATTTCAGATCACTCCAGCGTCATTGTTCTTAATTTTTTCCACTGTCAACAATAAGTTTCAGTAACTTTCTTCTCATTTTCCAGGTCAGATGAAGTACCGCAGTGGAAAAGAGAGTGAAGCGAAGTTCCCGTTCCAGTTTCTTAAATAATCTAGCAGAGCACTGAGATAGTTCCTGCACCTACGAATATAAGAAAGTAAAGAAATGCTATTGCCGATATGTCCGTTCATTCTTCAACGAATCAGGCTGTGCTACGTCGCTAATGCTCTTCATATGGAAGAAACGCTAAACCCTAACCTCACTTTCTTCAAATCGTCACCAACAACGCTTTGTTTCCTCGGTAGACAAAACCAAAAGGTTTGAAAATTTCCGAACAACCTAGTTTTACTCGTGCGAAGCTTACAAATATTAACACTTGATGCCGGAAATTATTTCGTTTGTAAAGCAGCATTTCCATTGGTGAAATATGAATAAATCCACTGAACAACACATATTTTGGTGGCCAAAGCGATAGACCAATTTTCAATCTTTAAACTATTGTTTCTAAAAGTATTTCAAATTTTCTCTTGTCGACGCTAAATTTTTGAAATACAAGACATATAGCTTTGTCATTGTTGAATCTGTTCACCCGTAACTAAATACACTCTTAAGACAAAATACCCGTGCAATAAAAAACTGGATCTAGCTGCGGGCACCTTAGCTTTCGTCCCCCTATACCGCTCCTCAGCAAGCAACATGTACACACCTTCAGAAACACCGTATTTTAAACGACTCAAACATGCACCGAAAGTTTTCACTGCAGGACGAGACCAATAGGCAGGTCCTCTATGAGTAGGTATTAAACCAGTCTATCGACTTTTCCTAGGGCAACTTAGAGTCTGCTAATTTAATTTAGTGTTTAAATCAATATATATTAACCGGCCGGTGTGGCCGAGCGGTTCTAGGCGCTTCAACCTGGAACCGAGCGACCGCTACGGCGCAGGTTTGAATCCTACCTCGGGCATGGATGTGTGTGATGTCCTTAGGTTAGTTAGGTTTAAGTAGCTCTAAGTTCTAGGGGACTGATGACCTCAGGTGTTAAGTCCCATAGTGCTCAGAGCCATTTTTTAATGTATATTAATTATGAGGAACGGATTGTGAAATTAGACGAAAGTTCTATTTAGTTTTTTACAAAAGGCATTTATTTCACATACTTAGTACCCAATCGACTAACATGTAACAAACCATTATTCCAAGAATATTGAGAGTAGAAAATGGGAGTGTAATCCGCCTATGGTCCCAACAATTGATAAGTGTCACAACCGCAGATTAAATTGCCGCAGTATAGAAAGTGTTATAGTCCTTGGTATCATAGTTTTGTTGTTTAGGTATCCTGAAATATTTCTCTGTTCCCCAAGGATTTCTGAAAATTGAGTAAAAGACTAAAGATAATAATCTTCTGCACTCATTTATTGAAATGTCTGTTGAAAAAAAAGAGCATATTAATTAATTGCGTGTAAAACTCCATATTTATGTGATTAAGACTTTTCCAAAAAGAAGTAATTGAATAACTGGGAAAGAAAAAAAGCCCTTCTCTCGATACACAGTAACAATAGTTTTTCTTTGTCAACTGGTTGTCGGCTTCTTAGGCCATTCCCAGGTAATAAATGTAAAAAAAATACAGTTAAAATAACCGTGGGACAGTGTAAGCGCTCTTCCTCTGAATGTTAACTTTTTAAATGTTGGTTGTAAGAAATAAGACAAGTGAAAGAGAGAAAGTCCGATTATGTTGATGTCAAGAGCAAATGAAAATTAGCGAAGCCTGTATTGGTGGCTCATCTTGAATATAATGATGAGTGAAATGGTCGTTAAGAATTTCAGTGTGTGTCTATACTTACTTTGTGGAAGAATTACTCTTCAAAATAATTTCAGACTTCGTGGGGATAAACATAATTAATATAATTAATAATGTAAAATTGACCTTACAAGTAGATTTATAACTGTAAATGAGGAAAAAATGTGATTATATTTCGTAAATTAATCCTTACTATCAGCTACATTTTTGTGGAACCGCAGAAAATTCGTGTCTTTATTTTTTCCATCTCCAAATAGCTTAAGCATCGTGTCTTTAATTCACGTCTCATCTTCAATCAAGATCTTCAAATGGTTTTCATGCATCTAGTGTTGGGGGATGCTTCCATCTGACTCCATCAGTAGTTCTTTATTGATAATTTCCCATAACTACAATACAGTCCTTTGCAAGGCTTTTTCTTTTTCCTTGCCGAGAGTTGACGCTGAGGTCTACCATTCCCAAGTCCCAGAGTCGCATTGTAAGATGATAACTCACCCAACATGGTATCCCCTATATCGTAACACTCTGTTGATATTTACACTGTCCATTTACCTTCCACACTGTCATTTAAATTGCACGTGGAACTTACTTTGAGATGCGACTGGTTAGCCGAGTGTGTAAAAGCGCCCACTTTCGGGATACGGGGAGAGGCGCCCGTCTCTCGGATTAACGAATGGGGACCGGTGAGCTGGTCAGCCTGGATGTGGTATCTAGGCTCTTCCTCACACTTTGTAACACAATGTCACATTTGACCATGCGGTTACGCTAGACACAGACAGAAGGGGTACACAGATTCCTACCCGGGGCGGGGTGAGGGGGGAGGGGGGGGAGGAGATTTTGGCAGAAGGTTTAAAATGCCTTTCAGAGAGGCGATCCTATAGTAATAATAGCCTATGTAAGAGTATGGCTTTTTCCCCGCGAAATTAGGAGAACCATATCAGTTCCGAACCGGCACTGGCTGAATAAACGGCACCGGATAGGAAGGAAGGTTAAATTTATTTTTACTGCAAATTTATGTTATTCACATTTAGAGCCAACTCATAGTCAAAGCCGAATACAGTTAGTGAGATATTTAGTACAGTACAGAGAAAAAAAGAAAAATTTAGATTTAATCTCCCATCGACAACGAGGGCATTAGAAGTGAAGCACAAGTTCGATTTGAGGAGGAATGTTGGTGGAATTTGGTCGCATTTCGAAGGGAACGTCCCGACATTTGTCAGAAGTGATTTAGAGAAGCTAACAGAAAATGTAAGTCCTGGATGGAGTCAAACGGCCGTCTTCCCGAATGTGGGTCCAGTGTCTTCGCGCTGCTCCACCTCACTTGTTTCATTGTGGCTGTCACGCCCTCCTGTGCTGTGGACGATCTTAGCGGAGGTGGGGTGCGACCACCTTCCTCCGACTTCTAACGAAGTTTCACGTGTGTCTACAGAGTGTGGGATACAATGATTAGTTGTACAGTATAACGTTGCGTGGCGTTGTTACGGATCAGAAAGAAAGAGAGAGGATGAATCCCTGTGCCGGCATTCCCCTTACTTGTCTCGAATAGCACCAACGCAGCCGCCAAGCTTAAAGTTCCATTTAGTGGATGAATCATCAACAGCGTCACCTTCCATCATTGCACGGGGCACTGCCGAGGCCTTTGGGGCAAAGTGTGGCCATCAGAAAATTTAACTGATCATCCCTCTCGCCATTTATAGATTATTACTAGTGATGAAATCTTCGTGGAACATAACATGATACGTTGCAGTTGAACAACACACTTCAGGCGATGAAACCTGACCTATAGAGGCGGATTAGAGCGGAGAAGAATTTTGTGTAGTAAATCACATACCATAAACTACAACCTATGTGGTCAATCCAACCGCACTACTAGCAGATTAGCGCCCTATATGTTGACATGATACCCAACATTATAATAATTTTTATGTTGTCGTACAAGGATCAGCAAAGCGAATCGATACCACATACGTTGGCCAGGGTTGGCTGCAGTCAGCAAAGACTTCTGGGAGGTGCTCCTGAAGGCCACACCTCCCTCTCAGCATAGCAGCGCCTTCACCCTGAGGTCGATATAGTGTCAAGCATAGCACAGCTCGCCCAGTGCGTGATCTCAACTGAAGGAGTCAACATCGTATTATAGGCCCAACGTGATAGTTAAAATTTCTGATGGACTTGTTCATTTCAGTGTGGAACATTGTACGTCAAGAGAACAGTTGGTTAACCCGTGCATCAAATTATCGAGTTAATAATCGATAACAGTTGTAACTTATCAATCAAACCTGTGGAGAAAATCGACGACTGTACTTTCGTCTGGTCACAACAGTTTTAGCTGCGGATTTCTATGCTAGTAATATCTGCACTGCATTGTGTTCAGGCTATGGCATGCCTTATGTGACGGTCTGCGCCTTGTGTTTCAGCAGGAAACGGCATCAGAGGTGGACGCTGAGCTTCGCAGCCTTCGTCGCCGTGGCCTTGCAGACCGTCCACAGCGCCCAAGCGATGGACTGTAAGTGTTGTTACTGGCTCTCTCTCTAGCTGGACTCTCTAGCTCAGTAGATTACATGACCTTCAAAACCGACCTACGAATTTCCCTGAGTGAATTCATGCTTTAAGTAGGCAAGGCGGTTCCCTTTTCTATGGCAGCGTCAACAGTTTTAATGTACACTACAGGGGCGTTCAGTATGCTATGCAACTTTTTTTCTGAAAGCAGGTTGGTTTTATTCGGTATTCTAATACACCATATTATTCCTCACTCTTTTGGCTACAATACCATTTTTTTCAATGTGACGTCCTTACACCATGTTACCGGGAGGGCCTCTATGCCAGCATGGTACCACTCTCGTGGTCGACGTCTGAGCCAAGGCTTTGCTTCATCAATAACCTCCTCGTCATCCACGTACCGCTTTCAGCGGAGTGCATCCTTCATAGAGCCAAACAGATGGTAGTCGGAAGGTACGAGATCCGGGCTGTAGGGTGGAACGACGAAGAACAGTCCAATGAAATTTTGTGAACTCCTCTCGGGTGAGCAAACTTGTCTGAAGCTTTGTGTTTTCCTGGAGAAGGAGAAGTTCGTTTACATTGTTGTGACGACGAACACCATGAAGTCGAAATGGTTCAAATGGCTCTGAGCACTATGGGACTTAATTTCTGAGGTCATCAGTCCCCTAGAACTTAGAACTACTTAAACCTAACTAACCTAAGGACACCACACACATCCATGCCCGAGGCAGGATTCGAACCAGCGACCGGAGCGGTCGCGCGGTTCCAGACTGTAGCGCCTAGAACCGCTCGGCCAATCTGGCCGGTCCATGAAGTCGTCTCTCATTTCCTGAAGGTAGCACAATGCATTTGAGAGTTGGTTGTTGCGCCATGACGAAGGAAATCAAACACAATAACCCCTTCAGAGCCCAAGAAGAGCAGCGCCATGACTTTACCGGCTCAGGGTGCCGCTTTGAACTCTTTTTTCGGTGGAGAGGTTGTGTAGCGCCACTCAATGGATTGTCGTTCAGTTTCCAGTTCGAAGTTATGAGCCCATGTTTCATTACCCGTGATCAAGTTCGACAAAAAATTGTCACGATCAGCCTCGTAACGCACAAGAAATTCCGCACAGATGGACCTTCGTTGCTCTTTGTGTTCTTCTGTTATAGTGCGCGTCATTTATGACGGCGGCCGAGTTTAGGTTCGTTCTGCGCATCTGACATCACAAAACACAGTCAGCCAATGAACAGAGAACGACGTTGCCAGAGCTCGACTGCAGTACAGTTTTAGAAACGTTCAGTCATAAAGAAAGTAACTGACGAAAGCAATGTATTGATTGCAGAATTTCTTTTATAGAAGTTTGGAAAAAGCATTCTTTATACCAACTGTTTCATATTCTATTAATTAATTAAACCAAAAAAGCAATAAGCCTCCTAATTCAGGCGATAGCAAGGAAAGGTGTTTGTATCATTCTCACTAACCGCTTTTTCGCAATAAACAACAGCAGAAATTGTTTATTTCCTATTGTACTTCGACGAAACGTGAGTAATTCATAGTCATAGCTTAAAGTCCTCCAGGCACCATATTGTATAATGAGCTGCGTTAGCGTAATGGTGTTAGTGTTTGGTTGCTAAGTGGAAGGTTCCGAGTTCGAACCTTGTTCGGTTCTTATGTTTTCTTTATTTATAAACAATATCGAAGTGTCTTACTTCATGAATTTTATTCGTTTGAATGTAAGTTTTTGAAATTTCTAGTGGCAACTGAAATCCACCATACAGAAAGTATGCGCTATGGACTTTTACCTCTGTAAACTCTTCAAAATTTCGTTCAGTGGTTTACTACATTTAATGCTGCACAATAACTGCGTTGAACATCGAAACAAAATTAAGTCATTTATGGGGGGAAGGTATCAGTCAAGAAGATGTGTAAACATCACATTTTTGGGCCAAATAGTTTTTGTGAAATCGAATGATAAGTGTGTCAAAGCAGTCGGAACACCATGTGTCTGCACAGGCGAGCAGTGCAGTGGTAAAAAATGCGGGGAGCACGTCTCTGTAGCAGCGAAAGGGTTAATGCGGCCGCGGTGGCTTTACTTCATAAACTGTGCGCTCCCCCCCTAAACGTAAGGTTTCTTGGCGCGTGCAACTGGCAACGCAGCAATCTCCCGCGTCTGGGCGGGCATGCGCGAACCGCCAAGATAAAAGAATTGAACTATAGGTGGCGATGAGCTCAACGGGCACACACCTTTGAGTACCCAACTGGTGGACGAGTGTGTCAGCAACATGAAGAGAGATGTCCAGCTGAGCAGCGTGGTGTTTGTTTGTGATCCATCGGCCATCTCGAATCAGAATTTCCGCACGTTCCAAGATTGCAGGAGCCACAGATGTGTGCGGCCGGCGGGCACGCAGGAGATTGGACAACATTTGCACGACCTTGTTTCTATGATGACAGACGCCTCACCCAACGGCTCACCATGCTTATGTTCACTGGCAGGTCCCCGCAGATAATCTACAAGCACCTACGAATGTCTGCGATGCTCTGGTTTTCCACCAAAAGAAACTCAGTGACAGCGCTCTGCTTGGAACGCACCTCCGTTGTAGACGCCATTTTGAAGGCTACGTACAGCGGTGCTACCTATCGGAACGTCATCAAACTATAGGGGTTGCAGCGGTAATATTCCGTGATGTCCCACAACAAACTGTATATTTTTTCAATCGAAATCGGCCAAGAAAAAAAGTGTGTTGCATTACTTATTGAATTCCTATCCTAGCACCATGAAAGTGACACGCGACAAACGCAAAACTGGCATGAAGTGTTGTGTAGGCTAGGATATCGCAACTGCGCAAAGGAGGTAGGAGAAATGGCAGCAAAATTCTCTATACAAGGACAGTTTACTGAGCGGGCTTGTCATTCAAACATGGCATTTAACGTTTGTTGTTTGTGAGAAGATCGTCCTTTGCCTCAGGTAAGAAGGATAAAAGTCTACGTTTCGGAATTCGGAAACAAAAATGTTGCAGCTTGTCGTTCCGCGACATTGCTGCTCGCATTGACCCTACGACTGTCATGGAAATGTGGGCTCGATAGGTTCAAAAGCGCCACACTCAACGCCATGCAGAATGTCAACTATCCTACGACTAGCGCCCGAGACGACAGGTATATTGCTCGCACAGCCATGCAGTCTACAATTCAATGGGGCCAAGACGCAGTTCCTGATCGTCACCAGGCGACTCGTTCCTGCAGGTCTGCAACCGCTCACCGTCGGTGGAAACCCTGTCCGTGGCGTCCAACGATGCATTACCTCGGCGTCACCATCGACCGCCGACTCACGTGGGTTCCGCACATTCGCGAAGTGAAGACCAAAGTGCGGAACAGGCTCCGCATACTGTACCCGGTGCTGAACCCCGGCTCCCAACTACCACCTGGCCGGCCGCGGTGGTCTAGCGGTTCTGGCGCTGCAGTCCGGAACCGCGGGACTGCTACGGTCGCAGGTTCGAATCCTGCTTCGGGCATGGGTGTGTGTCATGTCCTTAGGTTAGTTAGGTTTAAGTAGTTCTAAGTTCTAGGGGACTTATGACCTAAGATGTTGAGTCCCATAGTGCTCAGAGCCATTTAGCCAACTACCACCGCGGCTGGGCATCTCTCTGTACAAGGCGCTGCTCCGCCCTGTACTCCAATACGCCGCCGTCGTCTGGGGGAACGCCGCCGACACGAACCTGCAGAAGCTGGAGACACTGCAGAATCGCATCCTTCGGCTGGCCTTACACCTGCCTTACCATTTCCCCAGCGCTCATCTTCACGACGTCGCGGAAGTACCTCTGCTCCAGACGACCGCCCGCACCTTTTACGAACGTGCTGGCCGGTCACACAACGCCCAAATCCGGACGCTGGACCGAAAACTGCCGCGCAGCGTCACCACACGCTGGCCACACCTGCTCGCTGCATAGCTAGCACTGCAGAACTGTGCTGAGGAGACACCAAAGAAGACAACCTACACGTGAAGTCGCTTTATATCGGCACGCATGGGAGGCAAAGCAATAACTGCTGCGAACTCCATCACACATCGGAGGACAAGTTATCTCCGTGTCTTCTGTCAAGGAGTGGGATTCTCTATAGCAAGACAAGTATCAACACAGACAGTGGGACGACATCTGAAGCAGCACCAACCGACACGACAGCACGTCGACTATCGGTAAGCCTCCCATTTTGCAGCAACAGAGAGGCAGAGTATGGTGCACCTGACAACAACATCGGACGCATGAGTGTCATCACGCCATTTTCTCTGGGAAGTCCAGGTTCCGTGTACAGCCTCACTATGGGTGTGCCTCTGAGTGGAAGCTCCAAGGGGAGCGATAGTTGCCAGAATGCATTCATCATCGTTTTACTGGCCCAGCAGCTGCAGTGATTGTATTCAATTCTATACACTGAGTACGTAACACCACGAACTGTAACTCTCACGAACAGTAATTTGGACAGCTAGCGCTACATTTCGGACCTCTGAAGGCTGATGGTTGGATCCCATCTACAATGTCTCTGTGATCCTTTTTGTTTTTCAACAAGATAATGCAGTAGTGCAATTTGTCGGAGCTGCTCTGATCTTCCTCGATGTCCCTCAAAGATCTTTTTGTCCCCACCAACACGTTTTTGATCTCTTTCACCCACTGTAAACAATTGGACACAGGTTGCCAAGAGAGTGAGAAGCCGCCTCTCGCCTGCCACTACGACTGGCGAAATCTGGTTTAGAGTTAAAGCTGCATGGAATGATGTGACCATACCTGCCATCCAAGGTGAATTTGACTCTATTTTCTGGGTTGGAGCCGTTGTTGCTGGCAGCTCTGTCTATTAAATTAGACACACTGTAAACCCCCAAATCACCTACAAATACCATCCTGCATTTTTCCTGTTATTTACAACTCTTCCTACTGTTGCAGTTTTAATGGCAAGTAGTATATACACTCAGGTGACAGAAGTCATTGGATAGTTTCTAATACCTGTTGGACCTCCTTTTCTCCGGCGTAGTGCAGCATTTCGACGTGACATGGACTCACAAGTTCCCTGCAGAAATACTGAGTCACGCTGCCTCTATTGCCGCCCATAATTGCAAATGTGTACCAGTGGAGGATGTTGTGCACGAACTGACCTCTCCATTATGTCACATAATTTTTTCCATGAGGTTCATGTCGGGCGATCTGGGTGGACAAATCATTCACTCTAATTGTCCAGAATGTTCTCCAAACCAGTCGCCATCAATTGTGGCCCGATGACATGACCTCGTTGTTTGGGAGTATGAAGTCAATGAATGACTTAGCTGTCACAGTTCCCTTTTGAAATTTGGGTCTATGGCTTCGTGGGGTCTACACCATACTCGAACCCTACCATTACCTCTTTCCAGCTGAACTCGGGACTCACTCGACGATGTCACGGCTTTCCAGTCGTCTAGAGTCCAGCCGATATGGTCACGAACCAAGATTAGGTGTTGCAGACGATTTCGTGGTGTTAACAAAGGCACTCGTTTCGATCGTCTGCTGCCATAACCCATTAACTCCAAATTTCGCCGCATTGTCCTAACGGATACGTTCGTCGCACGTCCCACGTTGATTTCTGCGGTTTTTTCACCAATTGTTGCTTGTCTGTTAGCACTGACAACTCTACACAAACGCCGCTGCTCTCGATCGTTTAGAGAAAGCCGTCAGCCACTGTGTTGTCCATGCTAAGAGATAATGCCTGAACTTTGATATTCTCGGCACGCTCTTGACACTGAGGATCTTGGAATATTGAATTCCCTAACGATTTCCGAAATGGAATGTACCTTGCGTCTAGCTGCAACTAACATTCCGCGCTCGAAACCTCTTAATTCCGGCCATAATCACGTCGGAAACGTTTCTACAAGAACCACCTGAGTACCAATGACAGCTCCTCCATCTGTATATGTAAATATCGCTATCCCATGAATTTTGTCATCTCGGTGAAATGTGTAGGCGTAAATGGGGAATCATTCTGTGTGGTCCTACCTGAAAAATAAGAGAGAATCAACTCTCGTTGAAGTTGAATTTGCTATTGAGGAAATGAAGGATGAACATATAGTTTTTACATTCACATGCGGCAAAGATTACTTTCAGAAAGTTTTCTATAAGTGTGATCCACAGCCACGAAAAGTAAGTGAAGATGAAGATGGGTTTCCAGCAACAAGTCACTCATTACGTTTCTAAATTTATGATATTACTCTTTACTTTTTCCATGTGTTTTCATACCCATCTGAGGAAGGTGCACACGTTTCACATATAAAATAAATGGCAGGTCTAACATTTGTTCGCAACATTCTTTATTCATTCTGCCTTTTCATAAACGTCATTAAGGAAATATAGAATGTTATTCATAAGTAGCTACAGGGCTTTGTGAGACGAATTCACCAAAAGTACAACACATACAGCAAAATTACACATATCGCTGGGTACAGCATCTCTCCAAGTATCGATTTCACAGTTAAACTACAGCACCACTTGCTTTTTGAGTCCCCCTTATATCGTCTGTATCGGCGCAGACCCGACCAGAATGGGTCTTAACTGCGGATCAAAGCACCTGGCGCTGCATTTTATGTCTTGAAAATTTGTGGGCTGGGGGAGGGGGGTTACCTGCTAAAATATCTGCTGCTTTCATTTCCGTGACCTATTTTATCAGTGTACTCGACGCCCCAAATTTTTAAGCTCCAAATTATACCCATGGTTCAAGGACTTGACCTGAGAGTGTTCGGTATGAACCAACGGTCAAAAATAAACCTTTCTGGTCGTGCGAGGTCTTAAAAGGGCAATGTGTGTGAGGCACGTTTTTGTGAACTGTTTACCATGAGAAACAGAACTCAATATTCTGTGATGTATCCATGGTGGTTTTGCCTCCGTTCACAAGTCTTGACTGATTGCCAAAGTTAGAACATTGTGCGTTACAGAAACTTTCACATTTGCGTTCAGCCAAAGATACGGGATCGTTGGGGCTAGAGAAGACCACAGTGCTCACATAGACTTATTGGCACAGCAGAGTCTGAAGCGATAATTTTCTACGTGCAAGAGAAAATTCATCAAAAAGGTCCCTTCAACGTGCCCGTTAAATGCGCAACTGGAGCAATATCATGCGGAGAGTATTGGTGGCCCATCAAATACACCCTATCGTAAGCGGTTTACAGGTCTCCCAGAAATGTTGCATCAAACTTCGAGGGGCTGTAGCGGGTGCCTTGAGAACGGATCCTGGATAGGAACCCATGTCTCGAAACGTTAGCCATCAACGCTATAGAGCATCGAAGTTATAGACACTGGCTCCTGCCGCAAGGCCACAACTTCAGCAGCAAACGTGACTTTGCACGCTAAGGGACCGTAGGAGGAACGTCTAGCATTGTTGTTTATTATTCAATGATCGCGATTCATTGCCACGACTGCTAGTGGCGAAAATGGAGACAGCTGCTACGAAACCATCATTCACCGATAAAAAAGAGCATCGTAATCATATGACACATGGCTCTTCTACGCTGCGGATAGCTCCAGCTTCTCCACTGGCGATAGTGACAACCAGTCGCGATCACTAAACAACAAACAACATTGCGAGACGTTCCGCCTACAGTCTGCTGTCAGTGTACAGAGTCACATTTGCTGCCGAAGGGGTGGCCTAGTGGCAGGCGCCTGCACTTATAAGTTCGATGCTCTGTAGCGTCGTCGGATGACATTCATGGACACGGGTTCCAGTCATTTATTTGTTCCTTAAGCCACACTCTAGAACCCTTGAAGTTTGTCACAATATTTCTGGAACACTCTGCATACTATCAATGTTGGCAAATGATTTTGATCCCAGGGTGAATTATGTCAACTGATTACTCATCAAATTGCAGCAAAGTCGAACCTCCTAGGGATTATATTGTTCACAATCACGTTTCTTTCAATTGTGGTGGTGTTTTCTACCGCTCTGATATCCATATATGGAGTGATATAAAACTATATGCCTGGATATAACACCATACACCCGGTTCTAGATACAGAGATCACCAGCAACATTTCTTTATCAACCTGTGAATTGCGATCGTACAAGAGCAACTATTACTACTTGAAGTGAACTGCAGCATCCGTCTTATGATCTGCAGACGGCTGGTGACGAAATAAACTGGTAATCTGCTATTGAAACTGTGTTAGATGGTACCAGAAAATAAACTATTTTTCCAAAGGAGACTTTATATGCTGATATCTCGCTTGATTGGTGCACATGGCTTGGTGTTCATTCGTTTTAAGTCTCCACAGTTGTTGGCGTACGTACCTCTCGTTCACGTGAGGATATGCTTTCAACAAGATGGTACATTATCTTATTTCGAATTCAATCTTCTTAAGCAGCAGAACAACATGTATTTTCTCCCTCATGGTCGGCGTGATCGCTGGCTACCACCTGCACGAAACTCCACTATAAACCTAAGAGAAAATGAATGGTAAATTCTTAACTTCATGTTCACTACACAACGGACAGCAACGATGTTTGAGAGAGTACGGAATAACTTTACGAGCTGTCGCAATGCACGCACTGAGACTGTCAGTCACCATTGTGACCTGTTTCCGTGAGTCTGTTGGCTGTAAATTGTTGCTGTTAATAAGAAATGAAACATTCATTTTTAACAATTTGTTCCTTATGTCAAAGTACTCAGTGTAGGCTCCTCTAAGATCTCTTGGGTTTTACCCTAAAGATTTAACACTTTCTGTATTCACTGGGAAACCTTAATGTTCACAATCCAAACTTTAGTTTAAGCACCGAAGTAGTTTCCTCCTTTAGTCCCACTGGAAGTGGCATGCATACGCATTCTTCAAACGACACATCGAACATGATGAGGTAGTTTGGGAGAACTTGCTGCTTAAATCCGTTTTTCAATGACAGAGCAAGTGAAAGAGCAATTATATTTCAATGTTGCTTACTATACGACCGGTAAACGAGTAGTTCATTCTGCGCTGGATGCTTCACTGGTTAGTTTACACGCCGCCAGGCATAGCACACAGTAAAGAAGTCTTACGGCTCATTCATGTCGAATAACGTTCATATGGAGTCCGACATTTATCAGATACAAAAATAAGTATCACAGATATTATTTATGTTAAATCCCTCTCTTTCCAAGCATTTATCCCCACTTGCAGGATCTGCAGGTTAATCGGATGTGACATGTTAATTTTAAGGGGTGGCCGGATGCCCTTCCTGTCGCCACCCTGTACCCCACAGGAAGGAATTAGTGTACCCCAACTGTCTGCGTCTAGTGTAATATGAATTTGAACATCATGTGACCACTGGTATAGAACTTTTAAGTGTTACAGGGTTTAGGTTAGCATCTCATTTTTGTAGATCAGAAATGGAGAAAGGAGGAGTTGCCACATTCATCAGGAACTGACATAAATTTAAGAACATAGACATTCATAAATTTTGCCTAGAACAGAATATAGAAGCATGTGCAACAGAATTAGAATTTCACAAAAAATCCATCATAATATTAAGTGTATATCTAGCACCTGCAGGTAACTTTAATCTGTTTGTAAACCACCTTGAAGCTGTACTGGCCCATTTAACAACCAAAAACAAAGAAATGGTGGTTGCTGGTGATTTCAATGTAGATTTCCTTAAAGACTCTCCCAATAAGAACTTATTTGAGTTAGTAACACTATCATTCAACTTAATTCCCACTGTAAAGTTCCCCACTAGGATAGCCACTCGCTCACAAACAGCCATTGATAATATCTTTATAGAAAAGTCCAATGAACAAAATTATATTACAAAATCAATAGTCAATGGCCTCTCAGACCATGACATGCAGTTCCTACTGTTAAATGTTAATACTGAACAGGATATAAAATCTGTTAAATCTGAGCTCAAGAGGGTAATCAGTAAGCCAAAAATTGATTATTTTAGGACACTCCTCAGAGACATTCACTGGACTGATGTTTACAGTGCTTATGGCATGAATGAAAAATATAACACTTTTGCTAATAAAGTGCTTACTTTATTCGAACACTGCTTTCCCACAAAACTTACCAAGGTTAGAGCAAAGTCTACAAAGAAGCCATGGATTACTCAAGGAATAGGGGCATCTTGTGAAACAAAAAGAAAACTTTATCTGTCAATCCGAAACATTTCCAATGTTGATGCTATAGCACATTATAAGAAATACTGCAAAATATTAAAGACTGTAATACGGATGTCAAAGCAAATATATTACAAGAAAAATATAGTCATATCAGATAACAAAATAAAGACAATATGGGATATAGTGAAGGAGGAGACTGGTAGAACCAGACATGAAGAGGAACAAATAGCATTAAAAGTAAATGATACATTGGTGACAGATATGTATGGTGTTGCAGAACTTTTTAACAAACATTTTATAACTGTTACTGAAAAGATGGGGTTGTCAGGTTCGGTAGATGCTGCTATGGATTACCTCAGACCAGGCATTTCAAGTAACTTCCATAATATGAATTTGACCCTCACTACCCCAACAGAAATAATGTCCATCATAAAATCTTTAAAATCAAACAAATCTAGTGGGTATGATGAAATATCAACAAAGTTAATTAAAGAAAGTGATTGTGAGCTAAGTAACATATTAAGCTATCTGTGTAACCAGTCGTTTATCAGTGGAATATTTCCTGAATGGCTGAAATATGCTGAAGTTAAGCCACTGTTTAAGAAGGGAGATAAAGAAATAGCATCAAATTTCCGTCCAATTTCACTGTTGCCAGCATTCTCAAAAATTTTCGAAAAAGTAATGTACAGTCGTCTTTATAGCCATCTTATCTCAAATAACATACTGTCAAAGTCACAGTTTGGATTTCTAAAAGGTTCTGATATTGAGAAGGCTATCTATACTTACAGTGAAAATGTGCTTAATTCATTAGACAAAAAATTGCAGGCAACTGGTATATTTTGTGAGCTGTCAAAGGCATTTGACTGTGTAAATCACAATATCCTCTTAAGTAAATTGGAATATTATATTGTAACAGGAAGTGCTGCAAAATGGTTCAAATCTTATATCTCTGGCAGGAAACGAAGAGTGTTATTAGGAAAGAGACATGTATCAAGCCATCAGGCATCATCCAACAGGGAACTAATTACATGTGGGATCCCACAAGGTTCCATTTTGGGGCCCTTACGTTTTCTTGTGTATATCAATGACCTTTCATCAGTAACATTACCAGATGCCAAGTTCGTTTTGTTTGCCGATGATACAAACGTTGCAATAAATATAAAATCAAGTGTAGTCTTAGAAAGATCAGCCAATAAAATATTTGTGGACATTAATCACTGGTTCCTAGCCAATTCTTTGTCACTAAACTTTGAAAAAACACACTACATGCAGTTCAGAACTTGTAAGGGGTGTCCCACGAGTATATGTCTAACATACGATGACAAGAAGATAGAAGAAGTGGACAGTGTTAAATTCTTGGGATTACAGCTTGATAATAAATTCAACTGGGAGGAGCACACCACAGAACTGCTGAAGTGTCGTAACAAATCTCTGTTTGCAATGCGAATTTTGTCAGACATAGGGGATACAAAAATGAAAAAGCTGGCATACTATGCTTACTTTCATTCTATAATGTCATATGGGATTATTTTTTGGGGTAATTAATCAAGCCAAACTGAAGTTTTCCGGGCACAAAAACGTGCAGTAAGAGGTGTGAACTCAAGAACATCCTGCAGAAGCCTGTTTAGGGAACTAGGGATACTAACTACTGCTTCCCAATATATTTATTCCTTAATGAAATTTGTCATTACAAATATATCACTTTTTCAAACCAACAGCTCAATTCATGGAATCAATACTAGAAATAAGAATAATCTTTACAAGTATTCAAAGTCACTTAGTCTTGTACAAAAAGGTGTGCATTATTCAGGTACACACATTTTCAATAACTAGCCAGCAGCCATAAAAAGCTTAACAACCAATGAAATTCAGTTTAAGAGAAGCCTAAAGGATTTATTGGTGGCCAACTCCTTCTACTCCACTGATGAATTTCTCAGTAAAACCAACTGATTTGTGTATAAGTACAATCTAACTTCTGCACCATTTCAGCACAGTAATGTGTTCATTGTAAATAAGTATTATAGTAGCTGTATTACATGTTTATTACCTTATAAATAAATACAAAACTTTTTTATTTTAAATTCAGTGCATTAGTATTTGTAAAATGACTCTCTCATATAGTGTTCATTAAAAAATGACGATCATTCCACTTGGGACCTGTGGAATGGTACATTAGCTTATTTGTTTTAGTTTTAAATATTTGTCATGTATTGTTGTTTTTCTGACATGGTCCACATCCTGGAGGACCTCCTCACTACAGATCAATTGGAATGAAAGTAAATCCAATCTAATCTAATCCATGGAATAGTGCGAATATGTGCAGATGTCTTCAAGCCGTGTACCTGAGGCGGAACGTGGGGAGCAGCCCGGTATTCACCTAGTAGGATGTGGAAAACCGCCTAAAAATCACATCCAGGCTGGCTGGCACACCAGCCCTCGTCGTTAATCCACTGGGCGGATTCGATTCGGGTTCGGCGCGCCTACCCGAGTCCAGGAAGCAGCGCGTTAGCGCTCTCAGCGGCCCTGGCGGGTTATTATTCTTGTTGAATACCCTGAAAAAACCAGATGTCGAACCCGAACATTTCGAGTACTAGATTGACGTATATGGAAAGTTAAGCTGTTAAACTGAGTTAGTGCTGAATATTATATTTCAGTGATAAGTTCACGCTAGAAGCAACAGCCACAATGGAATTATTTAACATGTTTTTTGCTTAGTTCGTCTCCCACTTTCCAGGTAGCAAGATATTGTGCTAGGGATGTTTTGTCAAGGAATTAAGAGGCCACCTCAAGAGAGAACTATCGAATCGAGATTTTGGAGGCGGTAATCCTAATCAAGACCCACTAGGATACACTCTGAAACCAATGCATATGAAACAAAACAGACAGCGTTGCTTCTGTATGCTGAAGTGCATTATCTAATTTCGAAGTAGGAACTGATGTTCCTCTTATCTTCAATCAAACTGGAATTTAGCCACCACCTCTTTTGATGCAAAATTTGAAAAGAAAAAAAGCTGAAAAACGTATACGAAGACAAAAAAAATTGTGTAGATATGAAGAAACAGGGACAAAGGCCGCGCGGAGTGGCCGCGCGGTTTGAGGCGTCCTGTCACTGACTGCGCGGCCTCTTCCGCCGGAGGTTCAAAAAATGGCTCTGAGCGCTATGAGACTTAACATCTATGGTCATCAGTCCCCTAGAACTTAGAACTACTTAAACCTAACTAACCTAAGGACAGCACACAACACCCAGCCATCACGAGGCAGAGAAAATCCCAGACCCCGCCGGGAATCGAACCCGGGAACCCGGGCGTGGGAAGCGAGAACGCTACCGCAGCCGGAGGTTCGAGTCCTCCCTCGGGCATGGGTGCATGTGTTGTTCTTAGCATAGGTTAGTTTAAGTAGTGTGTAAGTCTAGGGACCGATGACCTAAGCAGTTTGGTCCCTCAGGTATTCACACACATTTGAACATTTTTTGAACAGGGAAAAAGTTAAGACTGAAGAATCCACTAATTTTAAGAGTTCCATAGACATGTTTAGGGCATGGGCCAAAATTCAGCTGAGTGGAATGGCCGTGTAGGAAACTGTGTAATGTAGAAATAAACTTGCCGATAATTATAGTCATTTACAGCAAGACAACGCCAGCGACATAACGCATAAATTTCAGATAATGTTTCCGTGAAATGCACTCCCCAGCGAGGGCAATAAACACATAAAAAAACAGCAGTGACGACCTTACGATAGCGAGAGTCAACTTGTGTAACCAACAACAAATTACTGCCATCTTTTTCTCAACTTTTCAGATAGCAAGTCGAAAGAAGACAAATTTATCATCAGCGAACATACGCAGATGTGGTTAAGAACTTCATGAACGGCGTACGTCCATCAGAAATAATATGCGCAGAAAAATTAAAATACTCCCAGAAAATTGAAACTATCGGGCAGAGCTATAAAATGGTATACCCTTATTGAGTGTAAGGGTCGGGATGACAGTGTTATCGCCCCGCAACAGCGGAAAATGTGAAACCGAGAACCTGTTGTTGCAGACATTAACTCACAAGTTAGTAAAACATAAGGAAGATGAAATTCAGTATGATACCGAAGTAACGACTGGGAAACTCCGACAGGTTATGACAGGCTATTCACTTGCTTATTTGGGATGTTTTCCGCAATAGCACACACGTGGCGCTGTTAATCAGCTTATGGGCGAGCAGCAAACTAGAGGTAGGGAAAGGCATTATCCTGACTCACTGGAGAGAAAAGAGACAAGGCAGAAAATAAACTGTAGGTTTTAATCAGCTCCTTTTCTATTCAGTAGGAGATATTCACGAAATTATTAACATCCGCATAAAAACCGTTGGATTTCACTCCAGCTAAGTACTCCACCTGATCAAAAGTATCCTGACAGCCCTTTATAATGCAGAATTTACCATTGAATATCACGAGAGGTGGACCGCAACCGGCTGCTGTAGCCAAGCGTTTCTAGGCGCTTCAGTCCGAAACCGCGCTGCTGCTATTGTCGCAGGTTCGAATCATGCCTCGGGCATGGATGTGTGTGATGTCCCTAGGTTAGTTAGGTTTAAATAGTTCTAAGTTTAGGGGACTGATCTCGGATGTTGAGTCCCTCAGTTCTCAGAGCCATTTGAACCATTTTCGGTGGACCCGCCACTGCTAAAAGAGGTGGGAGTATTGTCTAGTTAGTAGAGACGCAGTGACAGCAGAATTGTTCGGTAAGGAGATCTCAATGGCTAGTCAAGGGCTGGCAGCTGAGTAACAAATCCATCAGCGATATTTCAACACTTCTAAAGCTCCCCAAGTCGACTGCTGGTGATCTGAAACGCGAAGGAACAACCACGCCTAAACCGAGACCAAGCAGACCTCTTCAGAGGATTGTTGTAGACAATCAGCACAAAATATCACTTGTGTGTTGCAAGGTACTAACAGCAGTCCAGCTCACACAATGGCTGTGTGTAGCGAATTAAAAAGAGTGAGGTACAACGGTCGAGGAGTCCTCATAAGTTACCATGCCTTCAGTTAGAGGAGTAGTCTAGAGAAAGATGCCACTGGACAGCGGATGATTGGAATCGAGTGATTTGGAATGATGAATCACGCCACACGCTATGGAAATCCAACGGAAGTGTTTCGGTTCGCGTGCGGCGCATGCCCGGAGAACCGTACCTGCCATCATGTGTAGTTCCAACAGTGAAGTACAGAAGCGTAACTGTTACAGTCTGCGAATGTTCATCGTGGTTAAGGTGTGGTCCCCTTACTGTGCTTAAGAAAACGCTAAATGCGGAAGTACATGATCACATATTACGTCATTCTGTAATTCTTACAGTAGAAGGACAATTTGGAGACGATAACTGTTTGCATCAGCATGACAACGTACCCTGTCATAAAGCAGCATCTGTAGGTCAGTGGCCGGCCGCTGTGGTCGAGCGGTTCTAGGCGCTTCAGTGCGGAACCACGCTGCTGCTATTGTCGCAGGTTCTAATCCTGCCTTGAGCATGGATGTGTGTTATGTCCTTAGGTTAGGTTTAAGTAGTTCTAAGTTCTAGGGGACTGATGACCTGAGATGTTTAAGTCCCATAGTGCTTAGAGCCATTTGAACCATTTTTATAAGTCAGTGGTTTGTGGACAATAACATCCCTGAAGTGGACTGGCCTGAGCAGAGTCTCGACCTCAGCCCAATGGAACAGCTTTGCGATGAGACTACACGTAGGCTTCGCTCCAATCACTAGTGTCCACCATCGCTACCTTTTCTAGTTTCGGTTCTTGAGGAAGAATGTGCTGCCAATCCTCCGCAGACATTCAGACACATCACTGAAAGTGACTCCAGCAGAGTTCACCACGTCATAAAGGCGAATGGTGGATAAACTCCATATTAATGTCCAGTAATAGGGGTTCATATACTTTTGATCGCATAGTGTGTGATCTCTCCATTGCCAAAAGATTCCGGAATAGTCCCCCATTCGGATCTCCGGGAGGGGACTGCCAAAGGGGAGGTTACCATGAGAACAAGATTGAATAATCAGCGAAAGGATAACGTTCTACGAGTCGGGGGGTGGAATGTCAGAAGCTTGAACGTGGTAGGGAAACTAGAAAATCTGAAAATGGAAATGCAAAGGCTCAATCTAGATATAGTAGGTGTCGGTGAAGTGAAGTGGAAGGAGGACAAGGATTTCTGGTCAGATGAGTATCGGGTAATATCAACAGCAGCAGAAAATGGTATAACAGGTGTAGGATTCGTTATGAATAGGAAGGTAGGGCAGAGGGTGTGTTACTGTGAACAGATCAGTGACGGGGTGTTCTAATCAGAATCGACAGCAGACCAACACCGACAACGATAGTTCAGGTATACATGCCGACGTCGCAAGCTGAAGATGAACAGATAGAGAAAGTGTATGAGGATATTGAAAGGGTAATGCAGTATGTAAAGGGGAACGAAAATCTAATAGTCATGGGCGACTGGAATGCAGTTGTAGGGGAAGGAGTAGAAGAAAATGCTACAGGAGAATATGGGTTTGGGACAAGGAATGGAAGAGGAGAAAGACTAATTGAGTTCAGTAACAAGTTTCAGCTAGTAATAGCGAATACCCTGTTCAAGAATCACAAGAGGAGGAGGTATACTTGGAAAAGGCCGGGAGATACGGGAAGATTTCAATTAGATTACATCATGGTCAGACAGAGATTCCGAAATCAGATACTGGATTGTAAGGCGTACCCAGGAGCAGATATAGACTCAGATCACAATATAGTAGTGATGAAGAGTAGGCTGAAGTTCAAGACATTATTCAGGAAGAATCAATATGCAAAGAAGTGGGATACGGAAGTACTAAGGAATGACGAGATACGTTTGAAGTTCTCTAACGCTATAGATGCAACAATAAGGAACAGCGCAGTAGGCAGTACAGTTGACGAGGAATGGACATCTCTAAAAAGGGCCATCACAGAAGTTGGGAAGGAAAACAAAGGTACAAAGAAGGTAGCTGCGAAGAAACCATGGGTAACAGAAGAAATACTTCAGTTGATTGATGAAAGGAGGAAGTACAAACATGTTTCGGGAAAATCAGGAATACAGAAATACAAGTCGCTGAGGAATGAAATAAATAGGAAGTGCAGGCAAGCTAAGACGAAATGGCTGCAGGAAAAATGTGAAGACATCGAAAAAGATATGATTGTCGGAAGGACAGACTCAGCATACAGGAAAGTCAAAACAACCTTTGGTGACATTAAAAGCAACGGTGGTAACATTAAGAGTGCAATGGGAATTCCACTGTTAAATGCAGAGGAGAGAGCAGATAGGTGGAAAGAACACATTGAAAGCCTCTGAGGGTGAAGATTTGTCTGATGTGATAGAAGAAGAAACAGGAGTCGATTTAGAAGAGATAGGGGATCCAGTATTAGAATCGGAATTTAAAAGAGCTTTGCAGGACTTACGGTCAAATAAGGCAGAAGGGATAGATAACATTCCATCAGAATTTCTAACATCATTGGGGTAAGTGGCAACAAAACGACTATTCACGTTGGTGTGTAGAATATATGAGTCTGGCGACATACCATCTGACTTTCGGAAAAGCATCATCCACACAATTCCGAAGACGGCAAGAGCTGACAAGTGCGAGAATTATCGCACAATCAGCTTAACAGCTCATGCATCGAAGCTGCTTACAAGAATAATATACAGAAGAATGGAAAAGAAAATTGAGAATGCGCTAGGTGACGATCAGTTTGGCTTTAGGAAAAGTAAAGGGACGACAGAGGCAATTCTGACGTTACGGCTAATAATGGAAGCAAGGCTAAAGAAACATCAAGACACTTTCATAGGATTTGTCGACCTGGAAAAAGCGTTCGACAATATAAAATGGTGCAAGCTGTTCGAAATTCTGAAAAAAGTAGGGGTAAGCTATAGGGAGAGACGGGTCATATACAATATGTACAACAACCAAGAGGGAATAATAAGAGTGGACGATCAAGAACGAAGTGCTCGTATTAAGAAGGGTGTAAGACAAGGCTGTAGCCTTTCGCCCCTACTCTTCAATCTGTACGTCGAGGAAGCAATGATGGAAATAAAAGAAAGGTTCAGGAGTGGAATTAAAATACAAGGTGAAAGGATATCAATGATACGATTCGCTGATGACATTGCTATCCTGAGTGAAAGTGAAGAAGAATTAAATGATCTGCTGAACGGAATGAACAGTCTAATGAGTACACAGTATGGTTTGAGAGTAAATCGGAGAAAGACGAAGGTAATGAGAAGAAGAAGAAATGAGAACAGCGAGAAACTTAACATCAGGATTGATGGTCACGAAGTCAATGAAGTTAAGGAATTCTGCTACCTAGGCAGTAAAATAACCAATGACGGACGGAGCAAGGAGGACATCAAAAGCAGACTCGCTATGGCAAAAAAGGCATTTCTGGCCAAGAGAAGTCTACTAATATCAAATACCGGCCTTAATTTGAGGAAGAAGTTTCTGAGGATGTACGTCTGGAGTACAGCATTGTAGGATAGTGAAACATGGACTGTGGGAAAACCGGAACAGAAAAGAATCGAAGCATTTGAGATGTGGTGCTATAGACGAATGTTGAAAATTAGGTGGACTGATAAGGTAAGGAATGAGGAGGTTCTACGCAGAATCGGAGAGGAAAGGAATATGTGGAAAACACTGATAAGGAGAAGGGACAGGATGATAGAACATCTGCTAAGACATGAGGGAATGACTTCCATGGTACTAGAGGGAGCTGTAGAGGGCAAAAACTGTAGAGGAAGACAGAGATTGGAATACGTCAAGCAAATAATTGAGGACGTAGGTTGCAAGTGCTGCTCTGAGATGAAGAGGTTGGCACAGGAAAGGAATTTGTGGTGGGCCGCATCAAACCAGTCAGTAGACTGATTACCAAAAAAAAAAAAAAAAAAATTTAGTCCTAATGACGATAAAATGAAAGTTGTCGAAAGAAGGAGATCCGTATTGTCTTTGACGCATCTTGAAATTAAAGAACATTGTGTTCAGATGGTCTGCTCTGTACAGTCACCAGTCGGTCGAACGATTATCGCTTGCTTCATCTCTGACTATGATTTGTGAATGCGTAAAATTCCAAGTAGCACCGTAGTGCGAAATCCATGTTAGCTAGTCATACTGCAAGGACTTATCCTGCGTCGGCCTATGATTCATCTGCTGGACTGTGCATGGTGACCAAAATAAAACTGGCCAGCAAAGTGTTTTTAGCGTCTCGTGACAGCGCATTTACAAACAGCAAACAAATGAGCGACTGTAAAGACATTTGAGCGAGATGGAACAGCAGCATACATCACACGTGCAACCTTGGCATTAGTTCTGCTAAAGTGCAACAATCACGCGCTGTTACACAGTATGGAAGAACGCACAATATACTTGACTGTTCACAAAGTCAATGAGAACTGGGTCGTCGTAAAATTGTAGGCACACGCGAACAGAAGGATCCAAACAGTCAGTTAGCAGCTGTGTATTGGCAATCCAAATAGCTGTCCAAGTGAGATGCTGTTTGCAACCCACTCACATACGCACAGCGTCAGCGGGATAGATTCTAGAGCACAGCACGATACGAAGTGAGTTCATGCCGACAACGCGGTCAGTTTTATATCCTGCGTCTCATCAGAGGCCAGTCCCATGTGATTAGTTGCAAGTACCTCATACCACTTGCAGACTATATCGCAGACTTTCGATCTAGCCGTCTGAGGACACAGATGTACAGGGGCGGACAAAAAAAGTGGGAACATAAAAAAACAACACATTATCATGCCTAATACGGTGTAGGTAAAACCACTGGCATTCAAAACAGCTTTCAGTTGTCTCGGAATGGATTAATACCGGTCCTGTATGGTTTTCAGGGGCATGTTATATCGTTCTTCAGTAACGACGATGGAGATGGATAGTGATCACGCTACCTTCTCTTCAATGTAGACCACAAAGTGTCAATAATACTGAGATCTGATGACTATCGTCGTCAGGAGAGCTGTGACAAGTCATTCTAGTGCTCACAAAACCAGTTCTGGACGATGCGAGCTGCGAGAACAGGGGCTGTGTCGTCTTAGAACACTGCATCACCATTTGGGAGCAAACACTGATCAATGAAATTTGTCATATAATCCATCTGGACTAACCATGGGGCTCATGGAATGCCACGATTTGGTTGCCCAAATTATCATTGAATCCCTCCGCCGTGTGTCATTCTTGGGTCGTAAACTCGGCCAGAATTTGGAAATAGTATGAAACAAGAGTCATTTGGCCAAATGACATTCTTCCATTGCTGTACAGCCCAAAGTTTATGACTTCGGTGCCACATTTTCCTCTTATGGGCATTTGTATCACCGATGAATGCTTTTGAATTCCAGATCGCCTTACAGTTCCCTACTTATAGAGCTCCGTTCGTGTTGCCTTGGTGCTGACAGGGTTTCGAGTGCGACGTTCATTTCTGCAGTGACTTTTCCAGCTGTCGTCCTCTTACAGAGCAACTTCGTTTTCAAAGATCTATATTTACCAAAGTATCATAAGTACAAATATGACTGATGCATGAATAGAACCGTAAACTCACCGACTTTGCCCACCAGCTGGCGTTACAAGTACAGTGCCTTGACAAAATGGCGAGAAAGCAAGAGGATGAACATTTCGCCGCTAAGCTGAGTTTCAGCGATGAAGTATCCTTCCGTTATATGGAAATATCGGCACAATGTCACAGTTTGGGACACTGAAAGCCGGCCAGAGTGGCCGAGCGGTTCTAGGCGCTTCAGTCTGGAACCGCGCGACCGCTACGGTCGCAGGCTCGAATCCTGCCTCGGGCATGGATGTGAGTAATGTCCTTAGGTTAGTTAGGTTTAAGTAGTTCTAAGTTCTAGGGGACTGATGACCTCAGATGTTAAGTCCCATAGTGCTCAGAGCCATTTGAACCATTTTTTTGGACACTGAAAATGCTTATAAAATTCTGACCCATTGGCTGCTGATACCGTGTATTTCATCTCTCGTCGCTACGTAACTGGCGAACTTCCGCACGCCTGGATTGGGCGTTAGCTGTGAGATGACGTGGTACTGTTCCATTGCCCCCCCCCCCCCCCCCCAGCCGCCTGACCTAGCGCCTTGTGACTTTGATAGCATATTAAGGGACCGTCTTTACGTGTCCTCGATGACAAGAACGCTAGAAAAGCTCAGAGAACGCATCGATGTTGCTGTAATGATCGTTGACGGGATGTATAGATCGTTGACACGATGTATAGAACGAACTTGATTACCGCATGGACACGTGTCGTGTGACCAGAGGGGCACTCTACAACATTTGTAGAGTACAGTATGCATAGTTGATGAGTTTACTGCTCTGTTCATGCATGAATCATATTTGTTCATTTAATGCTGTGGAAAATATAGAGCTCTGAAATTGAATGGACCATTTATAGTAACATTGCATTTTTCGTCACAATCTTCGTCAACGACCTTCTGTCACCCTGACTGAACACACGCTTTCTTCCACGTTGTGACTTAGAGGGTTATTATTTTCCGCTTTCCCTTTGTGCGGCATAAATCTTCGATATGGTGCCTCTTGAAACACTTCCTGAGTGGGGAAGCAGTCGCCGTACGAGAACCAACAATTTGTTCGCGATTGAAATCATTTACTTCCGACTCACAACACAAAAAACTGTTCGGACGACGAATGACACTTGCGACACATTGGAGACAATCCACACACAGGTGCTGTCCGCGGTCAAATACAACGCGTCACCTGCAGGCTTGACTAGCATCAGCACTTACGTTCAGGCACGCATTTCTCTCAGTGTTTCCATATTTTTACCGTACCCTTGTAGCAAGGACAGTCAGCAAAGGCAGTAAAATCTTTTGGAATCCACGGTCGCATCATCCCGCAGTCTGTCACTTTTACCTCAGGGCCGAGTTGAAGAGGCAGATGTACTCATGTAACTTCCCCCCCCCTGCCGGCCGCGGTGGTCTAGCGGTTCTAGGCGCTCAGTCCGGAATCGCGCGACTGCTACGGTCGCAGGTTCGAATCCTGCCTCGGGCATGGATGTGTGTGCTGTTCTTAGGTTAGTTAGGTTTAAGTAGTTCTTAGTTCTAGGGGACTGATGACCACAGATGTTAAGTCCCATAGTGCTCAGAGTCATTTGAACCATTTGAACTTCCCCCCCCCCCTCTCTCTCTCTCTCTCTCTCTCTCTCTCTCTCTCTCTCTCTCTCTCTCACACACACACACACACACACACACACACACACAAACACTGGAAGAAACTATTAAAACACTGAAAACGTTATTTCTACCATCTCTCAGGTACAGCTACTAGGCGTGTCTTCCCGGTTTCATAAACTGCGAACACAGCACCATCGATGCTGACTCTGGAGAATTGTTATCCTGCACATTTACTTATTGCGTGTCAGACGTATTTACAATTCCCGGGACAGCTTTATTTCGGCCACCCCGTCGTCCTGGAGTTTCGCCAAAAACAACATGGGCTGGAGTTCCGCTCGCTGTGGACAGATCCTGACGCCAGTCTCTTGGGCCGGCGCGATACGTCACTTGTCAGGGCGTGGCGCGACTGCGTGTGCGTGAACATGCGTATGTGTGCGTGTGTGCGTGCCTGCCGTGCGTGGCTGCTATAAATACGTCGGCGCCGAAATGTCACGCTCCACCGACAATTTCTGCCACTTAGCTGCATTCGCGCTTCCGCCTGCTTTTTCGCCCGCCCTCAATGAGACCAGCAGACGGACGGGCGAGGCCGCGCCTAGCGGTGCACGCCTGTCAGGTGGCGAGTCACGTGACTACTGTCAAAATATCGCCGCTGCGATAATGGCAGACCAGCTGGTACTAACCTCAATCTACAGTAGACACCACATGATCCTGAAGAACAGAGGGGTCGAAACATCGATCCTTTGACGGAATATGACGCGGCCTATCAATCCAGAAGACTTTTAACTTCAGTGATATTAACATCTCAGTCGTCGTTGACGATGACACCTCGAAGGGTCGTAGCTGCGATGTACACTGAAGAGCCCAAGAAACTGGTACACTTTCCTGCAGAAGTGCCGCAACACGTCGTGGCATTGACTCGACTGTTGTGTGAAGTACTGTTGAAGGGAACTGACACTATGAATCCTGCAGGGCTATCCAGAAATCCGTAAGAGTACGAGTACGAGTTGCAAGTTATCCTAGATATGCTCAATTAATGTTCATCTCTGGGGAGTTTGGTGGCCAGCGAAAGTATTGAAACTCAGGATAGTATTCCTGGAGCCACTCTGTTGCAATTCTGAACGTGTGGGATGTCGCATTGTCCTGCTGAAATTGTCCAAGTCCGTCGGATGCACAATGGACATGAATGGATGCAGGTTACCAGACAGGATGCTTACGTACGTGTTACCTGTCAGTCATATATAGATGCATGAGGGGTCCCATATCACCCCAATTGCACACGCCCCAGACATTTCAGAGCCTCCGACATTGAACAATCCCCTGCTGACATGCAGGGTCCATGGGTGCATGAGGTTGTCTCCATCCCCATACAAGTCCATCCGCTTGGTACAATATGAAACGAGACTCGTCCGACCAGGTAACATGTTTCCAGTTATCAACAGTCCAATGTCGGTGTTGACGGGCCCAGGCCAGGCGTAAAACTTTGTGTCGTGCAGTCATCAAGGGTACGCTAGTGGGCCTTCGCCTCCGAAAGCCCATATCGATGCTGACACTTGTTGATCGCCCAGCACTGAAATCTGCAGCAATTTGCGGAAGGGTTGCACTTCTGTCACGCTGAACGATTCTCTTCACTCGGCGTTGGTCCCGTTCTTGCAGCATCCTTTTTCGGCTGCAGTGATGTCAGAGATTTGATGTTTTACCGGATGCCTCATATCCACGGTACACTGGGGAAATTTTCGAACGGTAAAATCCCCACTTCACTGCTACCTCGAAGATGCTGTGTCCCATCGCTCGTTCAAACTCACTTAAATCTTACTAACCCGCCATTGTAGCAGCAGTAACCGATCTAACAACTGCGCTAGACACCTGTTGCCTTATATAGGCTTTGCCGACTGCAGCGCCGTATTCTGCCTGTTTACATATCTCTGTATTTGATTACGCATACCCATACCAGTTCCTTTAGCGTTTCATTGTATTTCATTGTATAAAAGATCCCAACTGCTTCACACTGCACTTTATTGATGTTTTTTTTTCATACAGCATACATGATACACATTTCATTATTAGATATTCTTTTCTTATGTGCCAGTTTTTCCCAAACCTATCGTGTTACCTGTCTAATAATTCAATACATAGATCTGCCTAGCAAATCAAATAAAATCACTAGTGCTGCATGAAAGCTGCAAGCAATAATAACAAATGCCAATGACTCAAGTCTGGTTAGCTTTTTCTCTTTTTCTTTTGGTATGGTGATGGATTCTTGTGAAGTTTTGTAGACTGGGGCTTTTAGCTCGCTGGCGATGGGCGAGAGTCACGATGGGAACCGCAAGTGTAATAAAAGTGCTTCTGCTGAAAGTTAAGTGTTGGCCAGTTACGCATTGAGAATAGCGTTCTGCCAGCCAAATGCAACAGGGGCGACAGGCGAAGACAGCACAGTCCATTATAAAGTTTCATTGTGCGTGATGCACAAAGAATACCTTTTAGCAAAGACAAAATCCTAAGGAGAGCAGAAATCATGCATTGAGTGTGCATTAGGACTGAAGGAGGCCAGCTGGAATTTTTGTTCAAAATTTAATAAGGAGATCCATGATCGGTTCACAGCAATCCTTTTGGTAGCAGGGAAGAGAACTCGCGCATGTGGACATGCAGACCATCTCATTGGCGTAATTTGAAATCTGTCACGTAGTGGGGGAGACTTTCTGCATTCCACTCCACTCCAAAGGAGAACTCTGCTTCATTGGTTGAACATGGCACTATCCATAAAGGTAGGGAATTTGTTAGCAAGTTCATTAAATTATCATTGTTCGGAACTTGGAAAGTCTTTTACAGTTGGCTGGCGAGATTACGGTGCTGGCAGAACCAGCTAAGTTTTGTAGAGTAAGGGGGCACTTGCTCCAGGGCCATCATAGTGAGCACTAGCTTCAGGAATATCGTACTGAACAGTTCTCTTTAGGGCGTCACAGCGACATCTCCACAGGACTTGATATGGTATACTTCGGCTTATAGGTGCACAACGAGATGTCTCCAAGTTAGAGCAAAATTCAGAGGCCGCGACTGAACTTAGAATTCTCAGCCATTACTGTAGCCATCTTCTGCATTTGTGCATCACTCGAGTGGTAAGCATGGGCGATATCTGCATTCACGGAGACATCGCAGGCGTGAAGTCACGTATCTTACATCAAGATTAAATTTTTCTGATCTTTCACAGCTGGTTAGCTGCACCCACGATGCCCTTAGACAAGAATACTGGCGTTTCTCCATGATTTCACGGGACCTTTCATTATTCAGCATTCATTGGCCACTTTTGCAAACACATTTTAATATCATTCATATCACATATCCATCCACCTGTGTCAGTGGTATCCTATATGCTCTCAGTCCCTTGTTCCATCGATAATTGACTGTATTGTTGATTCAGTGGATAAATCGTTTTTAATTTCATTTAGTAATAAATCTGTGGTTGTAGTGAACCTTAATTTCTTTTCATAGTTTGTTGGATCCTGTTGTCAATAAGTTTTTGACATGCTGTACCCATATTTCATGCTTAGTTAGGTCACTCCAGGTAATTTAATTAGACAGACTGTTTTCCGTTGCACGACTTTTTTTAATTCACATGATCTTATGGCGAGCTATCTATGACTGTAGGCCCCTGGGGATAGATTCTGTAGCATATCAGGGGTTAAATGCTCACACTATACAAAATATAAATAACGCAAGCAAGCACCAGATAACGTAGTAGCCCTCGCGTTTTACAAGCAACATACATTCTGGATTCTGAAAACGTTTTCTGGCATTTTTCGCCCTCACAGGGATTTGTGTATGTTTTCCATTAGCGAGAATTCGTTAATCCTTACATATCTACTCAGTTCCACAGCTGTGTTTATAGCGGGAAAGTGTTTTTATTTGCAGATGTTTGTCTCGTTACACGCAAGGAATGTACACTATGCGATAAAAAGCACCCGGAAACCAATCATCTGTCGACTCTCGGCAGATGATGGTTGAAGTGATCGCTATAGCAAAAATTACCAGTGTTGTTGGCCCCTGTTTTGATCATAACCGAGGTATAATCTTCCTGCACGTCGGTCAGCTGCCTGAAGATGGCGTAGTAAAACTCTGAAACTGGCAGCCAAATAAAACAAGTTTGGAAACTAGGCGGCTGAAAGGTGTTTGATTTGACATCCTGTATCTAATAGCCGAGTCCCGCAACCATCTCTAAAAAGATGGACATACAGAGATAGTAGACAATGTGCCGAAACATGTATGGCTGACAGAAAAATCTACGAGTTTTACCATCATAGAATCTGGAGACCAAATTCTACAACTGGTACAAGTAGATGTAGTTTGCCTTGAGTTTTAGCGCTATATACAGGGTGTCCCAGCTATCTTGTTCACCCAAAATATCTCTGGAACAACAACAGCTATTGGAAAACGACTTTCACCGGTATCAATGTAGGGCTGGGGCCCAAGAATGTACATATTTGGAAACATTCTAAAACGAAAGCATATGTGTTTTTTAACACAAACTTATGTTTTTTTTAAATGGACCTCCTATATTTTTTCTTCAGCAATCCATAGCAAGACAAAGCACATACACAATGGCGTTGATTGCAACGCAATATTCCCATTACATCCCGAAATATTGAGACGCGAAGTTGACGCTTGAAACACCCGACATGCGCTGCTAGCGCACGTCCTGAGGCTCAGGCGTGAACCCCATGCTGCCCGTAATCGCGCAGCAGACCGTATTATTCGTTTCGGACCTCTTGATAAGTATGGAAGTTTGATTACGCATGTTGATCACATCGCGATTACGGGCAGCATGGGGTTTACGCCTGAGCCTCAGGACGTGCGCTAGCAGCGCATGTCGGGTGTTTCAAGCGTCAACTTCGCGTCTCAATATCTCGGGATGTAATGGGAATATTGCAATGCAATCAACGCCATTGTGTATGTGCTTTGTCATGCTATGGATTGCTGAAGAAAAAATATAGGAGGTCCAGTTAAAAAAGACATAAGTTCGTGTTAAAAAACACATATGCTTTCGTTTTAGAATGTTTCCAAATATGTTCATTCATGGGCCCCAGCCCTATATTGATACCGGTGAAAGTCGTTTTCCAATAGCTGGTATTGTTCCAGAGATATTTTGGGTGGACAAGATCGCTGGGACACCCTGTATACTAGCTTGCAGCCTTGCCTCGCTATATATATCGGTTCTCACCAGATCAGTGACGTTAAGTAACGTCGAGCGTGGGCAATACTTGGATAGATGTCTGTGTACGCCACCTGCCGTTGGCTGCTATCCATCTGGCGTTACGGCAAACGGGAAGAGGGGCTGTGGCGTGAAGTTCCAGGGTCCTGGATTAAATTCCAAGACTCTCCATAGCGTCTGATGAAGCGAGGGCATGTGACACTCTTGACGCTGATCCGTCCGTTGGATGGGGACGTAAACCTCGGCTCAACCAAATGGCTCTGAGCACTATGGGACTCAACTGCTGAGGTCATTAGTCCCCTAGAACTTAGAACTAGTTAAACCTAACTAACCTAAGGACATCACAAACATCCATGCCCGAGGCAGGATTCGAACCTGCGACCGTAGCGGTCTTGCGGTTCCAGACTGCAGCGCCTTTAACCGCACGGCCACTTCGGCCGGCGGCTCAACCCTTGGTGCTATTCGAGAGGAGTAGGTTATGTGCCGGCACCGGTTTCATCCTCTCCCTTCTCTCATCAAGTCTACGACAATCTTCCACGCTTATCAGACCGAGCGAGGTGGTGCAGTGGTTAGCATATTGGACTCGCATTCGGGAGGATGACGGTTCAAACCAGTATCCGGCCATTCTGATTTATATTTCCCGTGATTTTCCTAAATCGGTTCAGGCAAATGACCGGACGGTTTATTTAAAAGAGCACGGCCGACTTACTTACCATTCTTCGCTAATCCAATGGGACCGATGACCTCATTGTTTGATCCCTTTCCCTAAATCAACCAACCAACCACAGTTATCAGATACACTTAAACACACAACTCACATTTCATGGAGGAAAAGTGCCATTGTACGCGGGCAGAAAAACCTACCAATCAGGCCACTGGACCTGCACTTCGGGTCTTACAGCCAAAACTGCCACATGCATTTATGTTTGGTTACTATAGATAGTCTGGACGAGATTTCGTTGTACTTCGTTTCATCTAAGCTTTTCGTTGGTTCAAAAATGGTTCAAATGGCTCTGAGCACTATGGGACTCAACTGCTGTGGGCATAAGTCCCCTAGAACTTAGAACTACTTAAACCTAACTAACCTAAGGACAGCACACAACACCCAGCCATCACGAGGCAGAGAAAATCCCTGACCCCGCCGGGAATCGAACCCGGGAACCCGGGCGTGGGAAGCGAGAACGCTACCGCACGACCACGAGATGCGGGCTTTTCGTTGGTTTATATAGCTTGAAGTCAGCTGTGGCTGGTTTATATTGGGGTACCCGCCTCCTTCACTGAAGTTACTAACGCACACTTGTGTGGTGGGTCTCGTCTCCTGGATGGATGCTTCAGTTTCTGCTGGTGGAAGTAACTGTCACCGCCACTATATTGTCAGGAAGGTAGTGTAAAATTACTGTACACCAGACCTCGCCCAAACGTCCTGAGTTGGATCCTAAACTTCTCCACAGTGTCTCAATGAGTGTGAGCAATTGTGGCGTAAATGATGGTAATCTGTTCGTCGAACAGGGACGTTAAGATTGCTGGTCCACTTACAAGCGGAAGGCCTCAGCTACGGCCAGCCGATTCAGTTCATATTTGTCAGGTCGCTTGTGTACAACCTAAAATGAAAGACTATTTCGGTTCTACACCCTAAAATTTCAGAACATGCAATCGATTCAGGATTGTAGGGATAGATAGATAATTGAAAACTGAGTATTTTGCATCATAATATATGGGGTCCACAAACGGATATTTTCATAGAAACCAAGGAAAGAAACTCTTACGACCGCCCCCTACATACCCTTAGGGTACGCGCTGCTGAACAAGAGCGCCGCTGGCGTGGCAACCAGGGCATTTGGCTGCGAACCAGTGGACACTTGCTCGATTCCCAAACGAATCCTTGGTTTTTTTATTTGTACTTTTTTTTAAATATCGACATTGGTAGGAATACTTGGGTTAATAAAGTGAGTAAACCAATAACGATTCACGAAAATAAATTTCAAATGACTTTCATTAGCAACGAATTAAAATTTTAAGCCTCGTTGTATGGAAACGTTTCCGAGTCAGGTTGTTTCGGATTTGTCACGAGAGATCAGGCAGTTAACCGTGCGATGTGTTTCTTGAAAACTCAGAGGAAATTGCCCAACCGCGCAGTTGCAATAACGATTTATGGCATAATTCAAGATCACCTGTCACCACCGATTTTTCAGGCGATGTTATCTTATGTCTGGTATGCATTAAAATTAGTTCCCGGAAAATAATTTTTTTAAATGTTAACCGAAACTGTTTTTCGCCGAATCTACAGAAAGGAATAATATAATTGCGCGAAGACTGTGTTCATTAGACGTTCTTGATGATGTGAGTATATTTGCTTCGATAGTTTATATGCCAAGTGCCATCAATGTAGATGTTTTTAAGGAAAGTGAGGATATGTAACAGATTGTGTGAAACAGCCATAGTAAGACGACCAGGATAAAAATTTTAATTCTTTACTAAAGTCGTTTGAGAAATTTATTTGCTTAACTTCATTCCTCATTAATTTAACTACCTTATTACCTTCCTATTCCGTGAAATTCGATACAAAAAAGATGTAATTAACAGAAAACAGTAGGATTCGTTCGAGAATCGAACACGGTATCGCAGGTCCCCAGCCAAATGCCCTCGTCGCTACTCCAGCAACACTTCCGTTTAGTAGTGTGTGCCTTATGGATACGTAAGAGATAGACGAAACAGTTTCTTTCCTCGTTTCCTAGGAAAACATGCATTTGTGGACACCATACATTCAGGTGATAAGTCGTGGACTACCTCCTAATATCGTGTCATATCTCATTTCACGGCGTCGTGCAGTAATTGGACGTCGCATGGATTCAAGAAGTCGCTGGAAGTCCCCTGCAGAAATATTGGGCCACGCTGCTTCTGTAGCCGTCCATAATTGCGCAAGTGTTGCCGGTGCAGGATTCTGTGCACGTGACCTGTCGATTACGACGCATAAATGTTCGATGGGATTCGTGCTGGGATATCTGGGTGGCCAAATCATTTGCTCGAATTGTCCAGAATGTTCTCCAAACCAGTCGCGAACAGTTGTGGCCTGGTGACCTGACATCGTTATTTGTGAATGGCTGTAAATGGTCTCCAATTAGCCGAACATTACCATTTACAGCCAGTAGTCGGTTCAGGCGGAGCGGAGGACCCAGTCAATTCCATGTAAACGCAGCCCACACCATTCTGAAGCCACCACTAGCGTGCACAGTGCTTTGTTGACGTGTCCATGGCTTCGTGGGATCGGCGCCACACTCGAACGCCACCATCAGTTCCTACCAACTAAAATCAGGGATCATCTGACCAGACCACGGTTTTCCAGTCGTCTAGAATCGAACCAATATGGTCATCAGTCCAGGAGCGGCACTGCAGGCGATTTCGTTCTCTTATAAAGCCACTGGCCTCAGTCGTCTGCTGCCATAGTCCCTTAATGTCAAATTTCGCCCCACTGTCCTAACGGATACGATCTTCGTACGTCCCACATTGATTTTTGCTGTTATTTCACTTGTCTGTGAGCACTGACAAGTCTATGCAATCTCCGCAGATCTCTGTCGTAATGAGAAGGCCGTCGGCCTCTGCATTGTCCGCGATGAGAGGTAATGACTGAAATTTGGTATTCTCGGCACACTCTGACACTGGGGATTTCGGAATATCGAATTCCCTAACGATTTCAGAAATGGAATGTCCCATGCGTCTAGCTCCAGCTACCATTCCGCGTTCAAACTCTTAAGCCCCGTCGTCCGGCCTTAATCACGTGGGAAAACTTTTCACACGAACCCCCTGAGTACAAATGACAGCCCCGCCAGTGCACAGCCCTTTTACACCTCATGTACGCAATACTGTCGCCGTCTGTATATGTGCGCATCGCTATCCAATGACTTTTATTACTTCAGTCTATATGACGGAAAATGTTCTGCTCACAATTATCTATCGATTCCGTCAGTTTCGTGTCGCTTCCACGTACTGCACTTTAAGGATTGTGTTCTCAAAAACGGGAAGGTGTTAAGCCAAAATATCTTAAAATCTTTCATTTTAGCTTAAACACCAGCGACCTGCCAAATGTGATCCGATTCGGTTTGCCGCGGCTGAGGCCTTCCCCCTCGTAGTGCAACTGCAGAGACTGTGCTGGCAACGGGCTGTACCCTCTCCCTTGTGTCATAGTCATCACCAGCAACACATACAGGAACCTAAATACACAGACACTCACTACAGAGTGTTTAGTTTTGCCACTAAGACGCCGTACAGACAAACAGCGGAATTGGTGTCTAATTTTCGTTTCGTACAGTAGACAATAAGACACATAGGTTGCCCATCGAAACGGCTTCTCGTGTCGTGGATACAGGTCGAAGCATTTGTAATACAATATTACACTGTCTGTCGAGAGATAATAATAACCCCTTGTAGATCAAAGACCCGATGTAAGTCGTTCAATTGGACGCCATTTCGACGGATAGTGTGTCCTTAACTTACCCCATGGATCCTGCCAGGGAAAGGAAACCTAAATTTTAACGTGAAATCTGGAACAATTTATCGTTCCTGGCGAATATTCGCACCACTGAAAGGTGAAGACTGAAATATTTCGCAGCCCAATCGAGATTCCATACCGCCATCTTTTTGTTACCAGTTACCCCTACATCACCAAACCAGACTATTGAGAGATGAATGCACGCTACGGTCGCAGGTTCGAATCCTGCCTCGGGCATGGATGTGTGTGATGTCCTTAGGTTAGGTAGGTTTAAGTAGTTCTAAGTTCTAGGGGACTGATGACCTCAGAAGTTAAGTCCCATAGTGCTCAGAGCCATTTGAACCATTTTAGATGAATGCATAACATACAAATATTTATATAACGTGTTTCATTTGCAGACGGTGAATCAGAACCACATGTGCGCCGAATATGTAGCGACAGAATATTTTCTTGTTTGTTTTCTTTTTTGTTTGTCTCGCACTGATTTTCAAAGTAAAAAGGTCGATCAGTAGTAGCCACTCAATGTAATTGTATTTTAAAACATTTCCGAAACACGTAATTAGTGTCGACGGTGAATTGTGACGTCACGTCCTTGCACTAGAAACATAGGCAGTGTTTAAACACACTTTCGAGACTGCGGACTAAAATTAGCCTGAATATCATGCAAATCACGTGCTTGAATGTTTTTACTTGTGCTGTGCGAGTGTGAGCCATCATGACATCATCGACCTCGACCACATTCTACCGCTCTGATTTAGCTGAGAGCAGAACAGCGACACGTTATGAACCACTTACTATTCCCAAACAGGGAAAGGCAATCGAATGTGACGTCATCCGCGTGACTTGTGTGCTATTCATAATTGGCGAAAGGGTCGTTCAGGTATCACGTAGACATGAACTGTGCTAAACCAATGACCGCACAACCTGGTCCCGAAACTGCGCAATCACCACCTGTCCATTTTAACTATGCATTCGCTGACTGTTGATTTATATTAATACTACCGACACCCCACACTAATACTTATTCGCTGTACATCTACAGGTATGACTCCACAACGAATACCGTATGACTAAACCGCCTGAGAGCCTAAATTAACCGTCCTGACAAAAGGAAAAACCAATTTCGTTGAAATTGTGGGTTGTCATCGATGTATACAATATAACGAAAGATCAACCGTTGCTGCTTAATTATTACAACATGAGAAGCTCCGATTAGATGGGCGCATTAAAGGGCGCCTAAAGATGCTAATTTTCTTTTGGCCTTCACTCCTAGTAAGATCTCCACAGAAAAATAACTCGAACAGTTTTGTTTCTTCAATAGATTAGTATCTAATACACTGAAATAAGCGAACCGAAAAAAAAATCGTCACCCGCAGGGCACATTACGCTTACTCCATGTAACACTGCCTCTAAGAATCATAATAAATTTAGTTCGGCGCGAAAGTGATTTCACGTATGCAATATTAGTCTCAAGCCACTGATTGATGATTATATGGTGTAGACATGTAAAGCAACCTCTGTTCCAAATAGTCCCAGACATTTGCAATGGGGTAACGACTGAGTGTTTTAACGGGCCAGTGAAGCTGAATGAGTGGCCATCAATCTAGGAATGTATCCGTATAGCGCTGTGACCACGGTTATCATTATATTGGATGACGGGAACGTCCACGTCATTAAGATGTAATACAAAAAGAAAACTTGAGTCTTAAATCAAACAGATACCTCACTCATGCAATTATGGTTAGTGGTGACTTCACCTTATCCTCGATAAGTTCGCATAAATACAGTTTTAAAGCCGGTGGTAGATATAAAACGCCCGAAAATGTACTGAATACTTTCTCAGAAAGTTATTTTGAACAATTAGATCAGGAGCCCAATCGAATTGTAAATGTTTGCGAAAACATACTTGACCTCTTAGCAACAAATAATAATAGGAAGCATCATGATAGATACGGGGTTAATAACCACAAGGCTGTTGTAGCGAGACTGAATACCATAACACACAAACCCACCGAAAACAAACGCAAAGTACATCTGAAGACAGCCTCCACTGCTTCCGATCTGACTGTGTGAGCGTAGACCAGACGTGATTTGAATTCAAGGAAATAATATCGACAGTAACTGAGACACATCTACTAAACAAATTAATAAGCAATTGTACTGATCCCCCATGGTACGCAAAACGACTCAGAACCCTGTTGCAGTAGGCAACGAAAAAACGCAAAATTCCCAAGACTGAACACGTTTTACAGAAGCTCGTAATTCAGCACGAACTTCAATGCGAGATGCTTTTTATAGTTTCCACAACGAATCTGTCTCGTAATCGCGCAGAAAACCGAAAGAGTTTACGGTCACAAGACACAATCAATACCTTCACTGCCCAATAACAATGATGATGTTACTGATGACGGTGCCACTAAAATAGAGTTACTAAATACGTCAAATATTCCAGAATTCGAATCAAGAGCAACTTCCAGCACGAGTAACTTAGAAGGATAAATCCTCGATGTAGGGAAGCAGCTTAATTCACTTAATAAAGGCAAGGCCTCCGGTCCAGATTGTATACTAGTCAGGTTCCTTTCAGAGAATGCTGCTATAATAGTTCCCTATTTAGCAATCCTATATAACCGCCCGCTCTTCGGAAGATCTGTACCTAAAGACAGGAAAGTTGTGCGACTGGGTTCGTGAGGTCAGGTCAGAAAGACTATACTTCGTAGTGACTGACGGAAAGTCATCGAGAAAAACAGAAGTAATATCTGTCGTTCTCCAAGAAAGTCTTATAGGTCCTCGTCTGTTGCTGATGTACATAAACGATTTAGGAAACAATACGAGCAGCGCTCTTACGTTATTTGCAGATTATACTCACATTTACCGTTTTGTTAAGTCATTAAATGGTCAAACCTAATTGCAAAATGATTTAGACAAGATATCTGCTTGACGTAAAAACAGGCAATTACCCTAAATAATAAAAAGTGTGAATCATCCACATGAGCACTAAAAGAATTCCACTAAATTTCGATGATACAGTAAATAAGACAAATTCAACTAAATACACTACTGGCAGGCGCTCCTGTCTCTGATGCAGCGTCAAGGGTAACCGCAGCCACGGTCTCCGAGCTCATCATTTCTGCCTACGTAGATGGGTGTCAACAAAATATTTTCGCACTCGTAAGAGAAAGTTGGTGATTGAAATTTCGTAAACAGATCTCGCCCCCAAGAGAACCGCCTTCGCTTCAGTGACTGCCACCCCAACTCGCGTATCGTGTCAGTGACACTCTCACCCCCATTGCGCGATAACACGAAACGAGCTACCCTTCAAATGGTTCAAATGGCTCTGAGCACTATGGGACTTAACATCTATGGTCATCAGTCCCCCAGAACTTAGAACTACTTAAACCTAACTAACCTAAGGACATCACACAACACCCAGTCATCACGAGGCAGAGAAAATCCCTGACCCCGCCGGGAATCGAACCCGGGAACCCGGGCGCGGGAAGCGAGAACGCTACGGACAAGCAGCCCTTCTTTGCACTTTTTCGATGTCCTCCGTCAATCCAACCTGGTAAGGATCCCATACCGCGCAGCAATATTCCAGCAGAGGACGGACAAGTGTAATGTAGGCTGTCTCTTTTAGTGGGCTTATCGCATCTTCTGTTATGCCAACAAAGCGCAGTCTTTGTTTCACCTTCCCCACAGTATAATCTATGTGTTCTTTCCATTTTAAGTTGCTCGTAATTGTAATTCCTAGGTATTTAGTCGAATTGACAGCCCTTAGATTTGTGCGATTTATCGTATACCCAAAATTTACCGGATTTCTTGAAGTACCCATGTGGATGACCTCTCACTTTTCTTTGTTTAATGCCAATTGCCACTTTTCGCACCATACAGAAATTCTCTCCAGGTCATTTTGTGATTAGAATTGATCGTCTGATGATTTTACTAGACGGTAAATTATAGCGTCATCTGCAAACAATCTAAGGGGGCTGCTCAGATTATCACCTAGATCATTTATGTAAATCACTTCCGTTCTACTCGATGATTTACCCTCTGTCACTACGAACTGTGACCTCTCTGAGAGGAAATCACGAATCCAGTCACACAGCTGAGACGATACTCCATATGCACGCAATTTGATTAATAGTCGCTTGCGAGGAACGGTATCAAAAGCCTTCTGGAAATCTAGGAATACGGAATCGATCTGAGATCACTTGTCGACAGATGTTTTATTAAGTGTTACAAGCAAAGTTGATCACACTGCATGGAAGAAACGTAGAGACCATGGTTCCAACTGTGTATATTTCATTCAGGAGCTAAACCACATTCGTAAATATAAGAAGCGATTAAAAAGATTCCGTTTGAGTGCGTAGCTACAGCGTATTATGTAACCAAGCGCTAGGCCGATGCGGGAATGTAAGCAACGACATGAAGGCAAGGGGTTAGTGTGGCCTACGAACGGAAACATTTTGATCGCACCTTACACACAAACACGCGCCTGAGCCTCGCTTCTTAGGCACGTGCTTAGGTATTTACGAACCACGTAGCGCACATACACGGACTGTCTTGTGGTCGGTACATCTGCAGAGGCCAATTTTGGATGTAATTTGCTTGTACACTATTGGCCATTAAAATTGCTACACCACGAAGATGACGTGCTAGAGACGCGAAATTCAACCGACAGGAAGAAGATGCTGTGATATGCAAATGATTGGCTTTTCAGAGCATTCACACAAGTTTGGCGCCGGTGGCGACACCTACAACGTGCTGACATGAGGAAAGTTTCCAACCGATTTCTCATACACAAACAGCAGTTGACCGGCGTTACCTGGTGAAACGTTGTTAGGATGCCTCGTGTAAGGAGGAGAAATGCGTACCATCACGTTTCCGACATTGATAAAGGTCAGATTGTAGCCTATCGCGATTGCGGTTTATCGTATCGTGACATTGCTGCTCGCGTTGGTCGAGATCCAATGACTGTTAGCGGAATACGGAATCGGTGTGTTCAGGAGGGTAATACGGAACGCCGTGCTGGATACCAATGACCTCGTATCACTAGCAGTCGTGATGACATGGCTGTAACGGATCGTGCACACCACGTCTCGATCGCTGAGTCAACAGATGGGGACGTGTGCAAGACAACAACCATCTGCACGAACAGTTCGACGACGTTTGCAAGAGCATGGACTATCAGCTCGGAGATCATGGCTGCGGTTACCCTTGACGCTGCATCAGAGACAGGAGGGCCTGCGATAGTGTACTCAACGACGAACCTGGTGCACGAATGACAAAACGTCATTTTTTCGGATGAATCCAGGTTCTGTTTACAGCATCATGATGGTCGCATCCGTGTTTGGCGACATCGTGGTGAACGCACATTTGAAGCGTGTATTCGTCATCGCCATACTGGCGTATCACCCGGCGTGATGGTATAGGGTGCCATTCGTTACACGTCTCGGTCACCTCTTGTTCGCATTGACGGCACTTTGAACAGTGGACGTTACATTTCAGATGTGTTACGACCCGTGCCTCTACCCTTCATTCGATCCCTGCGAAACCCTACATTCAGCAGGATAATGCACGACAGCGTGTTGCAAGTCCTGTACGGGCCTTTCTGGATTCAGAAAATGTTCGACTGCTGCCCTGGCCGGCACATTCTCCAGATCTCTCACCAACTGAAAACGTCTGGTCAATGTTGGCCGAGCAACTGGCTCGTCACAATACGCCAGTCACTACTCTTGATGAACTGTGGTATCGTGTTGAAGCTGCATGGGCAGCTGTACCTGTACACGCCATCTAAGCTCTGTTTGACTCAATGCCCAGGCGTATCAAGGCCGTTATTACGACCAGAGGTGGTTGTTCTGGGTATTGATTTCTCAGGATCTATGCACCCAAATTGCGTGAAAATGTAATCATATGTCAGTTCTAGTATAAGATGTTTGTCCAATGAATACCCGTTTGTCATCTGCTGTTCTTCTTGGTGTAGCAATTTTAGTGGCCAGTAGTGTAATACACTCTTCATACTACGAAATCCTATGATTACATTACCCTACGAGTGTATCATATACGGAGTGAATCGCGTGTACTTGCACCGGAAATCTGATGTGCGATTGGCAGCCATGGGCTCATATTGTTAGCCAATTAACGGATTGTAATAATATTTAGGAAGTATATTTTTTGTGTAGATATACTCTTTTTAAATGGAACAATGCCTATTAACGTTATTAAACTGAAAGTTGGGTAAATAGGAATGACAGCGGCGTTTGCTGCAGCATTCTAGTGCGAGTCGTTTGCGATATATCGTATTCTGAAAAGTTCCCACATCGACACTTGTACAATATCTGTGTTAGCACACACTGAAGAACAACACACGTGCATACATGCGTAGACTAGTTCTGTGGATTCCGACCAGCAACGAGACAACTGACCATCTCGGCTTGTGTTTAAAATGACCACTGCGAGCGGTTCTAGGCGCTACAGTCAAAAACCGCGCGACCACTACGGTCGTAGGTTCGAATCCTGTCTCGGGCATGGATGTGTGTGATGTCCTTAGATTAGTTAGGTTTAATTAGCTCTAAGTTCTAGGGGACTGATGACCTCAGAAGTTAAGTCCCATAGTGCTCAGAGCCATTTGAACACTGTAAGCAAACATAACAGCATCGTACCTAGCAACTACGGCGGTTGAAGAGCTCAAACATGTGTAGGTGTAGAAATTTTTCAAAATACGAATCCAGCAATAAACATGATTCACATTTTAATTTACTCTACTTTCATTTTGTTAATGTCAATAGTTATTGTTCCATTTAAAGGGCGTATGTTTGCACAAAAAATATATTTTCTAAGTAATATTACAGTATGTTTATTAGCTAACAGTACGAGCCTTTGACTATCAATCTATTCCGTGAAAATCGCACATCAATAGCACTTTCCAATTCCGCAATATTTGCGGTGTAAGTCTTAGGTGATTCACCCTGTATGTATAGGATATTAATCGCAAATTCATGAAAAGCATGAATCTCACTGGAGCAGTTACGTGAGATTCATGCATGTCATGAATATGTAAATTACTAGACGAAAGTTGATATCGAATATATTATATGTTTTTCTTTCAAATGTAATGGGCTAAACCAGAAAACGGTAGAACAGTAAAATTTGTAACGCAGCTGAGAAGTGTTCCTTGAAATAACACCTCGCTTCTGAAATTCATGCAACTTGGGACTACCATGATCAGAAAAAAGATTCCTTCTTTTCCTGTCGTTGCTTTGGTATTCGCTGAGGGTGTGAACAAATTTGTTAGCACGGCTGTGTGGTAAATCTGTGTAGTGGTTACCAAGAGAAACTGCCCACTGCAGTTACACTGAAGCGCCAAAGAAACTGGTATAGGCATGCGTATTCAAATACAGAGATATGTAAATAGGCAGAATACGGCGCTGTGGTCAGCAACGCCTATGTAAGACAACAAGTGTCCGGCGCAGTTGTTAGACCGGTTACTGCTGCTACAATGGCAGGTTATCAAGATTTAAGTGAGTTTAAACGTGGTATTATAGTCGGCGCACGACTGATGGAACACAGCATTTTCGATTTTCCCTGCCTCGTGATGACTGGGTGTTGTGTCATGTCCTTAGGTTAGTTAGGTTTAAGTAGTTCTAAGTTCTAGGGGACTGATGACCATAGATGTTACGTCCCATAGTGCTCAGGAACGGGACAAACAACGACTGAAGAGAATCGTTCAGCGTGACAAAAATACAACCCTTCCGCAAATTTCTGCAGGTTTCAATGCCGGGCCATCAACAAGTTTCAGCGTGCTAACCATGCAACGAAATATCATCGATATCGGCTTTCGGAGCTGAAAGCCCAATCGTGTACCCTTGATGACTGCACTACACAAAGCTTTACACCTCGCCTGGGCCCGTCAACACCGACATTGGACTGTTGATGACTGGAAACATGTTGCCTGCTTGGACGAGTCTCGTTTCAAATTGTATCGAGCTGATGGACGTAGGTATGGAGACAACCTCATGAATCCATTGACCCTACATATCAGCAGGGGACTGTTCAAGGTGGTCAAGGCTCTGCAGTGGTGTGGGGCGTGTTCAGATGGAGTGATATGGGACCCCTGACACATCTAGATACGACTTTGACAGGCGACACGTATGTAGGCAACCTGTCTATCACCTGCATCCATTCACATCCACTGTGCATTCCGACAGACTTGGGCAATTCCAGCAGGACAGTGCGACAACCCACACGTCCAGAATTGATACAGACTGCTGCAGGAGCACTCTTCTAAGTTTAAACACTTCCTCTAGCCACCAAACTCCTCACATATGAACATTATTGAGCATATCTGCGATGCCTTGCAACGTGCTATTCAGAAGAGATCTCCACCCCTTGTACTCTTACGGATTTGTGGGCAGCCCTCCAGGATTCATGGTGTCAATTCCGTCCAGCACTACTTCAGACAATAGTAGACTGCATGCCACTTCGTGTTGCGGTAGGTCTGCATTCTCGCGGGGTCCCTACACGATACTAGGCTGGTGTTCCAGTTCCTTTAGCTGTTCAGTGTATCGCGGTCATAAACAGTTTCCTGCTTTGCGAGTTGTGGTGAGTGAGGCGGAACCGCTTAAGTTAAGACTTTCCCACGCTACTGTTGCCACGGGCTCTATTTCCACCACTACTTCTTCTAGCAAATGGAATCTAACTCCATAGCTAACAGGCCCACCGGGATGACTCTACCCTGTGTAATTAGCTGCCGAAGCGCTAGATATCCTTTCATAGCCGTTTGCTGTGCCAAGGTGAGCCGATTAAACAGATAGAGGCGTGTCTTACCGTCGGCCGGATATTGCGTGGAGCCGAAATTACAGCATCAGTCACGTGGGTGGCACGCTTGCATATGCTTGCTGGGCAACCGCCATAGATGAGTAGCTTCTCGTTAGCAAAACAATGGATGTGAGAGGGGCGACGTCAGAGCCCAAATTCCCACCAGATGAGGTTTCTATATCAATTATGTGCAGAATCGTCCATCCATACATTAACCAATAAGCGTTTGATGTTATTGTCTGTCGAGATGTACGCATGAAAAGCATCAAAAATACACTAGTCAATTTTTTCAACCAGATGTACTCGCCGACATTTTTCATAAGAAACATAAAAAAATAATTTGGTAAATAAATTATTTCATATCATTATTATGTAATTTACCTTAGTAAAGAATTTCAAAAAGTCGTAAATTAGAAACTTCCAGGCAGATTAAAATTGTGTGCCTACCTCAGACACTTACATTTTCTTATTTCTTAATTACTTTATATTTTACTTGTTTGTTTTGCTTTTTTCGTATTCTTCTTATTTCTTTTTAAACCCTTATAGTATTTCTTTGTTGCCCGGCTGTCTGTCCTAATGTTAATCACCCTTTTTCTCACGAATGAGTAGACGTATAAAGCTCAGATTTATGTCAAATGTCAAGGTCTATGGTTATTCGGCAGTGTAAGAATTTTAAGCTTTCACGTCAATTCATTAATAAGATACGGCCATTTATGTCACAAATTTTGACACACGAAGATTCACTCTTGAAAATCCATTGGATATTTCGTAAAGGAAAAAATCTGAAAATTGTTACTTTGTCATTATGTAATACGAAAAAAATTTTTTGTCATTTTTCATCTATCTGTCTGCTAAACAACTTTTTCTGTTGAACCGGTCGAAATATCAAATTCAAATCTGTGTCACGTATTAAAGTAGCCGGTCTCTTGGCTGTGTACAAATTTCAAGTTTCTAAGTCAATGCAATCAATGCGGTCATGTCTGTCACATATTGTGATACTCGAAAACCCACTCATCAATACCCATAGGGAACTTTTCGTTGACCTAGAATCGTGAAATTTGGCACGACCCAAAGTTCCACAGTACAAGTAAAGGAAAAATAAACTGAGAGTTAGTAATTCGTAATTATATAGCAAGAAAAAAATTTTTTTTTCATTTTTCATCCGTCTGTCTATTTCTCTGTCCGTCTGTTAAGACCATTTTTCCCCTTGAATACACTGGCGTATTAAGTTCAAATTTATGTCATGTAGTTATGTCCGTGGTCCTTTGACGGTGTAAAAATTTTAAGTCTCTAAGTCAGTGCACCCGCAAGATACAGCCATTTATGCAACATATTTTGATACTCGAAAACTCACTCATGAAAACCTATAGGGCATTTCCAGTTGGCTTAGAATCATGGAATTTGGAAAAAGGAAGGTTTCATAGTACAACACAAGAAAAAAAATCCACAAACATCATATCACACGATTTTTTTATTATTATTATTATTCGGCTTTCTATTCACCTGTCTATTGCCGCATGGTTCGAGGCGCCATGTCACGGACTGCGTGGCCCCTCCCGCCGGAGGTTCGAGTCCTCACTCGGGCATGTGTGTGTGTGTGTGTGTGTGTGTGTGTGTGTGTGTGTGTGTGTGTGTGTGTGTGTGTGTGTTGTTCTTAGCGTAAGTTAGTTTAAAGTAGTGTGTAAGTCTAAGGACCGATGACCTCAGCAGTTTGGTCCCTTAAGAATTCACACACATTTAATCATTTCGAACATGTAAAATATTTTGATACTCGAAAACCCACCCATCAAAATGTATGGGATACTTCCCGTTGACCTAGAACCATGAAATTTGCCAAGAACCAAGTTTCCACAGTACAAGTTAAGAAAAAAAACTCGAAAATCGTTAATCTGTAATTTTATCACACGAAAAAATATTTCTTTATCATTTGCTATCCGACTTAAAACTTTAATTTAATACAATCAGTAGTTCTGCATTCATGAGATGGTAAATGTCAAAGAGCATGCAAGAAATGACTTTATTGCTGATGTGATGTGTTTCTGAATTTATCCACCATCCGATATACAGGAGCGAAGGTAGACATGGCGTTTCAAGTTTGCATGCGAAACAAAAATTCGCAGACTAGTCTCCGAATGTTTCTTTTACATACGTATGTAGATAATGGGTCAATAACAAGCTGGCCGGCCGCTGGTGGCCGAGCGGTTCTGGCGCTACAGTCTGGAACCGCGCGACCGCTACGGTCGCAGGTTCGAATCCTGCCTCGGGCATGGATGTGTGTGTTGTCCTTAGGTTAGTTAGGTTTAAGTAGTTCTAAGTTCTAGGGGACTTATGACCTCAGCAGTTGAGTCCCATAGTGCTCAGAGCCATTTGAACCATTTTTGAATAACAAGCTGAGTTCCAAGTAGAGAGCTGTCATTGAGTTTGTTTTGGCGAAAAACCAGAGCATCGCAGATATTCATAGGCGCTTGCAGAATGTCCACGAAAGTCTAAAGTGAACAAAAGCACGGTGAGTCGTTGGGTGAGGCGCCTGTCATCGCAACAATGTCTTTCAAATCTATCTGATCTCCCGCGTGCCAGCCGGCAGCACACAGCTGTGACTCCTGCCGTATTGGAACGTGCGGACAGTCTCATTCAGCGTGTTCGTCACCACAGAATTGCAAACGAACTACTTCTCCATGACAACTCAAAGCCTCAGACAAGTCTGCGCACCCGAAAGGAACTCACAAAACGTCACTGAACTGATCTTCCTCACCCACGGTTGAGCCCAGATCTCGCCCCTTCTCACTTCCGTTTGGAGCAGTAACGGATGCACTCGACGGCAAGCAGTACGTGGATGATGGGGAGATTACTGATGCAGCAAGTAGTTGGATCCGACTTCGAGAGAAAGGTAACATGCGTGCATACAGGCTCTTCCAGTGAGGTGGTGTAAGGCCGCCGCACTGAACGGAGATTGTGTTGAAAAATAGGGTTTTGTAGCCTGAAAATTGGGGAATGAGATGGTGTATTGGAATCCTGAATAAAACCAAAATTCTTTCAGTAAAAAAATGTTTTACATTACAAAAAATGGTTCAAATGGCTCTGTGCACTATGCGACTTAACTTCTGAGGTCATCAGTCGCCTAGAACTTAGAACTAATTAAACCTAACTAACCTAAGGACATCACACACATCCATGCCCGAGGCAGGATTCGAACCTGCGACCGTAGCGGTCACGCGGTTCCAGGCTGAAGCGCCTTTAACCGCACGGCCACAACGGCCGGCTTTTACATTTCATATTGAACTGCCCTCATGTAACTGTTTCCAATTAAACCCCTTACAAATACAGTTCTTTCAGAATAATCTCGGAATGCTTTAGAAAATATATGCAGATTCAGGAACAAAACGATTACGTACTGAAAAACGTGCACCCATGACGGCAAATAAACTGATGAGGAAACTAGGTGTCAACGTAGTCCTAAATTCTCACCTTGAACTGCAGTGTGGAAGCGACCTTCGCTAGGAAATTCATGAATTACATCGGAAACGCAAGGAGCGAGTCACTGGGACAGACGGCGACGCTGCCAGATTACCAAACGCGTGCCTGCGTGTGGCGGCGGTCTGTATTCAGCGGCCAGCGGCAGCTGCAGCGGCTGGTTGACTGCTAACAGCGCGCGCAAGTCAAACGTAGAACGGATGCGCGCCTGCGTGGTTAGTTTGCACATGCACTCGCGTGGGAAACACGGACCCCGCACAATGAAAACTCACACCGTACCTAAGCCAGGGCGCGGGAGCGACACACTCTGCTTACGTCATCTCTCCAGCTGATATGCACCGAGCGAGGCTGTGCAGCAGTGAGACACTGCAGTCGCATTCCAGGGGTCAGATCACCGTCCGACCATCCAGATGTAGTTTCCCTGCACTGTATAAGCCGACTGCCGGTATGGTTACACTGAAAGGCTTGTTTCCTTCCCCATCCTTTGCCAAAAGTGCGAGTGGTTCGTCTTTAATGACCTCGCCGACGGCGAAACCTTAAACCCCAATCTTCCTCTCTCCCTGTACCCAACAGGCGACTGTCTTTGTACGGGGAAACAATTCATTCACCCGAAGACTAAATATCAGCGTTTTACAGAAGACACTGTAGGCAACAAAGACATCTGAAAAGAACCGGGAACGCACAAACAAACATGACTATCATCAGAGCTAATTCCCAACCTTACCACCTGCAACTCTTACAACAGTTACACACGGCAGGTTGTGGCTAGAGACTGAAAATTTGCATCATTTTCCTCCAGTGTCAAGTTTAAGTATTGTAAAACGAATGTTTCGTTACTGGGCAATGGGCACTGCACCCACAGATACTACCTACACTGAGGTGACAAAAGTCACGGAAGCCGGCGCAGTGCTGCATACTGCTTCTATAGCCGTCCATAATTGAGAACGTTTTTGTATGTCCATACTTTTGGCAGGAGGTCTCTGAGACGATGGCCGTCTATTATGGTTCAATTGGCTCTGAGCACTATGGGACTTAACATCTGAGGTCATCAGTACCCTAGAACTTAGAACTACTTAAACCTAACTAACCTAAGGACATCACACATATCCATGCCCGAGGCAAGACTCGAACCTGAGACCGTAGCGGTCGCGCGGTTCCAGACTTCAGCGCCTAGAACCCCTCGGCCACACCGGCCGGCTCCCGTTTATTATTGTGACAAAATAAAACACCTACAGCCGCCTTATGATTTCACTTTATTTTGTTGCAGCCATTTTCAACTCTTCAGTGCGTCACCCGTACCGCACCAACAACAGCTTTAAGATGACGCACTGAAGCGTTGAAACTGGTTGCAATAAAATAAAATAAAATCATAAGGACGGCTGTACGTGCTTTATTTTGTCACAATAATTGAGAAATTATTGGCGGTGCAGGGTTTTGTGCATGAACTGACCTCTCGATTATGTACCATAAATGTTCTGTGGGAATCATGTCGGGCGGTCTGGATGACCATATGATTCGCCCGAATTGTCCAGAATGTTACTCAAATCAACTGCGAACAATTGTGGCCCTGTGATATGGAGCATTGTCATCCATAAAAATTCCATGTTTTTTGGGAACATGAAGTCAACGAATTGCTGCAAATCGTCTCCAAGTAGCCGAAGATACCCGCTTCCAGTCAGTGAACGATTTTGTTGGAACGGAGGACCCAGTCCATTCCATGTAAACAAAACCCACACCATTACGAAGCCACCACCAACTTGCACAGTGCCTCGCTGACAACTTGGGTCCATAGCTTGTGGGGTCTGCGCACACTCCAACCCTACCACCAGATCTTATCAAGTGAAATTGGGACTCATTTGACCACACCACGGTTTTACGGTCGTCTAGGGTCCAACCGATATGGTCACGATTCCAGCAGAGGCCCTGCAGGCGATATCTTGTTATTAGCAATGCCACTCGCCTCGGTCGTCTGCTACCATAGCCCATTAACGCAAGATTTCGCCGCACTGTCCTAACGGATACATTCATCGTACATACCACATACAGTGAAGCATGAGTTATGTAGCTCATCAGATTAAATCAGACGTGTGTTAGAAACAGTTAGATGCGAAATGAATACAGAAGTATATATTTCAAAGTTCGTGTATATGCAACGACATACATATTAGTTCATAAATTAGTATCACATTACTACACTACTGGCCATTAAAATTGTTACACCACGAAGATGACGTGCTACAGACGCGAAATTTAACCGACAGGAAGAAGATGCTGTGATATGCAAATGATTAGCTTTTCAGAGCATTCACACAAGGTTGGCGCCGGTGGCCACACCTACAACGAGCTGACATGAGGAAAGTTTCCAACCGATTTCTCATACACAAACAGCAGTTGGCCGGCGTTGCCTGGTGAAACGTTGTTGTGATGCCTCGTGTAACAAGGGGAGATGCGTACCGTTACGTTTCCGACTTTGATAACGGTCGGATTGTAACCTATCGCGATTGCAGTTTATCGTATCGCGACATTGCTGCTCGTGTCGGTCGAGATCCAATGACTGTTAGCAGAATATGGAATCGGTGGTTTCAGGAGGGTAATACGGAACGCCGCGCTGGATCCCAACGGCCTCGTATCACTAGCAGTCGAGATGACAGGCATCTTATGTAACGGATCGTGCAGCCACGTCTCGATCCCTGAGTCAACAGATGGAGACGTTCGAAAACAACGACCACCTGCAGGAAATGTTCGACGACATTTGCAGCAGCATGGACTATCAGCTCGGAGCCATGGCTGCGGTTACCCTTGACGCTGCATCACAGACAGGAGCGCCTGCGACGGTATACTCAATGACGAACCTGGGTGCACGAATGGCAAAACGTCATTTTTTCGGGTGAATTCAGGTTCTGTTTACAGCATCATGATGGTCGCATCCGTGTTTGGCGACATCGTGGTGAACGCACATTGGAAGCGTGTATTCGTCATCGCCATACTGGCGTATCACCCGGCGTGATGGTATAGGGTGCCATTCGTTACACGTCTCGGTCACCTCTTGTTCGCATTGACGGCACTTTGAACAGTGGACGTTACATTTCAGATGTGTTACGATCCGTGGCGCTACCCTTCATTCGATCCCTGCGAAACCCTACACTTCAGCAGGATAGTGCACGACCGCATGTTACAGGTCCTGTACGGGCCTATCTGGATACATAAAATGTTCCACAGCTGCCCTGGCCATCACATTCTCCAGATCTCTCACCAATTGAGAACGTCTGGTCAGTGGTGGCCGAGCAACTGGCTCGTCACAATACGCCAGTCACTACTCTTGATGAACTGTGGTATCGTGTTGAAGCTGCATGGGCAGCTGTACCTCTACACGCCATCCAAGCTCTGTTTGACTCGATGCCCAGGCGTATCAAGGCCGTTATTATGGCCAGAGGTGGTTGTTCTGGGTACCGATTTCTCAGGATCTATGCACCCAAAATGCGTGAAAATGTAGTCATATGTCAGTTATAGTATAATATATTTGTACAATGAATACCCAGTTTATCATCTGCATTTCTTCTTGGCGTAGCAATTGTAATGGCTAGTAGTGTAGTACAAAGCTCATGTCTTCTTCTTCTTTTTCCTCGCATTTGCGATTTGGCAATGTCAGGATTAAAAGGTGGCAGGATGTCTTTCACTCACGGACCCTCGCCCCCCCCTCCCCTCACCTTCCCCCCCCCCCCCACCCATTCTAGGGATGTAAGTTGTGTACTCTGTCGGCGGGACGGGGATACCAGTCCGATACTCGCCTTATCGAACATGGGAAACCTCCTAAAAATCACGTCCAGGCCGGCCAGCGCACACGTTGTCGTCGTTACTTGTTTGGGTGATTAGATTTGGGGTCCGCGCGTCTCCTTTAATCCAGGAAACGCGCGCATCTATCCAGGCCAGTCTCACAGAATAAATGTAATATGGAATATTACTATAGTAATATGTGTATCTTCATACGCCACGGTAAAGAGTTGTTTGAGGCTTTACATCACCTCGTATTAGCACTTATAACCAACAAAGACGTTGATATAAAGTAATTTTGATTTGTTTGGCTTTCACACTCGTAATCCTTTGCTGTCACGTCACACTCTGCGCATAGATACGTATTTCTAGTGCCAAAGACTGCGTACAATAATGTCATTAGCCGGAAGCATGTGTCTGACGCTTGCAGTTGGTGATTTTTTTTTTTTTTGGAGGGGGAGGGATGGGAATAAGTAAATTTCGCAATAATAGTTGAAATAGTTGACGTATTGGGCATGAAAGGAAAAGTCGAGGACAATCTTCAGTCATTCCACAGGCGCAGTTATTGGTACCTTTCCAACGAGGACGTAAAGGTGCTAGCGGGAAGGTCCTAATGTTAAATCTTACCTGAACAATCGTGAAACTTTGTTTACATTTTTTCGCGCGTATCACGGCCGATTGGGAAGAGCAGATGCAATTTCAGCTTACTGTCTGCCATCAACGTCGTACGACAGTTTCAAAGTTTGTTCTCGAATGCATCATGTGGTAAAGGAAGTCGGTTAGTTTTCGTATTTGGTTCCAAGCTGTCCTGCAATGCATCATGATTCTGTAAAGGAAGCTAGCTGCTGAAATTTTGTCCTTTTTGCCAGTCGGGACAGCACCTTTAATTAGGAGGTTCATACTTTCACTGAAAATGATTCTACAGTGCGCTTCAATCTAAAACATAGTACTTTTGTTTTGGTATTCAAGCTGGTGTAGCACTTTCAGTATCCTTTAAGCTAGTATTATTATTCAAAAAATTCCTTTTAAGGAATAATGTACTCCTTGATTGTGAGCGCAATACTGTTTCCTCTAAAACATGTTTGTGTGTATAAGTCCTCCTTAGCAATGGTCTCAGCTATCGTCATCGATGCTTTGACTGGGAGATCTTTGGCTATTTTCGAGAGACCTGTATGAACATGTCTAGCTTCACAACACTTACGGACGCCGTTAGCCAATGATTTTACGCGCAGCTCTGTTAGTACACATGTCCTATGCGTTCTGGTTTGAAGATCTCGGTTGACATAGAGAAATAAAGTTTGAAAGCTGTTAGAAGCAGCAAAACTTTTATAATACAAATTCATTTCATTATGGATCTTAATTTATCTTTTTGCCTCTGCTGAATAATACACACAACAAAGGAAAATGTTATCTTCAGAGCGGAAGTCTGAAGAACGTTGATCAGTTCGTTCGTTTGGCCAGCTTGAATGGGATTCACAACGAGTAACGTTCTCTATCTTACCTCAGAGACAAAATGTAATGGACTGTTTTTATTCCATGACGAGTTAGTAACTGGGGAGAAGAGGAATTTATGGCACAACTTGACTACAAGAAGGGATCGGTTGGTAGGACACGTTCTGAACCATCAAGAGATCACCAATTTAGTATTGGAGGGTAGCGTGGAGGGTAAAAATCTTAGAGGGAGACCAAGAGATAATACACTAAGCAGATTCAGAAGGGAGTAGGTTGCAGTAGTTATTCGGAGATGAAGAGGCTTGCACGGCATAGAGTAGCATGGAGAGCTGCATCAAACCAGTCTCTGGAATGAGAACCACAACAATATTTGCCTCCGTATTTTTCTTTTTATTTTTTTATTTTTTACTGTATTAAAAATGGTCACATTCCTTGAGTAGGAGCGTGGACTGTTACAGGTTTAAACGTGACAGGACGCTAAAAACGCAAATGATCAGTCTACATATAGTGGGGCTCAGTAAAGTGAAATGGTAACACAATAAGAATTTATGGTCAGGCGAGTATAAGATGTTAACCAACAGCAGCAGAAAATTACTAACTGGAGTAGGATTCGTTATGAACAGGAAGGTAGGTCACAGAGGGAGTTACTGTGAATATTTCAGTGAGAGGAATGTTCTCATCAGCACCGAAAGGAAACCATCGACTACAGCAATAGTTCAGGTATTCACGCCAACGTTACAAGCAACAGATGAAGAGATAGAGAAAGTATACAAGTTGTTGAATGGGTATTTCAGCATGTAAAGTGAGACAATAATGAAACTATCACGGCGGACTGCAACGAAAAATGGTTCAAATGCCTCTAAGCACTATGGGACTTAACATCTGAGGTCATCAGTCCCCTACACTTAGAACTACTTAAACGTAACTAACCTAACTGCGACCGTAGCAGCAACGCGGTTCCAGACTGAAGCGCCTAGAACCGCTCGGCCACAACGGCCGGAGGACTGCAACACACTAATAGGGGATTCAATATAAGAAAGTTACGGGAGAATTTAGGGTTGATAGTAGGAATGAGAACGGCGAAAGACTAATTGAGTTCTGCTATAAATTTAAGCTATTAATAGCAACTACACTGTTGAAAAAGCAGAAGAGGGGATGATATACGTGGTAAAGACCCGGAGACGAGAAGAACCCAGCTGGATTGCATCATGGTCAGACAAAGATTACGAAATCAGATATTGGATTGTAAGGGGTACTCAGGAGTATACATAGACCCGGGTCATAATTTAGTAATGAAGAGTTGACTGAAGTTCAAGAGAATAGTCGAGATGAATCAGTGTGGAAAGAAATGGAACACTGATGTACTGAGGAGTGATGAGGTGCTTTCTACGCTCACTAAAGTGTAGAATACCACAGCAGGTAGCTGAGTTGAGGAGAAATGGATATCTTTGAAAAGCGCAGTCAAAAACGTTGAACTGATAAATGTAAACACAAGGAAGGTAACTGCGAAGAATCTTGGGTAAAAGAGGAAATAGTACAACAAATGGACAAATAAGAAAGTACAAAAATTTTCAAGCGAAGACATGAATGAAGCAATATAAATCACTTAGGAATGAAATAAAAAGGAAGTTCAGGGAAGCTAACGGGAAATTCCTGCCCAAAAGAAGTCTGCTAATATCAAACGTAGGCTTTAATTCGTGTAAAAGATTTCTAAGTATATACGTTTGGAGCCACAGCATTCTACGTTAGTTGATCATGGAGTGTGGAAGTCTGTAAAAGAAGAGAATCGAAGTCGTTTATTTATTTATTTATCTGTCTCTCATGTGCAAAGAAGAGAATTTAAAAGTTTTAAATATGCTATACAGGACGAACATTAATAAAACCGAAAAACTGCAAGGACGGATTCCTGACTGGAAATGTAGAAAGGTCCTTAGAACATGTGTCCGGAAATAGACGGTGTGCGTGCAACGACAACAAATCGTCACGTAGCACGGTAAGAGCTGCGTCACATCCACGCCATAACAGAAGTTCAAACTGTTTTCCATGGGGTGCAGAGCACACATTCACATGTCCCGTCGTGAACTGCCGCACTCTTTCGCACGTCTGGTGCAGAAACCATAGACAAAATCCTTTCGTAGAAGGATATCCGCTGCTGATAACCCTTCCACTCGTTGCAAGTGATAGGGATAGTAGCGGCTGTCTTACAGGATACACATAATCGTTTTTTTGGCATACACCATGTTGGCGAGCCACTTGCCTGGAGCTTGTACTAGCGTTCGTCTCAATAGCCTATAGAGCCCCGTCCTCCAAATCTGGTGCACACACAGTACGCGATCTCCCTGCACGTTGTCTGTCTGAAAAGACCCATGATCATACAAAGGCCCAAAAATGGCTTAAAATGTTGCGTGGTTGGCCGGCCGCTGTGACCGAGTGGTTCTAGGATCTTCAGTCCGGAACCGCGCTGCTGCTACGGTCGCAAGTTCGAATCCTGCCTCGGGCATGGGTGTGTGTGGTGTCCTTAGGTTAGTTTGGTTTACGTAGTTCTAAGTCTAGGGGACTGATGACCTCAGATGTTAAGTTCCATAGTGCTTAGAGTCATTTGAAACTTTTTTTTTTTTTTTTTTTGCGTGATGTGGTTGGTGTCAGTGAGGGCGCTTGTTTTGGTATAGCCGTACTGCCTCTCGACTGTTTCATTCTGCTTGGCCGTACACAAATACTATCTCGGCTTGTTCCCGACGTGAATACCGGACCATTCTGCTGCTATAGTACGCTGCATCAATCACACAGCCTGCAACACACAAGGAACACATGGCATAGGGCCAGAGGAACTTTCATTCGTCAGCGTCATCCACCGTGGCAACGATCCATTTCGGAACACATGTTCGTAGAACCTTTTTTCCTCCATTTCCAGTCAGAAATCCGTCCCTGCTGTTTGCCGGTTTTATTACTGTTCAGCCTGTAGGAGGATTTGATAATTAGGTGGATTGATAAATTAGTGAATGAAGAAGTGCTTGGCAGAATAGGCGAAAACGAAGAAGAAAATCTTGGCATCTACGTCTGGGACATCTGTATCGAGGGAACATAATTACCTCATCATTATTATTATTGTATGATTATATGATAACGGAACAAACACTGGTAGCAGTTACTTCTGTAAAATACCTAGGAATATGCGTACGGAACGATTTGAAGTGGAATGATCATATAAAATTAATTGTTGGTAAGGCGGGTACCAGGTTGAGATTCATTGGGAGAGTCCTTAGAAAATGTAGTCCATCAACAAAGGAGGTGGCTTACAAAACACTCGTTCGCCCTATACTTGAGTATTGCTCATCAGTGTGGGATCCGTACCAGGTCGGGTTGGCAGAGGCGATAAGATCCAAAGAAGAGCGGCGCGTTTCGTCACAGGGTTATTTGGTAAGCGTGATAGCGTTACGAAGAAATTTAGCAAACTCAAGTGGCAGACTCTGCAAGAGAGGCGCTCTGCATCGCAGTGTAGCTTGCTGTCCAGGTTTCGAGAGGGTGCGTTTCTGGATGAGGTACCGAATATATTGCTTCACCCTACTTATACCTCCCGAGCAGATCACGAATGTAAAATTAAAGAGATTCGAGCGCGCACGGAGGCTTTCTGGCAGTCGTTCTTCCCGCGAACCATACGCGACTGGAACCGGAAAGGGAGGTAATGACAGTGGCACGTAAAGTGCCCTCCGCCAGACACCGTTGGGTGGCTTGCGGAGTACAAATGTAGATCTAGATGTATAACAACACTGCTTATCGCAGCACATGTACAAAATTCCTTGCACAAAAGGGAAATTTAACTTCATTCCGTATTTTATTACTATGCGCGTAATCCTTACCAAAATATAGTGTTCAAAGACCCAGAAATAATTTCCAGAAGGTGTTTGTAAGCATAATATGGAGATTATGCCTAATCCACTGACTCTACGGTTATCGAGCTGCTGTGTGTTTTTCGTCATTGTATTATGTTGGTTGCAGTCACTGTAAAATAAAAATATTCATTTACGAGTTTATAGCTGACAATCGAACGAATCGTCGGCAGCACGTCATAACAGTGACGGGTCCAACAGTAAACGTCGCCTAATTAATGTTCAAAACCATACGACGCGCAATGCGTCTCCTGTAGCCAAATTGCCAGGATTACGGCCACAGCATCTACGTGGACGACACGAGGGGACGTTTCACAGTCTCGATCATACTCTATCGTGTGTCCCTTGAGCAGAGAAATTTCCACAGCACAAACCACACCAAACAGAAAAGAAGTAGAACCAATGCACAAAACTATGGTCTCATGTCGTTCATATTTATAACAGGATCTTACAATGTAATCTATTGAGAATATTTGAGAATCGTTATGATGTCCCTGGAAAAAATAACCTCATCCATGGAAATGAGCATAGGTCCCGAAAACAATGATCATGAGAAACTCAACTCTTGCTCTTCACGCTCGATATGAATCAGAAATATTGCAGTATCATAACTGGCAGACACACCAAGAAAGTACGATTTGCAAGTACTTGCTAAGGAAACTTCTTGAGTCCTCTTGTAGGGCAAGAAACTACGACTATGTAACTCCTTCATTCCCGTAGGGATCGTGCAGATAAAATCACCAAAACAATAGCTCAGGGGTAAGCGGAGATGTGTGCATTCTTCTCACAGGACGAATCTTAATACGTTCGGCAAGAAAACGTACCCTCTGCCACACTCCTGATAGTCATTCGTAGAGTGCCCATCTGGATCTAGACTTTTCCTTCTGTGTTTCAGCTCTTGAAAGGCATCATTGCTACGGGGTATGGAAGATGAGCGACAATATTTAAACAAAATTGTTATTCAAATGAGACTCATACCATTCTGAAGCCGAAATACTAACATTATTCGCCCATATTTAGTTATTATTCTTTCTTACTGCAACATAGAGCGTGCGCCACATAAAAACAAAAATCGAAGGAAATTATCGTTTTAGTCGACTCAATTTACAAGGACGCCACACCGTAAGTTACAACGAGTGTTACCACGTGAAGCAACGCTGGTAGCTAAAGTCTTGAATTGCTGTTAATGACTACGCGTATACGCATTGCACGTTCACGACAACCCATGTTTATTCGATTAGCAGCGAGAGAATCGCTGAATTACTTTGCGGACTTCGGTTCATTGGCACGAGAAATATCTCGCGCTGCTTAGTAGTGACCCTAAACGTGTGAAGGTCAGAATTAAAACGCGTCTGCTGTAACTTCAGTGATTAGCGTGTCTTTGTATATCTTTTAAGTTTCCTCATCAATTTCGTGACACAGTTGCTGCAGAAGCCTTTCTGTGTGAGCATTTCTGGCTTTCTCTGATACTGTAAAAAAAGCTCACAAGAAACGTGCATTTCGATCGAAATATCCAACGTTGGTTCCTAATTTCTGCTAAACCTAATTAAAAATATAAAGTATACTGATAATAGTTTTCTAGGCTAGATGATTATAACGTTTTAACAAAAGATTTTGAACATGATGCAGATTTGTTTGCAACAAACGAACTGCAATGTGGGAGATAAGAGTTTCACGTTTACCTGGAAATAAGGTCATTTGGAGCAATACATCGTTTGTGCCAGAATATTTCTTCCTTACTCGGTCCACAGATTCAGCACCTTTTTTTTTTTTTTTTTTTTTTTTTTTTGCCATGAAGGCCCAACGGTACTGACCGGCCGCCGTGTCATCCTCAGCTCATAGGCGTCACTGGATGCGAATACGGAGGGTCATGTGGTCAGCACACCGCTCTCCCGGCCATATGTCAGTTTCCGAGACCGGAGCCGCTACTTTTCAATCAAGTAGTTCCTCAGTTTGCCTCACAAGGGCTGAGTGCAAACCGCTTGCCAACAGCGCTCGGCAGACCGTTTGGTCACCCATCCAAGTGCTAGCCCAACCCGACAGTGATCTGACGGGAACCGGTGTAACCACTGCGGGAAGGCCAGTGGCTCTTCTTGCCCTATACCCGCCAATTAATGTAAGGGAGTCATGTGCGCCATCTGCTTATCGTATGAAATTTGTTCCGTGCGTTATCATATTTTTGATATTGGTCTACCACATTTTCTTGAAGTATTGGTTAATTGAGTCAGAAACAAATACAATACATCCGATGATGAATGGCAGAGGGTGACACGGCGGTCGGTCGACTATTGCATGATCTTCAGGACCTGATCATGTTTTTCTCGGTAAATATAGGTCCTAAACCGCACATCTTAAGAGCTATGAGCACAGTAGAAGAGATGTATTTTACAGTAGCGAAGATGAACAAGTGCTCAAAGCACCTCTCGTTATCTCTCAATCAAAACAAAGGAGCCTGCCCTCAATCATACTAGTGGATAAGCAGGGTATTTAAGGCGGAATAGTAAATATTTTGGGAAGTGGCATTATACAGTAATTTGAATAAAACGTTCGATATAACATGTATCCAGTTTATATTGGTTTCAGAGATACAACTGTAAGAATGTAAACCAAACAAATATTGACACAAGTGCTAAGCAGACCCAGATGATCAAGTTCGAAGTCTTCTTTCTTAAATTCCACTTCCAACTTCAAAGCATTTTCGAATTCTCCTGACAACACCACAAGTAGTTCCTCTGAGATCGTGTTGGTGTTCTTTGATGAGAGCAGCACTATTCATAATACAAACGATCAATTAGACTCTTGTGTTTACTTTTTCTTTTTAGAATTCGCCTTTCAGCCATCACTACGGGCAAAAAACTGAAGGTCAAGAAATGTGACCATTTTTGGCGTGCCATCTTCCGAGGAATGTTAGGCTTACAAAGGGAGGCCGCCAATTGTGAAATTCAGATTCGATTCATACTGCGCATAATAAAAGCTCATGGCCAGAGGTGTAATGTGGCAAAGCACCAAGATGCACTTCTCAGCCGTTGTCGAGAAAATCGATAGTTAAAATAAACCGTTGCGGTGATTAATAATTTTCTACAGCGTCGTGGCGCAGCGTTACGCGCTCGGGTTCGTAATCCGAAGGTCGCCGGATCGAATCTCGCACCATGCAAACTTTTTTTTTAGTATTTGTTTTTTGTAATTCAAATGTGTGTCTACACACACACACACACACACATATATATATATATATATATATATATATATATATATATATATATATATATATATATACAGGGTTATTACAAATGATTGAAGCGATTTCACAGCTCTACAATAACTTTATTATTTGAGATATTTTCACAATGTTTGCACACACATACAAAAACTCAAAAAGTTTTTTTAGGCATTCACAAATGTTCGATATGTGCCCCTTTAGTGGTTCGGCAGACATCAAGCCGATAATCAAGTTCCTCCCACACTCGGCGCAGCGTGTCCCCATCAATGAGTTCGAAAGCAACGTTGATGCGAGCTCGCAGTTCTGGCACGTTTCTTGGTAGAGGAGGTTTAAACACTGAATCTTTCACATAACCCCACAGAAAGAAATCGCATGGGGTTAAGTTGGGAGAGCGTGGAGGCCATGACATGAATAGCTGATCATGATCTCCACCACGACCGATCCATCGATTTTCCAATCTCCTGTTTAAGAAATGCTAAACATCATGATGGAAGTGCGGTGGAGCACCATCCTGTTGAAAGATGAAGTCGGCGCTGTCGGTCTCCAGTTGTGGCATGAGCCAATTTTCCAGGATGTCCAGATACACGTGTCCTGTAACGTTTTTTTCGCAGAAGAAAAAGGGGCCGTAAACTTTAAACCGTGAGATTGCACAAAACACGTTAACTTTTGGTGAATTGCGAATTTGCTGCACGAATGCGTGAGGATTCTCTACCGCCCAGATTTGCACATTGTGTCTGTTCACTTCACCATTAAGAAAAAATGTTGCTTCATCACTGAAAACAAGTTTCGCACTGAACGCATCCTCTTCCATGAGCTGTTGCAACCGCGCCGAAAATTCAAAAAATGGTTCTAATGGCTCTGAGCACTATGGGACTTAACATCTATGGTCATCAGTCCCCTAGAACTTAGAACTACTTAAACCTAACTAACCTAAGGACAGCACACAACACCCAGCCATCACGAGGCAGAGAAAATCCCTGACCCCGCCGGGAATCGAACCCGGGAACCCGGGCGTGGGAAGCGAGAACGCTACTGCACGACCACGAGATGCGGGCCGAAAATTCAAAGCGTTTGACTTTGTCATCGGGTGTCAGGACTTGTAGCAATTGTAAACGGTAAGGCTTCTGCTTTAGCCTTTTCCGTAAGATTTTCCAAACCGTCGGCTGTGGTACGTTTAGCTCCCTGCTTGCTTTATTCGTCGACTTCCGCGGGCTACGCGTGAAACTTGCCCGCACGCGTTCAACCGTTTCTTCGCTCACTGCAGGCCGACCTGTTGATTTCCCCTTACAGAGGCATCCAGAAGCTTTAAACTGCGCATACCATCGCCGAATGGAGTTAGCAGTTGGTGGATCTTTGTTGAATTTCGTCCTGAAGTGTCGTTGCACTGTTATGACTGACTGATGTGAGTGCATTTCAAGCACGACATACGCTTTCTCGGCTCCTGTCGCCATTTTGTCTCACTGCACTCTCGAGCGCTCTGGCGGCAGAAACCTGAAGTGCGGCTTCAGCTGAACAAAACTTTGAGTTTTTCTACGTATCTGTAGTGAGTCGTGACCATATGTCAATGAATGGAGCTACAGTGAATTTATGAAATTGCTTCAATCATTTGTAATAGCCCTATATATATATATATATATATATATATATATATATATATATATATATATATATATATAATTCCCGGCAATCAGTTGCAACAATTATGCATATAATAAGTTGAAACTTCCTGGCAGATTAAAACTGTGTGCCCGACCGAGACTCGAACTCGGGACCTTTGCAAAGGTCCCCAGTTCGAGTCTCGGTCGGGCACACAGTTTTAATCTGCCAGGAAGTTTCATATCAGCGCACACTCCGCTGCAGAGTGAAAATCTCATTCTGCATATAATAAGTTGTTGAAAGTCGTTTGTCGTGGAAAAACTGGCGACTTCGAATATCATTATGTTTTCCGCAAACAAAGTTGTATTTCACAAATTTTATTAATTGCCTTCATAATGTTAACCACGTATAGTTAACGGAAGACGTAGAAACGATATTCCGAAACGAATACGTATAGCTTAAGTCAAACGTTCGAATTAGAATAGAAATATATATATATATATATATATATATATATATATATATATACTCCTGGAAATGGAAAAAGAACACATTGACACCGGTGTGTCAGACCCACCATACTTGCTCCGGACACTGCGAGAGGGCTGTACAAGCAATGATCACACGCACGGCACAGCGGACACACCAGGGACCGCGGTGTTGGCCGTCGAATGGCGCTAGCTGCGCAGCATTTGTGCACCGCCGCCGTCAGTGTCAGCCAGTTTGCCGTGGCATACGGAGCTCCATCGCAGTCTTTAACACTGGTAGCATGCCGCGACAGCGTGGACGTGAACCGTATGTGCAGTTGACGGACTTTGAGCGAGGGCGTATAGTGGGCATGCGGGAGGCCGGGTGGACGTACTGCCGAATTGCTCAACACGTGGGGCGTGAGGTCTCCACAGTACATCAATGTTGTCGCCAGTGGTCGGCGGAAGGTGCACGTGCCCGTCGACCTGGGACCGGACCGCAGCGACGCACGGATGCACGCCAAGACCGTAGGATCCTACGCAGTGCCGTAGGGGACCACACCGCCACTTCCCAGCAAATTAGGGACACTGTTGCTCCTGGGGTATCGGCGAGGACCATTCGCAACCGTCTTCATGAAGCTGGGCTACGGTCCCGCACACCGTTAGGCCGTCTTCCGCTCACGCCCCAACATCGTGCAGCCCGCCTCCAGTGGTGTCGCGACAGGCGTGAATGGAGGGACGAATGGAGACGTGTCGTCTTCAGCGATGAGAGTCGCTTCTGCCTTGGTGCCAATGATGGTCGTATGCGTGTTTGGCGCCGTGCAGGTGAGCGCCACAATCAGGACTGCATACGACCGAGGCACACAGGGCCAACACCCGGCATCATGGTGTGGGGAGCGATCTCCTACACTGGCCGTACACCACTGGTGATCGTCGAGGGGACACTGAATAGTGCACGGTACATCCAAACCGTCATCGAACCCATCGTTCTACCATTCCTAGACCGGCAAGGGAACTTGCTGTTCCAACAGGACAATGCACGTCCGCATGTATCCCGTGCCACCCAACGTGCTCTAGAAGGTGTAAGTCAACTACCCTGGCCAGCAAGATCTCCGGATCTGTCCCCCATTGAGCATGTTTGGGACTGGATGAAGCGTCGTCTCACGCGGTCTGCACGTCCAGCACTAACGCTGGTCCAACTGAGGCGCCAGGTGGAAATGGCATGGCAAGCCGTTCCACAGGACTACATCCAGCATCTCTACGATCGTCTCCATGGGAGAATAGCAGCCTGCATTGCTGCGAAAGGTGGATATACACTGTACTAGTGCCGACATTGTGCATGCTCTGTTGCCTGTGTCTATGTGGCTGTGGTTCTGTCAGTGTGATCATGTGATGTATCTGACCCCAGGAATGTGTCAATAAAGTGTCCCCTTCCTGGGACAATGAATTCACGGTGTTCTTATTTCAATTCCAGGAGTGTATATTAATGAATTGCTTATGCATGTTGGTGAAGGCGGATATATATATATATATATATATATATATATATATATATATATATATATATATATATATATATATATATATTACAAAAAACTAATAATAAAAAAAATGTTGCATGGCGCGAGATTCGATCCGGCGACCTTCGCATGACGAACCCGAGCGCTTACCGCTGCGCCACGACGCTGTAGAAAATTATTAATCGTAGAGAGTATTTCACCGCAACGGTTTATTTTAACTGTCGATTTTCTCGACAACGGCTGAGAAGTGCCTCTTGGTGCTTTGCCACATTACACCTCTGGCCATGAGCTTTTATTATGCGCAGTATGAATCGAATCTAAATTTCAAAATTGGCGGCCTCCGCTTGTTAGATTATGTGTTACCTGATGGCTAGTCTGTGCGAGGGTCATATGTCCCAGGAACAACGTATCCATCTTTATAGGCCAGAAAACCTCTTCCAGTAGTGTTGGAAGCCCGTTTTTGACGAAGTCTGGGTAACCAGGCCTTGTAAGACGATATGGTAACAGAACAGGCCCAGGCAACCAATTGTCTGACATACCAAGCCACACATTAAAGTGAATCAGTCTTGAAAATGTTAACAGTATTAATGGGGTTATTTGGCGATTTGAAATTAGCAAACGGCAAAATACTAATCGTCTACTTTCATCTCCTTCTCGAGAATATGAACCCCCTGTAAATGATAACGATACGTAATGTCCACCGTATTGTTGTATGTAGAACACCGATATGTGTAGAAATTCTGCATGTGGTTGTTGGACTAAGTTCTCCTATGTGAATAACGGCACGAACTTCATCAACACTCTGTTCATTTGCACGGCACATGAGAGGTGTCTCCAGGACAGTGCTGCAGTTTCAATAATAAACACTCTTGAATCTGGTACACTGCTGTTAGGAAATCATCCACCGTATTCTCTATAAACAACAGCAGTGATTCTATTACAAAACCCGGACAAAAGTATCATATCGACACACACAGCATTGGCAAATACGTGCGGCATATTTAATAGTACAGTAGAACTGACCACAAATCACGATCACAATGACAGTTGAACATTTCAGTGATGCAGTCTCAAGCACAATTTCGCAATTTATTCAAAGCAAAAATGACGATCGATAAATAAATCCGTAGCAACTGGAGTACCAACACGTGAAATTAAAACACGTCTCCATAACCAGCTGTATCTTTGTAACCACTACAAATTGGACATAATTTATGTCATATGGACTGTTGTATTAGTCTATACTAAAACCTCATAAAATATTTGCTGTTCCTCCTGAAGCACAGTGGATATCATTGAATCTTCTTCTCTCGTGGTTTCTTCTGCATTTCCCTAGTACCTATTTATTTCTGGACGTCTCATATGATATGAATTTAATTGTCTCACATTTCTAGCTATCGGCAAAATCTCTGGAAGAGTTGCCTAAAGAATCTTTTCTTGTGCCTTGCTCCCGATCAGCACAGTGTTGGGATGTTTTTTAACTGATTTGGTATCGTTAACGTAAGGAGTGGTCGGATGTCCTTCCCTTCGCTACCTAGTTACCTCTTGTGAGGGAATTTGTGTACCCTAACGGTCTGCGTGTAGTGTTATTCACGTCAAAGTGAGCGAAAGCTTTCTAATTGTTTGCAAATTGCGTAACTGAGGCGGGCCTCGGGTGTCTGCCTAGTATTCACTTAGTGGTATGTGGGAACACGCCTAAAAACTACATCCAGGCTCACCGGCACACCGACCCTCGTCGTTAATCCGCTCGGCGCATCTCCCCGCCATCATAAAACTGTGTCATAACTTCAGACCAATCTTCAACATAACCATTTTCCATAAACTAGCACAATTGAATGTGAAATATTAAGAGTTAAAATACTCTTTGTAATCGATGTACAAATTATTGGTGAGTGGTAACATCAGTGTCGTCAAAACGCTGAGTCTTCTTTAACTTCAGACGCAGACGCAATGCACCGTCCTTTCCAGTGTTATCGTGCTTTCAGTTAGTCTGATACGATAAATAAAAAAGCTCTAGCACATGTAACGAGTCCCAATAAAAAATGATCGCTTGGAATTGTACCTCTTGCGCGGTTGCTAACAAAATTGTAAGAAAAAAATCTCACGCCAGCAACCAATACGTACAATGCTGATTTACTTCTTCCATTTCCATGACATTTGTGTTTATGTCCTTGGCACCTCTGATACTTATCAGTTGTCATTTGTTTCCTTCAGATATCTGTACGGCTATCAGTGTGCAGTCTGCACCCGTAGATTCAGTAGGTACCATCAAAAATTTGTTGCCATTCTCCAGCTGCAGTAGTTAACCTTTCCCTCTCTAACTATATCTGTCGTCATCCACTCCTCTCGCCTTCTCTCTCCCTCCCTCCCTCCCTCCCTCCCTCCCTCTCTCTCTCCCCTTCTCTAACACACACACACACACACACACACACACGTTCAGACTGGTCTTTCGCCCTTCTGCTTATGTTTACCAGATCGTGTATATGTGAATATGCGTGTTTGTGTGTGGAAGGGGGACGGGAGGATTTGTATGTGCCTCTTTGTGAGTGGCTGTGTGCCTCTTTCTTTGTGGGTATTTATTCGTGGAAGGGTCAGTCTTCTAAGACGGAATATTCGAGGTGCTGCAGCTGTAAGCGACTTGAGATTTTCGTCGTTCTGTCCTTCGAAAGTAAAACACTGTACGAAATATAATATGACGGGTGGATAATGTTTCATCGTAACAGTTTGTAGTAAAACAGACTTGCTTTACCTTCTGACTGTAAACCTGTCCCTTCTAATCACCACCTTATGTAATTTTTGATGAAGTCAGAATCCTACAAAATTTGGCACTGGCTACCGTCAGTTTCCTCTCCCGCGCAGTAGGGATCGAGCGAAGCGGCGCAGAGGTTAGCACAGTGGACTCCCATTCGCGAGGACGACGGTTCAAATTCTATTCTGGCCATTCAGATTTAGATTTTCCCTGATTTCTCTAAGTCGCTTCTGGTAAATGCCGGGGTGGTTACTTTGAAAGGCGACAGCCGATTTCCTTCCCCATCCTTGTAACATTACGTACTTGTTCTCCGTCTCTAGTGACCTCGATGTCGACGGGGCAGTACATAAACCTGCAACCAGTCACTTTTTTGAAATAGTTATTTATTCATTCCATGAAGCGGTTTTCGAACCTTCTCCGGCTCATTGCAGATTGTGGGCAAAAAGTTACGTAGCTACTTCAAGCATGCTCCATCTTCTTGTCAGCACCCAGATTTATGCTTCAAATAGCTATGTAACTTCCTGTACGCCATCTGAAGATGAGGTGCAAAACCGGTTCATGGAATGAATAAATAAATATTTCAAAAAAGTGACTGGTTGCAGTTTCATGTATTTAAATCGAATAAACAGTCACGGTTTCTTAAACATCCGTAATAGATAAGCTTAAACTCATTTTCTTCCTTCCGTCCTTCCTTCCTTCCCGTGCACTTTGTGTACAATTCCTCTGACCTAAAAAACGTATCGCTTTCTACTACGTGTACTAAGGCTTGAATCCCCAAAGTTACGTGTAAAACTATAGGAGCTTTCACTGAACCATACTTCGTAAGTTATGTTACAGTGTGGTAGTTCGTTTACTGCTTATTGGGGGCGGAAGACGTATGTCTGTCGGTAAGTCTTCGCTATAGTATCTACTTTCTCCGATTTTATCGCTATGCCATTTAGTGCGATGTATGTGGACGGAAGTAATATATTGCTTGACTCTTCTGTGAAAGGATGCAATCTGAACATTAACAGTAACCGCTCGGAGATGAACGACTTTCCAGTTACAAAGGCTAGGCGAATCGGATCAGCATCGATCTGAAGCTATCGCCCTTACAAACAAATCCATACCGAAACCCGCCATTCTTTTTAAGATATTTCCTATCTCTCCTACTAATCACCCTGCCTGATAGGATTCCCAGATTACAGAGGCAAGGAGATTCTTGTAAACTATCTACTCCGTACGTAAGTTAAATATCCTTAGGATTCTAACAACAAATCTCAACCTAGCACCTGCCTTTCCAGATACAAGTGTGTACAGTTTATAAATACCGTCAGTAGATACCGAATGAAATGCTTAAAGCATAGTATTTCTTTGGAATGACTCCACATACACACTGCAAGGACGAAATGGCAGAGTTTTGCGAAACACCAGAGAAAATGTTCTTGATGACTCTATAGGTACAGCTTGACAAAAGCAGTGAAGCACCCAGAAGATGACGATGAAACGAAATGAAACTTTACGGTTCGGGGAGATATATGATTTTATTCCAGTGATTACAAGATCGAGTCAAATTCCCAAAGAACTAAACAGTATAAGGCCACTCACGAGCATGACTATGACTTACCTCCGGCCTTGATGCACGTACTGATTGGGTTGGAATTGGTATTATAAAACCGTCGTGTCCTCTTCTGAGCGAGCTGGCCCACAACTGTTCCAGCTGGTCTTTGATAGCCGGCCGGTGTGGCCGTGCGGTTCTAGGCGCTTCAGTCTGGAACCGCGTGGCCGCTACGGTTGCAGGTTCGAATCCTGCCTCGGGCATGGATGTGTGTGATGTCCTTAGGTTAGTTAGGTTTAAGTATTTCTAAGTTCTAGGGGACTGAACACCACAGATGTTAAGTCCCATAGTGCTCAGAGCCATTTGAACCATTTTGGTCTTTGATATCCTGGATACTGGCGCTGGCACAAAGTTGGGTTTTGGAAAAAACGACATTTTGTCTATGGAGTGCGTGATTGATTCTCTTCAAAATCTAGCGCCAAGGCGGTGAACAAAATCTAACAAATTTTTATATCTATATAAGACCGGTGTTTTACATTTTATAGCTAGTTTGACAAAGCATGAACCTGTGTTCAGTGCATACCGCCTTTAGGTATGAACTATATGTATTTCGCATAAATTCAGTTGGATTACTAATAAGCGTATTTAAATACTGCACTTATTTTTTAGGTTTTAATATAAATTTTCTATTGTATTGTTTTAGTAGCTGAAGATGATCATTGTATGGCGGAAACCGGTTATGACTGTGTGATAAACATGTGATTGTGTCTATAAATAAACAAAAAAGTTTTACAAAGTTGCGTGATGGAACACACATTCCATCGGAGACGGATATGATTATCTTAATGGCTAATGGACTATCTCAAGATCGCACAGACAGTTCATAGAGACACGTGCCAGGGGAGGGCGAGAATTGCCGTGCTGATAAATGCCACCACAATACTGTCGCATGTGCGGCAACATATGAGGACACAACACGTCCCTCACGTACCACTGCGCCATCAAACTTCCCTCAGTCACTGCCAGCCTCGTACTGAAGTCATACCCAATGGCTTCAAAGCATTGGACGAACAAGACTCTCCTAGGTCACCGCACTAGCCAATGACGGTCATCCATAGTGGAGCAGAACCGCGATTCATCGCAGAACACAATGCGATGCAACTCATCAGCTGTCCAAGCTTCCCGGTGACACCACCACTCCAAACGCAGCCGTTTGTGTAGTGGTTGCACCAGCTGCCTACGCGTGGCACGGCAATTCTCTAGTCCGGCATCTGCTCTGTCCTTCGTTAGGGGGCGACACAGTCCTCAGGGTTCCAATACGGTCCAACATGCGAACACTGTCAGGTCCGAATGCGCCACAAATCTGGATGTTGTACAACGACCAGCCGAAGAAATGGAGACCCACAATGCGACCCCTTTCAAAATCTGTCAGGTGCTGATAATGCTGTCTCACACGTTTACACAGGGTCTCCGTGTCCTTCACAATGATCACTCAACATCTGACGCTGTTCACAATCCTTATATACCCTGCCAAACATGGCAGGAATACTAATCGCGTACAGCTCTAATGCGTTCTTGTGACCGTTATACCTGTCGCGGAGAACTACAACTCCAATAATTTACATACTCGTCGTTGGTGTGGACGAGTATGAAGCTACGTTGACATCCCAACAAGTCTTATGGGTGGTTCACTATTTTTGTCAGTACATACAGGGAGTTTCTCGCTCTTCAGGCGCATTTTCTCTGGCGTTTCAGCACATATTCGTAGCTACGCTTTTGCACTGTGTAGTTGGAGTAAGCCGAAATAAATAGTGCCCATCATGCCTTTCATGAGACCCCCCAGTGTCAACGGAAAGTGTCGGTTTGTTTCCTGTTACAAAAAACCGATTTTTAGAAGCAGGATTTTACGTGCCCGTTCGATAGAGCAGTTCCAGATTACTCTAGTGCAATATGTGTTATATCGATATGTACTTACAGGGACAGTAGAACAGGAAGAATAACCACTACTGCAGCAGCGATAGCACCGCCCTGACCGGCGCTGTCTGCTAGCAACAAGCATGCAGTGCCATTGAGTCGCTGCTGTATCGCTATTTATTCTTCGTGTTGTACAGTCCCTGTTAATGCATATCGATATAACAAACATCTCATTAGAGTGATCTGGGGCAGCTCTATCGAATGGGCATGTAAAATTCCGCTTTAAAAACAATTTTGTTTGTAACGGGAAATAAAATGACGCATTCCGTTGACACTGGGCGTCTCATGAAAGATATAATGAGTGCTATTTATTTGGGGTGACTCCAGCTACACAGTGTAATTGCTGAAACAGCAGAGAAAATGCGCCTATACATACCTATACACCAATGGACCAAAACATTGTGACCTCTTGCTTAATAGCGTGTTGTTCCACTTTTCAAACACAGTACAACAAAGATTCTGCTTGGCATGGGTTCTACATATCCTTGACGGGATTCCAGAAGTGTGTGGTACCAAATGTACACGCACAGGTCAAACAATTCCCGCAAATAACAGGATGGTGGTTTACGGGCACGCAGCTGGCTCAAATGGTTCAAATAGCTTTAATTACTACGCGACTTAACATCTGAGGTCATCAGTCCCCTAGAACTTAGAACTTCTTAAACCTGACTAACCTAAGGACATCACACACATGCATGCCCGAGGCAGGGTTCGAACCTGCAGCTCTGTTCCGGACTGAAGCGCCTAGAACCGCTCGGCCACAGCGGCCGACAAGCAGCTGGCGCTCAGTATACGAGGTGTGGCTAGAAAAAAACCGGACTAATACTGGTGAAACAATAAAACGAATGCAATAAGGCTGAAAGTCGCGTGGCCTGTCACGTGACTCTCGCTCCGCCTACTGCTCGAGTTTCATCTGCCTCCTGCACTCAGTCTGCCCGTGGCGTCTGTTTTAAGTAGTTGACGTTTTGTCTGTGCGTCGGAAAATGTTGAGCGTACAGAAAGAACAGCGTGTTAACATCAAACTTTGTTTCAAACTAGGAAAATCTGCAAGTGAAACGTTTGTAATGTTACAACAAGTGTACGGCGATGATTGTTTATCGCGAACACAAGTGTTTGAGTGGTTTAAACGATTTAAAGATGGCCGCGAAGACACCAGTGATGACACTCGCACTGGCAGACCATTGTCAGCAAAAACTGACATCAAAGGGATTGTGCACATTGATTGGGTACCAGAGGGACAAACAGTGAATCAGCATTACTACATTAGCGTCCTGGCTACCCTACGTGAGCGAGTACGGAGAAAACGGAACGATTTGTGGAGAAAAAAGTCATGGATCCTTCACCAAGACAATGCCCCAGCTCACAGTGCGTTGTCAGTGAAGACGTTTTTGGCAAAACACAACATTCCCATCTTAGATCATCCACCCTACTCACCTGATTTGGCCCCCTGTGACTTTTTTCTTTTCCCTAAAGTCAAGTCAGCTTTGAAAGGAACTAGATTTGAGACTGTTGAAGCAGTAAAAGAAAAAGCGACGGAAGTAATGTATGGACTTACCGAAAATGATCTGCAGCATTGCTATGAACAGTGGAAAATTCGTATGGAGCGGTGTAGAGACCGAGGAGGAGAGTACATTGAAGGAAGTAACATGAAATTGTAAATAATTGTAAATAAATGTTTTTTCCAGCATCAGTCCGGTTTTTTTCTAGCCGCACCTCGTATGTTCCAGTGGGTACAGATCAGGCACATTTGCAGGCCAAGACATCGGTGAGAGTTCACTACAATGCCCTTCAAACCACTGCGGCGCGATTCTGACCTTGCAACACGGACAGCTATCCTGCTGGGAGATGTCATCGCCGTAGGGGTAGACTTCAAGCATTGAGCGATGCAGGTGTTCCGCAATAATATCGAGTAGTCCACTAGTGTCATGATGTCTTCGAGTAACACCACATATCCCATGGAAGCCCAACTCAGTGTACCCCATAGCATAATTCTGCACCCACCAGCCTGTGTCTGTGGCGCTGTGCATGCTTCGTGCAGCCATTCACGTGGACGACGGCTTGTAAAGGCCCAACCATAGACCTGGTGTAATAAGAAATGGTTCAAATGGTTCAAATGGCTCTGAGCACTATGGGACTCAACTGCTGAGGTCATTAGTCCCCTAGAACTTAGAACTAGTTAAACCTAACTAACCTAAGGACATCACAAACATCCATGCCCGAGGCAGGATTCGAACCTGCGACCGTAGCGGTCTTGCGGATCCAGACTGCAGCGCCTTTAACCGCACGGCCACTTCGGCCGGCAATAAGAAATGGGATTCATTCGACAGGCGACTCGTTTCTATTGATTCACCGTGAAAACTCAGTGGTGCGGTGCCCACTGCAATCGTAACTGATGATGTCGTTGGAGAAACACAGGAACACTTAAGGGTCGTGTGACGTGGAGCTCCATGTTCAACAATGGCATTTGAACGGTCTGTCCCGTAACACTTGTTCCTGCACCAGCATTGTTCTCTGACGTCAGATCTGCCTGGTTGGTTGGTTTGTGGGGGTTGAAGGGACCAAACTACGAAGGCCATCAGTCCCTCAGGTCTTCCTGTCCTGGATTACACAGTGGACGATCCTCCGAATTCTGTGTTTTACGACGAGAGTTGGTCGTCCAATACCATATGGCCTACCTTCCTTCAACCACTTTCCACGGGTAGTCACGACAGAAATACGCCCGGCCAGCTTCGACGTTTCACAGATTCACGTTGCCAGCCGTAGGACCTTAAAAGAGTGGCTTTATCAGAGCCGCTTATATCAGTGGATTTCCGCATTTGCGGCCTGCATCTGCGATATAATGACTGCTCATACATCTCTCTTCCTTACTGTGTTACTTGCCCGCAACATCATCAGGGACCATTCAACCTCGCGGTGGCCAGTTGTCATAATGTTTTTGCTCATCAGTGTGTATTGCGTATGTTTGAACATTTGTGTGTATGCATTGTCATTTTACATTCATTTTCTGTATGTATTCAGACTAGTATACAGTAAATATACATTTAAGGCAGTCATTTCATAGTCGAACGTCGAACACAGTACTTCTGTTACTAGAGGGAGCTTCGAGATAATGAGGTTAGCTACATTAGGTGGAGGTGGCCCCGCCACCACACCTGGGCTTAAGTCATCAATTTTATACGTCATATGACATCTCAAGTATTTCAGAACAAGAGTTATTCTCAAGTCGACTGTCCTTTTCCCCCGGAAATGCGTTAAGCACTCAGTGCATTTTTGTCGATGTAAAACGTAAACCTTCGGCCGTTGACCGGCAAAGCCTGAATCGTAAACACGAACACGCAGGACGCCACGGAACTGTTTATGCTAGAGGTACTCTCTGCCAAAACTACTGTTCGGTAGCTCGGTACACAACATAAATGACGCAGTAAATTGTAGGATTACCGGTAGTATTGGTACCATAGGTACGCGATTACGCAATAAGTCACACAAACCTGAAGGCTGTAAATTCAACTAAATACTTAGGGATTACAATTAGAAGTAACCTAAATTGTAACGATCACATAAATAGTGTTGCGGGTAGAGCAAACCGAAGACTCCGATTCACTGGCAGAACACTTAGATGGTGCAACAGGTCTACTAAAGAGAGTGCTTACACCATGCTTGTCCGCCCTGTTCTGCAGTATTGCTGTGCAGTGTCGGATCCGCATCAGGTGGGACAGACGGACGACATCGAAAAGGTTCAGAGAAGGGCAGCTGGTTTTGTGCTATCGCGAAATAGGGGAGATAGTGCCACAGACATGATACGTGAATTGGAGTCGAAATCATTAAAACAAAGGCGTTTTTCGTTGCGATGGGATCTTCTCATGAAATTTCAATCACCAGTTTTCTCCTCCGATTGTGAAAACATTCTGTTAGCAGCCACCTACATAGGGAGAAACGATCATCGCGATAACATAAGAGAAATCAGGGCTCGCACGGAAAAATTTAAGTGCTTGTTTTTCCCGTGTGCCGTTCGAGAGTGTACCGGTAGAGGGACGGCTTGAAAATGTTTCTTTGAACCCTCTGCCAGGCACTTAATTGTGAATAGCAGAGTAATCACGCAGATGTAGATGAAACATAAATGAATGTGTAAGAGAGAAACTGAGAGCGGATGATTTCTCTTTGATTATTTGTTTGTTTGTTTTCCCAATAAAGCGTACATCAATCAGTGTTAGTCCAGTGTGTATTTAGTATAAATGTATTTTATAAGTAATAATAATTATTTGATAGTCTAAATTCTGCGTTTTTATGCAACCAAAGCAATTACTTCTGATGCAAGTACAATTTACAAGCACAAACATAAAAAATATAACTATTTTTGTTATTTTATTCGCAACAGAACGTTCGTCATCATGACCAAACCCAAAATTTTTTTGTTATTATTGATTAATGTGAAAGTTGTTATGAATAACAGAAATATGTTTTTAATAAGTTAGGCGAAGTATTGAAGCAGTTTTATGATATATTTTTGTTTTGCGGATTTATTTTATTTTACATTTTTGTTGAGGAAATTGCGTTTTCTAGCGCTTTATGATAAATTCTTTTATTTTTATTGCAACATCTCTCTGTTTTACGTCACAGATCAACAATTTTCGAACGAAATATGAATTAAACATTGTAAATTTCATTTTTTTATAAACAGCATTTGCTTGTACGTAATAAACAGGAGTATAACTATATAGAACAAAACTGTTCTTAATTCATCCAGAGTTTCATACGTCCTCATTCAGATTCTAGACGGCTCACCGATTCAGGTTTTTGGGGGAATCTAGTAAGACACTGACCGCATAGGTAAGCAAAGAGACCGTGCTTGATAGGTATGCAACACACCTAAGTACTGGTAATGCGTGTGTGGCCTTAAAACTGACCAAAGCTAAAACTACCGTAGTCTACACTTGCTTATGATGGTCTACGGTAGTGTAGGTTGTTTTACATCTCTAGTTTAACGGCAGCCTGCCGTCCTACCGGCCTGAGAAGGGCGCACCACTCTCGTTAACGCTGCCTGCAGCGCAAGGTCACTTGGAGGCTGCATCGCCAGCGACGCGGAATGTATGTGGGCTGCAAAACAGAGCGGAGTGGGTGATGGCGACTGATTGCAGGCGAATCTGAGCCGGTTTCTGCTTCCTGCAGCTGCGGATGCTGGCGGGCCGGCCGATATAGCCCGGGATGAGTCAGGCGGCTTCCTAGTCGCAGCTCCGCTTCCGACGCCCACCTCACCGCCGTCGTCCGACTGCGCGCTGGACCGCGCCGTGCGTAGGCCGTGCCTCCAGATGGAAAACCAGTCGCCGGGCTCGCCACGGCAGCCGGTGGGCGAGCGGCAGCTCGAGAAGTCCCGGCGCTCAAGTTCACGGATTCCGTCCGCCCACGCTGCGTTACTTCCGACGCGAACACCGCCGGCATTCACGTGGCGCGGCACCTCGCACGTGTTGCGCGCTACTGTTGGGCGTGGGTGTCTGACGGGCAAGGAGAACCGACATACAATTCCCAGTACTGCGTGCCTCGCCCTATAATTCCTTAACGCGCAACATTTAGACACGACTGTTTTTAGAATGAGATTTCCACTCTGCAGCGGAGTATGCGCTGATATGAAACTTCCTGGCAGATTAAAACTGTGTGCCGGACCGAGACTCGAACTCGAGACCTTTGCCTTTCGCCGGCAAGTGCTCTACCAACTGAGCTACCCAAGCACGACTCACGGCCCGTCCTCACAGCCTTACTTCTGCCAGTATCTCGTCTCCTACCTCCCAAATTTTACAAAAGCTCTCCTGCGAACCCTGCAGAACTAGCACTCCTGAAAGAAAGGATATTCTGGAAACATCCCCCAGGCTGTGGCTAAGCCATGTCTCCGCAATATCCTTTCTTTCAGGAGTGCTAGTTCCGCAGGGTTCGCAGGAGAGCTTCTGTAAAGTTTGGAAGGTAGGAGACGAGATACTGGCTGAAGTAAGGCTGTGAGGACGGGCCGTGAGTCGTGCTTGGGTAGCTCAGTTGGTAGAGCACTTGCCCGCGAAAGACAAAGGTCCCGAGTTCCAGTCTCGCTCCGGCACACAGTTTTAATCTGCCAGGAAGTTTCACGATTGTTTTTATTCTTCTCAGCAGCATTAATGCAGCTTGTCCCAACGTTTGTGACCGTACAGTTATACACTGAGGTGACAGAAGTCATGGGATACTATAACGGTATAACTGTATATGTATGTGTGTGTGAGCACTTATCACGGGATAATTACATATTTTTATTTTTATAATTATATTCTTTTATGATTTTGGTTGGGGTGGCTTTAAATATTGTGGGCTAGCATGAAACTTTTAATTAACATATACAGCTATAACACCCGTACGGACATCGACTGCCCCGAAGTACGTTCGATATAATGTTTTTTAAGCACAACGCTATCGCCTTCTAATAAATAGTTTGCGTGAGCGCTGCTATTTAGAAAAGAAAATATGCGTGCAAAATGGCTGAAATAGGGATGGCTAGAGGACAAATGTAAGGATGTAGAGGCTTATCTCACGAGGGGTAAGACAGATACTGCCTACAGGAAAATTAAAGAGACCTTTGGAGAAAAGAGAACCACTTGCATGAATATCAAGAGCTCAGATGGAACCCCAATTCTAACCAAAGATGGGAAAGCAGAAAGGTGGAAGGAGTATATAGAAGGTCTATACAGGGGCGATGTTCTTGAGGACAATGTTATGGAAATGGAAGAGGAGGTAGATGGAGATGAAATGGGAGATATGATACTCCGTGAAGATTTTGACAGAGCATTGAAAGACCTAAGTCGAAACATGGCCCCGGGAGTAGACAAAATTCCATTAGAACTACTGGCAGCCTTGGAGAGCCAGTCCTGACAAAACTCTACCATCTGGTGACCAAGATGTACGAGACGGGCGAAATTCTCTCAGACTTCAAGAAGAATATAATAATTCCAGTCCCAAAGAAAGCAGGTGTTGACAGATGTGAAAATTACCGAAGTATCAGTTTAATAAGTCACAGCTGCAAAAAACTAACGCGAATTCTTTACAGACGAATGGATAAACTGGTAGAAGCCGACCTCGGGGAAGATCAGTTTGGATTCCGTAGAATTGTTGGAACACGTGAGGCAATACTGACCCTACGACTTATCTTAGAAGAAAGATTAAGGAAAGGCAAACCTATGTTTCTAGCATTTGTAGACTTAGAGAAAGCTTCTGACAATGTTGACTGGAATACTCTCTTTTAAATTCTGAAGGTGTCAGGGGTAAAATACAGGGAGCGAAAGGCTATTTACAATTTGTACAGAAACCAGATGGCAGTTATAAGAGTCGAGGGACATGAAAGGGAAGCAGTTGTTGGGAAGGGAGTGAGACAGGGTTGTAGCCTCTACCCGATGCTATTCAATCTGTATATTGACCAAGCAGTAAAGGAAACAAAAGAAAAATTCGGAATAGGTATTAAAATCCATGGAGAAGAAATAAAAACTTTAAGGTTCGCCGATGACATTGTAATTCTGTCAGAGACAGCAAAGGACTTGGAAGAGCAGTTGAACGAAATGGACATTGTCTTGAAGGGATGATATAAGATGAACATCAACAAAAGCAAAACGAGGATCATGGAATGTAGTCAAATTAAGTCGGATGATGCTGAGGGAATTAGATTAGGAAATGAAACACTTAAAAGTGGTAAAGGAGTTTTGCTATTTGGGGAGCAAAATAGCTGATGATGGTCGAAGTAGAGAGGGTATAAAATGTAGACTGGCAATGGCAAGGAAAGCGTTTCTGAAGAAGAGAAATTTGTTAACATCGAATATAGATTTAAGTGTCAGGAAGTCGTTTCTGAAAGTATTTGTATGGAGTGTAGCCATGTATGGAAGTGAAACATGGACGATAAATAGTTTAGACAAGAAGAGAATAGAATCTTTTGAAATGTGGTGCTACAGAAGAATGCTGAAGATTAGATGGGTAGATCACATAACTAATGAGGAGGTACTGAATAGGATAGGGGAGAAGAGGAGTTTGTAGCACAACTTGAGTAGAAGAAGGGATCGGTTGGTAGGACATATTCTTAGGCATCAAGGGATCACAAATTTAGCATTGGATGGCAGCGTGGAGGGTAAAAATCGTAGAGGGAGACCAAGAGATCAATACACTAAGCAGATTCAGGAGGATGTAGGTTGCAGTAGGTACTGGGAAATGAAGAAGCTTGCACAGGGTAGAGTAGCATGGAGAGCTGCATCAAACCAGTCTCAGGACTAAAGACCACAACAACAACAAACACAACGTGCGACTCACCGCCTTCTAATAAATAATTTGCGTGAGCGCTGCTATTTAGAAAAGAAAATATGCGTATTCTTACATAAACAGTAATTATTAATATGGGTCTCAGGGGCTACTGGTTATTTATGTACCAAACTACACAAAGACTAAGTGAGATATTGCGGAATGTAATGATTTTCAATATTTGTTTATTATTTGCAAGGCAAAACTGGGGAGAATCTCATCTGCCGTTTGGCGTCAAAATGAAACATACTGAACTCATTCAGTGCTGTGTATTTTAAAAAAAAATGTTCAAATGGCTCTGAGCACTGTGGGACTTAACATCTGTGGTCGTCAGTCCCCTAGAACTTAGAACTACTTAAATCTAACTAACCTCAGGACATCACACACATCCATGCCCGAGGCAGGATTCGATCCTGCAACCGTAGCGGTCACGCTATTCCAAACTGAAGCGCCTAGAACCGCACTGCCACACAAGCCGGCTGTGGATTTTAGTAAATGAAATTTATCACTACGCATTTTAACTTTGAAATTAATGAAAGATCAAAATTCAGAAGTCTCTCGCATTTACATTTAATATTATAACATGAAAATTTCATTAAATAATACAGTCAGCGTAATGGCCGACTAAATCCTGCTAGCGGAGATGAACTCCCTGTACTACGAAGTTCTGTAAAAATTTTGTTGATTATAATTAATGGTTGCTATCATGACAGGTGGCAACTAAGTCAATAATACACTCCGTCTTCAGGCCACGAGTGACCTACTGGGACCATCCGACCGCCGTGTCATCCTCGGTGGAGGATGCAGATAGGAGGGGCGTGGGGTCAGCACACCGCTCTCCCAGTCGTAAGATGGTATTTTTGTCCGACGCCGCTACTATTCGGTCGAGTAGCTCCTCAATTCGCATCACGAGGCTGAATGCATCCCGAAAAATGGCAACAGCGCATGGCAGCCTGGATGGTCACCCATTGAAGTGCCGACCACGCCCGATAGCGCTTAATTTCGGTGATCTCACGGGAACCGGTGTATCCACTGCGACAAGGCCGTTGCCGACTCAATAATACACACTTTATAATAACAATTATATTTTACTAAATTACAACCAAACTTACATTAAATATTATCCAGCGCTACAATGGCGGCCTACCTCTAGACGAAACAAAAAAAGGAGAGCTTTCAATAAAGCAATAGTCTCTGGTCATGTTCATTTTCATTACACAGATAAAAAGAATGTTCTTTTATCGCTGTTTGTGATTTTTGGTGGTATTATTTAACTCTTTAAATCTTTCTTATATATCGCGCACACCTACACAGTCTTGACATAATTTATAATTCACAAGTCGCACAACAAAAACTTTCTTTCCCTTTCTCCAAATGTCCATTTATGTGACTTACCGTCACAATACCTCTGCAGCAAAACGACGTGGCACGGACTCACCAAGTCGCTGGGAGTCCTCTCAGAAATATTAGGCCATGCTGTCTCTATAGTTGCCCATAACTGAGAAAGTGTTGCCGATGCATGACGTTGTGCACGAATTCATCTCTCGATTATGTCCCATAAATGTCCGATGGGATTCATTTCGAGCTGTCTGGGTGGTCAAATCATTCACTCGAATTGTCCAGAATGTTCTTCAAACCAATCTCGAACAGTTGTGACACGGTGACATAACACGTTTTTTGGGGACACGAAGTCTACGAATGGCTGCAAAAGGGCTCCAGGTAACCGAACATACCGATTTTCGGCCAATCATCGGTATAATTTGGACCAGAGGACCGAGTTCATTCCGTGTAAACACAGCCCACACCATTATGGTGCCACCGCCAGCTTTCACAGTGCCTTGTTGACAACTTGGCTCCATGGCTTTGTGGGATAGGCGCCACACTCTAACCCTACCATTTAGCTCTAATCAACTGATATCGGTACTCATCTGACCAGGCCACTGTTTTCCAGTCGTCTAGGGTTCAACCGATAAGATCACGAGCCCAGGAGAGACGCTGCAGGCGATGTCGTGCTGTCAGCAAAGGCACTCGGGTCGATCGGCTGCTGCCATAGCACATTGACGCCAAATTTCGCCGCACTCTCCTAACAGATGCGTTCGTTGTACGTCCCACGTTGATTTCTGCGGTTATTTCATTCAGTGTAGCTTGTCTATTAGCAGTGACAACTCTACGCAGACGCAGCCGCTCTCTTTCGTTAACTGAAGGCTGTCGGCCACTGTGTTGCCCGTGGTGAGAGGTAACGCCTGAAATTTGGTATTCTCGAAATATTGGGTCTCATAATATTAAACTCCCTAACGATTTTCGATATGGAATGTCCCATGCGTCTAGCTCCCACTATCATTCCGCGTTCAAAGTCTGTTAATTCCGGTATGTTGTTGTTGTTGTGGTCTTCAGTCCTGAGACTGGTTTGATGCAGCTCTCCATGCTACTCTATCCTGTGCAAGCTTCTTCATCTCCCAGTACTTACTGCAACCTACATCCTTCTGAATCTGCTTAGTGTATTCATCTCTTGGTCTCCCTCTACGATTTTTACCCTCCACGCTATCCTCCAATACTAAATTTGTGATCCCTTGATGCCTCAAAACATGTCCTACCAACCGATCCCTTCTTCTAGTCAAGTTGTGCCACAAACTTCTCTTCTCCCCAATCCTATTCAATACCTCCTCATTAGTTACGTGATCTACCCACCTTATCTTCAACATTCTTCTGTAGCACCACATTTCGAAAGCTTCTATTCTCTTCTTGTCCAAACTATTTACCGTCCATGTTTCACTTCCATACATGGCTACACTCCATACAAATACTTTCAGAAATGACTTCCTGACACTTAAATCTATACTCGATGTTAACAAATTTCTCTTCTTCAGAAACGCTTTCCTTGCCATTGCCAGTCTACATTTTATATCCTCTCTACTTCGACCATCATCAGTTATTTTGCTCCCCAAATAGCAAAACTCCTTTACTACTTTAAGTGTCTCATTTCCTAGTCTAATACCCTCAGCATCACTCGACTTAATTCGACTACATTCCATTATCCTCGTTTTGCTTTTGTTGATGTTCATCTTATATCCTCCCTTCAAGACACCATCCATTCCGTTCAACTGCTCTTCCAAGTCCTTTGCTGTCTCTGACAGAATTACAATGTCATCGGCGAACCTCAAAGTTTTTATTTCTTCTCCATGGATTTTAATACCTATTCCGAATTTTTCTTTTGTTTCCTTTACTGCTTGCTCAATATACAGATTGAATAACATCGGGGAGAGGCTACAACCCTGTCTTACTCCCTTCCCAACCACTGCTTCCCTTTCATGTCCCTCGACTCTTATAACTGCCATCTGGTTTCTGTACAAATTGTAAATAGCCTTTCGCTCCCTGTATTTTACCCCTGCCACCTTTAGAATTTGAAAGAGAGTATTCCAGTCAACATTGTCAAAAGCTTTCTCTAAGTCTACAAATGCTAGAAATGTAGGTTTGCCTTTCCTTAATCTTTCTTCTAAGATAAGTCGTAAGGTCAGTATTGCCTCACGTGTTCCAGTATTTCTACGGAATCCAAACTGATCTTCCCCGAGGTCGGCTTCTACTAGTTTTTCCATTCGTCTGTAAAGAATTCGTGTTAGTATTTTGCAGCTGTGGCTTATTAAACTGATTGTTCGGTAATTCTCACATCTGTCAACACCTGCTTTCTTGGGGATTGGAATTATTATATTCTTCTTGAAGTCTGAGGGTATTTCGCCTGTTTCATACATCTTGCTCACCAGATGGTAGAGTTTTGTCAGGACTGGCTCTCCCAAGGCTGTCAGTAGTTCTAATGGAATGTTGTCTACTACAGGGGCCTTGTTTCGACTTAGGTCTTTCAGTGCTCTGTCAAACTCTTCACGCAGTATCGTATCTCCCATTTCATCTTCATCTACATCCTCTTCCATTTCCATAATATTGTCCTCAAGTACATCGCCCTTGTATAGACCCTCTATATACTCCTTCCACCTTTCTGCTTTCCCTTGTAAGGCGGCCATAATCACATCGGAAACCTGTTCAAATCACCTGAGTAAAAACGACAGCTCCGCACTGCCCTTTTATATCTTGTGTGCGCGATACTGCCGTCATCTCTCTATGTGCATATCGCTATCCTATAACTTTTGCCACGTCAGAGCCATTCTCTGCATTGCCATCAAAACAATATAAATAATGGTCGTCAGCCTCGATTTGACACGCGAGACAGCGTAAAACTTCACATCTCAGAAGTCTATAGCTGGACGCCCTGTAGCAGTCCAGCTACTCTGAGATCCTATCAGTGGACTGGAATATGTTCACCGTCAACAGGTTAATGCACCTCCTCTAACTGGCTACTTGCAACTCTCGCCTACAATCACTATAATTGTTCGCCCCCGGTAGCTGAGTGGTCAGCGCGGCTGAATGTCAATCCTAAAGGGCCCGGATTCGATTCCCGGCTGGGACGGAGATTTTCTCCGCTCATGGACTGGGTGTTGTGTTGTCCTAATCATCATTTCATCACCATGACTCGCAAGTCGCCAAAGTGGCGTCAAATCGAAAGACTTGCACCCGGCTAACGATCTACCCGACAGGAGGCCCTAGTCACACAAGATTTACATATCACTATAATTTGCAAATTTCAACGGAAACAAATGAAATATGTATGAATTAAGTCCGTCACTTTTACCCCTACCTATTTCCAGCTAGCTAACGTCTCCCCACTCTCTTCTGAGGCCTCTTTTGGCTGAGCAACTCCGTGATCACTAATCCTCAACACTCGTCGAGAAAAACAGGAAGGTCCCTTAAACAATTCCGCGCCCACCCAAGGGAACACACTTCAGATTCTCTGTCTTCGTTCTGCTCCAAATAACTTGTTTGATCGCCGAGGATCACCTACATCCGACTTCTGATATACACAATGAAAACCACCACCTCTGGCCCACAGTGCACCCACTTTTCCAGCTCACGAGAACTGCTAGCTCTTCCCGATTTTGCAAAATTCCAGACTGGTCCACGAAATTAATAACCTCTGGCGTTCCAGCCAGCCAGTAGTAGAACATAAGCCTTCTTTCGACATTCCCTGCTCCCATACGTAGAGCTTCTGTAAGGAGCTGCTTTCCGGCAGGTGCTTCAGAAGTTGCTCTGCTGAGTGCGTAGGAGACACCGACCGTGCTGGAGAAATGATGACAATAAAAACCCACCTATTCGGCTCCGACCACCACCCATTTTGGTTGGTCAGAGAAAATACTCCTTACTCCTGCATCCGGTGACAGTCTGAGGCGAGAACAAAACATGGCTATCACACGCTAGTAGCTAGGAAATTATATGTCATAATTTGAAGGTGAGATTATTAGTGCACAAAGGCGTCAAGTACGTGGGTACACATGTTTTCAACAACCTATCAGAACACATTAAATGTGACGTAGATACTACGGTGCAGTCTAAGACTGAATTAAATGATTTTCTTTTGGGCGAACGCCCGGGTTCCCGGGTTCGATTCCCGGCGGGGTCAGGGATTTTATCTGCCTCGTGATGACTGGGTGTTGTGTGATGTCCTTAGGTTAGTTAGGTTTTAGTAGTTCTAAATTCTAGGGGACTGATGACCATAGATGTTAAGTCCCATAGTGCTCAGAGCCATTTGAACCATCTTTTGGGCGAGCCGGCCAGAGTTGCCGAGCGGTTCTAGGCGCTACAGTCTGGAACCGCGCGACCGCTACGGTCGCAGGTTCGAATCCTGCCTCTGTCATGGATGTGTGTGATGTCCTTATATTAGTTAGGTTTAAGTAGTTCTAAGTTCTAGGGGACTGATGACCTCAGATGTTAAATCCCATAGTGCTCAGAGCCATTTGAACCATTTTTGATAAGCAACAGAAGGATGGCCGTAGTGTCAATATCCCACGGTATAAGGTCAAAGTATGAATGTTACACAATTCTTCCGGCTCAGTCAAACGGAGCAAGTCGGTTGGTTCTTTTTGCATTTGATTTGGTATACGGTGAGCTTGATGGGTCTTATGGAGGCACCATTAGTTAATGGGTACTTCCTCGGAAAACCCAGCCGTGATTTCCAAGACGGCTACGCACAGCAAATTGCTCAGATTTTTAAGCTGTATTTCTAAGATCACGATCTCGAAGAGCTTGAAAATTTGCTTGATATCTTCATCCGTTTCCAAGATACAAACGTTCAATGTTTCCCTACGTCCACACGAAAAATCCCGTATAAGGCGAAATCTAAATAATAAATAACGGCAGAAAATTCCTCAAATTGTAATGGTTTATTCCCAGTGCATTTATTTAGAAGAACCATGTCCCCGTTTTCAAAACTGGTTATCCGTTATCGAGGAACACACAAAAAACTTGCTTTTTGAGTACCAAAACCCAGCCGCGGATTCCGAGACGGCTATGTACAGCAAATGGCTGTAATTTTTACGATGTATTTCTATGATCCCGATCTCGAATAAATTCGATAATTTTCTTCATGTCTTTATCCGTTTCCGAGATACAGAGGTACAAAGTTACCCTAGTTGTACGCGTAATAAGCACTTTAAATTTGGTGTGAAGCGGAAACGTTGTCTATAAATTGACGTAATACGGAGAAATATGCTCTGTTTTTATGTTAGAACTCCATGTTGTAGTAAGGAAGCACATGCAAAATTGTTTTGCACGTAAAACCCGGTATTAGGTGTAAAAATAGTTCTGAGTTATTTCAGTTTCACATAAGTGAACTATCTAAATATTATAAATACGTAGTGTCTGTTCTTTCGAAAAAGTACAAAAGAACAGACACAGCATGGAATCCGCAGAACGGAAAGGGAAGGAACTTTTGATGTCAGTTGCATCGGGACTTTATGCAGAATCAGTAGCGACGAGTGAAAATGTATGCTGGATCGAGATTCGAACCCGGGATCTCCTGCGTGCCGAGATAGTAGATAGTGTCGGAAGTTCCATGCGGCTTTTCGCGGATGATGCTGTAGTATACAGAGAAGTTGCAGCATTAGAAAATTGTAGCGAAATGCAGGAAGATCTGCAGCGGATAGGCACTTGGTGCAGGGAGTGGCAACTGTCCCTTAACATAGACAAATGTAATGTATTGCGAATACATAGAAAGAAGGATCCTTTATTGTATGATTATATGATAGCGGAACAAACACTGGTAGCAGTTACTTCTGTAAAATATCTGGGAGTATGCGTGCGGAACGATTTGAAGTGGAATGATCATATAAAATTAATTGTTGGTAAGGCGGGTACCAGGTTGAGATTCATTGGGAGAGTGCTTAGAAAATGTCCAGCAACAAAGGAGGTGGCTTACAAAACACTCGTTCGACCTATACTTGAGTATTGCTCATCAGTGTGGGATCCGTACCAGATCGGGTTGACGGAGGAGATAGAGAAGATCCAAAGAAGAGCGGCGCGTTTCGTCACAGGGTTATTTGGTAACCGTGATAGCGTTACGGAGATGTTTAATAAACTCAAGTGGCAGACTCTACAAGAGAGGCGCTCTGCATCGCGGTGTAGCTTGCTCGCCAGGTTTCGAGAGGGTGCGTTTCTGGATGAGGTATTGAGTATATTGCTTCCCCCTACTTATACCTCCCGAGGAGATCACGAATGTAAAATTAGAGAGATTAGAGCGCGCACGGAGGCTTTCAGACAGTCGTTCTTCCCGCGAACCATACGCGACTGGAACAGGAAAGGGAGGTAATGACAGCGGCACGTAAAGTGCCCTCCGCCACACACCGTTGGGTGGCTTGCGGAGTATGAATGTAGATGTAGATGTAGATGTAGATAGTCCGTGCAACTGCGGTGAACACTGTGTCCGGATGGCTGAGTGATAAACGCAACTGCCTAGTAAGCAGGAGATTCCACGTTCAAATCCCTATCTGGTACACATTTTCACTCGTCGCCGCTCATTCCGCATGAAGCCCCGATGCAGCTGAGATCAGTAGCTTCTTCCCTTTCCTTTCTCCCCCCTCCACCTTCAATTTACATAATATCTAAATTTTACTGACTAATATGATTCTTTTCATGTGGGTTAGATGCCCTGCTGCAGCAGCAAAAGGAAGGGAGCCAGCGGAAAAATGCTCCTATCGGATCACAACAAATGCTAAGACGTTCCTGCGTATTTAAAAGACTCCAACTTAAAAGTGGGGTACCAACTGCCTCATTCTTACTTCCTTAGCGCGTTTAAAAATTTTACCCAAAGTTTTGTCGTGCTAACATATTCGCGCTTTGTTATGCTGAGAGATTAAAAATAGTGGCAGTGGCAAAGAAACTGAAAAATAACATATACTGGAAGATAGTAGACAGTGGTTGTGTTGTAGGAAGAGCCAAGGAAACGGTGGCAGTGTGAGAGAAAAAGAAGGACGCAGTAGCAGTGTAACGTAGCTGACAGTGAAAGAGCAATGCTAGGAGAAGGGTGAAGGAGATATTGCGAAGGGGGTGGGAGACAAAAAAATAGTTCAAATGGCTCTGAGCACTATGGGACTTAAATTCTGAGGTCATCAGTCCCCTAGAACTTAGAACTACTTAAACCTAACTGACCTAAGGACATCATACATCCATGCCCGAGGCAGGATTCGAACCTGCGACCGTAGCGGTCGCGCGGTTCCAGACTGTAGCGCCTAGAACCGCTCAGCCACATGGGGAGACAAATAAAGAGAAAGTGGAGGGTGGGTGAAAGCCAGTGATAGTGAAAGACAAAGTATATGATAATGACAACAAGGAAGACAGAGACAGTGTTAATGAAAAGAGGCACCATCAGCAGAAAGAAAGGAATGAGATAGTAGCAGTAAGAGAGAGCAAGAGGGAAACCGTTCTAGTAGGACAGAACGTATGGGACTGTGGCTGAGACAGGAGACAGTGACAGGTACACACAAAGAGATAAAGCGAATGAGTTGGGCTGAATGAGTGAGTGAGTAAGGGCAACTGGGAGTAGTTGGGCATGAGTGACGTATAGCGATGGACTAGTGTGTGTGCGTGAGTTAGATTTAGGGGAACTTGTGGGAGTTTGAGGTGAGCAGGATGTTAAAGAAAGGCGCGATCTGTCTGCATACCAAAATTTTTGGAAAAATTTTTAAAGCTGCTTAGAAAGGCAGAATGAGGCAGCTGGTACCCCACATTTCAATGAGAGTCTTTTTAATAAATAGGAACACACTCGTATTTCTTGTGCTCCGATAGGAGTAGTTTTCCGCTGCTTATGTGTTATATTTAAATAAAATAAAATGAACATACACACATCTGTACTTCCTTCCACATCCCAGAGGCCACTCTCCGAGAAGTCAATGGAATACGACTAATCGAATGCAGGGTTTCCCAAACTGTTTTCGTTGAACGCAAGTGTTCCGCGGGAGGCAAGTTCTCTGCGAAAAACCGTTAATAACATTCCTTTTTTTTCGAATTTTTTATGACACTACTCTTTAAAAAAATTTCTATGATTTCTGTGTTATTAGTTATAATTTAAAACAGAACTATTGACTTAATGAAGCAAGTTTTTCTCATTTTTGGGGCCCAGTACCTCAGTCGGTAAAAACGGAACCCTCTTAGGATCACTTTGTTGTGTGACTTTCTGTCTGTCCAACTGTTAAAAAACGTTTTTCTCAAGAACTGGTGGACGTACCATGTTGATATTTATACCACATTTGTGGTCTCTTGGCGGTGTAAAACAATGAAGCTCCTAATTCGGTGCATTCAAAAGATACGGCCATATATGTCGCATATCTTAACACTCGCAAACTCACTCGTCAAAACCTGTATGGTACTTCCCATTGGCCTAGAATCATGAAATTTGGCGAGAAGGAGGGTTTCACAGTACAACCAAAAGAAAAAAATGCCTAAACCTATTTCTGTACCTATATCACACGAAAAAAATATTTCTATCCGACATCAAAACTGAAATTAAAACAATCGGTAGTTTTGCATTCAGGCAGACTGGTAAAAGTCAAACACCTAATTTATTTGCTCATATGACGCGTATCGTAATTTACCCATCATTGGAGATCGAGGAGCGGTTACTGCATGTAGATATGGCGTGTCAAGATGCATGTGAAACAAACGTTAGCAGACTAGTCATATCTGCATGCACTAATGGCTCCTGGATATCTTACAATGGATAAATTCCGAATTGCGTCTCGCGAGTAATAAAGTCATTCCTTGCCTAGTGTTTGACTTTTGCCATTGTGACTGGGTAAACCTGAATGGAGAACTGCTGGTTATTGTAATAATGGCCGCCTGTCTCATGCACGACTTGCTACATTTATAACATTGAAATTAAATCATTCCAGAAAATCTTGGAAGCCCTGTGGCTGATATTTTCCCAGTATCAATGTCGATAACAGGCAAAAATAGTCGAGATTTCGATCCTCGAAATGGATGAACTGTCTATTTGTGCTCGCGTAAGCTGTCACCAGCACACCGGTCGGTAAAAATGAAGCGAAGATCGATAGTAGGCGCTGGATCGAGCGCCTCTATAACGAGAGAGGCCAGACACACACCGACAAGCAACACGCTGTCAACTCCCTCTCGACAGCAAGTACAATCGCACCAAAAAGTTTTGGCACAGTTACATTTCAGTGGTTGTAGGTTAAACGAAACATATATTTCAGAACAGAACCCAGACACGTGCCACGCTACATTACATAGGTTACAAATATGTCCAAATCAGCTGTCCGTAAAGTAACATACAGTGTTATGAAAATAAACATCGCTCTTCTGCATCCAAAAAAGTATTGGCACACGTGTATGAATCGGACAGTGTGTTCGTTTTCTTCATTGATGTTCACCTTCTAATAGCTAGTGTGCATCCCTTTAGCATCTATAACAGCACGTAAACTCCTAGGAATGCTTTGTATTAAATTCCGGGTGATATCAGGGTTAATTTTCGACCATTCCTCCAGGAGCACTTTCTCCAAGTCGTGTTTACCGGACGGACGCTTTCTTATTTGTGTGTCAAGATGAGCCCACAGGGTCTCGGGTTCAAATCAGGGCTCTGAGGTGGAGTTAGAAACCTTCTGGGGACATTGTACAGTAACCACTCCCAGGTTTTCATGGCGGTATGTTTTGAGTCGTTGTCTTGCTGGAAATAAACACCCCAGTAAGGTCCAATGTCTGTGCGTTAGCGTGTAAATTACCTCGCAACACGTCGATGTATCTCATATGATCCATTGTACCGTGGATTACAGCTAGATTTCCAACGCCGGACGCCGCCATACAGCCCCAGACCATGATACTATCCCCAGCGTGTTTGACTGTGGCATGCATGAGTCTGATGTTGAGGTGTGTATTCAGCTTGCGCCAAACTTTCTTTCTTGCATCAAATCCGAACACATTGAACTTCGTTTCGTCGCTAAATATCACAGTATTCCAAAACTCCATCGGCTTGCTGATGTAGTCCTCCGCAAACTGCAGGCGTTTCTGCCGGTTAATTTCCGATATGCATGGCTTTTTCCTGGGAGAACGTCCATGCAAGTCAGCCTCATTCAATACATTTCGTATAGTTTGAACACTAACCGTCTTGTCGGACGTTGAACAACCTCAGCAATAGTTGCTGCACTTGAAGCAGGTTCCTTTAGAGCAAGTGTGATGATACGGCGACGCTCCCTGGTTGTAAGCACTTTTGGACGTCCAGGACGACACTTATTCACTGTTGTCCCAGTCTCTTTATATTTATGAATGATGGCTCATACCGTGGTGTAGCTACACTCTCTCAAGCGACGCCACTGAATGTTCCTTCTTCTTCGGCCCCATGCTCACTACTATCGTGCAATACAGCAACATACTAGCGACTGGGCCGCCAACGACACGCAGTGTCTATTGCGTCAGCAGATGGCGTTCCGGTACCTGAAAACACAGCAATATACCGACAAGCCACGCTGTGAGCCAGTACTTGGTGTGTGCCGACGAGATACATGTTTGCCCTTAACACTGCATTTCTTTGTTAATGGTAGGCACTGTGAGCAGAATTGTAATGTCTGGTATGTGAGGTAGCACGTACATGTGCTGTGTACCAGCGTTTGTGACCAGCAACGATAAATACGCACGTGTGCCAATACTTTCTGGTGCGATTGTATTTAGGCCGCCTCCGATGACCAGAGGTCCTGACTGACTCACTCTTCCAGTTGGCGATTGTCAGTTGACTCACAGGCTACGACAGTACATAGCGACCACATAAGTGACTATAGTGGGACTTGTACACTACTGGCCATTAAAATTGCTACACCACGAAGATGACGTGCTACAGACGCCAAATTTAACCGACAGGAAGAAAATGCTGTGATATGCAAATGATTAGCTTTTCAGAACAATCACACAAGGTTGGCACCGGTGGCGACGTCTACAACGTGCTGACATGAGGAAAGTTTCCAACCGATTTCTCATACACAAACAGCAGTTGACCGGCGTTACCTGGTGAAACGTTGTTGTGATGCCTCGTGTAAGGAGGAGAAATCCTTACCATCACGTTTCCGACTTTGATAAAGGTCGGATTGTAGCCTATCGCCATTGCGGTTTATCGTATCGCGACATTGCTGCTCGCGTTGGTCGAGATCCAATGACTGTTAGCAGAATATGGAGTCGGAGTGTTCAGGAGGGTAATACGGAACGCCGTTCTGGATCCCAACGGCCTCGTGTCACTAGCGGCCGAGATGATAGGCATCTTATCCGCATGGCTGTAACGGATCGTGCAGCCACGTCTCGATCCCTGAGTCAACAGATGGGGATGTTTGCAAGACAACAACCATATGCACGAACAGTTCGACGACGTTTGCAGCAGCAGGGAGTATCAGCTCGGGGACCATGGCTGCGGTTACCTTTGACGTTGCATCACAGACAGGATCGCCTGCGATGGTGTACTCAACGACGAACCTGGGTGAACGAATGGCAAAACGTCGTTTTTTCGGATGAATCCAGGTCGCAACCGTGTTTGGAGGACATCGCGGTCAACGCACATTGGAAGCGTGTATTCGTCATCGCCATACTGGCGTATCACCCGGCGTGATGGTTTGGGGTGCCTTGGTTACACATCTCGGTCGCCTCTTGTTCGCACTGACGGCACATTGAACAGTGGACGTTCCATTTCAGATGTGTTTACGACCCGTGGCTCTACCCTTCATTCGATCCCTGCGAAGCCCCCATTTCAGCAGGATAATGCACGACCGCATGTTGCAGGTCCTGTACAGGCGTTTCTGGATACAGAAAATGTTCGACTGCTGCCGTGGCCAGTATATTCTCCAGATCTCTCACCAATTGAAAACGTCTGGTCAATGGTCGCCGAGCAACTGGCTCGTCACAATACGCCAGTCACTACTCTTGATGAACCGTGGAATCGTGTTGAAGCTGCATGGGCAGCTGTACCTGTACACACCATCCAAGCTCTGTTTGATTCAATGCTCAGGCGTATCAAGGCCGTTATTATGGCCAGAGGTGGTTGTTCGGGGTACTGATTTCTCAGGATCTATGCACCCAAATTTCGTGAAAATGTAATCACATGACAGTTGTAGTATTATATATCTGTCCAATGAATACCCGTTTATCATCTGCATTTCTTATTGGTGTAGCGATTTTAATGGCCAGTGGTGTAGTTCTCCAGCAATGATACTACATCTACATACATCCATACTCCGCAAGCCACCTGACGGTGTGTGGCGGAGGGTACCTTGAGTACCTCTATCGGTTCTCCCTTCTATTCCAGTCTCGTATTGTTCGTGGAAAGAAGGATTGTCGGTATGTTTCAGTGTGGACTCTAATCTCTCTGATTTTATCCTCATGGTCTCTTCGCGAGATATAGTAGGAGGGAGCAATATACTGCTTGACTCTTCGGTGAAGGCATGTTCTCGAAACTTTAACAATAGCCCGTACCGAGCTACTGAGCGTCTCTCCTGCACAGTCTTCCACTTTCGCGATTACTAAATGATCCTGTAACGAAACGCGCTGCTCTCCGTTGGATCTTCTCTATCTCTTCTATCAACCCTATCTGGTACGGTTCCCACACTGCTGAGCAGTATTCAAGCAGTGGGCGAACAAGCGTACAGTAACCTACTTCCTTTGTTTTCGGATTGCGTTTCCTTAGGATTCTTCCAATGAATCTCAGTCTGGCATCTGCTTTACCGACTATCAACTTTACATGATCATTCCATTTTAAATCACTCCTAATGCGTACTCCCAGATAATTTATGAAATTAACTGCTTCCAGTTGCTGACCTGCTATTTTGTAGCTAAATGATAAGGGATATATCTTTCTATGTATTCGCAGCACATTACACTAAAGTTTATAATAGCAAAATTACCGATTTTGTCTGCAAGAGAACTTTTACTGAGGAGCTAATACCACAGCACAAGGACTCTATTCAAGTTAAGTAGATGCTCATGTAAGTAAAGAATCGTATTAATTGTCGTGTGAATGTGAAGAAAGAGGATATTAGCCACGCCTAACAACATGCTCTCCATTGCTTCTTTCCCGTACAGGACTCTACAACAACGACGAGGATACTACACTACTTACGTAATTTTGTACTAAACTCTCAGTACGCGAGTCCTAATCACACCTGGCATTTATTTTTAAAATTTTATTAATCTTCAAAGAAAACACCATGTACCAGGATCGTCAACGTGTCCCGTCAGAGGGAACGCTTAGGAGCCCGCGATCTCTGAGGTACTGCAGCGCCGCAGGTGCGACGCCCTCCGCTGCTCGGGCTGCAGGCTCGCGCTGTGATTCACGCGGGCGGGCCGGTGACCACGGCCAGAGCCGTAGCACGCGGCCCGTGGCGCCAGGCGCTGCCATTGGCCCTCGGGCACGCCGCCTACCGCCGCGCCGCACGGCGCTTGTTTATGCCCCTATTCTTAGCAGCTCACCGGGCTAAAAGGGTCCCTCCCATGTCTGTTTCCCCTCTTGTTCCGGCGTTAATTTATCTCCCGACCGTCGACAAATTTGTCCAGTATCTGAACGTCCGTCTTGTCCAGCGTGCTACGTTAAATCTGTGTGAACCCGGCGTTAGAATTTACGGTTTCCTGTTTGTCTTTGTTCTGGTGTCTCACCCGAATGTTGCCCTTTGTAGCTGTTCCGAGATTAATGAGCAGTGTGTTCCGTGTTTTGGCCCGGGTTAGATATTTCCTACAGAACGAATAGTTTCTTTCCCGAAGACTTAAAAAAAGCATCCGCCGTCACTGTGACGCTTTCATACCGTGTGATTTTTTTACGTACATTTTATACAGTGCTGACATGAAAGATTTCGTAAGTGTTTTGCGTGTCATTATCGATTTTTCGGTTCGAAAAAATCAAAATTTATAACGATCTTCGTTATTTCATTGTAATAATAATTCCTTGTCCCTTAACGGCCGGTTACAAGAAAACAAGCTAGACGCCACTTCGGCACCTTGCATGTCCTACTATTTAATCACGTGTCAATCCTGGTGAATCTTTACATCAGTGAGAAGATAAGGCCAGCTTAAAGACAGAAGTGAAGGCCAGCTTAAAGACAGACTCAAATACTCTGTAATCCGGTCACAATTCGATCCCGCAGCCTTTCGGTTTCCAGGCACGCGTTTTAACAGTAGACCGAAACCCACGAAATCTCAATGTTGTCATACCTACTATCGTAACACTAAATAAATGAAATTTTTTCTACGGTAATACGTAGTTTAGCTGAAGAAATAAGGACACTCACAGAAGTTACACAGACAAATATAGATATAAGGAAGGTAATTCGCCGGCCAGAGTGGCCGACCGGTTCTAGGCGCTTCAGTCTGGAACCGCGCCACCACTACTGTCGCAGGTTCGAATCCTGCCTCGGGTATGGATGTGTGTGATGTCCTTAGGTTAGTTAGGTTTAAGAACTTCTAAGTTCTAGGGAACTGATGACCTTAGAAGTTAAGTCCCATAGTGCTCAGAGCCATTTTGAAGTTAATTCCAAGGAATCACTATTTAACGGATGAAATACTCATTGAACAAAGAAGAAAGACCAAAACCCTCAGGAAAGGACAGGAATTCAGCGATGTAAGCTACTTTTGAATGAAATAAATAGGTAATGCAGGGAAGCTAAACCGAAACGACTGCACGAAAAATCCGAAGAAGTCGAAAAAGAAGTGGTCGTCGCAAGGACTGATTCAGCATACAGAAAAGTCAAAAACACCTTCGGTGAAGTTACAAACAAAGGTGTGAGTCAACTTTAAGACTGTGGGAATTCCACTGTTAGAGAAGAGCTAACAGGTGGCCTTCACGAGTGGGCGGGGGCGTTGGCTGAAGGGGGCGGGGTACTAAGCCAGAAGCCGGAGATAACATCCATACGTCCACACGGAATTTCTTGAATCGGTGGGGGAAATGACGATCAAACGACTGTTCAAATTCATGGATAAAATCTATGAGACTGGAGACATACCACCCAACTTTGAGAAAAATATCTTACTTGTAAGACCGGATGTAGCAAGGACAGGTAAGTGCGATAATCTTCGTACAATCAGCTTAACAGCTCTTGCATCCAAGTTACAGGCTAGAATAATATTCAACGAAATTCACAAGAAAACTGATGCCCTCTTAGATGACAACAATTCGCTGTAGGGAAGGTAAGGCACTAGAAAAGCGGTATTGCTGTTGAGCAATATAATAGAAGCTAAACTTAATAAAAATTCTCAGGAAAGTAAATGTAAGCTGTACTAGTCACTTCCTTTCCTGTTCTAGTAGCGAACAGAGCGACTGAAGGTCGACATCTATTCGCCTCCTTAAGAAACCTTATCTCTCCAATTTTATTTTCAGGGACCTTACGCGAAATGTACGTTCGCAGATGTAGAATGGTACTGCAATCAGCCTCAAATTCCGGTTCTCTAAATTTTCTCAACAGCGCTCTTCGAGAAGAAAGTCGACTTCCCTCCAAAGATGCCCATTTCCGTTCCCTAAGCATCTCCGTAATACTTGTGTGTTGTTCGAACATACCGGTAACAAATGTAGCAGCCAGCCTCTGAATTGCTTCGATATCCTCCTTTCATCTGACTTGGTGCAGATCCCAAACACTCGAGTACTACTCAAGAGGTGTGGCCGAGCGGTTGTAGGCGCTTCAGTCTGGAACCACGCGACCGCTACGGTCGAAGGTTCGAATCCTGCCTCGGGCATGAATGAGTGTGATGTCCTTAGGTTAATTAAGTTTAAATAGTTCTAATTTCTGGGGACTTATGACCTCAGATGTTAAGTCCTATAATGCTCAGAGCCATTTGAACTACTCAAGAACAGATCACACTAGCGTCTTATATGCGGTCTCATTTACAGATGAACCACACTTCCCCAAAATTCTCCCAATAAATCGAAGTCGACCATTCGCCTTCCCTACTATAGACCTTACATACTCATTCCATTTCATACCGCTTTGCAATGTTACGTCTAGGTATCAAGCAGCACACTGTTAATGCTGTACTTGAAAGTTAAGCGTTTGCTTTTCATACTCATCTACATTAACTTACATTTGGGGGCTAGCTGCCATTCATCACACCAACTAGAAATTTTGTCTAAGGCATTTAGTATCCTCCTACAGCCATTTAAAGACGCCACCTTTCCATCACCACGGCATCATCAGCAAACACCCGCAGACTGCTGCTTACCCTGTCCGCCAGATCATTTATGTATATAGAAAATAATAGCGGTCCTAACACACTCCCCTGGCGCACTCCTGACGATACCCTTGTCTCTGATGAAGACTCAGTGAAAGAGAGGAAGATTTGCAGGATACACTGAATGGAATGATCGGTCTATTGAGCACAATATGAATTACGAGTAAACCGAAAAAAGATGAATTTTATAATGAGTAAAGGAAATGAGATTAGCGGTAAGTTTAACGTCGAAATTGGTGATCACGAAGTATTCCAAGTGAAGGAATTCTATCATCATGGGAGAAAAATAATGTTTGACGGAGGAAGGAAGGATGGTACAAAAATCAGACTATAAAAAGTAAAGAGGGCATTTCTGATCAAAAGAAGTCTGACGGTATCAATCATTGCTTTTAATCCGAAGAAATTTCGAAGAATGAACGTCTGGAGCACAGCTCTGTATGGTAGTGAATCACGGACTGTGGGGAAATCGGAAGAGAAGAGAATCGAAGTGTTTACGATGTGGTGCTACAGAAGAATGTTGAATATTAGGTGGACTGATAAGACACGAGGAGGGTTGCCGCAGAATAGGCGAAGAGAAAAGTATGTGAGGAACGCTGACAAAAAGAAGGGACAGGATAATACGATATGTGTTAAGACATCAGGGAATAACTTCCATGACACTAGAGGGAGTTATAGAGGGTAAAAACTGTAAAGGAAGACCGAGATTGGATTACATCCGATTCTCAGGAAAGTAGATGTAAGCTATCAAATAATCAGGGCGGTGTGTGTAAGTGCTATAGTGGGGTGAAGAGCTTAGCACACGAGAGGAAGATGTGGCGAGCTGCACCAAAAGAGGACTGATGACCCAGAAAGAGAAACATTGGTCCCCACTTAGCAAGTGTTACCACAACAACCAGTTCAAATACCACGAAAAGTGTGTACATTAATGTATTTCCATTTCTTCTTCATTTGAGATTTCATTTAACCACGATCGAGCGAGATGGCGCAGTGGTTAGCACACTGGAATCGCATTCCGGAGGACGACGGTTCAAACTCGCGTCCGGCCATCCTGAATTAGGTTTTCCGTGATTTCCCTTAGTAGCTTCAGGCAAATTCCGGGATGTTTCCTTTGAAACGGCACGGCCGACGTCCTTCTCAAAGCCGATGGGACCGATGACCTAACTGTTTGGTCCCCCCTCCCTCAACAAATCAACCAAACAACCTGTCATCACAGACAAGTTGTTGACAAGGCACAGAGCAAGATGATGGTGGCTCCATAATGATGGAGGTTGTGTTTACACAGACTGGACTAGGACCTCTGGTCCAAGTGAACCGACCATTGACTGGAAACGGTTATGTTCGGGTACTTGGAGACCATGTGCAGCTATTCGCGGACTTCATGTTTCCAAACAACGATGTCATATCACCGGGCCACAATTGTTCGCGATTGGTTTGAAAAACGTTGTGGACAATCCGAGCGAATGATTTGGCCACCTAGATCCCCTGACATGAATTTCATCGAACATTTATGGGACATAATCCAAAGGTCAGTTCGTGCACAAAACCCTGCACCGGTAATGCTTACGAAATTATGGAGTGTTACAGAGGCAGCATGGCTCATTATTTCTACATGGGATTTCCAACGACTTGTTGAATCCATTCCACCTCAAGTTGCTGCCCTACGCCGGCAAATGGAGGTCCGACACGACATTAGGAGGCATCCCATGGAATTATTTCACTGAGTGGACATCGATTTTTTTTTTGTTTTGTTTTGCACAAAGCTGGTAAGGATAGCGTTGTAGCAATTTTCTCAGCTCCTAACTTTATTTCAGGAGATGTAGGTTATGCAGCCGTGTAACAAGATGTCAAATCAACTTCACAGTACATGTCAAGCTTTAGAAAGTTGCCGGCCGGAGTGGCCGAGCGGCTCTAGGCGCTACAGTCTGGAAGCGCGCGACCCCTACGGTCGCAGGTTCGAGTCCTGCCTCGGGCATGGATGTGTGGGATGTCATTAGGTTAGTTAGGTTTAAGTAGTTCTAAGTTCTAGGGGACTGATGACCTCAGAAGTTAAGTCCCATAGTGCTCAGAGCCATTTGAACCATTTTTAGAAAGTCGAATAAACATTCACCCAATTCAAGTTGTTACTGATGCATCGTTACGACGCGGGGAAGCTGTACGGAGACACACGAAAATTTATAGAAAAACCATTATTTGCTGTCATGGCCAGATCAGAAACTAACTGCGGATTTCGGACAGGAAATGACAAGCCTTAGCTATAAAAAATATTCATATCAACTGCAACGTACGGGGGGTTTATGGTAAAATTATCGATATATTGGAAAATATCTATTGGTGGTCTTAGTCGACCATGAGTTGCTCTCTGACTTAAGTTGGCTCTCTTTAAACGCGCTGTTGTGCCCCCAGTATCATTTGCATCGAAATTACCATTACACTCTAATTATTAAACAAAAATATGGTGATTGCTAGCTACGAAATCAATAATGCGGTGATTAGCATATGATACCAAATTAAGACTTATTCAGAAAACAAGATGAGCAATATTTCTAGCCTAACATGACAATACAATACACTCGCTAACCTAACTAGCCTATCATTGGCACAATGCTTTCTCTTTTCCTAACTACTTAAGTCAACACTGAACCCGCAAGTGACTCTATTGCAGTTCTGCCTGAACGGACACAGACTCAGAAAGCGCCAGTCAAAGAGCTAGCGGAATATGAACTCAATTAGAATTACAGTGCCCTACTTTGGCTGATGATTGCTAATATCACCGTAATTCTCCGTGATGATTACGACGCTCGGCCCAGCCAACGTCGTGATGCCGTCTTTCCCGTGAGCGAGCTTGGCTTTAATCTCCAACGTGGACGAGGTTTGCGCCCGTTAACTCCTGTACGTAAGTGTTCAATTGCGGAGTCCGTCACTAGTCAAAACTCAAGCTACTTGCACATATGCCAAGAGTAGTTGGTCGACTCAAATGCGCGGCAGGAAAGGTACACTTCAGATTGCATATGAACACCACAAGTTAGTACAAATCTGTTTCTCTCCTCAGAGGAACAGATAATGCTACGTGTGTGGATTCGTATGCTCTAAACTATTCAGACTTGGAGAGTAACCACTGGACTCAATGCCGGTAACTTCTCCAACCTACTTCTCTCCACGCTCTCGCCGGCCGAGGTGGCCAAGCGGTTAAAGGCGCTATAGTCTGGAACCGCGTGGCCGCTACGGTCGCAGGTTCGAATCCTGCCTCGGGCATGGATGTGTGTGAAGTCCTTAGGTTAGTTAGGTTTAAGTAGTTCTAAGTTCTAGGGGACTGATGACTTTAGAAGTTAAGTCCCATAGTGCTCAGAACCATTTGAATTTTTTTTCTCCACGCTCTCCAAGCAGGGCAGCCAGACACCGCGACTGCTCTCTTCCACAGCCGACCCCAGAGTTCTCCTTCAAAGTTTTTGCAAACCTGGCCGTTCTTCGCCGCATGGATCCGTGCGCGTTGGTAGCCAATCACGACACAGACTTCCATGTATCCGTGCGCGTTTGTACCCAACCACGACACAGAATTCTCTCGCGGTTACTGTAGCCGCCAAACTTTTAACACGTATCTCTACGCGCTCTGCGCCAATCCCGTCACAGTCTTCCGCAAATCGTCTTTCTCTCTTTCGCATATAGCTCCTTCTCGCTTCTTGTTGTGATGGCCCAGCCTCTCCGAACGTCTTTGGTGGTCTGAAGGGCCAGCCGACAAAGGGGTCCGGCCGCAGCCATCCCGTTAGTTATGTGATCTACCCATCTAATCTTCAGATTTCTTCTGTATCACCACATTTCGAAAGCTTCTATTCTCTTCTTGTCTAAACTATTTCTCGTCCATGTTTCACTTCCATACATGTCTACACTCCTTCCTTAGGGGTTCCGGCCGTGTTCCAGCCTCTGAGCCCATCTCGTTAGTCTGACATGACACACACAACTCCCTTTTCTGTGTGCATTCTCTCCTACCGGTGGGCCAATTATCAATTATTATTCAGTGTATTAGTACTGATTTAGCATCATGTAAGGTGCAAAATCTGCTACCTTACACAACTATTCCCGTAATCTCCGTTTAAGATAACGGGGGTGTTGTTATTCGCAAATTTAGAAATTTCCTGTGGTAGTTTAGGGTCAATGCTGCCTAATCAAACAGTTCTTCTAAGGTAAGAGTCGTCGAAATAAGACCGCCTGGACAAAGTGTCGTACCTCTTGCCTTGTTCGTACAGCGCGGCGCGGCGCAGCATGAAAGTGAGGTTTCACGTGTAAAGCCGATGAGCGCACAAAGGCGTGCCGAACAGCTGAGACGTGCGTCAGTGATGTCCGTCTTGGGCCGACGACCCCATAAACAACGTTACGACCCGTCTGCTGCCGCGCTGCAGTACAAGCTTAACGGCGCCTTCCAGCGGTAAAAAGTCGTCGATTGTAAGCATACTGCAAAATTTCTTCCTCGTCTACCTAAAATATTACCAGGCTTTCTAGCTGAACAGCGTTGGTGCATAAACGCAGCGGGTGGTCTGACAGTTCTTTTGAGGACTATTTTTATGTTCGCGCCGCTGACTGGCCTGGTGGCGCAGCGGCGAGCTGCTTCACGACGTTCACAAGTACCTCCGGTTTAAACGGGCGCTGTTATATCGAGGCTCTGGGAACTTGGCGAGCAGTAAAAGCGTCGTCTGACTTGTAGCCTCTAACCTGTCCAGCTCTGCACGCATACACCCCCAACAGATAATTAGAACTACACTGTTCTCCATTCATGAAGACGAAAATATAAAAACCATCCACTACCCAGGAAAACATAAAATTGTGAAACGGAACGAGTTTCTGAAAGTCGGGTTTTAGCAGAATGGGTACTCAAATAAACTACTTCGGTTAAGTTTGTTGATTTAAACATTTTTACTCATATCTTGTAATACTTCATATTTATTGTCATATATTGTTATCTTTTTGTATATTTTATTGTAATTTTCCAAACTTTGATATTTGAAGAATTCTTTCACGTATTACGACTGTCTTTATCACTTAAAAAATGGCTCTGAGCACTATGGGACTTAACATCTGTGGTCATCAGTCCCCTAGAACTTAGAACTAATTAAACCTAACTAACCTAAGGACATCACACACATCCATGCCCGAGGCAGGATTCGAACCTGCGACCGTAGCAGTCCCGCGGTTCCGGACTGAGCGCCTAGAACCGCTAGACCACCGCGGCCGGCTTTATCACTTAAGTGCTGACGTTGCACATGTATATTTATATCACGTGGCTGACAACGTAACTTGCCCACGGTTTGTTACTGTCTGGTACGTCTTCAACCTTTTGCACAAAGGGTGCTTTGAGGCACTTCGAAGCGATACGATTGATTTCGTTTCCTTTATTTTCGTAGCAACATTGTAAATCTTTTGACATTACGCCTCTTTATTTTTCTGCCACTACACCCATTCTTTCTATTTTCCCCCAATTTTAGAACTAAAAATGAGCGCTTCATGAGATCAAAACCGATAATCAAAATAATAAATACAGTGGCTCGATCTGTGTTTCCTTTTGAACACGATTTTCCTAAGCCGCCATACGATTTTATTATTATTGTCTTTATCATAATTGATTCTCTTGGTTGGGCGGAGTATTCGAGTAACTGTACTATCAGAGAATTTTCAGCTTGACACAGGGGAAGCTTCTAGCTGGGAACAACGACTCCCAGTTGCGAAAATTTGGGAGGATATTTCTCGTCCCAAAATTTGACTAACAACCAAGAGAAACTTCCAGAAAACCTTGGGCGTGCGACGTGAGGTATTTTAAACCTAATTCCGCTGCAATACGTGCCAGACAAAAAATATGAAAGCCTTAGTGGGTCTATAGGTATACTTGGGGGGTTGTTTTGGGGGAAGAGACCAGACAGCGAGGTCATCGGTCTCATCGGATTAGGGAAGGAAGTCGGCCGTGCCCTTTGAAAGGAACCATCCCAGCATTTGCCTGGAGCGATTTAGGGAAATCACGGAAAACCTAAATCAGGATGGCCGGACGCGGGATTGAACCGTCATCCTTCCGAATGCGAGTCCAGTGTGTTACCACTGCGCCACCTCGCTCGGTACTAGGTATACTTGTTTCTGTGTACACACACGATAATTCGATGTCTTATACCACATGTGCCGCCACCGATCGCTTTTTGGACACCATCTCCTCGCTTTTGAAATGTAAAGCTGTAGAGTGTGTTGCTACTATAGTGACGCAAAAAAAAAAGCACAAGACACACAACACTACAATCAGCTATGTATAGATTCGAGTATGAATGGAATGGACAGTGTCTTGAAAGGAGGGTATAAGATGAACATCAACAAAAGCAAAACGAGGATCATGGAATGTATTCAAATTAAGTCGGGTGATGCTGAGGGAATTAGATTAGGAAATGAGACACTTAAAGTAGTAAAGGAGTTTTGCTATTTGGGGAGCAAAATAACTGATGATGGTCGAAGTAGGGAGGATATAAAATGTAGACTGGCAATGGCAAGGAAAGCGTTTCTGAGGAAGAGAAATTTGTTAACATCGAGTATAGATTTAAGTGTCAGGAAGTCGTTTCTGAAAGTATTTGTATGGAGTGTAGCCATGTATGGAAGTGAAACATGGACGATAAATAGTTTAGACAAGAAGAGAATATTAGACAAGAAGAGAATAGAAGCTTTCGAAATGTGGTGATACAGAAGAAATCTGAAGATTAGATGGGTAGGTCACATAACTAATGAGGAGATGCTGAATAGAATTGGGGAGAAGAGGAGTTTGTGGCACAACTTGACTAGACGAAGGGATCGGTTGGTAGGACATGTTCTGAGGCATCAAGGGATCACCAATTTAGTACTGGAGGGCAGCGTGGAGGGTAAAAATCGTAGAGGGAGACCAAGAGATGAATACGCTAAGCAGATTCAGAAGGATGTAGGCTGCAGTAGGTACTGGGAGATGAAGAAGCTTGCACAGGATAGAGTAGCATGGAGAGCTGCATCAAACCAGTCTCAGGACTGAATACCACAACAACAACAACAACATGTATGCATATCAGACAATTTTAATGTGGATGTTGCGACAAAAAAAAAACTGTGAAAGCCAGGAGAGAAGGTAAGGAAGAACTAGACTTCGTGTCCCGTCGACGCAAAATCTTTAGAGATGGACAACAAGATCAGGTAGCCGACTGATGGTTCAAATGGTTCAAATGGCTCTGAGCACTATCTGACTTAACTTCTGAGGTCATCAGTGGCCTAGAACTTAGAACTAACTAAACCTAACCAACCTAAGGACATCACACACATCCATGCTCGAGGCAGGATTCGAACCTGCGACCGTAGCGTCGCTCGGATCCAGACTGTAGCGCCTAGAACCGCACGGCCACTCCGGCCGGCCCGACTGATGGGGAAGGAATTCTGCCGTGTCTTTTGCAAAAGATCCATCCCGGCATTCGTATTAATTGGATGGTCAGGCAGGAATTTAAATCCGAATCTTCCTGAATGCGATTTTAATGTGTCAGTTACCCACAACCTCGCCTTGTGGGGATAACCAATAGGTCGGCCAGCAACAAGGTATAACACAACGGACAAAACACGATACAATCCTATCGGCATATAGTGGAGGGTCAAATGTATACTAGGCTGCCAGATGATTGCGTAATCGACCTGTTGTTCTTCATGGACTGAGGAAGAAATGAACATAATGCATCTTAATTAATACCGAAAAATCACACATGTAAGTACACGATAATACACTGCCACAAAAAAAAAATTGTGCATCTGGAAGGACGACGTTGATTTAGATCCGATGGCAGTAAATGCCACCTGGGAGATGTACTGATAATGGTTTCGACTTGGTCCGCCAACAGATAGCGTAGTGGCATAGCTACCAGGGCGCCATCTGTGTCTACTCTTTAATGGGGAATCCTGACAGCCGTAAGGGTTAGTATGGTGCAAACGTGTGAATCAGGCAGGCAACGATGCCACACAGACGCACACGTGCTTCCTGCAGCCAACTGAGCGAGTCTGAAAGTGGTCAATTTGTGGACCATCTCAGTGGCGAAATGGTCGTTTCTGAGGATTGCACGTACTACAACGTATCAGTGGTCACGTGAACATTCTCGCATCCGTAGAAGACTTTCTGGACGTCCGCGCAGCGCAGGCGCGCACCAGAATCGTCGTGTTGTAAGGGCACTAGTGGCAGATCGTTCAGCTACACAGCACAGATATAAGGTCTTGTGAGCCTAGATGTATCAACACGAACTGTTGCGAACCGGTTATTAGCAGTGGGACTACGGGCGCCGGCCGAGGTGGCCGAGCGGTTCTAGGCGCTACAGTCTGGAACCGCGCGACCGCTGCGGTCGCAGGTTCGAATCCTGCCTCGGGCATGGATGTGTGTGATGTCCTTAGGTTAGTTAGGTTTAAGTAGTTCTAAGTTCTAGGGAGGATATAAAATGTAGACTGGCAATGGCAAGGAAAGCGTTTCTGAAGAAGAGAAATTTGTTAACATCGAGTATAGATTTAAGTGTGAGGAAGTCATTTCTGAAAGTATTTGTATGGAGTGTAGCCATGTATGGAAGTGAAACATGGACGGTAAATAGTTTGGACAAGAAGAGAATAGAAGCTTTCGAAATGTGGTGCTACAGAAGAATGCTGAAGATTAGATGGGTAGATCACATAACTAATGAGGAGGTACTGAATAGGATTGGGGAGAAGAGGAGTTTGTGGCACAACTTGACCAGAAGAAGGGATCGGTTGGTAGGACATATTCTGAGGCATCAAGGGATCACCAATTTAGTATTGGAGGGCAGCGTGGAGGGTAAAAATCGTAGAGGGAGACCAAAAGATGAATACACAAAGCAGATTCAGAAGGATGTAGGTTGCAGTAGGTACTGGGAGATGAAGAAGCTTGCACAGGATAGAGTAGCGTGGAGAGCTGCATCAAACCAGTCTCAGGATTGAAGACCACAACAACAACAACAACAACAAGTTCTAGGGGATTGATGACCTTAGAAGTTAAGTCCCATAGTGCTCAGAGCGATTTGAACCAATTGACTACGGGCACGCACACCTCTAGCCCGTCTTCCACTCACGCCACAGCATCGACGTGCACGGCGCGACTGGTGCCGTCAGAGGATCACTTGGAATGGCTTGTGTTGATCTCACGAATGAAAACATTCTGCCTACAAGCAAGTGATGGTCGTTTGCTCGTCTCACCCCAGGCCTTATGGTCTGGGGTGCGATAAGCTACAACTCTCGTTCACGTTTGATGTTTCTGGAGTGGCCCTTAACCAGTGCTCGGTACGTGCAGAATGTTGTTAGAGCCGTTCTTTTGCCGTTCTTGCAACAGGAAGGTGATGTGCTGTTCCAACAAGATAATGCTCGCCCACAAACTACCTGTGAAATTCAATGAGCTCTACAAGACGTGCAGCGACTTCCGTGGCCAGCACGATCTTGGTTCAAATGGCTCTGAGCACTATGGGACTCAACTGCTGAGGTCATTAGTCCCCTAGAACTTAGAACTAGTTAAACCTAACTAACCTAAGGACATCACACACATCCATGCACGAGACAGGATTCGAACCTGCGACCGTACAGTCGCGCGGTTCCGGACTGCGCGCCTAGAACCGCTAGACCACCGCGGCCGGCCGGCACGATCTCCGGACTTGTCTCCAACCGAGCACGTGTGGGATACGATGGAACGAGAAGTGACTCGTGCGATTCGTCAGTCAACAATTATTACTGAGCTATGTGAACACGTCGACCAGGCGTGGCATAACGTATCCCAGGACAGTATTAGCCATCTGGATGCGAGAGTCAGCGCCTGCACTGCCACCCATGGAGCCTACACCACGCACTTTTATGGGTGTTGAGGCATCGGTCGATACCTGTTACATCAGATCCGTAAATGTCATCATTTCATGTACATGTATGCACTATTGCAACAGTCTTGAGTGAATTATAGAGACCTTTAAAAGGGTGTACTAATTTTTTTCCGGCAGTGTAGTAGGACAAACGTTCAAGTAAACACGGGTCCGCAACAGACCAGTTGGTGAAGTAATTGTTAATATGTGGTTACCAGCCGCTATCGACTTCTGTATCGAATAGAGTATTGTCGAAATTATAACTGACGTAGATGGCTTAGCCACACATGCTTGGGTAGCTCAGTTGGTAGAGCACTTGCCCGCGAAAGGCAAAGCTCCCGAGTTCGAGTCTCGGTCCGGCACACACTTTTAATCTGCCAGGAAGTTTCATATCAGCGCACACTCCGCTGGAGAGTGAAAATCTCATTCTGGAAACATCCCCCAGACTGTGGCTAAGCCATCTCTTCGCAATATCCTTTCTTTCTGGAGTGCTAGTTCTGCAAGGTTCGCAGGAGAGCTTCTGTAAAGTTTGGAAGGTAGGAGACGAGATACTGGCATAAGTAAAGCTGTGAGGACGGGCTGTGTGTCGTGCGTGGGTAGCTCAGTTGGTAGAGCACTTGCCTCCCGAGTTCGAGTCTCGGTCCGGCACACAGTATTAATCTGCCAGGAAGTTTTTTTTAGAACTGACGTATTTCAAATGTAAACCTTTTGATTAAGCCTCCGAATAACTGGGCTCAAATTTCAACCACGGCCTTTCTTAATAAGAAATACAACATTATTTCAGCTCATTCCACGTTAAAATCTACTATACACCCGTACCTGTTCAAGAAGACGTTCCACAAGATGTTCTCACACTTGCATGCAGTAATACACTCGTCTCTACAGTGAGTCACGTAATATTTGAAATCCCCCTTCCCTCTCCCGTCCCTCTTTTCCTTGCGGTCAGCCAGCCACTTTCATCTGCTATATTGTTTTAGCTCCCTCTACCATTTTCTTCCTGTGTTGTCCGTGTTTTACTGCTGACGGCATGCTTCGTCCCACGCTTTTTTCCAAGCTTGTTACCTGCGTTTTAAGTTCTGTTTTATCTTCCTGTTCTGAGTATTTTCTGGAGACACGTCTCAACCTGTTACTGAGCGGGCGTTGAAGACCTTGCCGTCATGCGCCCATACAACCTCTCCATCCATCCATCTCCCCCCCCCCCCTCCGCGCATCGTCTCATAGATCGTGACAAGGCTATAAAATTCACTGCACTAATTCTTCAACAGTGTTAATGGGAGTCCCGTACACTTCACTTTTGCGGCAACCCCGGACAGGAAAATCCGGAGAACGTCAGGTGGTCTTGAAGGCCAGGGTACAGGGCCTACTCGATTTGACCATCTAGGGCTTTTGAGTTATCAGCCTTCTGACTGGTTTGATGCGGCCTGCCACATCATAATGGCGCATTTGACGTTGTCTTACAAAATATACCCGTAAATATTCATGTACCACATCATGCATCCACTCCGCAAGTTACCATATGGTGTGCGTCGAAGCGTACGCCGTATACCATTGTCACTTTCACCTTTACTGTTCCACTCGGAGTGGTGCACGGAAAGAACGATAGTTGATAAGTCTCTGAGTAAGCTAGAAAACGCACTGCTTTTACCTGCGTATAAGGATGCGCTGTATCGATTGGCCCTTATAGAAGCGTGCGTTCTCGGAATTTCAGCAGTGAACCACATCCTGAAGCATATAGGCTCTCTTGCAGCGTCTGCCATGGGAGTAGGAAACGTTATGACACGATGAAACTACAATCGTCCGGCCATGCAAACCGGGATATCTGCCCCGTGCGGAATTTTCAGGGGGCTCCAAATTCATATTCTTGAAGAAAAAACCTTGTTTCACAAAGCGCCTAGCGTCCAGCGCACTTTGGTCTACAGATTGTTCATATGATTTTGAAACGCATCCCTGTTGGTCTTTGATCATTTTCGAACACATTTTAAGTTCATTTCTGAGCGATTCATAAGTTGATTTTTGAATGTGTACATAGTGTACGTGATGTCTATGTTAGGGGAAACCCCTTCGCATCTAGAACTAAAAAACTTTCCCAAAGACAAAAGGGGCTAGTGATGAACCGAATAAACCGGGTAAATACCAATCGCCGTTTGTTTATGTCGTTGATTGGGTGTGCGAATGATAAGCGTTGTTGTAATTATTTGCGAAATCGATAGATTCAGCCGACCGCTGTGGCCGAGTGGTTTTAGGCGCTTCAGTCCGGAACTGTGCTGCTGCTACGGTCGCAAGTTCGAATACTGCCTCGGGCATCGATGTGTGTGATGTCCTAGGTCAGTTAGGTTTAAGTAGTTGTAAGTTTAGGGGACTGATCACCTCAGATGTTAAGTCCCATAGTGCTTAGAGCCATTTGAACCGTTTTTATACAGATTCAGGGTACCAAAGTGTAAATAAACGACTAGCAGAAATAACGGGTAAGAAAGATTGCATATTATCTTCCCGGTGTATCCAAGAAAATGAAATTTTGACATAAAATTTTTTCGAGTTAGCTACACTACTAAAGGCCAGTTGAACAGTTCCCGGTCAGCAGCCGCTTACTTCTATTCCAGGAACAGAGCAGAAAACGCGTTTACAAACACGTAATAACGCTTAACCGGACAATAAACGCATAATAATGCCTAACCGGAGAATAAACGCCGGATAACTGAACCGGTGATTCTGGCAGGGTTAGAGAAGTGAACCATAGAATAAGTTTTGACAGTGGCAGGAATAGTTACAGAATTAGTGAGGACAAGATTGTTTGTTAGAACGAGGAAGGAGGAGAAACGCGGACATCACACAGATTGTATCGAAGAATATGACATTTCCAAAATTATATAAAAATTTCGTACAACTGCCACTTTTCGATCTCACACCTGAGAAACTGAAGTACATGAATTACATGTGAAACTATTCCCTAATATTAAACTTTTTGCTTGTAGTAGGCCAAATAGGCATTTGATATTGGTACCTCGTGAATTATATTCTGTCGTGTTATTTATCTAAATGAGATAGATAAAAATGACCTCATGTGCCAACACAGTCTCACTTACTTGGCATGTGTTACAATTGCTGCAATATTAGAAAGGCTTATTTCAGATTTATCTAGCAGACAGTGACAAAATAGACGTAATGAAATCGAGAAACCACATCAGTCTTGGGTACTATTCGTATTAACATCTTTTTCAGTATTAGACAAAGACATTTTCATTTTTCATATAGCAAAACGTTTGACGAACTTTTATGAGGTAAACACGCCGCAGAAAGGAAAACACGTCGTGTAAAGTTGTAGCAAGATTACATAAAAAAAAGGTGAGACGTAAGGATTGAAGAACTGAGTACAGTAAATGTGAACTGTCTTACTTGTCTTTTGTCTTTACTGCTATTATATTTCCTATATTTAATTTTGTGTCACACAAAAGAGAAAGTTAGGAGGTAATGGGCAATAAAGAGTGCTAATTTTTTGAAGAGTTCTTATTCTCCCGCTCACAAATAATCCCACCCAGTACTAATTGTGCTTTTTTTTCGAAGGGGAATAGGATTTCAAACCGACTGGGAACGGGAAAATCACCATAGGACATTTTCATTTCCGCTGCCCTTAATTTAGATTTCATGGTTTCCATTACAAAATAGACACGTTTGAATGCCACAGAGCGAAATACTTTGACGTGCGATAGAAGAAAGAAGTGTGAAGAGGCGTGGCACTGCACTTTGGCGCTAACACCTCTTACATTTTCTCGAACATATATATAAAATTCTTCAGAAAGATGTGCGCTATAAAATGAACATTTTTTGAAAAATCCATTTTTTTGTAAATTTTTAAGATCCTATCTCAAACGTTAAAGGTGGAGGAGGGGGAGGGGGGAGGGAAGACCTCACTATCAAGTTTTTGCCGCGGTTCGGAAATATCGTAGATCCGGGGTTGTGCTCTGGGAGATAGCTCTTTGGAATTACAACACATGAAATATTAGTTCACTTTATTACATGAGTGATAAAAAGATTTACTTAACTTGATCTATCCTTTGCCACAGTAGTTGATAATTTACAACTGTCATTGACTATTAAAGCGTCACTCGATGATTAATTAACAAACTTTTCTCTTGAAGTACAACGTTCAACATTTACGAAAGCACATTTCCATCTGAGACTTGAATAACTCTTTAGTCCTTCTTGATGATGTTCACTGCTTCAGCTGAGGTCAGAAACTGTGGCGGAGTGCATCCATACTCGGTTCTACATCGACCTCCATGCGAGGGTGTTGCTGTGCTGAGACAAAGGGCATGTCTTTTTCAGCCTCTCCTATCCGTCACTGCGAATTGCAGCAAAATGCCAGTAACGTCTGTAGTATGCGCGTTGCCGACTTCGGTGTGGCGCCGCGATCTTTGGATGATACCACAGGATGAGCATATGTGGGTCGCTTTTTCTCGATTACTAAACGTACCTGTGACATAATTCACTGCTCTTGTTTGAATCTTCTCTGTTTCCTCTGTGAGTCTGGTGCGGGACCCAGACTGCCGAGCAATATTCAGTATCAGTCGAATGAGGTTTTGTAAACTACCTGCCGGCCGGAGTGGCCGTGCGGTTCTAGGCGCTACAGTCTGGAACCGAGCGACCGCTACGGTCGCAGGTTCGAATCCTGCCTCGGGCATGGATGTGTGTGCCGTCCTTAGGTTAGTTAGGTTTAATTAGTTCTAAGTTCTAGGCGACTGATGACCTCAGAAGTCAAGTCGCATAGTGCTCAGAGCCATTTGAACCATTTTGTAAGCTACCTCCTTCTAGGCCATTCACGACTTTCAGCCATGGGTGAAATTTGAGACCAGTTGAATGGGGAATTTATTGGAAAGTTTTGCGTTACAAATGTATTTCTATTAACTAGCACAATATTTCATAATGTATTCTGAGGCGGCTCCGGAACACATATCCCCAAGCAATAAGCAAACGACACATCTGCGGGTCATGTTTACTGGAAAGTTATTGCTTCTATATACGTTCACCCGAATCAGTTTTTCCTATTAATCATCATACACCTTGAAACGTCCCCTTTGAACAATTTATACTAGACTGTGCTTAAACTGACACACAATATTTTTAGCGCAACGCAATCTGACTTTCAAAAAAATCCCTACAAAAGAATGGCCCTGACTAACATTAACCTATACGTCTCACAAATCACTTACCTCACAAAAATCTTGGTTACTCCCACTACTGCAATACAGCGAGCGCCACTACTGCCAGCTAAATAAAAGATTCAAACTATGGAAGGCACTAACTACTGATAGGGATAGTTAGCAAATGAAAGATATTAATAGAGAACAAAGAACCTTGATATCATCATATATATAGCAGTTCATGACAAATTACAAAACTCCGCCATCTCTCTCCCCACATCCACCACTGCTGGCGGCTCACCTCCAACTGCGCAACGCTACGCGCTGTTCACAGCCAGCTGCCTAACACTACAATGGCGAGTATTACAACAATGCAAAACAGCCACAGGCTGCACACAGCACAGCCAGTGATTTTCATACAGAGGTGGCGTTACCAATAAAAAAACCTAAACAGCCTACTTACATAGCCCCCATGCTCCCCACAAAAAATTTTACAAATTTTTTTTGGGCACTGGCCAATACATATTTGTTAAAATTTTTCATAATCGTAATTACAATAACAAAGAAATCAAATGCACACACTTATTGATACAATGTTGGTCAAAAGCTGAAATTTTCTCACAGTCCATAAAGACAGTCCTGATCATTCATCACATTGCAGTGTTTTTCTCAAAGTCTGAGCAGTAAAAGAAAATGCACACGGAAGTAGTGGATTTCCATGCAGTCTTGAAGAAGTATCATTGTCCTTCCAACGGAAAGACAGTGCTGATTCTCGACATGCAGACAGGTCATGGGCCACAACAGAGCAAACCCACAGCGGAGTCAATCGAAGTTTTGAAGAATATCGTTTGGTAGGTCATCACAGAGCAGACCCACTGTAGTCCTGGTAGAGATTACGGTATTGGTGGGCCACCAGAGGCGCAGACCCACTGCAGTCCTTGCAGAAATAATGGTACTGGTGAGTCATCAAAGATGCAGACCCACTGTAGTCCTTGTAGACATAATGGTACTGGTGGGCCACCAGAGGTGCAGACCCACTGCAGTCCTTGTAGAGATGGCCAGCAGCCATCTGTTGTGACTGTGCAGGTCCACAATCACCATTGAAGAGTCTTGCGGATAATAGAGCAAGTCCATAACCACCACTTGTGCACTCACAAAGTTTTTGAATTGTCCTGAGAACCAGCAATGCTGTTATCCAGTCCCTTGCGGAATTATTAACACACGTGCAAACACTAACAGTCCCTACTTCTCACATATTGTCCATATACTATGACCAACAGAAATGTGTGCAGTGAAATGAATGCTTATAAGTTACTTAGTTTGATGACCTGATGTCAATTACAATTTTATAACATGAGAATACAATTACAAAGATACAGAAAACTACTGATAGGGATAGTTAGCAAATGAAAGATATTAATAGAGAACAAAGAACCTTGATATCATCATATATATAGCAGTTCATGACAAATTACAAAACTCCGCCATCTCTCTCCCCACATCCACCACTGCTGGCGGCTCACCTCCAACTGCGCAACGCTACGCGCTGTTCACAGCCAGCTGCCTAACACTACAATGGCGAGTATTACAACAATGCAAAACAGCCACAGGCTGCACACAGCACAGCCAGTGATTTTCATACAGAGGTGGCGTTACCAATAAAAAAACCTAAACAGCCTACTTACATAGCCCCCATGCTCCCCACAAAAAATTTTACAAATTTTTTTTGGGCACTGGCCAATACATATTTGTTAAAATTTTTCATAATCGTAATTACAACAACAAAGAAATCAAATGCACACACTTATTGATACAATGTTGGTCAAAAGCTGAAATTTTCTCACAGTCCATAAAGACAGTCCTGATCATTCATCACATTGCAGTGTTTTTCTCAAAGTCTGAGCAGTAAAAGAAAATGCACACGGAAGTAGTGGATTTCCATGCAGTCTTGAAGAAGTATCATTGTCCTTCCAACGGAAAGACAGTGCTGATTCTCGACATGCAGACAGGTCATGGGCCACAACAGAGCAAACCCACAGCGGAGTCAATCGAAGTTTTGAAGAATATCGTTTGGTAGGTCATCACAGAGCAGACCCACTGTAGTCCTGGTAGAGATTACGGTATTGGTGGGCCACCAGAGGCGCAGACCCACTGCAGTCCTTGCAGAAATAATGGTACTGGTGAGTCATCAAAGATGCAGACCCACTGTAGTCCTTGTAGACATAATGGTACTGGTGGGCCACCAGAGGTGCAGACCCACTGCAGTCCTTGTAGAGATGGCCAGCAGCCATCTGTTGTGACTGTGCAGGTCCACAATCACCATTGAAGAGTCTTGCGGATAATAGAGCAAGTCCATAACCACCACTTGTGCACTCACAAAGTTTTTGAATTGTCCTGAGAACCAGCAATGCTGTTATCCAGTCCCTTGCGGAATTATTAACACACGTGCAAACACTAACAGTCCCTACTTCTCACATATTGTCCATATACTATGACCAACAGAAATGTGTGCAGTGAAATGAATGCTTATAAGTTACTTAGTTTGATGACCTGATGTCAATTACAATTTTATAACATGAGAATACAATTACAAAGATACAGAAAACATCATTAAAAACATAATAGTACAGATAACATTCGTAGTAATAGGGGCTTTACAAAAGAATAGAAATAACATATACGTCAATGTTACAGGAATTATGACATAAGTTCATACATAAAAGATCAGAATAACTTTTGAAACATCAACTTCACACCTAAGCATTAACACAGAACAGAATAAATAATATCTAAGCATATTTACAAGTTAAATAACATATTATTAATACCAATTATATTTGAGGATAAGAGTATTCCTCATCATAGTGAATGTAGCTTAGTATTAGAAGAAGAAAAAATTCTATGAAACTACACAGAGACAGGAAGAAAACAAATACACAAGGGTACACAAACACATAGGGGGATAACACAATGGAAAGGACAGGGTTCGTTTTCAGAGTAACTTTTGGTACTGCAGTCCAACCCAAGACTTCATTCCCTAGATCTTTCGTCTTATTTCCACATTTGTTTCCACCAAAAAAATCCTATTCAAGCATGCTTTCTGTATATATAGGTTCACATATTTCTTACCTCATTATTTATTTTCCATTATCTTACTTCATCATTTATTTCCAAGAAAATCCTACCTAAACCTGTTGTCCCAAAACCCTACTTTTTTTGGTTCATATCCTCTTTCAAAATACCCTTTTTTTTGGCCAAAGCATTTTCTTTAAGCTTCTCAATGCATTTCTTCCAATCCATCATAGTTAGTTTCTTATATAGTCTACCCCCTCTTAAGCTAACTTAAATCTACTGAGCTCAGATATATATACCAATGGACGAGGCAATGCAGCATCACATAAAACAATTAATATAAACAGCAATGAAAAAAGACGCAGATTTGCGAAGCATGCTGCATTAAGAAATTAGCAAAGCAATTGTAATATTACAACTAATCTAAGGCAATGTGCAGCAAACAATAAAAATAAATCATTAGTAAAACTGGCTTAACAGAATAATACAAAGTCAAATTCAATAACACTATGCCTGGCAAACAGCAGCAACTTATACCTAAACATGACATAGCTCAAGCAGAAAAAATATTACAGTAAAAATGGCCATGTATGTCACATCTTAACACTAGAGTGATGCATCACGAGAACTTACACTAGCAGATAAGTTACCAAATCGTAAAGAAATTATTTATGCAATTCCTGTGAAGGGAAATGTCTGTTTATGTGCGCTCGTTTTCTTGGAAGTAGATCACAAAACTATTATTTACTGGATCTGTAGACAGAAAATATTTATATTAGTACATCTATAAAATTTTATTTTTACCAATGCTGCAGTGCAGCTAGAAACTAGATATTAAACAAAATGGGCAAAGCAAGGCGTGAAACGTCATTCACTAGCCATATGGCATTTCTCTCAATTAGCACGACAATAGCCGTGAAATGTTTCTCATCGTTTTCAAGTTCGACCGTGTCGTTTTTGCGATGCTTTCTACAAAAGAACGTCAATAGCGAGGATAATGGCCTTCCCTTTTTTTTTTCTACCTGTGCCGCTGGAAGGCTAATGGCTTTTTTTCGGGCGGCTGTCGCCCTGGTGGGTGCCCGCGACGCATTACGTGCAGGTGGTCACTTAACTTTCGTACGGAAATATTTACGACAGCAGTTTGCGCTACAGTGGCAGTCTCATATAAAAATATTTCACAGGTCAAGAATTAGCGTTGCAAATCTGTAGAAACAAAATCCTATAAATGTAAGTGTCCAAAAAAAAAAATATTCGTCAGCATTGTGATACATTCACGCATATACACACATTTCATTTCATAACTCTTAAAGTACGATTCTTGGTTTCCAACATACGTCTTCACAAGGCAGAGTTCCTAACCGCTACTCATTACTCCTTACCTTATTACACATATATATATTCGTCGACGCTTCTTTAATATTTCATCATATGAAACACGTAGCATAATCAAATTCCTCATATAGCATCAGCTTCTTGACCATAAACATACCTCAGCAGCATAATACACATCGTAGTCGTAAAAATAACATCATAACACCTCAGTCAACTCTCAAAATCGTCGTAGCTTCCTCCAATAGTTTCAAAACCTAAAAAAAATTCTCTGCTCATGTCAAAAGTGTCATCCGCCTCAAACGCACTTCAAAAATCATGATCCCATACCAAATACATCATTCAAAGCTCTCATAGTATCACAATGGTTCCGAAAAAAATATGAACATTTCACGAAGTACAGACAAAATACAATTTCGTAAGTGTGAAGTTATCCACCTGTGTAATTACGTAAACATGTGTCACTGATGCAGTAAAAAAAATGTTTATCTCTCAGTTAAATGATCAAGATAGCTGTGTAATTTGTGTTAGAGAAATATGGTACCGATGTTTAAAGTTGTATAAGCAAATACCATATTAGCTAGGGCTCCTTGTGCTCGCCAAACACATGGTACACAAAGTAAGCGTGTACCCCCCTGAGGATTAATGTAATTATACCCTCAGGAGTTACAGATTACAGCAATGGAATGAAATGTATCACGGAAAACTTTCTTTGTAATTCAAAATCTTGAAAAATAAATGGTTTAAGTACAAAATTGATCACTCAAATGCGTGTCCTGTAGCGCTAAATGTGCGTCTTGCTGTAAGATAATTCTGTGGAAGTGTCGTAGTTATCGTCCTCCGAAAGCTAAGTTCTGCAGAAGTCAATGTACTTACCTCATGATACACAAAAGTGAAATGCTTTGCGTATATATATCGTAGTTATTACGCTTATTGTTGTGATGAAGAAAGTACTGTACTGTAACGTATTGTTGTGCCACGAAAAAGGCTGTCTCATTGTTGCTATACCACAAAAGTTACTACTAAAACATGTTTTTCTTTCCAGAAGAATTCAGAAAACTGTGCAGATATAAAACAGATACACCGCAAAAGCAACATTGTAAATTGTCACTCATTAGTAGCGTCGTAATAAAATCGTGTAGCTGTCACATAAACTAACCTCTGTGTCATCTGGTATCTCACAGAAAGTACTTCAAACCCAGAATGTATTTTCAAGTAAACCAAAATGCTGCATTAAAATCTCATTAGCAGTACCAGTATGTGTCCTAAGTATGTAAGCCTGATAGTCGTTACGTAATCGTGCAGCTAACAAGCAAGAATGTACAAATATAACACTGTGTCGTCTGTTCACTATAACAATACATTCGTAATTTCTGTTTAAATAAGTTCTCTTGGTTCTTGACTGGATATTTAACTTCAAACATTGTTGCATGGTAACAGTTTCTAAGTCTGACAAAGCCTACTAGCAATGTAAAGTGAAAAGTTATATGGCAAAGACAAAGTTAAAAAGCAGATTATCTTTCAATAAATGGTTTTATATGTGACATGTGGTGTAAACCTTTACTCTTCCTAGTACGCAGAGTTTCAACTTTAACGCAGTTATCATGTGGTATACGTCGGTAAAAAATACTGGAATTTTTCTCAAGGTTAGCGTCAATGTTATTTTTCTCTGAGCCAGCCGGCGCACGCGGCTGCCTGCTGTGCGAGTCATTGTCTGCCTCTTTGTTGGCGTGCGTCGTTATTGGGATTAGGAGACCTAATTTCTACAAATTCGCCTTGCCGAGAGGGCCCAGCTCTGTTAGAATCCCGCCAGTTCTGATGAAATTCAGGTCTGTCGTTATGTCGGTAGTTTACATAGTTTCTTGTTTGTCGGTCATGTGGTGGAGAATTTCTCCCGGAATCGTAACTGCACGGTGGACCGTTGCGTCTGAAGTTATTCTGTCTCCCTTGATAATAATTGTTTTGGTTCCCATATTGTCTGTATCTATGGTTATCTCTGTTATATTCATTACTACGGAAATGCGATCTTTCTCTGTAACTATTATTCTGCCAGCGGTTGTCATAAGGGTGGTGTCTGTTTTGGTCACGATTTGTGTGGTGAGAATAGCCTTGTCGTCTCCAGTTATTATTTCTTTCATCGTGAAATTGCGACGGATATGACCTGTAATTGTTGTGTTCCTGTTTCCGCGTTCCGCGATTGTCAGTGTCAATTTCTAATTCTTGTAAGAGTCCCTGAAACGCTTCAATGTCGTCTTTGCAACGTCCTGCCAAAATAATGTGTCGTAAATGTTCAGGTAATTTGATTAAGCAAATGCGGATGAGTTCTGAGGGGCTGTATGGGTTTGACAGGTACTGATTTTTGTGCAACATGTCTTCAAAATATTTCACAAGACTGGAGAATTCAGATTGTTCAAAGTGTTTCATCATTATGATGCCATGTTTTACTCGGTCTTGTGTGGCTTGAGACCAATATGCTGAGAGGAAGGCATGATAAAATTCTCCTTCATTGTGGCAATCGTGAATGACCGATCGCATTCTTACAGCTGGTTCATTCTCCAAGTAGCCACACATAAATTCTAATCTGTGTTCTAACGACCAGTTGGGAGGAAAACAATGAGAGAATTGATGGAGCCATGCTTGTGGATGAATGTCGTTGGCAGAATTCTTAAATGTTTTAAATTTACGTGTAGTAATGAATAGCTTATAGTCAAAATCATCATGTCGGTGAGTCGCATATCGGTCATTGTTAGGTCGTGTCGGCCGTTCCATCTCAAAATTCGGCGCACATTGCCAGTTTCTTTCATAACTTCCGAAATGCCCTGTGTTATTATTTTGCGTCTTTTCTGCATTTCTAAGTCTCTCTTCCCGTGTTGGAGCGCGAGTGTCTTCTGAAATTTGTAATTTTTGTATTACTTGTGCCAACTGATCTTGTACTTCCCGGATTTCTCTTTTGTACTGTATATTGATTTGATTTTGATTGAATTTCCTAATTTGTTCGCACTCTTCTGTGTCATTAAAGAGTACCGGTTTTGTGTCATTCAGATTATCATCTACCTTCGTAGATAAATTAGTAAACTGATCTGAAAGTTCGGCTACTTTATCCGATAGTGTACTTATTTCCTCAGTGTGTTTTTCTGAACCAAGTTTCAGAGTATCTACTGTGTCCTTTAAGTTTTCCTGAGTTTTTGCAAGTTGCGTAACCGAATCGGTAGATGCAACTGAGTCAAATTTAGCTTGCAAGGTCTCGTGATTTTCATGAACAATAGTTTGCAGTTCTTTTATGGCTGCTTCGTGATTCTGTAGTGCATTTTCATGACGCGAAAAAATAGGTTGAAAATGCTCACAAATTTGGGTTTTTACGTCGTTACAGACTTTTTGACATTTCGATTCAATGTGATGTAACTCAGTAGTTAAATCCTCACGTGTTTGTTCAAGAGTTTGCTCCAATGAGTCTAACTTTTGAAGCTGTTGCTGTGTTTGTCTCTGGTGTTGTTCCATTGTGTCTAACTTTTGCTGTGTTTGACTCTGATTTTGTTCCATTTGTTTCTGATTTTGTTCAAGCGTTGTGTCTAACTTTTGTAGCCTTTGTCCCATTTGTTGCATTAACTGTAATAACAATGCACTGGTGTCTGAAACACGTTCCTCAGTGCTTTTCGGCAGTGAAGTTGCACCGGCAACATTCACATTTTGACAAGCAGAAAATGTGTCTTGAATTATTTGAGAAAACGGTGAGGACCCAAATCCTGAATCCACAGCATTTGCGAGATAGTTTCCTGTCATTTCGGATTCCTGAGGCGAGCTGTCGCCGACCGATCGATCGATAATGCTTCCCTGCTCACTGATTGTTTCACTGTCTACGCCATTGTTTGCCGCCCGCTCCATTTCCCTATGCACAATTACCAAATTATTACTTTGAACATCAGTTAATTCATTACTCGGTGGCGCTAACGCACTGCTTTCGTTTTCACTGTCATTTCGCAGTTTACTTTGGAGCCTAGTATTAGGTTTTTCACACGCCATTATTGTCACAGTGTTTCACACGACAACACAGAAAAACACAATTTGAAGAGCAAAAATAGGGGAACACATTAACATAGCACTGAAAATAATATCTAGTTAATTGCAGCTGCAAAATACTTGGTGCAAATCTACATGCATACCACAACTGTTTTACTGTACAACAATGAAAGACTGCAACTACAAAGGAGATTTTCTCTACAATTACGCGCTAGCAATAAACAAAAGCTACACTAATTACACAAACTACAAGAAAAAAATCAGAAGATTCCAGTGAGGTATCCTCGGCTAAGGGTCGACATATGAAACGTCCCCTTTGAACAATTTATACTAGACTGTGCTTAAACTGACACACAATATTTTTAGCGCAACGCAATCTGACTTTCAAAAAAATCCCTACAAAAGAATGGCCCTGACTAACATTAACCTATACGTCTCACAAATCACTTACCTCACAAAAATCTTGGTTACTCCCACTACTGCAATACAGCGAGCGCCACTACTGCCAGCTAAATAAAAGATTCAAACTATGGAAGGCACTAACTACTGATAGGGATAGTTAGCAAATGAAAGATATTAATAGAGAACAAAGAACCTTGATATCATCATATATATAGCAGTTCATGACAAATTACAAAACTCCGCCATCTCTCTCCCCACATCCACCACTGCTGGCGGCTCACCTCCAACTGCGCAACGCTACGCGCTGTTCACAGCCAGCTGCCTAACACTACAATGGCGAGTATTACAACAATGCAAAACAGCCACAGGCTGCACACAGCACAGCCAGTGATTTTCATACAGAGGTGGCGTTACCAATAAAAAAACCTAAACAGCCTACGTACAACCTTGTACAATAGAGTTCTGACAACGGAAGGATCAATCAAGAATGGTGAAATACATATACTATACATGTCGAACACTACATTAGTTGTTCTACATCTGAAGAAATAAAATCGTATCCCAGTGGCGCTACTGTCTCAATTACATTCTGCTCTTCCTAAAGCCACCACTGAGTTGATAAAAGAAAGTGGCTTGCTAAACTGGTCGTCAGTGTATGGGCATGCTACCGACTCGCTTGTCTCTAAATCTACATTACAGTGACGATAAAAATTGCATTTTTTTTGACAATATATCCCGATAATGTTGTTTGACAACATTGCTGCCACACGAATTGCAGCCACGTGTACTACAACATTACCAGCTACCGTCATCCGACAAAGTGGTCGGCAATACATATCCGAGCCCGAAGTGTTCACGCTGGACCGCACTATGGCCACAAAATGGGCGGACGCAAGCTTGTGGAAGTGAGTGAGACTCTACTGCTTTTATTTTATACAAGGAATAAAATAAGAAAAAACAAGAGAAATTGGACTTTGTGGAAGCGGTTTGTTTTTTAATAAGGGGAAAGCTTCAGAAAATTTATGTGTTAAACGGATACTGGATCCGTACTTTTGCCAAAATTTTATAGAATGTTGAAACACGATTTAGAATATCTCGTACAAAGAGTTGGTCCGAGAACTGCTGAAACCGGTAGAAGAATGAGACAACGTGCAAGAGCTTTGTCACGATAGCTGAACATGCATTGGTCAACAATTCGAAAAGTGCTGCCACCAATTGTGAAATGGTATCTGTACTAACTTCACATTATTTACTAAATTTGCCATGTGACGCAGACATTCGAGTAGACTTTGCGTTATTGCAAGCATGAAAGTTGACGATTTGTAGTCCTGGAATATTTTATGGAGCGCTGAAGCACACTTTATGCTCACTGGGGCAGTAAACACGCATTTTGTGACATTTGGGGATCGCCACCGCCAACAAATGTTCTTGAAGTTCACCTGCACAGTGAACTCGTCACTGTATGATGTGACTTCACATCACAGTTCGTGATCCATTTTTGACTGAGGAACTCAGACCCCAAGAACCGAGGACGTGCAGGGTCAACGGCATACGTTACAGCGATGTCCTTCGCCGACAGGTGATCCCTGCCCTACGGGAGAGAGAGGTTATTTATATTCAACTGTTATGAAGCACGATGGAGCTCCACCTCACCATGTTCGTGAGGTCACTTGGTTACACTTTAACACATGCGAAGAAAAGCGAATCACTGACCGCCTGTTGGGTTATCTGAAGGACAGGGTTTATCAACGGAATACCAACACTCGTTGAAAGTTGAAGATGAGCATAGCGAGGGAGGTAGCCAGCAGCCCACCTGAGATGTTTCTGACAGCAGTAGAGCAATCTCTTACTGCGGTTACGGTCGTGGATGCAGGTGGTCGTCACATTGAGCAAGATTGTAACTTGTAACGTAAAGTGGTACACAAGTAACAAATGTTACCCTCTCATGTGGAAAATAAAATGTGTTTCTCTCAATTGTTTATTCGTTACTTCTCTTACACATGTCCTTACAAATTTTTCCAAGAAGTTCGATTGTCCTACGATTATTCGTTTTTATAGTGGCCCTCTCAAGTAGCGAAAGTTTAATTATAAACACCCTGTACCTTACCTTCGACCTCGCATATCTCTGGTCGTAGATGAATCGCATTTATGAAATTCATAGTTCTCTCGTTTCTTCAATTCTCCATTGTTGCATACAACAAATTCACAACAACAAGCAACTAACAAAACAGGTGGCTACACGCACGTGCGAAAACTTCCCAACGAAAGTGAACCGATATTGTTTTCGCTCAGACACGTGAGGGCAGCAACTCTGTTGGCGAGAGAAACAGAAAAATGTGACAGCGAGAGAAAAGCATTTACAGACAAGACCAGAGGCAGATATTGCCCTACAATACGAGTTATTCTCCACCCTTGGTGCAGAATACCGGCAGCCCCTCTGCAATATGTCTGCAACTACCTGCAACAGCCTGCTACATCAGCAATATTGCCCGGACTTACCGGAAACTTCGCGTGAATTGCAGCTACTTTGCAGCAATGTTGACAGTAACGCTAATGCTGCCGAATATTGTCGTAAACTGTAGGCCATCTAAACGCACCTTAATAATCTTTGTCTGGCGCTAAGAAATTAATTTGGACCATTTACAGCTAACAGAGGAGACTGAGAAATTTATTCTCCTACTGGAGAACGTCATGACATCAGTGACAATTACAACCCTGTACTACCCAGTACAACGCATTAAAAAGCAGGAACGAAGGAAGGATGATTAGAGTTTAATGTCCCGTCGACGGAGCTTTCACTATAGATGGGTTAAAAACGAGAATAATCTTAATTATATTCTGGGAAAAATTTGTAACGTGAATACATTTGGCGTCTTCATAATACAGAAACGCAGGCGAAGATGCTAAGCGAGTACGGTTAGTAAATCTAAGATTTTGTCGCAGGAGTACTGAAACACAGCGATTCTGACGCTGTGCTTAATAATGGAAGGCAGAATGAAGAAAAATCATGATACCTCGTTAACGTTTGAGGATTTGGAGAAATACCTCGCAATATAAGGCAGAGTAATGTGTTTACAATTTTTGGAAGAGTGTGATTGAAGACGGTGTTTCTGTTATGATTCAGTAATGAATAACCTGCTACGAAGCGAAGGATTTGCTACGTCGTAATTAATTAATTGTTAGGGTCCAACATTCGCCAACATAAAGCAGCAAAGCCAAGGCTATAACTTTGTAAAGTTTAATTAATGCTGTGTTTTAATGTATGTCACATGGTTCCACAGAAATGTCTGAATCTGGTCAATTTTAGCTCTCCATCATCTGACCTGGAAATTTAAAAATCATACCCTTGACATTTAAGCTCTCTTACTTGTTCAGTTAGTTGTCCATCTATAGCAATTTTGGACCTTGTGGGTTCCAATCCTTGAAATGCCATTGCTGTAGTTTCAATTGCCATATTTTGCGGCAATTTGACTCAACTAATGTACTGCAATTTGCAACTTTTCTTCTGATTCTGCTGTTAAAAGCTGATCACCAGCAAATAGCAGTGTCATGAAATTAAAATTATCGCTTCTTGATCTGTCGTGTACTTGGCTAGTCTCTCATTGGGCACCTCCCCATGTGACGAATGGGGCATCCTTACCTTATACCTTATTTGGAGGGGGGGGGAGGTTCTGGGGAAATGAAATACACAACGGGATAACAGATCTCGAAGCTATAGAAAAGGCAGTCCGTCTATAACAGATGAAGTCCGAGACAATGTCAGCTGGGACGGATGTAAAAGTGCAGCCCCACCAGTGTCCGAACCCTGCACAGCGTTTGCGACGTGGCCAGGCGAGAATCACATTGTTAGAAATCCACGGAAAATTTCACGGCGGTCTGATCATTCTTAACCCTGCCAAGCTACTGTTAGTTAGGATTGTAAGTAGGCTGTTGAGGTTTTTATGTTGGTAACACCATGTAGCGCTCTATATGAAAATCACTGACTGTGCTGTGTGAAGCAGAACCCTCTCTGCCAATCAGACCTCTCTACCGTTCCTACATCTACATCTACATAGATCCTCCGCAAGCCACCGGAAGGTGCGTGGTGGAGGGTACCCTTTACCAATACTTGTTATTTCCCCTCCCTATTCCACTCGCAGATAGAGCGATGGAAAAACGACTGCCTGTACGCCTTTGTGTGAGCCCCAATTTCTCGTTTCTTACTTTCGTAGTCCTTACGCGCGATGTATGTTGGCGGCAGTAGAATCGCTCGGCAGTCAGCTTCAAAGGCCGTTTCTCTAAATTTCCTTAATAGTGTTTCCCGAAAATAACGCCGCATTCCCTCCAGGGATTCCCATTTGAGTTCCCGAAGCATCTCCGTAACACGTTTTGATCTAACCTACCGGTAACAAATCTAGCAGCCCTCCTCTGAACTGCTTCGATGTCTTCCTTCAATCCGACCTGCTACGGATCCCAAACACTCGAGTAGTACTCAAGAATAGATCGCACCAGAGTCCTATATGCGGTCTCCTTTACAGGTGAGCCAGTCTTTCCTAAAAATTCTCCCAGTGAACCGAGGTCGACTGTTTGCCTTCCCTACCACAGTTCTCAAATGCTCGTTCCACCTCATATCGCTTTGCAACGTTACGCCCAGATATTTAAACGACTTGACTGTGTCAAGCTGGACACTAGTAATACTGTATCCGAACATTACAGGTTTGTTCTTCCTACTAGTCCGCATTAACTTGCATTTTTCCACATTTAGGGCTAGCTGCCATTCATCACACCAACAGGAAATTTTGTCTAGGTCGTCTTGTATCTTCCTACAGGCACTCAACTTTGACGTCTTCACGTACAACATGGCATCATCAGCAAACAACATAGCAAACATTGTCCACCGAACAATCGAACACATAGTTTCTGCATTTTGTAGCAATTTTTGGGACTGCCATCCGTTTTCTAACATCACTATTCTAGAAGTGCAAATGAAGTAATTCAAAAGGTTGGAACACCTGGACACAATTTAAGCTATTTCCTAACGTAACCAGTTGCAAAACCCATATCACCTAACTAATATTGTGTACATCTTCGTTCAGATTAAGTCATCAAATGCTTAAAATCCCACTCATTACTTCGATAAAAGATAACTGGCGATCCTCCACGCAACAAGAATGGACTGTGTCGTGTCCGACCGGACGCTTGTACACAACGACCACAGCGGCAAAGTTAAAAGCTAAAATTATCTAAAAATAAAATACTGTAATAATTTGTGTGCCATTTCTCTTCGTGGTGGCAGTTACAGTTGAACCCGCTTTAGAAAATCCAGACCGTGGGCTGTAATAAAATGACTGCAGCAATAAAATAAAAGTAAATTTTCATGTCCATTGTGTGAAGGCATTCCTCATCTTCCCACGAGGCAAGCCGGCGCTCGAAACTATAAAGCGCCGCTCGTCGAACAATGGGTTTCTATACGTCCCGGCTGACGTGAATAGTATTTTTTTTTTTTTCGAACAGTGATGCGGTAACCTGGCGCCATTTCATCCGTGCTATATTAACACGCACACGGCCGACTCGCCATCGGAAGTTGTGACGGTCTAGCTATTTCGATTATGTAGTTTCAGAAAGCTGCTGGACATTAATCTGGTTGTCACTCTCAGTTTTATCATCTCTGCTCAAGTAATTTTTTTGCCTCCATTGGCAGGACAAGCTATTCTTATCGGTCCTTCTCGTATTAGGTCTCCTGTGTTTGTGGTCCTTAAGCACTTCTTCAGCACATACGAACGTTCAAAGCCGATTTATCTGGATGACGATGAAAGTAAAACATTGTGGTGCGATTGAGTGGGGCACCCTCAGGGGTAGCTTCAGGCACGTAAATGGATTTCTTTAGTAACTTAAATGCACGTCTAGTTGTAATGCAAGACTTATGTACATGGATGATTTGATAACGGACAAGCCGTCCAGCTTAAGACGTTTCCCCTAACAGTTCTCGTAAGAAACAGGTATGCTAATGTTCCTTCCACAGATCTTCAGTAAAATATTTCGCAAGGATGAAGAACAAGTTAAAAGCTGAAACATTTTGTCATTTAAAAGTTAATACCAAACTTGGCTCAAACACGTATGTGTCCATACATTGAAGTGTATAATATGAATTTTACAATATTGTAAATTGCTTTCCGTTTCAAGATATGTGGCTACAACATTCAATTGTACAAACAACATTACTACACTGAAGATGTAGAAGTGGTCTTGCATGTGACATTCAGTTACTTGCTGTTATTGTAATATGTATACGCCAATTAATATTCGCTAAGAAATTCGACAGTGGAGTAGAGAATATCACCATCAATAAATCCCTTAGGGTTCTCTTAACTTGCACTGTATTAGTAGCTTAACTGTTTATGGCTGCTGACGCATTATTGAAAATGTATGTTCCCGGATAATGGACTCTGCAACTAGATTATTTCGGCTATTGATTCCACGGATAGAGCTGTTTGTCTGAAAAACTGGTATATTTAGTATAGCAAAAATCATTTAGGCATAGTTATATTGGGAAACAGTAGTTATTATCCCTAGTCCTTTGAACATATCTTCCTGACTGCAAATAATACCTATTACGCGCTTATGGACTCAGAAAACGATAGCTTCACGTAATAAGTTGCAACAAAAATGATGTGCCATGTCAGTGCGGAACGAAAGTAAACGAAGGTTTCCATCTTTTCTATTTTTATGTCACCTGAGTCTGCGACATCCGCACTACAAACATTGATTTCTTTTGGCACTTCAGAAATTCTTTCGTAGTGAGTTTACAGTGAGGTGAAGAAAGTCATGAGACAGAGGTATGTACATTTACAGTTGGCGGTGGTATCGCGTACACAAGATATAAAAGGGCAGTACATTGGCGGAGATGTCATCTGCACTCAGGTGATTCATGTGAAAAGATTTCCGACATATTTATGGTCGCACGACGGGAATTAAGATTCTTCGAACGCGAAGTGGTAGTTGCAGCTAGACGCATAGGACGTTCCATTTCGGAAATCGTCAGAGAATTCAATATTCCGCAATCCACATTGTCAAGAGTGAATAAATTATTTAAAGACCGAGAGCAGCGGCGTTTTCGTAGAGTTGCCAGTGCTAACAGACAAGCAACACTGCACCCAATACCCGCAGGAATCAATGTGGGACGTACGACGAAATTTGGCATTAATGGGCTGTGGCAGCAGACGACCGATACTGCTGCCTTTGGTAACAGCACGACATCACCTGTAAAGCCTCTCCTGAGCTGAACGTTCCTGGCAGATTAAAACTGTTTGCCGGACCGAGACTCGAACTCGGGACCTTTGCCTTTCGCGAGCAAGTGCTCTACTAACTGAGCTACCCAAGCACGACTCACGCCCCGTCCTCACAGCTTTACTTCTGCCAGTACCTCGTCTCCTACCTTCCAAACTTAACAGATGCTCTCCTGAGCTGGTTAGCAAATCGGTTGGACCCTAGATTACTTGAAAATGGTGGCCTGGTCAAATGAGTCCCGATTTCAGTTGGTAAGAGCGGATGATAGGGTTCGAGTGTGACACAGACCCCGCGAAGTCATGGACGCAAGTTGTCAACAAGGCACTCTGCAAGCCTGTGGTGACTCCTTTATGGTGCGGGCTGTATTTTCACGAAATTGACTGGGTCCTCTGGTCCAACTCAGCCGATCATTGATTGGAAGTGGTCATTGTTGTGTTGGCAGAAGAGCCAACACCTTGTTACGAATGGAGGCCGAAATGCACGCGTTTTAGCTCACGCAGGCTGGCGTGAGGAGGGAAGAACTATACTGACGTGAGGTCTGGAACATGACAAGGAATTAGAATTCAGAAAACGGACATAATTAGTTTGATACTTAACTTTAATCCATTAATGATGAACGTCGCTCTTGACGGTACATGATTCACAATATTATATGTTCAGATATAGTAATTATAGTAACTGAATATGGCGCCTTGCTAGGTCGTAGCAAATGACGTAGCTGAAGGCTATGCTAAACTGTCGTCTCGGCAAATGAGAGCGTATGTAGACAGTGAACCATCGCTAGCAAAGTCGGCTGTACAACTGGGGCGAGTGCTAGGAAGTCTCTAGACTAGACCTGCCGTGTGGCGGCGCTCGGTCTGCAATCACTGATAGTGGCGACACGCGGGTCCGACGTATACTAACGGACCGTGGCCGATTTAAAGGCTACCACCTAACAAGTGTGGTGTCTGGCGGTGACACCACAGTCATGTACTGTTACTTGGAGACCACTTGCAGCCAAACAAAGATGGAATTTTTATGGATCGCAATGCGCCATGTGACCAGGTCACAGTTACTCGCCGTTGGTTTGAAGAACATTCTGAACAATTCGAGCGAGTGATTTGGCCACCCATATCGCCCGATTTCAATCGCATCGGACGTTCATGGGCATAATCAAGAGGTCAGTTTTTGCACAGTATCCTGCGCCGGTAAACATTTCCGCGATTATGGACGGCTGTAGAGGAAGCATGGCTCAATATATCTGTAGGGACTTGTTGAGTACATGCCATGTCGAGTTGCTGCACTACGCCGCGCAAAAAGGTCCGACAAGATACTGGGTGGTATCTTATGACTTTCGTCACCTCAGTGTATTACCAAGCCGTAATACCAAGAATGTAACAGTGTCAATACCTTCTATCTGCCTGCCATCGTGTTTGAGATATGCGCTGGGTGGAAACGTCTTGCAAGTTCTGAGCTGTGTACAGAGCGTCTTTGAAAGTTTAGTGACAAAGCTTCGACCAGGACCTGTTTGTTAATGTTCATGATAATTTCGTTACTAGGTGTAGTGACGGTCCCAGGGTGGAGCCTTGAAGCTAGCTGGTCCTCTGGCGAGACGCGGCACCGCTGCACTTTCCTGACCTCGGCCAGCGGGTCTCCTCGCGTTAAGTTTTTAACGACCCGGTGAATATTCATTAAGCGTACACTGCCGGGCTCTGTTTCGCTTCCACAGTATAAAGTCGGCTCCATGTTAGCTCTCCACCAGACGTCCTGGCAGCGTGTACCGCCAATTATCTACCCCGCACTATCGTCACAGAAATCTAAAAAAGGAAAACTAATGTTGTAACGCTCAGACTGGACTTCTTGTTCCTGACGATTCCGTCGTGAGAAAAATGTATGTATGACAACGATAATTCGTTCAAGGGCCTTTTCCTGTTCGTTCGAAACAAATCTGTGGAAACATTGGGAGCGGATGTCATAAACGGTGACGCACTGCAACGAAGTCCATGCGCTTGTATGCAGTAAAGATTTGTCTGCTCTGGAGAGGATTCGAAATAGGTATTTGATGCCATCAACTTTACGACGATAATCGGCGATAAAGAGCCCAGGTCATCCAAGAGTAAGGTGCAAGTTGCGAGATTGCGAGATATTCTTGAAAAAGGTAAGGAAATCGATACATACGGTAAAAATGGATGTATGTTTGTGTGTGTGTGTGTGTGTGTGTGTGTGTGTGTGTGTGTGTTTTCTACATCTCCTCCTAAACCTGGACTGATTTCAACCAAAACTGGCGCACAAATCCCTTATTGTCAAGCTACAGTCTCTGTGGAATGTGAACCACCTACCGATCATAGCTCATGAGACATGACGTCATAAACAATGAGACACGTGAAAAACTGGCGCATTGTGCATGACATTTAAATTTCTTACATCTGTGCTACTAACTCTACACGCAACACATTTTGCAGAAAGTGTCGTCAATGCCTCTAAGTGTACCTACACATATATACCACTGTATGACACATAGTTCAAGAGATATTATGTCATAAACACTGAGATGCATGAAAAAATGCCGCATCATGCATGAAGATTTAATACATTTATTCTTTTCTACCAAGTCGCTCCTACAGTCGAGTCAACTAAAGGATATTCCTGACACCTGGTAGCACATTTGACAGCTTTGAGCTGTGTAGTGCAAACGGCCGTAGGCGAAAACAATAGCCGTCAATAGAGCTATGAAGAGGCGTTGACATAGAGACGTTTACAAAATAGCGTTGTGGACACGCGAAGCAGCTGCGTCCAGCGTAGACAGACTGTGTGGGATGCTGTACTTATATACACTCCTGGAAATTGAAATAAGAACACCGTGAATTCATTGTCCCAGGAAGGGGAAACTTTATTGACACATTCCTGGGGTCAGATACATCACATGATCACACTGACAGAACCACAGGCACATAGACACAGGCAACAGAGCATGCACAATGTCGGCACTAGTACAGTGTATATCCACCTTTCGCAGCAATGCAGGCTGCTATTCTCCCATGGAGACGATCGTAGAGATGCTGGATGTAGTCCTGTGGAACGGCTTGCCATGCCATTTCCACCTGGCGCCTCAGTTGGACCAGCGTTCGTGCTGGACGTGCAGACATGCTCAATGTGGGACAGATCCGGAGATCTTGCTGGCCAGGGTAGTTGACTTACACCTTCTAGAGCACGTTGGGTGGCACGGGATACACGCGGACGTGCATTGTCCTGTTGGAACAGCAAGTTCTCTTGCCGGTCTAGGAATGGTAGAACGATGGGTTCGATGACGGTTTGGATGTACCGTGCACTATTCAGTGTCCCCTCGACGATCACCAGTGGTGTACGGCCAGTGTAGGAGATCGCTCCCCACACCATGATGCCGGGTGTTGGCCCTGTGTGCCTCGGTCGTATGCAGTCCTGATTGTGGCGCTCACCTGCACGGCGCCAAACACGCATACGACCATCATTGGCACCAAGGCAGAAGCGACTCTCATCGCTGAAGACGACACGTCTCCATTCGTCCCTCCATTCACGCCTGTCGCGACACCATTGGAGGCGGGCTGCACGATGTTGGGGCGTGAGCGGAAGACGGCCTAACGGTGTGCGGGACCGTAGCCCAGCTTCATGGAGACGGTTGCGAATGGTCCTCGCCGATACCCCAGGAGCAACAGTGTCCCTAATTTGCTGGGAAGTGGCGGCGCGGTCCCCTACGGCACTGCGTAGGATCCTACGGTCTTGGCGTGCATCCGTGCATCGCTGCGGTCCGGTCCCAGGTCGACGGGCACGTGCACCTTCCGCCGACCACTGGCGACAACATCGATGTACTGTGGAGACCTCACGCCCCACGTGTTGAGCAATTCGGCGGTACGTCCATCCGGCCTCCCGCATGCCCACTATACGCCCTCGCTCAAAGTCCGTCAACTGCACATACGGTTCACGTCCACGCTGTCGCGGAATGCTACCAATGTTAAAGACTGCGATGGAGCTCCGTATGCCACGGCAAACTGGCTGACACTGACGGCGGCGGTGCACAAATGCTGCGCAGCTAGCGCCATTCGACGGCCAACACCGCGGTTCCTGGTGTGTCCGCTGTGCCGTGCGTGTGATCATTGCTTGTACAGCCCTCTCGCAGTGTCCGGAGCAAGTATGGTGGGTCTGACACACCGGTGTCAATGTGTTCTTTTTTCCATTTCCAGGAGTGTATTTGCACATTATACATATCTCTTTGTGTGACTGTTTCATAATTTCAAATATGTTTTCATGAATGCGTACATGGAAATAATATTTTTTATATTACACTACAAATACATCTAACTGTTAATGTCGGGTTTGTCAGCTAGAGATAATATAAATAGAAGGTTTTATTCATTTCGTCAGTCACACTTAGCAAGTTACAAACGAAGCAGACTTTTCGAATAAAGTGCAACAAACTGAAAGTATAAAAAGAATCTTGGACGAGGAAATGAGAAAATCACACTGCGATGTAGAAACTATCTCTCTGTGGCGTCGAATGTTGGACAATTCGCCAAAGTGATAAGACTATAACGAACTGTCTACGAACGCCCCTACAGGGCTTAACTTAAGAGTTACATAAGTAAAGTGAAACTATAACAATCTAATTACATACAGAAAAACTAACCGGTGTCCAAATACTCTAATCGAAATGGAGCCAGCATATTCGTAGTATACACGAACAGGTCTCAACATAAAATGTTCTGAATACCCACCTCTTGGAAAGAGATGTTAAAGAAGATCGGTGCATTGGACGGACTGTGATATCGTAGAACCGAAACTCCCAAAAATAGAGTTAATGTATGATTATTGTGATGTATTCAAAAGGATTCTAATAAAAACAGAAAACAAAAGGAAAGTATTCTGGCAATAGTGTTGAAACTGTGATCTGCCGTTTTAGGACACCGTTCCATATTGAAAACAGTCGCGAAAGCGAGAGTAGAAATCGTTGTCCTTGGCTGTGGTAAATTCTAGAGACACAACACATGGTACATTTGTAACACTAAGAAAATCATAATTACTTATCAAGTTCTTTTTACTGATAAAAAAGGAAATATACTTTAAGACAACAACAAACGACGCAGCACGGTGGAATTATCCGAATGGGATGTAAATCGGTGGATACTGCGTACACGTACAGGCAAACAAACGATTACAACTTCAGAAAAATTGGATGATTTGTTGAAGAGAAAAAACTTCAAAACTGAGCTAGTCAATAACGCGTTGTTCCACCTCCAGCCTTTACGCAAGCAGCTATTCGGCTTGGCATTGATTGATAGAGTTGTCGGATGTGTACCTGAGGGATATCGTGCCGAATTCTCACCAGGTCAGATCGTCAAACTCCCGAAGACAACCAGTAGAAACTCTCGCCGTGTTCGGGCGGACATTACATTGTTGAAATTTAATCCCTGGATGGCTTTCTATGAAGGCCAACAAAATGGGGCGCAGAATAAGTAGAAGAGAACTGTCTATTGACACACAGTCAACATAGGATTAGAAAACATCGTTCTTGTGAAACACAACTAGCTCTTTACTCACATGAAGTGTTGAGTGCTATTGACAAGGGATTTCAATCGATTTCTGGATTTCCGGAAGGCGTTTGAGACTGTACCACACAAGCGGCTGGTAGTGGAATTACGTGCTTATGGAATATCGTCTCAGTTATGTGACTGTATTTGTGATTTCCTGACAGAGAGGTCACAGTTCGTAGTAATTGACGGAAAGTCATCGAAAAAAACGGAAGTGATTTCTGGCGTTCCCCAAGGTAATATTATAGGCCCTTTGCTGTCATTTATACGAACGAAATGATTCAAATGGCTCTGAGCACTATGGGACTTAACTTATAAGGTCATCAGTCCCCTACAAATTAGAACTACTTAAACCTAACTAACCTAAGGACATCGCACACATCCATGCCCGAGGCAGGATTCGAACCTGCGAACGTAGCGGTCGCGCGGTTCCAGATTGAAGCGCCTAGAACCGGTCGGCCACTCCGGCCGGCTATACAAACGATTTGGTAGACAATCTGAGCAGCCGTCTTGGGTTGTTTGCAGATGACGCTGTCGTTTATCGACTAATAAAGTCATCAGAAGATCAAGACATATTGCAAAACGACTTAGAAAAGATATGTGGATGGTGCGAAAATTCGCAGTTGACCGTTAATAACGAAAAGTGTGAGGTCATCCACATGAGTGCTAAAAGGAATTCGTTGAACTTCTTCGCGATAAATCAGAGTAATTTAAAAGCTAAATACCTAGGTATAACAACTTCCAACAACTTAAATTGGAAGGAACACATAGAAAACTTTGTGGAGAAGGCTAACCAAAGACTACATTTTATTGACAGGACACTTAAAAAATGTAACAGATCTACTAAGGAGACTGCCTACACTACTCTTGTCCGTCCTCTTTTACAATACTGGTGCGTGGTGTGAGATCCTTACCAGACAGGACTGACGGAGTACATCGAAAAAGTTCAAAGGAGGGCAGCACGTTTTGTATTATCGCGAAATATGGGAGAAAGTGTCACAGAAATGATACAGGATTTGGCTGGACATCATTAAAAGAAAGGCGGTTTTCGTTGCGACGGAATCTTCTCACGAAATTCCAGTCACCAACTTTCTCCTCCGAATGCGAAAATATTTTGTTGATACCGACGTACATAGGGAGAAACGATCACCACGATAAAATAAGGGAAATCGGAGCTCGTACGGAAAGATACAGGTGTTCGTTCTTTCCGCGCGCTATATGAGATTGGAATAATAGAGAATTGTGAAGGTGGTTCGATGAAGCCCCTGCCAGGCACTTAAATGTGATTTGCAGAGTATCCATGCAGATGTAGGTGAATACCGTCGACGCATCAGCGTGCTTTAAGGGTGTCGCGGACGACAACCAAAGGGGTCCTGCTATGAAAAGGTCGCTCCTCGTTGTTAGGCTGTATGGTGGATGACAGTCAGATTAGTACCCCACCGCTGTCTCAGACGTCTCCAGACACGTCTTCGGTGGTCACCGGGGCTCAGTTCAATGTGGACTCGTCACTGAAGACAGTTCTACTCTCCAGGCCGAATATGCACAACACCACAGCAGACGGGCTTGTTGGTGTACAGAGGTCGATAATAGTTGGCGCAATGGTCGCCGTGAGCTCTGCCCCCTTCCTCTGAGCCACCTATTAATGGTCCTCGTGGTCACTGAAGCACCAGTTGCACGGCGGATCCATGTTAATGATGAATCCGTGCCTCCAAGTGCCTCTCTGGCGATTGTTGGGACCTCCCATTCAGTCGTCTCTCTAGGTCGACCTATTGCTTCTTGACCCTGTGTTCAGCTATTCCTGCCGGCATCGTCGAATAATGGCATCGCTCCTTTTCAAATGTCGATCTATTCTGCTATTACTCTGACCGGTTTCCTTGAGCTCAACTAGACGTCCTATCTCAAATGATGACATAAGCGAATGTTGTCCATGCACCTGTCTACGGGACATCGATTCTGTCCAGCTGGCAACACGTGATGAAATTCTCACAGACTTTATGCCCTGGTATCGAAAGGACCCCTGCTTACTATCCTGTGTGGTGAAATTGTACTTCGGCATCACACGTTCATCTATCGGCCACCAAAGTTTACAATTTTCTATTTTCCATCGATTCCTGTGTGAATATCAATTCGTGACGAATTTGCATCACTCCTTCGTGGTGCGCCGGCTTTATTATTTATTTATTTATTTGGTTTGCCGATAACATTGTAATTCTGTCAGAGACAGCAAAGGAATTGGAAGAGCAGTTGAATGGAATGGACAGTGTCTTGAAAGGAGGATATAAGATGAACATCAACAAAAGCAAAACGAGGATAATTGAATGTAGTCGAATTAAGTCGGGTGATGCTGAGGGAAATAGATTAGAAAATGAGACACTTAAAGTAGTAAAGGAGTTTTGCTATTTGGGGAGCAAAATAACTGATGATGGTCGAAGTAGAGAGGATATAAAATGTAGACTGGCAATGGCAAGGAAAGCGTTTCTGTAGAAGAGAAATTTGTTAACATCGAGTATAGATTTAAGTGTCAGGAAGTCGTTTCTGAAAGTATATGTATGGAGTGTAGCCATGTATGGAAGTGAAACATGGACGATAAATAGTTTGAACAAGAAGGGAATAGAAGCTTTCGAAATGTGGTGCTACAGAAGAATGCTGAAGTTTAGATGGGTAGATCACATAACTAATGAGGAGGTACTGAATAGGATTGGGGAGAAGAGGAGTTTGTGGCACAACTTGACTAGAAGAAGGGATTGGTTGGTAGGACATGTTCTGAGGCATCAAGGGATCACCAATTCAGTATAGGAGGGCAGCGTGGCGGTTAAAAATCGTAGAGGGAGACCAAGAGATGAATACACTAAGCAGATTCAGAGGGATGTAGGCTGCAGTACGTACTGGGAGATGAAGAAGCTTGCACAGGATAGAGTAGCGTGGAGAGCTGCATCAAACCAGTCTCAGGACTGATGACCACAACAACAACATTTCTTCATACAGTGTACCACGCCACCGTTATCTCCCTTTGAGATATCGGTTCAGCTATTATCATCCCACCTATTTAAGCAGATATTTTATGGATTAGCACACAGAACTGTGAATATACTTGCAAGTAAACTGTATGTTCATTAACTTGTTGCACCATTGTCGCTGGAGTTGTTATTAGATAGATCTTTGTGGGTCACAAATCCCAACCATTTGTAGCTTTGGATCTGCAAGGATTGTTTTTACATGTATAACGACTAGAGTACTGTGTTTAAGGTACCATATAATGTCTTCATTGTGTCAGGTGCTCGTTGCAAATGAGTAAATCACGAGATGCTTCCGATTTTTCCACCAAATAATAGCTTTCTCGCCGAGATGGAGGTACCCTAGAATTGGCTTTGCTTTTCGCCTCTTGTCTTCAGGAACAGTTGTATACTAGACCTTTACGAAAGCTTGTATGCCTCCTGTAACATGAGAGGAAAATATCTTTCCATGTGGCAACAGGGCGTTCGTTACGACATGGTTCCAGCCATAACTGTAGCTAGGATTTAAATTCTCCGTTTCAAACTAAATTACTCATGATGTCCTATAGAGTCCCTCGTGCCACCTCCTACGTCTGCCACAAAAACAGTGAAATTTGTCGTTGACGCGTGGGCTATTTGGTTCTGCTCGCCTGGTGCTTGCGCCGTGGTGTAGCAGCACTGGTCTGCAGCTCATTATACAGTATGTTCGATGCACCAGCGGCCGCAACGCCACAGCTGAGATTGCCGTCGTATCGCAGTCTCTGGTAAGCTGCCAAGCTGTCTCGTTAGCAGGCGGCAGGCGCTTAACGCTACAAATATATGTCTGCTTGTACTGGTCTCGTGAAGCAGCAAAGCCACGAAAAAACACCTTGTCTGTCTGTAAAAACGGCAACGTGTTTCACCAAGCATCTAATCTTTTGCAATAACGTCTATAAAATAACACGAACAGTCGTTTTTACTATCGCATAGGACAAACTTTAGAGTCCACGCGAGTCTGAATTTTCTTGGAAATAGATTCGCACAAACCTTGAACAATAGCCAATGGCCTGACGGCCCATTGGTACAAAACCAAGCACCCAACTGACCATTGGCCACGAGTGTGGAAAACGATACACCGCCGCTTTCTGCCCGCCACCGTTCTCGCGACTTGATAGCAAGTTGTCAGCAATAAATATGCGACGAGATACCGGCGCCATGCTGCCGGATTAACGGACTGTCCCCTTTCACCTGACTGTCGCCTCCTGGACACCGATGAACAACGCTTCACGTGCGTGTCGTCGTCCTGAGTCAGGCGACTGACACAGAAGATCTTAGTTTGCTACCTCCGCGTCACACCTAACTTGAGACCCTCCTCTGTCCGGATGGCTGTTACTTTCCCCCCATAAAATACCACGCGATTACATACCTGAAGAGAGTGATCAACGACAATGTGTTCGCGAAGGGGAGAAAGTGGAGCTTCATTACTGACGGTACCTGCAAAACGCTCGCAACGTCACTGAGGTACCGTACGTTCTTCGCAGCTTATTTACGCAGTGTTGTCGTTAACCCTTCCCCCACCCCCACCCCCACCCCCACCCCCTTAGTTGAGGAGTGCCAGGCTCAGTCTGACGTTCTGCGCAACATGACACTGGAGAAAGGATGTCCTGAATTGTAAGCAGTGAGAAAGAGAAGAGACTGACTGGTTCATGGAAAGCTGCATTCACCGAGGCATTAGTAAAGCACAATGACTCTGTTGTTGATAATTTTACACGGAATTGTTGGAGACAGGAAACACCGATTACAGCTCACAAAAGATCCAGTTGCACCATTTGTAGAAGAAGGATTCTTCTAGTTTAAGGTGCACAAGCAATCTATAAAAATATTATATTCGTCTTCCTTTAAATAACTTTTTTTGTTAAATTATGTTTTATAGGATTTCATTTTCATACATTTACTAATTATAACCACGCAAAAATTGTGGAACTCTGGATCCTATTGTCTTGGGAGAATTTTTGGGAATAATTAGGGGCAACTTCTGAAGATTTCATTTTCTTATGCTCGAGTAAAAGTGGAGGTGCCAGTTAGGGATAACTCTGATTTTTGTTTTTAAGACTAAACACAGCTAGACAACAAGATAGGCGACAAAAAACAGTTACATTTTTAAACAAGGTACCAAAGGGCGTGCCTGGAAACCGGAAGGTCTCTGGCTCGAAATCCGGTCGAACCACGGAATTCTTCAGTCAGCCTTCAACATAGCCTAAACTTCTCAATGATTTTAAGATTCATCAGACTAGCATCAGGCCACTCATCCACACGAAATCATTGTTAGCTTCTCTACATGGAAATATTTCAGTCCCTAAACTGAGTCTGATGGGAGCTAATCTGCCCTTCATTAATTTTCTAATACAGACCACTATGGTTCGATAACATTCAGATACGGTGAATGTGGGAATAGTTTCAGCATCATCCTCATCTAGTACATTCTGTACATTTCCAGTCGAGTTATTGTGGACGTTATTATCTCGGAATATTCAGTCCTCCGCTGTGTATAATGCATCCTTATACTGCGAGCATGTTAAAAACTGAAACTTCTATATTTACATGTATGAGTCTGTACTTAAATTGCTGAATTACTGATACCCACAATATCCTAGCTCAACGCAATCTGACTGCTCAAAAAAAAGATAACCTGACTTCAAATAATTAATTCAAAGGAATGGCCCTGGCTAAAAAGAAATCCTAACAACAACCTATACATTTCATTAAGCATTTACCTCACAAAAATCTTCATTACGCGAACTATGCAATACAACTAGCGTCAATACTGCCAGCTAAGTAAAATATTCGAACTACTAAAGCCACTAACTACTAATAGGCATGTGCTTAGCAAAGGAAAGATTTTGTTGCAAACCAGATAATGTTTTTCTTTTTTACCTTAATAATGTGACATCCAGTTGAGACACGAATACAAATCGTCATTGACATCTAGTACAAAGGTACATAATCATGAATAATATTCTGTCTCCAAGTCGAACATGTACAGATCGTTAGCCTACGCTCCATCAATGCTAACTTCTCACATCTAACATCCATCATTGCTGGCTGTTCACATCCAACTGCCCAACAGTACTTCCATCACTGCTGGCGACTAACTTCCAACAACCAGCCACAGTCCAACCAGCCACAGAGTCTCTTACAAAGAAAGCGCAATCAGAGATCCAATACAAAGCGCTACACAGCACAGCCAACACAGAAGCAGTCCACTTACAAAACTACCTAATACGTTGCATCTGACATTCCAATAGGGCGCCGTTCAGAGGTGTTGTGTAGGCCTTCTCGCGAGAGGGTATTGTTTATACGGCATAAACTGGGACTTCGGGTACGTCTATGGTCGTTACTCATCAGCGAACGGTACTGGTCACTCCTGTCCGATCAAACGCATCCACTTGTTCCACTGCCGCATCCCGCATGCGACCAGTATCTTCAACAGGACAATAAAATGGTTCAAATGGCTCTGAGCACTATGCGACTTAACTTCTGATGTCATCAGTCGCCTAGAACTTAGAACTAATTAAACACAACTAACCTGAGGACATCACACACATCCATGCCCGAGACAGGATTCGAACCTGCGACCGTAGCGGTAACGCAGTTCTAGACTGAAGCGCCTAGAACCGCACGGCCACACCGGCCGGCAACAGGACAATACATCATCTCTTTGCTTCCAAAATGAGTCAGAATAGTTTGAAGAACTCACCGTGGACGTGTGCGCCCCAAGTCAAGTGTGCTTAATCGTAAACAACTTTCCTCACATCTCCACACATTACCTGCCCTTTTCCAGCATAATTTCAACAGCCTTCCCATCTCAAACCTCGAAATTACTCCTGAGTTATACCCATCCTATCACCTACAATACATCTTACCTCTTCTATTCAACATGGAATTCTCCCACTCCAATGATTAGAAGCTTCTGCCGAAATATATTCTTTTCTAGAATACATTCGAATAACTCCGAGAAATGTGTCGCCTGTGCCAGTCACAATATTTATATATTAACAGGTTTCACATGAAACGTTCAGTTTATAACCAATTTTATACCTTAAATCCCGAAACCAGCCCTGCTATGGCATCTATTTTGGTTACACATTTTCAAAAACGCAGTTATGCAAATAAAAAGTTATGTCTGATGGCCTATTGGAGTCCATTTCATAAAGATTCATTGTTCATCTCGGTGAACTCCATGAGGGTTTATAAAATGACAACGACGTGGAAAACAGGCACTAGGGAATCTTTGCTCTAAATATATTCATTTATTTAAGGGATGCTGAATGCTCTAAAAATGACTTAAGGAATTTTTGGCCGACAGTATGTAGTTGACATTCATTCAAGGAACCGGAACGTTCACCTAGTTTGTTTGAACAACCAGGGTAGAATTTCTTTTGAGTGTTGAGCATCGTATCATCCCATGTTCCATTCTGCATTCTAACCAGTATGTTACACTAAACACATTTACAGCATGAGGAAATAATAATGTGCACTGTTATTCAATATTACTGGAAACCTCACGCAATTTATTATTCAACAAAGCGTTTTAAACGATTTAAATATATCAGTTTAAAACGATATGTTTTCAGTTAATCAGATGCTGTGCAAAACGTCCTGTTCTCATACCAACGACTACGAGCAGTGATTCTCTGCAGCAGAATGAGCTTCCCCAGTTTGGAACGCGAAGAAAGCAGATGTCGTCGTCACTGAAAGATGTCGGATTAGGTATTTAGGTCGTACCTTTGAACAATCAGTACAAAGCTGCAGACACTCATTATACAACAATACGACGAGCTGTTCACGAATACAATGAGAATTTCATGTAAGAGAAAGCATATGATGAATTCAACGTACCACATTACTATTAGCTTGGTGATAAGATCCTAGCGTTTTCGTTTTGCATGTTGGTATTCCCGTTGTTATGGGTTTATTTATCGATTGTCATTTTTTATTTGCAGTTCACTGTCGCTATTTGAATTTACAGCTTATCATTTTGTCGTTTCGAGTTAGTGAGTGGAACTGTGGACGCTGTAAAATGGAGTACCGAAAGGAGAAATAGGAACATTTCCGACACATTCATCTGAGTTCAAGTAGCAAAGGTAGACAGAAACATTTGCGTCTTGCAAGGGGGTAATACACTACTGGTCATTAAAATTGCTACACCAAGAAGAAATGAAAATGATAAACGGGTATTCATTGGACAAATATATTATACTAGAACTGACATGTGATTACATTTTCACGCAATTTGGGTGCATAGACCCTGAGAAATCAGTACCCAGAACAACCGCCTCTGGCCCTAGTAACGACATTGATACGCCTGGGCATTGAGTCAAACAGAGCTTGGATGGCGTGTACAGGTACAGCTGCCCATGCAGCTTCAACTGCAGCTTCAACAAGATACCACAGTTCATCAAGAGTAGTGACTGGCGTATTGTGACGAGCCAGTTGCTCGGCCACCATTGGCCAGACCTTTTCAACTGGTGAGAGATCTCGAGAATGTGCTGGCCAGGGCAGCAGTCGAACATTTTCTGTATCCAGAAAGGCCCGTACAGGACCTGCAACATTCGGTCGTGAATTATCCTGCTGAAATGTAGGGTTTCGCAGGGATCGAATGAAGGGTAGAGCCACGGGTCGTAACACATCTGAAATGTAACGTTCACTGTTCAAAGTGCCGTTAGTGCGAACAAGAGGCACCCCACACCATCACGCCGGTGACGAATACACGCTTCCAATGTGCGTTCACCGTGATGTCACCAAACACGGATACGACCATGATGATGCTGTAAACAGAACTTGGATTCATCCGAAAAAATGACGTTTTGCCATTCGTGCACCCAGGTTCGTCGTTGCGTACACCATCGCAGGCGCTCCTGTCTGCGGTGCAGCGTCAAGGGTAACCGCAGCCATGGTCTCCGAGCTGATAGTCCATGCTGCTGCAAACGTCGTCGAACTGTTCGTGCAGATGGTTGTTTTCTTGCAAACGTCCCCATCTGTTGACTTAGATCGAGACGTGGCTGCACGATCCGTTACAGCCATGCGGAAAAGATGCCTGTCATCTCGACTGCTAGTGATACGAGGCCGTTGGGATCCAGCACGGCGTTCCGTATTACCCTCCTGAACCCACAGATTCCATATTCTGCTAACAGCCATTGGATCTCGACCAGCGCGAGCAGCAATGTCGCAATACGATAAACCGCAATCGCGATAGGCTACAATCCGACCTTTATCAAAGTCGGAAACGTGATGGTACGCATTTCGCCTCCTTACACGAGGCATCACAACAACGTTTCACCAGGCAACGCCGTTCAACTGCTGTTTGTGTATGAGAAATCGGTTCGAAACTTTCCTCATGTCAGCACGTTGGAGGTGTCGCCACCGGCGCCAACCTTGTGTGAATGCTTTGAAAAGCTAATCATTTGCATATCACAGTGTCTTCTTCCTGTCGGATAAATTTCGCGTCTGTAGCACGTCATCTTCGTGGTGTAGCAATTTTAATGACCAGTAGTGTACTATCGGACAGAGCACGGCAAGAAAATGGTTTTCTCGTTTTAAGAAGGTTCGTTTTGACGTTAGTGACTCTCCACGTTCAGGAAGACATTTGGGTTTTAATGAAGATCATTTGAACGCATTAATCCACACTGATACAACTCATTGTACTTTAAAACTGGCAAATGTAATGAACTCTGATGAGTCCACCATCGCGCAACATTTTCATGCAATGAGGAAGATTCAAAAATCTGGTGTATGGCCCTAAGCCAAAATCAAGAAAATCAGCAGGCGGCCATACGTGCATCCATGTTTGCTCTTCGTCAATTGGCTCGTAGGCAACAGCAACCATTCATAGTCTTTATCGTTACTGGTGACGAGAAATGATGTCTTCATGCTACAGCGTAAGGAAAAGAAAGGAATAGTTGATCCCAAACTAGGCAGCAACTCCCGTCCAAAGACCTGCGCGCATCGACGAAAGATAATGTTAAGCATCTAGTAGGACGGTGTGGTGTACTACGACTTGCTTCCCCGAGGTGTAACCATCACAGCTGACGTTTATTGCCAACAACTAAGATGTCTTCCAGATTGTGTGAAGTGATACTACATGCTCGCATTCTGCTACTGTCAAAAAACACTATACAGGAGTTGGGTGGTAAAGTCACTCTGCCACCACCTTATTTATATGATCTTGCACCCTCGGATTTTCATCCTTTCGGCTATCGAACAACGTACAAGGAACTTCCTTTCCGTTTGAAAATGCGCTCTGAAAATGGCTCGACGACTTCTTCCCCCTCAAAACCAAGTGATTTCTACAGTCGCTGAATCGAAAAGTTACCCCATCGTTGGCAGACCGTTATAAATAGTGAAGGAGAATATATTATTGATTACTAAAGTCCCTGTTATGTGTATCTGTTCTGTTTATTAAATTTACGCAAAAACGCTACGAACTTATGCGGCAACCCAATAAAACCAAGGGCTTTCACGTCACAGCTTAGGATGTGGTTCAAATGACTCTGAGCACTATGGGACTTAACATCTGAGGTCATCAGTCCCCTAGAACTTAGAACTACTTAAACCTAACTAACCTAAGGACATCACACACATCCATGCCCGAGGCAGGATTTGAACCTGCGACCGTAGCAGTCACGCGGTTCCGGACTGAGCGCCTAGAACCGCTAGACCACCGCTGCCGGCGCTTAGGATGTCTTCAAGATGTTACCCATTTCAAGAAGATGAGTGGACTGGCATCAAATTTCCATAAAGGTCTGTTGTCTCCGTAGTTTTTACGAGATATCTGGGCAAAATTTGAATACTCCAAACACTTAATAAATGGCGGCCGCGGTGGCCGAGCGATTCTAGGCGCTTCAGTCCGGAACCGCGCGACTGCTACGGTCGCAGGTTCGAATTCTGCCTCCGGCATGGATGTGTGTGATGTCCTTAGGTTAGTTAGGTTTAAGTAGTTCTAAGTTCTAGGGGACTGATGAGCTCAGATGTTGTCCCATAGGGTTCAGAGCCATTTGAACAATTTTTTAAATAAATTAATAAAGTATCAAGACACTTATTTATAATGTGTATAGAAGAATGACTTTTATATTCGCCTCCGTAGATGAGTGGTCAGCATGGCTGACTGCCCTGTGGCGGACCCGGGATCGATTTTCGATACTGTCATAAATTTTTCCCTGCTGGGAAGACTGGAAATGGATGCACTATATATCGTAACGCCAGTTGAGGAGCTGCTTGACCGGATAGTGCGGCTCCAAGGTCACGAAAACTGACCATGGTTGGGAGAGCGGTGTGCTGACTCCATACCGCATATAATGACGCCACTGTCAGAGGATGACGTGGCGGTCGGTCGGCACAGATATACCCACCAGAGTCATTTGACGGAGTTTGCAACGAATTATGTACATAAGCTCAGATCACTATGGGTCTCTGTTCCACCAATATCTATGATTTACATTGTGAGTCAAAAAGGGCTTTACAACTTTGGAATGATACACAAGTTTATAGAGATACTTAAAGAATCGGTAGATGCATTATTTTATAACAAAGAGTCTCAAGTTTCACACAAATGTGTGAAGTGGCATTATGATTCGATGTAACTACCATTTGTGATGCGGCAAACATCCCACCGGTAATCAATTTTTTCCCACACTCGTTGCAGCAAATCGGGCGTAACTTGTGCAACGGCGGCGTAGATTCGATTTTTCAAGCCCTCTAAGTTGTTTGGCAGGAGAGGAACATACATACGGTCTTTAATGAAACCCCAGAGAAAGAAATCCCGTGGTGCCAAGTCTGGGGAGCAAGGTCGCCGTGGGATTGGCTCTTCACGGCCGATCCACCAACCTCGGAAGCGATTATCGAGGAAATGAGGTAGTGCACCGTCTTCCAGTTAGTAAACCATCCCATCTCCGGCATCTTCATCGATCTGTGGAATTAAAAAGTTTTCGAACATATCAAGATACACAATACTTGTGACAGTTTTCTCCATGAAAAAGAGGGACCGTACACTTTTAGTTTGTTAAGGGCACAAACAACATTAATTTTTGGGCTGTCACGAACGTGTTCCGGGGTTGCAAGTGGATTTCCGCTCAACCTAATATTTTCAAGATAATCATCAACACGCGGGCGACCTGATGATTTATCGTGTCGCAGTGAACATCCCGTCTCAACAAAGTTCTTGTGCCAGGGGTAAATTGTAGGTCTACTTGGAGGTTCTTTAGCATATTCAGAGCGAAAGTTTTGCCGAACAGTTGTTCCTTTCAAGAAACCGAAACACGCAGAGGGTACACTCTGCACAAGTGAAAGTGACCATTTAAATTGTACTCTACGCTGGCGGCGAAATGGAATATTGTCGCATTACATGAATCAAACATGAGGTTGTTTGCTACAAAATCGACGGTTCTGCAAGTTATCGCCGGCCGGGGTGGCCGAGCGGTTCTAGGCGCTACAGTCTGGAACCGCGCGACAGCTATGGTCGCAGGTTCGAATCCTGCCTCGGGCATGGATGGTTGTGATGTCCTTAGGTTAGTTACGTTTAAGTAGTTCTAAGTTCTAGGGTACTGATGACCTCAGAAGTTAAGTCCCATAGTGCTCAGAGCCATTTGAACCATTTAGAACACTGGTCGGCAAATATGAAGCGAAGATCGATTAGTAGGTGCTGAATCAAGCGCCCCTATCACGAGAGAGGCCAGAGACACACTGACAAGCAATATGGATTAATAATGTCGTGGAATGTTCTTAGCCAGTCTGAGGGCGAAAGGCGGTGAGCGTGTTCTTAAGAAGCCCCGCGGCTGATACATTTGCATGCAGTGAGTGAAAGCGAGAACGGCGTCGTCTGTTGGCGTACGCAGCGCCACCAGTAGGAATACAGCAAGTCCTGTAGATGGCGTGGTTCGCGGTGGTGCCTGCTAGGGGCTCGTTGAAGTGTTGCCTCTTCTGCGCTGATGTGAGCGTCGTGCGGCTTACCGTGTGTGGTCAAGACCGACAGTAGACACCGTCGACACTGCAATGACCTGCAGAATAATTAATCGAATATGCGGTGGTGTGGCGCCGATTATCAACCTAACAAGAAGGCGCCTGAAGGATCAGGCCGAAATACTTTGAGATTGCGGTCAGAAGGCAGCTAGTTTGGAGTGTACTACTTCCCGACTTCAGTAGGCCCTTGGAGACTTGGGGGAAAAAACTACACATGACGGTGCTGAGAAACCGCAAGATATTATCTACACACGAAACAAAAGAAGAGAAACCGGAGTATCCAGTTTGTCATTATTTGACTAAGAGATATAAACATCTTCAAGCATACACCCCCATCTTTGCTTTCCAATGATGCAGATGAGAATGCGCCTAGTTCATTTGTGTCTCGTGTGAATAACGTAAGATAAATACTAAATAAAATAGATCACATCGGTGTAGGCCTTAGTAGAAATGCCTTTAGGAGTAATTAATGTGAATAATATAACATATGATAGAAACCAGACACTGAGAAATGCAGCCACAGTCAGATAAGCGCAGCTAACAGAGCAGAGAAAAAAGCGAGCGCTGCAAATATGAGGCTCGTGGGAATTGGCCCCTTGAAGTCCGCGCCTGTTGTCGCTGTGACGGCAACCCAAACTACAGGTTTGCTCGCGAGGCAGTATCACACCAGGCGGTCACGAGGAATAATGCGAGTTTCTCTTCTGGTCCCATCGAATAGTGCAACGACCTTATTGTTTTACGTAGTGTCCAAGGAGTTAATTTATCTGTTTATCTGAAACGTCCTAATACACCGACGCTAACCAGATCACAGCGTTCGAGAGACAACTGCTCATCAGGTGGGGTCGCAGACATAGCATGCATCGACGTTTCATTAATTGTTTCAGAAATGGTCCTCCAAATCCTTCCTGATCTTTGTATAGCTTCCTAATCCACTAGTTTGGTAAATTTTGGACAGAGTCTACACTTCTGGAAGTAGACGAGCAGCCACTGCATCATGATATATATTACTAATGCTCCGTGGGTTATGCGGGTCTTTCTACATTCTCACTCAGTTTCTACACCGTTCAACAGTTCCGGTTTCGAGGGAATCTAGTAAGACACTGATCACACACTGAAACAAAGCGATCGAAATGAGGTAACGCTGATAGGTTCGCAACACACCTAACGTACTGATGACGCGATAGGATCTTAACTGAGCAAGTCTCCTGGAAAAACTTACTTATCAGAGTCTGTGGTGGCCTACAGTAGTTTTACAAATCTATTCGGAGGAAGAACTATTGCCGGTAAGCCAGAGTGTCGGCTCGAATCTCATTCTTCTTATCTTCATATACATAGGAGGAAACAATACAGCGTTATTACAAATGACTGAAGCGATTTCACAGCTCTACAATAACTTTATTATTTGAGATATATTCACAATGCTTTGCACACACATACAAAAACTCAAAAAGTTTTTTTAGGCATTCACAAATGTTCGATATGTGCCCCTTTAGTGATTCGGCAGACATCAAGCCGATAATCAAGTTCCTCCCACACTCGGCGCAGCATGTCCCCATCAATGAGTTCGAAAGCATCGTTGATGCGAGCTCGCAGTTCTGGCACGTTTCTTGGTAGAGGAGGTTTAAGCACTGAATCTTTCACATAACCCCACAGAAAGAAATCGCATGGCGTTAAGTCGGGAGAGCGTGGAGGCCATGACATGAATTGCTGATCATGATCTCCACCACGACCGATCCATCGGTTTTCCAATCTCCTGTTTAAGAAATGCCGAACATCATGATGGAAGTGCGGTGGAGCACCATCCTGTTGAAATATGAAGTCGGCGCTGTCGGTCTCCAGTTGTGGCATGAGCCAATTTTCCAGCATGTCCAGATACACGTGTCCTGTAACGTTTTTTTCGCAGAAGAAAAAGGGGCCGTAAACTTTAAACCGTGAGATTGCACAAAACACGTTAACTTTTGGTGAATTGCGAATTTGCTGCACGAATGCGTGAGGATTCTCTACCGCCCAGATTCACACATTGTGTCTGTTCACTTCACCATTAAGAAAAAATGTTGCTTCATCACTGAAAACAAGTTTCGCACTGAACGCATCCTCTTCCATGAGCTGTTGCAACCGCGCCGAAAATTCAAAGCGTTTGACTTTGTCATCGGGTGTCAGGGCTTGTAGCAATTGTAAACGCTAAGGCTTCTGCTTTAGCCTTTTCCTTAAGATTTTCCAAACCGTCGGCTGTGGTACGTTTAGCTCCCTGCTTGCTTTATTCGTCGACTTCCGCGGGCTACGCGTGAAACTTGCCCGCACGCGTTCAACCGTTTCTTCAGTCACTGCAGGCTGACCCGTTGATTTCCCCTTACAGAGGCATCCAGAAGCTTTAAACTGCGCATACCATCGCCGAATGGAGTTAGCAGTTGGTGGATCTTTGTTGAACTTCGTCCTGAAGTGTCGTTGCACTGTTACGACTGACTGATGTGAGCGCATTTGAAGCACGACATAAGCTTTCTCGGCTCCTGTCGCCATTTTGTCTCACTGCGTTCTCGAGCGCTCTGGCGGCAGAAACCTGAAGTGCGGCTTCAGCCGAGCAAAACTTTATGAGTTTTTCTACGTATCTGTAGTGTGTAGTGACCATATGTCAATGAATGGAGCTACAGTGAATTTATGAAATCGCTTCAATCATTTGTAATAGCCCTGTATAATGTTTCTGGTCATCTGTATATATACGACAGTTGTTCAAGTATATTTTCTACTCTGATGCAAGGAACCCGTCGTCTCCGGTGTCTGGTACACAGTAATCACATTAAGTTTGATTTCGTACCATCATATACCTTTGTAACTGTATTACATTGAAATAATTCGCGCTAATGTGCACCGTGTCTTGTTAGGACACAAACTTCGTTCATTCACTCGCGGTACTTGCTGATGACAACTTTACCCTTCGCACTCAAGCTTGCAATCAGTATTGCTCGCCTCTGTCTTCAGTTAGTCTTTCCTTTCTTGGTGTTCCAATAGGGGCAAATTTTACGTGTGATTTGTACTCACAGAGAGGTATACTCACCGAGACGCGCCCTTTGTTGCATATTACTGTGTTTTCGTTAATACTGTTAATGTGCGAGCAATGTTCTTACAGCCCATAAGTATCGCAATTACTTAATACACTAGCTAGAAAAAAAAAAACAGTTAAATGAGAAGCGTAGCACTACCGGATTCGATTCGGTTTGATGAGACTCAAGTACTGGCAGGCACAAGCGGACACTACGAGTGCTTTACAGAGAAGCTATACAGGGTGTTCCATTGATAGTAACCGGGCCAAATATCTCACGAAATAAGCATCAAACGAAAAAACTACAAAGAACGAAACTCGTCTAGCTTGATGGGGGAAACAAGGTGGCGCTATGGTTGACCCGCTAGATGGCGCTGCCATAGGTCAAACGGATATCAACTGCGTTTTTTTAAAGTAGGAACCCCCGTTTTTTATTACATATTCGTGTATTAGTAAGAAATATGAATGTTTTAGTTGGACCACTTTTTTCACTTTGTGATAGATGGCGCTGTAATAGTCACAAACATATACGAGGTGCGGCTAGAAAAATACCGGACTGATGCTGGAAAAAACATTTATTTACAATTATTTACAATTTCATGTTATCTCCTTCAATGTACTCTCCTCCTCGGTCTCTACACCGCTCCATACGAATTTTCCACTGTTCATAGCAATGCTGCAGATCATTTTCGGTAAGTCCATACATTACTTCCGTCGCTTTTTCTTTTACTGCTTCAACAGTCTCAAATCTAGTTCCTTTCAAAGCTGACTTGACTTTAGGGAAAAGAAAAAAGTCACAAGGGGCCAAATCAGGTGAGTAGGGTGGATGATCTAAGATGGGAATGTTGTGTTTTGCCAAAAACGTCTTCACTGACAACGTACTGTGAGCTAGGGCATTGTCTTGGTGAAGGATCCATGACTTTTTTCTCCACAAATCGTTCCGTTTTCTCCGTACTCGCTCACGTAGGGTAGCCAGGACGCTAATGTAGTAATGCTGATTCACTGTTTGTCCCTCTGGTACCCAATCAATGTGCACAATCCCTTTGATGTCAAAAAAAAAAAAAAACAATCATCATTGCCTTGAATTTCGATGTTGACATTCGTGCTTTTTTTGTCGTGGAGAACCAGGAGTTTTCCAATGCATCGATTGGCGTTTAGTTTCGGGATCGTAAGTAAAAAACCACGATTCATCGCAAGTAATAACATTTTGTAAGAAGGTGGGATCACTTTCAATGTTTTCCAGGATGTCAGAACAAACCATTCTTCGGCGTTCCTTCTGTTCAATTGTGAGACACTTTGGAACCATTTTTGAACACACTTTGTTCATGTTGAAACTTTCATGAAGAATCTGCCTAACACTTTCCTTGTCAACTCCTGTTAACTCAGACACTGCTCTGATTGTTAAGCCGCGGGGGGTTAGCCGAGCGGTCTCAGGCGCTACAGTCGTGGACTGTACGGCTGGTCCCGGCGGAGGTTCGAGTCCTCCCTCAGGCATGGGTGTGTGTGTTTGTCCTTAGGATAATTTACGTTAAGTAGTGTGTAAGCTTAGGGACTGATGACCTTAGCAGTTAAGTCCCATAAGATTTCACACACATTTTTTTCTGATTGTTAAACGGCGATCTTGTCGAACAAGTTTACCGATTTTTTCAATGTTTGCATCAGTTTTTGCTGACAATGGTCTGCCAGTGCGAGTGTCATCACTGGTGTTTTCGCGGCCATCTTTAAATCGTTTAAACCACTCAAACACTTGTGTTCGCGATAAACAATCATCGCCGTACACTTGTTGTAACATTACAAACGTTTCACTTGCAGATTTTCCTAGTTTGAAACAAAATTTGATGTTAACACGCTGTTCTTTCTGTACACTCAACATTTTCCGACGCACAGACAAAACGTCAACTACTTAAAACAGACGCCACGGGCAGACTGAGCGCAGGAGGCAGATGAAACTCGAGCAGTAGGCGGAGCGAGAGTCACGTGACAGGCCACGCGACTTTCAGCCTCATTGCATTCGTTTTATTGTTTCACCAGTACTAGTCCGGTTTTTTTCTAGCCACACCTCGTAAGTACGTGGTATCACGTAACATTCCGTCAGTGCGGACGGTATTTGCTTCGTGATACATTACCCGTGTGGAAATGGACCGTTTACCAATTGCGGGAAAGGTCGATATCGTGTTGATGTATGGCTATTGTGATCAAAATACCCAACGGGCGTGTGCTATGTATGCTGCTCGGTATCCTGGACGACATCATCCAAGTGTCCCAACCGTTCGCCGGATAGTTTCGATATTTACGGAAACAGGAAGCGTTCAGCCACATGTGAAACGTCAACCACGACATGCAACAAATGATGATGCCCAAGTAGGTGTTTTAGTTGCTGTCGCGGCTAATCCGCACATAAGTAGCAGACAAATTGCGCGAGAGTCGGGAATCTCAAAAACGTCGGTGTTGAGAGTGCTACATCAACAACGAGTGCACCCGTACCATATTTCTATGCACCAGAAATTGCATGGCGACGACTTTGAACGTCGTGTACAGTTCTGCCACTGTGCACAAGAGAAATTACGGGACGAAGGCAGATTTTTTGCACGCGTTCTATTAAGCGACGAAGCGGCATTCACCAACAGCGGAAAATCCACGATGGCTGTGACAAGTGGAACATCAGCGACCTTGGCGGGTTAATGTTTGGTACGGCATTATGGGAGGAAGTATAATTGGCCCCCATTTTATCGATGGCAATCTAAATGGTGCAATGTATGCTGATTTCCTACGTAATGTTCTATCAATGTTACTACAAGATGTTTCACTGCATGACAGAATGGCGATGTACTTCCAACATGATGGATGTCTGGCACATAGCTCGAGTGCGATTGAAGCGGTATTGAATAGCATATTTCACGACAGGTGGATTGGTCGTCGAAGCACCATACCATGGCCCGCAGGTTCACCGGATCTGACGTCCCCGGATTTCTTTCTGTGGTGAAAGTTGAAGGATATTTGCTATCGTGATCCATCGACAACGCCTGACAACATGCGTCAGCGCATTGTCAATGCATGTGCAAACATTACGGAAGGTGAACTACTCGCTGTTGAGAGGAATGTCGTTACACGTATTGTCAAATGTTTTGAGGTTGACGGACATCATTTTTAGCGTTTATTGCATTAAGGTTGTATTTACAGGTAATCACGCTGTAACAGCATGCGTTCTCAGAAATGATAAGTTCACAAAGGTCCATGTATCACATTGGTACAACCGAAATAAAATGTTCAAACGTACCTACTTTGTGTATTTTAATTTTAAAAAACCTACCTGTTACCAACTGTTCCTCTAAAATTGTGAGCCATATATTTGTGACTATTACAGCGACATCTATCACAAAGTGAAAAAAGTAGTCCAACTAAAACCTTAAGCCCGCCTCTCGTGGTCGTGCGGTAGCGTTCTCGCTTCCCACGCCCGGGTTCCCGGGTTCGATTCCCGGCGGGGTCAGGGATTTTCTCTGCCTCGTGATGGCTGGGTGTTGTGTGATGTCCTTAGGTTAGTTAGGTTTAAGTAGTTCTAAGTTCTAGGGGACTGATGACCATAGATGTTAAGTCCCATAGTGCTCAGAGCCTAAAACATTAATATTTCTTTACGCACTACACGAGTACGTAATAAAATATGGGGGTTCCTATTTTAAAAAACGCAGTTGATAACCGTTTGACCTATGGCAGCGCCATCTAGCGGGCCAACCAAAGCGCCATCTGGTTTCCCCCTTCAAGCTAGACAAGTTTCGTTTTTTGTAGTTTTTTCGTTTGACTCTTATTTCGTGAGATATTTGGCCCGGTCACGATCAATGGACCACCCTGTAGGCTTTATTATTATTATTATTATTATTATTATTATTACTATTCATCTGTCTTCTTCTGACTGGTTTGATGCGGCCCATCGCGACTTCCTCACCTATGTCAACCTCTTCATCTCAGAGTAGCACTTGCAATCTACGTCCTCAATTATCTGCTGGATGTATTTCAGTCTCTGTCTTCCTCTTCAGCTTTTGTTCTCTAGAGCTCCCTCTAGTACCATGGAAGTCCCTGATGTCTTAAAAGACGTCCAATCATCCTGTCCCTTCTCCTTGTCAGTGTTTTCCACATATTCCTTTCCTCTCCGATTCCGCACAGAACCTCCTCATTCCTTACCTTATCAGTTCACCTAATTTTCAACATTCTTCTGTAGTACCACATCTCAAATACTCCAATTCTCTTCTGTTCCGGTTTTCCAAAAGTCCATGTTTCATTACCATACAATACTGTGCTCCGAAAATACATTCTCAGAAATTTCTTCCTCAAATTAAGGGCTGTATTTGATGCAAGTAGACTTTTCTTGGCCAGCAATGCCCTTTTTGCCAGTGCTAGTCTGCTTTTGATGTCCTCCTTGTTCCATCCGTCACTGGTTTCTTTGCTTCCTAGGTAGTACAATTCTTTAACTCCATCTACTTCGTGACCATCAGTCCTGCTGTTAAGTCTGTCGCTGTTCTCATTTCTGCTACTTCTCATTACTTTCGCCTTTCTTCGATTTACTCTCAATCCGTATTCAGCACTTATTAGACTGTTCATTCCATTCAGCAGAGCATGTAATTTTTCTTGATTTCCACTCAGTATAGCAATGTCATCAGCGAATATTATCATTGGCGTGCTTTCACCTTGAATTTTAATCCCACTCATGAACATTTCTTTTATGCCCATCATTGCTTCTTCGACGTACAGATTGAACAGAAGGGGCGAAAGACTACATCTCTGTCTTACACTGTTTTTAATCCGAGCACTTCGTTCTTGATAGACCACTCTTATTATTTCCCTTTGGCTCTTGTACTCATTGTATACTACCCGTCTCTTCCTATAGTTTTCCCCTGTTTTTCTAAGAATTTCGAACATCCTGCACCATTTTATACTGTCGAACGCTTTTTCCAGGTCGACAAATCCTATGAACGTGTCTTGATTTTTCTTTAGTGGTGCCTCCATTACCAACCACTACGTCAGAATTGCTTCTCTGGTGCCTTTACCTTTCCTAAAGTCAAACTGATCGTCATCTAACACATCTTCAATTTTCTACTCCATTGTTCTGTACATTATTCTTGTCAGCAACTTGGATGAATGCGCTCTTAAGCTGATTGTGCGATAATTCTGGCACTTGTCAGCTCTTGCAGTCTTCAGAATTACGTGAATCTACAGACTATAGAGATTGCTAAACAACACTCTTTCTTAAGCAGAAGGAGGGGTGAGTGAAGCTGAATGATACCTGTAATCTGGTGCTGGATAAGATCTAATCAGTCTTCCGCCTTTGCGAGATAGCAATAGCGAACGATATCAGCCAACAACAGCCATTTGCGGTCGAGCTTTCACGACATGTGAAGTCATGTCTCTGTGCGGGAGCATTTGGAAACGGAATTTTAGTTACTAGGGAGCCAGACAGAGTACGTATCGGACCATCCAAAATCCTACAATCCCAAATGGGGAAGAAAAGTTGAGTTTCAACACGAATTTCATCCGATCACGGAATAGCAGCTCGATATACACTACTGGCCATTAAAATTGCTACACCAAGAAGAAATGCAGATGATGAACGGGTATTCATTGGACAAATATATTATAGTAGAACTGACATGTGATTACATTTTCACGCAATTTGGGTGCATAGATCCTGAGAAATCAGTACCCAGAACAACCACCTCTGGCCGTAATAACGGCCTTCATACGCCTGGGCATTGAGTCAAACAGAGCTTGGATGGCGTGTACAGGTACAGCTGACCATGCAGTTTCAACACGATACCACAGTTCATCAAGAGTAGTGACTGGCGTATTGTGACGAGCCAGTTGCTCGGCCACCATTGACCAGACGTTTTCACTTGGTGAGAGATCTGCAGAATGTGCTGGCCAGGGCAGCAGTCGAACATTGTCTGTATCCAGAAAGGCCGGACAGAACCTGCAATTTGCGGTCGTGCATTATCCTCCTGAAATGTAGGGTTTCGCAGGGATCGAATGAAGGGTAGAGCCACGGGTCGTAACACATCTGAAATGTAACCTGGATTCATCCGAAAAGTTTTGCCATTCGTGCGCCCAGGTTCGTCGTTGAGTACACCATCACAGGCTGTGATGCTGCGCCAAGGGTAACCGCAGCCATGGTCTGCGAGCTGATAGTCCATGCTGCTGCAAACGTCGTCGAACTCTTCGTGTAGATGGTTGTTGTCTTGCAAACGTCCCCATCTGTTGACTCAGGGATCGAGACGTGGCTGCACGATTCGTTACACCCATGCGGATAAGATGCCTGTCATCTCGACTGCTAGTGATACGAGGCCGTTGGGATCCAGCACGGCGTTCGATATTACGCTCCTGAACCCACCGATTCCATATTCTGCTAACAGCCATTGGATCTCGACCAACGCGAGTAGCAATGTCGCGATACGATAAACCGCAATCGCGATAGGCTACGATCCGACCTTTAACAAAGTCGGAAACGTGATGGTACGCATTTCTCCTCCTTACACAAGGCATCACAACAACGTTTCACCAGGCAACGCCGGTCAACTGCTGTTTGTGTATGAGAAATCGGTTCGAAACTTTCCTCATGTCAGCACGTTGCAGGTGTCGCCACCGGCGCCAACCTTGTGTGAATGCTCTGAAAAGCTAATCATTTGCATATCATAGCTTCTTCTTCCTGTCGGTTAAATTTCGCGTCTGTAGCGCGTCATCTTCGTGGTGTAACAATTTTAATGGCCTGTAGTGTATTTTAATGGACGTTTTTTTGTTTGACACGCTGTCTTTAATGTTTTAGTTGGGTAAATTAGACGTTTGTGGACTGTGAATGTCTTGTGGCTGCTTCTCCGCTGTCTTTATGAAAGTTGTAGTCATTAGTGGTGTTTGAAGCCCTCGGTGTGTGTAACGCTTGGTGCGCGGTGTGTTGGCAGCGCTGCTGGAGCGGCACGACCTGCTGCGGCAGGTGAAGGACTCGTCGCTGGAGACGGAGCCCGGCCTGGACGGCTTCCCCGCGTTTCCGCTCTCGCCCACCACCGACTTCAGCTCGCCGGCCGAGGACTCGCTGCCCACCGAGCTGTACCCAGAGTTCGCGCTCAACGCCGTCGTCAAGCCGTCCGACGACCAGGGCGGCTACCTCTTCTCCGTCACCGATCCCGGAAATGAGAAGGTGCTGCTGGGCCTCAAGGTGCGTCTGTGTTCAGTCCCGCTTCTCAGTACCTGACATATATGCTAACTCATTAAAAGTATTTGGAAACCTGAGGCGCGTTCACCCTTCGTTTTGTGACCGCTTGATTGGGTTGGATTGTTTGGGGGAAGAGACCAAACAGCGAGATCATCGGATTAGGGAAGGAAGTCGGCCGTGCCCTTTCAGAGGAACCATTCCAGCATTTGCCTGGAGCGATTTAGGGAAATCACGGAAAACCTAAATCAGGATGGCCGGACGCGGGATTGAACCGTCGTCCTTCCGAATGCGAGTCCAGTGCGCTACCACTGCGCCACCTCGCTCTGTTGACCGCTTGAACGCTGCTGTGGACACTTTACGCGAGACGTCTGAATGTCTGTGGAGAAATTTTTTTTTTTTTTTTACTATAGTGGTGGAGCCCCTCCACGCCCACACCGGCATGATGGCCAAGTCAAAAGGTCTACCGCCATCTCTGCATAAGGGTTAGTTTTCACTGTAGTGAGGTGTCTCAGGATGTGGGTACCGCGATGTTTGGGTACTTCTGGTTAAGGTTAACAATTAATACGCGATCATAGATTGGGTCGAAGTCGAACAGGTAGCGGTTTGAAGGGCAGAGGAAAAAAAGTGCCAATGGAAGAGCCAAGGGTAAAACCTCTGCGATAGTTAGGTCGGGTGGTAAGAGCAGTAGCGGATGTCTTGCTGCCTGCGCTCATCTGGAGATAGATTGGGTCGAAGTCGAACGAAGGGTAGCGGTTTGAAGGGCAGAGGAAAAAAAGTGCCAAGGCAAGAGCCAAGGGAAAAAAACCTCTGCGATATTTAGGTCGGGTGGTAAGAGCAGTAGCGGATATCTTGCTGCCTGCGATAGGTCATGCAACGGTAGGCTTTGTTAGTAGTGGGTATCACGCATGTCGAGACCTTTGACGTTGTGCGTTGCTGTGGCTCGGTGGCTGCCACTGGGTGCCGGTGTTGAGCTCTCGATCAGCGTCAGCATCAGCAACCTGCAACCATTTGGTTTATCATCGTTTTTGTGTCCGATAGGTCATATATGGGATTCACAGTGTAGGAAGATTTTGGCTATAATTTAGTCAGTGGACGAGCTCGTCAGTTTCCCTGCTGTGGCCTGTTGGTCGGCTCTAATAGCAGCTGGTAATTTCCAGCCAACGTTGCTGATATGCAGGGTCTTGCTGACGTTTGTCGCTTGTTGGTGTATGTTAGCTTGCCATAGGTGGTTATGCCCTAGCTAGTAGCGTCTTTGGCCGCTTATGCTTCCACCTATAGTGGTGATTAACCTATGGTGGAGGAATGGCAGAGCATTCTTCAAGAGCCGAAACCAGGGAAGCTGGTGATTTTAGACGCTGGGGTCTAGGCCGAAGTCCACGTTCTAAATCATAGCAAAGGAGTTTCATTGGATTGAGCTCAAGACTGTGGGTCGTGGGGGGTTGGGGGGGGGGGGGCAGACCATTTCAGGAATGTTATTGTCCACAAACCTTCGTCTCACAGATGCTACGTTATGACAGGAAACATTATCATGCTGATACAATCATCTTCTCCGGACTGTTCCTCTCCACACGCAGTATAAAATACTGTAACATCATATCCTTCCGCATTTAGCATCTTCTTAAGCATAATAAGGGGACCATGCCATAACCACAAACAATACCCCCATTCCATAACATCACCTCCTTCGTACATCGGTGTTGGAACTACACATGATACAGCGTATGTAAAATGTGTCCCTCTTTCTTACGGGGAAAAATTCTAAATAATACGAACGCTGTTCATAAATTGTCGTCTGGTCGGTTATTAAAAATAAACAAAAGCTTGTAGCTGTGTGGCGCTCACGTGGATAGAAAAGGAAACTGAACGTCACGTTGTGTTCCTGCCAGTTGCGAGGTACGTCCCGTCATTTGCTTCCTACAAGCAAAAGGAATCATTGCCACCGAGATCAATCGTCGATTGCGTCTTGTGCATTTGGATTGGGGTTATAACTGACCGTGTTGTGAAGGAGTTGGTGCAGAAAACTGAACGCTGGTCTCACAAATGTGCGTCATGAAACTGTTCGAGAAAGACATTCAGATGTGAGTGATGTACTTGTGCAACATGTTGACGAAATTGTGAGTGCGAGACGTGGGTTCTCAATTTCCGAACTTCCTGCAGGTTGTGCCTCAAAGGACAACCCTCTTTAATATTGTCGCAGACGGGTTGAATGACCATAAATTTTGTACATGATGGGCAACAAAATGTTAAGCGATGTTCACAAAATTGAAAAAATGAGTTCGGCCTCAACTGTCCTTCAGTTTTACTGTAAAGAGGGAGTGGAATTGCTGAACAGAATCGAGTCTGTGGCGGGATGTTGGAGCAGTAAGTCAACACTGAGACAAAGAAATAGTCCAAACATTACATACACACTCACTTTCCAAATTAGGCCAAAAAATTCATGCAGACCTACCAAACCGCAAAATTATGGTTGCAGCATTTTGGGATGGCAAAAGAATTTTAAAAACAGATTTCCTGAGAATAATTCGTGCGGATATTGTGACATCACAGGTATATTGTGAGATTCTTATGAAACTGTGGTCAACCCAAACCAAATGGCGCTGTATGATAATCATATAGCGCCAAACTCATAGACTTCTAGACGCAACTAACATTTTTGACAACTTTTGCTCTATTGACATAAAAAAGCTGTCATCTGGCGTATTAAACGGAAATTACAGATATATATCGAAGTATACACTGCGCATGAATGGCTCTGTTACATTATCTGATCTAATACAGGGTTCTGAAAATACGTATATCTAAATATACGCAGTGCAATAGAGGGTTCGGCCGTAGTCACTTATTTTGCTACCATAATACCAAAACACATTTAATGCTTTTAGTATCTCATTTCCTAATCTAATTCCCTCAAATCATCAAATTTGATTCGACTACATTCCATTACCCTTTTTTTACTAATGTTGATGTTCATCCAACATACTCTTTCCAAAGCACTATCCGTTCCATTCAACTACTCTTCAAGCCACTTGCCGTCTCTGACAGAATTACAATGTCATCAGCAAACCTCAAAGGTTTTATTTCTTCTCCCTGATCTGTAATTCCCTTTCCAAATTTCTCCTTGGTTCCCTCTACTGCTTGCTCAATATCTGGATTAAATATCATTTAGGATACGCTACGCCCCTGTTTCACTCATTTCTCGTTCACTGTCTCCGTTTATGTCTTTCAACCTACATAAATGTACTCTTGTTTCTGTAAAAGTGGCAGCTAACCCTTCACTGTCTGTATTTCAACTCTGATCATTTTCAAATTTCAAAGAATGTGGCCCATTCATCACTGTTAAAAGGTATTTTTAAATCTTCATATGCTACGTATAATTGTAGGTTTGTCTTTCTTGTACCTACTTGCACTGGAACCCAAATTGATCTTCCCCGAAGTCGACTTCTATCAGTCGTTAGTATTTTTCCGTCATGATTTATTAAACTGATTATAAGATAATACTCTAATCTGTCAAAAACTGTCTTCATGCCTACTCATAATATGCCGCCCAAAGCGAAGTATTGTGATGGAATGGTATGCCAGTGCACCCACTTGAATGAAACAGCTTTAGCAGTGCACAATTACATTACAAAGCCCTATAAATAAAATAATATTGCGGACGAAGTTTTCACTTTACTTGTGTATTTTATCATTATTATTATTATTATTATGTACAGCTCATGTAGTACGTCTATTGCGGTATTTACTCTCTAAAACGTGTCCGGTTAGATTTAAGAGGCCCTTATCTTGCCAAGAGCGAACAATACGAGTGTAAAACCAAGAACGAAATGTACGGAAGGAAAGGTGTATGATAGGGATGTAGTCCTTCGCTCCTGGTGTTCAGTCTACATTTGGAAGTAAAAGAATCGTTCAAGATTGGAATTTAATTTCGATGTGGAAAGATATCTATGATAAGATTAATTGATGACATTGCTGTCCTCGGTGAAAATATAGAAGAATTACAGGATCTGCTGAACAGAATGAAGAGTCTAATGAGTACAGAATATGCACTGAGGGTCAATCGAGGAAACAAGAACGCAATGAGAAGTAGCAGAAATGAGAACAGCGAGAAACTTAACATCATAATTTCTGATCACGAACTAGATGAAGTTCTGGAGTTCTGCTACCTAGGCAGCAAAAAACCCATGACGGACGGAGCAAGGAGGACATAAAAAGTAGACTATCACGGGCAAAAAGAGCATTCCTGACCAATACAAGTCTAATAGTATCAAATACAGGCCTTAATTTGAGGAAAACATTTCTGTGAATGTACGTTTGGAGTATAACATCATACGGCAGTGAAACGAGGACTGTGGGAAAACCGGGGGTATGGTGTTACAGAAGAATGTTGAAAATTAAGTTGAGTGATAAGGTGAGGAATGAGGGGGTTTGCCGGCCGGTGTGGCCGAGCGGTTCTAGGCGCTTCAGTGTGGAACCACGCGACCGCTACGGTCGCAGGTTCGAATCCTGTCTCAGGCATGGATGTGTGTGATGTCCTTAGGTTAGTTAGGTTTAAATAGTTCTAAGTTCTAGGGGACTGATCACCTCAGATGTTAAGTCCCATAGTGCTCAGAGCCATTTGAACCATTTTTTGAGGAGGTTTCTGCAGAATTGGCGAGGAAAGGAATATATGGAACAACACTGACAAGAAGAGGGGACAGGATGACAGAATATATGTTAAGACATCAGGGAATATCTTCCAAGGTACTAGAGGGAACTGTAGAGGGTGATAATCGTAGAAGAAGACAGAGATTGGGATACATCCAGCACGTAATTGAGGAAGTAGAGTGCACGTGCTACTCTGAGACGAGACGTTTGGCACAGAAGAGAAATTCGTTCCAGGCCGCATCAACTAGTGAAAAGACTGATTACTCAAAAAAAAAAAATGCCTGGTCAAAGAAATTAAAAATTAGTAACATGTACCAAGTTAACAACTCTGCCATCTCTGATCCAGGACTATACGTGGCAAAACTTTGAAAATTCTGTTTCAGGACTCCAGCCCTAGTTTTCAAGCTTGAACTTATTTTCTCTCTCTCTCTCTCTCTCTCTCACACACACACACTCTTCCTCTCCCTCCCTCCCTCCCTCTTTCTCTCTCTCTCTTCTCCCTCCCTCCTTCTCTGTCCCCCCCCCCCTCTGTCTCTCTCTCTCTCTCTCTGTGTGTATGTGTGTGTGTGTTTGTTTTTGTGTGTCATCAAATGGTGCTGACACACGTTTATTTTGTCACGACCGGGTTCATTCAAAAGAACATCGGGTTCGATCGTACAGACACACCGCCAACGGCCTGGCAGCAGCAGGATGATCGGTGAGCACAGGAAACTTGGCATTGTGTGTATGGTATGTTTGTGTACATAGCATGCCAAGTTTCTTGTGCTCACCGATCATCCTGCTGCTGCCATGCGGTTGACGGTGTGTTGAAATGATCGTCATGTTCTAGATATTGCCTTTACCGTTACGTAACCTGTTGATGTTCTTTTGAGCGAAACCGATGGTAACATAATATATGTGAGCAAATGGTTCGTAGGGAATCGTTAAATCTCCTCAGTAGCTCAGTCGGCAACTGCCATGCTACAAGTTCAAAAGCTCTCCCTAAGAACGACGATTTTTTTTCTGTCAACTATCAGTTCTTTCACCACTGGGCTGCCAGTGATTTGTTAATGTGAAAAATGCCGAATTTCACAGTGATTCGGAGTTCAGGCTAAGCTCTAGGGTCCTCTGTATCTGGCTATATAAGTGAATTCAAAGGCCGGAGAAAAGCTTCGGTATTTCACACCTAATAGAGCTGAACTTCTATCGCCCGCATCTCGCGGTCGTGCGGTAGCGTTCTCGCTTCCCACGCCCGGGTTCCCGGGTTCGATTCCCGGCGGGGTCAGGGATTTTCTCTGCCTCGTGATGGCTGGGTGTTGTGTGCTGTCCTTAGGTTAGTTAGGTTTAAGTAGTTGTAAGTTCTAGGGGACTTATGACCACAGCAGTTGAGTCCCATAGTGCTCAGAGCCATTTGAACCATTTTGAACTTCTATCAAACCAACCTCAGAGTTGAGAACAGTTTTACTTTCTTAAAAATTCTCATACGATATTTTTAACTCGAGTGATGAAAAATATCGCTGTCAACCATAAAACCAATGTTTCTACATCATCGTTGTCGTCATCGTTGTTGTTATCATCATCGAGGCCTGTAACGTTTTATGTCGCTCTTGTAAACATTAATATGGAATTATTTTGTTTGTCAGGGCTTGCGGTCTTCAACATTTAATGAGTGTGAAGCGCTGTTATCATACTCAGAAAGAGTTGTGCGGTGACAGGTTGACTCAAGATGTATTTTTGGCCAAAACGTGTCCTAAGCTAGTTCACCCAACTGACAGTTGCCTAAAAACTACTAAGACAGGCAACCTGAAAATAGTCGGAACGAAGCATTCTGCTTGATGACATTACAGCACTCCTTAGCTGTAAAAACTGCCGGCCGGAGTGGCCGTGCCGTTCTAGGCGCTACAGTCTAGAGCCGAGCGACCGCTACGGTCGCAGGTTCGAATCCTGCCTCGGGCATGGATGTGTGTGATGTCCTTAGGTTAGTTAATTAGTTCTAAGTTCTAGGCGACTGATGACCTAAGAAGTTAAGTCGCATAGTGCTTAGAGAGAGAGCTGTAAAAACTCTTGCTCAATACTGTGAGACAATGAGTAAACTGCCAGTGAAATTATGTAGCCACTGTTCCAAGAATAAATTTATATGTTTGTATTTCCTTTTGTTCACACGCACAAAACAGTACAAGCTCATATAAACTGTATTTTTTCCTCGTTATCTGGGCACAGTTCAGATTCTGAATTTTAGCAAAGTTTCGTAATTTCAATCCCTGTTTATATGAGACATCGACCTGTCTAGTCAGTAATACTTTTGCTCGCCTAAAAACTGGAAAGTATAATGGCCCATTTGCCACGCAGATTTTCGTTACGGGCGGCTTACAAAAACTTACGAAATCGAAACGCATGAGACAGTACCACCATTTAGTCTTTTGTAATATCCTAACACTCGCAAGAAAGTTCATATTTATGAAATGAGAATTAGTTAGGAGCTCAGTTTTTCAGCACTCAGCCATCCGAGACTCACGGTTATCAATCGGAAGTGAACAACGCATATAGCTACTCCTGCAGACCGATCATGGTGATCTAACCGCGTTGCTTTTATTCTCGTGATGCGGACGGCAGACATAATACTCGATTTGTAACCGCAAGCACTTCCAACCGTGTGCTCAAATTACACCCTATCGTAACAATGAATCTCAAATATGAAACTTCCTGGCAGATTAAAACTGTGTGCCCGACCGAGACTCGAACTCGGGACCTTTGCCTTTCGCGGGCAAGTGCTCTACCATCTGAGCTACCGAAGCACGACTCACGCCCAGTACTCACAGCTTTACTTCTGCCAGTATCTCGTCTCCTCCCTTCCAAACTTTACAGAAGCTATCTGAGCTACCGAAGCACGACTCACGCCCGGTACTCACAGCTTTACTTCTGCCAGTATCTCGTCTCCTACCTTCCAAACTTTACAGAAGCTCTTCTGTAAAGTTTGGAAGGTAGGAGACGAGGTACTGGCAGAAGTAAAGCTGTGAGTACCGGGCGTGAGTCGTGCTTCGGTAGCTGTAGCGGTGGCTCACATCTCACCATCGCTTGCCCATATGCGAACCTTCTTTGTGGAACACAGTTATGTACATATGGACCTACCAACTACCAGGACGGCAACGACACGTGATATATATCACATCTTGACTCGACGACGGCCGAACAATGCCGTAGAGCGCCGCCAACCAACGGTTACGTGGTCAGTGGTATGGCGTACAGTGCACCACCCACACCTTGATACGGGACCGCGCGCACTGTGGTATCAGGTGGTCAATGGGAAATACGTGACTCGTTCCAGGTTGCATACAATTCATATGGCGGACGAGCCACTGTGTCCGCAGTGCAATGTTATCGACACTGAGGAGCATCGCCTGATATGCGGTCCTTCGGCGGACGTATGGTGTTTGGTCAAAAAAATGATCGCCTTCCTCCTTCGGGTGGGGCCGCAAACAATAGAACCACGCACGCTACTTCTCCCAGATAGGACGTATTATCCCCGAACGAAGACAAACGTAGTGACTTGGATTCGAGGTTTGACTGTGCGTTATCTTTTCCGAGACGGCAGTAAGAATGTGCTTGACTTTTGGGCCTTACTACAGGAACATCACTCACAGCTTATGAGACATCCGAGATATCGATCATATTACGCAATTTTTTTAGGGAGTGCCTTGCTTGATCCCCCACCCAGTTGGGGTGTCCCGGGTAGGAGAATGTAATTATTGTCTATAAGTATCAGAACAAGAAAGGACCAGGACAGTGGAGAGGATCCACAAACACACGTGAAGACGTACCTGACACCAACGCGAGGTATGACGGGATTAGCGAGGTACGCACCTAAAAGAGGAACGTAGAACGTTATTGTTTTGTACTGACAGAAGCAGGATATTTTATTTTATTTTTTTCACTATTATGTAAAAAAAGTCCACTTATTTACGTTTCCCAGAAAAATTTTATTTTATAAAGTCATCGTCTTATATATTTAAAGAAAAAGTGCTAGAAGCAGTTTATGTTTGTTATTGTTACACACACAAAAAAAAAGTGGGCAGCGTGACGGATTGCCGTCCTACGGACCCCGGTTCGATTCCCGGCTGCGTCGGGTATTTCCTTCGCTCAGGGCCTGGGTTTTGTGTTGTCTTCATCATTTCATTCCCATCCGTCGCGCAGATCACCCCATGTGGCCTCGTATGCAATAAGACCAGCACCAAAGCCCGCAAGGGGCCTCCCGGGAAAAAAAAAAAAAAAAAAAAAAAAAAAGGATGGTAGAGCACTTGCCCGCGAAAGGCAAAGGTCCCGAGTTCGAGTCTCGGTCGGGCACACAGTTTTAATCTGCCAGGAAGTTTCATATCAGCGCACACTCCGCTGCAGAGTGAAAATCTCATTCTGGAATCTCAAATATGTCTCCCAATTTGCATTCTATTTCCATCTAGATTTTTTCTGTAATAGATTATTGTTTATAGAAGATCATTTCTAAATTTGGATCTTCTGTTTAAATATGTCTTGTATAATTTTTCAAATAGAGTTCTTATTCGTCCATGTCCTCTTAACTCGTCGCTTTCTCATCACTGTACCACTTAATATTACTTTGATTCTACTAAACATTGGTACATTTTTATTAAGTCAACAAGAATATGGTGCTGAAATTCCTAAGTTCTTAATTACCTATAAGGGATGGATAATCTAGAACATTTTAGTTCATCCTAGGTCAAAATTCACACTTACCAGAAAATCTCGGAAAATACTAACCGTAGCACAACAGACATTTCAGTATGAAGTTTTTATGCTACAATACATCTGCCACCAAAATTTCAATCTTGTAGCTTTAAAATTCAGCACTCAAACCCAGGATCAGGTACCTTTAAAATGTCTCTGAACAGTTTTAGTTACTATTTGAATGATTTAAATTATCAGATCACTGTTGCTCGCTTAACACCACCCAGAACTCAGGTGTAGGTTATTGTAAGGTTGTAAGTACTGGTGCGATATAATGGAGGATCACAGGGTTCAGTCTTATCCCCTGTACTTTTCAACGTTTATACATATGTCATACCTGAAAGCAACACAAAGAAGTTTGGACATGCTGACGGTTCAGCAAAAAGACTTCAGGAGTATTGTAAACAAACTACATAAATATTTCACCATGTGGAGGCCCATGCAATCTTTCCAAAAACGAAGTCAACAGTTTATACTTAAACGACAGCGTAGTAGACTATAAACTGGAGGTCTCTATGAACGACACAGTGCTTCCCTACCAGAGCTACCCAAATATCTTGCAATGGCTGTTAACAAAATACTGTCTTTCAAGAAACACCTCTACAAAGGGTACTTCCAGATTAAGCACAAGAAAAAATTTTATCCAGAAACTGCTGTACTAACTGGCCAATGGCAGCTAATATGTTTAGAACTTCGGCACTCATTTTAGTGTATTTTAGGGCTGAATATTTGGCTACGGTGTAGTTGAGCAGTCCACATGTAAATAAGATAGACACTCAGCTCATTACAACAACAAGAATCCATGACAACTAGTCACTATACTGGCTTCCAACACTCCATCACATAGCCGCTCCTCTGTTAACAAGAAAAGGAGACCTGTTTAAAGAATATTCCAAAGTAACGAACAATCCCACTCTTCGAGATGTCTCTGGGTTGACAACAAACCGACTTCGTTCCAAAAATCCCCACTTACGACTGGTCCAACAGCTTGCTCGTAGCAGCTTCACTACTGACAGCAAATGGTGTGAAACCTGGACTACGAATGCTCCACCAGAAGTGCAGCATGATATTCTCCCCTTACAGAGACCCAAGGGCTTTGAAATCCCACAGCAAGAGTGGAAGAATGTAAATCACACTCGAACAGAACACGGAGTGTATGCATATAACCTGAGCAAATGGGGTGAGCAATCCAGCCCAAGCTGTAATTGTCAAGCACCGAAACAGACCAACCGGCACATTGATGAGGTATAAACTGAGACCCTCCGTCGATTATCCAAACGGCTTTTTCGTGAGTAACCCATCACGTCTTGACTACATAATGAGGCTTGGCATTAGCATATACTAGTAACAACTCTTTTTACTGTATTATCTGTATTTATGCCTATTTCGATATTGTTGACTGTACAGAGTGTCTGTAAATGTATATGTTGATTAAAAATTTTATTGGATACAGTAAATGAAATGCGTTACACCACATATACTTTTGTCTACTCATTAAGTTTTCAACCTTACATAAACAGTTAATACAGGTAATACACTTCAACATAAAAACACTTCAGCATGTGCATACCCGATAATAACCAAAATATCAAGCCGGTATTCAATCTCTTGCTACACATTGTGCAACATGTCTTGTGTGATTGGGCCAATGGCATCTCTGATATGTTGTTGCAATGTCAGAATATCAGGAACAATTGTTTTGTACACAGTATCTTTCACGTACCCCTGAAGAAAGAAATCTTTGGGGGTAATGTCAGGTGATGTCGGGGGTCATGGAATTGGACCATCTCTGCTAATCCAGCTGTTGGGAAAGGTTTCATTAAGAAAACCGCGGACTTCTAGAGCCCAATGAGGGAGAACACCATGTTGCTGAAAGATGATATCGTCATGCATATCCTGTAGCTGGGGAATGGCATAATTTACCAACATGTCTAGGTAAACATATTCACTTACACTGCTTTCAAGGTAGAAAAATGGGCCAGTCCTTGATCATACATTAACCCACAACCATATTATCCTTTGGACTATCCTGAATGTGTTCTCTTAAGACATGAGGATTTTCTGCTCACCAGAGCCAGACATTATGGCTGTTAACTGAGCCACAATCATTAAATGTTGACTCATCGTAAAAACACACACGCTCCAAGGCATCATCGTCCTCATCCAAATGGTTCAGCGAGTGAAAATTGTTCACGTTTTGGGCGACCATCTGGTAAGACGGGAAACATTTTATGCATTGCAATATTTGGCACGTGAAGCCCCCACGAAGCTTGTCTAATCGATTTCTGTGGCGAGCTCGTGAATGTGGTTTGAACTACCTACACATCCTCCGAAATCGATGGTCAGCCTCTGCTTTTCCATTTGTACCTACACTGTAGCTAAAAAAGCTTCCATCCATGTTCTGATTAACTCGACATCAGGTGCTTTCTTTCCATAATTTGACACGAAGTTTCACTGCACAGTAATCAGTGATTTGGGTTCTGCTAGCCACTCAACACACTAAGCTTTGTCCTGGTGGTGGGGAGATGGGGAGGGGGGGCAGCCATTTCTCACACAGCAATCCTTGCGGGGAAAATGTTGAATGAGACACAGCTGCACAGAAACTTGATGGCTTCCCTAGTAGACGCAGAAGTGCCTCAACACGATGTGGCATGGACTCGACTAATGTCTGGAATAGTGCTGGGCGGAACGGACACCATGAATCCTGCAAGGCTGTCCATGAATCTGTAAGAGTGCGAGGGGGTGGAGATTTCTCCTGAACAGCACGTTCCAAGGCACCCCAGATATGCTCAATAATGTTCATGTCTGGGGAGTTTGGTGGCCAGCAGAAGTGTTTAAACTCGGAAGACTGTTCCTGGAGCCACTCTGTAGCAATTCTGGACGTATGGGGTGTCACATTGTTCTGCTGGAATTGCCCAGTGGACATGAATGGATGCAGATGATCAGACAGGATGCTTATGTACATGTCTCCTTTGAGAGTCGTATCTAGACGTATCAGAGGTCTCACCCATATCACTCCAACTGTACGCGCGCCACACCATTACAGAGCCTCAGCCACCTTGAACAGTTCCCTGCTGACATGCAGGGTCCACGGATTCGTGAGGTTGTCTCTATACCCGTACACGTCCATCCGCTCGACACAAGTTGAAACGAGTCTCGTCCGACCAGGCAACATGTTTCTGGTCATCGTCAGTCTGATGTCGGTGTTGACTGGCCCAGGCGAGGCGTAAAGCTTTGTGTCATGCAGTCATCAAGTGTACACGAGTGGGCCTTCGTCTCCGAAAGCCCATATCGATGATGTGTCGTTGACTACTTCGCACGCTGACATTTGTTGATGCCTCAGCAGTTTGCGGAAGAACTGCACTTCTGTCACGTTGACCAATTCTCTTCAGTCGTCGTTGGTCCCATTCTTGCAGGATCTTTTTCCGGCCGCAACGATGTCGGAGATTCGATGTTTTACTGGATTCCTGATATTCATGGCACACTCATGAAATGGTCGTTATGCTGTGTCCCATCACTCGTGCTCCGACTACAACACGACGTTCAAACTCACTTAAATCGTGATAACCTGCGATTGTAGCAGCAGTAACCGATCTAACAACTCCACCAGGCTGTCGTATACTGGCATTGCCAACCGCAGCGCCGTATTCGGCCTTTTTACATATCTCTGCATTTGAATATTTGTGCCTATACCTTTTTTTTTGGTTCTTCAATATAAAATTAATATTTAATCTTGAAATGATGGTAAACATTTATGGAGAGTCTATGTTTCATGTTTAGTGCCATATGCTAGCGTCTGTGTGGCGGTGTTGTGCAGATCGGGCCGGCAGAGGGCGACCAGTCCCGCGTGACCATCGAGCGGGACGGCGAGGAGGCGGCCAGCTTCCTGGTGCCGGCGCTGGGGCAGCGCTGGTCCAAGCTGTCGTTCCGCGTCGCCCCGGGCAACGTGACGCTCTTCCTCAACTGCAAGCAGCACGGCGAGCCCGTGGCGGCCGGCGGCGCGGGAGGGCCGCTGCCCCTGCCGCAGGGCTCCACGCTGCGCCTCGGAGGGCCCAAAGCCTTCACGGTGAGTCACCCGCCCGGGCAGTAGTGGAGCAGTGACAGTTCTGGCGAAGCGGAGCCGCATTAAAGCCAGCGACACACTTCTTATGGCACTGCACTTCACTTCACCATCTCTATTACAAACGACAAGAAAAATGAAGACAGCCCACTATGTCAAAATCAAAATGAAACCTTTCTTTCAAACTTCAATAAGGTTTTACAGCTACCACAAACTTGTAAATGAAATCACCCTACCACATTGGCTGTTGTTGGGTTTGTTAAAACAACCAAATACTTTGCAGTTGTTGTAGTGTAGTGTCAGCTGTGTATCCATTTTCAAGTAACAATGTGCTATAACACATCAGATTTACATATTTGGATTCCGGCTGAAGTGTACCTGAGGTGACACAACAGTAAAATATTTTAACTATCTGCCACTTAGGAGTGGTAAGAGGCTACTGCCAATGTACATAGACATCTAAGTTGCCAACACCCCATGTTTCTTACAGGCTGTGAGATTTCACTGTAGGTAGTCAGTACCGTTTACACTTTTAACTGGCCAGTCTCCCTACAGTTATAGCATTCTGTGATTTGAAGAACACTTTCACTGTAACTCAGATACGTCCATTAAATGGATTGTACTACATAAGTTTGAGAGACGGCTACACAGTCAAAATAGCACAATAGTGAATGCCAAGTAGAGGGACACTTTAATGCAACAAATAATAGCTAGTGTAGCAATATGTTTCCTTCAAGATATTTGACATATTGACTCATTTTTGACTCAAATGATTTATACATTTATATTCAAAATGTACCCATTTCACAATGAAGAGTTGTAACTCAACACTATAGTACACTATTGGCCATTAAATTTGCTACACTAAGAAGAAATGCAGCTGATAAATGGGTATTCGTTGGACAAATATATTATACTAGAACTGACATGTGATTACATTTTCACGCAATTTGGGTGCATAGATCCTGAGAAATCAGTACCCAGAACAACCACCTCTGGCCGTAATAATGGCCTTGATACGACTGGGCATTGATTCAAACAGAGCTTGGATGGCGTGTACAGGTACAGCTGCCCATGCAGCTTCGACACGATACCACAGTTCATCAAGAGTGTAGTGACTGGCGTATTGTGACGAGCCAGTTGCTCAGCCACCATTGACCAATCGTTTTCAATTGGTGAGAGATCTGGAGAACGTGCTGGCCAGGGCAGCAGTCGAAGAACATTTTCTGTATCCAAAAAGGCCCGTACAGCACCTGCAACATGCGGTCGTGCAATATCATGCTGAAATGTAGGGTTTCGCAGGGATCGAATGATGGGTACAGCCATGGGTCGTAACACATCTGAAATGTAACGTTCACTGTTCAAACTGCCGTCAATGCGAACAAGAGGTGACCGAGACGTGTAACCAATGGCACCCCATACCATCACGCCGGGTGATACGCCAGTATGGCGATGAATACACGCTTCCAATGTGCGTTCACCACGATGTCGCCAAACACGAATGCGACCAGTATGGGTTCACCCGAAAAAATGACGTTTTGCCATTCGTTCACCCAGGTTCACCGTCGAGTAAACCGTCGCAGGCGCTCGTGTCTGTGATGCAGCGTCAAGGGTAACCGCAGCCATGGTCTCCGAGGTGATAGTCCATGCTGCTGCAAACGTCGTCGAACTGTTCGTGCAGATGGTTGTTGTCTTGCAAACGTCCTCATCTGTTGACTCAGGGTTCGAGACGTGGCTGCACGATCCTTTACAGCCATGCGGATAAGATGCCTGTCATCTCGACTGCTAGTGATACGAGGCCGTTGTGATCCAGCACGGCGTTCGACCAACGCGAGCAGCAATGTCGCGATACGATAAACCGCAATCGCGATAGACTACAATCCGACCTTTATCAAAGTCGGAAACGTGATGGTACGCATTTCTCCTCCTTACACGAAGCATCACAACAACGTTTCACCAGGCAACACCGGTGAACTGCTGTTTGTGTATGAGAAATCGATTGGAAACTTTCCTCATGTCAGCACGTTGTAGGTGTCGCCACCGGCGCCAACCTTGTGTGAATGCTCTGAAAAGCTAATCATTTGCATATCACAGCATCTTCTTCCTATCGGTTAAATTTCGCGTCTGTAGCACGTCCTCTTCGTGGTGTAGCAATTTTAATGGCCAGTAGTGTATTTCCGCTATCTACGTTCAGTAGTTTAAAGTATACACAGGGCGTTTGAAAATCTTTCCGACAAACTTCTAGCGGTGACATATCGCATCATGTGGAACAACATTTCTTGGAGGTAAATCGTTGTCTGAGCTTTCCGGCGACGCCAGGCGCCATTGTATTGAATTTACAAGCCTTCGGACCACGACATCTAATCGAACTGCAACGGCTTACTAGCCAGGTATGCCACACTTGCATACTATGTAGCACAGTAATTTTATTGAGTGATTTTCAACAATAAAACCTTCAGAATGAGTGTCTCTAAGCGGAGAAAGATGTTTCATATGCTAGGCGTATAACCTTTCACATGGGGCATATAACTGGCTTATAGACGACACACGTTGCGTACGATCGTCACAGAGTATCTATGCCCTGATGCCTTTCATAGGCATAATCAATTACTAGACATGCCTAACATCGACAGGAAGCGTCGCCGAGTACTTTGTAAAAAAACTTGTTTCCTGTGACATCATCTATCACCCCTACATGTTTGTCACTCAGACTTTGAAACACTATATATATATGTATGCCTACTATACTTAGCATCCTTGATAATGTATTTTTTTCTATTCCTCAGTGGCAATTATGCTATTTGAAAACGCCAATCTGACGTCTCTGTAACTATATTATCTTCTAGTAAGATTTTTTCATAGAATGCTGGAAAATAAAATTGAGGATCACCTATATGACGATCAGTTTGACCTTAGGAAAGGTAAAGGAAGCTCCAGTAGTACATGGAAGCGTGATTGAAGAAACATCAAGGCATTTTCACAGCATTTGTCGTCCAAGAAAAAAACGCCGTGCAACATGTTTTAAATCCCCACTAAAATAGGTAATCACTTAAAGAAAAGTGGGTAACACACAATTATACAAGAACCAAGAAAAAATAATAATAACGAAGGCAAAGAGAAAAGTGCCAGAGAGAAGTAGTCAGATTAAAACGGGCGTAAGGCTCGTCTAATGCTCAATGTTTGTATCGAAGAAGCAATGAAGGGAGTAAATTTCGGTAGTGGGGTTAAAATTCATAGTGAAAGGATTTATATTATTATATTATGCGAGATTCGATATAAGAAGTGGGTCTGAACAGACGAAGAGAACTTTCTTCAATAGCAGGTCGCATATCAGATATTGACATGAGCCGCTCGGGTAGGTGCACGCGTTAGCACGACGCTTCCGGGATTTGGGGAGGCGCCCCAACCCCGGATCGAATCCGCCTGGAGGATTAACGACAAGGTTCGTTGTGCAAGCCAGCCTGGTTGTGGTATTTAGGCAGTTTCCCACATACCATTATGTGGATAATGGGCTGGTACCTACTCCCCACCCCCGTAACACGATTCGAGAACATTTCAAAAACGTTCTCCCAATTTCACATGGGATAACGCTATACGCAGACAGATGGGATACACAAATTCCGTCCCGCTGGGGAAGGGGTGGTGACGGGAAGTGTATCTGGCTACTCCCTACCACTAACATTGCCAAGTCCAAAGTAACATTGCAACCCCAGAAAGAAGAAGATATCAGATATTGATATGAAAGTGAGGAAAAAGTTCCTGGAAGTGTACGTCAAGACAGTAGAGCACTGCACTGTGTGGATGTGAGAGAAGGACCATCGGAAATACGCAGAAGGAGAAACAGGAGTTGCTATCGTAGAATATTAAAAATAAGTTGACAGGTAAAGTACGAAATAAACAAGTAGTGAAAAGAACTAGCTTGGAAAGAAGTCTATGGAAGACTCTTACCACAAGAACTGATAGGTTATTGGGACACCTGGGACACCTGATACGGCACCCAAGAATAGGCAACCTGGCCAGCTAAAGGAACATTGGAAGGGAAAAACAGCAGCGATAGACTAAGATACTGAAGCACACAGTAAGCAATCTCTACTAGATGCTCGATACTCAGTAGCTTTGCAATATAGTTTGAAATTGATCTTTAACAGCATTACGGTTTAGAAAAGATCTTAATCTCACAGCCACTCGAATCTCTACTTTGTATTCAGTTATAATACTAATTCCAATACAATGACAATTATATGAAATAAATCAAATTGTAATAGATACTAATGAACTTAAACGGAAAATATGTTACAGGAAGTAAATAACTAAAATGAGTAACCTATATGTCTGTTTTGTAGAACACATGGAATAATTATGATGAGCGTAATAGCCTGAGAAATTAACTGAACTGTAAAATGTTTATTTTGTTCTAGTGTAACACAGCTTTTATCTGTGAGTGTTTGTTCCTTTCATCGACCTTGTGTAATCGAGGAGGAAGCTGCGCTGACGCTGCATTTGGTGGTGAGTCCTCGCGTGTCCAAATTGCCTACAACGCCTATTTACTTGCCCGCTATACACTTACAAGTTTGTGTCCACTCCTTCTCTTCGCTTTTAGATGTCACTCTTCTGTAACATTAATCACATGAATCTTATTTAACGCGTTTAGCTAAGTGCCGTTTACTTGTGGTTCAGAAGATCTCTTTGCATGCAAAATCTTGGTCGTTGTCATCGTTTCACATAGAACCGGAGGTAGCAGCTGGTAAATGAGTTAGGTAGTCCGTTAATCTGAAACACAGAAACCCACAGAAGATCATTAAACAATGGAATCTCGTTCTGTAAGGGCGCGTTCAAATACGATAACTAGCTCAGCCATTGAGATGGAAGTTTCTTGTGGTTCCCCTTAGTCACTTTATGTGAATATCTAGAAGATTGCTATGAAGGGAGAAATGATTATCACGATAAAAGAAGAGAAATCAGGGCTCGCACAGAAAAATTTAAGTGCTCGTTATTCCCGCGTGCAGTTCGAGAGTGGAACGGCAGAAAGACAGCTTGAAGTGCCTCTGCCAGGCACTTTATTGTGAATAGCAGAGTAATCACATAGGTGTAGATGTAGATGAAGAGAAAACGGCAGGTAACCTGCCAAATCTTGTGGTTCGGTCACTGTCCATCTATCTGATGCCCCCGGTTAGGGACGGATATTGATTGAAATATTATCTGGTGGCAATAATAACGTAACTTGGCATGTAGACTATCAAAGGTACTATTGGTTTCCTATAAGTACTCTCGTTTTAGAAATGAAATTATATAGCACTGTAAGTTGCTTTTTAAATTATTCTTTAAAAAAATAAAGAAAAATAATAATTTAAACACCAACTTACAGTGCTATAAATGTAAAGCTTTTCAGAGCTGTAGAGCACAATCAACGAAAAATGTGTCTCATTCTAAAGTTTTTCTGTAACAGTATTAAAAGTAAACTTTCTGATGGTATGTAAGTAACGTACTCTCACTATTGCAATGGCTCGGCGAATTGCAGAGAAAAACTGATAAACTGTGGTGTCCATGAAGGGTTCTTGTGTACCAGGTCCAGAAAATTAAAGGGAAAAGTGAAATACTAGTAATTCGAGAAGTACTGAGAGTCTCGTTGTTTCCGTAAAATGGACACGTTTACGTTAAGAAGAGAAAAATAAGAGTTGCTACATTTTTACTAGTAGCTGCGATGTAATGGTTTTGGAGGTTGTGTCACATGTTCTCAAACTAGAGTTTGTGCCCGATACAAAGGTAAAATAATGTGCAATACTTGTGAAATGTCCTCTGCACACTCGAAGACGGTTTTTCCCCTAGTGGAAGTGAAAGCGCACTCAGTTGTAAACTGTGATACGTTTCTATAAAAAATATAATCTATCCTGACCTTTGGTCAATATGTTTTTCATTGTTACAAAAATTTAAAGTCCCTTCAAGAACTGATATGAAAAGATCGTGCTACAGCCTATTCTTCCTAAATTATTATCTTTTCACTTTGTATGTTTTTCACCGTATTATGGAAATTTTCTAATTTTCTTTTTTTTCTTTTTTTTTGGAATCACTTGGTGTATTCCTAATGTGTAACGTTGTCGTAGTACTGTGTAGAATAGCGGAAGAGGAACTGCCGGTCTGAGAAATATCCGTAGCGCAGAGTGCGGACGTAGTTCCGCGAACAGAAACACTATTCACAAAGACAATGAGATGCTCTCAGTGTCTACGCTCTGTATCAGCCTTAGCGCATGCTTTGTATTCCTGAACCACTATTCAAGGAAAGAGGAAAGATCAGGGCTTCCCTTCCCGTCGACGACGAGGTTGTTACGGACGCAGCACAAGCTCGAATTGTGCGAGGAGAAGGAATTCTGCCGTGTCCTGCTTAAATGTAGTGTTCCATCAAAGCTGTCGGTTAAAATTCCGAGTTGTGTGGTCTTGGTCCATGACACTTTTTCTTTTCTGATGTTTGGTCCAAAACTGCGCTAGACATCTTCAGATGTGTTGTACCGGACGAAATAACATCTGTCGGCACCTAGCTTCTTAGATACGGAGGACGCCGAGTTGATATGGCTACTCACACAAAATTGGATCACTTCGTTAGAGCTTGAAAAGGATGAAATACTTAACTCTGAGACCGTTCGTGACGACAGGAATAGCTGTGTATTTGTTACTGTCACTGAATACTACGACAGGCCTTCAGTAAGTAACGCAACACACTTTTTCTGAGAGCAGCATTGTTTTATTCAAAATTGCAATGCACCATGTTATTTCCCACTCTGTTTTTCAACATAATCTCTGCTCAATGCAACGGCCGTACGCCGCCTTACTGAGAGGGCCTGCATGCCCACATGTTACCAGACTACGACGTCGGAACGAAGGTCTTGCTGCATCATTTACGTACTGCTTCACGTGAGGTGCTTCCTTCATTTGGCCAAACAGACGGAAGTCGAAAGATGCGAGATCCGGGCTGTAGGGTGGATGAGGAAGAACAGCCCAATGAAGTTTTGCGAGCTCCTCTTGATGCACAGACTAGTGTGAGAACTCGAGTTGTCATGTAGAAGGAAAAGTGCATTCAGTTTCCTGAGGGTAGTGCATACACTCCCGAGTTGATCGTTGCCACGTGATGGAGGTTATCAAACAGAACAAACCCTTCATAGTCCCAGAAGACCATCGCCATGACTTTACCGCTGGAGGGCGCCGCTTTGAACTTTTTATTCGGAGCAGAGGTGATGTGGCGCCACTCCATGGATGTTTTCAGTTACGGTTTCCGGTTCGAAGTGATGAACCCTTGTTTCATCTCCAGTCACGATGTTCGATAAACAGTTGCCACGATCTGCCTCGTAACACGCAAGCAGTTCCGCTTAGATGGTCCTTCGTTGCTCTAATTTATGGTCTTCTGATTGGCGGCGAGGAACCCTGCGGGCACATACTTTCGAGTACTCCAGCTGATGGACGAGTGTGCCAGGACTACCAGCAGGCCAGCAGAGACGTCCAATTGCGCAGCGAGATGCTTAATTGTGGTCCGTCGATCACCTCGAATGAGAGTGTCCACACGTTCCCGGCACACAGGGGATCGGACAGCTTTGCGCGACCCTATTGCGACAATTATCAGCGGCTCACCCAACGACTCACCGTGCATTTTTTCACTGCCCCGTCTCCGTAGACATTCTGCAGGCGCCTATGAGTATCTAAGATGCTCTGGTCATGAACAAAAAACACGCAATTTTCACGCAGTTTGGGTGCTTAGATCCTTAGAAATCAGTACCCCGAACAACCACCTCTGGCCGTAATAACAGCCTTGATACGACTGGGCATTGATTCAAACAGAGCTTGGATGGCGTGTACAGGTAGCAGCCCATGCAGCTTCAACACGATACCACAGTTCATCAAGAGTGTAGTGACTGGCGTATTGTGACGAGCCAGTTGCTCGGCCACCATTGACCAGTCGTTTTCAATTGGTGAGAGATCTGGAGAACGTGCTGGCCAGGGCAGCAGTCGAAGAACATTTTCTGTATCCAGAAAGGTCCGTACAGCACCTGCAACATGCGGTCGTGCATTATCCTGCTGAAATGTAGGGTTTCGCAGGGATCGAATGATGGGTACAGCCACGGGTCGTAACACATCTGAAATGTAACGTTTACTGTTCAAACTGCCGTCAATGCGAACAAGAGGTGACCGAGACGTGTAACCAATGGCACCACATACCATCACGCCGGGTGATACGCCAGTATGGCGATGAATACACGCTTCCAATGTGCGTTCACCACGATGTCGCCAAACACGAATGCGTCCAGTATGGGTTCACCCGAAAAAATGACGTTTTGCCATTCGTTCACCCAGGTTCACCGTCGAGTAAACCGTCGCAGGCGTTCCCGTCTGTGATGCAGCGTCAAGGGTAACCGCAGCCATGGTCTCCGAGCTGATAGTCCATGCTGCTGCAAACGTCGTCGAACTGTTCGTGCAGATGGTTGTTGTCTTGTAAACGTCCCCATCTGTTGACTCAGGGATCGAGACGTGGCTGCACGATCCGTTACACCCATGCGGATAAGATGCCTGTCATCTCGACTGCTAGTGATACGAGGCCGTTGTGATCCTGCACGGCGTTCCGTATTACCCTCCTGAACCCACCGATTCCATATTCTGCTAACAGTCATTGGATCTCGACCAACGCGAACAGCAATGTCTCGATACGATAAACCGCAATCGCGATAGGCTACAATCCGACCTTTATCGAAGTCGGAAACGTGATGTTATGCATTTCTCCTTCTTACACGAGGCATCACAACAACGTTTCAGCAGGCAACGCCGGTCAACTGCTGTTTGTGTATGAGAAATCGATTGGAAACTTTCTTCATGTCAGCACGTTGTAGGTGTCGCCAACGGCGCCAAACTTGTGTGAATGCCCTGAAAAGCTAATCATTTGCATTTCACAGCATCTTCTTCCTGTCGGTTAAATTTCGCGTCTGTAGCACGTCATCTTCGTGTTCTAGCAATTTTAATGGCCAGTAGTGTATATAACGCTGCCACCTGTTGGAACTTCGTGATACATGGGAGCTGTAGCGGGAACATTTCACGTTGTCACGCAACGAAGTCTCGCATTTTTTCAGCCGAACCTGGGACAGAGGAAAAGTATATTGCAGTACTTATTGAAAGCCCCTCGTACTTCGAAACGATCCATTTCCACTGGAATATCATTCGTATTTCTTACTGTCACTGTATACTATCTTATCTGTTGATATGGTCACAGTAATAGTCTCCGTTCTCAAAGTGTTCTACTTAGTTCTGTCTAATACAACTCTCACGCTACTGGCTCTGTAGTGAGGCGATGCTATTGTCTTGGGCGATGATTCCTGACTAGACCGAGTGGCACTCCACACTGACGTAAAGAAGCATTCTGCAGCAGTGGCATACGGAACTCATGATGGCGTCCCTAAGCTGACGTCTCTCGCTAGTCGCTATGTCTGGCAGCGGCAGTGCTTACTTGTGGTTCCGTCGCGAGGTGCCAACTTTAACATGGGACCTCTTTCATGGACGACAGCACAATCGGTGCTCCTGGTTCCGCTGACTCTTGCCGATCTGAGACATTCAGTCGTGAAAGCATTATATGATCATCCCGTCAAAGCCCTAAATGATTTAAGTGAACCATGAAAAAGTAAATCTGGATGGACGAAAGGGGATTAGGAAGATTACATGACTGAATTCGTAGGCGATTTGGAGTTTTACAAGCTGCGAAATCTCGTACTGACAGCTCACTCCTCAGGCAACAATATTCGGTCCAATCCGAGTGGGCATCGAGTCTAACACAGCTTGAGTGACAGCATTCCATGCTCCTTTTGTGCTCGATTTTATTAATCATAGTGGCTGATAACTGATGGTATGCGAGACTCTCGGTAACGCTTGTTCAGTTGTATTCAGTGCGTGGGGCTGACCAGGGCAACAGTCGGACATCCTGTATATAGTAATGATAATTAAATCAAGATCCTAAGCTGTCGACAGGCGTTGATATACATCAACGGGGACAGTTGAAAATGTGTGCCCCGACCGGGACTCGAACCCGGTATCTCCTGCTTACATGGCAGACGCTCTATCCATCTGAGCCACCGAGAGCACAGTGGATAGTGCGACTGCAGGGATTTATCCCTTGCAGGCTCCCCGTGAGACCCACATTACCAATTTCGTGTCCACACACTATATTCGTGGTGCCTCTGCCCATTACACTCATTACTCGCGACAGACAATCTGTCCCGTAAGAGTTCGGGCAAAGCGTGTGCATCCAGCACAGAAGAAGAAGGTCAATGGCCGGTTAGCCTTAACTATATGAAGATGGCCTCTTCATATCCTGTGTATAGAGCTAGGTCGAGACAGAACAGTTGACATTGTCTTGTGAAAAGACAAAATCACGGAGACGCCGAAGAGAAGACAGGTTCAAATTACCGTTATGCAAACCACGTATGGTCCTTTTGTGTACTCAATATCACGTTATACCATCATGCCAGGTGCCGAGTCTGTATGACGGTGACGAATAGACACTGGCAACGTTCTTTCTTCTCGAAGCCTCCATACACAAATATATCCATAGTGGTGCTGCATCCAGAACCAGGACTCTTCTGAAAAGGTTGCCATTGATGTGTCCAGTATTGTCGTAGGGCGCACCGCTGTAGGCAAACCTCCCTCTGGTGCCACTCCGAGAACCCCAAATAGCCGTATCTCCATGTCTTGCTGCAAACAAGCCCGTTTCGTGTTTCAAGGTACATGCCATATTTGTACGAACCTGCAAGGCACGGCGAACAATATGTCAGTCCTATCGGGCGCTAGTCGTGCGAGATCGTTGGAATTCTGCATGGTATCGATTCTACAGTCTGATCCGTTTAATATGTCAGAAAAGTAAAACGCTATATACAAGAAATTATGCAATTTTATTGCTTGTTAGGCATTGCGAATGCCGCATATGTTCGTGTTGCGCCACGTGGCGTGTACTATTTCTATTGTGATTTGCTGATAGCCCGCTGCAATCAGCCTCCGTCGGTCGGCCGGATTATGTGGTTTTTGTTGATACACTGTTGACTTGGCGTAGCCTTATCCAATAAATCTGTAGCTGTTGATAATATTAGGCGGCCATGGGATAGGCCCAACACTGCCGCACCAGCGATAGCTGATCATCTGATTTAATTGTTCCCCCACTATTACAGCTTGATGTCGTATAGCGCCGTCCTGTTGATAATGGTGTCCAGTATCACATCTTGCTGTAACTGACAAGGGAACCTCCCCATCGCACCCCCCTCAGATTTAGTTATAAGTTGCCACAGTGGATAGACCTTGAAAAACAGAACACAGATAAATCGAGAAAACAGGAAGAAGTTGTGTGGAACTATTAAAAATAAGCAAAATATACAAACTGATTAGTCCATGCACAATATAGGCAACATAAAGGACAGTGTCAGGTCAGGAGCGCCGTGGTCCCATAGTTAGCGTGAGCAGCTGCGGATCGAGAGGTCCTTGGTTCAAGTCTTCCTTCGAGCGAAAATTTTAATTTTTTCTTTTCAGACAATTATCAAAGTTCAGGCACTCGCACATAATCAACTTCGCTCTCCAAAATTCCAGGACATGTTCAGATTTGCTTGGACATATGCAGGATTTGACGGTCTACACACGGAAAAATTTGAAAACGTTAAAAACATATGTTTTGACGGAGCACAGGGAAAAGTGTGCGACTGTGTGACTTTTATATTCATTTGTTGCAGTTTATGTCACAAACTCTTATGTTTTCATCACTTTTTTGGGAGTAATTATCACATCCACAAGAAAACCTAAATCGGGCAACATAGAAGAATCTTTTTACCCACTCGCCAAGTGTACAAGTTAGGTGGGTCGACAACATATTCCTGTCATGTGACGCACATGCCGTCACCAGTGTCGTATAGAATATATCAGACGTGTTTTCCTGTGGAGGAATCGGTTGACCTATGACCTTGCGATCAAATGATTTCGGTTCCCATTGGAGAGGCACGTCCTTTCGTCTACTAATCGCACGGTTTTGCGGTGCGGTCGCAAAACACAGACACAAAACTTATTACAGTGAACAGAGACGTCAATGAACGAATGGACAGATCATAACTTTTCGAAAATAAAGAAAAATTTTTCGCTCGAGGGGAGACTTGAACCAAAGACCTCTCGTTCCGCAGCCGCTTACGCTAACCACGGGACCACGGCACTCCTCAGCTCAAACGATCCTTGATGTTGCCTATCTTCGGGTAGACTACTCAGTTTGTATATTTTGCTTATTTTTTATAGTTCCATACAACTTCTTCCTGTTTTCTCGATTGATCTGTGTTCAGTTTTTCAAGGCCTATCCACTGTGCCAACTTATAACTAAATCTGAGGGGGGTGCGATGGGGAGGTTCCCTTGTGAGGAACCACATACTGCTCGCTCATTTCAAGGTAACTGACGGCATAAACAGTCTCCTCCGCTAAAAAGGCATGAGATGATAACGTACTGACGTTTGAAAGCTCTCTGGGTCTCTACGACAGTCAAAAACTTCGCATACCATACGACACGTTTAGCCTCAGCGCGTTGTTGGGGCGTAACGACCATTCTCATTTAACAGTCGAGACACATTGAGTGCACTAAGTTGTGCCATCTACATGCATGATGGTTCTGACATCTGGTGTTTGCACTGTGAACTATGTGTTGTTGGCTTGCCTCCCAAAGCACTGTTAGTCATTCTTAATTCCCATCATTTTCACATACATTACAGAAAATTGTTCAGATATATAGTATACATTAACTTAATAAATACAACTTTATACTTTTCTACCATTTCAAACGAATGACCCTCTAAATTAGTTTGACAGTCGTGGGATTCTGACGAAAGTAAACAACGGTACCGCTGAACCATACACCGCAATCTCGATAAACAACAGGCCTGTTTCTATGGAGCTCCTAAACTTCGCTGGTAGACGTTTCTCTTTATTACGCGAAGCATAATACGCCATTGGAACAAACAAACAATATTCAAATGTGGTTTCTGCATGGGAAACCTACTGTGTGATCTTTCCTTGTCAATAGAATATAGAGGATGATTTTCCTAACTGGAGAGAAACTGCAGGGAACGATTCCTGAGTGTAAAAGGAATAAAATCAACACAGGGGCGGAAATGTATTCCAAAGCAGGTATAGCCACTTGAGGTGAAGATAAAAGATCCTTGTCTGTGCAGATTACAATGAAAAGAGAGAACACACACTGAGGCTGAACCTGTTCTGATGGTTCGCTGCCACCATACCATGCGGATTCTTCGTAGCCCACAGGTGGGTAAAGGTTGAGGATACCGCCCCTCGCAAAGGTAGCCTCGGCTATGAATAGGATGCACGACAGAAATCCCAGCACCGTGGTGGCCCGTGCGACAAACCAGATACGAAACGGTCGCCACGAAGGCAATCCGCGGGTAATACGGCATGTACGAGCTCTAGGTGACACCTATAGTGGCAGGTGTCGTAGAGAATGTTCCACACCACCGACTGGCTTAGCCCGTGCTGGTGAACCACCTGTCTAGTGCTGAAATTGGGTTCACGGTCAAGGATCTTTTATCTCCACTTTCAAGTGTTCTGTACCGTCCTTGGAACGCATTTCCGTCAATTGTCCATATGACCTATTTTTTCCTTATCCTCTCAGGAATCGTAATTTGTATTTTGTTCCGATTTAGTAAAATTACCCACTAAACATTAATAAAGCTGACAAACGTAAGCTGAAATTTTAAATTTAGCATTTGAGAAATCTTTCACGCAGGAGGATCGTACAAACATGCCGCCGTTTGAGTCTCGTACAGATTCCCGTATGGAGGACATAGTGATAGACATTACTGGGGTTGTGAAGCAGCTGAATGGGTTGATAATAAATAAATCGCCAGGTCCTGATGGGATTCCAATTCGGTTTTACAGAGAGTACTCTAGTGCATTGGCTCCTTACTTAGCTTGCATTTATCGCTAATATTTTGCCCAACGTAAACTGCCGAGCGACTGGAAAAAAAAAGCGCAGGTGACGCCTGTATATAAGAAGGGTAGAAAGACAGATCCTCAAAATTACAGACCAATACCCTTAACATCGGTTTGTTGCAAGATTCTCGAACATATTCTCAGTTCGAATATAATGAATTTCCTTAAGACAGAGAAGTTGCTGTCCATGCATCAGCACGGCTTTAGAAAGCATCGCTCCTGCAAAACGCAACTCGCCCTTTTTTTCACAGATTTCTTGCGAACCATGGATGAAGGGTATCACACGGATCCCATACTCCTTGACTTCCGGAAAGCGTTTGACTCGGTGCCCCACTGCAGACTCCTAACTAGGGTACGAGCATATGGGATTGGTTCCCAAATATGTGAGTGGCTCGAAGACTTCTTAAGTAATAGAACCCAGTACGTTGTCATCGATGGTGAGTGTTCATCGGGGGTGAGGATATCATGTGGAGTGCCCCAGGGAAATGTGGTAGGTCCGCTGTTGTTTTCTATCTACATAAATGATCTTTTGGATAGGGTCGATAGCAATGTGCGGCTGTTTGCTGATGATGCTGTGGTGTACGGGAAGGTGTCGTCGTTGAGTGACTGTAGGAGGATACAAGGTGACTTGGACAGGGTATGTGATTGGTGTAAAGAATGGCAGCTAACTCTAAATATAGAAAAACGTAAATTAATGCAGGTGAATAGGAAAAAGAACCCCGTAATATCCTCCATTAGTAGTGTAGCGCTTGACACAGTCACGTCGATTAAATATTTGGGCGTAACACTGCAGAGCGATATGAAGTGGGACAAGCATGTAATGGCTGTTGTGGGGAAGGCGGATAGTCGTCTTCGGTTCATTGGTAGAATTTTGGGAAGATATGGTTCATCTGTAAAGGAGACCGATTATAAAACACTAATACGACCTATTCTTGAGTACCCCTCGAGCGTTTGGGATACCTATCAGGTCAGATTGAGGAAGGACATAGAATCAATTCAGAGGCGGGCTGCTAGATTTGTTACTGGTAGGTTTGATCATCACGCGAGTGTTACGGAAATGCTTCAGGAACTCGGGTGGGAGTCTCTAGAGGAAAGGAGGCGTTCTTTTCATGAATCGCTACTGAGGAAATTTAGAGAACCAGCATTTGAGGCTGACTGCAGTACAATTTTACTGCCGCCAACTTATATTTCGCGGAAAGACCACAAAGATAAGATAAGAGAGATTAGGGCTCGTACAGAGGCATATAGGCAGTCATTTTTCCCTCGTTCTGTTTGGGAGTGGAACAGGGAGAGAATATGCTAGTTGTGGTACGAGGTACCCTCCGCCACGCACCGTATGGTGGATTGCGGAGTATATATACAGATGTAGATGTAGATGTAGATGTAGATGAAGCTGCAGGGACAGATTTCAGACTTGAAATGGATGAAGAAAGGTCCTATGAATATGCCTCCGGTAATGTATCGTTGCCAAGGTAGATGGCGCTGACGAATATCAGTTTCTCTGACCACGGGTCGTACGTTTCTTGAGTGTTGCGTGCTGCGGATTGACGCAGCGTACTGTAGGCAGCAGAATGGCCCGGTATTCATCTCGGGAACAATCCGAGATGGTGTTTGTGTACGGTCAGGCAGATGGAAAAGGTCGAGAGTCAGCACGACTATACCAACAGAAATACCCACACAGACACCTATCTTTTACAGAAGCTCGAAATTTAGCGCGGACTGCAATGCGAGATGCTTATAATAGTTTCCACAACGAAACTTTGTCTCGAAACCTGGCAGAACATTCAAAGAGATTCTCGTCGTATGTGAAGTATGTTAGCGGCAAGAAACAATCACTGCCATCTCTGTGCGATCGCAATGATGATACTAGCGAACACAGTGCTGCCAAAGCAGAGGTACTAAACACAGACTTCCGAAATCACTTCACAAAAGAAGACGAAGTAAATATTCCAGAATTCGAATCGAGAACAGATGCCAACATGACTAACGTAGAAGTAAATATCCTCGGAGTAGTGAAGCAACTTAAATCACTTACTAAAAGCAAGTCTTCTGGCCCAGACTGTATACCAATTAGGTTCCTTTCAGAGTATGCTGATGCTTAGCTCCATACTTAACAATCATATACAATCGTTGCTCGACGGAAGATACGTACCCGAAGACTGGAAAGTTGCGCAGGTCACACCAATATTCAAGAAAGGTAGTAGGAGTAATCCACCAAACTACAGGCGCATATCATTAAAGTCGATATCCAGCAGGATTCTGGAACATATATTGTGTTCGAACATTATTAATTACCTCGAAGGAAACGGTCTATTGACACACAGTCGCCGCGCGGAGTGGCCGCGTGGTTTGAGGCGTCATGTAACGGACTGCCCGGCCCCTTCCACCGGAGGTTCGAGTCCTACATCTACATCTACATTTATACTCCGCAAGCCACCCAACGGTGTGTGGCGGAGGGCACTTTACGTGCCACTGCCATTACCTCCCTTTCCTGTTCCAGTCCTCCCTCGGGCACGGTTGTGTGTGTTGTTCTTCGCGTATAAGTAGTGTGTAAGTCTGGGGACTGAGGACCTAAGCAGTTTGGTCGCTTAGGAGTTGACACACATATGAACATTTTGACACACAGTCAACATGGATTTAGAAAACATCGTTCTTGTGTAAAACAACTAGCTCTTTATCCACATGAAGTGTTGTGTGCTATTGACAAGGGATACCAGATCGATTCCGTATTCCTGGCTTTCCGGAAGGCTTTTGACACTGTACCGCACAAGCGGCTTGTAGTGAATTGCGTGTTTATGGAATATCGTCTCAGTTATGTGACTGGATTTATGATTTCGTATCAGAGAGGTCACAGTTCGTAGTAATTGACGGAAAGTCATCGAGTAAAACAGAAGTGGTTTCTGGAGTTCCCCAAGGTACTGTTATAGTCCCTTCGCTGTTCTTTATCTATATGAACGATTTGGGAGACAATCTGGGCAGCCGCCATAGGTTGTTTGTAGATGAAGCTGCCGTTTATTGAATAATAAAGTCATCAGAAGATCAAAACAAATTGCAAAACGATTTAGAAAAGATATCTGAATGTTGCAAAAATTGGCAGTTGACCCGAAATAACGAAAAGTGTGAGGTCATCCACATGAGTGCTAAAAGAAATCCGTTAAACTTCGGTTAAACGATAAATCAGTCAAATCTAAAGGCCGTAAATTCAACTAAATACCTAGGAATTACAAGTACGAACAACTTAAATTGGAAGAAACACATAGAAAATGTTGTGGGGAAAGCTAACCAAAGACTGCGTTTTATTGGCAGGACACTTAGAAAATGTAACAGAAGTACTAAGGAGACTGCCTATACTACGCTTGTCCGTCCTCTTTTAGAATACTGTTGCGCGATGTGGAATCCTTACCAGATAGGACTGACGGACTACATCGAAAAAGTTCGAAGGAGGGCAACACGTTTTTTGTTATCGCGAAATATGAGAGCGAGTGTCAGTGAAATGATACAGTATTTGGGCTGGACATAATTAAAAGAAAGGCGTTTATAGTTGCGACGGAATCTTCTCACGAAATTCCAAACACCAGCTTTCTCCTCCGAATCGAAAATATTTTGTTGACACCGACCTACATAGGGAGAAACGATCACCACGACACAATAAGAAAAATCAGAGCTCGTACAGAAAAATACAGGTGTTCATTCTTTGCGCGCGCTATACTAGATTGGAATAATAGAGAATTGAGAAGGTGGTCGACGAACTCTCTGCTAAGCATTTAAATGTGATTTGCAGAGTATCGATGTAGATGTAGATGCAGACTCATCACACAACATTTCAAACCATATTTGGGCGTCTGCGTGATCATGGGTCCTTTCAGACCGACGAACGTGCAGGGAGGCAGCGGACTGTGCGTATACCAGATTTGGAGAACCTGGTTCTGCCTTTCGACCGTTTCAATCTGCTTGGCCGTACACAGACACCGTCTCGGCTTGTTCACGACATGGATACGGCACCATTCTGCTGCTTACAGTACGCTGCGTCAATCACACAGCCTGAAACACACAAGGAACGCCCGGCACGTGGTCAGAGGAACTTTCATTCGTCAGCGCCATCGATGCATTTCCACTCACATGTTCAAAGGATTTTTTCCTCCATTTCCAGTCAGGAATCCGTCCTTGCAGTTTTTCGGTTTTATTAATGTTCACCCTGTATAGGTATCCTTTTATCCACTTTAATGGTTGCGCTGAAGGGCTTATGATTATCACATCCATGGATGTGAATTCGAAAGTAAAATTCTATGTACCGACTTGACAGAAAATCCTAGGAAGTTCTGGTCTTACGTTAAATGAGTAAGTGGATCGAAACAGCATATCCAGCAGGCGATCACTGTAGGCAAAACCACCCTTTCCTTCCGCCTCCTCGATTTCTATATCACCATCTATAGCCGTCCTATCGCCCTCACCCCCACCCTTAAGTACCTTGGCGTCACCCTTGACTGTCGCCTCTCCTGGACCCTGCATCTCCAGACAATCCAAGCCAAGGCACGCTCCCGGCTCCATCTCCTCAAGCTCCTTTCTGGCCGTACATGGGGTCTGGACCCCGCCACCATCCTCCACACCTATAAATCCCTCATTCCGCCCTATCCTCTGCTACGCCCATCCTGCCTGAATCTCCGCCCCTCCTACCGTTTACAAATTCCTTCAAATCCTTGAACGCCTATTGTATCTGTCTCCCCTCCCCCATGCGGATCCTCTACGATCTTATTCCGTTCCCCCACCTCCTCCTCTTCCTCTTCCTGGAACGGATACGGATCCTATACACCTCCTGTAAACTAGATCCCCCTCACCCGCTTGTCTCTCACATCCTCTCCCACCCCCATCCGCTGCCGCGCCTGTATTTCCACGTCCCACCTGCTCTCCATCTCTACACCCTCCTTATCCTCTCCCAAGGTGGCTTCCGCCAGCTCCCCCTCCCTGATGATGCCCTCCTCCCCTCCATCTACCCCTCCTATCAACTTTGATCCTCCCCTCCCACTTCCTGTGTTTTTTTTCCTTAGGGCACCCTCTCTCCCTTCTTTCCCTCCATCCTCCCTTCCTCCCCCCCTCCCCCGGGCTTCCCCTACCCCCCTCCTCCCTTCATTCCTCCCCCCATGCCCCCTGCCATTGGCATCCCTGCTCTCCCCTCTACCACCCTCACCACCTTCCTCCCCTCTTGGCAGGTCCCCGGACTCGCACATGCTCAGTGGACATTCGCGCGCCAGATATCATCGCCATCAGTTTATCGTGGGTGTGCGATCGTGTTTGTGCTTTAGTGTTTCTCGCCGTCACGCTCCTTGTTTCACCTGTGCCGTCTAATTCATCAGTGTCCGTGTGCAGTGCCAACAGTTCCTTTTGGTGTCTTCGCGTCTGAACGGCTACGTGTTCTTTGTTTATGTGTCTACTGTTTTTTGCCCCACAATTTTGTTCTGTCCAATCTGTGTCTCCATCTTTTTTTCAATTGTTAAACTTGTGGCTGAAGAGCAGCGCAATATGCTGCTGCCAGCCCACCTTATGTAAAGGTGTTTAAATGCCAATAAAAAAAAACTGCATATCCAGACACTCTGGGATTATGATGGCACTGAAACAGAGGATGACATGCGTAAAGCTGAAATACTAAACACCATCTTCCAAAGCTGTTTCACAGAGGAAGACTGCACTGCAGTTCCTTCTCTAAATCCTCGCACGAACGAAAAAATGTCTGACATCGAAATAAGTGTCCAAGGAATAGAAAAGCAACTGAAATCACTCAACAGAGGAAAGTCCACTGGACTTGACGGGATACCAATTCGATTCTACACAGAGTACGCGAAAGAACTTGCCCCCCTTCTAACAGCCGGGTACCACAAGTCTCTAGAGGAACGGAAGATTCCAAATGATTGAAAAAGAGCACAGGTAGTCCTAGTTTTCAAGAAGGGTCGTCGAGCAGATGCGCAAAACTATAGGCCTATATCTCTGACTTCGATCTGTTGTAGAATCTTATAACAAGTTTTTTGCTCGCGTATCATGTCATTTCTGGGAACCCAAAATCTACTCTGTAGGAATCAACATGGATTCCGGAAACAGCGATCGTGTGAGACCCAACTCGCTTTATTTGTTCATGAGACCCAGAAAATATTAGATACAAGCTACCAGGTGGATGCCATTTTCCTTGATTTCCGGAAGGCGTTCGATACAGTTCCGCACTGTCACCTGATAAAGTAAGAGGCTACGGAATATCACCCCACCTGTGTGGTTGGATTGAAGAGTTTTTAGCAAACAGAACACAGCATGTTGTTCTCAATGGAGAGACGTCTACAGACGTTAAAATAACCTCTGACGTGCCACAGGGGTATGGGACCATTGCTTTTCACAATATATATAAATGACCTGGTAGATAGTGTTGGAAGTTCCATGCGGCTTTTCGCGGATGATGCTGTAGTATACAGAGAAGTTGCAGCATTAGAAAATTGCAGCGAAATGCAGGAAGATCTGCAGCGGATAGGCACCTGGTGCAGGGAGTGGCAACTGACCCTTAACATAGACAAATGTAATGTATTTCGAATACATAGAAAGAAGGATCCTGTATTGTATGATTATGTGATAGCGGAACAAACACTGGTAGCAGTTACTTCTGTAAAATATCTGGGAGTATGCGTACGGAACGATTTGAAGTGGAATGATCATATAAAATTAATTGTTGGTAAGGCGGGTGCCAGGTTGAGATTCATTGGGAGAGCCCTTAGAAAATGTAGTCCATCAAAGGAGGTGGCTTACAAAACACTCGTTCGACATATACTTGAGTATTGCTCATCAGTGTGGGATCCATACCAGGTCGGGCTGACAGAGGAGATAGAGGAGATCCAAAGAAGAGTGGGGCGTTTCGTCACACGGTTATTTGGTAAGCGTGATAGCGTTACGGAGATGTTTAGCAAACTCAACTGGCAGACTCTGCAAGAGAGGTGCTCTGCATCGCGGTGTAGCTTGCTGTCCAGGTTTCGAGAGGATGCGTTTCTGGATGAGGTATCGAATATATTGCTTCCCCCTACTTCTCTAGGAGATCACGAATGTAAAATTAGAGAGATTCGATCGCGCACGGAGGCTTTCCGGCAGTCGTTCTTCCCGCGAACTATACGCGACTGGAACAGGAAAGGGAGGTAATGACAGTGGCACGTAAAGTACACACCGTTGGGTGGCTTGCGGAGTATAAATGTAGATGTACATGTAGTACACTTCATACCAACATTTTTTTGCGTGCCGCCTTCATGGTGTTGAAATTTTAATTGACAGCAGAGTATTTTCGGTGCCAGTAGGACCACCAGCTCGTTTGCTTCATCTTGAAACAATGGTCCGCCGAGTATTAACGACCAACGACCGTTTTCCAATATCACTTGCTGTCGAGAATTTTGAAAGGGCTCTGCTATCAGCTGCGGAGCTAAGCAGGCGGATAAGCGCGGAAGTCCGTGAGTGGCAGACTAGGCAGGACTAGGCGCAGCTTCCTCCTGTGCTGGGCTCTCGCCATGACGACGATTGCTCACGCGCTGCTGCGGCTGTTTGTTGTGCAGGGCGTCGTCCAGGAGCTGCGAATCTTCGGGGACCCGTCCGTGGCTGCCGACAAGTGCGACGATTCCTTCCTGGGGGTGAGTACCGCATCTAGCACTGTCTGCGTTCACCGCTCTTCTAAGCAAAGATCAGCTGCTACCATTCCATAGATTCCCAGTCTGTTACTTCAGACTGAAAGCTCTTTGTTCCCTATAACTTAAATTTCCACTTAATAAATATGGTTACGATGTAGTAACAGTGTTTGTGCTTCTCTCGTTTCAACTGCAGTTTCCTTTGGGTCCACACTTCATTCTTGTTCCTTCTCTTCTAGCGTCTTCTTTCTTCCACTTATTGATTTTCTTCTGTCCTGAACTCCTGCCTTTCCCGTTGCTTCTTTAAAAGTTTTCTATTTCTTATTGTGTCCAGGTCGACTTCTACATTTTCCGCATCTTCCTCTCTCAGACATCTTATTTTAGATTTGTAATTGTTTAGTAAGCCACAGATCTGTTTGCTTACTCTGCCTTTTTTAATCCTGCATGTATGTCCACAGAATATTAATGTTTTTCTCATTAGTACATTTCTTAGGAGTCTTCTTCCAGTTCTTTAGCTCTCCCTTTATAGTCAGTTTAAGATGTTCTAGTGCACAGAATATTCCTAGTGTGACCATTGTTTCATAGTGTTTCAGTTTTGGGGTCGAGGATAAAGATACTGTAGTATATATGTTTGTTGTTCTTTGTATTTTATGTATTCTATTCTCTCTTTCTTTCTTTTCCCTTATTTTGTTACATACCCATTCTCCAGAAGGCAGTTATAAGAGTCCAGGGGCATGTAAGGTAATCAGTGGTTGGGAAGGTAGTGAGACAGGTTTGTAGCCTATCCCCAATGTTATTCAATCTGTATATTGAGCAAGCAGTAAAGGAAACAAAAGAAAAATTCCGAGTTGGAATTAAAATCCATGGAGAAGAAATTAAAACTTTGAGGTTCGCCGATGACATTGTGATTCTGTCAGAGACAGCAAAGGACTTGGAAGAGCAGTTGAACGGAATGGACAGTGTCTTTAAAGGAGGATATAAGATGAACATCAACAAAAGCAAAACGAGAATAATGGAATGTAGTCGAATTAAGTCGGGTGATGCTGAGGGAATTAGATTAGGAAATGAGACACTTAAAGTAGTAAAGGAGTTTTGCTATTTGGGGAGCAAAATAACTGATGATGGTCGAAGTAGAGAGGATATAAAATGTAGACTGGCAATGGCAAGGAAAGCGTTTCTGAAGAAGAGAAATTTGTTAACATCGAGTATAGATTTAAGTGTCAGGAAGTTGTTTCTGTAAGTATTTGTATGGAGTGTAGTCATGTATGCAAGTGAAACACGGACGATAAATAGTTTAGGCAAGAAGAGAATAGAGGCTTTCGAAATGTGGTGCTACAGAAGAATGCTGAAGATAAGATTGGTAGATCACATAACTAATGAGGAGGTATTGAATAGAATTGGAGAGAAGAGAAATTTGTGGCCAAACTTGACTAGAAGAAGGGATCGGTTGGTAGGTCATATTCTGAGGCATCAAGGGATCATCAATTTAGTATTGGAGGGCAGCGTGGAGGGTAAAAATCGTAGAGAGAGACCAAGAGATGAATACACTAAGCAGATTCAGAAGGATGTAGGTTGCAGTAGGTACTGGGAGATGAAGAACCTTGCACAGGATAGAGTAGCATGGAGAGCTGCATCAAACCAGTCTCTGGACTGAAGACCACAAGAACAACAACAACCCATTCTCCTAGATATTTAAAACTGTGTACTTTAGATTTTTGGTTGTTATTTACTTTAAGCTTTTGAGGTGCATTACTGAAGTTTATCTGGAATTTTTTTTCCAAGTGAAACTTCTAACCTACTTTTACTGCTTGACGTTCTAATTCTGTGATTTGTTCATCTGCACTTCCAAAACAGTCTGTGATAAGTGACTTGTCATCTGCAAGCTACAGCGATCAAGTTTGGCTTCCTTTATACTTGTATACCCCTGGTATTTATGACCTTCCTCCAATGTCTAAACACTTTCTCTAATGCATAGTTAGAAAGTAGGAGCGGTAAACCGTCTCTTTGTCTTACTCATGATATATTTTTCAAAATTTGTAACAATTCTCCCATTAATTTTACCTTTGATGTTGTGTTGGTTAAATTTGCTTTAATTATTTTCCTTGTTTGTTACCTCGTCGAACCTCTCTTAAAATGTTGAATAATATATTTCTATCAATAGAATCGTACGCCGTTTCAAAATCTACAAATGTTACCTTATATTTCAAGGTTATGCTTTTCCTAATTTCTAACACATGCTTTAAGTATGTGACTTGTTCTACACAAGATCTTTTCTCTCTTAACCCTGTCTGATATCTCCTAACTGTGGATCAAGTATTCTTTCAGTTTTGTTGAAAAGTACCTCCGTCAGGGTCCTATAGGTCACTGCAAGAGGAAGATTCCTGTATAATTTTAGGATCTATTTTATCTCCTTTTTTATGTAGGTGATGTATTAACTCAGACGTCCATTCACTTGGCAGTGGCTTTGTTTCCCAATTTCTTGAATTATTTTTGTTAGATATGCTATCATATTGTCACTAGAGTGCTTTCATAATTCTACACGAATTTTTTCATTGTGTTTTTATTTATTGATTTGTTTTTCCTAGTGAGATTAGTGACACTGGACCCACTGCGAAAGCTGGCCAAGCATTCTAGATATTTTACGTTATGTTCACACAAAGATGCAGATTTTAAAAAAAAGCTTTACATTAATATAGCATACAAGGTTTAGAAATAATTATCTTTAAGCCGTGATGCATAGCTTTTATAAAATACATGTTAACATAAAATCATCACAAGCTACTAAAATATTCTACTATTCTGCAGTAATTTTCGACATTGAAGTTTTTGTATGGCAGACGTAATGCTATTATTTTTCACAACACATGTTTAAAACTTTAAAGTATATTACATAAATATCCAGCTCTGCGAACTTAGGTGGCCCTGCGGTGTGGCACGGTATTGCCCTCAGCCAAAGCGCTGTAAAATATACAGAAGCAGATTATGATGTTATATTTCTATTGCAGAACTAGCGCTTCTGACTTGTGAATGAAAATGCCGTTCGAAATAAGAAATGCTGTTCTATTTATTATCTGATGAAACATAAATGAGTAAAAACTGTTGTTTTACACTGATATTTCCGTTGTTTGTGGTTCGTTCATAGCATTTTCCGTCACACTTACTTTTCGGCCAAATGTATGAGTGGCTCGAAAACAAAACTCCCTAGAAATTACACAATCAACATTTGTCCGAACTTTTATTCCCAATCCGAGAGTGGGAACTGGAAAAATGAGGTATTAAATGGACTATGATGACGTCTTGTTTTGCAAAAAAAATATTTAATTGCTTGTAAGTATTCATTGTAATAAACAAAACTTAATTATTTGAGAGAAAATCAGATAATGCATTTTTGTCTGCATTTTTGTAGTCAAGCGAGGAGTGGAAATGGAGAAATCACACTGACCATCGTGAGGTCTAGTTCACAACAAATTTTAAATACTTGAAAGTAATGAGAGCAATTAAGAAGAAAGTTAGTAAGTTATTTGAGGGAAAAGTATTGTTCGAACTTTCATAGCCAAGCAAGCATTGGAAATGGACAAATGAGGTATCAAATTGACCATAGTGATGTCTGCTTTTGCAAGAAAAGCATTGCAATGAAATTACTCACTGGTAATTAAGAAAAACTTAGTGATTTGTGGGAAATTTCAAATGTTTCACGAATAGGTGCTGCTATCTATTTAAATGTAGTACGAAAAAGTTCATTTCTTGAAGGCCTAGGTATTTTGCCCATGAAAAGTTACATCGGTGGGATATTTAAATGTTAGCTTGAAAAAAATTAAAAAATAGAGAAAAACAATCAAACGTTTTGTGACATGATTTGTCTAGAAGTAAGAAACAAAATAGATTAGAAAAACATTTGACACACTTTTGAATGATGCTCGAAATCATATGCAGCGAATGAAGTGCCGATTTTTAAAGAGGGTACTAGAGGATGTTTGTCTGGTGAATGATGTAGACGGTCCAACTTCATTCACTGTAATCATTTCGAGCATCTTTCAAAGGCGGGCCAAATATTTCTTTGATCTATTTGATTCCTCATTTAAGACAAACCATTTCATGGACTCTTTGAACGTTTCTTTTTTCAACTTTGGTTTAGAAATGTCTTCTTTCACCCGATAATATGAGTAGACAAAAATACTGGAGGTCATTCTACTCGTATAAGATCCTTTTAAACTGCACTTATTGCAACTACCTTTGCAATTTTTTTGTGAGTAATGGAGATAGACTTCAGTCTTGGCAATATTGTTGTTCCTTCACTCAGCTGCTGTTATTTACGGCAATTTGAGCATGTTCAAACGACCATTATAGACGAGATTAGGTCTGAAGTTGTCTTCGGAATATGTTAAGGCTTGTTACCTAACGACGTACAATTTGACCCAAGTAAATCTACTTAAATGTGAATTAGGACAACTTCCGCGACGCTGGACATTCTCCTGTGACTAAACTGATAAGATCAACATCTTTTGAGTGAAATTGTTTAGTAAGAGGATTAGTAAACACTAATAAACTCTGTGCGCAGTGTGTTATCTGAGTGCAACAAATGACGAATTTCTAATAATAAACCAGAAAGAATTAGAGCGGAAGTACCAAACCAAGCGCACTCGGGGCTACGCCTGGAACGACGTCACAAGCCGGTATGGAGCGCTTAGTCACCATTGTAGTCGTCTGCCCTGGTGAGTTACGAGCCATAAACGAGACGACAAGTATTTAAGACTGGGCGTACGTCCGCGAGAGAGCAGCCTGAGTTAGAGCCAGGCTGCGGCATAACTCCATCGGAAATTGGTGCTGTAAATAACGCCCCTCTGGCTATTACTCCCGGCGGAGTCTCGAAGATATCACGCAGTCGACACGCAACGTCCTCAGACACTTTATTACGGCTGACCTAGGTGTTCCCAAACTCAATTCATCCAAATCAGGTGTGCGCTACAAATTGTGGACTCATTATCGTTAGTACGATTGATAATACGCATGCGTTTATGGTTTTCGCCTACCTTCAGTTCTCGTAATAGACTTGTCACATCGTGCCGTAAATAAAACTATATAAAAGTGGCTGGTTCCTAAATTTCTTTCAACAAAAGTAATATCCGACGCTCACTAAAGAAGTGTTACAGGCCCTCTGTCGTTCCTCGTCTACATAAACGATTTAGGAGACAATCTCAGATTCCATCTTAGATTGTTTGCAGATGATGCTGTCATTCACCACCTGGTTGCAAAATGATTTACATAAGATATCTGTATGGTGAAAACAGTGCCAGTTGACTATTAATAATGAAAACTACCGGGTGATAAAAAAGTCAGTATAAATTTGAAAACTGAATAAATCACGGAATAACGTAGATAGAGAGGTACAAATTGACACACATGCTTGGAATGACATGGGGCTTTATTAGACCCAAAAAAATACAAACGTTCAAAAAATGTCCGACAGATGGCGCTTCATCTGATTAGAATAGCAATAATTCGCATAACAAAGTAAGACAAAGCAAAGATGATGTTCTTTACAGGAAATGCTCAATATGTCATCCATCATTCCTCAACAATAGCTGTAGTCGAGGAATAATGATGTGAAGAGCACTGTAAAGCATGTCCGGAGTAATGGCGAGGCATTGGCGTCGGATGTTGTCTTTCAGCATCCCTAGAGATGTCGGTCGATCACGATACACTTGCGACTTCAGGTAACCCCAAAGCCAATAATCGCACGGACTGAGGTCTAGGGACCTGGGAGGCCAAGCATGACGAAAGTGGCGGCTGAGCACACGATCATGACCAAACGACGCGCGCAAGAGATCTTTCACGCGTCTAGCAATATGGGGTGTTTTTTTTTTTTTGTTCTAATAAAACCCCATGTCATTCCAAGCATGTGTGTCAATTTTTACCTCTCTATCTACATTATTCCGTGGTTTATTAAGTCTTCAAATTTAAACTGACTTTTTGATCACCCGGTATGTATCATCCTCATGAGTACTAAAAAGGAATCCCCTAAATTTCACTTACACGATGTATCACACAAATCTAAAGGGTGTCAGTTCAACTAAACACTTGGCGATTACAATTACGATTAAATTAATTTCGAACAATCACATAGATAATTTTATGGGGAAAGCAAACCTAAAACTGTGATTTATTGCCTGAACACCTAGAAAATGTAACAGGTCTACTGAAGACACTGCTTACACTAAGTTTGTCCGCTCTCTTCTAGAATACTGCTGTGCGACGTGCAACCCTCAACAGATAGTGTTGACGGAGGACACAGAAAAAAATTAATGGAGGGCAACTCGTTTTGTATTATCGTGAAGTAAGCAAGAGGGTGCCACGGATATGAAACACGAATTGGTGTGGCATTCATTAAAACAAAGGCGTTTTTCACTGCGGCAGAGCCTTCTAATGAAATTTCAATACCCAACTTTCTCATCAGAGTGTGAAAATATTTTGTTGGCGCTCGTCTACATAGGGAAAAATTATCTTTATAATAAAATAAGAAAAATCAGAGCTCGCACGGAAACATTTACGAATTTTCCCGCGCATTGTGCGAGAGTGGGACGATAGAGAAGTAGCTTACAGGTAGTTCGATGAACCGTCAGATAGGCACTGAATTGTGAATGGCAGAGTAATCACGTATCTGTAGAGGTATTTGTAATTCAGTACGTGCCCACGAAGCTCTACAACCAGTATCATAGATAAAACAATTTTCTCTTTTACCCCCTGAAAAGATCTGCCATTTAAGCAGATAAAAGTTACACACATTGAATCACATGAATCGATAGTCACAGTATGGAATTAATAAAATCAAAAGCATATCAAAAGGATTTCCTACAAGCTAAAAGTACATATGTTCATTGAAATAATGTGAAAACAATGGTTGAATGATAAGTTTTGAAGTACAGTGTTAACGAAAACAATTATTCGGAACAAAAACAGAAAAAGGTGAAGAGACCAGACAATATCATTAATAAGTAATACTCCTGGAACTATTTTTGCCGGCCGGAGTGGCCGTGCGGTTCTAGGCGCTACTGTCTGGAGCCGAGCGACCGCTACGGTCGCAGGTTCGAATCCTGCCTCGGGCATGGATGTGTGTGATGTCCTTAGGTTAGTTAGGTTTAATTAGTTCTAAGTTCTAGGCGACTGATGACGTCAGAAGTTAAGTCGCATAGTGCTCAGAGCCATTTGAACCATTTTTGAACTATTTCATATTATGTTTACACAATATACAGTTGGATTACGTGCTCTTTAGAAATAACTACTGATAATAACTCCAAGTACAGTGTTGTAACAACAGGGATATCTCAGCATATTGTAAAAATTTTAAAAAGTTATTGCAAATACTAATAATTTGCAGAGAAAGCGGAATGGAAATACTTGCGAGAAATTTTATTTTCAGGTGGTAAAGCTGTTTCACAATTGGGAGATGTATTTTCTTTTCCATTTTGTGTACGCAAAGAGAATGTGGTTCTGTCACTTTTTGTAGAGCTGGTGCAATCGCAGTACAGATATAGTTTGATTCTAATACGGTGGAGGTCCGGCGGGAAACATCCTTGGTTAAGCCTAATGCAGCAAGAGTTGACATTTGCCGTCTAGGTTGATGGGTGTCGTGCAGCCAAGGGCTACTGAGGTAACAGGCTGAATACATGCATAACACCCATCCTTCGCTAGCTTAGAGGCGTTCCAACGTCTGCCCTCTGCAAATCTCGTGCTTACATTTACAGTGAGGTATCTCCTAACATCGTATCGAACCTGACTTTTCCCGGTGCAGTGCTACAACTTGATGTGACATGGTCTCAACAAGCTGTTGGAAATCCCCTGCAGAAATATAACTGTCCAAAATCGCGGAAGTCTTGGCGGTGCAGGATTTTGTGCACGAACTGACCTCTCGATTATGTCCCGTAACTGTTCGATGGGATTCATGTCGGGCGATCTGTGTGGACGAATCATTCGTTCGAATTGTCCAGAATGTCTTTCAAACCAACCACGAACAATTGTGGTTCACTGTTATGGCGCATTGTCATCTACAAAAATTCCATCGTTGTTTGGGAACATGAAGTCCATGAATGGCAACAAATGGTCCCCAAGTAACCGAACATATCCATTTCCAGTCAACGATGGATTCAGTTGGATAGAGGCTCCAGTCTAACATCATTTTGCACAGTGCCTTGTTGACAAGGGGTCTGCACCACACTCGAATACACCATCAGCTCTTACCAACTGAGCCAACGGCCTTGCCACAGTGGTAAAAACGGTTCCCGTCCGATTACCAAATTTACACGCTGTCTGGCTAGGCTAGAACTTGGATGGGTCACCATCGAGTCTGCCGAGCGCTGTTGGCAAGAGGTGTGCACTCAGCCCTTGTGAGGCAAACTGAGGAGCTACTTGATTGAGAAGTAGAGGCTCCGCTCTCTGACACATGGCAGGGAGAGCGGTGTGCTGACCACATGACTCTCGGTATTCGCATCCAGTGACACGAGTGGGCTTAGGACGACACGGCGGCCGGTCAGTGCCGTTGGGCCTTCACAGCTTGTTCTGGAGGAGTTTTTTTTTTTTTCCTTACCAACTGAAATAGGGACTCATATTACCAGGTCACGGTTTTCCAGTTGTTTAGGGTACAACCGATATGGCCACGAGGTCAGGAGAGGCGCTGCAGGCGATGTCGTGCTGTTAGCAAAGGCACTCGCGTCGGTCGTCTGCTGCCATATCCCATTAACGCCAACTTCCGCAGCACTGTCCTAACTGATACGTTCGTCGTACGTCCCACTTTGATTTCTGCGATTACTTCATGCAGTGTTGCTTGTCTGTTAGCACTGACAACTCTACACAAATGCAGCTGCTCTCGGTCGTTAAGTGAAGGCCGTCGGCCTCCACGTGGTCCGTGGTGAGAGGTAATGCCTGAACTTTGGTGTTCTCGGCACACTCTTAACAGTGCGGACCTCGTAGTACTGAATTTCCTGACGATTTCCGAAATGGAATGTCCCATGCGTCTAGCTCCAGCTACCATTCTGCGTTCGAAGTCTGTTAATTCCCGTCATGCTGTGATACTCAAGTCGGACACCTTTCATCCTCAGACACCTGATTAGAAATGACAGCTCCGCCAATGCGCTGCCCTTTTAAACCTCGTGTAAGCGATTCTGCGAATATATGTATATATGCATATCGTTATCTCATGTTGTTTATGACCTGAGTGTACGCCAATTGTGTAGTACGTCGCACGATTAGGTACCCTGGTTGTTCTTTAGATTCCACAAGATATAAGCTCACCAGACGATATCATTGCTAACCCCTTAAAAAAGGACGTTAGTCGCTTAAGACCGCTCCTTTAGAAATTGTACTTGAGGGATTAATTAATTAAATTTATTGTCCAGCTCAAAATTAATGAGGTTGTACTCACATACTCGCCTTGTATCTTTGCTCAACCATGCAGCATTCTATGACATTAAATATATTTATAATTACATTCGTACTTCTCAAATATCTGCACCTGGCATTTCCGCCCATAACATAATCTTCATGACGTACTCTCTAGAGATTTCCAGAAAGATACCGCTATTTACTATGTACCTGGACTTCAAACGCATTAATTTATCTGAACTTGCAACTGAGGAGCAAAAATAGTTTGGGGACGTCTTAACTTCTTTCTCGAACATCTGATTAGTAACATACCTACTCAACTATATGAGAAATAGCCCCTCTTAAAGACCGGTAAAGTAAGAAGGAAATCTGTATCTTGGCTAACAGAAGAACTAAATCTGCCCATGAATCTCAGAGACACTGGAAATTATGCATACAAACAGCACCCAGACCTTGAAAATCATATTACTTAAAAGCACAAGCGGAACAGAATCAGACAAGCTGTAAGGAAAGCAAAACTCAGGCACGCCCACACATTAACCGACAACAGAAATAGTGTTGTCCTTTGGAAAAACCTGCGTGGGGTTGGTACAGGCAAAGTAAAAGCTGCAGCTGATCCCATCGTCCCAGCCGAAGAACTGAACCGGTACTTCACATTACCTGTAACCACAACTGAACCTCAAAAGAAACAGAGACTCATTGATTGATTTCTTCATGGGGACATACTACTGTAGCCACGAAAAACTCTATTTAAAGCACGTTACTTGCAACACCGCCACTACAGGTGGTAGTTGATGGTTGCAGACACAACATTGCTTTTACAGTGTTCTACGGAAGCAAGATCATAGATGTTGGGATCGTGTATACGATTGGAATTCACCTCTTTAGCGTCAGTTAAGACCTGAAGATGGTATACTGAGTCACCGAAACTGGTTCTAAAATACACTACTGGCCATTAAAATTGCTAGACCAAGAAGAAATGCAGGTGATAAACGGGTATTCATTGGACAAATATATTATACTAGAACTGACATGTGATTACATTTTCACGCAATTTTGGTGCATAGATCCTGAGAAATCAGTACCCAAAACAACCACTTCTGGCCGTAATAACGACCTTGATACGCCTGGGCATTGAGTCAAACAGAGCTTGGATGGCGTGTACAGGTACAGCTGCCCATGCAGCTTCAACACGATACCACAGTTCATCAAGAGTGGTGATTGGCGTATAGTGACGAGCCAGTTGCTCGGCCACCATTGACCAGACGTTTTCAGTTGGTGAGAGATCTAGAGAATGTGCTGGCCAGGGCAGCAGTCGAACATTTTCTGTATCCAGAAAGGCCCTTACATGACCTGCAACATGCGGTCGTGCATTATCCTGCTGAAATGTTTCGCAGGGATCGAATGAAGGGTAGAGCCACGGGTCGTAACACATCTGAAATGTAACGTCCACTGTTCAAAGTGCCGTCACTGCGAATAAGAGGTGACCGAGACGTGTAACGAATGGCAACCCATACCATTACGCCAGTGATACGCCAGTATGGCGATGACGAATACACGCTTCCAATGTGCATTCACCACGATGTCGCCAGACACGGATGCGACCATCATGATGCTGTAAACAGAACCTAGATTCCCCCAAACAAATGACGTTTTGCCTTTCGTGCACCCAGGTTCGTTGTTGAGTTCCCCATCGCAGGCGCTCCTGTCTGTGATGCAGCATCTAGGGTAACCGCAGCCATGGTCTACGAGCTGATAGTCCATGCTACTGCAAACGTCGTCGAACTGTTCGTGCAGATGGTTGTTGTCTTGCAAACGTCCCCATCTGTTGACTCAGGGATCGAGACGTGGCTGCACGATTCGTTACAGCCATGCGGATAAGATGCCTTTCATCCCGACTGCTAGTGGTACGAGGCCGTTGGGATCCAGCACGGCGTTCCGTATTACCCTCCTGAACCCACCGATTCCATATTCTGCTAACAGTCATTGGATCTCGACCAACGCGTGCAGCAATGTCGCGAAACGATAAACCGCAATCGCGATAGGCCACAATCCGACCTTTATCAAAGTCGGAAACGTGATGGTACGCATTTCTCCTCCTTACACCAGGCATCACAACGTTTTACCAGGCAACGCCGGTCAACTGCTGTTTGTGTATGAGAAATCGGTTGGAAACTTTCCTCATGTCAGCACGTTGTAGGTGTCACCACCGGCGCCAAACTTGTGTGAATGCTCTGAAAAGCTAATCATTTGCATATCACAGCATCTTCTTCCTGTCGGTTAAATTTCGCGTCGGTAGCACGTCGTCTTCGTGGTGTAGCAATTTTAATGGCCACTAGTGTAATAAAATAACATCACCGACGGTTGTATGTGTTTCGTTTTACTACGTAGATGAACGGCCGAAGTCCTGCTGACCATAAATTACGAAGATGGACATAGAAATACTTCAACTTTGGTGCACGTTAACAGTTATCAAGCCGGTTCAGTCCCACGCTGCGATGTACATGCGAGGGGCGTTCAATAAGTAATACAACACTTTTTTTTTCTCGGCCAGATTCGGTTGATAAAATGCAGAATTTGTTGTAGGCCACCGTGGAATATTCCCGCTTCAGCGCCTATGCCCCTATAGTTTCATGAAGTTCCGGTATGTGGCGGTGCCATAAATAGCCTTCAAAATAGCGTCTGTAACGTAGGTTCGTTCGATGCAGACAACTGACACTGAGTTTCTTTTGGCGCAAGACCAGAGCACAGCAGATATTCACAGGCGTTTGCGTAATGCCTACGGAGAAAGACAGTGAACAAAAGCACGGTCAGTCGTTGGGCGAGTCATCTGTCATCAGCTCAATAAGATCCCGCGAACCTGTCCGATCTCACTGGCCAGCCGCACAGCAGTGACTCCTGCAGTGCTGGAAAGTGCGAACACTCTCATTCGAGGTGATTTACAAACTCACACACTTCAAAAATGGCTCTGAGCACTATGGGACTCAACTGCTGAGGTCATTAGTCCCCTAGAACTTAGAACTAGTTAAACCTAACTAACCTAAGGACATCACAAACATCCATGCCCGAGGCAGGACTCGAACCCGCGACCGTAGCGGTCTCGCGGTTCCAGACTGTAGCGCCTTTAACCGCACGGCCACTTCGGCCGGCTCACACACTTCGATTCCGCTATTGGACGTCACTATTGGTACTGCTTACACACTCGTGCACCAGTTGGGACCGAGCGATGTGGCGCCAGTGGTTAGCATACTGGACTCGCATTCGGGAGGACGACGGTTCAATCCCGCGTCTATCCTGATTTAGGTTTTCCGTGATTTCCCTAAATCTCAACAGGCAGATGCCGGGATGGTTCCTTTGAAATGGCACGGCCGACTTCCTCCCCGTCCTTCCGTAATCCGATGAGACCGATGACCTTGCTGTCTGGTCTCCTCCCCCCGAAGCAACACCCAACCACCACTTGGGGTACTGAAAAGTGTGTGATTGCATGGTTCCTCGTCGCCTAACAGAAGACCACAACAGCAACGAAGGACCGCCAATGCGGAATTGCTTCAGCATTACGAGGTTGAACGTAACAATCTTTTGTCCAACAGCGTCACTAGCGATGAAAACAAGGGTTCATCACTTCGAACCGGAAACAATACATCAATCAGTGGAGTGTCGCCTCACCAGTGAAGGATGCACTCTACGGGAAGCAGTAAGTGGATGATGGGGAAGTTACTGGTGCAGCAAAACGTTGGGTCCGACGTCGACTCTTAGAGTAGTGCGATGCAGGCACTCAGGCTCTCTCAGTGCGATGGCGTAAGGCTTCCGCATTGAAGGGACAATATGTTGCAAAGTACGGTTTTGTAGCCAAAAGAGCGGGGAATAATATGATGCAGTGGAATCATGAATGAAACTAACCTGCTTTCAGAAAATAAACGTGTTGCATTGCTTGTTGAACGCCCCTCGCACTATCCGTACTGCAGCAAAACTGTCTCTGCAGGACACTGTGAACAGGTGCTGTCTTCTGACAATGTACTGGTTTCGTTGCGCAATGATATTAACGTGGGACGATATGCGTAACTTTCTTTCTGAATTCCGTATGTACATGGTCCATTCTGCTACTTTTTTGTAGAAATGGAAAAAACAATTCAATTTCTGTGTGAAGTAAAGATATTGTTTGCATTTAGTGCACTGCGCAAATGTGAAACGCATACATGCAGACAACCCACATCTGAAAAGGCCTTTCTGCCTTTTATTCCTCATCTCAACTAGATGCAGGCATGTAACATCCAAACTATTGGTGATGGCACAGGCTTTGGTTTTCTGGGCTGTTTCCTCATTGGAAATTTTGGAAATTTGTGGTAAGTTCGTATAGAACCAAACTGCTGAGGTCATCCGTTCCGTAGGCTTACACACTACTTAATCTAACTTAAACAGATTTGTGATTCTTGAATTTCTCCCGGCGTATTTGATAATCAAAATATCCACGGGTGTACTGCCGGTCTACAGTGTCAAACGTGCACATTATTTCGGCGATCATACATGTCACCATCATCAGGTGAACTGACGGACTGAGCTCCTGTGAACGTGCCGGCACGGAGATCCGTACACTATGGCTGCTCAGGGGGAACTGGGTTCGGTCGCGGCGGCGGCCGATTTAAATACCCTCCGCCCGCGGCGCGCTCACTCCGCCGTCCGCGCCCCGCGCCACGGTCGCGCGGTGGAACAGATTGCGACGGCGTCTGAGGTGACGTCGGTGTGATGGCTCTGTCCGCCGTGGTTGTCACAACTATACATTTGCTCGATTTACTCTTGATTAACCCAATCGCTGGTTCCCAAGCCTTGTTAAGATTATAGCCACAGTCGCGGTTTATGAGGTCGTCATTGGTGCGAATTTCGATGGCCTCTCTAACAACGCTGTCCCAGTATCTCGACGTCTGTACCAGAATCCTCGTGCGTTCATACTGCATAGCGTGATTTTCCGACAAACAATGTTCAGCGACCGCCGACTTGCTCGGATACATCAGTCGAGTGTGCCTCTGGTGTTCACGGCATCGATCCTCGACGGTACGCATCGTCTGACCAATATACGACTTGCCACATTGACACGGAATCTGGTACACGCCGGCCTTCCTCAAACCGAGATCATCTTTGGCGCTCCCCACCAGTGCACGAGTTTTATTCGGAGGACAAAACACAGTTCCGACCCGGTGTTTCTTCAAAATGCGGGCGATTTTCCCCGAGAGTGCGCCTGTATATGGGATAAACGCAGTGCCTGCCTCCTCCCTCGTGATTTCATCCATCTCCACAGGTTGTGATGTAGTGGTTGGGCGGAGAGCACGTTGAATCTGCCACTCTGAGTACCCATTTTTTCGAAACACAGTTCTCAGATGTTCCAATTCCTGGGGTAGACTCTCTGCGTCAGAGATAGTGCGCGCCCTATGTACTAGAGTTTTAAGTACCCCATTCCTCTGTGAAGGGTGGTGGCAGCTGTCTGCGTGCAAATACAGATCAGTGTACGTTGTCTTCCGATACAGCCCATGACCTAGGGTGCCGTCAGGCCTTCTCTTGACCAAGACATCAAGGAAAGGTAATTTACCCTCCATTTCAGTCTCCATAGTGAATTTGATGTTGGGGTGTATGGAGTTTAGATGTGTAAGGAAGTCAAGGAGTTTATCCATACCATGTGGCCAGATGACGAACGTGTCGTCCACGTAACGGAAAAAGCAAGTAGGTTTCCATTCGGATGACGACAGGGCTTCCTCCTCGAAGTTCTCCATGTACAAATTCGCTACCACCGGTGAGAGTGGGCTACCCATGGCGACTCCCTCCGTTTGTTCGTAGTATTCTCCATTGAAAAGAAAATACGTGGAAGTCAAGACGTGCCTAAAAAGTTCAGTGGTCTCACGAGGGTACCCCTGCGAGAGTCACTAGAATTGATTAGTCAGAAGTTTGACGAGAAGATCTCCGTGGCGGCACGTTCACAGGAGCTCAATCCGTCAGTTCACCTGATGATAGCGACATGTATGATCGCCGAAATATTGTGCACGTTGGACACTGTAGACCGGCAGTACACCCGTGGATATTTTGATTAAACAGATTTATTTTTTTATTAAAAATGAAATTCCTCCAGCTGTACTTAAGATTTTTTATTTACTTCGCTACTAGTTTCGACGTTGCGTCAAAGCCATCTTCAGGCCCGTAAACTTTTGATGAAATCAATTGTGTGTGGCTCAGTCTAGAAGTCCTAGTTACTACCCGCCTTCCATTTGGAGCACGTGTTGGCCTCACAGCGGACTTCTAGACTGAGCCACACACAACTGATTTCATCAAAAGTGTAGGGGCCTGAAGATGGCGTTGACGCAACGCCGAAACTAGTAGCTAAGTAAATAAAAAATCTCAAGTAAAGCTGGAGGCTTTTCATTTTTAATAAAAATTATACCAGCTGTGTCCCACCTTTAAGCAGTTTAAATATGGATGTACGAAGATTAAACAGATTTACACTATGGACAACGCACACACCCATGCCTAAGGGAGGACTCGAACGTCCAACTGAGGTAGCCGCGCCAACAAGGGCAAGGTACCTCAGACCGAATACCTACCCAGAGCGGCCATTGGAAATGCATCATTTTTGTCATCTTATTGACTCTTCTTCACTTTCTTCTTATGAATGTAAAAGCATAGATCGTTGCCGGTGCTCACGATATTGTTGTGAGGTGTGGAATAAGTGATTGTTTATCACTTATTCCACACCTCAGGGTATATTAGCGTATCATTACCTATTCTAAACACATTCTAGTTCAAAATTGCTAAAAACAAACAGAAATTACCTTTATTTGTCGAGGTCATGCTAACACTGCGATAAACAGCTTTCTTCAAACAGATCCTGAAAGTTACCGGAAACTAGCAGGAACCAAAAAAAAAAAAAAAGTTATGAACAGAAATCACAGGGCGAAAAAATATGTTATACTTGAATGTTTTGGCATTTATTAAAAAAAATTTATGAATAAAACAAACAAGAAACTTAAATGATATTATAAAGAGTACAAGGAAATACAGTCATTACGGAAACACCAGATATCATCGCACAGAACTGGCCTTCAATGCTAACAAGTCAACCAAAAATAATTGTTCTCCGTGTGTAATCTACTACTTAATGTTGTCAGAGTTAACGAGTCACATTTGCTAACATGACCATTGTTTCAAAACAGACATATGGCATTAGATATTTTTACAAAAACATGAAATATCAGAACTAAACGGAGATGTGGTTTATTCGAGCGAAACGTAGATCCACAGACACCACAAAATGAATAAAATGTTGTCACAGTGACAGTGTGTGAGGAGTACTGTGAAACAAAACTGTTGGTGAATATCTGGTTGTTACGCTACACCGAATATTGGCATATGGATCTGTAGGGTGTGACAGCGCGCCAGCTGTAAGAGCACTGGAGGGTACACTGTCATCGCCTGCCCTGTCTGTTACTTCAGCGTAAAAACGACAGTTTCGTCACCCTGGACAGGTTTTCAGTTTCGCTTTAACAGATAATACCAAACCCACTTCCAACTGCGCATAGCGTATTTTTTTTCTAAAAAGTCTATTAGCCTGCGACTGAGCCGCACCTAAATGTTAGCATACTGTGAGTCAGCAGCGGGACTCGTCTTGTCCCCCAGGCGACACACAGCACAACCGCTGCTCGCTGTCGCTTCGAGAGGACACGCCTGGGCGGGACGACTTGGGGAGGGAGCCATTACCGCTATTACGTAATTATACGTCCGTCCGCATACCAACAACAGGTTCTCTCTTGAAGCACGTAACTCCCCACTCCCACCCGTCACACACTAGAGCAGTTAGAATAACAGTCAGCGTGTTGACTTCCGAGGGCGTCGCTTGCATATGCAGAGCGCTGCCTCTTCCCTTTACCACACTGAGTCTTCAGAAATTCGTTCCCCTTGGAAGATCGTTATACGGTTGCATCTTTCAGTCGTAGCAGGAACGGCGAAACGGAAGATGTTGAGATTATGGGTTGCAGAACAGAAAAAACAGCTAAAATCACTCAATACTGGAAAGCCATTTGGACCGTATGAAATACCCATGAGTTTCTGCAGAGATTACGCGAAGCAACTTGCAGTCCTTCTAGCATTAGTTCACCGCAAGTCGCTGGAGTTTTGGATGATACTTTCCGACTGGAAGAAAGTGCAAGTCATTCCCGTTTTCAAGGAAGAGTCGTACGACAGTTCCCAATACCTCTGACGCCAGTCTGCTAGAGAATATTTCGTAATCACGTATTATGATGCTCTTGGAGAACGAAAATCTCCTGTATGAAAATCTACATGAATTTCGTGAAACTCAGCTCGCTCTACTCGTCGATGACATCGATAGCGCCAAGCACATCGGCTTCCAGGTTGATGCTGCGTTCCTTGACTTCACGAAAGCATCTGTTCCGTCACGTCGTTTAGTGAATAAAATCCGAGCATTTTACATTTGCTACAAGATTCAGGACTTCCTTGCAGACAGAACCGAACGCCTCACTATTAATGGAATGATATCGACAGATATGCTAATTTCAGGAGAACCATAAGAAAGTGTCATTAGACAGTTATTGTTCGCGGTACATACGAGAGTTGGAACTTCAATAGTGGCAACTATTTATTTACAGCTTGTACAAAACAGTGTTTCAAAGTTTTACTGACCTTCAAAGTACTCACCAGCACTGTGTATAACCCGCTGCCAGCGATGTGGAAGTCGTATGATACTCTTAGCAGTGCCAGTTGTGTTGACAGTTCGAGCGGAGCGGCCTATTGCCGTACGAATTTGTAGCAGTTCTGAAGCGAATGCCGTGAAGTGTTTCCTTCAGTTTAGAAATCGATTTGAACTCACGATGGCTTAAGTCAGGGGAGTGCAGTAGGTGGTATAGCTCTTAGCACCCCCCATCAGTCAAACAAATCAGTAACAGCTTTCACAGTACGTGCTTGGGTATTGTCCTGCAAATTGATTGAGCTGCTTGACGTTTATGTACATCTCTGGATGATATTAACTTTGTTTTCTTAAAAAAATATAATTTAATGTCACTCGATTGATCGCCAACTATTCTAAGATGCAAAACATATATGCACCATACGCCAGCATATGCACCATACCCCTGACTTGCACAAATAATTCGATTATGTTCGTCATACTGATCAGGAACTTTGGCTGTGTAATCTTCCACATGCTGCTCTTGTTGCAGGCGCTGAAATCCGTGGAGCCGCAGGATGACTTCCTCGTGAGTGATTCGGCGCGGCGCCTGCAGATGGCAGCACACCTCATAACAACCTGCTGATGAGATCGCCGCCATTAACCATCTCGGCACAAACTTATTGCAGTACTAACGCTTACTTACCGCATGATGGTTTGCTTCTAACGCTCTGACTTCAGCTATCTTATTGTTTCTATAAGCACGATCTACCTAAAAACTATCCGAGTTTGACCACTCCGCTCACTCACTAGATGTTGTCTAAATCGTTTTTGATTGGAGATTGCGCGAGTAATCTACACTACTGGCCATTAAAATTGCTACACCACGAAGATGACGGGCTACAGACGCGAAATTTAACCGACAGGAAGAAGATGCTGTGATATGCAAATTATTAGCTTTTCAGAGTATTCACACAAGGTTGGCACCGGTGGCGACACCTACAAAGTGCTGACATGAGGAAAGTTTCCAACCGATTTCTCATACACAAACAGCAGTTGACCGGCGTTGCCTGGTGAACCGTTGTTGTGATGCCTCGTGTCAGGAGGAGAAATGCGTACCATCACGTTTCCGACTTTGATAAAGGTCGGATTGTAGCCTATCGCGATTGCGGTTTATCGTACCGCGACATTGCTGCTCTCGTAGGTCGAGATCCAATGACTGTTAGCAGAATATGGAATCGGTGTGTTCAGGAGGGTAATACGGAATGCCTTGCTGGATCCCAACGGCCTCGTATCACTAGCAGTCGAGATGACAGCCATCTTATCCGCATGGCTGTAACGGATCGTGCGCCACGTCTCGGTCCCTGAGTCAACAGATGGGGACGTTTGCAAGACAACAACCATCTGCACGAACAGTTCGACAAGGTTTGCAGCAGCGTGGACCATCACCTCGGAGACCATGACTGCAGTTACCGTTGACGCTGCATCACAGACAGGAGCGCGTGCGATGGTGTACTCAACGACGAACATGGGTGCACGAATGGATGACTCCAGGTTCTGTTACAGCATCATGATGGTCGCATCCGTGTTTGGCGACATCGCGGTGAACGCACATTGGAAGCGTCTATTCGTCATTACTGGCGTATCACCCGGCGTGATGGTATGGGGTGCCACTGGTTACACGTCTCTGCCACCTCTTGTTCTCCATGACGGCACTTTGAACACTGGACGTTACATTTCCGATGTGTTACGACCCGTGGCTCTACCCTTCATTATATCCCTGCGAAACCCTACATTTCAGCAGGATAATGCACGACCGCATGTTGCAGGTCCTCTACGGGTCTTTCTGGATACAGAAAATGTTCGACTGCTGCCCTGGCCAGATGCTGCATTCTCCAGATCTCTCACCAACTGAAAACGTCTGGTCAATGGTGGTCGAGCAACTGGCTCGTCACATACGCCAGTCATTACTCTTGATGAACTGTGGTATCGTGTTGAAGCTGCATGGGCCGCCGTACCTGTACACGCCATCCAAGCTCTGTTGGACTCAATGCCCAAGCGCATCAAGGCCGTTCTTACGGCCAGAGATGGTTGTTCTGGGTACTGATTTCTCAGGAGCTATGCACCCAAATTGCGTGGAAATGTAATCACTTGTCAGTTCTAGTATAATATATTTGTCCAATGAATACCCGTTTATCAACTGCATTTCTTCTTGGTGTAGCAAATTTAATGGTCCGTAGTGTAGTATGTGTACCTGCCAGAAGGATGTACAGCGGCTGAGATATTAGGCTGTTATCGTGGAGGAGAGGTGATTAAATCGTGGTTTAGCCGATAGGCTTCAAGATTTTTTCCTTTCTTTACCTCTCTGTCTCTCTATCTGTCTCTGTCTTTAATTTTAATTTATTGGCTTTCGGTTCGGACCCATTCAGCCATCTCAGTAACGGAAAGATGATGTGACAGTGTTTTGGAGAAGATTTTCTCGTCATTCACGACAATACGAAAGTAAGAACAACGCAGCACCCAGTCCCCGAACGGAGAAAATATCCGACCAGCTAGGGATCCGAACTAAGGCCTCTTCGGTCAGGAACCTGCCATGCTGAACCCGCAGCCACCGAGGCGGACTGGCCTCAGAACTTCACTGTTTTCCCCAAATACCTGAATCGAATGCTAGGACTGTTCCTGGGACAAGTCTCAATTCATTTCCTTCCCATTAGTTATTAAATTGCTTTAGATCCCAGTCGCAAATGAAGTCGGCATCTCTCGAGACGCTGAATTCCAATAATCCAGCCGAGCGAGATCCGCAAGTGGTTACCACACTGGACTCGACTCCTGGGGGACGACGGCTCAAGTCCGTTCTGGCCATCCAGATTTAGGTCTCCCAACCAATTCAGGCAAATGCCGGGATGATTCCTTTGAAAATTGTACAACCGATTTCCTTCCACATCTTTTCGTTATCCGAACTTTTGTTCCGTCTCTAATGACTGTGCTGTTGGGCGGGACTTTAAACTCTAATATTTCTTCTTCCAACGCTCCTTTCAATAATACGTGAAGGCTACAAGTGCACCGCATATCCGATTGAATGGCTACGTCAGCAAAATGAGAGAACACGAACAGCCTGATCTTACAAATGCTTACCTGCGAAAAAACTGGGATGAGTTCCTCCAGGAACTGTTAAACATTATAACAATGTATTTACTTTTGTGCGTTAACATACAGCTATAATAGGCGGTGGAAATATATTTGCAGAGAAAAGCACATAATGATATATATTGTATTTTAGACCAATAAACATAACTAGTTATTGTAGTGGTTTTGAATACCTTTACTGGTCAGGGCTAAATGACTATTAAAAATATAATTGTTTTTGGATAACTCAACATGAATTTCCTAAGGGACCGAAGTTTATCATGCATTTACCAGTAGAGTAAGGTGCGGAGAAACTATTTCGCCGTATGCAACTTCCGTCCGATTTTGACGAAACAATTTGTGACTGTGAACCATCAAAATTTGCAGAAACATAAAAGAAAATTAAATATGTATGGTCATGAAGTAGTTAGACATAGGTTCTATACTAAATAATTAGTCCATACATAAGTTCCATTTAACTTTGAATTTATGGTAGTAGACATATAACGAACTTACATCTTTTAACATTTCCAGATACACGTCGTACAATATAGCTTCTCACATGAATCTGCTGCTATACAGTATGGCACTTTCACATTAAACTAAAATAATATTTTTAAGCAATAATAATACGGTGGCATGACATGCGTGTCCGACACAAATTACGAGAGATAGAAGAATGAGTAACTGTCCACCGAGAATATCTCGTACATCAAAAGAATGTGTAAAAATGATTTTCTTTTGTCCCCCTTTCGCGCAGCGGCTTTCAAAGTCAATAGTTTACTGTATCTCTGACGGTGCTCCCGCAATAAACGCGTCACGTCACAGGACGTTATTTGCTAACTGTTGCTGTTGCTGAGCGACTGCTCGGCTAGTGAATGATTTAAAATGGTAGGGCAATCAGATAGTGTTACAACATTCCTCATGTGTTACAGGTAACATTGTCTTACCTGAGAGTTCCATCTTTAGCCGGAGAATGGCATATGCATTCTGCAAACATGAGTTAACGGACAAATCATCAAAGTGCATCTTTCACTTGCACCAGTATATCCATAGACTCTCAGAATGAGAATCCACAGAGTATCAAGCTCAACCCACTTTCCACTGTTTCTTGCATTCTTCTTGACACACCAGTAGCAACGAATTTCAAAATCGACCAGCTGCTACGAGGTTTCTCGAGACTATCTGCTGGAATCAAATTGTTACTGGCCTTCCGTGTTCTGTGCATTTGATGACTGTTACCTCTCCCATCAAAAGTGCCTAAGGCTACTCCACGTATGATACTAAGGATGCTAAAAACCAAAAGCTAAATCTTCTTGGCAGTTACGCTGAATTATGTGCCTCTTCACATTACTTCCTCACAATAGGAACTTTGACCCATCTGCTGAAATCTGACTCAGGATTTTCAGGTGTCTCCGCGTAGCTGAACAGCTGAACGTTGATTGCGAACAAGAAGTCTGAACAACATGATGCAGCCTAACAACCTAGAATGTACTACCTCGAATGACAACAACCGAGCGAGGTGGCGCAATGGTCAGCGTATTGGACTCGCATTCGGGAGGAATGGCTCTGAGCACTATGGGACTTAACATCTGAGGTCATCAGTCCCCTAGAACTTAGAACTACTTAAACCTAACTAACCTATGGATATCACACACATCCATGCCCGAGGCAGGATTCGAACCTGCGACCGTAGCGGTCGCGCGGTTCCAGACTGAAGCGCCTAGAATCGCTCGGCCACTCCGGCCGGCATTCGGGAGGACGACGGTCCAAATCCCTGTCCGGCCATGAAGATTTAGGTTTTCCCTGAGTTCTCTGAATCGTTCGAGGTAATTACTGGGATGGTTCCCTTGAAAGGGCATGGCCAATTTCCATCCCCATTCTTCCCTAATCTGAGCTTGCGCTTTGTCTCTAATGACATCGTTGTTTACGGGCATTAACGTCTAATCTTCTTCGCTTTTTCTCCATTGAGGACGGTTATGAAAACCTACAGACGTACAACAAATGCTCTTCTATCTGAGACTCTGAGCGGGTAAATCATAAACTGTTCCATTGTATATTTAGACCTACTCCTTCTTCTGTTGCTCAAGAGTTTAATCAAATATTTTTATCAAGAGTTTTGAGTTTTTTCTGCTATCTTTTCTATACCTCTTAATCAGTTATCACAAGGACACGTTTCTGAGGAAAAAATGGTTAATAGTTTTTCATCGCAATTTGTCTCTAGAATTGACAGCCGCATCTTTGAAGAAAACTGACTGCATCATTCCGCCACGTCTAGTAGGTTCAGAGAAATTCAGACGGCTAATTTCAGCCAATAAAACGCTCCATCTGAGGCAGGCCTTCGATATCAGTAGCTGAGGAGCGCCGCAGTGCGGAAATGCGTGTCCTGATAGTTAACATGCGTCATTTGTTTTCCAGTGTACTGTCATTTTGGGTGATTACATATTGTCTAACGTTCTTCTAGTGCATATATTCCATCAGTTGAGGAATTCGGCCAGTCTACATCTGCAGTTTACATTACAGGGCGAGTCAAACGTCCTTGGACACCTTCACAAGTTGGAAGATTAAAGGGAAAATTGAAATGGGAACATAGGTTTGATATGGGGCCGCAACTTTTGGAGTGAATGTCATTCATGGCCGCCATCTTGAAATCCGCCATTTTGGATTCAAGTCTTTTTTTTTTTAATGGGAAGGGGGTGTATGACACATCAAATAACACTCTCTTGAGCTCTGGAATTTAGTGGTGTAATTTGTTTTTGTCTATATTGTACAGCTTAGAGGTTATTAATGTTCAAAGTTGAGAAATTATCTTCATACCGACTGCTACAACAGATGTTCTACGTGTTGTCCATCCCGTGCATTGCACAACTGTAGTCGCCGCAACCACTCTGACTGCACACGGAGGAGAGTGTCTCCTGCAATTTGGTCTCAGGCGTGTTGTATGCGTTCCTCCAGGTGTCTCAAATCACGGATGCTCTCAGCGTACACTATATGCTTAAGATGGCCCCATAGATAAAAATCAAGGGGCGATAAGTCAGGGGATCTGGGCTGCCACTCCACGGGACCATGGCGACCAATACACTTCCCTGGCATTGTTCCTCCAACCATTCATGGATACCAACGCCATAGTGTGGAGGGGCTCCATCGTGCTGAAAATAAGATGGGAAAATGCCGCCAGCGTTCAGTGTGGAAGGGAACAAAAGGTCCTGCATCAGCATCAGATACTGTAGTGCAGTTAAGGTGTTGTAAAAGAAAAATTGCCCAATGATGCCCGGTGTCCCATATGCCACATCGCATCATCACCTTCGCTGGACTATGTTCTGGAATTGGGGCAACCCAGTTCGGGTTTGCGTCACTCCAGTATCGACAATTATGTCGATTAACCTCCCCATTCAAAGTGAAATACGCCTCGTCGCTGAACAGTATGCCCTTGGCAAACGAAGGATCCAGTTCGTGTTGTTCAGTAGCCCACAGGCAGAATTCCAACTGGCGATAAGGGTCATCCTCGTTAAGTCGATGTTGCATCTGCAGCTTGTAAGGATGCCACTTACTGGTGCGCAATATCCGGACGACGGAGGTTTGGCTTATTCCACATGCTAGGGCCGCACGACGTGTACTTCGTTTAGGACTTTTCACAAACGACGCAACAACCGCAGTTGCAGTTTCCTCATTGGTGGCAGTCCTTGGTAGCCCACTACGTGCCCTATCGTGAACAGAGCCCGTCTCCCGGAATTTGGTGATCACGTGAGCCACCGTGGTGTGCGATACCAGTTCTCTGTCTAGGTGGCGTCTGTTGTAGTCAGCTGCTATTGTTCGGTAGCTGCGTTCCTCTGATATAAGGGTGATTTCGATCTTCTGTTCACGTGTCAGACCCATTGTAGATCACATGGAACAAAGAGAGACATGAGTCCGTGTCAAGGTAACTTTGAACATTAACAACTTCTAAACTGTACAAGATAGACAAAAACAAATTACACCATTCAGAGCTCAAGCGGGTGTAATTTGATGTGCCATACACCCCCCTTCCCATTTAAATAAAAAAGGTCTTGAATCCAAAATGGCGGATTTCAAGATGGCGGCCATGAATGACATTCACTCCAAAAGTTGCGGCCCCACGTCAAACCTATGTTCCCATCATCACATTTCTATTTTCCCTTTAATCATCCAACTTATGAAGGTGTTCAAGGACTTTTGACTCGCCCTGTATATTCTAAAACAATACAAAAGTGAACAGATTTATTCGTTGTGGGCTGCACATTCTTTGACAGTGGAGCAAATTTCGCATTGTACCTGCTCGTAATACGCTGCAGAGGTCGACCACATCATGCACTGTACAATACCGGCAATATTTCCTAATGGCATACAAGCCTAGTTCAAACATATAGCCCTCAAAGTTATTGCCTCTTTACTCGCTACCAGTGTCAAACCCGTCACATCCGTGCTGCAACCCTCTCTAATTCGATGCACCATAACTGCATCACCATCACATTTTATATTTCCATTGAATCGTAGGCTGTTTTTTATTCCAGATACTAACCCGTGAAATTTACCAACTGTTGCTTCCCAGTCTTGGCTTTTAACTAACCATAAACCACAATAACTGTCTTTGTTGATTATTGTGTTGCATTATTTTCTGTTTACTTTTGTCTACAGTCCTAGAGTATTTCATAAACAACGTGTTCCGTCTAAACTTATACTATATTTATTTTTTTGACTATTGTGATATTCACATCCAATTCCGCCCTCACCATGATATGCGTCAGTGCATATTTTACAACGTTAAGAGGACATCGTTCTAGTATTCAGTCATGTTTCACGTCATATGCAAACAATAAAGAAGATTCCTCAACGTCTGCAAAGGAGGAGGCCTTAGCACTACTAAAGACGAGAACGTCACGTCAGCCATGCATTCAGGCATAACTCCAATCAACGTTTTACATACACATTACTTACTATCATGGTTCCTAGCGAAATGAAAGCAAATACTACAAGTTTCTTACCACTGCGCGTGCACCATATGGCATCTAAAGCACTTGATACTATTCGTCAAGGGTCGAATCTTATACGTAAGCATATTGCTTGAAATACACTACTGGCCATTAAAATTGCTACACCAAGAAGAAATGTAGATGATAAACGGGTATTCATTGGACAAATATATTACACTAGAACTGACATGTAATTACATTTTCACGCAATTTTGGTGCATAGATCCTGAGAAATCAGTACCCAGAATAACCACCTCTGGCCGTAATAACGGCCTTGATACGCCTGGGCATTGAGTCAAACAGAGCTTGGATGACGTGTACAGGTACTGCTGCCCATGCAGCTTCAACACGATACCACAGTTCATCAAGAGTAATGACTGGCGTATGTGACGAGCCAGTCGCTCGGCCACCATTGACCAGACGTTTTCAATTGGTGAGAGATCTGGAGAATGTGCTGACCAAGCCAGCAGTCGAACATTTTCTGTATCCAGAAAGGCCCGTACAGGACCTGCAGCATGCGGTCGTGCATTATCCTGCTGAGATGTAGGGTTTCGCAGGGATCGAATGAAAGGTAGAGCCACGGGTCGTAACACATCTGAAATTTAACGTCCACTGTTCAAAGTGCCGTCAATGCTAATAAGACGTGACCGAGACGTGTAACCAATGGCATCCCATACCATCACGCTGGGTGATACGCCAGTATGGCGATGACGAATACGCGCTTCCAATGTGCGTTCACCGCGATGTCGTCAAACACGGATGCGACCATCATCATGCTATAAACAGAAACTGGATTCATCCGAAAAAATGACGTTTTGCTATTCGTGCACCCAGGTTCGTCGTTGAGTACACAATCGCACGCGCTCCTGTCTGTGATGAAGCGTCAAGGGTAAACGCAGCCATGGTCTCCGAGCTGATAGTCCATGCTGCTGCAAATGTCGTCGAACTGTTCGTGCAGATGGTTGTTGTGTTGCAAACGTCCCCATCTGTTGACTCAGGGATCGAGACGTGGCGCACGATCCGTTAAAGCCATATGGATAAGATGCCTGTCATCTCGACTGCTAGTGATACGAGGCTGTTGGGATCCAGCGCGGCGTTCCGTATTACCCTCCTGAACCCACCGATTCCATATTCTGGTAACAGTCATTGGTTCTCGACCAACGCGAACAGCAATGTCGCGATACGATAAACCGCAATCGCGATAGGCTACAATCCGACCTTTATCAAAGTCGGAAGCGTGATGGTACGCATTTCTCCTCCTTGCACAAGGCATCACAACAACGTTTCACCAGGCAACGCCGGTCAACTGCTGCTTGTGTATGAGAAATCGGTTGGAAACTTTCCTCATGTCAGCACGTTGTAGGTGTCGCCACCGGCGCCAACCTTGTGTGAATGCTCTGAAAAGCTAATCATTTGCGTATCACAGCATCTTCTTCCTGTCGGTTAAATTTCGCGCCTATAGCACGTCATCTTCGTGGTGTAGCAATTTTAATGGCCAGTAGTGTATGTACACTGACAACTATCATTAATCGACCACCTGCCAAAAGCCCGAATAACTACCTCTTGTAGTACGGGCTGCTGCGAGACGTTCAGGAAGAGAGCCAGTGAGGTTCTGAAAGGTATCCACGATGATGGGGAGCCATGGCGATTCCAGTGCCGTGACCAACTGTCCTAGATTTCTCGACTGAGGATCATTGCAGCGAAAGGCCCGATCGAGGTGGCTCCACAGATTCTAGACTGGGTTTTAAATCTGGGAGATTGGTGGCCAGGACAGTACGGTAAACCCTTCATGGTGCTCTTCGAACCACGCACGTCATTGCGAGCTGTGTGAGACGTTCTAAACTGCGTGCAAGGGTGGACGTGGTCTCCAAGGACAGATACATACCTGCTTTGATCGACTGTGCCTTCCAGAATATCGAGATCACACAGGAAATGCCACTAAAACATTCCCCAGACCATAACGCTCCCTCCTCATGCCTGGTCCCTTCCGAAGATTGTTGCAGGCCCCTGTAAGCCAACGTCCGATGGAGCATAAAAGGTCATTCGTCTGAAAAGGGCGCCTGTCGCCGCTCATTGGAAGTCCAGTAGCGGCACTGGCGTGCAAAATCTAGCCCACTTCGCAGATGAACAGCAGTCAGCATGGGTGGATGAACCAGGTGCCTACTGTGGGGACCATATGCAGCAACGTTCGCTGAACGGTCGTTGAGGAGACACTGCTGGTAGCCCCCTTAGTTCATGCAGGCTGTTAGTTGCTCAACAGTGCACTACAGTTGCCTCGGTGCCGGTTTTGGATAGCGCCATTTTGTCATGCACGGTATACTTTAACCATGGCGGCACGGGAATAGTTTACAAACTTAGCCATTTTTTTGCCTGAAAGCCAATGACCATACCGTTTGGGTTGTCAGATAAATCGCTGTTTCTACATTAGAACAATGACTGGTGCCTACTGAGTCGACAGATGATGGTTGAAGTGATCACTGTAGCAAATATCTAGTGATAGCAGTATTGCTAAAAAATGGTTCAAATGGCTCTGATCACTATGAGACTTAACATCTGAGGTCATCAGTCCCCTAGAACTACTGAAAGCTAACTAACCTAAGAACATCACACATATCCATGCCCGAGGCAGGATTCGAACCTCCGACCGTAGCGGTCGCGTGGTCCCAGACTGAAGCGCCTAGAACAGCTCGGCCACAGCGGCCGGCACCATTATTGCTGTTCCCTGTTTTGATCGCAACCCAGATAGATTCTTCCTACGCGTCGGTCAAGGGCCTGAAGATGGCGTAATAAAACGCTGGTTGCTAAATAAAATAAGGTTGGGAATTTGACGGCTGAAAGGTTTTAATTTGGCATTCTCTATGGAACAACAGAGTCCCACAACCATCTCTATAAAGATGGACATACAGAGAAATGACTGCATTGTTTCCCGCGTTCCCCGTCACATTTTATATTCCCTCCATTATTAGTGCTAGCCTGCGAGTGCTTATTACAGTTTGATGCCGAACACAGGAGGTAGTCGCATTAATGTGACTAGACTGTTTACATACGGTTGGAATCACTCATACAGCCCTCCTCTAGCGCCGTACATACACTTTGTGGCGATGCATTTTAATTCGTTTGGTTCGGACCAACATTTCATAAGAATGAAATGATGTTAACTACAGGACACACTACACATACGCTTCTGTCTCAGCTGCCAACGACACGAATGTTCCACAAGCCTCTGGTGGCTATCTACACTACTTACATGACAACTTAGCGATCTACGTACTAGCAGTGACTGACGACTATTTCGTTTTGCTTCAGGAGGGCGACGACTGGGACAATGACGAGGCCAGTACGGGCGGCCCGCCGTTCATCACGCCGCCTCCTCCGCCAGCACCAGTGGGTGAGTACTCCAGCATGGCGAGACTGAATGTGAGGCTCCATTTTAAACGTGCAACAATTACACGCGGTGGTATTCCCTCCCTCAGAAGAGGCTACCGTTTACAGCAGAGGCCAAGGGCATGACAGCCATGCACAACGCAATTCCAGTCAGACCAGTCTGTACCAAGCGGCTTGGCGCTTACGCTACACAGGCCAGCCCAATTGGCATGCCGAACTGTGGAATTGTGCACAATCTTGCGGACCAGCCCACCCGCCTTCAGGTGCCTTGCCATCCCCCCACCATCCCAGCCCACCGAGTTGCAACCTAAGCTTTTACTCGCCAGGCCAGCCAGCCGCCTACGTTGCACGCGATTCCGCATCCGACAGCGAAGCCTAGGACACTGGCTGACAAAAAAACGTGAAGCATCCAGATGAGGAGGGGGAAATGAAATGAAACTTCACAGGTTGAGAGAGTTGTTGTTTGTTTTTGCTGTGGTCTTCAGTCCGAAGACTGGTTCGATCCAGATCTCGATGCTACTCTACCCTGTGCAAGCCTCTTCATCTCCAAATAACTATAGCAACTTACATCCTTATGAATTTGCTTCGTGTATTCATCTCTTGGTCTCTCTCTACAATTTTTACTCTCCGTATTTACCTCCACTAAACTGGTGACCCCTTGATGTCTCAGAATGTGCTCTATCAACTGATCCCTTCCTCTCGTCAGGTTCGGCCACAAATTTATTTTCTCCCCGATTCTACCCGTCTAATCTTCCGTATTCTTGTGTAGCACATTTCAAAAGCTTCTACTCTCTTTTGTCTAAACTGCTTAACAGCCATGTTTCATTTCCATACATGGCTACACTCCATACAATTACTTTCTGAAAAGACTTCCTACTACTTAAATCTATATTCGTTGTTAGCAAATTTCTGTTCTTCAGAAATACATTTCTTTCCATTGCCAGTATACGTTTTATATCCTCTCTACTTCGCCCATCATCAGTTACTCACTGCTCAAATAACAAAACTCATCTACTACTTTAAATGTCTCGTTTCCTAATGTAATTCCTTCAGCATCACCTAATTTGAATCGACTACATTCTACTACCCTTGTTTTGCTTATATCCTCCTTTCAAGACAATGTCCATCACGTTTAACAGCTCTTCCAAGTCCTTAAAGTGTCACCAACAAATTGCAAAGTTTTTATCTCTTCTCCCTGAACTTTAATTCCTACTCTAAACTTTTCCTTTATTTGCTTTACTGCTTGCTCATGGTACAAGCTGAACAACATCGGGGATACGCTACAACCCTGCCTCACTCCTTCGTCAACCACCGTTTCCCTTTCATGCCCCTCGACACTTATAACAGCCGTCTGGTTACTGTACAAGTTGTAAATAGCCTTTCATTTCCTATACTTTACCACTGCTACCTTCAGAATTTCAAAGAGAATTTTCCACTCAACATTCTCAAAAGCTTCCTCTAAGTCTATAAATGCCATAAACCTAGATTTTCCATTCCTTAATCAATCTTCTAATAGAAGTCGTCGGGTCAGTATTAGCTCGTGTGTTCCCACATTTCTCCGGTATCCAAACTGGTCTTCCCCGAGATCAGCTTCTACCTGTTTTTCCATTCTTACATAAAGAATTCGTCTTAGTATTTTGCAATCATTCCCTTCCTAATCTTATAGTTCGGTAATTTCGCAACAGCACCTGCTTTCTTTGTGATTGGAATTATTAAATTCTTATTGAAGTCTTAGAAGTATTTCGCCTGTCTCATACATCTTGCACACCTTGAAGAGGTATGTAATGTTATTTCGGTGACTACCAAACCGAGTCAACTTTACAAAGAACTTGGTAGTATGAGCTCACTTATGACGTAGCCCCCATAAAACCTTTCCTCAAGCAAGAAAGCCCACAATTGTTGTAAATGGTCCTTGATATTCAGGTTACGACACAGTTGAGCAAGTTGGACGCACACATCTATTGAGGACGGATCTGGGGATCTTGCTGGCAACGCGACTACCACAAAATAGCAAAGATAGTTCATAGAGGTGCGTCCCTTGTGTGGACAATCATTCCCCTATTGAGAGATGACGTCACGATGCTGTCACATGAGATGTAACACACGAGGACGCAGAATGTCAGTGACGTATGCCCGTAGCACAAATTTAATGTTACTATTATTATTATCCTTGCACTGGAAAGCACAATACGTTAATCACAATGGGCTGTCTGTCATACACTACTGGCCATTAAAATTGCTACACCAAGAAGATATGCAGATGATAAACGGGTATTCATTGGACAAATATATTATACTACAACTGACATGTGATTACATTTTCACGCAGTTTGGGTGCATAGATCCTGAGAAATCAGTACCCAGAATAACCACCTCTGGCCGTAATAACGGCCTTGATATGCCTGGGCAGTGAGTCAAACAGAGCTTGGATGGCGTGTACAGGTACAGCCTCCCATGCAGCTTCAACACGATACCACAGTTCATCAAGAGTAGTGACTGGCGTATTGTGACGAGCCAGTTGCTCGGCCACCATTCACCAGACGCTTTCAATTGGTGAGAGATCTGGAGAATGTGCTGGCCAGGGCAGCAGTCGAACATTTTCTGTATCCAGACAGACCCATACAGGACTTGCAACATGCGGTCGTGCATTATCCTGCTGAAATGTAGGGTTTCGCAGGGATCGAATGAAGGGTAAAACCACAGCTCATAACGCATCTGAAATGTAACGTCCAATGTTCAAAGTGCCGTCAATGCGAACAAGAGGTGACAGAGACGTGTAACCAATTGCACCCCATACCATCACGCCGGGTGATACGCATTATCTTGCTGAAATGTAGGAATTCGCAGGGATCGAAGGAAGGGTAGAGCCACGGGTCATAACACATCTGAAATGTAACGTCCACTGCTGAAAGTGCCGTCAATGCGAACAAGAGGTGACCATGACGTGTAACCAATGGCACCCTATACCATCACGCCTGGTGATACGCCAGTATGGCGATGACGAATACACGCTTCCAATGTGCGTTCACCGCGATGTCGCCAAACACGGATGCGACCATCATGGTGCTGTAAACAGAACCTGGATTCATTCGAAAAAATGACATTTTGCCATTCGTGCACCCACGTTCGTCGTTGAGTACACCATCGCACGCGCTCCTGTCTGTGATGCAGCGTCAAGGGTAACCGCAGCCATGGTCTCCGAGCTGATAGTCCATGCTGCTGCAAACGTCGTCGAACTGTTCGTGCAGATGGTTGTTGTCTTGCGAACGTCCCCATCTGTTGACTCAGGGATCGAGACGTGGCTGCACGATCCGTTACAGCCATGCGGATAAGATGGCTGTCATCTCGACTGCTAGTGATACGAGTCCGTTGGGATCCGGCACGGCGTTGCGTATTACCCTCCTGAACCCACTGATGCCATATTCTGCTAACAGTCATTGGATCTCGACTAACGCGAACAGCAGTGTCGCGATCCGATAAACCGCAATCGCGATAGGCTACAATCCGACCTTTATCAAAGTCGGAAACGTAATGATACGCATTTCTCCTCCTTACACGAGGCATCACAACAACGTCTCACCAGACGACGCCGGTCAACTGCTGTTTGTGTATGAGAAATCGGTTGGAAACTTTCCTCATGTCAGCACGTTGTAGGTGTCGCCACCGACGCCAACCTTGTGTGAATACTCTGAAAAGCTAATCATTTGCGTATCACAGCATCTTCTTCCCGTCGGTTAAATTTCGCGTCTGTAGCACTTCATCTTCGTGCTGTAGCAGTTTTAATGGCCAGTAGTGTATATATGTACAGAGTGGTTACTATTAAGCTTTCGCTATTTGAGCCAGTGTCGACAGGAACTATTCATAGTATGGGCTACCCAACATTACAGAAATTATGTGAGGCTGTGCGGTACAGGATTTATTGTTAGTAGTGACAGTGTCGTGACTTGCCGTTGGGCGACGTTACTGGTACGGTGACGTAGGGCTGAAACACAAGCATCAGTGTGCATTATAAAATGACGGGAAAGAAACTGCCACACCAAGAACGAGCTGTGCGACATTATCGAAAGTTGGTAGGCGTGCTTCTACATCTGAGAGATGACGTATGTTCAAATTTCACGCCAGTTGCATAGGAGTACCGCTAGTTACCTTTGAGATTGGGCATGGTGTGCTGCTGTTCGTCAAGAATGAATTTAAGGCGACAAAGATGCCATTATCAAGTTTGAACAAGATCGTGTAACAGGGTTACGAGAAGCTGGATATTTCTTTTGCGATATTGCAGAAAGACTTGGCAGGAATGTGCTGTTGTTGTAGTCTTCAGTCCAGAGACTGGTTTGATGCAGCTCTCCAAGCTACTCTATCCTGTGCAACCTTCTTCAGCTCCCAGTACCTACTGCAACCTACATCCTTCTGAATCTGTTTATTGTATTCATCTCTTGTTGTCCCTCTACGATTTTTATCGTCCACGCTGCCCTCCAATACTAAATTGGTGATCCCTTGATGCCTCAGCACATACCCTACCAACCGATCCCATCTTGTAGTCAAGCTGTGCCACACATTTCTCTTCTCTCCAATTCTATTCAATACCTCCTCATTAGTTATGTGATCTACCCATCTAATCTTCAGCATTCTTCTGTAGCACCACATTTCGAAAGCTTCTATTCTCTTCTTGTCCAAACTATTTATCGTCCACGTTTCACTTCCATACATGGTTACACTCCATACAAATACTTTCAGAAACGACTTCCTGACACTTAATCCTATACTCGAAGTTAACAAATTTCTCTTATTCAGAAATGCTTTCCTTGCCATTACCAGTGTACATTTTATATCCTCTCCACTTCGACCATCATCAGTTATTTTGCTCCACAAATAGCAAAACTCATTTACTACTTTAAGCGTCTCATTTCCAAATCTAATTCCCGCAGCATCACCTGATTTAATTCGACTACATTCCATTATCCTCGTTTTGCTTTTGTTGATGTTCATCTTATATCCTCCTTTCAAGACCCTGTCCATTCGGTTCAATTGCTCTTCCAGGTCCTTTGCTGTCTCTGACAGAATTACAATGTCATCGGCGAACCTCAAAGTTTTTATTTCTTCTCCATGGATTTTAATTCCTACTACGAATTTTTCCTTTGTTCCCTTTACTGCTTGCTCAATATACAGATTGAATAACATCGGGGATAGGCTACAACCCTGTCTCACTCCCTTCCCAATCACTGCTCCCCATTCATGCCCCTCGGCTCTTATAACTGCCTTCTAGTTTCTGTACAAATTGTAAATAGCCTTTCGCTCCCTGTATTTTACCCCTGCCACCTTCAGAATTTGAAAGAGATTATTCCAGTCAACATTGTCAAAAGCTTTCTCAAAGTCTACAATTGCTAGAAACGTAGGTTTGCCTTTCCTTAATGTTTCCAGGAATGTAGCCACCGTATATGATTCCTGGATTCCTGGCAGCGGCGGTCACGAGAATGTACGGTCGCAAGAAGATCGGGCTCCAGACGGCCACATGGCACTACCGAGAGAGAAGACCATCGTGTTCGGCGTATGGCTCTGGCGCCTCGTACTGCATCTGCAGGAGCAGTTTGAGCTGCACTCGGCACCACTGACACAAATCGGTTACTTCGAACAGAACTCCGAGCCAGTAGCCCTGTAGCGTTCATTAGACTGACACCAACCACCGCCATTTTCGACTTCAGTTTTGTCAAGTGACAGCTCGTTGGAGGGCAGGGTGGAGATCTGTTGTGTTTTCTAATGAAAGCTGGTTCTGCCTCGATCCCAGTGATGGATATGTGTGGTTGGAAGGAGACCATCCTGCAACCAACCTGTGCGTGTGCTGGATACACTGGACCTACACCTGGCGTTGTGGTCTGGGGTGCGATTTACTATGACAGCAGGAGCACTCTCGTAGTTGTCCCACGCACCCTGACTGAAAATCTGTACGTCAGTCTGGTGATTCGACCTGTTGTGCTGCCATTCATGAACAGCGTTCCAGGGGATGTTTTCCAACAGAATAACGCTGACCCCCATACCGCTGTCGTAAGCCAACTTGCTCTATAGAGTGTCGATATGTTGCCTTGGTCTGCTCGATCACCAGGTCTGTCTCCAGTCGAGCGCATTTGGGATATCATCGGACGACAACTCCAGCGTCACCCACAAAGAGCATGGAACGTCCCTCTACTGACAGACCAAGTGCAACAGGCATGGAACTCCATCCCACAAGATGACATCCGGCACCTGTACCTCACACTGTATGCAAGTTTGCGTGCTTGCATTTAACATTGTGTCAGTTACACCGGTTATTAATGTACGAGCATTTGACATTTTCAATGGCTTATCTCCCGCTTTCATTAACCTGTTATCGTGCAATGTCAATCACTTAAATTGTTACCTACACAAATGTACTCCCAAAATTTCATTACATCAATTACTTTTGGTGTTGCGACTTTTTCCGTCATTGTAGTTACAGACAGTCAACTTATGTCTGGACAAGGCGAATAGGGCTTTACTCGTAAAGCTGTTTCATCGAAACAACAGCAACAGGTCTGCTGCTCTTCGTGAGATTTTGAAAATTCATATTCATTAGCTCTCCCGAAAACATAAAAAGCTTGTCAAAAAAACTTCTACAAAACAGTCCACTAAGAATCAGCAGTTGACTGGACGAGCCTCAAAGCCAAGCGCGCCGTCTGTGCCTAACTGCAGCAGCTGCTGCAGTCACCGCCAGAGACAGTGCCGTGTGAAGCTCTGTATCGCCCTATACAGAGCTATAGTACGCTCCAGTAAGAAACGCCTCTGGCAAGAACTCCGGAATAAGCACCGCCTAGTCACGCCAGTGTTGTGTCTACCTTGACTGACGTTCATCCTCTAGTTTACCACAAGTTTCGGGCTCTGCTCATCAGACCTCGGATTTCTGACTGATTACACTACGGACAGGTTGATGTGCTCTGGCGTTTGATCTCCGGCTGTGGGCACAGACTCTGATGTGGTTTTGTATATACACTGTCCGTCCAAAAAGTTCCGAGACAGGTTTTATTCCTGGCATATAAGCGATGACAGCGCAGCATCTACGATGGCAGCTTGAACTAATAACTGCAAACTACAGATGTTCATTCGACCAGTTAGTTGTGAGCGGGCAGTGTTAATCTGTGGACGTGAGACCGTAGTGTGTCAGCATTGTGTCACGAATCGCAATGGAGCAACGAACTGAACATTTCTAAGTCAAGTGTTCGAGACACTCACCAGAATGTTTTCAAGAATGTAAAAATGTGTGCAAAGTTTGTCTCCTACACCTGGACTCCCGACCATAAACAACAAGGCGTAGGCACCTGTTGCGTCTTTATTGAAATGAAAAACGCGGACAATCCTTTTCTGAAAAAATGCATCAAGAGTTACGGGACTTGGTGTTCCAATACGAACCTACCACTAAACGATAAAAATGCAGAATGGGTCTCTGATGTTCACCAAGTCCGAAGAAGGTGCGACTCTGTTTTGCGAGTTGAACAATATCGCAGAGAAGGAGTTTTTCCTGACATTTTCACATGGTTATATTAACGTTCTGTGCGTTGTTCTCGGGTGGAGTGAGACTTTATACACACATCAAAAAAAGGTTTGCATCACTCCGGTACTCAGAACTCCTGAAGACAGACGTCGGCTGTGGATATTCTGTCACAGACACAGTCCCTCTGATTGTTCAGAGATGTCGCTAAACTCGCCCAAAGTTGTAAACAACCATGCATGAGCAGCGCCTATTAGACGGAGGGGGTCAGACAGCCAATCAGTTCCACTCATTTCACCAGGAAGAAGGTACACTGCTCGCGTTGTCTGTAGTTCAACCATGCCTAGACGGTCAATAGCGCGGTTCGATCGCGTCCGCATTGTTACTTTGTGCTAGGAAGGGCTCTCAACAGGGGTAGTGCACAGGCGTCTCGGAGTAAACCAAAGCGATGTTGTTCGGGCATGGAGGAGATACAAAGAGACAGTTACAGGCGTCTCGGAGTAAACCAAAGCGATGTTGTTCGGGCATGGAGGAGATACAAAGAGACAGGAACTGTCGATGACATGCCTTGCTCAGGCCGACCCAAGGGCTACTACTGCTGACCGCCACCTACGGATTATGGCTCGGAGGAACCCTGACAGCAACGCCACCATGTTGAATAATGCTTTTCGTGCAGCCACAAGACGTCGTAATAGGTGCATGATGCGCAACTTCACTCCCAACGTCCATCGCGAAGTCCATCTTTGCAACCACGACACCATGCAGCGCAGTGCAGATGGGCCCATCAACATGCCGAATAGACCGCTCAGGATTGGCATCACGTTCTCTTCACCCATGAGTGTCACACATGCCTTCAACCAGACGATCATCGGATTTCCTTCACAATAACGACATCGCTCGACTAGAATGGCCAGCATGTTCTCCAGACATGAACCCTATCGAACATGCCTGGGATAGATAGAAAAGGTCTGTTTATGGACTACGTGACCCACCAACCACTCTGAGGGATCAACGACGAATGGCCGTAGAGGAATGGGACAATCTGAACCAACAGTGTGTTGATGAACTTGTGGATAGTATGCCACGACGAATACGGGCATGCATCAATGCAAGAGGACATGCTACTGGGTATTAGAAGTACCGGTGTGTACAGCAGTCTGGACCGCCACCTCTGAAGGTCTCGCGGTATGGTGGTACAACATGCAATGTGTGCTTTTCATAGCAATAAAAAGAGCGGAAATGATGTTTATGTTGATCTCTATTCCAATTTTCTGTACAGGTTCCGGAACTCCAGGAACCGAAGTGATGTAAAACTTATTTTGATGTGTGTATTTACAGACGGAAATTCGTTGTTGTTTTTTTTTTAGCTGAATATCTGAAAGTGCTGTAGAAATACGTATCTGAATAGTTAGTTTCTAACTTACCAGACACTCCTTTATAGTTATGACTATTAAATTGACCTGTCCAACGTTTCCATTATTTAATGAAAAAATTGTATCATACTTATTCTTGAGTTTAGAAAAAAACTCCGTATCAGTTAATCGGTTTATGTTTCAGAGATTCCGGTTCCGGGACCGAAAGGAGAAAAAGGCGACGCTGGCCCTCCGGTGAGTACATCAAAGCTTACCGAAAAATGAAATTTTCATCGAAAGTGCAGTTGCCCTATTTTTTGGTGTATCATCGAAGGTGGTCTTCCCAGCTTCATTGTTTTACATGCTGTGTCGCACATCATCGAGGAATATATTTTCATAGTTTTTATTCATTACAGTTCCAATAGTTAGAAAGACTGTATTTTGAAAGCATAGGAAAAGAAATAATTAACTTTTGGGTTTATAACACGACCTCCTGGTGTGCTCCGTTACGACGAGATTGCCTCTCTCCATTCCAAGAAGTTAACGACGTATTTATTTCATTTACTGATAGTTTTAGGAAGCGGATAATGACATGTTCGATTAACAATAATGGTTGTTACCTGATCAAAGATCAAAACAATGCTGATTTGGTTTTTTGACCGTAGGGGCATTGTGCATAAAATGACAACGCCTCATCTTATATAGCCAGTTCCGTCACGGAATTTTTGACCTCAAAAGGCATTCCTGTTGTTCCAAAGCCTCCTGTTCAACTGATTTGCGTCCTTGTGACTTTATTCTTTTCCAGAAATTGAAAACTGTCTTAAAAGAAAGTCATTTTGGGACTATGGAGGAAATTCAAAAGAATGTGACCGACATACTTAAAGGTCCTAAAAGCTGAAGGCTTTCAGCGCTTCTACCAACACTGCGAACAATGATTCTGCCGGTGTGTAGCTATCGAAGGGAACTACTTTGAATGGGACAATATTGTTGTTTGAAAAAAATTAAAACTTTGGTAGATAAAAAATCAGCTTTATTACCTTTCTCATATAGTTCTTGTATGCCAGTAAGAGACGTCGACGTGGAAACAGAAGCTATCGTTTTAGGAAGTGCCTATAACCGGATCGTGAGTGAAGTTGCCCTATTTTTTGGTGTATCACCGAGGACTTTCTGAAATGTCTATAAAGCATGATGGAATGAATAGTGGTCGCAGAAAGATTCTAACCGACTTGGAACGACATTTGGTTTCAGTTCCTGCGCTGATTGCTGCTGCCATTAAACGAATGCAGGTCAATCTCAACCAATTTTTGGGCCAACATTGCAGAGGTAACTACATAATATGGACATTTAGGGTTGGGTTTCTCGCAAAAGGCCATGGCTCACAACGGCGCTTAAAGCTACCGATCTTCAGCACGCCAAACAACATAGAAAATGGACAGTAGGTTATTGGAGACGTATAGTGTGGTGCGACAAGCCGCGGTTTTGCCCTCATCAAATGACGCAAGGCGTCGAGTCCTTCGACGGTCTAATGAGGCGTATAGCTTGCAGTCCGATGAGGGAGTGGTTCAGTCCGGAGCTAGTTCCGTCATGTTTCAGGGATACATTTAGTACATTCGGGTTAGCGTGAACATGAATTACAATGAATTAATTTCCTTTGTTTCACGTCTATGTTCACAAACTTTTTTGTCATCAGACTACCGGTTTCGGTCTCTAATGACCATCTTCAGATCTCTTTTATAAAAACATGTCCTAATATACTGGAGCTGTAGTGGATCGTCAAATGTTAAACACAAAATCAGCCTCAGTATCTTCAAATATATATAAGAGGGTTGGAACTATGAAAGTGGCAACTATTTATTTACAGCTCTTACAAAATAGATAAGTGTTTCAAAGTTTTACTGACCTTCATAGTAGTCACCAGCATTGTGTATAACCCGTTGTCAGCAATGTGGAAATCGTAGGATACTCTTAGCAGTGTGACAGTTCGAGCGGAGCGGTCTATTGCCCGACGGATTTGTAGTAGTTCTGAAGCGAATGCCGTGAAGTGTTTCCTTCAGTTTAGAAATCGATTTGAAGTTACAAGGGCTTAAGTCAGAGGAGTGCAGTAGGTGGTATAGCACTTAGCAGCCCCCATCAGTCAAATAAATCAGTAACAGCTTGCACTGTACGTGGTTGAGCACTGTCCTGCAAAATGATGGTCAGGTCCTGCAGAAAGTGTCATCACTTCTGTCTCTATGTTGTTCATTTTTGGAACACAACCTACGAACAGCTTGTGACCATAGAAGTGAAGTACAGAAATTTGTTTTACACTTTGGTCACTGTTCAATTTGCGACCATGTCACAGCTTGATGAACTATAATGTTGTGGGCACTCCCGTCTTCCAGGATGACAAAAGCCGTATCTACAGAGCTACAAGCATATGTCCTGGTTTGACGAACACTATCATACCTCGATGGCCCACTAAATCTCCCGATCTTAATCCCATTGAAAAGTCTGCGACTACTTGGAAGAACGGGTGAAACATATCACTTGAATTCTCCACACTTTTTAAGCTGTCCGGGGTTTCATCACCAGTTGGCTATGGCATAGCTGACTAAACTTGTCGACTCTCTTCCTCACCGAATTTCAAGCGTCATCAGGGGCAGATATTATGTTACACGTTACTAACTTTACGTCTCCTAGAGGTGACTAATCTAATGTCCAGTGGGCTTCGACATCGTTTACGAGAATAGCTACTTCAAGTCGAGGGTGTTGTCTTCGACACCTACAACTGAGTCTGGTGTCTACATATGACGTAGACACGCCGGGTATATTAAGATTGCAGTGCATTCACATAAGCTTCTCCTAAATATGTCCTGGTATACGTGTTAAAAAAAAAAGCTCCTCTACAGTGTCTATCACTAGGGATGTTCTCAGCTCGATCAGGCATTTGTATTTAAACATTTCTAACCACGCCAGCGTAGGCGTGTGATTGGATTGCACTTGTTCTGTACACAACAGCGCTTCCAATCTTTGGAGGAGTGGTGGAGGTGTTAAAACGCCAGTCAGTTATCTCAACAAGCAGTAACGTGTTTAGTGTCGTGTGTCCATATTGTCATACACAGACAGAAAAAATGAACGAAACCATTAATGTTCGGATAATTTTAAATGTTATGATATACGAGTTAAAATACTTTGAAGAGCTAAAGAAACTGGTACTGATACACCTGCCTAATATCGTGTGGGGCCACCGCGAGCACGCAGAAGTGCCGCAGACGACTAATGTTTGAAGTAGTGCTGGAGCGAATTGATGTCATGAATCCTGCAGGGCTCTCCATAAATCCATCAGGGTACGATGGGGTGGAGATGTCTTCCGAACAACACGTTGAAAGCCGTCCCAGACATGCTCAGTAATGTTCGTTTCTGGGGGGTGGGGGCTGGGGGTTTGGTGGCCAGCGGAGGTGTTTAACCTCAGAAGAGTGTTCTTGGAGCCACTCTGTAGCAATTCTGGACGTGTGGGTGTCGCATTGTCCTGCTGGAATTGCCCAAGTCCGTCGGAATGCACAATGGACATGAATGGACGTAGGTGATCAAACAGGATGCTTACATACGTGTAACCTGTAACAGTCGTTTCTAGACGTATCAGCGGTCCCACACCATTACAGAGCCACCACCAGCTTGATCGGTCCACTGCTGACATGCAGGGTTCATGGATTCATGAGGTTGTCTCCATAACTATACCCGTACACGTCCATCCGCTCGATACAATTTGAAACGAGACTCGTCCGACCAGGCAACATGTTTCCTGGGGACCTTTGCCTTTCGCGGGCAAGTGCTCTACGGACTGAGCTACCCAAGCACGACTCACGCCCCGTCCTCACAGCTTTAATTCCGCCAGTACTTCGTCTCCTAACTTGCAGACTTTACAGAAGCTCTCCTGCGAACCTTGCAGAACTAGCACTCCTGAAACAAAGGATATTGCGGAGACATGGCTTAGCCACAGCCTGGGGGTAGTTTCTAGAATGAAATTTTCACTCTACATCGGAGTGTGAGCTGATATGAAACTTCCTGGCAGATTAAAACTGTGTGCCGGACCGAGACTCGAACTCGGGACCTTTGCCTTTCGCGGGAAAGTGCTCTACCAACTGAGCTACCCAAGCACGACTCACGCCCCGTCCTCACAGGTTTACTTCTGCCAGTACCTCGTCTCCTACCTTCCAAACTTTACATAAGCTCTCCTGCCAATAGACTCTACTCCCACACGTGTTGATGAATTCAGAAATGTAATTCAAGTGGCTTTTGATTTTGTGGCTCAAGAATGTGATTCTGACGATTGTCCAGGAATTTCTATTGCAGATGTGACTACTGTGCTTGTGCATATTGATTCATGCGTTTTGATGAAGAACCTCGTGTACATAGTGTGCAAACTAAGCGTAATGTAATCGAATGCTCTCACCACCCGAATCACAGTGGTACGTAAAACTTCTAAATGCAACTGGAACAGAGAATTCCTATTCGAACCGAGAGACTTCCCCTGTCAGTGTAAAATGACTATGTTCTAGATATTAAATTGTTCTAGTTACAGGCCAGCAGACATTACTAAAGGAATCTGCATGCATAGTGTGTGGTTCTTGTTACAGGGACCACCAGGGGAGTCGGTCCAGGGCCCTCCAGGACCTCCTGGACCACAGGGACCGCCGGGCCCCGTTCCAGAGCTGGACCCTGAGGTGAGTGCCAGCATGCTCTGCTCTCTTTTTATCCTCGAATTTTGGAGTAGAGGAGCTGTCGGCAGCTATTGTTGTTGTTGTCTTCAGTCCAGAGACTGGTTTGATGCAGCTCTCCATGTTACTTCATCCTGTGCAAGCTTCTTCATCTCCCAGTACCTATTACAACCTACATCCTTCAGAATCTGTTAAGAGTATTCATTTCTTGGTCTTCCTCTACGATTTTTACCCTCCACGCTGCCCTCCAATGCTAAATTTGTGATCCCTTGATGCCTCAGAATATGCCCTACCAACCGGTCCCTTCTTTTTGTCAAGTTGTGCCACAAACTCCTCTTCTCCCCAATTCTATTCAATACCTCCTCATTAGTTATGTGATCTACCCATATAATCTTCAGCATTCTTCTGTAGCACCACATTTCGAAAGCTTCTATTCTCTTCTTGTCTAAACTATTTATCGTCCACGTTTCACTTCCATACATGGCTACACTCCATACAAATACTTTCAGAAACGAATTCCTGACACTTAAATCTATACTCGATGTTAACAAATTTCTCTTCTTCAGAAACATTTTATATCCTCTCTATTTCGACCATCATCAGTTATTTTGCTCCCCAAATAGCAAAACTCCTTTACTACTTTAAGTGTCTCATTTCCTAATCTAATTCCCTCAGCATCACCCAAGTTAACTCGACTACATTCCATTATCCTCGTTTTGCTTTTGTTGATGTTCATCTTATATCCTCCTTTCAGGACACTGTCCATTCCGTTCAACTGCTCCTCCAAGTCCTTTGCTGTCTCTGACAGAATTACATTGTCTTCGGCGAACCTTAAAGTTTTTATTTCTTCTCCGTGGATTTTAATACCTACTCCGAATTTTTCTTTGTTTCCTTTACTGCTTGCTCAATATACAGATTGCATAACATCGGGGAGAGGCTACAACCCTGCAGCTATATGTCTGCTTTTTTGCCTACGTCTACAGCGACTGGAACAAATTTGTTTATTTGTTTCACCCTGACTTCTGCAAAACACAATCTATATCTTTTTTCTATTTACCTAGACATGTTTTAACACATTTGTGTCATCTTCTTCGGGTCTCGATTTATTTCTGTAAGAAAATTATATGACGCTCATGGTTGTTTATTTTAGGCCTAAAAACTATAACGTATGGGCTTTTTAATTTTGCTTTGATTTCTCACCTGAAGTTGCTTAACTGAGTAAGTATAGTTGTATATGTCGGCTTGCTTTTATGACTTCTTATCTGCATCTACTTCTAAGTATATATTCCCAAGCTGCCGTACGGTGCATGGCAGAGGGCAGCGTGTACCACTACTAGCCATTTCCTTTGCTGTTCCACTCGCAAACAGAGCGAGCAAACACAACTGTGTACATGCCTCTACACGATCCCTGAGTTCTCTTATCTTCGTGGCCCCTACTCTAAACGTGGATTGGCGGCAGTAGAATCGTTCTGCAATTGGTGTCATATGCAGTTCTCTAAATTTCTTTAATAATGCCTCCCGAAAAGCACGTCGCCTTCCCTCCATTGTTTGAAATTATGTCTGCTGCAGGGTAACTGCGAGCATTTGCTTAAAGAGTTATCAATTTTTAAACACTTTTTCCGAGAGTACTATTGGTATATGTCCTGCACTTAGTTTTTCCGTCCTGTTTTGCATCTCTGGTGTGCTTCCTTTTTTAGATGCAATTACATACACTATTTTAACATCTTTTACACGTCCCCTTCACCGGGTTTATTGGGAACATTTTTGGAAAGTGTGGTTCATCTGCAAAGGAAACCGGATGTAGGACGCTCGTGCGACCTATTCTTGAGCACTGTTCAAGTGTTTGGGATCCACGCCAGCTCTGATAAAGGAAGACGTCGAAGCAGTAGAGAGATAGGCTGTTACTTTTGTTACCGGTAGGTTTGAACAACGCGCAGGTATTGCAGAGATGCTTCTGGAACTCAAACAGGAATTCCCTGAGGAAAGGAGACGTTCTTTTAGAGGAACACTATTGAGCAAATTTAGACAACTGGCGTTTCTAGCTGACTGTAGAACGATTCTACAGCCACCAACATACATTTCGCGTAAGGATCACGAAGGGAAATTAGGGCTTTTGCGGAGGCGTATAGACTGTCTTTTTTCCCTCGCTCTACATGCGAGTGGAACAGGAAAGGAATTGGTACAGGGTATCCTCCGCCAGCCGCAGCACGGTGGCTTACGGACTATGTATGTAGATGTGGTTGTACCACAGGTTTTCATACATAAAATACTTGGAGTCGCCGTGCACATCCAAGCACCCTGTGTTATTGTCGCCACTGAACTGTTCATCATTTTGTTTTTGTCCAATGTGGCGCTAATATTCGGTGCCTGGTGCGAGTGGTGCGTCTACTGGGAGAGAAATTAATTTAATTGTGTATGTGTGTGTGAGTGTGTGTGTGTGAGAGAGAGAGAGAGAGGGAGGGAGGGAGAGAGGGGGGGGGGTAGGAAGCAGTTGTTTCAAGATGTTTCATGTACTACTTCCAGTTTCAGCAAGAGGATTGTGGAAATAGTTTGTTTGCGAATAAGGTTCACACCACTTAGCGCTCATTTTTGCTCTGTCGCACTGTGCACTGATTTTTTAAGCGCTGTAGAGATGGAAATATAAACGGGGATAAAAATTCAAAAGAAATGTAGTTCCTGTGTAATCATCAAGACCGTGGGTGCTTTACGAGGGTCACTCCAAAAGAAATGCACACTGTTTTTGAAAAAATACAGCATTCATTCTGCATGTATGAAAGTTTTACAGTGTGTAGATACATCCTTCCCGCTTGTTTTCAAACTTAGTTCAACCTGTTCCCGCGAGTGGCGCCGTCACAGCGTGTCTTCAAGATGGCTGCTACACTTGACATTCGTCAGAAGCAACGTGCTGTCATAGAATTCCTGCGCTGTGAAAACGAGACAGTGGGAAACATCCACAAGAGGTTGAAAAAGGTATATGGAGATGCTGCTGTCGATCGCAGTACAGTTGGTCGGTGGGCAAGCAGGTTACGTGATGAAAGCGGCCACAGAAATATTGAGGATTGTCCTCGCAGCGGCAAGGCTTGTACTGCACACACTCCAGACAATGTGCAGAGAGTTAACGAATTGGTGACTGCTGACAGACGCATCACAGTGAACGAATTGTCACGCTACGTTGGGATAGGGGAAGGAAGTGTTTGCAGAATACTGAAAGTGTTGGCGTTAAAAAAGGTTTGTGCCAGGTGGGTTCCCAGGATGTTGACAGTGGCTCACAAAGAAACAAGAAAAACAGTATGCAACGAACTTTCGGAACAGTACGAGAATGGTGGAGATGAATTTCTTGGAAGAATTGTGACAGGTGATGAAACATGGCTCCATCATTTTTCACCAGAGACGAAGAGGCAATCAATGGAGTGGCATCATGCAAATTCACCCAAGGAAAAAAATCAAAACCACACCTTCTGCTGGAAAAGTTATGGCTACGGTGTTTTTCGATACCGAAGGACTCTTGCTTGTGGACATCATGCCAAGTGGAACCTGTGGTGTCACCGCCAGACACCACACTTGCTAGGTGGTAGCCTTTAAATCGGCCGCGGTCCGTTAGTATACGTCGGACCCGTGTGTCGCCACTATCAGTGATTGCAGACCGAGCGCCGCCACACGGCAGGTCTAGAGAGACTTCCTAGCACTCACCCCAGTTGTACAGCCGACTTTGCTAGCGATGGTTCACTGACAAATTACGCTCTCATTTGCCGAGACGATAGTTAGCATAGCCTTCAGCTACGTCATTTGCTACGACCTAGCAAGGCGCCATTATCAATTGCTATTTATCTTGTGATGCATGTACCGTCAGACTGATGTTCACCAATTATGGATTAAAGTCAAGTATTCCAGAAGCTACGTACTATTTTTGCTACTATAAAGACCTTGTCCTGTTCCAAACCTCACGCCATCGTACGTGAGCTTAAATGCGTGCCTTTCGGCTACCTGTCATAGTGGATTGGCTGTCTTGCCAGTCCACAACAGAACCACCATAAATTCTGATGCATGAGTGACGACAATGAAGAAACTTGGAGCTAGACTGAGTCGTGTTCGACCACATCGGCAAAATCAGGATGTTTTGCTGTTGCACGACAATGCACGGACACATGTCAGTCAAAAAACCATGGAGGCGATCACAAAACTCGGATGGACAACCCTGAAACACCCGCGTTACAGTCCTGACCTCGCTCCATGTGACTATCATCTCTTTGGGGAACTGAAAGACTGTCTTCGTGGAACAATGTTTGAAGATGATGACTCCCTTGTGCACGCTGCGAAACAGTGGCTCCAACAGGTTGGTCCAGAATTTTACCGTGCGGTTATACAGGCGCTGGTTCCAAGATGACGTAAGGCAGTTGAGAGGGGTGGAAATTATGTGGAGAAATGAAGATATTGTTCCTAAAGGATGAATCTACACACTGTAAAACTTTCAAACATGTAGAATAAAAGATGGATTTAAAAAAAAATGGTGTGCATTTCTTTTGGAGGGACCCTTGCATATCAACACACTCAGAAAATATCTCCGAACAGTGTCGTTGGAGTTCGGCTTATCCTGTAAATACACCAATCTCTGTTAATAGAGAGAAAAGTGTATCTATGTGCAAAACATTTGATCAGTGTACTCTGTTACAGAAGCTTCGTGGACCACCTGGACCACCTGGCCCGCCGGGCGTCTGCGACTGCAAGGAATCTAACGAAACCATCTACGTGAGTATCTTCCCTACGCACGTTATATCTCTTAGCTAATGAGTGTTCACTCTCTCACCTCTTGTTACTTTCAAATATTTTGATTCGCATGCCGAATTTTATGATCTTGAAAACCCTACAGTTTTTATAAAAGTCTACGAGTATCAAGCGACTGCATCTGGAATCTTATTTACTGCATTTTTTACTCGTTTGATGGTAATGGTCCATCAATTTACACTACTGGCCATTAAAATTGCTACACCACGAAGTTGACGTGCTACAGACACGAAATTTAACCGACAGGAAGAAGATGCTGTGATATGCAAATGATTAGCTTTTCAGAGCATTCACACAAGGTTGGCGCCGGTGGCGACACCTACAACGTGCTGACATGAGGAAAGTTTCCAACCGATTTCTCATACACAAACAGCAGTTGACCGGCGTCGTCTGGTGAGACGTTGTTGTGATGCCTCGTGTAAGGAGGAGAAATGCGTATCATTACGTTTCCGACTTTGATAAAGGTCGGATTGTGGCCTATCGCGATTGCGGTTTACCGTATCGCGACATTGCTGCTCGCGTTGGTCGAGATCCAATGACTGTTAGCAGAATATGTAATCGATGGGTTCAAGAGGGTAATACGGAACGCCGTGCTGGATCCCAACGGCCTCGTTTCATTAGCAGTCGAGATGACAGATATCTTATCCGCATGGCTGTAACAGATCGTGCAGACACGTCTCGATCCCTGAGTCAACAGATAGGGACGTTCGCAAGACAACAACCATCAGCACGAACAATTCGACGACGTTTGCAGTAGCATGGACGATCAGCTCAGAGACCATGACAGCGGTTACCCTTGACGCTGCATCACAGACATGAGCGCCTGCGATGGTGTACTCAACGACGAACCTGGGTACACGAATGGCAAAATGTCATTTTTTCGAATGAATCCAGGTTCTGTTTACAGCATCATGATGGTCGCATCCGTGTTTGGCGACATCGCGGTGAACGCACATTGGAAGCGTGTATTCGTCACCGCCATACTGGCGTATCACCCGGCGTGATGGTATGGGGTGCCATGGGTTCCACGTCTCGGTCTCTTGTTCGCATTGACGGCACTTTGAACAGTGGACGTTACATTTCAGACGTGTTACGACCCGTGGCTCTACCCTTCATTCGATCCCTGCGAAACCCTACAATTCAGCAGGATAATGCACGACCGCATGTTGCACGTCCTGTACGGGCCTTTCTGGATACGGAAAATGTTCGACTGCTGCCCTGTCCAGTACATTCTCCAGATCTCTCACCAATTGAAAACGTCTGGGCAATGGTGGCCTAGCAACTGGCTCATCACAGTACGCCAGTCACAACTCTTGATGAACTGTGGTATCGTGTTGAAGCTGCATGAGCAGCTGTACCTGTACACGCCATCCAAGCTCTGTTTGACTCAATGCCCAGGCGTATCAAGGCCGTTATTATGGCCAGAGGGGGTTGTTCTGGGTACTGATTTCTCAGGATCTATGCACCCAAATTGCGTGAAAATGTAATCACATGTCAGTTCTAGTATAATATATTTGTCCAATGAAAACCCATTTATCATCTGCATTTCTTCTTGGTGTAGCAATTTTAATGCCCAGTAGTGTAAGTTACGTACTGAAAAACTGGAACGAACAGAATGAAATTTCACAACAGTAAGAGTGTTAGTGAATGACACAAGGACTAGTCTACGGAAGAACTGTAGCATCAGCAGTGGGGTACTATGGACATGCACAGAAGGGACAATACTGTTGTAATAGCTTAACAATTGTGTAGTTTGTGGTCGATGACAGGAAACTAAAATTTGTTTAACAAGGGCTCCATCAGACATGTTAAATATTTTCTTTTCAAGTGATGGCCCCTAGTTTAAGAGAAAATCGATGTTTCAGTCATATGCGTACCCTCTACACTAGTAACGTGAGACATGTTACGATCAATCGATAGTACTTCAGCGGCTAAGAGTCAGGTCTACCACGCTGGTGTTACAGGTTCAAACCTACCCGGGGTACTTATTTTTTCCCCTTTTTTCGACTTCATCGTACAGAACACATTAAATAGTAACTTAAATATCACGCATACTGATTCGAAACTAGTTACTTTCTCTGTAGTAACTTCAGTAATCTATCAATCACTACAGCAAACTTTCCTCAAATATGTGTTCCGTTTGTGGTTCGCAGTCAAAATGCCAAATGTCTGGACAGAGTTATCTCGATTCGTGGGGAGGTCAGATTGAACAGACACTTGATGATCAAGTGTCTGTAGACGAAAGAAAAGAGAGCACTTACATCGTAAAAACTATTAAAAATGATCTCACCCAAATGTACTCCGCCGGCCGCGGTGGTCTCGCGGTTCTAGGCGCGCAGTCGGGAACCGTGCGACTGCTACGGTCGCAGGTTCGAATCCTGCCTCGGGCATGGATGTGTTGATGTCCTTAGGTTAGTTAGGTTTAAGTAGTTCTAAGTTCTAGGGGACTAATGACCACAGCAGTTGAGTCCCATAGTGCTCAGAGCCATTTGAACCAAATGTATTCCATATTGGCAACCCAACTTGCTGAAGACTGGTAGAAAAATAGCTTTCTGAGAAAATTCCATAAGAACACATTCTTTAATTCTGCATCGATTTAGTGCATCTGCTTTCACAGGAATTATCAAATGCACGTGGTTCCCGTCGAAGTTGAACGAAGACAGAACAATCTTTCCGAATTTCAACAAACGGTGTTTTCTGGTATCGCTTCTGAAAAATTCGTGTGCCAGCAGGGCAGTGGCTTTCATTAAATGTGCCTAGTGCTCTACGAAATTTTGTTGCGGTCCATTCTGCGACAAATACCATACGGCATTCTGTTGTAGCGTAGCAAGTGATGCAAGCGATAGCGAGGAGGCGATTCTGTAATCTATTGTGTTCAAATGGCTCTGAGCACTATGGGAATTAACTTCTGAGGTCATCAGTCCCCTAGAACGTAGAACTACTTAAACCTAACTAACCTAAGGACATCACACACATCCATGCCCAAGGCAGGCTTCTAACCTGCGACGGTAGCGGTCGCGCGGTTCCAGACTGTAGCGCCTAGAACCGCTCGGCCACTCCAGCGGGCAATCTATTGTGTAACAAACGGAATACACATTTAAAAAAGTGTACTGTAATTGTTAATGAAATTACTAAGGCGAAAATGTTTATTTTTTAATAACTTTGCATGATATATGCTATTTAACGACATTCTTTAGGATGAAACTGAAATAAAAAGTTCACGAGCTGGATTTGAACCCGTACCATCAGTGCGATGGCCACAAACCTTAGTCGCTGTGCTACTTTCGCCTGGTCAAAAAATTCCTATTTTTACAGGTATAATGAACACCCATAAAACTTCGTCGTCGATTTTTCTTAGAAACAAGGAGCCGTTGCATGAAAAGCTGCTAGCCAGGTACTCAGTAAAGGTCACTCTACAGCATACGTAAGACTCATCAAAATCTGTGATTACCACGTCTCATTGTCCCCTCGTAAGAAGTAAAGCGCTAAACGTGAACACAGAAAGGAAATCGCCAAAAGTGTGTGAGGACAACACATACCAAACTTTTGCGAAAATTGCAATACAAAGATGTATCGATGTGACGGAAACTAACTTTATATCGCACATTAACTTGACAATACGGAAATGATTAGGATCATGTGGAGAGGAGTCTCTGGTATTTTGAAAGAAGTCAAAGATGTACATTTTATTCAAGTGCAATGCAATGAAATGACTTAACATTGCGAATCGTGATTGTTAATCATACAGTGTAGAGTTTCACGGCCGATGTTTACTTCAGTTAAAACTTCCGGGCAGAAAGAACGCGGTTATTCTTTTTCCTGCCCTTATCCGTGTCTTCATTGAGTCGGAATGTTAATCTGGATTTGGCATTGCTAATGGTAAACTGTGGTCGGATGCCGTACCTCTCGTCAGCCCTTCTTCCCAGGACGGAATTTAATGTACGCTGTCCTCCTTCGCCTAGTATTATCCCATGCAAAGCTGTGTAAACGTGTTCGAAATATTTGTAAATCGTACAACTCAGGTGGGTCGTAATACTATCTCGGTATTCAGCTAGTCGGATGTGGGTGAACCGCCTAAAATTCAATGCGGGTAAACCGCCTAAAAGCCACATCCAGGCTGGCCGGCACACCATCCTTCGTCGTTATTCCGCCAGACGGATTCGAACCGAACCGCCTCGCCACCCCGGATCTCGATAGCGGCGGGCGAACGTGTGTGGTTGTCCTAGCAGGTCCTGAGAGACCGCGGTTGAAACAAAAGCTATTTACTAATGTTGCTACTACCGTTTCATTTCCGAAGTGTCCGCAGCTCGTGGTCGTGCGGTAGCGTTCTCGCTTCCCGCGCCCGGGTTCCTGGGTTCGATTCCTGGCGGGGTCAGGGATTTTCTCTGCCTCGTGATGACTGGGTGTTTTGTGATGTCCTTAGGTTAGTTAGGTTTAAGTAGTTCTAAGTTCTAGGGGACTGATGACCATAGATGTTAAGTCCCATAGTGCTCAGAGCCAATTGAACCAATTGAATTGAACTTCCGAAGTAGACTCCGGTAATTCGAGACGAAATATAAGGGAATAATTTTATACCGCTGATGACGGCCCCTCAGTCCAGGAGTTTTAACTGAAGTACCATTGCTACTGATTATTATAAAATAAGGTGCAGTTTACTTTTAAGAGTTTCGGCCAATATTTTAATTTCGACAGGGTCCACGGACACCGTAAACCTTCTTAATGATAGCATTATGCCACTCTGTCTGTCGCTGGTTGGATTAAAATACCCTTTCCTTCGCATTCATTACTGCGCAGTTTCAGTGATTTTCTGCGTCAGTGTTGTTCAAGAAACAGCGCCATGTCTTTAATTTTAAATTACGACGATGTGGTCAACATATGAGACCTTAACTTCTCTCGGTGAATTGAATGTTCAAATAACTTAAGGGTTTGCTGCCGGGTGACGTCGTCGACCACCGCCGATATTTCGACAGGAGCGCACCCTGCCATTCTCAAGGCACAACTGCAAGGAGGAAGCAATTTGCAAGGGAATTTAATACCTCGCTTCACAGAGGAGAAACAAGGAAGAGACCACACACAGAACAAGTAACCGCAGAGTCAACAAACAACCAAAGATAACCAACATCAGAAATATCGATAGTGACTATTAATCAACAAGTAGCACTAATTCTGTCCCTCTGTTTTTTGATGAGAGACTGAGCCGGATTCCAAGCAGCATTTAAACAAAATCCACCATCTCTGTTTATAAGGTTGCTTGATAGTTTGATTTCAACAGCTTCCTTAATAACACTATCCCAATAGCTGGACGTGCAAGCCAGAATCTCCGTGTTGTTGTATTCCATAGGATGACCGGTGTCAAGGCAATGTTCTGCAATAGCGGATTTGCTCGGCTGTTGTAAGCGTGTGTGACGCTTATGTTTAATACACCCGTCTTCCACAGTCCAGATAGTCTGACCAATACATGACATGCCACAACTGCAAGGAATACGATAGACACCAGCCTTACGCAAACCAAGATCATCTTTTATGGACGCCAACAGGGCCTTAATCTTAGAAGGTGGTCGAAAACACACTTCACATCATATTTCCGCAAAATACGGCCAATCCTGTTGTAAATGCTTCCTGCGTAAGGCAGAAAGGCCGTAGACTTAGGTGCCACTCCGTTGCTATCGTCAGGGTGTGCTCCTGTCGAAATATCGGCAGTGGTCGACGACGTCACCCGGCAGCAAACCCGTAAGTTATTTGGTCAACATATGTTTCTACAGTTGTGTGAATTGATAAGAGACTCGACTGTAACCTAAGTATGTTCATTTCACTATACAGGGTGTTCAAAAAACTATTCGTTCAGATTAATACAAGAGGTATAGAATAAATAAAAATGTGTTTCGTTAAGGAACTTGTAATATCAAGGGACGTTTTGTTAGTGGTGCTGACGTAAGACGGTGTGTCGGTGTCGCTGAATGAGAATTTGTACTGTCATTCAAATATCCACAATTCCTTTGTTTGGACACGCTAATGCAAGAGGTACTCGATCTCGCGCTCATCAGCAGCGATTCGGTGTTAACGTGTGGGCCGTCATTCTCGGTGATTTTTCCTTTCCGCCTCAATGGATATAGTTACCGCATCTTACTAAAACATGTATTACCAGAACTGTAGAAAGATGTACCTCTGTATGGTAGACAAAGGGTGTTCTTCCAGCACAATGGAGTGCCAGCCCATTTCAGCATAGCTGTGAGGAATCATATGAGGGCCACCTTGGGAAATCGATAGATCGTCCAAGGTGGCCCCGTGGACAGTATGTCACCTGACCTCACGTGTCTGGGTTTCTACCTCTGGAGGCATATGAAGCGGCTGGTATATGAAACCGTTGTGGAAACAGAAGAAGACCTCGTCGGTAGAACTGTCGTCGCTGCTGGTATCATTCCGGACATGCCAGGAATCTTCGAACAAGCCGGCCGGGGTGGCCGTGCGGTTCTAGGCTCTACAGTCTGGAACCGCGCGATCGCTACGGTGGCAGGTTCGAATCCTGCCTCGGACATGGATGTGTGTGATGTCCTTAGATTAATTAGGTTTAAGTAATTCTAAGTTCTAGGGGACTGATGACCTCAGAAGTTAAGTCCCATAGTGCTCAGAGCCATTTGAACCATTTTTCGAACAAACACGTCATCCAACGGTCCGTCGATGCACTGCATGCTTACAGGCCAGTGGTCGCGAATTCGACCTGTTACTGTGAATGTCACTGCTACAATTACCATACTAAACTACCTTCTGTATAAGCCCGCCCGGCTAGCCGCGCGGTTAACGCGCTGTTTCCCGAACGGGAAGGCGTGCCGCTCCCGGCACGAATCCGCCCAGCGGATTAGAGTCGAGGTCCGGTGTGCCGGCCCGGCTTTGGATGGTTTTTAAGGTGGTTTTCCATCTGCCTCGGCGAGTACGGGCTGGTTCCCCTTATTCCGCCTCTGTTACACTATGTTGGCGATAGCTACGCAAACACTGTCTCCACATACGCATACGCATACGCCATAATTACTCTACCATGCAAACATTTGGGGTTACATTCCTCTGGTATGAGATGTTCCCGGGGGGCTCCACTGGGGGCCGAACCACACAATAACCCTGGGTTCGGTGCGGGGCGGCCGCGGAGTGGGTGGATTGCTGTGACCTGTTGTGGGGTTTGAACCACTGAGGGCTACGGCGGGATGAATCTTCTCCGTCGTTTCTAGGTCCCCAGTTCAATACACACACACACACACACACACACACACACACACACACACACACACACACACACTGTGTAAATCGTCCCTAGCATCAGATGTCCTGTGTCTCCTGTACTAATTTGAACGAACAGTTACGAAACACACTGAGTAATCACTTCAAAGTGTCTACAGAGCTGGAACTGTGCAATAGCGTTGGGCTGGAAATGAAGGTATCCAGCCAACAGAACGTTATGATTCAGAAAGTTTCTGTGAAGATGTTCTCCAATGGAGCAGACAGAAGTGCCCAACAGGAACTTCTTTTTTTTGTGAGAGGGGGATGAGGGAGTGGGGTCATCAGTCTTCTGACTGGTTTGATGTGGCCCACCACGAATTCTCCCTTGTGCCAATCTCTTCATCTCAGAGTGGCACTTATCCTAACATTCCCAGTAAATTGTTATATTCTTCCGCAACAGTTTTTGCTCTCTACAGCTCCCTCTAGTACCATGGAAGTTATTCCCTCATACCTTAATACATTTCTCATTATTCCTGCCTCTTTTTGTAGTCAGTTTATTCCTTCATATTTGTTTCCTTTCTAATTCTATGTACAACTTCCTCATTTCTAATCTGATTAAGCCAGCAAACTTTTTCCATCCTACCATAGCACCATATCTCAAATGCTTTTGTTCTCCTCTTCTCCAGTTTTCCCACCGTGATTTACTTCCATACAGTGCTGTGGTCAAACGTACATCCTCAGAAATTTCTTCTTCAAACTAAGGCCGGTGCCTGATACCAGCAACCTACTTTTAGCAAGAAATACCCTCTTTCCTGTGAACAGAATTCCTTCAGTTCATTTAATTAATGGTTTCCAATTCTCATTTTTAATTTTACGCTAATCCTCTTCTGCTACTATCATTAGTTTTGCCTTCCTTTGATTTACTCCTACTCCATACTTACTAGACTCTTTCTTCTATTCAAGTTGTTTAATTCAGTTTTAAATTCCATCACGTTAGTTACAAGAATTTAATATGCCCTAGTTTATTGTTGAATACATGTGTTCGCATGTATCTGACTATTTTTCCGTGCTCGTGTTACACGCTTGAAGCTTTTGAAAAGCTTGTCTTTGGCCCTAGTGATATATTCATACTTTCCACTATTTTTTGCAAAAGAGAAATACTGGTAATAACAAAGGGCATTAATTTTGTGGAGCATCCGTCCAAATATAACGTTTTTGAACAGGTATCTGCAGATTGTTAAAGGACCATAGAGGTGACATTAGATATTATTTGCGTAACACGTTTGTAAACCAGCTAGTGATACCTGTCTGTGTTATTTCTTCTGTAACTTCTACTTCTGACAGTTGTGTTCTGTTCTGAACGTCAAGTGATGTGCTTCAACTGTGTGTACATGCGCATTTCATTAAATTGTACGATTCGTAGGCACATATACGTATAGTTACACATTAAATGACGCCACAAACACTAAAGCGACAACGCAACTTATCACGGGAAAATTACACAGTCTCCTGTTTTTACAGAAATATTATTTAAAGGTTCAATGCCCAAAATATGAAACACGTAAAAAGCGGTGTGAATCACTGTACTAGCTCGTGTGTTAACCAGATATCTCAGGTTCTTCTTGTATTGCATTCCATTGAAATGAATACTGATTTAATATCATGAGTTCGTGTAGAGAAATATTATTGTGTGGCATACTTATCACTGGTGAATTCGGAGTAAGTTAATTTCTGTGAATTTACGTAGCTGAGATAAAAAGATAGCCGTTATGTGGCAATCACAAGAATTTAATGAAAATCTACTATTAATCTTTGCAAATAAATTAAAATGGAACTGAAGTTAAATAATATAATTAAAATAAAGAAGTTTTGAAGTTATTTCCGCAACTCTTTGTCGTTTAATATTGGCAATATTCAAATAAAACGTTGCGGCCTTGTAAATGGCCGACAATTATCAATCATAAGCTCGCGCTGTACTGGGCGTTCTGATACTCTGAAAAAATAAGTCGTTAGTTTTGCAACCAAAACGCAACGTAAATACACTTAAAATTTCTCTCACGTCTATCCTCATCCAAGATCAAGACCAGAGTAGTTATTTACATAAAATCAGTCGACTGTTTTTATAGTGATTAATATTTTTAATATAGAACAAAGAATAACATACATAAAATCGATATTGTTTTTAAATATACACTCCTGGAAATTGAAATAAGAACACCGTGAATTCATTGTCCCAGGAAGGGGAAACTTTATTGACACATTCCTGGGGTCAGATACATCACATGATCACACTGACAGAACCACAGGCACATAGACACAGGCAACAGAGCATGCACAATGTCGGCACTAGTACAGTGTATATCCACCTTTCGCAGCAATGCAGGCTGCTATTCTCCCATGGAGACGATCGTAGAGATGCTGGATGTAGTCCTGTGGAACGGCTTGCCATGCCATTTCCACCTGGCGCCTCAGTTGGACCAGCGTTCGTGCTGGACGTGCAGACCGCGTGAGACGACGCTTCATCCAGTCCCAAACATGCTCAATGGGGGACAGATCCAGAGATCTTGCTGGCCAGGGTAGCTGACTTACACCTTCTAGAGCACGTTGGGTGGCACGGGATACATGCGGACGTGCATTGTCCTGTTGGAACAGCAAGTTCCCTTGCCGGTCTAGGAATGGTAGAACGATGGGTTCGATGACGGTTTGGATGTACCGTGCACTATTCAGTGTCCCCTCGACGATCACCAGTGGTGTACGGCCAGTGTAGGAGATCGCTCCCCACACCATGATGCCGGGTGTTGGCCCTGTGTGCCTCGGTCGTATGCAGTCCTGATTGTGGCGCTCACCTGCACGGCGCCAAACACGCATACGACCATCATTGGCACCAAGGCAGAAGCGACTCTCATCGCTGAAGACGACACGTCTCCATTCGTCCCTCCATTCACGCCTGTCGCGACACCACTGGAGGCGGGCTGCACGATGTTGGGGCGTGAGCGGAAGACGGCCTAACGGTGTGCGGGACCGTAGCCCAGCTTCATGGAGACGGTTGCGAATGGTCCTCGCCGATACCCCAGGAGCAACAGTGTCCCTAATTTGCTGGGAAGTGGCGGTGCGGTCCCCTACGGCACTGCGTAGGATCCTACGGTCTTGGCGTGCATCCGTGCGTCGCTGCGGTCCGGTCCCAGGTCGACGGGCACGTGCACCTTCCGCCGACCACTGGCGACAACATCGATGTACTGTGGAGACCTCACGCCCCACGTGTTGAGCAATTCGGCGGTACGTCCACCCGGCCTCCCGCATGCCCACTATACGCCCTCGCTCAAAGTCCGTCAACTGCACATACGGTTCACGTCCACGCTGTCGCGGCATGCTACCAGTGTTAAAGACTGCGATGGAGCTCCGTATGCCACGGCAAACTGGCTGACACTGACGGCGGCGGTGCACAAATGCTGCGCAGCTAGCGCCATTCGACGGCCAACACCGCGGTTTCTGGTGTGTCCGCTGTGCCGTGCGTGTGATCATTGCTTGTACAGCCCTCTCGCAGTGTCCGGAGCAAGTATGGTGGGTCTGACACACCGGTGTCAATGTGTTCTTTTTTCCATTTCCAGGAGTGTAATTACGTTGAATGATAAATGTTTTTTCTGTACATTTTTACGTCATTCAAGAATCAGAAAAGTATTAATTCACTGCACTGTTCGTAATTCCGTAGGAATGTAGTTCTCCTCAGGGCAACCAGTACACAGATTAGATTACTTAACTTTCAGACACTGACTGCACACAAATGAAGAGATATACAGGTAAATGACCTTAAAGAGTGATACAACAGACGCATCTCTCTATTTTAAAATCATAGTTATTAGATTTTAGCCGATCGCGCTGCGGTTCTACCCTTGTGAGTGGAGGATGTTATGGTACTCCCGACTGCCCACGGTACTCGCTTCTTTCGCTAGCTTGTCAGTCGCTTCAGAATAGTCTTCAGACTAACGTTTTGTGAAATGTACTTCAGAGCTGTAGAAATTGTTGTTAATTCTGCTGTCACAGTCCATGATCTGGAAAGCCGTCACTCAGCCACTCTACCCAACGCTCAGGTAGCTAGCTCCAAACCACCTCAGCTGTGCCTCTGTTAATCTGACATTTTTTCTGTCATACTCATGAATAGCGCATCTGCAATGACGTCTCAGCGTAAGTTGTTGACACTAGCTTGTCGTCTTAAATAAAGCCCAGGATGTCGTTTTAAATCTCGGCTTAATGATAAGTGAATTCCTTCTATCAGCAACATGAGATGACGTGGCCTAAACGCGATGCACACAGGAGAGCACCAACAGCGCATCCAGAACAATAGCTGTCTGTGCTGGTGTCCATCCAGTGACTTACTGTCACCACTGTTATCGTGATGATGAAGACGATGATGATGATAATTTTTGGTTTGTGGGGCGCTCAACAGCGTGGTTATCAGCGCCCGTATAAATTCCAAACCTTTCCACTTTCTAGTCTCGCCATTTCCTGAATTATGATGAAATGATGAGGACAACACAAACACCCAGTCACTGGGCGGAGAAAACCGCCAACCTAGCTAGGATTCTAACCCTGGTCCCCGTGATCCAGTGGCAGCGGCTCTAACCACTTGACTCGAGCTGCGGACGGATGATGATGATGACATGAATTTACAGGGATGATGGAGAAGTGCCAGTGTACCAATCTGAGGTATTCAAACCAGGTCCGGAAAGGACTGAGTCGGAAGCTACGATGCTAAATGTTTCTACACTACCTGCCAAAAAAAGCGAAGCTCCCAGAAGGCAGGAGGAAACGAAATGAAAATTCACTGATTCAGAGGGTATGTGATATTATTACAGTGATTATAAAAATTGTTCAAATGGTTCTGAGCACTCTGGGACTTAATTTCTGAGGTCATCAGTCCCCTGGATCTTAGAACTACTTAAACCTAACTGACCTAATGACATCACACACATCCATGCCCAAGGCAGGATTCGAACCTGCGACCTTAGCGGTCGCGCGGTTCCGGACTGAAGCGCCTAGAACCACTCGGCCACACAGTGATTATAAAACTTCGCAGATGAGCCAGTTTATCAGTACGACAGTACACCCATTTGATCTGGATGCTTGCACTGATTTGGTTGAGAAGAGAATCATAAAGCCGTTGTACCCTCTCCTCAGGCATGCTGACCCACAACTCTTGTAACAGGTCCTTGATATCCCGGATACCGACTGTGGTGTCACCGCCAGACACCACACTTGCTAGGTGGTAGCTTAAATCGGCCGCGGTCCATTAGTACATGTCGGACCCGCGTGTCGCCACTGTCAGGATCGCAGACCGAGCGCCACCACAAGGCAGGTCTCGAGAGACTGACGAGCACTCGGCCCAGTTGTACGGACGACTTTGCTAGCGACTACACTGACGAAGCCTTTCTCTCATTTGCCGAGAGACAGTTAGAATAGCCTTCAGCTAAGTCCATGGCTACGACCTAGCAAGGCGCCCTTTGTAACATTGCATGTATCTTAAGAGTCTCACTTGATTCGTCAAGAGCGATGTACCACAAGGATGGAATAAAGTTAAGTATTTCCGCAGCTACGTACTTTTCTTTATAACATTCATTACGTATCCTGTTTCAGACCTCACTCCATCCTTCGTGAGTTAGCGCGTGCATCTTGGCCGCCTCTTTCAATTAGTGTGCGTAGCGTTGGCAAGTCTGCCGACACTACACCGACAATGGGACAGAGTTCACGTCCGAACTGGTCTCACATACGTACTGTTCGCGACAGATGTGGGGATCTTGCTGGTCACGGGAGAAACTCAATAACATGCAGTCAGGTCATAGAGATGTGTGCCATGTGTGATGAGCACTGTACTATTGAAACTCGCACCACGATACCAGAGGTAACAGTTGAGGAATCAGGTTGTCTGTGACATACCGTTGTGTCGTCAAGATTTCATTTAGTCACTACCAGCAATGACCAGAAGTCATACCCGATGTCTTCCCACACCACGACGCCAGGAGTAACGCCACTGTCCCTCTCCAAAACATTGTATGTGTGTGTGTGTGTGTGTGTGTGTGTGTGTGTGTGTGTGTGTGTGTGTTGATGTGTGTGTGTGTATGCGTGTGCGTGTGTTTGGAGCTTATGTTTACTATTTTGTGTCAGGCGGTATAACAGATCCTCCCCAAGTTCCGTTAGATTGGTTGGTTGCGTGGTTGGTTGGTTGTTTTGGTGGGAGAGGACCAAACAGCGAGTTCATTGGTCCCAAAGTTCCACTAGAGAGGTCGTCTTGATGACTTGTTGCTTTTAAGAATCAAAACCTTCTTTGGTCCCCTCCAGACTGTTACTTCATGTATTTGTTTCTTTCCGTGTTAATTCTTGTCACTGATATACACACATGAAAAAACGTTTTGCATCACCCCAGTGTTCAGAACTCCTGAAGATAGACGTTGACTGTAGATATTGTGTCACAGACACAGTCCCTTTGACTATTCAGAGATGTCACTAAACCCGCCCAAATACGTAAACAACCTTGCATGAGTAGCGCCTATTACACGGAGGGGGTCCGAGGGCCGATCAGTTCGTCATTTCATCAGGAAGGAGGTACACGGGTCGTGTTGTCTGTAGTTCAACGAAGCCTAGGCGGTTCAGTACCGCAGTTCGATCGCGTCTGCTTTGTTACTTTGCGCCAGGAAGGGCTCTCAACAAGGGAAGTGTCCAGGCGTCTCGGAGTGAACCAAAGCGATGTTGTTCGGACATGGAGGAGATACAGAGAAACAGCAACTGTCGATGACATGCCTGGTTCAAATGGTTCAAATGGCTCTGAGCACTATGGGACTCAACTGCTGAGGTCATTAGTCCCCTAGAACTTAGAACTAGTTAAACCTAACTAACCTAAGGACATCACAAACATCCATGCCCGAGGCAGGATTCGAACCTGCGACCGTAGCGGTCTTGCGGCTCCAGACTGCAGCGCCTTTAACCGCACGGCCACTTCGGCCGGCTGACATGCCTGGATCAGGCCGGCCAAGGACTACTACTGCAATGGATGACCGCTTCCAACGGACTATGGCTCGGAGGAACCCTGACAGCAACGCCACCATGTTGAATAATGCTTCTTGTACAGCCACAGGACGTCGTTTTACGACTCAGACAGTGCGCAATAGACTGCATGATGCGCAACTTCACTCCCGGCGTCCATGGCGAGGTCCATCTTTGCCACCACGACACCATGCAGAGCGGTGCAGACGGGTCCAACAACATGCCGAATGGACCGTTCAGGAATGGCATCACATTCTCTTCACCGATGAGTGTCGCATATGCCTTCAACCAGACAGTCGTCAGAGACGTGTTTGGAGGCAACCCGTTCCGGCGGAACGTCTTAGACACACTGTCCAGGGAGTGCAGCAACATGGAGATTCCCTGCTGTTTTGGGGTGGCATTATGTGGGGCCGACGTACGCAGCTGGTGGTCATGGAAGGCTACGTAACGGTTGTACGATATGCGAATGCCATCCTCCGACCAATAGTGCAACCATATCGGCAGCATATTGGCGTGGCATTCGTCTTCATGGACGACAATTCGCGTCCCCATCGTGCACATCTTGTGAATGACTTCCTTCAGGATAACGACATCGCTCGATTAGACTGGCCAGTATGTTCTCCAGACATGAACCCTATCGACCTTTGAAGGTCCCGCTGTATGGTGGTACAGCATGCGAGCAATAAAAAGGGCGGAAATGATGTTTATGTTGATCTCTATTCCAGTTTTCTGTACAGGTTCCGGAACTCTCTGAACGGAGGTGATGCAAAACCTTTTTTGATCTGTGTAGTTTTGTAAACGTCCTTATGAATGAATATTCATTTGGGACTGATATTTTGGATGTTACAGTTTTCACAAACGTTGGCACAGCCTACCTTTCGTTGTAACTTTGAGCAGGTGGTCCATTTCGAGAGCAATACAGTATGAGTGTTTGTTCTGGATGGTGGTAAAGACTCTAAAGACGAATAGGAATTGCCATATTAGAGATATTGGCACACGTTGGTAACATTCGGTAAAACTGACAAGGTACTAAATCTGGGTTTTGTTTGTAATATGTAATAAAGGCATTGTTTTAACAGTTGCTGTGATGTGAGAGTGAAAGAACTATGGGATAAATACTTATTTATTTAACCTGGTAAAATTAGAGCTATGAGGTCCTCTCTTGCACCTAATCAGGCATTCTTCATATTTTACATACATCTGTTGCGATATGCATGTTACATTACTTTCAGAAATTAAAAATTATAATAGCACAGATAAAGAAACACACAATTTATGTCCGTTTTTGATGAGCACAACAATAAATGGAATTTACGAGAAGGTAGGTTTTGATTATTAGCGCCAGTGGCAATGGGAGTGAGAGAAAGAGGTGGAAGAGGGAGAGAAAGAGGAACGTGATAACACATGGTTAATGAATAGGTTGTAAGGGAAAAGATGGCGAGATTCATGGGGAAAGAAAAGGAGAAAAAAACATTAGTGGGAGAAGATAGGAACATTGGCTTCGCTATTTGACAGAGGGAAAATTGGCCACGTACGTTAATTTTCGGGGAAATTTTATGAGGATTACAAAAGGAACTGCTCCAGCTTCTTATTAAGAGCAGTAGGGCACTGAATTGTGCGTAGAGTGCAGGGCGGCTTGTTTCAGAGGCGGACAGCAGCAGTAGAGAAAGGGTGTGGCAATACTTCTGTTTTATGAGTGAGCACAGCTGCTCCTTTTGTTTCGATAATGGCGAGACGACGGGTATTTAATCTCTGATGTACTGGGGTGTTGTGCACTGAGCAGCAGATGAAGTAGACGTAGCCCAAGGTAATCACGTAATTCAGCTGTCCGAAACCATCCTAACTTTGCGTTTTACGCACTGACATGTAAGGTAGACAAATGTGGCAGATGTTACACCCACAAGCGACCACGGTTTTTTCTGCCTAGTTTTCTCCCTACTCGTGCCGTGTCGAATTACATCGCAATAGTGGAGAGGAATGAAAAGGCCGCTGCGACTGTTGCAAATATAGTTTGCAAAGCCGGTCGTGCATTTGAATAAAAAATTTTATCATCACCTGTTTATCCGTATACAATATATGAAGCAACTTATTAGGATTTTAGCAATGACAGGTAAAGGAAAATAAAAGCGATTAAGTTTGTGTATACTTACTGTCAATCTATAGAGGCGATCTGTTTAAAAGCCGGAAAAAGCACATTCCCCAATATTCTCATCATGGTATTTATAATTTCTAACTCGCAAATGTGCGAACTTCCATAGACAGAAAATGGCTCTGAGCACTATGGGACTCAACTGCTGAGGTCATTAGTCCCCTAGAACTTAGAACTAGTTAAACCTAACTAACCTAAGGACATCACAAACATCCATGCCCGAGGCAGGATTCGAACCTGCGACCGTAGCGGTCTTGCGGTTCCAGACTGCAGAGCCTTTAACCGCACGGCCACTTCGGCCGGCCATAGATAGAAATAAGGGAGCCAAGGCCATCCTGAAACTAAACAATGATCTGATAAAAATGTAAAAAGCAGGAACGTAGTGGGTATTAAATTAATAATTTATAAAAATATTCTTCAAAATAACCGCGTTTGAAATGTTGATGGAGAAACAACTGTTAGAATAATGTCACATTTTACCTGTAATGTAGACGCCCTGACGCCCTGGGGAGGAAGCGTTTCTGTTGCCGGTATTAAACTTAACCGTAAGCTGCAGCATGGCCTATACGGTAAACGGTGCACACGTAGTGTCGAAAACAAGATGTAACTCAGCATCCCGATTGAAATGTTGGCAACTGTCGGTGTATTTTTGAAAACAAAGTATAATAATCAGAAACAGTACATTCTGTTTTTGAACCACATACGTCAAAATTGTGCTACAATTAATTTCTAAACGTTTTCAGATACTATCGAAGTTTCTATAGGGCATTAATATGTAACGCGATACTCTTACATTTAATAAATACTTGAAAAGTACCTGAAAACGTTTCGAAATTAATTGTAACACTACCTTGGACATAAGTGACTCAAAAACAGAATGCATTGTTTCTGACAATTATAGCTTGTTTTTAAAAATACACAACCAGCCCTCAACATTTCAATCGTGGTACCTAGTTACACCTTGTTTGTGACACTGCGCAAGCACGGCTTTCCGGATAGGCCAAGCTACAGCTTACGGTTATGTTTAATACCGGCAACAGGAACGCTTCCTCCCCAGGGCGTCTACATTGCAGGTGAAATGTGACATTAACCTAAAAGTTATTTCTCCATCAATATTTCAAACGAGGTTCTCTTGTTGAATATCTGTATAGATTATTAATTTAATACCCACTACGTTCCTACATTTGGGTAGGATAATACCCCAAATGCAGCTTATCAGACTGTTTCTGATCACCCTGTATACGGACATTGTGCTCAATGTATTGTCTGTTCTCTCCTCTACTGCTGTCTATGGATAAACTGTTGATCTCATTTGTTGTGACTTATGGTTAGCAGTTGGCAGCCTGGTTCACTGTGTGCTGTATCTACTTAGTGTTCATCTTGTTAAGTGATTATATTAGTATTAGATTGGGGCTTTTGTGTGGTTGCTTCTGTTGGGGTACATTTTGTGGTTATTGTGTTCTGAGCTAGTATTAGATTATTTTATTCTTTTTTGCCGTTCCTTTACAGCTTACATAATTATTTATGGTGTGATTGTATACTGTTTTGTGCAATGCTTGTGAAGGTAAGGGTATCGTAAGGAGCAGATGATTTTACTGTTTGTTATGTTGTCCTATTTGTTAAGTCTTGCATACTTACGAGTTGAGCGCTGGCTATTTTCTTGTTTTTGATCTAATTCATATGCTCTGATTTGTTGACATTTATTGTTAATAAACGTGTTTATAGTGTGTCAAGGACGTGCGGCCACACAACGCCAAGCCACCTTCCACCCCCACCGTTTCTTGTACTTACTATCTAATTACAAGGCTCATAACGATATGAAGAACAAATCTGAAGAACATGATACTGGTCTATAAGGAAATGTTAGAGGAATAGAGAGACACCGAAAGAAATCGTCCATCGCTTCAAATTCGCTTGGAAATTGTGCGAAGTAACGTAGACAACAGCAGCTCCGAAATTTTAAGTCATTAAGACAGTTACTGGTGTGGCATTACTGCACATTATGTTCGTGTAAATACATTGTGGAGTCATAAAGTAGCGTACAAAATATTACTTTCAATCGCTTGGGAAAAGATTTGCTTCTTTAGTTCGCAATATAGCTAATGTTAGAATCTTGAGAATGGACAACTTTAAGGCTACGTTATTGACACTGTTAGATTTCAGCAAAACTTTCTATGCTGTCAACTCTTACATACTGCTCAGAAAAATGCGACAGCTAAATTTTTCATACAGTACGCTGAAATGGCCTGAAAGCTATTTGAAAAACAGACAGCAATATGTTGTCTGTGGGAATGAAAAGTCGTCATGGAAGCATGTTTTCTCAGGAGTGTCACAAGGGACAACACTAGGTCCATTTATGTTTTTCTTGTATGTCAATGAATGTCTCGTCGGTTCCGTCCGCCGACTAACTACAGCTTTACCTAAGTACCAGACCTGAAGATATCAGTACTGCGATCGTCCAGTTGAATGACGATCTGTCTTCAGCGAAAACATGAGCGCAAAATACGAGATTTAAACTAAATGGAAAAAGTCACAAGTAATCCTAGTATCCCATCAGAAATTAATGAGTCCAGGATTCCGAGAACAATTGCCATCTATTCTTCTTGACGGTGTTCCGGTATCATAACAGAAAACAGTGAAGAAATTAGGTGTAAGTTTGTACGAACATATCAACTGGTCAGGAAATACTATTGAAAGGATACTGTGATGGATATTCTTACCAGCTAGCGAGCTAGCAGCAGGCGCTAGCTGACAAGCCTTAGCTTCTAGAAGTTTCTGTAGTCTACGGCCTTTTCTGGCGGACAGGGCGCTGTTGTGGGGCGCCGACAATGGAAGTAAACAGCAAACGCGCGAAGTCAGTACTGTAGTGGGGCGGACTCGGTCGAGTGAGCATGTATTAAAAGAATCGGTGGTTAAAAATACACGGAATTAATGTAAAAGTGATTAAGGGAGTAATGGCAAGAGTATTTCATAAAACAGGAATGTCGAAATATCCGTGACCTTCTTCATAGGGCATGATTTTTGGAGTTTGTCAGTTTAATCAAAGTGAATGAGTACGATATACACACCTCAATAAAAGTTTGGAATATCAAACACTACTGACCATTAAAATTGCTACACCACGAAGATGACGTGCTACAGACGCGAAATTTAACCGACAGGAAGAAGATGCTGTGATATGCAAATGATTAGCTTTTCAGAGCATTCATACAAAATATGCGCCGGTGGCGACACCTACAACGTGCTGACATGAGGAGAGTTTCCAACCGATTTCTCATACACAAACAGCAGTTGACCGGCGTTGGCTGGTGAAACATTATTGTGATGCCTCCTGTAAGGAGGAGAAATGCGTACCATCACGTTTCTGACTTTGATAAAGGTCGGATTGTAGCCTATTGCGATTGCGGTTTATCGTATCGCGACATTGCTGCTCGCGTTGGTCGAGATCTAATGACTGTTGCCAGAATATGGAATCGGTGGGTTCAGGAGGGTAATACGGATCGCAACGGCCTCGTGTCACTAGCAGTCGAGATGACAGGCATCTTATCCGCATGGCTGTATCGGATCGTGCAGCAACGTCTCGATCCCTGAGTCAACAGATGGGGACGTTTACAAGACAACAGCCATCGGCACGAACAGTTCGACGACGTTTACAGGAGCATGCACTATCAGCTCGGAGACCATGGCTGCGGTTACCCTTGACGCTGCATCACAGACAGAAGCGCCTGCGATGGCGTACTCAACGACAAACCTGGGTGCACGAAAGGCAAAACTTCATTTTTTCGGATGAATCCAGCTTCTGATTACAGCATCATGATGGTCGCATCCATGTTTGGCGATATCGCGGTGAACGCAAATTGGAAGCGTGTATTCGTCATCGCCATACTGGCGTATCACCCGGCGTGATGGTATGGGGTGCCATTGGTTTCACGTCTCGGTCATCTCTTGTTCGCATTGACGGCACTTTGGATGTTACATTTCAGATGTGTTACGACCCGTGGCTCTACCCTTCATTCAATCCCTGCGGAACACTACATTTCAGCAGGATAATGCACGACCGCATGTTGCAGGTCCTGTACGGGCCTTTCTGGATACAGAAAATGTTCGACTGCTGCCCTGGGTAGCACATTCTCCAGATCTATCACCAATTGAAAACGTGTGGTCAATGGTGGCCGAGCAACTGGTTCGTCACAATAAGCCAGTCACTACTCTTCATAAACTGTGGTATCGCGTTGAAGCTGCATGGGCACCTGTGCCTGTACGCGCCATCCAAGCTCTGTTTGACTCAATGCCCAGGCGTATCAAGGCCGTTATTACGGCCAGAGGTGGTTGTTCTGGATACTGGTTTCTCAGGATCTATGCACCCAAATTGCGTGAAAATGTAATCACATGTCAGTTCTAGTATAATATATTTGTCCAATGAATACCCGTTTATCATCTGCATTTCTTCTTGGTGTAGCAATTTTAATGGACAGTAGTGTAATTTCCTACAATGACTTCTTACTGTACACCCATTGAGGTTTGTACAGTACCTTATTAATTAAAGATAATTCCTTGTGAAAACAAGAACAGTTTTGGTTAGTTACAAAAAATCGTTACAAAACAAAGCAGGCTCTCTCCTATGTGTACATTTTAAAAAACAAAAACAGTGAAAATCTTTATCTCCTGCGAGGCATGCTCTGGATGAGACCATCAATTTTATCTTGGGGTACGAGGTCCGACTCCTCAGTAGCAGCTTCAGTGAGGTTCTGAAGCCGTGCGGGATTAGTCGAGCGGTCTTGGGCGCTGCAGTCATGGATTATGCGGCTGGTCCCGGCGGAGGTTCGAGTCTTCCCTCGGGCATGGGTGTGTGTGTTTGTCCATAGGATAATTTGGGTTAAGTAGTGTGTAAGCTTGGGGACTGATGACCTTAGCAGTTAAGTCCCATAAGATTTCACACACATTAGAACATTCGAAGATTTGAGGTTCTGAAGATGGTCAGGCGAATTCGAACGCTGTGCAATGGCCATGTTCGACAGGTCCCATGCATGCTGCATTGCCTTCATGTCTGGGTACTGTGCTGTTCAATACGTTCGGTGGATGTTGGATCTTTGGAGATAGCGAGACACTCCTAGTGTACGGTTCGGTCTTCCATTGTCATCGACTAGCACGAAATTGTCAGCGACTTCACGTCTGCAGGGCCTTACAATCTTTTGTAGGACATCTTGAAAGTATCGAGTATCAGTTAAATTGCCATAGATGGGAATTAGAGGGGTACGCCGTCCCATCATTATCGACGCCCAGAACATTATACTTCCACCCGCAAACTGATGGACTTCCTGAACGCATCGGCGTTCCTTGTGTCGTCTAGCGCATCTCAAACCAATCATGGTTTCGTCAGAAAACGTGCAAAACTTGTCATTGCTCTCCTGGAATGAAGACCATCCTGATGCAATCTTCTACGTACTGTTTGGTCTGAGATACTGTTCGTATCCCTATTCCTAAGGAGAAGTCATTTCGAATATTTCTGGCAGTTGATGTTGGGCGCCTGCGAGCAGAGAGCTGAACGAAACAATCATGCGGTAGGAGAATGACCACTGTGAGATCTATCATTCGTATTTCCCGATTTCTGTACTTTCTCCACTTCCTAGACACACCACTTGAGTGACACGTAACCGATCGGCAACATCTTGCTGTGTACGACCGGCTGAAAGTTAAGCCGCTATTTCACTCTGTTAAAATGTTATATGCCTCCACGTGGCGTGTTACTGCAGTGCTGAACACAAACTGAATGAAGCTGTTGTTGATACTGGACTGCTCGCGGTGTGCGGCGGCGACAGCGGTATGTTTACGTGACTGGGAAACGGCCACAAAGCATGGCACTAGTAAACACCGTCCAGTATATGGGCCGCAACTGGATAACGCATGAAGTGCCTGTGTCAGTGAGCCCTTTTTACGATAGTATGGTTGGTTTGTGGGATTAAAGGGACCAGACTGCGATGGTCATCGGTCCCTTACTATAGTATTCCGAACTTTTGTTGAGCAGTGTAGATAGACGTGTTTTTCATTATGAGAATATGAATAAATTAAGTTAAAGGACGTCATCTTTTATTTCAGAGGAAGCATACCATCTTTTATGACAATTTTTTTTTAGTAAATAATTACAGTTACGGAAAGTAAAGGTAGGCAGTAGATTAATATTTTGTGTGATCGTGGCTAAAGAAAGTCCCTCATCCTATAGTCCGACAGCCAGCCATTACGTTCACGGTCGGATCTCTTAAAATTACAGGGGTGAGAGCTTACATTGCCATCATGCGGAGGAAGATTTGTGTTCGCGAATATTTTCTCTCGGAACATATTTTCACAGGATGTGAAACGCAAATTGTACAATCATTCGTTCTACCGAACTTCCAACGATGTACATAATTATTCCGCGTTGAATAACAAGGATCGTTGCTACTGTTAAAAATCTTTATCCAAACACATGACCGGTTTCGGAAACTATATTTGTATCATCAAGTGTTTATCTGTATACTAATGTATAAAGCAACTTATTAGAATTTTCGCGATGGCAGGTGATGGAAAATAAAAGCGAGTAGGTTTGTGTCTACTTACCAACTTCAGCCTCCCAAAAATTGGTTTAAATTGTCATCAATAAAAAACATAGAGCTACATAAATTTCATGTCGTCTGATGACCAGCTGCTTCACATTTTCCAAGTTTCTTTACCACAGTTTATAAACTGTTCAGTCACATTAATGTGACGACCTGTCAAAAGGCTGAATAACCACCTGTTACAGCGCGGACCGCTACGAGACGTGCAGGAAGAGAGTCGATGAGGCTTTGGAGCGTACCGACAGGCATGTCGAGCCATGCCGACTCCAGTCCTGTGGTCAGCTGCGCTACGTTTCTCGGTTGATGATCCGTGGCGCGAACAGCCCGGTCAACGTCGTCCTACAGACTTTCGATTGGGATTAATTACGGGGAGTTTGGTAGCCAGGGGAGTACAATTAACTCCAGATGCTCTTCGGACCATGCACGTACGCTGCGAGCTGTGTTACATGTTGCATTGCCGTGCTCGTAGATGCCATCGTGCCGATGAAAAACAAACCACATGTAGGGGTGGACATGGTCTCCAGGGCCAGATGCATACTTAGATTGATCCACTGTGCCTTCTAGAACATCGAGATGATGCAGGGAATGCCACGAAAACATTCTCCAGGCCATTACGCACGCGGGGTGTTTGCCTTCAGACGTTTCACGCCGTACATGCCATCGGCCATGTGTCCGATGGAGCATAACATCTGGAAAGGCCACCTGTCGCCTCATATCGGACGTCCAGTTGCGGTTGTGTTCAAATGCCATCCTTCGTCGCCAATGAACAGCTGTCAGCATGGGTGCATGACCCAGGCGCCTGCTGCGGAGGCACATATGCAGCAACGTTTACTGAATATTAGTTGAGGAGACACTGTTCGTAGCCCATTGGTCCATGTGGGCGATCAGTTGCTCAACAGTTGTACCTCTACTCGCCGGTACACACCTCCGCAGCCGTCAATCACATATGGACCGTGGTGCACCACGGTTGGCTCGGCGCCGGCTTTGGAAAGCGCCATTTTGCCATGCACCACTCCGTACACTTTAACCGTGGCAGCACTAAACTAAGCGGTTTCGGAAATGCATCTACCCTTGGCCTGAAAGCCAGCGAGGGTTGGGTTGGGTTGTTGTGGGGGAGGAGACCAGACAGCGAGGTCATCGGTCTCATCGGATTGGGGAAGGACGGGGAAGGAAGTCGGCCACGCCCTTTCAAAGGGACCATCCCGGCAATTGCCTGTAGCGATTTAGGGAAATCGTGGAAAACCTAAATCAGGATGGCCGGACACGGGATTGAACCGTCGTCCTCCCGAATGCGAGTCCAGTGTGCTAACCACTGCGCCACCTCGCTCGGTGAAAGTCAGTGATCATGTCGTTTTGGACGTCAGATAAATCGCTACCTTTCCACATTACGACAATGACTGCACTGTTTCCCGCGTTTCCCGACGCACTTTATATACTCTCCACTGTTGGTGCTGCGACCAGCTGCCTCTGAGTGGTTATTGCAAGTAGACGTCGAACACAGGTGGGTCACATTAACGTGACTGGACCGTGTACTACAATACGAAATGAATTCACTGTACTTCTTTTTGTAATGTTTCAGGACGGTTATCCCATTGAAGTAGAACCGGCCCCAATTCCGGTAAGTGTTTAGCAGTACGCTTTTTTCTGTGAGGGTTTCTGACCTTCCATCTGTTTATTTCCTACTACATGCTTATGCAATGACCGCTAATACATTCACAAGTAGATTACCAGATGTGGTCATAATGTTTTGATTATAACCTCGAAAAGAATTAAGTTATGCAATTAATTTGTTCGTTTGCAGCTACAGGTCTGCAGTCTAGGGGAGCCAAATCAAAATGACGCAGCCCACTGATGACGTGGAATTGGCTCATGTAGCGGCCTGGTATGGCACTGTGACGCGGGAATCTCAGTGTGTATCCGGACTGCAAACCTGTAGTTGCAAAATAAATAAATTAATAAATGCGTAACTTAATTCTTTGGAGGTTATGATTAAAACATTATAACCAGCTTCATAGATTGCATGGTCCAAGTTCGTGCTCGTTGATTACACAACTCTATTAAGCAAAACAATAAATACTTTGACTCATGCCTACCTTAGTAGGACTGTAGCAAACTGTTTAATGTCATGTCCGATCATTTTCCTAAACCTGTGAATGGAAAGAATCAGCTTCACAATGCTTTTATATTTGTATAATAATGACTTACATAACACATTTGTTTAATTAGACATTAAAAAAGTAGTTACATAAGTTGAGGTGTCTTTTTTGGCTCTAAGCTGGATGTACGCTATTGGTTAGCAAACTACATTATAATACAAAATGTTTTAGCATGAACAACGTCTTGTGGCTCCAAACCTACTATAACTCTTTCAAAGTGACACTACTCAGGTAGATGGTATATCAAAATTCAAAGTACTGTATCAACAGAATGAACACAGAGAAAATGATCGCTTTGTTTAACTTCAAACCTATTGTATGAGGTTCATTCAAAGAAACCTGGTTAGTGCGTCTACCTTTGCCTTAGACGTAAGGTGGCACCAAGTAACTGCGAGTATCGTGACGCCATCTATTGGTAGAGAGACTGACGCGTGCGCACCGTTTGATGTTGCACAGCGCCAGTGTGGTTTCACGCCGAAGAGAAGGTAGTCACACAAGTTATCATCCACTACCGAACATGGAGGCGAGTAAGCAGGTGCAAGCCCGCCCGGTTAGCCGTGCGGTCTAACCAGGCCCCCACAACCGCACGAGTGGTCGACTGTGAAGAGCGGACAAATTGAATAGCTGGCCGGCGGCCATTAGAGTGGTAAACTGACGCGCGGAGTTCGAATGTTTATACATCGCTTTTGGTTATAAAATGCCTTCCCTCGAGTTAGGTCACAAACATAATGCCTCATTTAAATAGGTTACTGCAATATACTTTTTAATTTATAAACAAACAGCAACTAGTCTCTGTTTATGAATTTATCTTACGTTCTACATGGTATCTGCCGTAGCTAAAAGTTATGTACTGGACCCCTAGCATTTTTCGTAGTTCCTTTACGATACATGAACGCAAAATGCATCAAAATACTCGAAGATTTGCCCACTATATGGATATTTTCTGACTCTACCTTGCTTTAGATTTTATGACGAGAAGTGCGTTATATATGGCATAGCGCTTTGGCAACCCACGACCAAATTATCAAGTTTCAACTTAACCTAGGCCATGAAAACACTACCGATCAGCCAACTTTCTTCAAAATGATCAGAACATAAAAATGGTATTCTGTCGGTCGGAAATCTTGCCTCCTGACAGCGTGTAACCATTTTTGTAACAGCTGTGGTTTTGAGAATGGAAACCTGCAAATAGATGCACAGACATTATGCTAATACCGTGTTACAAAAACATTTATTAAGCAAGTGCACTGACATACAAAAAACTTAAAATATCCACATACCTGTGAAATGTAATATTCGTTCCTTTCTCGAATTTATTTGTACAATTAATCGCTGCATAACTCTTCACCATTGTACTTCTTTTGATTGGAACGTACAGACAGTAGAATTACGAGTAACAAATACTGTATGTACGCCCCAACCAATATACAACGTTGAATCAGGGTCTTCATAAACAACAATACTACACAGCACATCAGACTACAACCACTATAATGGCGTCCAGCCGAAGGTTCAAATTATCCCGCGACTGCAGCGCCATCAGTGAGTCTAGTTATTTTTTACAAGGTCTTTGGGTCTAACGCACTGCTTTCCAGGCGGGAAGGCGTGCCGGTCTGCGGCAGGAATCCGTCCGGCGGATTAGTGTCGAGGTCCGGTGTGCCGGCCAGTCTGTGGATGGTTTTTAAGGCGGTTTTCCATCTGCCTCTGTGAATACGGGCTGCTTCCCCTTATTCCGCCTCAGTTACACAATGTCGGCGATTGCTGCGCAAACACTGCATACACCATTATTAGTCTACCACGCAAACATTTGGGGTTACATTCGTCTGGTATGAGACGTTCCCGGGAGGGTCCACTGGGGGCCGAACCACACAATAACCCTGGGTTCGGTGTGGGGCGGCGTTGGGGTGTGTGGACAGCTGTAGCCTGTTATGGGGTTGTGTACCACTTTTTTTAAAATGCTATATCAAATGCATCAAATAAAAGTGCTCTTCCGCACCCAAAGAGGAATCTGTATTTAATTCTCTGGAAGCCTGTGGTTACTATTTACAGCAGTATCATCTTGAGGAAAGAAATCAGAGTAACTCTTCCAGAAGTAAAAAAAAAAACGATCTTCAAGCAGTGGAATTGGAAAAGTAAAATAATTGAATTAAAATGAAAATTAAACCGAAAGTAAATAACTCTTCCGCTAAACAAGTTAAAGTAGAGGAACGTGCTTGCCACTGCGAAGAAGAGTAAAGACTCTTCGTTTGTCCGTGCGTTCGGAGCTTACTGGAATTCGTTGATTCGTTACATACTGTTCAGGACTTTGCAATCATAATGTCCAACATGTTTCCAAATGAAGAGGTGTAAGTCTTGTTGGGTTTCAGTTTATAATTTTCGTATTCTATGTAAGAACAGTAGTCCTCATAAGAGGCCGTACGATGTTGGGTGACGTAGGCGAGTGTATGTCCTATCATCCAAAGAGCTGCGTTATTGTTTGATCGGGGGTAGCGTAGCTTCTGTGGCCACAAAAGCTCAGTCTTGTCGATGTGTCTTGCAGTTGTTCGGTCAATAATAGCCAACCTCTTACATAGGAGGTCGGTAATCTCTTTAGCCGTTAGTCGATGAATCAGTGTATCCACTAGTCCACAAATAGTACAGGCTGGGGAATCTGCGAGATGGATTCTGTGCAGCTTGTCGTTGGTGGGAATCTTATCGTTGACTACCATGTACCAGGTGGATTTGACGGCACTAGGGAGGACGTCACTGAATATATTTCTCCAAATAATGTTCCAGCTGTAATTTGGCCATTTCTGTTCCACTAAATTCCGTTTGGTCGAATTCATTAGGAAAGTATAAACGGCCTTGTTCGTTATGCTGGAAGATCTGGAGTGCGATGGACGATCCTTATAAAAGTAGCTAAAATCCAGGCAGTACTGTCGCACGTAGGTAAGTGACGGCGGAATGGTCGATACATCCACGGGAGGTTCGAGATGACATGGCCCCCATCTGTCCAGGAGGCTCCTGGCAATGTTGTCCAGAGAAGCCTCGACGGTCTTCCTAAATCGATTGATCAGCAGAACCCGACTTTCGACTCGTGCATCAATTAAGTTGAGGCCTCCCTTTGTAAGTGGTAAGACCAAAGTCTCAAAGGCGACATTGAAAATGTTGTTCCGTATCACAAACCAGCAAAGCGCCCTCTGAATGCTGTCAACTACAGGGGGTGGCGCCGGAAGTATCTGCGCCAGGTAGCTAAATTTACTGGCAATTGTGACTTTTTGTAGTAGATTAAGTTCTCTGACCGTGTACAATTTAAGAGTTGCACGGATCTGCTGCAGCATGTCTTTCCAGTTCCTGGTGAACATTATAGCAGGGTTTATGTTCACGTGAATACCCAGTGACTTACGACTGCTGCTGGCGCTGCACCAATCCAGGGGAGGGCTACGGCGGGCTCCGTCGTTTCTGGGTCCCCAGTTCCCTACAATACAATACAATACAATACAAGCATGTACAAAGAGGAGTGATTCGATTTTTGGCGGCGGAGGGGGTTGGAGGCCGTGAAATGTATCGACGGATGAAGGCTGTGTACGGTGACTACAGTCTGAGTCATTGAAGTGTTATGGAATGGCCCAAACAATTCCTTGAGGTGCGCGAGTCACTGGAAGACGACGCTCGTCCTGGACAGACTCATCGTGTCATCACACCGGAAATGGTTCCGGAAGTGAATGCTTTAGTCTTGGACAACCGCAGAATCACCGTGGACGAGATCCATCGGTTACTGAGTATTAGCGTGGGTACCGCCCACACCATAATTCACCAACACTTGCACTTTCAAAAAATCTGTGCGCAGTGGGTTCCCCACCAGCTGACCGCCGAACAGCGCTATATTTGAATTTCGCTGTCTTTGAGTCATCTGCAATGTTATCATGAGGAGTAATACGGATTTCTGTCGCGTATTGTCCCAGCTGACGAAACATGGTGTCACCATTTTGGATCGGAAACCAAGCGTCAGAGCAAGCACTGGAAACATGCGACTTCACCGCCTCCAAAGAAATCAAAGGCCATGCACATCCATTCCGGTAAGGTCATAATGTCCTTTTTGACCACAAGGGTCCAGTCCACTGATTGTCGAGTTCCTGGAACGGGAACCACCATCAATGTCCAGCGTTATCAAGCCACTTTACAGAACCTTAGACGAGCCATCAAGCCGTAACGCCGAGGCATGTTGTCCAATAGCGTTATCCTCCTGCATGATAATGCCCGCCCATACACGGCCAATGTGGAGAAGCCGACATTGCAGCAGTTCCGGTGGGAAACGCTGGAACATCCACCGTACAGTCCCGACCTTTCACCGTGTGACTTTCATGTGTTTGGACCTCTAAAACAAGCTATTCGCGGACATCGATTCGCAACGGACGACGAAGTGTGAGACTGGATCCAGGCCTGGATCCGACAGCAGTCTACCAGCTTCTTCAAGGATGGAATAAACCGGCTAGTGTCGCAATGGGATAAATGTGCCAACAGTTTTGGAGACTATTTTTAAGTATGTGTCTTGTGTATAACTACATTTTTGAGTTAACAAAATTGTTACTTTTACTTTACACCAGTGACCGGGTTTCATTTGAATGCCCCTTATAAAAGTGACAAAAGCTATCTATCACAGGCGTATGTAAGACCCAAGAGTCATTGTATGCCCCTATATGGCGATACTGAGGACGCCAGTGACATCGCAGCTGGTGGCTAGAGTATATGAGGATGTATCAGCAGCCTCCAGCAGTTGCTTAATTTGTCAGAATGCAAAGAGTACTCGGTCGAAAGCACATGGGATTTTGACTACTTGACACAGCTGGAAGCCCGAAAACGTTTTATCACAGGCATGGCATAAGTTTACAATATATTATTTATAATATCGAATTTTGTTTCCCCCCATATGTTACCTATGTCTGACAGATTTTCATCCATCTGATGAAAAGAAAGTCTGTGTCTGGCTTAACAGCACCTACAGATATCAGAACACAAATCATTATTTATTCCTTTTGCGACCCTAATCATAAAACGACCGGGTCTTGAGAATACCACTGCAAGACAGTTACAAGAGAAACAGAAAAAAGGTCCGGTAGAGACCACGCACGTGTAACAATGTTTTTTAATGTTATCACTAACATTACCTTTTCTTTGAAGCATTGGTGATTAACATACAAAGGAACTGACTGCAAGGGATTCACACATAGTAAACTTACAATCATAATTGACTAATACATCTATCTAGGTGTCTAGTCTTACACATTAAGTTTTAGAACTCTTACTCTACAAATAGCGCCCTTTCAATGCTACGTCGATTAGTAATGTCCTGCGAATGTCGAAAATATTTGTAAAACTTGTTACAGTTTGTGGCGTTTCATGAGCAACACTTGGCTGAGTATGGATTCTATTTTCTGGCAGGGCTTGGAGACATCCCCGGGTCCGCCAGGGCCCAAAGGAGACACTGGAGAAGCCGGGCCTCCGGGTCCAGCAGGGCCACCTGGACCACAAGGTGAACGTATTGTCTTGCAGTAAGCCCACCACCGGAAACCCGTGGTAGAAGTAAGTCCACAACCGGAAATGCTGGTGGAACTAAGTCCACAACTAGAAAACTCTAGTAAAATTAAGTCCACTACTGAAAACCTCTGGTTAATGTGAGTCCACTATTGGAAACCTCTAGTAGATTATTGGAAACCTCTCGTAGATGTACATTCACGACAGCAAACCTGTGGCACATGTAAGTTCACTAATGGAAATCTCAGACAGACAGGCCTTTTGCAGCAATCTTACATTGTCACACTGTATGTAAAAGGGCATCACAATGTGAAAAGCATCAGGAAACAGTATGACACAAAGGACAAATAAAGTACATGCAAACGATTTCATTCTACAGGGTGATTCAAAAAGAATACCACAACTTTAAAAATGTGTATTTAATGAAAGAAACATGATATAACCTTCTGTTATACATCATTACAAAGAGTATTTAAAAAGGTTTTTTTTTCACTCAAAAACAAGTTCAGAGATGTTCAATATGGCCCCCTCCAGACACTCGAGCAATATCAACCCGATACTCCAACTCGTTCCACACTCTCTGTAGCATATCAGGCGTAACAGTTTGGATAGCTGCTGTTATTTCTCGTTTCAAATCATCAATGGTGGCTGGGAGAGGTGGCCGAAACACCATATCCTTAACATACACCCATAAGAAAAAATCGCAGGGGGTAAGATCAGGGCTTCTTGGAGGCCAGTGATGAAGTGCTCTGTCACGGGCTGCCTGGCGGCCGATCCATCGCCTCTGGTAGTTGACGTTCAGGTAGTTATGGACAGATTGTGGAATTTGCAGCTCTCTGCTAGCTCTGCGAGTCGATTTTCCTGGGCTGCGAACAAATGCTTGCTGGATGCGTGCTACATTTTCATCACTCGTTCTCGGCCGTCCAGAACTTTTCCCTTTGCACAAACACCCATTCTCTGTAAACTGTTTATACCAACGTTTAATACACCACCTATCAGGAGGTTTAACACCATACTTCGTTCGAAATGCACGCTGAACAACTGTCGTCGATTCACTTCTGCCGTACTCAATAACACAAAAAGCTTTCTGTTGAGCAGTCGCCATCTTAGCATCAACTGGCGCTGACGCCTAGTCAACAGCGCCTCAAGCGAACAAATGTACAACTAAATGAAACTTTATAGCTCCCTTAATTCGCCGACAGATAGTGCTTAGCTCTGCCTTTTGTCGTTGCAGAGTTTTAAATTCCTAAAGTTGTGGTATTCTTTTTGAATCACCCTGTATAATGGATAGAATACTTCTAAAAACATAATCTTTCAAGTTTTCACGATCTACACTGATACTTCCTACATGTGTTGGAATTAAGTCTAATAGCGGATCGACGGTACAGCATGTCGCCAGTGGATGTGATGGAAATCCAAGACTCGTATATTTATTTGGGTGGTTATATAGTTGAATCGGTACTTAGAGAGTTTTAAAGCACTTGTATATGACCCGTGCTTCTACCATGCACTATGTCTAGGCGATTAGTGATGGCCTGTGATATATTCAAAACCATAACTGGTGGTCTATTGCCCCATAGCAGATCAAAACTTATTTCAGGAAGTAGTGCCCTCGTAGTACCACGAATGGAAAATGAATAGCAGCGAAATCTTAAGTGCAGATTAAAATCTGTATTGCAAGGATAGCCTAGACGGCACTGGTGGTGGTGGCGATGTATTTATTTCTGTAGAGAATTCTATATGTAGTAAAAGCTGCTCAAATTCTGAAAGAATCTGCATAAGGTACATGTCAAAGGTGGGTCAAACATAGCATTCGGATTCTTTTATGGACCACTTGCTTCAGGAGCTCTAGTGGCCCAACGCTTGAGAGAAAATTTGGAGAATATAGAGGTCAGCTTGTCAATTATAGAATGGGAAAGTTACATCACTAAAACTGATGCCAGGGACAGGGATTTATAACTTTATTCTGAAAGCGTTTTGTCAAAATTCGTTCAAACAGTGAGAGAATTGAATCAACAGGGCTACGTCTTAAATTCCCTAGAAACTAACACACCTAATCTCTTCTAATTAATCAATGTAAAGAGAAAGGGGGGAGAGAGGAAATCAGTGACAATGAGGGTGTTATGGCATCAATTACTACAGCTATTAAAGATAATGGTAAATAATATAGGATAAAAATACCGTTTAGCAAGTGTGGCATGAAATAGACTGCAGATTATATGAGCAGTCAATGTGAAATATTCTTCTGTAGGGACGGAGAAGTGGAACACACATGGATAAAATTTAGAAGCGTTGTACAATCTTTCTTAGGCAGGTATGTGTCGGGGGAGGTTGTGAGGGGTGGAAAAGATCCACTGCGGTTCAACATCCTTGTCAGAAAGTTCTATCACAGATTTAAGGGAACTCAAAACATTGTTCAGAAACAAAAAGTAGACGATGTCAAAATAAGTAGAAGTATTGCAAGGCGGGAATCGTTCAGTGAATTCTAGTCCGAAATTTTATTGACTGATCTGAGGATAAAATCATTTACTCAGTCATTCAGTGATCACACTGGCACCTAAAACGGAGATCAGATAGGTCAGAAATATTGAATACAGGTCTTCCGAAGTAGTTTCGCTGTGGAAGATCAGAATACGATTCCTCTTTCGAAACAGTGCACGAGCGCGAAGATGTCAGATATTGAGATAAGTGATCACGAAATAGAAAACATCGCTCTACACTAATGAGGCATCTGCACAAAATGAGATACCTGAATGAATGTACACACACCAAAAAAAGTTTTGTGTCACCCCGGTCCTCAGAACTCCTGAAGATAGACTTTGACTGGGGATACTATATCACAGACACAGTCCCTTTGACTGTTCAGAGATGTCACTAAATCCGCCCAAAGATGCAGAAAGCATGCATGAGCAGCGCCTATTAGACGGACAGGGACCGACAGCCGATCAGTTCCAGTCATTCCACCAGCAAGGAGGTACACAGCTCGTGTTGTCTGTAGTTCAGTAATGCCTAGACGGTCAATACCGCGGTCCGATCGCATCCGCATTGTTGGTTACTTTGTGCCAGGAAGGGCTCTCAACAAGGGATGTGTCCAGGCGTCTCGGAATGAACCAAAGCGATGTTGTTCGGACATGGAGGAGATACAGAGAGACAGGAACTGTCGATGACATGCCTCACTGAGGCCACCCAAGGGCTACTATTGCAGTGGATGACCGATACCTACGATTATGGCTACGAGGAACCCTGACGCCAACGCCACCATGTTGAATAATGCTTTTCGTGCAGTCACACGGCGTCGTGTTACGACTCAAACTGTGCGCAATAGGCTGCATGATGCACAACTTCACTTCCGATGTCCATGGCGAGGTCCATGTTTGCAACCACGACACCATGCAGCGCGGTACAGATGGGACCAACAACATGTCGAACGGACCACTCAGGTTTGGCATCACGTTCTCTTCACCGATGAGTGTCGCATATGTCGTCAAGCAGACTATCGTTGGAGACGCGTTTCGAGGCAACCTGGTCAGGCTGAACGCCTTAGACACACTGTCCAGCGAGTGCAGCAAGGTGGAGGTTCCCTCCTATTTTGGGGTGACATTATGTGCAGCCGATGTACACCGCTGGTGCTCATGGAAGGCGCCGTAACGGCTGTACGATACGTGAATGCCTTCCTTCGGCCGATAGTGCAATCATTTCGGCAGCATGTTGGCGAGGTATTCGTCTTCATGGACGACAGTTAGCGCCCCCATCCTGCACATCTTGTGATTGACTTCGTACGGGATAACGACATCGCTCGACTAGAGTGGCCAGCTTTTTCTCCAGACATGAACCCTACCGAACACGCCTGGGATAGATCGCAAAGAACTGTTTATGGACGACGTGACCCACCATCACTCTGAGGAATCTACGCCGAATCGCTGTCCAGGAGTGGAACAATCTGGACCAACAGTGCCTTGATGAACTTGTGGATAGTATACCACGACGAATATAGGCATGCATCAATGTAAATGGACGTGCCACGGGGAATTAGAAGTACCAGTGTATACAGCGATCTGGACCACCACCTTTGAAGGTCTCGCTGTATGGTGGTACAACATGTATTGTGTGGTTTCCATGAGCAATAAAAAGGGCGGAAATGATGTTTATGTTGATCTCTATTCCAATTTTCTGTTCAGGTTCCGGAACTCTCGGAACCGAGGTGATACAAACCTTTTTTTGAAATGTGTATATGGATGATGCGAAAACTTTACTCTCCTTCTAACACCTGTTTATCGCAGTTTTCTGGGGCAGCGAATGCCATGAAGCTACTGAAGAAAGAAGGCAACTCAGTTCCAGGGAGACTCGTGGTGCGGATGCACGTAATAATAGGCCAATCTGTTTTATGATTGTGGAACACAGTGTATGTTCAAGCAAATAACCCTTTCGGAGACCGTAAGTCTCCTATGTAGAATATACGTGGTGTTTGTTCTTTCGGAAATGTCTAAAAGAACAGACACCACATCTATAGAATTAAGGTGTTGGCGGCCAATGATCCCTTCCGTGCAGATGCACACCAAGCTCTACCTCTTACGGGAATTGGAGAAATTCCACGAGTAATGACGCTAATGAGCAGGAGAACTACATTCAGTAGTCTGTGGTAGAAGTTGGAGGCGTGCTACGGTAGTCTGCGCAGTTGTGGAGACCACTGTGTCCGAATGACGTCGTGGTAGCACATCTTCATAGTAAGCAGGACATCCAGGTTCGAATCCCCGTCCGGCGTAAATTTTCAACTTGCCTCTGATATAAATCAATGTTCACTGGCAGCCAATTACCTTTAATTCCTTTGTCTCCTATGTAGAAATCAACATGGATTCCACAAACAGAAAACTTCTGAAATTCACTACCTCTTGATAAACCTCGAGATTCAGAAATCTGTAGAGATCCCAGGTTGATGGGATGTTCTTGTCCCCCATAGCACAATACTGCCCCCAAAGCCCTGAGTTCGTGGCGCGATGCCTCTTTCCAGTAGCCGCCCTCCTGGATGAGGGTGTATCCAGACACGACCGTTGGCCTGATGTGCCAAAGAAAAATGTGCTTCATGATATCAAACGGCAATTTTCCATTGATCCATCGTCCAACACGGATGATCGCATGCTGACTCCATTCGTTACCAACGATGTCGTTGGGTCAACATGGGAAGTACACCTAGGCGTCGTCTGCCACAGAGAGCCCCATGTTCAACAATGCGCAGTGAACCTTGTCCTCCGAAACACTTGTGTCTGCACCTGCATTGTATTCTCTCGTCATATCTGTCACAGATTGCCACCTTTCCTACATTACAGAGTGGGTAAGCATCCGACTTCCACGTTCTGCGGTGAGGTGTTTACATCCAACATCTTGTCTCCTACTCGTGGTTTTAACGTCCTTCAGCCACTTTCCAAGATGCTCACGACGATAGCATGCGAACAGCCGAGCAGCTTCGCCGTTTAAGCCATGCTCATTCCCATGTGCCGATCTAAAACAACCAGTCGTCAGTAGATTTCCCGATGTGCGGCCCGTTTCATCGCTGTAATGACTCCCCTACCGCCTCTGATCCGCCTGGAATCTTTCCATACCGCATCATGTGCCCGTAGCACTACCAGGCAGCATTCAGTCTCGTGTTGAGCAGCGGTCATGTTTTGGCTCATCAGTGTATGCGTGAAAGGATATGATATGATGAGGTATCAATGGTTGACTGATACAAACGACGTTAATAGTAATAATACAGAAAATCATCTAGTGCATAACAACTAATGTCGCAAGTTCTATCAGACCATTCTCAGACAATGTTCCATACAGCAACATTGCAAACTCAGAAACAGAAGCGAAACGTAGAAAGATCTGCAGAGAAATGACACTGGGAGGAGTGACTGACGGTAGAACCTTGACGTATACAACAAATTACGTACACGTAAGCGGAAAATTCCGTTATTGTTCTATTATACAGCTGATGATCAGTCACTACAAACAATAAAAGTCGTTAAAATGCGTTTGAAGCAATGTTAAGTGAAAAGTCCACGTAATACTGTTTGTAAAAGTAGACGAAGTCAGGCTAACATTCATAGGAGGAACTGTAGGGAAATGTAATTCGCTATTAAAGAAAGCAGCTTACCAAACTTTCGTTCCACTCATTCTCGAACACTGTTCGTCAGTCTGGGCCCGTTACCGGATATGATTAACAAAGAAGATACAAGGAAGAGCAGTGTATTTCGTCACAGCTTCGTTTAGAAAGAGAGGATAGATGGTAAATCATCGAGTAGAACAGAAGTGATATCTGGCGTTCCGCAAGGTAGTGTCATAGGCCCTCTGCTGTTCCTGATTACCATAAATTATCTAGGTGATAATCTGAGCAGCCCCCTTAGATTGTTTGCGAGTAAAATCATCAAACAATCAATTCTAATTACAATCTAGAGAGAATTTCTGTATGGTGCGAAAAGTGACAACTGGCACTAAACAAAGAAAAGTGTGAGGTCATCCACATGGGTACTAAAAGAAATCCGATAAATTTTAGGTATACGATAAATCGCACAAATCTAAGGGCTGTCAATTCGAATAAATACCTAGGAATTACGAGCAATTTAAATTGGAAAGACCACATAGATAATATTGTGGGGAAGGCGAAACAGAGACTGCGCTTTGTTGGCAGAAAACTTAGAAGATGCGACAAACCCACTAAAGAGACAGCCTATATTACACTTGTCCGTCCTCTGCTGGAATATGCTGCGCGGTGTGGGATCCTTACCAGGTAGGATCGACGGAGGACATCGAAAAAGTACAAAGAAGGGCAGCCCGTTTCGTGTTATCGCGCAATAGGGGTGAGAGTGTCACTGATATGATACGCGAGTTGGGGTGGCAGTCACTGAAACAAAGGCGGTTTTCTTTGCGGCGAGATGTATTTACGAAATTTCAAACACCAACTTTCTCTTCCGAATGTGAAAATATTTTGTTGACACCCACCTACGTAGGGGGAAATGATCATCATAATAAAACAAGAGAAATCAGAGCTCGAACGGAAAGATTCAGGTGTTTCTTTTTCCAGAGTGGAATGGAAGAGAAGCAGTATGAAAATACACTCCTGGAAATTGAAATAAGAACACCGTGAATTCATTGTCCCAGGAAGGGGAAACTTTATTGACACATTCCTGGGGTCAGATACATCACATGATCACACTGACAGAACCACAGGCACATAGACACAGGCAACAGAGCATGCACAATGTCGGCACTAGTACAGTGTATATCCACCTTTCGCAGCAATGCAGGCTGCTATTCTCCCATGGAGACGATCGTAGAGATGCTGGATGTAGTCCTGTGGAACGGCTTGCCATGCCATTTCCACCTGGCGCCTCAGTTGGACCAGCGTTCGTGCTGGACGTGCAGACCGCGTGAGACGACGCTTCATCCAGTCCCAAACATACTCAATGGGGGACAGATCCGGAGATCTTGCTGGCCAGGGTAGTTGACTTACACCTTCTAGAGCACGTTGGGTGGCACTGGATACATGCGGACGTGCATTGTCCTGTTGGAACAGCAAGTTCCCTTGCCGGTCTAGGAATGGTAGAACGATGGGTTCGATGACGGTTTGGATGTACCGTGCACTATTCAGTGTCCCCTCGACGATCACCAGTGGTGTACGGCCAGTGTAGGAGATCGCTCCCCACACCATGATGCCGGGTGTTGGTCCTGTGTGCCTCGGTCGTATGCAGTCCTGATTGTGGCGCTCACCTGCACGGCGCCAAACACGCATACGACCATCATTGGCACCAAGGCAGAAGCGACTCTCATCGCTGAAGACGACACGTCTCCATTCGTCCCTCCATTCACGCCTGTCGCGACACCACTGGAGGCGGGCTGCACGATGTTGGGGCGTGAGCGGAAGACGGCCTAACGGTGTGCGGGACCGTAGCCCAGCTTCATGGAGACGGTTGCGAATGGTCCTCGCCGATACCCCAGGAGCAACAGTGTCCCTAATTTGCTGGGAAGTGGCGGTGCGGTCCCCTACGGCACTGCGTAGGATCCTACGGTCTTGGCGTGCATCCGTGCGTCGCTGCGGTCCGGTCCCAGGTCGACGGGCACGTGCACCTTCCGCCGACCACTGGCGACAACATCGATGTACTGTGGAGACCTCACGCCCCACGTGTTGAGCAATTCGGCGGTACGTCCACCCGGCCTCCCGCATGCCCACTATACGCCCTCGCTCAAAGTCCGTCAACTGCACATACGGTTCACGTCCACGCTGTCGCGGCATGCTACCAGTGTTAAAGACTGCGATGGAGCTCCGTATGCCACGGCAAACTGGCTGACACTGACGGCGGCGGTGCACAAATGCTGCGCAGCTAGCGCCATTCGACGGCCAACACCGCGGTTCCTGGTGTGTCCGCTGTGCCGTGCGTGTGATCATTGCTTGTACAGCCCTCTCGCAGTGTCCGGAGCAAGTATGGTGGGTCTGACACACCGGTGTCAATGTGTTCTTTTTTCCATTTCCAGGAGTGTAGTTCGATGAACCCTCTGCCAGGCACTTAAGTGTGAACTGCAGAGTGACTATATAGATGTAGATATAGATGTAGCAAGAAGGCCACGGGGATGTTCATCAAACGCCAGTGGAAGTCGCTAACTCTTATGTCCGTACCCTTATCTGGACACGTTGACATGTGCTGCTTCTCAGCCACTTTTGCACGACAAATTACCAGCATTATTATTAAATGCTGTTGTTTCAGAAAGACAGCTGGGCACACGACGTGCTCCAGCCCGTTTACTATACCTTGTATGACAGTACGAAACCATAACGTTTAATGACTGATCGAGGAATTTCAGCAGCAGCATGGCTTCGCCATTCACTTGATCTTGATCAATTAGACTTCTGGCTATAGTGTCACTAAATCCATTGATGTATGCCACAACCATTGATAGTGTGCACACATTACAGATGGCATGTCCCAAACATGCTACCAAACTAGCGATTAGTCACTTGTATACGAACGCGTTCATGACTCTTTGTGACGGAGGTTTGCGTAGTAACCATATGAACGCCTCCTGTACTGTCAACAGACAGATGGCTTTCACAGGATACGGCAGCCCATGTCGCAAAAGATAAGTTCTCCGGAAATGTAGAACTTCATCTGGTTTTAACGAACAAAATCTATCGGCGACATCTTGTACTTCAGATATGAAATCTAACATGAAAGAGGTTTTTATGTGGCCTCCAATACGTTGCAGGACCTCCAGGGCTTGACGGAGCGGCTGGTCCACCAGGACCCCCAGGACTACCTGGACCGCCCCCAGATCCGGAGGAGCTCAAGGTAAGTCTCCCAAGTTCATCAACCTACTAATTCTGCGTATTATATTATAATAATGAGGTTACGAGAGGATCTATAGTTACCTAAGGTGCTACACTATCTTTGCTTTATATGCATACAGTGTACCACTTATTAAGTAGAACACAGAGAAGCAGACTGTGGTCGAATGAATTACTTTGAGAAACACAATGTTTCGTTCCCACCTGTGGAAAACATCTTCAAGAAGGGTCGCAGTTTCAACGAAGTTCCAATACACAACCTGTCTCGGGACTGGCTGAAGTGACATATCTATTCTGTGTGCTCCTGCATAGAGGTGTGATGTCCCTTCTTTTCTTTTTACCGAAGTGTAACAGAGTTCCAACAGATAACTGGCATGAATGGCAACCACACCCGTGATGTTACATTTCAGATGATGAAAATCGTGACAGCTGCCTCATAATGATTTATTAATCACGTCAAGTTTCATGACATGGCAAACGCATCAGCAGATAACAAACTATGGACCTAAAGAAGATACAAAAATCGTAACTAGAACTATATTAATAGATATAACGTTGATTAGCAAGTGACGTACATGGACTTTTCAATATATAACGTCCTTAAAATCTCAGTAAGGATAACTAGTAGAAGTCCCCTGTCTTCCTGCACGAAATTGGCATCATAAAGTATGCAACCATTATGAATAAAACAGCCATTGGATCTAGAGAAATATCTAACTCAAGAAACAAAATATTGTTTAACAAGAACTGCCAAGCATCACTATTAAAAAAAGTTGGAGTCACGAACGATGGCGGTCGAGTTTAGACTTACGCTGTGCACCTATGTCACGCATTCTCCGACAGCCAGTGAGAGCGTTCAGTAGTGCTCTGAGCGCTCTGCTATGAATGATTTACGCAATGCGAGAATTATACATTATCGTAGCGAGTTATTAGTAAATTTTTATTCAACTTGTTGTGAGTTGTCATGGCTGATCATGGTGGTGAGCGACAAATTCTACACAAGCAAGAGAATACATAACTTTCGGGATACACGCTTTCACCAGGCACAATGCACGTGTATGCGCCTGCCTCAACGTCCCTTGGAAGCGGCAACTATGTAATCCCCGTCCTTGCCTCGGCCTGCACGAACCACCATCGTTCATGGTCTATAGTAGAACACAGATAAGCAGGCGCAGTTCCAGGAAGAATGCCCAGCAGTGCACGAGCAGAACCAACGAAGCTAGACCTCAAGAGACACCAAAGGATCCCTTTCCTGGATAGAATATATGAAGAAGTTGGCAAATCATAGCCCGTGAATAATATTACACGCATCTTTTTTCATACCTAAGAATCCTCGTGCCTCTGTTAGACACAATATTATGTCGAGATGAGGTCCCTTTAATGGTACGATGTTTATAATATTTGTTGTGACAGTTGCCTAGTAAAATGTTGTTGTTCTAGTCTTCAGTCCTAAGACTGGTTTGATGCAGCTCTCCATGCTACTCTATCCTGTGCAAGCTTCTTCATCTCCCAGTACCTACTGCAACCTACATCCTTCTGAATCTGCTTAGTGTATTCATCTCTTGGTCTCCCTCTACGATTTTTACCCTCCACGCTGCCCTCCAATACTAAATTGGTCATCCCTTGATGCCTCAACACATGTCCTACCAACCGATCCCTTCTTCTAGTCAAGTTGTGCCACAAACTTCTCTTCTCCCCAATCCTATTCAATACTTCCTCATTAGTTATGTGATTTACCCATCTAATCTTCAGCATTCTTCTGCAGCACCACATTTCAAAAGCTTCTATTCTCTTCTTGTCCAAACTATTTATCGTCCATGTTTCACTTCCATACATGGCTACACTCCATACAAATACTTTCAGAAATGAGTTCCTGACACTTAAATCAATACTCGACGTTGACAAATTTCTCTTCTTCAGAAACGCTTTCCTTGCCATTGCCAGTCTACATTTTATATCCTCTCTACTTCGACCATCAGTTATTTTGCTCCCCAAATAGCAAAACTCCTTTACTACTTTAAGTGTCTCATTTCCTAATCTAATTCCCTCAGCAACACCCGACTTAATTCGACTACATTCCATTATCATCGTTTTGCTTCTGTTGATGTTCATCTTATACCCTCCTTTCAAGACACTGTCCATTCCGTTCAACTGCTCTTCCAAGTCCTTTGCTGTCTCTGACAGAATTACAATGTCATCGGCGAACCTCAAAGTTTTTATTTCTTCTCCATGGATTTTAATACCTACTCCGAATTTTTCTTTTGTTTCCTTTCTTGCTTGCTCAATATACAGATTGAATAACATCGGGGAGAGGCTACAACCCTGTCTCACTCCCTTCCCAACCACTGCTTCCCTTTCATGTGCCTCGACTCTTATAACTGCCATCTGGTTTCTGTACAAATTGTAAATAGCCTTTCGCTCCCTGTATTTTACCCCTGCCACATTTAGAATTTGAAAGAGAGTATTCCAGTCAACATTGTCAAAACTTTCTCTAATTCTACAAATGCTAGAAACGTAGGTTTGCCTTTCCTTAATCTAGCTTCTAAGATAAGTCGTAAAGTCAGTACTGCCTCACGTGTCCCAACATTTCTACGGAATCCAAACTTATCTTCCCCGAGGTCGGCTTCTACTAGTTTTTCCATTCGTCTGTAAAGAATCCGCGTTAGTATTTTGCAGCCGTGACTTATTAAACTGATAGTTCGGTAATTTTCACATCTGTGAACACCTGCTTTCTTTGGGATTGGAATTATTATAGTCTTCTTGAAGTCTGAGGGTATTTCGCCTGTTTCATACATCTTGCTCACCAGGTGGTAGAGTTTCCTTAGGCCTGGCTCTCCCAAGGCTTTCAGTAGTTCTAATGGAATGTTGTCTACTCCGGGGGCCTTGTTTCGACTCAGGTCTTTCAGTGCTCTGTCAAACTCTTCACACAGTATTATATCTCCCATTTCATCTTCATCTACATTCTCTTCCATTTCCAGAATATTGTCCTCAAGTACATCGCCCTTGTATAGACCCTCTATATACTCCTTCCACCTTTCTGCTTTCCCTTCTTTGCTTAGAACTGGGTTTCCATCTGAGCTCTTGATATTCATACAAGTGGTTCTCTTTTCTCTGAAGGTCTCTTTAATTTTCCTGTAGGCTGTATCTATCTTACCCCTAGTGAGATAAGCCTCTACATCCTTACATTTGTCCTCTAGCCATGCCTGCTTAGCCATGTTGCACTTCCTGTCGATCTCATTTTTGAGACGTTTGTATTCCTTTTTGCCTGCTTCATTTACTGCATTTTTATATTTTCTCCTTTCATCAATTAAATTCAGTATTTCTTCTGTCACCCAAGGATTTCTACTAGCCCTCGTCTTTTTACCTACTTGATCCTCTGCTGCCTTCACTACTTCATCCCTCAAAGCTACCCATTCTTTTTCTACTGTATTTCTTTCCCCCATTCCTGTCAATTGTTCCCTTATCCTCTCCCTGAAACTCTGTACAACCTCTGGTGTAGTCAGGTTATCCAGGTCCCATCTCCTTAAATTCCCACCTTTTTGCAGTTTCTTCAGTTTTAATCTACAGGTCATAACCAATAGATTGTGGTCAGAATCCACATCTGCCCCTGGAAATGTCTTACAATTTAAAACCTGGTTCCTTAATCTCTGTCTTACCATTATATAATCTATCTGAAACCTGTCAGTATCTCCAGGCTTCTGCCATGTATACAACCTTCTTTCATGATGCTTGAACCAAGTGTTAGCTATGATTATGTTGTGCTCTGTGCAAAATTCTACCAGGCGGCTTCCTCTTTCATTTCTTACCCTCAATCCATATTCACCTACTACGTTTCCTTCTCTCCCTTTTCCTACTGACGAATTCCAGTCACCCATGACTATTAAATTTTCGTCTCCCTTCACTATCTGAATAATTTCTTTTATTTCATCATACATTTCTTCAATTTCTTCGTCATCTGCAGAGCTAGTTGGCATATAAACTTGTACTACTGTAGTAGGTGTGGGCTTCGTATCTATCTTGGCCGCAATAATGCGTTCACTATGCTGTTTGTAGTAGCTTACCCGCATTCCTATGTTCCTATTCATTATTAAACCTACTCCTGCATTACCCCTATTTGATTTTGTGTTTAGAACCCTGTAGTCACCTGACCAGAAGTCTTGTTCCTCCTTCCACCGAACTTCACTAATTCCCACTATATCTAACTTTAACCTATCCATTTCCCTTTTTAAATTTTCTAACCTACCTGCCCAATTAAGGGATCTGACATTCCACGCTCCGATCCGTAGAACGCCGGTTTTCTTTCTCATGATAACGACATCCTCTTGAGTAGTCCCCGCCCGGAGATCCGAACGGGGGACTATTTTACTTCCGGAATATTGTACCCAAGAGGACGCCATCATCATTTAACCGTACAGTAAATCTGCATGCCCTCGGGAAAAATTACGGCCGTAGTTTCCCCTTGCTTTCAGTAGTTCGCAGTACCAGCACTGCAATGCCGTTTTGGTTAGTGTTACAAGGGCAGATCAGTCAATCGTCCAGACTGTTGCCCTTGCAACTACTGAAAAGGCTGCTCTGCCTATAAAAATATGTTGGTCAAACAGGCAGAAGTTTTGATGTTACATTTAAAGAATATTCTGATAAGACAAACTCAAACCAGCACTCAGTGCACACCTATGCAGTGAGGGACACTGTATTATCAACGTTTCCAAAAATCTAGAAATTTTAGACGAAGAATCTAAGGACAATTGCTTCATACATTAGAAGAGGTAGAAATAATGAGATGCCTTACAACTATTCCTGAGATTACTCATAATGGGCTAGTGAAACTGTAGATATATCACCATTACCTTTCGCCAAATTTTGACTTGTTGCACAAAACACAGACTAGTGATTGTGTGTGTGTGTATGGGGGGGGGGGGGAGACTAATGAGGTTATCCTTTTGCTGTCCCTTGTGTGTGTGTGTATGAGGAATCGTTGCACTTTAATTCTTGTTGAATTTTTATTGTTTTAACATTTTAAACAGTTAAGTTGTTAATGGTGTACAGCAACCACCCACAAACTTGTTTTACGTTTCTTTATTCAAAAAGTTCCGCTACATGCTTAGAATTCATATAATTCATCATCAGACTGATTTCACGCTTTCGTCAAAACATATGATGGATTAGTTTGCTGATAAGTTGTAGTGAAATGTCCGTCTGGTAAATTTGTTTTTAGTTTTCCTGCAACGGATCATATTCGTACAGTTCATTGCATTTTTTCAATAACAATGTGTGTGGCTGGTTGCTGTATAACATCAGCAATTTATTTCACATAATACACGATTTTCAACCATGTCTTTATTTGACAAACTAGCATTATTTTAAACACTGTCGTCGCATAAATATTTTAGTACAGCCGTGAAAGTTGTGGTTCTCGTACGCCCAAGTCAGTATATCATCATCGACTAGGGATCATGAGACTAAAATAAGCATTTTTTTCCTTTGTTGAGTCACTGACATTCTGACTGGTTTGATGCAGCCCGCGATGACTTCACGTCCAGTTCCAATTCCTTCATCTGAGAGTAGCACTAACACTCACCGTCCATAGTTATTTTTTGGTTCTCGTACGCCCAAGTCAGTATATCATCATCGACTAGGGATCATGAGACTAAAATAAGCATTTTTTTCCTTTGTTGAGTCACTGACATTCTGACTGGTTTGATGCAGCCCGCGATGACTTCACGTCCAGTTCCAATTCCTTCATCTGAGAGTAGCACTAACACTCACCGTCCATAGTTATTTTTTGGATGTATTGCAATCTTGTCTCCCCCAACTATTTTCCCCTGCTACAGCTCCCTCTACTACTACGGAACTTACTCCCTGAAGTCTTAACAAACGTCCTATGATCCTGTCAGTTCTTCTAGTCAGTGTTTTCCACATATGTGTTTCTGCCGATTTTGCAGAGGACATCCTAATTTCTTACCTTGTCAATGCATCGAATTTTCTATACCCTTTTGTAACATTTCGTGAAGTTCGTTGTATTTTTTCAATCAGAATGTATGTGGCTGATTGCTGTATAACATCAACAATTTATTTCACATAGTACACGGTTTTCACCCACGTCTTTATCTGTCAAAATAGCATTATTTTAATTGTCTTGTTTTTCGCTTTTCCCGGAGTTCTTCATTGACTACTAGGGATGGAGGTTATCGCTGAAACAACTAGTTTTCGGTTACATCGTTTTTTTCAACGCCAATTTAAGCTGACTGTTAAAACCGCTCAAAATAATCAGCTTCTGAAATCACCGATTTTCGGGTTTTTATTCCTATTACGTCCTTTAATGAACGCAGAAATCGAACAAAGATTGAAAAATTTTGACTTCTTCACTTTCAAGATACATAGAATGAAAATTAAATTAATTAAATTAATTAAATTAAACAGGCAATTGAAAGAAAACTTAGTCCCTCCACTATCCACTGGTGCTCTCGAAAAATGGTAAGTGGTTTAACACTACAAAAAAATAATAAATATTTTCCTGCTGATTCTAACTTTTCGAAACTCTGCTCAGAAATCACGTTTTAATCAACGATCATATCATTATTTAGGCTTTACTATTAGTCAGTGCTGAAGGGTGAAAACTGAGATTGAAGAACTCTATTTTTCGTGTTAATTTGTCCTTTATGAAGGGCTACAAGTAGGTAAAGGCATATTATATAGACACAGGCAGCAGATCAGATACTTTCTACCTTTATCGTAAAGTAAGAATGAATTGTTAAATTTTAAGTTTTCTCCGCATATTATGTTGCAAGTTTGTTGAGGCTCCTCCTGTTTTTAATCTTTTAAAGCATTGCTTTGAAATATTGCGTTATAACAGAAAATGGGAAAAGCAATCAGTGCTGTTTCAACAACAATGCCGATAGAAATGAACAACAAACACATGACTTAAGAATTGGTACAGCGTTGCTGTGACAATAATGTACCTGTTGCCATCTAACAAGGCCTATTAGATGATATGTGCGCATGTTCTCCACTGTTACTGCACTTTGTAAAATACTTCCAGAATAGGGGTGGTGCCATTCTGTAATACGACGACGACAATGAGAAACTACTGTATAGACCAGACGGGGCAGGTCTTAAACATTGCATGTGCATATACATCATTTAATGGCTATGGTACATTGTAACAGATACACTATTGTCACACCAATGCTGTACCAATTCTTATGCCACGTGTTTGTTGCTCATTTCTACCGGCATTGTTATTAGGACAGCACTGATCGCTTTTCCCATTTCTATTGTAACGCAATATTTCAAAGCAATGCAAATTTGGCATATAAAATTACGCTTTCTTTAATGAAGGTTTATTTAAAAATGAAAAATTTTAGCACTGCTCCTATGGCTAGTTCATTTTTCGGTTTTTTACCCAGTTATTAGTAAAAAATAAAAACCACCTGTTACAACCGAAGCCAAACATATTCCAAAAAATACCAGTTTTTCAGAACCAATATACCAGTGTCGGTTTTGACCGCCACAGTTTTCCCATCCCCGTTCCCTACTATAAAATGCTGTACCATGCTACGCTGTGATTCAGTGTTCACGTTAAAGTGTAGGTCCCTGGATAATAGGCTGGTTAAGTCAGTTCGAAGATATGAGGCAGGCAAGGGCATACCACTAGGACCATTCCCAGTAAAGCACCGTGGTGCTCAAAGTAATCTTAGCGCTGATAAGAGCTTTACTTCTTACTTTGACAATGTTGTATAAGACACACATGACGAAAACAGGCACCTCTCCCTCGTTCTCTATGCAAATGTAACGTGCTAGAGAACTGCTAATATTTCTATGAAATATCCTTTGTTCATACAATGGCTTGCAAAGTATATCTGCTATGTAGATGTAAATGCTGTAAAATTTATGTGGTGTCTTGGCGCCCTTGTTTTCAGCTCTGTCGTTGTCACAATGTAGTTAGTAGTGGTGTGTGGTGTGTGGTGTGTGCAGAAGCTGGCGGTTGCCGGACCGCCGGGCCCAGCGGGAGAGAAGGGAGAGGTGGGACTTCCTGGACTGCCTGGAGCGGCGGGCGAGCGGGGGCCGGCCGGCGACGCTGGACCTCCAGGCCTGGACGGCGCGCCTGGACTCCCTGGAGCACAGGTAACTCCCGCACTGTAAAGCCGCCCATTCGCAGCTCGACTGGTTCGCCGACCCGTCTGACTATGTGTGGGCAACACAGTGACTGGATGGGCCGGCCCTTGATGGCCGAGCGGTTCTAGGCGCTTCAGTCTGGAACCGTGCGATGACCTGAGATGTTAAGTCCCATAGTGCTCAGAGCCGTTTGAACCATTTGACTGGATGGCAGACCCTGCCTGCCTGCACTGACATGGTATGTGCTGGCAGGTAACAGTCGGGGCTGCCAGGTAGAGGTCTGCCGGCAATCCGACACAACTGTAAAGTCGCCCACACACAGGTGAACGGATTAGGCTGACCCATTTGGCAGAGGTGGTTGGCCAACTGGTTGGCATTTGTATGGGGGCGTCAAGCCAGCCAGCTGCCTGCAACGCCTCCAGATGCTCTCAAGAGTATTCGGGTGTACTCACTCTACCACCATCGCTAGTACAGATACCAGGTAGCCGCCAGACTACAGGCTGTAGTACACAGGCGAGGAGGAAGGAGAATGAGCCTCCCACCTCCCAAAAATTGTACTAGAAGTAATTAATTTACATTCATAAATTTCCAAATTTTTCAACTATTGAGGAATATGGTACCAATATAATGAAGGCTCTCGAAAACAGTAACAAATTTTATACAGGGTGAGTCACTAACTTTTGCCACCAAGAATAAGTCCGAAAGTACGATGGGAGCTGAAAAGTTTGTGGGACAAAAGCTGTATGGACAACGGGAGCCATAATATGACGTTGGTTTTTTGTTGCTGTGTGGGGTCGCTTTAGAGATATGAATGTCAACTTTGTTTTTTGAAATGGGATGCTATAGTTTGGTACTTATTTTCTGATAGCGGCTATCGAGACGAATCCAATGATGTGTAAGAGTAAGGTCTATGAAGGTCAACGAAGGTCACAAAGATGACATGAACGTCCATTTATTTTGTGATAGCGGCTATCGAGACGAATCCAATGATGTGTAAGAGTAAGGTCTTTGAAGGTCAACGAAGGTCACAAAGGTGTCATGAACGTCCATTTACAGGAGGTGTTAGGAGTGATGACCACTGGTATCAATGCAGCGCTGCAACCTTCTTATCGGGGATTGAGTGGTATTCCTTATCGAAGCACATGCTCTGACAATTCTCTCTCGCATATCTTCAGTTCTAGTTGGAACGTCTTTATAAACAATGTCTTTTATAAATCCCCACAAGAAAAAAAATCCAGAGCCGTCAAGTCTGGCGAACGAGCCGGCCACAACGCATCTCCTCCGCGTGCAATCCAACGATTTGGGAATTGTCTCTGCAACTCATTTTTGCCATCAGCGAAAAATGTGCCGGACACCCATCGTGTTGATGCCACATTCTGTTCCTCATTCCTAAAGGTATTTCTTCCAATAACAGACCTAATGTTTCTTGCAGGAATGTGGTGTACTTACTACCATTAAGATATCCTTCGATGAAATAGGGGCTTATAATTCTGTTCTCCAGAATACCATACCATAGGCTACATTCACCGACCACGGTTTTTTGTGTGCAACTTGCCGCAGCCGACATGAATTTTGAGCTGCCCAATAACACATGTTATGCAAATTAAAATTCCCATAGTTTGTGAATGTTGCGTCATCAGTAAATAAAATCAAATTAATAAATGTGTCATCCCTCTGAATCTGAAGTGGAGCCCATCGGCAGAATTGAATGCGACACATACGATCCGTACCAGTTAATTCTTGGTGGAGACAGATATCGTAAGGGTGATATTTATGGCGATGCAGAACACGAACAACACTACTCTGTCTCGTGCCAGATTCCCTTGCTATTTGACGCGAATTAACACAAGAATCTCAAACCACAGTGGCAAGAGTACCAATTTCCGTTTCCTCGTTAGTAACTTTCCTTTGCCGGATATGTTTCCGATGCGTTGAAGATCCAGTTGTTCTCAATTTATCATACACATATTTAAATGTACGACGTGAGGGTGAGTACGTTGAGGATATCTTTCAGTGTATAAGTCTCTAGCTCTCACTGAATTTCGTTGGCATTCTCCGTAAATGAGAAGCATATAAACTTGTTCTTCGAAGGAATGCATCATTCACATTCGCCTAATTTCGACGATGCAAGTGTTACCGTTTCCTATTAGTGTTGTATTGCGAAACCGTCGAACGGTGTTTACATGTCAATGGCACATTAGGTGCATACGCCGTATTTGGCGAATATTTACTATTTACATGATATACGAGAGAGAATTGTCAGAGCATGTGCTTCGATAAGTGTCGAAGTGATAAGGAATGCCATTCACTCCATGATAAGAAGTTTGCAGCACTGCATTGATACCAGTGGTTATCACTTCGAACACCTGTAAATGGACGTTCATGCCACCTTCTCGACCTTCGTTGACCTTCAAAGACCTTACTGTTACACATCATTGGATTCGTCTCGATAGCCGCTATCAGAAAATAAGTACTAAACTATAGCATCCCATTTAAAAAAACGAAGTTGACATTCATATCTCTGACGCGACCTCACCATGCAAGAAAAAACGAACGTCATATTATGATCCCCGTTGTGCCATGCAACATCTGTCCCACCAACTTTTCAGCTACTAGCATACTTTCCAAATTATTCTAGATGGCAAAAGTTAGTGACTCACACTGTATAACTATACGCTATGTTTCGTACAGGATATCAGTTGCTTTTTTGAAGGCGAATTCATGTAGATAGGCTTGCAACTCGACAAATTATAGAAAAGACTCCAGCCAGGTAGGGGGTATCCATTTATAGTGTTACAAATATTTAGATTTATCATTACGCTGGACATGTGATACTGAAACTGATGTGACGATGATTGAGGTGGCAAATGAAGGCAATCACAAATCTACAAAAGGTAAACACTAATAAGTTCATTTACAATATGTTCACATAATGACTGAGTTATACATAACGTTGAAATGCTGTGAGGTCCTTTTGTGGTGCTGAGTCATATACGAAGAGAGTAATGTTCTCGATAGAAACGAATAGTCTAGAATGCTGATGCCGCTAGATGTCACTGATAACTAACAACACTTAGTAGCGTCATGATGCGTTGATGTAATTTTCCGACTGCAGTCTTCCATATTAAGGTTGATAAGTTTGTAGATTCACTGAGCCTGGGTCGAAGCTCTGAATTACGGCTGCTTAAAAACATGCGTTAGCCAATCAGAGTCACAGGCAGTAAGGTCATGGGTATTTGGCGTCCTCTGGTGGCATCTATGTGTTCCCCCCTCCCCTCACAGACACAGCAAGCGATGGACAGGAAGGCGGAGGTTTAAAAGTTCCGTATCCTGAGTAGCTGTGATACTGCAAATACAATGTTATATCTTTCAAAATTCGACAGCAAAACTTCAAGGATGGATTCCTCATGTACGAAGAATAAAAAACGTCTAGTACACGTGGCCTCTGAAATGCATACCTTAAGAGATATGAGCACCTCTTTATCTTCGACACGCCAAAATATATCTCTTCTACTGCAAGCTCTTTGCTTTCCATATTTTGAGAGGAGATAGAATGGACCAAAACAAGAAAAATGTCAAGTAAACATGGATTCTAAATTGCATACCTTAAGAGCTATGACGACTTGTTCAACAAAAGAGATGTCGTTCATACTAGCGAAGATCAAGAAGTGATCATAACTCTTCAGGAATGCGCTTTAGATCCCAAGTTCAAAAGAAGTTTTTTTCTTGTTTCGGTCAATAATACTTCATCTCAAAACGTGGAAAGCAATGAGCTTGCAATAGAAGAGATGTGTTTTACAGTATTGAAGATGAAGAGGTGCTCGTAGCTCCTGAGGTATGCATTTCAGAGCCCATATTTACTAGACTTTTTTTCCTCTTGTTATATGAGGAATCCATTCCTGGAGCTGAGTTTTGAAATATCCTGTATATTTAAACTATCAGTTTGAGTGACGGAGAAAGCAGAGGAACAGCGTGGAGTACATTTGGTGTTACATGGCCTTCAATGGGTTGTCAGTGTGATTTTGCACAAAGGCGGACTCCTGTAAACATAAAGTACCTATGTGAATAGCTGTAACTGGCTGGAAGAAGTAAATGGATGAGGTGGCGTAAAAGTGACTCACACAGTCACATAGGACTCAGAAAGCTTCGTAGGAGAGGCAACAACCTGGTTCGGCTAGTAACTTCAGTGCGCAACCCGGCAGGCTGGGAATGCGACTGGCTGGCGAGGAAGTTCCCACATGGCACGACCAGGCAGGACTTCTGGGTTATCGTCAGCTGCGTACTGTACGGGCCAGGCTGCGAGAAGCATGCTGAAACCTGCACCTTGCATGACTCTGTTTGCAGCTACTCCAACACCTAGCATTCAGTTTAAGCCCTGAGACGGTGGCAAGGAACGCGTGCCTTTGTCCCTTCCAGGCGGTGGATACCGTTCTGCATTTTTCATTTGTGAGATGACTTGGCATAGGTTTGGACATCTGATACAGAGACAAGTGTCTTCATCCCCAGTTCTCCTACCCACAAAAATTCTCCCCGTTTGCAATTCGCCCAAGCCACAATGGCAGTGGCGACTCTTATCTCTGTAAAAAATAAAAAAAAAATAAACTTAGGTTTCGACGCGGCTACTATTGGCCACTACCTTGAGACCACCCATAAAGTGCACATTCTGCTGAGATGACGCAGCAACAATACTGAGTCCTCATCTCAGACACTGAACTATAAACAGTTTAAGCGTTTGATATGCAGTTCGCTCTGAACTCTTTTATGCTCCAGCCCCAAGCGCGATCACATACATACGTGTTGCAGCTGACAGCTAGCTAAACCACGTTTCCTTCATCTGCGGTGTTGTTTTTGCAGGGACCTCCTGGGCCTCAGGGTCCTGCAGGACCGAAAGGCGACCAGGGAGCGCCGGGCTTGGACGGCACCCCAGGGATACCAGGAGCTGACGGCAAGCACGGCGCCAAAGGAGACAGGGGTGAGTCTAGAGCAGGGAGCACATCTTCTATTTGTGTAGAGATCCCAGAATAAAAAAATTTCGTGCAACAATAAATTCCCTATCGACAGATGTAGAAATTTGTTATGTTTTGTCATCTTAGGACATTTTACTAGTAATGCTGTTTTTGTTTTCGTCGTCGTTGTTGTTGTTGTTGTTATTGAAGATGACGATGATGACGGAGGCGCTTAAACTTCTACAAACGAAGGTCAACGTAAATTAATTACATAACGACTAAACGTCAATGAAAAAGACAAATAATAAAATGATAATGACTATGATGATTAACGTACTCATAATGTCATTCACCCTAATAATAATGTAGACGTCAAATCTGACGAGAAGAACTACTATGGCGTGTCACTCATCTCGACAACACACAAGTTCCTCTCTAAAGCCCTTCAGACCTTGGAAGGTAAACAACTTGGCTCACAACAGGGAGAATATCGAGATAAAGTCGCTCTTGGGCCTTGAAAGTCATCAACCTTGCATCTGTTCTTTCACATCTGCAGTCTACAAACGAGAAGTTCATTGCGATCTTTGTTGATTTCAATAAAGTCTACGACTCAGATGACAGAAACATATTACTCCAACTCATGAGAGGAATTGAATCAGATAACAGAAAAGAAGGGACTAACCAACAACTCCTGAATTCTAGAGGAGATACATTAGATTCCAAAAACATAACGATAGATTTTTGGAAAGTAAGTGGTGTTTCACCTTTATCTTCAACAGCAAAATCGTCCAGGAGTGGCACATAAACTACGTCATGAAGGGCTCAAGAATGGCGTAACAAGGCTACATGAGAGGAGACCAGACATCGACTGCTTAACTTCCGTAGATGCGATCTTTTCTGATTTTCTAGGCACAGCCACAGAACAAATCAAACAACCCACAACCTTTGAGTCCAACAGAGAAATGCGTCTATATCATTCATCAACCAAACGCTAAATGTAGATCAGTGAAAAATCAAGTGGGCAGAAAAGTTCAAGGGCCTAGGAGAGTGGACAACACTGATATCGCCGAAAAAGAATTTTCAGATCAAGGATCAACAAGACGGACGTGGATTCCATCCGACTAGAATTGTTTACGGCCAAACGCTCCACGTCGTTTAACGCAAAGCCCCGACATTATTTTGCAGTCTTTTGTCCAGAGACACTGTGTGCAGTAGAATGTCTCGCTCCGAACAGGAAAGGTCTGAACAAGAAGTAAGAAGCCAACGGAAAACAGACCTTAAACACGAACTCAGTCCCAGTAAAAGAGAGAAGAGAGTGTAGAAGACGGCAAAACGAAAAATTGTTCTTGCATGTGACAACACGATGAGAAAAAGGATTGTTTACTACTGCAAGATGTGACTATTAGGAGACCGTAAGTAGAGTTAGTACTGTGTCAGGAGGCACTGTGGCGAAATAAATAAAAAAAATTAAATTTATTGGTTTTTTGAAAAGAGGAAAAATTATGGATATGGAACTGTAAATTTAGAATGTTTGAAAGGCTTTTTTTTTTTTCACGGACTGTATTGACCGGCTTGAATGCGGACAAATTCAATGCTGCGTGAAATTTTGCCTGATAATATAATTTACCATTCCGATTAATTACATTTTCAATTCTACGTCGTTGTTGATTTGACCAGAGTTCTCATCTTAGACGTAGAATTAGTCCTTCTACCACAATATTAATTCATTAGTCGCCATCGGTGTTCTTCTCTTTGTTGACCGTGTGTATCTTCCTGAGTCGGCATCGGTTCACTTCACGAAGACGATGGAAACCAAGGAATACAATGCTACGTCACTTTAAATAATTCTCGTAAAACTTAGATACTTCTCACCAGGGAAACCAGCAGACCAGCCGCTAAGCTACAGACCAATAGCACTTCTTAGCTGTACATACAAACTTCTCGAACGACTTGTCCATAATCGAATTAGCGGCATTATTATGGAGAACTTACCTATAGAACAGGCAGGCTTCAGACCTGGCCGTAGTTGCTGTGACCAAGTTCTGGCATTAACATCCTACATAGAGGCTGGCTTTCAACAGAAATTGAAAACAAGTGCTGTATTTCTAGACTTAACATCTGCATATGATACTGTTTGGAGAGATGGAATAATTTACAAACTCTTAAGAGTGATTCCTTGCCAGATTCTAACATCCTTAATACATAATATGCTGAGTAACAGAACCTTCCAGGTCACCCTAAACGGAAAGACAAGCAAAACAAAACTTATTAACAACGGGCTTCCGCAAGGCTCCGTATTGGCCCCTCTTCTGTTTAACCTCTATATAGCAGATCTCCCAAACACAAAGTCAAGAAAATTTTGCTATGCGGATGACATAGCACTGGCTACCAGAGACAAGTATCTCTTCAATACAGGGGAAGTCCTTAATAATGACGTTGAAATACTATACAATTATTTCAAGAAATGGAGACTCAAGCCAAACCCTAACAAAACTGAAGTATCTACATTCCATCTTAATAACAAAATGGAAAATGAAATTATTAACATAAAACTCGGAAACACCAACCTCAAACATAATAAGTTTCCAAAGTACTTAGGTATAACATTGGATCGCAATCTTTCTTACCGAAAACATCTGGAGAACACCACTGCAAAAATTGGAACACGGAATAACATCATCCAAAAACTTAGCCGTACTACTTGGGGAGCTAACGCAAAAACATTACGCACCTCATCTATCTCCTTAGTGTTCTCTGTGGCTGAGTACTGCGCTCCAGTCTGGATTAATAGCTGTCACACCAAACTTATTGACAGGCAATTAAATAACACAATGAGGTTGATTTCTGGAACTGTTAAATCAACGCCCACGTACTGGTTACCGGTGCTATGTAATATCCTGCCCCTGGACCTGCGTAGAAAAGCGGCCCTACTGCACGAATTCAGGAAGATTGAGACAAAACCAGAACTACCAATTAAAGAAGAATTCTCACAACTGCGACACACTCGATTGAAATCAAGAAAGCCACCCATACGCACAGCTGAGCAGCTTCAAAATAATAACTATGACCACATGAAACAATGGAGACTAGATTGGAACCAAAAGACAAATGACCAACTACAGACCTGGTTTGAGAGCTATAACTGCAACATCTCTGGAATGGAACTAACACGGAAAACATGGTCCGCATTAAATCGAATACGTACTGGACATGGCAGGTGTGCGGATTCACTACACAAATGGGGAAGAGCGATGTCACCAGAATGCGACTGCGGTGCCCCTAGACAGACGATCCAACACATCCATGGTGAATGCTCCTTGCGAGCATATACAGGGAACTGGCCCGACTTCCTGGAGGCATCCCCATCGGCGCTAGAATGGATCTCAAACCTCGATATAACCTTTTAACTGACCAATATAAACATAAATTATTTTTATGATTGTTATAAGATTTTAATGTCTAACACTTGATGTATTAATGTTGCATGTATAGCCATACGCTAAATAAATAAATAAATAAACTTCTCACTATTTTTTATTCACAACACAATAATGCTTGCAGTGCTCGTCGCACAAACTATAATTACTAACTCTATGGCTGCCTTTCCGCACACTCCAAAAATTACGTCCATCCTCCACAAGGCAACAATCGAAAGTGTCCCTTAGCTCATTCTTGGAGTATGAAACAAAAGAGAATCCAATGTAAACATTACAAAGATGGTAATCTACATGCCTCTCAATTTAATCTTTGGCGCAGCCTTTAAGGTATTGTATGTCTCTGCGTCGGAATGTGTCATTACAGCACTCTCCCAGTTCGCGCCTTGCCAGTTTTCATAGGAAGGATGGTAGTGACCTGTGGTCGCTGGTAGGCGCAGTGAAGGAAGATTCGGAATTAGTTATTTATTTCCATAAAAATACAGGTAGCGTTTTGACTCTTGGTTGGCATCGTCTGTCAATACGTGATGAGGAAACGCCTCGTAAGCGGCCTCCAGCCGCTCAAGGCGGCTGACACCGCACACTTCGACCCACACTGCTGCACAAGAGGTTCGCCGCTTGCGGTGGCCCCGGCACGGGCTGTACCGCCAGGCTGCGGTAGTGACTGACGGCGGCGCGTGTATTGAACTTCCACACTCTGAGTTGGGGGGTGCTCTGTCTCCTCCCGCTCACCACCCTTCTTCGTCATCCGTCGTACCGCGACGACGGTTGTCGAGCAGCTGTGAAATTCAACGATATGGGCCTGCCGCCCAAGTGGGCCCTACTCAGTCCGCCGGGATCTCAGAAACGCTGGTGTCCTGATCCTGGTGGGAAAGGAAGATCTCCAGGTCCCCCCATCTGCGACAGTGGCAGACTGTGGTGTTAAACTCTGCAAATGGTGTTTATGTCGAGGTAGTCATCTCTACTAGTAGTGGCTGATGTTGCGTGTACTGCACAGGAAATCTACAACAGACTTTGAAAGGTGTCTACTGGGGCGCACTTGTGAGTGGCGCCCGAGTGTGATGAGAGTATTAAAGTAAATTAAAATGAAACTAGCATACTATAAACGATGTATGTCTCTGATAGGCTTTATAAAGCGAATCGCTGACTGCACGACGCAGAGTCAAAGATAATGCTTCTGGTCTGAGATTGTAGTGTTGGAGCAAGAGAGTGCGCTGGGTGCATGTTGTAGGTCGTTGCCTGTGAGCGAAAGACGATGGAGTAGGCAGTTTTTGCGGTGTGCTGTGTGAAGCCACCATGTGTTAGATTGAGGTAGGTATGTCAATATTGTTGAACATGGAAGCAGAAGACTACATGCAAGCAAGGTTAAGATGTTAAACAATTCTGATTTTTGTTTTGCCAGCGCGTTAGTGTTGATGAGTTGGCTGATAATTTGTAATTGTTGAGTAACCCCAGAACGTACGTAAGCTGATTTGATAGAAAGGCTAGTTAGATATTTCTCTTTTGTAATTTTTCTATGATTTGTTAACAGAACTATATATAATTTGATGATTTGCATTTATGCCGGTTTAGTGAGGTTAGATAATACTTGCTGTGTAAATCTCATTGATTGTGGATCAGTTAGTAAATACGATATATTATTCCAACCAATATAACTTAATTTGTCAAATGTTTTTGAAAAGAAAAACTTAATGTAGTGGACTGACAAGGCAGCCAGTCCACAGAGACGGGTAGCCGAAAGGGCACACGTACACACACGCCGACTGGCGCGAAGTCTGGAACAGGATTCGTAATGAATGTGATAAAGAAACGAACGTAGCTACTAGAACACTTAACTTTTATATCGTCCCTTAGTATACAGCATTCTTGATGATACAAGTAAGACTATCTTGAGATACATGCAATGGTACAAATGGCGCCTTGCTAGGTCGTAGCCATTAACTTAGCTGAAGGCTATTCTAACTGTCTCTCGGCAAATGAGAGAAAGGCTTCGATCAGTGTAGTCGCTAGCAATGTCGTCGTACAACTGGGGCGAGTGCTCGTACGTCTCTCTAGACCTGCCATGTGGTGGCGCTCGGTCTGCGATCACACAGTGGCGACACGCGGGTCCGACATGTACTAATGGACCGCGGCCGATTTAAACTACCACCTAGCAAGTGTGGTGTCTGGCGGTGCCACCACACTTAACTTGCAATATAATTTTGCTAAAAAAGCTCAGTGTTAGTAATTCACTACAATCAGTACGGCCTCCGTGTCCAGGTCATATGTTTTTCAAAAAAATTGGATTTTTCATAAATGTTTTCATTTATCAACCAAAACAATTTCATGTGCATTTCAAAGTATTACAGCTAGCATTGCACATCGCTGAGCCAGTAGCTAGTATATTTATATTGTTTTCATGACAGACCAGAATATATCGTGTTACACCGTTGCTGCCTTAGGGTTAAGACATTTTAATTTATTTGTTATGTGCACAGGGACCAAAGTTGTCATTTTGAACAGGGCCAGTGGATTCAGTGCCTAATGGGCTGAATGTATTTTGCAGTGACTGTATTTCTTTATTGGTATTTGGAGTTGCTTTGCCCAATCAGTTCGTATAAAGTTTTTGCCAAGAATAACACAGAGTAAGCACACCACTTACAACACGCTACATAATAAATCGAGTTGTGTATCCGTTCCACAATTCAGACATTCGTTCAACGTAATCGTAAAGTTTATTTCTTTAAAAGAACGTTACAACTTGTGCAAGAAGTCACTTCCCTGCAATCAGGGAATCGAGTGCGAACGTCATGTACGCCATCGATCGCTCTGACCGACTGCCGTATGAGCTAAACTCCTAGGGTATTTATGGAACGAAATAGTGGCTAATGTTAACGCAACTTCATTCGTCATGACTGCATAGGGCTTGCCATTACGAAGGTACCAGAGGTTTTCCTTCTGCTATGCTTGGTTAACGAATTTGTTATAGCATAGATCTGGTTCGTAAAAGCTCTTGGTACCGTTTGTTGCATTCGTCTTAGTCTTTCTTTCGTCATGTAATGAGGGTAACGTGACCCTGTTTCGCTGCTCTGACCCAGTACTTTCCGCTGAAGTCCGCTGCCTGGCTCGCCAGAAACACCGATGTTGTGTTTCGACCTGACCCAATCTCGGTGGCGAAATGTTTTCATTGCGGCCACCTTATGTCGACATTGCAATAATGTAGTGACATAGCTTCGCTCTGGGACGAATGGGCCCAAATAGACTGACTAGGCGGATTTGTGTATATTTTCTAGACGGAAAAACAAGGGTGCCAGGTTCGTTAAGGTTGAGCGGAATCTTCAAGAAGCTATGGCACACTTGAAGACATATAGGACTATGATCTTCTGTAGCAGAAACTTGAAACACATCATCCTTTCCAGTAAAAGGCAAAGCTAAAAACTGACAAGGCGTAATGAAGCAAAAAAGCAGGCTCACAAAAAACGAATGTGAGAGTAATGGACACAGTGTTGTTGTTGTTGTGGTCTTCAGTCCTGAGACGTCTGATGCAGCTCTCCATGCTACTCTATCCTGTGCAAGCTTCTTCATCTCCCAGTACCTACTGCAGCTTACATCCTTCTGAACCTGCTTAGTGTATCCATCTCTTGGTCTCCCTCTACGATTTTTACCCACCACGCTGCCCTCCAATACTAAATTGGTGATCCCTCGATGTCTCAGAACATGTCCTACCAACCGATCCCTTCTTCTAGTCAAGTTGTGCCACAAGCTCCTCTTCACCACAGTGTAAAGTGCAGGAAAAGGCACGGTTGAAGTAACGTGGTCCTTGGCTGGCCGAAACAAAAAAAGTAGAAAACTGCAAAAGAGAGGAAAACTGAAAAAAATACACATAAATGTGTGTGAAATCTTATGGGACTTAACTGCTAAGGACTCGAACCTCCGGCAGTGGAAGCCGTACGAACCGTGGCAAGGCCCCCAAGACCGTGTGGCTACCCCGCACAGCACTGTCAGTGGGTTGACATAGGAACTGGTAGGTTTAGACTGCTACGAAAACCCATGTTCAGCTAAGTTCGCTGAAGAGTTTACTCCGAAACACTTAAGTCGGCACCTGCATTGTACTCTGCTGTCAGATCTGCTGTACATCGCTGCTATTATTTCTTTATAACAGCAAGTCCCCGACGTCCATGTTTTGTGATGAGGTGTGTATGTTCAGCACCTCGTCGCCTGCTAGTGGTTTCAGAGTTCTTCGGACCTTTTCCATAAATGCTCACGACAGTAGCGTGCGAACAACCGACCAGCATCACCGTTTTCTAGAGACTCGTTCCCAGGCGCCGAGCCATAACAGTCAATGTTTAGTCAGAGTCGCTTACGTCAGTGGATTGTTGCCCATATCATCGCTAAAATGATACCATATTCGACTTTTTTCTGCTTATATAGTTTCCTTACCGCGTCACGTACGGGTCACACGACCAGGTAACATGTACGTCTGCCCTTATATTCGTCATGGGATCTATGGGACCAAATCACTCGTCACAGCTTACCCAAAAATGAGGCGTACTGTCATGCCGTAGATGGTAGTGTACATGAAGTGCGTAGAACATCGCACATGAACACCTATTATGTGAGAGAGTGTGGGGCGGCGGATAGAATTAATGCTGCTGTTATATAAAATTTGCTTGCATGTTGAAACACTGCATTTCCCGGCCGATGTACCATATGTGGGGCGGCGGATAGAATTATTGTTATTAAAATGTTCCTATTATTTAGAATGTTATTTATGCTGTCTTTCGCCGTTCTCAACACTGGCTCTCTAACTACAATATTGGCAACCAGAAAGTGATTAGCAAAACGTGAAGCCTGTAATTAGAATTCCTAGTGCCCACTTCATCTGAGAATACACATATAGTTACAGCTTATAGCTCTGAGGAATTAGGAGATTATCCGGGATTTATAATCAAAAACGGTCTTGAAAAAACGTTCTGTATTCTGAAAGTCACAGATGAAAACAAAAGAATCCACACCATCTAACTAACAGAGCAGTTCAGAGTCTAATGCGCTGATGCAACTATAACTGTCCAAATTAAATATTTAAATGAATGCTCGCCATAATTCGATGATAAGGTTCATCAAACGCCACGCTAAATAATGGTAGAATCTTTGTCCCGCGGCGGCACGTGAAAATACGACAATACGCAAACTGAAGATCGATAATTAAAGTCAACCCAGAATTAACACTTCACTCGAAAACGATTTCATGGTTACACGTATCCCGAGTAACTTAATACGGCATCCGAGGCTGTTTGTAGCAATGATACCGACGCGACGCGACTCCCGACACAGATGACGTGCTATTCATCGTCTGGAGAGAACTGGGGCCTTGCTTCCTCGCGCCGCGTTCTTATATACACTCCTGGAAATTGAAATAAGAACACCGTGATTTCATTGTCCCAGGAAGGGGAAACTTTATTGACACATTCCTGGGGTCAGACACATCACATGATCACACTGACAGAACCACAGGCACATAGACACAGGCAACAGAGCATGCACAATGTCGGCACTAGTACAGTGTATATCCACCTTTCGCAGCAATGCAGGCTGCTATTCTCCCATGGAGACGATCGTAGAGATGCTGGCTGTAGTCCTGTGGAACGGCTTGCCATGCCATTTCCACCTGGCGCCTCAGTTGGACCAGCGTTCGTGCTGGACGTGCAGACCGCGTGAGACAACGCTTCATCCAGTCCCAAACATGCTCAATGGGGGACAGATCCGGAGATCTTGCTGGCCAGGGTAGTTGACTTACACCTTCTAGAGCACGTTGGGTGGCACGGGATACATGCGGACGTGCATTGTCCTGTTGGAACAGCAAGTTCCCTTACCGGTCTAGGAATGGTATAACGATGGGTTCGATGACGGTTTGGATGTACCGTGCACTATTCAGTGTCCCCTCGACGATCACCAGTGGTGTACGGCCAGTGTAGGAGATCGCTCCCCACACCATGATGCCGGGTGTTGGCCCTGTGTGCCTCAGTCGTATGCAGTCCTGATTGTGGCGCTCACCTGCACGGCGCCAAACACGCATACGACCATCATTGGCACCAAGGCAGAAGCGACTCTCATCGCTGAAGACGACACGTCTCCATTCGTCCCTCCATTCACGCCTGTCGCGACACCACTGGAGGCGAGCTGCACGATGTTGGGGCGTGAGCGGAAGACGGCCTAACGGTGTGCGGGACCGTAGCCCAGCTTCATGGAGACGGTTGCGAATGGTCCTCGCCGATACCCCAGGAGCAACAGTGTCCCTAATTTGCTGGGAAGTGGCGGTGCGGTCCCCTACGGCACTGCGTAGGATCCTACGGTCTTGGCGTGCATCCGTGCGTCGCTGCGGTCTGGTCCCAGGTCGACGGGCACGTGCACCTTCCGCCGACCACTGGCGACAATATCGATGTACTGTGGAGACCTCACGCCCCACGTGTTGAGCAATTCGGCGGTACGTCCACCCGGCCTCCCGCATGCCCACTATACGCCCTCGCTCAAAGTCCGTCAGCTGCACATACGGTTCACGTCCACGCTGTCGCGGCATGCTACCAGCGTTAAAGACTGCGATGGAGCTCCGTATGCCACGGCAAACTGGCTGACACTGACGGCGGCGGTGCACAAATGCTGCGCAGCTAGCGCCATTCGACGGCCAACACCGCGGTTCCTGGTGTGTCTGCTGTGCCGTGCGTGTGATCATTGCTTGTACAGCCCTCTCGCAGTGTCCGGAGCAAGTATGGTGGGTCTGACACACCGGTGTCAATGTGTTCTTTTTTCCATTTCCAGGAGTGTATAAAGCCGCGGTGCGGACGGCTAAGGGAACGCCTGATCAAATCGGCTCTCCCAACTAGCCGCTGGGCTAGTAATGCACCACTTTAAGTCATTGAATAAATCATAGCCTCTTTTGCTGATGGCCGATGAAGCTCTTAATTTAAATGTGCATTCAGCACGCAGGTAAGTATTGATAATAAAATTTTGACGTTGCTAAGTTAAATATTTTGGGCGAGAGAATTAATTTAATTACACTGCACGCAGTAGACGAGCTCTGAACTGGCCCTTTGGAGATACGCTATCGCTATAGTTTTATAGGTATTCAAATGAAACTTCTCACATCTTCATAGTTATAGCTGATCTCCAACCTACTTAAATATAAACATCCTAGCCTTATTTATTAGCCTACTTAATCTATCTTGTTTCCTTAAGTTTTAAGACAAAAACCAGAAAATATTGAATTTCAACTAAAATCTTAAATTGTGAGATCCAGAAGACTGTTGCTATTAAATATTTATGAAAAGCTCTTTTCTGTTGCGCCAATAAATTTTACAGAAAAACGTCCAAATTTCGAAAATGGCTAAATTTATCGAACTGATATTCAACACATATTAATTTAGTATTACTCCTGACATGCTAGAAACATTTTAGGTTATTTATTTGATTTTTAAAGTATTGCGCAACATTTATGACGTCAGAGCTAGTTACAGCGGACTGGCTGGCACACAATGGAAAGACTGATGTGAATTTACTACGGCATGAGTAGGCTGCTTCCCTAAAAGAGACAGTATAGACTGCTTGATTTTTGTAGTTACACCAGTGGATGTAAACCGTGCTACATCTGGGAATTCTATACTTCAATAATATAATACGTTTAAATGCTTCGGTTGTTATTGCCCATAAAAATTGTTAATCTTATAAGTTCCCGCCTCCTTGGAGATTATAAGGGTTAATTAATGATTATTATGTTACAATCCTCTTGTTGTAGTTGACCATGTATATCAAGACTTCGTTATTGTCAAATGCAATGGTGTGGTACTAACTGATGGAGACGCATTAAGAACTGGTAAAATTTAATTTATTTCCTTTACCACACTGCACAAACATAAACACACTATTATTCAAACTGTGTGCCACTACTATTAAACACAGAGATAAATCCTTCGCTACGCAACCGCCTTTGGCTCACATAGCCTACACCTTCCACAGCCTCTTAACAACTGCCTCTGCTTTCGACTCTCTGCGCCACTGGGCATTGTCGCCCTCCAAAGAGCAACCACTTACAGATACTACACACCAGTACCGTCACAACCTGAAATGTACTCTTCGGGCGGAACAGGATGGGGAAGTAGGGAATAGTGTTTCGTTCTGCCCAGTCATTCTTCGATGCAAGTTGATTTCAAATCGTTTACGAATAACTAACGCAACACATTTTTTTTTCTGAGAGAAGGGTAGTTTTATTCAGGATTCGAACACATCACATTATTCCCCACTCTTTTGGCTACAAAATCCTATTTTTAAACGTAATCTCCTTTCAAAGCGACAGCGTTATCCTACCTTGCTGGGAAGGTCCGTATGTCCGCATGTACACTCTACTGGTCCGTGTCGGAGCCATCCTCCCCATCATTCACATACTGATTGCTGCGGAGTACAGCCTTCCTCGGCCAAACATCTGGAAGTCTGAAAGTGAGAGATGCGAGCTGTAGGGTAGATGAGGATAAACAGTTCAATTAAGTTTGATGACGATATTCAACAACAAAAAGTCACGATCAGCCTCGTAACTCGCAAGGTGTTCCTTTATTGCTCTTTATGGACTTCCGTTACGTGGCGAGGAACCTAGCGTGCACACACATTTGAGTAGGCCAACTGGTGGACGAGTGTGTCAACACTACCAACAGAGACGTACAGGTAAACATCGGGCCGTTTGACTGTGATCCGCCGATTACCTCGAATGAGTATGTCCGTACGTTCCAACATTCCAGTCCGCAGCTCGTGGCCTAGTGGGTAGCTGGGTGGTAACGTACTCGTCTCCCATGCAAGTGGGCCCGGCTTCGATTCCCGGCCAGGTTGGAGATTTTCTCCGTTCGTGGACTGGGTGTTCTGTTGTCCTCATCATCATTCCATCCTCATCACCGGCGCACAAGTGACCCAGTGTGGCGTCAAATGAAAGACTTGCTCTTGACAGCCGAACTTCCCCAGATGGGGCTTCCTGGCCAATGTTGCCACACCCTCATTTCCATAGCCGGGACGGTAGCTCAGCGTGTTCGGAGAGAGCCGGCTGGTCCCTGTAATAAAAAACCTGAGTGGAAGGATCACCAACGAACTTCAACGGATGTCATGTCACATCCTCTACGACCAAATACAACGAACAATAACGGACAAAATGAAAAAAGTGGCTAACGTTGCTACCTCTGGATCACGGGGTTCCGGATTCGAGTCCCGGCCGGATTGCGGATTTTCTCTGCCCCAGTTACTAGGTGTTTGTGTTGTCCTCACCATTTCATCATCATCATCATCATTCGCGACAGCGGCTAGATTGAACTGTGTAAAAATTGGACTCTGTAAAAATTGGGACTTTGTACGGTCGCTGAAGACCGCGCCCCACAAACCAAACATCTTCATCATCATCCAACATTCCAGGAGTCTCAACTGTGTGCGGCCGGCCGGTATGCAGGACCTCGGGCAGGTTTGCGCGATGTTATTGCAATGGTGACAGACGACTCACCCAACGACCCGTCGGGCTTTCGTTCACTGTTAGGTCTCCTTAGACATTCTGCAAATGCCTATGAATATGTGTGGTGATCTGGTTTTCCTCCAAAAGAAACTCAATGACAGCTCTCTGCTTCGAACGCCCCTTCGTTACAGACGCCACTTCACCGGTTGCGTATCGCGCGGGCACCTATCGGAACTTCATGAAACTACAGGGACTGAAGCGGTAATATTCGGCGATGTCCCACATTTCCGCATTTTTTCAACCGAAACTGGCCGAGAACAAAATTGTTGCATTACTTATTGAACGCCCCAGGTATTTCTTTTTTTCCCCTATTTTTTTCCAAATGGTTCAAATGGCTCTGAGCACTATGCGACTCAACTTCTGAGGTCATAAGTCGCCTAGAACTTAGAACTAATTAAACCTAACTAACCTAAGGACATCACACACATCCATGCCCGAGGCAGGATTCGAACCTGCGACCGTAGCAGTCGCTCGGCTCCAGACTGTAGCGCCCAGAACCGCACGGCCACTTCGGCCGGCCTTTCCAAATGGTGTTAACTTACATTAGAAAGAATGATAGACAGCATTGGGACGTTAATTCGATGGAAATGGTAGTTTAAGCAGTTGTATGTGCTGAAATGGGAGATTTTGAGGCATCTAAGGAATTTGATGTATCCAAATCAACGTTGGAAAGATATGTTCGTCAAGTTAAGAATAATACCAACTATGAAGTTAACAAATCAGATGGAAAATTTAAAAATGTGTTCACTACAGAACAAGAATACGATCTGTTAGCATAGTGTAGTCAATGCAAAACAGACTCTTTAGGCCAACGATGAAACAGCTCATTGTCTGATCATTAGCCTATCCACTTGCAGAAAGAATTGGCTTACCACACAGATTTGACAAAGAAACGTGGCTAGCTGGGCAGGACTGGATTTTAGGAGTTATTACTATGCATCCTGTATTGTCTATTCGCAAGCCAGAAAATACATCTTCTGCATGAGCGATGGAATTCAATGAAGTAACAGTAACAGTAACTTGGTATTAAGCATTAAAAATAATTATACATTTTTTAAAATGACATTACAATATTTTCTTATTTTTAAGATTCAATTTTCCTTACTTTAAGATGATATTCCTAATAATTTCAACGTTTATGCAATAATTTCACAACAAAGTTGCCTTACCCCTTTCTGTCACGTGGGCCACAAAGGGAAATATGGAAGCATTTCTTTGAAAAAATATCAAAAATAACATTCAGTTTTCACTGATTTCCAAATAAGGGACGTTAAGTTACGCTACAAGGTGATATTTTTATTTCTTTAAGAAGTTACTTATTGTGTTCCTTTATTTTACAATAATTGTTAGACATTAAGTATCATGTTCCGCCCCGATTTTCCCTACTTTTTAAATAAAAGTTCGGTCATTTGTCTTTGGCCGCTTTCAAGGCCAGTACCACAATGTTGGGCATGATTATTCTTCTATAAACGAAACCATCGTCTAAATATATTACACATAGTTACATAATGCAGGTGTCACAGCTTAAAAAAGAGAACATATTCACGAAGTGTCTGCCAAAATAAAACATACATTGAATAAATGTGCCATAAAATGATCAGCAAAAACAGTTGTTAGATGTGCAAGCACATTCCATTGAAGACCCACCTACGTGATTTGCGTTTTGACAATGTTCCATTGCTTCTTGTGGTCGGAATCACACGCGAATCTTTCCGTGAGATCTAACTGAACTGTATCATCATGCCAGGTTACGTCTTGACAGAGCTGTAAATATGGACGCTTATCGCTGTCACATCCAAGTCACAGGTACGTCTCTTGTGTGTCGTACGTTTAAAATTAGTGCAGTCTGAGGCACGTCCCTTGCCATTTATCAAGGACGATTCTGCTTTTGCGCCGTTGGTCCTGGTCATTATGAACACGGTCAGAGCTGTTATGCTTCATCGTCTCCGTGTCCTAGGCGTTAGTGTTGCTAGCTACTGACGTGTAAGTCTGGGGGTTCGATTCCCGGTGACTACCTGAGATTGTTCTGTCGTAGAATGATCTGAAACTCGGTTCATTCGCCTATGTGATACTAAATGAAGGGCTTATTTCAAAGTAGTACAAGGGCATTTTTGTTCTTTCTGAGCTATAGAGTCCTAAAGTTAAATGAGTGCTGAAAAACCTGCAGTTGAGATACCAGAAACACTCAAGTATATATACTCGAATATTTCTGGTATCTCAACTGCAGATTTTTCAGCGCTCATTTAACTTTAGGACTCTGTATCTCAGAATGAACAAAAATGGACTTGTACCGCTATTGAAATAAGCCCTTCAGATGGGAGTAGCCTAACTACATCTACATCTACATCTACATCTACATACATACGCCGCAATCCACCATACGGTGCGTGGCAGAGGGTACCTCGTACCACAACTAGCATCTTCTCTCCCTGTTCCACTCCCAAACAGAACAAGGGAAAAATGACTGCCTATATGCCTCTGTACAAGCCCTAATCTCTCTTATCTTATCTTTGTGGTCTTTCCGCGAAATGTAAGTTGGCGGCAGTAAAATTGTACTGCAGTCAGCCTCAAATGCTGGTTCTCTAAATTTCCTCAGTAGCGATTCACGAACAGAACGCCTCCTTTCCTCTAGAGACTCCCACCCGAGTTCCTGAAGCATTTCCGTAACACTCGCGTGATGATCAAACCTACCAGTAACAAATCTAGCAGCCCGCCTTTGAATTGCTTCTATGTCCTCCCTCAATCCGACCTGATAGGGATCCCAAACGCTCGAGCAGTACTCAAGAATAGGTCGTATTAGTGTTTTATAAGCGGTCTCCTTTACAGATGAACCACATCTTCCCAAAATTCTACCAATGAACCGAAGACGACTATCCGCCTTCCCCAAAACTGCGATTACATGCTTGTCCCACATCTTATCGCTCTGCAGTGTTACGCCCAAATACTTAATCGACGTGACTGTGTCAAGCGCTACACTACTAATGGAGTATTCAAACATTACGGGATTCTTTTTCCTATTCATCTGCATTAATTTACATTTATCTATATTTAGAGTTAGCTGCCATTCTTTACACCAATCACAAATCCTGTCCAAGTCATCTTGTATCCTCCTACAGTCACTCAACGACGACACCTTCCCGTACACCACAGCATCATCAGCAAACAGCCGCACATTGCTGTCCACCCTATCCAAAAGATCATTTATGTAGATAGAAAACATCAGCGGGCCTACCACACTTCCCTGGGGCACTCCACATGATACCCTCACCTCCGATGAATACTCACCATCAAGGACAACGTATTGGGTTCTATATATATTGAGAAACTGATACACAAGCCGCCGATTTTGCGTTAGATCGAGACGCTAAGTGTGACACGATATTTGCTCTGGCGCTCATTATGGAAAATGAATTGCTTCATTTAGGTTACCTCGGTATGTTCTTCAAGTAGTGAGCTGGAGCGTGTTGGGCTGCTACCAGAATACGCATTCTTTCCTTACCTTTCGATGTAGACTGAAGATAGAACTTCCAATAAGTTTGAAACTGCAGATGATTCGCAGTGACAGATATATGATACTTCTTCGGCTCAACTGGAGGAACACACTGACCACTTAATGTTAAACTGTCATTATCTCTTACTGAATGATTTGTTCTCTTGTACAGCGTACTGGAATGACACATCGGACATGTTGCAGGTGAACCCGGAGCGCCTGGCTTGCAGGGTCCTCCAGGGCCCCCGGGACCAGCGCTGGAACCTCCCAGCTTCAATGAGGTAGCACCAGGTGAGCACAGCCAACCTCAGCTCTGACTGCTGACACCAGCCTAGTGTTCGTTCATGCTTTTTATTTACTTTCTTTATTTGTTTTTATCCATAAGAGATGCTCTGTGTCCGAAAGGTCTATGGTCTCGTGGACTTGTAAAAATTTTAGGCTTCTAAGTCATTTCAGTTAAAAGGTACGCCCATATTTTGATACTCGAGAACTCACTCATCAAAATCTATAGGGTACTACCTGTTGACCTAGAATAGTGAAATTTTCCCAAAGACGCACAGTTTCACATTACAAGTAAAGGAAAAAAATCGGAAAAATTTTAATATGTACTTATATCACACGAAAAGAATATTTTTTATTATTTTTTATCAGTCTCTTTGTCTGTCCGTCTGTTAAGACCCCTTTTCCTCTGGAACAGGTTGACATATCAAGTTCATATTTATGTCGCATACTAAAGGCTATGATCCTTTGGCGGTCTGAAACATTTAAGATCCTAAGTCAGTTCGATCAAAAGATCTGACTGTTTCCGTCACATATTTTGAAACTCTCAAATACACTCATCGAAATCTATAGGATACTTCCGGTTGACATGGAGTCATGAAATTCAGCAAGAAGCAAAATTTGACAGTAGAGATACATGAAAAAATCGAAAAACTGGTAATATCACGGAAAAAAATGTCATTTTTTTTATCCGTCTAAGTGTTTGTCTGTCTGTGAAGGCTCTTTTTTCTTGTAAACAGGTTGGCGTACAAACTTCAAAATTATGTCGTCAAGGTCTATGGTCCCTTTGTGGTGTAGAAAGTTTAAGCTCATAAGTCAATGTAATCAAATCATACGGCCATTCATGTCACTGATTTTGACACTCGCGAGCTCACTCAGCAAAACCTATAGGGTACTCCCCTTTGACGTAGTATCATCAAACCTGATAAGAAACAAGTAAAACAAAATTCTGAAAATTGTTAAATTGTATCACATGAAAATATCTTTCTGCCATTAGAACATACATTGCATTCATCATCCGTCAAAACCATAATAGACAAACATTACTACAAGGAAACATAAAATGTAAGTCGTAGTAATGATATAGTAACTAAATAAAAAATATTTTATTAAATCTTCTATGTCTATGTATATAAACTGAAGCCCCTGCTCACTTCTTTTTTTATGTCCTCTGTAGTCCGAGGAACTACTGTATAGACTTTGATTCGGTCTTCGAATTCCAAAAATGTTCAAATGTGTGAATTTCTGAAGGACCAAACTGCGGAGGTAATCGGACCCTAGACTTACACACTACTTAAACTAACTTATGCTAAGAACAACACACACACACCCATGCCTGAGGAAGGACTCGAACCTCCGACGGGGCTTCGAATTCCCTGGACCGATATCTTGCCGGTATCTCTACAGAAAATAGGCAAAAATTGTTTAGATTCTCGATTCCCAGGATGGATGAAATACACTGAAGCGCCAAAGAAACTGGCATAGGCACGCGTATTCAAATACAGAGATATTTAAACAGGCAGAGAAAGGCGCTGCGGTCGGCAACGCCTATATAAGAAAACAACTGTCTGATGCAGTTGTTAGATCGGTTACTGCTGCTGGAATGGCAGATTATCAAGATTTAAGTGATTTTGAACATGGTGTTACATTTGTCGCACAGCATCTCTGAGGTAGCGATGAAGTGGGGACTTTCCCGTACGACCATTTCACGAGTGTACCGTGAATAGCAGGAATACGGTACAACATCAAATCTCCGACATCGCTGCGGCCGAAAAAAGATCCCGCAAGAACGGGATGATCGTCGACTGAAGAGAATCGTTCAACGCGACAGAAGTCAAGCCCTTCCGCAAAATTGCTGCAGGTTTCAATGCTAGACCATCAAAAGGTGTCAGCGTGGAACCATTCAATGAAGCATCATCGACATGGGCTTTCGGAGCCGAAGGCCCACTCATGTACCCTTGATGACTCCACGACACAGAGCTTTAGGCCTCGCCTGGGCCAGTCAACGTCGTCATTGGACTGTTGATGACTGGAGACATGTTGCCTGGTCGGGCGAGTCTCGTTTCAAATTTTATCGAGCAGTTGGACGTGTACGGGTTGTAACCTCCCCACAAAAAAATTGTAATTAATAATTATTATGGATAGCGATTCTAATTTTAGTGTAACCTCAGAACAAAATTGGTTCCCATTTATAACCTCCCTACAGAAATTCATTCACATTTAACCTCCACACAAAATTTGTTTCCCATTTCATGTAAGCTCGAAACAGAAAAATTCCTAAACCTCGTAATAAAAAATAAATTCAGTAACCTGGTAGAATTTGGACGACATCAGCGCTGCGTCATGGCCCTGTAAGATCATTCTGAATAAAAAAGGAAAAATTCTTACCTCAATAAAAACGGCGAATATATCTGCTCTTATATAAAAATTTTCCGCGACAGCTCTGTGCAATGCTGGCCGATAGATTTGTCATTTATGAAAGGAAGCAACTGATTTTTCTTTTGCAACAATAGGAATGATCATGGATTGAAGAAATTAGTAAATTCTTTAAATTGAAATGAATGTTTGTTAGAAATTACTTTATATCACGAAGATTATTATTAGGACATTTTTAAAAGATTTACATGGGACTTCACATAACTTTACTAGATTTGCGCGAGGCTGCTTTTTACCTTATACAATAATACTCAGGCTCCGGCATCACTGCACCACTACCGGCCCAGCCAACATGATACACCAGACTGGACTGACAAGCGCAGACAGGCGACTGCTCGCTAGCAACAACTTACTGCTACTGCTACACAGTTCGTACTGCAGTCAACACAGCTCTTTGGTCTCAGATTCTCTTATAGCTTACATATCGCAAGCAGCACATACCTCTTACACGGTATGGAAACAACCTCATGAATGCATGGAGCCTGTATGTCAGCAGGGGACTGTTCAGGCTGGTGGAGGATCTGTAACGATGTGGGGCGTGTGCACTTGAAGTGACATGGGGCCCTTGATACGTCTAGATATGACTCTGACACGTTACACGTACGTAAACATCCTGTCCTGTCACTGGCATCCATTTATCTCCATTGTGTATTCCGACCGGCTTGAGCAATTCCAACAGGACAATGCGACACCCCAAACGTCCAGAATTGCTACCGAGTAGCTCCAGGAACACTCCTGAGTTTTAAACGCTTCCTCTGGCCACCAAACTCCCCAGACATGAGCATTATTAAGCATATCTGGGATTCCTTGCAACGTGCTGTCCATGGTGTCACCTCCAGCACCACTTCAGACATTAGTCGAGGCCATGCCACGTTGTGTTGCGGCACTTCTGAGTGCTTGTGGGGACCCTACCCGATATCAGGCAGGTGTACCAGTTTCTTTGACTCTTCAGTGTATATTTGTTGTTGTATCTGCTCGTGACTGGCAACAACTCTTGTGTAATTAAAAGCAGTCTGTACTCGGAGGCCACCTTGTACTTTAATCAAGTCAGCTATAAGATATTTTCTAGGCGAAAATTCGAGTTTAACTTGACAATGCAGCACAATATTCCTCAGTGAGTGCTAACAATAGCCCTTTACGGTTAACAAAAGATCTACATATTCAGAAGCTGAACTTCATCTGCAATACCGCTTGAAGCAATAGAATGTAGGCAACTGGCCGTGGAATGTAGAATCGAGACTTGTTGCTGGCTGCTGCGATGGGAACCTACCCATAGCTCTTATTATCTATACTTTCCTCACTCTTTCTGTAGTTTAGCTAAATGTACTTAATTTTTCCCCATAGTTTATACCTTTGTATTAAGTAGTAGTAAGCTGCAGAAAACACTAACAGGATTATCACTCTTTCAGTTATTGTTACACTATCAAATAACGCAATGTACACAACTTGTGAGTGACTACGTCAACTGTGTGTCATTTCACTGTTGTAATTACAGTTGTTAGTTTGTAATTAATGGAATGTAGGGTTCAGCACAGTATCTAGACGACTGGCAATAACGTCCATCCACCGAATAACGGCTGGCAATAATCGCTGTGCAGAAAACAGATTTTTATGACTGAAATCATTGCCGCCATTTGATGTAAGTTCATTTTAAATTATTTATTTTTTTACTACCACGATTTCGGCTGTAGAGCCATTTTCAAGTTCAATTGTGAAAAATAGTCGGTAAATATCAGATACCTATATCTGAATTACATATCGTCGTCAAAAACAAACATACGTGGAATGTATACGAGTCGTTTCATATTACAATCTGTGTGCTAATTAAAACAAGGATTACAGGCCACGTAATGGTAGACATACTTTAAAGTTCTGTGGTATGACTATACCAATACAGTGCTGTGGTATTCACGATCAGTTTTGGACGCATATAGTCCATTCTTCTGGAACACTTTCTTGATTCGAAGTTAAAAATATGAGTTTATATATACGTTTGTTTAAAGTAATACCGCCTCTCTTTAGCGGCTCGGCAGTTATTCGATCATTTCCTGGAGATTTGTGATATTTTTGATAATTCACCACTTTCTATACTGCTACAAGAGTGGGCTCTTCTGTTAATGGTTCTACAGCAGGGTATATGCGTTGTTTCCCATTGATATGGTCTCCTCCAACTTTTATTTAAAATATTCCCTCCGTCTGTCCAGCACTTTCCACATTTCTGTCAGCAGGATTCCATCTTCCTTGCCGCCTATTACATTAAGTTTATACCCTTGTGTTCGTATTTTTAATTTCTTATAAAACTTTCTATTCTCATTCCTATAAAGTACTTTTTAAGCCTTTTTAAGGCATCTCTTTTGTTTCTTCCGCGTACACTTGCTGCTTCTATCCTCTTTTCGTTATACTGAAAGGTTCCTTCTGTTTAGTTATGCATCGTTACCTTTTTGTATCTCTCTTCATCTGTTTTCTTCTCTCTATACTAGAGCGTGCCGGTAGTGTGTGTGGCCAAGTGGCCTCATTGACACGTGCTTGCTCGTTTGATACATTGCTCGGAAGGATTGAATTTAAGGAGCCGGCCCGACGTTTAGTTAAATGATCTGATGATTATTATGTTAATATTGCGCAACGGATAACGCGGGGGAGGGCTCAAACAACCAAGTGGGCAAGTCAGTAAAGGCCACACTCTATCATGATCTATAAGGGCACCACTTTATTGGTAGCATTGCTCTCTACCCAGGACTGGGGTTTGTAATGATCATTAAATTCATGACATTGCTCTCGACACAGGACTGGGGTTTGTAATGACCACTAAATCCATGACATCCAGTTTATAGGTCATTTATTGTCTAGATCCCAGAAATTTTACAAACTTAATATGACATTTATTATCTATATTCCCCAAAACTTTACAAATTTAATAATTGCAGCAAACAAAGTCAAGTCAAATATCTTCTAGTTTTGTCTCGCACTGGAGATGCTTAAACTAATAGACATCTCGTTTCTACTTAAGCAATGGGAAAGAGGATGGGACTACGTTGCTGCCCTTGTGGTCTGTCTGCTGGGACAGTGATCGAAATTTGCTCCCAAGATTACTACTAGGACCGAATAACAAAAATTCTCTTTGGCGGAAAAACGGGGGAACAAAGCAGACACAAACATCTCCCATATTCACAAAAGAAAGCAAATTCTTAAAAAATAAAACATCCTGTGAAATACGGCACACGCAAATAATCAATTAACAGCACACATAAGCATCCTCACCCTAACTAATTTCCAAGAACGAACTGGTAGCTCGCTGGTAGTGCAATTCTGCACCACGTGGCTGACCGATACCAACAGCTAATTTCTTTGTACTCACCCCTCTGTTCGTTCTTGCTTTCCATACTATACAATCATTCAAAAGCTCAACCTATTCTTTATCAAAGTAGTTAGGACGTGCTGCTTGCAAATGGGGGTTAAAAAGGAACCGTGAACAAAATTTATGAGATGGCCTAGAAAAATTTTACGTCACACGCTTAGAACCTTAAGTATGTCACACACGCATCTCCTATCAGGTTTCACACGGAATCGTCATCCAAATTACTCATCAGCCGTTACGACCACGTGTTAACTAGGTGGGGTAAGGCCCCAGGTTACTTTAACATTGCAAAAAAAATTGCTTCTGAAAGTGAAACTATACAATTTTTTAGAGCTATTGCTGCTCTCGTGTGCTGAAGGCACCAAGTAATTGCAACACTATAAAGGGATAACACGAGCCCCCATGCTCGCCTCTGACAAAGAAACCCTAACTGAAAACTTTAATTGTAAAGGCAAAATTTCTAAAAAAAAATGAATGAATGGCCGTAACGACACGCTAACTATTTCAATCCTTGGAAAAGAGCGGATTAGTATAAAACATAATACCTCATCCCACGATAAAATTGGCAGCAAAGACGGAGATTGCCCTCGATTCCGTCCGCTCAGTTCAGTCGCTACCCCAAGAGTGACTATCATGGCGGCTCTCAACGGCCGTTCCCTTACATGGAGGAGAAGGGGACCTGTTACCAACCCCGCACTAACCCCTGGCAAACAGGTGCAACATCTCTGTCTTTACTCCAGGCTTACGTTGGCACCAACCGACCTACATGGTGACCACACCTCTACCTTGGCACTACCAGCAGACGAACTCTTAATACAAACCCCTACTTAATCAACCCAATGCAACGTAGTGGGATTAGGGAAAGGAAGTGCATTTATGTAATTATGAATTGAATTAAATAAACAGATAGTCCACTTCTTCACTCGAGATATGACACTGTTTAAACTAAAAAAATGTTGAAAGTATATTCAATGTAATGCAGCAAAAAAACTAATTGTAATGAGATGGAACAAACTGTTCCCTCTCAATACATAGCCCAGTTAATTCTCGTATTTCGTTGGTGACATTTTAAACTTGCTTCTTTCTTATCTTGCACCACTTGTTTACATTCATCATGATACCACATCTTATTTCTAAGTCTTCCAGATTCCCATACCACTACATCCTCTACTACAGTTATGACATTAATCTTAATACATTCCCGTTTCTAGCCTGTGTGATTACTGTGGTCCACTACCTATAAATTCTTTCTCAGTTTATTCTGATATTCAAAAGCTGCACCCTTATCTTCCAATTATTCAAAAATCCATTTCAGCTTTCTCATGGTTTATACGTCATAGAAATCCTTTTCCTCGTTTCTGCAGCCACAAGGTAGTGGACCAATTCTGAGTTTGCTCCCCACACCAAGCGTTCACACTCAGTGTTATTTGCTCATCTTTTGGATACCAAATGGTTCAAATGGCTCTGAGCACTATGCGACTTAACTTCTGAGGTCATCAGTCGCCTAGAACCTAGAACTAATTAAACCTAACTAACCTAAGGACATCACACACATCAATGCCCGGGGCAGGATTCGAACCTGCGACCGTAGCCGTCGCTCGACTCCAGACTGTAGCGCCTAGAACCGCACGGCCACTCCGGCCGGCTATTGGATACTACTATGTGGTCAATTTAATCTGTATCATTTGTTGCTGGAATTTTCTAGGTCCCTTTATGAGTATCTTTTCGTTGGGAAATACGTGCTTACTGCCTTAAGATCAACGCCAGCTGCGAACTGGCAAGTCGCAGCCCAATACAATCATGTTCGTACACGGTTCGTGCTTACCACAGCACTGTGTCGGCAAGGATTGCTGCAGCTGAGCACGTCAAAGCGAGTCAGCCGCGCGTTAAGTTACCTGTAACCTTTTTTTAAAAAAAAAATTCGCACTCTGATAGTAATATGAAGCGACCCATATACATGTCCACATATGTTTTGTAATACACTACTGGCCATTAAAATTGCTACAGCAAGAACAAATGCACATGATAAACGGTTATTCATTGAACAAATATATTATACTAGAACTGACATGTGATTACATTTTCACGCAATTTGGGTGCATAGATCCTGAGAAATCAGTACCCAGCACAACCACCTCTGGCCGTAATAACGGCCTTCATACGCCTGGGCATTGAGTCAAACAGAGCTTGGATGGCGTGTACAGGTACAGCTGACCATGCAGCTTCAACATGATACCACAGTTCATCAAGAGTAGTGACTGGCGTATTGTGACGAGCCAGTTGCTCGGCCACCATTGACCAGACGTTTTCAATTGATGAGAGATCTGGAGAATGTGCTGGCCAGGGCAGCAGTCGAACATTTTCTGATCCAGAGAGGCCCGTACAGGACCTGCAACATGAGGTCGTGCATTTTCCTGCTAAAGTGTAGGGTTTCGAAGGGATCGAATGAAGGGTAAAGCCACGGGGCGTAACACATCTGAAATGTAACGACCACTGTTCAAAGTGCCGTCAAAGCGAACAAGAGGTGTCGAGACGTGTAATCAGTGGCACCCCATACCATCACGCCAGGTGATACGCCAGTTTGGCGATGACGAATACACGCTTCCAATGTGCGTTCACCGTGATGTCGCCAAACACGGATGCGACCATCATGATGTTGTAAACAGAACCTGGATTCATCCGAAAAAAATGACGTTTTGCCATTCGTGCACCCAGGTTCATCGTTGATTACATCATCGCAGGCGTTCCTGTCTGTGATGCAGCGTCAAGAGTAACCGCAGCCATGGTCTCCGAGCTGATAGTCCCTGCTGCTGCAAACGTTTTCGAACCGTGCAGATGGTTTTTGTCTTGCAAACGTCCCCATCTGTTGGCTAAGGGATCGAGACGTGGCTGCACGATCCGTTACAGCCATGCGGATAAGATGCCTCTCATCTCGACTGCTAGTGATACGAGACCGTTGGCATCCAGCACGGCGTTCCGTATTACCCTCCTGAACCCACCGATTCCATATTCTGCTGACAGTCATTGGATCTCGACCAACGCGAGCAGCAATGTCGCGATACGATAAACCGCAATCGCGATAGGCTACAATCCGACCTTTATCAAAGTCGGAAACGTGATGGTACGCATTTCTCCTCCTTACACGAGGCATCACAACAACGTTTAACCAGGCAACGCCGGTCAACTGCTGTTTGTGCATGAGAAATCGGTTGGAAACTTTCCTCATGTCAGCACGTTGTAGGTGTCGCCACCGGCGCCAACCTTGTTTGAATGATCTGAAAAGCTAGTCATTTGCATATCACAGCATCTTCTTCCTGTCGGTTAAATTTCGCGTCTGTAGCACGTCATCTTCGTGGTGTAGCAATTTTAACGGCCAGTAGTGTATTTCGACGACGATGTGTCATTCAGACGTGTCTGACATTTACGACTCTTTTTCACCACTGCACTTGAAAAAGACTCTACAGCCCAAATCGCGATTGTGAAAAACTAAATAATTTTAAAAAACTTACAGGCAAATGGTGGCAATGATGGCAATGATTTCATCCAGAAGGTACACTGAGGTAACAAAAGTCATGGCATACCTCCTAATACTGTGTTGGACCTCCTCCTGCCCGGCGTGGTGCCTCAACTGGGCGCGACATGCACTTAACAAGTCGTTGGAAGTCCCCTGCAGAAATATTGAGCCATACAGCCTCTACAGCAGTCCAAAACAGCGAAAGAGCCGCCGTTAGATGATGTTGTGCACTAACTGACTTCTCGATTATATCCCATAACTGTTCGATGGGATTCATGTCGGGCGATCTGAGTGGCTAAAGAATTCGCTCGAATTGTCCAGAATGTTCTTCAAACCAGTCGCGAACAGTTGTGGCCTGGGGACATGACATCGTTGTTTCGGAACATGAACTCCATTAATGACTGCAAATGGTCTCCATGTCACCGAACATTATTATTTCCAGTCGATCATCGGTTCACTTATAGCAGGGGCTCAGTCAATTCCACGTAATCACAGCCCACACTATTATGGAGCCACTGCCAGCTTCCAAAGTGCCTTGTTGACAACTTGGGTCCATGGCTTTGTAGGGTCTGCTCCACACTCGAACCCTGCCATCAGTTCTTACCAACCGAAATCGGGACTCATCTGACCAAACCACGGTTTTCCAGTCTAGTGTACAACTGATATAGTCACGAGCCCAGGAGAGGCGCTGCAGGCGATATTGTGCTGTTAGCAAAGGCACTCACGTTGGTCGTCTGCTGCCACAGTCCATTAACGCCAAATTTCGTCGCACTGTCCTAACGGATACATTCGCCAGGCGTCCCTTTGATTTCTGCGGTTATTTCACGCAGTGTTGCTTGTCTGTTAGCACTGACAAGTCTGCACAAACGCCGCTGCTCTCAGTCGTTAAGTGAAGTCCGTCGGCCACTGCGTTATCTTTTGTGAGAGGTAATGCCTGATATCTGGTATTCTCGGCACACTCTTGACACTATGGATCTCGGAATATTAAATTCCCTAACGATTTCCGAAACTGAATGTCTGTTAATTCCCCTCATAAACCCTACCTTTTCATGTGTATCAGCTCGGTACAAATGACAGGCACGTCAATGCAGTGCCCTTTTATACTTTTGTGTATCCCATGACTTTTCACCTCAGTGTATATTGTGAATGGGGTCCCCAACCAAGGAAAAACACCAAATAAATAAATGTTAATGTGTTACAGTGTGTAAGTGACACTTACATAAACATCCTGATTCAACCCAACTAAAGTGGGTTCCTTTATTGAGAACCTCTTCGTTAATTTGTATCTGATTTTCCATTAATCACTTTTAAATTTTCAGTTCCAGGACCGAAGGGAGACCGTGGCGATCCTGGTCCAAAAGGAGAAGTTGGAGCGCGGGGCCCTCCCGGTCACAATGGCACTGCAGGGGCCAAGGGACCTGCAGGGCCGCCCGGCACACCTGGGGCACAGGTGCGTAGTACCAACACTCCACAGTGTGCAGTGCACACCCTCCTCATGTCCTCTCTTACTCACTTAAGCTTGTTTTACACGAATGACACTGTGGTCAAAATCGACAATGCGTGTTGGTTGAGCATAGCTTTCCAGCATGTAAAGCCGGGTTCCATGTGCAAAAAACATGACGAGCCCTGGCAGCCACTCGAGTGGTGTCATCGAAGTTGCGTGTGGAAGCACCTAAATAACTGTGGCACCACTCGAGTGCCACAACAGTAAAAAACACGTTAACTTTGAGACGCCACTTTCCTTCTCCCACGACCGATTAGCGCCAGAAGAGGCCGCCATCTTTGAAGATAACTGACTGTATCTGATTGATTTCATATTCGTACTTGTACATTACGAAAATATGTAGTTTCAGCAATACAGCACATTAAAAATCTCTCCAAAACTCGTCTTTTTTAGTATGTTTTACTACAATACAATAGTAGGAGGTGCGACTTTGGTGCACAAATTTTGCCATTGCAGATAATGGTTAATGCAGTGAAAGTATATGATGTTGCTATTATACACTGCATGGATAAAATTTCTGTGTGAATAAGTAAATATTATTTAATTAGTGAAACGTTATTTGTACTTTCATCGCAGCTCACTTTATTCTAAAAACGATGAAAATTAGTGTAATACTGGCAGCACATTCAGACAATCATATTATAGTACTGGAAACTTCAATGTTCCTTAAACATTTATCCAGTGCATTTGAGAATGGAAGTAACAAGTCTTCTGGTAACAGTACTGTTTTATATTAAGTGTAGCTTTTAATAAAGGGAATCAATCACATTTAGTGCACTTGCACGAAGCGTATGTCCAAAATTAGGCATAGAATAAATTTAGTATTTTGTCGTATTTAATTTATGTGGACTCAAGAGTGAAAATATTAGGGTTTAAACGAGTCTTTAGGGAATCGTAGAAAGCATCCAACATACAACACAAAAACTTCGAAATTGTGCTTTTGACAAAATACCGAAGTGTCACTTCTAGTTTTGCTTGAGCCACAACTGAATATTTCAAATGAGTGTCGGATTTTTTAATAGAGCTTGAATCACAGCTCTACAACTACTCGAAATTAGCTTTCGTTATCCGGTAGTGTTTCACGTATGAGTCTTCGCTTACAAAGGCTACTTCCATTACTTTATGTGAAGCCACTGTGTTATGTGCGCATAAATTCCAATTCAAAATCCAATATTTGTGCTTTCACTTATTTTTACTGGATTCTTGGCTCAGTTCGAATACCATAACCTAAATTACAAAACCAATGTCCCCTATGAATAGTCCCAGCCGTAGTGAGAACATTGCCACGACAGTTTTGACAGAAGCGTGTAGAAACAACAACACACTGCGCCATTATTGTAACAGCCATTACGTCAATTGCTGTTGCATATGGAAACGTGGATTACACACCTGCCATCCAAACCATAAGTGAGTTAGTGACGTCAGTAATCGGCTGATTACGCCAACAGCAGAGCTCTGAAACCCATAGCATACTAAAGATGGCGTATGCACAGAGACACAAATAGTGACGTTGTCTGCTAACACTGGAAATTACAACCAATTTTCGTCGTAATCACTAATTTTATAGTAACGGATTGGGTGCCTATGTGTGCACTTAATCTTTATTTTATTGTTTGCTTGCATTTCACGACGCGTTGGAAAGGTTGTATGAGGACTTGTTATTGTTCTTATGAATGTTCTTCCACAAGAGATACAGAATATCACATAAGGGACATGATACGTCATTAAACCAAAGGCGTTTCTTCTCACGAAATTTCAATCGCCAGCTTTCTTCTCCGAATGCGAAAATATTTTGTTGACGTCGATCTACGTACGGAAAAACGATTATCGTAATAAAATAAGGGAAATCAGAGCTCTCACGGAAAGATAAAGGTGGTCTTTTTCCGTGAGCAGTCCAAGAGGGCAGTAATAGAGAATTAGTGTGAAGGTAGTCCGATGAACCCTCTGCCAGGCACTTAAGTGTAATTTCCAGAGCAACCATGTAGATAAAGATGCAGATTTGAAAGCAAAAAGTTATTTACATTTTACAGAGAAAATCCCTATAGTGAAAATAAATGAAAATGCAAATAGATGACAAACATTTTAATGAAAATTGTTTCAATAGCGAAAACATCAGCTCTATTGAAGGAGAAAAATAGTTATACATGTTATTTGACATTCGTAAGGAAATCTAGACGCGAAGGGTAAGGTAAATGGGGATGTAGCTACCTTCTAACAAGGCAATATCGTCAATTTGACCTCATATTTTAAGGAGAAAGAAGCACACCTGCAAGATATCAGCCCCACAACTCAACTTCGTGAGAAGATTTGCGCCATATTGTATGCAGTTATGACATCGACCTCCTGAACGCACAGCTTTCATACCTGCGAGCGCACTTCATGTTTGTCACACGCATTTCTCCGTTGCAGCCGCTTAATGCCTGAGCGTGAAGTACTACACAGTGGAATGAGTAACGGGTTCTGTGAATTACTATTTTGTCATTGGTAGCATACTTCGCTCATTCTGTCAAATTGCTCAGTTTCTAATCTGTAGCTGGATGCAGACCTTTCTACTTCGAACTTTTTTATGTAGCGATTCATAAATGCATTCTAACGAATGAGAATGTCACTGAAATGAGTGTGTCATTAAAGAAGTAGCGTATCACTATTTAATTATTAAAATCCCTGTTGCGTGTTATTTCCATTGAATTTTAAAGCTGGTACTGTTAAAGTGAAGCTGTTATTCATTTTGATTTTGAGGCTTTTATATAGCTGCCGAATATCAACAGGAGAATATTGTTAAAGTAGTATTGGACGTCCACTGATCGTGACCAGGCCAAATATCTCACGAAATAAGCGTCAAACGAAAAAACTACAAAGAACGAAACTTGTCTAGCTTGAAGGGGGAAACCAGATGGCGCTATGTTTGACCCGCTAGATGGCGCTGCCATAGGTCAAACGGATATCAACTGCATTTTTATTAAATAGGAACCCCCATTTTTATTACATATTCGTGTAGTACGCAAAGAAAAATGAATGTTTTAGTTGGACCACTTTTTTCCCTTTGTCATAGAAGGCGCTGTAATAGTCACAAACATATGGCTCACAATTTTAGACGAACAGTTGGTAACAGGCAGGTTTTTTATTTTAAATTAAAATGCCGGCCGGGGTGGCCGAGAGGTTCTAGGGGCTACAGTCGGGAACCGCGCGATCGCTGCGGTCACAGGTTCGTATCCTGCCTCGGGTATGGATGTGTGTGATATCCTTATGTTAGTTAGGTTTAAGTAGTTCTAAGTTCTAGGGGACTGATGACCTCAGAAGTTAAGTCCCATAGTGCTCAGAGCCATTTGAACCATTTTTTTAATTAAAATACAGAAAGTAGGTACGTTTGAACATTTTATTTCGGTTGTTCCAATGTGATACATGTACCTTTGTGAACTTATCATTTCTGAGAACGCATGCTGTTACAGCGTGATTACCTGTAAATACCACATTAATGCAATAAATGTTCAAAATGATGTCCGTCAACCTCAATGCATTTGGCAATACGTGTAACGACATTCCTCTCAACAGCGAGTAGTTCGCCTTCCGTAATGTTCGCACATGCATTGACAATGCGCTGACGCATGTTGTCAGGCGTTGTCGGTGGATCACGATAGCAAATATCCTTCAACTTTCACCACAGAAAGAAATCCGGGGACGTCAGATCCGGTGAACGTGCGGGCCATGGTATGGTGCTTCGACGACCAATCCACCTGTCGTGAAATATCCTATTCAATACCGCTTCAACCGCACTCGAGCTATGTGCCAGACATCCATCATGTTGGAAGTACATCGCCATTCTGTCATGCAGTGAAACATCTTGTAGTAACATCGATAGAACATTACGTAGGAAATCATTGCACCATTTTGATTGCCATCGATAAAATGGGGGCCAATTATACTTCCTCCAGCCGGCCGAAGTGGCCGTGCGGTTAAAGGCGCTGCAGTCTGGAACCGCGAGACCGCTACGGTCGCAGGTTCGAATCCTGCCTCGGGCATGGATGCTTGTGATGTCCTTAGGTTAGTTAGGTTTAACTAGTTCTAAGTTCTAGGGGACTGATGACCTCAGCAGTTGAGTCCCATAGTGCTCAGAGCCATTTGAACCATTTTTTTATACTTCCTCCTATAATGCCGTACCAAACATTAACCCGCCAAGGTCGCTGATGTTCCATTTGTCGCAGCCATCGTGGATTTTCCGTTGCCCAATAGTGCATATTATGCCGGTTTACGTTACCGCTGTTGGTGAATGACGCTTCGTCGCTAAATAGAACGCGTGCAAAAAATCTGCCTTCGTCCCGTAATTTCTCTTGTGCACAGTGGCAGAACTGTACACGACGTTCAAAGTCGTCGCCATGCAATTCCTGGTGCATAGAAATATGGTACGGGTGCAATCGATGTTGATTTAGCATTCTCAACACTGACTTTTTTGAGATTCCCGACTCTCGCGCAATTTGTCTGCTACTGATGTGCGTATTAGCCGCGACAGCAGCTAAAACTCCTACTTGGGCATCATCATCTGTTGCATGTCGTGGTTGACGTTTCACATGTGGCTGAACGCTTCCTGTTTCCGTAAATATCGAAACTATCCGGCGAACGGTTGGGACACTTGGATGATGTCGTCCAGGATACCGAGCTGCATACATAGCACACGCCCGTTGGGTATTTTGATCAAAATAGCCATACATCAACATGATATCGACCTTTTCCGCAATTGGTAAACGGTCCATTTTAACATGGGTAATGTATCACGAAGCAAATACCGTCCGCACTGGCGGAATGTTACGTGATACCACGTACTTATACGTTTGTGACTATTACAGCGCCATGTATAACAAAGCGAAAAAAATGGTCTAACTAAAACATTCATATTTCTTTACGTACTACACGAATATGTAATAAAAATGGAGGTTCCTATTTTAAAAAACGCAGTTGATATCCGTTTGACCTATGGCAGCGTCATCTAGCGGGCCAACCATAGCGCTATCTGGTTTCCCCCTTCAAGCTATACGAGTTTTGTTCTGTGTAGTTTTTTCGTTTGATGCTTATTTCGTGAGATATTTGGCCCGGTCACTATCAATGGACCACCCTGTATGTGCGTGAGATTGACATATTACGCACTCATTTTACTTACTATTTCTCTAGCAGAGTAACATGCGTTCTCGAACAAGATTTCAAAACACGTTAGGTGGATGTGCCCACGTCTCCCTCCTCTTCCCTCGCCTTCAATATCCTGACAATAGTGGTTGTCACTCCAGCGTACGGTAATTCGCGCTCCGGTGTTAGGCGGCTGCAGTAGGGCAGAGCCGAGAAGAAACAAACGGCGCGGGAGAAAGCTTAAAAGTTATACTTTCAGAGAGTCATAACTACGTAGCATCATGCCATGGCCCAAGTTTTCTCGTGGGATCAGTTGCTGTGGTTGAGATCTTACAAGTGTGCCTTTTCCTCCTCAAAATAGGAGGTCCAGTCGGTAATTCCCTTGTAAGTATTGTTTGATATGTTCACATGTATATATTTCCTAGAACAAATAAATGTTGATGTTTTGAAATGTTTAGAAGCCACTTCCTCATTCCTTCAGTTCTCTGCAGTGTGGTGAATTTACAATACCATCTTTGTCAAGAACATCAGGTTTAAATCTTGCTTAATAAATGTTATTGTCATTGGTATTTCCTTCTGTTACCACGTTCAGAGTTTCTATAAGAAGGACGATCCCTCATACCCGCACTTTCACCATGCAGGAGCCAAACTGTGCAGAAAAAAAAAAAAATAAAAAATGGAAAGGACCACTCACTACGAAGTGGCCTCCGTACAGGAATAATACGCCAGGAGCGGTACGGTAGACTCACTGCTCACGAGCATTCGGTTGTGATAAAGAAGTCACTCTTCTGAAAGGATCTTGAACCGCTACATAAAGGCGGCTCAGAGAAACCGCGCAGTCACATTCACTCGCTTACTCGCAACGATGGAAAACTCGTATGCACGCCACTGGCATTTAACACATGCTCAAAAAATGCTGGTAGGACTCGAAAGAAAAACCAGGAGGAAATGCTGAAGATCAGTCACATATTACAAACCACAAGAGGGAAACGTTACAAAATTATTAAAACTTTGCTGGCATTTCTCCGCACTCAGAAAACAGACTAGAGAAGCATGCGAAACTACACATTAACGAAACACCAAAGCTTTTGTTTGCACAAATATGCCTGGATAATACGCTTCTGTACTCCTGTTTACCATCACAGCTAAAACAAATACATAAAACATTTTAATAGATCTTCCAATGGGGAAAATCAGTTTGTGCTGCGGAGAAAAGTAGGACCACATATCTTAGACGACACGGTCTGCAGCTCAGTGCGGCTTGGGATCCACCAGTCGCGAGATTGAAGCGGGCTCAGCGAGCGCAGAGTCAACGAATGCCCATATATGGGGATGCTGTGAGCACCAGTGACACCACAGCCAGCAGCTCCGAGTATATAAAGATGTACCAGCAGCCCATCATTACACTTGACAATGGCCAAGTAGAATTTGGTCGAAAGCTCGTAACATTTCAAACTCCTGACGCAGCTGGAATATCGAGAACAATTTATTCAAAGTACACTGCCGGGAACAAATGCAAAAGCCATAGAGACAATGTCATTTTATTGACAATTGATGTGACGAGTAGTTCATCACTGTAGGAATATACGACGGCGAATTCAGACCACATGGAAACACACATTTCACAGAAAAGAGCGCCCAAACAGTTGTATCAGTAGACAGTGTAACCCCCGCTGGCGGCAGGAGTGTATTCTCGCATGCAAACGATGCTAAAGGTGCCAAATGACATCCTTCAGTAAATGGTCCCAAGCGTCTTGCACCCTTTGTTACAATGCGGCAATGGTTCTCGCAGGCTCTGGAGGAGGAGTAAGTTCGCACTTCACAATGTCCCATATGCATTCAATGGGCGAGAGATCTGGTGCTCTTGCTGGCCAGTGCAGTTGCGTGGCAGCAGCCTTATGTTGACGTCCACAGATCTGCTGAAAACCACATCGCCTTCATGCCGAGAAAATGGTAGTAGCACGCAGATAAACTGCGCAATGCAGTGGGCATTGGTTGCTGTCCCCTGCAGAAATACGTAATATGACCCCGAGTTGTAACTGATGGTCCGCCACATCATAAGGTCTGGTAGCACCTGTCTGTCGTGAGCGAATGAACTCCGTAACAGCCCGCTCTCTAGCTCTACGCAGTACACATGTACGTCCATCACTTGTATGCATACAGAACCTACTCTCATCACTGAAGACGACAGAGCACCATTACACACTCCGGTAAACTCTTCCACGACACCAGTGTAGCCGCGATTGACGGTGTCGTGGTGTCGATGACGTCGGTGGCTGCCTGGCCAGAGGCACACCCGATCGTAATCCTGCTGCAAGCAAGCGGTTCCCAATGATCCTCGTTGACACATCGGGTGCAACCTGTGCCAGAATTTCCAACCTCGATGATGTCTGGTCGGCCACTGCTTCTCGAACAATGCGGCAATCTTTTGCGTCTGTGCTATGCGGACGCCCAGAACCAGATTTACAGGTGTGAAGCCGGTCGCTGTAACCGAGCGGTTGTAGGCGCTTCAGTCCGGAACCGCGCTGCTGCTACGGTCGCAGGTTCGAAACCTGCCTCGGGCGTGGATGTGTGTGATGTCCTTAGGTTAGTTAGGTTTAAGTAGTTCTAAGTCTAGGGGACTGATGACCTCAGATGTTAAGTCCCATAGTGCTTAGAGCCATTTGAACTATTTTTGAACAGGTGTGAAACTGTTCCACAAACCACTGCTGGAAGCAGCCACACACCACCGATACATCACGTCCAACACGTGCAGCAATCCGCCGATGAGTCCGTATAGCTTTCTGCAGGTCCACAATGCGACCCCGTTCAAATGGCTGCAATTGTTCAGCAAGCATACTTACTCGGTAGGGTATGGTTGTAACTTAGAACGAATGTTGGAATCAGTTAATCCCTAAACTCAACGCAGTTACTGTCTGCAGAGAAAAAAAAATAGAGGGTGCACACACAAGCGTCACTACGACGTTTCAGTATGCACATATTATAACCTGATGCCACTGAACGCAGTCCTTGAGGGTGCTGCTTTTTTTCCGGCAGTGTGTTTTGCTCGATTTTACATAGCTGAGTTATTTTTCTAGGTCACGTAGTCCTATGAAAGTGTATTTTCCTTGGTGTTCCTTGCGTATAATGAAAGTGATACACGGAGGTAGCAAAAGTCATGGACTACCTCCTAATTCGTGTCGGACCTGCTTTTGCTCGAGTAGTGCAGAAGCTTGACGTGGCATGGACCCAACAAGCCGTTCCCTGCAGAAATATTGACCCAGGTTGCGTCTACAGCCGTCAATAATTGCGAACGTCTCCAGTGTAGGATTTTGTACACGAACTAATATTTCGATTATGTCCCTTAAATGTTCAGTGGGATTCATATCGGGCGAGCTGGCTGTCCAAACCATTGGCTCGAAATGTCCAGAATATTCTTCAAAACCGATCGCAAACAACTGTGGCCCGGCGACATGACGCATTGTCATCCATAAAAATCCCTGAATAGCTACAATGGTATCCAAGTAGCCAACATCCAGTCCATTCCATGTAAACACAGTGCACATCATTATGCGTCCACAACCAGCTTACACAGAGGCTTCACAACTTGGGTCAATGGCTTCGTAGTATCTGAACCACACTCGAACCTTACCATCAGCTCTTATCTTGTGAAATTAGGACTCGTCTGACCAGGCCACGGTTTTCCAGTCGTCTAGAAAAAATGGTTCAAATGGCTCTGAGCACTATGGGACTTAACAGCTATGGTCATCAGTCCCCTAGAACTCAGAACTACTAAACCTAACTAACCCAAGGACATCACACAACACCCAGTCATCACGAGGCAGAGAAAATCCCTGACCCCGCCGGGAATCGAACCCGGGAACCCGGACGCGGGAAGCGAGAACGCTACCGCACGACCACGAGCTGCGGACCCAGTGGTCTAGAGTTCAATCGGTATGGTCAAGAGCGGAGTAGGCAATGTCGTACCGTTAGCAAAAGGAACCACTTTCAAAGGTAGTTTCTTTTTCAGAATGAATTTAACATACACCCTTTTCCTTTACACAAGGACGCAGGTCCCTTCACACTGTCGTAACGGACACGTTCGTCGTACGTTCCATATTGATTTGTGCATTTATTTCACTTAGTGTTGCTTGTCTGTTAGCACGGAAAACTCTATACAAACGCTGCTGCTCTCGGTCGTTAAGTGAAGGCTGTCAGCCACTGCGTTGTCCGTGGGGCGAGGTAATGCCTCAAATTGGTATTCTCGGCACCCTCTTGGCATCTTCAATCTCAGAATATGGCATTCCCTAACTATTTCCGAAATGGAATGTCCCATGCATCCAGCTCCAACTACCATTCCGGCTTCAAAGTCTGTTAATTCCCGTCTCGCGTCAGTAATAACATCGGAAACCTTTTCACACGAATTACCTGAGTGGAACGACAGCTCCGCCATTTCACTGCCCTTTTATACCTTCTGTGTGCGATACTACCGCCATCTGTATAAGAGTATATTGCTATCCCATGACTTTTGTCACCTACGTGTATTACAGCCTGGTGTCAGTGAACATTGAGGGTGCTGCATTTCTTTCTGCCAGTGTATCATGTTCAATTTTACGTAGCTGAATGCTTTTTCTAGGTTATGAAGTCCTATGAAAGTGTCTTTCCCTTGGAGTTACTAATGTACATTGAAAGTGATGTATTGTGTAAGCTGCTGTGACGTGTACCTACCTGTTGCAGGGTCCTCCGGGAGCGAAGGGAGACCGCGGGGACCGCGGGCTGCCGGGCGTCCCTGGAGAGGCCGGTCCCCGAGGAGAGCCCGGGCCTCCGGGCGCTGTGGCCGTGGCGGAGGGCGGCGCGCCGCAGCTAAAGGGCGACAAGGGCGCGCCCGGCCGGCGGGGGCGGCGTGGGCTGCCCGGACCGCAGGGGCCGCCCGGACCCACGGGGCCAGCAGGGCCGCCCGGCATGGACGTAAGTACTGGCTACTGGCACTGTGATTTTTCGATATCCGTAATGTCTGTGAATGCTAACATTCGGTAACTGCGATTTTCAGTTGCGATTAGTCACAGTTTAAAATCATAGTTACCGAATTCACAACAAGTATCCCTCAGCAGCATTAAAATGGTGCTTACGTGGCTTATTACGGTATATGTCACACTGCGATTAGTCGCAGTGATTAATAGCAGAAATCGTTTGTTAATGCTGTGGAGAGATGTAAGCATATCTACTAACTGGTGTTTTTGGATGGGTGAACTGTGTCAATGCAACGGAAGTGATATGTTCTCGCCTCCACTATGGAAACTTAATATTTTAACAGTGTGTCATTGAAATCATTATGAGATGAACGGCATGATAAACAAGTCTGAAATACTCTGTGAGTCAATAATGAGAATTCCATTCTCCCCTTGCTGAAGCCATCTCGTACTCCAAAATTTTCTGCTGTGTAGTCGTTGATAAAGACTTGGTTATGTGTTTTAAGACTATTCTATAAAATTTTGAGAGTACTGCCAGATGACTGTAAGTTGCTGGTACGATATTTCAGCCCAGAGTGTTCTTGCCATCTTCAGGTGAATACTGATGAGCAGTACACAAAGCTCTCCTATTTAAGATCCTGCACTTTGACGCAGAGCACACGTTTAATATTTGTTCTTAACGCACTTCATTTAACAGTAAACAGCAATTTTTTACCATTAATATACTACTTTATAATAATCTGCAATTTTTGCATCCTGTGCAATGTGTGAGCTATTTGTCCTAGAGAAGAAATGAACAGGAAATTTAATGCAGTTTAATGTTGCACTGACAAACATTTTTGCTATAATCAACAGTTTTGGAGTTATCCAAGAAAAACATAAAGAAGTGACCTCGAAACTCCCCACACTGACCCCCATCCCCCACGCCCTCGCGTTCACAGCTTTCCAGTGGGGATATTTGGAACGTTGTTCATGAAATTCCCTTCTATCAGTCTACAAATATTTGAGATTAAATGAATATTTTCTCTTATTCCACCTTTTCTTGGGTTTCGTTGACTGAGCTACCTGACCATTTCCCAAGTTCAGTGCCACATTTCAGATGCGTCCGACTGACTGCTCATGCAGGACTGCGTCACCTGGCTACGATTCATGTGTAGTCTCCCTTCGAACAGTGTGGAGTGCTTTGACCAGCGAGCCAAGTTATCTATTTTCTCTATGGACTATCACTCTTAAAGTGGGAAAATCTCTATCACCTACCTACCACGTACATCACGCTACCTACAGTAACAGTACATCAGACAAGAAGACAATTCCAGGTATCGTACATGTAACCAACAATATAATATCCTGAATCTGCAATATCTGTAAATAAGCTACACGTTTATTGTAAATTACGGTATATTTTGTTCTCTATTGTCAATAAATGTTTCGTTTTTAGTAGACGTGTAGTTGCCAACTTTTCTTGTATCTTTGTAAAACGGCTGATCTTTGTGGTCTCGGAATGATGAACACAAAAACGGGCTTGAAGATTCGAGTTTAGTTGTATCTTTCGGACATTTAACCTTCTCATAAGTATCCTTAAAAAGCATATACTTCTTTTTACGCTGTTGTACACCCTAGAAGAAAGGTTACTGACGACGCTTCTAATACGCCATGTTTTCTTAACTGAGATTATACAGGGTGTTACAAAAAGGTACGGCCAAATTTTCAGGAAACTTTCCTCACACACAAATAAAGAAAAGATGTTATGTGGGCATGTGTCCGGAAACGCTTAATTTCCATGTTAGAGCTCATTTTAGTTTCGTCAGTATGTACTGTGCTTCCTCGATTCACCGCCAGTTGGCCCAATTGAAGGAAGGTAATGTTGACTTCGGTGCTTGTGTTGACATGCAACTCATTGCTCTACAGTACTAGCATCAAGCACATCAGTACGTAGCATCAACAGGTTAGTGTTCATCACGAACGTGGTTTTGCAGTCAGTGAAATGTTTACAAATGCGGAGTTGCAGATGCCCATTTGATGTATGGATTAGCACGGGGCAATAGCAGTGGAGCGGTACGTTTGTATCGAGACAGATTTCCAGAACGAAGGTGTCCCGACAGGAAGACGTTCGAAGCAATTGATCGGCGTCTTAGGGAGCACGGAACATTCCAGCCTATGACTCGCGACTGGGGAAGACCTAGTACGGCGAGGACATCTGCAATGGACGAGGCAATTCTTCGTGCAGTTGACGATAACCCTAATGTCAGCGTCAGAGAAGTTGCTGCTGTACAAGGTAACGTTGACCACGTCACTGTATGGAGAGTGCTACGGGAGAACCAGTTGTTTCCGTACCACGTACAGCGTGTGCAGGCACCATCAGCAGCTGATTGGCCTCCACAGGTACACTTCTGCGAATGGTTCTTCCAACAATGTGTCAATCCTCATTTCAGTGCAAATGTTCTCTTTACGGATGAGGCTTCATTCCAACGTGATCAAATTGTAAATTTTCACAATCAACATGTGTGGGCTGACGAGAATCCGCACGCAATTGTGCAATCACGTCATCAACACAGATTTTCTGTGAACGTTTGGGCAGGCATTGTTGGTGATGTCTTGATTGGGCCCCATGTTCTTCCACCTACGCTCAATGGAGCACGTTATCATGATTTCATACGTGATACTCTACCTGTGCTGCTAGAACATGTGCCTTTACAAGTACGACACAACATGTGGTTCATGCACGATGGAGCTCCTGCACATTTCAGTCGAAGTGTTCGTACGCTTCTCAACAACAGATTCGGTGACCGATGGATTGGTAGAGGCGGACCAATTCCATGGCCTCCACGCTCTCCTGACCTCAACCCTCTTGACTTTCATTTATGGGGGCGTTTGAAAGCTCTTGTCTACGCAACCCCGGTACCAAATGTAGAGACTCTTCGTGCTCGTATTGTGGACGGCTGTAATACAATACGCCATTCTCCAGGGCTGCATCAGCGCATCAGGGATTCCCTGCGACGGAGGGTGGATGCATGTATCCTCGCTAACGGAGGACATTTTGAACATTTCCTGCAACAAAGTGTTTGAAGTCACGCTGGTACGTTCTGTTGCTGTGTGTTTCCATTCCATGATTAATGTGATTTGAAGAGAAGTAATAAAATGAGCTCTAACATGGAAAGTAAGCGTTTTCGGACACATGTCCACATAACATATTTTCTTTCTTTGTGTGTGAGGAATGTTTCCTGAAAGTTTGGCCGTACCTTTTTGTAACACCCTGTATATAGCGCATATGGTGTAAATACGACAGGAAAAGCAGCCCGTGGCCCGTGAAACAAGAGTACCACATGTTACCCAGAAGTCGTACTTATGATACAAATCCACCTAAAAATGGACATATAATCATCTGAAACACGTAATCAAAAGTATAGTAAATGTTCTTAAAATCATGCTTCACAACTCTCATAAAAGGCATTTTCTCGTAAACAGCCACCATAAGCCGCAACGAGTTTTAATTTGTATTATTCTGCAACTACTTTCATCTTGAGTTCGTCATCTGGCAGAACTCAGGTACAGTACACAATAAATGTGATTGATTATGCTAATTTATAGTTTCAACTCATATTCATAAGGGTTACAATCTCAACCACAATGTTCGGATTAAAGCCAACTGTGACAGGTAGCTTTATTGTCGTGGCTTATGTTTATTATTTTGGTCAGATAATGGTGCAGCAATCAAAGTGCTTTGGATATATTGCTGCTTAAACCAGTGAAATACAATTTCGTTAAACGTTATCTTCACATTTCATAGTAAAGCAAAATAACACACTGAAAAATATGTTGCTGAACAGGGACCCTGCATTTCATCAGTGCTATCGGCTCCGTCAGTAATTAAATCCGAATTAATGCCTGTCAAATTACCAGTACAACCTCAACAATTCGATTGCCTGCAACATTATACTCAAAGATTAAAAGTGGATGAAGTTAGTCGTAAGTCCTGCAGCTCCGTGACGTCGTCGTCTCACTGTCTTTTGTGTTACAGGGATCTCCTGGACCTAAGGGCAACACTGGAGCTCCCGGGATACCCGGCCGTGACGGCGTCAAAGGCGACAGAGGAGAAAGCTGCGAAGCTCCCAAGGTGTGTACACGTCAGCGTCTTCCATTCAGTAGTGGCACAAATTCACTTTCTCTTGCATTTCGTTTTCATACTGCTGTCAGAACATGTGCAGTTACTTTTGGATCACTCTGTATACTGCTCATGTACTGCACATATTGTACTGTTAAATCACTAAGGATGTCTGGTTAAATACAGGAGGCCCTAATATTGCTAGACGGAATAAATAAATATTCTGGTACACTTTGAACAACACAGGATCTTGGAGTAATCGTCGAATAATCTCGCAGACAAGTCATTTCCATTGCTCTGTTGGGTGACAAAACACACAAAGGCACAAAAATATTTTATTGTGAGAGCGACACGAAAAAACTCGAAATTCAGCAGAACTATCTACTGTACATTTACCCCGGAACATGGGTATGACGTATCCATCAAAATAAGAGTAAAATGTTAAATAATTTTTTGTATGAAATTGCTTTATTTCCAAGATATATATCATAAGTGCGCCACAAGCAACACAAAATTGGTTCTTGGCGATTCAAAAGTAAATGTACACACTTCATGGGTGTAATGCATGAATCAAAATAAGCGTAAAATGTTAAATAAAGTTTTGTATGAAATTGCTTTATTTCCGAGTTATGCAGTAGGGTAGGGATCACAAGTGCGCTACAAACAACACAAAATTGATTCTTCTCAGAAGCCAACGTCAAGAAAGGAACTCGAAATTCAGCAGAGCTACCTGCTGCAGATTTACGTGGAACATGTTGAAAATGATGTCCATATAGACGAAGATATTGACGTGCTCTGCGTTCTCGGAATCTTGCAAACTCCGGTCGTCCCATTCTGCACAATTGCGCAGCCATTTTCATTTGCAACAACATACACGAGGTAACTGAGAGGGCCCCAATGGGAGAGGTCCAGCGGTCTAAGATCCGGAGATCTGGCGAGCCAAGTAACTAGTCCTGCTCGACCTAGCCACTTATCGGGTTAAACGACACTGAGATACTCTCTCGCCCCCGTCTGAAATTTGCAGGACCACTGTCATGCAAAAACCGTAACTTGTTTCCTGTAGCGAGGTGGAACATCACGAAGCACTCAATTCGTGTCCCAGAAACTGTCGGTACACTGCCAGTCAAGCGCTATGGAATACATTGCATTCCGTGTAACTGATTGTCCACTATACCACGCCAAATGTTCATTGCAAAACGATGTTGATATCTTCATATTTAAGTTACCCAAGGATTTTGCTATGCCCACACATGCATGGCGCTCGAGCAGCCACTGAGAGGAAATTCTTATGTCTACGGTAGTCGACAGGTGTCAGATCCTGCACCTTCTGCAGGCGAAATGGGTGCAAATCAAGCAAAGGCATTTCGTGCCAGAATCAACCGATCAGTGTTGTTCAAAGTGGTTCAAATGGCTCTGAGCACTTCTGAGGTCATCAGTCCCCTAGAACTTAGAACTACTTAAACCTAACTAACCTAAGGACATTACACACACCCATGCCCGAGGCAGGATTCGAACCTGCGACCGTAGCGGTTGCGCGGTTCCAGGCTGTAGTGCCTAGAACCGCTCGGCCACTCCGGCCGGCGATCAGTGTTGTACAAAGCAACATCAGTCGATATGCACGTGGACACGACATGCCAAAAGCCTGTACTGTCCCATGCTGTAACGCCTAACACAAATGATGTTATGCATCATAACTCGGAAATAAAGCAATTTCAGACACAACTTTAACACTTTACTCTCATTTTGATGCATACATTATACCCACTATGTATGTACAGCTACTTTTGAATATAATAATAAAAATAGTAATATATGGTATTTCAGAAAGTTCAGTCTCATTAACACGAAACTAATTTCTTGTTACGTTTGTACAGAAGCAGTATAAGAGGAATCATATCTTGAGAAGAAGCTGACTGGTCTTGAACAGATCAAGAAGTAATAGGGCTAGTTTAGCAGATAATATGGATGGATGGGATGGTAGGAAAATAAGGATAGTTTTGACAATGTAGCGGGATACTGGTTCGCTATTGGACAAAAGGAAGACAGCTGGGATATGCTGAGAGGAAAGTTAGTTCATTTTTGTCCTCTTCAGTGTAAAGTGTTTTGGATTAAACACAAGTTACTGGGTAGTTTCTTCCAATTCTGCAGCAATAGAATGATGATAGGTATCTGATATGAGGATAAGTGTCGAAAACAACAGTGACTAAGAAACCGCAGAGGAAGACAAAGCGTGTGAAAAACGCACTGCCCATCCAATCGCATCCACCACAACTGAGCATAATAAAGGCTAGCATGATCAAATAATAGAATATTACACATATATTTTACGTAAGTATTCACAGACAACTTTTGACACAGTTGACAACCTCGTTGAATGTAATCACATCCCTATAGAGTGTAGTGTGACCGCAATTTTTGCTCTGGTGTACAGGCTGGAACACGCAGGAACTGTTCAAAACAATCTGACGAAATCTGAACGTGATCTGAATTAGAAAAGGATTTTAAGCTTTTTCACCCCTCATTTTTCGCATCCTACAGTTACATGTGCTCATGGAGGGGATGGTAAGGAGGGGGGGAGGGGAGGAGACGGTTATATTGATATGCACGTGGATAACGTGGCAGAGGGTCTCTCTAGGACCTCGATAGAGCTTACGTTTGGAGCATATTATAAATGATGTTAGGAAGAATTCCGCTTACAACTAGTAAAACTGTATTTTTTTGTTAAAACACAACCGGTTTCGCGGTTTAAAGCTGCATCATCAGGTACAACCCGCACGGTAAAAAGCGAAGTACACATTTTTTGGATATTAAAATTAACAATGGAATGTCTCAAATATACTCATAGCATTAAAAGATCGTAGTCATACCCATTGCTCCTAGTCAAAATTTATTATTCAGAGAATATTGTCAACACTATGGCGAGCAAAAGGTAAAGAAGGCGTGCACCATTCTTTAAAGTTTGCCAGCATCTAAAAATAAAAGCGAAAATATTTTATGGTGAGCGGACACTAAAAGTTTTCAAAAAGGAGCCGGATTGGCGATTAAAAAATTGTCATTGCTAACTTGGTCAGTCACGGCACAATGCAAATTACTGTGTTTTCCGCATAGTAAAAATGAAGCACGTCTTCTTTTCCTTTCGCTCGCCGTAGTATTGACGATATTCTCTGAACATTAATTTTGGCTAGGAGTGATGGATATGGCTATGACATTTTACCGTTGTGAGTATCTTTTAGACGTTTCTTTATTAGTTTTAATATCTACAAAATGTAGTGACACTGTCGTTGCCTTTTACCATGTGGATTGCACCTCATGATGCAGCTTTAAGCCATGAAACCGGTTGTGTTTTAATAAACAACAATTTTACCAGCTGTAAGCGGAGTTCTAACACCATGCCTTTCAACAGCTGCAGTTGCCCAGAACACAAAAAGTTTGAACTTTAAAAGTGTCCCTATACAGTGACACACCTTCATCAATTCGTAGGGGCTGACACCCATCAAATTTCAGATGCAACCAGCAAGTGTTAGTGCAGCGGCATAGCGCACTCAGCTCTTTATTTAATGAACAATCAGCTCATTCTACAGACAGCTCTCGCATGGTGTGGTGTGTTTCTGTCTCCTGCTATCATCATTGCTTTCATGCATGGTAAGGACTCTCATCTCAGTGCAGATGAATTGGAATCTTTGTTTTGTTTTACAGAATTATGGTATGGAGACAGCTGTCTTGCACCAAGATTAGCTAACATGTTGATTGTCTGGAGATGTTAAGTCACAGTGATACATTGTAAACGTGCCAGGCATGTCACAGAGCATGGTAGGAACAGCTTTACGACAAAATTTGTAGACAGGCTTTACTATGCGACATTGAGGTCAGATCTGCCACCATTGCAGTACATCACATGACGATCACACTATTGGACAGCAGTTAGTCCATGAGTGATGAGCAACTCTACAGCTTCTAGCTGATTGACTAGCTACTGTTCAAGTGGTGTCCACACAGGCAATTCAGCTATGGTTGCGGGAATTTGCATGGGGGCTGGCGTCACGTGCTCTTCACAAATGAGTGGCACTTCTCCAGAGAGGGACATGATGGCAGGATCCGCTTTGGAGTCGCAATGTGGAGGTGAGGAATCATCGTTTCCCCACAGACCACATTTTGGGGGAGAGGGGAACTGGCATAATTTGGGGAGGCATCGGGCTAAATAGGAATACGTCCCTTTTCGTTGAGCCACATCCAGCACTGAACGCCCAGGACTACCAGGATGAGATAATGCAGATGCAAGTAATTCTAGAGGCTGCAGCAGTTAGCCTGTGCTTCATATTGATGCAGGGCAATGCTCAGTGTCACATCATCCAGGTCGTCTGAGATTGTTTCGACGCAGCATACATCCCAGCGATGAAACGGTCTACCAACAGGCCTTACTTAAACCGAATTGAACATGAGTGGGATTTCATGGGTAGAAGGCTAAGGTGCATAAATCCCAAGCCAGGAACAGTTGAGTAACTGGATGATTTATTACAAAACATCTAGAACTACATCTCCCGGTCCTAGATCAGTTCAAAAATTGCTCTGAGCACTATCGGACTTGATATCTGAGGTCATCAGTCCCCCAGAACTTAGAACTACTTAAACCAAACTAACCTAAGGACATCACACACATCCATGCCCGAGGCAGGATTCGAACGTGCGACTGTAGGAGACGCGCGGTTCCAGACTGAAGCGCCTAGAACCGCTCGGCCACAGCGGCCGGCTAGATCAGTTCTTTTAACTGTAGATATAATCACTGTTATTAATGCTAGAGGTAGTTCCACCTGTTACTAAAGATTCATTCAAATCATTAAAACAATCATTAAAATCAAAATGTGTGTTTTCCTTTGTGCAGAAGATGATTTGATCATGAATGAGAACCTAACAGCTGAGTAGCGCTACATCGCTGTACTAGCATTTACTGGTTGCATGCGACATCTGATGGGTGTCGAAAGGGTTGCCTGTCCTGCTGGCGCCAAGGAATTGGTTTTATTTTATCATATGGCTGGGGCCCCCCTTCGGGCACACTGTTCGCCGGGTGCCGGTCTCTCAATTTGACGCCACTTCGGCGACCTGCAGTCGGTGAGGGTGAAAGGATGATAAGGACAGCACATCACCCAGTCCCTGGGCGGAGAAAATTCCCCGACCCAGCCGGGAATCGAATCCGGGGACAGAGGATTGACAATCCGTCTCGCTGACCATTCAGCTACCGGGAGCAGAGAAAGGAACTGGTGATGTCTCTGAAACAGGGACATTTTTAAATCGTCCACAAAGGTCAGCAAGTGTCACCGAGGGTATTGCAGAATTGGGGGTCTTAGAGGTACCCTTTTCTGGTCAATGTCACACCTCCCCCCCCCCTTCCCGACACATACACCACTACCACCACCACCACCACCACCACCACCACCACCACCACCAACCACCACCCGTGCTCAAGCAACAGAAGGGTGCAAAACCGGGGGGATGAGGAAGCATTAACACTCTTGTCCGCTTCGGGTCACGTTCAAATTTCGTCGAATGGTTTTGAACAACTCCTATTGTTTCCATTCTGTAGAGCATTCCAGAGGAGTGAGATCATGTTCAACGTGGTTGCAGCCCTACGATGTCCTTAGAGGACGGCTGAATCGTCCGGAGGTTGTCAGCAGTGTCAAAGGTTGTCAAGAACGGTGTCGTGTTTCACATCGCACTGCAAAGTGTCGTTTCCCACCGCGAAATGGGTGAAAATGAACGCCCCAATGGAAGGGGTGGCTTCCTTCACGCCTTTTATTACACCTCTGTAGGCCTTTTCTTGTTAGTTCTGAGCAGGGAAGAGTCCGAAATGTTTTGCTCGGACACCCTTAAGAAAACCGCTGGGCTTCGCGATTACCTCCGTCGTGGAGACGTGGAGAAAAGTGGTGAGAGGTGTGCGTCAGAGGAGGCGTGACGATCTGTCCATCGTGTGACACGTCCACAGCGGCGTTGGGCAGAATTGTGGTGAAATATGGTGCCAATAATACGACATAATTACACCTCAAATGAACGTCCGAGCTCTGTTTTTTTTTTTCTTTTTTTTTCACCCGCACCCTCACAGTGGAAGGCTGTAGGCTCCTTCGACTCTAATTTCGAACTTGTGCACCGAAATGGATAAAGTGAAGGGGTTTCCAAAAAATGGGATTTTAATTTTGTTGCGCAGTTTATTGTTTATTTAAAGTCTCCTTTAATATTTATAAGTTGACCACATCCATTTGCCTCAAGTGTCCATTCATTCATTATGATCTTGGTTCTCTCTTAGTTCACGTTTATACGAACTTCACAGCACACTATTCAAGTTCGTTAACTAATGTCTGAAGTTCTCCTTTGGTATTTGCCAACAGAACCATATCATCAGCAAATCTCATGTTAGTTAATCTCTTTCCCAGAATTTTGATTCCTTTTCTTTTACAATCCAATTCAGACATCGCTTCTTCTAGGATTACTGAAAATAGTTTTGGAGATGTAGAGTCACCTTGTTTTACTCTCAATTCAACGGGAAATTTATTTCTTTCTTCAACAACACTCACAGACATTGTGGAGATTTTGTGTATTTTGTATAGGATTTTAATATAGTCCTGTCCTAACATTATTCTGTTAGAACTTCACACAGATTGATGAGTCATCGAATCGAATGTCTTCTCAAAATCTATAAAGCAACGCAAAGAAGTAGATGGTACTCATTTTTCTACTAACTGTTTCAGTTGTACTAAATCCTGTGTGAAACTCAGCTTGCTAAGTGGATTGAGCCAGTTTAAATGTAACACACTCTGGTAGTCATATTTCCAGTGAATACTTTGTAGAGACGGACAGAAGGCTGATAGGGTGATAAGTCTTCACATCTTTAGTACTACCTTTCTTATATATTAGGATTTTTCTGGCTTTATTCCAATCTGTTGGTAATTGTGCAAACAAATGGAAAATAATTCCTCATCCATGAGCCTTAAAATAAAGACTAAGAGGTCATCACAGCCTGGTGAAGTTGATTTTTCATCTTGCCTGTAGCTTGTTTGACTTCTGAGACAAGTATTTCTGGCGTTTGGAACACAGAAGTGTCCAATTCATCAAGGATTAAGGCATCATCATTGATTTTACTGTACGGGTTACGGGTTACTATCAAAATATCCAGGACAGTAATTACTTTATTCTCTGTAATGCAGCCTTGATCTGCGTCTACGCTATTAGCTGATTCTTTTCAGTCATAAGCTCTCGGTTGCCCATCATGAAACTAGATTTATTTTCAAGACTGGCGTCCAGCGTATCTTCTTCATACTTGTTGCTGTCTTCTTTCGCGAGCTTTCTCAGAGTCTTGAACAATTCTGTATATTCTATCTTTTCTCTTTCTACTTTCATTTTTCTTTCTTTCCCATTAAACTTATCGTTTAATTTGTTAGCTTTTTTCCTTGTTTCTGAAATTTACACAAACCACTCACTTCTTAACCGTTGTGGTTAGTACCTTTGTTACGTGTTCTGTTTTATATTCTTTTAATTATTCTTTAATTATTTCCTGAATTTTTTCCGTTCTTCGAGATTTTTCAGATGCAAAATTTTTCTTTTCCCTTTAATTAGTTTCAGTCTTTCATGTTTCGTATTCATTCATGCTCTTATTAATCGATGACCGTTCTTTGTATTTAACCTGTTCAGCACAGAGACGTCTTTGATACTCTGAGGTTTGTTGGCAAAGATGAAGTTATAAAATGACTTTTAACTTAATAATATGAATATTTATATATGTACACTACTGGCCAATAAAATTGCTACACCAAGAAGAAATGCAGATGATACACATGTATTCACTGGACAAAGATATTATATTAGAACTGACATGTGATTACATTTTTACGCAGTTTGGGGGCACTGATCCTGAGAAATCAGTACCCAGAACAACCACCTCTGGCCGTAATAACGGCCTTGATACGCCTGGGCATTGAGTCAGACAGAGCTTAAATGGCGTGTACAGGTACAGTTGCCCATGCTGCTTCAACACGATACCATAATTCATCAACAGTAGTGACTGCCGTATTGTAAAGAGCCAGTTGCTCGGCGACCATTGACCAGTCGTTTTCAATTGGTGAGAGATCTGAGAATGTGCTGGCCAGGGCAGCAGTCGAACATTTTCTGTACCCGGAAAGGCCCGTACAGGACCTGCAACATGCAGTCGTGCATTATCCTGCTGAAATGTAAGGTTTCGCAGGGATCGAATGAAGGTTAGAGCCACGGGTCGTAACACATCTGAAATGTAACGTCCACTGTTCAAAGCGCCGTCAAAGCGAACAAGAGGTGTCCGAGACGTCTAACCACTGGCACCCCATACCATCACGCCGGGTGATACGCCAGTATGGAATACACGCTTCCAATGTGCGTTCACCGCGATGTCGCCAAACACAGATGCGATCATCATGATGCTCTAAACAGAACCTGGATTCATCCGAAAAAATAACGTTTTGCCATTCGTGCACCCAGGTTCGTCGTTGAGTACACCATCGCAGGCGCTCCTGTCTGTGATGCAGCGTCAAGGGTAACCGCAGCCATGGTCTCCGACCTGATAATCCATGCTGCTCCAAACGTCGTCGAACTGTTCGTGCAGATGGTTGCTGTCTTGCAAACGTCCCCATCTGTTGACTCAAGGGCCGAGACGTGGCTGCACGATCCGTTACAGCCATGCGGATAAGATGCCTGTCATCTCGACTGCTAGTGATACGAGTCCGTTGGGATCCAGCACGGCGTTCCGTATTACCCTCCTGAACCCACCGATTCCATATTCTGCTGACAGTTATTAGATCTCGACCAAAGCGAGCAGCAACGTCCCGATACGATAAACCGCAATCGCGATAGGCTACAATCCGACCTTTATCAAAGTCGGAAACGTGATGGTACACATTTCTCCTCCTTACACGAGGCATCACAACAACGTTTCACCAGGCAACGCCGGTCAACTGCTGTTTGGGTATGAGAAATAGGTAGAAACTTTCCTCACGTGTCAGCACGTTGTAGGTGTCGCCACCGGTGCCAACCTTGTGTGAATGCTCTGAAAAGCTAATCATTTGGATATCGCAGCATCTTCTTCCTGTCGGTTAAATTTCGCGTCTGTAGCACGTCATCTTCGTGGTGTAGCAATTTTAATGGCCGATAGTGTATTTGGAGAGAGAGAGAGATTGATTTTTTATTGAGTTTTTTAGTTTAAGTAAGGTTTCTGCCTCCTTGAATAATCAGCTTCTGCACCAGTTGGTGACGTATTACAATTTTTGAGGTAAGTGATTGTTCTTTAAGATTTAAAATACGACACTGTTAGTTACTTGGCCGTATTGCGGATAGCTTTGAGCGTAAGTTTTCGGGACCACTGTTGTAAGTAAATAAGATCAAACATCTGCTTTACGTGAGAAAAGGAGATTGCTTGGCACACAAACTTCCTTCAAACTACACGCCCTGCTACATCAAAATTGGTCAGTGGAGTTCAGCACCATACTATTGTACAAGAACATAATCCAATTACTGTAATTAAGAAATTATGAGAGGTTGTTACGTATTGAATGGAAACTATAGAGAATGCATTTCTTTTCCTGAATTTTTGTGAACTTTGTACACTTACAATTCTGTCGATTGATAGACGGCGACGACAATGAAGTTCACCTCCTTTTCCAAAAACAAGATGTTTCTATTCTTCACTTCCAGAAAATTTGTATACTTAAATCTTTGGCAATTCTCACACATACTTTACTCGGTTTTATCAGTAAAATATCAATTTTTATTAAATGCCACAATACGTTCTGGGCGACGGCCTAGCAACATGTCCTCTTTCCACAAGATACAGATTAACAGTCCTCTTTTTTTAATAAATCAATTATCTTTTTTTTAGAGTCCATACTCAAAGATTCACAACTACTATCGCTGCGGGGACTGCGCGTTAAAGAGTTTCTTGCTGTCCAGCTGCGCTTCACTTCACTTCAAGTACTTTTTGAATCACATTTACATTTACGGTATTTACATACATTAATGAGCTTCACAGAATAAAATCAGGCACAAATCAATTAATTAAAAAAAGCACTGAGGCACACATTACATTACAAAGTCTATCTCATTTTTTCAGTTCAAAGTCAGTATCCCTCCAAGTCCATTTGCGACTAGCGAGAAAAACAGTGGACTAAGGACTGCACGCTGGTGAACGCATGGCAACACGTTTCCATGACGACTTCTCCGACCCACAGACGACTCGTTGATATTTGTTTTTAAGGTAGTAGTTGCACCACGATACTGTCTGAGAAAGTGATGTGCATCATTTTCATTACTAATATACTGAAACTAACAATACCAAAATTCTTGCTGAAATCAAACAGTATTACAACGGTGGCTTCATGTCTGTCCATGGCATGTATGATGTCATCATTCAGGTAGTTGCTCTGCGATAGTGTTTCCAGCAACCTTATTGACATTTGTCATTGATGTTATAAGCCTTAAGGTGGTCTGTCTGCTGTATACGAACAGTGTGCTGTAAAGCAAGGGGAGACAGAAGCCAGTTTTTATCCCTATTTTGGCAATGCTATTTTGGTGGGTACTTTTCAAAAGAAATATAAGTGATAAAACAAAGTAGTATACTAAGGGGGGTTTTGGGACACATTTTGGGACGTATATACGCAGCTAAGGTTAGCTGCGGTACCGTACCCAAGCTGCCGTCGCTTGTCATCTGTTCATTACGTCACACTTGGCATCCTTCCAGCTGGCGGGCTACACAGGCACGCACGCACAGACGTAAACACACACACGTAAACACACACACACACACACACACGTAAACACGCACACGCGCACACACACACACACACACACACACACCTAAACCAGCATATGTAAGATGTAATTCAACATTTATTATACATATTATTTTTGCAAATTAATCCAGCTGTTGTGTGCACTGCTGAATCCAAGCCACTTTACCAGTGCCTTATTTCCTTTCTTACGTATGATTCTCTCAACAATGTACGTTGATGGATATTTTGTTTTTTTGTAGCTCTTCTGCATAGAAAGCTCCAGCTATGGGCTGAGATTTGTAATCTTCAAGGAGATATGTTCTCGGATTGGTTTCTTGCACTTTACGTATTTTGAAAATTTCCGTGGATAACGAACTGCGCGAATTATTGCAGTGCGTAGGCGATTTCCGCACTGAACGACACTGGCAGCAAGAATTCCGCCCTGAATCCGCCTGGGACAGCGCTCTCCACGGCGAATCGCTCTGGCAGCACGATTTCCGTATAGGGCTGCACTGAAGGAGGGAATCTCTCAGTGTTGATGACAGTGGACTGGAAGCGCCTAAACGCTGCATCTTCGATATCCTGTTGGGCTGACCTGTTGTCTCCTGGCGATGTGAACCTGGAAATATCGTACTTCGTTAATGGTTGATTCCAATATAACAAGTAATTTTAAGACATTGTCACTGTGCATATTTATGTTACGCGTATCTGCCCACTTATCAAGAAACTGAAGGCATCTTAGGAACACCATTGTATTTTCCTTTGACCCAGACTATTTTATTACACTATCACATACTCGCGAAAATAAACGACAATGCTTATGTCGATGTAAAGACGAAGTCCTAAGTTTTTGTATCACACTAAGCCATATTTCTGATCTGCACGCACGTTACTTTATTTTCGGTATTACTTAGCTGTCACAATTAAACTACTAAGGAGCTGCTTAGTCTCCACCAATAATTTTTAATGCTGGTCCATACATGCAAATCCTGGATTCGATATTTTTAACTCCATGATCACTTTAAAATTTCCTCCGACACAGCCTCTTAGTAACTTCGCCTGCGGCATCAAAATTATCCTTGACTCGCAGTGGTGTTTATCAGGGCTCATAAATGTCAGTGAAAAGATTTCAGGAAACTATGTACCTAAATTATGTTGAACAATCTGAAAGCTTATGGGAAAATCTTAACGCTGTGTCTTTAAAAGCAGCTTTATTGAATTGTCAGGTTTAGCTAAAGGTAATAACATCTAAGTAGCTGCTAGGGTTCATCTTTTTTACTCTCTTACTGCAGCAACTAATTTTGTATTCACAGGGGCTGATTTAACGCCACTTGTAAACAAGGCGTATATTCGAATGCCCAAGAGGTTTTACGTAGCAGGTACGCGGCTAAGGCTGAGTCTCTTTAGTAATTGCTGCAGTCATTTTTGGTGGAAACTCGTTCGATACGATTATGACACTCGCGTCTGATTAGTAATACCTATTCGAAGTGACGCACAAGTGCTCTCAGTTTCAATGGAAGTGAGAACCGTCCCATAATATTTTTTACATTCCACGTTACGAAAATCAAACTAAGCATTTCAGTCGTTCGTATGTAATACTCAGTTCTCAGTAAACAGACCACGACAAGTACATGCAAATGGAACTGTATCTTTTGAATACTGCCACAAAAAATGTTAAGCATTACTATAACAATTCATTATTTAACGTTTCAGTGCAGTGGTCTCATTAGTTGTCTATGCAGTTAACAACAAATCTAATAGCAGGAGGACCGCTTTTTAAGTGAATCACCACAGTACATACACATTAAGTAGCACCACTATGTACGACCGAAGGACTAGTGCACTCCTTATGGCACCTTTGGACTGCCAAAATTTGTTCAGCATTAAGAACATACTTTGCATCAACCTCAAGTATGCTTTACTTTTGTTGCCACATTGATAGTGATCCAGCACCCCTTTGTTACACATCAACGAGACAAGTATAGGAAATTTAATTTGCAGACTTTCGAAAGGATTGGTTTCCAGATGCTGTACCATCGAAGTCGCTAGAATACCCCACGTCTCTCTTTGAAGCAGATATTTGCACAAGAAATTCCTGACCGTCTAGATGGCACCTTACATTAACAGCTGAGACACTCAATCATTAATTCAAAATAATGTAATAATTATGCTATTGCGAAATTTACAGATGATGTACCGACCAGTGTGTGCCCTGTTTTACTGAATTTTAGTGTTACTTTATTACACACAGTAATTTATTGCCGAGTAGCTTTAGCAATGATGAAGCATGCTGGGAAGATTAAAATTACCCATGGAAGTGACGTAAGTAATTCTCTGAAGGATATATGCTGTCTTCAGGTGCATCAGCCTCTAGCTGAGTCGAGTGTCTTGTGTTGAAGGCATTATCAACATTTAGAAACTTTACCCAGAAGTGAAGATAAAATGAAGTTTTTCAAAAATTCTGAAGTGATTAGATTTTGTGGCTGTTTATGCATTCCACCAGTCCACATACTTACCGATTTCTGACCAGTGCTTGCATTTTTTTCCATGCCAAATCACTACCTTTCTCGAAGCTTTGTAACACCATAATTGGGCAGCAGAATGACAAATTTCGTAATATCACCAAGTTGGAGCTATGTCGCTCAAGTATAAAACTTGTCTTATTGATTGATTTATTTGTTTGACGTCTTCTCGATTAGAAAGTGAAGTATTCTACGTGGCAGTATTAACGTTGAAAAGTAAGTAGTCTTGTGCAACTAGAGTATTTTCTTTCATGATCGAGAACAGATCAGTTTATGAAGATGTGCCTGTCCTAGTTCAAATTTCTCAAGATGTTCTTTCCTGTCATTAAAGTAATTATTAAACTGGTAGCGATTTCCATTTGAAGTGGTTGGGCTAGCAGACAACGATGATACTTTTCCCTTCCATACTTTCTCGATAGGCCTAATGTCTAGATTAACCATTCATCCTGTGCATTCTTTTGTACAAACTGTCACTTTCCTGGTTTGTCAATACCATGTACGTTTTAAGAGATATGCAATACGTGGTTCAAATACTGAGCTTTCCTGACTGTTTAGCTTTAAGAAACCCTTACTTCTGTCACAGCATTTAAGTAACTACGATAGGAAAGTGATAGCTGTTTCAGTATGTTAACATATTTAAGCCTCTGTATCCAAATGCCAATGAATTGCTAAGCTAGCATCGCATTATTTTTTTTAATTATTGCTTCGCAGGAGATAGGTTTGAGGGAAAGAATTTGAAACTGGTAGAGTACCGCGACGTTTATAGAAGTCGATGGTGGAATGTTAATGTTTGGATATTGTTCTAAGGCCGAAGTCTGAAGAATGTTTTCGGGGAGTGTGAAGCTGAATTCTTAATATTCACAATGTTTGAAGCACTTTTTCGTGTTTGTGATCATGGCAGGATTTCACTGATGGAAGGAAGTTATCCACAGAAAAATTTTGCTTTCCGTCACACTGCTGCTGCTGCCGCCGCCTTCGTTTAACTTCGTAGGTACTGGCTGTTTCAGAGCAACACCCTTTTTGGAAAAAAAAATACGTATACTTATTTTTGACGAGATGCTTTGGACATACCATCAAGTAAATGAGTAAAGCTACATCTTCCATAGTAATTATTTGCAGCAGAGAGAAAATTAAGGCAGTGTGTCTTTAGCTGAAGCATACGCCACTTTGTGAGATTTGTCGTGTTTAGGCTCCTCGTTGTGGAATTTGAAACGTTAAAAATTCAGCCTTACCAGAACTTTTAGATTTAGTTGTAGCGTTTAAAGATGGAACAACTTGGCCGTTATTCCATTATATGGCAGGCTATCAACACTGTGCTTAGAAAGCCAGTTGGACATCATATTAAGATATTGTGAAGTATTAAGAAACCACGGCCAGATGATGTAATATTGATAACGGATAAGTTATGATGGACCCATCCAAGCAATGCTGTCATCTGTTTCGCATGTTTGGCTTCACAAAATCCTTGAAAGGGCATTTTTTGCTACGGCAAGCAGATCGAAGCCTTTTGCTTTTGACAGTGATACCTAATGAAGACCAGATACTTGGAGGACTTCACCATCTAAACAACCACACAATTCACTCCAGTGTTTCTATGCTGTGCCAATATTTTAATAAATTTACAAGGAGAAAAATGATAAATAGCACAGAAAATATAACCTCTCACTGAAGAATCTGCACCGTCTCACAAAGTAGCTGGTAAATGAAACATTTTACGTTAACTTTTAGAAAGCATGAAAGAAAAATCTGTCCTGATATTTAGAATTAGTCAAACGTAAATACACTTACGATTAAAGTTACCAGTTTATCACCTCTGTGAAGCAGTATGAAACAGGCTTTTTTTTCTCTATTCAGGAACGTTTCAACCAGAGAAATCCAAGCGAAGCTTTACGTTGCGAATTTACAAATTTCAGTAAGGATTTTACATGTGCTCGTGTGCCGCGTTTTTGTTTCCAAAGAAATTTGTTCTAATTACATATTACCTAAGTTGAAGATTACCTAATTTTAACTGTATTCTGTAAGTTCAGTAAACAATGTATAGACGTTTTAACTCTCGATACAGCTTCCAAGATTGTAGTAACTAATTTGTGACCAATGTATTGCGAACTGCCATCACAGCATTCAATACTATCAACTAGATTTCCGCGTTTGTGTTTATCTTTTGTTAGACACTAACACGCCGTGACACCTAGGAAGGTAGTCAATTCGGCGGCATAATCACGTCACAGCACACGCGTTAAGGCTTTCTTTTCTGAATGGCGATGGCTGTACACAGCCGACTCCACAACAGTTCCGTGCATCGCGACCGGAGATTGGAGACAAATCTTATACAAACTGCACTTCATCACCCAAAATACTGCTTTCACAATCACAGAATGTCAGATATGCGAAAGGACCGTCATAACCGACAAGGCCGTCATTGGTGAATTGTACAGAAGACAACAGCCGATTTAGCGTTGAGCCATGAAAGTCAATCGGCTACTAGACAGCTATGTACATCTCTGGAGTAGCTGTCAAGTTCTTTTAAATTCCTACGTTGGTTGAGTTAGTTACTGCGTATTTCGAGACCACGTAAAAGCTGCGACAATATGGAAATATTGTTACAGGCTAAGTTTTCACTATCTGCATTCATTTCGATATTACTTAATATTTAGCACAATCGCCAACTACGTCTATAGAATGTTTCATGAACCTGAATAGCAACGTGCACTGAGGCTACATCTGATTCCATCAGGGACTACGGGAAATACTGGCCCTGTAACAGACTTCTCTCCTCATAAGTCTCCCTGCAGACATCACGAACGCTCGTCTCCATCTGGGGCCAGGCAGGAGATGTGTCAATGAATGACATCCGTAACTGATGTGTGATCTACAGCGCGTGTAAACGTGCAGCTATGAAGCACTGAATTATTCACGAATACTAACACTTCCTGCTCAAGACTGGCCGCAGCAGCTCCCAAGACCTGTGATGCCACGTGCTGTGACGTACGCACCGCAGTCTGCTTCGTGGGCCTCTCGTTCCAGGTGATAACTTCCCTTGCAATACGCGACACATTGAGACGCATGACATCACCGAGCAACAGAGACTTACAATGCACGTGAATCAGTGCCACAATAACAGTCTATTCGATGGTACTCATTACTGGAACATCACATTAACTCTTCACAAATTCTTAAGGGGATTGATAATATCTCAGACAAAATATCAGAATTTGATACAGTTTATGTACCCTGCTACGTTTGGGCTGTTTCACCTTCACGTTCTATCTTCACGAACATACCAACATATGGCATTCTCAGATGCCAGAGGAAGGTATTGTGACATCCGTAACTACCTACTCATTTCACAATGAAATTTCATAAATGTTTGTAGAAGGTAAAAATTTAGAATGACGTAACCTTAGCGCAAGCTGAAATTCGTAGTGGGTTCTGGCGGGTTTCTCTAGAACATGCCATTCACTGTTCTACCCGCTCTGTATTAAGACTTCGGAGTAATTGCTCACTTAGAGAATTTTATGATCGGTGATGCACTCTGCTTTTGAAATTGTAAAATTCGTTTAGAGGCACAAACTGTCTTTGGAGGCATCTACAGTAAGACGTTTTCAAAGTGCGTCTTCAGAGTGGGGACAAATTCCTACTGCCGTTTCACAGGGTTTAATAGACTACTTGTATCCTTTCTGTGTATGTACTATTTCTCTAACAGAAGTCTTTATCCCTCCTGATCCTCTAACTGTAATAGCAACAAATACAAGGCACAGAACTACACAAAGAATGAATTGTCTGTCACTGAGTTGTTCGCAATGTAGATATAACTTGCTCATTCACATCTGTGCAGTGAAGACTATCATTACCAGCGTAGTATTGGGTAAAAGAAATTAGTGAAAGAATCTAAATGTGTGGATTCTTACCAGAACTAGATAGATTATTGCACTTAAACCTATATTGTCCTTGTTAGCTCAACGTGTAATATCTGATTTTAGTAATTTAATTATGTTGTTGGCTTACTCCCCCCAATTATGGATTAAGTGCATCATAAATTTGGTATGTTACGCGCTACTCATCCTTTACCTAGCACATTTGTTAAGCATATAACGAAGCAGCGAGTTTGCCAGTAACAGCATCCATAAATGTTAGGGGCAAATAGCGACGACTATTACAGGATCAGTAAATTATGCAGGTACAACGCCGTTAGCCTCTTTAGGGAAGTTCTGGCAGACAAAAACGCGTCAACGCTTTAATCTTCCTTGGTTGGCATTACTTCCGTCATTTCGCATCTAGTATCGGTGTAGTGGTTTTCCATTTCTGTACATCAACATTATTGTGAAACATTTTAACTTCGAAACTTCCTGCCCGATTAAAACTGTGCCCGACCGAGACTCGAACTCGGGACCTTTGCCTTTCGCGGGCAAGTGCTCTACCAACTGAGCAACCGAAGCACGACTCACGCCCGGTACTCACAGCTTTACTTCTGCCAGAACCTCGTCTTCTACCTTCCAAACTTTACAGAAGCTCTCCTGCGACGAGGTACTGGCAGAAGTAAAGCTGTGAGTACCGGGCGTGAGTCGTGCTTCGGTTGCTCAGTTGGTAGAGCACTTGCCCGCGAAAGGCAAAGGTCTCGAGTTCGAGTCTCGGTCGGGCACAGTTTTAATCGGGCAGGAAGTTTCGAAGTTAAAATGTTTCACAATAATGTTGATGTACAGAAATGGAAAACCACTACACCGATACTAGATGCGAAATGACGGAAGTAATGCCAACCAAGGAAGATTAAAGCGTTGACGCGTTTTTGTCTGCCAGAACTTCCCTAAAGAGGCTAACGGCGTTGTACCTGCATAATTTACTGATCCTGTAATAGTCGTCGCTATTTGCCCCTAACATTTATGGATGCTGTTACTGGCAAACTCGCTGCTTCGTTATATGCTTAACAAATGTGCTAGGTAAAGGATGAGTAGCGCGTAACATACCAAATTTATGATGCACTTAATCCATAATTGGGGGGAGTAATCCAACAACATAATTAAATTACTAAAATCAGATATTACACGTTGAGCTAACAAGGACAATATAGGTTTAAGTGCAATAATCTATCTAGTTCTGGTAAGAATCCACACATTTAGATTCTTTCACTAATTTCTTTTACCCAATACTACGCTGGTAATGATAGTCTTCACTGCACAGATGTGAATGAGCAAGTTATATCTACATTGCGAACAACTCAGTGACAGACAATTCATTCTTTGTGTAGTTCTGTGCCTTGTATTTGTTGCTATTACAGTTAGAGGATCAGGAGGGATAAAGACTTCTGTTAGAGAAATAGTACATACACAGAAAGGATACAAGTAGTCTATTAAACCCTGTGAAACGGCAGTAGGAATTTGTCCCCACTCTGAAGACGCACTTTGAAAACGTCTTACTGTAGATGCCTCCAAAGACAGTTTGTGCCTCTAAACGAATTTTACAATTTCAAAAGCAGAGTGCATCACCGATCATAAAATTCTCTAAGTGAGCAATTACTCCGAAGTCTTAATACAGAGCGGGTAGAACAGTGAATGGCATGTTCTAGAGAAACCCGCCAGAACCCACTACGAATTTCAGCTTGCGCTAAGGTTACGTCATTCTAAATTTTTACCTTCTACAAACATTTATGAAATTTCATTGTGAAATGAGTAGGTAGTTACGGATGTCACAATACCTTCCTCTGGCATCTGAGAATGCCATATGTTGGTATGTTCGTGAAGATAGAACGTGAAGGTGAAACAGCCCAAACGTAGCAGGGTACATAAACTGTATCAAATTCTGATATTTTGTCTGAGATATTATCAATCCCCTTAAGAATTTGTGAAGAGTTAATGTGATGTTCCAGTAATGAGTACCATCGAATAGACTGTTATTGTGGCACTGATTCACGCGCATTGTAAGTCTCTGTTGCTCGGTGATGTCATGCGTCTCAATGTGTCGCGTATTGCAAGGGAAGTTATCACCTGGAACGAGAGGCCCACGAAGCAGACTGCGGTGCGTACGTCACAGCACGTGGCATCACAGGTCTTGGGAGCTGCTGCGGCCAGTCTTGAGCAGGAAGTGTTAGTATTCGTGAATAATTCAGTGCTTCATAGCTGCACGTTTACACGCGCTGTAGATCACACATCAGTTACGGATGTCATTCATTGACACATCTCCTGCCTGGCCCCAGATGGAGACGAGCGTTCGTGATGTCTGCAGGGAGACTTATGAGGAGAGAAGTCTGTTACAGGGCCAGTATTTCCCGTAGTCCCTGATGGAATCAGATGTAGCCTCAGTGCACGTTGCTATTCAGGTTCATGAAACATTCTATAGACGTAGTTGGCGATTGTGCTAAATATTAAGTAATATCGAAATGAATGCAGATAGTGAAAACTTAGCCTGTAACAATATTTCCATATTGTCGCAGCTTTTACGTGGTCTCGAAATACGCAGTAACTAACTCAACCAACGTAGGAATTTAAAAGAACTTGACAGCTACTCCAGAGATGTACATAGCTGTCTAGTAGCCGATTGACTTTCATGGCTCAACGCTAAATCGGCTGTTGTCTTCTGTACAATTCACCAATGACGGCCTTGTCGGTTATGACGGTCCTTTCGCATATCTGACATTCTGTGATTGTGAAAGCAGTATTTTGGGTGATGAAGTGCAGTTTGTATAAGATTTGTCTCCAATCTCCGGTCGCGATGCACGGAACTGTTGTGGAGTCGGCTGTGTACAGCCATCGCCATTCAGAAAAGAAAGCCTTAACGCGTGTGCTGTGACGTGATTATGCCGCCGAATTGACTACCTTCCTAGGTGTCACGGCGTGTTAGTGTCTAACAAAAGATAAACACAAACGCGGAAATCTAGTTGATAGTATTGAATGCTGTGATGGCAGTTCGCAATACATTGGTCACAAATTAGTTACTACAATCTTGGAAGCTGTATCGAGAGTTAAAACGTCTATACATTGTTTACTGAACTTACAGAATACAGTTAAAATTAGGTAATCTTCAACTTAGGTAATATGTAATTAGAACAAATTTCTTTGGAAACAAAAACGCGGCACACGAGCACATGTAAAATCCTTACTGAAATTTGTAAATTCACAACGTAAAGCTTCGCTTGGATTTCTCTGGTTGAAACGTTCCTGAATAGAGAAAAAAAAGCCTGTTTCATACTGCTTCACAGAGGTGATAAACTGGTAACTTTAATCGTAAGTGTATTTACGTTTGACTAATTCTAAATATCAGGACAGATTTTTCTTTCATGCTTTCTAAAAGTTAACGTAAAATGTTTCATTTACCAGCTACTTTGTGAGACGGTGCAGATTCTTCAGTGAGAGGTTATATTTTCTGTGCTATTTATCATTTTTCTCCTTGTAAATTTATTAAAATATTGGCACAGCATAGAAACACTGGAGTGAATTGTGTGGTTGTTTAGATGGTGAAGTCCTCCAAGTATCTGGTCTTCATTAGGTATCACTGTCAAAAGCAAAAGGCTTCGATCTGCTTGCCGTAGCAAAAAATGCCCTTTCAAGGATTTTGTGAAGCCAAACATGCGAAACAGATGACAGCATTGCTTGGATGGGTCCATCATAACTTATCCGTTATCAATATTACATCATCTGGCCGTGGTTTCTTAATACTTCACAATATCTTAATATGATGTCCAACTGGCTTTCTAAGCACAGTGTTGATAGCCTGCCATATAATGGAATAACGGCCAAGTTGTTCCATCTTTAAACGCTACAACTAAATCTAAAAGTTCTGGTAAGGCTGAATTTTTAACGTTTCAAATTCCACAACGAGGAGCCTAAACACGACAAATCTCACAAAGTGGCGTATGCTTCAGCTAAAGACACACTGCCTTAATTTTCTCTCTGCTGCAAATAATTACTATGGAAGATGTAGCTTTACTCATTTACTTGATGGTATGTCCAAAGCATCTCGTCAAAAATAAGTATACGTATTTTTTTTTCCAAAAAGGGTGTTGCTCTGAAACAGCCAGTACCTACGAAGTTAAACGAAGGCGGCGGCAGCAGCAGCAGTGTGACGGAAAGCAAAATTTTTCTGTGGATAACTTCCTTCCATCAGTGAAATCCTGCCATGATCACAAACACGAAAAAGTGCTTCAAACATTGTGAATATTAAGAATTCAGCTTCACACTCCCCGAAAACATTCTTCAGACTTCGGCCTTAGAACAATATCCAAACATTAACATTCCACCATCGACTTCTATAAACGTCGCGGTACTCTACCAGTTTCAAATTCTTTCCCTCAAACCTATCTCCTGCGAAGCAATAATTAAAAAAAATAATGCGATGCTAGCTTAGCAATTCATTGGCATTTGGATACAGAGGCTTAAATATGTTAACATACTGAAACAGCTATCACTTTCCTATCGTAGTTACTTAAATGCTGTGACAGAAGTAAGGGTTTCTTAAAGCTAAACAGTCAGGAAAGCTCAGTATTTGAACCACGTATTGCATATCTCTTAAAACGTACATGGTATTGACAAACCAGGAAAGTGACAGTTTGTACAAAAGAATGCACAGGATGAATGGTTAATCTAGACATTAGGCCTATCGAGAAAGTATGGAAGGGAAAAGTATCATCGTTGTCTGCTAGCCCAACCACTTCAAATGGAAATCGCTACCAGTTTAATAATTACTTTAATGACAGGAAAGAACATCTTGAGAAATTTGAACTAGGACAGGCACATCTTCATAAACTGATCTGTTCTCGATCATGAAAGAAAATACTCTAGTTGCACAAGACTACTTACTTTTCAACGTTAATACTGCCACGTAGAATACTTCACTTTCTAATCGAGAAGACGTCAAACAAATAAATCAATCAATAAGACAAGTTTTATACTTGAGCGACATAGCTCCAACTTGGTGATATTACGAAATTTGTCATTCTGCTGCCCAATTATGGTGTTACAAAGCTTCGAGAAAGGTAGTGATTTGGCATGGAAAAAAATGCAAGCACTGGTCAGAAATCGGTAAGTATGTGGACTGGTGGAATGCATAAACAGCCACAAAATCTAATCACTTCAGAATTTTTGAAAAACTTCATTTTATCTTCACTTCTGGGTAAAGTTTCTAAATGTTGATAATGCCTTCAACACAAGACACTCGACTCAGCTAGAGGCTGATGCACCTGAAGACAGCATATATCCTTCAGAGAATTACTTACGTCACTTCCATGGGTAATTTTAATCTTCCCAGCATGCTTCATCATTGCTAAAGCTACTCGGCAATAAATTACTGTGTGTAATAAAGTAACACTAAAATTCAGTAAAACAGGGCACACACTGGTCGGTACATCATCTGTAAATTTCGCAATAGCATAATTATTACATTATTTTGAATTAATGATTGAGTGTCTCAGCTGTTAATGTAAGGTGCCATCTAGACGGTCAGGAATTTCTTGTGCAAATATCTGCTTCAAAGAGAGACGTGGGGTATTCTAGCGACTTCGATGGTACAGCATCTGGAAACCAATCCTTTCGAAAGTCTGCAAATTAAATTTCCTATACTTGTCTCGTTGATGTGTAACAAAGGGGTGCTGGATCACTATCAATGTGGCAACAAAAGTAAAGCATACTTGAGGTTGATGCAAAGTATGTTCTTAATGCTGAACAAATTTTGGCAGTCCAAAGGTGCCATAAGGAGTGCACTAGTCCTTCGGTCGTACATAGTGGTGCTACTTAATGTGTATGTACTGTGGTGATTCACTTAAAAAGCGGTCCTCCTGCTATTAGATTTGTTGTTAACTGCATAGACAACTAATGAGACCACTGCACTGAAACGTTAAATAATGAATTGTTATAGTAATGCTTAACATTTTTTGTGGCAGTATTCAAAAGATACAGTTCCATTTGCATGTACTTGTCGTGGTCTGTTTACTGAGAACTGAGTATTACATACGAACGACTGAAATGCTTAGTTTGATTTTCGTAACGTGGAATGTAAAAAATATTATGGGACGGTTCTCACTTCCATTGAAACTGAGAGCACTTGTGCGTCACTTCGAATAGGTATTACTAATCAGACGCGAGTGTCATAATCGTATCGAACGAGTTTCCACCAAAAATGACTGCAGCAATTACTAAAGAGACTCAGCCTTAGCCGCGTACCTGCTACGTAAAACCTCTTGGGCATTCGAATATACGCCTTGTTTACAAGTGGCGTTAAATCAGCCCCTGTGAATACAAAATTAGTTGCTGCAGTAAGAGAGTAAAAAAGATGAACCCTAGCAGCTACTTAGATGTTATTACCTTTAGCTAAACCTGACAATTCAATAAAGCTGCTTTTAAAGACACAGCGTTAAGATTTTCCCATAAGCTTTCAGATTGTTCAACATAATTTAGGTACATAGTTTCCTGAAATCTTTTCACTGACATTTATGAGCCCTGATAAACACCACTGCGAGTCAAGGATAATTTTGATGCCGCAGGCGAAGTTACTAAGAGGCTGTGTCGGAGGAAATTTTAAAGTGATCATGGAGTTAAAAATATCGAATCCAGGATTTGCATGTATGGACCAGCATTAAAAATTATTGGTGGAGACTAAGCAGCTCCTTAGTAGTTTAATTGTGACAGCTAAGTAATACCGAAAATAAAGTAACGTGCGTGCAGATCAGAAATATGGCTTAGTGTGATACAAAAACTTAGGACTTCGTCTTTACATCGACATAAGCATTGTCGTTTATTTTCGCGAGTATGTGATAGTGTAATAAAATAGTCTGGGTCAAAGGAAAATACAATGGTGTTCCTAAGATGCCTTCAGTTTCTTGATAAGTGGGCAGATACGCGTAACATAAATATGCACAGTGACAATGTCTTAAAATTACTTGTTATATTGGAATCAACCATTAACGAAGTACGATATTTCCAGGTTCACATCGCCAGGAGACAACAGGTCAGCCCAACAGGATATCGAAGATGCAGCGTTTAGGCGCTTCCAGTCCACTGTCATCAACACTGAGAGATTCCCTCCTTCAGTGCAGCCCTATACGGAAATCGTGCTGCCAGAGCGATTCGCCGTGGAGAGCGCTGTCCCAGGCGGATTCAGGGCGGAATTCTTGCTGCCAGTGTCGTTCAGTGCGGAAATCGCCTACGCACTGCAATAATTCGCGCAGTTCGTTATCCACGGAAATTTTCAAAATACGTAAAGTGCAAGAAACCAATCCGAGAACATATCTCCTTGAAGATTACAAATCTCAGCCCATAGCTGGAGCTTTCTATGCAGAAGAGCTACAAAAAAACAAAATATCCATCAACGTACATTGTTGAGAGAATCATACGTAAGAAAGGAAATAAGGCACTGGTAAAGTGGCTTGGATTCAGCAGTGCACACAACAGCTGGATTAATTTGCAAAAATAATATGTATAATAAATGTTGAATTACATCTTACATATGCTGGTTTAGGTGTGTGTGTGTGTGTGTGTGTGTGTGCGCGTGTGCGTGTTTACGTGTGTGTGTGTGTGTGTGTGTTTACGTGTGTGTGTTTACGTCTGTGCGTGCGTGCCTGTGTAGCCCGCCAGCTGGAAGGATGCCAAGTGTGACGTAATGAACAGATGACAAGCGACGGCAGCTTGGGTACGGTACCGCAGCTAACCTTAGCTGTGTATATACGTCCCAAAATGTGTCCCAAAACCCCCCTTAGTATACTACTAAACAATAAAATCTTAACTGCATATATATAACATATATGCCTCAATTTACAAGTAAAATGAACATAATACCTGTTATTGTTTTGAAGAAGAAAAACTTTTTTTCTTTCACTTGTAAAATTTAAGTTTTTTGTACATTAATTATTATAAAAGAGTTTCTGATTACTTGTAATAACTTACTACCATCTGCAGTACAAATTGACCAAATTTCATGTTTCTAACCCCATTAGTTTATCAAATAATGGTGCCTGAAAATTAAAAAATGTAGTTTTGAGAAAAAACCATTTAAAGTTTAACATTGCAATTCTAGTATAGTTAATGATGAGAATTACTTACCTTCCTGCACCATACTGAGCATCATCTGAATCATACTGATCTGCTTTTCTTCTCCTGGTCCCTCTTCTTTTCTGTCTGGCTACTTTTGTGCATTTTAAATTAGCATTATCTGCTTTGCGGCTTCTCTCTTTATATATTTGCACCAAGGATTTTGCAGTATTTCCACTAGACTTTATGCCCAATAATTCCAAAACAGCCAGAATTACACCATCATTGAAGGAAGAAATAGCATCATAAACACCAAATTTGAGGGTTGTAAGCTGAACAAATACAGTTTTCGGTAATAGGTTCCAAAAGATAAAGTTCACACATTCATTTAAATTTTGGGTTTTCCCATGAAGACATTTCTGCAACAAGGTATCTTTACAAAGGTCTCTAAATATCGGTTTAATTTCATTTCATTTAATTAAACGCTGTGTATTATCTCTGCATGGCGCAAAAAAGGAAGGCGTGGCATTTAAATGCAACATTGCACAGAGTGTCAGGAAAACCATCATATCTCACGAAAAAATTGTCGTATATATATATATATATATATATATATATATATATATATATATATATATATATATAAAACAAAAACTGTTTCACGCAGGAAAGACCAGGCATTTCAAATATGTTAAAACATAAAAATCGAATTTTTGAAGACCATATATATATATATATATATATATATATATATATATATATATAAAACAAAAACTGTTTCACGCAGGAAAGACCAGGCATTTCAAATATGTTAAAACCTAAAAATCGAATTTTTGAAGACCACTTGCCTTCCGTCTCCCCTTAACCCATAACTTCCCAACGTGTCTATATGGACTAAATTGTTGACTAGTTTTGTTTTTACTTCATTGTTGGCTTACAATTATTTTTAGCGTTGGCAGCCACATATTGTTTTTAGGGAGGGTTTGAATTTACATCACGCCCCCTGATCCAGCAGTCCTCACGGATGAGGATTCGGGTGTTGAGGATGAAGGAGCAATAGCGGATAATCTCAATCCTAGACTACTCCTGGCTGAAGCTGAAATAAGATTAACAGACACACACACAGAAACAGATTTCAGAAATATAGATTACAGGAACAGAAATATGCAAAAAAAACTGGGTTCATGGTGCACTAATTTTAAATTTGAAGTCTTTTCCTGATCCATGCTTTGACACGTATGTTGATAAGTCTGCAGTGGAAATTTTCGAATTATTATTTGATGACGATCTGACACAATTCCTAGTTGATGAATCAAACAACTACGCACTTTTGAAGAACTTTCCAAATTCTAATATAACTTGTGAAGAAATGAGGTGTTTTCTGGGGATCCTCATTCTAAGTAGTTATAACTCTCTCCCTAATAAGATGTTATACTGGGATTCCAATTTAGACACACGAAACGATTTTGTATGCTATGTCATGAGGAGAAATCGTTTTGAACAATATTCTTAGATTTCTGCACGGTAACGACAATAACAAATTTGATGATAAGGACAAGATGTGGAAAATTAGACCCTTTATTGAAATAGTAAGAGACAAATGTAATAAGCTGTTTGTTCCTCAGAAACATCTGTCTTACGATGAATCAATGATAAAATATTTTGGGAGACACTCTTGCAAGCAATTTATCAGGGGGAAACCGATACGATTTGGATATAAAGCACGGTGTTTATGCACTACTTCTGGATATCTGGTAAATTTTTCCTTTTATCAAGGAAAATCACCCAATCCAAATACATTATATGAAGCACAGTTTGGTAAGGTTACTGCCCCACTCGTTCAGATGGTAGATGATATGACACTGGATGTAAAGCTACTGCCAATCCACGTTTTCTTTGACAACCTATTTACTGGTTTTTCTATTCTGTCATACCTGAGAGAAAAGGGCTATGGAGCAACAGGCACTGTCAGAGAAAACAGAGTTCCCAAATCGTGCCCAGTTTCCTCAAAGAAAGCGCTAGTTAAAACGGAAAGGGGGTATTTTGAATCCTCACTTTGCGAGGATGATGGTGTTATAGTCACAAAATGGATAGACAATTCAGTGGTTACTGTAGCTTCTACCTGTGAAGGAGTTGAAAAAAATGGTTCAAATGGCTCTGAGCACTATGGGACTTAACATCTGTGGTCATCAGTCCCCTAGAACTTAGAACTACTTAAACCTAACTAACCTAAGGACATCACACACATCCATGCCCGAGGCAGGATTCGAACCTGCGACCGTAGCGGTCACGCGGTTCCAGACTGAAGCGCCAGAACCGCACGGCCACACCGGCTGGCCTGTGAAGGAGTTGAACCTGTATCATTTGTAAAAAGATATTCCGCAAAGAAGAAGAAGACAGTTCAAGTACAACGTCCTCAAATTATCACAGCCTATAATAAACACATGGGAGGAGTGGATAGGATGGATGAAAATATTGCTATGTGCAGAATAAACATTCGAAACAAGAAGTGGTACTGGGCTTTACTTTCTTGGCTGATTGACGTATCTGTACATAATGCGTGGCAGCTGAAGAAAGGAACTGGAGCTAGGACTACTCAACCTGAATTCAGAAGAGAAATTGTACAAGTTTACCTAAAAAGATATATGAATCCCGTAAAAGGAACAGTCCTATGTGTGGATACAAATCGCGTGTTCCAAGTGATATCAGATATGATGGTATAAAGCACTATATCAAGAAAACTAAGAAGAAGAGAAGATGTGTAGGTTTGTACTGCAAACAGAAATCATCAGCTGTTCGCTCAAAATGTGGGAAATGTGATGTAGGACTGTGTCTAGAATGTTTTGGAGTGCACCATGAAAGTTAGTAAAACAAATGATTGCGAATTATTTTGTGTATGGTGTAATAAATTGGTTTGTAAGAATTATTTTGTTCAAATTTTGCCTTACCTGTATTAAAACTCTGATTAATAAAACATATCTTCAAATGTATTTCAATATCACAGAAAATATTTCAAATATGCATCTGAGTGCCCAGCGCGTCCATATGGACACGTTATGTTCCAGACTAACTAAGACAGAGAAGAGTCAAATAATAGCTTATATGCACTACTTAGATGCACAAGAAGTCAAAAAATTGAAAATAAATTTAAATATCCAGTTTTGAAAAATTCGGGCAGTTAAGGGTTAAGTACTGCAGGAAGTATGTCGATTGGCGTTAAATCGCTCGGTGATTTTTGGTTATATTTCTTCGATAGTGGCCGAATTAAACTTCCACTCAGCAGGGATGAAACGTAATGGTGCCTGTGTGTTCACAGCTGAAGGGCGACAAGGGAGACCCCGGTGTGGGCTTGCCGGGCGCTCCAGGACGGCCGGCGCCGCCCTGCAACTGCAAGACGGCCTACATACCCGTGCCCGGGCCCCCGGGTCCTCCAGGTCCGCCGGTGAGTCGTCTGCCACATCACACTCTGTCGCTCCTCACCATCCTCCTAGCATGCGCGGTGTGCCGTTTTAAGCGCGCTTTGGCAAACCACTTATGTGGTGATCAATTTATTACATTATCTAGTTTGAGTAGCTATTCTGCACTAGTACAGTTATTAATTATCAACAGTTTACTTAAGTGTGGCATTTACAATTAATAAAAGTGAAAAAATTAACTGTTCCAACTGTAACAATGTAACAGAAGCGTATGATTATTGTTTTTATTTCTACAACATTTATATGTATTGGAGCACAACTAAACTGATAGTACCATGTGGTTAGAATTAAAATGTAGCTACTCACAGAGGTCCAGTGTGGGCTGTAATTATCGTGTGACAGCGAAACTAAGTAGATATGCTAATGTGTTAATGCGGAACCAATTTACTCTCGAAAAATTTAGTTCCAGTTTTGGTCCCCAGGTACAGATTGCGCTGTACAGCAAGTCGTCGACGTCTCCACTGCTCATATTGAACAAACTGCGTAAGCAGCTGTTAATAATAAAATCAACATTATGGCTTTCTCACTTGTTTAGCCTAGTCTACCGACGTCCCATTCCTAATTCATTACAAATGGAAACATTTCTTTCTTGTGTTCACAGCGCCAGATTTGCACCTGGTGGCCAAAACTGGAACTCATTTTTTTTTCACTGTAAATCGGTTCCGCTTTGACGCATTAGAATATCTATCTAGTTTCGCTGCCATAAAATAGTTACAGCCTACACTGGATTTCTGTGAGTAGATCCAATTTCATTATAACGACCTGGTTACAAAGTCGCTTAATAACTGATTCTGGGCTGTTTGTACCAAAGCAGTTAACACATTTCTACCACTCACAAAGAATAAAACCACAATAGTAACATGTGTCTTCGATTAAAGATAATCTAGGAGTCACTTTCTTGGTTATTAGTTCTTATCTTGACTCTGGATGTATTTTAGTCGAGTACGTCTGTGCATTCCTGTACTAGGCAGTTCAAGGCAGGTTTCTGTATTCAACCAAAATTGTGGCTTTCACGCTACGAGCACAGGACAGCACGTAATGATGCAGTGTATGTGTGTGTGTGTCTGTGTGTGTGTGTGTGTGTGTGAGAGAGAGAGAGAGAGAGAGAGAGAGAGTGATTGGCGATAGTCAATGGTCAAAGTATTGAGCAACCTTCTAGTAGAACTTGTAATGTCTCACATTATGTATTATTTTATGTCCATGTGACTTTATATTTGACTGACTTTTTTTTAGTTACAATCACCATTGTTTGGTCTAAACAATTTCTTAAGAAAATTAAGAGATATGAATCACGTGCTAACGTAAATTTACGTAAGTGGCGTTGGAACATGTATAATTAGTGAGTGATGAAATCTCTCTCTCTATATCTATCTTCTTTTTTAGATCTGTCGGCAGTGTCTCGTATCTCCACGTTCTTTAGACTCTCTTTGATTGTATTTTCAGTATCAGGAAGGTACTAAGCATAGGAGACTTAATCGTATCTACGTGTTCCTTGCTTGTGGCACTAAAATTCTATCCACTTTCTAGCAGTAACAATTATCATAGTTAAACTTGTAAATCCATGTCTTACTGTGTATTTGACAACATTTACTAGTATTAAGTATGTATTTACTCTGTAAATGATGTTTCTATGAACATTTATTTCCACAATACCGCTATGAAATAAATTTATAATTTTTTATCATACGGTTTCAGTGAAAAGCATACTAACATCCTCGATTTTCCAGAATGAATTTTCACTGTGCAGCGGAGTGAGATCTGATATGAATCTTCCTGGCAGGTTAAAACTGCGTGGAAGTAAAACTGTGAGTCGTGTTTGGGTAGCTAAGTCGGCAGAGTATTTGTCCGCGAAAGACAAAGGTCTCGAGTTCGGACTGCGTCGGGCATACTGTTATAAACTTCCAGTAATTCAGTCCTGAATTTACTTCATCGTTTCGTTGCTGCCGGATACGATTCCTACAAGGCATACATGGAGTATTCTACAGGACTGAAAACGTCTTACGAAAACACTGCACTGCCAGTTTCTATCCAAAGATGAATCTCGATAATTATTTGCTTAATCCTACGATAAAACGCTACCGATGTTACAACAACACTATGTGTTCATTGCCGCCAGATTGGGCAAAATAACGCAAATTCGGCTCTCATTCGATCTTCGCTGTGTCCTCTGGTGCTGACAGCAGTGAGTTGCATTGAGAACAATTCTTTGCATCAGACCATCAGTACCATTACGCATTCTTGATCTTGGAATCATATAATACGAAATAAATATTCACGAGAAAGTCATGGATGACACGAAACGCATGATACAACGGTGAATTCCGCTATAGCAAAATAAGTGATGCTGGTTGCATCAGCTTTGTTTCCAAAAGAGTACAGGTAGCTGAGATGTTTCTTCTGTGCAGGGTCGCCCTGGACTGTCCTATGAAGGACAGAAGGGGGAGCCAGGGGAACCTTGCAGGAACGGCTTCCGCTTCCTGCAGTACGACGACCCCAGCGCTGGCAATACAGGTGAGACAGTCAATTAAATAGATTCTCTTGACCCGTGGCATTTTCATGACTTATAATCCAACAGCACAGTCACACACTATCTGATCAAATGCATCCCGACACCTATCAGTGGGCATTGACTTGGGATGGGTCCATCCTTCGCCTTATCACGGCATGAACGCTGCAGAAGACATTTTCAATGAGATTTCTGAATGCCTGTGGAGGAATCGCAGCCCATTCTTCCTCAAGAGCTGAAACTAGAGAAAGTAGGTGATGTTATCGGCGTTCTAAGTTATCCCAAATTTGTTCCGTTGAGTTCAGGTCATGATGCTTGGCAGGTCAGTCCATTTCAGGGATGTTATTGTCTACAAACCATTACCTCACGGATGCTGCTTTATGACAGGGAGCTGGAGACTAGAAATCTACTCTGGAGGAATCAGCATGGGTTTCGAAAAAGATGATCGTGTGAAACCCAGCTCGCGCTATTCGTCCACGAGGCTCAGAGGGCAATAGACACGGGTTCCCAGGTAGATGCTTTGTTTCTTGACTTCCGCAAGGCGTTCGATACAGTTTCCCACAGTCGTATAATGAACAAAGTAAGAGCATATGGACTATCAGACCAATTGTGTGATTGGATTGAAGAGTTCCAAGATAACAGAATGCAGCATGTCATTCTCAATGGAGAGAAGTCTTCCGAAGTAAGAGTGATTCCAGGTGTGCCGCAGTGGAGTGTCGTAGGACCGTTGCTATTCACAATTTACATAAATTACCTTGTGGATAACATCGGAAGTTCACTGAGGCTTTTTGCGGATGATGCTGTGGTATATCGAGAGGTTGTAACAATGGAAAATTCTACTGAAATGCAGGAGGATCCGCAACGAATCGACGCTATGATGCAGGGAATGGCAATTGAATCTCAATGTAGACAAGTGTAATTTGCTGCGAATACATAGAAAGAAAGATCCTTTATCATTTAGCTACAATATAGCAGATCAGCAACTGGGAGCAGTTAATTCCATAACTTACCTGGGAGTAGGCATTAGGAGTGATTTAAAATGGAATGATCATATAAAGTTAATCGTCGGTAAAGCAGATGCCAGACTGAGAGTCATTGGAAGAATCCTAAGGAAATGCAATCCGAAAACAAAGGAAGTAGGTTACAGTACAGTTGTTCGCCCATTGCTTGAATATTGCTCACCAGTGTGGGATCCGTACCAGATAGGGTTGATAGAAGAGATAGAGAAGTTCCAACGGAGAGCAGCGCAGAGATAAACTCCAGTGAAAGAATTTGCAGGAGAGACGCTCAGTAGTAGCTCGGTACGGGCTTTTGTTGACGTTTCGAGAACAATACGAGACTGGAATAGAAGGGAGAACCGATAGAGGTACTCAATGCACCCTCCGCCACACACAGTCAGATGGCTTGCGGAGTATGGATGTAGATGTAGATGTTGGTTGTCTCGCTGATACAGTCATCTTCTCCGAACTGTTGCTCTACTGTGCAGAGTACACAGTGCTGTAAAATATATTCATTGCTCCTTTTCTTCCGCATTTAGTTCAAATGGTTCAAATGGCTCTGAGCACTATGGGACTCAACTGCTGAGGTCATTAGTCCCCTAGAACTTAGAACTACTTAAACCGAACTAACCTAAAGACATCACAAACATCCATGCCCGAGGCAGGATTCGAACCTGCGACCGTAGCGGTCTTGCGGTTCCGGACTGCAGCGCCTTTAACCGCACGGCCACTTCGGCCGGCCGCATTTAGTGTTTTTTTAAGCGTAATAAGGGGACCACACCCTAACCGCGAAAAACATCCCCACCCCTTAACACCATCTCATCTGTACTTTCACTGCTGGCACTACACATAATTGCTGGTAACTTTCTCCAGGCATTTACCAAACCCAAACCCTTCCATCAGATTGCCACAGGATATAGTATGATTCGACTCGAAATCACTCGTTTCCAGTCATCCACTAGCCAGTGGCGTCGCTCTTTACATCACCTCATGCGCGGCTTAGTGCTGACAACAGAAATGTGTGGTTTATGAGGAGCTGCTCAACCACTGTACCGACAGTCACTGTGCTAGCTGGACTGCTGTAGCACTTTCGCCAGTACATGAGGTCTGCCTGAGGCAGGTTCAGTCGTGGCTGTTTCTTCGTGTTTCCACACAGTCACACCACAAACAGTCGACTTCGGCAAACTTATAAGGGTTGAAATGTTGCTGATGGGTTTGTTACTCAGCTGAAATCCACTGACTAGTCCACATTGGAGGTTACAGAGCCCTCCTGACCAACCAACTGTGCTACTACAGCTTCTCTACTGACAATACAATGCTTCCCGCCACATGTTATACTGACGGGTTCGTCACTTGTGACATCTAATGGTCAATTCCGTACTACACAGGGGTGTTCGTATACTGTTGATCAGATAGTGTACTTCCCTCAATCTTTTTACGTATTTTTAACTGCGTACTCCTGGGAATAAAAAAATACAACTGGCTGCTGGTGAACCTTCTGGGTTGTATCATCGTGGTCCGTAAGGCTTTTTTGTTCCTAATGTTCCGTCCACAACTTTGTCGAACATCTTCAGCGGTGCTCTTGGTTCCGTTTAGTCTTGCTGCCTAATGATTAGGACGTCGAAGAGCAACATAAATACTTTGAAAAGGGGGTGTAATCGGCAGAAATGATCGTTGTCAAAAGTCAAACATGAAAACCATCGAATTGGCGTCTGTTGAAAGATAAAGTTTATGTATTGATTGTACAGAGCTGCTAACCAAATGTCATTAAGTTTCATGGTTTTTTTCTGTTAAAATTGTCCTCATATTTATATATTTCGAAGGCTTCTCTATATGATCTTTGACAGATGACCGTCCGATAGTTAAGTTTTATCTCTGTCAATAATTACCTCTGGCGATCATGTCCCCTTTTACAGTATTTATGTCGCTGTCCGACTTCCGACTCGTCAGTCCAGGAGCACCTCTAAAGATGTTCAGTGCAAGTCTGGACGAAACGTCAGAACCACAAAAGTTATACTGACTACGAACATACAACGCGGAACATTCACCAGCAACTAACCTGTTGCGGAATCCCTCATTGTACAACCAGAAATACAACTCCACAATCGCCTCACCCTCTTTCCACAGTCTACCTATTCTTATTCCGTAATATCTCAGTCGTGCTATACGGGAGACAAAGCACCCTATGCCTCAGAAATAGGAGAGTAGACGTAGTTTCTATCCTGGTGTTTCCTTCTGTGTGGTCAGTCCAACCTTTTGTCACACTTATGTATTTTTTATGTTTTATTGTGGTCGAATCTGGCCATCTGAAAATCTCCTTGGATTACTTCAGTCCAAAAAATAAGTCCACAGATTTATGACATCGAAGTAATCAGAAGGACTGAGATAGTCTAGTACGTCGATAGCCCTTGTAACACTTGGTTCTGAGGAAAAACTTAGGCTGGCAACCCTAAAATACAATCTAAGAAGCGTGCAGATGGACAAACAGCTAGTACGATGATTAATTTGTTAGTACTGTCTCAACAGAAGGTGTTATTTTTTAAGAAAACGTGAGAAGGGAAATAACACTTATTATGTACCATTCTTTATTTCCGTTTTCCTATCTGTACGTCTTTTATCATCTGTGATTTACTCCTCTGACTGTTCAAAGCTCCCACTTAACGTGACATTTCATCTATGCTTTAGCGTCTAACAATGATTATTCTTAACAGTAATCGTATATTTTTCGCTGGCTGATCTAACGAAAGGAAGTGTAGAGGTTCAACTCCTCTTTAAAATGTACGAGGTTGATCAGACAGCAAGGATTAACACAGCCTTTAGTATATTTCCCTAACTGGAGAAAAATTCTGTTTGAATCTGTGCATAAGACCCTTAATAACACGCAACAAGCTGTGTTAAACTTAATTCTACAAAGACAAATATGAGTGACTTCCATAGGAGTAACAAAGCAGGGCTTTTTCATTGCAGCTCTGACGTAGAATTGTGACGAATGGATCTAGAGTCGTGTAACACTAAGAACTGCCTGCGATTAAAAATTTACAAAGCATTCAAATTCAAGAAGCACCATCTCCACGAAAATAAGTTGCCTAGTAGAGTGGTTGGATAACAGTAATATAAAAAACCGCAAACGTTCCGCAAGTCATCAGCAGACATTTTGTTACCCCATCGTACAATACGCTCGCCTAGTTTCGTTGGAGATCTCAAATCTAATCAAGCCACAGACTCTACTAGATCGTAGGAAATGCGGCACCCAACATAGGAAAGACACTAAAGGTAAATAGACCAACTGAAGTTGATCGAGGACGTGCTTCTCCGATCAGTGACGACAAACTTTCACTTTGGGGTATCTTCCAACTTAGTAACTAACACGATACACCAATAGTCAACAACGCAGCTGTGGAAAGAAAACCTTTCCAACATCGCTGTACATATGAGAATTAACGATTACCTGTAGCTTAGGTACAAGGAAGATTCAATTTTCTGAAAATTTTTGAGCAGCCAGATCACAAGGGGGCAAGTCCAGAATAAACAGAGCAAGATGGACTGTGTCAGTTTGGAGCAGAACGAACGTGAGTGTTGGTGGAGACCAAAGCCAGTGTTCAATGTGCTCTGGGCTCAACTTCTCAAACAAGAGATTAACTCTTCCCCAGGACCACTGACGTAAAAAAAAATCTGATACTAATCTGTCTGATTTGAATAAATTGGTTGTAGTGTTGTGCATCTAATGTGTCTCTCACAGGTGAAAAAATGTAAGACACCATCTTTTCTGCTAAGTCCGGTAATGAAAATCAACACAGCCAAAACGCCTCTATTACCGTTTACTATCGGTCACAAATTATGACACATATTGCCAACTACATATTATCATGCAGTACGGCCGTAAGAAAGAAATGCAAGTAGGTGTTTCCAGAATAGATTTTCACTCCGCAGCGCTGATTTGCAACTTCATAGCAGATTAAAGCTATGTGCTGCACCAGGATTCGAACACGGAACCTCTGTCATTGGCAGGCAAATGCTCTACCGAATGAGCTATCTAGGCACGGCTCATTACTCATCCTCACAGCCTTATTTACGTCCACACCTTTCTCCTACCTTTCAAACTTCACAAACGTTCCGTATACCTCGTGGGATTAGCACTCCTGGAAGAAAAGGTATTTCAGAGTAGTAGCTTAACCACAACCTGTGGGAAGTAAAGTTGTGAATGCAGGTCGTATGTCGTGCCGGGAGAGCTCAGTCGGTCGGACCCGTGAGAAGATATGTCTGAAATCACACTGGGCTAGTTAAGCATTGCTGAAAAATATCAAAAAGAATCACAAAATATAGACTACTGCAGATGGTTACACGGCTATTCAGAGTTGAAGATCGAGCGAGGTAGTGCAGTTGTTAAGGCACAGGACTCGCAGTAGAAATCCTCGTCCGACCGTCCAGGTGCAGATTTTTATCATTTCCCTAAATCAGTTAAGATGAATGCGGAGATGGTTCACATGGAGAGGACATGGGGCCTTACGTTTTCGTCCGAGCCTGTGTTCCATTTCTAACGACATCATTGTCATCGGTACGTTAATCTCCAATCTTTCTTCATTCCTTCGGAGTTGAAGTGACGTGTTAAACAAAGCGATACCTTAAATCAAGTCAAATCAAATGTTCAGGACAGGGTTGGTAGTGGAGATCTGGCTTGATTTTAAAAAAGAAAAAGTACTGTTTTAAAAGCATAGTCACAGAAAGGTAAAAATCCAAACTGACCCTCATTTAATGTTCTTAACGTCTTGACGTGCTTCAGTAGTCGGCTATGGCTCAAGCACGTATGCCTGAAGACTTAACCTCGAGAAGTGTGCCATCGCCAGAGAAGAGAAGAAATATTATTCTCAGAAGTATTCACGCATCTAGAACGTGTTCAGCGGTCTGATTACATTAGTCGTATTTGCAGTGCATAGATAATTCGGCAACAAGCTGCACATTATTGATTAAAAAGGAACAATCCGACAAAATTAAACAAATAGCTGGCCAATTAGTATTCGATGAGAAGGAAAAAAGAATACTGTATAAACAACTGGAAGCCTATCAATCAGTTCATAGGATAGAACGGAATCTTTGCCAGAGTCCGAAAGTTTTTTTTTTTTTTTTTTTTTTTTTTTCCCTAACCGACACGTGGAATTGTTCACTTCCTTACCGTCCATGGCCCCTGCCCATCATGTTTATACAGAACAGGGGAAAAGCGTACAGGAGATTGCGGATACGGTGCTCCTGAATGAATCCCAGACCAGATAACATCTGAGTGCCCTGTATATATTCAGGCGGTCTTCAGTACCGCATTGTTCATTGGGCGGAGAGAGGGCAACGGGGAGGGGTTGGGACAAATGGCAGGACCGCCGACTGCCATCTAGAAACCGCCAGACATGGTCAGGTGTCCAATGTTGGTATGATTTGGAATTTAGCGTGTCGGTTCCACAGACGATGTAATGATGACTGCAGGAGATGCTAATTTCATGTTGTTTTGTACTAAATATAAGTCGGTGGTGATTATTGGTTAGATAATTCAGTAGTATAGGATGAATAGCTGCAAGCAACTTGCAAGACCGTAAACATGTCTACTGCTGGGCAAAATGTCAATAGACGTAGCTAAGTATATTGTATACGATGGTAATAGCTAAAACAGTAAAATAGGTGAAATACAACATTATATAAAACCTAACATTTCAGAATTGTATCACTGTCATAGCATGTTTTAGGTATCAGGTGCTGGGCATCATGTAATAAAGGCAACAAATTAAGAGAAAATTAACACGTTTCTTGTAGTGGCCATTTTCGCAGCAGCTGTATATAAATTGCAGTTGTTTCAAAGAAAATGCCTTTTTTGCAAGCTGCACATCGAAATTTTTATATTTATTTTTATTTATGCACCCAGACGTGTTTCGCCTTTTTTACAAGGCATCTTCAGTGGGTGTCCTGAAATATTACATGATTTGTCCATTTTTACACATAGGTTATGGTTTCACTTCTTGGTAATAGATTTAAAAACAGTTTCTTAACGTTTTTTGTGAAATGGAAACGTACTTACAGGTAACTTCTAATTCATTGCATCTAAGCAAACTGCTTTTTCTCATCTGGCAATCAGGTGGGCATCTTACAGTTCACTTTCAGTTCATTGTTTACGTTTCACGTCACTGTAACTGCCATCTTTTTAATACAGAGTTTCAGTTGTTTTTCTAAGTGTTACCAACATTCTCAGTTTTCTGCATTCAACTGTTTTGTGAATGTGTGTGTGTGTGCGCGCGTGTGTGTGTTAGAGAGGGGGAGAGATTTTTTCTTAAATAAAATAAAAAATTTTAATTTTATTTTTATTACTATTTTTTAAAATAATGATAATAATAATTATTATTATTATAGTTTTCTAGATATACTTATGAGAGGAATCAGATGTGTAATCATTTGTTGGGATTTCTGTCTATTATATGATCAATCAGTGTAAACAGTGAGTTGTTAGTCATATTTACAAAAAAATGGCTCTGAGCACTATGCGACTTAACTTCTGAGGTCATCAGTCGCCTAGAACTTAGAACTAATTAAACCTAACTAACCTAAGGACATCACACACATCCATGCCCGAGGCAGGATTCGAACCTGCGACCGTAGCGGTCGCTCGGCTCCAGACTGTAGCGCCTGGAACCGCACGGCCACTCCGGCCGGCTCATATTTACAAATCATGAAATATTTCAGGACACCCACTGAAGATGCCTTGTAAAAAAAAGGCGAAACGCGTCTGGGTGCATAAATAAAAATAAAAATTTCGATATGCAGCATGCAAAAAAGGCATTTTCTTTGAAACAACTGCAATTCATAAGAGAAAATTGCTTGATGTTTCCAGAAAAAGTCAACAACGTTGATCAAGGAATTTTATCCAGAGATGAAATCTAATTTTCTGGTTGTTTTCGTTCCCGCAGGTCCTCTGGAGCACGAGATGTACGGAAACGGCCCACAGTTCCGCCCGCTGGAGGTGAACAGGGAGAGCGAGAAGAAGCCGCACCACAAGGAGCCGGACGTCAAGCTGATACCCAGCACCATCTCGTTCCGCACCAGCAACGACATGTTCCAGGTCCGCAAACAAATCTACGTCCACACGACACACTATACTGCTTCATGTTTTGTGAATGTCCATTACGAAACGTACTGTAAACGTATGGTTGTTAATACTTGAAAAACCAGACTTCAGACTACGTCTGTTACCTCGTAAACTGCAACTCCACACTTGCGCATCAGAATTTTTTTTAGGTACGCTTTCACTTTTCCATAGGCGTACAGAGTATATTACTGCCTCGGATCCGTTATGGAGTGGAAAAAAATTCTAAATTGACGTAAAAATATCCTTTATAGAAAAAGACATACGAAAACCGGTATGTCAGACACAACTTTCTTGTGTTGACAACTGCTTTATGTCATTCTTGCTGACCAAAAGTTGCTATTTTCATCTTAAGCATAAATTCTCTTATTACAATTTCCCTTTATAATGTATCCTGTGTTATAAATAGTTTACATATGGCGTACTGATGAAATTTTTCCAGTCGTAAACCGAAAGGCTTTTGACACTGTACCACACAAGCGACTCGTAGTGAAATTGCATGATTATGGAATATCGTCTCAGTTATGTGAATGGATTTGTGAGGTCACAGTTCGTAGTAATTGACGATAAGTCATCGAGTAAAACAGAAGTGATTTCTGGCCTTACCCAAGGTAGTGTTATAGGCCCTTTGCTGTTCCTTATCTATATAAACGATTTGGGAGACAATCTGAGCACCCGTCTTAGGTTGTTTGCAGATGACGCTGTCGTTTATCGACTAATAAATACATCAGAAGAACAAAACAAACTGCAAAACGATCCTGTATCATTTCTGTGACACTCTCTCCCATATTTCGCGATAATACAAAACGTGCTGCCTTTCTTTGAACTTTTTCGATGTACTCCGTCAGTCCTATCTGGTAAGGATCCCACACCGCGCAGCAGTATTCTAAAAGAGGACGGACAAGCGCAGTGTAGGCAGTCTCCTTAGTAGGTCTGTGACATTTTGTAAGTGTCCTGCCAATAAAACGCAGTCTTTTGTTTGCCTTCCCCACAACATTTTCTATGTGTTCCTTCCAACTTAAGTTGTTCATAATTGTAATACCTAGGTATTTAGTTAAATCTACAACCTTTAAATTTGTGTAATTTATGTGCGACCAAAACTTAACGGCATTTTTTGTAATACTCAGGTGGAGCCCCCGTCTCTTCCCTTTCCATTTATTGCTCAGGGTCAATTGCCACTTTTCGCTCCATGTAGATATCTTGTCTAAATCATATTGTAATTTATATTGATCTACCAATGACTTCAGTAGACTGTAAACGACGGCACCATTAGCAAAAATCTATGACAGCAGCTCAAATTGTCTCCTAAATCGTCTATATAGATCAAGAATAGCAGAGGGCCTAGGGAAGTCCCAGGTATAGCTTAGGTATCATTAGATGACTTACCACCAGTTACAACGAATTGTAACCTTTCCGATAGCAAATAATGAATCCAGTCGCTCAACCAAGACGATACTCCATAGGCAAGCAAACTGATTAGAACCCGTTTATGAGAAATGATGTTAACCTATTTGTGAAAATCTGGAAATAATGGAACCGAATTTAGATCTCCCGTCAATAGCCCTCGTTACTTCTAAAGAATAAAGAGCCAGTTGCGTTCGACAGAAACGATATTTTCTAAATTCGTGCTGGTGTCAAGAGATAGTTTTCTTGGAGGTTCTGTAAACCGGTTATACAATGACTGATTTTCAGATTCAGATTTGATTATTATGACTGTCTTTTTAACTTCTGTGATATTTATATTTGTGAACAGAGGGGTTGTATGAAAGGTCTGCTTACTAATTAGTACAATGCATTTTCTAAATTGCAAAGGAAGTAATGGAAAAAATTTATCATGGATCCGAGGATGCAATGACCGGCCTATACTTCTATCACAACTGTCAACTACTATTCCATCTGTGATCAATATTTGAAAAATACAATGAAATTTTGACCATCTAGAAATAAATGCATTGATGTTAGTTTTCTGAAGTGGTTTATTAAGCCTCATAAAAGAAAAAAAACCTATTGCGGTACATAGATAAAACAATGTGATACATCATCACAATATTAAATGTAATGAAAGGTTCTAAGATGGAGTGCAACACATATAGCTCCAAATGTAATTGAGCATAATACCTTGCATTTCATCCTTCTTAAACCTAAATCCAAAACACCTGGCACAGCTTGAACTAAGGTTATCTGTCACTTATTGAGTCAATATCTGCTACTTGAGGCCAAACAAACTTCATTCATTGTTTCGAGAGATATTTGACATCATATGTTACATGTGAATTACTACCTGAACCACAACACCTTACAATCTGAGAGATCATGACTGACATTTGTTTTTCTTAGTTGTAGGCACATTAACAATTACAAATGAGTTTCCGTCTAGATACAGTTGGTCAATGTTTGCACTCCTTAGTTCTACACTTTTAATAGCATCAACGCTGTATAATAAATTGCGTATCTGTAATCCTGGAGTAACAACGACGAGTGGTGAAAGTTACTCCGAAACAGATAAATCATGAACATGACCTCAGAAATAGTAATATGCAGGAAGATATATAAATATGGACAAAAAACTTACCAGTGGTCTGTTTCGAGAATTAATGAAGTTTCATACATGACATGGTTGAAAACACCGACGGCTTTGCAGTTAAATGATATCGGTGGATTTTGCACAACCATATTTTAACCACTTTTTGATGCACACTTATAAGTCTCACCAGGTTCGTCATCTATCGCCCAAGAAAACCAGCACTACATGGCGTCATCTAGCGTATATTGATGGAACTTTACCACCAAAAAATATACCGGACGGTTATAATTAAACTTACCCTATCTGACACGTTATAACACGGAAACTAATTACCCTACGGGTACCAAACTTGGTAGCATTTAAGTCCAGTGTATGGGGTGCATGATATCCATGCGTCACGGCAGCGCCGTCCAGTTCCAACTATGGCCACCAGGTGCCGTGATCAGTCATCGTAATTCATAGTCTCACACTCCTGACGAGTCTCAGTGTACTTGCTGACGTACCAACATGAGCTTGGACAAAAGGAGCAGGGCATTATTGGTGAAGGTCTACTATCAATACAACAGTAATGCTGCAGCTGCACTTCGAGAATATTACCGGCTAAAAGGATTACGGAAGGGTCCTCTTTCTCTGTATGCTGTGCGGAGCATGATGAAGAAGTTCGAATCAACTGGAGAACTGGGCGTCGCTCCGGGAAGAGACCGACGACCAGTTGCATCATAGGTGGTTGATGAAATCGCTGTTGCTACGGCAGACAACGCTGCGAGCAATTCCCGATGGTCAGGCAGTGAGCGTGCTGTGTAACGACAGTTGAACATCCCGCGGTCCACTGTACGGAAGGTGCTTCGAACCACTCTCAAATGGTATCTGTACAAGATCCACAGCAGCTTGCACCACAGGACACACAACGACGTGTTAACTTCGCTCTCCACTTTCTCGCAAGGATTGAACTTTACGAGGGCTGGCCCTGGACTATCCTATGGACAGACGAAACTCATTTTTGTCTGATGGGTGAGGTTAGCACACATATCTGCCGAGTGTGGGGATCTTTACCTCCAGTCACTGCGCATGAAGTTCTCTGCATGGTTAACGTGTCACCGTATGGTGTGGCTTCACAGCTACGTTCATCATTGTCCAATCACTTTTGAACAGGTTGGCGCTCAAGGACCAAAGACGTGCTGTGTGACTGGCCAGCGTTACTGCGATATGGTTCACCAGCATGTCATACCCGCCCCATAGGAGAGAGACGCAACTGAACTCAACAGTTTCCATGCAAGATGGGGCCCCACCGCACATAGCTCGTGAAGTTCACCTGCTTCTCCGAAACACTTTTAGAAACGATCGAATTATCAGCCGATCGTTTCCAAATGCTTGGCCGGCACGATCACCTGATCTCACTCCCTGTGAATCGTGGTTATGGCGCTGTCTACCAGGGGACCATTCACAAATGTGTTGATCTGAAGCGTAACACATCAAGAGAGGCAGACAGCATACTCACGGAAATGCTTCGTTCTGCTGTGCAGAATGCAATCCTGTGCTTTCAGACTCTTCTAGACATTAACGGGTGCCATATTGAACCCCATTTGTAGCAGTAGTGGTACCGGTATGTAATGGTACGATGTACCGTAGGAGCACATTAAAAGTGTTCCAATTGTATTGGTTCTGCATTATTTCTCTTCCCCGTGTCCTTGATATAAATGCTACCAAGTTTGGTACTCGTACAATAATTAGTTTTCGTGTTATAACGTGTTAAATAGAAGGGAAATTATAATTATAACCACCCAGTATACTATACACCCAAGTGAGACCCAGCAGGGAGGTGTAAAACTTTTGGTGTATGAGTAGCCAAAGCAATGATGACCGTCAAAGTACACTACTGGCCATTAAAATTGCTACACCAAGTAGAAATGTAGATGATAAACGGGTATTCATTGGACACATATATTATACTAGAACTGACATGTGATTACATTTTCACGCAATTTGGGTGCATAGATCCTGAGAAATTAGTACCCAGAACAACCACCTCTGGCCGTAATAACGGCCTTGATACGCCTGGGCATTGAGTCAAACAGAGCTTGGATGGCGTGTACAGGTACAGCTGCCCATGCAGCTTCAACACGATACCACAGTTCATCAAGAGTAGTGACTGGCGTATTGTGACGACCCAGTTGCTCGGCCGCCACTGACAAGATGTTTTCAGTTGGTGAGAGACCTGGAGAATGTGCTGGCCAGGGCAGCAGTGGAATATTTTCTGTATCCAGAACGCCCGTACAGGGCTGCAACATGCGGTCGTGCATTTTCCTGCTGAAATGTAGGGTTTCGCAGGGATCGAATGAAGGGTAGAGCCACGGGTCGTAACACGTCTGAAATGCCGGTCGGAGTGGTCGTGCGGTTCTAGGCGCTACAGTCTGTAGCCGAGCGACTGCTACGGTCGCATGTTCGAATCCTGCCTCGGGCATGGATGTGTGTGATGTCCTTAGGTTAGTTCTAAGTTCTAGGCGACTGATGACGTCAGAAGTTAAGTCGCATAGTGTTCAGAGCCATTTGAACATCTGAAATGTAACGTCCACTGTTCAATGCGAACAAGAGGTGACCGAGACGTGTAACCAATGACACCCCATACCATCACGCCGGGTGATACGCCAGTATGGCGATGACGAATACACGCCTTCAATGTGCGTTCACCGCGATGTCGCCAAACACGGATGGGACCATCATGATGCTGTAAACAGAACCTGGATTCATCCGAAAAAATGACGTTTTGCCATTCGTGCACCCAGGTTCGTCGTTAAGTACGCCATCGCAGGTGCTCCCGTCTGTGATGCAGCGTCAAGGGTAACCGCAGCCATGGTCTCGGAGCTGATAGTCGATGCTGCTGCAAACGTCGTCAAACTGCAGATGTTGTTGTCTTGCAAACGTCCCCATCTGTTGACTCAGGGATCGGGACGTGGCTGCACGATCCGTTGGAGCCATGCAGATAAGATGCCTGTCATCTCGACTGCTAGTGATACGATGCCGTTGGGAGCCAGCACGGCGTTCCGTATTACCCTCCTGAACCCACCGATTCCATATCCTGCTAACAGTCATTGGATCCCCACCAACGCGAGCAGCGATGTCTCGATACGATAAACCGCAAATAAAAGTCGGAAACGTGATGGTACGCATTTCTCCTCTTTACACGAGGCATCACAACAACGTTTCACCAGGCAACGCGGGTTAACTGCTGTTTGTGTATGAGAAATCGGTTGGAAACTTTCCTCATGTCAGCACGTTTTAGGTGTCGCCACCGGCGCCAACCTTGAGTGAATGCTCTGAATAGCTAATCATTTGCACATCACAGCTTCTTCTTCCTGTCTGTTAAATTTCGCGTCTGTAGCACGTCATCTTCGTGGTGTAGCAATTTTAATGGCCAGTAGCGTATTTCCGGTTTACGGTATTTCATAATTACAGAACACTACATGTTCTTGAATCCTACTACAAATTATTGTTAGCGGTATGGGCCTATAATTATGAAGATGAATTCAAATCCTTTTATTGTATATTGATGTGACATGTGTAGCTTTTCAGATTTTAGGTACGTATTTGTCGTCGAGCGAGCTATTGTACACGATTGCTAAAAATGGAGATGATTTCCATTATCTTTGGTAGCAAGGCTCTTCTGCTGGTGCAGGGTGTTGTTTTTTAAAGGCGGCGCTTGCTGTTCCAGGTGACGGAGACGACGCCGCTGGGCACGCTGGCCTTCGTGCTCGCCGAGCAGGCACTGCTGGTGCGGGTGGACCCCGGCTGGCAGTATGTGCAGGTCGGTACAAGCCACGCCAGCAACCACCTCATGGCTAGTGTCCGCTTTCCTTCTTGTCTTAACCTTCTTCCAACCACCTGGAAATCATTAGAGGAAATACAGCCTCTCCTTCCCATATAGACGGGACGCTTCAGTGTTTTCCATTTCTCTAGCAAAGTTCTTTACTCGCTTGTTCATTTACATATCCTTCCTTATATGATCGCTTACCTCTTTATCTCCTACGCCAGTAATCTTGTTTGTCACAAAACTTTAAAGTAACAGCTTTATCAAAAATTCCAAGCTCTTAAGGAAAATGTTCACTGCTGAAAGGCAGCTTTTTAGATTTTCGCAGATTAATAATACTGCATATTTTAATTAAAGAAGTTTCGATATACCTCAGTATATTTTATGGCATGGGATGTATCATCGAAAGTCTTTGTAAGTCCATTTTTATACAGGATGGTTCGGGGACTTCGGCTGTTCAATATAAAACGTCAAATCAAAAACACCTTAAGCTGTCTGTATTTCCAACGTTATTTTTTATGCGACCAGTTTCGGCTTTTTATTACGCTATTTTCAGACCTCCTGACCGATGTGTAGGAAGAATCCGACCTCATGTGCAGTCTATATGGGGGCAGCATTCAGTAACTGTTACCGTGGACTTTTTTTTTTTTTTAACATCGGGATCCCTTCGTTCATCGATTGCTGGCTCAAATTGCACATGAGGTTGGATTCTTCCCACACGTCGATCAGGGGGCCTCAAGATGGCCTAGTGAAATGCCGAAACTGGTCGCATAAATAAAATAAAATTGGAAATATAGAAAGCGGAAAGTGTATTTGATCCGACATCGCACGCTCACGAAAATCCGAAGAGTAACGTAGACACAGCTGTTACGATATATTTTGCACTAGTCTTTCTGCTCCATTCACAGTACTATCGGTACTGTCTCTTTATCGCACGATAAATTGTTCATCAGAAGTTGAGCATCGATTTCTGATCCTTAACGCAGCATTAACGCCCAACAACGCTCTAGCAAGGGTATCTATTTTGGAAATAAAAGTGGTCAATAGGTCTCCTTAACTTACCTCGTCAAATTATTGCGAACTGCCGGCCGGAGTGGCCGAGCGGTTCTAGGCGCTACAGTCTGGAACCGCGCGACCGCTACGGTCGCAGGTTCAAATCCTGCCTCGGGCATGGATGTGTGTGATGTCCTTAGGTTAGTTAGGTTTAAGTTGTTCTAAGTTCTATGGGACTGATGACCTCAGAAGTTAAGTCCCATAGTGCTAAGAGCCATTTAAATTTGTTTAACAACTAGGACGAAGCCAAGGGCATACCACCTGCAATAGGACCGTGCATAGAAAAGCATTGTAGGCTTAAAAATAATATATGCATTGTAGAATGCTTTGCTTAGTGTAGTATAGTTGGTTCAAGAAGTTACCTTATGGTCGAAAAGCGTACAAACGTTATAGGTATTTCTCTCCAGACTGATCCTCAGTTTCCATTCCATTTGTTCTGTGTAAGAAAAGTCATAACATCCGTTGATAGGTGCTCAATTGTATTTGTGATAGTTCCTTGTTTCATGAGGTTTGCTACCTTTACATAGCTCCAGTGTAATTTTTGTGGACATGTGCTGCCTATGAAAATGTAACATAATATTTCAATTACTGCATCTTTGCTTCCAGATATTTAAATGTTATCTGTATTGCTACAAATGTTGGTATGGGACGTTCTGTAGCAATCAACTTTGCATATTAGTGATATTAGTGTCTTCGCAGAGATCGTACTGATTCTTCTTGCCACGAATGTTAACGTCAGTAAGAACTACCACAACTGTATTAAAATACATTTATTACCTCACGACCGGTTTCTTTCAGCGAGCACTGTTAGGTGACACTGGAAACAATTTTCGTCACAAATTCTCAGAGAACTGTGCCGATATCATGACTTAGGTAGTCCAGTCGTCCTACGTAACATTGAAGGAAGCCACATTCTGGAGGACAGGGTTATCTGAGTCATGATAACAGCATAATTCTCTGGGACTTTATGATGTAGACTGTTGGCAGTGTCACCTAATGATATTCATTAAAATAAACCGCTCGAGACATTATAAATGTACTTTAATAGAGCTGTGGTGGTTGTTAATGACAGTAACATGAATCAGCAGTAACGAACAAATTGATAAAAATTGTCTCCTTGCTACACCATAGGGCCCTAATGTGTCGCTATTTCATTTCTATTCTTCTTCCTTTTATGAGTACGAGCAATAAACACTTTGCATTTAATCGTGTGCACAAATGGCAAAAAAGCTGTATCCGCAGAAAGCAGAGACGAAAGGTCATACACTAACAACCTTCTTGGAAACCAGACTTAATGTCAAACATTCCTTTATCCCAATAAAACTTCTCCTGGTTGATCTGTTAATACCCAAATGCGTTTTCGTCTAATTTTTTTTCTTTTTCCTCTTCTTTTTTGTCTCTTTTCATGTTAAAATGCCTGCTTGAAACGTTCTCCTCCTGTCCGAATAAAGTAAGTCTCCTATCCTCCCCTCCTCCCTCCCACCCTCTCTCTCTCTCTCTCTCTCTCTCTCTCTCTCTCTCTCTTTCTCTTTCTCCATATTTTTCTTCCCCATTCCCTCCACGCCCCTTCCCTATTTCTACTTTTGTTTTAGCAAATAATCAGCGGCTGCGCTGAGGTTTCCTAAGTATTATTAACATAAGGACAAGATTGGTTATTTCTCTTTTGATAGCCTCTATTATTTCTTGGTTTTGTTTACAGCTTCTTGTATAGTCACGCCACGTGTAGACGGAAGTTCTTTGTAACATCGGACTGCTGCCTTTAGCTCCTTTTCCATGCACTACCGTGGACCTGACAGTATTATCTGTCTTCCTTTGATAGTAGTCCTAAATTTACGTATTCAAATACCAGAACACAATAAAAAGAAGAATTGAAACTTCAGATGCTTCTTGGTCATTGTCTTTTGTTGTCCAACTCATAATGGAGCATCCAGGTGTCGTTCTAGTCAGAAATGTCGTTACTGGGACGACTAGAGCACCGGAACTCACCTTGGCTGCTACGCTCCCATTTGTGAAAGCATCAGTCAGCTTGCACAACCTTTTTGCCCTGGTATTGTGCACTGTAATTTTATAGTCTTCAGTCCAAAGATTGGTTTTTGTATCTGCCTACGCTAGTCTGCCTTGTGTAAGCCTCTTCATCTCTGCGTAACTACTGCAACCTACACTCATTTGAACCTACTTAAATACTGGAGCCTCGGACTCTACAGTTTTCATCCCCTGCACTTCCCTCCACTAACAAACAAACCATTTCTTGATCCCTCAGGATGTGTGCTGTCAAACGATCCTTTCTTTTAGCTAGGTTGTGCCACACATTTATTTTGTTCCCAGTTCGACTCAGTATCTCCTCAATAGTTATTCGATCTACCTACCTACCCCTTAGCATTCTTCTATAGCACCACATTTCAAAAGCTTCAATCGGCTCTTTTCATATACTGCTTATCATACAAGGCTGCACTCTAGACAAATATCTCAAGAAAAACTCCCTAACACCTAAATTTATATTCATTGTTAACAACTTCCTGTTTTTCAAAAGTCCTTTTTTGCTATTACTAGTAGACATTTAATGTCCTCTGACTTCGGCCATCATCATTTATTTTTCTGCCCAAACAGCAAAACTCAGCTACTTTCAATGTTTCGTTTCCTAATCTAATTCTTTCAGCAGCGCCTGGTTTAATTCTACTCCATTACATTACCTTTCTTTTACTTTTGTTGAAGTTCATTTCGTCACTTCTTTTCAAGACACTATTTATTTCGTTCAACTGTTCTTCCAAGTATTTTGTCCTCTCCAATATCCTGCCGGGAAAAATTTTATAACTGCTCGTCGTTCCTCCGCGTTATATACATCTAAAGGCTTTACCATCTAAACTTAGCTCCACTTATGAATTTAGATGGCGGAGCCTTTACATATATGTAACATATACGCAAGGCCACCACCACCGAAACTGAGAAGGGCAGCAGAATCTAGAATATGCAGCTGCCCTTCTCAAAATGAGCATATGATGCCATCTGTTAGCATACGTTAACATTTCCTGAAATCTTGTATCTTTCCTTCAAGAGCGTGTGTTCACTACTTGTAATAATGCCAATATGATGTTTCAGGATTGCAACCGGTCGTCGTTTACTACCACCATGTGGACACCTGCCAGACATCTTCAGGCGAGCCGTCTAAAACTCACGTCAGCTCCTCACTCGCTCAGTTTGTTAGCGAGCTGTATGCAGTTCGTGCATCTTTTTTGCTGGGTCAAGCACAGTGACAACGGACAGCGCCCTCCATATTGTAAATGTGAAACTCCTGATGTCCGGTGGGTTGACCCTAGCCGTGGCCGTCGGCGTACTTGCTGACAAGGGAACCTCCCCATCGCACCCCCCTCAGATTTAGTTATAAGTTGGCACAGTGGATAGCCCTTGAAAAGCTGAACACACATCGATCGAGAAAACAGGAAGAAGTTGTGTGGAACTATTAAAAAAATAAGCAAAATATACAAACTGGGTCGTCCATCTGTAATATAGGCATTATTAAGGGCAGTGTGAGACGATGAGCGCCGTGGTCCCGTGGTTAGTGTGAACAGCTGCGGAACGCGAGGTCTTTAGTTCAAATCTGCCCTCGACCGAAAACTTTAACTTCTTATTTTCAGTTTATGTGACAAACTCTTATGTTTTCATCACTTTTTTTGGAGTGATTATTACATCCACAAGAAAACCTAAATCGGACAAGGTAGAAGAATCTTTTTACCCATTCGCTAAGTGTACTAGTTAGGTGGGTCGACAACATATTCCTGTCATGTGACGCACATGCTGTCACCAGTGTCGTATAGAATATATCAGACGTGTTTTCCTGTGGAGGAATCGGTTGACCTATGAACTTGCGATCAAATGTTTTCGGTTCCCATTGGAGAGGCACGTCCTTTCGTCTACTAATCGCACGGTTTTGCGGTGCGGTCGCAAAACACAGACACTAAACTTACTACAGTGAACAGAGACGTCAATGAACGAACGGACAGATCATAACTTTGCGAAAATGAAGAAAGCAAGATTTTCAGTCGAGGGGAGATTTGAACTAAAGACCTCTCGTTCCGCAGCTGTTCACGCTAACCACGGGACCACGGCGCTCCTCGGCTCACATTGCCCTTAATATAGCCTATCTTACGCATGGACGACCCAGTTTGTATATGTTGCTTATTTTTTCATAGTTCCACACAACTTCTTCCTGTTTTCTCGATTGATCTGTGTTCAGTTTTTCAAGGCCTATCCACTGTGCCAATTTATAACTAAATCTGAGGGGGGTGCGATGGGGATGTTCCCTTGTGAGAACAAATCGTAGAAATAATGGGATTCCATACGTTATCCAATTGAAAGCCGCTTTCCGATACAGAACCCTTGTACAGAGTGTCCATTAAGTCCCGTTATCATTTCAAAAAATCATAACTTGAAAACTGTTAGTGATAGAGAATCGTAATTTACTGTAAAATGTTCAGCATCTCTCAATGCTGTTTCCCTCGACCCTTGTTGCCGATTTGACTTGGAGTACATCAAAACGTTGCCAGACGCGGAGAAGATGTAATGTGTCATCCGATATGCAGAATCCACATATGTGACAAAGGTACTGCTGGATCATCGACGCCAGTATAGGAGCGCACCACCGACAAGAACAATCATTATCACGTGATTCAGAAACTTTAGAGAGACAGCCAGTGTCGTGCTGGTCCCATCGCATCGCTTCCACTCTCTCCTGATGTCACACCATTCGGCTTCTTTTATGGGGTTACGTCAAGGATGGCGTGTACACAACACCAGTCAATGACATTGTTGTCTTTCGTGCACGATTCAATCAAGGACAACTGTTGGTGCACAATGCAGACCCGACCATGGACAGAAAGCGAATATCGCCTTATGTTTCACTAGCGACGAACTGACTTTGGACGCCTTTTAGAAACAGCTTATGTGACTGGATTTGTGATTTCCTGTCAGAGAGGTCACAGTTCGTAGTAACTGACGGAAAGTCATCGAGTAAAACAGAAGTGATATCTGGCGTTCCTCAAGGTAGTGTTATAGGCCCTTTGCTGTTCCTTCTCTATATAAACGATTTGGGAGACAATCTGAGCAGCCGTCTTAGGTTGTTTGCAGATGACGCTGTCGTTTATCGACTAATAAAGTAATCAGAAGATCAAAACAGACTGTAAAACAATTTTTAAAAAATATCTGAATGGTGCGAAAAGTGGCAGTTGACTATGAATAACGAAAAGTGTGAGGTCATCCACATGAGTGCTAAAAGGAACTCGTAAACTTCGGTTACACAATAAATCAGTCTAATCGTCTAATCTAAAAGCCGGAAATTCAACTAAATACCTAGGTATTACAATTACGAACAACTTAAATTGGAAGGAACACATAGAAAATGTTGTGGGGAAGGCTAACCAAAGACTGCGTTTTATTGGCAGGACACTTAGAAAATGTAACAGACCTACTAAGGAGACTACCTACACTACGCTTGTCCGTCCTCTTTTAGAATACTGCTGCGCGGTGTGGGATCCTTACCAGATAGGACTGACGGAGTACATCGAAAAAGTTCAAAGAAATGCAGCACGTTTTGTATTATCGCGAAATATACGAGAGAGTGTCACAGAAATGATACAGGATTTGGGCTGGAAATCGTTAAAAGAAAGGCGTTTTTCGTTGCGACGGAATCTTCTCACGAAATTCCAATCACCAACTTTCTCCTCCGAATGCGAAAATATTTTGTTGACACTGACCTACATAGGGAGGAACGATCACCACGATAAAATTAGGGAAATCAGAGCTCGTACGGAAAGATATAGGTGTTCATTCTTTCCGCGCGCTATACGAGATTGGAATAATAGAGAATTGTGAAGGTGGTTCGATGAACTCTCTGCCAGGCACTTAAATGTGATTTGCAGAGTATCCATGCAGATGTAGATGTAGATACTGAAGTAATTGAACTGTTTCAGTGAATCAGGAGACGAGGTAAGCCTCCCGTAAACCTTGTTTGGAACCGGGGGATAGGATCTATTTTTAATTTATTTCTGGGATACCGTTGTCCATTACTGCTGACAGAAATCAAACCCTGTAGCATGAGGGTGATTTGGGTAACCGCAGGAGTACAGCTGCTGTTCTTCGGCACAATGGAACTGGAGAGTCGTTGATTTACGAGGAAGAATACGTTGGCGCAAGTCGTTGGGATGTAAAATTTGTACCAGGGTACATACCAGGCCGGGCACCCTCTATTTCCACGATGGGATCTCAGCGAAGACTACCCAATACGCCGAGGGCTCCGGCTAGTGACAACCAACCAGACAAGTCGAGTTTCGGGGCGCTGTCTGCTGGCAAAGTAGTCTTGCAACAAAATTATGATAGTGACGCATACGCTGAACGCAAAAAGAGCGCTCATAAATTGTGCGACGTGCAGATGTCTGACTGGTACCCAGATGAAATATAGTGCGTAGTAGTAAACGACGACGAGAAGCATTCCTGAAACATCGTGGAGTATTCAGAAACCCAGGAAAATTTCGAGATTAACATGGTGTTAGTTACTGGTACACCTCGTAAATGCAGAGACCCAGGAATGGTGGGCCTCACAGTTAGTAAAGTGGAGTGGCTGACAGAAGGTCCTTTTTTTTTCAGTTGGGCCTGACGGTGACAGCGCCGAGCAAGGCAGCAGCCGCCCCCACCCCCGTCACCACCCCGCGACCTCCACCGCCGCCGCCACCACCAGCGCCACGGAAGCGATTGCTACACCTCAAGGCCATTAATTTCGTCGACGAACCCAGTGTGAGTATCTGGCTTACTTTATTCGTGATCTCGACTGAGCTGATATTCTCTTCTCAGATAATCAAAATCGTCCTGTTTCTACCAGGGTACACCAATAAGTATTTGCACTTTCGTTCTAATCGTCTTTAGGTTGGCAGTGCAGCTTAGTACGCTCGCCAGCAGCTAGATGGCACCGTTATCTTCGTTTGTGCCAGGCTACAGAATTGTCACATCTGTCTGTTTTGCGGTTTTCGGAAGTAAACTTGGTTGCCCCCATTTTCCACGTGCACCAATGAAGAAAAGCGTTCTGTAATCATTTTCTTGTTGTCTGAAGGTGTGCAAGGAGCTGAACACCATAGAAGACTTTCAGCATAATGCAGGGGCAGTGGTTTACCACGGCGAAGTGGTTGCCAGTGGAGTGAACAATCCGTAAGCAGTCGAACGAGTTTCAAAATGGTTCAAAAGGCTCTGAGTACTATGGGACTTAACATCTGAGGTCATCAGTCCCCTAGAACTTAGAACTACTTAAACCTAACTAACCGAAGGACATCACACACATCCATGCCCGAGGCAGGATTCGAACCTGCGACCGTAGCGGTCGCGCGGTTCCAGACTGTAGCGCCTAGAACCGCTCGGCCACACTGGCCGGCCGAACGAGTTTGATGGATGAGAAAACAGCGGGACGTACAGTCATCCCTACCAGTGATGCCAACATTGAGCGAACCTGTGAGGCCGGTCGTGGTGACCGAGCGGTTCTAGGCGCTACAGTCGCAGGTTCGGATCCTGCCTCGAGCATGGGTGTGTGTGATGTCCTTAGGTTAGTTAGGTTTAAGTAGTACTAGGGGACCTATGACCTCAGAAGTCCCATAGTGCTCAGAGCCATTTGAACCATTTTTTTGAACCTGTGAGCAGATTCGAACTACTGATGGGTGAGTGTCAATGAAATGGCAAACATAACGCACAATAGTCATGGTTCTTTATATTACTTCGTCACTAACAAGCTTAATTTTCGTAAAGTTTGTGCAAGATGTGACTCAAAACAACTCAGGAGCATGGGTGAGGTCGTGAAACAATGTGTCACCAGCTATTGGACCGACATGTTAACGAAGGCAAAATATTTTTGAAGCAAATCATCACTAAAGGAGAAATGTGGCTTCATCATATTGAACCAGAGGAAACATCAGACTGTGGAATCGAAACGCCTCATATCTCCAGCGAAAAAGAAATTCAAGAATAAAATATTCTCAGGTTTCAAGCCAGGTCAAGTGGTTAACTGCCCATGAGCTTCCGGCAGATATCTCCTCCGTCATTGTCAAGTGGTGTGTATGCCACCACCGTGCTTATACAGGGTGGTCCATTAATAGTGACCGGGCCAAATATCTCACGAAATAAGCAATAAACGAAAAAACTACAAAGAACTAAAGTCGTCTAGCTTGAAGGGGGAAACCAGATGGCGCTATCGTTGGACCGTTAGATGGCGCTTCCATAGGCCAAACGAATATAAACTGCGTTTTTTTTTAAATAGGAACCCCTTTTTTATTACATATTCGTGCAGTACGTAAAGAAATATGAATGTTTTAGTTGGACCACTTTTTTCGCTTTGTGATAGATGGCGCTGTAATAGTCACAAACGTATAAGTATGTGGTATCACGTAATATTCCGCCAGTGCAGACGGTATTTGCTTCGTGATACATTACCCGTGTTAAAATGGACCGTTTACCAAAGGTCGATATCGTGTTGATGTCTGGCTATTGTGATCAAAATGCCCAACGGGCGTGTGCTATGTATGCTGCTCGGTATCCTGGACGACATCATCCAAGTGTCCGGACCGTTCGCCGGATAGTTACGTTATTTAAGGAAACAGGAAGTGTTCAGCCACAAGTGAAACATCAACCACGACCTGCAACAAATGATGATGCCCAAGTAGGTGTTTTAGCTGCTGTCGCTGCTAATCCGCACACTAGTAGCAGACAAATTACGCGAGAATCGGGAATCTCAAAAACGTAGGTGTTGAGAATGCTACATCAACATCGATTGCACCCGTACCATATTTCTACGCACCAGGAATTGCATGGTGACGACTTTGAACGTCGTGTACAGTTCTGCCACTGGGAACAAGAGAAATTACGGGACGATGACTGATTTTTTGCACGCGTCCTATTTAGCGACGAAGCGTCAGTCACAAACAGCGGTAACGTAAACCGGCATAATATGCGCTATTGGGCAACGGAAAACCCACGATGGCTGCGACAAGTGGAACATCAGCGACCTTGGTGGGTTAATGTATGGTGCGGCGTTATGGGAGGAAGGATAATTGGCCCCTATTTTACTGATGGCAATCTAAATGGTGCAATGTATGCTGATTTCCTACGTAATGTTCTACCGATGTTACTACAAGATGTTTCTCTGCATGACAGAATGGCGATGTACTTCCAACATGATGGATGTCCGGCACATAGCTCGCGTGCGGTTGAAGTGGTATTGAATAGCATATTTCATGACAGGTGGATTGGTCGTCGAAGCACCATACCATGGCCCGCACGTTCACTGGATCTGACGTCCCCGGATTTCTTTCTGTGGGGAAAGTTGAAGGATATTTGCTACCGTGATCCACCGACAACGCCTGACAACATGCGTCAGTGCATTGTCAATGCATGTGCGAACATTAAGGAAGGCGAACTACTCGCTGTTGAGAGGAATGTCGTTACACGTATTGCCAAATGCACTGAGGTTGACGGACATCATTTTGAGCATTTATTGCATTAATGTGGTATTTACAGGTAATCACGCTGTAGCAGCACACGTTCTCAGAAACGATAAGTTCACAAAGGTACATGTATCACATTGGAACAACCGAAATAAAATGTTCAAACGTATCTACGTTCTGAATTTTAATTTAAAATCCTTCCTGTTACCAATTGTTCGTCTGAAATTGTGAGCCATATGTTTGTGACAATTACAGCGCCATCTATCACAAAGCGAAAAAAGTGGCCCAACTAAAACATTCATATTTCTTTACGTACTACACGAATATATAATAAAAATGGGGGTTCCTTTTTTTAAAAACGCAGTTGATATCCGTTTGACCTATGGCAGCGCCATCTAGTGGACCAACCATAGCGGCATCTGGTTTGCCCCTTCAAGCTAGACCAGTTTCGTTCTTTGTGGTTTTTTCGTTTGTTGCTTATTTCGTGAGATATTTGGCCCGGTCACGATCAATGGACCACCCTGTACAGCCGCGCTACCGTCAGTGACGCCACTGGTGCTCAGTCCCGCACCATATATGGAAATTTTCTGGTGGTACGACCACTGCGCCCGCTTCAACGCCCAAATCACAGGATCCCAGCCCGTACTCAGTTTCAATCCACCGTCTTTATTGAGGGTGTTGTCCGATGCTTGTAGATTTTGGGACACAGAGGACCAGTTTTACCTTTTTTGTCCCGTGGCTGAGAGAGCGACGCCGATTAATGAACCCAGGCAGCAAGAACAAATTTTTATTTTAACTCGTAAAATGAAAACAACGAAAGAGTTATTTGGGTGTGAAGCAGCACTACTTGATTCCAGCCCAACGATAGCCACTGACTGGGAGAGTTCTTACAAGGGTGACGTCACTGCAGCCGTATTGGTGGAGAGCAGTAAGGCTCTAGGACAGTCAGGGAGAGGGGTCCTGGTTAAACGAAAGCCCATAGCCGCTCGGAGGTAGGGCTGTTGATAAAATATCGACGTGTCTAATATCTGATATTTTTATTTTATATGATTTTCAGAATTTTCGGTAAATATTTGAAGCTGTTCTTTTGAAATTGTAGTAAAACACAATTTTACTTTCATTGTGTGAAGCAGTCTTACTACTTTTTGAGCTTTTATACTGTCCAGTCTTTCTCTTTGATTGTGTGAATTATAGGTGGCACAAAAGTAGTAGTCTGATTGCAGTAGTGGGGGCGGGGGTGGCATGTGAGTGGAATAAAAAGATATCCGATGTGAAGAAATAGCACATCATTTGCGTTAAAATTGTTAGTGTGCTTTTTCTTCACATGGGCATTCTTCAAAAACAGTTGCTGAAAATGATGAACAAAAATCTAAATGACAAGACAGGTCTTTGCAGTGGGCAGAGACGTCTGAAAGGAAATGTTGACGTTATCGGGGCTCGGCGTTACCAACGGAAACCGCCAAGTTTAGCTTCACCACGCAATTTTGACACTTCAGCTGTTAGGTCGCTAGCGTTGGCAGAAATGAAAAAACAGGGAAGTGGAGACGAAGTGTTTCGGACAAATCCGAAATGTGGCGAAACTGAACGACGGACCCATCGAACACCTTTTATTGTGCCACTTATATGCAATTAGCATTGCTGGCAAAGTGGTTATCTCTAACATGCATCGTTCTGCATTTAATTTTTACTCTAAGGGAGCAGAAGTTTCGCTGGGAAGCCCTTACACATCCGCCGGCCGCGGTGGCCGTGCGGTTCTAGGCGCTCCGGTCCGGAGCGGCGCTGCTGCTACGGTCGCAGGTTCGAATCCTGCCTCGGGCATGGGTGTGTGTGATGTCCTTAGGTTAGTTGGGTTTAAGTAGTTCTAATTTCTAGGGGACTGATGACCACAGCAGTTCAGTCCCATAGTGCTCAAAGCCATTTGAACCATTTGAACCTTACACATCCTCCATTCAATCCTGATCTCCCCCCACGAATTTTCCATATTTTTAAGCCCTGAAGAAAGACATTCGCACCCGTCGGTGTGCTTCAAACGAAGATCGCACGCCTTGGTACAATCATGGTTAGTAAGCAACTGGAAACATTTTTCCATTGTCTCATATTGGGATGAATTTACTGACAGTTAAGGCGATTACTTTTGAAATAATAAACAGTTCATTTACTTTTTTCCATCCGTCTAGCTTTCATTTGACTACCCTTTATATCACATTGTATTAGCTGCAATACCTCTGTAATAAAGGTATCACAAGTAATTGTTAGAGCGCGTTGTACCCAGTTGCTACACTCCCTGTCCCTCACAGTATTCCATGAGATAAAGTTTATAAAGTTTATTCCATATTTAATCATTTTGTCGATGTGTTGCAAATCAAACATAACACAGTTCAAGATAGATTACAAGATTTAGGTAACAAGAAACAGCACATATGTGTTCCAGTTTATCATCATCCGTTAGAGTAAATGTTGTTGTTATTGCGTTTAAATCTGTCACAAAGTCTATCAAGGTTCTTCGACTGGGACATTTGGTTGTCACTAATAGCGTCAATGACCACGAGACCTTAAACTGAAAGAAGAAAAAAAGACAGGGGTTTTTGTTGTGATCAGGCAAAACTGTTTTTGTCTCGCCATAACTGTAGGTTCCTTAATTGTTCATCAAACTAAAACACATAAAGTATTGGCCCTTTTGCCCGCCCGGTTGGCCGTGCGGTCTAGCGCACGGCTTTCCGGGCAGGAAGGAGCGCCTGTTCCCCGGCACGAATCCGCCCGACGGATTTGTGTCGAGGTCCGGTGAGCCGGCCAGTCTGTGGATGGCTTTTAGGCGGTTTTCCATCTGCCTCCGCGAATGCGGGCTGGTTCCTCTTATTCCGCCTCAGCTACACTATGTCGGCGATTGCTGCGCAAACAAGTTCTCCACGTACGCGTACACCACCATTACTCTACCACCCAAACAAAGGGGTTGCACTCGTCTCGTGTGAGACGTTCCCTGTGGGGTTCACCGGGGGCCGAACCGCACAATAACCCTGGGGGTTCGGTGTGGCGCGGCGGAGGCGTGAGGTGGACTGCGGTAGTCGTCGTGGGGTTGCGGACCACATTCAGCTGTGACGAGGACGGAGCCTCTCCGTCGTTTCTAGGTCACCGGTTAACATAACATAACATAAGATTGGTCCTTTTTACTTAACTTTGACACACTTCTTCTCCATAGGGATACTGGATGATTTATAACTGTCATTGATCAACAAATCATCACCTGCTGCACTTATTAAGAAACTGTTCTCTTGAGATACAATGTTCAACATTTACTAAAGAACAGTTTCATCAAAAAGTTAAACAACTCGTTGGTCCTACACTGCGATGTCGACTCCTTCAGATGAGATCACGAACTGCGGCAGAGCTCTTCCATGCTCGGCTCTATATTGACCTCAGTACGAGGGTGCTGCAGGCTGAGAGGGGAGGCGTGGTCTTCAGGACGCCACCTGTACGTCGTTGCAGATTGCAGCAAGCCCTCGCTAATGTCTGTGGTATCGATGTGCGTTGCCGACTTTGGTGTGGCAAATGCGATCTCTGGACTGCATCACAGTTACGAGGTGACACTAGGCCGTGGTCCGCCCCCGGTAGCTGAGTGGTCAGCGCGACACAATGTCAACCCTAAGGGACCGGGTTCGATTCCCGGCTGGGTCGGAGATTTTTCTCCGCTCAGGGACTGGGTGTTGTGTTGTCCTAATCATCATCATTTCATCCCCATCGACGCGCAAGTCGCCGAAGTGGCGTCAAATCGAAAGACTTGCACCTGGCGAACGGTCTACCCGACGGGAGGCCCAAGTCACATGACATTTACTAGGCCGTGAAGTGAATTACTTGTGCTGCCTGTAGTCTCTTAAACCTGCAAATTCCTCTGTTGCGTAGCTTTTGAAAGGTATGTGCTAAGGTCTGATCAGGGTAGTTGCCAACCGCAATGTGGAACGAGTATAATATCTTTGAGTAGGAGGATCTTTAATGGTTAAGAGAGACGGGCACGCGCAGTTAAAAAAAATAAAAAAAAAAACAGAGAGTCGCAGCTAGGTGCCCGGAGGAAGCAGACGTATGGTGACAGCGTTAAGACTTTAGCACATAAATGAGAGAAGATATATAATCATTTCAAATTGGTTTTTGTTAGATAATGTTCAGAGTTAGGATCTGTATGTCCAAAGTTTGACACAGTAAGCGTTTTGTAAAATTTTTTGTAAGAGTGATTCGTGCTAGAAAAATGTTTGAAACGGTAGGTTTTGTGTATGACTTAAAATTTTAACAATATATATATTGAGATCAACATTGTGTTTAAATCTAACAGCCTGAATCATAATCCACATCCTTTGCTTGTACTGAATATGAAAATGAGTAGTAAAGTAAAGTTGCGTACCAATGAAAGAACCAAGTAAACATCAGGGCCAAAAGTTAATTTTCCAGTACCATCTTAATGCCATTGCACAAACGGCATTATTCTCTTCCGCGCGGGATTAGCCGAGCGGTCTTAGGCGCTGCAGTCATGGACTGCGCGGCTGGTCCCGGCGGAGGTTCGAGTCCTCCCTCGGGCATGGGTATGTGAGTTTGTCCTTAGGATAATTTAGGTTAAGTGGTGTGTAAGCTTAGGGACTGATGACCTTACCAGTTAAGTCCCATAAGATTTCACACACATTATTCTCTTAAACTTGATTGCTGAGTCAAATACATGTTGCATTTCTTGCAAAATGGAGGAGTGCAAGAAACAAGTTCACAGACGCAGTCAGATGCAGGTTTGCTGAATAATAAATTTAGAACAATCGCCGGCCGTCGTGGCCGAGCGGTTCTAGGCGCTACAGTCTGGAATCCCGTGACCGCTACGGTCGCAGGTCCGAATCCTGCCTAGGGCGTGGATGTGTGTGATGTCCTTCGGTTAGTTAGGTTTAAGTAGTTCTAAGTTCTAGGGGACTGATGACCTCAGATGTTAAGTCCCATAGTGCTCAGAGTCATTTGAACCATTTTTTAGAACAATCTTATCGTAATAAATGAAAAGCACCAGTTTGCTTTTGTTCTACAATATTATTTTTATTGCTAACCGGTTTTCGGCTTACAAGGCCATCTTCAGACATTTACTGAGTTATATCACCAAAGAAGTTACATGTTAGCAGACAACATTGGAAGAGAAGTAACACATCTAGAGTGAAGTAGAAACATACAGTGAGTAACATCTTTGCAATGAAATAGTAAAAACTGAACAGTATATAAATAACAATGGAGTTGACAGGAAAACCTTTAGCACAAAATAGGAATAGCATGCCTACATAACAGTTTCTATTAATAAACAAAACTAATGAAATAAGACAAAATTAGTACTAGACAAGGCTGCATCAAGAGGTATGAAAAATGGAGAGTGATACACAACCAATTAAAAAAGAAGAGACAGTTGTCAATGTAAATACAGAGTACACGAGGAACTTAAACAATACCAATAAGATAAACAGAAATTAGTAAATGCAGGAAAATTGAGGTGTTTGAGGGAACCTACAGTTTGAGAGTGTGGTGGTACTGTATTTTAACATTAACACTATAACCAAAGCAGTGGCTGTATACCAGTTTACATTAAATAAATGAGCAAAGTAAAATATGAACAGTATTTGATGAGACAACTACAAGGGGAGTTAAACATGGACAGTAATACAAGTACAAGTTAAAAGCAATCCCTTAAATATTGAAACTACAGCATATGTGGAATACAAAGACAACTGCAACAAATAAAACAACTTAATGACTACAGGAAAATGGGAATATGTAGAAAGAGAGAGTGTGGGAAGTAATGAACAACAAAGATGATTATATGAAGTTTAGGAGAGGGGAAGAGTTGAGTTGTGTCTGGTCATTTAGGATGAGATCTGGACTGTGAGCAAGATGTTTGTTAATTTCCAGGGCTTCTACTTTGCTCATTTATTTAATGTAAACTGGTATACAGCCACTGCTTTGGTTATAGTGTTAATGTTAAAATACAGTACCACCACACTCTCAAACTGTAGGTTCCCTCAAACACCTCAATTTTCCTGCATTTACTAATTTCTGTTTATCTTATTGATATTGTTTAAGTTCCTCGTGTACTCTGTATTTACATTGACAACTGTCTCTTCTTTTTTAATTGGTTGTGCATCACTCTCCATTTTTCATACCTCTTGATGCAGCCTTGTCTAGTACTAATTTTATATTATTTCATTAGTTTTGTTTATTAATAGAAACTGTTATGTAGGCATGCTATTCCTATTTTGTGCTAAAGGTTTTCCTGTCAACTCCATTGTTATTTATGTACTGTTCAGTTTTTACTATTTCATTGCAAAGATGTTACTCACTGTATGTTTCTACTTCACTCTAGATGTGTTACTTCTCTTCCAATGTTGTCTGCTAACATGTAACTTCTTTGGTGATATAACTCAGTAAATGTATGAAGATGGCCTTGTAAGCCGAAAACCGGTTAGCAATAAAAATAATGTTGTAGAACAAAAGCAAACTGGTGCTTTTCATTTATTATTATAATGTTGTTCTACCAAGAACCGACGGAAGATTCTGTTAATATAACAATCTTATCAATGATACTTTCACTCTGTTTTTGCAAATGGCACACAGACGTGCACCGCCTTCTACAGCCAGCTTGCCCGCGTGTGCAGCCCATGTTTGTAGTGTGGCTGGTGTGTGACGTGTTGTGTGTGCTCTGCCCGCAGCTGCGCCTGGCGGCGCTGAACGAGCCGCTGGCCGGCGAGATGCACGGCGTGCGCGGCGCCGACCACGCGTGCTACCGGCAGGCGCGGCGCGCCGGTCTGCGCGGCACCTTCCGCGCGCTGCTCGCCTCGCGCGTCCAGGATCTCAGCTCCATCGTGCGGCCCTCCGACCGTCGGCTGCCCGTCGTCAACATCAAGGTAACACTCCACACCACGCCACGGAACACGCCCACCGGCGCTCCACTAATACACTACTGGCCATTAAAATTGCTACACCAAGAAGAAATGCAGATGATAAACGGGTATTCATTGGACAAATATATTATACTAGAACTGACATGTGATTACATTTTCACGCAATTCGGGTGCATAGATCCCGAGAAAACAGTACCCAGAACAACCACCTCTGGCCGTAATAACGGCCTTGATACGCCTGGGCATTGAGTCAAACAGAGCTTGGATGGAGTGTACAGGTACAGCTGCCCGTGCAGCTTCAACACGATACCACAGCTCATCAAGAGTAGTGACTGGCGTATTGTGACGAGCCAGTTGCTCGGCCACCATTGACCAGACGTTTTCAATTGGTCAGGGATCTGGAGAATGTGCTGGCCAGGGCAGCAGTCGAACATTTTCTGTATCCAGAAAGGCCCGTACAGGACCTGCAACATGCGGTCGTGCATTATCCTGCCGAAATGTAGGGTTTCGCAGGGATCGAATGAAGGTTAGAGCCACGGGTCGTAACGCATCTGAAATGTAACGTCCACTGTTCAAAGTGCCGTCAATGCGAACAAGAGGTGCCCGAGACGTGTAACCGATGGCACCCCATACAATCACGCCGGGTGAACGCCAGTATGGCGATGAGGAACACACGCTTCCAATGTGAGTCCACCGCGATGTCGCCCAACATGGATGCGACCATCATGATGCTGTAAACAGAACCTGGATTCATTCGAAAAAATGACGTTTTGCCATTTGTGCTCCCAGGTTCGTCGTTGAGTACACCATCGGAGGCGCTCCTGTCTGTGATGTAGCGTCAAGGGTAACCGCAGCCATGGTCTCCGAGTAGATAGTCCATGCTGCTGCAAACGTCGTCGGACTGTTCGTGCAGATGGTTGTTGTCTTGCAAACGTCCCCATCTGTTGACGCAGGGATCGAGACGTGGCTGCACGATCCTTTACAGCCATGCGGATAAGATGGCTGTCATCTTGACTGCCAGTGATACGAGGCCGTTGGGATCCAGAACGGCGTTCCGTATTACCCTCCTGAACCCACTGATTCTACACTCCTGGAAATGGAAAAAAGAACACATTGACACCGGTGTGTCAGACCCACCATACTTGCTCCGGACACTGCGAGAGGGCTGTACAAGCAATGATCACACGCACGGCACAGCGGACACACCAGGAACCGCGGTGTTGGCCGTCGAATGGCGCTAGCTGCGCAGCATTTGTGCACCGCCGCCGTCAGTGTCAGCCAGTTTGCCGTGGCATACGGAGCTCCATCGCAGTCTTTAACACTGGTAGCATGCCGCGACAGCGTGGACGTGAACCGTATGTGCAGTTGACGGACTTTGAGCGAGGGCGTATAGTGGGCATGCGGGAGGCCGGGTGGACGTACCGCCGAATTGCTCAACACGTGGGGCGTGAGGTCTCCACGGTACATCGATGTTGTCGCCAGTGGTCGGCGGAAGGTGCACGTGCCCGTCGACATGGGACCGGACCGTAGCGACGCACGGATGCACGCCAAGACCGTAGGATCCTACGCAGTGCCGTAGGGGACCGCACCGCCACTTCCCAGCAAATTAGGGACACTGTTGCTCCTGGGGTATCGGCGAGGACCATTCGCAACCGTCTCCATGAAGCTGGACTACGGTCCCGCACACCGTTAGGCCGTCTTCCGCTCACGCCCCAACATCGTGCAGCCCGCCTCCAGTGGTGTCGCGACAGGCGTGTATGGAGGGACGAATGGAGACGTGTCGTCTTCAGCGATGAGAGTCGCTTCTGCCTTGGTGCCAATGATGGTCGTATGCGTGTTTGGCGCCGTGCAGGTGAGCGCCACAATCAGGACTGCATACGACCGAGGCACACAGGGCCAACACCCGGCATCATGGTGTGGGGAGCGATCTCCTACACTGGCCGTACACCACTGGTGATCGTCGAGGGGACACTGAATAGTGCACGGTACATCCAAACCGTCATCGAACCCATCGTTCTACCATTCCTAGACCGGCAAGGGAACTTGCTGTTCCAACAGCACAATGCACGTCCGCATGTATCCCGTGCCACCCAACGTGCTCTAGAAGGTGTAAGTCAACTACCCTGGCCAGCAAGATCTCCGGATCTGTCCCCCATTGAGCATGTTTGGGACTGGATGAAGCGTCGTCTCACGCGGTCTGCACGTCCAGCACGAACGCTGGTCCAACTGAGGCGCCAGGTTGAAATGGCATGGCAAGCCGTTCCACAGGACTACATCCAGCATCTCTACGATCGTCTCCATGGGAGAATAGCAGCCTGCATTGCTGCGAAAGGTGGATATACACTGTACTAGTACCGACATTGTGCATGCTCTGTTGCCTGTGTCTATGTGCCTGTGGTTCTGTCAGTGTGATCATGTGATGTATCTGACCCCAGGAATGTGTCAATAAAGTTTCCCCTTCCTGGGACAATGAATTCACGGTGTTCTTATTTCAATTTCCAGGAGTGTATATTCTGCAATCGCGATAGGCTATAATCCGACCTTTATCAAAGTCGGAAACGTGATGGTACACATTTCTCCTCCTTACACGAGGCATCACAACAACGTTTCACCAGGCAACGCCGGTCAACTGCTGTTTGGGTATCAGAAATCGATTGGAAACTTTCCTCGTGTCAGCACGTTGCAGGTGTCACCACCGGCGCCAACTTTGTGTGAACGCTCTGAAAAGCTAATCATCTGCATATCACAGCATCTTCTTCCTGTCGGTTAAATTTTGCGTCTGTAGCACGTCATCTTCGTGGTGTAGCTGTTTTAATGGCCAGTAGTGTATATTTTCATGAACGAACTTTAGTACAAAATCAGCCACCAAAGGAAAATTATTCCAAATACTCATCAGAGGCACTCCACAAAAAGCGATTTAATTTGTGCCCTCACGTTCTCTTTTCTTTACAAGCATAGGGCATGGAAAGGTTATTCATAATATAGTTCTATTGAACTGTCGGTTTTAAAACGGTTACCAGTTGCCAACAAATTGAGTTTTCCTGGACACAGAGCTACGTAAACAGGTATGTACGATCAGTTTTTGGGGAAAGGGTATTGTACACTAAAACATATTGAAACTACTAGAAAAAATACAACCAAAAATATGTATCTTTTGAAAAATGTTGGCATGACTTCACGGGATTATGCTAATTCCATCTTTTGGACCAGCATACTTTGTTGACACTGACGACGTCTCTGTCGATAGGGCCCTAAAGTGGAAGAAAGAAAACAGGCAGTGGTAGCGAAGTGATGGTAGGCCGTGACATCGTAAACTCACTTTTTCTGCCTGTAGTCAATCCAGCAAATGCTATAATGAATGCCTTACACCATATATTCAATATGAAAATTAAATCAATAAAATCTCTATGCAAAGCCACGAGATACTGGCATATCTTGCATGCTTAATTAACAGTAGACGAAAACTTACATTATCTTTCCTCTCCAGGGCGAGATGCTCTTCCACTCGTGGAAAGAAATTTTCAACGGGAACGAAGGACTGCTGCCCGAGGATGTAACGATATACAGTTTCAACGGGAAGAACATAATGAAAGACAGCATGTGGTAAGCACTTATGTATAATCCATTGGCATTTTCTCTTAAACGGGTATTTTTTAGCTTTTAAAAGAATTGCAAAGAACTAGTTTCTCACAGTGGATGGTAAGTACTATGGTAGTATATACAGCAATGTCAATATAGAATAGCCTGCCTGGGTGGCCGAGCGGTTCTAGGCGCTACAGTCTGGAACCGCGCGACCGCTACGGACGCAGGTTCGAATCCTGCCTCGGGCATGGATGTGTCTGATGTCCTTAGGTTAGTTAGGTTTAAGTAGTTCTAAGTTCTAGGGGACTGATGACCATAGAATAAACTCGAGTTATATATTATCCCCCCCTCCCCTCTAAGAAATTTTGAAGGCGTATCTGAGTTGATAGTTGTGAAAGAGATATTTGTTTTCTTCTTGTCTTCAAATTTATAGCTCAGAAGATAGCTCAGTTATCTTTGAGGCATCAGAAATACTGGAAGTGTAACAGGTGAACAATGTAAGCGAGAACGACAAATTCGCATAGAATGTCACATTCTGGAACTACAGAACTGTTGGTGTTCAGCGTCTCATTGGATGACAGTACTTTCTTTGAATCGTCTTACTGTAACCAACCGCTAAACCTATCGTAACCTCTGTTTTCGCAACCATGTAGTATCTGATTGACTCAGTCAGGCACTAATAGGCCTCTACTGATCTATTTCAGAGGCATCTCGTAACTGTTAAACAGTGCGTGGCTGAGGACTCTCATAGCGAGCTCGACAGCTGTGGCAGTTTCGCTGACCTTCAGTTGAATTAACGGTCGAGAAAGGTGGTGCCGAGAAAGTACACTGTAAGCTTAACGTGTTCGTCCAGCCATGTGTGAACACTTCTATCGGTCTGGATAGACGTACTGCGTCAATAATGGAATGTAGCTATACCGATAAGCCCATGAATTTTTATCTGCTGCAGAACGTTCTTAAGTCGAGAATAACTTTCATAGAACACAATGCAGTGCATTTCGACTCCAGGTGATCGCTCGCTAGTATGTGCTGCGTCGGATTCATCGTTCAAAGCAATTGAAAAATTATGTCGCAGTCCTTTAAGTAACGAGGACAAATTAACCTTACAATCTTACAGACCGATCGAGGAGGGGTTAGTTAAGACATCCGACTCGCACTTTGGGAAGTGCGGGGTTCGAATCTCTGTCCGACTATCCTGATTTAGGTTTTTAGTGGCTCCTCTAAACAGCTGAAGGTGAATGCTGCTATGATTCCTCTGAAAGCGAGATAGATGAATTCCTGTGCAATCCGAACCTTATGTTCCACGGCTAATAACCATGTCTTTAAAGGGACAGTAAATCCATAGCTTCCATTTTCTTACTGGATGATATTACTTCCCTCAGGAAATATGAACGGCTGGACCTTATCTGGTATCTTAACCAAATTGGTGAAAGTTTGTTTGCCTGAGGATTAATAAAACATTCGTCACATAATAGTACTTCTTCCACGGCGTTGTGTTAACACAGTAACGGTTGCAAAATGTTGGGACTTGGATGTTTCTCAGCGCATACCTCCATGTTCACGTGACTCAAGCAGAAACAAAGAGATAGAATGTCACAGAGAGGCAACACCGCGATTGTGAAGCAAATTCTAGTCGCAGACGTCGATTGCGTGACGTTCAGAATGAGAAGACATCTTCCGAAAAATTCAGTTTGGGACCATTCTTCATGTGGTTTAATATACTCTTTACTATACATAAGATATATCCAAAAAAATTAAATTGGAAACCCTGCAGAAGATACGTTTTCCCCTTGTTACGTTAACCGACCAAGGACGTTGATGGTCAACTTGCCGTAACCGGTGGGGTATGTCTACAATCCAATAATGCATGTTATGTAGGTTAACGCTACCATGGTTTGTGAATGTAGCCTCATCGGAAAGTGGTACCTCAGCAAAGAGCGTAGGGGTCGCTTGCATTTGCTGACGTGCTCATCCACAAAACATTAACCCGCTATGGAAATCAGCGCCATGAAGTTCTTGATGCAGTGACACTTGGTATGGATGATACTTAAGACGATGCAATATTGTGACAATACTACCTACGGACATAACGGTATCGTAGTGTAATTGCCACGCGCTTACCCATGGGCTGTGGCGCACTGCCACCAGTAGAGCTGCTTCATTAGCTTCTCCTGTAACACATTGACGTCGTTTCCTTTTGCCTGTCTGTACGATGCCATCAGAAATAAAAGCGTTCACGATCTTGTAAAAGAACGACTGAGAGCGAATTTTCTCTGGAAAACGCTCGGCGTGTAATGCAACCAGTAGCCTCATCATATCTCCTACATTCTCCATAGTTCAGGATCATTTCAATATTTTCTTCTGTGGTTGCAACATTAAACGTCCACTTGCACGTCTGTTCTCCAAATGATAGTGGATTTGCAGGCAATAAACACTGTACAAGTATTGTAATGTTTAAAGCCGCTATCTGTTCTACACCTGCACCATAGGAGACCTCCGGTCGCAATGTACTGCCTGTTATGATCCGTAGTATTCCTCTACATGGCCACGGTGGTGCGTGGAGTAGTCCCCTATTCGATATGAATACAACGTTGTGAATGGTGGTGGTGGTGGTTAGTGTTTAACGTCCCGTCGACAACGAGGTCATTAGAGACGGAGCTGAAGCTCGGGTTAATGAAGGATTGGAAAGGAAATCGGCCGTGCCCTTTCAAAGGGACCATCCCGGCATTTGCCTGAAACGATTTAGGGAAATCACGGAAAACCTAAATCAGGATGGCCGGAGACGGGATTGAACCGTCGTCCTCCCGAATGCGAGTCCAGTGTGATAACCACTGCGGTTGTGAATGGGATTACTAATTATAAGTTGTGAAATACTGGCCTGTCCCACCCTCGCAGCATGGAGGTGGGGTCCCGTGTGCCATTGGATATTCAAGGGCCATTGAGTAGCATGTCGTAAATTACGATTGCGTACCCATTTCTATTCCTCCGATTACAGAGCCATCTGTGGCGAAACGAAGGAAATGCTTTGGACAAAAGTATATAGATTTTGCCGTAGTATCGTAATCTGCAATAAAAAAGGGGGGTTCCCATTGAAGATTTCAAAGTTGTCTCCCGCCACGTACGCACGGGGTGGGGTGGGAAGTGGAGTGCGGTATCATTGGATGTCCCTCTCCAGACAAAAAAATTGGAATTATAACTTTTTTATGTGATATGTAGTTTTCGGGATATTTCAATGTCTTAAGTTAAAAAGGCAATCGTAAAATGCGTTTTAAACAGATACGTGCCGAGTAAAACTGTGAGGGACGGGAAAAACACATCGTGGTTCAACAACAAAGCTAGGAAACTACTGCGAAAGCAAAGAGAGCTGCACTGCAAATTTAAACGCAGCCAAAACCTCTCAGCCAAACAGAAGTTAAACGATGTCAGAGTTAGCGTAAAGAGGGTTATGCGTGAAGCGTTCAGTGAATTCGAAAGTAAAATTCTATGTACCGACTTGACAGAATGTCCTAGGAAGTTCTGGTCTTACGTTAAATCAGTAAGTGGATCGAAACAGCATATCCAGACACTCTGGGATGATGTTGTTGTTGTTGTTGTGGTCTTCAGTCCTGAGACTGGTTTGATACAGCTCTCCATGCTACTCTATCCTGTGCAAACCTCTTCATCTCCCAGTACGTACTGCAGCCTACATCCTTCTGAATCTGCTTAGTGTATTCATCTCTTGGTCTTCCTCTACGATTTTTACCCTCCACGCTGCCCTCCAATGCTATATTTGTGATCCCTTGATGCCTCAGAACATATCCTACCAACCGGTCCCTTCTTCTTGTCAACTTGAGCCACAAACTCCTCTTCTGCCCAATTCTATTCAATACCTCCTCATTAGTTATGTGATCTACCCATCTAATCTTCAGCATTCTTCTGTAGCACCACATTTCGAAAGCTTCTATTCTCTTATTGTCCAAACTATTTATCGTCCATGTTTCACTTCCATACATGGCTACACTGAAGTTAACAAATTTCTCTTCTTCAGAAACGCTTTCCTTGCCATTGCCAGTCTACATTTTATATCCTCTCTACTTCGACCATCATCAGTTATTTTGCTCCCCAAATAGCAAAACTCCTTTGCTACTTTAAGTGTCTCATTTCCTAATCTAATTCCCCCAGCATCACCCGACTTAATTCGACTACATTCCATTATCCTCGTTTTGCTTTTGTTGATGTTCATCTTATATCCTCCTTTCAAGACACTATCCATTCCGTTCAACTGCTCTTCCACGTCCTTTGCTGTCTCTGACAGAATTACAATGTCATCGGCGAACCTTAAAGTTTTTCTTTCTTCTCCGTGGATTTTAATACCTACTCCGAATTTCTCTTTTGTTTATTTTACTGCTTGCTCAATATACAGATTGAACAACATCGGGGAGAGGCTACAACCCTGTCTCACTCCCTTCCCAACCATTGCTTCCTTTTCATGTCCCTCGACTCTTATAACTGCCATCTGGTTTCTGTACAAATTGTAAATAGCCTTTCGCTCCCTATATTTTACACCAGCCACTTTCAGAATTTGAAAGAGAGTATCCCAGTAAACATTGTCAAAAGCTTTCTCTATGTCTACAAATGCTAGAAACGTAGGTTTGCCTTTTCTTAATCTAGCTTCTAAAATAAGTCGTAGGGTCAGTATTGCCTCACGTGTTCCCATATTTCTACGGAATCCAAACTGATCTTCCCCGAGGTCGGCTTCTACCAGTTTTTCCATTCGTCTGTAAAGAATTCGCGTTAGTATTTTGCAGCCATGACTTATTAAACTGATAGTTCGGTAATTTTCACATCTGTCAACGCCTGCTTTCTTTGGGATTGGAATTATTATATTCTTCTTGAAGTCTGAGGGTATTTCACCTGTCTCATACATTTTGCTCACCAGATGGTAGACTTTTGTCAGGACTGGCTCTCATAAGGCTGTCAGTAGTTCTAATGGAATGTTGTCTACTCTTGGGGCCTTGTTTTGACTTAGGTCTTTCAGTGCTCTATCAAACTCTTCACGCAGTATGATATCTCCCATTTCATCTTCATCTACCTCCTCTTCCATTTCTATAATATTGCCCTCAAGTACATCACCCTTGTATAGACCCTCTATATACTCCTTCCACCTTTCTGCTTTCCCTTCTTTGCTTAGAACTGGGTTTCCATCTGAGCTCTTGATATTCATATAAGTGGTTCTCTTTTCTCCAAAGGTCTCTTTAATTTTCCTGTAGGCAGTATCTATCTTACCCCTAATGAGATAAGCCTCTACATCCTTACATTTGTCCTCTAGCCATGCCTGCTTAGCCATTTTGCACTTCCTGTCGATCTCATTTTTGAGACGTTTGTATTCCTTTTTGCCTGCTTCATTTATTGCATTTTTATATTTTCTCCTTACGTCAATTTAATTGAATATTTCTTCTGTCACCCAAGGATTTCCACTAGCCCTCGTCGTTTTACCTACTTGATCCTCTGCTGCCTTCACTACTTCATCCCTCAAAGCTACCCATTCTTCTTCTACTGTAGTTCTTTCCCCCATTCTTGTCAATTGTTCCCTTATGCTCTTCCTGATACTCTGTACAACCTCTGCTTTAGTCAGTTTATCCAGGTCCCATCTCCTTAGATTCCCACCTTTTTGCAGTTTCTTCAGTTTTAATCTGCAGTTCATAACCAATAGATTGTGGTCAGAGTCCACATCTGCCCCTGGAAATGTCTTACAATTTAAAACCTGGTTCCTAAATCTCTGTCTTGCCATTATATAATCTATCTGAAACCTGTCAGTATCTCCAGGCTTCTTCCATGTATACAACCTTCTTTTATGATTCCTGAACCAAGTGTTAGCTATGATTAAGTTGTGCTCTGTGCAAAATTCCACCAGGCGGCTTCCTCTTTCATTTCTTAACCCCAATCCATATTCACCTACTACGTTTCCTTCTCTTCCTTTTCCTACTATCGAATTCCAGTCACCCATGACTATTAAACTTTCGTCTCCCTTCACTACCTGAATAATTTCTTTTATCTCATCATACATTTCTTCAATTTCTTCGTCATCTGCAGCGCTAGTAGGCATATAGACTTGTACTACTGTCGTAGGCGTGGGCTTCGTGTCTATCTTGGCCACAACAATGCGTTCGCTGTGCTGTTTGTAGTAGCTTACCCGCATTACTATTGCTTTATTCATTATTAAACCTACTCCTGCATTACCCCTATTTGATTTTGTTTTTATAACCCTGTATTCACCTGACCAATAGTCTAGCTCCTCCTGCCACCGAACTTCACTAATTCCCACTATATCTAACTTTAACCTTTCCATTTCCCTTTTTAAATTTTCTAACCTACCTGTCCGATTAAGGGATCTGACATTCCACGCTCCGATCCGCAGAACGCCAGTTTTCTTTCTCCTGATAACGACTTCCTCTTGAGTAGTCCCCGCCCGGAGATCCGAATGGGGGACTATTTTACCTCCGGAATATTTTACCCAAGAGGATGCCATCATCATTTATCCATATAGTAAAGCTGCATGCCCTCAGGAAAAAATTACGGCCGTAGTTTCCCCTTGCTTTCAGCCGTCGCAGTACCAGCACAGCAAGGCCGTTTTGGTTAGTGTTACAAGGCCAGATCAGTCAATCATCCAGACTGTTGCCCCTGCAACTACTGAAAATGCTGCTGCCCCTCTTCAGGAACCATACGTTTGTCTGGTCTCTCAACAGATACCCCTCCGTTGAGATGATAATGGCATTGAAACAGAGGATGACACACGTAAAGCTGAAATACTTAACACCTATTTCCAAAGCTGTTTCACAGAGGAAGACCGCACTGCAGTTCCTTCTCTAAATCCTCGCACGAACGAAAAAATGGCTAACATCGAAATAAGTGTCCAAGGAATAGAAAAGCAACTGAAATCACTCAACAGAGGAAAGTCCACTGGACCTGACGGGATACCAATTCGATTCTACACAGAGTACTCGAGAGAACTTGCCCCCTTTCTAACAGCCGTGTACCACAAGTCTCTAGAGGAACAGAAGGTTCCAAATGATTGGAAAAGAGCACAGGTTGTTCCAGTTTTCAAGAAGGGTCGTCAAGCAGATGCGCAAAACTATAGGCCTTTATCTCCGACATTGATCTGTTGTAGAATTTTAGAACATGTTTTTTGCTCGAGTATCATGTCGTTTTTGGAAACCCAGAATCTACTATGTAGGAATCAACATGGAATCCGGAAACAGCGATCGTGTGAGACCCAACTCGCTTTATTTGTGCATGAGACCCAGAAAATATTAGATACAGGCTCCCAGGTAGATGCCATTTTCCTTGACTTCCGGAAGGCGTTCGATACAGCTCCGCACTGTCGCCTGATAAACAAAGTAAGAGCATACGGAATATCGGACCAGCTGTGTGGCTGGATTGAAGATTTTTTAGCAAACAAAACACAATATGTTGTTCTCAATGGAGAGACGTCTACAGACGTTAAAGTAACCTCTGGCGTGCCACAGGGGAGTGTTATGGGACCATTGCTTTTCACAATATATATAAATGACCTAGTAGATAGTGTCGGAAGCTCCATGAGGCTTTTCGCAGATGGTGCTGTAGTATACAGAGAAGTTGCACCATTAGAAAATTGCAGCGAAATGCCGGAAGATCTGCAGCGGATTGGCACTTGGTGCAGGGAGTGGCAACTGACCTTCAACATAGACAAATTTAATGTATTGCGAATACATAGAAAGAAGGATTCTTTGTTGTATAATTATATGATAGCGGAACAAACACTGGTAGCTGTTACTTCTGTAAAATATCTGGGAGTATGCGTGCTGAATGATTTGAAGTGGAATGATCATATAAAATTAATTGTTGGTAAGGCGGGTATCAGGTTGAGATTCATTGGGAGAGTCCTTAGAAAATGTAGTCCATCAACAAAGAAGGTGGCTTACAAAACACTCGTTCGACCTATACTTGACTATTGCTCATCAGTGTGGGATCCGTACCAGGTCGGGTTGACAGAGGAGATAGAGAAGATCCAAAGAAGAGCGGCGCGTTTCGTCACAGAGTTATTTGGTAAGCGTGATAGCGTTACGGAGATGTTTAGAAAACTCAAGCGGCAGACTCTGCAAGAGAGGCGCTTTGCATCGCGGTGTAGCTTGCTGTCCAGGTTTCGAGAGGGTGCGTTTCTGGAAGAGGTATCGAATATATTGCTTCTCCCTACTTATACCTCCCGAGGAGGTCACGAATGTAAAATTAGAGAGATACGAGCGCGCACGGAGGCTTTCCGGCAGTCGTTCTTCCCGCGAACCATACGCGACTGGAACAGCAAAGGGAGGTAATGATAGTGGCACGTAAAGTGCCCTCCGCCACACACCGTTGGGTGGCTTGCGGAGTATAAATGTAGATGTAAATGTAAAATGAACACCCTGTATAAGGAGTAGCAGTGGATCCAAAATTGAACCCTATGGTACTCCTTTTGTGATTTCAATAAAATTTTCTACCTTTCCAACATTTCTTGAATTATTCGCCACAACTTTTTTTTTTTTTTTTTTCATTCTGCTCATTAATACTATCTCCTCTCGCGGCAACTGCCCTTTGCTGACTGTTCTCTTCCAATTACCACAGGCCTACCAAGATGGTGTGGCACGGTTCGAGGCCTGACGGCGAGCGCCGCACGGACGCCTACTGCAACGCGTGGCAGTCGAGCGGCGGCGAGGGGCTGGCGGCGTCTCTGGCGTCGCGACGCCTACTGGAGCAGGCGCGCGCGCCCTGCCGCAGCCGCCTCGCCGTACTCTGCATAGAAGCCACCAGTCAGCTTTCCTACCGGCGCCGCCGCAAGACAGACGCTGGTGACGGCAGCGGCGGCGGCGGCGGTGGCGTGGCAGAGGGCGGCGAAGGCGTCCGCGAGAAGGAAGAAACCGTCCCATCGCAGGGGGACAGCGGCAGGAGCGAGTAGTGTCCCCACAAGCTACAAACGAGGCGTCGCCTTAAAGTCAATCGTGGCGATAACGCCACATACTACTTGCACCAGAGGACTATTGTGAACAAAAACTCAGGTGTCTCTCCTGTTCTAGCTTCGGTCTCTGCCGAACAAAGTTTCATCGACACGGACTATCATCGACACACGGCGAGTGTCCCGAGTGTTTACATAAACTGGGCAAAAGTATGTTTACAGTGTGTTTTAAAATTACGCAGACAGTTTTTCAGTGAGTGTGGAACTTCTACTGTGTGCCAAATGGACCTTACTAGATAATATTCTTCTCAGGTGTATAGCCGGATCATAACGCCATCTTGACACAATATTTCCGCCGTCCAGCTGGCCGCCATCTTCAGGTGAGAGTGCTGGTACACGACCTCGCCGGTACTGACTTCTCAGCGCAAGTGGCGGCCCCTATATAGGCCGCAGAAGGCCCACAACGCGTGCGCGAGAAGGTGCCGTAACTGCCCCCTAGCGCAAGTAAACATACCTCGCCGCCAGTGGTAGAAACAGGCGAAATCGAGATTCGCTATTGGTCAGACAATCCGGACCATTCAGGACCGATGTGTTGAGCACCAGCGGCACACACGGTTGCTTCAACGTGAGAAATCTGCAGTAACGGAGCACTGTCTCACCGAGGGACATAGAATGCTGTATGACGAGACACAAATGGTTGCCCCTGCTACTGGGACTGTGTTTTAAAAGAATCCATAGAGATTCGTTTATCTGGTAATCTTATTAATAGAGACAAGGGTTATCTTTTAAGTAAGACTTGGAACCCAGTGTTATCAAACATTAAAAAACAACGGTCTGTGTTTCGATCATCGGAATAATTTTCAATTTTTGATAGCGATATCTCGATTTCGCCTGTTTTTACCACTGGCGGCGCGGTATGTTTACTTGCGCTAGAGGGCAGTTACGACACCACCTCGCGCACGCGTTGTGGGCCTTCTGCGGCCTATATAGGGGCCGCCGCCTGCGCTGAGAAGTCAGTTCCGGCGAGATCGTGTACCAGCCCTCTTACCTGAAGATGGCGGCCAGTTGGACCGCGGAAATATTGTGTCAAGATGACGTTATGATCAGGCTGCACACCCGAGGATAATATTATCAATTATTACGCCGGGAAAGCCTTCGTAATCACAACGGGCCTTACCACTCGTGCACCAAGTCTTCACCTAGGAACTTCGCAGTCTTGCAACATTGCACTATAGAGCCACGGCTGTATCAAAAATCCCACCCCCTCCCCGCAACTTCCTCTTACCAAAATTTTATCTTGCATCAGGATCTCAAAATTGGGTTGAATCAGTTTATGACGTACTTTCACAATACCCACTAGTTGTGATAACAAACATCGCCTCGGTAGCCGACTGGTCACTGCTTTGGCTGTCGCGAGGCGGATCTGACATCTATTCTTGGTAATCTCAAGGATTTGTACATCAAGACCTTACAGAGTACACTCTGCCTCGAGAAGACAGTTGATAAACTCCTTAACGCTAAGTAGTTGATCAGTTTTGTGAAAGTCGACATTAACGGCCAGAAGATCTCTGTGTGCAAACCAAATGTAACTACATGACGACAGCCAATGACAGTTTCAGCTTCAAATATCGGTCTACGTGACAGCAGAGTGTGTAATTCCCATACCCTGTTTACTGACAGTCCCATACACAAAAAGAATTTTCCAAATTGATATAGCTGTGCATGTTAAGTGAAGCAAAGAATCATTAAAGCCACAGAGATTCAGGTGAGGAGCATCATTTTGGCGAGTAAGATTTGGGAATTTAAATTCATTAATTTGTCATAGAGTTTGACGTTTGTACAAAGTTCAGAGACAAATTCCATCTGCTACTGGACGTTTTAATGCACTTATTTCAGTGAGTCATGCCAGATAGAAACGCAGGAAATACAACAAACGGCACCCGAATAAAATCTCAAAATGAGATTTCTGTACAACTGAATAATTATTCGATTACGCACTTGCACATAACGAACAAGAACTAATTGCACAAGGAATAACTAGCAGTTATCACGGGAATTGTATTGCTGGATCCGTGATAAAATTAAGTAAAGATTAGTACAGGAGTATGTTACAGATGGCACGCGACGTGATGATGTGCGTGCAGCAATATACTCATCATCCAAGTGAGGACAATTGTATTTTCACCTAACGTTTCTTGATATCGGATTCGTGAAGTATGTCGCGTAGTGTTTAAAACTTTTTTGTACTGATAAATTATTTTAGTTACTTATTATATGTATTGTAAGCTGTAATTAAATTATTGTCAGAATAATGTGTAATAATATATGTGTATACTAGTCAATAACAAACTTTAATCACTGTCCTCTGTAAAAATCTTTCATTGTAAATTCATTTTAGAAATAACAACACTTCCCAATCAGAACAGTAATCAAGAAGTTTTCACATCGTTCAAAGGAGTTGCTTAAAAAAGTTTGATTTGCTCTGGGAAAGAAACCTTCATTTTTGCTTCACGAGAAGTTCTACAAATTAATCCTATAACTTTATTTTCATAGTCTTATTTTACAACTAAACGTATCAACGAGATCCAAGACGTCCTATATCAATAACCGGACAGGGTGTTGTTTTGTTTTCCAAAAAATAACAAATGCACGACATTTTGCATGAAATTGGCGTCGCCATGAACTACTCGCAGAAATATCATAGAAAAAAGTAAAGATTCATGATTAGCAAACTTCATCAGTAGAAATTTGCTATCAACCATTGGCTTCGTTCTGCTGGGGGGAGAGCTAAATATTCCAAATGTGCCTTCCGAAGTTCCCATATAAACCGTGGGAGAAGATACTGTGACTGGGAGTGAAGTGTGATCCTATGCAGCTATAAGAGACAATAAAATAATATAAATTGGGCTGAGTGTAGACTCGTGCCAGCGGTATTTATCATATTCTGTGCTGTGAAATTTCATTCAGTTGAGCTCTTTCATTCATTTTGAATAACAACAACACGAAGATTCATTGGACTCTGTGTAAGTGTTAAATTCTTTAGCTTGATCACCTTTCTTTTTCCACTAACAGGCGTATAATAGAGAATCATACATTCAAACGAAAAATTTCATCGTCAGCTTCCTTAGCAAACGTAATGGAACCACTGATGTTATACGTACTTACTTCATGACAGACTCTAGCGACTCCGAAATCGATCCTCAAGAACACAGTTGTTGATGTATAATACCTGTCAGAAGAATATCGGCACACAGCCAAAATAAACCAACGTGCTTCTTGCTTGAAATTACACGGGATAACGATATGAACGCTTCCCGAATAGTTAGGCGCTTCAAAATGCCCGCTTTCATGACGGGGGACGCGCCGGCGCCGGATCGCCGGCCGGCCTGGGTGTGGTTTTTAGGCGGTTTCTCACGTCCCAGTAGACGAATAGCGGACTAGTACTTACGTTTCGCCTGAGACACGCGGTAACAAACATTTGGAAAACTTTCTCAAACTTGCTCATGAGACAACACTGGGCGCAGACTTATGGGGTGCACATTTTAGACAAAATTTCTAGTTTGTATGTCCGCAGCCCGTGGTCTTGTGGTAGCGTTCTCGCTTCCCTCGCAGGGGGTCCCGGGTTCGATTCCCGGCGGGGTCAGAGATTTTCCCTGCCTCGAGATGACAGGGTGTTGTGTTGTCTTCATCATCATCACTCATCCCCATTACGGTCGGAGGAAGGCAATCGCAAACCACCTCCGCTAGGACCTTGCCTAGTCGGCGGTGCGGACCTCCCGCATCGTTCCCTACGCTCCTCGGAGTATGGGACCTCATCATCATCTAGTTGGTATAATGTGTGGCAGATCGCTCTAAAAGTAGAAAAAATATAAGTTAATGAAGATGAGTAGGAAAAACGAAGCCATAAAGTTTAGATAAAGTGTCAGTAATGTGCTACCTGACAAAGTCACGTCGTTTAAATATCTGGGCGTAACGTGGCAAAGCGATATGAAGTGGAACGAGCGTGAGAGGATTGTGGGAGGGAAGGCGAGTGGTTCATCTGCAAAGGAGAGCGCAAATAAGACGCTGTTGGACCCTATTCTTGAATGCTGCTTGAATGTTTGGGATCAGGTCTGATTAAAGGAAGATATCGAAGCCTGCTAGATTTGTTACTAATAGGTTCGAATAACACGTAAGTGTTACGGAGATGCTTCGGGAACTCAAAAGGGAATTCCTGGAGGGAAGAAGACATTCTTTTCGAGGAACACTATTGAGAAAATTTAGAGAACTAGCATTTGAAGCTGACTAGAACGATCCTACTGCCGCCAACATACAATTTGCGTAAGGACCACCAAGATAAGATTCGAGAAATTAGGGATCATGCAGAGGAATATAGACAGTCGTTTTTTCCTCGCTCTATCTACGAGTGGAACAGGAAAGGAAACGACTAGTAGCGGCACAAGGTACCCTCCGCCATGCACCACAGGGTGGCTTGCGGAGTATGTATGTAGATGTAGATCTAGACGGCAGACAAGCATTCTACGACAGAGCCATACGGTTGGTCGAAATAACCACCTTGCCTTAGTGTATTATGGACGCTCGGAAAACTTCAAACTCGAATTTCATGTGACTCTTTTAGAGTTGCATCGGACAGCTTTGGGCAATTGATATTTGCATTCTGAAATTCACGTATCATGAGTATAAAAAAAATACAAAAATCCGATTGCCGTATGGTCTCCTTGTTAGATATCATTCAAGGTGGTTGTTGCTGAAGCTCTTAGGCAACAAGATGGATCCATATTACATTTCTGTTGCAGGCAAAAGTTCAAGAAGTTAGGCTTTTTGATGAGCCTCGTGATTTAGTCTTTGAACAGTCTCCTTCACTTTTTTTTGCCTGAAAATTGAGATCATGTCAGTAAGGAACAAATTGAGAGCTTGCAATTAGGACATCACAATAATGGAAAGACGGTAAGAGGGCCGCTGGGATAACTGTGTGTTGGGGGACTATGTTGGCCACTTCATCGAGATGTACAAGAGGTAGCCTGTTGTTTCAGTCTGACGGCTGGTTTGATCCAGCTCTCCGCGCTTGTCTATCCTGTGCAAGCCTCTTCATCTCTGGGTAACTACTGCAGCGTACATCTATTTGAACTGGGTCACTGTATTCATCCTTAAGTCACCCCCTACAATCATTATCCCTCTCAACTCTCTCCATTACAAAATTGACGACTCCTTAGCTTCATGGTATGTCTGTCAAAAAGTCATCGAAACATTTTTTTTTTCGTTGTCTTGTGTTATCTGCCCGTCGGTTGTAACACATTGCTACCAGTCTACGATGAACCAGGACTTTTTGATCTCGGTTTAAAATTTTTCCTATTTAAAATTTTCACGTCAAGAATTCCTGTACCAACTCTTGTTCCTTACATTCCAATAAGGATAATCACTTCTGTATAAAGTTGTTTGTTTTGGTAAAGAGCGCTGACAGACGAAGTTCCCAACGCAGCGTCTGAGCAGCTAATGAAGTATGTGGGATAGGAACCACGCTGCGGGATGTGACCACAGTGTCGGACGAGACACAGCCCTCAGCGAAGCATGACGTCTTCTCTCTCTCTCTCCTTATGGCTTTCAGACTTTGTTCTGCCACCATATGACACCTGACATAACCTTCCTGATTGGCTAGTAGTCTGTTCTACAACCCAAGGGCGTGCCCGATTCTACTCCGTACATGGAAATATATTTGGGTATTGAGTCTGAATCTTCCCCATCAGTTACTGGTCCCCACTTTCCTGCTAAATACACTAATGGCCATTAAAATTGCTACACCACGAAGATGACGTGCTACAGACGCGAAATTTAACCGACAGATAGAAGATGCTGTGATATGCAAATGATTAGCTTTTCAGAGCATTCACACAAGGTTGGCGCCGGTGGCGACACCTACAACGTGCTGACATCAGGGAAGTTTCCAATCGATTTCTCACACACAAACAGCAGTTGACCGGCGTTGCCTGGTGAAACGTTGTTGTGAAGTCTCGTGTAAGGAGGAGAAACGCGTACAATCACGTTTCCGATTTTAATAAAGGTCGGATTGTAGCTTTTCGCGATTGCGGTTTATCGTATCGCGACATTGCTGCTCGCGTTTGTCGAGATCCAATGACTGTTAGCAGAATATGGAATCGGTGGGTTCAGGGGGGTAATACGGAACGCCGTGCTGGATCCAACGGCCTCGTATCACTAGCAGTCGAGATGACAGGCATCTTATCTGCATGGCTGTAACAGATCGTGCAGCCACGTCTCGATCCCTGAGTCAACAGATGGGGACGTTTGCAAGACAACAACCATCTGCACGAACAGTTCGACGACGTTTGCAGCAGCATGGACGATCAGCTCGGAGACCATGACTGCAGTTACCCTTGACGCTGTATCACAGACAGAAGCGCCTGCGATGGTGTACTCAACGACGAACCTGGGTGAACGAATGGCAAAACGTCATTTTTTCGGATGAATCCAGGTTCTGTTTACAGCATCATGATGGTCCTATCCGTGTTTGGCGACATCGCGGTGAATTCACATTGGAAGCGTGTATTCGCCATCGCCATACTGGCGTATCACCCGGCGTGATGGTATGGGGTGCCATTGGTTACACGTCTCGGTCACCTCCTGTTCGCATTGACGGCACTTTGAACAGTGGACGTTACATTTCAGATGTGTTATAACCCGTGGCTCTAACCTTCATTCGATCCCTGCGAAACCCTACACTTCAGCAGGATAATGCACGACCGCATGTTGCAGGTCCTGTACGGGCCTTTCTGGATACAGAAAATGTTCGACTGCTGCCCTGGCCAGCACATTCTCCAGATCTCTCACCAATTGAAAACGTCTGGTCAATGGTGGCCGAGCAACTGGTTCGTCACAATACGCCAGTCACTACTCTTCATAAACTGTGGTATCGCGTTGAAGCTGCATGGGCACCTGTGCCTGTACACGCCATCCAAGCTCTGTTTGACTCAATTCCCAGGCATATCAAGGCCGTTATTACGGCAAGAGGTGGTTGTTCTGGGTACTGATTTCTCAGGATGTATGCACCCAAACTGCGTGAAAATGTAATCACACGTCAATTCTAGTATAATATATCTGTCGAATGAATACCTGTTTATCATCTGCATTTCTTCTTGATGCAGCAATTTTAAAGTCCAGTAATGTATTCCAGACACCACTCTGAACTTATACAACTCTCTCTCTCTCTCTCTCTCTCTCTCTGTCTCTGTCTCTGTCTATCTAACCTGTACTATCCATTTACATGCTGTCACCTCGTTTTGGACAGAAAACTGAACTGTCAGTGAGTAACTGAGTGGCTATATGGCTATAGTTTCGAAGTAATAAGTTGTAGCCATATTAAGCAATCTTTCTGGTCTTGGAGAACATCATGTCAGTCTCTCAGATGGCATGAAGTCACATTACCATGGTTAAGGATGCAGCACTGCCCAACGACATGAAACTATTACCGTGGCAAGTACGTCAACTTATCCTCAACATAAATAGACTGGCTGTCACCCGCGGCTGCGCTGGCTTATCAGTAGTTTTGTTATGCTGAGTGATGGTAACTACGGCATTAATTTTTAAATGTCTGGGTACGTGCATCTGTATAAATGTATGTAGCGCCGCTATATAGGTACATAATGAATGTGTTTCTGTTGTTTTCCTGTATATTAAATCTTAGTTAAAAATATGAAAAACTACAAAAAATTTATTTCTTGTTAATTATTTATAGCACAATCTTAACACAGTTGTATAAACAACATTTTTGTTATTGCCTTCTTTTGCAGGAACGTTAAGATTTTATGGGTTGGATGAATGTGAGGACGCCACATAGGACTGTCCATGAGAAAAACACAGTTTTCCTAAATGCGCATTGGCAACGTTAAGTGTTTGCCCTTGGGCTTTATTTACGGTTATTCCAAAAGCAATTTTTAGTGGTAATTGTCATCTTGTATATTGAAAAGACAAATTCGTCGGTGTACGTTGAATTAATGGAATCAAAACACTTTCTTCTTCAGCTGTGCCACAAATTATAATAGTCCTAACAATTTTAGGCCCAGACGTGTAATTTGTATACGTGTAATGTTACGCAAACTGGTCAAATTTTTACAGAGGCGCAAGCCGTGTTCAAAAAGGATGGATTAAATAAAGTAGGTGGTGGTGTGTTTGTGTCTGTTGGTAGTAGTTTATCTTGTAATGAAGTTGAAATAGATAGTTTCTGCGAATTACTATGGGTAGAGGTTATACTCAACAGCCGTACCAAAATAATAATTGGTTCCTTCTGCCAAACCCCCGACTCAGTTGATATAATAGCTGAACGGCTCAAAGAAAAATGATATCTGGATTTCCGCAAGGTAGTGTCATAGGCCCTCTGCTGTTCCTGATTTACATAAATGATCTAGGTGCTAATCTGAGCAGCCCCCTTAGATTTTTTGCAGATGACGCTGTAATTTACCGTCTAGTAAAATCATCAGACGTTCAATTCCAATTACAAAACATAATTTTATCTTGGAACTCTTCCATTTGGTCCGTGTTTGCATAGAAAAACAGTAATATCAGAAATTGAGTCCGCCTTGATGCAAAACGCCTTGTTATTCGTTTCTTTCTTTATTCTCCCAAATTAGTTTCGGCGACAAATACCACCATCATCAGTGCGATTTTTTAATCTTATTTATTTTTGTTACAGCATGTTTTAAGAATTATTGTCGCTGTTTGAGACATATTTTCTGGGCGCTTTTTTTCTGTTGCCTTTTTTACTCAGCGTACATCATGTCATGGTCGGTGGATGGTATGTAGCTGCTTTTATACACAGAAAAACGAAATTTTCGCACTTTGTTTCTGATCCAGAATACTACGTAATCCATCCACTTTTCTTCCTCTCATCTTCATCTCTTCTGTTTTGCATATTGGTCTTGTTCTGTCGAAAAGATTTTTATCAAACAATAAAAATTATACAGGAATGGAATGTAGAATTGATGGTGTCTTCATCGACCATACACAGTCCGCCGTGCGCCACTCACATATCTGCAGAAGGCGACACATTATTTTAAACCTTCTGCCGAAGTGCCTCCGCAAGCCTGACCCCTCCAGTGCTCGCCACCTGCAACAGGTGCTCCATGAACAACCAGAGGACGTCGTCTTCAAAAACAACTCTCTGGTTTCAACTGCTCCATCGGCAAGTCTTTTAAAGACATCACCGACTGAGCTCCCCCCCCCCCCCCCCCCCCAGGTCTTGGAATATCTGATATCTGCAGTGAGAGAACATCGTTACAGCACGCCACTACTATTCCTACAGCTAGCCAGTGATTGAGCTAATAAACACTAGCAGCGGAACCAGATGGTATTAACCTGTCACTGCAACTACTGAACGACTCACATCACACTCCGAGTTATGTATTACGATTATATCAACTAGTACTCCGTCTTCAGGCCACGAGTGGCCTACCGAGACCATCCGACCGCCGTGTCATCCTCAGTGGAGGATGCGGATAGGAGGGGCGTGGGGTCTGCACACCGCTCTCTTGACCGAAGCCGCTACTATTCGGTCGAGTAGCTCCTCAATTGGCATCACGAGGCTGAGTGCACCCCGAAAAATGGCAACAGCGCATGGCGGCCTGGATGGTCACCCATCCAAGTAGCCGACCACGCCCGACAGCGCTTAACTCCAGTGATCTCACGGGAACAAGTGTATCCACTGCGGCAAGGCCGTGTATCAACTAGTGCATTTTATATAAATATTTCATTCATTTTGTGGATGTCTGTCTGTCTGTTGTTAAAGGCCTCCCTTTAAAAACTATGGACACAACATGGAATTGTGGCATTCAACTCCGAATAATCAATTCACCTCAGAATTAGACAAGTAGGTGCTGCAAAAGCTTTGGTACAATCACCAGAGTGCCATGATAGCTCTGTGGAAACTCAACAGTTGCTAGCACAGTGAACAAAGCTCAAGTTAACTTACAAATAGTAGCCAAGAGGACTAGCACAGTTCATTTATATTGTCGTGTTGTAGCCACATTTGAATCCAAACCAAAAGCAGGTTCATCACTTAAATGCAACACTTAGCACTGAAAGCACATTTATTACAGACACCAATGTACAGCCAGAACAGAACTGAACTCCTGCACGGAGAGTGCAACTGTTTATATGAACATCGAATATTCCAGAATACACAAACATTACAAAGATATTTCAAGAACCTTGCAGAAATGATAAATACTAAACAACAAATAATTGCTGGTGGTGAGGTTTGAACTGGCGTCTCGCAGCATGCTAACCATCGATGTTAATTATTATGCCACACTGTACACAAGACAGCTCGTGACATTGCCCCTTTCCCTGAAAGAACAGTAACCTACTGTTTCAGAACTTTTCATTGGAACCCACTACAGCATTTTGGATCTAGATCTTGTCAGTGGTCGTTTGTATGGTAGTACTGGTGAGTCCTCATGTTCTGGTCGTGTTGTTACATCCTCTTCTCTATGACGAGCATTACTGAGGACATGGAAGTCGGTGTGGTTTTGTCTTCTCAATGGAAGGTCATAATCCTTGACTTCATATGTGACAAGTGATGACCCAAAATAGCACTTCAGTAACTTTTTTGATAATCCCACTTTCTTCACATGCATAAAACCCAAGACTGTATCTTACTGGCCAGTGCTTGGCATTATGGCACTCTCAGTCTTCCTCCTCAGTGTCCAACGTCCGTATGCAAGCCAGCTGCCTAACGTATTTGATCCTGGTGATGATGTGTTCCATGTACTCAACGTGTTTTCCAGCTGGAAAGGAAACACTGGATCTGTTGTCAGATTGGCCTTGCAATCTTGGAGCAGAAAGCACAGTGTGGAACTTGTATTGCTTTGCTTTGGTGTGTTGTACACAGGTGTCTCTGCTCAACATCAGTGTACATTGAGAGTATATCTACAAGTCTCTTATTAAAGCATTCTGTGAGGCCATTCATCTGTGGATGGTAGACAGTTGTCATACTGTTGGAGATGTCTCAATGTGGAATTACCTCTGATACTACTCTCGACTGGAAAACTTTTACATTATCATAGATCATCACATGGGGGTGCTCCATGCTTTTACCTCTGATACTAATCTCGACTGGAAAACTTTTACATTATCATAGATCATCACATAGGGTGCTCCATGCTTCAGAATGATATCTTCGACAAAAAAACTTTTCAATTTCTGGAGCTTCAGCAACCCACCCAGTTTTGGGACAGCATAGTGACTGAGGAAGTCAGTGAAGACTGTTATCCATTGACTTCATGAACCTCCCCAAGATATCGATTTCATTTCGCTGGAATGACACTGCTGCACGCCATATTGACACCAGATGCTCCAGAGGTAATTGCAGCACAAGCTACCATTGTTGGCGTTTCTTATAGTCATTCACATGGTCTAACAGCTTGGTAGAGACCTGGCCACTGATACCTGCATCTGATTCTGTCTAGAATCTTCACAAATCCCAGGTGACCAGATGTTAGAGTAGTGTGGAAATAATTCAGGATCACTGGCACATTATAAGCTGGAATGATGAGCAACCATTTCCACCCCATCATATCGTGGCTCCTCCTATACACTGTTTCATTTGTTAATTGCAATCCTCCTTTGGTCAGTTTCTCATTCTTCAAGACTCCCAGAGTTTTCAGTAGTGCTAAATCTTGTCTCTTCACAGCAATGTTCTTTAATCCAGCAATGAGTGATTTCATCCACACTGCTGTGTTCCAATAAAGGATACACTGAAAGGCTGTCGGCACCCTTGTGTTTCGACAGGTCCTTGAGGTTAGTCAGCAAGCATAGTTAATGCTGGTTCATCATAATGGTCAGTGGTTTGCCAAATAAATACAGCTGGAACTTTTTGATGGCCCAGACAATTGCAAGGCATTCTTCCTAAGTAATAGAGTAGTTCATCTTGGACTTGGAAAGTACTCTGGAAGCATAATCTATCACTTTTTCAGCATCTTCTTGAATTATAATAGAACTGCACCTATCCCATAACCGCTAGTATTAGTATGAAGTTCTGTTTCGGCATATTCTTCCCAACACCTCCCTAAAGACAAGGAAATATCTTTCTTGGGCCTCATTCAGGAAAATTTGGCTTCTCAATGCGGTAGTTCTTGAAAGGGAGATGCCTTGGTACAAACGTCTTTATGAATTGCCAGTAGTACAAGTACATCCTGAGAAAACTTCTCACATCATGAATGTGCTGAGGAGTTGGAAAATCTCTGGATCACGAGGATTCCATCACCATTTACTAGATGCCACTAGGTCTTTATTTCTTGGATGGGGAAGAGTCACATCTTCAGATTCAGGTGGAGGCCTGCTGTCAAGTGGTTTAGATGTCCTTTGAATGTCTTCGAAAAAGAGACAATGTTATCCATATAGCAAAGAGATGTCATCCATTTAAGGTGTCAGAACAGGTTGTCTATCATAAGTTCAATGGTGGATGTAGTATTAGACAGTCCAAGCAGCATAACTTTAAATTCAGAGGTCATCAGATGTTATGAAGGCAATCTTTCCCAGTCAGCTTCATCACCTTTGAGTCGCAGTTGCCTCTCTGCAAGTCTGCAGTTGATGAATACTTTGCTTCTCTTAAGAAGTCTAGGTGTCATCAGTGCACAGCTATGGATAGACATCTTTCTTTGTGATTTTGTTCAGTCATCAATAGTTGACAAAAACAAGGACCTAAGACTCTCTGAAGGTTCAGTGACATAATCTTGCAGCATCTTCTTCATTTCCTGTTGGATTACCCATTCTTCAGCTGACAACATTCTATATGAGCACTGGCTAGTTGGTGGATGATCACCAGAGTGTTGATACACTGATATATAGGCTATTTTGTCTCTCTTTTCTGCAATCTGGAACTGAAAGCCTCTGAAAACTGACGCAGAATAGCTATCACTCACTGAAGTTGTTCCTTGGTCATGCCACGTCCTATTAGAAATCCAGTGTTAGCTACCATTCCTGTGTTGCCTGTCATGGTAGCAGAACATGATCCTTTGTCATTGGCACTAATCTGCCCTCTGTGAACTGGCTTGGCTTTCCTATGCATGTACCTTTAGGAATGAGATGCCGCTGTTTCTGACAATTAGTAATCAAAAGTTCTCCTTGGCTATCTAGAATGCCTATGAGTATCGCTGCCATGTACATTTCTTTTGTGAGCCTAAGTAGCTTTCTGCAGTCAACAAAAGCTTCACAGTTTAACTGAACATTTCTACTGATGACTGGAACTCATCTCATTGATGAAGGTGGGATACCAATATCTTTGATGGCATTCAGATCTTTGTTGTGTGTGCTTGTTGTAGTAGTTTCATCAGACTTAAGTTCTGATTTTTCACAGTCTAAGACTGCCTGTGAAGCCAGAAAGAAGTCCCACCCGAGAATAACATTATGACAACATTCTGTTAAAGCAACAAATTCGAAGGATTGTGTTCTGTCATTGATAATTTTCTTCCAGTGCACATTCCTGCCAGTTGGCCCATTTACAACTTTCAGCACAATCACTTCCATATGACAGAACAGTTCTCTTTATCTGATAACGATAAGCAACTGACATTACATAAAAGGAATCCCCTGAGTCAACTAGCACCTGGACAGAAAAGGAAGCTCCTGAGTCAACTAGCACCTGGACAGTTTGGCTACTGATGATGACATCAATGAGATTTCCTGAGTAACTGTTGTCCATTTTCATCTGTAGCAGCCTAACCTCTACAGATGATTGTCTTGCTAAGAATTTCCTGAAGTTGGTGGCTAGACAAGGGGATGGTACATCTGTACAGCAATGAGGAGTGACATTGTCCAGGGTATTGCAACAGGCTTCATCCCACAGGTCAACTATAATCATCTGACTGATGTTAATAGAGCTGTTGTGATGATTGACATTTGGAGGCATAGCAGTTGTCAGAAACTCACCTTCGTCTCTGCAGCAGCATACTTGTCCAAAGCATTCACAGTGGAACTATATCAGAATGTTGTCCTTTGCCCTCCAAATGTCTGTATTTCTCAGGGCTTTATACTTCATATAGGAATTGGTTGTATCTGTGTTGGTAAGGTACTGGGTTGTGATTTGATAGTTGTGACCTAAGTCCAAGTTGGCCTGAGACCGTTCTTCCCAGTAAATTTGGCTGGTGACAGAGACAGGTGCTAAAAATAAATACAACTCTTCCTCAGTATTCTCTGTTACCTCCTGACATATCAGGTCGACATACATGCCTGCTATCTCTTGCTTACTTAGTCCAATAGTTCTGGTTTAAATGCTGTATCTTTTCTCTCTTTATCTGGTATATGAAAGAGGCGAGGCTATGGTGTCTTCAACAACTGCCATAGTGACCACATTCGGGAGTCAGTTATACATATTTAATCTGAATCATTTTTTGTTGCATTTCCTTGGTGTGTTGGCACCACTTGACGAATCCCTCAGTAGTTGTGACATCCTTTATCAGAAGACCATGATACATGTCTTCTGCAACTTTCATGAAGTGTGACATTTTGTCAGTTTCTGTCATATTTGGACTGGCAATGTAGCAAATAGCCATAATGTTCTGTATGTAGGACCATTTCATTTACTATGATGTTGGGGCCTGTTCTTCAGTGTTCTTCCACTAAGCAGACTTGCTGATGATTGTTGCCAAACATCTTCTTCAATTTGACCTGAAATTTTTCCCAGCTATTGAGATTCCCTTTGTTGTTCTTGAATCACTATTGGGCTGTGCCATCCAAGTAAAAGTAAAAGTCTGCTAACACATCACCTCATCCTCCCTGTTGTATTTAGCAACTTGGTCAAATCCTTTCAGCCATTTTGTTGGGTCTGACCAGTGTCTCCGGGAAACAATGATGGATGCCTGATGTGAACTGGCTTTGAACCCATTTGTGTCCTAAATATAGGGATTGTGAGAGCAATGTACTGCTTTTATTCTAGTTCCTGTCCACATAGGTGACAGTTTTTACATTGCCTAATTGGAGTACAGTGAAGTAGATGTTTTGAGGTACCTGGCATCTCGAGTACAAATCCAAAAGCTGGGTCATCAATGAAATACCACACTTAGCACTGAAAACACACTTATCGTGAACAGCCAGAACAGAAATTAAGTCCTGGCTAGAGAGTTTGGCAAACACTGAATATTCTAGAACGCTGGTATTTATACAAACATAAAAAATTCCAGAATATTCAAACATAAGATACTTCAGGAACCTTACAGAAATGAAGAATACTAAAGAACAAATAATAGCTAGTGACAATATAAGACAGACATGAAGATTACATTACTCTTGCAACTAGAAATGAATGTGAACAGAGGCATCTGCAGGTGGGGACCTCTCCTTGTAGAACCTTCCTTTGGTCACACAGGTGCTGATCCACAATGGCGCTGGAGACACAATGGCAGTTACCAGACAGACCTAGTTATAACCAACTGTTGGAACTCCATCGTGATGGTGGTGCAATACATATGCAATTGGAAAAAGGTGTATTTTAATTCAAATATAAGTAACAATGTATAACACATTTTTTTAAACTGCTGAAAAGCACCGTCAGATTGAGAATTGTGTACACATACACAAAATCTTTCATCTCATTTGTATCCAATAATTGTTTGCCATACAGAATAAGAGCAATAATTCACTCACAGAGCTCATAATAGAACAATTCAAGAACATGCCTGTACTTCATTTAAACAGACCTTTAACAATCAGTACTTTATGTATCCAAGTCAGAAATAAATACTATACATGGCTATTACTATTAAAAGAAAATGAAATAAAGAGTTATCATGTCACACTAGTGTTGGCTGAAACCCTGCAACTTCAATTGTATTCAGAGTTACAAGCAGAAGACCTTCTTTTGTGCAAGGTGCAGGATACAGTTGAAAGTCCAGCATGTGCTCCATGGTCTGTGGCTCTCCTCAGTCACAGTTGGCGGTATCAAGAGGGAAGTGCCATTTCTGGAGGTTACTCCTGGATCTTCCAACTCCAAAATGAAGACAACTGAGTAACCTTCACATGGTCCAGTTCTGTTCATGCCCAGAAATACAGATTACATCTTATCATGGATAGAAACACTAACCAAGTAATGAAACAATACCGACGGAAATGTAACGCTACTATGTGGCATTGATGAGATACAAAATTTTCTGATCATGGGTATCAGTTCTGGAGACTGGTAGTGATACTGACTGACTAAAGCAATATGTTCATATTAATATGGCTTCACTGAACAGCAGGATCAGTGATGAGTCAATCTGTTTGACATTCTTGGAACAGTAAAGGAAATTTAGTCATATGTTTGTGAAATTGAAAACAATCTTTGATAGAAAATTTTTTTCTTGTTATGACCACTTTTGATCTATGGGATCATCAGATATGTCTGCCTCCCTGTACTAGTAAATACAACACTAAAACTTTTAGCCTACATAGGCACCATCAAAAGTGGTAAAAACCTAATAAAACTCTGATTAAACACAACTGACTACACCAGGGTTATTGTGTTTTATCACCTATCATGCCCCATAAGGCTTATGCTTGCAATCTCATTCCAGATGCCTTATTCACCCACACATCATACACTGCAGTTCATGATTCCCACCTTATGTGGCCTGTTCATTCGCAATGGTAATACTTGAATCATCCAGTGAAAATTCGTTTTCCAACCTGACCTCAGGTGACTACCTATTCTAACGTCATCACGGTCACTGTTGCTGTGTTCAAGTTCTAAGGAACTCTACCTCTACTTTCCCTGACATGTCAGGCAGTAGTCCCCACAAAAAAGGATCCATGCCCTCTTTCCCACTTCTTGTAGAAGGAGCCTTTTGGGGTCAGCATATTCCATCAAGTTGTATGTATTGACATTCAGTTTCCTAATGCTGTCAACAAAGTTTCTGATTGACTCCTTTGTTTTCATGGTACGTTGCTCACTGTTTCCAGTAACACCTGCAGCTATTTTTTTCTTCTTTCACCAAAATATTGTAGTCTATTGTGTGTTATGACGCCACATACAATGGTGTCATGTTTTTGTTGACTGCTACACTGACACTTGTGTTGCAGGGTGGCCACTTTGGAGCATTCCTTTCAAGGTATGGTTACCTTTTTATATAACTAGGCAATTTAAAATATCAGAAGAAAGCACTCCATAAATTATATGGAATGAACGTTCTTTGTATAAGAGGATGATGAAATCATTTAACTATCAGATTATACTTTAGAACTTTCCTGTTAAATTATTCTCCTTTGTTGAAGTTCCATATTTAGGATAGGCCAAAGTGCCATCTTGGTCAGCAGTATGCTTGATGATGCTTGACGATGTACGTTAACTAATATTACCACACATGTAAAAATACTTTGAAAACAAGGTTATCGGACTTTGTTAGGAAATGCTGGCCAGTTTAAACAATATAAAGTGCTGAATGTGCCCGATCATTGAACCACCAAATGTGCAGTCTCTGACAGTCTGAATAGCCAAATATTATGATTTCATATTCCATTTACTACAAATTTAGATAAAAGCAGTTTAAGTCATACAACAAATTTTATTTCAGATAATGATAGACTGCATAAAACTTATGTCTATTCTACTCGGTATTCAAAATGAAAAGGAGGGCAAAAAAAAAAAAAAAATGATGGAGTGTCAATGTTTGTTATACATACAATTTACATGAAAGCTGGTTGCTGTGTATCATTGTTCCATTTCTTTGGTGCTGATAGCAAGGCATTAAAACACACAAATATCAGTTACTAATGAATACAGAGTAGTGCATAAGTAGTATGTTACATGTCAGAATTATTCTGAATTTAATTGTATCCATGTTTTGCAGCTGTAAACGTGACTGTATTCAATACACTGGAAGTATGAATTGAAAAATGCCTTGAGTCACAAATCTTTGTGTTTTATTAAATACACAGTGCATTTTGGACCCCTTTCTTTTTGCTATTAAATGAGGTGAAATGCATGTTCCTGTCATGAAAACAGTGAAAAAAATTAACTGTGTGAACTTCACACAATCCACGAATAGCATTTTTAACACTATCATACATTAGTTTCTCCATCTTGTTCACGCATATCACTTCACTCAAGAGGCACATTTGCACATTCATTTTTGTAAACACTTCACAGATAGTGTTGTACATGGTGTAGTCGGAGATGAATTTATTTGTAGTGCCAGAGATCATTTTACGAAACAATTAACATAGGAAGGGAATAACTTTAGAAAGGTGTTTAAAGTTACTAAAGTAACTGTGGCTTGCAAAATTTGTCTGTTCATTTAACATACAGGGTGTTTCAAAAATGACCAGTATATTTGAAACGGCAATAAAAACTAAACGAGCAGCGATAGAAATACACCGTTTGTTGCAATATGCTTGGGACAACAGTACATTTTCAGGCAGACAAACTTTCGAAATTACAGTAGTTACAATTTTCAACAACAGATGGCGCTGCGGTCTGGGAAACTCTATAGTACGATATTTTCCACATATCCACCATGCGTAGCAATAATATGGCGTAGTCTCTGAATGAAATTACCTGAAACCTTTGACAACGTGTCTGGCGGAATGGCTTCACATGCAGATGAGATGTACTGCTTCAGCTCTTCAATTGTTTCTGGATTCTGGCGGTACACCTGGTCTTTCAAGTGTCCCAACAGAAAGAAGTCACAGGGGTTCATGTCTGGCGAATAGGGAGGCCAATCCACGCCGCCTCCTGTATGTTTCGGATAGCCCAAAGCAATCACACGATCATCGAAATATTCATTCAGGAAATTAAAGACGTCGGCCGTGCGATGTGGCCGGGCACCATCTTGCATAAACCACGAGGTGTTCGCAGTGTCGTCTAAGGCAGTTTGTACCGCCACAAATTCACGAAGAATGTCCAGATAGCGTGATGCAGTAATCGTTTCGGATCTGAAAAATGGGCCAATGATTCCTTTGGAAGACATGGCGGCCCAGACCAGTACTTTTTGAGGATGCAGGGACGATGGGACTGCAACATGGGGCTTTTCGGTTCCCCATATGCGCCGGTTCTGTTTATTGACGAAGCCGTCCAGGTAAAAATAAGCTTCGTCAGTAAACCAAATGCTGCCCACATGCATATCGCCGTCATCAATCCTGTGCACTATATCGTTAGCGAATGCCTCTCGTGTAGCAATGGTAGCGGCGCTGAGGGGTTGCCGCGTTTGAATTTTGTATGGATAGAGGTGTAAACTCTGGCGCACAAGACGATACGTGGACGTTGGCGTCATTTGGACCGCAGCTACAACACGGCGAACGGAAACCCGAGGCCGCTGTTGGATCACCTGCTGCACTAGCTGCGCGTTGCCCTCTGTGGTTGCCGTACGTGGTCGCCCTACCTTTCCAGCACGTTCATCCGTCACGTTCCCAGTCCGTTGAAATTTTTCAAACAGATCCTTTATTGTATCGCTTTTCGGTCCTTTGGTTACATTAAACCTCCGTTGAAAACTTCGTCTTGTTGCAACAACACTGTGTTCTAGGCGGTGGAATTCCAAAACCAGAAAAATCCTCTGTTCTAAGGAATAAACCATGTTGTCTACAGCACACTTGCACGTTGTGAACAGCACACGCTTACAGCAGAAAGACGACGTACAGAATGGCGCACCCACAGACTGCGTTGTCTTCTATATCTTTCACATCACTTGCAGCGCCATCTGTTGTTGAAAATTGTAACTACTGTAATTTCGAAAGTTTGTCTGCCTGAAAATGTACTGTTGTCCCAAGCATATTGCAACAAACGGTGTATTTCTATCGCTGCTCGTTTGGTTTTTATTGCTGTTCCAAAGATACCGGTCATTTTTGAAACACCCTGTAGATTCTGTTTGTTTTATTTATTTATGGAGGTGTATCTCCAGTTGTCCTAACAGATTTAGGATGTTACCATTAGCTTCATTATTGTTTTCTAGACTTTTGATGATACATTTCATTTCCAAAACATGTTGTGTAATAACTGATTTTATGAAGTTGCTGAGCCTGGAAGCATTTATGTGTTCTTGAAAATGGGTTGGGAAGTTTCTGCCCATTTTACCTACATAGTAGGAATGACAACTGGGGCATGATAGTTTTTACACTCAACTGCTGTTTAATTTTTGTGTACTTGATTTTATGTTATGGACGAGTAAGTTTCCTAACTTATTATTAGCTAAGAATGCAACTGTTACCATTTTTTGTGATAAGGGGCCCACGTATTGGATACTGCCAAATATTCTCTCTTCTTTCACAGTGTGGCCATTTGCTGTCTTACTTTTGTAAATCTGCCGTCTAAATTGTCAATTGTTTTGCCTGTGTAGCCATTGTTTATGGAAATGCTTTTTATTATTTGTAGTTTATTTGTGAGGCTGTTTTCTTGTAAATCAAGAAAGTGTACTTTGTGTAGCATGGGCCTAAATACGGCATGTTCCTGTCTGGTGGAGGACATAATGAGTTGTCTACTGTTGTGTCCATGTATGTGTGTTTTCTGTGTATGGTGAACTTATGTTTTTGTTGGTGGCTGGTGATTTTAAGAACCAGGAAATTTATGCTTTTGTTGTCCTTACAATCTATTGTGAATTTTATGTTTTTGTGGAAAGAACTGAATAATACCAGTACAAAGAACTTACTATCCAGATGAGTGAGAAATATATCTGCCAGAAAACTTGATATGCTACTGCCCATGTGTAGACCCTCTTTCTGTTAATAAACTTCCCAGCAAATGTGAAGTAATTTTGTGACAATATTAGCTGCAACATGTCCTTGACTTCTGATATTTCTGCAACTGACAATTTTTTTTAAAAATTTTACTAACTTTTCAAAGATTACATCTATTGTTTCTTCAGTTGTACATTTTAAATAGGTTAATTACATAAAAAGAAGCAAACCTGTCACCTGCAGAAATTTCTATATCTTTAATTTTAGTTGCCAATTCATTTGTGTTCATTCAGTAATTGAAAGAAGGTGATGTCAGTTTAGTTAATAACTCTTTCATAAAACTGTGCTCTTCTGATTGTTGTTTGTCCTCTTACTGATGCAGTTTTAGGCGCATGACTTCACATTTCTTTTGGTGCCTGTGTGCGATTTCAGAATGCGTTTTGTTTACAATACTTTCAATATACTCTTCAGCAGCTAATTGTAAACATGTGTAATAAAAGCACTTAATAATATCTTCTTTCTCCATATATTGAGACTTTTTTCTGTCTCAAGCCACAGCATCTCAGATTTCTTTTTGGCAATTTATGTTCTTCTTTGTCATAAGGGGGATTACACATAAAATAATGTTATAACTTCTGCCCCCAGAACTGCGCATGCAGGCGGCTGTAGGATGGGATCACTCATTACTGCAGTGAGCATGAAGTTAAGAATCTTTGCACAATATAACATTCTTTATTACATGATGCTTTCATAGAGTAGATTGACAGCTGTGCGCAGGTGCTTACAGTGGCTAACGCCTACAGGAAGTGAGTCTGCAGAATGGCCATGGAAGTGGTTGTCAGTGACAGAACCTTGCTGAAGGAAGGTGTCTGTCCACTCTGCAGCATGCTTGGTTAGACTGCTGGCTGACAAACACTGTGCATGGCCTTAGGCAGACAACAGGGCACTGAAGATGCCCTGAATTGAACCCAGCACTCTCAGAGTCTCGCTAGTGTGTCAGGTGATGGCATACAACAGGTGCTCTCATCAGTACCAGTTAGAAACCCAGAAACAATGGGGTTACTTGATGGCTTTTAGGCCAGCAGCTTCACCTAGTAGATGATGCTTCTCAATAAGGTTGCAGCTGCTTGGCCACACATCTGACTAATGGATGGATGAAAGTGTGGCACTGATAGAAGTGCCGCTAATGTCAGAGCAGGATGTATTTACACTTGACTTGGCTGGGTACATTATAAAAGAGGTAACTTCCCAATCCATAGCCAGTCACAGGCATGCAGAATTGTGATACAGCATGCAGCGATACTGTCCAGTGGGACACTGCATTGCAGAACACTACACCAAGATTACTGCAGTGCCCAACTGCAAGTTATGTAAGTGGCCAGTCTGCATAACCCTCAGATGACTGCAATGGCCTGCTAGATGCTGATGCTACAACACATACTTCCTTGGTGGTGTAGAGCTACCTGATGGTGCAGAAACAAAGTGTGTGCTACTGTTGTAAACAGGGATCTTTGTTAGGTCAATTAGCTCACTCATTTCCTTAGATTTTTACATGTCCTCATGCCCATAAGTGTGATATCTACTTGACATGTTTCCAGAATGAATTTTTCATGCTGTAGCAGAGAGTACACTTATACAAAACTCCCTGGCAGAGTAAAACTGTGCGCTGAAATGAAACTTACTTTTCGCAGGCAAGTTCTCTATCAACTGAGCTATACAGGCATGACTCATGACCTGTCCTCACAGCTTTACTTCCACCAGTAACTCCTACTTTCCAGACTTCACGGAATTAATCCTATGAAACTTGGACTACCAATCATGGAAGAAAGGATACTGTGGAGACATGGCTTAGACACAGCAAGGCGGAAGTTTCCAGAACGAAATTTTCACCCTGCAACAGAGGGAAAAATTCATTCTGAAAACATCCTCCAAACTGGGGCTAAGTCATGTCTCTGCAATATCCTTTCTTCCAGAATGCTAGTCGTGCATGGTTTGCACGAAGTATGGAAGGTAGGATTGAGGTACTGATGGAAGTAAAGCTTCGAGGACAGTACATGAGTCATGGCTGGGTAGCTCAATTGGTAGAGAACTTGCCAGCAAAAGGCAAAGGTCCCAAGTTTGAGTCTCAATCCAGTAGTTTTAATCTGACAGGACATTTCACCTTGACATGTCTTTGCAGATCCCAACAGAGTAGATGCCCTTATTCTTCCATTTAAAAAAATAGTTGTAAATCTCCTCAATATAACTTATGTAACCAGAGAGGATCATAAAATTCTGACACAGGTTATGCTTCGTCTCTCTCTGAGCCTTCAGGGCTGCATCCAGCTCAGCTCAGCAGTGTATACTATGAAGTAATAAGTTGTGACCTGGCTGCATTGTGAAGGAAATGGACCAAAGAGCTTGTGCTGTCCTGTTGCTTTTACCTGTCAATGTTAACAAATGTCAAATAATGCTGCTTCAAAAAAATATTGGTAAATCTCAATTTTTAGATCGCTTGGTGTTTCAGTCTCACTCAAACGTTAAAAATCACAACAATTATCAGACTTTTTTTTCCATAAGCATTGCTATTTCAGGTAGGGGTTTCTGATGATAATTAAGTTTCACAAAATACAAACAAAAACTGCCTTTTGGAGAAAATTTCAATATTCAGAACTGTACTGAATGGTAGTTTTTTGTACCGTGTTTCTATTTGAATTCATTTCATACAGTTTCTAACAGATTCGAGGTACTTGAAAGTTTACCATTCTATTCACCCACAATGAGTTGCCTAAAATGCCTTTAACACAAAATATATCAAATGCACTGTTTCTGACTAAGATCTCTGGTCGTCGGGACTCAGTCTGAAGCAGAACTTATCACTGAAGACAATTATATGCCATTCAATGAGATGTCAGGCGAAAGACGTGACTACAGACGCACTGGGCAACAGTGGGATACCATCCTGACTGTCACCCTCCACAACCAGGAGGGATGGTCTGGGGTACCACTTTTTTTCATAGCAGTACCCCTTTGGTTTTCATCCATGACACCCTTATAGTACAGTGATACATCAATGATATTCTATGCCCCATTTTGTTGCCCTTCATGACAAGCCATCCTGGGATTATATTTCAGCAAGATAATGCTCGTCCACACATGGCAAGAGTTTCTGCTGCCTGTCTTTGTGCTTATCAAACCATATTTTGACCAGCATGGGCGACGGATCTTTCCCCAACTGAGAACATTTGGAGCATAATGGGCAGGGCCCTCCAGCCATCTCAGGGTTTTGATTATCTAACGCACCAATTGGACACAATTTGGCACAGTATCCCTCAGGACAATATCCAACAACTGCTTGCATAAGGGCCAGAGGTGGACCAATGCATTATTGACTTTCTCAATTTGTGAAGCTCTCACTCTTGAATAAATTGTCCAATTTTTCTGAAACTGTAGTCACTTGTTTATCTGTATGTGTACACCAGATCTACTGATTTTCATCCCAAGAGGATAGGTCCTTCATGGTGCTTCTTTCTTTTTTCTTAAAGTGTATTAATGACAGAAATAAAAGAATCAGTAACAGCAACAGCATAAAAAACACGATTTATATATTTTTATGAAGAGTAGAATAGCAGTAATAATTTACAGGTAACTAGATTTAGTTTGTGTGCCAATGCCTCAATGGACATCAGGGTCGACAGAGGAAGTGTTAGAACAAGTTGAGGAATTGATGAAAAACGTGTAAGTTTCTGGGTACAGTATTGGGGTACCAGCAAGAAGAGACTTCAGGAATATGTAACAGGTGAAGTTATATGAGGTCTGTTCCAAAATTTATGGACTTTGTCCACAAATTTTTTCTACACTTACCTTCTATTTATTGTGCATGGTCTCCTTTGTGATACTCTCCTCCACAATTGATACACTGCTCCCAACACCATTTCCATTTCCAGAAGCAGTCTTGGTATGCCTCTTGCTGGATCACGTAACATGCCATCCGAGAATTTTCTTTTGTCTCATCTATTGTTGCAAACCCTATCAACAGGGTTTTCAACTTTAGAAATTAAAAAAAAAAAAAGTCTGTGGAGGACCAGGGCATGAAGTAGCACAGTGAAGTTGTTTTTTGTGCAGCGGTCATGCACCAACAGGGACGAACGTATGGGTGTGCTCTTATAATGCAGGCCATTTCCTTCTCACATTTTCTCGCAGGCATCGCAACACATCCCGATAGTACCATCAATTAACAGTTTGTCCCTGTGACATGAATTCATGATGAACTAATCCTTCAAAGTCAAAGAAAACTATCAGCATGGCTTTGACATTTGACATGATCTGATGAGCATTTTATCATCTTGGAGAACCTTTCCTTCCCTCTGTGAAACTTGAACCTTGTTTCAGCATCATAACCGTAGATCTACGTCTCATCACCTGTTACGATTCTCTTAAGGAACATCTCATTTTCATTTGTGCGATCCCAAAGTTCTTCATATATTGTGAGGCGAGGGACTTTACGTTCTTGAGTCATGATCCGTGCGACGAATTTGGTGGCAATGCAATGCATTCCAAGATGCTGTGTCAGGATTTAATGACATGATGTTACATTCTTCCGCAATCTCTCGGACAGTCAGTCTTTGACTGACAGGCACAATCTCACTGATGTTCCTGATGTGAGCATCATCAATAGATATTGAAGGGCATCCTGAATGAGAGTCATCTTTAACTTCCATCCAGCCATTTTTAAACCATGTGCACCATTCGTAACACCGAGTACAGCTTAAGCACTCATCACCGTAGGCTTGGTGCATAATTTGGTGTCCTTTGTAAAGGTTTTCTTGAGTTTCACATAAAATTTAATGCAAACACATTACTGCTTAACTCTCCCATCTCGAAATTCGCAAACTGTGTGACATAACTTTCTACTCAATAACTAATTGACATACAACAATGAAACTTCCGGCAGTTACACATTAAACACAAGAGTGTGCAGCGGCACCAATGTCACTTCACTCCAACACACCATTGGCGCATAATTACAAATGTTCCAGAATTTTTTAAACAGATCTCATTCATTAACGGGAAGGGGCAACCACTGTTAGCTACTTCTGTGAACTATACTAAAAACAAATTCAAATGGTTCAAATGGCTCTGAGCACTATGGGACTTAACATCTGAGGTCATCAGTCCCCTAGAACTTAGAACTACTTAAACCTAACATCACACACATCCATGCCCGAGGCAGGATTCGAACCTGCGACCGTAAAAACAAATTATGACTAGCCCTAATCTACTACTGATAATTATGGTAAGTACTTTTGTATTCTGTTATATATGTATTTCAGGCGAAAAAAGGCTACTTTTAAAAAACCACTGCTCCTCCCCCTATGCTACTTAGTTTCTGTTAATGTTTAATAATTCAAACAAAGCATTCAACTTGACAAAGAGCACTATTAGCTGTATCACTATCAGGAAAAATCAGGATCTATCTAATACAACATTAGATTGGGCAGAATTTACATTCCTGTGTCCAAGTAATCGAATATATTGCAGTTGGAGTGGTTCATAGTATTCTTATACTTTGTGTTAAATATTTGTGAATTTTCAATTTCCTGTCTGATGTTCAGTGGCAACCTGTTATAGATTTTTGCACCAGAATATAAAACTCTGAATCCTAGAAAGGAATGCACAGCCTACATGGAAGTGATTTCTACTTCTAGCATTGTGATTATGAATTGCAAAGTTCATCCTAAATCACACATTATTAACCACAAATATCATTCGGGAGTACACAAGGCATGTATGTGTCAGAATGTCTAAATCCCGGCAGAGGCTTTTGCAAGAAGTTTGGTTATCACTTTACACAATATCTATACTGTGCATTTCTGTAGAACAAACATGCCTTAATTGCTGTGCTTCAGAAGATTATGCCAGAAGACGGAACTAAGTGAAAGTATGCTAGCAGTCTTGTTAACAGGATAACACATTGCAAGGTATCTGAGTGCAAAACAAGGAGAACTGAGTTTTTTGGTTAACTTATCCAAACGCTAGTTCTACCTCAGTTTGTTATCAATCTGGATACCCAGGAACATCACACATGGAGCTTCATCCAGTGTATTCCCCACTGATGACTACTTCTGGTAGCTGTAAATTATTTTTGTTTGGAATTGCTTAATATGCTTTTTTTGTAAAATCAAGGGTAAAGGTGTTAGCTGCGAACCAGGTGTAAGCTCACTCCATCTTTTTCTGGTATGGATGCATTTGGACCTTTTATCACTAAACTTGGGTCACCCCCCCACAAACATTAAGAGTTTTTAAAGGTTCCTCAAATGTCCCCAATAAATCATTTATCTAGGCCAAGAAGAGGAGCCAATCAAGCACCAAACATGCACTACAACATATTTTGTTTCCCCACTATTGGTTTAACCTTATACCTTTTGTATCATTTGCTAATGTAGGTCTACATTTTTTTATTGTTAATATACAGCTCCATCCACGCAAAGGATGCCATACCATTGTAGTTTCCCTAGCAGAATTTTACATTGTACACAGTCAAAGATGACAGAAAATGCCAACAGACTGATTTCTGCCATTTATTTCCACTAAAATTGAGTTTACGTGATCATTTGTTGCTTTCTCAGTAGGAAAGCCTTGACTGATGCCATACTGAGCTGCTGTTAAACGGTTATTTTCAGAAAGATGGTTCAATATTCTACTGTAGGCTATCTTCTCAAAAATTTATGACAATGCACAAATGAGTGAGATCTGTTTATAATTAGATATCAATTGCTTATCTCCACTTTCACACATTAGTGTTGTTTCTGCATACTTCAGTCTTTCAGGAAATACTCCTTGACTCATCGACGAGTGGCACTATCAAGTCGGCACATGATTTTAGTACATTGGCTGCAATGTAATCACAGCCAGAGAAGTTACTTCTTTTTAGTCATCTAATGATTTTTATGATCTCCCTAACTGGAAGTTGGCAAAATTGATATCTTGAGGTGGCAAATGTATTATTGGTCTAAGTAGGTTTACTGGATACTTTCAATGAAAGATTTTTTTTTTGTTTCCATATTTACAGCTACTGTTATGAAGAATTCATTGAATTTAGCAGCCACTGATTTTAATTTTGTATGATTTGCTCACTGCTACTGCCATGTAGGTGTTCAACTTTTTTTTCCTCACTGTAAATGCTCATGGCCACCTCTAAAGAAAAACCAGGTTCTCATTGTTATAATAAATGTATCATATGCTTTGTGTTCTTTGGTAAACTTCTTCCCATATTTCAGCCTGTAAATTCTCTTTGAGTAGTTTAAATGAGTCCATATTTACAATTTGGTGAAATTTTCATTTTCCATTCTTAGTTAAACTTACTTGATGTGGATATGTTATTGCTACCATCATGGTCAAATAAACCATTTATTGTAGTGTTCCAATCTATTTCATTAAAAACAGGTGAATTCAAAAATAAATTATAAACTGATGCTTTGCTATGTTCTCTTATTATTGTTAGAAGTGTTACTGTGGTGTCAAACCAAACTGCTTAATGAAGATTTCTTGCTGGGGGCCTATAGGAGTCAGAATCACTATCTCGTATGTTTCCAAGTCCATTACTTGAACTACAGCACTCAGACAGGTGTTCAAATGCAGTGTTGACTGACATCTATGGTCTAGGACTTCATATTCCACTTTTTTTGTATATAGCCACTCCCTCTTTTCTCACATCATGCCTACAGTGATGGGATACTAACTTTTATCCATTTAAGTGACCCTGCTGAATCTATGGGACTTCAGACCTCCACATGTAGGAATTTCTTTAGATTTTTCAATGTCGTGTATTGATTTGTGAAGCTCATTTTACCTTATTGAACAACCTTCTTATGTTTTGATGGAAAAGTCCAAATGTATTACTGTGTAAGCTATCATTGTTTGTTCCTCAATTTATTATTGCAAATGTCTCAGTAGTTACTGAGCAGCTGTCATTCACAAACCTTTACCCCAAGTGTTCAGAATGAGATATGAAAATTATCTAGAATCTGAAACCCGAGATCCTCCTGGTGTATAAAATGTTTAAAAAACTTATAGGAATGCAGCTGAATGACACCTTTGACAAATGCCAAAAGACTTCACTTGGCTGCATTCCCATACATTATTCGAGTACCTAGAATTTCCTAATGTTTAATTTCACGCCTATATTCTGTGTGCATCTTAAGACAGAACAATGGTTGTCATTAGAGCTGAGTCCTAGTTTCATTCTGTTCAAAACTTTCATATTACAGAGATTCTTCCACAAAATCGCTAGGTTCATACTGATGCCACAACAGAATGAGCACAGTTGATTTTGCCATGGTGAACATATATATTTACCTTGTTATGCAACTTTCTGCATCTTCATAGAATGTTGGCATCAAATTCAACTTTAAACGACTGTGAGCAGCATCTCTATAATTCACCATTTAATGCAACTCTGTGAGGCCCAGATCTGAAGCTCTTCTCACTTGGACTGTACATACTGGAGCACATTGGTTGCGGAGAGCCAACAAGATACTTTTAACTAAATTAATTTTGGCATGTTAATTTTGCTATTTCAAGCTCTCTAGTAATTTATTACTACCAAATTTCTAAGCAGCCTGCTGTTATGTCAGTATCTATATGTTTAATATTCTTTGACATTATGTGATACAGTTTGGCCTTTGGAGGTTGTGAGGAGTACAGGCTGATTATAATTAAAGTTCCAGTTTCAAAACACTGTAAGAAAAGAAATGCTTCTCACAATAACATCAAATTTGAACTTAATATTATCAAAGAAGGGGTAAATGTTACGCAAACAAAAAATTTTCATGGAAATTTTACCACTAGATGGCACCAATAAGCATCATACTGTAAATGGGTTCAGCTATGAATGACACATGAATTGTAATATGACAGCTATAGTGCAAGCTGCACGTTAAACCAACCATACTGTGGAATATGCATGACTGCACAAGTTTGGTGTTCAACAGTTGTGGCACAGTTGGTTAGGTGAACCTATCCACTGCAGCAAGGTCATAGCAAGTCAGACAGGAAAAATCAGTTTTTAACTGTCCCGAGGTCAAAAACCATGTACAAAACAACAATGACTTCAGTTTTTAATGGTCCTGAGGCCAGAAACCTCATAAACAGCAAAAACAAAATTTGTCTTTAATTCTCCTGAGGGTGGTACACGGCATGTTGAATACTGTTTTCTGCCACAAGATGAAGTTGAAACACGGCAAGTTCCACAACAGATCTGACTGTCTCAGGAATGTGAGAGAATGTGTTGTGCAACATGTGCTTCAATTCAACTATGTTTGTAATCAGAGCACTGTACACAGCATCTTCCAGATAGCCAAACAGCCAGAAGTCACATGAATTTAGATTAGGTGATCCAGATGGCCAAGCTGTAGAGAAATGATGGCTGGTAATTCTAGCATTTCCAAAATGCCTCTGCAGCAGATGCTTCATTGTGCAATGTGCAAAGTAGTGCCATCTTGTGTAAAAATGATCCTATTCTCACAGCCACGTTGTTGAAGGGTATGAATAATGTTGGTGTGCAAAAGGCTCTCATAGCGTTTACCAGTGACAGTAAAGGAAACAGCATCAGCAGGACCCACCTCCTGAGGCCTTACAGTAAATGATGCTGTCAACCCACACTACACAGTTACTTTTGCAGTATAAAGCAGTACCGGTTGGTGTGTGGGTGAATTTTCCATTGCCTACATTCTGCAATTCTGAGTACTGACATGTACTTGGAAGCAGAAATGGACTTCATCTGTCCATGAATGTTCCATGACCATTCATTGTCCAGTTACATGCAATCGAGAAATTCTAGAGCAAACGTTTGTTTCCTGGCAGCTCAGAATGAGGCAACTCCTGAACATGAGTAATTTTGTATGGATAGCAATGCAAGATGTTTTGTAGGATTTTTTTGCACTGTGGTCACAGACATGTCCAACGTTGAGGCAATTCCATGTGCACTGCAGTGCTGTGGCCACATCATCTACTGACATCAGATCAACTGTTTACCTTCCTCTGCAACACAGCACTTCAAAAGAACCTGTGCTTTTCAAATTTTGTAATCATTTTCTCCAGACCCTTGGCACACATTGGACCAACACCCTTTTTCATAGCCTTGAGTGTCCAGAACTTCTGCAGAGTTGTTGGCACACAGTCACCATTCTTGTAGAAGAGCTTTACCAGCATCTGGTGATCCTGCATTGAGACAGTTATATCAAGCATCTCAAATGCAAACTGAAGAACAGCCATGTACCCCACATCCTTTATTTTACACATTTTTATGCATACAGTGCCATCTACTGGTAAGATTTTTATTAAGTTCCCCCCACCCCCCCCCCATAACATTTCCCCCTTCTTTGATAATATTCTGTTCAAATTTGATGTTCTAAGCAGTGGTTCACTTTTTACAGTGTTCTGAAACTGGCTTTAATTACAATCACCCTGTAGATTACAAATATTATGTCATGTGTATTTTATGAACAAAAGTTTTTCAACTAACTGTACTTCATTTTTTTATTTACCTGTACATGTTATAGAGCAAAAGTAGTATCATTTTCAGGGTTATTGCATTTCAGTTGAGATTTTTCATCACAGCCTGATGAAGCAGTTGCACTTGCATTTTGTGAAAATTTATGTCACTAGCGGCAAAATCAGAGAGACTGAATGGAAACTACACAATTGACAACAAGTGTTTCTTGCCCCAACTTCTTTCAAATCAATCAACAGATCAGAGGCACATTATGGTACAAGTTTTTATGTTCAATTTATTTACAAATAAAAGTTACACATAAAGAAAGGAAAATTTTTCTCAACAATAGAATTTTTTAAAAAAGCTTTGTACACAGGACACTCAAAATAACCTCTTTAAAACAACATATACTGCACAAGCGACAAAAAATCCAAATGCAAAAAATATTAAAATTTTGTCGGTAAATTCTCTTTGACCATATTTAGATAGTAGCTTCCCAGACTGGTTTATAACACTACCCAACGTGTGAAGTTCTTCATGTGTACTGTGCACCACAGATGATGATGTGGCTGAAAATGAAAGGTGATCAAGTTAGATGTCATTTTTTATTCATTTTATATGCACAATAAAAGTGCAGATGGTCTCATACCTGTTAATAAGTACATAATTTATGGAAAGATTAATTTGTCTTCTATCAAAAGCAGAAAAGCACTTCCACTATTTTACATACTACCTAGTTTAATTGTACTCTCATGTTATTCCAATTCAGAAAATAACAGCAACAGCAGACTTTCACAACATTCTTGTATAATAACCGATACTTCTTGAAAACAGGTTTTCTTCGATCATTTCAACACTTATCCCATACATCAATCAACAAGTAATTTGTTTCCTTAATAATACACTGTTCTTAATTTTCATAGTCCAACACATTTAGCAATGATGATGATGAACCATTTTATTGTGCATAAGACAGCAAAGTTGATAGCACCTATACAGAATATCGAGTGATAAGGGTGGGTAAAATATGCAACCCTATAAAGCTTATACATTTAGCCATCAACTCTCCAACATATTCAAACCTTCAACCAAAGACTTGTGTAGAAGTTTTGGTAACAGAGCAAATTTTAAGATCAGTATGAAATTTATTTTGGAATCAGATATAAGACAGGCACCCATTTATATGATATTGTTTCTTTGCATGGTAAAATAACACACACTGCTAAAATGCAGTGTTCTGAAGTGCATGCACTACCAGCATCACACTTTCAGTTACCACAGTAATTCTGTAAATGCATATGAGTGAGGGTGACATCAGCCCATCTCTATGACTAGACTGTGACAACAACATTTACACCTGATAAACATTTTCAAATCATCACATGATTTTATATTTCATTGTATCTATTGTTACTATTACATCAACTCCCATGTTAAAGATTTATGTTGCCACAGTTAGCTAAACTGAGTGTGTTTTGCAAAAAATTTAGATTGTAGTTTCATTGGGCATACTGTGGGAAAGACAAAGGGGTACTCAATAAGGCTCTCTTCCATGAAATTGTTGATTAAGCCAGAAAAATCAGGAAAACACTGAACAGGAAATGGAGGCAAGCAAAGGGCAGACAAGCAAAAACCTTGTTAGCAAATCCAAAATGTAGTTAACCAATAGATTTCACCTCTACTAGAATTAGAAATGGAAGAGGCTCAATACTCACCTGGATTAATCATAGTGCAGGAAAACTTGGCTAGACATCTTTCAAAGAAGTCACGAGATAAACAGAACAGGAAACTAAGAGTTTTGTTGCAAGGTAGCCACGGGGGTGTAAGCCAGCAGTGACAGAAAAAATTACGTTAACGATACCAGATCACAAGTTTTGTAAACCAAGTACTAGTCTTAATCAGGTAATGGCAAATGCAGGAAAAATATGTAGGGATGTTGGCAATCTTGGTCAGGTTCTGGTAGTTGGGCGAGCTGGAAACAGCCTGGCTATAAACATAAAGTACTGGAGGAGACTTGGACAAAACATGAATTGCCACTGCACAAGTGTGCATTTTGTAGAGGTCCTGTGGCATAGTGACTAGTCATGGGTTGACTTTGTTATAAATGTAGTAAACAAAAAGACTAGACAGGATCCTGGTCGGTGCTGTTCCAGTGGTTGCTATAGGAAGTATTGGAATGTATTTCTCATGGTCCACACCTGATAGGCAAGTTAGCAGATCTATTGGCAGAAAGCATAAGGGGGGTGGGGGGTCCATTAGCACAAAAAACCCAGTCTTTGTGAGTCATTAGAGGATTAAGCAGACAAAAATATACATGATTTCACAGTTTATTTTTAAGAATTCAGTAGCCAGAAAAGCTTAAGGAATGCGGTTACAAATTAGCTGTGTATTAGTATAAATCCAGAATGAATAAAGGAGGGAGTCAATTTCATAAAAAATGAATGTAAATTCAAAAACATTGACAAATAAATTTTGTACAGACCAAGGTATGGAAGCATGTGCTTGTTAGTTAATATTTGCACAATATAACATTTGTTACTGTTACATTATACATATCGTCAGAGGGGAATTAGGAAATTTTCATGAAAATTTTTGATGCCTTATTGTGCTATTTATCAGGCAGAAAGAAAGGATCATTGATCTGTCAATTTCTTTACTCCTCCACTTCCTGATTCCCACTGCTTTGAGGTCCCTACCATATCTTCAAGACATATTTTCCTGGGTCTTACTCTTCTTCTCCCCTCAGACTTTCCTATAAACATACTCTGAACACTCAGAGTTTCCGGCATTATCTGTACATGACCAGTCCACCTTATTCTTCCTTGTTTGATTTTCACTGCAACATTCACCTGTCCAAAAAGTGTCTGCTGTGTGTGTTTGTCATTATTCTTCAGCTTTCCTCCCGCAAGAAAAGATGGCTGACAAAATCCGCAATTAAGAGAATGATTGCCTTTTTTGACACCGCGGGCTTGAGCCATCATGAATTTCTACCCAATGGAGGAGGAGAAGACAATGAACATCATGCCTCTAGCTGTCACTTGATCTCCAGATCATAATGGTAGCACCAGGACTCATCTCCTGTAATGATGTGGATATCCAACAATGCTTTACACAGGTGCTTCAAGCGATTCCACAACAAACAGTTGCTGGCAGTTAACAAACAGCTTTACGATTGAAGTCAGAAGTATGTTGTAGCCAATGGTGCTTTTTTGAAGGTCAGTAAAGATATTTTATTTGTAACTATTGTTTCCTTTATTTTCTGAGAGCATTCAACAAACTTTACTGATGCACCCTGCATACTTCTACTGTATATATCTAAACTTCATTTTTCATCTCCTATTAAGTAAAATATTTATATGGCCATCATATCACGCACTCACAATGGCAGTTTCAGACCCACTTGAAAATAGCCTGACGTAAAGGTTGCAAATGGTTGCGGACTTAATGAAGTTCTTAGTATCAACTGGAGCAGCTTTTCATTAATTGAACATACAGTTGCAGTATCAGCACCCTCCATAAATGGAGAATCTAGTCATCTAAAAATGTTATTAGCCATACATGGTTTAGTGTGAGTTACAAATTTCCCTACTCAATAAGTTCAAGACAGTAGTACACTAATATATACGGTAATGTACTCAGACAACAAGCACAAGTTGAACAAATACATACCAACCCTGTGATAAATGGAATGTCAGTTCATGAAGCACAGTTAATCAGATCACGTAACATCAAAGTCCCTTATCTCAATGGATTTCCTCATTGGCAGCCCATATCTTCACTAGATTGATCCCCTGTCCATGTCTGCTCAGCTGGCCAGTGGTCATAATGCTTTGGCTTATCATTGTAGTCCCAGTCACAGGTAAAGCAGCATGGTCATAAAGCTTTGGCTTATCATTGTAGTCCCAGTCACAGGTAAAGCAGCTGGCACACCACTGTTCATTGGAAGAATACTAGGGAAATGCAATCAATCCACAATGGAGATTGCATACAAAACACCTGTGTGATACATTGTAGAGTAATCCTGATGTGTGTGGAATCCATACCAAATAGGACAAAGAGGTGATACTGAACAGATTGAAAGAAGGGCAGCATGAATGTTCACAAGTTCATTCTACCAATGGGAGAATATCACGAACATGCTGAAAGAACTGAACTTACAGACACTCACAGAGACACAAAGTATCCCGTGAAAACATACTTAGAAAGTTTCTAGAACAAACGTTAAGCAATTAATCTAGGAATATATTACAACCCCCGACCTATTGCTTCCACAGTGATCACAAAGGCAAGATTAGAACAATTACAGCATGCACAGAGGCATTTAAGCGATCATTCTTCCTGTGCTCTGTATGCGAATGGAATGAGAGAAAGTCCTAATAATTGGTACAAAGGGATGTAATCTCTGCCATGCACTTCACTGTGGTTTGCAGAGTACAGCTGTAGATGTATGTTCCTTAAGAAAAAATTACCCTTTTTAAGCAATGCATTGTCACTCAAAGTTTGTTGGTGGGGACCTGACACAATCTGAACAAACTTAAGATCTGAAAACTTCATTCATTGATCATTAATTTTGAATTTTGTCAAATCTGGGAGTTTCTGGGCTTCCTGAGAAGCCAATATGTTGATTTATCTGACCATGGTGTAAAACACTGGTATTCACCACAGCCACTTCTAAAAATCTGTTCTTGTCACAAATCACACATTACTACATTGTTCAGAAGAAATAATTGCTGCACTCTTCTATTGATCAGCAAACAATGATTAAGGAAGTTCATGTCTTTCTGTCTTACTGAATATTCATTGAGATTTCAGGCATGAAGCTATATGTAGTCCCTTTCTTTCGCCGGTATTTCTTCAGACATGAAAACTGGTGAAAGATACAAAATAGAGCTTAAAAACTGAGCTGTCTCTGGCTATATTCTCAAATCCAGGCAATTAAGCAGATGTACAAAATACTGACACTTTCATACATAAAACATTTTGTGCATTTTCAACTACTTGCAGCATAATGAACAGTCCATTAAATTTCAGGCATGCAGCCACGCAAATAAAATTTCCTCCACTGATATTTAAACTATAGATATTTAAACTGCAGAGAAGTCATCATGGTGTCACCGCCATCAATCATACATCAATAAGCAAATCGAATGTCTGTAATACTTCGCCACAGGCGGCGCATGTGTAAGAGTATTTCTTTCCTGCCGACCAGCATCTGTGACCCGCATGCACAGTACTGCCGCAGTGGAGCATATAAGGCCATGCTTGGCATCTTGTCGTCAATCTTGTGACTCACTCTGAGGATGGCTGGACAATATGCGGTCGAAATATCAGTGGAGGAAATTTTATTTGTGTGGCTGCATGCCCGAAATTTTAAGGACTAGAAAACATCTTGCACATTTCTCACTCCATATCACAAGTTACTGCTTTATGTGCACTGGTGACATAGCAACCACAACACAGAGGCTGGGGAAAAAAGTGCTTATGCCCCCGAAGCAACACTAATTACCTCAAGAGATAATTCATCTCATAGTTCTATGTAACTTCGTCTTGCAGATATGCTGATTGTGCATCCATAATCAAGCTGGGATAACACAAGTGCTGTTCGCTCTTTCTCTTTTCATGTGTCCTGTCACTAATATCCCCTAACTGCTGTAGAGACCTTGCCTTCAGATTCTTCTCTGTGTCAGGTAAGTCTCAGTTGAACTCGTTGCCAGAAACTACAATGAATCTTTAAAATATACAACAGCCTCTATCATTATAAGTGTTAAAAGCCCAAAACATGAATCATTAAAGAGCACTTAGAGCAACTTGTCAGTCAAACACTTAAGATTAGCTGCAAATGTCATTATAGAGTCATTACTGAGGGCAGAAGCAATTTAAAGATAAGCACCACTGAAGTGGGCCACCTAGAATGTACGTTATTCCAGTATTGCAATTGTGACAAGTCATACTTACAAAATTGCTTCAGATACCACAACAACAGTCTATGTGAAAATCAATCAGGTTCATAGGTTGGTGAACTCTTTTCAGTTTGTTAAAGTTTTAATGTCTCAACAGTAATGACAATTAGTTCAGAAGGCACCAGTGACAGGGTCATCTTGGCATTCTTGTAAACAGATTTAGGAATGCTATGGGGAAATCGGAGTGAGGGGTATAAAGTTGCGATATGAGCCTTCTTGAAACTGAATACTAGACCAGCATCTGATGCAGCCCAAACATAGCATGCTTAGTTCTGAGCAAGCAATTTGAAATAACAATAGAATAAATTCTTCACTTGCTTTAGTTCATGTAATTTGAACAAATACCAGAACCTGGGTATTGATTACATTCTCAACTATCAATGAAAAAGATCTGTCAATGTGGAGATAAGGGAGAAGTTTATGATATTACTGAATGCACATACCTAATGTATCCAACGTCTCTGCACTATGTTTTGTTGTTTCAGCCAATGCACGGCTGATAGAAAGAAGTTGTTCTGTTACATCTGTCGACAGTTTTACCAGACTTTCTTTATCTTTTCTTTGCCTATAAAAATGAAAGAAATATATATATCATATCATATTCCTGTTAGTAATAAAGTTTTATCCGGATTAGAGAGCAAATCACAGCACTTACCTGTGTCTCAAACTTGCTTCTTCTGAAGAGTCCCCAAGGAGCTCTTCCCGTGAGCTCCTTTCTATACTAAGCAGGCAGGTAATGTTTGCTTTACGAAATGCTGCAAGAGTACTGCAACAGTGTAGAAAACATGTAAAAACTAAATGATTCAAAAACTGTCAACATTTATACATCCTCTTTAATGTTTATGGAAAACATCATACATAGCAACTTTATGATAATACATTTACATTTATTAATGCTACATCAAATATGAAATTACTAATATAAGGTAAACAGAAATGGAATTTCCTCTTTTTTTCTTCTAAAAAGTGATTCATCATATATTCAATGCCTTTATCATGTATCTGCATTTTCAACTCAAAATCTTACTCCCACACAGTCTCCTTTTCAAAATCTTTGGCTCATTCCTGCCACAACTCATTATTGAAACATTTTAAAACCACTTTTTCTGTCACTCTAACATTAACTTCCAGTGAAACAATTTTATTCCAGTTCCCCATCATTACGTGCAGCCATTCAATTTGACTCTCACTTTGTGACATCAAAATACTCTAGACTCGTCATCTGTTCACTAGTTCATATGTTTCTTGTTAGCAGCAACCTCCAAATTCTTTCTCATTTGAAAACAGAAGGTTTTACTCCTCTCAAAGAATCATATCTGTTGAAATGATGTAGCAAGCAGAGAAAAAGAGTCTCTGCACAATTGAAACTGAAGATGTCATTTACGGATTAACCATAGCACACTTGCCAATCAAGTAATTTTCATGTTTCAGTCATATGTCAGGGCTCTTAGCCCCCCAGCATAACAGCACTACACCGTAGGTGTGGCCTATGCCACAAGTCACAGGGATTTTGGCAAACACTGCTACTGCAATTCTCTACGGACAAATTATCTGGGCAATTAAGCCAACTACTACCACTGTTACTCAATCAGAAGCTCTCTTCGAGTCATCCCACAACCTGTCAACTGACATCAGCCCAGCAACCAGGAACTTTAGCTCCCAGTGTGAGACAGAGCACCCTGCAACTGTCCTCAAGCTACACCAAGACTTGGCCTCTGCAGTGCGGGCCTCTTGGACTTTGGGTTTGGCCCAATACAGTGTTGTGTACTTACACATTCAGTTCTTCATCAACTAGTACAATGACTCTTGAAAATAGGGTTCAGTTTTCCATGTCAGACAGTCTATCGGACTTATATTTTTTCTCTTTTTTCAGAGACTTAATTGTAAACTATTGTTTGGTTTTGTGTAATTACACTCCGATGAAGAAGAGTTGAAGCTTTATATTCATTATAACCACCTTACTTTTCAGTTTCTATCTGGGCTTCAATTTCAAACAATGGAAAATCCAGAATGAACTGTAACAATATTATGAAGAGGATAGTTGCTACTCACCATATAGCGGAGATGCTGTTGCCCAACAAGGCCTTTGTCAACAATGGACAAAACACACACACACACACACACACGACCACAGTCTCTGGCTACTAAAGCCAGACTGCGAGCATGATGGGAGAGGCAACTGGGAGGTGGAGGCTAAGAGAAGGTTGGGGGGGGAGGGGGTGGAGGGGGGGGGGATGGATAGCAGAGTACTTGTAGGGGAATGCAAAGTGCTGCTTGTGGAAGTGAGAAGGGACCTTCAAATTGATCATTCTTCCAGTGTCACTCTTGGGTATTTTCGCTTATTTCCCATACCTTTCCTCTACCACGCAAACGTGTATCTCTTCCTACCAATCCCTCCCCAACCCCCACTCCTTCTCCTCCTCTCTCTATTCCAGTTCACACCTACTAACTTCACCTAATCTAGTCACATCAGCTGTCCCCCTTCTTCACACTTACCCACCCACAGACCTGCAACCGACATTACAACCTTTTTAATTATTTTTTCTCTGATCTCACTGTGTCTTCACGCCAATTTCACTATCGGCCTGTTCCCTCAGATTTCATTTTGTTTCTCATTATTTCACCCATTTCATCCTTTTCATGATTTTTTCCATGTGTTTGGATGGATTTTTGCCGATTTTTTTGGACGCATTTCTAAGTTACTTACGTTTTTTACGCATTTTTATCCTTCTGCTTCAATAGAGAAAAGTTTCTTTACCCCTAGCCAGAACCCAGTCCCACATACCATTCTTGCATTGTTGCTTGGCTCATGGAATACCCCCAAATGGCCTTACCATCAAATTACCAATATCCGGCTGCCACCCTTCCTTCTACAATGACCCCCATCTTTTCAGATTCCATAAGTCCTCAACCCTCATCAACATAGTCCTCTCCATCCATAAAATTCTCCTGCTATGCAACCCAAATTCCTGGATCCCATAACACACATTGAAATACTCGCCCTCCAGGAACTAGAGCAACATGAACAATGCTACCTCAAAAAACTCTCCACTCTGTTCACTTCATACTACCGACTTAGACTACAGCTATCCACCACTTCAACAACAACCTCTAAACCTTTCCCACGTCCCCTCATAAGCTGACAAACCCTGTCTCGCAAACCTACCACATTTACCCCACCCTCAAACACTTCCTCCCACCACCAGACAGAATAGAGAACCTAAACAGACCTGAAACACAGTCATGAATCTTTCCTCCAAAAGCCTTAGTCCAGCAGAAATATCAGTCCTTTCTAAAGACCTCACCTTTTACCCCACTCCGAAATTCAATCATACAGTACTTTTTCAAAACCACCTCTCCTTCTCTCAGACCCTACAGTGTAAATACTTTTTCGCCACCAAACCTACCAGCCAGAGTCAACCAGAGACCAATATTGAACCCTGCTTGACTCTGTTCACTCCTCCATCCAACCTTGATCCACCCCCACTGCCTCCAAATCATCCACCATTAACTTCCCAGAATTTCTTAACTTCAAATCTTGACTCACCATCATTCCCCAAATTCCGCAACATGCAAATTAACCTTAAATCCACAGAAGTAACCACAATCCACTACCTAAAAACTGATCCCGACATTATAACTCTATCTGCTGATAAAGGCTCCACCACTGTTGTTTTGAACCACAAGGATTACCTGGCAGAAAGACTCCACCAGCTGTCAGATTTGTCCACCTGCAAACCCTGCCACAGTGATCCTGTTCCAGAAATCCAGCAGGATCTCCAGTCTCTCCTCAAATCCTTAGGCCCATCCCAGAATGTCTCCCCAGAGTCTCTCCCCTCACCCCTACCACTCCCTGCACTCCTACCTTCTACATGCTTCCTAAAATCCATAACCCCAACCTCCCAGGATGCCCCATTGTGGCCAGTTACTGTGGTCCCACTGAGAGAATCTCTGCTCTGACAGGCCAACACTTTCAGCCTATTACCTGCAACCTACCCTCCTAAATAAAAGATGCAGACCAATTACTCCGCTGACTCTCCACAGTTCCTGTTCCTTTACTATGGTGCCCTGCTCGTCACTATTGATGCCGCCTTCCTTTACACTAATGTCCCTAATGCCCTTGGCCTTACCGCTAACAGACACTACCTTTCCCGACACCTGATGGATTTCAAACCAAAAACCACCTTCCTAGTTGCCATGACCAACTATATCCTTACCCACAATTACTTCACGTTTGAAAGCATTACCTATGTGGGGTACGGCTATGGGCACCCACATGGCACCACCCTACGCCAACCTATTCAAGGGCTTTCTAGACCAGTCCTTCCTAAGCACCCAGAATCCCAAACCCCTCACCCGGTTCAGATTGATGACATCTGCATGATCTGGATCAAAGATGAGGAAACCCTATCCACATTCCTCCAGAACCTCCAATATCCTCTCTCCTATTCACTTCACCTGGTCCTACTCAGTCCAACAAGCCTTGATGTTGACTTCCACCTCAAAGATGGCTACACCAGTACCTCTGTCCATATGACACCTACCAACCACCAGCAATACCTGCACTTCAACAGCTACCACCCATTCCATGCAGCCTAGCCATCCACGGTCATCGTATCTGTAGTGATGAGTAGTTCCTCTCAAAATATACTGAGGGTTTCACTGAGGCCTTCACAGGCCATAACTACCTTCCCAACCTTGTACAAAAACAGATCTCCCATGTCTTATCTTTCCATTCACTCACCATCTCCCAAAGTCCCACCAACTGGCCACAGAGGAGCATTCCCCTCGTGACTCAGTACCACTCAGGACTGGAGCAGCTGAATTACATTCTTCAGCAGGGTTTTGACTACCTCTTGCCATGCCCTGAAATGAGAAATGTCCTATTCAGTATCCTTCCCACCCCTCCCACAGCGTTATCCCGCCACCCACCGAACCTAAACAAATATCCTCATCCATCCCTACATAACCCCTGCTCCCAACCCCTTGCCTCATGGCTCATATCCTTGTAATAGACCTAGATGAAATACTTGTCCCATACATCCTCCCATTACCACCTACTCCTGTCCAGTCACAAACATCACCTATCCCATAAAAGGCAGGGCAACCTGATCTACAAGTTACGCTGCAACCACTGCGCTGCATTCTATGTGGGTATGACAAACGAGCTGTCTGTCCACATGAATGGCCAGTGACAAATTGTGGCCAAGAAACAGTTGGAGCACCTTGTTGCTGAGCACACTGCCCAACATGTCATTCTTCATTTCAATGACTGCTTCACAGCCTGTGTCATATGGGTCCTTCACACCAACACCAGCTTTTCTGAATTGCGCATGTCGGAACTCTCCCTGCAATATATCCTATGTTCCCATAACCCTCTTGGCCTCAATCTTCATAAGTCATTGTCCTTACCCATTTAGCCCCTTCTCTGTTCCCATTCCAGCACTATACAACGCACCTAGTCATTTTATATCTCTCCTTTTCTGCTACTCTCTGCCCTCTCCCCTGCCCTCTGTCTAACCTCTCGACTGAACCTAGCTGCTCTACCCCCTCTCCACCTTGTCTAACATTGCCCCCACAAGCAACACTTTACTGTCCCCCACCCCTACCCTGCTATCCCTCCCCAACCCAGCCTCCTCCTTACCCCCACTAACCATTTGTCTCTCCCATCATGTGCTGCTGCTCGCAGTCTGGCTTCAGCTGGCAGAGACTGTGGTCACACGTGTGTGTGTGTGTGTGTGTGTGTGTGTGTGTGTGTGTGTGTGTGTGTGTGTGTGTGTGTGTGTTTGTTTGTTGCCTATTTACAGTCTTTTTGTTGCTGCGACTCACCATCTCCGCTATATGATGAGTAGCAACTATCCTTTTCATTATATTGGACTTAAGTTTGTCTGTGCCAAAATAGGCGTGAGTCACTTCACACTTTGTCAGTGGTTTTATGCTCCAGCACTGCCAGTTCACACTACAACTAAACCTATGACGACATACATACTCTACAAATCATTGTGAAGTGCATGGTAGAAGATGCTTATAACATTACTACAAGTCAGGGTTTATTCCCATGAATTCTTAAATGCCTTTGCGCTTGCTGCAGTTAGTCTAATCTTGTCCTCAAGATCCCTCCAGGAGCAATACATACAAGGCTGAAGAATATCTCAAGATTCTTCACTTAATACTGGTCCTTGAAATTTTATGGATAGGCTGTCAGCAAATTCAGTTTTTCAACCTTTCCCTGACATGCTGCAGTGATCCAAACAAATCTGAGACCACTTAGGTCACCCTTCTTTGTACAAGGTCATTATCACCTGTTAGTCTTATTTTGTATGGTCCCCATACACATTTGAGCAATATTCTAGGATGGATCACACATGTGTTTTGAAAGCGACCTCCATTGTAGACTGACTGCATTTTCCCAGTATCCACCAATGAAACAAGGTCTGCCACCTGCCTTACCTATAACTGAGCCAATGCAATTATTTCATTTAATACCTCTACAAATAGTTATATCAGGTATTTGAATGAGTTGATTCATTCTAACTGGGAATCATTGGTATTATCATCATCTGATACTACATTTTTCCATTTTATCAGTGGCATAATTTTATGCTTCGGGTACATTTCATGCAATATTTGTACCACTTTGAAATCTTATCAAAGTCTGGTTGAATACTTCTACAGCATTTTTTCAGACTGCTTTATTATTGAAAAAAAAGCATCATCTGCAAATTACTGTTAATATTGTCTGCCTGGTGATTACTATACACCACGAACAACAAGGATCCCAAGACACTTCCCTGGAGCATGTCTGACTCTACTTCTACTTCTATCAGTGACTCTTCATCCAAGATATCATGCTCCATCCTCCCTACTAATGAATCCTGAATCCAGTTACAAATTTTGTCCCATATCCCATATAATCACACTTTGCTTGATAAAGATTGGCTTGGTACTGAGTCAAATGCTTTACAGAAGTCCATCTGATTTGTCTCAATTCATGGCTTTCAAGATGTCATGTGAGAAAAGTGAAAGTTGAGTTTGTTTGATCAATGTTTTCAGAATCCACACTGGTTGCCATCGAGGAGGCCATTCTGTTCAAGGTACCTCAATATTTTTGTACTCAGAATATGTTTTAGGAACCAAGAACATATGAGACTAAATGGTAATTTTATGAATCACTTCTGTTACCCTTCTTGTAGATGTAAGCATTGTGCACAGTTTTTTGTTTAAAGGATCTATGGTACATCGTGCTTAAAATGGGAGCTTAATCAGCCACAAATTCTGTACAAAATCTGGCAGGGATCTCCTTTCAGGCCCTGGTGCCTAGTTTCATTTCAATGATTTTAGTTGATTCTCAGTTTCACTGCCACTAATATCCATATAATTCATTTCTGCACTGGTACAAATTGTAAACCAGGGAAGTATATTTGTACCTTCATTAGTAAATGAACATTTGAAAATTTATGTTATGGAAGAGACAGGTTTACTGCCTCAGTTTGCTTCTTGCACCACTGCAATGATGAATGATATAGATGTTAGTGTCAGTGGCATTGAGAAACAGCTGAAATCATTAAAATTAAACAGTAACACTATTCTGTCTGCATTCATGTTGGTCTGACAGCTGATACTCAAATTTTTCAAATTTTCTATCTTGCTACTTAGCCCAAAGTTAATATAGGGCGTCTGCACCAAAATGCCCTATTTTTTTATGCAGTTTACAAATAGTAAATCTTTTTCTTTGTTTCAGATTTAATTTTTCCCTTGGGTGCAGAAGGACTGAATGCTGCTGCTTAATTTTTGTCATTTGGCGCATTTTCATTGTTTCACTATTGTCCATCCAAGTGAAAATGGCATCAGTTCAGGAGAAGACATAAACTGTGCTTTTGAAGAAGAGTTGAAATCCATTTTTATGCTGCAAAGGCAGTTTCATTCTGTTTACAAGAAAGTAGCACTTGAAACAAAAAGGATAAAAAGCATGGCATTTGGAGTTTCTGGACACTGGCAGCATTCTGAAGCGACAAAGAGGGGGAGGGGGGTAGGTCAGCCTCTCTCTGAAAAACAAGTTGAGAATGTCAACCAAGTATTCCAATGAGGTCCATGCAAATCAATTTGTCAAGCTGCGAAAGAATTTCAGACACCAGTGCAATTATTGATAAGGTCCTCAAAAAATTGTTGCTTCTGTACCAAAACAAAGTGCAGATTCTGCAGGCCATGAAGACAAGAAACCAATGAGTATATGGATCTGCATTTGAAATTCTTAACCGAATGGACCAGATTCCTGCTGTCTTGCCAAGTGTAATGTTTTCTCATAAGGCCACATTTCATGCCACTGGATCTGTCTGTGTGTAAGCATTTGGGGGTCACAGAATCCACACAGTATCAGTGAAATAAGCAAGATAGCATGAAAGTGAATGTTTCAGTGTGGCCTCATGCACGAAAAGATAACTGGTCCAGCCTTCTTTGCTGAGGAGCTTGTCACAGGAATGACGTATCTAGACATGTTGGAGATGTCTGCTTTACCCTCTGGAGACCTGCAACCAAATCTTTGGTTTCAACAAGATGGTGTGCAACTTCACTTCTCACTGGATGTTCTGGAAATGCTGAATAGAATATTTCCAAGATGCTAAAATGGACATGACAGAACTGTGAATTCACCTTCAGATTCTCCTGACATCACACCATTGGTTTTTTTTTTTTTTTTTTTTTTTCTCTCTCTGGGGCTACATGAAGGACAGGGTGTTCACCACTACAGTGCAGGACCTTCTAGACTTCCATACTTGGACTGTGGAAGTCATCAGTACCATCCCTCCAGAAATGTTGCAGTAGACCTGAATGGGAACTGAATACAATTGAGATATTCTTCATGTCACCATAGTGGCTCACATGGAAGTATTTCAGTTTCATACTGCATTTTTTTAACTTAAGTTGACATACAACTTATTTCTTCAGAAAGAAATACGTTTATTTCATTTTGATTTTGACAGTTACATCTTAAAGACACATGTTAGTCACATTTACATGCTTTGGACTTCCTTAACAGATATGACATGTTAATGGTCTAAGAACTTTTAGCACTGTACTTGACAGTGGCATAAAAACCAAAAACTAAATACTACAAAAGATAACTACAGTAACACTTAGTCAAACGATCATTTGCTCATTAAAAAAATATTTTATTTGATTTGTGTTGGGAGCGAACTGAAAATAGGGCATTTTGGTGTAAACACCCTGTATGTTCAACCCTCTCCTGACTACAGGAAACTGCTAAAGGAGTAAATTGCATAAAGCAGTAAAAGCAAACCAGTATTGTCAGTGCAGTTCAGTAAAGTGGGCTGTGTCTCCAGCTGTGAATATTACAATGAGGCTCATGTATACTATTCAGTTTGTCAACATGATTCAAGAAGTCTTGCACACAATGTCATTTTACAGCGAGGAGGATTGTCAGCATAGCCAAATTGTTATACTTCATAGCAGTCACATTCAAACATTCAACCACTACCATGAGACACAAAAACATTGAAAATCTGCCTTGTAGTGATCACCCAAGTTCAACATCAGTGGTTGATCACTGCTACATATAAAGGCTCATAATTACCCAGACAGAGCTTTGTGCTACCTTTTTGGGGGAAACAGAGGGCTGCTTGTCCCAGAAGTGTGAAACCATCACATGATTGATTTGTTCTCCAGGCGACCATCACCAACAGTACACTCTTGTCCCAAGTCACCAAGCACCATGGTGAGCAAAGAACGTGGGTGAGGGAACATCTGGAATGGAACTCTTGATCAATGGTATCAGGTTCTCTTTACCAACGTAAGTGTATTTGTCTGTTGCTTGATGATTGTCATAGAAGAATGTGAAGGTGGACAGGTATCAAAATAAATCTAAGACAGTTAGTCCCACAAATTCAGCATGGGAGCCGATATGTTTGGATGTTGGGTACCTCTCATAGCTATTGAGGATCATTTGAGGGCAGTGCAGCATCGGAACAGGATCTTCCAAACTACTGTCCAGTCCTACAGTCAATATTTTGGTGATAAGTTTCTCTTTCAGATAAGAATGCACTATCATACCATGTCCACTTCATGAAAAACTTCTTTCAAAAGGCAGAATCAACTGAATTGAATAGTCTGCAGTATCTAGTCCTTCATTTGGGCACCATGAGAGGTAGTATATTTGGGAATACAGGACTTCAGTTCCCATCTAGATGAAGGTTTCCTATGGTTTCCCAAAATCACAACTACCAGTATTACCCATTTAAAAAAAGGACATTGCAAATTTCCATTTATCCATCCTTCCTCTAATGACCTTGTAGTTGACGGGAGATAAACTCAAATCTTTCTTCTTTCCTTCCACCTCTTCTTTATTTGGCTTCATAATGATTCCACTTACAGTTTTCTCAAAATCTTTGTAGTATCAATATTCTTATTAATGTGGAAATCAAATAAAATTAAAACTAACTATTATCGATGGAGTGCAGTTTAGGATGCTCTTGGTCACAGTCTGGCATCTGCAGACTTCTGCCTCGGGGTGTACCATTGATGGGGTGACTAGCACATCACACGAAACCTCACAGGCTACTTGTTTTGCCTGTGGGCTCTGCTAATGAGGCACCTTCCAGTATACCTGATGTCAAGGAACTGCACTCACCACAGTGTGAGTGGCAGGTTGTAACTCTTCATGTTGCTAGGGACAGCAAGGGAAAAGTGGGGAATGGCTGCCTGGTTTCACTAAATTTCCCTCCATCTGTACAAGTGACTGCTCCTTCAGGAGTGTCCACGCAGGCCAAGAGGTGGAGATGTTTGCTAGTTATCAGGAGCTCCAATGTTAAGCATGTTGAGCCTACACTTTGAAGTACCATACCCAGAACTGATTGGGGACCTACGGGTTAGAGCCAAGTGGTATGTCTCAACCAGAGGCTCCATCATTCCTTAATGGTCTTAGCTGAAGATTTCTGGACGTGCCTTATGGGGTGGAGCATTGCAGAATTCTCCTAGATAGGTCAGAAGTGCATTACACAGAGGAAGCAACTACTTCGGTAACACTACTTATGGAATTCACAAGGTTTTCTTTTTCTTTTTTTTATACTAGGCAATAGTTTGAGGTCCTCTGATGAATTCTCATCAGTCGATACACAGAGTGAAATCAGACTGCATCCAACGTAAAAATATTTCGAATATACAACTTTAATAGTAAATTGCCTCAGCATTTGTAACAATTCCTGTGAATTTGCCACCCTCCTGGAAAGCTGTCATGCTCAAATTATGCTCAGAACCAAGAGTTGGATGTAACCTGAGGAATAAAACTACAAAATATTTAATGAGGCATGGGACATTTATCAAAAAGACAGGTTAGATATTATATGAGGAGGAGTGGACATTGCAACGGATAAAATATTATGTTTATTTAGGATGAAATTTAAACTGACTGTAAAGTTATCTGGCTGTGAGTAACTGGAATAAATGACCTTACGTTAATCATCAGATGTTGTTACCAGTCACCTGATCCCTCTGTAACAGTTACAGACAAATTCTAAGAAAGTCTACACTCAGTACCATTGAAGTACCCTGACATGCAATTTTAGTACCACTGGGATGTCTATGGATGAATTGTAGGTGGTACGAATAGACAATCTTGTGAAGTAGTTCTTAACATATTCTTCCAAAACAATCTTGAATATGTAGTTAGACAAGTCACACATATTAGAAATATTTTAGACCTTGTAGCTACAAACAGGTTGATCTTATCGACAAAGTCAGTACAGAGACAGCGATTAGTGACCATGTCACTGAAGTGATGACAGTTCCTGAAGTTAATAATGCCATCAAGAAGAGTGGGGGAGTTTTTATGCTGGAGAGAGCAGGAAATCAGTTGTTACCACACTACTTAGACAGTGAATGGGCATCACTTAGTTCCAATATGACTGACATGAAGAATTATGGCCCAAGTTGAAACTGATTGTAAAGAATATTCTGGAGAAGTATTGATTAAGGATGGAAAACATATACTTGGTTTAATAACAAAATTTGTAAAATGCGCGCACACACACACACACACACACACACACACACATACAGACACAAGCAGACATTTGTAAAAGCAGAGAGTTTGGGCAGAGATGTCAGTCGAGGCGGAAGTACAGAGGCAGAGATGTTGTTGAATGACAGGTGAGGTATGAGTGGCGGCAACTTGAAATTAGTGGAGGTTGAGGCCTGGTGGGTAACGGGAAGAGAGGATATACTGAAGGGCAAGTTCCCATCTCCGGAGTTCTGACAGGTTGGTGTTAGTGGGAAGTATCCAGATAACCGGACGGTATAACACTGTGCCAAGATGTGCTGGCCGTGCACCAAGGCATGTTTAGCCACAGGGTGATCCTCATTACCAACAAACACTGTCTGCCTGTGTCCATTCATGCGAATGGACAGTTTGTTGCTGGTCATTCCCACATAGAAAGCTTCACAGTGTAGGCAGATCAGTTGGTAAATCACGTGGGTGCTTTCACACGTGGCTCTGCCTTTGATCGTGTACACCTTCCGGGTTACAGGACTGGAGTAGGTGGTGGTGGGAGGGTGCATGGTACAGGTTTTACCGGGGGCGGTTACAAGGGTAGGAGCCAGAGGGTAGGGAAGGTGGTTTGGGGATTTCATAGGGATGAACCAAGAGGTTACGAAGGTTAGGTGGACATCCATGTGATTTACCAACTGACCTGCCTACACTGTGAAGCTTTCTATGTGGGAATGACCAGCAACAAACTGTCCATTCGCATGAATGGACACAGGCAGACAGTGTTTGTTGGTAATGAGGATCATCCTGTGGCTAAACATGCCTTGGTGCACGGCCAGCACATCTTGGCACAGTGTTACACCGTCCGGGTTATCTGGATACTTCCCACTAACACCAACCTGTCAGAACTCCGGAGATGGGAACTTGCCCTTCAGTATATCCTCTCTTCCCGTTACCCACCAGGCCTCAACCTCCACTAATTTCAAGTTGCCGCCGCTCATACCTCACCTGTCATTCAACAACATCTTTGCCTCTGTACTTCAGCCTCGACTGACATCTCTGCCCAAACTCTTTGCCTTTACAAATGTCTGCTTGTGTCTGTATATGTGCGGATGGATATGTGTGTGTGTGTGTGTGTGTGTGTGTGTGTGTGTGTGTGTGTGTGCGCGCGCGCGCGCGCGCTCTCCCTTAAAACCCACATCCTTTCGTCTTAAGTTAATGAAGATGAGTAGGAAAAATAACCCTGTAATCTTCGAATACATTATTAGTGGTGCATTGCTTGGTGCAGTCATGCTTATTAAATATCTAAGCATAGTGCTGCAAAGCAATATGAAATGCAAGGTCCACGTAAGGTCATTTGCAGGCAAAGCAAAAATTTAACTTTGATTAATTGGCAAAATTCTGGGAAAATATTGCTAATCTATAAAGGAGACTAACTAGACCACCTGTGCAACCCATTCTTGAGTACTGTTCGAATGTTTGCAATCCCCATCAGATCAGATAAAGGCAGACAGTGGAGCAATTCAGATGACTGCTGCTACATTTGTTACTGATAGGTTCAATCAACATGCAAGTATTATGGAAATGCTCAGTCAGTTCAAATATGAGATCCCTGGAGAAGAGATGATGATCTTTCATGAAAAACTATTGAAAAGTTTAGAGAAATAATATTTGCTTCAAAATGCAGAAAAATTCTACTGCCACTAAATTACATTTCATGTAAGGACTGCAAAAATAATAAAATTTGAGCTTGTGCAGAAGCATGGAGTCATTTTTCCATTGCCTCATTCATGAGTGGAAAGCAAAAAGGAATGATTGGCAGTGGTACAAGGTACACACAATCAGGCATTGTGTGGATGTCAGTACAGTTGTATAACTCACTTTTGCTTACAAGACTTGTAGATTTTATCAGTTAATGAGATCATCTAAATCTTGCATTCATCTTTTAATTTTCTACGAGCATATATGTATTAATCTTACAAATCACAGAGCTTCAGCTTATAACTTAAATTATTATTTCAACTGATGCTGACAGCACTGTACTCTTAATATAGGTTCACACACTGTCCATCTTTTGACTAAGACATCTCCCCCACTTATGTAGCTTTATGACCATCCCTTCCAGTTTCCTTTTTTATCTTCCCATCCTTACTCTGTTTATATGACTTCTTTGTCTTCACATCAATTATTCAGATTCCATGGCGTGGGGATTCTGAAAATACATGTGCGCAGTTTTGAAACCTATAAAATAACAATTTACCCATTATCTGTTGCACTGTTTGTGTGTTGCACTTCGGTGTTAATCCATTTCACTTCTTTTCTGATGTGTCTTTCTAAGTTCAAGAATAAGGAAAATTTTCAAGCAGCACTAAGGAAAAATATTGTGCATTTTCCCCTTTGTCTAGTTACTATCCTTCTCTAGAGGTCAAGATTCCTTTGTTCTGCCTTCCATGTCACCAACTTTAGTGTTACACTCCCTCACCCATTACAGTCTGTCAATTTATGCCATTCATAAGGCCATTTCATATTCAATAGCATGAAACGTTTATGTTGCGTGTTTCAGTCTTAACTTTTTGCTGGTGGCACAAGCCAAGCACAAATTCTCATCTCTTGTTAACAACACTGCAACAACACTGTAGCTCCTACCAAGTTTAAAAACTTTATTACATCTTTTAATAAATATTTCAATTTTCCTAGAATCTGTACTCAGTTGATGATTCTATTAAGCACTACAATTAAGCAATGTGAACTTTAGTGATTTGAGTAATTAACTCACCCAATCATTGGCAAACACTGTTCTGTATATCCCATGATGAAGATGAGCTTTCAGAGATGGGGAACAATTCAAGTTTTACATTATCAGTCATTAGCAGCCTTGACTAGTGCTATTGTAAAGATTATAGTGGGAATTACTTCTAGCTTAAATTGTATATGTAACTCAGGAGAAAATGTTTTTGTCATCATCTTCCGTTTAAACACTCATTTGATGCAGCTCTTCATGCTCCTTTATATCCTGTACAAGAGTCTTCATCTCCGGATAACTACTGTAACCTGCATCTTGGTTTCCCTCTACAATTTTTACCCTCCACACTTCCCTTCAATAGTAAATTAGTGGCCTTTTGATCTCTCAGAAAAAATCCTATCAACTGATCCCTATTTTTATCAAGTTGTGATGCCAGTTTCTTGTCTCCCCAAATCTGTTCATTACCTCCTCACTGGTTACATGATCTATCCACCTAATCTTCAGCATTCTCCTGTAGCACCACATTTCAAAAGCTTCTGTTCTCTTCTCGTCCGAGATGTTGATCATCAATGTTTCACTTCCATACAAGGCTACACTCCAGACAAATCCCTTCACAAAAGACTTCCGAACACATAAATCTATACTCAAGATTAACAAATTTCTCCTCTTCAGAAACACTGTTCTTGTCACTGCCATTCTACCATTGTCAGTTATTTCAGTGCTCCAAACAGTGAAACTCGTCCAGTACTTTTAGTGCCTTGTTTCCTAATCCAATTCCTTCAGCATTGCCAGATTTAATGTGACTAGATTCTATTTCCTTATTTTGATTTTGTTGATCTTCATCTCATATCCTCCTTTCAAGACACTGTCCATTCCACTCAACTGCTCTTCCAAGTCTTTTACTGTCTCTGACAGATTTACAATGTCATCAGCAAACCTCTTATGTTTTTATTTCTGCTTCTTGAACTTTACTTCCTTCCCCCAGGTTTTCTTTGGTTTCCTTTACTGCTTATTCAATGTACAGATTGAATAACATCAGTGATAGGCTACAACCCTGTCTCAATGCCGTCTCAGTCACTGTATCCCTTTCGTTCCCCTCAATTCTTATAACTGCAATCTGGTTTCGCCTCAAGTAGTATATAATCTTTCACTCCCTGTATTTTGCCACTGCTATCCTAAAATATCAAAGAGTGTATTCCAGTCAATATGGTCAAAAGCTTTCCCTAGATCTACAAAAACTATAAACATAGGTTTGTCTTTCCTTAACCTTTCTTCTAAGACATGTCGTAGGGTTAGTATTGCCTCCCATGTTCCTACATTTTTCCAGAATCCAAACTGATCTTCTCCAAAGTCGACTTCTACCAGTTTTTCCACTCTTCTGTAAGGAATTTGTATTAGTATTTTGCAACCATGACTTATTAAACTGATAGTTTGATAATATTCACATCTGACAGTAAGAATTAGAATTATTGCATTCTTCTTGAAGTCTGAGGGTATTCTGTCTGTCCCATACATCTTGCAAACCAGATCAAAAAGTTTATTTGTGACTGCTCTTCCAGGGATATCAGCAGTTCTAAGGGAATATTGTCTACTCCAGGGTTATTGTTTCCAGTTAGGGCTTTCAGTAGGCTGTCAAATACTTCTCGCAATATCATCTCCTCCATCTCATCTTCATCTACATCCTCTTCTCTTTCTATACTATTACCTGGGTGCATTTTCCCTGCAATAGCTCTTCTGTATACTCCTACCTCTCAGCTCTCCCTTCTTTACTTAGTACAGGTTTTCCATCTGAGCTCTTGATATTCATACAGCTGCTTTTATTTTCTCCAAACAACTCTTTAATTTTCCTATGGCGGTATCTATCTTTCCCTGTTGATACGTGCTTTTATATCACTACATTTATCCTCTATCCCTTCCCATTTAACCATTTTGTATTTCCTGTCAATCTCATTTTTTACACATTTATATTCACTTGTGCTTGCTACTTTGAATTTCCCTTTTTGTTTTTTAGTGTTTTGTTTATTATTAAAAGATGGCTCCTTTGACTACACTTAAATATTAGGCTGGACCAAAGTAGAGTCGACAACACAAACTGCAGTCTGTAGCATTACCACCTCCTGATTATGTATGAACTAGTGTCACAAACTGACAGAAGTAGTACCCCTTCCATAAATGTGCAAAACAGCATAGAAGAATAAGTGGATGATCTGTAGCATATCCTGATCTCTGGTATAAGTTGGAATGTTCCAGTTCAGTTGTTCACTTGCAGCAGTTACTTTTAAAATGCTCATTTTAAAAACTTGATGGGGTATTTTCAGAATGTTCTTACTTATAAGATGGTGGTTAGACAGGAACCTAGGACTACAGTTTAAATTTTATGGAAGATTTTACTTAACATTACAACATTCTACACAACTGTATTTCATTATGCCACCACGTGTTTTTATTTACTCATCATGATGACATTCATCGAACACCATTTTCTCATTGGTTCCACCACCCTGTTTAATGAATCAATACCACTCGTTACTGACTACTACTCTGTATTTCATACATTTGTCTTGAAATATAATTTTCAGTGCACTGTATGTCAATTTCTGAAATTTATATTAGTAGATGTACTTCTTACCTACATTTCAGTACCCCACATATCACCACGGGTATCAAATTTTATTAGTGCGTGAGGTGGCATGGCTGCAAACAAAGGCAAGAAGCTTTAATATTACGACCATGAGCAAGGCATGGTGTCGGGGAAATCAGAAAGTGAGCCAGTACTCTGTATGAAGTAATGTGTGTTGACTGCTTGCTGAGGAAGCGGTGGTGCTGCAATGGCTAGGTGTCAACGGCATCCTCAGGAACAAAGCGACTAGCAGACATTGGAATACAGTCAGAATATTTGAGAACTTTCTAGAGTGTTCTGGAAGAATCTTTAGAGAGAGCTTTGTAACAGTCATGGGAGAACATCTCTACAGGAGAAACTCACACGAAAGTCATGAAAAACCACAATATAAATGGCCAATGCATAGGGCAGTAAAACAGCCGAGACATTGGGAGCAGTCGGTATACAATGACACTGATTCTTATGCAGTAAAAATTAAGAGAATTTGAGGGAGGACAACTGTGTTTCCAATAAGCAATTGAAGCAATTGTTATTATCTTGAGCTTTCTGCTAACTATAAAAGAACACGCACTGTAGAGTTTGTCTCTAGTACCAGCAATGAGTAATAATTGATATTTTCTGGGTGTAAGGATATAAGGAGGGAAAAGCAATGTCTCCCCCTTGCCTCCCACTGTGGTTAAAGTACTAGACTGTGTTTTGTCAGAATGAGTTACAAGGAGAGCAATAATCTCTGACAGCAAAAGGTAGAACCCAGGAGCTGGAAGTTGCTAGAAAGGACAAATATGTAGAGTGGTAGGGTGTATTCATTGATTTGCAAAGACTCAAAGCTACTGTAAGACACCTCTCAGAATAAGGTTGAACTATTGGGAAAAAAACTGTTCTTAAATGGAATGCTTATGTGTTTGTACCCTTATTCACTCACTATGAATGCAACAACTTCATCTCTTCATACCAAAATCACCAGCACTAAGCATCTTAGGAGACTTCTTCCTCTCACTCCATTAAAGGTAACTTAGTAGACCTCAACCACATGATTTTGATATATGCTACTCTTTTTCAATTGGCTCCAGATGTATTCTTAAACTTTACCAGGAATTTTTTTCACTAGTGCAGAATTTTTTGTGCAACAGTGGATTTTGATTTGTAACTAAAATTTTAATTCTTTGTTTGTTTCAAGAAGTATGTCATACATATTTATTCAGTGTATCACCTTGTGTTTTAGTTGTATGCATAAATTAATGTTAACAAAAACTATGTATGAATTTGTGGGTTACTTTCTTTGCTTTGGTAGTTTATAATGTTTATTTATCATTGGTGGACACTGTGGAGTTTGTTCTAACTATATTGGTCAAGTGATGTTTCCAGTGCCAATTTTGGCAGAAAATTATGATTTCTTGGTACCATGGACAGTCAAGTGAAGTTTCCCATACCAGCTTTGCAGCAAGTTTTGGTTTCTTGCCATCGTTGACTTTGTTCTAGCTAAATAGGTAAACTGACATTTTTGATACCAGAATTTGCAGCAAGGTTTTGTTTTTTGTTAGTGGCTTTTCGATACTATTTATTTATATATTTGCTGTTTTGTAGACTTATTCATTTGATGATATGATGTAGTCCAGTTTATAAAACAGATTAACTGAGGGTGACAATATCAAATTGTATGGTCTTTTTATGGCCTTTACGTCATGCTGGCACTATTTACTTTTGCATATTCTTTGTTTGGTTGCTTGTGACAGGGTAGGACTGCCATTTGTCTTGTGTCTCCCAGCCCCAAAAATCATAATTCTTGCAGGTGTCCCATTAGTTCAACGACTTTCTTCAAATTATTATAATTAAATTTTGGATTTGTTTTTGACTTGTTAACTTTACTGAGTATGTGATGTTACAATCACTACATTGGATAGACATAGTTTAGTTGTGTCCACCATCTTTATGGTGACACGGATCAAAGCTGATGGCCCCTATCAGACATTTTGGTATTTCCAATTCTTTTTTCTTTTTCAGAAATGCTTTTCTTACTATTAGATGTTTGTATTTTATATTGTCTCCACTACAGCCATTGTCAGTTATTTTGTTGTCCAATAATAAAAATTGTCTACTACTTTTAGTGTCTCATTTCCTAATCTAATAACCCCATCATCACCTCGTTTAATTTGATTACATTCCATTAGCCTTGTTGTACTTTTGTTGGAATTCATCTTCTAAACTCTCTTGAAGACACTAACCATTCCACTGAACTGCTCTTCCAAGTCCTTTGCTGTCACTGACAAAATTACAATGTTACTACCACACCTCAAAGTTTTAATTTCTCCTCCATGAACTTAAATCCCCTCTCTAAATTTCTCCGTAATTTCCTTTACTGCCTACTCAATGTGCAGACTGAATGACACTGGAGATAGGCTCAACCCTTTCCCCACTACCTTGTCATACCTCTGACTCGTGTAACTATAGTCTGGTTTCTGCAGATGTTGTAGATAAACTTTTGCTATCTGTATTTCATTCAGCTACCTTCAGAATTTCAAATAACTTACTCCAGTCAATATGGTAAGAATCTTTCTCTGAATTTACAAATCCTATAAACATAGTTTTGCTTTTTTCAACCTACATTCTAAGAAAAGTTGTAGTGTCAAATATTGCCCCATATTTCCTGTACTTCTCTGAAATCCAAACTCAGCTTCACCGAGGTTGGCTTCTACTAGTTTTCCCATTCTTCTGTAAAAATTCATGCCAGTATCTTACAACCATGACTTAGTAAACTGATGGTTTGATAACATTCACACCTATCAGCAACTGCCTTCTTCAGAATAGGCATTATTACATTCTTCTTTAAGTCTGAGGGCGTTTCATCTTTAAGTCTGAGGGCATTTCACCAGTCTTGTATAACTTATATTGCACCCAACGTGGAATAGTTTTGTCATAGCCAAATCTCCCAAGGATCTCAAAAGACTAAGGAAATGACATCTACTCCAAGGGCCTTGTTTCAACTTAAGTCTTTCTGTCCTCTGCCAAATTCTTCTCACAGCTCTCCATCAGCTCATCAAATCAACTTCTTCTTTCCTTTCTGTAATATTGTCTTCAAGGCTTTTTTTTTCTAAATATCGCCTCTATGTACTCCTTCCACCTTTCCTTTCTTTGCCTTGCTTAACACTGGCTTGCCGCATAATCTCTTGATACTCACATAGCTGTTGCTCTTTTCTGCATAGATTTCTTTAACTTCCCTACAATAGGGAGCATCTATCTTTCCCCTGGTTATGCATGCTTCTACAGCCTTGTCTTAGTCCTCAAGACATATCTTCTTAGCTATTTTATATCAATCTCACTTTTTAGGCACCAGTGGTTCCTTTTGCCTACTTCATATGCTGCATTTTAAAGTTTTCTTCTTCTATTAGTTAAACTCACTTGCATTACATTATTGTTAATAATATATGACATTGGCTCTCCCTAGAATTTCACCAGTGGACACAAGGCAGAATCCATTTGAAGTGCCACTATTGTTCCAATGTGACAAGATACATATGCACTCCAGGTACTTAATTAAGTTATTACAAAAAGCTTACACATTTGCAAACTTCACAGAAATGTACTAAGAAATTACTAAAGCATATAACTGACTTTATTTCTTTCAAATGCAAGATACAGTTCTAATCAGAATGGTATCTTGTGATCAAGACAAATAAAATTTATATTGAACATTCAGATCGTGTGCTTCATTCTGACAATGTCAAGCTTTACAAAACAGAGTAGGCTCAAAATTCATGACAGATATGAAGAGTTTTGAACTAAAATATTTGATACAATGAATGGTGTTCTTTTAATGTTTAAAGAAGGAAATGAGTAAAACTGATTGTCGTTTTCCAGTGAAAATTATCCCACTACCACTTCCTTGTTTCAAAGTCAAAATTCTACAAATAGCTGTCAGAATGGAATAATATTTTTCATCATTTTCACTATATGACCTTTCAATTCATCATTAGGAATGATGATTTAATCAGAAAAAGGTGACCATGTTATTTGATTGTGTGTGATTATTATTATTATTATTATTACTAATAGCAAATGTCCCCATTGGAGAACGATAAGCATGTGATTTCCAATCTTCTTAGAATTCTTCTTATTTCCCCAATATTTCTTCATTTTCTCCCCAAAAGCCGCCTTTCTTTCTTCGGTCCACTTTGGTCGGTATGGTTTTGGTTCTATCTCTGGAATAAACTTTCACTTACCAATTTTGCTTCTGAATGTATCCCCATCTGATGTGCCTGTTACATCAATTTTTGCTTTTGTCAAATCCTTCTTAATTTCAGTTACCCAACATATTGATGTTTTAAGGTATGTCACATAGTCCAATAGACATTTCGTTAGTCTGTTTCCAGGTAGTCTTCAATCATCTCTTTCTGATGCCGATTTCGATGTTTGATACTTTTTCTGTTGTCTTGATGATTTGTAGTCTGTATCCATCTTGCGTGCATTGTGGTCTCAGAATTTTTCTAATAATCTTGCCCTCTGCTTTCTTTATTTCTTGTAAATCTAGTTTTCAATTCAATGAGTGTGTTTCACTTCTATATATGACTGTGGGCTTGATTACTGTGTTGTAGTGTCCGATTTTAGTACCTTTTGACAGGCATTATTGTTATATAAATTTGAAGCATGTCCAGATGCTTTATTGATTTTCTGCAATCTGTTTTTTGGGCTATTTTTTCAAGTCGTGTTAGTTCAATAATTTCACCAAGGTACTTAAAATGTTTGACTGTCGATTTCACCATAATTTCTTTTAAGTTTCAGAATATCTAATTTGGAACACATGAATTCACTATTCTCAAAGGAGTTTGCAGGCCAACCATTTCTGCACATTCTTTGAGGCTCTCAATTTGTTTTGCTGCTGTTTCTTCACTGTCGGTTAGAATTGCCAAGTCATCTGCAAACACTAAGTATGGAACGCTCAATTTTCCTTGACCTCTTTCTGGTTTGAATGGCTTCCAAAAGTTTTGTTTTCTTAGTTCCATTTCTTATTCTTTCATTACTTTGTCTAAAACAATGTTGAATAATAGTGGCAAGATCCCACCTCCTTGTCTTACTCATGTATTAACTAAGAACAGTTCTGAAATTTCATCTATGAACTTAATATTTGATTTGGTTCCTGACAGTGTTTCTTCGATCAGTTTTCAAGTTTTCGCGTCTAGTTTGCGGTCTTCTAGAGTACTGCAAAGAGACTGACTATCTATAGAATAATCATATGCTTTTTTAAAATTAAAAAATGTGCAGATTATTGGTTTCAACATTATTGCTTTAATTTTGAAAATAGTTTCTAGATTACAGATCTGTTAGGTCGAAAGCCCGCTTGGTAATCTGAAATTGTATGTTCTAGTTGTTCTTGAACTCTTTTTAGAAGACACGCAGATAAGATTTTGTAAGTGACTGGTGAAGTGAAATGCCTCTGTAGTTTTTTATATCTAATCTCTCTCCCTTTTTGTGCAATGGGTGAATTAGTGGACATTTCCAATCCTCTGGAATTTTTTCTGTCTGCCAAATTTCTTGGATGATTTGAGTAATCTCTTTTAAGGAATTTGGACTAAGGTTCTTTAGTAGTTCAGTTACAATTCCATCTTCTCCCGATGGCTTATTATTTTTGAGCTATATAATATGACTACAAATTTCTTCTTGAGTTGGTGGTAGTGAAGTTTCATTTGTGTGTTTTAGTTGCAATCTGGGGAGTCTCATACTTGGTTGTGAGCAATTTAGAAGTTGTGAGAATATTTGGTTAACTTTTGACAATTGTCTTTGTTAGTTAGTGTCGATTTTCCATTTTGTTTCCTGAAATAGAGGTTTCGTGGAGTGTATCCTTTGATTTGATTTTCAAATGTTTTGTAAAAGTCGTGTTTTGTGGTTCCTAAAGTATTCTTCAATTGAGTTTAGTTGTTCATTAAGATATTCTCTTTTAGTTTGTCTAAGTATTTTAGCTGCTTGTTTTCTGACTTCCAAAAATTTCTCTTGTGTCGTTTCTGATTTGTCACAATTATAGTTTAAGAAGGCTCATTGCCTCTCTTCTATCACATTATCACAATTTTAATTCCGCCATGGGTGCTTGGATTTATTCTTTAATGAGATCAGTTCTCATGCTTTCTGTATAATTTTCGTTCAGAAATCTCTCCAGATGTTTGTAGGTTGTTTTTCCCACACTTCTGTAATTTTTTATTCTTGGATTTTTTCAAATCAAGTTTGGGAATTAGTGGTGTTTTCCTTCGGCATTTCCTTTTTAGTGTGAATTTAATTTTGACTCTAGTAATGTAGTGGTCAGAATCAAAATTTGTCCCTCTGCAGACTCGATCATCATGTGTTTCTTTTTGGAAATCATAGGGGATCACCACATGGTCTACCTGAAATTCACCTAGCTGAGGGATTGGTGATTGCCACATTTTTTTTTTTTGGTTCTTAGGGTTCTTTCAAAGTGATATCAACACGATTTTTAGACTGTTTTGTTGGCACAACTCGATGTGCGTGACACCATTCTGGTTTGTGAATTTGAGTGCGGAGTAATTGCTGACTGTTTTTTTATATTTTCTCTCTTTACCAATTTGTGCATTGAAATCGCCGAGAAGAATTTTTACGTCCTTCTTACGAAGTTTTGACATTTCAGTTTCAAGTTTTTCTGTCTTCTCAGGTTTTTTTTTTTTTTTCTTCTGTTTTTCCCCCCAATGTTAGTAGGTGCTGTTGCAGATTTGATTTACATCTGCAACAGAGTCAAGGATGCCCTTATTCATAATAAAGGCCATATCAAATAACGCAGATCCTTTGCATATTTTCTTGTCTGTTTTGCTTTTAGAGGTACGGTAGTTGCTGTAGTCTGTTGTGTGATTATTATTATTATTATTATTATTTCTTTCCTTTCTCAGATGTTATGTCAGGTTAAAAATGGAAAGTGACGCGGACCTTGAACAAGCATAACTTCCTTTTAACTGTACGGTATATGTTACATTGCATTTGGGAACTTTCGGGTAATTGAACATGTATCAATAATTACAGATTTCTGTAGTTGTATATATATGTTTGGATGTAGCTGTATTGTGTTGATGTACTGGTGGATATTGTGTGGTATGACTCCTGTAGTTGATAGTATAATTGGTATAATGTCAACTTTATCCTGATGCCCCATGTCCTCGATTTCCTCAGCCAGTTGGATGTATTTATTATTATTATTATTATTATTATTATTATTATTATTATTATTACTATTCAGCTGTTTTATAATAATGGGTAATTACCTTGTTAGTTCATCCTTATAATTGGCAACATCTGACAGAATCTCTCTCTTTGTCTTTTCATTGTCACTTTCCTTAGCCAATGTCTCCAATTTCGTTATTTGTTTCCTCAGGATGGCAATCTTACTACGACCTTCACTGTTCAGTTCATCCAACACTTCCCTGGGTCCTTTGCAAGCATAAATATTCTGCAAAAAGTGAAAACATATGATACAGAATTAGACTTCATTTCACAGTCTGTAAGTGATTAAATATGCTGAAATCTGTAGAGATAACGAAAGTGTATTTGTGAAATTTTCTATCTGCAGTCAGCAAACACTGTAGCTACCTGTTCTATAATTTCCAATTTGTCAAAAACATGTAAATTCCAAGTTTTTACACTAATTTAAATGCACGTCTCCTTTAGGTTCTTCCCATTATATTATGTATACTTGTGCAAGCTCTCAAACCATCTGGTAAAAGTTTCACAAAATTTCCTGTTGACAAGTAACTTTAATTATTTAACACTATTTCACCAATATATTCAGTCAATAAGAAACAAAGTGCAACAATTAGAAACTGAACAGGAAGCCATAGGCAGCTTGATTGTTTGCATTTCTGAACACTGGTGTAGAGGAATTGGCTCTGAATACATAGTTTTACCTGCTTATGAATTAGCTTGTTATAATAGCAAAACATTAAAGACGGTCGGAGGCTCGTATTTATGTAAAAGGACTCCAATTTATAGTCAGAAGTGATATGATTTCTTTGAGCCAAGAAAAACATTTTGAACTCTCAGTAGTAGAGAACAAAATACATTTAAAAAAAACGGTTTATACTGTGCTTATACAGGTCTCCTAATGGTGATGTTGAATCTTTTTCACTAAAATAAGAAAAGTTCGGACAAGACATGCAGTCCTAAAGGACATGTTATTTATTTCTGAAGTCAGCTTCCTTTTGTTTTAAATTTTAGTGAAGAAGTTGATAGAAGTTGTGTGTGTTTTTGTGTTACCTATCATTTCTTGAGAAATGGCAGTTGTTGCTTCTGCCTGATCATATATAACTTGAAACCATTCCACATCCCCAAAAGCTCACCTTCATGAGAGGATTTGTGGAGCTTTATGTAGGAATTAATTAATTAATCAAACAATGATACTGAAGTACACATTATACTGAACTGTAAGGCACATCACAATCATCAACTGAGTACAGATGTCAGGCAAGTAGGTATATGGACGTTGTTTTCACCTGGCTTTTCACCTTTATGATAGCTATTTGCTGTTACTGTATTTGCTGCATGGCGTATGCTGACAGGGTATGTGGAACAGCAGAGACATTTATCCCATTACATGTATGTGGTTCAAGACTGTTGGGAACTATGTTCCACTACATCACAGCTTAATTTGTACAGTGGGTTTCAACATCCCACAACGTTTGACAATGACTGTTCCAAAATACCGATCCCACTAATATTTTAACAGCCAAATGCAGAATGACCTCATTCAACAATAAATGATCTTGCAAAAGAATTGGGATATTCCTGAAATATGCCTGTGGAGAAAATTGACACAAATAAGAGCAGCACACAACACCATTCTCTGAGGAACTGACTTTCCAAATAGGTCTTCAGAATTAATGTTTGCCAAATCAATATGACTACAACTCATACAAATGAAATTGTGCAATATGGCTCAATTTTGTTTAGTTGTTACATACAGTTTCAAACTAGAAACCTCTGCTGCCTCTGTTACACTGGTATGCTCCAAAAAATTTGAAATGAGGAAGAAAAGGTCAGAGTTTAAAATCTTTGCAATATTAAATACTTTACAGATGGAGCACAATGCAACTGCTTAATTGTAATGATAGGAACAAGTTTGAGATACAAACCATGGAGTTATTCTGTTGAAGTGATTTACAGAAACCACATAAAAGTTAGAATAAGGCTACTCTGATGAGGAATTTAACTACTAAAGCTAACTAACTAACACTCTGCACCATGTAGCTCAATACATTTGCACTTAGGGTTTGACCAAGTAGTTCATGTAATTTTAAAGCGTTTGTAACTTCAGAAAAAAAATCTTCAAACAACTGTCATCTTACTTCTCAATAGCATAGCAATAAACTGATATTTCTAGCACAGTTTGTACTAATTTTGATTTATGTGTGAAGCATGTAAGTGAACTCAAACCATGCAAAGTTGGTGTTTTACGGCAGAATCCTCCCCCTAAGAATTTCAAAGTGGCACCGTTTTAAAATTCAATTAAATATTTTGTAGCAGCTCAAAAGTAAACTTAAACGGGTATGTAAATAGTGTTAAATGTTCACAATTCACTACAAACACTATAATTTTAATCAATTTCATCACGTAGAATCTCGCCAATGATTTATACTGTATAGAACCAGAAAATCGCCACAACAATGTACTCCAGTTTTCCGGTATTAGAAGCGTATTTCACATCGCCAAAAAATCATTACGGAATAGTTTTTACTGAGCATCGTAAGTAAATACGTATGCATAACTTAGTTCACACGCCGCATCGCTTCACTATGAACCTTGTACACAAAACAATAAGGAAAATTGTCAAGTTCATTTTTACAGAATGAAAGATGTTTCGTTGGTTACCATCTGTCAAACGTACTTGAATAATTGCTTTCACTTTCAGATTTTCAGTCACAATTTCCTGACGAATTAAGTCTATTACATAGCTCTCATCTGGCGGTTTGTGTGTCTTGTTGAACATTTTTCCCGAATTCACCGTCACAAAATAATGATAAAAGATAAGGTACTTCAAATACTATCAGCTGTACATCCTGAATTTTGTTTACTAATTTACCACCTGTCTAACACACGCCTAACATATGACAACTAAGTTTTCGCGTCGCTTGCGCGTACAGTGTCGCCAACAGTGATTGTATAATGCCTGACAGCTTTAAAACTTATCATCGATTGCTCAAAATGCTAATTAAAAAGCAATTCGATGAAATAATAATTATTAAACGGTTTCCTGGTATGGTTATTTTGAAAAATTAGACCTTCAGCAGGTAAAGGCGGGAATGAGAAAGGTAAAAAATGGATAATCTTGTATAAGTTTCGAAATTTCGTTGTAAAATTAAATTTTAAATCTTTAATGAAAGAAGTGCGGTCGACTTTGTTTTCAGGTTTTAGGATCGTTAACACATTCCGGTCGTTGCCCGTAGAAACTACGAGCGCGCATTTATTGCCGTAACAGTCGGCGCTCGGAGATTCTCCGAGCGCCGCCTTCTCGATTATTATTTCAGGTTGCGGCGCATTATATCCGTGCAGTGACATCTGGAGTTGAGTGTTTCGGTCTTGTAGTACATCGGACGACCGCTAGATGGTGTTCCTGCATCCTCTAAGCGCTATGTCACTCAAAAAAGGCGCCAAAACAATTCCCGCTCATTCACTCTTGCAGTGTGCTTATGTAGTTGTCTTTATCGCAAACGTTTGTCGTAAAATGGGGGACAGTTTGACTGAAGAGGAAATTCTGAGGCTGCTGGAAGAATCTGGATCTGAAATTGACGATGATGGATTTCAAACTGAAAATAGTTCTTCTGAAATAGATGGTAATTATAATGGTCAGTCATTGTGTTTACGAATCACAATTATAATCTCGGCAGTTTCACTGACTTATGTCATTTATTTCGAAGGTAACAACGAGTGGTCCGAAAATGAAAATGAGCCATCAGACGTATTAGAAGAGTGTGAAGCTCCCATTCAAAAAGGCAGAGGCAGAATACAACAACAGCAGTCCCAAAACAACGTTGTTGAATGGGTAAATGACGATGTCCTACAACAATTACCGCTCTTTGAAGGCGTAAGTAATGTCTTGGCACCTTTGAGCGCCGAAAGCACTGAATTTGACTGTTGGAGCGTCTTTATTGACGCAAATGTCATCAAAAATATAAAGACAGAAACAAACCGCTACGCTGCAGCAACAATTTCCAAATTGCGGATGCAAAATAAAATAACTTCCAGGTCGCTTTGGGCCAATTGGTATGCTGTGAAGCTACATGAGATGTATCAGTTTTTTGCTATAATTATTCACATGTGCCTTGTACACAAACCAAATATTACGGACTATTGGAGCAATGACCTAATGCTAGATTCCTCCTTACCTGCAAAAATCATGAAAAGAGACAGATTTAGGTCAATTTACTTTATGCTTCACGTAAATAACAACGACAATTATGTACGAAGGGGTCAACCAAACCATGATCCTATACACAAAATCCGACCTTTTTTTGATAACTTTGTACTGAAAAGCAAGAACAGTTTTTCTCCTGGCGAGAATCTCACAGTTGATGAAGGTTTATGTCCATGTCAGAGGGAGAATTCGATTTCGAGTATGTATCAAGAACAAACCGAGCAGGTATGGTATAAAATTTTTCATTCTAAGTGATTCAGCAACAGGATATGTTTTGAACTGTGAAGTGTACACCGGTGCAGGTGAAAAAGACAACAGTGCAGATTCAGTGGTGCTACGTTTGTGCAACAGTTATCTACGTAAGGGTCATACATTGTACATGGACCGCTTTTATACTTCTGTAAAATTATTTGAAAAGTTGTTTGATGAGGGCACATCTGCTGTTGGCACAGTAATGAGAAACAGAAGAGGCCTACCACAGGAATTCAAACAGAATAAACTAAGAAGAGGTGAAATCGTATTCAAGAGAAAAAATTCCTTGCTAGCACTTCACTGGAAAGATACTAGGGATGTGTTTGCCCTTTCTACCAAACATAGAATGACAAGTAGTGTTACTAAGACAAAATCCAAGGCTGGAATGGTAGAAAAACTGAAGCCTGATCTCATACTTGATTATAATAAAAATAAAACTGGTGTTGATCATGGAGATCAGCTGGTGACCTACTATTATTTTCAACGACGAACAATGAAATGGTGGAAAAAGGTATTTTTTCATGTATTTATGATGTGCGTGGTCAATTCTTACATTCTGTACAAGAAACTTCGGCCTGTCTCTCACAAACGAACCAGCTTGTTTACTTTTATGGTGAACCTGGGAAAACAAATACTGGAGAAATCCGGCGAAGTTTTCAACGAAAATGAAAAGCAGGGTTCAGCAGCAAACAGGCTAACAGCAAGGCATTTCCCCACTCACGTCCCATCGACAACAAGCAAGAAATATGCATCAAGATATTGCATTGTTTGCTCTGAGAAGGGCGCACGGAGTACTGGCAAACGAGTGAGAAGGGAGACGAGATGGTGGTGTGAAGAATGTAATGTAGGATTGTGTCTACCTGACTGTTTCAAGCAATATCACACAAAGACAAATTTTACTCAATGAAAAGAGTTGTAAAAATTCAATGAAATAATTTTGTACATTTATTTTATAATAAATTCTGATTTCTTGCAATTTCAAACTTTTTTTCTACCTCTGAATCATCTAATTTTCAAAATATAATAATTCTGATAAATATATGATATCTTACAAAAAACTTTAAACAAATGTTTAGATATAGGATGATAACACACACATCAGTTAAAAGGTTTTGCTTTCCTTCATTACCTTTTGGTCAGGAGCCACGTAAAAAAAGGCGCAAAAGTCTACGACTTCTAAGGGATTGCAGTAGTATCTGTGGCCCGACTGCAATGTGTTAAAAAACTAATTTATGTGGGTATTTAAACGTGCCCCTGGCAGTGAATGCAGATAATTATGCATATTGATGACGTATCCATTGTAGCTATAGGACTGTGAAAGCAAAGACGTCACACAATATAGAAAATGCGGATAACTATTCCAGTGGAAATTATGTATTTACAAACAACAGCAAGGCAATAGCTGTGTAGTTCCATATCAGTACAACAGACCAGGTGACAAAATTAATTGTGGCTAAATTCGTAGCTGTCACTGCAGAATGATATATAACATTGGAAACGCTCATAGAAAAATATCCCCAAAAATTCATTTCTGATGAAGAAAATGTCCACTTCAATGAATTAGACGCATTATTGTAAACGAACTATGGCTCTATCTTTCCACACTTCATACAAAGAGAATCTTGATTCTATGGAAGGTTATTAGATGTATTGTAGGTGTGCTGTCATGACAGTCCTGCAGATATAAATTTACGGAATGTAAAATATGACAGTATTCGAACTTTATATATGAAGCAATTATGTTACGGGAAAAGTACCTGCAGTTCATTAATAAACAGTAATGTTTATGACCATGCTAGAAGCAAAAGGATACTGACACCTGTAGATGTTCAGTGACTAAAGAACATTAACAAAAGATGTTGCATTAGTGCAGAAACGCTTTTGCTTGTTTATAATAATAATAATTTTATTGTCATTCGGTCATTACAGCAATAGACAACGTCATATACATACTAAAATACAATTAATAGTTTGAAAGAAACAACTGGTTTGTTGTTAACATAATAGTATTATATTACCGTTGATAAATTCTCTTATATCATAGAATGGGTGGAGGGATAGCCAGTCATGAATTGTTTGTTTGAATAATTGTTCAGGTAATTCTTGAACAGATTGAGGAAGATTATTAAATAATTTGTACCCCATGATTTCGTAGCTGTTGAGTGACTTTGACAATCTGTGGTAAGGAATATAGAGGCACCTATTCCTTCTTGTATTGTGGCTATGTACATTTTCTCTGGGTTTTTTTTTCTGGTAATTTCTTCTTCGTATAAATTAGAACATAGTATATGTACAAGTTTATAACAGTCATTATTTTCTGTTCACAGAACAATGGTTTACAGTGTGCCTTATACGCAGAACCAGTAATTATCCTAATAACTTTTTTTTTGCAGTATTAATATGTCATGTACACAGCTAGAGTTCCCCCACAATGGTTTACAGGTTGGTTGGTTTTGGGGAAGGAGACCAGACAGCGTGGTCATCGGTCTCATCGGATTAGGGAAGGATGGGGAAGGAAGTCGGCCGTGCCCTTTCAGAGGAACCATCCCGGCATTTGCCTGGAGTGATTTAGGGAAATCACGGAAAACCTAAATCAGGATGGCCGGACGCGGGATTGAACCGTCGTCCTCCCGAATGCGAGTCCAGTGTCTTACCACTGCGCCACCTCGCTCGGTCCCAATGGTTTACAGTGTGCCTTATATGCAGAACCAGTAATTATCCTAATAGCTTTTTTTTGCAGTATTAATATGTCATGTACACAGCTAGAGTTCCCCCACAAAATAATTCCATATGTTGTTATACTTTGAAAGAATGAAAAATAGGATGTTCTAACATATTTTCAGGAACACAATCCATAAGTCGCCTTAACAGGTAAATAACTCGGAAATACGGAAGCGTCCACCCGTCTGCTTTGACCCATGACTTCACAAATATGGCGGAAACAAAAACAAACACACACACTTTCCACAAGTAGCCTAATGACACTAACGGGACAAGCGCGGGAAATGGGGTGTTTTGGGTGGGGGGCAAACTAAATATAAACAAATTTAGACGCCTTGCGTAGCTACAACGTGTAAGTGAAGACAGCCATGCATGAATACCCACCCACCTCCCCAGGGGTCGTAACCCCTGCAACCCATAGAAGATAAAGATGCTTCAGTAGCTGATTAGTGTTTTTTCTCTTTAAAAAAAAAAAAAATTTCACGGGATAGAACGAACAGATCAGAAAGATAAATATAATAAACTAAAACAGAAATTGGAGGAAACAGATAATTAAGATAAGTAATAAGTATTTTTAAATTTAAAAAAAAATCTCACGAGACAGAACGAACAGATCAGAAAAGTAAATAAAATAAGATAAAACAGAACTGGAGACAGCCACACTCAAACCAAACTCCGCACCGTCATGACGTCACACACGACAACACCCTTACGTCACGGGTCATAGCCGACGCGTGGGATCGGACGCTTCTGTCGACCCAATAACTCTTGACAATTTACCACAAATGTTGACCCCAAGGTAATTTATCATCAATGTATACCCCCAAAAATTTGACATAACTTGGATCATCTGACAGAAGCTTGTCTCTAAGACTACAGACCATCTGCTGTGTTTTGTTTTCATTCAGTAGGAATCCATTTGCCTTGAACCAATAGGATGCTTGGTCAATTGTCTTTGCTGCACAAGTTTTAAGGCTATTGAAATCATCACTAGCATGAAGAAATGTTGTATCATCTGCATACAACACAGTGGTGGACTTGATAAATGACGGCAGATCATTTATCATTATCAGGAACAAAAAGGGGCCCAGCACAGATCCCTGCGGAACACCTACGTCGACTTGTTCTATACTTGACATTTCTCTCCCTACACAAACAACTTGCTTACGATTCTGAAGATATGATTTTATTAATTTAAGGCTGTTATGTCTAATGCCTTAGAATTCCAGTTTTTCTAGGAGTGGCTTACGCTTTACACAGTCAAAAGCTTTGATTAGATCACAAAATGTGAGTTGAGCATAGCCCTTATCCTCAAACACTTGATGTAAGTATTTGGCTACAAAGTCTATAGCATCCACAGTAGACAACTTTTTCCTAAAACCAGACTGAGATTCACTAATTATTCCTAATTTTTCAAAATAGACAGATAGTTGTTGGTAAATTACACATTCCAGTATTTTAGAAAAAGCTGGGACTATGGAGATTGGTCTGTAACTGGAAGGTGAGTCCATATCTCCCTTTTTATATATTGGAACTACCCTAGCCACTTTGAGTCCTTCGGGAAAATATCCATGTTAAGGGGTACACAATATAGTCTATTACTTTCTTTAGTAAATTACAGGATATGTCATACATATCTACACTGTCTGAAGATTTCATCTGTTTTACAATGCTTAGGAAATGACTAGGTGAGACCTCGGAGAACATAAACGCACCTGTGTCTGTTGGTGTTCTGCAAACATTTTTAGAAAGTAACTCTGATGAACTGAAATCAGGTTTGATTATAGGAATATTATATAGGGAATATTAAGAAGTTTACCATAACAATTACAATTACCAAGTAGAATATTGTGCTAAAGCGTATAGTAACATGCAAAGAATTTGTTTTGTTGAAGACTTGAAAGAAGTACATTTCCAGTTTTCAGAAATTTACTTAGTAAGAAATGTAACATTTATAACACAGAATGTAGAAAGACATACAGTAACAATCACTACAAAAAAAGGTCTTAGTAAACACAAGGAATTTATGGTTTTGTGGATTCCACACTGCAATCATATTTCTTTGAAGATGAAATTTCATTCAGCAACTCAGGTTTGCCTAATAGGTATGAATAGAAGTCAGTGCAACTGTATTTACTGAAGTTTAAACAGATCAGTAAAATACACTTAATGCTCCTCACCATAAATCTATTCCTCTCATATGTCCACTGTGACGATAGCAAGCTGAAAACTCTTTCAACATTTGCATTGTGGGCAGGGAGTGAAAAGAAGTACTATGCTATATTAAGAGATTCTCTGAACTGTTCATTACACTGGCAAGATCTGAAAAACCTACACTATTTTTCATGTGCCATCAACTGATTCCATTGTTCACTGTCTGTTTCCACTTGTTGTTTTACAAATGACTGAACTATTTCATCAAATAAGAGGCTGTCATTTACTAGAATGCCCTTTTCATTAAAGCCACATTAAAGTATTTTCAACTACTGACCATTCTGGTTGTTCTGTGAGCATCATCCATGAGAATACAGAAAACTCAGCTATTCCCTGTAACCATGAGGATAAATAGTCTACTGAAGCATCATAAAACGTTGATACTGCTATGTCAAATTTCTTAACAGACTGGACATCACTATCATTCAGCAGTTTTTTTTCACTTAGTGGTACAAAATGTTCATGTTTCTTTGAATTTAGACTTGTCAAAGCTTTATTTAAGACTGCTAATACTTCACATATGGAATTATTCTGTTTCTCAATGCTCAGAATGGATTGTTGGAAAACACTCATTTGTGAATGTACAAAAAGTAAATAACATTCATTTATAGGATCATTGATAAAAACTCTTTAAGATTGCAGAGTACTTTGAGTTAGACTGTGACAAAAAGTAAGAATTCAAAGGTTCATACATTTTCAAGATCCTTTCTATGTCTGGCAACAATGAAAGCCACCTTGTTTTGGAAAAGGAAAGTAAATTTTTGTAAGTGACACCAAGAAATTCACAGAATTCAGTGAGTTCTGCAACACGAATAGAAAAAATATGAAAATGGTTGTACAGCTTCATGACAATGCAGTCAATGTCAACAGGTAAAACATCACAAGCACTTTGAAGTGTGTTATGAACAACATGTTTAATTTTTCTTTCAGATGTGTGAAAACATTATTACCCTCTTTCTTCATTACCCCCCAAAATTACAATTGGTATTGTCTGCACCAAATGCAACACTCTTTGAGATGATACTGAGTGACTGCATAACATGAGAAAGATAATTGGAAATTCTTTCAGACTTTTCGTTCTGCAATTCATCAAGATCAAGCAATTTCGTCTGCAGTCCACCCTCACTTACAGAAAAATACTGAACTGTCACAGGAAAAATTTTTTGATGCCCGTGGTTGCTAGCATCAGTAGATATTGAAAAGTATTTTGCACTGTTTACAGCAGCTATTACCTGTTTCTGGGAATGCGGAGCTATAACATTGTTGATAATTGCTTCACACTTTGTTCTTCCACACGAAACATTTTCTGCAATCTTAGAATCAGAAAATTTTTTTTGTTTAGTTGAACACTGCAGTCATTAGAACGATAGCTTTGGTGGTGTTTAACAACATGGAATGACAGGGTTCCTTCTGCTGCAGCTACATTTTTCTGTTCCTGTGTATTTGAAGTTACAAAATATCTCGTCATTTTTTGCGAGGAATCTGCCGATCGAAGATTCTTCCTGTGTTTCTCTGATTCCATATGATGCTTGAGATCTGCAGCACCACCATGAGACGCAGATACAGCACAGTTCAATATGTTACATTTTGCTGAACAGTCATTGTCTCTGGCAGTGAAGCAAGGAAATTTCCTCTGAAGCTCTTCCGAAAACTTTGATTTTCGTTTCGGCATCGCCACGGCGTGCTAGCACTTCATGAAACTGATACTCAGTGCTGACAACAATGGCAAGCAAAAGCAAAGAAAATAAGAGTACACAACAATTATAGTGCTTAAGCTGTACATTATCAGGGGGTACCAACGTACGGAATGTCAGTTTCAATTGATAGTTTATAAAATCAACACTCAGAAAATATTTTAACCACTTTGTAAATGTCTGAAAATAATCCTTGAAAATCGGGACAAATTGCTTGTTTAAAAAATAAAGTCAGGACAAATTTTGAGCCTCAAAAAACGGGACAATCCCGATTAATTGGGACATATGGTCACCCTATGCACAATGCAGTGCAGTGAGGTTCCTGATTTTTTTTCTCTGAATTTAATATTATTCTGCATACACTATAATGTCTGTACATTTGTACTGTAGAGTCTATACTACATAAATATTATGCCCATTAATGTAAATATGGTCTTTTTCTATTTTTGCATTTTGTGGAAACTGTAACTATTGTACACACAATAATTGTGATTCATACAAATTTAAACTGTGAACAAATGAATAAATTAAATGATTGGTTACATTATTATGAGTTGTGTGTAAACTGTACACTGAACAATAAGGTTTAGACAATTTCAGTTTGCAAAAGAATTTAGAGACGGCATTTATTCATGGTATCTGTATTGTATGGAAGTGTGTGTTGATGACAAGAGCTAATCTTGGTGACCTGGAAAGTAATAGCGATTACCTTAGTTATAACGCATTGAACTGTGCATTCTTCCATGTAAAGTAAGCAAGAAAAACTTATACAGTACCATACTCAAAGACTTGCAAGCTGTTTTGATGTCTTTCTTTACAGTGCCCTGCCGACATATAAAAAAAGGTTGGAGAAGAAGCTGCTTTTAGAAAAGCGTTAAAAACATTGATTGTTGAGGAATGTTTCTACAGTGTAAGTGAATATGTTAGCTTGCAGAAATAGTAGGCTCTTGTTTATCGCTGAGTATTTCTTAACCTGTTAACAGATGTACTATCTATGCTGTGTGTATGTCTTAGCATAAGACTGTTTCTGCTGTTGGTTTCCTGTTTCTGTTTCAGATGCAGTGCAATAAACCACCTCAGAGAGGGGAGTCTGTTGCACAAACAGTTGTGATGTATATAGTGTTGAAAGGTGTTTGTGTGTGTTTATACTTGTCAGAGTTGTAATATAATGCGTTCATGTTTGTATATTTTTCAGAAGTGCAATATAACAAAGTTTCATATCATGGTTACATAGTTTATTATAGTTCTCGTGCGTGATGTAAGCCTCCTACTAGACTAGGTATATGTGATGTTCTTTCTAAATCATATACTGAATGAAGTGGCTAAGGCAACGCTAATGCACTGGACTCACTTTCAGGAGGAGCAGGATTCATATCCTGTCCAGCTAGTCTAACATGGGTTTTCCATGTTTTTCAAAAGTAGCTAAGGTAGATGTTAGGAAGGTTCCATTGATGAGGCCATGGCTGACATCCTGCCCCACCTAAGTGTTTCCAGATTGTAAGTGTTTTATATATGTTTACAATATTTCTGCAGCGTAATTGCCATACCCTATACTGTTGTGTCAAATGGTTATAGGATGAATAAATAAATAAACCAGAAAGGGAGCAAGAAAAAGTATTTTGTTAGAAGTGGTACTGTGGCAAGTGGAGGTATTCCACCTTGATACGTTTTTAGTCCACTTGGAACTCTATCCTTAGGAGTAGAGAATTAAAAAAGCAATAGTAACAGACCTAACAATATTAATTATTCACAGCAAGCACTGTCCTTACTGATCTCCAACACCTTCTAATTTTTCCAGTTATCAGATCCTCACTACAGACTTGGACAGCTCTCCTGTTATTTACATGTAATTGCAATACTGGAGTTCATGCTGCAGACTAGTCTTTCTTGGAGTTCCACATTTTTCTGTAGCCTAGATGGCTGTGCTGCTCTAAAGTAATCATTGTTTGTGTTATATGTACTTTGTTGGAGCTTCTGTGCTGCTATTGAAATAAACTTGCATTAATATAAACAGCAAACAAAGCACACCATGCCGTCTACTTAAAATAGCAGTTTGGATGTGACTGGACATGGCGATGAAACAGCTAAACAATGTGCGCACGGTTAACAAAAGTTACAAAGGTTACCTTGGATGTAACATGACATATGGTATGTCACATTCATTGCCTGTATCTGTACTGTTTCTCACCCTCCACTATCACAATATCTGTATTTTTGAATGAAGTCATTCCACTTTAAGCTTGTTAAAATATTATTTATCACAAATGCAATCTTGTTACATGACCCATCTACCACAACTGCTACATGAGATTTTGACTTGAGTGTTTCACCAGCTTTCTAATGCTTGCTCATGTGCTGTATGAAACAGCACACAGATATATGTGACCACATGCATTTGCTTTTCTAATACTTCACTCCATTCAGTAACACGTACACTTATACAACATACATACACTATTCACACACACATTTTAAATTTTAGCTGGAGCAATATCCTCAATGAAGGATGATGTTACAGAAATAAATTAATAAGACCTGTCCCCTGGTTCCAGCCAAGGTTTTTGGAAGGTTCTCCTTGGTTGTACAGTGTAACTGGTAAACCTCTCTCATTTATTCCGAATTGGGATTCCCCATCTGCCCAACTATTAGCTTGTCTGATATTTGGTTGAATGGAACTGTGGCACTTTAATGGACAAGTCTCAAAGATGTCACCCCATCCCCTGGAGTGGAGAATGAAAAGATAAAAAAAATGCTTTTACACCACTGAGAGCTATGTTCAGCCATGTCATAACATCCTCAACGAAGGGCGGTGTCGCATAAATAAATGAATAAAGTTCCTATCCCCTTGTTCCGGCAAAGTTTTTTGCATGTTTCCCTTGGCTGTAAGGTGTATGCCGGAACTGTTAAGATCCTCCCAATTATTCACTATTAGGATTCCCCATCTGCCCAACTATCAGCTTATCTGATACCTGGCTGAATAGAAGCGTGACACTTTAATAGGCCAGTCTTAAGAGAGACCACTCCACTCCTTGGAGTGGGAAAAAAAGAAAAAAGCTATTATACTGCTGAAAAGTATGTCCCATCATGTCACAGTTGTGAATATAATAAATAATATTTTAACAGCCTGAAGTGGTACAACTTCATTCAAACATTTCATGAAGCCTGTGGATCCAGGCCTTCTCAAGATACTACAACATACGTAAATACCTATGTAATCCAACTTTATGATTAAGGAAATTCCAGAATGGAAACTATTAACACAAGTTAAAGAATGCCATGACACTCCTACTCATTGATGCATGGCATGTAGATGCATGTAGTGGTACATAATTTTTCACAGTTGCATGTTCATGGTATGTGAATTTTTATGTATGATTACATTTATCTGTGTGTTATGTATCAATCTGCTGCAGATGTGGTTGTCTTCCTTCATTTTGTTCAGCTGAGTATTGGCTGTGGTGTGAAATAAATTCCATCATGAAATCTAATTTTGTTTATTTTTGGGTCATTCCATGTCAATTCAATGCACCTCTCAACCTGACCCCCTCGGATTTCTTTCTAATTTGGTGCATTCAATAACCCAGATAAGAGATGGAAAAATACCAATTTGCAGATGTGTATTACAACTGTGAAGAAAGTTACAGGTCTGGAAAGTTTGGAATTTGTGCTAAATTTACATGCATATGTCACAACATAAATGACTGTAATTCTGGTTCTAACTCAGTTACAGCAATAAAAATGGTACCATTGGAAAGCTAACAAATTTTACATTGATACATTCTGAGAATTTTCATACTAAAGGTCATTGACCTAAACCTTTGACCTTAAATACCTCAAAATACCCCCCCCCCCCAATCTTCATTTTTTTTAATTATATTTATTTGCTCCAATATCTTACTATAAATATGGTAAATATCAAGATGGCACACAAAAGGCATCATGCACAAAAAATTATTTTGTCAACTTAAGTACACCATCAACATGCAGTAAGCAGCTATCTATCCAGTTTTTTCTATAACACCAGCCAATAGCAGTTACTTTTATTCAGACCAGTTCTTTAATATTTCTACCTGTGAACAGCCAATGAGAGACATTTTTATTTCAACCAATCAACATTAGCCTGTTTTAGTGAATAGCCAATCACAGAGACTCTTATTTCAACTAGTCACCATTAGTCCACTGATCTCTATATATTATGCAAAATTTGTTTCATATGTTTTATGGCTGTGGCTTGTTTAACAAAGTGCAGTGTAAATGTTTAGTAAAGTAATATTTACTAAAAAATTGATTTCAAGTCAAAATTGTATTGTTGCAATCTGTTTAGGGAAGAAGGTCATGCAAGAGTGCAGAAGAATTTAAGGAATGTCCATTAGTGGATGATAAACAAATATCCTAATGTATTGTTAGGTGGAAAAATTTTCAGTAGATGCAGAAAAGAAAATATCGCAAAACCCAACAATCACTGCAGATGTTGCCTCAGTTGTGCCAGGTGCCTCCAGAGAAGATTTAAGTGAAGATGAAGTAGCATCAGATCTGGCACTTGATGCTTTAAGTAGTAGCCTTCAGTATTTAGGTGAATCTCCTGTGAAGAAAAAGAGGCTTCAGAGTGAGAAAAAGTACCCAAAGCAAAAACTGAAAAAATAGCCTCTGTGTTGCAGCATATTTATGCAGCACAACTGGAAAAAGATGAGAGTGAAAATGCAGAAAGTCAAATTATCACCCCACTGGAAGATAAGTTTCACAATTCAGACTGTAAATGTGTGACAAAACACAATTTCTAACTGTACTTCCAAAGAGTTGGAGTATAAGGAAAACTATGAAAGAATTTTCTGCTTAATGATTGAAGCTTGTAAACTTAAAGCATTAACAAGAAGTGAAGAATACACATGAACATCATACAAGCACTGTGTAGCATTTGTTACATGTAATCTTGCGCTACCAGCATGTTTCTTAGGTTCATGTTCCTTTTGTCCAGGCGTGACAAGACTTACTGATTATCTGTATGGTCTGTTTGGTAAGAACTGCATTGACGAAATTGCATGTAAGTGTTGGTTAACTACAGGCAGGGTAGTTCTACAGGCTATAACAAAGTCAACAGGTGATTTCATTGAGGTGTTTGCATCAAGGTTACAACAGCTCCTACCACACTCATTTATCTCCCAGCAGCAGTCACATTTCTGTAAAATCACTAAACAAGGTCTCAAAGTAAATGAGTTTCTTGTTCTTTGTGACTTTGCAGAAAATTACTCCTTCACCATTCAGGATGAGGTACAAGGATTCCACTGGAACAATTCACAGGCTACAATTAATCCATTTGTAGCTTACTACAGAGACTCAAGCACTAATGAAATACGACATGTATCATACGTGGAAATATCTGACTGCCTTCAGCATGATACAGTGTGTGTTTATTCTTTCCAGACAAATTTCATCAATTTCTTAAAATGTCAGTTTTCAAATCCAAAGCACATTTATTGCTTTTCGGGTGGATGTGCTGCCAATACAAAAACAGAAAGAACTTTACGAATCTGTCCTACCATAAAGAAAATTTTGATGTTACAGCAGAATGGCATTTTTCTGCTACAGCACATGGTAAAGGACCTTGTGATGGGATTGGAGGGACTGTAAAGAGATTAGCAAGACTTGCCAGCCTCAAGCAACCTTACAAAAATCGTATTTTGACATCACAACAGTTGTTTGAGTGGTGCAAGGAAAATATTCCTTCATGTGTCTACCATTATACATTGGTTTCCCATCATGATTAAGATACAGCCAAGCTGAAACAACAGTTCAAAAATACAAGGACGATTCCAGGTACCCATGAGCTTCATTGTGTAATGCCCGTTAACAAAGGTTTAGTAAAGATAAAGACATATTCTGCTTCTTTAGTGAGTAGAGAAGAGCCAGTGATTGTTATCATGAATGAAATGCTGGTAACAGATACATATGGATTTTTTGCTTGTATGTATGACAGTCATTGGTGGGTTGCATACGTCTTACAAAAATGTGAAGAAACAGATGAAGTAAAGGTCAACATCTTACATCCACATGGACCATCTCCGTCATTTGTGTTTCCTGCCAAACCAGACACTTGTGTCATCAGAAAATGTGACATTATCACAAGAGTGGATCCAGTGACACCAACTGGAAGGACATACAATCTCCCTGCATCAGATCTGGCGAACATTAAAAATTTAGTTGGAGAATTGTGAGGATAGATCTAGTAACTTTTCATTACCTTTACATTACAACTGTAATGTAAATAACTCATAACACCACTATAATAATGTAATCCATATTTTTGTACAATATTACTTATGGATCGTACTTTATCATAATTTGTGTTTCATGTATATGTGTTACCTCGTACATTTCAGTAGTGTATTGATGCTGACAAAATAATTTTTTGTGCATGATGCCTTTGGTGTGCCATCTTGATATTTACCATATTTATAGTAACATACCTACTGGAACAATTGAATATTTTTTTTCAAAAAAGTGAAGATGGAATGTTTTGAGATATCAAGGCCAAAGGTCAAGGTCAATGAGCTTTAGAATGAAAAGTCTCAGAAACTTGCCATGTAGCATATCAATGTAAAGGTCTATTCGTTTGCTTTACAATGGTACCATTTTCATTGCTGTAACTGAATTAGAACCAGAATTAGTCATTTATGTTGTGACAGACGCATGTAAATTTCGCACTAATTCCAAACTTTACAGACCTATAACTTTCTTCACAGCTGTAACACACACCTGCAAATTGGTATTTTTCCATCTCTTATCTGGGTCATTGAATGCACCACATTTGAAAGAAATCTGAGATGGTCAGGTTGAAAATGTTGCTTTACTGCATTTAATTGACATGGAATGACCCTTTGGCGATTTATCTGGTAATGAATATGTAGTAAGTCGCTTTTTCACGATTTATTCAACCATGAACATGTTTTCGAGCCACTGCAGGCTCATCATCAGATGAAGGTGTTACAAGCGCTGTGGACCAAATGTAGCTAGATGCAGTGCTGGTGCTGAGTGCACTGCCTTGTGGTAGCCACATCAAACTTAGTTTTACAAGAGCAGCTAAATCCTGTGTATATTTGTGCACATACCTTAATAATGTATGTTATAAGAAGCGATCTTACATGGATACCACAAGGCAATGCACTTAGCACCAGCACTGCATTTAGCTACACTTGGTCCACAGCATAATGTTGTGTCTGGCGATGAGCCCGCAGTGGCTCGGAAACATGTTCATGCTAGAATAAATCGTGAAAAAGCGACTGGTTGCGTATTTACTACTAGATACGTCGCCAATTTAAATCACAGTCGCAGTTCGTCATCCACATTTGATATACTGAAATCTAATTTTGATTATGTTTCAAGAAGTCTAATGGCTCTTTATAATGAGTGGACATTTAATTTATCATGGGATGAACACACCTTTGCCTAATTTTAGTAGTTCCATTGCCCCCTTACATTTTTTTTCTAAAATGAGTGGTTTTTTAATAAAGTTGGATGCTAGTGAGCTACTAACACTTGCTGAAATTTACTTTGCCAGTGCAAACTGTATGGCTCGTCTTTCCACCGGCAATAGTGTACGCTCGTCATTCAACTATTTTGTTGCATATAGTTATTCCTTCGATAGGACACACTGCAGAAATTTCAAAGTTTTGCAAGATTTCGTACTGTAATATTATTCATTATCTCCGCAACTGAGACCTGTGCGTTTGGACATAATCCATTATGTAAATCATTGCTACATTTTAAACCTGCTCTACACTTGCTACACGTGTGGATACCTAACGCGAAATCATTTCATAGTACAAGCTAAAGCTATGTACTACTGAAAACCAGAGGTCCCGTTTATTGGCGTAGCCGCTACTGCATTTAGTGCGTACTTCTGTCGCACGATGGCGTACGTGATGCCGCAGTGCAGCAACAGTTGTGACACAGTAGCCGCACCCGCCACTAGGGGCGCGTGTTTTACTTGCCTTCAGCATCAGCTGTTACGCGCTGTCCATACCGTAAGACCAAGAGCTCAGTGCAAATGCGGTAGCAGTTCGGAAAAGACGGTCGTGGGAAACTGTGAGTCCGTTCATCACAGAAGTCGCGTGTGATAATTATTCTGTAACGTGAGGCGTAGCCGTGCATCCACACAGTTCTTGATTGAACTAACGCACCGGGTAAGTGCTCATTTAAATACGCTGCATGATAGCCGATTGAGTGATAGCATGGCTTCAAATCAGAGGATTGTTTATAATCATTCTTTTATTAAGTCATATCGTTTGAAGATTAATTCAAAAGAAATAGCCACATATATACTACTAGCACGTCAGCTGTTCGTAATACTTATATTTGAAGAAAGAAATATTTTCAAATGTATTGCGGGGCGATTCGAAACTTTTGTTTCTCGGAAATAAAATGTTCTTTAAATGTTTTTCTATTACATATACATGCTCCACCAATAACTATCCGTTTCTGAAAATTGGTGTAGTGAAAACGATGGCTTAACTGTTGCACTGTCGATTTGATAGTTTCCGAACTGCGCTAGTGCTGCAAGGGAAGGTGTATCGATCCAAGACAGTAAAAAATACATTTCTTATCATTATAAGTTGAATAGAGCGATTTGTACACAGATTAACATTATGCGCATTCGTGTTATGGCAGTGCCCGAAAAACAATTTTTCTTACAGCACCATCCTGGACGAAACTACGCTGAATCGCAAACGGTATTGGCGGATATTCACATTCGTTACTATTTTGTGTGCTGCAGTTTGTTTGCTCGGAGACTATACTGCCAAAATAATTTCTGCACCCATTCCTGAAGAACAAATGACTGATAGCCCGTACACAATTTTGCGGTTTTCCTGCAATTTGAAAAGGGCGCCATGTGCGCGTTGACAGCTGGTCAGGTTGGCGTTCGTTACTGTTGGAGGAGAGATGCATTACACATGCGCCAAGGTGCAGTATTAGTTGTTCGGATGTTAAGTATGATCTAGTGACTTATTGGCAAGTCTGACCACGTTAGAAACAGACAAAAACAATGCTTATTATCACAATGCTCATAGAAGATATGCAGTAACGAATAGTGTCTTACATTATCATAGAATTGAACTCGAATGTTTGAACGACACAGTGACCGGCATGACTAGTATCGAATCGCAAGCCGTATTGGTGAGTCCGTAATATTTATTAACCGTTAGCGAACTGTACTGTTCGTTAGCTGAAGTGGCCGACCGCGTGCGGTTGTTCAACTGCTCTGCAAGGGGAAGCCGAGCTGTGGTCTCGTCTTGCCACGCCCTGCGTGTACGACGCGCCCCCGCAACGCAGACAAGTTATTCGGCCGTGCCGTGTTCACTGACCTGTCCTGTGCTGTGCCTTACTGGAAGACAACGAACAGCCAGTGCGCCAGTTGCAGTTGCTGCGCTGTTGTTTCGGACATTCGCCATACTCTTCTCCGTTTCGTTTAGATGTGTATATGCCATATCTCGAAGTACATCGTTCGCTTCGATAAGCTTACTGCTTATTCAAGTTCATGTTCATAGAGGACATATAGCCAGCTTTGCAATTGGACTGACAACTTCGTTACTATAACGCAGTCCTCTGTCCTGGGTGTTCAGTAGTCACCCACAGGTATAGATTCCTCAGGGAAATGCAATTGGACCATTATTGTTTATTATACACATTAATGGCTAAAAAACAGTATAAGTAGCTAACTCAGCCTTCTATAGGTGATGCGGCTATCAATGGTAAGCGTGATCCGACATATAGCTACATATTGGACAAAAATCACCTGCTGCGGAGAGTGACTCTTGGTGTTAATATAGCGAAATGTAATATAGTGCACTTCATGAAACCTAAAAACCTTTATCTAATGGGTTAATGAGTGTCAACTGGAGTTAGTCATGTCATTCAAAAACTAGGGACCGAGCGAGGTGGCGCAGTGGTTAGACACTGGACTCGCATTCGGGAGGACGACGGTTCAATCCCGCGTCCGGCCATCCAGATTTAGGTTTTCCGTGATTTCCCTAAATCACTCCATAAATGCCGGGATGGTTCCTCTAAAAGGGCACGGCCGACTTCCTTCCCCATCCTTCCCTAATCCGATGAGACCGATGACCACGCTGTCTGGTCTCCTTCCCCAAACCAACCAACCAACCAAAAACTAGGGAGCAGCAATGTGTCAAATCATTTAGGGCCAGTAGGAGGTAACGCTAGTGGCAGATATCGATTTAATGGTAGATTACCAAAACCGGGTCCGCAGCTCGTGGTCGTGAGGTAGCGTTCTCGCTTCCCGCGCCCGGGTTCCCGGGTTCGATTCCCGGCAGGGTCAGGGATTTTCTCTGCCTCGTGATGGCTGGGTGTTGTGTGATGTCCTTAGGTTAGTTAGGTTTAAGTAGTTCTAAGTTCTAGGGGACTGATGACCATAGCTGTTAAGTCCCATAGTGCTCAGAGCCATTTGAACCAAAACCGGAGATATTCCGGTGTAGTCAAAACAGCAGCTCGAGAGTGGGGGCAGAAACACTGAAAAATCATAACCTGCAAACCGTCGAAGAAAGAAGTGCAATATCCCGCGGAAAGCAGCTTACTACATCTAAACGGTTACCTTGTCGGACCGTCCCTAATGAACTTGTCGGCGGAACGGGACGTTAAATCCTAATATTCCTTCCTTCGTTCATGATGGACTCTGTAAATGCTTTTCAACCTTTTACGTATCATTCCCATAGATAAAAGTAGACTAATAAGAGCACCCACAAAGCAAGCACTCTTCCCAAGCGTCATCCGTAAATGGCGTGGGATGAAATCGTAGTAAGAGTTACAATAAAATCTACATTGTTCTATACACTTTATAATTATTTGTAGATAATAGATGTAAGGTCATCCTCTGTGGGTCCGATGTTTTTTATATGATATGCTGCGCGCAAAGAGGCGAGTCAAAAGCCACGACATTAGCGATAATTTAATTTGTGTTAATTAATAGAGGGGCTTCATTTTATTGCTGCCTCTTCAACGTTTCCCCTGGAGTATACCGTTAATTTTTTTGTAAATAAGTTACAATAAAAGATGTCACAAAATAGAACAATCCACCATTAATCCCGTCTGGAACCCATGATAATGGAAACACAACAGTTACGTTTCATTTTCATGTCCCTCAAGCCGTATCAGAAGAACTAATTTCTTCATGTGTTGTTGGTATTCAGTCCGAAGACTCGTTTGCTGCAGCTCTCCATGGTATTGTATCATGTGCAAGCCTCTTCATCTCTGTATAACTACTGCAACTTACATCCATCTGAACCAGCTTATGTATACCTGCCAAGTCATCCCTCTACAATTTTTACACGGTACATTTCCCTCCATTATTAAACTAACTATTCCTTGATGCCTCATCATGTGTCCTATTAATCTATCCCTTCTTTTAGTCAAGTTGTGATACAAATTTATTTTCTCCTCTAGTCGATTCAGTACCTCGTCATTAGTATCTAATCTTCACTATTCTTCTAATTTAGCCAAAGTAGCTATGGGGATGGATGAAACTAGAACTAGACATTCCTAGTGCTAGCGAAAGGACACACATGAGGCGCAGCTTCCAGAAGAAATGGAAAGAAGAATATTAATACTGCACGATTCAATAAACCACGAACAATCGAAAAAACCGCCATGCTCTGCCAGACAACGATACGAAGCTCAAGAAAAGAAGCTGTTGCCTTACACCCTCTCTGAACTGATATACAAAAAATTACTAAGGAATTTACATTACACTACACTACCTTACCTAAAAGGTGAAGCACCCAGAAGAGAGGAGGGAACGAAATGAAACTTCGACTGACAGCACATATGATGTTATTTCAGTGATCATAAAATTGAGTTAAATTTGCAAAAGAATTTAGCAGTATCAGTCCAGTTATCAGTATGATGTTGCACCTGCTATGGGCTGGATGCACAAGCAGAATCTGTTGGAAAGGACATAAAGCCATTGTATCCTCTCCTGAAGCACCTTGGCCCGCAACTGTTGTAACTGGTCCTTGATGTAATAGATGCTGGCAGTGGGACAGAGCTGACATCCGAGGTGGCCCCACACATGTTCTAATGGGGACTGATCTGGGGAACTTGCTGGTCATGGGAGTGCCTCAACATCACACAGATAGTTCACAGAGACACGTATGATGTGTGGAAGAGCATTGCCCTGTTCAAATATGGCACCACAGTACCATCGCATGAGAGGCAACTCATGATGCAGGATGTCCGTGACGTACTGTTGTGCCATTAGAGTTCCCTCAGTCACTGCCAGCCGTGGTCTGAAGACATATCCGATGGTTCTCCACATCACGATGTTAGGAGTAACACCGCTGTACCTCTTCAAAACTTAGGATGGCTGAGGTATCTCCCCAGGTCGCCGCCAAACTCAGCGACGATGGTCATCAGAGATAGAGCAGAACCACGATTCATTGCTGATCACCATGTGACGCCACTCGTCAGCAGTCCATGCTTCTTGGTCATGCCACCACTCCAAATGCAACCATTTATATTGTTGTGTTAAAAGGGCATACTACCCATGGGACAGTAATTCTCTATTCCGGCTGCCGCTACTCCGACTAATGGTGCCGGATGACTCACTGTGTTGCAGGTTGTCCAATACTTGCTATTGGATGGCAAGCACAGATGGGAGGGAATTATGTGCTCGGAGAATAACATAGCGATCGTCCCTTGTGGTGGTCAGATGAGGTCGATCGGAACCTTGACAAGTACGCCTGTTCTCAAGTTCCCATGCAGTCCTACATCGGGCCACTCTCACATCTGAATGGCCCTGAAATCTGGGGATTGTACGATTCGACCCGCTGGCCAGATGAAGTCCACAATGAAGCCCCTTTCAAACTCTGAAAGTTGCTGATAACACTCTCACACGGGTACGCGGTATCTCTGTGTCGTTCAGCGATCACTCAGTATCTGAAGCCGTTCACGCCCTACTCTACCAGGCGTGGTAACAACACTAATGCACTGGTGGCCTTTCTACTTGTCACAAATAAGTGCAATTACAATCATTTATATATACCTGTCGACGGTATGTATGTGTACAAAATAACTTTGACATTGTACCTTGTCTTTTGGGTGTTTCACTTTTTTTTGTCAGCTAGTGTACTTGCAATTAATTATAACGTAGTAATTCAATGAAACCAACTTCCTAGATATAGCGAACGTTTCTCCGAGAAGCTTATTTATTCTTCAGCACGTCAGGCCAGTGCAACGAAAAATTGTTGTTTTGTGAATCGCTAAATTAATTTCCAGTAATCTCACCTGCCGGCCGCTGTGGCCGAGCGGTTCTAGGCGCTTCAGTCCGGAACCGCGCTGCTGCTACGGTCGCAGGTTCGAATCCTGCCTCGGGCATGGATGTGTGTGATGTCCTTAGGTTAGTTAGGTTTAAGTAGTTCTAAGTTCTAGGGGACTGATGCCCTCAGGTTTTAAGTCCCATAGTGCTGAGAGCCATTAGAACCATTTTTAGTAATCTCACCTAAACACTACTACCAACGAGCTGACAAACCGTAAGCACAATAAGACTTTTAACTATGTTAACACCTGCATTAAATCACTTGACATGTTCATATAGCTGGAATTAGCAGTGCAATACCGATTGAATTATCCCGTGGTCTGACAGGACGCCAAATAAACCATGTAAATCACCATCGTTGTGACATTTTGACAGCGTGTGCTGCCTGTAACTTCCGCGAGTTGCACAATAGTAGTCATATTCTACATAACTGTTAGTTATTCATTTATTAATATCAGAAACAATTATAAAATACAAGTTGTATCACGTAATGATATGTAATGACAAAACATATCTGCATATAATTTCACCAAATCATAAGTGTTAGGTGTGTTGCCATCAGGTCTTCCATTGTGCATCTCAAACGGCATTTGCTGCAGTTCATGATGCGGGCTGAGATTCGAGCTTCGCCACATTCGCAGAGCCTAGATGGGCCAGGGAAGCCCCCTTTAGTAATTAGTTAGTTACATGTTCCATAGATCATTTGAACAATTCTTTTATCGAAAAGATGTGGAACCAGTCAGTTTACAGGACATGTATACATGATTAGTGTTATCATCAATAAAAACATTATCACTTTATTCGTATTGCTGGCTACCAGTTTTTAAGTATAAATTCTTCAGTGGAACGAAAGGAGCTGTCCAGTCCAGGATAAATGATTTTAAATTACACGTACAATTTGCTTCGCTACCCCTCACACATTTTATGTTATTCAGCAAATGATCAAAAAAATTATTGCTGCAACTGAACACTTCTCTGAGACACTGACAGCTTTAACAGTTGTTAATAAAGGTCATTTTCCCCTCAAGTGTTGTAGGTATGCACATCACTGCAAAAATGTGGTGGATTATTTGGACAAAATTCATTAGCGAGAATATATATTAATATGCTCAATTTGTATCTGCCAGTGCCATTACGAAACCTAACGATTTCCAGCTAGACCGGTGTTCCTCATGCCTTGGGAGGATGTGTCTGAGTGTTTCTCATCCCCCGTAATCTGATCTGTGCAGTCTTAGGAAGTTCGTTTAGGTTTTTAGATTTACAGTTGTATGGGGACCTCAGTAGTTGACGGACAGGTTGATATCCATGCGACGGCGCACGTATAAAGAAGTGGTTTAGACCTCTCGTTCATGGTCGCACATTCTCTTCTTTGTGGAGCTGCTCCTACGAAGCAGTAAACTTTTCCACATGGTATAGTTTCAAGCAGCCAGTGATGCGTCGGTGTGTTTCACTCAGAGGATCCCCCCTGCGGGTCCTGGGTAAGAATAGGCCCGAGGTATTCCTGCCTGTCGTAAGAGGCGACTAAAAGGAGTTTCAACTGTTTCGGCCTCCTAGTAGTAGGTCCCCCTTGGGGTTTGACCTCCGTTTTTCAAAATTCTACAGAAGTACGAGCCTTTTGGGGAAGGACGCCTTACGTGGTGTATCACTGGTCCTCAGTGCACTAAGACCTTGGCACTCAGCATTGTAACGGCGTTGTAACCGCACCCACTATTCCTCAAATTGGGCCTAAACGCCTGATGGGTTGCACAAGTTACGCCCATAGTGCGTCCCCATCTGCACCTACGATCATGATGGACCTTCCATGGCACCCGAAATCCAACACGGTAGCCAGCCCGTTGTGGTGGGGTCGTCATGTACCCTCCAGGTTGTAGCCCCCTGACAACACAGGGATCGTACTGCCGATACCTGAGCTGCACCCTCCCCACGTCGGCCAAGGAGTAGATGCCCGTCTCCTTGGGGCATCTGGACTCCCGGCAACGGTCATCCTGCCAGGTGGCCCTTGCTGAGGCTGGGTGGCGCCCGTGGGGAGGGCCCCTGGTCGGAGTGGGTGGTATCGGGGCGGACGTTTCGCAGATGAAACGTCAACATGTATCAGGTCGCTCTGCGGCCGAGTCTTTTAAAAAGAAAGGTACTGTCTCTGGTTCTGGTTCTCCTGCCCTTTCTCCCTTGGCCACTCCCTGGGAGGAAGGACAGGTCCGCCGGCTTGGGGCGAAGTACTTCCCCCGCTATTTAGTCTGTTCTCGGACCGATGGGGGGACGTTCGCCACCTCCAAGCCGATGTTCTTTGTCCAGCACATCGAGGACATCTTCGGGGAAATCGAGGCTCTCAGTAAAATGCGTTAGGGGTCCGTTCTTATAAAGACCGCCTCTGCCACACAGTCGGTGGCGCTCCAGGCGTGCGACCGACTAGGGGACATCCCAGTGTCTATTGTCCCGCATCTGGCACTGAATAGGACGCAGGGGGTTATTTTTCATCGGGACCTCCTGCTGCAATCTGATGAGGAGCTCAGGGCCAACCTGGAGCGCCGAGGCGTGCATTTCGTCCGGCGAGTTCAGCGCGGCCCTAAAGACCGTCGCGTCGACACCAGAGCCTTTATCCTCGCCTTCGAGGGGGACGTTCTCCCGGAGAAGGTAAAGGTGATGTGCTACCGGTGCGACGTGCGACCTTACGTCCCGCCTCCTATGCGCTGCTTTCGGTGTTTGCGCTTTGGGCACATGTCGTCACGGTGTGAGGCTGAGCCCCTTTGTGGCGATTGCGGACGTCCTCTTCGTGAGGAACATACATGCACCCCACCACCTCGGTGCGTCAATTGTCCTGGCATCCACTCGCCTAGATCTTTAGACTGCCCCGCGTATCAGAAGGAGAAGAAGATTCAAGAATTAAAAACTTTGGATCGTCACTCTTATTCTGAGGCCAGGAAGAAGTATGACCGCCTCCATCCCGTGACGTTGACAACTTCGTTTGCCTCAGTCGTGTCCACTCCTTCCACAGTATCCTCACCCCTCTCCTGTGCCCCCTCCACCTCCTCACCCCATCCGGGGTCTATGCCTCCGCCTCCCAAATCCCTCCCTTCCAAATCCTCCTCCCTCGCGGCCCCTGCCCCCTCTGCCCCGGGGGCCACCCTTCCTCCTCCTCCCCCTCCACCGTCTGAGAAGCGATCCTCTTCTCAGGCGTCCATCGGGGAAATGTTCCGGACCCCGGCTTCCGAGGTCCGGCATTCCAACACGGACCCCGCGCGTGAGGATCTTCTTCGGGTCCAGCCCACCATCCTCGTGCCTCATCGGACTTCCAAGAAGGCCTCCAAGAAGAAAGCTTTATCCCCCTCTCCACCCCGGCGTGTTTCGTCTGACGCTCCATCCGTGAGTCGCTGCTCCCGGCCGTCCTCAGTTTCGCCGGGACGCTCTGCTGCCAGGCGCTCAGCTGGCCTCTCGTCGGCGAATGATGCTGCCCCTCCTACGCAACCCGGGAAAGCGGCCGCCGCTGGCGACGACTCCATGGCTTTGTTACATTGGAACATAAGAGGTATTCGATCTAATCGGGAGGAATTACAACTGCTCCTCCGCCTGCACTGTCCGCTCGTCCTTGGTCTCCAGGGAAACCAAGTTGCGCCCAACTGACCGTATTGCTTTTACCCACTATACCTCGGAGCGGTCTGACCTCCCCCCTGTGGACGGTATTCCAGCTCATGGTGGGGTCATGTTGCTCGTTCGGGCCCGCATCTCGTGGTCGTGCGGTAGCGTTCTCGCTTCCCACGCCCGGGTTCCCAGGTTCGATTCCCGGCGGGGTCAGGGATTTTCTCTGCCTCGTGATGGCTGGGTGTTGTGTGCTGTCCTTAGGTTAGTTAGGTTTAAGTAGTTCTGAGTTCTAGGGGACTTATGACCACAGCAGTTGAGTCCCATAGTGCTCAGAGCCATTTGAACCATTTGCTCGTTCGGGACGATGTCTATTACCGTCCCCTCCCATTGACCACCCCACTCCAAGCAATAGCTGTCCGTATTACTCTTTCTGCCTTTACTTTTTCTGTTTGTTCCGTCTACACTCCATCGTCATCCGCAGTTAGTCGGGCTGACATGATGCACCTGATTGTTCAGCTTCCTCCGCCGTTTTTATTGTTTGGCGACTTCAATGCCCATCATCCCCTTTGGGGCTCTCCTGCATCCTGTCACAGAGGCTCCCTCTTGGCGGATGTCTTCAACCATCTCAATCTTGTCTGCCTCAATACTGGCGCCCCGACTTTCCTCTCGGACTCTACTCATACCTACTCCCACTTGGGCCTCTCGATCTGTTCTACCACTCTTGCCCGTCAGTTCGAGTGGTATGTCCTTCCTGACACCTATTCTAGCGACCACTTCCCCTGTATCGTTCGTCTCCTGCACCACACCCCATCCCCACGTCCTTCGAGCTGGAACATACCGAAAGCTGACTGGGGACTTTACTCCTCCCTGGCGACCTTTCCGGACCACGATTTTCTCAGTTGTGACAGTCAGGTCGAATACCTCACGGCTGTTATCATCAATGCTGCCGAACGTTCCATTCCTCGTACTACCTCTTCTTCACGTCGCGTTTCCGTCCCCTGGTGGAATGAGGCTTGTAGAGACGCTATCCGTGCCCGACGACGTGCTTTACGCACCTTTCGCCGCCATCCTACGTTGGCGAATTGTATTGGATACAAACGACTCCGAGCGCAATGCCGTAGAGTCATCAAAGACAGCAAAAAAGCTTGTTGGGCCTCTTTCACCAGCTCCTTTAACAGTTTTACTCCCTCTTCTGTCGTCTGGGGTGGCCTGCGCCGGCTGTCGGGCATTAAGGCCCACTCCTCGGTACCTGGCCTGACTTCAGGTGATGAGGTCCTTGTTGATCCTGTGGATATCTCCAACGCCTTCGGCCGCTTTTTCGCGGAGGTTTCAAGCTCCGCCCATTACCACCCTGCCTTCCTTCCCAGGAAAGAGGCAGAAGAGGCTCGGCGACCTTCCTTCCACTCGCTGAATCTGGAAACTTATAATGCCCCCTTTACTATGCGGGAACTCGAACATGCACTTGCACTGTCCCGGTCCTCTGCTCCGGGGCCAGATGCCATTCACGTTCAGATGCTGGCACACCTTTCTCCGGCAGGCAAAAGCTTCCTTCTTCGTACCTACAATCGCGTCTGGACCGAACGTCAAGTCCCCATGCGTTGGCGTGACGCCGTCGTTGTTCCTATACCCAAACCCGGGAAGGATAGACACCTTCCTTCTAGTTACCGCCCCATTTCTCTTACAAGCTGTGTCTGTAAAGTGATGGAGCGCATGGTTAACGCTCGGTTAGTTTGGATTCTTGAATCTCAATGGCTACTTACCAATGTTCAATGCGGCTTTCGTCGCCGCCGCTCCAATGTTGACCACCTTGTGACCTTGTCGACATTCATCATGAACAACTTTTTGCGAAAGCGCCAAACGGTCGCCGTGTTCTTCGATTTGGAGAAGGCTTATGATACCTGTTGGAGAGGAGGTATCCTCCGCACTATGCATGGGTGGGGTCTACGCGGTCGCCTGCCCCTTTTTATTGATTCCTTTTTAACAGGTCGACAGTTTAGGGTCTGTATGGGTTCCGTATTGTCCGACGTCTTCCTCCAGGAGGACGGAGTGCCTCAGGGCTCCGTCTTGAGCGTAGCCCTTTTTGCCATAGCGATCAATCCAATTATGGATTGCATTCCACCTAATGTCTCAGGCTCTCTTTTTGTCGATGACTTCGCGATCTACTGCAGTGCCCAGCGAACATGCCTCCTGGAGCGCTGACTTCAGCGTAGTCTAGACAGCCTATACTCATGGAGTGTGGCAAATGGCTTCCGGTTCTCTGAAGAGAAGACGGTTTGCATCAACTTTTGCCGATATAAAGCGTTCCTTCCGACATCCTTACATCTCGGTCCCGTTGTTCTCCCATTCGTGGAAACAACTAAGTTTCTAGGGCTCACACTGGACAGGAAACTTTGTTGGTCTCCGCACGTCTCTTATTTGGCTTCCCGTTGTACACGTTCCCTTAATGTCCTCAGAGTTCTTAGTGGTTCATCTTGGGGAGCGGATCGCACTGTCCTGCTTCGCTTGTATCGGTCCATAGTCCGATCAAAGCTGGTTATGGGAGCCTCGTCTACTTGTCTGCTCGGCCATCCCTCTTACGCCGTCTCAACTCCATCCACCATAGGGGGTTACGTCTTGCGACCAGAGCTTTCTACACTAGTCCCGTCGAGAGTCTTTATGCTGAAGCTGCCGAATTACGATTGACCTACCAGCGCGACGTACTGCTTTGTCGGTATGCCTGCCGGCTGTTGTCAATGCCCGACCACCCCTCTTATCAGTCCTTCTTCGCCGATTCTCTCGACCGTCAGTATGGGTTGTATGTGTCTGCCCTGCTGCCCCCTGGAGTCCGCTTTCGTCGCCTGCTTCGACAATTGGATTTTGCCCTCCCTACCACCTTCAGAGAGGGTGAGAGCCCGACACCACCTTGGCTCCAGGCTCCGGTTCCTGTTTATCTCGACCTCAGCTCGCTCCCGAAGGAGGGTACTCCGGCTGCAGTGTATTGCTCACGGTTTGTCGAACTTCGTGCGCGACTTGCCAGTCACACCTTTATTTATACTGATGGCTCCAAAACTGACGATGGTGTCGGCTGTGCCTTTGTCGCCGGGGCCGTCACCTTTAAATACCGGCTCCTCGACCAGTGTTCCAGCTTTACGGCCGAGCTTTTTGCTCTCCATCAGGCCGTTCAGTATGCCCGCCGCCACCGCCATTCATCGTATGTACTCTGCTCTGATTCACTCAGTGCTCTTCAGAGCCTTGGAGCTCCATATCCGGTCCATCCCTTGGTGCAACGGATCCAGCAGTCCCTCCATTCTTTCGCTGAGAGTGGCTCTCCTGTCAGCTTTCTGTGGGTTCCCGGCCATGTAGAGTGCCTGGGAATGAGGCTGCTGATGCTGCAGCCAAGGCTGCAGTCCTCCTCCTGCCTCGGCCGGCCTCTCATTGTGTCCCGTCATCTGACGTTAGTGGGGTTTTTTGTAAGAGGCTTGTGTCCTTATGGTGGGATACTTGGTCCTCACTTCAAGGAAACAAGCTCCGGGCAGTAAAACCGTTCCCAACTGCTTGGACAACCTCCTCCCGACCATCTCGGCGAGAAGAGGTCCTTCTGACCAGGTTGCGGATTGGGCATTGCCGGTTTAGCCACCGCTGCCTGCTCTCCGGTGAACCAGCCCCGCAGTGCCCTTGTGGTCATGCATTAACAGTGCGCCATGTTTTATTGTCGTGTCCCCGTTTTAGTCAATCTCGTGTTGTCCTGTCTCTGCCGTCTACTTTACAGGATATTTTAGCGGATGACGCTCGAGCAGCTGCTCGTGTTCTTCGTTTCATTACTTTGACTGGATTGTCCAAAGACATCTAACTCTTTCACTTATTTTATCTGCATCTTTGTAAGAACTTTCTGGTGTCCCCCCCCCCCCACCTTGAGTTTTACTAGATTCTATGTGCTCTAACAATTGTGACTGGGCGCTAATGACCTCAGTAGTTGAGCGCCCTTAAACCCCAAACAAAAAAAAAAAAACAAAAAAAATTTCAGAGGATGTTGACTTGATTAACATTATTGGATCTTTACCAAACAGGGCAAGCATACTCTGCAGTGGAATAGCAGAGCCAGGGCAGTAAGTAGTTTTGAGCATGCCTATGCCTAGTTGTGTACCTCAGTTGGTTCGAGTCCGTTTGCGAAGGGGGTAATTTCTGACTGACACTTTGTGTTTGGTATTTATGCAGTGATTTTTGTAAGTGAGGGTGCGGGTCATTGTTACACCTAAATACTTAAATGTTGGAGAATGGTCTAATTGAAGGTCCTCCCAAGCTACCTGTAATTTCCTTGAAGCATGTTTTTTCTTTGGATTGAAAGGTCATACCGGAGTTTCTGATGGGTTAAGCTTGAGTTGGTTTCCTCTGTAGTAGTCGGTCAGTCCAGATAGGGGAACTTTGAGAATGTAATTTGTTTGGTAACATGGTTCGCCATGGTAAACTGAAACAATATACTAGACCAAATAGTACAGAACTGTTCTACCATCTGAACCTTACCGCCAGACGTTAAGCTTTAGTGTGCCAGCACCTCCGGTAATTCATGTAAACGTAAACGTATACTCTGTCTAGAAGCGCATCGGTACCGACCTAGTGCCGCGTCATCCTCTACCCATTGGACGTGGTATGAAGGGGATTAGGGTCACAACGTCGCACTCCCGGCCGTTGTCAGTTTTCGTGACCTGTTGACTATTCATGCCACCATACTTTTCGTTGCAAAGGGAATTTCTTTCATTCGCGAATATTTCTGTTCTCTTAGGTACTGATCAAGCAAGATGTTCTGGAAAGCCTTTATAGATAAAGATGTTGGCCCACTGATGATTTATAGATAAAGGTATTGGCCGACTGATGCTTTCAGTTACGCTAAGAAAATATTCTTATTAGAGTACTGAAGATGTGACACGAAAATCGACTTTCCTTCGTAAAATCATTGAAAAAACTGTCTAAATTGTGATGGTACTTTATTAAAATGACCAGTTTCGGCCTATACTTGGCCATCTTCAGACCTAAGTACAGGCCGAAACCGCTCATTTTAATGAAGTACCATCGCGATCTACACTGTTTTTTTTGTTTTTTTTTTACTGATTTTATATAGATTACAATGTCGCTGCTTCCCGAAAATGTTATCAAAAGTTTTGAATTTCCTTTGGTTTTCCTAAATTACTTGAAACAAATAATTGAAATGTTCCTTTAAAATACACAAGACTGATTTTCTTCTCAATCCCTTTCGTATCTAATACTTGGCCTTGTCGTCGATATGACATTAAACCTTAATCTTCCTTCCTTCGAATGTCATTTTGTGTATGGTGTCTCCTCGTCAAATTGGCCTGGATTAAAAAATTAAAGGTATCCCGCCACACTTCAAGCTAACACACAAACTGCGGATTGACGACTTCACGAGTCCCTCATGTAATGCAGTATTCATTATCCTGCAATCCCCTGCCAAATTGATGAACATTTAATAATGACTTCAGAAGTGAAAATTCTACTAAAAATACTGACATTTAAGGTCACGAAAGTTATTTTATTATTTGTTTTTCACACATTTACAATACGGGGCAGTACACTCCGATGACGCAAAACATTATGACCATTTACTAATAGCATGTATTCGACAAGTCCGGTATGTTTGCGGTGGTATGTGGCAAAGTCTTACAGGTCACCCAAGTCCGAGCCGGAGGTTTGTGGACGCGAAGATGGCGCTCCCGGTAGGGCCCCAGATGCGTTCCATCGCGTTCATGTCAGGCGAATTTGGTGGTCAAGACATCAACGTGAGTTCACTGTCACGCTCCTCAAAGTACTGTAGCACGATAACGAACTTGTGACACGGACAGTTATCCTGCTGGGAAGATGCTGGCGCCATCGGGAAGACATCAAGCATGAAGGGATGCAGGTGATCCGGAATATTGTGAAAGTCCTGCACAGCTGTCATCATGCCTTCGGTTAGCATTAAACGTCCAGTGGAAGCCTAGGAGAACGTCCACCACAGCATAATACCACCCCCATCGGCCCTCTGTCACTGGCATGGTGCAAGTTTCGTGCAGCCGTTCACCTGGACCCGAACACAGCAACGACACGTCTGCATTGATCCATTGATCCACGGTTCAACCTCGATGACGGCCTGCCCCATGTACCACAATTGACGATATCATTGGGTCAACATGGGAACACGTAGTTGTCGTCTGCCTCGGAGCCCGTGTCCAGCAATGCGTGTGAATGACGTCCTTCTAGACACTTATGCCTGTACCAGTATTGTACTCTGTCATCAGATCTGCCACACATTGTCGCCTATCGTGCTTTAAATATCGTACAAGCCTCCTACTTCCACATTCTTTGATGGGTGGACGTCTAACGCCGTTTCTTCTTCTAGTGTTTTTACCGTCCTTCAGCCACTTCCCATATAAAGCTCACGACAGCAGCACAAGAACAGCCGAACTGCTTGCCCGTTTTCGAGATCTCTTTCCCAGGCGCCGGGCTCTTTGTCGAAGTCGCGCATGTCACTGGATTACCACATTTGTCGCTCATGTCGTTGCTAGAATAATTCCCCATTCGTCTCTGTTCTGTTTATATAAACTGAAGCGCCAAAGAAACTGGTATAGGCATACATATTCAAATACAGAGATATTGTAAACAGGCACAATACGGCGCTGCGGTCGGCAACGTCTATACAAGACAACAAGTGTCTGGCACAGTTGTTACATTAGTTAATGGTGCTACAATGGCAGGTTATCGAGTATAAGTGAGTCCGAACGTGGTGTTACACTCGGCGCACGAGCGATGGGACACAGCATCTCCGACGTAGCGATGATGTGGGGATTTTCCCATACGACCATTTCATGAGTGTAGCGTGAATACCAGGAATCTGGTACAACATCAAATCTCCAACATCGTTGCGGCCGGAAAAAAGACCCTGCAACAGCGGAACCGAATCGTTCAACGTGACAGACGTGCAATCCTTCCGCAAATTGCTGCAGATTTCAATGCTGAGCCATCAACAAATGTCAGCGTGCGAACCATTCAACGAAATACCGTCGATATGGGCTTTCGGAGACGAAGGCCCGCTCGTGTATCCTTGATGACTGCACGACACAAAGCTTTACGCCTCGCCTGGGCCCGTCAACAACGACATTGGACTGTTTATGACTGGAAATATGTTTCCTGGTCGAACGAAAGAAGTATTCAAATGGCTCTGAGCACTATGGGACTTATCCGGCCAGAGTGGCCGAGAGGTTCTAGGCGCTACAGTCTGGAACCGCGCGACCGCTACGGTCGTAGGTTCGAATCCTGCCTCGGGCATGGATGTGTGTGATGTCCTTAAGTTAGTTCTCGGGGACTGATGACCTCAGAAGTTAAGTCCCAGAGTGCTCAGAGCCATTTGAACCACTATGGGACTTAACAGCTGAGGTCATCGGTCCCCTAGAACTTAGAACTACTTAAACCTAACTAACCTAAGGACATCACACACATCCATGTCCGAAGCAGGATTCGAACCTGCTACCGTAGCGGTCGCGCGGTTCCAGACTAAAGCGCCTAGAACCGCTCGGCCACTCCGGCCGGCTGCTGTTCGAACGAGTCTCGTTTCAAATTGTATCGAGCAGATGGACGTGTACGCGTACGGAGACAACCTCGTAAAGCCATGGACCCTGCATGTCAGCAGGGGACTGTTCAAGCTGGTGGAGGCTCTGAAATGGTGTGTGGCCGTGTGCAGTTAGAGTGATATGGGACCCGTGATACCTCTAGATACGACTCTGACAGGTGACAAGTACGAAACATTCTGTCTAATCATCTGCATCCATTCATGTCCACTGTGCATTCCGACAGACTTCGGCAATTCCAGCAGGACAACGCGACACCCACATGTCCAGAATTGCTACAGAGTGGCTCCAGGAACGTGCTGTTCAGGAGAGATCACCAACTCATACTCTTTCGGATTTATGGACAGCCCTGTAGGATTCGTGGTGTCAGTTCCCTCCAGCACTACTTCAGACATTAGTCGAGTCCATACCACGTCATGTTGCGGCACTTCTGCGTGCTCGCGGGGCCCTACACGATATTAGGCAGGTGTACCAGTTTCTTTTGGCTCTTCAGTGTATACTAGCCTTATGTGCGTGCCAGGGAACCTGGGGGCATTCATTCTCGCGGTCGACAGTGGTCATAACGTTTTGGCTCGTTGTTACGGTATAGTATCTGCCACGAGATCCTTCCAAGATTTTTCTCACTAAGAATTCTAGTTCGACAGTGTGTTCCCGACGCGGATACTAGACTTCATTTTGAAATTTAATTCTCTGATGCTCTTTTAAGATATATGGTCAGATGTGTAGGCCAGCACGTTGTTTTTCCACGACTACAGTGCACGGTGGCTCACAACGAAATACTACGAACGCGGTCAGCTCTAACAGTACATCTTTATGGCCTATTGTCGGTGTTCGCGAATAATATCACAAAGAAACATTACGTGTAAACGTTCACAACCTTTACCATTTTTGTGTGATGGGAAGCCGTTCATAATCTTACTAGTTCCCACGACGTTTCTTTGCGTAGTTAATTTCTTAACGGCTATATAATGGCAGCTGATTACATCTACATCCGCACTTTGCAAACCACAGTGAGGTGCGTGGCAGACAGAACGTCGCATTGTACGATTTATTAGGGTTTCTTCCTGTTCCATTCACGTATGGAGCGCGAGAAGAGTGTTTGAATACCTCTGTGAGTGGAGTAATTATTCTAAACTTCTCCTTACTATCCCCATGTGAGCGATACATAGGGGGTTGCAGTGTATTCCTAGAGTAATCATTTAAAGCCAGTTCTTGGTACTTTGTTAATAGACTTTCTCTGGATAGTTTACGTCTGTCTTCAAGAATCTGCCAGTTCAGTTCCTTTTGTATCTCTATGACTCTCTCCCACGGATCAGACAAATATGTGACGATTCACTGTATACGTTCATTATGCCCTATCTGTCCTATCTGGTATGGATCCCATACATTTGAGCAATATTCTAGAACCGGTCGCACGAGTGATTTTTAAGCAGTCTCCTTTGTACACTGATTGCACTTCCCTGTGTATTCTACCAATAAACCGAAAGGTACCATCTACATTATCCACTACTTATCCTATGTGATTATTCTATTTCATATCCCTACACCCAGTTATTTGTGATCTTATTTTCGAGAATCGACGTATTTCTGTGCAACTAGCTTTTAATATACTGCCCAAGCGAAGATGATTTCGTGGGATATTGTGGCTTTTTCTCCATATGTTGTTTTCCACGAACATTTTACTGGAGACTCTATGAACTGGCTGCTCTTTTTCTTCGAGTTTTTCAGCCACTGCCACGGTATATATCACCGGCGTCACTTTACTCGAATTCGAGAGCTGAAACCATCTTGTAGATGAAAGCTGATGAGTTTACAGAACTATTTTGTATTTACGCGGTGGAATAAGTTATTTATTAAGTCTCAACGGCAAACAAGTATGACATATTGTCGTCTATATTTTCAGCAAAGAATTCATGAAATTAGAGATGATAGACTTAAGTCGTAGTTTATATCCCACGGGAATTCACAAAGGGCATGGCAGCAACGAACCTCCTCCGTGCGCTATATTTAAGAATTGAATGCCTCGTTCCCTCGTACATATTTAAACTCCGTGTGTTGTTCTCTTTCTTCCGTCGCCACGTTTGTTCTAGCCTTACACAGAAATCTCTGGTTTCTTTTTCTGTGAATTTACTGGATCTGTGTCCAAGCAGTTTATTGTTATATTTTCGTATCTCTAATGTGCATCTGGAACCTTTCCCGATGTTAGTTTGCAGTTCAGTGTTGTTCTTTCTATCGATGTTTTATGTTGTCGACGTCAGCAGTCCTGTTGGAATCTTTGTACCTTAATGGTGGTGGTTCTTAGGTAACTGTGGCCGATCTTTCAGTTTACCTTTATAAAACATTGTACGTCATTTTATTCGTGAACTTCCAACACAATCTGCCATTAACATTATTGCTGCTTAGAACAGAGGTTTTCAAGCTATACGTCGCGGTGATTTCATAACAATAATAATTTGGTTTATTTGCATTATTAACGAAATAGTTATTATATTTTTACGTTAAGCTACAGCTTATTCATAAAGAAATCTCTTCGAATATGTGCATAACTACAGCTTACTCTGCTGAAAGCAAGAGAATATAAACGCATATTTCATGCAGGAGGAGCATTTACTTCTGTTGTACGTTTTATTGTGAGAGGCACTTTCTTGACACATAATTTTGTATGGACTCCAATGATTCGCACATTCTCACACGTCACTCGACTTTCTAATATACGAATATTTTGTAAATGCAATTACTTTTGCTTCGAAAGCGAACATTTTGAAGACTCCTGCCGTTCGTAGCTCAGATGTAGCAACAATTGTTGAACTTGTTTCTTCTGTATTGGGAAACATTTTTATTGCTTTTGACGCTCAATTATCAGTTATCATTCCTGTGTGGTTTTCCCTTCAGTTACAGTTGTGGTTTGTATGGTATGTTAAATAATGTAGATATTGCATTGCATACAGTTTCCTACGTTCCATACTCACTGATTTGACTAGAGTTGTAGCGAAGAAAATTTCACGTTGTTGAGTAGATATACATCTTTCTACAAAAGGTCAAGTCCTCTGCTGTTAACTAGCCATTTTTGTTCTTAAAAGTAAACGCCTTCTTTCATCAAGTATCTGTAGTTTAGAAGGGAATCGTAAATAAACTGCCCTATAATGTACCTTTTCATACCTCCTAAAATCCTTAGGGAACTAAAGACAAACGTAGTGTCATATTTAGTAATTTCCGATTTTTATGGCACTAAACACGCTCCCTGTTGTGACAACTATGTTACAAAGCAATACAAACGATTCCATCTGCATTCATCCAATATGGTATTCAGAACTATAGCTTCCTGTCCGCTTGGAGCGCTGCTGCCACAGTCTATAACAAAAATGAAGCAGAGTTTCCTGAGATTATCTGGTAGCGTGACAGACGGCAGTCGAATCATACTATAAGACTCATTTGTTTTTATTCTGTAACAGTCAGTTTGAAGATTACTTTATCGAATGCAGATCGTTTTTAATTGTTTTTCTTATGCGGCTTGTGTTTGTCACCATGGACAAATTTTCAAATGTAACGACAAAACGTCACATGTCAAAATATCGTGCAGTTCAAAAGATGTAACTACACGAAAATGTAGGAAATATAACGACAATTACTTGAATTGATCGTTTTTAATTGTTTTGTCTTATGCGGCTTGTGTTGTCACCATGGACAAATTTTCAAATGTAACGACAAAAGTCACATGTCAAAATATCAAGCAGTTCAAAAGATGTGACTACACGTAGGAAATATAACGACAATTACTTGAATTGTGTTTTATGTGTACGACTGTTGGAAATGAAGAACGACCAAAGTGTGTCATTTGAAGTAATATCACGGTAGTTTGGTAAACAAACTACTATACTACTTTTCTCTCAAGTTGAAAGAAATTACAGAACAAGGAAAACTTTCTCTAAGCATGCTACGAGTTCTACAAAGCCTCTTCTTTTATCTTACAAAGTTGCCTACCGTGTGGCAAAGAGCAAGATGCCTCACACCATTTTGAGGTGAGTCAGCTGCGAAACAACTGGCAAGTGTCCCTATGTCAGACAGCTCAACGAATATCCCATGTGGCTGACGAATTAACGTTCAGTTGTTCACAAAAGTCAAAGGTAATGATTTCGCTATTCGGGTTGGATGAAGCTAAAGCCAACAACAATGATGCGCATCTAATTTGTTACATGCGGCTTATACGTGACAACAAATTTCATGAAAATTTTTTCCACAGGAAAATAACCTTGTAGTAACAGTAACAGACCTCTTTGAAATACTACATTCTTTTATAGAAGAAATCTACGCTGGAAAAATTGTCTAGGCATGTGTGCAGATGGAGGTCGAAGTATGGCTGGCTGGTACGCCGGAATGCAAGCTCTTATAAGTAAAGCGTCCTATGCTGCTATTTGGACACGCTGTTTTACTCACCGAGAAGCACTGGTATCAGAAAGATCGAGCAGTGTCCCTCATGAGATTCTTCAGTCAGTCAGGGAAGTGGTCCAACTTCACTAAAACTCGGACATTTATATCGAGATGTTTTCGAGAAATGTGGCTTGATATGGAGGTTGAGAACAATTCCGCAATTTATTGCAGTAAATCGCGCTGGCTTTCACATGGGATGTCGTACAAAGAGTGCATGCATTTACTCTTACCTTGTTCGAGAGAAACATTTGAGTTCCGAGAAACTCGTAGACAGTGACTGTTTTGAAGCTGGCGTATCATTGTAACATCCTCGAACAACTCAATTCATTGAATCTATCTCTTCAAGGTAATGAGACCAACATTCTGCAAGTGTCAGATGAAATTTCAGCCTTCAAAAAAAAACAACTGTTATTGTGGAAGAAAATATTTGATGATAATGAGATACATTACGTTTACCCCGCTCTTCTAGGCATTAGAAGACAATGACTCTCAGTTCAGTGAAGAATTGAAGTCTCTGATTGTGAATCATTTAACTGCACTCAGTGATTACTTTCTGAAGTGAAGTGGTTTCCAGAAAGAGCTGGTCAACAAACTGGATCAAAGATTCACTCAGTACAAAACTTCCATCAACAGTTACTACTGATGTACAAGAGAAATTTACTGACATTTCTTACAGACTCTTCATTGAAACCGAATTTCGTCTCTCATTACTGCCTAAGTTTTGGAGACTGGTGATGGCAGGAGAATCCGGAAGCAGGTAACGAGACCTTTAGAATTTTGATACCTTTTGCAACGTCCTACTTACGTATATGAGATAGGTATTTTAGTGTGACCGTCATCAAGATATAATGCGTGATGTCAACAGTTAATAAAGGAATAACTACTTTCATTCACTTTGTTTTTGTATTCAAGTTATTTTACCCCACACTTAGAGTTGGATGTCATGTGCGAAAGGAGCCGCAGGTGTTTATGTTCAACTCAAGGAAGCCGTGTATCCAAAAAAATTTGATAACCAGTGAGTTACAATGTTTTGAATCATTTCACTCATTCCATCCGCACCCTTAAATTATTCCTTCGTCTTTGATATGTTTTCTTTCGTGATAATCATTTTCGTATTTCATCCTTTCTTATATTAGTTCTGTGGGCGTGAGATGGTTTGGCTAAGAATCTATCGTTATTGAGCCAGGCCTTCTTTTTTACTTAGTTGCCAATGAGTGCTATAAAAGAAATCGGACGAGGCCGTAACATCTTCAGCGCGGCAATAAAGTTTGGATTAAATTAAGAAAAAGAATAGTTGGAAGAAGGATTCGGAGAGTTGGAGAACTTACCGACAAAGATGCAAATGTAAACTAGATAACGAGAAAATTGAACGAAGAAACAGTAGAGAGAAAGAGAGAGAATACGAATGTACTAAACCCAGGTAGGTGTTGCAATGACTTTGATCGTGGATACACATTTGAATGCGGCATGTTTCGAATCCCCGTGCTACCATTCTGATTAAGCTTTTTCCTGGTTTTCTTGAGCCACTTCAGTCGGGCGGTTCTTTCAGGAATTCTACGATAAATTTCGTTTCTCATCCATGTCAGACCTGACTTGTTGCTTTTTCTCTGATAACCTTGATATCGACGGGGCATTAAAATCCTAACTTCCTTTTCATCCGACAAATGTCAATAGTATGCAAAAGCTCAAGTCAAGGATATATGTATGTACCGTAAGAGTCATAATGTTTAAGATTATTTATCTTACAGCATCATTTTATTTGCGATGCGTTTCGAGCCGCCAGTGCTCACAGCAGGCACCATATGTTTTGGACCAAATGAGGATCCTAGCAACGGAACAAATTAGCGGCAATCTAGTTAATAGTATTAGTAGCGTAAGTAATGTTTACGTGATTTTTATGCCTTGATACCTGATGCTGAGTACTAATGGTTCGAAACGCGTCACTTATAATGTCATAAAATTTATAATAACAAACATTGTGGCTGATTACGATACATGTATGTATCCTTTATTCCAACAGTCACGGAAAACTAATCTGCTTGTATGGCTAGTTATTAAAATTTTAGTAAGGACTAAGACACACTGCCACACGCCCTAAACTTTAGCCAAAGTTTTTGGGTCTGCCTATCTCGTGTAGTGGCGACTAATATGGTGTGCCCCACACTTTGTCTTACAGTCATCTTACCGGTTAGGTGGAGGAACGTTCTGGGAAAAGGGATAACCCTTACTCCGCAGAAAACTCGTAATCGATGTGCGCCTTTTTTCGTCTGGCGCGAAATTGGCGTCCCGAAACACCGCATGAATATTCAGCGAGGATTAAATCAGGATTCTGATCAGGACATTTAAAAACCGGTGCGATTTTTGTCCCTTTTTTGTCGTGAAATGCTTCGTTGTGAAGCATGTGGTGTGAACAAGTGTTCTTTGAAGATTACATACACAATGCAAATTTCTGAACTGCTCATCGATGGGAGACGGAAGTAGGTGACCTGAGTATCACCGTAACACGACGTAACGTTGCCATGTTGAGCAGTAACTGTCCCTACGATAAATTACAATTCAACATTCGCGCTTGCGAAATTGGCCGTAAACACTTCGCTTGTTGGTCGGTACTGTTCACACAAGTTATTTATATGTGCACGATTTTGACGAAGGACGACGCTATACCGTATTTCGTTGCAGTATAAAACGCCTTTCCACTACGCCGTGGCTCTGCAGCACAGCTCTATCACGATACACGAGACCAGAGCCTGACATTTCACAAGATAGTACGACGTGTATGTATTGACTGGTTTTCGGCTGTTCATCGTGAGTTTACGACCGTTGCACGGAACACTAAGGCTACTAAAAAAGATTCTGGTACCCCTTGAAATATTTTTGATGAGAACATTACTGTTAGCAGAAAAGCATCTGAAGGGTTTGGCAAAGTGAATGAAGCTTCGGACCCGTAGTGCTGTGCCTAATACACCAGGCTCTTAGTCAGAAGGTCAAGAATTCAAATCCCCGTACAGGCATCTTGATTTCGGTTTTCATGAGTTTTCCTACATCACTTCAGGCGAAGTCAAGAGAGGATATTCCATTGCACATTATCAGAATCCTTCATCAGATCTACGAATTCAATGTATGTTTTATTGTTTTTGGTCAAATGTTTGAGAGGAGCGATAACAAGTCTCCCTAAAAATCAAGTAATAGATTATAGTGCAGATTTTCATAGCCAAATGAAGAGTGGGAAGTGGACAAATTTTGAAAAGATATAATAAATATCAAATCATAGCATAGACTGAAACACTCCCTCCTTTCTCTTGATCTATGTGTCTTCCTACTACTACTACTAGTACTAATAATAATAATAATAATAATAATAATAATAGCATAGTCAAGGGAAAACACACTAAACAAGAAGATTACATATTGGATAACCACAGCGACTGCATAGAAGCGATGGACAAATCAGATGCCTATAAATATCTAGGATACAGACAAAAAATAGGAACAGATAATACAAATATTAAAGAAGAACTAAAAGAAAAATATAGACAAAGACTAACAAAAATACTGAAAACATAATTGACAGCAAGAAACAAGACAAAAGCTATAAATACTTATGCTATACCAATATTGATCTACTCATTTGGAGTAGTGAAATGGAGTAACACAGACCTAGAAGCACTCAATACACTTACACGATCACAATGCCACAAATATAGAATACATCACATACATTCAGCAACAGAAAGATTCACATTAAGCAGAAAGGAAGGAGGAAGGGGATTTATTGACATAAAAAACCTACATTATGGACAGGTAGACAATTTAAGAAAAATCTTTCTAGAACGAGCAGAAACTAGCAAAATACACAAAGCAGTCACTCATATAAATACATCGGCTACAGCACTGCAATTTCATAACCACTTCTACAACCCTTTAGATCACATAACATCAACAGATACGAAGAAAGTAAATTGGAAAAAGAAAACACTACATGGCAAGCACCCGTATCATCTAACACAGCCACACATCGATCAAGACGCATCCAACACATAGCTAAGAAAAGGCAATATATACAGTGAGACGGATGGATTCATGATTGCAATACAGGATCAAACAATAAACACCAGATACTACAGCAAGCATATTATTAAAGATCCCAATACCACAACAAATAAATGCAGACTTTGCAAACAACAAATAGAAACAGTAGATCACATCACAAGCGGATGTACAATACTAGCAAATACAGAATACCCCAGAAGACATGACAATGTAGCAAAAATAATACATCAACAGCTTGCCTTACAACATAAACTTATAAAACAACACGTTCCCACATACAAGTATGCACCACAAAATGTACTGGAGAATGATGAATACAAATTATACTGGAACAGAACCATTATAACAGATAAAACAACACCACATAACAAACCTGACATCATACTCACCAATAAAAAGAAGAAATTAACACAACTAATCGAAATATCCATACCCAATACAACAAATATACAAAAGAAAAATACATCCAACTGGCTGAGGAAGTCAAGGACATGTGGCATCAGGATAAAGTTAACATTATACCAATTATACTATCAACTACAGGAGTCTCTGCCTCGTGATGACTGGGTGTTGTGTGATGTCCTTAGGTTAGTTAGGTTTAAGTAGTTCTAAGTTCTCGGGGACTGATGACCATAGATGTTAGGTCCCATAGTGCTCAGAGCCATTTGAACCATTTTTGAACTACAGGAGTCATACCACACAATATCCACCAGTACATCAATGCAGTACAGCTACATCCAAACTTATATATACAACTACAGAAATCCGTAATTATTGATACATGTTCAATTACCCGAAAGTTCCTAAATGCAAAATAACATAAACCGTACAGTTAAAAGGAAGCCACGCTTGATCAAGGTCCGCGTCACTTTCCATTTTTGACCAGATATAACGTCTGAGAAAAGAAAGAAATAATAATAATAATAATAATAGAGAACTGATCTATATTTAAATGTATTGTATCGCATACTTTCTGAACAAATCTTGAAAATAAAAACATGGAATAAAAACGATGAAATGGTTTGTGAAAAGATTTATCAAAAAGCGAGAAATAAAGTATATTAGAGAAACATTTGTCAAGCCTCTGAATGGTGCTCGACATCATGTGCAGCAAATTATGTGCCGATTGAGAATTTAAAGATCAATATTTTTAAATTAGATTCTTGGAATTTTAAAGAGTAATAGCAGACATTTGTTTTGGGGGACTATTTAGATTGTGGACCATGCAGTCTGTTGTTGGGTAGCGCTGAGATACTATTGCTACGGTTGATGATTTGTATAAAAATAGTAACTCAATCGGTTAAATATTTAACCGCTTGCTACCAATAGTATTTCAACGGGTAAAATATTTTATTGCTCGACTTCACATAGCAATAGTATCTCAAGGCCACGTAACAGCAGACTGCACGCCCTACTTAGTCCTCCAGACAAATAATCTTTAGTACTTTTTAAAATTCCATGTTATGTATATTTCGAGCATGATTCAAAGGCGCGTCATATTTGTTTTCTATCCGTTTTATTTCTTATTTTTTGACAAATCACTCGGCAAAATATTTGGCTTTTTTTCAATTTTTATTGCTAAAACTGCCCTCTATTTCTTTTGCCAATCCTCTCCAATTATACGAGGAGCGGTATATATTGAGCGGTTTTCATCTGTTCATCATGAGTTTACGACCGTTGCACGGAACACTAAGGCTGTTAAAAAAAGATTCTGGTACCCCTTGAAGTTCTTTTGATGAGAACATTACTGTTAGCAGAAATGTTAGTCGTCTCTCGCGACGTGTCGGGGAAGGACAAAAATATGAAAACAAATTACCATGCCCAAAACGATGTAGAAAAGCCTTTGGCATTCACAACAGCTTCCAGTCGTCTCGGAATGGCTAACTACAAGTCGTCTATGGTTTTCAAGGGAATATTATTCCATTCGTCCTGCAAGATAGTGACAAATTCAGATTACGATGATGTAAGTAGATAGCGATCACGCACCCTTCTCACCAAAGTATACCACAGAGGCTCAATAATATTGAGATCTGATGACTGGTGGCCAGGGAAGGTGCTACAATTTCTCCTCGTACTCGAAAATACAGTCCTGGGTGATGCGGAGGTGTGAGAACAGGGGCCCCGCCGTCTTGGGACACACCACTACCATTGGGGAAAAATATTGTATCATGGGATTGACCTGATCAGTCAAAAAGGTCACATAAAGCTTGGCATTAATGCAACCTTGCACAAGGGCCACGTCATGGCTGTTCAAATCGTCACCGAACTCCCGCCATGTTTCACTCTTGGGACGTAAACTCGGCCAGAGTTTGGAAACTATGTGAAACAAAAATCATCCAACCAAACGACTTTCTTCCATTGTTCTAGAATCCTGTTTTATTGCTTCGGAACCACATTTCCTTGTTACGGGCATTTGTCTCACTGATACGTAGTTTTGGAATTCCAGCTCGCCCTACACTTCCCAGCTTTGGTGCTCCCTGTACATTGTTTTGGTGCTGACAGGATTCGCGAGTGCAACATTCAGTTCTGCAGCGATTTTTGCAGCTGTCGTCCTCTTCACAATCCTCTTCAATAACCGTCTCACGATCACTCAACACACACTTTCGTCCGCGTTGGCTTAGCGGTTGTTGTTTTTCCGCTTTCCCTGGAAGCGGCATAAATCTTCGATCGGTAATTGTTGAAACACCAAACACTTCGGCCACCTTGGTTACAGAAGCACCGACCATACGGGCAGCAACAATTCGCCCACATTCGAATTCACTTCGCTCCGAGATAATGCACTTACAAGCAAACAGAACACTGTTCTGACCACGAATTAAATATGCAACGCATTGACGTCAATGCGTTGCTGGTCAGTACAACAGTGCAACCTGCAGGCTTGGCTAACATCTGCATTTATATTCAAACATGCATTTCTCGCGAAATTTCCATATTTTTATCCAACCTTGCTGGCAGTTTACTTTGTTGTTGGTTCGGTCAGCAGCTATCCTCCTCAAATGGTTCAAATGGCTCTAAGCACTATGGGACTTAACATCTGAGGTCATCAGTCCCCTAGACTTAGAACTACTTAAACCTAACTAACCTACGGACATCACACACATCCATGCCCGAGGCAGGATTCGAACCTGCGATCGTAGCAGAAGCGCGGTTCCGGACTGAAGCGCCTAGAACCGTTCGGCCACAACGGCTGGCTATCCTCCTCATTTCGACAACACTGCTGCGTACAAGATTATCGACTATCAGCCTGACGTACACACAACTAAGACCTCCTCTACCATACTTTGGAGCCCTTGTTTTCCAACAGACTTGCCGATCAAGCGTTCATAAACAGCAGAGGACACCGTGAAGAAGCATATGCAACTTCAGAAAATAATTCAGGTTACCCAGAATGAATTTTCACACTGCAGCACAGTGTGCGCTGATTTGAAAGTTCCTGGCCACTCAAAACTGGAAGCCGCATGGGCACTTGAACCTGGGACCTTTGTCTTTCGCAGCCAAGAGCTCTACTGACTGGCCTATCCAAGCGCTACTAGGGGCTCGCCCTCACATTTCTAAGATGCTACTCCCGCAATTTAAACTGGAAAATTTCTGTAAAGTTTGAAAGATAGGAGAAGAGATACTGGCGGAAGAATGTGAGAGCGATAGCTCCGACAGTAGAGTATCTGCCATCGAAAGGCAAAGGTCCCAGGTTCGAGACTCGGGGCCGGCACACAGTTTTGATCTACCAGGAAGTTTCAATTAAAGCTATCATTAGAAAAATAAAAACGAGAAAGTTATAAAGGTCATAAAAGGTGGGAAAGACTGGGAAAGAATCGGCCATCCTGGCAGTGATTAGAGAAAACAATCTAAAACATAATCTGGATGGACAAATGGACTTTTATTCCTCCGCTACCAAAAAATGCGACAGCTACCTGAGAGCGTGCCATCTTGCTTGATTTTCCCATCAAGAAGTGGTTCCAAAGTTCTCATGCTCGTTTCGCGTGTGAACGTGATTTTGCATGTCTGGGGCTACCAAACTCAGGAAGTCCACTTTACGTCCTATTCACGTAGAAGATGCAACGCGCATTTCTGTACAGTCGCTTCATAGAAAAGTTATACAAATACACGGAAAGCAGCTGTCAGTGGCTTTGCGAATAAAATTTCACTCCTGACGAGTACGACGGAGACAGCCGTCGAAAGTTCACGTAATTCATCGAAGTGGCGTTAAATAAAAAATTTCAAAAAATGCAACAGACGGCCCGACTCCCCAGGAGGGGAATCCCAGCAAAATCTCCCCGCACACTTCAATTTTTTGTGGGGGGGCTTTAGACGATTCTCTAGCCACCCCTGTAGCCAACTATGTAGCGTATTCGAAAAGTTTATATTTCAATGTTGGCAACGCAGAACAAAGTTACAATTGTGCAGCGCCGTCTATTGATCTTTCACAGTCACAGAAGCAACTGTTTTGATTCAGTGGTGTTTGACTGGAGGTAAAAGCAAACTACAATGGCTTCGGAAATCGGTGCGCCAATGAAATTAGGACTGCGTGCTGTAATTCGATTTTTGCGTGTAACAGTTATGGTGTCTAGTTTATTGGCCTACTGTAGTGAGTGAAGTTAAAATTAGACAGTAGTGTCGGGACTGCCCGTGCACATGTGCGCCAAGAAGAGCAGAGCGGCAGGCCCAGTATCCAGGCCAGTGAAATCGTTCAACGACTAGACCAAAAACTGCGATCTGATCAACGACTGGTGCGCTGCTTGATGAATTGGCTCGTGTTTAAGGCAGAGTTGGCCGCAGTGGCCGAGCGGTTCTAGGCGCTACAGTCCGGAAACGCGCGACCGCTACGGTCGTAGGTTCGAATCCTGCATCGGGCATGGATGTGTGTGATGTCCTTAGGTTAGTTAGGTTTAATTAGTTCTAAGTTCTAGGGGACTGATGACCTCACATGTTACGTCCCATAGTGCTCAGAGCCATTTGAACCATTTAAGGCAGACATATTTAGACGATTGTCTCGGAAAAGCTCTGTACCGCAAATTAAATGCAGAGGTGCTACCGAAAGTACATGCCTACCAACATAAAGAGCAAAGATGTCAAACACACGTGATTTTTTGGACCGCTATCAATAAGATAGAGATGATTTTCCCATATTCTTAGGGTAAACGAGACGTGTAAACATTCCCCCGCACAGAACCAAAACAAATGTCAGTGTAGTGACACCTTAGAGCTTCGCCAAAACAGAAAAGAATTCAAGCCATTTCCATAATCAAATCGAAAAATGACAGTTACCTCTTTCTGGGTCGAAGAGGGCGTTCTTTTAGTTGATTTTATGCAACGTCGGTCAACAATTACAGCTGACGTGTAGAGCGATACGCTCATAAAACCGAGACGTGTCACCAAAAATCGCCAGCGCGGAAAACCGTTGTCCCGCACAGTAGTCCGCGACATGGCGCGACCACAAACCGCTGCCCGTAAATAGTCCATTTCTGTCCTGGAACAAAACAACAGTAACACCTTTATACAAATTCCTTGAGCGCATGGTTGTTCTGCGTAAAATCGAAAATTCCGCTTCTCAGATTTATTCTCTCTGGTTCCGCTGCTGCTCTCTGCTGGCAATTATTATTAACTCCTCGCCTGCGCCGTTTCATTACATTGTTCGTAGAGCTCGACTCCATCGTCTGTTTTAAATTAGGTCTCTCTCTTTCCTGTCCAGGAAATTGTACCTTTATGATATGAGACGCGAACGCATAGGAGTAAGATGCAAAGGAATGTCTCCCAAGTAAGGTTGTTACAAGAGTTGTGTATGCAACGACTTTTGCATGCCAACTGCAGTTTCCCTGTAACCTATCAACTAATTGAAGCTTGGCATTTGCTCACTTACATGACTAACACTAAATATGACCCATTAATGCTGTAGTTAAAGAACATCGCGCTTTTACGTTTCGTGAAGTGCAACGCTCTGCTTGTTCTACAATTAATAGTTACTTGCCGGTCTTGGCATCGGATTTGTATTTTATCGAAATTTAACTGGAAATTATTACCATTTTACCCGGGCAGAATTCTCTCATACATAACTGCTTCGTCTGCGAAAAGTTAGGGATTGCAACTAATACAATCCGTTAAGTAATTAATGTATCACATGAACAGTACTGGTTCCACTACACTCCCACGTCACAAGCGAGATTTTAGTTCAGCGTCTGTAGCCGACTCTCCGCCCAACATAATATGCTACTTCCTGTCCGTCAAAAATTTTTGAGTCCAGTCATTAACATGGTTAGACATTCTACAAGAAAGTATTTTCTATATAATATGTCGTAAAGAAGCTCCTTGAAAGCCTGAATGAACTTAGTCATTTTATCTGTGGCACTGAGGACATCGTGTGTGAAGAAGGCTAGATGGCTTTCGCTAGGGCGGGCCGGGGTGGCCGAGCGGTTCTAGGCGCTTCACTCTAGAACCGCGCGACCGCTACGGTCGCCGGTTCGAATCCTGCCTGGGGCATGGATATGTGTGATGTCCTTAGGTTAGGTTTAATTAGTTCTAAGTTCTAGGGGACTGATGACCTCACATGTTACGTCCCATAGTGCTCAGAGTCATTTGAACCATTTTTGATTTCGCTAGAGAATGTTAACCCGCTCCAGGCCGATAATTATGTTTGACACAGAGATTGTTCCTGGATTCTTCTGCAAATGGGTTTGAGTGATATGGGACGTTAGTTCTTTGGATCATTTCTACGTTTTTGTAGGTTGGTATGACATCTGCCCTTCTCCAATCACAGGGAACGTTTCTCTCATCAAGGGTCCTGCCACAAGTTAGAACGCAAAGCCTCAGTATCAGGTACTGCCTAACGCCGTCTCAGTGATGTAGAGATTTGTTTGCTTTTTAACCCTTTAAGTCACAAAAACTTTCAGTCAACATAACAATGAAACACTTGCCATTATATACATTCTGGAGTAGTAATCAATAATTGCTTAATTTATTAAGTATTTATATGTACGCTTTGAGTATAAAATATTCATATCAATGAATTTGGAGCACAAAATCTCTGCGGATTAGTTTGAAAAAAAAAAGTACGGGAAATTAGCAGTGTCATCTTCTGTCAGGACACATATGCCCTCTGAGGGAGACATTTCCGAGTGGACTTGCACTCACAACCAACTTTAGTCCATGCATATAAATCCACATTTGCAGTCGCTTCGGCATCAGAATCAGTTTCACGATTTTCTTGAAGTACTTCTTCAAGCACAGTGTGCCCTACCTGCTGTAGCTGTGATAGAGTTTCACCAAATGGTTTACTTGACACTGCGCTGCCCAGAGTACCATCCGTTATTGTAGTAGTATTTGAAACTGTAAAAACAGTAGCTAAATCATCTGCATCAGAGTCTCCTCCAAATTCTGAATCTTCTGCGTGCTCCTCCGTAACCTCTTCATCGCAGTCCATTACGTGATCAGCCAGAATTCCATCTTCCATAGAACTACGCCACCTCCATGGAACCATTCTTACAGGTCTAAAAGAAACATTCAAGAATGTTGATACGATCCCTCTAACAATAAAAACCTACCAAAAACGAGTAAGAAATACGCCCATTGCGTTCAAGTGTTCGTATAAACTGTTTTCGTCATGTGCATATTTCCAGGAATCGTCTTACATCTACACTGTCAGAGGAAGTAATTGATATAATCTCAGTGGCTAACATTTTCGAGATAATTTGTGAAATAATAGTATCTGAAATGTTCCTTCTTCATTAGAAGAAGCATTTCACGGCATATAATCAGTAAAATTGGATATAACTAGGAATTGAATTCACGACAGTCTATTTGCTTACATGTATGGCGCATAAGAAAACTTAACCATAAATATGTTTACAAATGACTCCCGTACTGATTTTATACTTTATAATGTTGGGAAAGTTACTGTGAATTGAACTTGCCGTCGGTATTATGAGAAGATTTCAGAAGAGTAAATCCACAAGTAACAAGTGCTAGCCGAACACAAAACGAGCTCTGAAGAGGAGTGCCTCAGAGATCATCAGTAAATATACATGCTATTACTCACATGTTCGCTGATACCTCAAGCCTAGCGACTTAGACACATAAAAATAGTACTCATACGTATCAGAGAAACTATGAAGAAAGTTTTTATACAAATAAAATCGATTTTTTGTTGTAAGTAATGTAATAAACAGTATTTAATGCCTGTGGTATATGTATTTACCAGTGTCACTTAAATGGTTATTAACTGGAATCACTACCGTTCTCCGTAGCTGCCTGTGCGGTGACGCTCGGCCAGGAGGTGGCCAGTTCGAATCCTGGTGGTGGAAGAAATTTTAACCGTCAAAGTTCTTGAACCCTAGATATAACGCAGATGCCCTCGATGGCGTTCCAAGCTTCTCTGCAATATCTCATGGCGTAAGTGCATATGACACTGTTGATGGCGATCTGTCCATTGGATGGGAAAATTAAGCTCTGTGGCCACCTTCGTGCTATTCGAGAGGAGTAGAATATGTCCCCGCGCCGGGTTTCGCCCTCTCTCCCTTTCCTTATCATCATACAACACAAACAAGTATCCATTACATCTCACCTATATTCAACAAATATACCTACGACACAAAAACTCACGTATCACAAAGAAAGATGCCATTGTGTGTGGAGGAAGGAAATCGTATCAGATTAGGCGGTTCAGCCGATCACTCGGCATCTCCCAGCCGACAGTGGTATGCGACTCTTTACTCTATCTTGACTGGTTCTGGAAGACTCCAACCGTTCTTTGTTCCATAGTTACTTGGCTGATACTGTAACTCTTCGTAGGAAATAAGTTGCTGGGATTCTGCAGTGACTGATTTCTCTATAACGAGTGGGTTCCCGTCACAAAACATCAATCATTTCGTCTCTCTTAATACTGTAGTGTGCCTTTATCCAGCGAAGGCTGACGTCCTGTTGAGGAAGCCGAACGCACAAAAGGAAAAAGAACGTGCCGACTGACTTACCGGATGTATGTGAATGTCGCTCTATAGCTGATGCTCTTTTCACGTGCACTCGTAGGCTACTATATCCGCTGGTTTGCAAGATTAACCATATATGCTAGAGCGTTGTTCCCCTTTTGTCTCCTAAACTCGTCCTTTATAATACTGGACTTGTGTCCTGCCTTCTCCTCAAAAACACAACACACACACACACACACACACACACACACACACACTCTGAAGTAAACTTGAATTCGTGAGCAGATGCTGTAATTAACTTCCCTGTTTGGGTTAACTGCCGATTCTTGCTATAGACGTATCAGGCCGCAGAGTTAAAGAAAAAAAAATTATTGCAGAAGCTTAGGGGTCCTATTGCCTATCCTTGGCAGACAAATCGGACAGGATAGACGCTGAAGAAAAACGAAGGGTCGTTGTCCGTTTCATGTTGACGAGAAGACGCCGACCGAACGTGCTGCAAGGAGAGTCATTGATTTCTGTGACGGATCTGGGCCACTAACGCATAAATTAACCGAAGTGATGGGTATATTGGGGAAGCTAGCAACAACACTGCTCAGCTTAAGAGACGCCGTTAGCAAATTTTCTAGTCAGCGCGCTCGCAATAAAAACTATCTAAATATTTTGTGATGCACACGCGTTTGTGGAGCTGATGGTAGTTCCAACAGCAACTAGACCAATATTAATCCATATCAGACATATTGCTACTGAAGAATTCTGAAGATTACATGGGCCGTTTACATAGGGGGTATTCAATCTAATGGAGGAGGAAAAAACTTCGATTAAAGGGAGGCACTGTAAAACCATCTTTATATACAGATGGTTTGCGGGACCTCGGCTTTTCAATATAAAATGTCGAATCAAAACACCTTCAGCCGTCGAATTTTCAGTTGGTATTTTGTTTGAGCAACTAGCTTCAACGCTACATTACGCCTGAAGATGGTGTAATGTTGCGCTGAAACTGCTTGCTCAGATAAAATAACGACTGCAGATTTAGACGGCTGAAGGCATTTTAATTATGTATTTTAAAAGGAGACAAGTGTGCGAAATAAAAATTGTCATTGGAGGCCAATGCAGTAAGCAGGTTCAAATGGATGTTGGTTGCGAAGATGAAGAGACTTGCATAGGACAGACTAACGTGGAGAGTTGCATCAGATAAGTGCGACTGGCGACTGCAGTATTAATTAACGTAGCATGGCGTGTTACATTTTCCGGATTTACAAGACACGTGGGTGGCCATGCGTCGTTGACAGCAGGGACAACGAGAAGCCGTAACGAGAAATGTGAGTCACCTTATTAAGCGAGCACGGCGACGTGCGCAAATTCAGTCGGCACTCGTGGAATTCATCACTTCATTGCGCTTCTTGGTAGATGTGCCATGATTAAATTATTGCTCTGTTCGTGGCAGTGTATGAGTGGCGTTCTTCTCTTATCAGAGTTCAGATTACCCGGCATAGTTTTCTTATACAGAAGCATAGGTCTAAGAATTATTCAAATGGTGATTAATTTCTGAAACACAGCAACAATTGTAACAGCATTTTCAAGTCGAGTAAGACCAGTTTTCATAGCCTGCAACAAATTAATGCCGAAAAATCCGTTGCTGCACGTTATTATCTACGAGAAAAAGTCAGGAAAGGGCTGTGTTAAAAGTTAAGAACCTGAAGAGGTTCTGAAGAATGTTAAGGCTACACCAGCGTGGTTTTCCGCTAGATGACTTATTTTATAAGCCGAAAAATTGTGTCCAGTATTACGCAGAGAAGAGAAAGATAACTGAGAAGTAAATATCGAACTCTCTCCTACTATTCTAATCTGCCCTGTTTCTTTTTTCTACAGTCTCTCTCTGTCTCTCTCTCTCTCTCTCATGTTTTTATCTGAGATATTTCACGAAAGAGTGAGTCACACACGTAGAACCTCCACCACTACCCAGCAGAATTGCAATATCGAAGTGAAGTCCCTTCACGGCCTTGGAACTTGCGCACGTAACGGTAAGTTCTCTTGCGAGTCTACTACGTTTTAGTTGGCAGCAACAGCCATAGGCTGCGTTACAACTACTCGTGCTTAGTTCACTCCTGGATGTTTGTATTTTTTTGTGCACGTAGCAACCACAAGACACTGTTAAGTAGTAAACTGCGTCACACTGTGATCTCTGTCGTCATTGATGCAGAGCAAAACACAGGCTACATGTTAATAACGAAGTCACATGATCACTTTCGTTACATCGGCGTCTTCGTGATTACTCAAAGGGGTCAGGGATTTTCTCTGCCTCGTGATGACTGGGTGTTGTTTGATGTCCTTAGGTTAGTTAGGTTTAAGTAGTTCTAAGTTCTAGGGGACTGATGACCATAGATTTTAAGTCCCATAGTGCTCAGAGCCATTTTTTTTTTTTTTTGATCACTCAGAATTGACAATTAAGTGCCTGGCAGAAGGTTCACTGAACCTCTTTCAAGCTATGTCTCTATCATTCCACTCTTAAAACGCGCACAGAAAAACCAACATTCAAATCTTTCCGTGCGAGCTCTGATTTCTCTAATTTTATTACAACGATCATTTCTCCCTATATAGGTGAACACCAACAAAGTATTTCGTGTTTCGGAGGAGAAATTTAGTGAATGAAATTTTGCAAGAAGATCCTGAAGCAACGAAGATGCCTGTCTCTTAATTATTACCTCCCCCACTCGAGTATCGTATCCGTGACACTCTCTCCCGTATTTCGCGATAATATAAAGAGCTACACTTCTTTGAACTTTTTCGATGGTTTCCTCAATCTTTTCTGAGGCGGATCCTATACCGCACAACAATACTGCAGGAGAGGACGGGAAGGCGTATTATAGGCAGTTTCTCCTAGGAGGCCTGTTGCATTTTCTAAGTGTTCTTCCAGTAAATCGCAGTCTTTGGTTCGTTTTCCCCACAACATTATCTATGTGATCATTCTAATTTACGTTATTCGTAATTGTAATCCATAAATATTTAGTTGAATTCACGACCTTTCCATTTTGTGTGAATTATCGTGTAACAGAAATTTAGCGAACTCCTTTTAGTACTCATTGGGATGACTTTCATTATTTAGAGTCAATTGCCACGTTTCTCGTCAAACAGAATCTTATCTAAATAATTTTGCAACTGGTTTTGATCATGTGATGGCTTTAAGAGACGGTAAATGACAGCATCATTTGCAAATAAAGAATGTGGAAAAAATACAACTGCATCTGATGTTTGTGGTTATAGTTTTTCGCCAGTCAATGCGTTGTTTTTAAGCCCCAGTGAGTCAAAAGCATTGCGGTCAACTAAGGTAGTGGCAGTAGTTACGCAATGTAGTTGAAGTGTTAGAATTATCAGATTAAATCATGCTGATAGGAGCTTTCTTTGTTATTTTGAGCTCCGCTGAATTACACCGGCTGGTCGCTGTTTTGTAGGTATTAGTCACTACAATATCCAGATTTTTCATAATCAAAGATAACAACGCAACGAGATTAGAATTGTTCGTCACCTTGTCTTAAGGAGGTGCACACTAATTTCCAGAGAATGTCACGAAACTAAACTCCGCAACTTAACCACGTACTAATGTACGGAAAAATGTGGACACCATTTTCACTTCAACATTCTCGAATATTTGAACAACTGCACGAGAGAAAAAAGGAAAGGAGCCACAATCTTTCGCATCTTCGTCTCTCTCCCTGACGTATCACAGTTTTCAGAGGAAACTGGTAACTCACTTTGTTAGTTGGGTGTCCTTGCCACGTGTGGGAAATGCGTATAATGCTCGAGGCAAAAGCATTAGTACATAGCGTGAGTAATATACACAAACTTGCGGATTGTAATACGTGTGTAAGTACCCAGATAGTGAAGCAGTTAAGATGTGATCTACATTTACATAAATTCCGCGCAAGCCACCACGCGGTGCGTGGCGGAAGGTAACCCTGTACCACTCTTACTCATTTCTTTTCCATCGCAAATGGAGCGAGGGAAAATCATTGTTTGTATACTTCCGTACCGAGGTCCGATTTGTCTTGTCGTGTCTTCGCGGTCCTTACGGGAGACGTACGTTGGTGGCAGTCGGATCGTAGTGCTATCTGCCGCAAATACCGGTTCCATATACTTTCTCAATAGTGGTTTGCGAAACGAATGTTTCCTTCCTTCCAGGGATTCCCAGTTGAGTTCAGGGAGCATTCAGTAACACTAGCGCGTTGGCTCGAATCCCCCGGTAACAAATCTAGTTTAGATGCCCTCTTTCATTCCGACGTCGTGCGGATCGTGCACAGGTACTGTAAATGGTCTCCTTTACAGATGAGTTATACTTTCCTAGAGTTCTCCCAATAAACCGAAGTTGACCACTAACCTTCTCTAAAACCGACCTATCGTGCTTTTCCATTTCATGTCGCTTTACAACATTACGCCGAAATATTTAATCGACTTGGTTGTGTCAAGCAGTACATCATTAGTACAGTATTCCAGCACTACTGCATTGTTTTCCTACTCATCTGCTTTAACATAATTTTTCCACGTTTAAAGCAAGCTGCCATTCATTACAGTAATTAGAAATTCTGTCAGAGTCATCCAAGAGTCGCTCAACGATAACACTCTCCCGTACAGTACAGCGTCATCAGCAAACAATCGCAAATGGCTGCCCATCCTATCTGGCAGATCGTTTATGTGTAGAGAGAACAAGAGTGGTACTATCTCACTCCTGTGGGCGCGGTCCTGACAATACCTTTGTCTGCGATGAACATTCGCCGCCCCCGACAACTTACTGGGTTCTCTCACTTAAAAAATCTTCGAGCCATTCACATATCTGGGAAATTATTCCGTATCTATGGACCTTCGTTAACAGTCTGCAGTGTATCAATGTGTCAAACACTTTCCGGAAAACTAGGAATATGAAATCTGCGTGTTACAAATGAGCAGTCATATTCGAACTCCTGTTGTTACTATGACAACCACCCAAAACATTTTTTACCGCTTGGTCGTTAATCCTACGATTTGTGATAATGAGATCAAATTCTAACCGCATGATGCTCCTCACACTTCTACGGTTTCACTGGCGCCTCCATACCACAGCTACTAGAATTTGTCTATGGTCGTACGATATTATTAGTGCACAGTTTACCAAAAATGTTCAAATGTGTGTGAAATCTTATGGGACTTAACTGCTAAGGTCATCAGTCCCTAAGCTTACACACTACTTAATCTAAATTATCCTAAGAACAAACACACACACCCTTGCCCGAGGGAGGACTCGAACCTCCGCAGGGACCAGCCGCGCAGTCCATGACTGCTGAGCCCAGACCGCTCGGCTAATCCCGCGCGGCCTGCACAGTTTACCCATATTGTTTTATTCCAGATTCTCATTCGTTCCAATTACGTTCCATCATTTGTACTTACCCGCACGTCATTCGGTATATAATTCAAAATGTTCGAAACAGGGACATTGTTCTGCAGTGAAGTACGTTCAACACTCACGAGTACGTTTGCTTTTCTGTCGCAGCTGTATGGAAAACTCTGCAAAATGTAACCGACTCTCGATGCATAAGAATAGATTTCTAACTTAAACGGAACACGGGTGAGCATGCCAAAGGAACAGAAGAAATGGAACACTACTAATGTGAGAATATCGTCCGAGCAGTTCGATGAAACCACAGCGAAAAAGTATTAGTAGATCGAGATGCAGTTGGAAGTTAAGACGTTTGTTGAGGTAATTACTGCTGCGAGGTAATGAAAATTCGTAATAAATAATGCAGCGGCTTTTAGCACAACTCAGCCGCCGAGCGACGGTACAGGGAATCAGTCGTGGCCTTGGCTTATGAAGTAATTAAAGAAAACTGCGGGAAATCTAAAGTACGACGTCGAAACGGGGTTTCAACCTGGTACCCACAGAATAATATTCTAATGTTCTTCTACTTCGCTGTACTCGCTATCACTGTAATCATGCCCCGAAAATGAGTAGAATTTTTTTTTTCCAGTCTTTGAGTCAGTTGCCTTGATGGACACCGTATCGACAGGTTCCGAAAGCGGATCACATAATTACTAACAGAACGACCAATATATCATTAGCCTCCTCTCAAAGATTTTGTAGTGTTAATATTTCATCTGGAAACTTTTGAGCAGCCCGAGGGGCCAGATTCTGCTTTTGAAGAAATATCACCAGTTGTGTTGTTTTCTCTTCGTTTTTCGCGTTTCCCCTTCCGTCGAACATGGATCACCGTAATGAACTTTCATTCGGTGATCGGACGGTGAAATACTGTTTTATGAGAATGGTATTTTTACACCGGTATTGCGACGATGTTTACGTGTTTATATTTATGAGCAGCAACAGGCTATTTTTCACAGCACATATCACAGGCATGGGAGGTAAAAATGCAGGGAAAGAATGTAAATTGGGTCTGTGCCTGAGAAAGAGACTGATGGTAGGCATCATCTGGTTCAAGAAGAGAGTACCCGTGAGATGGTACGATATAGCTCACATGATAAAACTAGAAAGATTTTTACTCTGCAAGGAGTGTGCGCTGATATGAAACTTCCTGGCAGATTAAAACTGGCAGAAGTAAAGCTGTGAGTACCGGGCGTGAGTCGTGCTTCGGTAGCTCAGATGGTAGAGCACTTGCCCGCGAAAGGCAAAGGTCCCGAGTTCGAGTCTCGGTCGGGCACACAGTTTTAATCTGCCACGAAGTTTCATATCAGCGCACACTCCGCTGCAGAGTGAAAATCTCATTCTGGAAACATCCCCCAGGCTGTGGCTAAGCCATGTCTCCGCAATATCATTTCTTTCAGGAGTGCTAGTTCTGCAAGTTTCGCAGGAGAGGTTCTATAAAGTTTGGAAGGTAGGAGACGAGATACTGGCAGAAGTAAAGCTGTGAGTACCGGGCGTGAGTCGTGCTTCGGTAGCTCAGATGGTAGAGCACCTGCCCGCGAAAGGCAAAGGTCCCGAGTTCGAGTCTCGGTCGGGCACACAGTTTTAATCTGCTAGGGACCTTTGCCTTTCGCAGGAGAGCTTTTGTGAAATTTGGAAGGTAGGAGATGAGCTAGAGGCGGAAGTAAAGTTGTGGGAGCGAGGCGTGAGTCCTGCTTGGGCAGCTCAATTGTACCGCACTTACCCGGTCCCGAGTTCGAATCTCGGTGCGGCACACAGTTTTAATCTGCAAGGAAGATTCATGATAAAACTAGTGCAGCAATCGAATATATACTAACAAATCAAAAGGTATGAACGACGGTGGATGACGACAAAATCATCCCATGTGATTATAAACATGAAGATTATAGGCTGTCAACAGCAAATGTTGCACAGAGAAGAGCTCCCATAATCTGTAATAAAAGAATCCCAAACTCGGTGTCTGCTAAACCAAGCGTAAAGGAAAAATTTGGGGAAGGTGTCCGCAGGATACTTCCAAGTGACTAATAATAATCAGGAGATCAAGAATGGGACACTGACGAGACTTCTGACACGTACAAAAAAATTATGTAATACGGGCTGACAAATCCGGCATTGCGCTGGTACTCATTTTGACAATTTACTGTTAGAAACGAAACCAAAAAAGAATGAACTGTGTTTGTAGTGTAATATCTCAAAAAATCATTTACATCTATTCGTCGAAACACCTTTGAAATTATGATACAGTCGTTCAAAGAAATATGCATAACGTACAACGTGAATTTGTAAACGTGTCTACGCCAGCGCCTCTTCATAGCTGTGGAGATGGTTAGTATTGGCGCCTACAGCGCTTTGTAGTTCAAAGCTGTCAAAAGTGCTGCCAGGTGTCAGGGATTTGCTTTAGCTGACTCGACTGCAGGAGCGTCTTGGAAGTGAAGAATAAATGTATTAAACCATCATGCATGATGAGGCAGTTTCTCGCGCATGAGCCTGCTAAAAGGATTTGAGCGATAAAAACTGTTAAAGCAGACATTTATCAATCAAAAACACAGAGGAACCAAAATGCAGTGGAGGATAAGCTGTAGGTTAATGGGCAGTAAAAAACGTCGAACAGTTAGTTGCAACTGAGAAGAAGAAATGTAAGTAATGTCAATTTAACAGTGGGCTCTTCGGTACTGTTGTCCAGACATGCACCTGAAAACACCCAAAAAATTAATTACGTATATTTATTTTTTCGAGGTGACTAATCGTCAAGTTTCTTTTCAAACACGCCTACTACGTAGGAGACATTAAGTTGCTGACCCGAATATTGATCCTAAGATGTCTTGGACGGTCGCACGAGAACCGTGGCGCAGCAGTCAATTCACTTTGTGTGGTGGAAGTGCCCTTTCCGAGGGGAGGCTGTAGGCTCTAGGGAGAGCGACCCCGTTTGGCGGCCGGCGGCGGTCACCCCCTGCTCAATACAGATGGTACCGCGCCGCGGCAGTGGCAATAAAATACCCACCACTCCCCCTGTCCTGGTGCATGAGGAACCAGCCGGCCGCCCTTCAGCACCAATGGGAGGCACGACGCAGCAGCTAGCAGTAACACGCCGACGTGGAGCGCAGTATAAAACTTCTGCGATACAGTTTCCATAACTCATAATGACGTCGAGTGGGAGCGCTTACTATTATATACTTACTTCGTCATAGAATAGGAGTTTAAGTTCAAGACATAAATACCGGGTGATCAAAAAGTCAGTATAAATTTAAAAACTTAATAAACCACGGAATAATGTAGATAGAGAGGTACAAATTGACACACATGCTTGGAATGACATGGGGTTTTATTAGAACAAAAAAAAGAAAACAAAGTTCACAAAATGTCTGACAGATGGCGCTGGACAGCAAAACGTCAGTGACTGCGCATGATAATAGTGTATAAAAGGAGCTGTAATGAGAGAGAGAATCAGATGCGCCAGCAGTCGCAGCATGTTGACGTTACCTAATAAGGCGCTTTTAGTGAAGCTGTATTATCAGAATGGGGAATGCGTTAGTTCAGCGTTACGATCCTATCGCCATAGGAAGGGGATTCGAATGGGTAAAGGTCCGTTGCCAAATGCAGCTGTGGCGAGACTGATTTCGAAGTTCGAAGCTATGGATTGTTTAGACGATAGACCCCGTAGTGGCCGACCGAGCACAAGGCGTAATGCTGCTGAGACAGTTCAGGAAGAAATGGAGACTGTAGCGGGTTCATCTGTGCACGGGGAAGTCAGCGCTCGTGCAGTCGCACGGGCATTCCATACACTACTGTTTGGTTGGCACTGAGGCGTACCCTCCGATGCTATCCGTACAAAATCCATCGGCATCATGAACTGTTACCCGGCGATTTAGTGAAGCGGAGGGCATTTGCGGTGTGGGCGTTTCAAAAGATGCAGAAGATGACGATTGGTTGAGTAACGTGTTGTGGACCGACGAAGCTCATTTCACGCTCCGAGGGTCTGTCAACGCCCACAACTGCAGAATTTGGGCTACCGAAAATCCTAGAACTGTCGTGGAAACTCCATTGCACGACGAGAAAGTCACGGTATGGGTTGGATTTACCACATCTACCGTTATCGGGCCTTTTTTCTTCGAGGAAATGCGTGATTCTGTTTTTGTAACTGCTACGTGACGGGTGAGAGGTACGCCGATACATTACAGAATCGCATCATCCCAGACAACATCCAACGCCAATGCCTCACCATAACTCTGGACATGCTTTACAGTGCTGTTCACAACATTATTCCTCGAGTAAAGCTATTGTTGAGGAATGATGGTGGACATATTGAGCATTTCCTGTAAAGAACATCATCTTTGCTTTGTCTTACTTTGTTATGCTAATTATTGCTATTCTGATCAGATAAAGCGCCATCTGTCGGACATTTTTTGAACTTTTGTATTTTTTTGTTCTAATAAAACCCCATGTCATTCCAAGCATGTATATCAATTTGTACCTCTCTATCTACATTATTCCGTGATTTATTCAGTTTTCAAATTTATACTGACTTTTTGATCACCCGGTATGTAGGCCTAATGTTTTTCGATGTGCTCGTAATTCTCTTAGACACGGCAGTGAGTGCTAGTTACCTTTCAGACTGGACATGGTGAGTTGATGTTCGTCAAGAATGCGTTTAAGGCGACAAACATGCCATTGTTAATATCTCCCTGAGTTTGAAGAAGGTCGTGTAATAGGACTACGAGAAGCTGGATGTTTCTGCTGCAATATTGCGGGAAGACTTGGCAGGAATGTAGCCACTGTACATGAATACTGACAGCGGTTGCCACGAGAATGTATACGGTCGCAAGAAGACTGGGCTCCGAATGGCAACGTGGCTCTACCGAGAGGGAAGACAACAGTATGGCTCTGTCGCATCGTACTGCGACTGCATCAGCAATCTGAGCAGCAGTTGGCGCCACAGCGACTCAACGAACTGTTACAAAATCGGTTACTTCAAGGACATCTCCGAACCAGACGGCCTGTACAGTGCATTCAACTGGCCCCAAACCATCGCCATTCGCTACTTCATTGGTGTCAAGCGGGAGCTCATTGGAGGATAGGGTGGTCTGTTGTGTTTTCTGATGAAAGCTGGTTCTAGCTCGGGGACAGTGATGGCCGTGTGTTGGTTAGGAGGAGGCCAGTTGAAGGCCTGCAGGCAACTTGTCTACGTGCTATACACACAGGACCTACACCTGGAGTTGCATTCTGAGGTACGAATTTCGTTTGACAGCAGAAGCACTCTCGTGGTTATCCTACGTACCATGATTGCAATTTCGTACGTCAGTCTGGTGATTCGACCTGTTGTGCTGCCATTCATGAACATTATTCCAAGAGGTGTTTTCCAACAGATTAACACTCACTCACGTACCTCTATTGTACGAGGGTCACTCCAAAAGAAATGCACACTGTTTTTGTAAAAATGCAGTTTTCATTCTGCATGTGTGAAAGTTTTACAGTGTGTAGGTACATCCTTCCCGCTTGTTTTCAAACTTAGTTCAACCTGTTCCCGTGAGTGGCGCCGTCACATCATGTCTTCAAGATGGCTGTTACACCTGACGTTCGTGAGAGGCAACGTGCTGTCATAGAATTTCTGTGCTGTGAAAACGAGACAGTGGGAAACATCCACAAGAGGTTGAAAAAGGTGTATGGAGATGCTGCTGTCGATCGCAGTACAGTTAGTCGGTGGGCAAGCAGGTTACGTGATGAAAGCCAGCACGGCAGTATTGGTGATTGTTCTCGCAGCGGCAGGCCTCGTACTGCACACACTCCAGACAATGTGCAGAGAGTAAACGAATTGGTGACTGCTGACAGACGCATCACAGTGAACGAATTGTCACGCTACGTTGGGACAGGGGAAGGAAGTATTTGCAGAATACTGAAAGTGTTGGCGTTAAAAAAGGTTTGTGCCAGGTGGGTTCCCAGGATGTTGACACTGGCTCACAAAGAAACAAGAAAAGCGGTATGCAGCGAACTTTTGGAACAGTACGAGAATGGTGGAGAATTGTGAGTGATGAAACATGGCTCCATTTTTCACCAGAGACGAAGAGGCAATCAATGGAGTGGCATCATGCAAATTCACCCGAGAAAAAAAAAATTCAAAAAGTTATGGCTACAGTGTTTTTCGATTCCGAAGGACTCTTGCTTGTGGACATCATGCCAAGTGGAACCACCATAAATTCTGATGCATATGTGACGACACTGAAGTAACTTCAAACTCGACTGAGTCGTGTTCGACCACATCGGCAAAAGCAGGAGGTTTTGTTGTTGCACGACAATGCACGGCCACATGTCAGTCAAAAAACCATGGAAGCGATCACAAAACTGTGATGGACAACACTGAAACACCCGCCTTACAGTCCTGACCTGGCTCCATGAGACTATCATCTCTTTGGGAAACTGATAGACTCTTCGTGGAACAAGGTTTGAAGATGATGACTCCCTTGTGCACGCTGCCAAACAGTGGCTCCAACAGGTTGGTCCTGAATTTTACCGTGCGGGTATACAGGCACTGGTTCCAAGATGGCGTAAGGTAGTTGAGAGTGATTGAAATTATGTGCAGAAATGAAAATATTGTTCCTAAAGGATGTATCTACACACTGTAAAACTTTCAAACATGTAGAATAAAAGATTGATTTAAAAAAATAAAATAGTGTGCATTTCTTTTGGAGTGACCCTCGCAACTCAACGTGCTATAACGATTGTCGACATATTTTTTGGCCTGCTCGATCACCAAATCTGTCTCCAACCGAGCACATGTCGGACATCATCGGACGAAAACTCCTGCATTATCAACAGGCATGGAACTCCATCTCCTAAACTGACATCTGACATGTGGTGTCTGTGCAAAACAGTGCATGCACGTTTGCATACTCGCATTCGACATTCTGGCGGACACACCGGTTATTAATGTGCCAGCATTTCACATTTGGAATGGCCTATCTCGCGTTGACATTAACCTGTGGTCTTGCAGTGTTAATCACCGAAATATGTTACCTAGACAAAGATATTCTTGAAATTTACTCTACATTATTTTTTGGTGTTCCCATTTTTATCTGTCAGTTTATAAGTGTCACGAAGTCTTATCTGAATGTATCTGCCTGATGTGTAATCTAATACGGAAGTGAAACTATGAACAGTAAAGACAAGTAGAGCTTTTGAAATGTAGTGCTACAAAAGGATGAAGGTGGTAAGGTACTATGGGACCAAACTGCTGAGGTCATCGGTCCCTAGTCCTACACACCACTTAACCTAATTCAAACTAACTCACTCTAAGGACAACACACACACCCATGCCCGAAATAGGACTCGAACCTCCGACGGGGGAACCGCGCGAAAAAGGATGAAGATTAGACAGGTATATCGCATATCTAATAAAGAAGAACAAATCTAAAAGGAGAGAGAAAAAAATTATGGCATCTTGACGAGGGACTTGTCACTATGACACATCATGACGTTTCAAGGCATAGTTCATTTTTACGTGGATGGAGGTGTCTGTATGTGTGGGGCGAAAGGGCGGGGAGGCTAACAGTTGTGTTAGTTGCATCAAAACAATGAGGCAGTCTGAGATCTATTCCGATACACTCATTTCCATACATCAGCAACAAGATTAGAAATTCTGCAATAAAAAATATTTCGATGAAGAATACCACATTCGAATATGTGTACCTTACAATAAAATTTATTATCCTACATAGAAACACAATACAAAATCATGCAACGAACAGCGGTCACTGCGAAATCCATCTCAGTTGCACATGCTAAAAATAACTAGATATACAGCCGAGACGGCAAAGTAAACGATAAACTCCAAATAAAAGCTTCAAGAGTTTATGAATTCAAGCAAGACGTCATGTAGTGTCTTTAACTGGATCAGTATTCCGCTGTTCTCGTCCACTTACCGTACGTGTTCCGGAGACACACATTTTTCTCCTGACCTAACTTCGAACACTTCGCTTCGGAGTGGAGTGTATCGCGATGCAATAATCTCGGTCGAGAAAACATTTGACTCTATATCGGTAATTAAAAGTATGAAAGACTGTAAGTTCAGCTGATTATTTGTATTTTCCCACCTCCTGACAATACTCATAAAAATAATACAGTTTGATTCAACAATATAACTTACCGCTTTGCATGATTTCGGATGTTTCATGATTTACTGTCCGCTATATACGTAATATTCCACGTCGTTGGGAACTACAGTGATAAATAAAATGGGCTTGAAATAAAACGTTACTTTTTATTGTTTTTTTTATAGATAGTGTAGTCGACATCGAATCTCATTGTCTTCAGAAGAGTACGGCGGATTCTTGTTTGCTGCAAATATAGTACTTACATTGCGACTATAGTCCAATCAAAATTACTCGACATTTGACACTTCGCGCGTTGAAGCTGGTTTCCACCAATCGAAGCGCTCAACGTCGCGTCCGAACCCTCCGCCGTTGCCAAGCCGCCAAAATTAGTTCACCTCCAATTCCTTGTCCGGCTTTCTTTCTTGATGTGTTTGGATCCCCAGTCCTGGTTCTGGATCTAGTATTTCGTATTTTATCACACGCGATAGCATAAAAAAAAACACAATCGATGCTAACGAAATGCTACGCTTCATAAATATCACAAACCAAGCACTGCTCGAACCTTCCACACAAGACGCGTTTGAGAGTCACATACCAATTAATTGGTTTAAACGTAAGTTTTCATTTAATGTTTTGTCGAGTCATTTTCATCATCATATTGATTGTTTTTTTAATTTTCTGTTTGGTTTCTTCCTACGATTCCTTTTTCGTTTGGAATCTGTTTGTGTAGCCTGTAATCTGCAACCAAATGGCAAACAGGGTCGCTCGTCGGTTGGTAACGCGGATAGTGTCAGGTAACCAGTGACAGCGAGATATCTGGATGTCGACGTGGCGCTACCGAGAGGGATGACCATCGTGTTTGGCGTATGGCTCTGACACATCGTACTACATCTGCAGCAGCAATCTGAGCAGCAGTTGGCACCACAGTGATAAACAAACTGTTACAGATCGATTACTTCAAATACAGCTCCGAGCTAGGCGCTCTGTAGCGTCCATTCAACTGGCCATTCGCGGCTTACGTGGTGTCATGCGAGAGCCCACCGGAGGGCAGTGTTGAGGTCTGTTGTGTTTTCTGATATAAATTGGTTCTACATCGGTGCTAGTGATGGCCCTTTGTTGGTAGAAGGCCTGCAACAAGCCTGTCTGCGTGCTACACCTGGAATTATGGTCTGAGATTCGATTTCGTATGACAGCAGGATTACTTTTGTGGTCATCTCGTGCATCCTGAAAGCAAATTTGTTCGTAACTGCAGATATGTTCGTCGATATAGTGATTCGACCTCTTGTGCTACCGTTCATGAACAGCATCCCAAAGAGTGTTTTCCAACAGGATAACGCTCGCCAACATACCGCTGTTGTAACCCAAACTGCTTTACAGAGTGTCTACATGTTGTCTTAGCCTGCTCGATCACCAGATCTGTATCCAGCCGAGCCGGCCGGGGTGGTTCAAAATGGTTCAAATGGCTCTGAGTACTATGGGACTCAACTTCTGAGGTCATTAGTCCCCTAGAACTTAGAACTAGTTAAACCTAACTAACCTAAGGACATCACACACATCCATGCCCGAGGCAGGATTCGAACCTGCGACCGCAGCAGCCGTGTGGTTCCAGACTGAAGCGCCTAGAACCGCTCGGCCACCGCTGTCGGCCGGGCGGTGTGGCCGAGCGGTTCTAGGCGCTACAGTCTGGAACCGCGAGACCGCTACGGTCGCAGGTTCGAATCCTGCCTCGGCCATGGATGTGTGTGATGTCCTTAGGTTAGTTAGGTTTAAGTAGTTCTAAGTTCTAGGGGACAGATGGCCTCAGAAGTTACGTCCCATAGTGCTCAGAGCCATCTTCCTCTGTATCCAGTCGATCACTCATGGGACATCATCAGACGACAACTCCAGCGTCACCCACAACCAGCATCAAACGTCCCTACATTCAGCGACCAAGTGCAACAGGCATGGAACGCCATGCCACAAACGGACGTCTGGCACTTGTACAACACAACTCATGCACGTTTGCATGATTGCATTAAACATTATTTTTTGGTGTTGCAATTTTTTCTGTCAGCGTATACATTAATATATTGAGTACGAAGTGACTGGCGAAAACGATGACAAAGCGGCAAGTTTACACCACTCATGCTCGAGCCGTGTACTTGGCTACCCTAAGATCGTCCGATTGTACTCAAAATCTTTACAGCCAATTCCTTGCGTCTCATAAGTGTGCTTTCCAATTGGGGTCTATAGCACAGCAACCATTCATGCACATGACGAGGCATTTGGCCACCGTAAGATCATCCGATCACCTTCCAAATCTTACAGCAAATTCAAGGTGTCTCGTAAGTGTATTTTCAAATTTCAGCCTACAGTGTGGCATCTATGAATTCTCATGACGATACATTTGGCTACCTTACGATTGCCCGATGGCCGTCAAAATCTATAATCTAAATTTCGGATGGTTCACAAGTCTGTTTTCAAAATTTCAAATCAAAAGTCCCAAAATTGTGGCCTGCTGCGTGGTACGCAGTCATGCTCGTGAACAGGCTTTTGGTTACCTTATGATCAACCAACGGCTGTCAAAATTTATACTGCTAATTTCAGATGTTTCAGAAGAGAATTTTGAAAGTTTCAAACGAAAAGACCCAACATTACGGATTGTAGTGCAGTATGCAGTCATAATTCTGAACAGCTGCTTGGCTACCTTAAGATCGCCCGATAGTCATCAAAATCTGTACTCCTGTTTCAGATTCTTCACAAGTATATCCTCAAAATTTCAAGCCGAAAGACCAAAAATTGCGCCCTGTGTTGTGTCCCTTACGCTCGTGACTATATACGTACTCATCGATTGGGAATCCGCGGAGCTCGGGTTTGGTAATTGAACTGAATCGTAATCTGCTCGCAGACACGAAAGAGAGAACATCTTTGAAAGTTATCTGAGTTTTTTCGTTCTAACTTGATTTGAACAAGGTTTAGGCGAACTCTCAACTCTGTTTACTCTGTTTGACGTAAACCCGATTCAGCCCATCGCTACTCAGAACAGGAGGCCTGAGGATGCAACAAACCAAAGACAGTTTAACCTTTAATGTTGTTTTTATTGTTGTTGTTGTGGTTGGTGGCGGTGGTGGAGATATAACTTCGCAATTGAAGAATCTATTTAAAGGACTGTATCGTATAAGTATTGTTATAATATAACAGAAGAAAACGTATTTGACTGTCTGCATATAATTAAGTAGGTAGTCAATATGACAACACGTCACATACTGACATGCGACTGTGAACCATGATGCCTACTCTGTTAATTAATTTTTGTTCTGAAACTTCCTGGCAGATTAAGACTGTGTGCCGGACTGAGACTCGAACTCGGGACCCTTGCCTTTCGAGGGCAAGTGCTCTACCATCTGAGCTACGCAAGCACGACTCACGCCCCGTCCTCACAGCTTTACTTCTGCCAGTACCTCGTCTCCTACCTTCCCCGCGAAAGGCAAAGGTCCCGAGTTCGAGTCTCGGTCCGGCACACAGTTTTAATCTGCCAGGAAGTTTCATATCAGCGCACACTCCGCTGCAGAGTGAAAATCTCATTTTGGAAATTTTAGTTCTATTATTAATATTTGTAGCCATGCGCCGCCAGTTGCTACTTAAATTATATTGAGCATGTTGATCCTTGTTTTGTAAGAGAAACATTGTTATTGTTTTCAACCAAACGTGTTATACCTATTCGTATAGGGCATCGTCAGTGTTTTTTATGTCTCCCACTCTTTTGAAGTGTCAAACTCTTTTGTAAGCACGAGATAAACACAGTATAAGTTCCCAATTATGTGCGTGTCACAATTTTGCGTCTCACTGCAGATAACCTTGCTTGCTATGCACTGAACTTGAATTCGGTGGTGCGTTTTATTGGCTAGTAAGACCGGTTTGCTGCCCGTTTCCTAGGGGAGAGAGGTCGGTGGATGTAGCCATAAGCACGACCAGCCTTGTCTGGAATTCTCTTCCCAGACACCCTTGCAGCCCTGTTGTAAGGCGTGGCGTGGAGAGACGCGACCCAGCTGTCGGCACAAAGTGCTGCCGCCTCTTAACGAAACCGCCTCCGCATCGGGTACCAAGAGTCCAAACCATATGGTATCCCACACAACTTGGACGCCCAAAATAGTCCACCATCAGCCTTTTGACATCAACTTCTGCACGAAATATGGCTAGCTAGTATTTTCTGTGATCTTTCCAAGGGTTTAATTGCATAGATCATGTTACTCTCTCAGAAAAATTTTAGTTTTAAGGAGCTCATAGCTTTACAAACATCTAGTTTCAATCGTATTTTGCAAACAGAATGTAAGAAGTTGTGGTGAATAATTCAAGCAGTCTTTTAAGGAAGGAAAGTTTTAATGACTGAGGAGAAATCACGACGGGACTCCCACAGCGTTCAATCTTCTTTCCACCCCTAAATTTTAAATGAGACAGTGATCTTCCACTTAATATTAATCAAACAGCAATGGTACTTTTTGCAGACGATGCTAGTGTTATAATAAGTCCAGACAATAAGAAATTCAGCCTTCAGTTGCAAGGCTTTTTTTTTACCTTGCAACTGAAGGCTGAATTTCTTATTGTCTGAACAATTCACGGTTGCTGAAGCGCTGCATTATGTTAAATATTTATAATAAGTCCCATTAGATGGAAAACAACAGAAGAAATTGTTAATGATGTTTTTCAAAGAATTACTAAATTGTTCTCTGTAAATGAATTCTCCCTAAATTTTGAGAAAACACACTTCTTGAGAAAACACAGTTCTGTACATCAAACAGTCATGATGTAGCACATGAACAGAAGTCGATGAATAGGGTGTATTACTCAAATTTTTTTTTTGGGGTGTACATACGATGAAAACTTGAACCGCAATACTGCTCATACAGTTTAAGTTCAGCTACTTTTGCTCGTCTTGAAAAGAAAAAAGAAAAAGAATCAACCTCCTACCACTCAATAGTGTCTTATGGAATAGTTAATTGGAGTAACCGATCACTTAAAGAGAAAGTGTTGATTGGGTAAAAGCGAGCACTAATAATACTAGTACGTTGTGTTTACTCGAAGTCACTTTGTACACCCGTCTTCAAGTAGTTATGCATTTTAATTGTATCTTTACAATATACATATTCGCTGATGAATCTCGTTATAGATTTGAGAGGAGCGCCGATGACCATACCTACACAACAAGAAGAAAAACTATCTATATTATCCATTATTAAAGCTCACAGTGGCTCAGAAAAGATTCAGTGTGTACCAACAAATATTTTTGATCATTTGTCGAATAACTTAAAACATCTGACCTTCTATGCTACAGACCAGGGGTAGTCACTTTTTACCTACCACGCACTTTTGTATCTTTATTAGTAATAAAATTTTTTAACCGCCCATCAGTTCTGCAACACTGCTGACTTATAAAGTAAGAAAGTAAGTATATGTTATAAAATTTATGACGCAGATTTGCAGCAAGTTAAAGCATATAATAATAATTACTTACCAGATACTTTTCGATGCGCAAGTCGCCGAAGTGGCGTCAAATCGAAATACTTGCACCCGGCGAACGGTCTATCCGACGGGAGGCCCTAGTCACACCAAATACTTTGTCAAAATTTTATGAAAACATAATGAAAATATCTTTAATCCCCAACTGCCTACCGTTCACCATGTAAGCTGGAACGCCCACTAGTGGGCGGTAGGTACCAGGTTGACTGCTACTGCTATAGACGAATTTTTATTTAGAAACTGGTAGCCTGAAAAAAACCCTAGCTTTTAAGTGTAATTTTGTGAGTAGGGCTTAAAGATGATATGTTTGTGGATGTTAAAATTAATCATGCGCTAAAACTGACTCGTTCTACCTCATTTCGATAAAAATATCATTCAAATAGTGGATGGAACATGTACCTAACTAACTTTGCTGAGTGCTCCATACATTACGGTTCTTCCTGCATGATTTCTAATGCACCTACCCACTTGCCTTTAGGTCGTAGCGTCTGTCCTTGCTTATGGTTTGACTCCACCTACTACCATTTCGCATCACCACATGTCATTCTCTCTCATTAGTCATCGAGCGCGATGGTGCAGTGTTGACACTAGACACGTATTCGAGTGGACAAAGGGCAGTTCCCCGTCCGGCCAGCCAGATATGGGCTTTCAGTGGTTTCCTCACATCGCTTAAGACGAATGCAGGGATGATTCCTTCGAAAGGGCAAAAACGGTTCCTTTCCGCGTCCTCCCCGAGGTCGAACTTTGGTACGTCTCTAATGACCTCGTCGACGACGAGACGTTAAACTCTATCTCCCTTCTTTCAATACTGTCACAACTATGTCGCACACACCAGTCTGTTTCCCGATCCATTTGCCTGTTTTTCTTCTCCCCTAGTGATTTGCCCTCAATCCAGTGGGCCGTAGCATTTGCTAACTCTTGCTACGTAGCTGCGCGGTCTGGGGCGTCTTGTTACGGTCCGCGCGGCTCCCCCGTCGGAGGTTCGAGTCTTACCTCGGGCATGGGTGTGTGTTTGTCGTTCTTAGCGTAAGTTAGTTTAAGTTAGATTAAGTAGTGTGTAAGCTTAGGGACCGATGACCTCAGCAGTTTGGTCCCATAAGACCTTACCACATATCTCCAATTTCTTGCCACGTAACTAATCCACCAGCATTGGGCTGCGTGCCGACAGGAAATTTCATACTCTTCCTTTGATTAAATTTCCGTATTCTGCCCTACCAACACAGATAAAATGCTACATTCTGCCCTAACTTTTCAGTCATTTACACAAAACAGAAACATTGTAGCCGAGCCTGGTTGCGTGCTAGTTACTGCACTCGCATTAGCTCTCCTCATTTGGCCATCCACATTTGTATGTATCGTGGCTTCCCTATGTTGCTTAAAGTAAATACACGAATGGCTCGTTTGAAGTACATTTTTCGTAAATGACGCACAATTAAAAACATACGAACAAATTCTCGGAGTACGCTTTAAAACGCCGATATTTTTCTCCCAACGTGATCACTGTTAGTTTTTACCTCATTGAACGTACGTGCCGGTGCAAAACCAAACACGCGACCCGAAATTGCATGACGTACGTAACAAGAGCTAATTGCTTTATGGCAGCAGTGCTGGCAATCTTTATTATCGAATTAATGGCAAGTTAAATTAGATAAATGCCCCGTTTAAATTGCTGGTAGTAGTCGTATGAGACAGGAGCTCAAGAGAGCCATAAATGTCGGTCTGTAAAGCGAATTATAATCTTCGCAAATGTGCATACTTCTTCATATATTAGTGATAGGCTATGGACAGATATTCCTCTAGAAGATTTGGCTACAGTTCGGTTCATCGCCAAACGTAATTAAACATTTACACAGATTAGCAACAAAAATATTTCTGTTATCTTTAGTTGTGAAAGCTCGTCCAAAACGTCTTTGTCACTTAAGCATTGCTAAATGCTTCTTGATTTTTTTCGCGTTGGCATTTAAATGAACACTGGTAGTGTACAGTTGGCAATATTTTCTTTTCTTGAGTGGGGGGAAAACATTACAGTAGGGTAAGCCCGAAATTGGCAGTAATAAAGTATTCCCTGTTAAAGAATTAAATACTTACTTGAATGGATCACTGAAAATTTTAACGAAAAGAAGCCCGTAGAATCCACACTCCATAAATTACAATACGCATTTCAGTTAAAAAATAAATTTATAACAAAAAAAAATTCCCGTCTTGAAACTGTAAAATCCGACGTCAAACAACAGTGATCAAATCAGAAGCACTCTACATATCATGGACACTTACTCTCCAACACAAAACATTAAAAGAGCAGTTAAAAACAAAAGAATGATTATGAGAAACACGTTAGGAGAGACAATAAAAAGTGGAATTCGTTACCAAAATCCATTGGCGAAACCTAAGGGCAAAATCCCTAAAATCACTATATGTAAAAAGACTGAATCTCTTAATTCATAAAATCCACTGGAGTTCTAGTTGTCGTCTGAACATGCTGGGCTTCTTATAGCCGCGGAAGATACGGAATCCAGTTAGTTTTGGCCCGTTTGAATTTTATCTCAGTACTGGTCACTGTGGGTAAAAGCCTGAGGTTTGGTGAAGTAGAATAGCTTCCCGTCAGCGGGCCGTTATACGCTTATCTTCCATTCCCTCCTTCTGACTCAGTCATTGGTAACTTTTTATAACTGTTACTTAGGAGACCCACACAATGAAAATTGATCCATTGTATTACGACCGAGTTGAACTTGTCCTGTAGAGACTGGGACTAATGTTACTACTCTGAGGTCCCGACAACGACTGGAACGATGTTAATGTTGGGCACGGCTTCATATCTTTATCGTTAAGTGAAAATTACGGGCATTTATTTTCCATTTGTATCTAAACTTTAAAGTTTATGCTGTTCAAAATGAATAATGCGTAATGCAGCGCATGGCTTTTATTCGCCTTGCTATATCATAAAATGAAAAAAAAGCGTGGAACGTCTATTGTAATTCGCGGCATGTACTAACCAGTTACCAGACAACATCGGCTATAATCGCACAATGTTTGCGGATGACGCAATTGGCTATAAGGAAGCTTTATCGCAAGGGGAAAAAAGAACGCTGATGTTCACTACGTGAAGTGACTGGAGGGGCTGCGAGAACCGGTATCAACGAAGGATCTATAAATACTCTTAAGAAGCCGTTACGATAATCGTGTAGTAATTCCTAGAACGAGATAAGATTAATTACAGGGTGCAGCTGTGGAAGTAAACAGCTAGGTTTTTTTCTCTTTTTCGTGAATGAGACAGAACGGTGAAGCTGTAGTGAAGTCGGATGAGAATGTCGGCTTTGAGACCCCAAGAACTGGATCCATAGACCAAAGGAAATCTTACCATTAATTTCACATAGTGTGAATGTATGTCGTAAATCAAACTGATTAGCGGAAATAACAGCCATGAGTATATGAAGTATATACGTTCGCGTTCTTCATAATGTTGAGAGAAGAGATGATGAAATATTGTGCAGTCATGTGACTTACTCCTCATTAATAACATCAGGATTTAACCAGATTGAACGGCTGAGAGGTGGCTCTATTATGGTAAAAGTCTGTTGCTTTGCGTTCAGCTGTTAATACCGTGGCCAGTATACAGGAGGAATGGAGTTCAAATACCTGTCCGGCCATTATGATTTAGCCTTTCTGCTGTTTCTATAAACCATTTATGAAGAATGGTGGGACGGTATTCTCATCAACGCCATGACTTGCTACCTCACTAATTGTCTCTGTGACGAAGGGACGTTAACCCTTGACGCCCATAATCTTCCACAGTTTCCTAAGGTTTTTGTTATATATTATCTTCGCCACGAACGCATGAATCAGAGAACTAATCCACAACCAGGTTCACGTCGCACAACACAATTGTTTGCTACAATTATTTACAGGAACATAGAAAATTGCTGCAGGAAACGGACGACGATAACAAAAGGGTCCCGGAAGACAATTACGATTTTGAGCTTAAAACTGAAGGAAAGATAAAGAAAAATCTATGTTCCCTTCATGGCATTCGTAAAGGTAGGAAGATGTACAATAGTGTATATTGGAAAAAAAGTCAGTTCCGAGAAGATTTGGAATGAAGCAGAGACAGCTAAGTGACGTACAAGTTTTAAGTAGTTTCCGCCTTTACTGTCCTGTTGAATAGTATCGTGGGACAATGTTACACTTACGCACCATGGAAAACCAAGTTGCATCTCCTCCGTCACGTGCTGTGAAAACTTTTGTTAGTGCTATCACATTCGATTGTTACGAATGAAAATTGAGGATAAGAAATTTTTCACATATTGTTCCATCCCATTATACGTAAGATAACAAGTACTAACTATATAACATACATCGGTTTATAATATTTAAGCGTTGTTCAGAAGATCCACTGTCAGTAATATAATACTACAGCATATCCCGTCTCTATAGACGTCTGAACTGTTAGGACGTCATCTGCGTTAGACGCATGAACTAACTGTGTTCCAACAATTAATAATTTGTGTAGGTAAATAGCTACAGCTGTAAGGTGTTTAAAGAAAAGCCTTTTTGGCCACCAGCCGTACATATTTAAAATTGTATTTGACCGGTTATTCAACCATCATCTCTTTTCAGACTGAACAAACAAAATGATATTGTTGTATACATAAGCGAAATGATCGAGAATATAAGAACTGTCCCTCTATATGTCAACATCATAGACAATCCCTTTAAAACTATACATCTATTAGATAAAAAATAAATGTTTTTCATAGAAGACTCATTAGCATGCCAAATATGATGTCTTAGGTACTGTGGCATGTGGAATAACCATAATTTAGCTATGTCATGAAACGTACAGGCAGTTACATACACACTACTGACAGTCAAGCAGATAAATGACATCTCAGGCCTGTGTAACCACAAATCACCAAAAAGTCTAATATGAAATAGTAAAAGTATACGATTTGCAATATAGTCGTCGGAGAAGTCAGAGGGGTTGTTAACAACAGCCACAGACCACAGATAACTTTTGTTAGTACTATCACATTCGATTGTTACGAATGAAAATTGAGGATAAGAAATTTTTCACATATTGTTCCATCCCATTATATGTTGACGTCTGAAACCAAAAATCTAAGACACGTCGACTCGGAGCAGCAAGCCGAATCACTGTCATTCCGCGCTACGCGAAGTGGAGCTAGCCGTTTTCCTCACGTATACCTGAAATTCTAACAATAAAATTACCTGTCGTATTGTTGTCATATGTCATGAGCTAGTACAGTAAACCTAAATTTGCCGGCCGCAGTGGCTGAGCGGTTCTAGGCGCTTCAGTCTGGAACCGCGCGACCGCTACGGTCGCAGGTTCGAATCCTGCCTCGGGCATGGATTTGTGTGATGTCCTTAGGTTAGTTAGGTTTAAGTAGTTCTAAGTTCTAGGGGACTGGTGACCTCAGATGTTAAGTCCCATAGCGCTCAGAGCCATTTGAACCAAACCTAATTTTTTCGAAATTCCTAATATTAACGGGATGGTTATAATTATTACACATGGCCACTTGAAAAGTATTAACAGCTCTTTTCAGAAACGACAGAATTACAGTTATTTGGTAAATGCCTGTTTTTGTTGCACTGCCAGTGTTAATTCACCGCTTCCAGGAGAGTAGAAGACGAACTATCGGTTTGGCAGACAGCGTTAGTTTTACGATGAATCCTAAAAATATGTACGGAATGTTTTATTACACTTTTATAAGAAATTAAATCCGCTTATATCCATAATGTCCATCGTTTCCCATGTTGTTGTTGTTGTGGTCTTCAGTCCTGAGACTGGTTTGATGCAGCTCTCCATGCTACTCTATCCTGTGCAAGCTTTTTCATCCCCCAGTACCTACTGCAACCTACATCCTTCTGAATCTGCTTAGTGTATTCATCTCTTGGTCTCCCTCTACGATTTTTACCCTCCACGCTGCCCTCCAATACTAAATTGGTGATCCCTTGATGCCTCAGAACATGTCCTACCAACCGATCCCTTCTTCTGGTCAAGTTGTGCCACTAACTTCTTTTCTCCCCAATCCTATTCAATACTTCCTCATTAGTTACGTGATCTACCCATCTAATCTTCAGCATTCTTCTGTAGCACCACATTTCGAAAGCTTCTATTCTCTTCTTGTCCAAACTATTTATGGTCCATGTTTCACTTCCATACATGGCTATACTTCATACAAATACTTTCAGAAATGACTTCCTGACACTTAAATCTATACTCGATGTTAACAAATTTCTCTTCTTCAGAAACGCTTTCCTTGCCATTGCCAGTCTACATTTTATATCCTCTCTACTTCGACCATCATCAGTTATTTTGCTCCCCAAATAGCAAAACTCCTTTACTACTTTAAGTGTCTCATTTTCTAATCTAATTCCCTCAGCATCGCCCGACTTAATTAGACTACATTCCATTATCCTTGTTTTGCTTTTGTTGATGTTCATCTTATATCCTCCTTTCAAGACACTGTCCATTCCATTCAACTGTTCTTCCAAGTCCTTTGCTGTCTCTGACAGAATTACAATGTCATCGGCGAACCTCAAAGTTTTTATTTCTTCTCCATGGATTTTAATACCTACTCCGAATTTTTCTTTTGTTTCCTTTACTGCTTGCTCAATATACAGATTGAACAACATCGGGGAGAGGCTACAACCCTGTCTTACTCCCTTCCCAACCACTGCTTCCCTTTCATGTCCCTCGACTCTTATAACTGCCATCTGATTTCTGTACAAATTGTAAATAGCCTTTCGCTCCCTGTATTTTACCCCAGCCACCTTTAGAATTTGAAAGAGAGTATTCCAGTCAACATTGTCAAAAGCTTTCTCTAAGTCTACAAATGCTAGAAACGTAGGTTTGCCTTTCCTTAATCTTTCTTCTAAGGTAAGTCGTAAGGTCAGTATTGCCTCACGTGTTCCAGTGTTTCTACCGGATCCAAACTGATCTTCCCCGAGGTTGGCTTCTACTAGTTTTTCCATTCGTCTGTAAAGAATTCGCGTTAGTATTTTGCAGCTGTGACTTATTAAACTGATAGTTCAGTAATTTTCACATCTGTCAACACCTGCTTTCTTTGGGATTGGAATTATTATATTCTTCTTGAAGTCTGAGGGTATTTCGCCTGTTTCATACATCTTGCTCACCAGATGGTAGAGTTTTGTCAGGACTGGCTCTCCCAAGGCTGTCAGTAGTTCCAATGGAATGTTGTCTACTCCGGGGGCCTTGTTTCGACTCAGGTCTTTCAGTGCTCTGTCAAACTCTTCACGCAGTATCATATCTCCCATTTCGTCTTCATCTACATCCTCTTCCATTTCCATAATATTGTCCTCAAGTACATCACCCTTGTATAGACCCTCTATATACTCCTTCCACCTTTCTGCTTTCCCTTCTTTGCTTAGAACTGGGTTTCCATCTGAGCTCTTGATATTCATATAAGTCGTTCTCTTATCTCCAAAGGTCTCTTTAATTTTCCTGTAGGCAGTATCTATCTTACCCCTAGTGAGACAAGCCTCTACATCCTTACATTTGTCCTCTAGCCATCCCTGCTTAGCCATTTTGCACTTCCTGTCGATCTCATTTTTGAGACGTTTGTATTCCTTTTTGCCTGCTTCATTTACTGCATTTTTATATTTTCTCCTTTCATCAATTAAATTCAATATTTCTTCTGTTACCCAAGGATTTCTACTAGCCCTCATCTTTTTACCTACTTTATCCTCTGCTGCCTTCACTACTTCATCCCTCAGAGCTACCCATTCTTCTTCTACTGTATTTCTTTCCCCCATTCCTGTCAATTGTTCCCTTATGCTCTCCCTGAAACTCTGTACAACCTCTGGTTCTTTCAGTTTATCCAGGTCCCATCTCCTTAAATTCCCACCTTTTTGCAGTTTCTTCAGTTTTAATCTACAGGTCATAACCAATAGATTGTGGTCAGAGTCCACATCTGCCCCTGGAAATGTCTTACAGTTTAAAACCTGGTTCCTAAATCTCTGTCTTACCATTATATAATCTATCTGATACCTTTTAGTATCTCCAGGGTTCTTCCATGTATGCAACCTTCTTTCATGATTCTTAAACCAAGTGTTAGCTATGATTATGTTGTGCTCTGTGCAAAATTCTACCAGGCGGCTTCCTCTTTCATTTCTTAGCCCCAATCCATATTCACCTACTATGTTTCCTTCTCTCCCTTTTCCTACACTTGAATTCCAGTCACCCATGACTATTAAATTTTCGTCTCCCTTCACAATCTGAATAATTTCTTTTATTTCATCATACATTTCTTCAATTTCTTCGTCATCTGGAGAGCTAGTTGGCATATAAATTTGTAATACTGTAGTAGGTGTGGGCTTCGAATCTATCTTGGCCACAATAATGCGTTCACTATGCTGTTTGTAGTAGCTTACCCGCATTCCTATTTTCCTATTCATTATTAAACCTACTCCTGCATTACCCCTATTTGATTTTGTGTTTATAACCCTGTAGTCACCTGACCACAAGTCTTGTTCCTCCTGCCACCGAACTTCACTAATTCCCACTATATCTAACTTTAACCTATCCATTTCCCTTTTTAAATTTTCTAACCCACCTGCCCGATTAAGGGATCTGACATTCCACGCTTCGATCCGTAGAACGCCAGTTTTCTTTCTCCTGATAATGACATCCTCTTGAGTAGTCCCCGCCCGGAGATCCGAATGGGGGACTATTTTACCTCTGGAATATTTTACCCAAGAGGATGCCATCATCATTTAATCATACAGTAAAGCTGCATGCCCTCGGGAAAAATTACGGCTGTAGTTTCCCCTTGCTTTCAGCCGTTCGCAGTACCAGCACAGCAAGGCCGTTTTGGTTATTGTTACAAGGCCAGATCAGTCAATCATCCAGACTGTTGCCCTTGCAACTACTGAAAAGGCTGCTGCCCCTCTTCAGGAACCACACGTTTGTCTGGCCTCTCAACAGATACCCCTCCGTTGTGGTTGCACCTACGGTACGGCTATCTTTATCGCTGAGGCACGCAAGCCTCCCCACCAACGGCAAGGTCCATGGTTCATAATAAGCGTTTATATTTTATGACGTATGCTTAACCCAGTACAGATACCATAAAACGGACATAACATACCAGAAAATATTGTAGGGAATTCATGTAGTGAGTGATGTGTTCTGTCATTTTAAAATGTTAGTCTTTCATCGAGTTTTACATCTAAGAATCAACATACATTCTAATTTTCAACACATGGAAATATGTCTGCAACTATTTTAAAGCAGTTCACTTTCACATCTGAGATTTTCGTTAGTTTACCTAATTTGCTGGATACAAAACACAATTTATCTGAGTATATATGGAGATCATTACTTCTGGTTCTAGTAAAAAGCATAACAGTTGATCTGTACTAAAAACGTCATAAATTGTGCACCATAAATGCGTAAGGACGTACTCGGCTTCGTGCCCCGAGTCACGTGACTTGGATGTTGGTTTCGATAAAATAATGTCATGCGTATAGTCTATTTTATCTGTGGTGTGTGTTCAACCTTGGAGGTAAGAAAAAGAAAGGAGTTGTCATTACGTCACAAAGTTGAAGCCGACGTTCATCATCTTGTGTAGCTCAAAAAAATTTGGCTCGCTGCATTTATACCTACTTGGTTCACTGCGGTGATACTTTCCCTGACGTCACTCTGACGTGCCCATACGCAGTTTCGATCATTGGGAATAACTATCGACTTTTGTGGTCGAATCCCAAATAAAATCTGCTTTGAGTGCGTGGAGTCGTAGTTGTTTCATAAAAAAATTGACATTTCAGTAATCGCTCACTTATTGACATACACAAGATACAACAGCACGCCTTGCTTCTTTCCTCATTTCACACTCACAAAGAACTCACAGGTTTGTTTCATGAAAACAACATGAAATGTGTACGAGCTGAAAGCTGAAACTGTAACGGAAAAGAAGCAGTACCAGAAACAAACAAGTACTGATTTCGTGATTTCAACTTCATTACTTGAATTACGAAAGCACTTCTCTCACATTATAACCCTCACCTCTCTTCTTGATTATTCGAAATACATCAAGAAAACAAGTTACTTTAAGAAGCCCAAAAGTGTCGTATTACTAGAGCAAATACGCACTCAAGAACTGAAAAACGTTCGAAAGTGCCTTCCTGTCTCTGTATTATTCACGTAAGCACTGTAATTTTTAGTATTTGAAAGAACTGTTGAGTGCACACGACAGAAATAATAAACAAGAAGCAACTGTAAATAGCAGTCTGCTAACGTTATGGGCTATTTAAGATGGTGGCAGGCCTCGCACACTCTGGCTTCAAAGTAATGTACAGTCTATAGTGCCATCTCCCTTCTTTTTTTTACGTCCATGCGTTCAGCATCAACAAACAAACAAAGCACAGACGGCGCTCTCACGAAACATGCCAATCAAGTAAAATACAATATGAAAACGATGTAAGAGACTATAATGGTATAATAATAATAATATATAAGAGACATATTGTAAGAAGTAATTACGATGGCTGAGTTTATCTGATAAAGGTAATGTCACGATCACACATTTTACTCTACAATATCAAATTCATCCTTGTCACTAATAAAATGCATGTCAACAAACATAATAGTGACAGTATTTTTTCCTTCAAGTGACACATTGCGTCTACAAACGAATCATTATGTAATAGTCATTAAACAAAAAAGAGTTTTTTGTACCATAGACATCGACTACTCAAAAATAGTGAAGTGGTATGTATAATATAAGAAGTTAATATACAATTGTAGAAACATGGGGTGTTAAGGAATTGTATAAGATATAAACCCATGATCGATGAAACATGCATGTAGTTTAACGTAGATCTCGGACTATAGATGGCATGAAGCTAAGATCTCGGTCTACCAACAGTACAGATCTCTGGAGGTTAGATGTATTATACTATTATATTAACGTTTCGTAGAATCTTCTGAATAAAGTTTCTAATTCTATGTACTGAGTTCTGTTGCACAGTTTGTGTTTTTGATCTTCAGTAGAGTGAGCCACATCATAACCAGACGTAGTATACTTTACCCACAATAGGAAATGTAAAGAACCAGCTGTATTTTCCGCCATTTGTGGTGTTTTTACAGTCTGAAACACTTGTCGCTTAATTTGTATTTGTGTTAACTTCACTTCTCTGTGGATCCGCATAATGTACAATTTTTGAGAAATCTATACATATTAAAAATAGATGTATGTATGCATTGTGTATGTGTGTGGGTGGGTGTGTGGGTGTGTGGGTGGGTGGGTGGGTGGCTGGGTGAGTGTGGCTGTGGGCGCGGGCGCACGCGCGTGCGTGCGGTTTTTTTTTTCACCACACCTCCTAAAGCACTGGACCGATTTCAAGCAAAACTGGTACACATATCCCTTACTGTCACGCAACAGGCGGTATGGGGTAAGAACCACCTATCTGTCACAGGTCAGAAGATATAACGTCGTAAACAATGAGGTGCGTGAAAACTGCCGCACCATGCGCACGTCTAAAAAACCAATATTACTTCTGTGTTGCTAACTCCATTCGCAAAAGTCTGCTGGCAGTAACCACACATGCCGCTGAAATTATACCTATCAGCGTAGGACACATAGGTGAGGAGATATGGCGTCATAAAGAATGAAATGGGTGAAAATGTCACTACCATGCGTAAAGTAAAATGTTTCGTATCATGCATAAAGTTTTAATACATTTATTCTTCGCTAATGAGGCACTCTTATAGTCGAGTCAACTTAGGGAAATTCCTGACATCTGGCAGCGATTTTGGCAGCGTTCAACTGCGAAGCGCAAACGGATGAGGCGAATATTATAGCCGTCTAGTGAGCTATGAAGAGGCATTGCCATGGAGACCCCCTACGAAATCGCAACATAGACAAGCGAAGCAGAAACAGAAACTGTCAGGGATAGTTTTTCTTAATTTGAATACTGTACTTATACACATTCATATGTCTTTGTGTGACTGTTTCATAATTTCAAATCCGGTTTCACGAACACAAGGAAATAAATTTTTTGATGCTTCACTAAAAACGTATTTAATTTTTTGTTTTCGTTTCAAATAGAAATGTGGTAAAATGAACACCTGGGCGACGCCCTGTTTGTCAATATGTTGTAAATGATGAACCGGAGAGAGGCTGTGACAGCGAAGGGGGTCTGGATATATGACCACCCTCTTTCGACCTGTTAATCGTCTTCTGCAGCACGCACGCGATTACATTCACACTCCAGCTCGCTGTGAGGCTTCAGGATGCTCGCGCACACGCAGCTCTGCTAGAGCTGAAGGTATTTGGGTGTAGGGAGGGTGAGCTGCACTCTACAGCTAAGTACGCATTCTGCGGGTTTCGGTGTGGTCTCGGGGGAGCTACTGTGTCCTAAAGCTGACTTGAGCTCGCAGTGCAGTAAATACGCGTATCATATGTCCGTATGGCCTGCTGCGTGTGGCTTCTTTTGTGTTTCACACTCGCATAGGCAGTACAAGTTTCATTTCCAAGTTCTGCTGTACTTGCCCCCATTACAAATGTGTATATGCGACGCTAAATGAATTGAAACATTGTCAAACAAGCTGCTTTTTGTTCCACTTATATTTCTTTATAACAAATCGGTTTTCGGCTGATTGGGCCAATGTCAGAAAACAACTGACTAGCGCCCAGAAGAGATACTAGTGTGCAAGAAATAACGTATCACGGTTATTGAAATCGACGGATGCCGACTGTACTGACTCGTAATATCGGATCTAGCCGGACATACAACAAAGAGGTGGAAGAACCTGGCAGATTTAAACTGTTCCATAGTGACGATGGAGTTATCCAAGCACGATTAAGATTTTACCTCAGTTAGCTAGTTAGTTACACGGTCCATAGATCATCTGAACAATTCTTTTATAGAAATGATGTGGAACGAGACAGTTTAGAGGGTAATTATAAATGATTAGTGATAACATTAATGAACACATTATTATTTTTAGTCCTACTCATACAACTACACTTTTTTCTACTGGCTGCCAGTTTTTAAGTGGAAAAAAATTGAACGAGTTGTGCAGGAGAAATGATTTTAAATTACATTTAAAACTTGCTTCCCTACCTATCAGACATTTTACGTTATAGGAAAAATGATCAAATATTTTGTTGCTGCATATTGAGCTACTTTCTGAGACACTGACAGCTTTAACAATAGATAATAAAGGCAATTTTCCCTCTAGTGTTGTAGGTATTGACATCACTGTTCTTCTCAAATTGTGACGGATTTCATTAGCGAATAATGGTTCAAATGGCTCTGAGCACTATGGGACTCAACTGCTGAGGTCATAAGTCCCCTAGAACTTAGAACTACTTAAACCTAACTAACCTAAGGACAACACACACATCCATGCCCGAGGCAGGATTCGAACCTGCGACCGTAGCGGTCACGCGGTTCCAGACTGTAGCGCCAGAACCGCTCGGCCACCAGCGGCCGGCCATTAGCGAATATATGTGGTGTGGCGGCGCAGTTAAAATCCCTACCTCTTTAAAGAGGTACCTACATAACGTCCGTGCGTGAATGTCACACATTATTCTTACTGTTCGTTTTCTTTCTAAGTGACGAGTTATGCCAGAAAATTATTCACCAATACATCACTGCACTTCCGCTAGCAAGTCATCTCCTACCTTCCAAAATTCACAGAAACTTTCCTGCGTATCTTGCGGGGCTGGCACTCCTAGATGAAATGATAATGCTGTGAAGATGAGAACTGAGTCGTCCGTGGATACCTCAGCCGGTGAGAAGCCAAGGTCCCAGGTTCGAGTCCTGGTCTGGGACAGAGTTTTAATCTGGCCGGAAGTTTAAAATCGGTGCACACTTCGCTGCAGAGTGAAAATTCATTCTGGAAACAATCGTCTAGGGCAGAGCTGACCTCCGCTATCTCTACGGCGTATTTCGTGGACCTTTCTTCAAGACAAAGTCTTTGTTCTTAGGTCTATTTCCTTCCGACGATTGGGCTTAATGTGTAGTCGCTTTTTAACTTCTCTTTCGTATTAGTGTTCTAAGATTATGACACAGGTAACATGGGCGCTTATGACCTCAGTTGTTTTTGCTCCCTAAACAAAAAACAAGTATCAATACGTGGAACTCCCGCCACACTATACTGTTCTCACGATGGTCCACAGCATACTTTTTTCCTCAATGGTTATTCTTAGTAGCCTGAGGTACATTATGTGCGGCCAAAAAAATACTCTTCTTTTCCAGTGTGACCCAGGTAAGCTAAAAGGTTGGGCAACCCTAGCCCAGAGCGTGGCTAAGCCATATCTCGGCAACAACCTTCTTCCAGGAGCTATGTTTCTCGTGCCAGTAATAAGTAACAAGTAGCAGTTTAATTATCTGTATCTTTGTCAGTTTGGCTGCACTTCTCTCTGATAATTACATGTTTCCTCTCTCTGTCGTAAGTGGCTGCTGTTTTACTTCAGGAGTGTTGCAGTGATCTTTTACTCAGTACATGGTAACACTGATTGATAGCTGCGTGCTTTAATATCAGGTTCATGATGTCGTATACCACTGGATGGTTTTTTCGTCCGTTTTACAGATATCTCAATAAAGCAAGCACTGGTCTGCAGTCGAAGAGGATAACGATGTATTCATCCAGATGCTTCTCGACGTGTAGAAGCACTCGTTGTACAGACTAAGCTCCTCTGTCGAAATCCAATTAAGTGCGAAGTTTCGCGAGATCTACAGTTAGGAAATCTGTAAACGTCACGGCCCGGAGTTAACTAACTGCTACGTTCGTAATATTTCGAGACACGATGCGGTGCTGTTCTTGTTGTGGTCTTCAGTCCAAAGAGTGGTTTGATGCAGCTCTCCATACTACTCTGTCTTGTGCAAGTCTCTTCATCTCCAAATAACTACTGCAATTTACATCTAGCTGAATCTGCTTGCTGTAGTCATCTTTTTGTCTCCCTGTACGATCCCCCACCCCTCCCCGTCACTTTCCTCCAATACTAAATTGGTGATACATTGATGTCTCAGAATGTGTCCTATCAACCTACCCCTTCTTCTAGTCAAGTTATGCTATAAACTTCTTTTCTCCCCAATTCTGTTCAGTACCTTCTCATTCGTTACATTATCACCCACCTAATCTTCAGCATTCTTCTGTAGCACCAGATTTCAAAGATTTCTATTCTCTTCTTGTCTAAACTGTTTATCATCAATGTTTCACCAACATACATGGCTACACTCCTTACACAGACTTTCAGAAAATACTGCCCAGAATTTAAATCTATATTCGATTTTAACGAATTTATCTTCTGCAGAAGTGCTTTTCTTGCCATTGCCAGTCTACATTTTATATCCTCTCTACTTCTGCTGCGCAAAAACAAAACTCATCTACTACTATAAGTGTGTCGTTTCCTAATGTAATACCCCGAGCATCACCTGATTTAATTCGACTGCGTTCCATAATCCTTGCTTTCCTTTGTTGATATTATGTCCTTTCAGGTCACTATCCATTCCGTTACACTGTTCTTCCAAGTCCTTTCCTGTCACTGACAGAATTACAATGTCATCGGCAAACCTCAAAGTTTTTATTTCTTCTTCCTGAACTTTAGTACTTACTCCAAATTTTGGTTGGTTTCTTTTACTGCTTGTTCAGCGTATAGACTGAACAACATTGGGGACATGTTACAAGCCTCTCAGCCACTGCTTCCCTTTCATGCCCCTCGACTCTTACAACTGCCGTCTGATTTCTGTACAAGTTGTAAGTAGCCTTTCACTCCCTGTACTTCACCCCTACTGCCTTCAGAATGTCAAAGAGAGTCTTCCAGTCAATATGGTCAAAAGCTTTCTCTAATTCTACAAACGCTACAAACATAGGTTCGCCTTCCCTTAACCTGTCTTTTAAGAGACGTTGTGGGGTCAGTATTGCCTCGCGTGTCCCTACATTACTTTGGAATCCAAACTGACATTTCTCGAGTTCCACTTCTACTAGATTTTCCATTCATCTGTAAAGAATGCGTGTTAGTATTTTGCAATCGTGATTTATTAAACCGATAGTTCGGTAATTTTGACACCTGTCGACACCTGCTTTCTTTGGGATTGCAATTATTATATTCTTCAGAAGTAGCAAGGCTTCAAAATAAATGTTAGCAAAGCCAAAGAAATGCAGATAAATTCGATCGTCACGAATAGGCTGGCCATTAATGGAGAGAACGCAGAACAAATGGTTCAAATGCCTCTGAGCACTATGGGACTTAACATCTGAGGTCATCAGTCCCCTAGAACTTAGAACTACTTAAACCTAAGGACATCACACACATCCATGCCCGAGGCAGGATTCGAACCTGCGACCGTAGCGGTCGCGCGGTTCCAGACTGAAGCGCCTAGAACCGCTCGGCCAGAGCGGCCGGTAGAACGTAGAACAGTTCTAATCTTTCCTCTATCTCGGAAGTACAGTCACGAATGCAGGAGGCGCTGAGGAGGACGTTTGTAGTCGCAACCGCAAAGCAAATGGTGTGTTTGTACGATTGTACCCTGTTCGAAGAAATAGAAACATCTCAAAGAAGGCCAAACTCCGGCTTTTCAATAGCAATGTGAAGGCTGTTCTGTTGCATGGTTGCGAAACTTGGAAGGTGACTAACCACATCAAAAACCTGCTCCAAGTTTTTACCAACTGCTGTCTCCGGCGTATTTTAAATGCGAGATGGCCAGATATAATGACAAATGAAGATCTTTGGAGGGAGACAAATCAGCAACCAATCAACATATAAATCAAGGAAAGAAAATGTATCTGGATTGGGCATTCATTGAGGAAACCAAATGGAGCTGTTGAAAGGGTGGCGTTGGACTGGAACCCTCAAGGAGTTAGAAAACATGGCCGTCCCAAACAGACCTGGAAAAGGACGATCGAGAGAGAAGCTGCATAGGATGCACGTGAAGAGAAGTGCTAGAAATCGTACTAGGTGGAGGAATTTCGTCACGGCCCTGTGTTCCAGAGGGAACGACAGGAACTAAGTCAAGTCGAGTAAGTTTTGAAGTCTGAGGGTATTTCGCGTGACTCGTATATCTTGCACACCAGATGGCAGAGTTTTGTCATGGCTAGCTCTCCCAAGGCTATCAGTAGTTATGACAGAATGTCGTCTACTCCTCAGGCCTTATTTCGACAGGTCTTTTAATTCTCAATCAAATTCTTGTTACAGTGTCATATCTCCCATCTCATGTTCATCTCCGTCCTCTTCTATTTCTATAGTACCACCTTCAAGTTAATATCCCTTGCTTAGATCCTCTATATACTCCTTCGGCCTCTCAGCTTACCCTTCTTTGTGTAGGACAGATTTCCCATCTAGACTCCTGATATTCATACAACTACTTTTTTTCCACAATGGCCTCTTTAATTTTCGTCTAGGCGATATTTATCTTTCCCCTAGTGAAATACTTTTCTAAAACCGTATATTTGCCCTCTAGCCATGCCTGCTTAGCCACTTTGCACTTCTGTCAATCTCATTTTTTTAGACTTTTGTATTCCCATTCGCCTCCTTCGTTTGTTGGAAGAGATTTTTATTTTTCTGCCGCAAGCTACATTTCCAGAGACTGCAGATACAGAGCCCTTATATTTACGGATTATTTGTGCGCAGAATTATTTCATTCGCTGTTTTTCGAAACGTTAGAGTTCCTGTTCAGCCTCCAGAAAAAATAAGCGAGCACAGTATCAGCTCCATTATTAATCAGCGAGATGACTGTAGAAGTGGCCGGGGCTGCGGCCAACAGCCATGTCTGGTAGCGGTAACGCCGGTCAGGCCACAAAGAGGCCGCGGTCTGGCGTCGGGAGGGAGGAATGAGCTGACGTCGCGCTGACGCAGACCCGCGCCACCCGCCAACAGCCGCTCTTTTTCCCACTGCGTCCGTTGCTCTACGGAACACTCTCGCTCCCTGTCCAGGGGCGCGGTATCTGGCCATGGCCGCAATGCTAAACACTCTTTACCTTCTGGATGGAAACGCTCTCTTCTAGACGAGAAAATCGCATTCGAGACATGTTCAGGAAGTAAGTGTACTAGATTTTTATATATTTTTTACAAACAGGGTATTGTTGACTATTTTTCTATCTAGTCACCGTCCCTTTAAGTTCATTTGGTGAGACGCGATAAGGTTCATCATGCCCTCCTTGAAGATATCTCCTGCCAGCTCCTTTCCCCACTACGGAACCTCTCTCTGCAGCCGTCACATAGTCTAAGGCAGGAAACCGCGGCGGGGGACTTTAATGTAGTAATACGAGGGTAGGCTGAAAATGCACACAGTGCTTGTAGAATGCGACCTAAATGACCTTGATAAACGCGCCAGGTGTGGGAGGTAACGACCCCCACTATACGCATGCGCAGTTTGAATGCCTTGCGTTCCTGCAGTGTATCTTGAATAGCGGCAATATGGAAAGGTGTTGTAGTGCTACGCCAGCGAGAGAGTTAATCAGCGTGCTGTTATCGAATTTTTAACTGCTGAAAAAGTTACTCCTAGTGAGTATCACCGTCGTTTAAAGGCTGGTTATGCTGCCTATACTGTTAATTGGTCTACTGTAAATCGCTGGGCGCCAAGTCAAATGAGTCCAAGAGCGGCTTGGCGGTTAAGGCTGTGTGAGGGCGGGCATTGTTACGCCACAAGCACATTCCTCTCTTCAGCATTCCCCACCTTTTGTTTTGAATGACCCTTTTTAATTTCTCAGGGTCTCACAAGGTCGTTGTGAACTGATGGCCTGCCCTTGAGGTAGAACTTAGATCAAAGTGATACCTTTTCGGTCCCAAGACTTCGCCATGATTTTCTGCCCGAAATTGCCGTTTTGAAATTTGTCGCAGGTGTGAGGACACTGTGACGACTCTTTTTTCGTCTCAGTCGTCTAATGGAGCACCCACGTTTCATCTCCAGTTACATTAGAGCTCAGAAGATCCTCGCCTTCCAGTTCAAGTCGGTTAAGAAACTCGCGGGCGCTACTGACCTGGTTTTTCTTGTGCTGCTCTGTCATTTATCTTGGGACCCGCCATGCGCACAATTTACGGTATCCCAGCATATCTGTGAGTGACTCGTGTCAGAGACTTCTGGGGAGTTGTGGAAACATGGCAGAAATTTCATCCACGGTCAATCTGGGGTCTTCATGAGCAGTTTCCTCGATTTCTTTTTGCATCAACTCACCAGTCACAGTGGAACGTCTTCCACACCTCTGTTCGTGATGAATATTTATTGTTCCTCTACTAAACTCCCTACACCGCTTAAACGCACTGGTTATGCTCATAACATCTCCGCCGTAGACCGTTTTGATTCACGAAAAAAATTCGGTGGGTATTATTCCTTCCGAGAGTAGGAAACGGATCACATCATTGGCTCGCAGCTGGCGGTATTTCTTACCGACACCATTCGTGCAACTGGATACTACAATGTGAGTTAATGTTCTACCGTGTTCCTCCGATGCTCGCTATGGTCAGGGGATCCCCGTCGACCACTCAGTCTTATCAACCTTCAAAAGACAAAAAAAGAAACCACATCCCGTTATGGTCACAGTACATTCACTTTCTGAACATATCGTATACATAGTGCAGAAAACCAATCGGGTAATAATGTCGGACCAGGGCAAGAGACGAATAGAGCACAGGTCGATAATGAGCCGTAGTGAAGCTACGGCCACAATGCGACAGCCAATCAGCGACGAGCGCGCGGTAGAATTTTGCATTTCAAGTAACGAGCACAACTTTACATTTCCCTCAGTTATGAGGAAGTTGTCAGGCTTTGCACCAGGCTATTATCTTGCCAAGATAAGATTGACTTTTACTGAAGTTGAATCAGATAAATCCTCGTCTCAGATAACATAACCACTTCAGTTGCAAAAAGTCGAGGTTGCAACTAGAACCAGTCTGAGTTTTTATATTTATCGCAATTAAAGACAACGATTGAGTAGACACAAAAAGAGAACGAAGTACAAGAATGACATGAAATGTTTTTGGTGAATTAAATAGAGTTTTTGGAAAGAAAGCTTTCGATGTGTTTGGATTGGTAAGTTTGTAGTATTCATAACCAGTTTTGATCACCTGTACATACGAGGGTAGGCAGGAGGAACAGTGGCTCAACTTTGAAAGAATGGTTGACCTTGCCCTGGATAGATATGTACTCAGTGGAACAGTTCATAATGGGAAGTACCTTCCATGGTACACAGTCGCTGTAACGAAACTTTTAAAGGAACAGTAACCATTGCATAATAGATGTAAAACAAAGCATAGGACCATAGGTAGACAGATTCTGAATGAAACACGATGGACTGTCCAGAGAGCAATGCTTGAAGCGTTCAGTGACTACCATAGCAGAACGTTGTCAAATGATCTTTCACAAAACTCAAAGAAATTCTGGTCGTATGTAAAGGCTGTTAGTGGCACCAAAGTTAGCGTCCAGTCCGTAGCGAATGAGGCAGGAACTGAAACTGAGGGTAGCAAAGTAAAAGATGAAATGCTTAATATGTTTTCAAATGTTCCTTAACAAATGAAAACCCGGGAGAATTGCCCCCAGTTTAACCCTTGTACCACTGAAAAGATGAGTGAAATAAGTGTTAGTGGTTTTGACAAACAACTAAAATCGTTAAAATTGAACAAAGCTCCAGGGCCCGATGGGTACCTGTCAGATTCTATACTGAATTCGCGGCTGATACTCTCTCTCCTAACTATAATCTACCGTAGATCCCACGAACAAAATACCGTGCTCAGTAGTTGGAAGAAAGCGCCAGTGACACCTGTTTTCAATCCACAAAACAATATCCTTGACATCGATTTGCTGTAGAATTTTAGAACACATTCTGAGCTCTAACATAATAAGGTATCTCGAACAGAATGACCTTCTCCATCCCAACCAGCAGAGATTCTGAAAGTACAGATCGTGCGAAATCCACCTCACACTTTTCTCACGTGACGTACTGAAAGCGTTGGATCAAGGCAGTCAGCTAGATGCAGTATTTCTTGATTTCCGAAAAGTAAATGACTCAGTACTACACCTACGCTTATTGTGAAAAGTACGATCATATGGTGTATCAAGCGAAATTTGTGACTGGATTAAGGATTTTTTTTTGTAGGGAGGACATAGCAAGTTATCCTGGATGGAGAGCCATCGTCAGATGTAGAAGTAATTTCGGGTGTGCCATACGAAGTGTGTTGGGGCCGTTACTATTCATGTTTCATATTAATGACCTTGCGGACGATATTAATAGTAATCTCAAACTTTTTGCAGATAATTCAGTAATCTAAAAACGAAGTAATGTTAGAAAAAAGCTGCATAAATATTCAGTCATATCTTGCTAAGATTTCAAAGTGGTGCAATGATTGGCAACTTGCTTTAAATGTTCACAGGTGTAAAACTATGCACTCCACAAAATGAAAAAAAAAAACTAAGTATCTTATGACTATAATATCACTGAGTTACAGCCTAAATCGGCCCACTCTTAGAAATACCTAGGTGCGACGCTCTGTAGAGATATGAAATGGAATGATCACATAGGCTGTCGTAAGTAAAGCAGGTGGTAGGATATTAATGGTACTTTTTTCGTCTAACATCGTTCTCGCAACAGCAGTTAAATGTAAATATTCTCCCCATTTGGATTTCGAGAAAGTTTGTCTCGACAGGTATACGCCTGCTGCTCATGAGACATTAACAAATATACTTTGAAACAAAATTTATAATGTTACAAAACAACTTATATTTCAGCAGATATCGTAAAAGTGAAATGAAACTATATTTTTTGCTGTATTTTGTGTCGTGGAGAAATCTTCCACTCTGATGTTGAGGTAAAGTAGACCTGCGATAACAGAGGTAACTGGAAAGTAGAAAATGCAAAAAAAGTAAGGTGACAGAAATTTCAGAACAGCTGACAGTTGAAGAGTTTTTTTTTCATAGAAACAAATGATTTATAAAAGTGAATTATGTATTATCCTTAAGCTAGGCTCAAATGAAGCTAATAGCGGGAACTTCATACGATGGTTATGCGCTCCTAGTTTCAGTTTAACTTCATTTACGGAAAAAAAGAAAACAAAAAGTCTCTGGATTTGAAATGAATTTTAGTTAGTTTTAAAAATATCAATTAGGTGATACGCTGAAACAAATGATTAGCAGTTCTGTAAGTAGGAAGTGATCAGTTTAGCATATATTCTGACATTTCGCTTTTCGAAGATTGATAAGTCTCTAACAGTTTTGTTAACAGCTTATATTTGAATTAAATATTTTCGAATTAGGTATGATTTTTAAAAGTTAACTAACAAAAAAATGGCTCTGAGCACTATGGGACTTAACATCTGTGGTCATCAGTCCCCTAGAACTTAGAACTACCTAAACCTAACTAACCTAAGGACATCACACACATCCATGCCCGAGGCAGGATTCGAACCTGCGACCGTAGCAGTCGCGCGGTTCCGGACTGCGCGCCTAGAACCGCTAGACCACCGCGGCCGGCAGTTAACTAACGAACAGTAGATATTCATCTGCAGTGTTATCCAACGATCCTCGGTTAAAGACGACACGAAACATAGATAACTAGCAATAGAACGTGTGTAATGTGTTTTCCTTCTCAGGAAAACGATTCTCCTGACAAGGAAGAGTTCCATTAAGCACAATTAGCTTTTTTCGGCTAATAAGTGAATATTGCGCCATGGGAAAATGTGGCGCTCCCGTTTTCCACGGTTCGTCGCGTTTAGGGTAGATGAAGATAACGGTCCCCCGTTTCTTCTTCGATGCGGGGGTTGGGGTTATGGATCACCGCTGTAGCTCAACCGGTCTGTAAAACTACCCAAACTCGTTTGAACAGCACACCGGTGTTACCAAGGCTGCTGGAGAATCAGGCCGTAGAACAATCTCTGCCTCCGTCTAGACCGAACCCGGAAATGTTCCTCCGGCAGAGTCGCACTTCTGTAATCTCAGACGCATCCAGGCGCATGAACGGTTGTGGAAATCAATGGGCAGGACGCAGGTAGCTCATACCTTTCACGAACAGGCCACATGAGAGTTCCTGAGACATAAATTTTGTTTGTCTTACAATAACTTTTCAAGCAGGGGGTCACACTACTACTAAACGCAGCCATGGGGTTGACAGTTTTGCCCTTGGCAACATTAAACATATCTGGTGTATCTATATCTGGTGTATCTGCAGTATTTGTGCGTGAGTAATATAGTGGGGGCACTAGATGTGGCAGGAAATCGTTTATAAAATGAGAATGATTGAGGAAAGCGTATGGACTATTTTAGAAAGAAGAAAATCTAAACTGATAGACGTCTGGCTCGGCACACCTACTTCCAAATAAAAAAAGGCCTTGATGTATTGTTTCTTCTGTTGTACTTCTTCTATGGGCGGTGACGGCAGTTTTAGTGGGTTTCGAGTTACTGCAAAAAACGGTGAACTTCAAGAAGTGGCAATATAGTAATTAGAGGAACCTCGTAGACAACCTCAAAAAAGATATGGACATCTGTGACGATCAAGTGAGAAATTTCAAAGCATTAATGAAGTTAATGTGAAAATACACCGCCGGCCCGTGTGGCCGAGTGGTTCTAGGCGCTTCAGTCTGGAGCCGCGCAGGTTCGAATCCTGCCTCGGGCATGGATGTGTGTGATGTCCTTAGGTTAGTTAGGTTTAAGTAGTTCTAAGTTCTAGGGGACTGATGACCTCAGATGTTATGCCCCATAGTGCTCAGAGCCATTTGAACCATTTTTTTGAAAATACACCGCATCTGAAACATTTTCTGTGTTTTGCAGCTTTACTTTCCGGATAGCCCTAGTAAAAAGGCTGTTGACATTGTTATTTCAGCATCAAACGTTTTCGTTTGTGACAATCAAGCGATTTGCACTTGTTTCAGTCTATTTCTACAGAAATTACATAAAACAGTTATTGAAGCCTCCTGGCAGTCCAAAACCGTGCCTAACTTGGACTAGAATATGAGACCTTCCCTTGTGGTCACTGAAGCACCAGCTGCACGTTGCATCGATAGTAATGATGATTCGATTGCCGATTGCTCGGTCCTCACCTTTTGTCGTCTCTCTAGGTCGACCGCTTCCTTCTTGACTCTGTGTTCGACAATGGTTCACCCACTCCTGCCAACATCGTCCAATAATGGCGTCCCTCCTATCCAGATGTCGAGAGATTCGGCGAGTACTTCAACCGGCTTCTTTAATCCCAACTACACGTCCTCTCTCAGGTGCTGACACCTGCGTATACTATTCAGGCGCCTGTCTGCAAGGCATACTTACAGTCCAACTGAGTACACTCCATGCCCTGGTATCGATATGTCCCCTGTGTGCCATCCTTGCCGGCTGTGCGGTGAAATTGCGCTGCAGCGTCACACATTTATGAATCGGCCGCCAAAGATTAGAATTTTGCATTTTCCATTGAGACCTGTACGAATATCAGTGTGTGACCAATTTGCATAACTCCTTCGTGCTGCGTCGCTTCCTTTTTTTATTTTTTCCCTTAGAGCATATAATACTAAATGTACGTGCAAAATTATGTCGCTGGTTGACACATAGTTCAAGAAATACGATGTCATAGACATTGAGATGCGCGAAAAACTATCTTTCGCTTAAAACGGAGCGCAAATTAACCAGACTGTACTCATCCAGTATTTGGGAATGAGAGCACTTAGCGACTTCAAATAAACTCCAAATATAATTTCAATTTTTTTCCAAACTTTTTCTCGCTTACTTGCCTACTGTCAAGTGCAGTATCTGACACAATAATTCATTTGTAAAGTAATCAGAAGTATGAAGCTGTTTTACACAGGGCAGTTGTATACTTTAAAGAATCAGGATTTACAAGAGAATGTCCAATTGCAGATGATGGTAAAAGTAACTATGTTTAGTAATTGACACCAGAATGTCAATAAATCATAGAATCAATGTTTTGTTGCAAAATATGTTTCGCCTCATCTCTGTCATCTGTAATAGGTTCTAATTTTTAAAGTGTCTCTGAAAGAATTAAATGTAGTAGAGTCACCTGACAAAACAAAAGCTAGGTGAAATGACCAAAACGTTCTTAAGGAGGAAGAACTGACTGGGCGTAAATTTAAGTACTTACACTGTTGTTTGATGCTTCCTGTATCCATATTAGTTCTGTTCCACTAACACGATGCACCGTTTCTTACAGTTATTCGTGGTCAGGTGATTTCTGTTCGTATCCTATCGAGTCATTTAAAGTTCAGGTTTCTTCATGTCCTTGGCACAGCTTCTCTTCGAAGCCTGCACCTTGCGGATGATTGTGAAATATACATCACTCCGGACACGATTTTCTTGTATTTGCGTTGAATAATAATGTTGAGTGCGTAAAACTGTGGACTTCAGTGTAGGTGTTCGTGGATAAAATCGTGAACTGGTTGCGTAGAAACATTTAGCCATTTCCCATTTTCGTGGTTTCCCACTTCTCGAAGAGTAATCAGTGGTGTTACACTTGCCGTCAGAGTTAGCTACAAGCACAGAACTGTTAGGTACAAAATGTCGCTGGTTGTCATTGTTGCCGACTCTCTTCACTGAAAACTGTTCACATTTTGATTCAACCGGCTTCCTATTCAGAAACCTCTCGTTCCATATATCCTTCTCACGAAAGAATAAGTGCAAATTCTAATGAGATTCTTTAACATCTAACCATTAGGCTCTAGTGAACAGCTGTTATCGTTTTCTGGAGCTTTTTAAAAGAAAACTTTTAACTGATTTGAATCTGTTATGAAGTATAATGCAGTTTTTCACATGTCATTTCCAGGTACAACTTATCCCCAAGTAGCCTAGTTAAATGAAATGTAAAAATATTTCAAAATGCCTCCAGTAAAACTACTGCAGGAAAAGTTATGTTTTCAAACTTGGAAAAATACTGATATTATTATGCTGTATGACATTTACCTTGCTGAATAATGGAAGTGAAAATAACTCTGTCATTTAAATCAAGTTTTCTTTTATGAAGTAAATTATGATAATTACAATTTCAAATGAATTGGCCCCCGCCGTTCCTTTGAATTCGGTACAACCCAAGTTACTGAAATAGCATCGGCTCTGGTTGGTTGTATTTAGAACGCGTTGAAACCGTAAATAAATTTTTCACTTCATCGCCCTCATGAAAAATCAGCGTCGTATATTTCTAACAAGTCAAGCAGATTCTTGTTTCTAGAAACTGGGATTGCGATCGGTCGAGAAAGTCGAGCGATCGTCCGCACTTCTACACAAGTCAGCTAATACAATTACTAAGGCCACCACTAGTTGCAAAAATAACTTTAATTTTAAAAGGAAGCGATTCAGGGTTTTCATACTAGTTGGATGAAAGTCAAGACTTACACACGTCAAAAAAAGTTTTGCATCACTTCGGTTCCGAGAGTTCCAGAACCTGTACCGAAAATTGGAATACAGATCAACATAAACATCATTTCCGCCCTTTTTATTGCTCATGTAAACCACACATTGTATGTTGTACCACCATGCAGCGAGACCTTCAGAGGTGGTGGTCCAGATTGCTGTACACACCGGTACCTCTAACACCTATCACCCAGTAGCACGCCCTCTTGCATTGATGCATGCCTGTATTCGTCGTGGCATACTATCCACAAGTTCATCAAGGCACTGTTGTTCCAGATTGTCCCACTCCTCAACGGCGATTCGGCGTAGATCCCTAGAGTGGCTGGTGGGTCACGTCGTTCATAAACAGTCCTTTTCAATCTATCCCAGACATGTTCCATAGGGTTCATGTCTGGAGAACATGCTGGCCACTCTAGTCGAGCGATGTCGTTATCCTGAAGGAAGTCATTCGCAAGATGCGCACGGTGAGAGCGCAAATTGTCGTCCATGAAGACGAATGCCTCGCTAATATGCTGCCGATATGGTTACACTAGCGGTTGGAGGATGGCATTCACGTATCGTACAGCTGTTACGGCGCCTTCCATGACCACCAGCGGCGTACGTCGGCCTCATACAATGCCAACCCAAAATTGCAGGGAACCTCCTCCTTGCTGCACTCGCTGGACAGTGTGTCTAAGGCGTTCAGCCTTACCGGGTTGCCTCCAAACACGTCTTCGACCATTGTGTGGTTGAAGGCATGTGTGACACTCATCGGTGAAGAGAACGTGATGCCAATCCTGAGCGGTCCATTCGGCATGTTATTGGGCCCATTTGTACCGCGCAGTATGGTGCCGTGGTTGCAAAGATGGACCTCGCCATGGACGTCGGGAGTGAAATTGCGCATCATGCAGCCTATTGCGCACAGTTTGAGTCGTAACACGACGTCCTGTGGCTGCACGAAAAGCATTATTCAACATGGTGGCGTTGCTATCAGGGTTCCTCCTAGCCATAATCCATATGTAGCCGTCATCCACTGCAGTAGTAGCCCTTGGGCGGCCAGAGCGAGGCATGTCATCGACAGTTCCTGTCTCTCTGTATCTCCTCCATGTCCGAACATCATCACTTTGATTCACTCCGAGACGCCTGGACACTTCCCTTGTTGGGAGCCCTTGGTTGAACTACAGACAACACGAGCCGTGTACCTCCTTCCTGGTGGAATGACTGGAACTGATCTACTGTCGTACCCCCTCCGTCTAATAGGCGCTGCTCATGCATGGTTGTTTACATCTTTGTGCGGGTTTAGTGACATCTCTAAACAGCCAAAGGGACCATGTCTGTGATACAACAACCACAGTCAACGTCTATCTTCAGGAGTTCTGGGAACCAGGGCGATGCTAAAATTTTTCGTGATGTGTGTATTTGACTCTGGTATTGTTAAAAAAGCTCACCCTTTACATCACGATGCGACATAAAGAAGAGAGAGAATCAGAATGGGATACCGAATTATGAATCATCATCTTATACCCGTAACACTGAAAACGACTACGAATATCACATAATAATTTCCTTGAGTTACTGTTACTCTTTGACAAATTACAATTTTATCTTCGGTATTTTGCCGATACCTTAAACATTCTGCACCTAACTTAAAAAAAAGGCTTAAAATACCAAAATAGTTAACCACGGTAAAAAGAGCTGCACATAGGGTAAGACATACTCGGAAAGAGTTTTAAAATACTTCAGAACTATGGCTGCAGTATGCCGTTACGTGCCGTGAGGTATCGATCAACTGGGTAAGCGCACGCAATTACTTTCCCATGACGTCACTTTAACTTTAATCCATTCTTAGTTTCTAAACCAGACCAACCACGACCGAAACCACAAAACATGGAACACCACATGTGTTGATATTGCTAAATACCGGTACATTGATTCTTTATGCTTCACGTTTCACTTCCATGTAGCGGTACACTCTACACAAATACCTTCAGAAAATACTTCCTAACACTCAAGTTTAACAAATTCCTCTTTCTCATAAATAATTTTGTTGCTGTAGCCAGTCTGCGTTTCACCTTCTCTCTGCTTTGGCCAACATCCATAATTTTGCTGCCAAAATAACAAATCTCATCGACTACTTTTAATGTCTCATTTCCTAATGTAATTCCTTCAGCATCGCCTGATTAAATCGATTACATTCCACTAACCTTGGAGTACATTCCATTAACCTTGGTTCCCTTGTTTTGGTGTACTCTTATAACCTCTTTTCAAATGCTGTCCTTTCAACTGCTGTCCCAAGTCCTTCGCTGTCTGACAGAATTACAATTTTATCTGCAAACCTCAAACTTTTCGCTTCTTCTCCCTGAGCTTTAATTCCTTCTCCAACTTTCTCGTCGGTTTCGTGTACTGCTTGCTCAGAGTACATCGGAGGTAGACTGCAACCCCTTCTCAATCCCTTCTCAACCAATGCTTCCCTTTCATGTCCTTCCACGCTTCCACCTGCAGGGTGATTTCTGTACTGGTTGTCAGTTATATATCTCCCTGTATTTTATTCCTGCTAGTTTCATATTATCAAAGTATGTATTCCAGACAAAGCTGTCAAAACGTTTTTCTAAATTTGCAGATGCTAAAAGCGTAAATTTGACTTCCTCAACCTATCTGTTAAGATGAGTCGTTGTGTCAGTATATCTGAGTAAGCTGGGTTTAGGTACTCCTCTGAGAAAAGCAAAGGAGAGGAAATCGTGGAGGCCTTCATAAAACTAGTCAGAAGACTGATGGCAAAAAAAGGTAATGGACGGAGAAACCCCATGTGCGTTGACACATGTATTTTTTTCTTTTATAAAAAGGTAAAGCTTGCAATTTGATTTTGTTATCGCTCCATGAACTGAAAAGCGTTTTAACAACCATCTTGTAATGGAGGTGGTCAGTAGTTCACTCTCATAGTGAGGTAAAGAACCCGATACACACATTTAATTCACTTCACGATCTAACAACATTCCTCACGTTTTGGAGACAGCCGAAGAAGTAGTATTTTGTAGAGTTTTATTTATTTATTTATTTATTTTTGTTGATTTCATGTACTCTTATAAGAGTGATATTGAAAGTATTCACCAAAATGTGGACGATGGAAAAACATCCTGTACTATTTCATTTAAAGATGTGTAGAAAACCAAACTGAACCCATAAATCCTTTTAGAGAAACTTTGCGAGCAATGTGAAGAACAAGTAATGGATAACGGTCAAAACTTAAGTTAGAAGCAAAATTATAAATATTTAGTTTTCAGTTCGGGGAAGTTCTAATCCTTACCTGTTGTTGCTTTTCAAGGTGTTGAGAGATATTCACGCATTTCGAGTACTTCAGTTTAGTGGTAATAAGAGATTAGGTGAGAACCTGAAATTGAAGGTAAACGTAAATCACTGTTGCCTACGTGCACCTTGAACATATTATCACTTAAAAACTTACCCATTTGATTATTTCAGTGAGAGCCCTGTATCAACAGCGTAGTGTAACACATACTAACCCTTACACGTATTCGTGTAGTCATCGACGGCTGTTGCAGCCTGTGCACACTGGCTGTACACTCGAGATGGATGAGGGAACAGCCGGCCGCTGTGACCGAGCGGTTCTAGGCGCTTCAGTTCGGAAACGTGCTGCTGCTACCGTCGCAGGTTCAAATCCTGCCTTGGGCATGGATGTGTGTGATGTCTGTAGGTTAGTTAGGTTTAAGCAGTTCTAAGTCTAGGGGACTGATGACCTCAGATGTTAAGTCACATAGTGCTTAGAGCCATTTGAACCATTTTTTATGAGGGAACCTGTGTGCAAATCGACAGTCAGTGAGATCCAGATCGAATACTTTTTACACTGCAGTCATGTGTGCACTGATTTGAAACTCCCTGGCACATAATAACCGTGTGCCGATCCGCACCGGAAACCAAAACCTTGCCTTTCGCGCCACTGAGCTCTTGTCAAAAAAATGGCTCTGAGCACTATGGGACTCAACATCTTAGGTCATAAGACCCCTAGAACTTAGAACTACTTAAACCTAACTAACCTAAGGACGTCACACACACCCATGCCCGAGGCAGGATTCGAACCTGCGACCGTGGCAGTCCCGCGGTTCCGGACTGCAGCGCCAGAACCGTTAGACCACCGCGGCCGGCTGAGCTCTTGTCATTCGACAGCTAGCCCGCATCTCGTGGTCGTGCGGTAGCGTTCTCGCTTCCCACGCCCGGGTTCCCGGGTTCGATTCCCGGCGGGGTCAGGGATTTTCTCTGCCTCGTGATGGCTGGGTGTTGTGTGCTGTCCTTAGGTTAGTTAGGTTTAAGTAGTTCTAAGTTCTAGGGGACTTATGACCACAGCAGTTGAGTCCCATAGTGCTCAGAGCCCTTTGAACCCCCCTTTCATTCGACAGCTAGTACAACTAGGTGTGCAGAAGAATTTCTGGGAAATAAGGGTGCATTCACCGTCAGAAGGCGTGACTGTGGTGCTCCAAGGAAGCGCCGCACACCCGAATTTGAAGAGGCCGTACTGGATCATACTGAAGGGAATCCGTGAACACGAGCTATTGCGCGTGCAATGGATGTTGCTCCCAGCACCTTCTAGTACGTTATGGATGATAAACAACTACATCCACACCGCCTCTGGCATTTACAGAATCGTGTTTGAGGCTCAAGCCAGGTGAGAGAGGTAGGATAGACGTCAAATGACATCAACCAATCAAACGGCTGTATCACGGAAATTGTACGTTTCCGGACACAGATTTCTGTTCAAAATATTATGTACTTACTACACTCTACAAGTCCTAGAAGTTCGTAACAGGAATTTTCGAACATCCTGACATTACAGACCAAAAAGTATTTTTACTGAAAAGAAATCGAGCATACAGAGGGAACAGTGGCGCAGTGTGACTATGTATTACTCTGTAACCGTTAGCTAACAATCTTTGGCCGCATCTCTAGTACCATGTTTGTGGAAACAGTCTCTTAGTGTACGAAGGGTGCATCAATATTAACTGACTACAGTGTACCCTACCTGATTCATGCACAAGGGGGCGGGGGGGGGGGGGGGGCGAGAAGGAGGCAGACAATAGGAAGGAACAACGTAATAGGCAAAGTGGGAGGAGAAACTGATAAAACTTCGCAAGTATAGTCTGAGGTTAAAAATTGGGGAGGCAAGAGGAATTTGAATAACGAAGTCAGTAAACAGGGGGTACTCAATAAGAAACCTGACGAAGTAATCTCATATCCATTTTGTGAACAGTTCTAGGGGTTGCTTTTCCCTCGCCTCTGTTAGCTCATCTCTTATAGATATGCAGCGCCACTAGGTTCGAAACATAATTAGATTCAAGTGCCACAATAGGAAATCGTTCACAGCACGGCACGGTTACATGAATTAATTTTGATCCTTTGTGGTCACCTAATATCAAAGCCTTTCACAACTACACGTTACCTATGAGGAGTGGTTAACGCGGCCGTATCTGTGTCACGACGAGGAGAAGGCGCGATGCAGCACCGATAGCAGCCCAGCTTGGACAAACATGAAACTGGAGATCCGGCCAAAGATCGTTAGCTAACAGTTTCAGAGTAATACACAGCCATAGAGCACCAATATTCGCTGCCGATATTCGATTTCTTCTCACTAAAAATAGTTTTGAGTTTTATTACACTGAAGCGCCAAAGAAACTGGTCTTGCGTATTCAAATACAGAGATATGTAAACATGCAGAATACGGCGCTGCGGTCGGCAACGCCTATATAAGACAATAAGTGTCTAGCGCAGTTGTTAGATCGGTTATTGCTGTTACAATATATCACGATTTAAGTGAGTTTAAACGTGGTGTTACAGTCGGTGCACAAGCTGGCTCTGAGCACTATGGGACTTAACATCTGTGGTCATTAGTCCCCTAGAACTTAGAACTACTTAAACCTAACTAACCTAAGGACATCACACACATCCATGCCCGAGGCAGGATTCGAACCTGCGACCGTAGCAGTCGCGCGGTTCCGGACTGAGCGCCTAGAACCGCTAGACCACCGCGGCCGGCGGTGCACAAGCGATGGGATACAGCATCTCCGAGGTAGCGATCAAGTGGGGATTTTCTCGTACGACCATTTCACGAGTGTACTGTTGAATATCAGGAATCCGGCAAAACATCAAATCACCGACATCGCCGCGGCTGGAAATACATCATGGAAGAACGGGACCAACGACGACTGAAGTGAATCGTTCAACGTGACAGAAGTGCAAGTCTTCCGCACTGCAGATTTCAATGGTGGGCCATCAACAAGTGTTAACGTGCGAGCCATTCAATGAAACAACATCGATATGGGCTTTCGGAGCCGAAGGCCCACTCGTATACCCTTGATGACTGCACGACATAAAGCTTTACGCCACGCCTGGGCCCGTCAACACCGACATTTGACTATAGGTGACTGGAAACATGTTGCCTGGTCGGACGAGTCTCGTTTGAAATTGTATCGAGCGTATAGACGTGTACAGATATGGAGACAACGTCATGAATCCATGGATCGGCCGGCCGCGGTGGCCGTGCGGTTCTAGGCACTTCAGTCAGGAACCGCGTGACTGCTACGGTCGCAGGTTCGAATCCTGCCTCGGGCATGGATGTGTGTGATGTCCTTAGGTTAGTTAGGTTTAAGTAGTTCTAAGTTCTAGGGGACTCATGACCTCAGATGTTGAGTCCCATAGTGCTCAGAGCCATTTGAACCAATCCATGGACCCTGCATGTCAGAAGGGGACTGTTAAAGCTGTTGGAGGCTCTGTAATGGTTTGGGGCATGTGCAGTTGGAGTGATATGGGACCCCTGATACATCTAGATGCGACTCAGACAGGTCCACGAACGTAAGTATCTGTGTGATCACATGTATCCATTCATGTCCATCGTGCATTCCGACCGACTTGGCCAATTTCAGCACGACAATGCGACACGCCTCACGTCCAGAATTGTTACAGAGTGACTCCAGGAACACTCTTCTGAGTTTAAGCACTTCCACTGGCCACCAAACTCCCCAGACATGAACATTATTGAGCATATCTGGGATGCCTTGCAACGTGCTGTTCCGAAGAGATCTCCACCCCCCCTCGTATTCTTACGGATTTATGGATAGCCGTGCAGGATCTATAGTGTCAGTTCCCTCCAAATGTTTCAAATGGCTCTGAGCACTATGGGACTCAACTGCTGAGGTCATTAGTCCCCTAGAACTTAGAACTAGTTAAACCTAACTAACCTAAGGACATCACAAACATCCATGCCCGAGGCAGGATTCGAACCTGCGACCGTAGCGGTCTTGCGGTTCCAGACTGCAGCGCCTTTAACCGCACGGCCACTTCGGCCGGCGTCAGTTCCCTCCAGCACTACTTCAGACACTAGTCGAGTCCATGCCACATCGTGATGCGGCATTTCTGCGAGCTCGCGGGGGCCCTACACGATATTAAGCAGATGTACCAGTTTCTGTGGGTCTCCAGTCAGTAAAACACTATTATTATGACGACACTTGCTTTATTTAAAGGTTCATGGACAGATGTATTGATAGATGTCAAATTTCAAAGGTATGAGAGAAGAGCCGAGTAATTGCTATACTGAAACCTGGTAAAGAAGGAAACAGTCCAAAGAACTTTAAACCATTCGCACTACTATGTCACCTTTACAAATTGCTAGAGAGAATGACTTTAAACTGTCTCTTACACGTTATCGATCCCTTGCTTATACCTCAGCAAGCTGGATTCCGCCCTGGTAAAGCTACACATGACAATTACTCATTCTTATGCAGTTTATAGAATATGATGTAGAACCCCGTAAGGTGACTGCAGCGGTATTCGTAGACTTGACAGCAGCGTACGACACCGACAACCACCAGTTACTATTAAAGAAGGTGTAAAAGCTAACCAATGATTTCAGCTTCACCAGGCACATCGCCAATCTTCTGCAGAACCGACGATTCTTTGTCGACCTCCAAGGCCAGTGTAGCCGATGGAGGGTACATAAAAGTGGCCTTCCCCAGGGAAGTCCGTTGGCTCCAGTTCTGTGCAACCCATAGTCTCCAACTGCAGGAGTTTCTTCTATAGTGATGATCTCGCTCTGGCAACCCAAACACAAACTTCGATTCAATAGGAATCTCCCTAAATAGAGCTCTTGAAGGTCTGTCAAAATACTACATAATAAAAAAGCTTAAACCAAACCCATCGACAGTCATACACTGAAGAGCCAAAGAAACTGGTACACCTGCCTAATATCATGTAGGGCCCCCGTGAACACACAGGAGAGCCGCAACACGACGTGGCATGGACTCGACTAATGTCTGAAGTAGTGCTGGAGGGAACTGACACCATCAATCCTGCATGGCTACCCATAAATCCGTAAGAATACGAGGGGGCGGAGATCTCTTCTGAACAGCATGTTGCAAGACATCCCAGTGATGTTCATGTCTAGGAGTTTGGTGGCTAGCGGAGGTGTTTTCTAAACTTTTTCAAGACACTGTCCATCTTACATCTGTTTTCGAGATAGTTTGCCGTTATAGTTGAAAGTTCACCCGTGCATGTGCAGATGGAACAGATTGGTCTGCAATGTAAGAGAGATCTTTTGTGTTGAGCCGGCCGAAGTGGCCGTGCGGTTAAAGGCGCTGCAGTCTGGAACCGCAAGACCGCTACGGTCGCAGGTTCGAATCCTGCCTCGGGCATGGATGTTTGTGATGTCCTTAGGTTAGTTAGGTTTAATTAGTTCTAAGTTCTAGGGGACTAATGACCCTAGCAGTTGAGTCCCATAGTGCTCAGAGCCATTTGAACCATTTGAATTTTGTGTTGAACCTGTCGAGGACATCTGTGTTGCTTTCCTCACGCAGAGTTTCCATGTCTCCAGGTTGCAAAAGTGGTACAGAATTTCGATCAAAGCTTGTATGAAAGACCTTTTTTTTTATTGTGAAACTAAGTAGGTCAGGATTAAATGGCAACATGAGTGCAAAAATCTGTGAAATTGTTTGCATCTGTCCATATAGCAACAGTGTTTACCAGATAAAAGTTGTCTTCAGCACGCCAAAAATAATTCAGTAATACTGAAAATTTGTTTCGTTTGTGATCTATGTTACTGAGAAATACGAAACAAAGTCGTTTGCAGTGAGGCTGCATTGCCATCTAAAAATGGCGCATTTGCAGTTTCTCCCTCCCCCCACCCCTCAAGCAGGTAGCGCAGCGTGGTGGTGGGGGAAGTGTGCAAGCAAGCTGAGCACTACGGCATGCGGGCCAGGCCAGAGCTCGCGAGCTAAAGTCTTGGTCCCGTGGACTATGTCGACCTGTTACCACCATAACAGCGCTTCACTGTACTCGTTTGATATCAAATGTCATATCTACTGGACAATAACTCGAAAAACTTACGAAGTACTCAAGAACAGATCGCGCTAGCGTTCTGTGTGCGATTTTCTTTGCAGTTGCACTGCACTTTCTCAGAACCCTTGCAACCATAGAAATTTTGTCCCACGACAATACACTCCTGTAGACAACGTCATCATCAGAGAACAATATGATAGTGCTGCCGATCCTATGTGATCAGTAAGACACAAGAAAGTACCCAGTGCAGAGTCCAGCGCGTACGTACATCACAAAGGGAACGGTACCAGCAGCCATCAGCAGAGCCGCCAGGGCCACCGACACAGGCCGGTGATTCATGCCGGTTCCGCTGTCGCTCTGGTGGTCTGTGTGGCCACTTTCGTAACTGCAGTCTGCGTACGCGTCACGTACTTCCTGCGACGTCAGGAGCACTTGTCTGGGTCGGCGCAAGAGACCGCACGCACTGCAGTCCTCGCCAAGTAGCACCCAGAAACTGTATCGCCCTGGCGGCGGGGACGCTACGAAATAAAACCTACCCTCCGGTTTTTATCTTCTGCCTACAGGTCGTAGAGAGGGGGCAGTCCTTTACCATGCCATGGCGCTGGTAGCCAGTTCTCGGAGCGTCTGAATTTCGGGAACAGTTCAAAGAAGACTGGTAGCTCCTAGAGCTGTTTGGTCTACATCAGTCCACCCATCAGGATCTAGTAAGTATTGCAATTCTTTTAAATATTTATAGCATTTGCCATTTTCAGCACTATAATTGTCACACAACTTGCTCTAGAAGTTAGGTGATAGGTGTCGTCTGTTCACGGTCTTCATATCTGTGATCTGATAATGGGATTCCAGTTCCATACCTGTAATCTTTCATTTTCTATTTTTAACAGGTATCGATCCCGTATGAACTTCCTCTCTAACAATTATTTCCTAGCGCTCTTCCATTTTTTTATGTTGCTGTTCGTACATGGTCACTTTTGTGTATCTCTTTGTACTCGTATTTCAAACGCTCAGCATTCTTTACAGCCTCTTCGCGTATTTCTCACCGCTATCCCCACACTATTTTTGAATCTTTTCCTATCGCCCAGGTCCTCAAAATGTCTTTTGTGTAGTTTATTGAGACTCTCTTCAGAGACAAATCAATACTCTGTTAAAAATCTGGCCAAATGTACACAAATTCTTCATTTAACAGTATTAGCATCCGGGTCTTCGCTACAAGATTCTGATTTTCAAAGATATATTATTCTTTTCTCTTACAACTAACAATGTAAAGTGACACTATATTAATTTTAAATATCTTCTGATATTTTTGTATACTCCACAAAACTTGTAGAAAAGAGAGGTGAGCTGTTAAGAGTGCTGTCGTCGTTTCAGATTTGTTTCTGGCTGAAAAACCTTGTTGCTTGGGTGCTCAGTTTGCCATCTCTCTTATCATAGCATACAACAGAAACACATTACACTCCACAGTCACACGTGTAAGCCACAAACAGTAAACAGGTATACCAACGACCCCTGGCACGTAAACTGCCGAAACAGAAATGCCCGTGCTAAGCCATGCACGACACGGGTGGATGAAAAAATAAGTGTTCCATAGATGGCTCTGGATAGAAAGACACTACATTGTGTGTGTGTGTGTGTGTGTGTGTGAGAGAGAGAGAGAGAGAGAGAGAGTATTTGTCAGTGTCTGTTTGTGCGTGTGTATATAAACCCGAATCCTACAAGAATATAGTTCACGTTAACGTTGATTAATTGGTGATATACAAGTGCTATGCTTATGTGAAAAAAATAGAACAAAGTTTCATGAATACATCTACACGTTCCAGATAATAATGACATGTTGTGTAAGAGATCACTGGAAGATATGGCCCATAACTAATCGTCGTTGGAATGAAACTTTCATACCCAACTTTCACTGCACCTCTGCTGGGGCGATTCGGCTAATATCACATTTCCAATCGACGCAGTTGTCCCACAGCTTTAGAAAACAGCGGCCGTTTTTGACGAGGGTTGGTGTTAACGGGGCAGTAGTTGCACTACACCGGAAAGCAGGCAGTGGTGTATTTTCCACGAGCATGTGTTGAAAGGTTGACATAAATGTAACCAGAGCTTCGGTTCAACGCATTGAGCAGTCACTGGCTGTTTGTAGTGCTCTCTGAACCTCACTAGACGTAACGAGAGTAATTCTTCAGGAACGCATTGAAAAGTATGTATTGATTCGATGGTATCCCCTACCTCGCAACCCATGTTCACGCAGTTCTACTGCTGCTTCTGTAGTTGATTCGCGAACACTCTTCACTGGTGTTGTCACAAGTGTTCCACTGTCAAGGCTTTGCATAAATGCAGCCGCTTACGTAGCCAACTGGTAAGACATACATTTATATTCGTCACGTCGTACTTTCCAAGCTCTTCGGTGCCCATGATAACTAACTACATCTGTACCTTCAATTCGTTTATTTTTATAGACGTATAATTCTAAATAGCGAAATGTCTCTCCTCTTGCCTCACTCTCTCGCAGTCACAGCAGACGAGTTACTAGTGCTTTAATATTACTGGTCATCCTACCGACTCAGTGCGATAGCGCATCATCTGTCGCAGGACACTTACTCCCCAAACGGAGCCCGAATGTCACGTAGCGAACTGGAGGGCCTTGAAAGTCTTTCCGGAGAAAATTTGGCTTTACTTAAGTAACGTAGCCACGTCTAATTTAAAGATGTATTATCGATGAAGGGGGCGCAACGATTAAAGTACTGGACTCGGATTCCTGACTTTCAGGACTCAGGTCCCAACTGCGGAGCCTCGCGGAGTGGCCGCGCGGTTTGAGGCGTCATGTCACGGACAAGCCGGCCGGAGTGGCCGAGCGGTTAAAGGCGCTTCAGTCTGGAACTGCGTGACCGCTCCGGTCGCAGGTTCGAATCCTGCCTCGGCCATGGATGTGTGTGATGTCCTTAGGTTAATTAGGTTTAAGTAGTTCTAAGTTCTAGGGGACTGATGACCACAGATTTTAAGTCCCATAGTGCTCAGAGCCATTTGAACCATTCATACATTCCATAAAATAATAGAGAAGAAAAATAATTATTGTTATTGTTATATTCCGCTTCTATTTACGCACATGCAACGTCACGGGGTACATCATTACGTCGCGGATCTTGAGAGCAAATAACCCATGACGCCGAAACAAGGTTGACATAGAAGCAGATTATCACAAGCGAAGAGTACCAGAGAAGATATTTCCTGATGTCTTGACAGATGTCCTATCATCCTGTCCCTTCTTCTTCTTGTCAGCGTTTTCCATATATCCCTTTATCCCTTTCCTCGCCAATCTTGCGCAGATACAGAAGCTATAATTTAAAAAACTGCTTTCACCGGATCATGACTACTAAGTACACTACTGGCCATTAAAATTGCAACACCACGAAGATGACTTGCTACAGACGCGAAATTTAACCGACACCAAGAAGATGCTGTCATATGCAAATGATTAGCTTTTCAGAGGATTCACACAAGGTTGGCGCCGGTGGCGACACCTACAATGTGCTGATATGACGAAAAATTCCAACAGATTTCTCATATACAAACAGCAGTTGACCGGCGTTGCATGGTGAAACGTTGTTGTGATGCCACGTGTAAGGAGGAGAAATGCTTACCATCACGTTTCCGACTTTATAAAGGTCGGATTGTAGCCTAACGCGATTGCGGTTTATCGTATCGCGACATTGCTGCTCGGGTTGGTCGAGATCCAATGATTGTTAGCAGAATATGGAATCGGTGAGTTCAGGAGGGTAATACGGAACGCCGTGCTGGATCCCAACGGCCTCGTATCACTAGCAGTCGAGATGACATCTTATCCGCATGGCTGTAACGTATCGTGCAGCCACGTCTCGATCCCTGAGTCAACAGATGGGGACATTTGCAAAACAACAACCATCTGCACGAACAGTTCGACGACGTTTGCAGCAGCATGAACTATCAGCTCGGAGACCATGGCTCCGGTTACCATTGACGCTGCATCACAGACAGGATCGCCTGCGATGGTGTACTCAACGACAAACCTGGGTGCACGAATGACTAAGCGTAATTTTATCGGATGTATACATCTTTACAGCATCATGATGGTCGCATCCGTGTTTGGCAACATCGCGGTGAACGCACATTGGAAGCGTGTATTCGTCATCGCCATACTGGCGTATCACCCAGCGTGATGGTATGGGGTGCCACTGGTTACACGTCTCGGTCACCTCTTGTTCGCTTTAATGGCACTTTGAACAGTGGACATTTAAAATGTGTTTCGACCCGTCGCTCTACCCTTCATGCGATCCCTGCGAAACCCTACATTTCAGCAGGATAATGCACGACCGCATGTTGCACGTCCTGTACGGGCCTTCCTGGATACAGAAAATGTTTAACTGCTGCCCTGGTCAGCACATTCTCCAGATCTCTCACCAATTAAAAACGTCTGGTCAATGGTGGCCGAGCAACTGGCTCGTCACAATACGCCAGTCACTACTCTTGATGAACTGTGGTATCGTGTTGAAGCTGCATGGGCAGCTGTACCTGTACACGCCATCCTAGCTCTGTTTGACTCAATGCCCAGGTGTATCAAGGCCGTTATTACGGCCAGAGGTGGTTGTTCTGGGTACTGCTTTCTCAGGATCTATGCACTCAAATTGCGTGAAAATGTAATCACATGTCAGTTCTAGTATAATATATTTGTCCAATGAATACCCGTTTATCATCTGCATTTCTTCTTGGTTTAGCAATTTTAATGGCCAGTAGCGTATCTGAACTGGGAGATAAAGGTTTCACACCAGCTGATTGTGGTTCAATATGATAGTCGAGAAACTGATAATTGACGAAAATCTTGTAGGCTTGTGTATATGTAACACTTTACACTGAGAAAACGCCGCTCCGGTAGTATGCCGCCTCGACAGTGTTGCTCTGGTGCTGCTTTCGGGAACAACTAGAGTAATTTTCCAGGGAAGACTCACTGTAGTATTAGATTATGTCCTATCAATCTGGTAAATCCATCGAAGTGGTAGACACCGAAAAATCCTCCCGTGGAGTAAGCGACCTATTCTGTAGGACCTCAGGGGTGGAATATCTGTTACATGTCGCCCTCTACTGCTCAAGCTACATATCGACGAAGCAATGAAAGAAATAATAAAAAAATTAGTAAGCGAGATTAAAATTCAAGGTGAAAGGGTATCAGTGTTAAGATTCGGTGATGATATTTTTATCTCCTGTGAAGGAGCGGAAGAATTACATAACCTGTTGATCAGAAAGAACAATTCTACTGAACAGAGAATATAAACTGAAAGTAAACAAACGGGGGCGAAAGTATTGAAGAGCAGTCAGATTACCGACAAACTTCACATCAAAATTTGGGACCATATAGTAGACGAAGTTAAGGAATTTTCATATCTTGAGAACAAAGTAACGCATGACGACGAAACGAGGTTGGCGTAGAAATAGAACATCACAAGTAAAGAAAGGATTCGTTGCCTCTTTTTGCCTGTAACAAATAATTAAAGAAATTTTTGAAAATTATATGGAAGTGAATCGTGAACTACGGTGAAAATCGAAAACGAGAGATTAGAATGTGCTGTTACAAAACGATGCTGAAAATTAAGTAGACTGATAAGAAATGAGGAGAGTCTCCACATATAGCAGAAGAAAGTAACATTTGTAAAACTGTAGGAGATAGAATATTATGATAAGATACGTGTTAAGATACAAGGAAATAACTTCCATGGTACTAAAGGGAGCCGTAGAGGCCAAACTTGCGTATGAAGAAAGAGATTGGAACATACATAACCAATTGAGGACATTGGTTACAAGTGCTACTCTGAGATGAAGAGGTTCGCTTAGGAGACTAAATCGTGACGAGGGCATCAACGCAGTTGAAAAGTAATTACAAAAAACAAGCGAAAAGCTCTATTTATTTGCTTAATGTGACAAATATAATCGCAAATGTAATTCCTTGGCAAGCTCCCTAGCGCACAGTAAAGATAACAAATCCTCGGAATCTGCACTGAAATTCGCCATTTCCTAGTGGTCCTTACTCCCTAAGCAGTTGGATATGAAGTCTTCCTAACATGGAATCGTGTAACGTTCTTGAGTGACGTGCCAGGTTGTTTCGTAGTGTGTCAGACGACCTTCTGCAAGAGTAATCTGCGCAGTTGCGGTATCCGCCTTCCTTGCACAATTCTTGGTGAGAAGTTGTGCGTCACAATTTGCGATATTAAATTCCTCTATTTCCATTGACCCCACGACGCATTCGACGACACAAGTGATGTTATCTCGTTTGTGGCTCTTCCGCTATTGGTTACGAAATTAAATCTTCTCCCACGTAAGCTGTTCAGCAGTTTGCCCGAGCTCTGTAGCAGCCTGTAGAACTTCTCCCTCTGCTACCGACTGTGGCGATGTTTGTCCATCCAGAAATATTTAAGAAAGTCATTCATCACTCTTTTACGTCAAAATGTGCATGCAGGGACAGTAATGTTCAAATCGGCCGTTCCCCGTACCCCCACCCCCCTTCCCCGCCACCTTTTTTTAACTACTCCCTCACTTCGTATGTGACACAGCTTTCGGACGCTGTTGGTTGCGTAACAGAAACCAATTTACACTACTTTTTTTATACAATTCTGCAGATCTGGCATGAAAATTGCCTTACGCTGTGAATTGTTTGAAGCAAAACAAATCCCCAAGATCACATACATGTTACTCTAGAAAACTGGATGTTCAGCTTTTAACAGAGCAGCAATTGACAAATGTTGAAGTTTACAATTTTACGTGAAAAGTTAGGCAATTTTTCTTTGAAAACGGTAAAATTAGATAGAAACGTAAAGTTTGAGAGTAGTATTGAATTCCAAAGCATCAAGAGAACTGTCTGCTGGATACCTTCTCCCTTTTTCTTACAGTAAAAAGGTCTGTAAAACGAAGATGGGATATTTTGGACTGGTTTTCAGACTTCCGTAAGTCTGCTGTATCTACTAATAAGCTCACGCACTCAAATTTACTCGTAAATTCTATTATCATCATTTTCTGTAAACTGTCTATCACCCAGTTTCCCCACTGGTTTATCATTGCTTTGTGTGTTTCTGTACAGCCCCTCCCCCACTTTCCCTTCTTACCGCTCTCGCTTTCTTCCTCAAGTGCGCGCGCACACTGTGTGTGTGTGTGTGTGTGTGTGTGTGTGTGTGTGTAACAGCACAGTAGTGCAATTAATGTACAATATTTACGTGGTCGTTACAAATGGGCGCCGTCTATCCTTAGTCGTGTCTGAAACTTTCTACTGCAGACACCGAATGGTTTCTAACAGTTTGCTAATTCATTCCTCTGGAATCTTGCATCAGACATCCCGTAGTTATAGCTTAGTGTTTTTTTACCGTATGAACAGTTTCTCGTTTCGTACTGTATCTATAATATGAACAACTGGTGCCGAGGTCCGTATTACCTTATACCATTTTTGAGCTTCGGCTGGTATTTTTAAATACCGTAAATTAGCATTTTTGAGTGTTTCCTGATGTTTCCTTCTGAGATTTTGCAGAAATATTCAAAATTCCACGCGTAAGAAGACGACTGTCGACAAACTACAGCAAAAAAGGGAAAGGGGCGTAGGGAGGTGGTTGGGAGCGAATCCACTGCTGTGAAATGGGGCCAACGGCGTGTCTTGCTGAAGTCCGCATACACATCCACGTGTCACAGAGTGTTAACCTGAATTACAATGCTTAGCCTCAAATAATATGGCTAAGTGTAAAAAAAATGAATAAGTGTCACGCTATAAATTAAAACGTCCAGATTTCAATCTCCAGTCTGTCCTTGTGTTTTTTCTGTCGCTTATCACTTCTTGCAACTCTGATAATGATTTGTTAGTGCGAAAACGGCAAGTTAGCCGTTGTTCGGATTGACGTTATACTTTAGAAACTCCTGCAACTGCTTGTGTAAGATTCAGCAGTGGGGTTAAGGTAAGGGCATTCAACCTGCAGTAGGAAATGACTAGGAAAGTACTGTGGTGTTAAAATCAACCTCCCCGTTAGTGACAGCTCTGTTTGAAAGATTCAGATTTACCCTCATTTTGAAAATCATGGCTTAAAGTAGGACTTTTTTACATGGGCTTCGTAGATTCCGAATAGTTCCAGGAGTGATACGTGTCTGTCAGCATTACGTATTGCAAGTAGCGACTGGGAAAGAAAGAAAACATGCAGACCGCAGCACTTGAGGTCTGACTCATGCTTGCGGGCTAAGTGCTCGCTTCCGTTTTCGCCCAGCTACTATGTATCTCAAGAACGGCGGCGTAAAAACACTGTTTTTATTGACAGTTTTACTACTGTTGTGTATGTCGTCAAATAACTGAGTTAGATGTGCTACTACCGCTCCCAATATATTTTAATACGAAGTTAATCGCGACGAGTTTGGTTAATGACATTTTATAATAGCTCCTACCGTCCACGTCTTTCTCCGTTTCAAGCATGAGTAATAAGAATTAAGAACATTCCGCTGCAGAAGTCATTTTCGCCCAGCTTCTGCCTAAGAAATATACTGAGGTGACAAAGGTAGTGATATGCCCATACACAGATGACGGTAGAAGGCGTACACAAAGTGTAAAAGGGCAAAGGCGGAACTGTGTTTTGTACTCAGATGATTCATGTGGAAAGGTTATTGACGTGATTATGGCCGTATGACAAGAATTAACAGACTCTAAATGCGGAATGGTAATTCGAGCTAGACACGTGGGACATGCAATCCCGGAAATCGTTAGGGAATTCAGTATTCCGAGATCCACTGTGTCAATTCACTAAACGTTTTAGCTAAACAATTTGTTACTTTGTACAGAGGAGCTGCAGCTTTCGAAATGGTGTAGACAAAAACGTTGTGTTGATAAAGATATAAATGTATTACGCCGACTGAAGAATGCCCGAAACTCGTCTAGGCATAAATAAAGGTGTACAAGAAATCGCTGGTTGCAGTATTTCTGCAAGGAAGTACGTGTGCATTGTTTTGTATGCTATGTAATGGTGAGGAGCACGTTACCGCTGCACCATTGCTCTACCCATTACAGTTTTGGGTGTTAGAAAAGAGTCTCGCAAACTCACCACGACTGTCTGCAGTTGTCCGACGTATTACACTACATGTATCTCTGTTCTTCCTCCGTTGCGCAGCTAATGTGTCTCACGAACTGGAGCGTGAATGATGTGGTAGTAGGGTCTCACTGGTGTGGCGGTGTGGTCACGGTTGTACACACTCAAACATTGTCTTAACGCAACACTCACAGTTACACTCGCATAATCCCTGTCCACATCTTCCGCAACACTAATTGCATCCGCCAGAAAGTGCTAATCATCAGTTATGTTCGTATTCGCGCCTTTAAAAGTCGATCAATTTACCTTCATTTCTTAAGTTTTTTTATATAAACTATACATTCTGTGACAGTATTGTTGCAGAACTTTGCATTTCTCTTTCTTTTTCTGAAGAATGTTGAAAATCAATTCAATCTTTAATTATATGCTCTGAAAAAAAGAGAGAGGAAAAAAACGAAGTCAAGTGTAGGAAGCTATTTTTGAAACCACAGGCCTGACTTGTAGTTGTTGCACTAGATGGATTGTCAGTTATTCCATTTGAAACCTCAGTGTTTCTCGGACATGAATTTCTGATAATATTTTGGCTTTACAGTCCCATGTCGTTTCACAGTTCGAAGGGAAATATTGTCGAAAACTGGCGTGCGTTTGGGAGACCGGTGGAAGAAAACAGAAATACCATGAAGTGGGGAGAAAGAGGTCCTTAATGGTTTTATACAAAAACAGGTCTGCCGCAAAACTAAACAGTGAATAAAAAGAGCTTTGCGAGGGGGGGCGGCAATTTCTCAGCTTGCAGGCCAATTAATTCTCCTGCCAGAACGGATGTACCATCATAGGTTTGGGCCACCAGTTCGTTCTTCATATTATAATCCCGAAACACGCCACTCAGCATATATAAACGAGTAGATTTGTTAATATATACATTCAAATCTGTATCTAACTTCATTTTATGCCTGCTTTGCGGTAGCGATAGTCGTTTCAGACAAGTCACGATATTCTATTCTTGTGAAACTAGTTGGCCCCAGTGGCAACAAACAAGAATATTTTCTTGGTTTTCACGATATTAGCGATACTAGAACAGCTACTTTATTCACTGTGCTGGATGGCTTGTTTCGTAATTATGATGTGAAGAACAAACTGGTGGTCCAAAGCTATCCGTTCTAGCAGGAGAATTAATTGACCTGGAAGCTAAGGTCCGTGAAATTGCCCTCTGCCTTGGCCCCCACCCCCAAAAAGCTCTTTTTACTCGCTGTTTGACACAACCGTTGCATTAGTTTTGCAACAGAACTGTTCTTGTATAAAACCTATGAGGATTTTTTTTTTTTTCTGCACGCTTCATGGTATTCTTGCTTTCTTCCACGGGTATTCCAAACGCACAGCAATTTTCGACAATATTGTAGGTAAACGCTTTCCTTCGAAAAGTGAAACGAAATGGAAGTGTAACGCCAGGATAATATCTGCCATTTACGAAAACTATACATGAATAACTGATATTTTAAATGCAATAATTAATATTTCATACTGTAGTGCAACGACTACGAGAGAAGCCTGTGGTTTCAAAAACAGCCTCTTACACTTTGACCTTGTTTTTCTTTTTCTCTCTGTTTATCAAAGCGACTAATTCGCAAGCTGAAGCTGCCACGAATAGAGGGGAAATGAAGGGTGGAATACATTAGCAATGAACTAATGTCAAATACAAACCGGTGTACTTCGAGATATTAGATAATATTGTAACACAACTGGAAACAAGATATTCACATTGTGATAAGTTGCTCTTCCTTAAATTAGGCAATAGTACCCAGTTGGTCAGTTACGCTTAGCATTTCCTTGTAGACGGTGTGGACCCATTATTACAAACGTATGGTGCTTACTTTACTCGTTTTGAGTTGCATGTAGCACTGGAGACAGTATTTTCGTCCCAACATTAATAAAAGCTTTACTTTGTCAATTTGGGGTACGTTATCAAAAGAATGATTGAGAATGGAATGGATCAAATTTTTCCAGAAGCTTTCAAACTGTTTCGTCTAATTGCTACCACCTTGCAATAAGTTCTTAAGCTGAAAGGAGTTTTTCTTGTCTGAAACGCGTAAAAACGTATTTGAGGAACAGTATGGCCCAGGATCACTTATCGACTCACATGAAGTGACGCTGTCGTCGAAAGATTCGGGAAGGAGGAGGATCATCAAGGTCACATGTTTTACAAGTAACAACGATCGCGCCCTCTGTACCACTTCTTTTGTAAATAAAATTCAGAGTGATAGTATTATTATTATTAGCAGTAGTAGTAGTAGTAGTAGTAGGTATCGTATTAGTAGTCGTAGTAGTATTAGTAGTAGAAGTAGCAGTATAGGTGGTAGTTTCGGTGGTGGTCGTTAGGAACGCTAGGGAAGAGGATATTCCGGTCTCTTTCAGGGCCTCCCCAGAAATTAGGCCAGTGGTCTATCACTGTCAGGCAACAGTGCGGGCAATCATCAAGAAGTTTCAAGGGACTGGTTCAACAAACAATAAAGGCAGATCCGGACCTATGATAGTTCTTACATGCAAGGAGCGTCGAAGAACAGTTCGTCTTGCACAAAAAGAGCCCTTTAAAAGTACAGGGTCGGTTGTATCGAACATCCAGGCAACCTCTAACAAACAGGTCAGTGCTCAAACTGTTAGGAATGTTTTGAATGCAGCTAATATTCATGGCAGATCACCTAGAAAGTGTCCATTTATTTCGGAAGTTAACAGAAGAAAACGCGCTTGGAAAGGAAAAGTATGGCGCAAACCAAATACAGAGCTCTAGTCACATGTCCTACGTACAGTAAAAAATAAAAATGGGGGAGGGAGCATAATGGTTTGAGAATGCATGCCAGCTTCTATTGTTGGTGACTTGGGAATTATTGAAACTGTCATAGATCCTCGTAAAGATATCGATGTGTTGCGAGGCCATTTATGTAGAAGTTCATAAAACTGGGTCTTGATGACGACTTTCCGGCTCACAGAACTAGGAAGCGGTTAATAACTTCTCCAAGAAGGGTTTTAAAGCACCACAGAGCCTTGAACTTAACCCGACAGCGCATCTTTGGGCATATTTGGATAAGTCGTTGTACACGGAAGTGGGAGTTGCAGACAGGAATGGTCGAACATCTCACCAGATATTACTCGCAACTGGGCACACCCCATGCCAAGACGTCTGCAACCTGTCATCAATGCCAACGGTATGCACACAGGCTACTACAATTAGGTACGTGAATTAGACAGTCTTTAATTTCATTTTTGTGTAGATGTGTCAATATTTTTTTGATGTGTAGAGCAATTGATTTCTTTTTGTAAACTAATATTTTTGTTAAGAAACAAATTATACTAGAAGAACCTTATGTTTATTTCTGTACCTATAAATAACCATAACAGTGTGTTGGCGTCACCTTTATTTGTTCGTAATGATATATACTGGTAGGTGTGCCAGTACTTTGTGGTGCCACTGTACGACTCCTTGTCACCGGACTGTGCACGAGGCCCTGTGTTAAGTGTCAAATGTCGCAGCGGTGTGATTGACAAATGGCACTGTTGATGGCGAAACGTTCCTCCGATGGGGTGTTGTAATACGTCTGCATACCGAACAGTCGGCCGGTCAACCGTCTCTATGCCACCTTCTCAAATGGCCTTGCTGTTGACGGGATGTTACACCCTAATCTTCCTTCCTTTTCTAAGCCACTGTCACTACGTTTACTTGCGACACAGCTTTAGAAAGACGGAAACCGACTTCGGAAACAATTTTCGGTGTCGTATTTACATGTTAAAGCATTCGTTTGGAAATCTGCTGTTCCAGTTTGTCAGCACAACCGCTGTCTCTCTTCAGTTAAATAATAGAGGTAGACAATTTCATGCTCAAAATAATGCTTCTCTCTTTTGCTGCACAAAAACCTTCCATCCAGATTAGCATAATATTAAAAAAAAAAAAGACGTAACCTGATAACCCAAGCACGTTAAGAAAAAGCGTCGGGCGTTACTTAGGAGAGAAAATCGATTGTGGAAATACTATAACCGCATTACCAGGATCGGTATTGGAGTGTTTAAATGACCAACCAGAAGCGATACTGGGAAATCGGCTTACGATATCCGGCTTTGGGACCCTTTATGATATCCGATTTTGGGAGCCCATGTCAGCATTGTGTATGTCGCAAACAGCAGCTACAGGCAGCACAAAATTATACCGACCTTTCCACAGCTCACACTTTAAATTAGTGGCGATGCAGTGACGAACGTTATTTTCCATTAAACGTTTAAAAATATACAGAATATCACACACTGAATCTACACATAATTGCACTTGCTGCATTTCACAGCTAGACTAGAATGTGATTCTTAAAATCCTGAACGTCAGTCGTAGCGTTCTTCCGGGGAAAGCCACTTCCCCACCACAAGCGCTGTTCGCTCATCCGTTTGTAAATAGCTGGGTGGCTCCCTTGGTGATGTTCCAGAGGAGTAGGCTGAAGATGTCCGACGAGCGTAAGTGCTAGAAGAAATTGGAGTATTTCTTAGCAGCGGCTGAGATAGTACAGGGTGATTCAAAAAGAATACCACAACTTTAAAAATGTGTATTTAATGAAAGAAACCTAATATAACCTTCTGTTATACATCATTACAAAGAGTATTTAAAAAGGTTTTTTTTTCACTCAAAAACAAGTTCAGAGATGTTCAATATGGCCCCCTCCAGACACTCGAGCAATATCAACCCGATACTCCAACTCGTTCCACACTCTCTGTAGCATATCAGGCGTAACAGTTTGGATAGCTGCTGTTATTTCTCGTTTCAAATCATCAATGGTGGCTGGGAGAGGTGGCCGAAACATCATATCCTTAACATACCCCCATAAGAAAAAATCGCAGGGGGTAAGATCAGGGCTTCTTGGAGGCCAGTGATGAAGTGCTCTGTCACGGGCTGCCTGGCGGCCGATCCATCGCCTCGGGTAGTTTCATAACTAAACTTTTTCGTAGGACTCTCCATACAGTTGATTGTGGAATTTGCAGCTCTCTGCTAGCTCTGCGAGTCGATTTTCCTGGGCTGCGAACAAATGCTTGCTGGATGCGTGCTACATTTTCATCACTCGTTCTCGGCCGTCCAGAACTTTTCCCTTTGCACAAACACCCATTCTCTGTAAACTGTTTATACCATCGTTTAATACACCACGTAACACCGTACTTCGTTCGAAATACACGCTGAACAACTGTCGTCGATTCACTTCTGCCGTACTCAATAACATAAAAAGCATTCTGTTGAGCGGTCGCCATCTTAGCATCAACTGACGCTGACGCCTAGTCAACAGCGCCTCAAGCGGACAAATGTACAACTAAATGAAACTTTATAGCTCCCTTAATTCGCCGACAGATAGTGCTTAGCTCTGCCTTTTGTCGTTGCAGAGTTTTAAATTCCTAAAGTTGTGGTATTCTTTTTGAATCAGCCTGTATTTTACATACAACATAAGGCCATAAAGCCGACACCATTTCCGCCCTCTCCATTTGCATCATCGCCTTCATCCCATTTTCACGGCAACCGTAGTGTCGCATAAAAAGGGTCTGTGCGCACAACAGGCAAACCGTGCAACACGCACGGAGGACTGTACTCCTCACACTCACAAGGACATTTGGCACCATACAACCCGATTATTTGCTGGTGATCGTCGTTTGCTGGTGATCGTCGGGATCGACCCATGGTGCGTTCTTTATTTGTTCTCAGTTCCGTGTAGAATTTGAGACTGTATTTCTTGCCGACATAAATAAAAATGTCACTGTGTCAATTTGGGTTACGTTACCAAAAGAATGACTGAGAATTTTCCTGGAGCTTTCAAACTGTTTTGTTTAATTGCTATCCTTGTGCAACACGTTCTTAAAGTGAAAGGAGTTTTTCTTATTTGAAACGCTTAAAAACGTATTTGAGGAACAGTACGACCCAGGCTCATTTATCAGCTCTTGCTTGTACGTCAACTGAAAAACCAGTACTTGAAATTCGAGACACACGAAATGCTGCTGTCGTCGAAATATCAGGAAGGAGGAGGTCATGTTGTTTACTTGTTTTACAAGTAACAACGATCAAACGCTCGCTCTGTCACTTCTTTTGTAAATAAAAGTCAGTGTGATTATTATTGCTGTTATTATTATTAGCAATAATAGCAGTAGTACTGGAGGTAGGTGTTGTCTTAGTAGCTGTAGTAGTATTAGTAGTAGCAGTAATAGCAGAAGCGATAGTGTTGGTGGAGGTCGTTGGGAACGCTAGGGATGGGGATTTTCTAATATGTTTCCTGACCACCCCAAAATTTAGGCCTATCATCTGCCACTGGTAACAGGCAGGAGTAATTAAGTAAGACTGGCAGCAACAGGCGGGAATAATTAAAGACTGGCCGCTGACCGGCAGGAGTAAGACTGGCGGGTTGTCGATGGGATTTAATTATGACTGCAGTACTAAGCCGCGCGGAGTGGCCGCGCGCTTTGCGGCGCCATGTCACGGATTGTGCGACCCCTTCCGCCGGAGGTTCGAGTCCTCCCTCGGGCATGGGCGTGTGTGTTGTTCTTAGCGTAAGTTAGTTGAAGTAGTGTGTAAGTCTAGGGACTGATGACCTCAGCGGTTTGGTCCCTTGGAAATTCACACACATTTGAACATTTGCGGTACTAACTACGACTAGCGGGTAAACGTCGGTAGTAACTATTACTGCCAGGTAGACGGCAAGAGTAACTATGACTGGTGGGTAACGAGCAGTAGTAACTATTACTAGTGAGTAAACTGGCGGTAGTAACTTTGATTAGCGGGAGTTCCTATGACTGGCAGGTAACCGGCAGTAGTAACTATGACTAGGGAGTAACTGATTGGAGTAACTGTGACTAGCAGGTAACCGTCAGTAGTAACTATGACTGGCAGCTAATCGGCAGGCAGTGACTAATACTTTGGGTAAGTGGCAATAGTAACTGGCGCTAGTAACCATGATTGGCAGGTAATCAGCAGTATTATTTATGGCTGGGGAGTAACTGGCGGTAGTAATTATGACTGGTGAGTAGCCGGCAATAGTAACGATGATTAGGTACTAACAGGCGGTAGTACGTATGATTGGTGCATAGCCGGCAGTAGTAATTACAACTGACAGGTAACTGGCAGTAGTGGCTGTAGTAACTATGACTGGTGGGTTACCAGCGGTAGTGACTATGACTAGAAAGTAACTGGTGGGAGTAACTATGACTGGTGGGTAATTGACACTAGCAACTATTACTAGAGAGTAACAAGTGGTGGTAACTATGGTGGGTAACTGGCAGTAGTAAATATGACAGGCAGTAGTAACTATGAGTGCCAGTAGTAACTATGACTGGCAGGTATTGGCAATAGCCGGCTGGTGTGGCCGAGCGATTCTAGGCGCTACAGTCTGGAACCGCGCGACCGCTACGGTCGCAGTTCGAACACTGCCTCGGACATGGGTGTGTGTGATGTCCTTAGGTTAGTTGGGTTTAAGTAGTTCTAAGTTTTAGGGGACTGATGACCTCAGCAGTTAAGTCCCAGAGTTCTCAGAGCCATTTTATTGGCAGTAGAAACTATGACTGGCAGGTAACCAACAGTAGTAAATATGACTAAGGAGTAACTGGCAGTAGTAACTATAACTGGTGGGTAACCAGCCATAGTAACTATGTCTAGGGAGTGCCCAGTGGGAGTAACAATGACTGGCAGGTAACTGGCAGTAGTGACTATGACTTACAGATAACCATCAGGAGTAACTATGACTGGCAGGTAAGCAGCAGTAGTAACTATGACTGGGGAGTAGCCAGCAGTATTAACTGTGACTAGTAGGTAACCAGTGGTTGTAATTACGATTGGCAGGTAGCCAGCAGTAGTAACTATGACTGGGGAGTAACTGGCAGTATTCAAGCGGGTGACCAGTGATAGTAGTTATGATTGGCAGATAGCCAGCAGTAGTAACTGTGACTGACAGGTAACCCGCAGTACTAACTACACTCCTGGAAATGGAAAAAAGAACACATTGACACCGGTGTGTCAGACCCACCATACTTGCTCCGGACACTGCGAGAGGGCTGTACAAGCAATGATCACACGCACGGCACAGCGGACACACCAGGAACCGCGGTGTTGGCCGTCGAATGGCGCTAGCTGCGCAGCATTTGTGCACCGCCGCCGTCAGTGTCAGCCAGTTTGCCGTGGCATACGGAGCTCCATCGCAGTCTTTAACACTGGTAGCATGCCGCGACAGCGTGGAAGTGAACCGTATGTGCAGTTGACGGACTTTGAGCGAGGGCGTATAGTGGGCATGCGGGAGGCCGGGTGGACGTACCGCCGAATTGCTCAACACGTGGGGCGTGAGGTCTCCACAGTACATCGATGTTGTCGCCAGTGGTCGGCGGAAGGTGCACGTGCCCGTCGACCTGGGACCGGACCGCAGCGACGCACGGATGCACGCCAAGACCGTACGATCCTACGCAGTGCCGTAGGGGACCGCACCGCCACTTCCCAGCAGATTAGGGACACTGTTGCTCCTGGGGTATCGGCGAGGACCATTCGCAACCGTCTCCATGAAGCTGGGCTACGGTCCCGCACACCGTTAGGCCGTCTTCCGCTCACGCCCCAACATCGTGCAGCCCGCCTCCAGTGGTGTCGCGACAGGCGTGAATGGAGGGACGAATGGAGACGTGTCGTCTTCAGCGATGAGAGTCGCTTCTGCCTTGGTGCCAATGATGGTCGTATGCGTGTTTGGCGCCGTGCAGGTGAGCGCCACAATCAGGACTGCATACGACCGAGGCACACAGGGCCAATACCCGGCATCATGGTGTGGGGAGCGATCTCCTACACTGGCCGTACACCACTGGTGATCGTCGAGGGGACACTGAATAGTGCACGGTACATCCAAACCGTCATCGAACCCATCGTTCTACCATTCCTAGACCGGCAAGGGAACTTGCTGTTCCAACAGGACAATGCACGTCCGCATGTATCCCGTGCCACCCAACGTGCTCTAGAAGGTGTAAGTCAACTACCCTGGCCAGCAAGATCTCCGGATCTGTCCCCCATTGAGCATGTTTGGGACTGGATGAAGCGTCGTCTCACGCGGTCTGCACGTCCAGCACGAACGCTGGTCCAACTGAGGAGCCAGGTGGAAATGGCATGGCAAGCCGTTCCACAGGACTACATCCAGCATCTCTACGATCGTCTCCATGGGAGAATAGCAGCCTGCATTGCTGCGAAAGGTGGATATACACTGTACTAGTGCCGACATTGTGCATGCTCTGTTGCCTGTGTCTATGTGCCTGTGGTTCTGTCAGTGTGATCATGTGATGTATCTGACCCCAGGAATGTGTCAATAAAGTTTCCCCTTCCTGGGACAATGAATTCACGGTGTTCTTATTTCAATTTCCAGGAGTGTATTATTGGGGAGTAACTGGTGCTAGTAATTATGATTGGAGGCAAATGGCAGTAGTAACTATGATTGAAACCTATGTGTCAGTAGTAACTATGACTGGCAGGTAACTGGCCGTAGTAACTATGGCTAGTGGCTAACTGAGGTAGTAACTGTGATGAGCGTGTAACCGGCAGTAGTAACTATGACTAAGGAGTAGCCAGGGCTAGCAATTGTGACTGGTCGGTAGCCAGCAATAGTAACTATGACTAGGGAGTAATCGGCAGTAGCACCTATGATTGGTCGGTAACCAGCGGTAGTAACTATGATTGATGAGTAACCAACAGTAGTAACTATGACTTACGGGTAACCGGCATTAGTAACGACAGCAGTAGTAAGAGTAACTGACATTTGTAACTATGACTGGTAGGTAACGGGCAGGAATAGTTTAGGGTGTAACGGGAGGTAGTAACTATGACTGGTGGGTAGCTGGAAGCAGTGATTACGACTGGCAGATGGAGATCAATTTTCCTTTTGTAGGGCTAGCATGTAACCACTTGTGCTGCTCATACCATGAACTTCAGAATGCATGTGTTTTGAACTTAGCTTTCTGTACGCCGGTGTTGAACGTCCTGTCTCCAAAAATTCATGTTGTTACGTTCCACATCTCTTTGTACACGTGAGCATGTGCAAGGAAGTCATTATGTCCTCACTCGAAAGTGTTACATCAGTTAGGGCTTATCTATACCAACTGCATGCGTGTCAGGTGCTGCACATGGGACAACTAACATAAGAGAAACCTAGAGAGGCAGAACCACAACTTTTCGGCTCCTGTGCTATGGAAGCGCACGGCGGTAGGGCTATCCCCTCTTCCGCTCTTCAGTTCCTAGCAGTGACGTCATGGTTACAACGGAAACGGAGCTTTTGCAGGCGGCCTGGTGTGTGCGTGGCCTTCTTGTAATTTGCTTCGCTCCGCCACCTGCCTTGTGTTACACACTATGACTTGCTCTTTCCTGTTGGCGGTTTACAATAACAAAAGCTAACGTCTTTCGCGCTCCCTGACAAAAGTTCATAAAGGTTTATTGTAAAAACTATCATTGCTTCTGCTGCTGCTACTACTATTATTATTATTACTGCTGCTGCTACTACTACTACTACTACTACTACTACTACCACCACCACCACCACCGAATAAAAGTGAGGAGGCCCGGCCGCCTCCGTCTCCTCTGATCGACCGCCATTGTTGGAGTACGCGAGCGGCACGTGGAATGCGCAATATGCAATCGAGTGCCGCATCAAACGCGACTTGTTCAGGCCTGCAGGGAGCTGGTTGCTAGTGGAGGGAAAGCCGGAGTGCAGCGTAGTAGCGTGGCGACCTTCACAGCTGTGCGCTGGGGAGCGGAAGCGTGGTCGCGACAGCGCGCCGCGGTCGGAGGTCGGCTGGGCGGTTTGCTGTGGTGCGGCGTGGCGTGTGTAGCCAGCTGACACGTCACTGCCGTGCCTGCGGCCGGCCGGCCGGGCGGTCGCGGCCGCCGCGCGTGAGTAAGCCGCCGGCGGGGCGAGCGAATATGACCCCAATAGACGCGTCACTCGGCCATCGCGCACGGCTCATCAAAGGCTGCGTAGTCTCCTGCAGGAGCTAATTATAGCTCTCTCGCGGCTGAAGACAGGCACCTAAGGGAAACCGAGAGCACTAAGTCACTCGCTATATATACAGGGCGATTCAGCTGCGCCTACAAATGTCGTTTTATGCCACCCTCACTACATCTGTATCAGGAACGGTATCCATACAGGCGACAGCCTTGTAGTCGATTGTGGTGTGCGTACTGTAAGACCTTCGGTACACACACCATCAGATTATTTGACTTGTCGCTCTAGCGAAGTAGGCGAGTGTCAGCAATATGTCTCGTGGCGTGTTTATCTTCTGCCGTTAGGTCAGACGATAGAAATGCCACTTGCACGCTTGGAGTAGCAGATTGACGGTGACCAACTTTAAACAGAACTTGATTCATTTTCACACACATTTATTAAAATAATAACAACCATAAACCTTACTTAACTTGATTCTGGATGCTATTTACAATTGACAATCTGAAGTTCCTTTGGTCTTGGTACGTTAATCTTATTCTCACATATCTCTGATACTTGACAAAGTGTATATACATTTCTCTTCATGGCTATGTACAGGAGTGTGATAATCCTATTAGGCGCAGACCGAAACTTGACTACAGACTAATGCAGACTGACTAATCGGAGGTCTGTACACTCGATATAATACCTCGTGCGTTCATGAATCACTGCGCGATTGTGATCCGCGAGGAGAAAAGGTTCTACGTTAGCAGCAATCTCACTGGCTGCGTTACATATTAATACGCGGATCGGCAGAAGCAGAATTTGGTCCGTCTCTAAGACAGCGCCATCTCGTAGTGCGGAGACGGACGAGCGCTGCGCCTGAGCTGTTGTGCTTAGCGGGGCGCGCTCTAGTGGGAAAGTTGTGTACGCGCTGCCTATACGCGGAACTATGTACACAACATCGATATACACTGGTGGACAGAAATATTCACACAGCAGGATATATCATACGTAGATTTAATGTCTAGCCTACTTATAACATTTGTGAATACTAGCGATCTGTATATTGAGCAAGCAGTAAAGGAAACAAAAGAAAAATTCGGAGTAGGTATTAAAATTCATGGAGAAGAAGTAAAAACTTTGAGGTTCACCGATGACATTGTAATTCTGTCAGAGACAGCAAAGGACTTGGAAGAGCTGTTGAACGGAATGGACAGTGTCTTGAAAGGAGGATATAAGATGAACATCAACAAAAGCAAAACGAGGATAATGCAATGTAGTCAAATTAAATCGGGTGATGCTGAGGGAATTAGATTAGGAAACGAGACACTTACAGTAGTAAAGGAGTTTTGCTATTTAGGGAGTAAAATAACTGATGATGGTCGAAGTAGAGAGGATATAAAATGTAGTCTGGCAATGGCTAGGAAATCGTTTCGGAAGTAGAGAAATTTGTTAACATCGAGTATAGATTTAAGTGTCAGGAAGTAGTTTCTGAAAGTATTTGTGTGGAGTGTAGCCATGTATGGAAGTGAAACATGGACGATAACTAGTTTGGACAAGAAGAGAATAGAAGCTTTCGAACTGTGGTGCTACAGAAGAATGCTGAAGATAAGGTGGGTAGATCACGTAACTAATGAGGAGGTATTCAAAAATGGTTCAAATGGCTCTGAGCACTATGGGACTCAACATCTTAGGTCATAAGTCCCCTAGAACTTAGAACTACTTAAACCTAACTAACCTAAGGACATCACACACACCCATGCCCGAGGCAGGATTCGAACCTGCGACCGTAGCAGTCCCGCGGTTCCGGACTGCAGCGCCGGAACCGCTAGACCACCGCGGCCGGCCTGAGGAGGTATTGAATAGGTTTGGGGAGAAGAGAAGTTTGTGGCACAACTTGACTAGAAGAAGGGATCGGTCGGTAGGACATGTTTTGAGGCATCAAGGAATCACAAATTTAGGATTGGAGGGCAGCGTGGAGGGTAAAAATCGTAGAGGGAGACCAAGAGATGAATACACTAAGCAGATTCAGAAGGATGTAGGTTGCAGTAGGTACTGGGAGATGAAGAAGCTTGCACAGGATAGAGTAGCATGGAGAGCTGCATCAAACCAGTCTCAGGACTGAAGACCACAACAACAACAAACATAAATAATCCTTAATACTGTTCCAAAAAGAGAGTTAAAGTCGTAACTGTACTGTGATAATGGACGGCCATAAGTAATCACAGAGTCACTTATGTCGCACTGATTTAGCTGCATACATCTAATAGCATGTATTCATTCCCTTGCCTTCAGCCTGTCCTGCATTGGTTGTACTAGCTTTCTTGTTACTGCTGCGTCGATCTTCCCCCGTTCTTGAACAATCACTTCCTTCATGGCCGAGTGGTTCTAGGCTCTTTAGTCCGGAACCGCGCTGCTTCTACGGTCACAGGTTCGAATCCTGTCTCGAGCATGGATGTGTGTGATGTCCTTATGTTAGTTAGGTTTAAGTAGTTCTAAGTCTAGGGGACTGTTGGACTCAGATGTTAAGTCCCATAGTGCTTAGAGCCAGTTGAACCATCACTTCCATCAGTAGTGTTTTACTGGAAATATGATGTTTTCTGATTCTTTTTCTAACTCTTTCCACAAATGTTCAATAGGGTTCATGTCTGGGGACTCTGGTGGTGTTTGTAGGGTGTGGGGGGTATTATACAGACTCCACATTGTATGCTGTATGTTTTGGATCATTGTCCTGTTGGCCGGCCGAAGTGGCCGTGCGGTTAAAGGCGCTGCAGTCTGGAACCGCAAGACCGCTACGGTCGCAGGTTCGAATCCTGCCTCGGGCATGGATGTTTGTGATGTCCTTAGGTTAGTTAGGTTTAACTAGTTCTAAGTTCTAGGGGACTAATGACCTCAGCAGTTGAGTCCCATAGTGCTCAGAGCCATTTTGTCCTGTTGGCAATGGTAGTCAGTATTCAAACCTAGTTTTTCAGCACTGACTTTCAAATTTCTCTTTAAAATACCCAGATACACATACTGATCCATAGTTCTATCAATAAATACCAGTTCCCCCACACCTGACGCAGCCATACACCCCCAGACCATGATACCGCCACCACCATGTTGTACAGTACAGGCCATATTAGCAGGTTCCAAATCGGTATTTCGTCTTCTCCACACTAAAATACGTCCAGCGTCATGGAAAAGGTTGAACTTGCTCTCGTCAGAGAAAAACTCTGTTCAGGAACTCTGAGTCCTTGGTCACATATTGATTTGCAAATTGCAACCTTTACTTCCTATTTGCCTTGCTTATATAGGGCTTCTTTCTCGGAACTCGAGCTTTGTAGCCGGCTCGATGAAACATCCTCCGGACAGTCTTTGGGTGAGCTTATTTCCCATAAAGTTCTTGTATTTGTTCAAATGGCTCTAAGCACTATGGGACTTAACATCTGAGGTCATCAGTCCCCTAGACTTAGAACTACTTAAACCTAATTAACCTAAGGACATCACACATATCCATGCCCGAGGCAGCATTCGAACCTGCGACCGTATCAGCAGCGCTGTTCCGGACTGAAGCGCCTCGAACAGCTCGGCCACAGCGGCCGGCTTCCTGTATGTGCAATCTCTGATGAACTTATTTATGTGTTTTCTTAATAATCCTTATAATGTGCCTCTCTTCTCTTTCTGAAAAGTGACGTGGTCTTCCAACACGATGCCCATTTATCAATGTTTTTGGTTTTTGTACCTGTAAACAACACTGCACGCTGTATAACGGCTCCTCTTAACGATCGTTGCTATTTCAGTATATGATTTACCCTCTTCATGCAACGTTACCATTATCTTCCTCTCTTCTGGAGTTGTTTCCTTCCCTTTTCTATCCATGTTGTTGTCACTGGCGTATTTGCGTGTTCGGCACGCTGACCTTGCTGCTGTCTTCTCTCAGCGACACCCAGCTTGGAACTGTGGCGATGTGTTTGTATTGTACTGCCTGTGTGTGAAAACTAACGTCTGCGTAAACTACAACACCTATCAGCCTTTCGGTCTCTGGCTTTTAACCAATGCTTTGGATTTAAATAAATTTGTGTATACGCAAACATCTGGGCCACATGGCGTGAATAATGGACATAACAACATCGACTATTCACCACCTTCATTTTAAAGGCAAGATCTACTACAAACAAGACTGTGTGTGAAACTTCCTGGCAGATTAAAACTGTGTGCCGGACCGAGACTCGAACTCGGGACCTTTGCATTTCGCGGGCAAGTGCTCTACCAAAATGAGATTTTCACTCTGCAGCGGAGTGTGCGCTGATATGAAACTTCCTGGCAAATTAAAACTGTGTGCCGGACCGAGACTCGAACTCGGGACCTTTGCCTTTCGCGGGCAAGTGCTCTACCACTATTGGCAGAAGTAAAGTTGTGAGGACGGGGCGTGAGTCGTGCTTGGGTAGCTCAGTTGGTACAGCACTTGCCCGCGAAAGGCAAAGGTTCCGAGTTCGAGTCTCGGTCCGGCACACAGTTTTAATCTGCCAGGAAGTTTCATATCAGCGAACACTCCGCTGCAGAGTGAAAATCTCATTCTGAAGACTGTGTGTGAATACTTTTGTTCACATGTGTACGTTCGCTCTCGGAGCTTTGGACGATTGTTAGCAAACGTGGTCATACTGCAAAAATTACAAGTGAGGACTGGCCATGAGTTAACGGTGTTTTTGGACCTAGATATGCCTTACTTCTGCCATGCCTATCAAAGTATCTCCAGTCTTTCTTTGTGTAATTAGCGGCGTGGTCATAAATGTTTCGGAAGTCTTTGTAAGCTTACTCCATTTATAGTACATAATCTTTCGTAAATAGTTCAAAACGTTGTCTTATAAAGTGTGTTTCACTATCCAAAAAAACGCAAATCGACAGGAGATATCAAAATGAAAGTGTGAAAGTAACAGCTTTCAGGTGTATAACCCAATGAAAAGATTAATACGAGGGTCATTCCATAAGTCATGGAAACTGTTTTGACATATTGCGACAACTCGAGAATTCCACAATGTCCGTTGAACCGGTACGGCAATATGTGTCTGAATGCCAACATAAAAAACGGTTCCAGTACAGGAGGTCACACTAAAGACTGAAACAAAATACGCGCATTGGAAAGTTGTGTAAATTTATTGTGCTCGAGTACAAATGGAGCAAAAATGAATCAGAATCAACTACTGTGTTTCAAATTGTCCTCCAGTGCATACACACAGCGTGCCAACGCTGGGGAAGGCGTTGAATGCCATTGGCATTGTCATCAGTGTGTACCACCTGTCGCCGAAATGTCGTGAGGACATTCGCTGTTTGCAAATCACCTTCTCCCAATCAATGGTTTCCTGAGTTGTGGAACGATGTGAAGTATGAGCTGAGGTCTGGTGAGTAGTGTGGGTGGGGGAGGATGCATCTTGTAGCACAGCCAACCTTACACCGAATGTCTCAGGCACTGGTATCGAGCCATCCTCGCATGCGGTCGCAATCTGTCGGTTGATTTCGGTAATGTTTGTCGCAGGCTTTCGATTCACGTATTTACTGCGATTAAGGTGATGCCTCGCGTTCGCACGATATACCTTAGTTGCCATGACTAACGGAGTGACCCTCGTATATGACTCACCGCTAAATGTGCTAAAATAGTTTCAAAGCATATCTTCGTATACTTTACCAGTTATTCTGCGACATTATGACAATGTGCTTCACATATCCAGAACGAAGTGGCCAACAGCATTGTTCTGTCATGTAGGGTTGCATAAAACAACATCGGTAGGGGCAGCAACTCACCCTTTATGTTAACCCTCTTCTTGGTGCCTCAATTGGAAGATACTGCTTTTGATGACGTGAACGAAACCAGTTAACTTACCGCCCGCGATACATTGACAGTCTCCTCTTTTTAAAACCTATGGACTATTTACTGTGGGGTTTTCTGAAGTCTCAGGTACACTACCATGCAGGCATTGAAGGCCGAAATCGAACGCTGTATCAACGAAATACCACACCTTCACAAAAACGTTATTGAAAAGTTCGCCAGTAGAGAACGCCTCGTATACCACCACAGCAATAGCGGCCATTTACCATATATGTTGTTCCACACATAATTCCCAAATCACTCCTTTATAGCCCGCATCTCGTGGTCGTGCGGTAGCGTTCTCGCTTCCCACGCCCGGGTTCCCGGGTTCGATTCCCGGCGGGGTCAGGGATTTTCTCTGCCTCGTGATGGCTGGGTGTTGTGTGCTGTCCTTAGGTTAGTTAGGTTTAAGTAGTTCTAAGTTCTAGGGGACTCATGACCAAAGATGTTAAGTCCCATAGTGCTCAGAGCCATTTGAACCATTTGAACCATCACTCCTTTATAAATCGATAAATATTGCAACGCTTTGCTGCAGAAAACCATGCGTTATTTAAAATTCAAGTATTGCGCTCATGTCGTAGCGCCGGCCGGAGTGGCCGTGCGTTTCCAGGCGCTGCAGTCTGGAGCCGAGCGACCGCTACGGTCGCAGGTTCGAATCCTGCCTCGGGCATGGATGTGTGTGATGTCCTTAGGTTAGTTAAGTTTAATTAGTTCCAAGTTCTAGGCGACTGATGACCTCAGAAGTTAAGTTGCATAGTGCTCAGAGCCATTTTGAACCATGTCGTAGCAATACAGGCATCACGGTGTAATTTAGTATCAATTTTCTGAGAGGCTGCATTCCTAAAAGAGCCAACCAGAATATTGCTTCCTACTACGTACAGTATATCTCGCGAAAAGACTATGAAGATAAAATTAGTGAATCCGAGCTCGCAAGGCGGTTAACCAATGATCCTTCTTCCTGCCCCACTAGCGATTGGAACACGAAAGGAGGCAGGTGATAGTGATACACGAAATGCCCACAGCCATACACAAGTATGTGCTTGCGGAATATAGATTTAAATGGTGTTGTAAATGTATGGAATACACTCTTGTAAGGGAAATCCCTAAATTACGCTTTGTATTGTATTGTATTGCATGTTAACTGGGGGCCTAGAAACGACGGAGAGGCCCCGTCCCCGCCGCAGCCGCAGTGGTCCACAAACACACGACTACTACCGCAGTCCACTTCACCCCTCCGCCGCCCCACACTGAACCATTCTTTCAGGGTTATTGTGCGGTTCGGGCCCCGGTGGACCCTCCCAGGGAATGTCTCACACCAGACGAGTGTAACCCCTATGTTTGCGTGGTAGAGTAATGATGGTGTGCACGTACGTGGAGAACTTGTTTGCGCAGCAATCGCCGACATAGTGTAGCTGAGGCGGAATAAGGGGAACCAGCCCGCATTCGCCGAGGCAGATGGAAAACCGCCTAAAAACCGCGGATCCGTGCCGGGGACCGGGTGCTCCTTCCCAATCCGGAAAGCCGTGCGTTACACCGCACGGCTAACCGGACGGGTAATTTAAGCTTAATGGAGGAGCATTTCCTCAACCGGAACGGTGTGAAGTCTTCCTTTGTAAAGGATATTTCGAAGTTTTCCACCGCCACCGTTTTTGGTAAGTATTCACTTAATTACATCTTACACAATTGGCAAATTTCGACGTTACAGGCCACTTTCAAGCGCAGTAGCTATCGACGTGTAGCATAATTATCCGACTGTAAAACGGCGGAATAGCCGATCAAAAGGCAAGCGCATAGCGAGCAAGCGTCAGAATTAAAACCAGAAAGCTTACTGCGTGCAGTAACTATTTCCCGCGTGTACAGAAGTGACAGCTGGTGTTCAACATCGGAAGTGAGCACAAAAAAATGGTTCAAATGGCTCTGAGCACTATGGGACTCAACTGCTGAGGTCATTAGTCCCCTAGAACTTAGAACTAGTTAAACCTAACTAACCTAAGGACATCACAAACTTCCATGCCCGAGGCAGGATTCGAACCTGCGACCGTAGCGGTCTCGCGGTTCCAGGCTGCAGCGCCTTTAACCGCACGGCCACTTCGGCCGGCCAAGTGAGCACATATAGGCTTCTATAATGCGCCATCAGTTATGAAGATGCCTATTACTGCACCAGTAAGCTTTCAGGTTTTAATTCTGAGATTTGCACATTATGCGCTCGCTTTCTGACGGGCTGCTCCGCCGTGTAGTTACGGGGTAATTCTATAGTACATCGACACCTACTGCGCTTGAAAACGGCCTGCTAGGCAGAAATGTGCCAATCGTGCAAGATGTAATAAAGTAAATACTTTTTTGGTTCAAATGGTTCAAATGGCTCTGAGCACTATGGGACTTAACATCTGAGGTCATCAGACGCTTAGACTCAGAACTACTTAAACCTACCTAACCTAAAGACATGACACACATCGATGCCCGAGGCAGGATTCGAACCTGCGACCGTAGCACTCGCGCGGTTCCGGACTGAAGCGCCTAGAACCGCTCGGCCACCACGGCCGGCAAATACTTTTTTGTGTAATGTTTTTTTTTTTTTTTACGTTTCAAGTGTAACGATAACAAACTGAGTAGATTTAAGTCCATTCCACGATTTTCTTGTATTTCTTGGTGCAGGCGCTCATTTTCTGCGTTGCATGTACCATAAATTCTTCAGAGTCTGTTGCACGAACTAATATCCGCACGAATTGGAAACAAAAACAAATAACTTGGAAGTTCGCTTGAAGACGTCAGAGTACAGAGCGGTCACCGGCCCCTGGCTGAATGGTGTGGCTTGATTAGATGTTCCTGGCTGATCACAATGCGAGCCTCGCCATGACCGCCGACTGCACAAGACCGGATGTCCGGCTCAAGTGCACTTGCTAGGCTCAACGCGATCATTTGACGTAATGAAGTGTGAATCACTTCTGCCGACTGCACCCCGTTCTTGATGTCTCGTTTGAGAGGACCCTAGGTTTACATAACGGTTTGCACTCTGCTGGTATTCGTCGACAAATATTGCCTGTAAATACTTTTCAACTTGCCTTATATTTTTCAAATAAGAAACAGTTTTTTATTAAGACGGAGAAACACCAAACTGTTACCGCTTCGTGAAGTTGTTCATGTAAGTAACTTTGCAATAGTGGTCATCTGAATTTGAGAGCAAGGTGGGAAACTCTCGCGTAGTCATTATTTATCAGTGTAGTAACTTCTCATATCCATGTAGTCCAACCAAAGTTTTTTCCTTGCAAAGACTTTATTTCTAAACTGAGATTCCGCGGTCTGCAGTATTACTATGTACTATTTCTAATTGAATTAAAAAGATTTTCCAGTCACAAATTTCTTTAAAAGTGGAGATAAGTGGAACTCAGAGGGCGACAATCTTGTGAGTGTTCCAGCAGCTCGTACTTACAAGCCTTTAGTTTTCTTTTCGAGAGGGCACCTCCGTGGGCACACACACAGTCCTGATAAAAGATGATTTTAAAGAAGCTCATCCAGTATGGATACTGCAGAAGACGATGACTATATTACATAAAATGTAAATAGTGATAGCTACGACCAGCTAATTATGAAATATTACTTCATTTTCGTGAACAACACTCATGCTCATAATTTAAGGATAATTGCAGAATGTGGTGCCACACAACGTGGCTCTACACAAACCTGGCGCTAATAGCATAGACACATAGGGAACAAACACGACACAGATCTGTAAGTCCACGGTATTGGTGATAAGTTGAGAAAACCATCCCGAAACACATCTTCTACAAAACGCCACTGTTTCCTGCGCATGTGCCCCGACATCAGTATGGGATATGATCACCATGCACACGTACACAGGCCGCACAACGGGTGGCACACTGTGGATCAGGTAGTCGAGCAGCTGCTGGGGTATAGCCTCCCATTCTTGCACCAGTGCCTGTCGGAGCCCCTGAAGTGTCGTAGGGGTTTCAAGACGTGCAGCGATACGTCAACCGAAAGTATCCCAGACGTGCTCGATGGGGTTTTGATCTGGCGAACAGACAGGCCACTCCATTCGCCTGATATTTTAGTTTCAATGTACTCCTCCACGATGGCAGCTCGGTGGGGCAGTGCGTTATCATCCATCAGGAGGAAGGTGGGACCCACTGCACCCCTGAAGAGGCGGACATACTGGTGCAAAATGACGTCCCGGCACACCTGACCTATTACAGTTCCTCTGTCAAAGACATGCAGGAGTGTACGTTCACCAATCATAATTCCACCCCACACCATCAAACCACGACCTCCATACAGGTCCCTTTCAAGGACATTAAGGGGTTGATATGTGGTTCCTGGTTCACGCCAGATGAAAACCCGACGAGAATCACTGTTCAGACTATACCTGGACTCGTCCGTGAACGTAAGATGGGACCACTGTTACAATGACCATGTACTGTATTCTTGACACCAGGCTTTCATGGGCTCTCCTGTGACCAGGGGTCAGTGGAATGCAACTTGCAGGTCTCTGGGCGAATAAACCATGTATGTTCAGTCTCGTCTCCAGACTGTGTGTCTGGAGACGACTGTTCCAGTGGCTGCGGTAAGGTCCCGAGCAAGGCTACCTGCAGTGCTCCGTGGCCGTGTGCGGGCACTGATGGTGAGATACCGCTCTTCTTGTGGTGTTGTATACTATGGACGTCCCGTACTGTAGCGCCTGGACACGTTTCCTGTCTGCTGGAATCGTTGTCATAATCTTGAGATCACACTTTGTGGCACAGGGAGAGCCCGTGCTACGACCTGTGGTGTTTGACCAGCCTCCAGTCACCCTAGTATTCTACCCCTCACAACGTCATCAATATGTGTTCTGTGAGCCATTTTCAACACACAGTCACCATTAGCACGTCTGAAAACGTCTGCACACTTGCTCGCTGCACCGTACTCTGACATGCAGCAACACACCTCTGCGTATGTGGACTGCTGCCAGCACCACCGTACGACGACCGCAGGTCAAATGCACCGCATGGTCATACCTCGAGGTGATTTAAACCCGCAAACCGCCCACCAGAGCGTTGTTTCACCATGTATCAGCACTATCCTTAATTTATGAGCATTCTCATGCTGATCTTCAGATGGGGCAAGCAAAATTTTCATATTCGTGCTAAGAACACGTTGCCGAGCAAAGTATGTTGCTTCAATGTGGCAAGAAGATGGGACGCACTTAGACGTGTTGTTAACTATTTGAAAAGTTCTGTCGAAAGTTTAATTTATTTGCTTACTGCGGCAGTATAGGTGGCATTGGTGTTAACATCGCAGTGAACGCGGAGTCAGAGTATTGAAAGTGAGAAATATATTTCAAAGGAAAATTTAAATTTCGATGGCCGGAGGTGATTTAAGCCCCTCCATTGGTCTATTACACGATCTTCTGACCTAGATCTCTACGGAACGTTAAACTCAAATTTCTTTATCTCATTTGAAATTTTCTTATTAAGGTACATTTTCTTGTGAAATACGCTCCTGTATTATACGCCACTACAGTACTAAGGGAATGTCCTCCCATACTGAAAGCTTCCAGAGACTTCACCCGCACAGTTTTCAAAATTCGTTTGCTAAAACCGTGTGTCCCCCTCGCGCTATAAATGTGAGTTTATCAGGTCTTCCCCATGATTGGTTTCACTAATACGCGCACAGACGCAGAAGAGAACCAAGGGTACACGGTGAATCATCGGTCATAGCGGCCGGGGTCTGTTGACATTTCGCTACACTTTTCCTGCTGTGGCATGCTCTGCCGTTTATCTTATCAGCAGGATACGACCAAAAGAAGTGGGACTGCGAACTTGAGTCGTCATGCCTCCTGGGAATCCGTTGCTGAAATGCGGACACGCTAGTTTCCGCGAAAGAAAAGACTTCTGATATAACGGTTAGCTACACGAAATTATGGGAATTCACCCGACGTCTTTCGGTATGCAAGTAAGCCTTATCGTAGACCCCACGTGCGTCCTCTGCAGACTGTTCGTCTCTAAGTGACGCATGAAGAATGAGATAGACATACGTCACGTATCTCAATCAGTTTTCTGTGTATAGGCTTACGCTGAACGGCAGAAAAATACGAACATTACGTAGAAATAATCAGAAATGCATTGAATGAATAAACATTACAATCAGTAACGAGAAGCATTACGTTTCTGATTATTTGAACTGTTGTTGTTGTTGTGGTCTTCAGTCCTGAGACTGGTTTGATGCAGCTCTCCATGCTACTCTATCCTGTGCAAGCTTCTTCATCTCCCAGTACCTACTGCAACCTACATCCTTCTGAATCTGCTTAGTGTATTCATCTCTTGGTCTCCCCCTACGATTTTTACCCTCCACGCTGCCCTCCAATACTAAATTGGTGATCCCGTGATGCCTCAGAACATGTCCTACCAACCGATCCCTTCTTCTGGTCAAGTTGTGCCACAAACTCCTCTTCTCCCCAATCCTATTCAGTACCTCCTCATTAGTTATGTGATCTACCCATCTAATCTTCAGCATTCTTCTGTAGCACCAAATTTCGAAAGCTTCTATTCTCTTCTTGTCCAAACTATTTACCGTCCATGTTTCACTTCCATACATGGCTACACTCCATACAAATACTTTCAGAAATGACTTCCTGACACTTAAATCTATACTCGATGTTAACAAATTTCTCTTCTTCAGAAACGCTTTCCTTGCCATTGCCAGTCTACATTTTATATCCTCTCTACTTCGACCATCATCAGTTATTTTGCTCCCCAAATAGCAAAACTCCTTTACTACTTTAAGTGTCTCATTTCCTAATCTAATACCCTCAACATCACCCGACTTAATTCGACTACATTCCATTATCCTCGTTTTGCTTTTGTTGATGTTCATCTTATATCCTCTCTTCAAGACACCATCCATTCCGTTCAACTGCTCTTCCAAGTCCTTTGCTGTCTCTGACAGAATTACAATGTCATCGGCGAACCTCAAAGTTTTTATTTCTTCTCCATGGATTTTAATACCTACTCCGAATTTTTCTTTTGTTTCCTTTACTGCTTGCTCAATATACAGATTGAATAACATCGGGGAGAGGCAACAACCCTGTCTTACTCCCTTCCCAACCACTGCTTCCCTTTCATGTCCCTCGACTCTTATAACTGCCATCTGGTTTCTGTACAAATTGTAAATAGCCTTTCGCTCCCTGTATTTTACCCCTGCCACCTTCAGAATTTGAAAGAGAGTATTCCAGTCAACATTGTCAAAAGCTTTCTCTAAGTCCACAAATGCTAGAAACGTAGGTTTGCCTTTCCTTAATCTTTCTTCTAAGATAAGTCGTAAGGTCAGTATTGCCTCACGTGTTCCAGTATTTCTACGGAATCCAAACTGATCTTCCCCGAGGTCGGCTTCTACTAGTTTTTCTATTCGTCTGTAAAGAATTCGTGTTAGTATTTTGCAGCTGTGGCTTATTAAACTGATCGTTCGGTAATTCTCACATCTGTCAACACCTGCTTTCTTTGGGATTGGAATTATTATATTCTTCTTGAAGTCTGAGGGTATTTTGCCTGTTTCATACATCTTGCTCACCAGATGGTAGAGTTTTGTCATGACTGGCTCTCCCAAGGCCGTCAGTAGTTCCAATGGAATGTTGTCTACTCCGGGGGCCTTGTTTCGACTCAGGTCTTTCAGTGCTCTGTCAAACTCTTCACGCAGTATCGTATCTCCCATTTCATCTTCATCTACATCCTCTTCCATTTCCATAATATTGTCCTCAAGTACATCGCCCTTGTATAGACCCTCTATATACTCCTTCCACCTTTCTGCTTTCCCTTCTTTGCTTAGAACTGGGTTTCCATCTGAACTCTTGATGTTCATACAAGTGGTTCTGTTATCTCCAAAGGTCTCTTTAATTTTCCTGTAGGCAGTATCTATCTTACCCCTAGTGAGACAAGCCTCTACATCCTTACATTTGTCCTCTAGCCATCCCTGCTTAGCCATTTTGCACTTCCTGTCGATCTCATTTTTGAGACATTTGTATTCCTTTTTGCCTGCTTCATTTACTGCATTTTTATATTTTCTCCTTTCATCAATTAAATTCAATATTTCTTCTGTTACCCAAGGATTTCTATTTGCCCTCGTCTTTTTACCTACTTGATCCTCTGCTGCCTTCACTACTTCATCCCTCAAAGCTACCCATTCTTCTTCTACTGTATTTCTTTCCCCCATTCCTGTCAATTGTTCCCTTATGCTCTCCCTGAAACTCTGTACAACCTCTGGTTCTTTCAGTTTATTCAGGTCCCCCTCCTTAAATTCCCACCTTTTTGCAGTTTCTTCAGTTTTAATCTACAGGTCATAACCAATAGATTGTGGTCAGAGTCCACATCTGCCCCTGGAAATGTCTTACAATTTAAAACCTGGTTCCTAAATCTCTGTCTTACCATTATATAATCTATCTGATACCTTTTAGTATCTCCAGGGTTCTTCCACGTATACAACCTTCTATCATGATTCTTAAACCAAGTGTTAGCTATGATTAAGTTGTGCTCTGTGCAAAATTCTACCAGGCGGCTTCCTCTTTCATTTCTTAGCCCCAATCCATATTCACCTACTACGTTTCCTTCTCTCCCTTTTCCTACACTCGAATTCCAGTCACCCATGACTATTAAATTTTCGTCTCCCTTCACTATCTGAATAATTTCTTTTATTTCCTCATACATTTCTTCAATTTCTTCGTTTCTGCAGAGCTAGTTGGCATATAAACTTGTACTACTGTAGTAGGTGTGGGCTTCGTATCTATCTTGGCCACAATAATGCGTTCACTATGCTGTTTGTAGTATCTTACCCGCATTCCTATTTTCCTATTCATTATTAAACCTACTCCTGCATTGCCCCTATTTGACTTTGTGTTGATAACCCTGTAGTCACCTGACCAGAAGTCTTGTTCCTCCTGCCACCGAACTTCACTAATTCCCACTATATCTAACTTTAACCTGCCCATTTCCCTTTTCAAATTTTCTAACCTACCTGCCCGATTAAGGGACCTGACATTCCACGCTCCGATCCGTAGAACGCCAGTTTTCTTTCTCCTGATAACGACATCCTCTTGAGTAGTCCCCGCCCGGAGATCCGAATGGGGGACTATTTTACTTCCGGAATATTTTACCCAAGACGACGCCATCATCATTTAATCATACAGTAAAGCTGCATGCCCTCGGGAAAAATTACGGCCGTAGTTTCCCCTTGCTTTCAGCCGTTCGCAGTACCAGCACAGCAAGGCCGTTTTGGTTATTGTTACAAGGCCAGATCAGTCAATCATCCAGACTGTTGCCCTTGCAACTACTGAAAAGGCTGCTGCCCCTCTTCAGGAACCACACGTTTGTCTGGCCTCTCAACAGATACCCCTCCGTTGTGGTTGCACCTACGGTACGGCTATCTGTATCGCTGAGGCCCGCAAGCCTCCCCACCAACGGCAAGGTCCAAGGTTCATGGGGGGGGGGGGTTATTTGAACTAGAAGAGCATTACTGAAAAACAGATGACGTTACACCTCCCTTCGGTAATTCGTGTAAGTTGGACATCAGTGGTATTTCTGAAGTAATACCTAACACGTATTTTGAATTTTAGTCTACACTACACTACTATCTTTGGTTAGTGTCCAGTTTTAAAACCTTATCAGCTTGATCATTGCCATCGTTCTAAAAGGAGGTTGTCTAACGCAGTTTTTTTCGGAACCAACATATCACAAGAAGGCCACCATATTTGGTTTATCTCTTGTGTTCTTAACTACATTTTCTGCACGTAAACGGTTGAACTGCTGTAGTTCTCGTTCCAAAGCGTCTTCCGTATCCAGCAGAGCTGAAGCTTGACTGGCATACAATAAAGTCTTGTTTTGAATTGTTCGCTTCCGATAATAATGGATGAAGACCGGGGATAGAAGGGGGCGCGGCCTCTTCAGGGAGCCATCAATTGAAGTGAATTCAGGAGAAAATTGTTAAGGCTTCCGTGGCCAATTGTTGACAAACTGCCTATTGGCTTCTGCCTCGGGTTCCTCGGCCGACGTTTGTTTGATGATTTTTCTGACGTTTCGTTGTTGGGTGAAACTTCGACAATGCCAGCCACTCGTGCAAACGAAAGGAACGTCCCGTGGCAATAACAAGCACAGCATAGTCAGACCATGCTGGGTTTGTTATTGCCACTGAAGATACGGAATCCAGTTAATTTTGGCCCGCTGCATACGATTCTGTTCATTGCATATGAAAACGGGTACGGATGGCAGGTTACGCATGGGGTCTGAAGATGTCACCATTTGGTGACGAAACTGGTAGCATGTTTTAAAAAGAATAAACGATGTTGGATTCAAATACAGTCACTGGTTTTGTTATCATTATTCATGTACTCTGCCAGATTACGTCTTTTAGAAGCACCACGGATGGTAGGAAAGGGGGGGGGGGATTAGCACACTGCATTCCCAAGTTCCAGATCTTGGAGCCGCTATTTCTCACTCAAGTAGCTCCTCAGTTTGCCTTCCACCAACGAATTCTTGGCAGCGCTGGGAATTGAAACCCGGTTCTCTACATGACAGTCTACGCGCTGTTCACTCACGCGGACTCCGTCTGGGAACGCTGTGCAAAAACAATAAAGCTATCCTCGACTCGAAGGTTGGCTTATGTGCCGCAATGCTCTACTGCGTACCGTCCTGCCGGTGGTGAGATATCATTGCCTTCCTCCGACCTGTGATCTGACGTAGCCAGTTACAGGAGGACTTTCAGTTTATCGTGTACTGCGAACCACGGTTAAACTTCGCATTTATGACACATACAAGTCATTATCAGAGGCTAGAGAAACGATATACGACAGAAAAAGTCCTAGGACCCGCCGAACGCTGAATTTTGAAACTTGGGGTTTGTACTAAGAAATTAACAGCTTGTTCTTCGAACGACAAATAAATTACATTTCCTTCGTTTTTCCGTTACTTGTAAATTCGTCGTTGACCATACCCTCTGTAATCTGCTTTACGACACGTATTCACCTTTTTTTCCAAATCTGTAGGCTGTCTTCTACAAAAAATTCATTTCAAAACGTGTTCACGTTCCTGGAATTTACGCATCCGTCAATATTTGATTTATTGCAAATGCTACTGAACAACGTTCCTCTATATTCACTGCTTCTTTGCTTATTTCCCGATGCTGTTCTCCTTTCTGATTACGTTTCTTGAAACTACTCTGTTGTGTCAGGATTGACCTCTCACTACATTCCTTCTAGTCTGTAACATCTTCCTGTGCACTTTCACTATATTGTAGGCTTTAAACGCGTCGGGAAGTTGTGGTCACGAAGCTGAGGAAAGTTCTACATCTACGTGATTTCTATTCACAGTAAAGTGCCTGGCAGAGGGTTCAGTGAACCACCTTCATGCTGTCTCTGTACCGTTCCACTCTCGAACGGCACGCGGGAAAAACGAGCAATTAAATTTTTCCGTGCGAGCCCTGATTTCTCTTATTTTATCGTTATGATAATTTCTCCCTATGTAGGTGGGTGCTACCAGAATGTTTTCGCAATCGGAGGAGAAAACTGGTGATTGAAATTTTATGAGAAGATCCCGTCGCAACGAAAAAGTCTTTGTTTTAATGATTGCCGCTCCAATTCATGTATCATGTCTGTGACACTATCTCCCCTATTTCGCGATAATACAAAACGAGCTGCCCTTCTTTGTACTTTTTCGATGTCATCTGTCAGTCCCACCTGATGCGGATCCCACACCGCACAGCAGTACTCCAGAATAGGGCGGACAAGCGTAGTGTAAGCAGTCTCTTTGGTAGACCTGTTGCACCTTCTAAGTGTTCTGCCAATGAATCGCAGTCTTTGGTTTGCTTTACCCACAATATTATCTATATGATCGTTCCACTTTAGGTTATTTGTAATTGTAATCCCTAAGTATGTAGTTGAATTTACAGCCCTCAGATTTGTGTGACTTATCGCGTAATCGAAATTTAGCTGATTTCTTTTAGTACTCATGTGAATAACTTCGCACTTTTCTTTATTCAGGGTCAATTGCCACTTTTCGCACCATACAAATATCTAAATCATTTTGCAAGTAGTTTTGATCATCTGATGACTTTACACGACGGTAAATGACAGCATCATCTGCAAACAATCTAAGACGGCTACTCAGATTGTCTCCTATGTCATTAATATGATCAGGAACAATAGAGGGCCTATAAGAAATGGTTCAAATGGCTCTGAGCACTATGGGACTCAACTTCTGAGGTCATCAGTCCCCTAGAACTTAGAACTGCTTAAACCTAACTAACCTAAGGACATCACACACATCCATGCCCGAGGCAGGATTCGAACCTGCGACCGTAACGGTCTCGATGTTCCAGACTGCAGCGCCTAGAACCGCACGGCCACTCCGACCGGCGCCTATAACAGTTCCTTGGGGAATGCCGGATATTACTTCTGTTTTACTGACTTTCCGTCTATTACTACGAACTGTGACCTTTCTGACAGGAAATCAGGAATCCAGTCGCACAACTGAGGCGATACTCCGTAGGCACGCAGTTTGATTAGAAGACGCTTGTGAGGAACGGTGTCGAAAGCCTTCTGGAAATCCAAAAATATGGAATCAATTTGACATCCCCTGTCGATAGCATTTATTACTTCATAAGAGCCAGTTATGTTTCACAAGAACGATATTTTCCGATTCAGTGCTGTCAATAAATCGTTTTCTTCGAGGTACTTCATAATGTTCGGATACAGTATATGATCTAAAACCCTACTGCAAATCGACGTTAGTGATATAGGCCTGTAATTCAGCGGATTACTCCTACTTCTCTTTTTGGGTATTGGTGTGACTTGAGCAATTTTCCAGTCTTTAGGTACGTATCTTTCTGTGAGCGAGTGGTTGTATATAATTGCTAAATAGGGAGCTATTTTATCAGCATACTCTGAGAGGAATCTGACTAGTATACAATCTGGACCGGAGGCCTTGCCTTTATTAAGCGATTTAAGCTGCTTTGTTACACCGAAGATATCTACTTCTATGTTTCTCAACTTGGCAGTTCTTCTTGATTGGAATTCAGGAATATTTACTCCGTGTTCTTTGGTGAAGGTGTTTCGGAAAACCGTGTTTAATAACTCTGCTTTAGTGGTACTGTCATCAGTGACTTCACCGTTGTTATCGCGCAGTGAAGGTATTGATTGTGTCTTGCCACTGGTGTGCTTTATGTATGACCAGAATCTCTTTGGGTTTTCTGCCAGATTTCGTGACAGAATTTCGTTGTGAAAGTTATTAAAACCATCTCGCATTGAAGTATGTGCCATATTGCGAACTTCTGTAAATGTTTGTTAACAAAGTTTACTGTATTGCCTCTTGAAAATACGTTGATTTTCTGTTCAGTGGACGAGCTTTTTTATATTGTCACCAAGAGAATGGTAAATTTTTCGTAAACTTAGCGATGTGTGTGTACCACAGATGAAGAAACAGCATTAGGAACGGACTACATAAAGATCATAGACTCATAGGTGTCGTAATAGTGGAAATTCGTTGACGTCAATCATGAGCTCCTTTCTTTTCACCTCAGTCTAGATAGGCGTCAAAAACACTGCAAGTAGCATGCGAGGGAATACCGATAGAGGATTGCGCAACACCACAATACTCGTTGTCGCATTAAATAAAGCACTCACTTAAGGAAATATTGCTTGAACACGAAACATGAAGCAGCTGCTAAAAACCACACCGTGCACAAACTAGCTGCCACTACGTGGGGCGCACAACTCAGGACAGTAAGGCTTGCAGCTTTAGTCCTGTGCTGCTCAGCTGCCGAGTACGCATGTCCTGTACGGTGTAACTTCAGCCGTGCCAAACAAGTGGACATGCCAAATAATCATGCCGTATCATCGCAGGCTCTTTGAAACCAACACCCACAAGCTATACTGTTCGATAGGTGTTGCTCCCCTAGCATCAGGTATGAACTGGCGGCCCAGAAGAACTAAATCCTTCACGTCTACAGCCCACCTTCTTTTTGGGTACTAACCAGACAGCCGCCACAAAATAGAAAATTTCACTAATATGAACCGAGAAGTGGGGCATATGGAGATCTTTGTACAGACTAAGTTGCGGAGCTGCGAGAACCAAAAGCAACATGAATAGGTGGGGTTTACCAGGCGAGCAGGTGCTGTGCGATTGTGATAAGAGCAGCCGACTGTCCACCTTATGCAGTGCGAACTATGCCCAAGCACCTGCACTGTAGAGTAACTCATGAAGGCTACTCCGAAAGTCAGCTTTTGGTCCAAAATTACTTAGCCCTATAATATTACATGTTACATGTATGTTTACATAATTTTTAGTTTTGTAAATTTTATTTTTCTAAATTTCATCCATTGTTTGTTTGTACATACAGTGTTTGATGCTTCTGACACGATTAAATAAAAATAATCGTTGTAAGAGAAATAATAAACTAACGGGACCAGGAATTTTCGACCAAAGTGGTTAGGCAATTTGCCTTTTTGTGGTCTTTGTGCTACGCTGAGCTTCCCTCTCGGGTTCCGAAATTTAAAAGGTATGAGAAGTGGGTTTTGTTGACAACTGTTCTACTAGTTCAAAACTTATTGCTTTATTTCTGTATTATCGCAAATAAAACTTAGTACCTCAGTATTAATGACATTTGTAACAAAAACTTTGTTCGTGCTATTTGGTCGAAAATTGACATTCTTGAGATGATGGCTTTGTACAAAATACAAGTTGATTCTCGCCAAATAAGGAAACAGACTGGTTCACCTTCAGACACCTGTTCAGGTTTATAATATCTTTGGTTGTTGTTCACATTAGTTGTTGGAAAAAACAGCCAACAACTAATGTAAAGAAGAACAAAACTATTATATACATGAGCAGCCATCTGAAGGCGAACCTGTCGATTCGAAATCAGTGACGACGCTATTTCCGTATGCAAACAGCATCATAAACAGTGGCCGGTTGCTCTTTTCTTCTTTGCAACAATCAACTTCTACAAACATTCTTATTGTCAGAACCAGTCAGTTTCCTGATGTGGCACTTCGAACACTCTTAATAAATTTATTTTCAAAATGGCTCTAAGCACTATGGGACTTAACATCTGAGGTCATCAGTCCCCTAGACTTAGAACTACTTAAACCTAACTAACCTAAGGACATCACACACATCCATGCCCGAGGCAGGATTCGAAACTGCGACCATAGCAGCAGCGCGGTTCCGGACTGAAGCGCCTAGTATTTATTTTCTAATTTGTCTAACTTTTTTGGGGCGACGCGCTGGGCAGAAAATTCTGTAGTATCAAAATTGCTTATCAGTATTTTGGATACAAATCAGTTATGTACTAACAAAGGCACATTGTTTTTAGTGTTCCGTACCTCTTTTGGCAAAAACTGAACCCTTATAGGATCACTTTGTTGTCTGACTGTCCAAATGTTAACTGCCGTTTTTCTCAGGAACGAGTAGACGTATGTTGAAATTTGCGTCACATACTAAGATCCACGGTCCCTTGGCGATGTAAAAAATTGAAGCCTGTAAGTAAGTGCAGTGAAAAAAAGACCTCTTATGTCACATATCTTGATAGTCGCAAACTCACAAATAAAAACTTGTAGGGTGCTTCCTTTTCACCCAGAGTCATGAAATTTGGCAAGAAGGAATTTCACACACTACAACCAAAGGAAGAATCCGAAAATTGTTAATTTGCCATTATATCACACGAAAAATATTTTTATTTGTCATTTGTTAGCAGACTGTCTGTCTGACCAATGTAAACCTAGGCAACCACGGTCGTTGTCACTGTCAGTACTATTCTTCTGGGCTGATGTCCACTTTGTCAATATATAAAATTGCCCGACGTTTCGGCCACTATTGCTCAGCACAAAGCCCTGAGGAAGGCCACTTGCAAAAGTGATCGAAACGTCGGACTATTTTATATCTTGACCATGCGGTCAACAGCCAAGGATAATTTTATTGACAGTGCCTCTGTCCGTCGGTCCGTTAAGACCTCTTTTTCTCAGGAACGGGCAGACATATCAAGTTGCAATCTGTGTCACATACTGAAGTCTATGGTCTCTTGGCGGTGTAACAAACATTAACTCGTAAGTCAAAGCAATCAAAAGATACGACCATTTACCTCAGATATTTTGATACTCGCAAACTAACTCATCAAAACCTGTAGGGCACTTCCTGTTGATCTAGAATCACGAAATATTGTAAGAAGCAAGGTGTCACAGAACAACCAAAGTAAAAATACGAAAACTGTTAATTTGTAAAGATATCGAAAGAAAAAAATCTTTTGTCAGTTGTTATCCGACTTCAGACTTGAAATTGAAACATTCGAAAGTCTTGGAATCCCCAGGACAGATATCTTGCCACTATCAGTGTCGATAATAGGCAAAAGACGTTGAGATTCTTGATTCACGGAATCGCTGAAATGTCTATATACATAATTAAGTTTGTAAGAAACCCTCTCAGAGAATGAGTCCTACTTTGACCTGGCCATTATTTTTTCCTTCTGACAAACGCCAGATTTGGCACTTACAACGTTTTCTGTTTGCACTCTTCAGCAGGACTAGTAGTCGCAATACTGCGACTCTAGCTGTACGGCTGTACAATCCTTACGTCAAGAGACATCACAAATATCGAAGGCAGAAAGCCTTGCCTGTAAGTGGGGTCGGTTCCCGCAGTAGCGGTCCTTTGTATGTGTGCTCAGAGCCCTCGGTGAGCTGGTATAGTTCACGGGATATTTCTGCCGCTCCCACGAGTGGAACAGGAAGTCTGCTCCCAGGTTCTTTATTTGAAGTGTCGGGTAGCCGCTGACGCTGCGTTACAAAAGCCCTCTCCACGACAACCTCGTTTCAGCAACTGCCAACATATTAAGCCGGTGTAAGCTTACGAGGGAGCCACCACCTCAAAACAGTGTAAGCTGTTTCGTGTGAGCAGCGTTCTAAAGCTGTGCGTTGTGGCAAACTGTAATCCGGAGGCAGGAGACATCCCAACCTCTCTAGCCATTCAAAATTGCCATTGACAAAATATGAGTGAAAGTGGCATTTTCACTTCCAAATGCAGATATTTTGACTCGGTATTGAAGCTGAATTTACAAGTGAAATAATATTTCTTCCTTATTGGCTGTGGAGTGGTTACTAACCTGGACTCGCATTACGGAGTACGGCAGTTCATATCACTAAAATCTCCTTTCTTCTTTCTTCTTCTTCTTCTTCTTCTTCTTCTTCTTCTTGGCCATGTCTGCACCTCGCTCTTTCAACTACACTTTTCATTGCGCCTCGCATTTAACTTCAGCCCAGTATTCCAGCATTCCTTTCCTGCGCTGTTCCTTCCTCGATCCATTTGCCAGTTTTTAGTTTTGACTTTTCTTGGAAACCAAGATGCTCTTGGAGTTTATTCTTGAGCGGAAGTGGTATAGATATCCTTAAGTATTATTCCTACTTCTCGCAGATATTTTGTTGACGGACAACGGACAGATTCTATACTGATAGATTTCCGAAAAGCATTTGACACTGTGTTCCACTGAAGACTGTTAACGAAGGTACGAGCTTATGGAATAGTTTCCCAGATATGTGAGTGGCTCGAAAACTTCTTAAAGAACCCAGTGTGCTATCCTCAACGGTGAGCATTCATCAGAGACAAAGCTGTCGCCAGGAGTTCCCCAGGGATGTGTGACAGGACTGTTATTATTCCCTGTGTACACAAATGATCTGGCGGACAGGTTGGGTAGCAATCTACATTCCCTCCGCCAGGCACCGTGCAGTGTCTTGGTGAGTATGTATGTAGAGACCTCGACGAACAACGCTTCCTAGGTTTTCTTGTCGAGAAAGTAACGTAATATCAGACTGCTCAACCTTGTAGGACTTATAAGGGCGATGTGGCCATCGAAAAAACCTCTAGTTAAAAATTCTGTCTGTTGGCCTTCCTACATCTGTATAGATTTCGTGGTTGTGCCGTTCTCACAATTCACCATTTTCTTTGATGGGGCCTACGAGTTTCCTCAAGATGTGTCGGCCCGCATCTCCTGGTCGTGCGGTAGCGTTCTCGCTTCCCACGCCCGGGTTCCCGGGTTCGATTCCCGGCGGGGTCAGGGATTTTCTCTGCCTCGTGATGGCTGGGTGTTGTGTGCTGTCCTTAGGTTAGTTAGGTTTAAGTAGTTCTAAGTTCTAGGGGACTGATGACCCTAGATGTTAAGTCCCATAGTGCTCAGAGCCATTTGAACCATTTTTGAACCAAGATGTGTCTCTTTCTTATTTGCAATATCTCGATCAGACTTTTCTACTCATAGCAAGGCATTCTGCGACATATAGGGCTACTGCTCGAATTACTGTGCAGTAATATATATTGGCATTATTTGATACTGACTTTTGGTTAGTTTGTATGCTGTTTCCGTTTTTCTGATCCATGATGCGAAGGCTTCTTTTTCAGAGGAGTTTGGCTCTGTCCTAGATATTTAATCTTCCCCATCCGTTTGATTTTTCCTTCTTTTGTCCCTACAACTCTGGGTGGTGACTTGATGTTTCTAAAAAATTCAGTTGTCCCGAAGAAGATCTAGAATCTCGCCTTTGCTGTTTGTGTCTTCAATTCATTGGTCTATTCTGCAGCTGTGTCTAGCCTGCAGAGGCCACGCAAGACAACAGTCAAATTCATGTCTCCATAGCCAAAACTAACTCCATTTTCAACATCTTATTTGCTCATTCTTTTCGGCAATTGCGGCACCATGAATTTTTTCCCCTTAATCACAATTACTGTTACAGATGACCGCTTTGGATCGTCTCAAAATGCTTTCAGGAGGTCCAGTTGCTGCAGAGGAGTACATTTTTCGAGTTCTGTGGTTTCCTTAAGTGGTTCCATAGTGTGAAATGGGGCGCCTGAAATGTCTGTCATCGTCTCTAACCTACCACCCCTTAGTATGTATTGATCACCTACAACGCTCTGCAGGCGACCTGTACCTTCAGCAAGAGAATTCTTCGTCTCATAACTCTCGATATATGTCAGAATGTTCCCAAAATGCATTTTGCACCTTAAACCGGAGTTTGCACTGTTTTGTGACTTCATAGTAGATGAAAACTGTGTAACGGACTGTGGTCGCAACCTTGGTCCTTGCTTTTCATGGCAATGCACTCCTCTCTTCAGTAGTGTGAGTCCAGCAGGAGAGCTTCTGTGAAGTTTGGAAAGTAGAAGCGAGGTACTGGCAGAAGGATGTAGGTTGAGTTAGTTACGGAGATATGAAGAGGCAAGTACAGGATAGACTAGCATGGAGAGCTGCAGCAAATAGTCTTCGGACTGAAGACAACAACAACAACGACGACGACAACATCGACTACAGCGACCTGTTACGTACTTGGCAACACTTTTTTGCATTCGTTCGATGTTTGCAGTCAACGCCCAAATAGTATTGGTCCTATTAACGTATGTGATTTCATTTATAGATGGACAGTAAAATTCTTCCCACAAGTGCGAGCCTTCCTCTCGCCCCTATCCTCCCCCTCCCCATCCCCCCCCCCCCCCCCCTATTATACTCATTTTAGGTATTCGCTCTGTTTCTTATCGTTTCTTATCTGAATATTTACGCGACGCGCTCAAAATGCTCAGTATAGGGTTCTTCCGCTTTGTTATTGGCATTATCTTGCTGTCCTACACAAATAGAGCTGCTTCCTTTCATTACACCAAGCGGAAATTTTGTCCGTCTTTCTTCATTACCTTACGATCGATTGAGGAACGACGATGCAGCTGTAAAACTCTTTGACAATCTGTCCATGCAAATACACTTTCTGACACGTATTATAAGTGCTTTCAAATGCAGATTAAAGATATTTGTACGTAACAAACTTTCTCTATATAGGCCTAGAGGAATTCTTGAACAGAAAGCCGGCCGGGGTGGCCGAGCGGTTCTAGGCGCTACAGTCTGGAACTGTGCGCCCGCTACGGTCGCAGGTTCGAATCCTGCCTCGGGCACGGATGTGTGTGATGTCCTTAGGTTGGTTAGGTTTAAGTAGTTCTGAGTTCTAGGGGACTGATGACTCAGATGTTAAGTCGCATAGTGCTCAGAGCCATTTGAACCATTTAAACAGAAATTATCATTTTTTATGAAAAAGACGTGTACATACAATGTAGCCATATGTTAAAATGTTCCACAAATAACATTTATCGTGAATATTATCTTTGAAACAAGAAACTAACTAACGATGATGCTATCCTGCAGGCAAGGGCTTTGCCAGCTAACAATCTGATAGCGTGGCTGATCCTAGCTGATTAATCATTTGTATGTGCTCAGAACATTAAGAGGTCTCGTTAGGCCCGTTGAGGCACACGCGATGTTACTTCCGTGTCTATTAAACATTCGTCGTCCAGTATAACATGCTTGGTTCGGTGTGAATGTAAACTTTCCCGGTGCAGTTTACTGATGCAAAAGCTCTCGGGTTTCTAGCTCGGTGGCGAAGATAATGAGTATGACACTCGTTTAAACGTAGCGGTATCGTAATGCTGCCACCCGACTGGTAACCCGAGAACTTTTCATCAATACTTGGTTCTGTTGGGCAAATATGCACCCAGCCAATCGCACATCTACGAAGATACTCCGTATGATCGTATTTGGGTTGGCATTCGACGACGTGGTAGTGCCGAACACATTTCGAACATCTAGGAAGACGAAATCTACCTGCTCATCTACAGTTTGCTGTTATCGATCATTTCATAGTCACTGACCTGTTGACTATCCACAACTTGAAAATCATGCACACATCGTGGAAGACATATATTAGATGGTAAATGCACTTCAAAAATGGTTCAAATGGCTCTGAGCACTATGGGACTCAACTGCTGTGGTCATAAGTCCCCTAGAACTTAGAACTACTTAAACCTAACTAACCTAAGGACAGCACACAACACCCAGCCATCACTAGGCAGAGAAAATCCCTGACCCCGCCGGGAATCGAACCCGGGAACCCGGGCGCGGGAAGCGAGAACGCTACCGCACGACTACGAGATGCGGGCTGGTAAATGCACTGCTCAAAAGAATTAGGGAAACTTGACTTTCGACGTCTACCATACTCAATGGAGCAATAATTGAGGACTGGGTATGTTACCAAATTGTACCTTTATTTTTCATAATTAAGTAGACAATAAAACATCACTACATCCTTGATAGTTTACATAAAAAGAATTGAAATTTGCGGCAGTAGTCGAAAACTGAGTGTAAACAATCATTCATCCCATCATCCTGGGTGCTTTTTAGTGGACTTTGACAGCTTTAATAATGTGTAAGCCCTCCGTGAACGTTTATCACTGCCTGATATCTACGTGGCATACTCTGTATAAGTATATGGAGGTAACCCTGTGGTTTCCGTTCTTCAGTGAGCGCCCACGAGAGTTCTTGGAGAATCTATGGTGGAACAGGATGACCACGAACACGTTTTTCTTGAAGCAATGATTTACCAACAGCCGTATGTATTGAAGAAATTTATTTTATGAACTTCTTACATGTTACCAGTTTCGGCATTACATTGATGCAATCTTCAAGCCCCACACGTCATAGTCGTAAACTCGCTATACACGGGAGGAGCCATATAACTGGATCCGTGAATCAAATCGCTATGCAACAGCTCTAGGTAGCCAGGCGACACAGACTGGGGCTGTTTGCAAACATGTCCCACTTAAGCAAGATGGGGCTTTTAGGTCAGGACTCACCGCCGGCGATACCATTACTTCAATGTCCAGGCGCCGCAAGACATCCGTGCTGACGCCCACCACATGGGCCCTCACTTTAGAAAGAATTCGGGGCCGCCACCGTATGCAGCAGCCTCCACATGGTCCAACAGGAAATGTTCGATACACTTCCTGGCGGTAAGGCGACCCTAGACAGTCACAAGATCCCTATGGTTTTCAACAGCGAAGCTTCCCCACAACATCACAGAACCTTGAAAATCTACTTCAGATTGTTCAAATGGCTCTAAGCACTATGGGACTAAACATCTGAGGTCATCAGTCTCATAGACTTAGAACTACTTAAACCTAACTAACCTAAGGACATCACACCCGTCCATGCACGAGGCAGGATTCGAACCTGCGACCGTAGCAGCAGCGCGGTTCCGGACTGAAGCGTCTAGAACCGCTCGGTCACAACGGCCGGCAAATTTACTTCCTGGACAACATTTTGCAGGTCCTGTTCCCCACGGGTCTCCGCACACAAACATGGCCAGCACCTTGCGTCAGATGATATCTGGATTTGTCTATGAATAACACGTTTCGCTAAGGACAAAGCTGTCAGTTGACATGGCAACGCCGTTCGGTGTGGCCGAGCGGTTCTAGGCGCTTCAGTCTGGAACCGTGCTGCTGCTACGGTCGCAGGTTCGAATCCTGCCTCGGGCATGGATGTGTGTGATGTACTTAGGTTAGTTAGGTTTAAGTAGTTCTAAGTCTAAGGGACTGATGGCCTCAGATGTTAAGACCCATAGTGCTCAGAGCCATTTGAACCATTTGAACCAGTACTCACTTCCTTCTTGGGGGGGGGGGGGGGGGGGTCACCTGACACTGTAATGAACTAGATAGCCAACAGATAGCGAATGACTTTAGTTGTTGCATACACTGAAAGCGAAGATCTCAAAACATGCAATAAGACCGCAGGCCTGGCTTGTATCTAAATACGTGTAACATACCGGACGCTGATGCTCACGTTCCCCCGAATTGTTTTGAACAGTGCATAAGTTACCTGACTTCAATAAACTAGCTATCGGAAAAGGATAACTAGCGATCATAAAAAACGTCGTAACGCCTTTGATCCTGCACGCGTATCGTTGTTTGTATATTCAGGCAGTAGAGATAGAAAAAGCTGCGGCGCAATAAAAAGGGAGGAGATACAGTATCTTGTTGCTAAGTCCTGGGGTGGAAGATCGAAATACGGGCTGGAAAGTTGGCTCACGCTGATTGATTATCAGGGAAGAAGGGGGAAGGGAAGAGGAGAATATGTCGCGCAGGAGGCGGACAGCCGGAAAAACTGACGCCATCCATAAAATTGCGGGAATTCAGCCGCAACCAAAATTGATCTGTTGTTAATATTTCAGCTCTAAAGCGTTTAGCCACTTTCGGAGTGAACTGGAAAGGCTGATATTAAGCGTCTGGGCGTCTGTTTCATTTCATAGAAGCATTACAGAATTTCGCCCTTCAGACTTCTAAGTTGGCTTAATGGTGATTGACGATGGCGGTTTTTATTGATCTGAATGACTGTTTGTATGTTTGACTGTTATCTTTAATCTGTTATGGTGAGAGTGGAGATTCGTCTTTTATCTGAAGCCTTATGAGTAGTGTGAACACTCATGGACACACCCGTTAACACTGTGAAAACCAAACAAACGTAAGTTATTCAGCAAAGCCGTAGAATTGTCTCAGAGAATCACAGGAAACCTGTTCTAGAAGTGTATGAGATTTTTGTTTCCAGTCGTCAATCTTCTGACTGGTTTGATGCGGCGCGTCAGGAATTCCTCTCCTGTGCCAAACTTTTCATCGCAGAGTAGTAATTGCAACCTACGTCCTCAATTACTTGCTGGATGTATTCCAGTCTGTGTCTTGCCCTATAGTTTTTACCCACTACAGCTCGCTGAGTACCATGCAAGTCATTCCCTGATGTCTTAACAGATGTCATATCATCCTGTCCCTTCTTCTTGTCAGTGTTTTCCATATGTTCATTTCCTCACCGATTCTGCGGAGAACCTCCTCATTCCTTATCGTATCAGTCCTCCTAATTATCAAGCTTCTTCTGTTGCACCACATCTCGATTTTCTTCTGTTCTGGTTTTCCCACAATTCATGTCTCACAACCATACAGTACTGTGCTAGAAACGTACTTTCTCAGAAGTTTGTAATTAACTAAAGCCCTGTACTCCAGATTCGGCGCGGGGGGGGGGGGGGGGGGGGGGCACGTGGCCCTCTCACACTTGCCTCTCCCCTCCCATCTTCTTACTTACGAATACCTTTGGCTTCTCGACAGAAGGTGCTATGGATGACACAGTTGAAGGTCTGGTTGAATCGGACACGTAATCTTAATCGAAACTGTAATTTATTTCTGACGGTTGTATTGGAACATTCTTCACAGTAAACAGGACTATGATACTTTACGTAATAAACTTGTAAAACTCGGTGTCATAAGAATATGTTCTTTGGTTTTTATTTATTTTTTTCCCACGCGTTTTACTTTGGTCGTTTAAACTTTCGGAGGATTGTATCGAACATGAAATTGTAACGTGTAAAAAAAGTCATGTTTCTACAAATAAGTGTTAACTGCACCGTAAATGATTATTAATATTTAACTACAGTAAGAACAAGTTATACATCTTAATAGATAGTTTCCACGTCGAGAGAAAGTTGACTCGTAAAAGCTAAAATTCATAGTAAAGTTATTAAGCTGCAGTTTTGTACAGAATAGACCTAAATCAAACTGTTGGTTTAATTTATGCGAAACATTTATCAAACGTACAGTAAAGACTGTTCACCTCTGTACGGGCACTGTTCTCATAGACCCACCCTTCACAAAATGTAATGTGGTACTGAATCCAGTCTTCTTCGTAGGTTTCGATGACCTTACAATATTGCCTCCTTTTCATGAATGAAAGTTATCAGAAAAAAACTTATTTTCTAAAACAGGTTTCGTGACCAGCTCTTTCTTTTCCTGTAAAGCTTTTTTAAGTCTATCACCAAATTAACTTCTTGGAGCTGAATATCTCTCACTAACTTCGCTGATTGTTATTTCAAGACGTCTGAGTTTTTCTACATCTTTCTTCATATTATTTTCATCCCATGTATTTGCGCCTTTTCCATATTTGCATGTTAAAGATGAAAAACTTAAGTTTTTATGAGATCCGTTTTGTTCGGTGCAACATGAAATGGCTCCGTGCGATACAACACGAACTTACCGCTGCGGCAGTTTAAGATTTTGTAATAGAGAATAGTATCAGTTGTATTGAAAGATACAATAGAAATGTAATATTACGTACTTGCCAAGTAAACACTACGCTACAAACTTAAGTTATTTTATTTTATTTTTTAAGTTCGACCTATTGGTTCTCGGTTCGTGTGTGGGGACTGGGTGTTTGTGTTGTCCTCATCATTTCATCATCGTCATCATCATCATCATTCGTGACTGTGGCTAGACTGGATTGTGTACAAATTGGACTGAGAAAAAATTGAGACGTTGTACGGGTGCTGATGACCGCGCAGTTGAGCGCCCCACGAAATGATCATCATCATCGGTTCGTGTCCATTCAACCAGTGCAGTAATGGAAAGACGTTACGTCAGAGTATTGGAGACGATTTACTTCTTAGTTACAATACAAACGTAAGGACAACACAACACTCAGTACCCGAGCAGAGAAAAATCTCGGACCCGGTCCCCGGAGCTAACAAGGCAGATTACACAAGTTCGTGCGCTGGAAAACTAGCCAGGAACAACTAACTAGTTGCCTCTCCGAGACACACTGTTGTTTTGATTCACAATCTCAAGAGCAGTCTTGTTTTCTGTAGTTCTCTGCAATGGCTCTTTAAGTAGACTAGTGCTAGAGTTCAGAAACTGACCGTGTCCTGTACAATCAGCTGTCCTATCAGCTGTCGACTTTCCCCTATTGGAAGAATATGGCTAATATGCTGATAACTTCGGCGTTGAGCGCCCGTAAGCTCCAATATTGCTAACCAAAGCCACTGTTCCTGTTCTTCACGTCATTTTTTACTATTCGTGAACGTTCATAGACGCAATCATTGTATTTATCTTCTTGTATTTGTTAATGCGTGGAGACAGATTATGGTAGGCTTCTCTATCCCCGCTGAAGGCATGAGACTTATCATGAGTCAGGAAAACGTGGTGCGTAATAGAAACATCTTACCATTGCCAATCCTGTTATGATTTCCACAGAACTCATTCGTATGCAGTTTGCACTTATCCTTCAAGATAATTACGGCGTATCGCGTATGCCGTATCATCGAACGAGAGTCTGTCTGTAGTCTTGCGATTAATGTTGCGGACTGGAAATGCGGCTACCCCGAGGTTAATTCTTTTCATTCATCTATGGCATAAATAAAATAGCTCGTAAATTTTGCACCCAACAATCTTCGAGCAGTGGAGGTAAGCTTTTTAACATCATGTTGCGTATTACATCAACATTAATTCCCAGCAGGTTAGTGAAATCTATCAGCGCCTCCTGACTCTATGATGTAGTTGCTGTCGTCATTGATTTGGTTGTTGACAGAATTATTCACAGTAACGACGTTGTGTAGGGATCGATAGTTCAGTATTTGGAGTAAAGGGTGACGCAATTTCTTTAACCAAAACCTCTTTTTTCTCTGTTAGGGAAATAAATATATCATGTCCGTCGTTTAGTTGTGGTACGATTGTTGGCTTATGCAGGATTTTCCGAGTAACATTGCAGACACTATTCTCTGTCGATATCTTCCGAATTATGCAAAATGGTTCAAATGGCTCTGAGCACTATGGGACTCAACTGCTGTGGTCATAAGTCCCCTAGAACTTAGAACTACTTAAACCTAACTAACCTAAGGACAACACACAACACCCAGCCATCACGAGGCAGAGAAAATCCCTGACCCCGCCGGGAATCGAACCCGGGAACCCGGGCGTGGGAAGCGAGAACGCTACCGCACGACCACGAGATGGGGGCCGGAATTATACAGAACTGCATCATTTGCGAAGAGCATTATATGGGTACAAACGAAATTATCTAGGTCATTTATTTATATCGTGAGCAGAAACGTCGGACATAGTCTTCGCTTCTAACTGTCTACTGAGTTATTTTGCGAGAAAGTGTCCAGTCCAGCCGTAGATCTGTTTGAATGGTCCTTACGTTGTCTGGCGTTGTGCTTGAGTACCGGGAATTCTGTATAGAGAATCCTACCACGAGAATAAGATAAGAGGGTTTAAGCCCTTTCTCCGTACTCTGACATAAAATAAGAAAATGACTATCGTTTAAAATTTTTCTACCCTTGAAAATTGATGCTCGACTACAACCAAATATGAAAAGGGCTATATGGACAATTTGAAGACGACCTTCCACATGTCAGGTGCAGTTTCTTGTTATGTATTTTCCTAATGGAGGCAACATGAGAAATTACAAAAAGAAAACAAAGGCACAAGCCAAAAGAAACATGTAGCAAATCAGCAAAAGAAGTAATGTCAAATTACCATAAATTTCTAAAAACAAAACAGAGTTTTCTATAACATTGGTAACAAATTACATGTAAGAGAAAACAACAATAAGTAATAAAAAAACTAGAACATTTTAATGAATGCTTAATAGTCTACATGCGTGTTACAACTTACCCCACCCACTGTAACATCATGCTTCATTGTGGCGTAAATTGTTACAAAGTGCACGGCTGCAAATAATGTCAAATTCGTGATACTATTAATAGCTGAGCACAAGGGGGAAAAAAAAGCGGGGAATCTGTAACAAAGGTGCTATATTATAAGATATTTCACACCAAAATAGTTTTGAAACCTTCACGCACAAAAATTATTGCAAAAAAATGTTACAATTAGTCCTAGTCTCCCCTGCTGGATACTAATACTTGGCAGTATCGACACCTTTATTGCGCTTTCGCCGTGAAAGCAGATCACAAGCCCTGGTAGCCACCATGATGAATGCGAGACAACAGATGCATCTTCCCATCTACCGTTTAACACTGTCACGCAACATCACCAGCTTTAAATAAGATAAATATCGCATACAGTTTTTACATCGAACTGCGATCCAGAATGTGTAGTTCCAGTATAGATATGGCTGTTTGCTTATGCAACCACTTAGAAGTGAAGGTCATCGAATGTGCTCGAAACTAGTTATACTGTAAAAGATGTGCAATTGGGACGGAAAAATAAACGATTTATAAAAAAAAGAAATTGAGTTTGTGTTTCATTTTATGATTAACTGTTTCTTCATTGTATTTAAATCGATAAGTGACCAATGGGAAATTGTCCGGCGTCATTTAAGGGGGAAAAATCAGCTGTGATACTTCTTCCCTAAGATATCAGTGTTGTACATTTAAAGAACGAAATAAAATTGCTCCTCATCTTCCGTAGCCCCCTTTTAGAGGAGTTTCTTGTCTCAGTCGACTGCTCGTGGTAATTGAGTCTATTGCAGTGCCTCTGGCGTATTGTTCTTGTAATGGGACTCACTTGTCAGTGGCGGTCATTTGTGTTTAGTAGTGACGGCCCCAAAAACTTTTATCGCCAGAAGGGTGTCTGCTGTGCAGTTTGGCATGCATGTTTTGGTGAAGGAGGGTTCACACTGCCCGTCGACAGAACCATATTTTCTAGACCGAAATTCGGGACACATTAAAATTTTTTGATGTTATAAGAAGAGCATGTAATAAAAGCAAAATATCATTTTAATTTATTACAAAAAGTAATTAATTTATATTTTATTAGTACCTTTTAAGATGGAGTGCGACAGACATACTGTATCTGTGAGTGTCATGAATTTTCTTCAACGTGTCTGTATTCTTCAACAGAACATGAAAAAAATCCATACAAGTTTCATCATAATTCACATAATAAAGCAATGTAGCGTGGCACTATGTAGCACACGATACAGTCTGATATAATTTAGTGCGCACAGGTGGCATATGGGAACAGAAACCAACTTTGTGTCTTCTGCCCTACAACGTAAGTGGATACTCTTTGGTAATAGTAGGATGTCTTTATTAAACAGTTTCGCCAACTTAATTAAAGGTAATAATAAAACATAACGATACAGGAGAAATAAATATTTAATTCGGAACAACTCGTTCGATAATTGTTAAACAGGGACAAGTAGTTATCCCGAGTTAACTTTGAAAAAATTTGGAACAGAGCTACAAAAATCTTGACTGTCCCGGAAAAAAAAGCCCAGGACTGACGATCACTGTCACTGAACGGAGTAGCTATCCGGTCGTGGTGACCATTTTATTGACAGTTCATTTGCTTGACCTGTTGTCTTCTGTCATATTGATTCGGCGTCGGACCGTCTGCAGATAGTATTTCAGGACAACTGACTCCCAAAGCACACGTATCTCTGTAATAATTTCCACAACCGTGTTCTTTTCTGACACTGGTCTCTCAGTCTGATACTTCCACTCTTCCATATAAGTAACTAAATAAACCTACTGTTATGTTGAAAAAGTTATCTTGAAATTAAACAGTTTTGGATTATATAGAGTCTATCATACCCTACGTTTCATAAAAATGTCCTTACGTTGATCTACAGTTCATTGAGAGCACATAAACACTCACATTATTACGAAACTTCCTGGCAGTTTAGAAATGTGTGACGGACCGAGACTCGAACTCGGGACATTTGTCTTACGCGGGCAAGTGCTCTACCACTGAGCTACCCGAGCACGACTCACGGCCTGTCCTCACAGCTTTACTTCCACAAGTACCTCATCTCCTAATCTTCCAAGTTCACATTCTCCCGCGAAACTTGCGGGACTAGCACTCGTGGAAGACAGGATACTGCGGAGACTTGGCTTAGCCACAGTCTGGGAGAAGTTTTCAGAATAAATGTTAAACTCTGCAGCGGAGTTAGTTGAGAACTTGTGTCCGAAAGGCAAATATTCCGGGTTCGACTCCCGGTCTGGCCTACAGTTTTAATCAGCCAGCAAGTTTCATGTCTGCGCACATTCCGCTGCAGAGTGAAAAATTCATTCTGCTCACACTGTTCTCATTTTTACTGGGGCTAGCCTTTGGTCTTTTTGTTCGGTCGTTGTAAAGAAAAATATACTGATGCATATTGCTAATATAATCCATCCGCTTCAACGGGGTCTCCCCCGACTCGTACTTCTTCTATTCATGGGCCGGTCTCTCAGATTACCTACCTTCGCGCCTTCTTCGCATGCTCTAAAAGCTAGCCCCACTTCCCGGCTGCCTGGGGAGCCTTGGGTCCAGCATAGATGAGTAAAGGTAAGATCCGATACATAACGGTATCGATATCTGTGCCGTTGCAACGCAAGTGATAGCCACTGCTAAGTGATGGTGTGTTCACACTAGGCAGAACTCCAAGATAATGTCATGTCGCACAGTCCTGTATTGAACCCTGAAAGAGGAGCTATGGGGCTACGATAATAGCTTTAAAGAACCAGCAGTGATACAGATTATTAAAGTACAAAGCAAAATTTGCGAATGACGTACTTAACAAAGGTCACATGTTTAATTTCCCACACTTCACTGATCTGTAAGAATAAGAAAATTGTCGTTCAGTCATGTCAAAAAAGGGCTCCCAACTTTCCTTCGTTACGTCTGTTGCCCCCCCCCCCCTTTCCCCTACATTATCACCAACTTCAACACCTAACTAAACTGTAGAACGAAAGAATTTTTTTTGGAACACTTTTGTTATTAAAATGGTGAAAGATGAATGATATTTAGTTTGCGTGTTTGTGTGTGTTTTACAATGAATGACCAAGGAATTCGTGGTGCATCGCAAGTGCTACTCGCAACTCCTCTGCAGATAAGATAGCTAACTATCCATAGTGATGGTAGACACGTGTTACAAAACATATTTCCCCTGCGTTACTCCTCTCCATTGCGACATTTGCTTGACCTGCACATTGAAACTCCAAAAATCAACCAAGTTAAAATGTGTGCATTATACTTACTGTTCGTAAATCAATTGTTTGCTGCCCTCCTTACTTCTGAACTGGCAGAAATTGAGATTTTCACTCTGCAGCGGAGTGTGCGCTGATATGAAACTTCCTGGCAAATTAAAACTGTGTGCCGGACCGAGACTCGAACTCGGGACCTTTGCCTTTCGCGGGCAAGTGCTCTACCACTATTGGCAGAAGTAAAGTTGTGAGGACGGGGCGTGAGTCGTGCTTGGGTAGCTCAGTTGGTACAGCACTTGCCCGCGAAAGGCAAAGGTTCCGAGTTCGAGTCTCGGTCGGGCACACAGTTTTAATCTGCCAGGAAGTTTCATATCAGCGGCCAATCGGAGCCCATTCCAGTGCCCTCTGGGTACCCCAGAGCCAGAATGCGGCCCCAAAATGCTCCTCCAGGGCATCACTCTGTTCCTTCGATAGGGTCGAGCACCGTCTTGCATGAAACACTTCTTGTCGAAATCACTGCCACTTTGGATAATGTGGATGAAATCATCTTCCAAAGCCTTCACATACCGTTCGTAGTCACTATGCCATCAAGGAATATCGCACCGATCATTCCGTCACTGGACATTGCACTCCACACAGTCACCCATTGAGGGTGAAGAGACTTCTTCATTGCGACATGCGGATTCTCAGTTCCCCAAATTTCGCCTATTGACGAGCCCATGCAAATGAAACTGGCCTTCGTCGTTAAACCAAACCAAACCGTCCAGAATTTATGGTTCAAATGGCTCTGAGCACTGTGGGACTGAACATCTGAGGTCATCAGTCCCCTAGAACTTAGAACTACTTAAACCTAACTAACCTAAGGACATCACACACATCCATGCCCGAGGCGGGATTCGAACCTGCGACCGTAGCGGTCGCGCGACTCCAGACTGAAGCGCCTAGAACCGCGCGGCCACACCGGCTGGCTCCAGAATTTATGACTGTTTTATTTCTTATAGTTCAATAATTGTCACCCTGTACATATTGCATAATATTATGCTCAAAATAAAAAATTCGCGCCCGTATCCGCTTTAAAGGGGTTTCGCCTCGACTTACTTCTTCAGTCCATTAGCCGGTATCTCTGACTACCTACCTTCGCGTCCTTCCTGCTTTCTCCACAAGCTGACCAGCAGTTGACGAGGGAGGGTGGCATCTTGGGCCCAGCACAGATGAGTAAGGATAAGATTCGATACATAGCGGTATCGATATCTGTGAACGCCACTTTTAAATGATGGTGTTTTCATCAAGATAATGTCGTGTCGCACAGCCCTTTACTGAACCCTGAAAGAGAAGCTATGGGACTATGATACTAGCATTACAGAACCAGCAACGATACATATTATTAATGACTAAAGCCAAATTCGCAACAGATGTACTTGACAAAGGTCGCATGGTGAATGTTCCACACTTCTCAGATTTGAAAGAATAAGAAAAATATCGTCCATTTATGTCAAAACATGTTCATTTGCTCTAATATGAACACTGAAGAGCCAAAAAAACTAGTACACCTGCCTAATATCGTGTAGAGCCCCCGAAAACACGCAGAAGTGTACCAATACGACGTGGCATGGACTCGACTAATGTCTGAAGTAGTGCTGGAGGCAAATGACACCATGAATCCTTCAGGGCTGTCCACAAATCCGTAAGAAGACAAGGAGGTGGAGATCTCTTCTGAACAGCACGTTGCAAGGCATCCCGGATATGCTCAATAATGTTCATGTCTGGGGAGTTTCTTGACCAACGGAAGTGTTTAAACTCATAAAAGTGTTACTGAAGCCACTCTGTGGCAATTCTGGACGTGTGGGGTGTCGCGTTGTCTTGCTGGAATTGCCCAAGTCCGTCGGAATGCACAGTGGACATGAATGGATGCTTACGTACGTGTCACCTGTCAGAGTCATATCTAGAATTATCAGGGGTCCAACTGCAGACGCCCCACAACATTACAGAGCCTCCACCAGCTTGGACAGTCACCTGCTGACATGCAGGGTCCATGAATTCATGAGGTTGGCCGGCCGAAGTGGCCGTGCGGTTAAAGGCGCTGCAGTCTGGAACCGCAAGACCGCTACGGTCGCAGGTTCGAATCCTGCCTCGGGCATGGATGTTTGTGATGTCCTTAGGTTAGTTAGGTTTAACTAGTTCTAAGTTCTAGGGGACTAATGACCTCAGCAGTTGAGTCCCATAGTGCTCAGAGCCAATTCATGAGGTTGTCTCCATACCCGTACACGTCCATCCGCTGGATACAATTTGAAACGAGACTCTTTCAACCAGGCAACATGTTTCCAATCATCAACAGTCCAATGTCGCTGTTGAAGAGCCCAGGCGTAGCGTAAAGCTTTGTGTCGTGCAGTCATCCAGGGTACACGAGTGGTCTTTCGGCTGCGAAAGCCTTTATCAATGCTGTTTCGTTGAATGGTTCGCACGCTGACACTTGTTGATGGCCCAGCATCAAAATCTGCAGCACTTCTGTCACGTTGAACGATTCACTTCAGTCGTCGTTGGTCCTCGTCTTGCAGGACCTTTTTCCTACCGCTGTGATGTCGGAGATTTGATGTTTTACCGGATTCCTGATATTCACGGCACGCTCGTGAAATGGTCGTACGGGAAAACTCTCCACTTCATCGTTACCTCTGAGATTCTCTCTCTCATCGCTCGTGCGCTGATTATAACTCCACGTTCGAACTCACATAAATCTTGATAACCTGCCATTTTAGCGGCTGTAACCGATCTAACAACTGTACCAGACACTTGTTGTCTTATATAGGCGTTGCCGACTATTTAAAAAGACGCAGTTGATATCCGTTTGACCTATGGCGGCGCCATCTAGCGGGCCAACCATAGCGCCATCTGGTTTCCCCCTTCAAGCCTGACAAGTTTCGTTCTTTGTAGTTTTTTCGTTTGACGCTTATTTCGTGAGATATTTGGCCCGGTCACGATCAATGGACCACCCTGTGTAGGCGTTGCCGACAGCAGCGTCGTATTCTGCCTGTTTATATATCTCCGTTTTGACATATATACAGGGTGGGGCAAAGTAATTGCGACAGACATCTAGGGATGATAGATCACGTCGTAGGGAACAACTTTTGTTACAGATAAAAAATTTCTTGACGCTCCTGGGCGACGCTACGCGTCTTTTATTATTGCTGTGCCTATGAGACCCTTTATTGTATGATTACACGATTGCAGAGCAATTACTTGAAGCAGTTACTTCTATAAATTAAATTGTAGTAAGTGTACGGAGCAATTTCAAGTGGAACGAGAAATATAAACCTAGTCGCAGGAAAAGCAGATGCCCAGGATTCTGAACTATACATTACAATTAGTCTTATTCCGGAAGGATATGAAACACACACTGGACTTAACACTCAGTAATGTGCAGTTCTAATCATGTGCAAGAGAGAGAGAGAGAGAGAGAGAGAGAGAGAGAAGCCGTCGTCTCCCAGTTTCTTTCTTACACATTCATTAGGTTTCTTCCCTTACCAGTACTACCACTAGCAATCCTGTTATTTACTACGTCATTTATGTAGTGTAGGAAAAGTGCCAAACCGTAATTTTGGCAGAGCGCAACTCTACCACCACGCTATTCGCGACGTGGTAGGCGGCTGATTTTCACGCTGGCATATGTCGTAGTAACACGAGTAGTCGATGTAGACAAGGAAGTCGCTCGTTTCAAAAAGGCTTTAGGTAGAAGAAACCGTGGTGCTACAGCGCGCGTTACAGAATGCTATGTAGTGATTCACCTCGAGCATAATGTGAACAGCGCTTTCTCCTCTGCTGGCGAGTGCCTCGGCGGGAGGCACAACCTATTGTTCTGCGGGCCTGGACGAACACGAGCCCTGTCGACAGCTCCTAACTGCGGGAGATGTGCTCCGTTGTATCTCATCGCGTCGCATTATCGTTCTTCGTTGGTTGCAGAAACCAGTTTCATTTTGAAAAGAAATTTCTAGCTCATTAACTTTTTACTGATGTAAAATAGGTTATTAGCCTGCCTTCTCTTCACCTTACATTAGCACCGTACTCTACAGCAGAAGATTATAGAAATTCCTTCAAAAAAGACGACAAAGTTAATGTTCCAGAATTCGAATCAAGAACAACTGCCTACATTTGTAGCATAGAAGTAGACATCCTCGGTGTAGCGAAGCAGCTTAAAACACTTAAAGGAAGGCAAGGCTTCCGGTACAGATTGTATATCAGTTAGGGTCCTTACAGCTGATACAATAGATCCATACCTAGCAATCACATACAACAGTTCGCTCGTAGAAAGATCCGTGTCCAAAGACTGGAAAGTTGCACAAGTTACACCAACAATCAGGATAGGAAGTAGGAGTAATCCGTTGAATTACAGACCAGTATCACTAACGTCGATTTGCAGTAGGCTTTTGAAATATAAACTGTGCTCTAACATCATGAATCAACTCGGCGAAAACGATTTATTGACAAACAGCCAACATGGATTCAGAAAATATCCTTCTTGTGAATCACGACTAGCTCTTTATTCTCATGAACTAGGAAGTGGCGTCGACAGGGGGCCTCAAATTTCCATATTTCAGGATTTCTAGAAAGCTTTTGACACCGTTCCTCAAAGCGACTCCTAATTAAATTGTGTGCCTGTGGAATACTGTCTCAATTGTGTTAGAGGGTTCGTGATTTTGTGGCAGAAAGGTCACTGTTCGTAATAATTGACGAGAAGTCATCGAGTGCAACTGAACTAACGTCTGACGTACCCCAAGGAAGTATTACGGGCCCTCCTGTTGTTTCTGATCCACATAACGGATTTAGATGACAATCTGTGTAGCCCTCTGAGACTGTTTGCAGATGATGTTGCCATTTAGCGCTGGGTAAAGTCGTCAGATGACCGAAACGAATGCAAAATGATTTAGATAAGATATTTGTATGCAGAAAAAAGTAGCGGTTGACACTGAATAATAAAAAGTGTGAAGTCAGAGCACTGGAGGGAATTGCTAAATTTTACTGACACGATAAATCGCGAAAATCTAAAGGCTGTAAACTCAACTAAGTACCCGGGGATTACAGTCACAAGTAACTTAGATGGGAACGATAACGTAGATAATATTGTGGGGAAACCATCCCAAAAACTGCGATTTATTGGTAGAACACATAGAAGTTGTAACAGGTCTACTAAAGACACTGCTTACACGACGCTTGTTCACTCTCTTCTGAGTGTCGCTGTGCGGTGGGGAATCCACATCATATATGATTGTTGTATTATCAGGAAATAAGGAAGAGAGTGCTATGGATATGATACAGGAATTAGGGTGGCGACCATTAAAATAAAGACTTTTTTTAGTGCGGCAGGACCTTCTCATGAAATTTCAGTCACCAACTTTCTTCTCAGAGTATGAAAACAGTTTCTTGCCACCCAACTAAATAGAGAGAAATGATCATCATAATAAAGTAAGAGAAATGAGAGCTCCCACGGAAAGATTAAAGGGTTCGTTTTTCTCGCGCGCAGTCAGGAAGTGGAACGGCAGAGAAGTAGCTTAAAGGTGGTTCAATGAACCGTCTGCCAGCCTCTTAATTATGAATTGCGGAGTAATCATGTAGTTACAGATGTAAAGTTCTTGGAAATAATTGCAGCCTTGCTGACCAGAAAATGTACCATTTACAATGGTTTTTAGCATAGCATGTCTCTGACTTGTTGCAGTCATCAGCCAAAAGACTGGTTAGATGCAGACAGTGTAATTCACCTCTGCGTAACTACTGCAGACTACATCGATTTGAATTTGCTCACTGTATTCAAACTTTGGTTTCCCTCTACTAGTTTTACCCTCCACTCTTCTCATCACCAGAAAATTAATTTTCCTTGATCCCTCAAGATGTGTCCCATCGACCTATACCTTCTTCTAGTGCCCGCATCTCGTGGCCGTGCGGTAGCGTTCTCGCTTCCCACGCCCGAGTTCCCGGGTTCGATTCCCGGCGGGGTCAGGGATTTTCTCTGCCTCGTGATGGCTGGGTGTTGTGTGCTGTCCTTAGGTTAGTTAGGTTTAAGTAGTTCTAAGTTCTAGGGGACTGATGACCATAGATGTTAAGTCCCATAGTGCTCAGAGCCATTTGAACCATTTTTTTGAACCTTCTTCTAGTCACATTGTGACATAAAATTCTCTTCTCTCAATTCGATTTAATATGTCTTCATTATTTACTCGAGCTACGCATTATGATAACATATAATTCATTCATTTTATACATGGAAGAAATACGGAATGTCAGTGCTTAATGCCTTTGATGATATCTAGCTCATTACAAACAAAATGGCGAAGGAAATCCCGACACCGACGCCGTTAGTTTTTAGGGGATGCAACTCGACTTCTTCTTTGTAACAGGAAATTGACTACCGTCTTCTTAAGAAACCATCCTTGGGTATTATTGATGCTTAAGGGAACCCGAAAAAATTCAGTTCATGGTAGCGCTAGGGATATCTGAAACGAACCCCTTCTTCCTGTATATGAAGTCCTCTAGCTCAATTTGAATTACGAACTTCTGAGTGACATACTAAACATTGCCAGGGGTACACTTGAAGTGAAACATTAAAAATCTTCGGTCTCCGCTGGAACTACATCACTCTGAGAAATGGTTCAAATGGCTCTGAGCACTATGGGACTTAACATCTGAGGTCATCAGTCCCCTGGAACTTAGAACTACTTAAACGTAACTAACCTAAGGACATCACACACATCCACGCCCGAGGCAGGATTCGAACCTGCGACCGTAGCAGCAGCGCGGTTCCAGACTGAAGCGCCTAGAGCCAAAACGGCCGGCTCAATCTGAGAACTAGGCAGCTTTTTTCATATCCTGTTGTTGACATTTGCCTCTAAAAATAATTTGAATCTAAAAATAGCTCTGCCGAAGGAGAGTAGCGTCAAAATAATAATGCAAATAGCGCTCATTTGTCAGTTATGATTTAATTTGAAATGCGCGTGTCTAGATATTAGCGAAAGGAGGATCCGCGGGTGAAATAATTCCGGAAAAATAATGAGTAATCCGTTTAGAGCTACATTTAGGGAATTAACTGAGTAATAAATGCAGATGATCGTTTTCGACATATTTAATCTCATTAGTGAGTATTACGTGGATCGTTTGTCGGATAGCCAAAATTTGGCCAAGGTGATACAGTGCAGCTGAAATTTTTTTTATGAGTTACAAAACAGAGTAACATACAAAAACAAGCGCGTTGAGCTGCGTTGTACCAATTTGTTTGATATTCGGTTATTCAACATAATGATCCAGGTAACATTCGGTAGCGAGAATATAACGGGAAATGGGGGCATCAGTTGTACGTTTGCAGAAATGTGATAGGCTTATCACCGACTTTTCTTCTAAGAACTTTAGCTTGCTTGATTGCACTGTATCTGTGAACCGCTCGTGTACAATCTTCGATACGGGCGACGAGATACTGAATATTGACGCTCGGCGAGAAATAACAGCTCGTGGAGCTCCGGGCCGTTACTGTTATTGCCAGATGGCACGTCTGCCTCAGGAAACGTGATCTGGCACACGGCAGCAGCAGTCTGAAGAGCCTTTCCTGAATTAAGGCGTTATCTGTCAAGACTTGTTATCGGAGAAGACCTACTCGGTAAGGAAACGCCAGTAAGAAAGTGGCACACGTTTCTGATTGCAATGGCTGATACGTACTGAAGCTAGCAATTCACTACCCGTTCTTCTCTGCTGTCATCTTCGCCGTAGCATATAAGACTGAACATAGTTCATATACCGTCCGTGCAAAAATATCCGAGTGTGTTTTTACGCCTTGCGTATAAGCGACGTCAGAGCGGTAACTATGGTGGCAGCTTGAAGTAACAACTGAAATACACACCGCAGATAATTCGTTTGACAGACTGAAAACTTTAGCTTGGCTTGATGATTTACGGCAATAAATTATCCCCTATGATATTATGGAATAGGTGTAAGCGAAGTATGCTAGATTCTTATTTTTACGTCACACATGTCTGACAACATCCGCACTGCAAATAAAGATTTGCTCAGGAACTTCAGCAAGCGAATAGTATGCTACTCTCAGTTGAACTGTAACGCCAAGAATATAACACTGTCAAATTTTACGTTCTTGTTGTTATATTTTTGGGTGATATTTGGGGGGGGGGGAGGTCATTAAATTTCTGTACTCTATATAATGTGTGCAGAATTTGTTCATTACAAGGGGCGTTCAATAAGTAATACATTTTTTCTCGACCAGTTTCGGTTGAAAAAAATGGGGAATTTGCTGTGGGTTATCGTCGAATGTTCACGCATCAGCTCCTATAGTTTCATGAAGTTTCGATTGGTGACGCCGCTATATAACGGGAGGTGCTTTCGAAGCAGAGAACTGTCACTGAGTGTCTTTTGGCGAAAACCAGAGCATTGTGGATATTCGTAGGCGCTTGCAGAATGTCTACGGCGACCTGGCAGTGAAGAAAAGCATGACGAGTCGTTGGGCAAGGTATGTGTCATCATCGCAACAAGATCGCCCAAACCTGTCCGATCTCCCGCATGGCGGCCAGCCGCACACAGCTGCGACTGCTCAAATGTTTGTACGTGCGGACAGTCTCACTCGAGGCGATCAACAGATCGCAATCAAATACATCACTGAGCGGGTGGACGTCTCTGTTTGTAATGCTGACACACTATTACTTGGGGTGTTCAAAGGTGTGTTCCGTCTGGGTTTCTCGCCTCCTACGTACTATGGGCTTGGCCCAATGAAGGATGCACTACGTGGGAAGTAGTACGTGGATGATGGGGAGGTTATTGATGAAGCAAGACTCTGGCTCCGACGTCGACCAGTAGAGTGGTACTATGCGGGCATACAGGACACCCATTAAGGTGGCGTGAGGCCGCGCGCATTGAACGGAGATTATGTTGAAAATTGGGTTTTGTAGCCAGAAGCACGGGGAATAATATAGTATATTGGAATCCTGAATAAAACCACCCTGCTTTCAGGAAAACATGTGGTAATTAATCGAAACCCTCAGATGCCAACAGGTGTAGTTGACATACCTCAATGGGGACAGCTGAAAATTTGTACCCCAACCGGGACCCGAACCCGGGATCTCTTGCTTACATTGCAGACGTTGTATCCATCTGAGCCACCGAGGGCACAGAGGATAGATAGTGAGACAGCAGGGACTTACCATTTGCACGCTTCCCGTGAGACCCACATTCCCAACCTACATTCGTAATGTTCCTGAAGGATATTTGCCCATTCACTCATTACTCGCGCCAACTAAGGTGACGATTCCCGCAAGAATTCGGGCAAAGTGTGCGCATTCACACAGAAGAAGGTCAATGGCCGCGTAGCCCTTTAACTATATGAAGATAATAACTGTTCCGGAAGAACAGATACCAATGATGACCAAGCAGCTTCTCTAGAAAGAAATGATAATTAATCGAAGCCCTCAGCTACCAACAGGTGTAGCTGATGTACCTCAATGGGGACAGCTTGAAATGTGTGCCGGACCGGGACTCGAACCCTTTAGGAACGTTACGAATGTAGGTTGTTGACATTTGGGAATGTGGGTCTCACGGGAAGCGTGCAAGGGATAAGTCCCTGCAGTCGCGCTAACCTCTGTGCCCTCGGTGGCTCAGATGGATAGAGCATCTGCCATGTAAGCAGGAGATCCCGGGTTCGTGTCCCGGTCGGGGCACACAGTTTCAGCTGTCCCCATTGAGTTATATCAACTACACCTGTTGGCAGCTGAGGGTTTCGATCAATGGTCATTTCTTTCTAGAGAAGCTGCATGGTCATCATTGGTATCTGTTCTTCCAGAACAGTTACTATCTTCGTATAGAAACATATGTGTTGCATTTCTTTTTGAACGAGGCCTCGTACACCCACGTTGATCACATGTCAAGCTTAAAAAGTGCGAAGTGGTCGTTGGTGGAACATCATTGCACTATGAGGTATTGCAACCTTATAATGGCCATAAAACTGCCTAATTTTGAATCCTGTGCTCAGAGCTAGCGAATGTATTGTTACCAGCAAGTGGTCGTGTGCGAGAGTCTCTCCCACTAAAAATGAGAATGGGTGGAGTAAATTACAAATTAGCCAGCTACACAGCTGTAGTATTGTTGTCAAGCTGTTCGCCAGTTCATTAAAAATGTATTTACGTATGTCTTTTCATCTCATAAATATAAAAAAGTGCTTCTCATAGCATGAATAAATCAAATAAATAATTCATGGTCTCTTCGCTTCTCACAAAATCATTTCGTCTACATTAATAGTAATCTGACAATCCAATCTCGACTCGAATGCGATGGAGTGTTTACATGGAGCGAAAACCGAATCTTGAAGCTGAAATCTTGCAGCTGGAATTGAATTTTCGGAATATGTTTACGTGAGAAACTAGGAGCGATTTGGGAAATAGGTTTACGTATAGCTGGCTTTTTGACTCTTTGTTAGTAGTGTTCACCAGAGGTTTTTCCCAGTAACGGCTCTAGGCCTTTGCTGCATCTCGGACACGTCATAAAGGGAGCAGCGGTGAACTTGTCGCGTCTGTTTTAAGGTAGTGCAAGTTCCGACTGTGACCTGTAAGGAACGCTCTGATACAAGTATGCTGCAAGAAGAGGGTCGCCTTGAAGCAGAGACATGTCTGAGCAGTAGTGACTCGCGCCATTTTTCAGCACGCCAACTGAAAGTAGTATACGTCCATCAGAATTAAATTTCCGCTACATTGCTAGAGTATGACATGGCTCAGAAGTAAACGTATTTATAACTGTGATAAGACATGCCGGAGAAAACTTTCCATAAATTCTTTATTAGCAGTTTTTTTTAAAAAAATAAAAAATGACGGAAGTACAGGTTACAACAGAAGCGATCAAGTACATGAACAATATGCTCCGACTTTCGCTTTGTACAAACAATTTCTAGGGTGAGAAAACCTCGGTCAATCATTAGGCAACCACAGCTGAAAACGATTGGCGGCATAAAGACGGTTTCCATATGCAGTAGATAAACCACACCTGTCAACTGTTATAATGCAAAGCATTCTGCGCTAAGTGGTTCACACGCAAAAGCTTCGTGTACTATGGATGATACGATTGCCCTGTTATGACCACAGACGTGCATGGTGGACTTTCCGATACGATAGTCGCCATGGCTGCCTTCAGTGTCTCTTTTAGCGTCGATTCGTAAGTGTAGATGTCGGGCCTGACGGTAAAGCGCGTGCCTCGAAACTAGAGGTCACAGGATCAGATCCAGGTCAGACCAGGAACATTTTCGATATGCCTTTTGTATAACCTTCACCTCCAAACGATGTAAGTAGTCACCAGGAACGACACGTGGTTCGGATTCCACTTAAAGTGTAGATCTGTTTTCGCCAGTTAGGGGCACGCAAGTCGCCGAAGTGGCATTCAGTTGAAAGACTATCGGCCGTTCAGCCACACGTTATTATTATTATTATTATTATTATTATAAGTGAAAATGAAATGAAATGTGGATACGTCCTGGCCGAGCGGTTCTAGGCGCTTCAGTCTGGAACCGCGTGACCGCTACGGTCGCAGGTTCGAATCCTGTCTCGGGCATGGATTTGTGTGACGGTCCTTAGGTTAGTTAGGTTTAAGTAGTTCTAAGTCTAGGGGAGTGACCACCTCAGATGTTAAGTCCCATAGTGCTCAGAGCCATTTTTTTTGGATACGTCCTACTACTGAATCGATACACCTATAAAAACAGCGAAAGTCCACTGAAATGGAAAAGAGTGGTGTCTTCGATCAGGAATTATTTCAATTGAAAAAGCCTAAAAATAAATACATAGGGTCATTCAAAAGCAAGGAACAGGTTTCAGCTGTTTATTTAAGACAAACTACTAAAGACAGAAACACATCGTGCATGTCACTGGATAGATGAAGGTTTAGAGTTTTATGTTCGCACAGACACTATATCATACACATAACATGAGCACCATGCGTTGGTCGCGAAACATCGAAACGGTAGTCCATTTCATACCACACACGAATCAGCAGGTCCTTGAAGAGCAGCTGCCGTAGGTGGGTTCAAATGGTTCAAATGGCTCTGAGCACTATGGGACTTAACTTCTGAGGTCATCAGTCCCCTAGAACGTAGAACTACTTAAACCTAACTAACCCAAGGACATCACACACATCCATGCCCAAGGCAGGATTCGAACCTGCGACCGTAGCGGTCGGGCGGTTTCAGACTGTAGCGCCTAGAACCGCTCGGCCACACCGGCCGGCCCGTAGGTGGGACAAAGACTCTGTCTTTCATGCACCTCCACAGAAAAAAAAAATCGCAGGGTGTGAGGTCTGGTGACGTGGGATGTCAGAAGCAATGAACAAGATCTCGTTGTCCACACAATCAGTCCAGCGTTGTAGGATGGTATTGTTAAGATAAGACCGCATCTCAAGGCGGGGCGTCATCATGCATAAAAATGAAATAATTGGAATCTTCGTGAAGTTGAAGAAAGAGCCAATTATGCAGCATGTCCATGTATGACATTCCTGTCACAATTTCCTCCGCAAAATAGGAAGGTCCATGAACTCTGTGAAGAGAAATGGCACACAAAACATTTAGTTTCGGTGAGTCTCTTTCATGTTCGACGACGCCAGGATTTTGTGACCCCCAAATTCTTACATTATGGCGGTTTACTCTACCCGAAATCTGAAACGTCGATTCGTCCGCAGAGTGGCCTCTGCCATATCCTGGAGAACTTAAACGCAAAATTCGTACCTTCTGTTAGAGTCGCCGGGACGCACTTGCTGCATTGAATACAACTTGTAAGGCTTCACATGCAGGCGTCGTTTCAGGACACGCCACACCGTTGTTTGAGGAAGCCTAAGTTCCTGGTCTTCCCATTTTGGGGACTTCCAAGGGCTCGGTGTGAACGCATCTCGGTTACGCTCGACATGGTCATCAGACATGAGTGCCCCACCAGTGCTCTTCCCTTTGCACACGCAACCAGCTTCCAAGAATTTTGTATACCAATCATAAATCTGCTTGTGCAGAGGCGGCTTCTGCCGCGCGGTTAGATGCGCCATGTCATTGATTGCGCGGTATCTCTCGCCGGAGGTTCGAGTCCTCCCTCGGGCATGGGTGTGTGTGTGTGTTGTTCTTCGTAGCATAAGTTAGTTTAAGTAGTGTGTAAGTCCAGGGACCGATGACTTCAGCAGTTTGGTCCTATAGGAATTCACACACATTTGAACAGAGGCGGTGTGCAAGTAGCACTTGGACAGTGGACTGACTTCGCGCAAGTTACAATGCACAATATGATTTCTCTTGTGGTGTAGTCGCCATATTGCTAGAAACAAACAACAGTGCAACCGTATCAAAACTTTGAACTCGTCTCTATCCAATGACATACGCATTGTGTTTCTTTTATAGTTTGTCTGTAATAAACGAAGGAAAGCTGCTTTTTCTTTTTGAATCATCCGTTACTGTTGAGCGTATAGTGATCATATGAATGACTACTTGTGGCCAAAAAGACAAATTTTGCAAACTGAAAAGCTGATCTTTCACCGTCACTTGTCAAGCTACATGAACTGACAAAAACACTTGTTAGAGCTATTTTTGACTATTGCACGACGGTTTAGGTCCCTTAACAGATTGGATTAATAAAATAAATAGAGAAGATCCAACGACGAGCGGTTTTCGTAACCGCGAGAGCATTACGGAGATGCTCCATAGGCGTTGCAAAAGAGGGTTTGTGCAAGTTTAGTGTTAAATTTCAGAGAGCGAGCTTTCAGAAAAGACTGGGGACAAATATTAGTTTTTGCCCCACACGCATCTCGTCAAATGACCACAACGAGAAAATAAGAGAAATTAAGGATTCATTCCGACGTTTACCAACAGTCTTTCTTCCTTTGCACCAGTAGCGAATGGAAAGGGGGAGGGGTGAAAGGGACCATTAATGGTGGTACCGGTACCAGAAGTACCCTCCGCCACGCACACTATCAGGTGGCTTGCAGAATACATAGGTAGATGTCGATGTAGCCGTAGATGTAAAAGTGCAACGCGAACGTCTAATATGGCTGCTTTATCGCACCTGCCCCGCCCAGCCGGCTTAGACTTCGCTCGTATAACCAGGAAATTTTGTCGAATGAGGACATCATTATCACTGCGAGTTCTGAAAGGTTCTTCCAGGAGGATAACATCGCTGGGAGATTGTGTGACAATTAGAAAAAAATTCTCTTCTTTTACTCATTTATAACAATATCCTCGGGCAAACAGTAAGAAGGCTGATGGTAAAGAGACCTGAAATAATCATGACCTGTGCGTTTTATTCAAAGAGAATAAGAGAATACACTGATCTCTTTGCACTTCGTGATCTGCTTTACTACAATCAGGAATATATCTGGAGATTGCGCTGATAAAGAAAAATTTAGTGCTTTGCTGTATATAATTTCAGCTGCAGACAAATGTACCGATGGCCCTGAAGAAATCTATTCATATTTCGTGGACGTATGAATTTGACGTCACAACAGACCTGTGTGTGTGTGTGTGTGTGTGTGTGTGTGTGGCAATGCTGATATGCAGCCACAGCATATACTCGTATTTTTTCTTACTTGTTCCTCCTGCTCATTTTTTATATATGTTTACTGCCAGCCTGGGGAATGTATTCCAAGGCTCCACATGAATAGCTCTCGGAATCTTAACTATGTTGACGTATATGTTAACTTACCGAGCGAGGTGGCGCAGTGGTTAGACACTGGACTCGCATTCGGGAGGACGACGGTTCAATCCCGCGTCCGGCCATCCTGATTTAGGTTTTCCGTGATTTCCCTAAATCGCTCCAGGCAAATGCCGGGATGGTTCCTTTCAAAGGGCACGGCCGACTTCCTTCCCCATCCTTCCCTAATCCGATGAGACCGATGACCTCGCTGTCTGGTCTCCTTCCCCAAACCAACCAACCAACGTATATGTTAGCTGGGGTTTTCCTGACATTGTAGTTGTCTGGGAGGCTTGACTGTATACCCACTGTAGCAGGTCATAATCCCCTTCAGTATGTCGGTAGCGTATCGTAGGCCCCCTACAGTCTGACGCACGCACGCACACATACACACACACACACACACACACACACACACACACAGCGCGCGCGCGCTGATTATCACTTGCTGAGGGAACCATGAAATCATCTATAAACCTTTTCTATAGTGAAAGGGTACTCATTCTCTGTGGTGCGACTACCATGACACTTAAGTCAAAAAACCACTTCGCACGCCATGTTATTTACTGACTACTACATATACGTGAACTAGTACTATACTCGCTTTCATTGGATCCTTGCAAATCAGTTTCTAAACTAATTTTAGTGCGCTCACAAGTGAGGTCACCATAACTTAGTGGTGATCACATGACGTGTATTACGAAATACGAATGGCGTTCGCCGGCCGGGATGGCCGAGCGGTTCTAGGCGCTACAGTCTGGAACCGCGCGACCGCTACGGTCGCAGGTTCGAATCCGGCCTCGGGCATGGATGGGTGTGCTGTCCTTAGGTTAGTTAGGTTTAATTAGTTTTAAGTTCTAGGTCACTGATGACCTCAGAAGTTAAGTCCCATAGTGCTCAGAGCCATTTTTTGAACGAATGGCGTTCAATAAGTAATGCAACTCATTGTTTCTCAGCCAATTTAGGTTGAAAAAATGCAGGGTTCGTTTGGGCACATCATGGAATAATTTCGCTTCAGCCGCTATAGTTTTATGAAGTTCCGGTAGTTTGCGGAGCTATATGTAGCCTTCAAAGTGGCGTCTGTAACGAAGGTGCGTTCCAAGCAGAAAGCTGTCATTGAGTTTATTTTGGCGGAAAACTAGAGCATCTCAGATGTTCATAGGCGCTTGCAGAATGTCTACGGAGAACTGGCAGTGAACAAAAGCATGGTGAGTCGTTGGACGAGGCGTCTGTCATCAGCGAAACAAGGGCGCGCAGACCTGTCCGACCTCCCGCCTCCCGGCCGGCTGCACACAGCTGTGACTCCTGAAGCGCTGAAACGTGCGGACACACTCATTCGAAGTCATGGACGGATCGCAATCAAACACCGCACTGCTCTAGTTGGACGTCTCCGTTGGTAGTGCTGACACCCTCGTCCACCTATTGTGATGCTCAAAGGTGCGTTCCCGCAGGGTTTCTCTCCGCCTAACAGAAGACCATAAAGAGCAACGAAGGACCGTCTGCGCGGAATTGCTTGCGCGTTACGAGGCTGATCGTGAAATTTTTTGTCGTACATCGTCACAGGCGATTCATTGAACTGTTTTTACTCATCCTCCCTATGGCCCGCATCTCGCACCTTCCTGTTCGCCCAATGAAGGACGCGCTCCGCGGGAAGCAGTACGTGGATGACGGGGAGATTATTGGTGCAGCAAGACTCTGTCTCCGACGTCGACCAGTAGAGTGGTACAATGCAGGCATCAGGCCGTACCAGCAAGTTGAACGGAGATTAGGCCCATGGTGAAAATAGGGTTTGGTAGCCAAAACAGTGGAGAATTATATGGTGCATTTCAATCTTGAATAAAACCAACTTGTTTTCAGAAAAAAACATTTGTTGCAATACTTATTGAACGACCCTCGTAGATTATATCCAGTGAATATGAAGTGATTTAGTGTCTTCAGAACAACTAAGTGAACAGTTACATTTCATATCATCGAATGATAGTCCTACCATTTCAGTTAACTGTGATGGGACACGCAGAAAGATATCTACACTACTGGCCATTAAAATTGCTACACCACGAAGACGACGTGCTACAGACGTGAAATTTGACCGACAGGAAGAAGATGCTGTGATATGCAAATGATTAGCTTTTCAGAGCATTCACACAAGGTTGACACCGGTGGCGACAACTACAACGTGCTGACATGAGGAAAGTTTCCAACCGATTTCTCATACACAAACAGCAGTTGACCGGCGTTGCCTGGTGAAACGTAGTTGTGATGCTTCGTACAACGAGGAAAAATGCATACCATCACGTTTCCGACTTTGATAAAGGTCGGATTGTAGCCTATCGCCATTGCGGTTTATCGTATCGCGATATTGCTGCTCGCGTTGGTCGAGATCCAAAGACTGTTAGCAGAATATGGAATCGGTAGGTTCAGGAGGGTAATACGGAACGCTGTGCTGGATCCCAACGGCCTAGTATCACTAGCAGTCGAGATGACAGGCATCTTATCCGTATGGCTGTAACGGATACTGCAGCCATGTCTCGATCCCTGAGTCAACAGGTGGGGACGTTTGCAAGACAACAACCATCTGCACGAACAGTTCGACAACGTTTGCAGCAGCATGGACTATCAGCTCGGAGACAATGGCTGCGGTTACCCTTGACGCTGCATCACACACAGGAGCGTCTGCGATGGTGTACTCAACGACGAACCTGGGTGCACGAATGGCAAAATGTCATTTTTTCGGATGAATCCAGGTTCTGTTTACAGCATCATGATGGTCGCATCAGTGTTTGGCGACATCGCGGTGAACGCACATTGGAAGCGTGTATTCGTCATCGTCATGCTGGCGTATCACCCGGCGTGATGGCATGGGGTGCCTTTGGTTACACGTCTCGGTCACCTCTTGTTCGCATTGACGGCACTTTGAACAGTGGACGTTACATTTCAGATGTGTTACGACCCGTGGCTCTATCCTTCATTCGATCCCTGCGAAACCCTACATTTCAGCGGGATAATGCACGACCGCAAGTTGCAGGTCCTATACGGGCCTTTCTGGATACAGAAAATGTTCGACAGCTGCCCTGGGCAGCACATTCTCCAGATCTCTCACCAATTGAAAACATACGGTCAATGGTGGTCGAGCAACTGGGTCGTCACAACACTCCAGTCACTGCTCTTGATGAACTGTGGTATCGTGTTGAAGCTACATGGGCAGCTGTACCTGTACACGCCATCCAAGCTCTGTTTGACTCAATGCCCAGGCGTATCAAGGTCGTTATTACGGCCAGAGGTGGTTGTTCTGGGTACTGATTTCTCAGAATCTACGAGGGCCGTTCAGAAAGTAACCTCCGGTTGATTTAAAAAAATACACCAAGTTAAATAAAAATATTTTAATATATACATCTTACAACTACATCTTTGCACTATTTTTCTACATAGTCTCCATAGCGATTGAGGCACTTATCGTATCTCTTCACAAGCTTTGAAATTCCTTCTGCATAAAAATCACCCGCTTGAGCCTGGAGCCAGCCTGTGACCGCATCTTTGAGCTCTTCGTCGTCATCAAACAGCTGTGACCCGAGCCATTTCTTCAAATGCATGAAGAGGTGATAATCACTTGGCGCCAGGTCTGGGCTGTAAGGTGGATGGTTGATAACGTCCCACTTGAAGGACTCAAGAAGGGCCGTTGTTCTGCGAGCAGAGTGAGGACGAGCGTTATCGTGCAAAAAAACGATACCGGAAGTCAGCATACCACGGCGTTTGTTCTGTATAGCCCGTCGTAACTTTTTTATTGTTTCACAGTACACGTCTTGATTAATGGTCGTACCACGTTCCATGAATTCAACCAACAACACCCCTTTGGCATCCCAAAACACCGTTGCCATCAGTTTTCTGGCAGAAAAATCTTGCGAGGCTTTTCTTGGTTTGGTAGGCGAATTTGAATGTGCCCACATCTTTGATTGTTCTTTTGTCTCAGGGTTCACGTACTTAATCCAGGTTTCGTCACCGGTCACGATTCTGTTTAACAATGGTTCTCCTTCGTCCTCATAACGTGACAGAAAGTCTAATGCAGAGGCCATTCTTTGAGTTTTGTGGTGGTCGGTAAGAATTTTGGGCACCCATCGTGCACAGAACTTACGGTAACCCAATCTTGCTATCACTATCTCGTACAAGAGAGTCTTAGAAATCTGTGGAAAACCAGTAGACAACTCCGACATTGAGAAACGTCGATTTTCACGAACTTTTGCATCAACTGTCTGAACGAGTTCGTCAGTCACCAATGATGGTCTACCACTCCTCTCTTCATCATGAACGTTTTCTCGTCCACTTTTAAATAAACGTACCCATTCACGGACAACTCCTTCACTCATAACTCTTGGTCCGTACACGGCACAAAGCTCACGATGAATAGCTGCTGCAGAATATCCTTTGGCTGTAAAAAACCTTATGACAGCACGCACTTCACATATGGCGGGGTTTTCTATTGCAGCACACATTTCAAACTGCCACAAAAACTAAACTAGCGCAGGTACGACGTTCACTCGACCACGGCTTGTTGCCGACTGACCTGTTGAGTGCGTGAACGCACAGATGGCGTCGCTACTCCCCCCACAACCCGCACTGTGACCAATCGGAGGTTACTTTCTGAACCGCCCTCGTATGCACCCAAACTGCGTGAAAATGTAATCACATGTAAGTTCTAGTATAATATATTTGTCCAATGAATATCCGTGTATCATCTGAATTTCTTCTTGGTGTAACAATTTTAATGGCCAGTAGTGTATTTTCAGATGCAGCCTAGTTTACAGCAACAACTGTCGTAAGTACACCTCTTTCTTTTTTGAATGACTTACGACTTGAGAAGATAAATTTTCTAACAGATAAACAAGCTCAGAAACCCGTGAAACAAACGTAGGTACTATACACTAACACGGCATGTGTTCACCACGAGCAGACAACAATAATTCATATTTGTGTGGCAGGAATTCAACAACGCAAGGAAAATTTTCCACTCCTCGAGAAGAGTTTTCTCTATTTCTGGAACAAACGTTGGAGGCACTGATCCGACTAAACCCAGACTCGTGTAATACGATTCAAGTCCTGGAAGTATACCGGGTAGAACAGCCGTACCGAATAGCATGTTGTCCTCTAAGAGTTCATTGGGGAACACTTAGAAGGTTGGTGGACACCAGATGCATCGACTGTTTGGCTGAACATAAAGTATGACTCATATGGAAACTTTGTGTGTTACCCCATCCACATGTCAGGAGATACTATAGTACTATGTTGTTAACGGGACCCACATTTTATTAACATATGGATGTAGATATCACCCCCACGGAGACAACTGCCTACGAAATACTAAGGTGCTAGGTGCCAGTCCCGGTCCAGCACTTGGTTTTAATGTCCCAGGAAGTTTTCAGTCAACAATACCCTCCTACAGAGTGAGAATTCATTCTGGAAAGAATTCCTCAGACGCCGCTATATCCTTTCTTCCAGGACGTCTAGTCTCGCAAGGTACAATCTGTGCAGGATACGGTGGCCGATGTGCAGTGTCCAATTTTTGTCCAAAGCGCTGAGCGAGTTCATTCGTTTGTTCAGAAGAGGAGACCGACAGTGTTTGCCACCTTTCGGCCGGTCGGTGATGACAGAATCGAGGCGCACGCCCTACAATCTTCCTCAAACGAATTTACAGAACTTATTAGGTAGAAAAATTTCATTTTTGCGTTACTTATAGCTTTATACGTCAGGTGCATGACGATGTGACCGTCGTTTCGTTAATGGTCATAGTTATTGTGACATTTACGTGGAAGTAAGATAGTGCCAGAAATTCGAAAAATAAGTAAACGCGAACATGGTCCGTAGTAGGCAGTAACGTGATTTTTATTTAATCGTGCGATTAGCTAATTTCGACGACCTGTCATTGTCAAGCACTTGTAAAATCCAACATGGAAAAGCACTACATTGTCTGCATGCATCGCATGTATAACTAACACTTTACACACATCATATTAAGATAAGTGCATGACAATGACAAGTAAGTAATTAGCTAATCACACGATTAAATAAACATCAGTTTACAGCCTACTATGAACCATGTTTACTTTTATTAAACATCTTGAAGCTGTGGAGCCCCACAAATACAAAATTTTAAACTCGGAAAAGTTTGCAATGAAAAATAGGGGTCGCTATGATGTTGCGTATGGCACATACTGCATATGAAATTTAGCTAAAATGACGAATTTTGTTTAGATTTTGGTGGAGGTCTAAATCTGTAACCAATCTCGAGAAAATTGACCTGATGTAACACACTCTTTTTGCGATCGCGATGGGCCAGCGATAAAACCAGAGTGAAAAGAGACGGCATGCAAAGAGGAGACTATTTTGCCATATGTTTATTATTCAAAAATTCATTATCGACCATGTTACTCCACTAACTACAGACTATTTTAATGAAAGAATTTAATTTTTAAGAGCCATGGAAAGCTGGTGAGACGAGAAATGCTATGGATTCGGGAACGTTTATTTTGTACCAAGGATGTGCTTTTTCATAAGCTACTGACCTTACTTTTCCTCAGTTCTTCACATAATAAAGTTAATAAACAACTTTTTCAGAATTCTCTCGCACTTGTCTGCATAACACATTAGTCAGGTGATGTTTTGTAAACTCTGCTGTGTTTTGGCAAAAGGAGCAAATTTCAACATTGCAACAAGAGATATGTGTAGGTTTTACTCAAAATTCGCCACTTGTAGCACTTCTCTGAAAGTCACAAGCCAAGCCAAGCGAAAATAAATCTTTGCATTATGAGCAAAATTCTTTTTGGATACTAACCAAAGCAGAGGTGACAGATCTTTTGAATGGTCACCATGCAAGTGTCGGTGTTGAGAGGCTCCACTTAATATTTACAAAAAATCTGAGCTTCAGTTTAGAACGACACTTCCCCCCCCCCCCCCCCCAGAGCTCGGCATTTCCCCTACAGCGCCTGCCCATAGTCCCCACCACTCCTGCTCTCCCCAAACATGTCCTGCCGACTGCGCACCTACCGGCCACGGTAATTTGCGTAGGCTCTAGACTCTCAACATGAGAGATTGGGAGGTAGGACAGAGGTACTGTTGGAAGTATCGCTGTGAGGGCGAATCGTGATTCATGCTAGCATAGCTCTGTCGGTAGAGGACTTGTCTGCAATAGGTAATGATCCCATGTTCGAGTCCCAGTCTGCCAGACAGTTGCAAATCAGTGCGCACTTAGCTACAGAGCGAAAATATACTCTGGAAACTACGAGCAGTTTGATAGTCTGTGTCGTAGTATTTTTTTGTGCATAGTGTCTTATCCACTATGAATTTCTTTAAAAAAGTCATTTTCCTGCGTATGCTCTTGTATTATCTGAAATACTTTATTTCATTATTAGCAATTAACTAGATTTGCCTCCTTTGTCGTTTTCATGCTGTCACACCAAAAATTGTTATTCTTCCACTATACCGTGGTCCATCGATAGTGTGAGAAACAAGTGGTGGCGTACCTAATAATTACAATTCAGCTCAGCCATAGTAATTATAAATGAAGAGTTACAAATTGTGGGTATTCTATAGTATTAATCTATAGTTGGCCAGTATTTGCTTATGAGGACGTCATCAGACTGTAACTATCTTCGCCAAAGACGATAAAATGCTGATGCACAATACTGCAAAAGATATTACGCATGGAGTGTGAAGTGCGAATACAGAGAAAATTTTAGCTTTGACAGTGCAGTGATAACGTAATAGAAAATGTTAAAGCTAAAAAATACATATGTTTAAAATTTTTATACATCTTTTTAATATAACACGGTAAATAAAAATTTGTTTCTTTTTTCAAATTTGTGAATACTTAGAAACTGAAATTTTATATAGACAGACACTGAAAAAGCAATTTTCCCTTCTCTTTATTAGAAAGAAAATAAAAACCCCTCTGTTGATCTGTAACTTCAGTGAAACATGTCGGGCAGAAAACGAAGAAAAAATTGTGTTTGCTCAAGCTTTTGACAGTTTTTAAATCTTTGAAAATGTTTTTTAAGTTTTGACTTTCATTTTATAGAATGACTAAGTATATATATGAAATGACGTCAGCCTGAACATATGTGTGTATGCAAGATAAAAGAAATCTATGATGATAATGTTAAATTCATCGCCAAAAGATATATTATACTGATGCTTTATATTCTCGGTACATATCGATCGATTCGCTCAGCTGGGCAATGGGACCGTTGTTGGGATTTCTTTGAACTGCCGTTTACTGTAGATTGGACAGCGTCATATCGACCAGTGGAGAGCAATGTTCTGTGCTGTGTATCATGAGGTTTTTTTTTTTTTTTTGCGTATGTATGGAAGTACAGCAGCAGTATTCTTTAAATCGTTGAGGGGTATGGAACGCTGTTCTCGTTCAAGTCTATTACGACAGTAGTTACGTACTTGGATATCAGATGTACATGTTACGAGTAAGACACTCAAAAATGACACATCGCTGAAATCAGCTGGCCGTGTGAAACGAGTGAACGTAATACAGCCAAAATGGAAAGTGCAATTGTCTTTTAATAAATTTGTGCTTTTTGTATCGGATGTGAAAAAAAGTTGTTGTCCTCTTTTTCAGACGAGTTAATTAGGAAATTTCAGTTTTATCCAGGACACATTAGCATTCTTGACAGATATGATTATTTTTTGGTACGTATTGCATGCCGCTGCCCCATAGTGGCACTAAACCAACATTTAACGGTTCGATTCTCTTGTCACATGGATATGTTGCAGCAGGACATGGCGAGTGTTCGTCCCCTCACTGTGTGGTCGCGGGCAGACGCCCATCCGGGTGAAGAAAATGGGCGGATACTCCCGCCATAGTCGTCCGGGCGTCGAAATGGAAATCGACTCTACCATACTCGGTGCAGGCGTTACAACGGGTTCGCTGTACGTTTTCATAGGGCACAGCATTCGTGTCGGGGGGAGGGGGGGGGGGCAGCCTTGTTCCCTACAAGGATCACTTGGGAGAGAGGGGGCTGGGGGGAGGAGGATCAGTGGGTCGTATAAGAGCGAAACTGAAGAAGCATGCGAAATTTACATTGGCAGGATGCATGGCTTCCCGAAATAAGCACTCCAACGTTTATCGTCTGTCATTGTCGTGCGAATGTAAGTTTGCAAGGCTGCGTCCTATCCCTGAGTTATCATGCTTTATTCGGAGCGAGCCCACGTAAGAGTCGGGTTGCTTCACTTTAAAGAGGCATTATGTCACTTATAAGTTACGTAGTTTGCGTTATCTGCCCCCGCAGACTTATCAATATTGTGGTTGTTAACCGCTCCGAGTTTCGCTGATAAATTGTTTACTTCGTTTGACAAACCCGTCAGAGACCGACTTTGTTTTAGCAACACCTGCATCGTCTGCATGTTTGCTTGGATTCAGAGAGATATCTACAAGTGCACATACAGGATTTCTAAAGCCTTTAGGATTAAAATTGTACAAATGGTAGATGCTCCGAAATGAGATATTTTGAGATAAGGAATCACTCGTCGGAAACGAAGATTTAGTTTTTTAACAACTTTCACAACTTACGCCGTTAGTAAAATCTTTAGCCCCTGGGAACGGTTCCTAGTGTCGACGGCCAACCTGAGTGTATACAGTACAACATAATGTGACTTTTCAGGTGTTAGCGATGGATCTGTTACAAATACATTTCTCGGCTTTGCCGCCGGATCGACATTTACAGGTGGTGGTAGTTGCTGCTGTAACTGCTCAGTCGCATCTAGTACTTAGCAGTGACAGCAACAACTACCACCACCTGATGACGTCGAACAATTACATCGATGAAATGTGGCATTACACTAAACGATCCGGGTGCAAAACCGAGAAGTGTATTTGCAGTGACAGAACTGAACTCTGGGTTCAAAATGATTTAGCTCCGTTGCTTAAACACGTAGTTTGTGGCACGAAAGTGGCTGCTGCCTCACCACTACTCTACATCATGTACTTTTTCGAAGTTTATAATTTCACGGGCAAATTAACGGAGCTCCCACACCAGTGCCTTTAACTCTTCTGTGTGAACAATTTTTGTGTTTAGAATCTTGGACAGAGCTCTGTGGCTTCAAAGAACATGTTTCCCTGACCACGTGAGTAAATTTCTTCCAATGCGAATCTTTTCTGTGCACATTCTTTCGGTTTAGCAGGTGCAAATCCTGCTGCACCATTTATTAAATGCATGTCTGAAAGTACCTGTGACGATCAATACTGCATCTTCGGCAGCCAGTCTTCACATGTTAACAGTGGTAAACTCCAACATCGATACAACACACACACTAGTGAGTTATTTTTCGCCGGCCGGTGTGGCCGTGCGGTTCTAGGCGCTTCAGTCTGGAACCGCGTGACCGCTACGGTCGCAGGTTCGCATCCTGCCTCGGGCATGGATGTGTGTGACGTCCTTAGGTTAGTTAGGTTTAAATAGTGCTAAGTTCTAGGGGACTGATGACCATAGATGTTAAGTCCCATAGTGCTCAGAGCTATTTGAACCATTTTTTTTTGTTAAGTCCTATTGTGCTCAGAGCCATTTGAGTTATTGTTCAAGGTAGCATCATAAACGTTTGTAGGACAGGTAGTTTCTTGCGTTTGTCAGGAAGCATGTGCGTGTATTGTCCACTGACAATCTCGTACCGCGTAAAATACAGGTTATGTCTGCGCCCAGTGAAATTTGCGCATAGTATTCCTGGAAACTACCGTCTAACTGAGTCACGGCATACCTTGTGAGTGCTCGTCCACCGGAAACGAACTGTCTGGCCGCTGTGAGTTTCTGCGCGTCCCTGTCCGAGCCGCGTCGACGCCTCTGTGCAAATGACCAGCAACGTAAACATCCTGCTGCTGGAAGAAGGTCGACATAACATTCTACGATATGCTGTCTTAAGTATGCATATTGCTCTCATTCTACTTGTTTTAATGTTTAAATTATTTTTTTATGCATATTCTGTGCTAATATGAAAAATCATGCGGCAGTGTTACGTTAAATTTTTTGTTTGTTTCTTATTAAATTAGTTATTTCATTATGCATACTCTGTTCTTTTAAAAAACGTCTTACTCAGTATACATTTCTATAATGCTCATCTAATTCCATTTGGTAATAATAACAATGATATGCAGAATTGTACATAGAAATGACAAAAGTGATGGGATTCTGCCTAACATGGGGTCAGACCTCCTTTTGCAACTCGACAAGACATGGCCTCATCCAGTCGCAGGAATATTAATCCATACTGCTTCTGTAGTGCTCCATAATTCTGAAAGTGCTTCCGGTGCAGGATTTTTTACACGAACTGACCTCTCTCTAACGTCCCATGAATGTTCTGTAGGATTCATGTCGGGCGATGTGGCTGGCCAAATTATTCGCTCGAATTGTCCAGAACGTTCTTCAAAGGCATCTCGAACAATCGTGGCCCGTGTTATGGCGCACTGTCGTGGAAACATGACGTCCATGAATGCATGCAAATCGTCTCCAAGTAGCCGAGCATAACAATATCCACTAAATGATCAGTTCGGCTGGACCAGAGGACCCAGTTCGTTCCATTACACAGCCGACACTTTTATGGAGCCACCAAAGCTTGCGCAGTGCATCATTGACAACTTGAGTCTATATTTAAGTCAACATCGATACTCCGCAATCCACCTTACGGCGCGTGGCTAAGTATAGCCTCCAGAACGACTGTCTTTATGCCTCCGTATGAGCCCTAATTTCTTGTATCTTGTATTCGTGGCCCCTGCGCTCAGTGTGTGCTGGAGGCAACAGAATCGTCGTGCAGACATCTTCAGATGCCGGTTCTCTAAATTTTCTCAATAGTGTTCCTCGAAAAGAATGTTGCTTTGTCTCCAGGAATTTCCATTTGAGTTCCCGAAGTATCTCTGTAACTCTTGCATGTTGTTAGAACCTACCAGTAAAAAATATAGCAGCCAGCCTCTGAATTGTTTCGATGTCTTCCTTTGACCTGACCTTGTACCGATCCCAAACACTAGAGCAGTACTAAAGAATAGATCGAACTAGCGTCCTATATGAGGTCGCCTTTACAGATGAACCACACTTTCCTAGAATTCTCTCAATAAACCGAAGCCAACCATTCTCCTTCCCTGTCACAGTTCCCAGATTCTCGTCATATCGCTTTGCACGTTACGCCCAGGTATTTAAACGACGTGACTGTGTCAAGCAGGGCACTGCTAATGCTGTATCCCAGGGCTTAACAACTGGCCGGTTTTGAGCGCGAGTACTCGCGTCTGCTCAGGCATGTGCTCGCGAGCAGCTGCAAGGTCGGTGAGTACGGTGGGAGGGGAGGGAGGGGAAATGCGCGCGCACGTTTGAATAGGGCCGCAGCGTGCCTATTGAATTCGCGCCGACTGTGTAACGTTTAAAGTACCACGATCAGCTCTTAACAGTCACTTCGCTGGTTAAGAATCATGTGAAGTCGCCGTTGTGTAACCCCAACCATGCTTTCGCAGATGAACCCCCATTGGGAGGAATTGTATCTGTTTACTGAAAAAGATGGTGTTGCAAAATGTTTAGTATGTCACAAAACGCTGAATTCTTTTACGAAATTTAATTTGCAGCGACACTATATGTCGTACCAAAATGTTTAGTATGTCACAAAACGCTGAATTCTTTTACGAAATGTAATTTGCAGCGACATTATATGTCGTACCACGCGAAAGACTACGGACGTGGAAAATGTGATTGACCAGATCGTGCACAGGAAGTTATTAAACATAAAAGGAAGCTATCCGAAGAAGATCTGGACGACGAAGAAAAATCAACTGAGGCAGCTCTCAGAGTGGGTTACAAAATTGCTTTGCTTTTAGCAAAATCCCTGCGCCCCTTAACTGATGGCGATTTAATAAAAGAATGTTTGGTAGTTGCAGCGGAACATTTGTGTCCATCTCAAGTTGAACAGTTTCGGATTGTGCCATTATCTAACATGACCATTATGCTTCGCATACAGGACATGGCAGACGACGTACAGAGCCAGCTTGCAAATATCTGTAAAGATTTTATGGCGTATTCTCTAGCTCTGGACGAAAGTGTTGATATCACTGGAACAGCGCAGCTTGCCATATTTATTAGAGGTGTTAACAGAGATGTTCAGGTGAGGGAGGAGCTCCTCGATGTAGTAGCCATGAAGAACACTACAACCGGAGGTGATATTTTAAGTAGTGTTGAAAATATAGGATTGTCGTGGAATTCTTTAGTTTCAGTGTCTACAGATGGTAGAGGCACACACTAAGCTAATAAAATTATGTGGCACGTGTACATTCTCCTTTATTTGTTTCATTTGTCGCAGTAATAATTCGTGAGTGATATCCCTGCAGGTGGCCGCGGATTCACATTGACTGGCGGCAGCTGTTGTGTGCCCCACGTGACTCTCCCCACTCTCCGCTCTGGTCCGGTAGTGGGGGTAGCGTGCTCGCGCTGCTCCGTGCTCGAGCCTTGCTGCTCACAGCTTGCTCCGCGAGCACGTATGTTGTGAAGCCCTGCTGTATCCGAACATTATGGGTTTATTTTGACCGCTCCTAGAAATAACGTCATTTTTCTACATTTAGAGTTAATGGGGTCTGCGTCACACTCGAACCCTACCATCAGTTCTTACCAACTGAAATCGGGACTCATCTGACCAGAGCACCGTTTTTCAGTCCGTCTAGGCTACTACCTCTGTGGTCACGAACCCAGAAGAGGCGCTGCAGGTGACGTCGTGCTGCTAACAAAGGCATTCGTGTCGATCGTCTGCTGCCAAAGCCCACCAACGCAATATTTCGCCGCAAAGTCCTAGCGCATACGTTCGTCGTACTTCCCACATTGATTTCTCCGGCTACTTGACGTAGTGCCGCTTGTCCATCACCACTGACCACTCTACGCAAACGCCGCCACTGTCGCTCGCTAAGTGACGGCCGTCGGCCACTGCGTTGCCCTTGGTGAGAGGTAATACCTGAAATTTGGCATTCTCGGCACACTCTTGACACTGTGGATCTCGGAATATTGAATTCGCTAACAATGTCCGAAATGGAATGTCCCATGCGTCTAGCTCCAACTACCATACCGTGTTCGAAGTCTGTTGATTCTCGTCGCACGGCCATAATCACGTCGGAAACCTTTTTACGTGAATCACCTGAGTCCAAACGACAGCTTCGCTAATGCACTGCCCTTTCATACTTTGTGTGTGCGACACTACCTCAGTCTGTAAACCCCGTGTGTGCCTATCGCTATCGCATGACTTTTGTCACCTCAGTGCACGCGCATATTCCTGGCCTTTTAGCTAGTATGACAGCACATCTTATTTCATTACATGTTCCACAAGTTGACTCATGGGTATGGACCGTATTTTCTTTTATGCTTATTTTAAGGTATGCTTTGTCAAGTAGAAGAGAAGCGAATCTAAATTCCTTGTCTGTAATGTGGTTTTTATGCTTGTCGTAGTAGCTTCTGCAAATCTGATGTAAAATTTTCTGATTGCGTACGACGGAAAATAAAATAAAACTTTTACCATTGGGGATACGATAATCTGCCATTACATTTCTTATTCGAGCATTTCCAGTGATCTTTATCAGCGCACCATGTAAAAGCCCTCGGCTCGTCTACCTGCTACGTAAGTTGCGGATTTCGGACGGGGGCGGGAGGGGGGGGGGGGGGAGAGAATCAGTGTGGACCTATCATTGGCGTTTTCTAGGCGCAAATTTCACTAGACGCTCTTTAGACGCCGTTCAGAATCTTCTGCCACCTGTGTAATTTTGTTGGTAAAGGTTTGGGACTGCCTGTGTACACTACAGGCTGCTGTACAACAAATGGCGGAGTGCACTTCGTACCAATATTGGTCGCTCTTTTACTCTATATAATTCGTGTATGGAGCGAGGGAGCTATGAGTGTATGCCTCCGTACGAGTCCTTATCTTGCTTATCTTTTACCCATGGTACCTACCGAGATTGAAGCAACAGAATAGTCGAAACCGAGCAAAATGGCCCAGAGGTAAGACACTCGACTCGCATTCGAGAGGACTGTGGCTCAAATCCTCGTTCAGTCATCCAGGTGTATGTTTTCCGTAGTTCACCCAAAATCGCTTAAAGAAAATCCAGAATGGTTCATTTGTAAAGAACAGGCCGGTTTCCTTTCTCCCTTCCTCCCCAGTTCGAGCTAGTGCCCCATCGCTACTGACCGCGTCGTCGACGGGACGCTAAACCGTGAATTACTTGCATATTGTTCTTTCAGATAATAATAATAAAATACACTTGCAATTATGCAACAGTTACGACGCTCACGATATCGAGAATGCATGTAACAAACGAGAAAAGCAAACAAGTAGCTGAAACTTCCTGGTTGATTAAAACTGTGTGCCGGACCGAGACTCGAACTCGGGACCTTTGCGTTTAACTGGCAAGTGCCCTACCGACTGATCTACCCAAGCGCTGCTTATAACCTATCCCCACAGTTGTTCGTCCGCCAGTGCCTCATCGACAACCTTCCCGAGGTCCATACTTAGTCTCCGTCCGACACTCAGTTTTAATCTGCCACAATGCTACAGAGTGAAAATTTCTTCCTGGAAACATATCATATTATAAACATTATCCTTAAAAGAACAATGTGTGAAATGACTGACTTAATCACCTTCCTACAACGAATACCTACTGCGGCGAAAATTCATAGTCTGGTGGCAAAATTGATATTACAAAACATTCCATGGCGACTAGGCCAAGCGCGAGAGGCCTGTGGAACAGTCGCTATAGCTGGCCGGTGTGGCCGAGAGGTTCTAGGCGCTTCAGTCCGGAACCGCGCGACCGCTACGGTCGCAGGTTCGAATCCTGCCTCGGGCATGGATGTGTGTGATGTCCTTAGGTTAGTTAGGTTTAAGTAGTTGTAAGTTCTAGGGAACTGATGACCTCAGATGTTAAGTCCATAGTGCTCAGAGCCATTTGAACAGTCGCCATATTAATTTATCCCGGTGCATCATGATGCATGAAGTTCATACGAGTCCTTAATCTTAAGGAACATCATTCAAACTTAGTGTTAGACATTATCAATGTTGTAACATTGATACTTCTGCAATAGTGCGTACAGCGTATCGGGGAAACCATTGGTTCTCGGAGTTGTGTTTATTAGGATTATTTGCTTGTTTTCTTGTGTCCTATTTGGCCCTTTTGTTCATACCTGTAACAGTCAATCATCCTGTATGGAGTACAAATTATTTTCAGTAGGAGCCGGAAGAAGAAATTGGGCAGGTGCTAGTATGACTCACATATTTTTGCCTGTTATCGACATTGATACTGACAAGAGATCTACCCAGGCATACCCAGATTTTCGAGAATGTTTTAATTTCGGTAATACAAATGTGACATAAAGTCACGCAGGAGACAAGCGACCATTATTATAATAGTCAGTAGTTCTCCATTCAGACTGACTGGGTCCAAATGGCAAAAGTCAAACATCAGGCAAGAAATGAATTTATTGGACATATGATGCGTTTCGGAATTTATCCATCATCCAGGAGCGATTACTGCATATAGGTATGGCGTTTCAAATCATATGCGAAAGAAACATTTGCGGGCTAGTATCTTTTGGTTACAATGGCTTAGAAGTTTACATTTACTACACCGCCAAAGGCCTTTAGAACGTAGTACGTGACACAAATTTCAAGTTGATACGTCTACCCGTTCTTCAGAAAAAGGGGGTCTTAACAGATGGATGGACAGACACACAGTCAGATAACAAATGACAACAATTTTTCTCGTGTGATATAATTACAAATTTACAGTTCACAAAGTTACAGTTCTAAAATGTTTTTCCTATTTGCCAAATTTCATGAGTCTAGGCAACCGGGAAGCTCCCTATAGGTCTCGATGAGTGAGATTGCAGTGTGAAAATATGTGACGTAAATTGCTGTATCTTTTGGTTAGACAACAAAGTGATCCTGTAAGAGTTCCGTTTTTACCGACTGAGGTACGGAACCCTAAAAAGAAAAAAAACTGCATTATTATTTTACAAAATACAGGGTGTTTATAAATGAATATCGGGGTTTTAACGCTTTATAATATTTATTACATTAAACTTACAGTTATAAATGATATGTCAAATGAAAGAGTAGCTCGAACAGTTTTACCAAGAACCTTATAAATGTTCACTGGCATAGCGAAGTACGCGATTGGTTGAACGTCACTGTACCCAAGCGCTGGATAGGCCACAAGGAGACCAATGACAGGGCTCCACGTTCACCCGACCTGACGCCATGCGATTTTTTCCTTTGGGGCTTCATCAAGGATCGTGTATACATGCCTCCGCTACCAGCAGACCTCCCTGAATTAAGAAACCGGATTCAAGCAGCTGTTGCTACAATCCCTGAAGACACACTTATCAACGTTGGGGAAGAACTCGGCTATAGACTTTATGTGTGCCGTGTGACAAATGGTGCTCACACTGAACATTTATAAGGTTCTTGGTAAAGCTGTTTGAGTTGCTCTTTCATTTGAACATATCATTTATGACTGTAAGTTTAATATAATAAATATTATAAAGCGTTAAAACCCCGATATTCATTTATAAACACCCAGTATTAGCGGCACCGATTCTTACATATGGAAGAAAATACAGAGCTTTCAACATAACGAGAGAACGAGAGTGGGGGAACAGGAAGATACAAGCAGTATCACAGGACACGCCTTGAAAGATCATACTCTCAACACAGGCATAAGGCAACAGTGGGGCATCTTTGGATTGGAGTATGGAGTAGAAGACTTTAAGCGTCACTGAGCAGAATACATTGGAAGAACGGATCATTACAAACTGATCAAACAAGTTCTGCAATACAAACCTCAGTGACATAGAGCTGTACGACCTCTAGGATCGCGAGGGGAAAACAGCCGTTGAGACCTGACAGCATTACAGCCTCTCCACGAGGAAGGAGCTATCAGCTGTCGACCGAGTACTGTGGCAGCTAAATCAAGCGACCTATCTTAGAGGCTGGACGTGCTTGGAGGATACAGCACTTGGCAGCAGCTCTAGCAGTGGCCTGCGCGGACGTGGCGTAGAGGTCGGCGTGCGGTGCCGGCGCGCAGTTTCCCGTTCCTTTGTTTTTATCGCCGTTCGCATTCTCAAGCGGTGCGCCGGCAGTAGCGCCCCTGTCACCTTGGCGGCGCACGCGATGCAGCTCTAGCGGCCGAAGGACGGGACGGGACGGCTGTGCCAGCCAGCTTTGCCCAGGCTCCAGATGGTCACAGCGACGCCTCTGCAGACACCTGCGCTGCCCGAGTAGGTGGTGTTGGAGGACAAGGGCACCGCCTGCGACGCTAAAGCAGGCCGAGTTCTGCGTGTGGGCGCATTACGCACAAGGAAACCTACCCTAACCTTAGGAAGCTGCTGAACGGGCTAACGGACAAAGTTGTTTCAGTATGCACTGCCTGAAAAAAATTGGTAGACCTGGAAAGTCGGATCCGATGACGGAGTATGACACTTGGGGGATAGTAGATATGGTGACACTGGTCTCAACGTCATCTGCCAACAGATAGTGTAGTGGCATAGCTACCAGAGCACAATCTGTGTCTGCCCTTTAATATGGTATGCTCACTACTAGAAGGCTGTGTGTTGTGCAAACGTGTGAAGCAGGCAACCATGCCTCGGAGACACACTCATGCTTCCTACAGCCAACTGGGCCGGTTTGAAAGAAGTCAAATTGTGGCCTTCCGAGTGGCGGGGCAGTTCTTTCGGAGAATTGCCACACAAGTTGCACGTGCTGTGTCAGTTGTGCAACGATGCTGGTATCTTTCAGCATTGCAGCCCAGCCAGCAATCGTGATAATCTAATATATAAGAAACTATCAGCCTCGATTGCAGTAAAGAAACCAACCTTTACCTAGGTTTCAGCCCAAGTAATTGAGCCTTCTTCAGAAGAGTTTCACGTGAGCTCCCGAGGCCCACCGCACGGCGTCCATGGAGACGAGGCGCTTGCCGGAGCTTAGGTTGTCTTGGTGGTGACTTATTACCTATGTGCCACATTTTTAAAATGTGACTACGCCTAGTCAGGCTGTTTTAGTTTTATTTCTAGACCATGCCCTCGTAGACATATTATAGAATCAGGTCTATCTTCTGAAGAAGGCTCAATTACTTGGGCTGAAACCTTGTAAAGGTTGGTTTTATTACTGCAATCGAGGCTGATAGTTTCTTATGTATTAGATGCTGTTATCAGTGGTTACGTGAACATTCTCACACCCATGAACGAAGTTCTGGATGTCCTCGCAGCACAGACGCCCGCCAGAATCGTCATACTGTAAGCGCGGCAGTGGCAGATCGTACAGGAACTGTAGCATAGATAAGAGGGCTTGTGGGCCCAGACGCGTCAACACGAACTGTTGTGAACCGGTTATCAGCAGTGAGACTACAGGCATGCACTGTACGGTGTCAGCTTGAATGAATGTTATTTTCGCACCTTACGTGAGATTCTATACATCGTAACGAGTAGATGGATATGTCGCAAGACATACTTTGGTGATAGTGAGTAGATTTGCCTATCAAAATGTACTGCATGTAATTCAAAAAGGTAAGACACTCGATTCGACAGTATTAACACACCGAACCCAAATCCTGCATGTCAGTGAGCAAAGGTGAAAAAAAGCTACTGCAAGAGATGCTTGAGTTTGGGATGGACTCGGGTTGCCCAGCCATGACCTGCATACAGTGAAAGGCTTGTAACAGGGGTGACGTGGGGCGAGGGAGACAGCGAACGCACCAGGCGGTACATCAAAGGACGCAGTTGATGGCCAAGCGACGCCTCCGACGCAGAAATTCTTTAGAAAATTGCGTTGGGGAATTTCCAGATCGATACAAACAGGCCTGAGATGCAGTTAAAAGAGAGTCGTATTTGTGATCACGTGAAAGGTCCCTGGTGCTCTCGTGATGCGCGTGTGTAACTTTTAGGCGTCAGGAGCGGACACAAAATGTTAGATTGGCTGAAATCAGAAGGAATAGAAATGGCGAGGTTATGGCGCAATTTGAAAGTACGCCCTTTGCGATTAGTGGGGTAGTTTCCACGAGATGAAACTAATGCTCCCATTGGTCTACGAAAGACAGAGTACATAAAACTTTGGGGACTCTCCTCTGAAACAGTGTCAAGTGTAGAACAGGGCGCATCACGCCGTGCACGACGCAGAAAGAGGAATTTTGTGTGAACACTGCGTTTACTTTCTCTGAAATGCAACTAGAAATTAGCTGAAAAGTTGTTGACCTCCGACAGCGGAGAAACGAAACAGCCACATGGTTAATTGTTTTTGCGAGAACTGAGAGGGCGTTGAAGTACACACGCTGCTCCAACTATCGCGGTATTTTCCAGACTAGGGATGAGTGCATGTTTTCTCGCCTAACGAGAAACATAGGGCAGTTTCAGCTGATAAACTCATTAAGAATTTGATTAGCTTTTTATAGAATTTTCAGAGAGCGCTGGCAGAGGCGTGAAAATACTGGATAACCAGCTTACGTCCACTCTGAACATGAGCAACCTTGAGTAATCTTTTGCATATCTTGTCACAAAAGCTAACCGTCCTCCGTAAGACTTGATTGTAATCCTAAATAGTACCGAACTTAAAACCTGCAATCGGATGATTTGACATAATATTGGCCAACTCAGACAGTGCTTCCCTGTCTAGATATAAAGAAAATTTGTAGAGAACCTTCTAGTTAAATTTGATATTGTTGTGTTCAGTGTTATTTCTGCTAATCAGGATGTAGTACGTTATCTTGTCAATGTCCTGAAATTGTCATATCGGCCGGCCGGGGTGGCCGAGCGGTTCTAGGCGTTACAGTCTGGAACCGCGCGACCGCTACGGTCGCAGTTTCGAATCCTGCCTCGGGCATGGATGTGTGTGATGTCCTTAGGTTAGTTAGGTTTAAGTAGTTCTAAGTTCTAGGGGACTGATGACCTCAGATGTTAAGTCCCATAGTGCTCAGAGCCATTTGAACCATTTTTTTTGTCATGTCGCACTTTACGTAGACCCGTGTACTTCATTGACAATAATAAAAAAAGAGCAATTTTGTACAGATAAGCACCGGTGTGCTCTGTCGTAGGATAAGGATCCACTCCTAACGCACTCACAGCGTGTTTTTGCTGATGTCTGACGAATGTAAAAATTAGTGGAGTGTCAGAACACCTCTAGCCTGTCTTCCACTCACGCCACAGTATCGACATGCATGGATCGACTGGTGCCGTCAGAGGATCACTTGGAACATCCTGGCCGAGGCTAAGCCATGTCACCGCAATATCCTTTCTTCCAGGAGTGCTAGTTCTGCAAGGTTCGCAGAAGAGCTTCTGTGAAGTTTGGAAGGTAGGAGAGAAGGTACTGGCAGAATCGAAGCTGTGAGGACTGGTCGTGAGTCGTGCTTGGGTAACTCAGATGGTAGAGCACTTGCTTGCGAAAGGCAAAGGTGCCGAGTTCGAGTCTTCGTCTGGCACACAGTTTTAATCTGCCAGGAAGTTTCATATCAGCGCACACTCCGCTGCAGATTGAAAATCTCATTCTGGATCACTTGGAAGATGGAAAAGCGCCCTTTGGTCTTCAGCGAAGAAAGCAGAGTCTGTATCCACGTAAGTGACGGTTGTTCGCGCGTACAACGTAGACGTGGTGAGTGCTGTCTCCCAGACGGCATTCGTCCGAGCTACACTGGTCTCACACCAGGGTGCGATAAGCTACAACTCTCGTTCACCTTTGGTTTTTCCGGAGGGGACGTTAACCAGCATATGGTTCATGCCCAATGTCGTTAGACCTGTTCTTTTACCGTTCTTGCGGCAAAAAGGTTATGTGTTGTTCCAACAGGATAATGCTCGCCCCGCACTGCCAGTGAAACTCAACGTGCTCTGTAAGACATGCAGCAGCTCAATTGGCCAGCACGATCTCCGGGCTTTCCTCCAATCGAGCACTTGTGGGATGTGATGGGACAAGAAGTGACTTGTGTGACTCGTCAGTCAACCACTCTTACAGAACTACGTGAACAGGTCGAACAGGCGTGGCATAACTTATATTCTAAATAAGCAAAACGTGCAAGGCACAGGTCTGTAAACTGCATGTGTTAGGGATGGGATCAAATGATTTTCAATCCAGAACTCAGTTCTGTCAGTGGTGTGTTCAGGAGTACCTGTTAATTCTGTTAGGTACATTAATGAAATGTTATGCCAGTCAAACCGATCATCTGTCTGAAAAGCCGAGGAGACTTCAAATCAATTATACCTCTTGCTGTCTGCAAGAGGTTGCGCGTCCCTCACGATGGTGCACCATCGAAGTGGGATATTAGGTTGTGCTTGAGTACTAGAACCACAGATATCGTCACCGTTGGCCTGAAATGGTAGGTTCTGTACTACATCCAGCACGATCACCGAACCTAACTCCTACATTATTGTTGCTGTAAGATCACAAAGGGTCGTTGGTGTATGAAACAACCACAGAAATTGAAGAGGAATCGGTTGGTGGGGTCCTCAGCTGAGTGTCTCGCTTTAAAATAGACAAAGGGGTATTTTAGAAGGTGCCTCAAACTTTGCTGTATTGCTTGCATTGAGACTGGTAGCCGTCACTTTTGACAGCTACTATGAGACCGAGATGCCGCTGCAAGATGTAACCTGCTTATTAGTAACAACCTAAATATTCATGTAAGGCCATTAGTGGCTTATCTCAAAGCACTCAGTGCAGGATTAGAGATCTCCATGGTGGCCGCGCGGGGTATCGGCGCGGTCTAAGGCGCCTTGTCACGGTCCGTGTGGCCGTCGGAGGTTCGAGTCCTTCCTCGGGCATGGATGTGTGTGTTGTCCTTAGCGTAAGTTAGTTTAAGTTAGATTAAGTAGTATGTAAGTAGTACGTAAGCTTAGGGACCTGTGACCTTGTTTGGTCCCATAAGACCTTACCACAAATTTCCAGTCTCTATGAGTTTGATCCTGAAGGTCAGGTACACTCTGCGTAGAAGCCAGTGTGAAAGTAGACTCATTGGAACGCCGTACGCCATTCCACTGGTCAGTCACAAGTTCAGTGCTTGCAGTACCATTTAAGAATCACCAAGCGTATCCAGCTCTGGTCATAACAATTTTACCCCTTCCTTTTCTAGTTTCCGTTGCAGTACTTTCTCTGAAAAAGCTTTATCGTGATGGGTGTCAAGCTCAATAGCTTTCTTATTAGAAGCAGTCATCATTTGCAGTGCTCTTCTGTCACAGATCATATACTAAATTAAATGGAAGAAATAACCAGAAATTTTCGGACTTCGAGTTACTTAGGGCGTACAGAATAACAACCTGTAAAGATTTCACTGCTCGTCCCAACTGGGGCATTTGTTCTAAATGTAACTGTGTTTCTCTTTTGAATACATTGGGATTTCAATCATGGTCTACGTTGGTATCGAACTTCATGTGAAATACAGACTAAATAATTTAAAAAAGGGAGAAAATCACTTGTGACAAGTAAATGCATTGTACGAAGAGTCTGAAAATGGCAGAAATTGCATTACTTAAGTGAAGACTAGTTGATCAGGTAACTAACAGCCCAGTTAACAATAGCAATCATAAGGCAGGGGAATGCCTTACAGCGTCTTTTGGTACTAAGTCATTGTTGCTCGAATTTTAACTGAAAACAGGCAAAAGAAACAACAAGTGCCGAACTGGGACTCCAAAGCGATTCGATTCCCAACTGATCAAAATAAATAAATAAGTAAATAAATAAAAGAAAGATTAGAGTTTAACGGATTACGAACAGATGGGGAAGGAAATCCGCCATGAGCTTTTCAAAGGAACCGTCCAAGCATTTGGCTGGAGTTATCTGGAGAAGTCACGGAAAACCTAAATCTGGGTGACCGGGCGAGGATTTGAACCGCCGCCCTCGCGAATGCGACTCCAGTGTGCTAACTACTGTGCCACCTCGCTCGGTCAGCTTATCCAGGGATTTTTTTTTCCTTTTTTCTTAAACAATTCTGTGTCAAAAAGTCACTCTCAATATTGTGTAATAGAAAGACAACATGAAGTATCTGATGAAATACATCGATGTGAAAAAGTTTGTTTCTTGTAACAGTGACATCATTAATCCTGGGTAGCAGCGATTCTACTTTGGTATTGTGCTTTGCTTCTGTTTGGGGTCAATCGTTTTCGAAATCAGCTGTAGCAGGTAGATGCTTCTCCACCTGCTTTACGAAATAGTCTTGACTCTGTAGACTGTACAAATCAGTGGTATAAGCCTATTAATAGAGACGTTACAGGTGTTTGCCACAGACACTGCACAGACACCGACCAGTCAGGCGACATTTGTCTCGTTAAGCAGGACCATTCGGGTGGCGAGCACGTAGGCTGCGGGGCCAGAATTCATCGCTTAGAACGGCGAGTCGTCCTTGCCGGGTGAAGGTCTTTGCAGTCCATGCACAGGGCGGTATCCATGGTACGGGAAACACAGCCAAGTCGACACGAATCCAGTTTTAATACATCCCAGGTGAAACTGCACGCACCCGTCAGCAGTATATTACTACAGTGCAACAAATACAATATTTGAACAAACGTATAACACCTTTCCGTTTGATAGGTATTGATATTATCTTTCCCCACTCTCAAAAACAATTAAGACTACTCAAGCAAACAAGACACGGAACCCGATGAAATTACATTCTGATTTTAACTCTGAATGCTTTGCGTAATTAGCCCTTTTCTATCTCATAAACTACAAGAAAGAATAGGACGGAAATCGGTAGATGTGATAATAAATGTGATTCTTGAGTTTCTCCCGGCGTATTTGATAATCAAAATATCCACGGGTGTACTGCCGGTCTACAGTGTCCATCGGGCACAATATTTCGGCGATCATACATGTCGCCATCATCAGGTGAACTGACGGACTGAGCTTCTGTGAATAAAACTTGTGCACTGGTGGGGAGCGCCATAGATGACCTCGGTTTGAGGAAGGCCGGCGTGTACCAGATTCCGTGTCAATGTGGCAAGTCGTATATTGGTCAGGCGATGCGTACCGTCGAGGATCGATGCCGTGAACACCAGAGGCACACTCGACTGATGTATCCGAGCAAGTCGGCGGTCGCTGAACATTGTTTGTCGGAAAATCACGCTATGGAGTATCAACGCACGAGGATTCTGATACAGACGTGGAGATACTGGGACTGCGTTGTTAGAGAGGCCATCGAAATTCACACGAATGACGACTTCATAAACCGTGACTGTGGCTATAATCTTAGCAAGGCTTGGGAACCAGCGATTGGGTTAATCAAGAGTAAATCGAGCAAACGTATAGTTGTGACGACCACGGCGGACAGAGCCATCACACCGACGTCATCTCAGACGCCGTCGCAATCTGTTCCACCGCGCGACCGTGGCGCGGACGGCGGAGGGAGTGCGCCGCGGGCGGAGGGTATTTAAATCGGCCGCCGCCGCGACCGGACCCAGTTCCCCCTGAGCAGCCATAGCGTTCGGATCTCCGTACCGGCACGTTCACAGGAGCTAAGTCCGTCAGTTCACCTGATGATGGCGACATGTATGATCGCCGAAATATTGTGCCCGTTGGACGCTGTAGACCGGCAGTACACCCGTGGATATTTTGATAAGCAAATATATGATTACGGTTTTAGAAGAATCGGATGATTTATTCGTGAGAAAGACCTTCACAAACTGAGCAAGTTAGTAAAATGTTGGCCTATCTCTGGCCCATAAGCAAGCAATTAATTGACTTGACATTGATTGCTAAGAGTTGTTGGATGCCCTCCTGAGGGATGTTGTGCCAAATACTGTCCAGTTGGCGCGTTAGATCGTTAAAATCCAGCAATGATTGGAGAGCCCTGTCCATAATGCCCCAGAACTCAACTGGGGAGAGATCCGGCGATCTTGCTGGAAAATGTAGGGTTTGAGAAGCACGAAGACAAGCAGTAGCTCTCGCCGTTTGCGGGTGGACACTTTCTTGGTGAAATGTAAACCCAGGATAGCTTGCCATGGAGGGCAACAAAGCGGGGCGTAGAATATCGTCGACGTACCGCTGTCCTGAAAGAGTGCCACGGATGACAAAGGGGTCCTGCTGTGAAATGACATGGCACCCTAGATCTTCTCTCGTGGTTGACGAGCCCTGTGACGTGCGACAGTCAGGTTGGTACCTGACCGCTGTCCAGAGCGTCTCCAGACACGTCTTCATCCTGGAATCTCATTGGAGTGCTGTTGTCTTCAGTGATGAGGCCGGCTTCGAACTGAACCACGATGACTAGCGAAGACGTGTGTGGAGACGCCCCAGACAGCGGTGGGATGCCAGTCTTACTGTCGCCCGCTCGCCCGCCGTACGGTCCGACAATCAGGAGTGATGGTCTGGAGTGCCATTTCTTTTCACAGCAGGGCCGCTGTGGTTGTAATCCGCAGCATACTTACAGCATAGTGGTACGTAGACGGTATTCTACGCTCCGCTTTGTCGCCCTGCATGATAAGCCATCCTGGGCTTACATTTCAGCAAGATAATGCCCGCCCACACACGGTCAGAATTTCTACTGCTCGTCTTCCTGCTTGCCAAACCCTACCTCCGCCAGCAAGGATGCCGAATCTCTCCCCAACTGAGAACGTTTGGAGCATTATCGGCAGGGCCCTCCAACTATATCGGGATTTTGAGATCTAATGCGCCAATTGGACAGAATTTGGCATGATATGCCACAGGAGGACATCCAACAGCTCCATCAGTCAGGCGAAGCCGAATAACTGCTTCCATAGGAGCCAGACGTGAATCAATCCGTTATTGACTTGCACAATTTGTGAAGCTCTTTCTCTTTAATAAATTATCCAATTTGTCTGAAATAGTGATCAATTGTTCCTCTGTACTTGTACATGACATATGCCAGTTTCCGTTCCGCTCCTATAACTCAGAAATATCTTTCTTTGTCATTAGTCCTACATGACTCGAAAAGAGCACTGTCACTTCTATCTACAAAGAGAATAAAAGCTCGAATACACAGAATTACAGACGAAAATCGCAGCAGTTTCCAGTGCACTGGCGAGATAGGCCCGCCATATGGCACGTAAAGCAAACACTCCGTCTTCAGGCCACAATTGGCCCATCGGGACCATCCGACCGCCGTGTCATCCTCAGCTGAGGAAGCGGATAGGAGGGGCGTGTGGTCAGCACACCGCTCTCCCGGTCGTTTTCTTTGACCGTATTATTCGAACGATTAGCTCCTCAGTTGGCATCACGAGGCTGAGTGCACCCCGAAAAATGGCAACAGCTCATGGCGGCCTGGCTGGTCACCCGTCCAAGTGCCGGCCACCCCCGGCAGCGCTTAACTTCGGTGATCTGACGGGAACCGGTGTATCCACTGCGGCAAGGCCGTCGCCATATGTCACGTAAGCGTAAATTAAATGTGTTACGATTTACTGGCCCACCCATCCCACACCGACGACTTGACAAACCTTGTAACGTGGGCCACCCGATGATGGAGTGGTAGTCTTTGAAACTAGTCGTGCTAATAAAATATCATTTACAACTGAAGTAGATTTCCCAATCTTTTCAATGTAATCCTCAGTTGCGGTTCCTCACCGAATCAGACTTCATGTGGACGTCATATCATTTAATTATTTAAAAGAATGTCGCGGGACGAACACTTAAAATCAGTATTTGGGAAAAGGTTGGAAGACTTAGAATTTCTGTTAGAGTTCTATAAAGGAAATAGCTTACCAAGACGCTAGTGCAACCAATTCTAAGAGGCTTTTTCAAGCGTTTGGAGTCATCAATTCAGAGACATGCGACAGTTTATACGAAAGTGTAATTGAGGTACTCGGGAAACCTGAATGGGACTCTTTTGAAGAAATGAAATGTCGTTCTCGCGAAATACTGTTGGATACATTTCGAGTGCTTGTTTCGGAGCAAGACTGCGACCTCTCCGCTGCCATCATCGTATATTTTGCGTAGGGACCATGACAGTAAGATAAGGAATATTGGGGTGCATATTGATAACATGGATAGTGATTTTCTCATGCTCAGTATTTAATGGAATAGGACATGACATTGCGAATACGGCACTAAGTTCTCACAGCCACGCACTTTATAATGCTTTACGACGTAGCGTACATACACTGGTGATGCAAAAAATTGTGACCTGGCCACATGACGCGACAAGGAAAGTGTATAGTGGAGCAGAGACCTTTGGGAAAATGCACTGAGCTGAGAAAAGTCATAGGATAGCGATATGTACATATACAGATGGCGGTAGTATCGAGTACACAAAGTTTATAAGGGCAGTGCATTGGCGGAGCTGTTATTGGTAGTCAGGTGATTCGTGTGAAAAGGTTTCCGACGTGATTATGGTGGCACCACAGGAATTAATAGACTTTGAACGCGGTATGGTAGTTAGACGCATGTGACACTCGTTTCGGAAATCTCTAGGAGCTGCGAAATTTGGCGTTAATGGGCTGTGGCAGCCGACGACCGACGCGAGTGCCTTTGCTAAAAGCACGACATCGCCTGCAGCGCCTCTCCTGTGCTTGTGACCATATCGGTTGGACCCTAGACGGCTGGTAAACCGTGGTCTGGTGAGATGAGTCCTGGTTTCAGTTGGTAAGAGCTGATGGTAGGGTCCAAGTGTGATGCAGACCCCACCCAGTCATGGTTTCAGGCTGTCAAAAAGGCACTGTGCAAGCTGGTGGTGGTTCCATGCGCTTACATGGAATGGACTGGGTCCTCTGGTCCAACTGAACCGAGCACTGACTGGAAATGGCTACTTCATTTGCAGCCATTAATGGAGTTCGCTTTCCCAAACAACGATGGAATTTTAATAGGTGTAAAAGCACCTTAACACCGGAACACAGTTATTTACGACTGGTTTGAAGAACATTCTGGACAATTCGCGCGTATGACTTGGCCACCCAGATCGCCTGACGTGTATCTCATCGAATATTTATGGGAGAATCCAGCACGGGCAATATTTTCGCAGTTATGGACGGCTATAGAGGCAACATGGCTCACTATTTCTGCAGGGGACTTCCAACGACTTGTTGAGTCCTTTCCACGTCGAGTTGCTGCACATGTCGGGAAAAAGGAGGTCGGACACGATATTAGGAAGTATCCCACGTCTCCCGTCACCTCAGTGTAGTCTAGCGACAATACTGGCCGCAAATGTAGAAATCCATTAACATAAGTGACTTTGACAAGGTTCAAATGGCTCTGAGCACTACGCGACTTAACGTCTGAGGTCATCAGTCGCCTAGAACTTAGAACTAATTAAACCTAACTAACCTAAGGACATCACACACATCCATGCCCGAGGCAGGATTCGAACCTGCGACCGTAGCGGTCGCTCGGTTCCAGACTGTAGCGCCTAGAACCGCACGGCCACTACGGCCGGCGACTTTGACAAGGGGCAGATTGTTATGCTCCGGCACCTTGGAAAAAACGAAGTTTGTCGGCTGTTCGCGTGCAAAGTTCGTGAGCAGTTACGGAGAGTGGTTGAAGTACAGTGAAACCACGAATAGGACACAAGATGTCGGACGTCCACGCTAAAGTCGGAGCCTTGCCCGCTATGTAAAAAAGTATAGGCGGCGACCTGTAGCAGATTTGACTACAGAGTACAATGATCGTGCTTGTCACACGCATTTCGGAGCCCACCATTCAGTGAAAATTGTTAAGCGTAGGACTCGGCGGCAGACAACTTGTAAGTCTTCCCATGTTGACCCAACGACATCGTCAATCTCTATTGCAATGGGCAAAATTGGACTGTAGATCAATAGAAACATATCATCTGGTCGGTTGGATCATGTGTATTGTTAGATCAGGTCGACGCTGACGTTCAAATACACCTCCACCCAGACTAACAGCTGCTTAAAATATGAACACAGCCTAGCGGTGGCAGTATTATGCTATGGGGGATATTTACCTGGACTCCCACGGGATCTGTGATAGTGATCGGAGGCACAGTGACACCTGTGGACTAAATGAATGTTATTATGGACTACATGCGTCCCTTCGCACTTGATGCCTTCCCTGGGGGCGATGGCATCTTTCTGCTGGATATGCGTCCGTGTTGCAAGACCGGAACTGTTGCTGCAGTAGTTTGAGGAACATGATGGTGAACTCACGTTGTTGTTTTGGTCACCAAATTCGCTTGATTTAAACACCAGATCCGCGTCTACAAACCCCAGCCAGTAATTTATGGGATTGGCGTGACCTGGGCGTACACAACTGGTGTTATGTACCACTGGCAACGTATCAAGGACTTGTCGAATCTATATCACGCAGAAGCTCTGTTGAAGTGCGTTCCAAAAGTGGACCAACCTGCCATTAACCAGGTGGGCTTAATTTTTTGCCTCACCAGTGTTTGTACTTGTAAATGTACTCTATGTACAGCTTTGAGGCACAGAGCTAAACTCAAAAAGCCCTAATTTATGAAGATGTTAACAATAACGGTTTTAATGGTAGTCCATCACACACAGCTCCCGACTCAATGTTTGTATCTGAGATATTGCTGGTGGACTCTTGCTGGTCATCTCTAGTTAAGTTCGACAGTTTTGACCACGATTTGCAGCTGATACATATTCATAGTAGCGGCGATCCCTGGCAGGAGAGAACGTACCCTCAACAATGCGAAAAGGAAGAATGATCGGTTTCAGTGTCCCGTCAACATTGAGGTCATTAGAGACGGAGCACTTGCTCGGATTGCGTCAAGGATGGAGAAGAAAATCGGCCTAGCCCTTTCAAAGGAACCATCCCGGCATTTGCCTGGAGCGATTTAGGGAAATCACGGAAAAACCAATCAGGATGGCCGGACGCGGGTTTGAACCTTCGTGCTCCAGAATGTGAGCTCAGTAAGTGCAGGGGATATGGGGATGGACAGTTTCTGAGCCACCCACTGTTTATTAGTGTCCTAAGTTTAAATCCAAAAATCTTCTAAGTGTCACTGGAATGACGGTATATGCCCCTTTACTGATAATCCATTTGTCGCATGAAGACATTAAGCTCTTAGGTACATTTGGTGCATTTCGACAGGAGCAGGATATGTGCGGTCACCAGATTACAAACACACTTCCTTCTCTCTTCAAGGGGTTAACAACATAAAAAGTGGATGTACCCTCTACAAAGTGCAATTCATCTTCTACGCTGAACATTTACGTTTTAAGACACCGGATACAGAAGCGGAAGATGTGACATCAACTCTATAATGGCTTGGTCCAGGTCGAGAATCAAATCAGACAAAAATGATCACATCTTGCATGTGGCTTATTTGCCGACCTACATGAACTCCTCAAGAAGGGACTCCCTCCCCCCTCATCGCAACTGTACAAGAATTATGCTAAATATAACGTTTTCTCGCTTTTTACTGTCAGCGCGCCATCATTTAGGCCGGAAAACCAGATACTTTGTTCTACATAGGATGACTAATGTTCTTGGGATGAGTTTTGAATTTTTAATGTTTGTGGTACGATGCATTTTTCAATTTTTAATGTTAGTGATACGATGTTATGATAGCTTGCCAAATTTGTGCTGTAGGTGAAGCGTTTTCTTTGGGAAGTAACGATACACTACGTAACATGAACTACTGAAATACGACCCCAGCTTGACGCTGTCTAAATGGAGTGTTGGGGGGACTGTGAAATGGAAGAACAAGGACGCTCTGAGACATGCTTTATCTGAATGAAACAAGCGTTCGCCCTCTCCCTCCCCCCCCCCACTTTTTTACACACACACACACGCGCGCCACAAATGTCTTCTCTCTCTCCGCCTTTCCCCCGCCCCCTAATTCCGTTGCGTTTAGCATTCGCTTCGTAAAGGCCGCATCTCTACAGACATGGCTGTATGTCAGTGTCTTGCTGCTAGCACAAATACTCTGCAAGTCCCATTAGAGCACAGCCCTATTATTGTTAGGGTACCATTCGCAGTACCGACAACAGCAATGGGCACTAAGTACTGGCCACTATTAAGACGTCACAGTTCTCATAGACTACGCTACTTGTTCTCGACCAAGCGCGGCGACACTGGATGTTCATTCAGATAGAGCGGAGTTTTAGTCGCCGTTTGGCTGTCTTCAGTAAGGTTTTCCACTGTCGCCCAGTAATCAGTACAGACAAAATTTCTTGAAGGATACTTAAAAAACGTCGACGATTCGTTCCTGTCGCCATCCTTGTTCAACAGAACCAGTGCTCGGATTAACGTTTTAATGATTTCATTATAAGGTTTGAAAGCTGAAAACGATGGCAAAAACCAATAGTTCTTCTATCTTGATCGTTGTAACAAAACATACTTTCACCTTTGAGCCTTCGACGTATCAATATTTGAGTACAATAACATGAATGATACCTATATTCGATGAGTTTACTTGGACTGTAGAAGAACCAGTACAGCGATTGGCTGAAAAAATAATGCCAGACATTTTCGTTTGTGTCCTAACAAAGATTTAACTCCCGACGCTTCAATGTTTCAAAAGTGATTTTCCTCCAGAGCATGCACTGGCTTTCCCATTGTTCTCAAAAATAGCGGAACTTCGCCTAACTTCCTGAGTAACATACGTTAGTGAAACTTCATTCGACGACTTATGACTCAATTTCTTTCTGATGGTAATGAAAATGGTGAAGATTCAGATAAACTCATGTGTTCTTTAAGGGAAATCTCGTTATGAATACGAAATTTTATGAGCGACAGTCTGCGTATCACGTTAAATAACAATGGGAAACGCCTATAGGAAGTAAAGGAAGTGAAGCTAGTAATTGCGCCTTTGTGTGTAGAACAATGGTAATTTAACTGTAAGATCAAATCAGTTACAATGATAATAACTTTGTTGTAGCTAAGTATGCACATTAGCCTACAGCAAGTTATTTTTTATTGTAACTCAGCTGATCTTTGTTCGTATTAAATATAATATTTCTGTCTCCGTTGTACGTTTATATGTACGTGTGAAAGAAGATATCGGCTGCTCGCTGGTACGTGAGCGAGATACATTAGAAAGACACTAAACTGAACTTAGGAACCTTAGCAATAATGAGAAAGTCGTTCCATTCGGTTTGTACGCCAGACTGAATATCCAAACCAAAATTAAATTGTAGGATAAATATCTACATCTACATCCATACTCCGGAAGCCACCTGACGGTGTGTGGCGGAAGGTACCTTGAGTACCTCTATCGGTTCTCCCTTCTATTCCAGTTTCGTATTGTTCGTGGAAAGAAATATTGTCGGTATGCCTCTGTGTGGGCTCTAATCTCTCTGATTTTATCCTCATGGTCTCCTCGCGAGATATACGTAGGAGGGAGCAATATATTACTTGACTCATCGGTGGAGGTATGTTTTCGAAACTTCAGCAAAAGCCCGTACCGAGCTACTGAGCGTCTCTCTTGCAGAGTTTTCCACTGGAGTTTATCTATCATCTCCGTAACGCTTTCGCGATTACTAAATGATCCTGTAACTAAGCGCGCTGCTCTCCGTTGGATATTCTCTCTCTCTTCTATCAACCCTATCTGGTACGGATCCCACACCGGTGAGCAGTATTCAAGCAGTGGGCGAACAAGTGTACTGTAACTTACTTCCTTTGTTTTCGGACTGCATTTACTTAGGATTCTTCCAATGAATCTCAGTCTGGCATCTGCTTTACCGACGATTAATTTTATATCGTCATTCCATTTTCAATCACTCCTAATGCCTACTCCCAGATAATTTATGGAATTAACTGCTTCCAGTTGCTGACCTGCTATATTGTAGCTACATGATATAGGTTCTTTCTTTCTATGTATTCGCAGCACATTACACTTGTCTACATTGAGATTCAATTGCCATTCCCTGCACCATGCGTCAATTCGTTGCAGATCCTCCTGCATTTCAGTACAATTTTCCATTGTTACAACCTCTCGATGTACTACAGCATCATCCGCAAAAAGCCTCAGTGAACTTCCGATGTCATCCACAAGGTCATTTACGTATATTGTGAATAGCAGCTGTCCTACGACACTCCCCTGTGGCACGCCTGAAATCACTCTTACTTCGGAAGACTTATCTCCATTGAGAATGACATGTTGCGTTCTTTATCTAGGATCTCTTCAATCCAATGACGCAATTGGTCTGATAGTCAATATGCTCTTACTGTGCTCATTAAATGAATGTGGGGAACTGTATCAAACTCCTTGCGAGCCGCGCGGGATTAGTCGAGCGGTCTAAAGGCGCTGCAGTCATGGGCTGTGCGGCTGGTCCCGGCGGAGGTTCGAGTCCTCCCTCGGGCATGGGTGTGTGTGTTTGTCCTTAGGATAATTTAGATTAAGTAGTGTGTAAGCTTAGGGACTGATTACCTTAGCAGTCAAGTCCCATAAGATTTCACACACATTTCCCTAAAACGCCTTGCGGAAGTCAAGAAACACGGCATCTACCTGGGAATCCGTGTCCATGGCTCTCTGAGTCTCGTGAACGAATAGCGCGAGCTGGGTTTCACACGATGTGTAACAAAGGTTACATATTCGACACAGATGACAAAACTTTAAAATAAGTTATTCTTTTCGAGAAGTCTGAAGCTGTTTTTGGTCTGATCTGATTTTGGCCAAATCTATATGAGAATTCACGGTCATGTAGACCAAAAAGTGAAGAAAGCATTTAAAATTGGATTATACCCATTGGAGGCAGGCCAGCATCATTATAGAGCACAGGTCGTTAGTATTTACATACAGTAGCAGTCTAGAAAAGAATTGCTTTAGTTGTGGAGGGACTAGTGTTTCCTCACATTAAAGAAAAAATAAGAGGTAAACGTCCGGTCCACATCGAGCTGATTAGAAATAATATATACTTTACTCTGTAGTCGCACAGCTATTTTGTCTAATGAATTAAACTACCGGTTTCCTGTATTAGGTACCAACACCATTCTATGCCTTGGCGGCAATCGTTAGATTCGGTTACCCGAGTAGCTTCACCACTTGCCTGATGATGGTACTTGGTAGTGAAACCAATAGTTATTAGACGAAATAAACGTGCAAGTGCAGGCCAACTGGGAATATGTAATGTGAGATGGTTTCAGACGGAGAAGAAATCCACTTGGGCATGCATGGAGAGTGAAATCGACTGTGCCCTTGTAGTAGGAAACGTCCTGATATTAACCTGAAGAGAACCCACGAAAAAACTTGAATCACGTTGGCCGACGAGGATATGAGACCCGTTCGTTCGAATAAGAGTACGAATCACTGCGCCACAACACCCAATCACACATCTGAGGCATGGGGAAATCCGTAATCGTAATTCTTTTACCGTTTCAAACATGCTTAACCAGAAAAAGTTGCTATGAACACGGTAACGAGTGAAGGGTACAGTGTCCTCACTACAGCTTACATCTTGCTCATTCAAATTTCTACCTCTTCCAGCATGTTACAAGCGCGTTGCATCGAAGTGGTTATGAAGATAAAAGTGGTGTAACTGACACAGTGATATTTTAGAAAGTGCGAAGGCTGAGACTGAGAAAGATGCGTCAAAGAAAAATAGCTCTCTCTGATGATGTTTCTATACACATATTGCCAACAAATTATGCAGTTTTGCGTGCTACATTTTGAATGTTCACCTTACATTATCTCTTACTGCATAATACAACCTCAGCTGTCGGCATTAGTGGAAAACGCTGTTCCAAAAAAATGGTTCAAATGGCTCTGAGCACTATGGGACTCAACTGCTGAGGTCATAAGTCCCCTAGAACTTAGAACTACTTAAACCTAACTAACCTAAGGACAACACACACATCCATGCCCGAGGCAGGATTCGAACCTGCGACCGTAGCGGTCGCGCGGTTCCAGACTGTAGCGCCAGAACCGCTCGGCCACCAGCGGCCGGTTAAACGCTGTTCCACAAACATCAGTTAATCTCTTGGGAAAGAAACCCTGCTTTTGCTTCTGCTCAGAAATCAGTTTGCAGCTTTTCTCACCGCAGCAGCTGGGACTGTCCCAGGAGAAGACAATACACAGAACCAGACGTGCGTTCCCATCTTAATAAAGACTAGTCACTGGCTTTCTTAAAGACGCTCTTGAAGACTGGAGAATTTTACTGCAATATCTCGTCGTTGCCGCTTCAGTGAAGAGTGGCATCTATTGAAAGTGAAAACTGAACACAGCTACAGACTCAATCTAGAAACTAGGTACTCGTGCAGAGCACTGTAACAGGCAATGAGGAAAAGCACAGTCTTGTGGTGGGGATAGGAAACGCGTACTGATCGTAAAAAAGTCACTGAACTCATATCAAATGTATTAGGCTAGCTCCAAGTTTACTCTGTTATTTTCAGCATCGTACTGGTTAATTAACAGTACAGACGTGCCATACACAACATGCACAAGAACCTAGCTGAAACAAGAATGGAAGACGGAGAGAGAATTGGTGGTATAGAAAAGGCGGCAAGGCAAAAATTCTCTCCTACTTCAACCGGTATATTGAAGAAGCAACGAAGGAATTCTGCCATCTTGCAAACGAAATAATGCGTGACGGATGAAGTTACGAAGACATAAGGAACACGTTAGTACATGACATAAAGAAAACGATAGTACAGACAAAGAGGGCCACAGGACTGCTACTATCAAACGTAAACCTTAATTTTAGAAAGTAATTTTCGAGAAAATAAGTCCGGAAAACAGCAGTGTGTCGAAGTGAATCATGGCCTCTGGGAAAACCGGAAATGAAGAGAGTTGAAGCGTTTGAGATGTGGCGTTACGAAAGAATATTAAAAATTTGGGTGAATGACACGACAACAAACTAGAAACTTCTCTTATAATCGGCGAGGAAGAGAATATGTGGAAAAACTGACCAGATACGGCGACAGGATGATAGGACATGTGCTAAGACATGAGGGAATAACTTCCATGGTACTACAGGGAGCTGTAGAGCGTAAAAACAGTTGTAGGGGAAGATAGATATTGGAATATATCCGACAAAACATTAAGGACGTTGTGTTTAAGTGCTGCTTGAGATGAATAGGTTGGCACAGTAGAGAAGATCGCGGTAGGCCGCATCAAACAAGTCAGAAAACTGATGATAAAAAAAAAACCTCACTGGATATCAAAGGCAATGATCCAAATGCCGTGTTGTGCAGTGTTAGGTAACACGTATCGACCATAAAAACTCTGATCCCATAACACTTGTATTAACACAGTACTGGCCTAGTAAACCGTGCACTCGCATGCCTCCACAAGAGGAGGGCACTCGCATTGTATTTTGAATTTATTTAATGTTACAGGAAAATAGCCCATGCGTATGTAGTCAGTCATGATAAGTATTTATGGGAAAATATTTCAAAAAATGCTTCCTGATAGTGTCTGTGGATATTAACCCACTAAATTTCAAACACTCGAGCCTGAAGTCAAAAACTGCAAAATTACTATTTGCTTATCAACTGGAATTAGCTACCTCACTGCCGTATTTTATTTTTCTATCCTTTCTCGTATTAACATTAATAAGTAGTTGTTGTCGCCGTTGTGGAAGTGTTAGAAAACTTCCACTTTTGAAACTGAAGGTAGTTTTTAATGAATTAGCTGCAGCCAGTTGCATTTATAGGCGCGTATGTTTCCTTGACGACATTTCGAGAAGCCTGGCATCTGATATTCAGATGTTTACATTTATTTACGTGTAGTGAACATTGTTTCTTTACTAACGGAGTTGCAGAATTTTGCGACGGAAGTTTTTAAGACAGCTATTGTAAAACGTCGTAAGTAAAGAATGTTCACGATGGTTACATAAATATAATCATCTGAAGATGGGGTGAAAATAAATGAATACACTCGCAAAAAGCGTGTTTTGAGGCGTAATATGTTGGCGTGGCGCGTCGGGAAAGGGGTGCCACTCATAAAAGCGCGTTACCCCATAAACATTAACACGCTATAATTTAGATTTTATCCACTAGGAGCGCTGCTGTCGCGTCACGTGACGATTTGGCCCGTGGGCTTAAGGAAGTATGTGACTCAAGTAAGTGGGTTACCAAAGGCCCGATCTAGAGCATATCTCAGTCCACTCCGTTGCCATTACTACCATGTCGTCGTGCACAAACTTCTGGATATATCCAATACGCTCTGCAAGATGGTGACCAAAATCTTGGCCAGTACGATCACCACGAGTGTTCACACAAATAAAAATATATGGGGCTTGATAGGACGGCATCTGATGATATCAGCATTACCGACAATATCTCTCGACCAATTATGGCGGCTGGTGTACCTGGCATGGAACACTATTTCCTGTGAGAAAATATACACTACTGGCCATTAAAATTGCTACACAAAGAAGATGACGTGCTACGGATGCGAAATTTAACCGACAGGAAGAAGGTGCTGTGATATGCAAATGATTAGCTTTTCAGAGCATTCACACAAGGTTGGCGCCGGTGGCAACACCTACAACGTGCTGACATGGGGAAAGTTTCCAACCGATTTCTCATACACAAACAACAGTTGACCAGCGTTGCCTGCTGAAACGTTGTTGTCATGCCTCGTGTAAGGAGGAGAAATGCATACCATCACGTTTCCGACTTTGATAAAGGTCGGATTGTAGCCTATCGCGATTGCGGTTTATCGTATCGCGACATTGCTGCTCGCGGTGGTCGAGATCCAATGACTGTTAGCAGAATATGGAATCGGTGGGTTCAGGAGGGTAATATGGAACACCGTGCTGGATCCCAACGGCCTCGTATCACTACCAGTCGAGATGACAGTCATCTTATCCGCATGGCTGTAACGGATCGTGCAGTCACGTCTCGATCCCTGAGTCAACAGATGGGGACGTTTGCAAGACAACCACCATCTGCACGGACAGTTCGATGACGTTCGCAGCAACATGGACTATCAGCTCGGAGACCATGGCTGCAGTTACCCTTGACGCTGCATCACGGATAGGAGCGCCTGTGATGGTGTACTCAACGACGAACCTGGGTGCACGAATGGCAAAACGTCATTTTTTCGGATGAATCCAGGTTCTGTTTACAGCATCATGATGATCGCATCCGTGTTTGGCGACATCGCGGTGAACGCATATTGGAAGCGTATATTCGTCATCGGTCGGTCAGATTTGAACTCTAGTGCTCCAGGATGTGAGGCTACCATCTTACCCGCTGTACTGAAAACTGTACGAGGGGCGTTTGAAAAGTCCTTCACTCTGTAAGGATGAACCAAATTTGGACACATAGGAAGGCCAACCATCAAAAGTGACATTGAGGGATTGTACGTCGTGTGGTCCTATTGGTCCCATACGTTAATAAAAATAATAAAACCATGTATATCACGATGTAGAAAAAAAACCTGCATGTTGTTTTTATATAAAAATAAACTCACTGATGATCGTCGAACTTCAGCAAATCATGTATGTGTATTAAAAAGAACAATTTGTGTTTGCTCAAGGCAGAACCATATTTACATAATTATATTACATTATTCGCTAAATCGTTGATGAGTAAGGGTAATACATAATGTGAAATATTGTACTCGAGTGTTTCATTTTTCATTTGCCTGAATAAGCGAACAGATGCACCTGTTTACGACCGGTGTTCAACACAATAGAGTACTGCCTTCATTGTCGAGCACGCGCTCTGCTTGTCGAGGCGGTGCATTGTATTTGTTTATGTTCAGGGTCCGCAGCAGTCGCGTACGTTACCCTGCATGTACGCAGTTCTTTCCAGGAGTGTTGCACTTCCTGAGAGGGGAGCGTCGGAGAAAGAGATAAAACACACACGCGCGCGAGCGCACAAGGAGAACGGACGTGGAAAGGTGTGGGAGAGGCAAAGAGGAGAACGCCAGAGTCATCTGGCGTCGCAGAGGTCGTAAAGGGGACGGCGAATTGGAACCGCCGTCCCAGGCAGCAGTAAACCCGGCGGTTTTCCCACCAGAATAGCCCTGCAGTTGACGCGTTAGTTCCGTGGACTAGCAGCCCGCCGAGAAGCCGTATGTCGCGGGCAGACGCCAGGGCGAACTTGGTAACGGTTTCACGACTTCTCCCAATGTACATTTACATTTACGTGGGCCTGTGCAGACTGCAGTTATCTTCACAAGTCCCGAAACACGTTTCACCAGTATAGGGAAAGGGAACATGGAGTAGCTTCCGCAGGAGTTCATGCCGTTCGCTGAGACAAGATACAACTACTTAAATGTCACGGGCACACACTCTAACGGTAAATGTCAGCAGAGTTGTTTGTACTAGCCTGTGGAGGAGGATCACACGCCGAGTAGAGTACATCGACAGCGCACACACCACCACCATCAGAAACAGCAACAACAACAACTTGCGCAAAATTTCTGTGTAATTTTACGGTTTCTCCTTGTGTAAAGCCATACAGATATAAGTCAAAACTCACGGGGGAATGGAACGCTTCGAGGACTGAAGTAGGGAAACATTCCCGTAAGAGTCAGATGTACATTATAAGCTAGTTTTCGGGCTCATACCTTCGGAAAAAAACTGTGAAGAGCTAAGATGAACCGTAAAAATAGATCTGCACTAAATGAAGGGGCAAAGGATGAATCTGGTGAGTAAATCAAGGACAACACATGCCACACATCAGCAATCCGATATATACAGGGTGATCCATTGATCGTGACCGGGCCAAATATCTCACGAAATAAGTGTCAAACGAAAAAACTACAAAGAACGAAACTTGTCTAGCTTGAAGGGGGAAACCAGATGGCGTTATGGTTGGCCCGCTAGGTGGCGCTGCCATAGGTCAAAAGGATATCAACTGCGTATTTTTAAATAGGAACCCCCATTTTTATTACACATTCGTGTAGTACGTAGAGAAATATGAATGTTTTAGTTGGACCACTTTTTTCGCTTTGTGATACATGGCGCTGTAATAGTCATAAACATATGGCTTACAATTTTAGACGAAGAGTTGGTAATAGGTAACTTTTTTTAAATTAAAATACAGAACGTAGATACGTTTGAACATTTTATTTCAGTTGTTCCAATGTGATACATGTACCTTTGTGAACTTATCATTTCTGAGAGTGCATGCTGTTACAGCGTGATTACCTCTAGATACCACATTAATGCAATAAATGCTCAAAATGATATCCGTCAACCTCAATGCATTTGGCAATACGTGTAACGACATTCCCCTCAACTGCGAGTTGTTCGCCTTCCGTAATGTTCGCACATGCATCGACAATGCGCTGACGCATGTTGTCAGGTGTTGTCGGTGGGCCGGCCGGAGTGGCCGTGCGGTTCTGGGCGCTACAGTCTGGAGCCGAGCGACCGCTACGGTCGCAGGTTAGAATCCTGCCTCGGGCATGGATGTGTGTAATTAGGTTTAATTAGTTCTAAGTTCTAGGCGACTGATGACCTCAGAAGTTAAGTCGCATAGTGCTCAGAGCCATTTTGTTGTCGGTGGATCACGATAGCAAATATCCTTCAACTTGCCCCACAGAAAGAAATCTAGGGACGTCAGATCCGGTGAACGTGCGGGCCATGGTATGGTGCTTCCACCAATCCACCTGTCATGAAATATGCTATTCAATACCGCTTCAACCGCCGCACGCGAACTATGTGCCGGACATCCATCATGTTGGAAGTACATCGCCATTCTGTCATGCAGTGAAACTTCTTGTAGTAACATCGGTAGAACATTACGTAGGAAATCAGCATACATTGCACCATTTAGATTGCTATCGACAAAATGGGGGCCAATCGTCCTTCCTCCCATAATGCCGCACCATACATTAACCAGCCGAGATTGCTGATGTTCCACTTGTCGAAACCATTGTGCATTTTCCGTTGCCCGATTTTTTGCACGCGTTCTATTTAGCGACGAAGCGTCATTCACCAACAGTGGAAACGTAAATCGGCATAATATGCACTACTGCATATTATGCCGATTTACGTTACCGCTGTTGGTGAATGACGCTTCGTCGCTAAATAGAACGCGTGCAAAAAATCTGTCATCGTCACATAATTTCTCGTGTGCCGAGTGGCAGAACTGAACACGGCGTTCAAAGTCGTCGCCATGCCATTCCTGGTGCATAGAATTATGGTACGGGTGCAATCGATGTTGATGTAGCATTCTCAACACCGCCGTTTTTGAGATTCCCGATTCTCGCGCAATTTGTCTGCTACTGATGTGCGGATTAGCCGCGACAGCAGCTAAAACACCTACTTGGGCATCATCATTTGTTGCAGGTCATGGGTGACCTTTCACATGTGGCTGAACAATTCCTGTTTCCTTAAATAACGTAACTATCCGGCGAACGGTCCGGACACTTGGATAATGTCGTCCAGGATACCGAGCAGCATACATAGCACACGCCCGTTGGGCATTTTGCCCGTTGGCCATTTTGACCACAATAGCCATACATCAACACGATATCGACCTTTTCCACAATTGGTAAACGGTCCATTTTAACACGGGTAATGTTATCACGAAGCAAATACCGTCCTCACTGGCGGAATGTTACATGATACCACGTACTTATACATTTGTGACTATTACAGCGCCATCTATCACAAAGCGAAAAAAAGTGATCCAACTAAAACATTCCTGTTTCTTTACGTACTACACGAATATGTAATAAAAATAGGGGTTCCTATTTTAAAAAAAATGCAGTTGATATCCGTTTCTATCAATGGACCACCCTCTGCATTCCTCGCATTTCAATTTTGACTTTCGATAATAATAGCTGCTATTCTGAGATGAGAGTGTTTGAAATTCGACTGAAAGTCAACCTATAATATTATCGATAATCACTTCTCGCGTAATATCGCTGCGCTTTTGTAATTAACTCTTTGTGTTTGAACCACCACCAGCAGAAGTCGATCGAACATTCTATCGATAATCTCAACTCACAGATTATCGCTGCATACTCTTCGTGCTTAGACTGCGTGTTAGCGGGAAAGCTTTCTTTATCTTGTTTTTATGCCGTGACTGCTGTGGTTCTGGTATTTGTGCAATTGTGTGATGAATTTTTGTGCGATTTAGTGTTATCGTGAAGAGTTCAACTAAGAAACGATATCATCAGTGTTTCAGGGATGATGGCTTAATGAGCATTCGTGGAGCTACATCTACATATATACTCCGCTAGCCACCAAGCGGTGTGTGGCGGAGGGTTTTATTCGCGCCAAAGTCATATCCCCCCCTCTCTGTTGCACTCTCGGATAGCGCAAGGGAAAAACGACTGTCTGAACGCCTCAGTACGAGCTGATGATATTCCTAAGAGCTATAGATTATCCAGGCTAACGCGTTCTGTTTTGACTTAACCGCTCAGCTATGCTGAGTGTGAGCGTGTGTTCAGCTTGGTGAAGAATAATCGCAGTCAGTATAGGTTCTCGATGTCGAATGAAACTCTGGGATCCATTTCTTTTTCGAAAACAAGAAGCCGTGGTCCATGTTACATGAATAGTTTTCCTTCAGAATTTCTGAAGAAAGCGAAGAAACCTACTCATCTTCATCTCTCCTCTGCAACCTGTGATGGAATTCTGTGAACTTGAGAAAATTTTGTAAGTGCAAAAAAATGTTCAGTTTAGTAGTTTTGACAGTGTCGTCCGTATTGTGGCTTGCAAGACCAAGTGCAGGAAAGCTAATTTTTGTGTAGTGTGTGAACTGTTCCCAATGTTAAGTGACAGCAAATCAACACTCATCAGCACGTAAGTACATAACTTCACGGTTCGAAAATAGTGATCTTAAAATGTAGTCTGCGTCATATGAGTTAACATTATTTGTAATCTCTTTCTGTGTAGTCTTTTGTCGCTATGTTTGAACACCTTGCGACGCATGCACGCGTTAAATTTTTACGATTTGGAATCTTCTGGATTTCTGGTTTTGGAAGTTGGCAGGTATGCCACTGGATTTTTATGAGACTCCCGGTGACGCTGTGGCGCTGACTAAGACGCGATGCTTTAGATCGTCTCTCTTTTCTCTATCGATCATATCTGGTGTGGGTCCCAGAGTGACGAGCAATTCTCGAGAATCGGTCGCTTGAGGATATCTTAATCTACAAATTCTTGAGTGGACTACACTTCATGAGAGATCTCATCCGAGTGGGACGGAAAACGGTAGATGTGGTGTACATGTACAGACAAAGAACTTATTACAAATTCATGAAAACTGGACGATTTAGTCAAGAGAGAGAGCTTCACAAATTGAACAAGTCAGTAACGCGTTGGTCGACTTCTGGCCCTTATGCAAGCGGTTATTCGGCGTGGCATTGATTGATAGGATTGTTGGATGTCCTTGTGAGGGATATCGTGCCAGGTTCTGTCCAATTGGCGCGTTAGATTGTCAAAATCCCGAGCTGGTTCGAGGGCCCTGCTAATAATGCTCGAAACATTCCCAATTGGGAAGAGATCCGGCGACCTCGCTGGCAAAGGTAGAGCTTGGCAAGCACGAAGTAGTATAAATTCTCATGGTGTATGGGTGGGCATTATCTTGCTGGAGTGTAAGCCCACGATGCCTTGCCGTGAAGGGAAACAAAACGGGTCATACAATGTCGTAAACGTACCGCTGTGCTGTAAGGGTGCCGCGGATGATAACTAAAGGGTTCCAGCTATGAAATGAAATGGCACCCTAGGCCATCATTCTTAGTTGTCTGGCCGCATGGCGCCCGACAGTCGGGTTAGTATCCTACCGTTGTCTAGGACTTGTCCAGACACGCCTTCACTGTTCATCGGGGCTCAGTTCGAAGCAGAACTCTTCAGTGAAGACAGTTCTGTTCCAGTCAATGACGCCGTGCGGTTCTAGGCGCTTCAGTCTGGAACTGCGTGAACGCTACGGTCGCAGGTTCGAATCCTGCCTCGGGCATGGATGTGTGTGATGTCCTTAAGTTACTTAGGTTTAATTAGTTCTAAGTTATAGGCGACTGATGACCTCAGAAGTCGCATAATGCTCAGAGCCAGTCAGTGACAGTCTAAGCCAAATCTGCTGACTGTGTCCTCAATGGCGGTGGGTTATGTAAACAGTGACATTTGAATATTTAAGGCAGGAGGGGGGTACTGTCGAAAGTAGAGCTCTGAGGGCGGGTCGTGAGTCGCGCCTGAACAGTGCAGTCGATAAGAGAGCACTTGCCCGCGAAAGGCAAAGATCCAAGACAAGCACACAGCTTCAATATGCCACATTTCGTTTGAGGTTAGTCTGGTTTCAGCGTTCCACATGTGTGGAGGTAGTAGTGAGCTATTTTAAAAGTATTCCACATATACTTAGAGGGCTAATCATTCAGTGATCTGATTATTATATGGGGCTGTGCGAATGGTACTAGTCGCAGCCGGCCGGGGTGGCCGAGCGGTTCTAGGCGCTACAGTCTGGAACCGCGCGACCGCTACGGTCGCAGGTTCGAATCCTGCCTCGGGCATGGATGTGTGTGATGTCCTTAGGTTACTTAGGTTTAAGTACTAGGGGACTGATGACCTCAGAAGTTAAGTCCCATAGTGCTCAGAGCGATTTGAACCATTTTGTAGGTTCGAACAAGACGCAAGTATCGCGGAGATACTTTGGGAGCTCAAATGGGAGTCCCTGGAGGGAAACACTTTTGGAGCTCAAATGGGAATCCCTGGAGGGAAACACTAGTGAGAAAATTTAGAGAAGCGCCATTTGAAACAAGTGCAGAACGATTTTACTGCCGCCAACGTACATTCCGCGTATGGTCCACGGAGATAAGATATGAGAAATTATGGCTCACACGGAGGTATATAGACAGTAGTTCATCCCTCGCTCTGTTTGCGAGTGGCCGCCACGCAACGTACGTTGGCTTTCGGAGTATGTGCACCGTCTATAATCACCATAAGAATGACGGGACGTTAAACCTTAATCTTCTTTTGTACCATGGTGTATTCCGGCCGTATCCAGCTCAACGTGATCTGCGTCTGTTTGGGACACTTTCCAAGGAGCTGGTCAATTCGGCCTCCAGTGCTGGTGCAGTGCTCACCCTTAATAGGATTTCCAGATCGCGAAGTCTGAAGTGGTGGAATTCTCGGCCCAATGCTTCTCCGGAGAGCTCTGTGAGATCAACGTAAACTCTGTGCACAGACTGTGGCGGACCCATCGGAACCGACCGACCGCCGTGTCATCCTCCGCTAATGGCGTCATTTGATGCGGCATGGAGGGGCGTATCAGTTTTCGTGACCAGGCGCCGCTACTACTCGGCCAAGTAGTTCCTCAATTAGCATCTCGATCCAGTTACATGCTCTAAGGAAAAAATCCATGACAGTTCTGGGAATCGATCCCGGGTCCTCCGCATTTCAGTAAGCCGTGCTGACCATTTAGTACGGAGGCAGAATCTATAGGACTCAAGTACGCCGAAAATCCGAGCTATTCCACTCGTCTGATTATTTTACTCTCTATTCAAACACGTTTCTAATGATCTCGTCGTCAGTGGGACGTTAAACACTAACCTTTCATTTCCATAGGCGTTAGTGCTCGGACTGACGTTATCGCTCGTGAAAATGAAGGAGCAGTCCTTTGCGTTCCGGATAATTTGAACGTTGTCTTCCACTATTTCTGTACAATATCGCTGTCCCACGAACCACTCTAGTGGTAATATATGCAGTGCTGTTCTTAAAATTTCCGTGAGATCAGTCCGGATCATGAATCGATGTCCACTGCAGTTGCTACTTATCAGTATGTTTTGGGCATGGTACGGTCTTCAACGTTTGCCCCATACGATCTGTTGCCTACAGTCGTCAGTTACAATGAACTATGAATATCTAAGCACGCCACCATGACTCACTGCACTAGCTCATAATCACGATGTCCGAGTACACCACTGCTTTCCGGAAGGACGTATATGGCGGCTAGTGCAGCGTTCCGAGAGTGAGGTCCCACACTGTACTGTTGTTGTGAAACGGGTTCTGGAGGGAAAGAGGCGTGCCGGAAGCACGGTCACTAGCTATTCCTACAAGAGTAGCGGATCTGTTCCTTTTCACGAGTCGGGCCATGCATTGACCTTGCTGTACAACATGCGCGCTATTTCTGTGGAAGCAACAGATCTCTCCTACAGTGCACATCTACATCTACATACGTACTCCGCAAGCCACTGATAGTCATTTACGCGTATGTCAACTCCGAAATGAAATTATATATCCTGATTTAATTTTATCCATTGTTGTCACTGTTTCTTACGTGACTGTATTGCTTTCGAAAAAATGAACAACCGCCCTCTGTCACAATCGTGGTTTTATTTCAATACGCGATGCATTTCAAGCCCTGGGGGCTCATCTTCAGTTGCTTTGACAGTCTAGATCAAGTTTTTTTTTCAGTTTTAGGACCACCATTAACCTACATCTGAAAGCTCGCCCGGTTGGCCGTGCGGTCTAACGCACGGCTTTCCGGGCGGGAAGGAGCACCTGGTCCCCGGGCACGAATCCGCTCGGCGGATTTGTGTCGAGGTTCGGTGAACCGGCCAGTCTGTGGGTGATTTTTAGGCAATTTTCCAACTGCCTCGGCGAATGTGGACTGGTTCCCCTTATTCCGCCTCAGTTACACCATGTCGCCGACTGCTGCGCAAACAAGTTCTCCACGTACGCGTACACAACGATTACTCTACCACGCAAGCATAGGGGTTACACTCGTCTGGTGCGAGACGTTCTCTGGGAGGGGGGGGGGGGGGTTGAACCGCACAATAACCCTGGATTCGGTGTGGGCCTGCGGAGGGGTGAAGTGGACTGCGATAGTCGTCGTGTGGTTGCGGACCACTGCGGCTGTGGCGGGGACGGAACCTCTCCGTCGTTTCTAGGTCCCCGGCTAACATACAATACAATACATCTGAAAAAAATTGATGTAGACTGTCAAAGCACCTGGAGATGAGTTCCCATGGCTCGAAATGCATCACTCACTGAAATAAAATCACGATTGTGATCAAAGGCGGTTGTTCTTTATATGTCCTAATTATTTATACGATACAGCTGAAATGTAACACCAGAACAGAAGTAGGACGTTGACAAGCCAAGTTATATTCAGAATTGCCCGCCTCTCTAGCCGAATGGTCAACGCAACCTATCGTCATGAGGGATCCGGATTCGATTCCCGGTAGTATTAGGGATTTTTTTCCTTGGTGGGAGGACTGGACCGGGATGCACTCAGCCTCGAGGAGCTACCTGATGGACAGGTAGTGACTCCAAGATCGAAACGTCGACAACGGCCGAGAGTGCGGATTGCTGACTCCATGCCGCTCCATATCACATCTAATGCTGAATGCTGAGGATGACTCGGCGGTCGGTCGACTGCCACGTGGTCTTCAGGGCCTGATTGCGGGCTTTGCTTCATATTCGGAATTTCGTTAGTCATGGGCTTGTAAGAAGGCGTTGCTCAGTCCCAATAAACAGATAGTTATGTACATGGTGAATCACCTAAAACTTGCACCACGAATATTAGGGAAATGGAAAGAGCTGTTGACGTGCGGTTTTCGCAGAATAGTTTGGTAGTTAGTGGCTCGTATTGTTAGCCAATAAACAGGTTGTAATAATACATAGAAAGTGTATTTTTTGTGCAAGCTTCCACTTTTTGAAATGGGACCATACCTATTGACGTTAACAGACTAAAAGATTGGTAAATTAGAATGTCAGTGATGTTTGTTGCAGGATTCTAGTGCGAGTTGTTTACGAGATACCGTATTTTGGAAAGTTTCTACATCGACACTTGTACAGCACCTGTGGTAGCTCACACTAAAGAACAACACGGGTGCATACACCAGTTATGTGGATTCTGGCCGGTAAACAACTGACCATCACAGGCTGAGTTCAAAATGATCACCGGCAGCGGCAGTACACGCTTACTGTCTGGTATGGAACGACTGTTGCGCACGTGACAGCATTTCAGCAGAGATATCTGAGCAGTCTGTAGTAATACGTCGTTGCATATCGTCGGGTGTAATTGGTATTTCATCATTGTAGGCAGCGTCTTTCAGATCCCCTCCCCCCAGGAGATATTCTACAGGAGTCAAACCCGGGAACAGGCCAGCCAAGGTACAGGTCCTCTGCATCCAGTCCACCGATTAGGAAACAGTTCATGAACACACGCTGTAGTACTTTGTGCATTATGGGCTGGACAGCGATTATGTTGATTCAACACGTTCCACCTAGTCTGCATAGGAACATCTTCTAGCATCCGTGGAAAATGGTCTGCTAGCGGGCTGCTGTACTTGTGCGTGTTCAGTCTTCTGTCTGTGAAACACGGGGCTATGGGCTGATGGTTCACTATCCCACACCATACGTTTACATTCCTTAGACTGACATTCCACCTGACGGAACCAACGAGGATTGTCAGCCTGACGTTTAGGCAGTTTACCTGGCCGCGATTGGTAAACGTGGCTTTATGAGTAAACAAGATACATGATGCTTCTGGAGTATACAGTCCTAATGCCTGTGTATAGAAGTTAACACGATTCTCATAATTAATCGTTCCCTTGCAGCTTTTGATGGGGAGAGATGTGATAGGAATGGAACCTATGGCTATGGAGAATGCATAGGACACTTACCTGACTCGTGCCACATCCTCGTGCGATTATGCTGGAGCTAACGTGCAGACCAACTGTAACAGTAGCAAGAACGTTAATTGCCCTCTCTTCTGTCGTCACTTGTTTCCTTTGTTAGTCAGGTACTGAGCGCCACGGCTTTTGAATCCGCGCCAAACGGCATGGACCTCGATTACTGCTAGAGGTCTCTACAGCCGTTGCGCCACAAGCCGTGGCTGCGCGTGTTCCGGGCTCGCGTATAACGTGAGGGCACCACGGTGGAGCAAGTGATCCCAGCAGCCAATAGCGACGGAGCCTATCCTGTATATAAGCACCTGCCTCTCGCTCAGCTGAGCAGTCTGAAATTCGTGGAGTCTATCGACATCTCCGTTACAAAAAAAATGGTTCAAATGGCTCTGAGCACTATGTGACTCAACTGCTGAGGTCATCAGTCGCCTAGAACTTAGAACTAATTAAATCTAACTAACCTAAGGACATCACACACATCCATGCCCGAGGCAGGATTCGAACCTGCGACCGTAGCGGTCGCTCGGTTCCAGACTGTAGCGCCGTTAACCGCACGGCCACTACGGCCGGCTGTCCGTTACAGACAGCTGGTTTACAGTACTTTGTTTCGTTTACGAGTGGACGTTGTGGATTCGTTTGGTTGTCGCTTGTCACACCGTGCTTCTTTCGTGTTGTCGTCGTTAGGGTCTCGCTCGGTCGTCTGTCGTTGTTCGTGTCGCCTCCTTTCCTGTTCGTTTGTTTGTTCGCGGGCCGCTCCCGTTGGTCCCGCCGCGCTTCGTTCTCGGCAGCCCCGCGACCTTTGCGGTCGCGGTTACAACAGTTAGGTTATCTAGGTTACACTACCACTGTTAAGTAATTGGATGAGAGGCTGATAAATAATTGTAGAGATGATTCACATCTATTGGGATATTTTGCCGCACACACCATAGAAGAACGTACTGCATTCTTCCTATACTCTCCATACACAATCAACACATCAGCTTTTTCTGCGTTGGTAAATTCCACCGTCCAACCACGACCTACGACTTCGACTGTCGCACACTAACTGACTGGCAATTCGCATTGCATTCGAGGAGTACACAAGCACACTGTAAGCAAACATAAGAACATAGTACCTAGCAACTACGCAGGCTAAATGGCACAAACAAATGTTGGTGTGGAACTTTGCGCAATACGATATCTCGTTAACGATTCGTACTAGATTCCGACAACGAACACTACTGATTTCTCGTTTATTTTATTAATGTCAATAGACATTGTTCCATTTAAAAGATGTACAGGGTGATTCAAAAAGAATACCACAACTTTAGGAATTTAAAACTCTGCAACGACAAAAGGCAGAGCTAAGCACTATCTGTCGGCGAATTAAGGGAGCTATAAAGTTTCATTTAGTTGTACATTTGTTCGCTTGAGGCGCTGTTGACTAGGCGTCAGCGTCAGTTGATGCTAAGATGGCGACCGCTCAACAGAAAGCTTTTTGTGTTATTGAGTACGGCAGAAGTGAATCGACGACAGTTGTTCAGCGTGCATTTCGAACGAAGTATGGTGTGAAACCTCCTGATAGGTGGTGTATTAAACGTTGGTATAAACAGTTTACAGAGAATGGGTGTTTGTGCAAAGGGAAAAGTTCTGGACGGCCGAGAACGAGTGATGAAAATGTAGCACGCATCCAGCAAGCATTTGTTCGCAGCCCAGGAAAATCGACTCGCAGAGCTAGCAGAGAGCTGCAAATTCCACAATCAACTGTATGGAGCGCCACCACATTGGCACTTACCTGTCCGTAACTACCTGAACGTCAACTACCCGAGGCGATGGATCGGCCGCCAGGCAGCCCGTGACAGAGCACTTCATCACTGGCCTCCAAGAAGCCCTGATCTTACCCCCTGCGATTTTTTCTTATGGGGGTATGTTAAGGATATGGTGTTTCGGCCACCTCTCCCAGCCACCATTGATGATTTGAAACGAGAAATAACAGCAGCTATCCAAACTGTTACGCCTGATATGCTACAGAGAGTGTGGAACGAGTTGGAGTATCGGGTTGATATTGCTCGAGTGTCTGGAGGGGGCCATATTGAACATCTCTGAACTTGTTTTTGAGTGAAAAAAAAAACCTTTTTAAATACTCTTTGTAATGAGGTATAACAGAAGGCTATATTATGTTTCTTTCATTAAATACACATTTTTAAAGTTGTGGTATTCTTTTTGAATCACCCTGTATATTTGCACAAACAACAAACTTTCTAAGTATTATTGCAATCTTTGTATTGGCTAACAATACGAGCCCGTGACCACCAATCCACTCTGTGGAAACGCACATCAATATCACTTTCCATTTCCGCAATATTTGCGATTCAAGATATAGAAGATGCACCCCATATAAGGTAACTTCACACTATGTACATATAATCGAACGACAAACAGATGATGATGACAGGAATCGGAATGATATTTACCTCTTTCATGCTAACCAAAACGTACAGAATGGTTCAAATGGCTCTGAGCACTATGGGACTCAACTGCTGTGGTGATCAGTCCCCTAGAACTTAGAACTACTTAAACCTAACTAACCTAAGGACATCACACACACCCATGCCCGAGGCAGGATTCGAACCTGCGACCGTAGCAGCAGCGCGGCTCCGGACTGGAGCGCCTAGAACCGCACGGCCACCGCGGCCGGCAAAACGTACAGAACTATGAATACTAGGTGTAGCCGACAGTTAAAATTATCACTTCGAAGAAATTATGTACGTATTATTTCGTTTGTTCGCAGGTACATACCTGCAGTCCTCGTTCACATTGAAATCCCCGCTCCACAGTACCGTAACACGCAACCAGTGGAGCCAAAATAAATTGGTGCAGTCCATCTGCAATCACTGTACTGTGCCATATTGTTTTGCTTCTCTAGCCGGGCTGCGGTGCTACTGCCCTGAATTTCAGTGTCACTGAGAACTGCAGATACGCTATATGATCAAAAGTATCCAGACACCCAAAAAAAAAAAAATACGTTCTTCATATTAGGTCCATTGTGCTGCCACCTACTGGCAGGTACTCCATATCAGCGACCTCAGTAGTCATTAGACATCGTGAGAGAGCAGAATGGGACGGCCCGCATCTCGTGGTCGTGCGGTAGCGTTCTCGCTTCCCACGCCCGGGTTCCCGGGTTCGATTCCCGGCGGGGTCAGGGATTTTCTCTGCCTCGTGATGGCTGGGTGTTGTGTGCTGTCCTTAGGTTAGTTAGGTTTAAGTAGTTCTAAGTTCTAGGGGACTGATGACCATAGATGTTAAGTCCCATAGTGCTCAGAGCCATTTGAACCATTTGAGAATGGGACGCTCCGCGGAACTCACGGACTTCGAACGTGGTCAGGTGATTGGGTGTCACTTGTTTTATACGTCTGTACGCGAGATTTCCATACTACTAAACATCCTTAGGTCCACTGTTTCAGATGTGATAGTGAAGTGGGAACATGAAGGGACACGTACAGCACAAAAGCGTACAGGCCGACCTCGCCTATTGGCTGACGGTGACTGCCGACAGTTGAAGACGTTCGTAACGTGTAATAGTCAGATATCTATTCAGACCATCACACAGGAATTCCAAACTACATCAGGATCCACTGCAAGTACGTTGACAGGCGAAAGGTGAGAAAACTTGGATTTCATGGTCGAGCGGCTGCTCATAAGCCACACATCACGCCGGTAATTGCCAAACGACGCCTCGCTTGGTGTAAGGAGCGTAAACATTGGACGATTGAACAGTGGAAAAACGTTGTGTGGAGAAATGAATCACGGTACACAATGTGGCAATCCGATGGCAGGATGTGGGTATGGCGAATGCCCGGTGAACGTCATCTGGCAGCGTGTGTAGTGCCAACATTAAAATACGGAGGCGGTGGTGTTATGGTCTGGTCGTATTTTTCATGTAGGGGGCTTGCACCCCTTGTTGTTTTGAGTGTCACTATCACAGCACAGGCCTACATTGATGTTTTAAGCACATTCTTGCTTCGCACTGTTGAAGATCAATTCGGTGATGGGGATTGCATCTTTCAACACGATTGAGCACCTGTTCGTAATGCACGGCCTGTGGCGGAGTGGTTACACGACAATAACAGCCCTGTAATGGACTGACCTTCACTGGGTCCTGACGCGAATCCTATTGAACACCTTGGGGATGTTTTGGAACGCCGACTTCGTGCCAGGCCTCACAGACCGACATCGATACCTCTACTCGGTGCACCACTCTGTGAAGAATGGGCTGCCATTCCCCAAGAAACCTTCCAGCACCTGATTGAAGGTGTGCTTGCAAGAGTGTAAGCTCTCATCAAGATTAAGAGTGGGCCAACACCATATTGAATTCCAGTATTACTGATAGGGGGGGGGGGGGGCACGAACTTTTATGTCATTTTCGGTCAGGTGTCCGGAAACTATTGATCACATAGTGTATGTACCTGCAGAGAAACAAAAAATTCACGTAACTTTATTTTTGTTAAATCTTTCACTACCACTCCCATTGCTGTTTTCCTGTAGCTCGCAAAAAAACAAGTTGGAAATACATAAAATTACATCATACGTAAAATAATAATATCACAAAGATTTTTCCGAGTTATCTACACTAGTGGTCTTCAAACTGCGGCCCGCGGGCCACATGCGGCCCTAATCAAATATTCGCGCATACTGCGGTTCTCATCCTTATTTTATAGTAACATGCATCTGGCAAGTAACAGCCGAATCCAAAAATGTGAACAACGTTTAGAACTTCTGAAGAGTGCAGTTTTCTTGCTCAGTAACAAAAGTACTTCCAGACAGCAATATTTTAAAATGTGGTAGTTTTAAATTACGTTGGTGAAATTGGCCAGGAGCTAAGTTCACCCCTTGCCTGGGTGTCAGAGTAGTAAGTAGAATGGCCATTGCGGGGTTAAAGGATGTGAGTTGGGGAATGTTTTATTGTTTATCTTCCGGCACTAACAACTCACGGACGTGCGCGACTCGTACCGATCACTTGCTGTGGTACTAAGTTTGACACGGAAATTACTTGGATTCCGGAACGCACATTATAGAGACGTTCCTCTTCAAATGTGGTACTTACTAGATTCAACAAATATTAAATTAAAATAAAATTGTTGTAATACAACGCAATGAGTAGAAGAAAAATGACATTCAGAACATTTATTAAACATATGTGAGAGTGTCTCCTATCGCAGAATGCATTTGAATATAAGTACAATTTTTATTAATCGATTAATCGTACGCTCACCCAGGCAATACAACAACCCTTCGTCAGCCAATCATAATATCACAACCTCAGGTAACTAATGTTGGCAGCGATCTGAAACAAATAACAGTCGACACGCAGTGTTCCGAATGGTGCCAACATTTAACGATCATTTCATGGTGGCCGACTGCCAACGAAGCGCGACCTTCCTATAGCTAGTTTATTGGAGGTTCATAATATACTAATTTATGTAGGTTACCAATTAACGACAAGATCGGCATAAACCGCCCGAGGCGCCACCCCATAGCGTCAGTACTAGCTCTTGAGCAAAAAAGTTTGACGACCATTGCTGTAAACAAAGCGCATTGGTCGCAAACTGCGTGAAAGATTTCGGTACTGAAGCAGGTGAAAGAAGGTACGATGTTGAGAAACTTCATACTTGCTCCGGGTCTGCCATTCAGCTGCTTGTCGCGAGGTCCGCGCATGGTTGCCTGTTCGGGTCACAGCCGGTTTTCGGAGGTTGTTCTTATAAACAAAAATCTTTGACGTTAATTGCTGACTAAACTGGTGGCCAGGCAAAAAAAAAAAAAAAAAAAAGAAACTGGAAGGGTAATTTTTGTCAGCAAATATCTCTACTTTCTTCAGTCGTCATCTTCAATTTACATACGAATCGCAAAGTCGCACTTCATTACGCATGCTACCAAAATTCACTGTTCATCAGCAACTGTGGTGCTGTGTATTCTCGTTTAATAGGCACTGTGAAAAACCTCTTATTATCGCCATCGAACCTGAAAACTCCGGTAGGAAGACGAATGTCAATCATCGATAAGCACTGAAAGGAAATATTATTTACAAATACGGCGAAACATTCCCTTGAAGTCCTGGTTCTACAAAGTTAAAACGAATAAAACATTTATAAGTTCTTTAACTCGCATGAGATTTAATCCTGTATCATTCCCTAGCCATCTTCACCGAATCCACATTTGAGATAATCCATCTTGTGAATGTGATAGAATAACAGTAGTAGATATCAATCACATTTTATTCGAATATAAATTGTATGCAAACCAGAAAATTGCCTTCACACAACACTTAGTCATATCTCATCAATCATTACTAACATTAAAATGTATGTTTTAAAACTATTTATGGAAATTTTTCAGATAAATATAACCTTAATCTGTAAAATTCCAAATCACTGAGAGGCTTTTGACCTTCAGGCGAAAAGTCACAATTTTAAATAAAATAAAAAAAATCCCGTTTGTGGCTGCTAATTGGCTGCTGGTCTGTTTAGTTGATCATTCTTGTCTAGATAACCACTGATGTGCAATTAATATTATGATCTGACTGTGGTTCGTAAGTACAGAGGAGATTTTCATCCTTGAATATAAATGCAGATGCTAGGCAAGCCTGCAGTTTGCTTTTATTGTATTTGCCCGCTAACGGCACTTGTGCGATGTCCTCAATACGTTGCAAGTGTCAGAAGTGATCATAACAATGTTCCGTGTAGGTGTGAGTCCACTATGTCGGTGCTCAGTGAATACGAAAGTGGGCAGATTCTTTGTGCTCGAATAGTTGGTACTTCCGTAACCTGATTGGTGTTTCAAGAGGCACCTATGTCAGATTTAGACGCTTACCGAGGAAGCGGAGAAACACCATCTGCTAAGTTACAACGCGGTCTAAAATGTGTGTTGAGTGATCGTGACACCAAGGGACATCCATGAGCAGGGAAATGCAGGGCAAGATGGAATTCCAAATCCAGTCACCAGTGATGCAAATGCACTTACGTCGTGGTGCCGAAGTCATTAAACGAACTTGGCGTGGGGTCGGTGATTATTTGGGCAGCCATATCGTAGTCTTTCATGGGCCCCATGGTATATTTTGCAAGGACGCATTCCTGCCAAGAATAAGTGACCATTATGGCTAATAGGTCCATCTCGTGGTACAATGTTTGTTCCCCAATGGTGATGCTGTTTTCCGAGACAAGGACCCCTGTTCACACAGTTCATGTCATACAGGACTGGTTTTGCTAGCACGAGGATGAAGTCTCGTATCACCCCTGGCCACCACAATCACCAGATCTCAAACTCATTGAGCCTTTGCGGTTTACTTTGGAGAGATGAGTGCGTGATCGCTATTCACCTTCATCACCGTTACTTGAAAGTGCTACAGCTTTGCGGGAAGAATGGTATAATATACCCTAGGAAACCATACAGGATCTGTATTTATGCCTTCCGAGATGACTGGAAACTGTTTTGAATGCCAATCGTTTCCTGCACTGTATTAGGTATGTTAATGTGTTGTGTTTGCGGTGTTCCCGTATTTTGTCCACCGCCTGCACTTCTGGGGTTTCAGAAGACGACTGCGTGAAAACCGTAAGACATGCAAAGAATGACACTCATCAGTGGAAACATCGTCTCTTCAAGTTTTAACTAACGTTATAGGTACTCAAACCTGAATATAAAATTGCTACAACAAGAAGAAATGCAGATGATAAACGGGTATTCATTGGACAATTATATTATACTAGAACTGACATGTGATTACATTATCACTCAATTTAGGTGCACAGATCATGAGAAATCAGTACCCAGAACAACCATGTCTGGCCGTAATAACGGCCTTGATACGCCTGGGCATTGAGTAAAACAGAGCTTGGATGGCGTGTACAGGTACAATTGCCCATGCAGCTTCAACACGATACCACAGTCCATCAAGAGTAGTGACTGGCGTATTGTGACGAGCCAGTTGCTCGGCCACCATTGACCACATGTTATCAATTGGTGAGAGATCTGGAGAATGTGCTGGCCAGGGCAGCAGTCGAACATTTTCCGTATCCAGAAAGGCCCGTACAGGACCTGCAACATGCGGTCGTTCATTATCCTGCTGAAATGTAGGGTTTCGCAGGAATCGAATGAAGGGTAGAGCCACGGGTCGTAACACATCTGAAATGTAACGTCCACTGTTCAAAGTACCGTCAATGCGAACAATAGGTGACCGAGACATGTAACCAATGGCACCCCACACCACCTCGCCGGGTGATACACCAGTAAGGCGATGACGAATGCACGCTTCCAATGTGCGTTCACCGCGATGTCGCCAAACACGGATGCGACCATCATGATGCTGTAAACAGAACCTGGATTCATCCGAAAAAATGTTTTGCCATTCGTGCACCCAGGTTCGTCGTTAAGTACACCATCACAGGCACTCCTGTCTGTGATGCAGCGTCAAGGGTAACCACAGCCATGGTCTCCGAGCTGATAGTCCATGCTGCTGCAAACGCCGTCGAACTGTTCGTGCAGATGGTTGTTGTCTTGCAAACTTTCCCATTTGTTGACTTAGGGATCGAGACGTGACTGCACGATCCGTTACAGCCATGCGGATAAGATGTCTATCTCGACTGCTAGTGATACGAGGCCGTTGGGATCCAGCACGGCGTTCCGTATTACCCTCTTGAACCCACCGATTACATATTCTGTGAACAGTCATTGGATTTCGACCAACGTGAGCAGCAATGTCGCGATACGATAAACCGCAATCGCGATAGGCTACAATCCGACCTTTATCAAAGTCGGAAACGTGATGGTACGCATTTCTCCTCCTTACACGAGGCATCACAACAACGTTTCACCATGCAACGCCGGTTAACTGCTGTTTGTGTATGAGAAATCGATTGGAAACTTTCCTCATGTCCGTACGTTGTAGGTGTCGCCACCGGCGCCAACCATGTGTGGATGCTCTGAAAAGCTAATCATTTGCATATCACAGCATCTTCTTCCTGTCGGTAAAATTTCGCGTCTGTAGCACGTCATCTTCGTGATGTAGCAATTTTAATGGCCAGTAGTGTACATTGATGTCGCTGCTGCGAGTAGGTTCAAAGCATACTGTGACAATAGGGAGTGGATGACTTGTCTGCGTGTTCTGACACGCGTGCCCCCTAGTGGAGTGCTCTGGAACTATGCCACGGGGCATATTACGATTCGAAAGTTGGAGAGATTCTCCTCTCACTAACATGTGTTTAAAATTTTGTATTTGTGGGGATCCACAGCCCCCAGATGCTAAATAAACATAAACATGGTCTGCAGTAGATTGTAATGCGCTGTTTATTTTATCGTGCGATTAGCTAATTTCGACTAAGCGTCTTTGTCAATGACATTTGTAACATCTGTATGTCATGTCATTTTCAAAGCACTCTTAATTTACAAATAAAAGGTAGCCATACTCCGTCATTTTACGAAAGGATCCTACGACGGTACTGGACACTACACATTGAAGTTTGACTAGTTTGGCTCGAGCCCCCACGTGCTATGGCACGAATATATATATATATATATTTGTTACACTCAGCTTAATTGAGCGGCCCAGAGATGTGGCTGGTCTCATTGATTGGCTACGTTTTTCGTAATAGGATACTAGCTCACACCTGTCCTAAACTCAAAATATAACAAAACAATGCACGCAGGTATTGCGGTGAAATTTAAAATATTGAGCAACTCACGTTGATTTGTAATTTGAACAAGTAGTTTATTTTTCTTAAATATATTCAATAAACACTTAAAATGCAGTCTGAGGGGCTCTTACGTAAGGGCAGCCGTTAATGTCTGATGCTACAAAACTTCACTATAAAATTCGTATGTCGCGATCACGGCACTCGACAGTCTGTTCACAATTCACAAAATACACTCTGTCTGCTGTCCTAAACCACCATATTGCGCTCCACTTGATGGCTTTTGAACGTCGCTACATACATACTTGTCCCCGAACGTGGCTTCCAATCCACTACTACCCCCAGTTGCGCGGCACGTCCGGCTCTTAGCGTCGCCCAGAACCCACTCCTCAAAGATGGCCGCCCTATGCACCCTCAAAACGACTGCCTAACTCGAAACAATGTTTGACAAAAAGAATTACGAATATTCTAAAACTAAACACAAAAACACATATGACACATTGAAAAATATGGAAAATTTCCGGGCAATAACAATTTAAGGTCCAATTTTCTGTGTCTGCCACCGTTTTTTCACAAATAATGTTCTTGTGGCGTGATAATAATTCCTATCCCAAAGAAAGCAGGTGTTGACAGATGTGAAAATTACCGAACTATCAGTTTAATAAGTCACAGCTGCAAAATACTAACGTGAATTCTTTACAGACGAATGGAAAAACTGGTAGACGCCGACCTCAGGGGAGATCAGTTCTGTAGAAATATTGGAACACGTGAGGCAATACTGACGCTACGACTTATCTTAGAAGCTAGATTAAGAAAAGGCAAACCTACGTTTCTAGCATTTGTAGACTTAGAGAAAGCTTTTGACAATGGGGTTGACTGGAATACTCTTTCAAATTCTGAAGGTGGCAGGGGTAAAATACAGGGAGCGAAAGGCTATTTACAATTTGTACAGAAACTACATGGCAGTTATAAGAGTCGAGGGACGTGAAAGGGAAGCAGTGGTTGGGAAGGGAGTGAGACAGGGTTGTAGCCTCTCCCCGATGTTATTCAATCTGTATATTGAGCAAGCAATAAAGGAAACAAAAGAAAAATTCGGAGTAGGTATTAAAATCCATGGAGTAGAAATAAAGACTTTGATGTTTGACGATGACACTGTAATTCTGTCGGAGACAGTAAAGGACCTGGAAGAGCAGTTGGACGGAATGGACAGTGTCTTGAAAGGAGGATATAAGATGAACATCAACAGAAGCAAAACGAGGATAATGAAATGTAGTCGAGTTAACTCGGGTGATGCTGAGGGAATTAGATTAGGGAATGAGACACTTACGGCAGTAAAGGAGTTTTGCTATTTGGGGAGCAAAATAACTTATGATGGTCGAAGTAGAGAGGATATAAAATGTAGACTGGCAATGGCGAGGAAAGCGTTCCTGAAGAAGAGAAATTTGTTAACCTCGAGTATAGATTTAAGTGTCAGGTAGTCGTTTCTGAAAGTATTTGTATGGAGTGTGGCCATGTATGGCAGCGAAACGTGGACGATAAATAGTTAAGACAAGAAGAGAATAGAAGCTTTCGAAATATGGTGCTACAGATGAATGCTGAAGATTAGATGAGTGGATCACATAGCAAATGAAGAGGTATTGTACTGAATTAGGGAGAAGAGAAATTTGTGTCACACCTTTACTAGAAGAAGGGATCGGTTGGTAGGACATTCTGAGGCATCAAGGGATCACCAATTTAGTATTGGAGGGCAGCGTGGAGGGTAAAAATCGTAGAGGGAGACCAAGAGATGAATACACTAAACAGATTCAGAAGGATGTAGGTTGCAGTAGGTACTGGGGGATGAAGAAGCTTGCACAGGATAGAGTAGCATGGAGAGATGCATGAAACCAGTCTCAGGACTGAAGACCACAACAACAACAATGTGGCGTGATATTGCTTTTCCTAGATTTTCGATACTTAACAAAAATAAAAATACATACTTAGTTACTTATTTACCTCTTTAAACTTTGGAATGCTGCCGCTGGTTTCGTCTCTTTAAATTTATTTATTACCAAAAACAGTTTCTCTCAGTTGTCCATTACCTTCGGTTTGTATCGCAACGAGAGCCGCAAGCACACTTTACCGTTAGGTGGTGTTGTGCCGCGATATCGATGTTGATCTTGAACCCGCAGGCTGACAAAGTTCAAATGCTAATCATTTTTGTAGGGCATACTAATGTACGTGTCCTGTGAATATGAATGTCCAGCTGTAGTCGTTCAAGGTGTTCTGTATTTTCTCAACCTGAGTGTACGTGGATCGTATTTGATAATGCGTAGAACTTCCGCCATTTTTATGTAAACAGATTTGCCGGTGGTCGCTTTTCACATTATGCGCCACTCTGAATGTCGATCAGACTTTTTAGTAACGTCATTTTATGTTGCAAATGATGCTGAAGTTAAACTTTGTGCGCGTAACGTTCTGTTCAGGCGAGGTGTGTTATCTTTACGAGATAAATTTCTTTAAGTGCAGCTTCGCATCAGAAGTCGGAATGACCAAGTGCACACTTGGTGCAGTGCGAGGAGTTGTTATTGAAGAAGGACTGTGACCTCTCGTATTTTGCTGAAGACAGTTCACGAGAATCATCGGGCAGCGTTCGTAAGTCCACTCGGTTTGAAGAGGGCGTTTCGTCTTATGGAAGATCATTTATCTTTGATGAAGACCTTGTGAGTACTTTAATTCAGAATAATCCATGTCAATTAGCACGGTAATCGGCATATGTGGTAAATCGTACACAGACAACCATTAAACAATATTTGTATTACGTGGACAGGATAAAAATGTCTTGTGTATGAATACCACAAGCTTTGAGGGAAAATAACGAAGCTTTACACAACATCGTTCATTTCTATGCGGTATTTTACTGATGGCGAAAAGTAGTGTTTATGTAAAGACAAAAACGATACGCAGGAACGCAACGGCCGTACCCAAACAGCAACACACTACATGTAGAAAAGTTTTCGCCCATCTATAGATGATGCTATACGTCTGGAGGGATAAAGAAGCTGTTGATGATGCGGCCTCCCAATAAGGAAGCCATAACCAACGGCACTCTTCTCAGCAACTTAGACGCTGGCGTTTTTTTTTTTTTTTTTAAAAAAAGGAACGACTATCATGAGCTGCTGTTGCAAGATAATTTGCACTCGAAACTCTACGAAAGCAAGTACTCTCAGGTGTTTGACTAGAAGGTGATTTCACGTCGCTCTTATTTTCTCGGTCTTGAGCTTCAGTTTTGAGGGTTATGTTCTGTATTCATAAACCTCAGGGGAACTTTTCCTTTAGAGCTTCAAAGCGACAGATTTCTTCGTATGAGGAATCGATAGACTACCCGAACCGGAGATAATGGAAAAGATTCAAGTCAAAAGAAATTCTTATCGCAGTAAAAAAAGCATTTACGATGTTTTATTTAAGAAAAATAAAAATTGTATCTTCTCGCTTTCATCGTATCCTGGGCCACAGAAAAGATACCGAAGTTTGAACAGCGCGACGGAGTTAACTGGGAAGAACAGCTACATGTTCGTATCAGTCCATGGGCTTGGCAGTTTACATTCGGCAGATAAATCCGCGCAGTTGCTGGAACGTCTTTGAAGAACCCGTCCGACGGAGACGTAAGCGTTCCACTTCAGATAGGCTGCTGCCGTCAAATGTAGTGGTGGTCCGTTCCTGCTAGACGATGGCGCTGACTACAGCACTCTGTTGCAGATGAGATGTACTGCTCTGAATAATGTGACCTAAAAGCAAGTCACCGGTGATGGCGGAGAACCAGCCAACTAGTTCAGCTACTGGTTGTAGAAGAAATTTCCTATTCTAGAATTCGGACGAAATACTGATTAATATGGCGTAGAGGTTGTAGGCACTGGACTCGTAATGGGAATGATCTGGACTCAAATCAACATGCAGCCATCCAGACGTACGTCTTCCTTAGTTTCCATACGTAGTGGGGTTACAAACGTTTTGGGGTATCTACACTACTGGCCATTAATGGTTCAAATGGCTCTGAGCACTATGGGACTCAACATCTTAGGTCATAAGTCCCCTAGAACTTAGAACTACTTAAACCTAACTAACCTAAGGACATCACACACACCCATGCCCGAGGCAGGATTCGAACCTGCGACCTTAGCAGTCCCGCGGTCCCGGACTGTAGCGCCTAGAACCGCTCGGCCACCCCGGCCAGCTGATAACTTGTGCCCTGGCGTCGTGGGATCTGCACCACACTCGAATCCTACCATCAGCTCTTACCGACCGAAATCGGGACTCATCTGAACAGGCCACGGTTTTGCAGTCGTCTCGGGTCCAACCGATAATGTCACGAGCACAGGATAGGCGTTGCAGGCATCAATAATAATAATTAGATCTAGACTATTATTAAAAATTGGAGCTGCACCATTCCACTTCTGATTACCAAAAGTTATAGGCGCATCTGTTAGCATAGGCACTTCCGTCGATCTTCTGCTACCATAGCTCATTTCGCCGCACTGTCCTTACGGATACGTTCGCTGTACGTCCCACATTGATTTCCGTAGTTATTTCACGCAGTGGTGCTTGTCTGTTAGCACTGACAACAGTACGCAAAAGCCGATACTCGTGGTCGTTACGTGAAGGCGGTCGGCCACAGCGTTGTCCGCGGTGAGAGGTAATGCCGGAAATTTTTGTACTGTCGGCACACTCTTGACACTGTGGATCTTGAAATATTTAATTTCCTAACGATTTCCGAAATGGAATGTCTCATGCGTCTAGCTCCAACTATCATTCAGTCTTCAAAGTCTGTTTGCGGCCATAATGACTTCGGAAACTGTTTCACATGAATCATCTAATTGCAAATGACAGCTCCGCCAATCACAGCCGTTTTATACAGTACCTTGAGTTCGCGATGCTGCTGCCGTCTGTAAATGTGAATATCGCTAACCGATGACTCTCGTCACTTGTGGCAAATGACTTTTCCTGAGAAGAGTCATATATGGCTTGTACAAACACGAGGCTGCAATTATGGGTGAAAGAATGTGAAAGGGAATCAAAAGTTAGGGATTGAGAAAAGATAGTAGATGTAGCATATCCCCCGTATTATCCAATCTGTACATCGAGCTAGCAGTAACGGAAACCAAGGAGAAAAATGAAAAGGCAATTAAAATCCAAAGAGGAGAAAAGAGACTTTAAGGCTTGCAGGCGACACTAATTCTGGCAGATGCAAAGGATTTGGAAGAGCAGTTGAACAAAATGGGAAGTGTGCTGAAGAGAAGTTATAAGACGGACACCGACAAACGTAAAACAAGGGTATTGGAAGCTAATCGAACTGAATTAGGCGTTGCTGAGGGAATTAGGTAATAAGACACTAAAAGTAGTAGTTGGGTTTTGCTATTTGGGGAGAAATTAACAGATAATGGCCGAAGTAGAGAAGATATAAAATGCATACCGAAAATAGCAAGAAAAGTCTTCCCAAAAACGAGAAATTTTTAAGCTTGATACATACATTTACGGGATCAGAAGTCTTTTCTGAACGTATTTGTGTGAAGTATAGCCTTGTTAGGAAGCGGAACGTGGACGATAAGCAGTTTAGACGAGAAGAGAATAGAAGCTTTTGAAAAGTGGTGTTACAGAACAATCTTGAAGGTTAGGTGGGTAGATCGTGTATATGACGAAGGACAGACTAAATCGAATTGGGGAGAAAAGAAATTTGTGGCACAACGTGTCAGAAAGAAGGTTCGGTTAATAGGACACGTTTTGGGGCAACAAGGAATGGTCAGCTTAATAAAGTAAGAAAGCGTGAAGGGTAAACGAAGGGAAACAAAGACTTGAATACAGTAAGCAGGTTCAAATGTATGTAGGCTGCATCAGATATGCAGACATGAACAGGCTTCCACAGGACAGACTAGCGTGGAGTCTTCGTTATGAAGAACATAAAAACAACAGCATTCTTTCCAAATACGAGGTTGTGCTCTGGACTGACCTCATCGTCGGCAGAATGTTAAACTCTTACACTATTTCTTTTTTCTTGTCGAAAGTGAAAAAAAGTTAACTTCCTTATCATTACAGCGAGTGTCTTCAGGGAGATTCACTGGCTAGTAGTGCAGATTTTTTTTTTATTTTAACAGGGAAGTAGAAATTAATGGCTGCATTGTTGCCAGTGACGGGAGAAGGTAAAGAACGTTAAGAATATGATAAACAAAACTAGGATATCGTTAACAGAGCTACAAATCCAGGGTGTTTGGGCTAGAGACATACAAAAACATTTGTTCATATTTCAGTACCTATTAAGTTTCATAAGTTGATTTGTCCAATGTTGTACACAAGAGGTCAAACATTTTTATGCATTTTGGTACAGTTCAAAGAGGACACCGTTTGTAGCTCGACAGATATCGAAACGGTATTCCACTTCTCGCCACGTGTTCGTAAGAATGACAGGTGCGGCTGCTACGGTCGCAGGTTCGAATCCTGCCCCGGGTATGGATGTGTGTCATGTCCTTAGGTTAGTTAGATTTAAGTAGTTCTAAGTGTAGGGGACTGATGACCTCAGATGTTCAGTCCCATAGTGCTTAGAGCCATATGAACCATGACAGGTGTTACGGCCTGTACTGCGCCCTAGATCCGTTGTCTCAAATCCACATCTTGAACCGTTGTTTTGTAAACAATGTTCTCGATAAATCCTCATGCACCAAAATCCAGCAGAGTCAGATCGGGACACAGAGGGGCTAAGCAATGGGGACTCTTCGCCTTCCGATACAACGTTCAGGAAACGTCTCATGGAAAAATGTGGTAACATCCTCATGATAGTGGGGAGGGGGGCACCATTCTGCTGGAAAATGACGTCAGGATGCATCTGCGGATGTGCATAGTTCGCCAACTTGTCGAAATAGATGTGACCTGTTACTGGTGTGCAGGCGCCATGCGACTCAGTGCAGTTCTTGAAACTGAGAGGGCCACTCACATCTTCGAGAGCATGTCTGTCGATTGCGTCGCAATCCAACAACATAAAATTTCGTGTTCTTTTGTTATAAGGATTTGTTTTTTGTATATCTCTAGCCCGGAGATCCTGTAGTATCGAGTTTATGAATGCTACACATAACACGAAAGTGTGCGTATTTAATTCAAAACGTTTTACTCTAAACTGGAAACCAATGGGCTGTAGTCACTGAACAATGGCTGGTTATGAGACACTTTACTCTATGATGGACACAAGTCATCTCCAACCAAATCACGTCAACCTGTGCATCGCGGAAGTGTATGTGGAGCGAGTAAACTGTAAGTCACGAAGAAAATATTATGGGACAGTTTCTAAAATGAGACATCCTCAATGCTGAACAGGTAACTAGGCCAAGCACGCAGATGAGAGCAACAAGCAGCAGAAGGTATCGAGCAAGGTGGGAAGGCTTGGCAGGAGATCAAGGGCACGGCACAGAACTGAGTGCAGTGGCGGAAGTCCCTTGAGGCCGTCTTGCTCCACGTAGGAGTTGCAGGACCTTCACTGATTGAAAAGCATCGCTTCGAGATTTTACGTGAACTCACTGTAGGTTAAGCCAATAACGTAAGTTGGTGAAACTTCCGTACCATTCGTTAATACAGGCTTCTTGTTGTTATTGTTGTTGTGGAATATCTATGCTAGTCCATCCTGCGAAAGGCTCATATATCTGATTAACTACCGCAACCTACATCCATTCCAACGTGCTTGCGGTAGTCAAGCCTTGGTCTCCCTGTACAATCTCTATACTTCCCACATTTCTTTGTGCATCAGGATGAGTGCTGTCAACCGATCCCTTCTTTTACTCGAGTTGTGCTACAAATTTCTTTTCTCCGCAGTCCGATTCAGCGGATAGTGTTTGTTATAATCTCAGGCTTTTTCTATGAAAAAATTCTAACCAGTCATTACTGAAAACAGTTTTTTTTTCGTTAGCATTTACCCCGTGTAGTTTGGGCCCCACTCTACACCAAGTTTTCGCAAATTTATTTTGCGATACCTACAAGGTTGATCGCATTTTCATTTAACATTGTGGCCGGATGCCGTTCCTGTCGCCGCAGCCGTTAGTTACCTAAAGGCTATCCACGGGTTTGTCAAACAAGCCTCTACACGTATCAGCTAGTTTGTCAATGTAACCTCACTTTTGTAGCAGCTGTCACAATCTCGCAAAGTATTTTGCCAGTACTGGGAATGGCTATCAATGCAGACATAGCGTTTCTTTCTGACTTTACCAATGTGCATAAAGAAGAAAAAGAAAGGAAGACGCTGGACAGGGAATGGTTGAAACTGAAAAAGAAATGCACCCATGAAAAATTGCTAAAGGAACCTGATGGTTTCATCATCTTTCTGCGAGAGAACAGTCAGGCCTATAATAACTGACTTACTTCGCCCTAACATTACAAAAGGAGAGACAAGTATGCAAAAATTTATTCTCTTCAACTTGGTCCTCTAATGATAGTTCATTTAAATAGCACAGCATGGGCAGGTAGGGGTACACCATCCGTGGAAGAAACCGGGAGAGCTACGATTTCTTTTTTTATTTTATTGCACTCCCGCTTATTTCTTGGGCGTAGAATATTGATTCTCTTCTTAAACTCTTTCTGCGTAATGTATGTCTGGGAAAGAAGCAACACCTCTACCATTTTGATAACTGTGAGTGCTCTTTTGTTTTTATCTTTTTATCGCAGGTTCCGTAGGTACGCAAACTCATGACATAGTGATATAAATTGTAATAAAACTTTGTTTCGCTAAACATGAACGGCGAAACACTGACACAAACAACCCACGCCACCTTGTCAAACATGCCGTTAATCAAAATTTCCCTCAAGCACGTCAAACACGCGCTATGTTTGTCAATCACTTCAAACGGCGCCGTAACCTGTCAAATATTTGACAAATCTAGTAAAGTCTGATAAATTGTTTGGTCGCATACGGGATGCACCACCTATCTGTAAATTATGTAAACTTTGTTGAATGTGTGTGATCGTACTTTAACTGTTTGTGTATGGGAGTTTCTGAGGTGAAAAAGTGGGGGCCAGCCCAGGATTTGCGTAAAGGACCGTGGGAAACGGCCTAAAAACCACAGTTAGGCTGGGCGATGCACGAGCCACAATTGATCCGGGTGTGACACACTATCCTTAAAAAAACACTTGCCCTTAATGTAACGAAATTTATGTTGTGCACATCACGAAACCTAAAAACGTGGAATCCTCTGACTTTCAGATTAACGGGATTAACGAGCCACAACTGGATTGTCATCTCATACAAATATTTAGGAGTAACAGTGTGTAGACATGGTTCAAATGGCACTGAGCACTGTGACACTTAACATCTGAAGTCATCAGTCCCTTAGAACGTAGAACTACTTAAACCTAACCAACGTAAAGACATCACACACATCCATGTCCGAAGTAGGATTCGAACCTGCGACCGTAGCAGTCTCGCGGTTCCGGACTGAAGCGCCTAGAACCGCACGGCCACCGCGGCCGGCTGTAGACATGTGAAGTGAAATGATCATATAGGCTAAACTGGAAATAAAGTAGCAGATTACGATTGATTGGTAGCATTCTGGGAAATTGTGGTTTGCTTAAAAAAGAGAATATAAAATTCTGTTCTGGCTCGTACCCGGATACTACTTAAGCGCATGGGACTTAGTCAGATTACGTCATATGCAAAAAGAGAGTGTGATAGAAATAGTCACAGGTTTATTTGACTAGCAAGAGAGTTTAACAGAAAAGATAAAAATTTTTAACTGGCAGACCTGTAGAGTATAGAATATGGACATATTCAGCCATTGTAACCACTGAACTTTTAATCAAACTTAGCCGTCACTAATTATAAATTTGAACTTTGTTATGTGAACATAATGCGATATCTTCGAACACTGCAGTTACTTGTGAGATCGATATGGCAGAGTAATGTAAAAAATAAAATTGAGAAAATGGAGGGGGAGGAGCACCCATCAATAGTTTGTCGGGGGGGGGGGGGGTAATGGAGAATTTTTAATATTTTGGAAGACGAATGATGATTTGTAAGTAGCCATAAGAAAGTGCCATTTGCGACCGTGTTAAAAACCTGCACAATACTGACTTTTAAATCATTTTCTTAAAAGAAAAACGACTACACTGTATTTTTCCTTCCCTGAGAGCTAGGGGGCAGCCCTTTCCCTCCGGTATTGTCGCCCTTGGGGAGGAGAGAGAAAAATATAGTCATATTTGAAGTGCGAAAGGAATACAACGAAAATACTAAATAACAAAAGCAAAATATGAAATTTAACTTTTAGATATTTATGCAATGCATTTCGAAGATTATTAATGAAGTTTTAACTTTGACTTCGAAAAGAATTAAGTTACGGAATCAATTTTTTGTTTGTTTGCTGATACGTTTCTCCACTCCTGGGCCACAGTAGCGCAGCACGCTGCTGAATCAGGTCAATCCAGACGGCAAAATAAATCACCTAGATTGGCCTACCACAGCTGCAACGTTTCCAGTGCTGCCGGAAAAAAACTGCCGCACGATACTTAACTTTATCAACAATTTGCGCCATTTTGTTTTGGCGCATGTAACAATGCCGTGGAACCGTGGCGCAGTGATGTCAGCGTGTACGAGGACAGCAGATATGAAAAAAATATGTAACACTATTATGTCGAGGTGATAATTGCATCTTTATCACTTTCCCTCGTACTTATGCAGTAAGATTCTCTGACGGAGCTGGTGCCCGCGCTATTCTTATAACAGGCTTGCGTGAAACAAAACATTTCCGATGTACATTACGCCATTGCCGATTTCCCAGCGTCCACTCTGAAGAATCCATTGGCAGACTCTGGCACATGGTGCGCATCTAGGAGTCAGTGGCGGGAAAGAACTCTGGAACAGAGGAGGCTCTGTTCACGTCGTGCTGGCGGTTCAGAGACTGGTGGAGGATGGTGCAGCTGGAGTGGTTGGCGTTAATTTCCCGTGCAGAGCTGGCTGTCGTCAGCGATCGCGTCACCCACTGCCACCCACCAACACAGCTAGCGAGAACTCTCATGCTCATCGTTTACATCATTACCTGCGGTCCACTTTTGCGTCTCTGATAGCAGTAAAATTTTCTAACCTCTTTCTCAGTAATGTTGGTTTATAAAGTAGTGAAGTAATTTCGTAAGGTACAGTTTATGAAGCATATAATAATAATTAGTTATCAAATATGTTATGTCAAAATTTTATGAAAACCCAGTGGAAATGTTTTTAAAACCCCTACTGGCTACCGCCCACCATGAAAGCAGTAGGGAGTGCGGTTGACTGCCACTGGCGTTCATCGTCCTTGTCGAGATGCATGCCATGTTGCTGATAAAAAGCGTCTCAGCATTCACCCTAGCCGGCCGGGGTGGCCGAGCGGTTCTAGGCGCTACAGTCTGGAACCGCGCGACCGCTACGGTCGCAGATTCGAATCCTACCTCGGGCATGGATCTGTGTGGTGTCCTTAGGTTAATTAGGTTTAAGTAGTTCTTAAGTTCTAGGGGACTGTTCTGTAGTGCTCAGAGCCATTTGAACCATTCACCCTAAAAATAAAAGCTGCGCTATTCGTATTAAATCTCTTCTATTAAGTTACGGGAATGCATTTATGACTTGATGTTCGCCTGTCGAAATACCCGCAGTTGTAGAGGGCGCTGCCCAGCTGCTTTCAAGTATGGTATTTCTTCATTGATACGTCGGGAGAACCACAAGTTTCATGTATTGAATCCTGACTGAATACGAGAGGTCACGTGTATTTCTTCACAAAAGATACGACGTAAGATTGCAGTGACGTATTATGTGGTGGTTATTAATTTAAAAAAATAAGATAAAGTACTCGCAGTAAACAAGAAGATTTTGTATATCCGCACCCAGCGAAACTGCTGAATCTTAAAAAAAAGGGAAAAATAAGCATTTAAACTCTGATTATCACCCACTGAAGCTACTTACGTACGTTAAAGCTGTTTAGCATTTGAATAGCCGCTACTTCTCAGAGAGTTCCTGATGTCTGCAGTAACATGTGCGAAGCTTTTCAAGAACTATATTAAATGACTTATAAGGAAGTTAATGTCAATAAAGTGTATGATCAATGAAATATGAATGTGTGTACACGACTTCCCACATAAGCTACATGATAAAATCTATTGTGAAGTTTGTTAGAGGTCAGGTAGCGTGACAGCGGGTCAATGGTTTTCATGAAGTCAGTTACTACATCAAAAACTTCTGAAATAACAGTGATACATCAGCCATGCAGTTGCAGCTATAGTGAACGTAGCAACATGAATGAATGGTCTTTCGTATATTTTTAGTTTGAATCAGCGTAAAATACATAATTGTAGCTTTTTCCTTTCAAGGAAATTTATCGTGCTGTTGCCTTTTTATAAAAATGAATACACAGATTTTGGATACTCACTCTGTTTCTGTCTGATGAAAGCATCCAATGATTTTATCGTCTTCCTCACGCCTTCGGCAATTATCTACCATTCCTAATTGTTTTTGTCCTGCAAATGTGCTGTGAATGTTATGCTGTTTTGTTACCATTTATTTATATAATTTTTCGTGTGGGTGGAATATTTGTACGATATTTGCCTTAAATCTGATATGTGTTCCGCATTTTGTATTTGCTGTTTCCGGCGGGAGGTATCCATAGCCCTGATTTTTGCCTGACAACTGAGGGAACCTCCGTGAAACCTTAGCTGGGGTTCTGTTCTATCGTTGATTATGTCCTTTATTGTTTAATTTGCTGTGCTTCTAGGTAATCTTGCAGATTTCTTTCGTGTGCAATTGCTTCTAAGTTTCTCTGTTTCCGTCTTGTCGGCTACTATCGCTATTATGTGTGGGGGATTTGGGTATTTATATCTTGCAAATTTCAGTTCTATATGAGTGTTTGTTATGTGTTGATTAATGGTTGCTTTGGTTTGAACTGTATCTCCGGCATATTTGGTAGTCTGTTTTACTATCTTTTCCTCCATCGCTTCAGTTTTCAGTGCTGTATGTAATTTTGCAGTTGGTGAGTATGGAAGTCATCCTATAGAGCGTGGCATCCTTCTGCCTGCAGATTTAATTTATTGCATCGTGTATCGTGTCCGATCCTGCTTGCGACACGTATTCGAGTATGGCCCTCATGAGAATTTTCTAAACAAAAAGAGTGATTTCTGTAGCAATTCCTTCATTTCTGTGCTAGCCGGCCAGAGTGGCCGAGAGTTTCTAGGCGCTACAGTCTGGAACCGCGCGACCGCTACGGTCGCAGGTTCGAATCCTGCCTCGGGCATGGATGTGTGTGATGTCCTTAGGTTAGTTAGGTTTAAGTAGTTCTAAGTTCTAGGGGATTGATGACCTCAGAAGTTAAGTCCCGTAGTGCTCAGAGCCATTTCTGTGCTATAGGAATGATTTAGACGTTATCTAAGTCCCGCGGTTTGCATTGGGTTAAATGCCTGTGTCGTGTTTAGTAATTGTAACTTCATTGGGTTTAGCCATACGAGCCATTTCGCCCTCCGTGCTTCTAGTATTTTTATATACTCCTACTTTCCTAGATGTCTTGCTACGTTATCACAATGCGGTATATGCAAATTTCAACCGGTTTGGTTGTTATGATGTTTCGTACCTTTCATTTGAACACTCTTGGTATTGGGTTGATGTACAAGTTCGTAGCGTTTTTCCATAAGTTCAGAACACCCAAGAGATACAAATTAGAGACACTAGTCATCAATGATATATTCTCCTTCACTATTTACAACTGTCTGCCAACGCTGGAGTAACTTTCGACTCAGCGACTGTGGAAATCACGTGGTTTTGAGGCGAAGAACTGGTCGGAGTGCATCTTCATCCGGAAAGGAAGTTCCTTCAAGGTTCTTCGACAGACAGCGGAAAAGGTGAAAATCTGAGGGCGCCAGATCAGGTGAATAAGATATGACTTCCCAACTCAGTCTACCAGAATGCGGATGGGCGTTATCGTGGACTGGCATCACTTCTTGTAGTCCTGGCCGTTGTTCTTGGATTGCGTGTGCAAGATGTCCCAGCTGTTGACATTAAATATCAGCAGTTATGGTTACACTCGGAGACGCAATTCGTAGTACACCACACCGGCGTTGTTTCACAAGATGCACAGTTCTTTGTACGGAGAGTTGCTGCTTTGTTCGAGCTCAACCATTCTTTTCCTTTCCTTTTCCTTTCTCGTCCCCAGTAGGGTACAGTACAGAAATGGTCGGCGTTGTTGACGACCCTATTTGACGCGCAAGCAGAGGAGGTGCACATGCGGCCATCCACTGATTTCTGTGATTTCGGCTTAGAGCATACGATACACACAAACATCCGATTTTTGAACCCTCCCCATTGCATGCAAATATCGCACGATTGTGGAATGATCATACTCCATCACATTTGCCAGTTCTCGAGTACACTAACGCGGATCATCGTGGATCAATGCGTTTAAACTACCTTCATCAAACTCCTAATGTCTTCCTGAACGTGAAGAGTCATTAATGTCAAAACTATCCTCCTTAAAACGAGAAAACCATTTCCTTGCTGTGCTCTGTCCAATGGCATTATCCCCATATAAGCCACAAATGTATGTGGCTGCCTCCGCTGTGCTATCCCCCTCTATTGAACTCGAAAGAGGAGAACATGTCGGAAATGTTCCGGTTTCTCCACTTGGCACTCCGTTTCCTAGCGTCAACAGATCCACTCACTATCTCCAAATGACAGAATGACAAAATGTAAACTCCGATAGGAACAATAAACTACAAATAAAAATCATAATCGATAAATGAATCCATAAGAATCGGAATACCAACATACAAAAGGAAACCGCTACGAACTTATGCACAAACCCGATACACTGAAGAGCCAAAGAAACTGATGCACCTGCCTAAATCGTGTTGGGCCCCCGCGAGCAAGCAGAAGTGCCGCAACACGACATGACATGGACTCGACTAATGTCTGAAGTAGTACTGGAGGGAACTGACACCATGAATCCCGCAGGGCTGTCCATAAATCCGTAAGAGTCTTCTGAACAGCACGTTGCAAGGCATCCTAGATATGCTCAGTAATATTCATGTGATGGGCGTTTGTTGGCGAGCGGAAGTGTTTAAATTCAGAATAATGTCCCTGGAGCCACTCTGTAGCAACTGTGGACGTGTGGGGTGTCGCATTGTCCTGCTGGAAGTGCCCAAGTCCCTTGGAATGCGCAAAGGACATGAATGGGTGCAGGTGATCAGACAGGATGCTTAAGTACGTGTCGCCTGCCAGAATCGTATCTATACGTATCAGAGGTCCCATATCACTCCAATTGCACACGCCCCACAGCATTACAGAGCCACCACCAGCTTGAACAGTCCCCTGCTGATATGCAGGGCCCATGGATTCATGAGGTTGTCTCCATACCCGCACACGTCCATCCGCTCGATACAAGTTGAAACGAGACTCGTCCGGCCAGGCAACATGTTTCTAGTCATCAGCAGTCCAATGTCGGTGTGGACGGGATCAGGCGAGGCGTAAAGCTTTGTGTCCTGCGGTCACCAAGGCTGCACGAGTGGGTCTTCGGCTCCGAAAGCCCATATAGATGATGTTTCGTTGAACGGTTCGCACGCTGACACTTATTGATGGCTCAACATTGCGGAAGGGTTGGCGCTGAACGATTCCCTTCAGTCGTCGTTGGTCGCGTTCTTGCCGGATCTTTTTCCGGCCGCAGCTATGTCGCAGATTTGATGTTTTACTGGATTCCTGAAATTCACGGCACACTCGTGAAATGGTCGTACGGGAAAATCCTCACTTCATCGCTGCCTCGGATATGCTGTGTCTCATCGTTCGTGCGCCGATTATAACACCAGGTTCAAACTCACTTAAATCTTGATAACTTGCCATTGTAGCCGCAGAGACCGATGTAACTACTCCGCCAGACACTTGTTGTCTTATACAGGGTGGTCGGAAATTCCCGTTACAAACTTCTAGGACATGTAGAGGGTAGTGAGTACACAACATTTTGAATAATAACCCATGTCCGGAAACGTATCGTTTCCGTTCAACGACAGTTTCAATCCTGATGATTATCTCATCCACACCCCGTGAGGAATGTACTAAGGCGTTACCCAGTACAATTGTTGCAATCCATTTGAAAAGAATACTGACTCGTTCCGTTATTACTTAAGCATTTGCATTACAACTTACACCTCATGGTTTACATTAGTCGACAAAAAGAAGAACCCAGCATCTATGGCACCAGCCGCAACGCACCGATGCATTACAACAGCGGCTCGATATGGCGACCACCAACGTTGTTACACACATTGTACCTCCGAAGCATGTTCTGCTACACTCTCTCCATCCCACCTGGTGTATCTTCAGTGTCTTGTGCAGCGGCCAGAACTCGTGCCAGCAGATCTTCCTCTGTCTCTACAGGTGTCTCATAAATTAGGCTCTTTGGATATAATTGGAAGGAGAAACAGCATTGGCCGTATTTTTTTGTTTTATTATCCGCAAAATCGATTTTCGGTCACTTAGTGACCATCCTCAGTGCTGTAATATACAATTAAAATTGGCAGGCACTGGTATAAACAAGCTTAGAGCGATCACATAATGTGATCGTCGTCGCACAACAGTTTACAAAAATATAGAAGACATCGAACTAACAACAACAACAACAGGCGACAAGAAGAATCCCATCCCAGTGAAGAGAGTTGCAGCAAACGCGCTCGTTGATGGACCATGTGTGTTTCTTGGATGTACTCTTAATTTTAGTTTTGACATAAATGATACCTTCTCTCATGGGAATGGATGGTTGACAGTTGCCATAGTAAGATCGCTCTAAGCTTGTTGATACCAGTGCCTACCAATTTTAATTGTATATTACAGCACTGAGGATGGTCACTAAGTGATTTTGCGGATAATAAAACAAAAAAATTCGACCAATGCTGTTTCTCCTTCCAATTATATCCATTATCTGGTCGTGGTGCACAGAACACTCCATGGAGTCGCCAATCAATAATTAGGCTCTTCATACGATCCCACAAGAAGTAGTCGATAGGGGTTAAATCCAGCGATCTTGGCTGCCACACGGTTGGACCACCACGGCCTATCCATCTTTCGCCATGCCGTCTGTTGAGATGTCTCCGGAAAGGCACAGCTTCCAAGAACGGGTCCATTACGTGTCGTAGGAAGACTAAGTATGCGGGACACGTAAGCTTGGATGGAATGAGATATGGTCCAATCACATGACCGTCCAGAATACCTGCCCACACGTTAATTCCAAACCTGTCTTGAAATCCCTGAACATGCGTGGCATGAGGGTCTTCGTCCGCTCAGACATGGCTATTTCGAGCATTCAGAACATAATCCCTTGTGAACCTAAATTCAACTGTGAAGAGAACTCGACGTGGAAACAGGGGCGCGTCGATGCAACGTTGGCTGGCTCTGAGCACTATGCGACTTAACTTCTGAGGTTATCAGTCGCCTAGAACATAGAACTAATTAAACCTAACTATCCTAAGGACATCACACACATGCATGCCCGAGGCAGGATTCGAACCTGCGACCGTAGCGGTCGCGCAGACTGTAGCGCCTAGAACCGCTCGGCCACCCTGGCTGGCCCTTTGTAAGTGGTACGGATGTAATTGTTGCTCATGCAGGACGTCCAAGAGGGTACTGTGACTTCAGTGTATACGGAGCAGTAAGGCTGTTGCTGCGTCGCCAGGGTTCAGCGCTTCTGTGCTCGTGCTTACTAATTTTAGTATGGTGTCTGCGATTTGTTTTCGGAAGCCCGTCTGTTGTGTATCCTGGAGGGGAGGGAGGTTCGTGTACAGTTTAATGTAGCCTCGGCTGGTGTTGCAGGTCCGGCGCCCCGCCGCCACCATGCCGACGTCGCACATCCCGCGCTACACGTCGACGTCGTCGGTGTCGCTGCGTCTCGGCACGCCCACCGCCGCGAGCACGCCCACCACGGAGGCCGAGCGTCGCCGCAGGATCGCCGCCGTCGATTCGCAGCGCAGTGAGTACTTCTCTCTCTCTCTCTCTCTCTCTGTCTGTGTGTGTGTGTGTGTGTGTGTGTGTGTGTGTGTGTGTGTGTGTGTACATCAGTCTTCTGACTGGTATGATGTGGCCCGCCAGTACTTCCGTGTGTGTATGTGTGTGTGAAATCTTATGGGACTTGGAACTGCTAAGATCATCAGTCCCTAAGTTTACACACTACCTAACCTAAATTATCCTAAGGACAAACACACACACACACACACACACACCCATGCCCGAGGGAGGACTCGAACCTCCGCCGGAACCAGCCTCACAGTCCATGACTAGCGCCCTAGACCGCTCGGCTAATCCCGCGCCGCACCAGTACTTCCTCTTTTGTGCCCATGTCTGCAAAGTAGCACTTACGCGCAACGTTCTCGATTAGGTGTTCATATATACCGGGTGATCAAAGAGTCAGTATAAATTTGAAAACTTAATAAACCACGGAATAATGTAGATAGAGAGGTAAAAATTGACACATCATATGCTTGGAATGACATGGGGCTTTATTAGAACAAAAAAAAAAAGTTCACAAAGTGTCCGACCGATGCGCGTCGTTTGGTGATGATCGTGTGCTCAGCCTCCACTTTCGTCATGCTTGGCCTCCCAGGTCCCCAGACCTCAGTCCGTGCGATTATTGGCTTTGGGGTTACCTGAAGTCGCAAGTGTATCGTGATCGACCGACATCTGTAGGGATGCTCAAAGACAACATCCGACGCCAATTCCTCACCATAACTCCGGACATGCTTTACAGTACTGTTCACAACATTATTCCCCGACTACAGCTATTGTTGAGGAATGATGGTGGACATATTAAGCATTTCCTGTAAAGAACATCATCTTTGCTTTGTCTTACTTTGTTATGCTAATTATTGCTATTCTGATAAGATGAAGCGCCATCTGTCGAATATTTTGTGAACTTTTGTAATTTTTTGATTCTAATAAAACCCCATGTCATTCAAAGCATGTGTTTCAATTTGTACCTCTCTATCTACATTATTCCGTGATTTATTCAATTTTCAAATTTATACTGACTTTTTGATCACCCGGTATGTGTGTGTATGTGTGTGTGTGTGTGTGTGTGTGTGTGTGTGTGTGTGTAGCGTTCCTGGAAAGCATCCCCACTTAGTTGAGTCGCAATATTTTCTAGTTTCGCTTCACTTTACTCAATGTTTCGCTTGTATGTTTTACAGTCTTAGACACCTACATCAGTCACAACCATTTGGAGAGTGATTAAAATCAATATTTTTACTATGAGAATTTTATTTGCTGCGTTTAAAAATAAATATACAAGGTCGGGAAAATTAACTCCCTATTAAAAATAGTGTATAACTTTTTTAATACTTAACCAGTTCTCATGAAACAAGAAAAAATTGAAACTTCCTGGCAGATTAAAACTGTGTGCCGGACCGAGACTCGAACTCTCGACCTTTGTGTGTAGCGTTCCAGGAAAGCATCCCCACTTAGTTGAGTCGCAATATTTTCTAGTTTCGCTTCAGTATACTCAATGTTTCGCTTGTATGTTTTACAGTCTTAGACACCTACATCAGTCACAACCATTTGGAGAGTGATTAAAATCAATATTTTTACTATGAGAATTTTAATTGCTGCGTTTAAAAATAAATATACAAGGTCGGGAAAATTAACTCTCTATTAAAAATAGTGTATAACTTTTTTAATACTTAACCAGTTCTCATGAAACAAGAAAAATTGAAACTTCCTGGCAGATTAAAACTGTGTGCCGGACCGAGACTCGAACTCGGGACCTTTGTCTTTCGCGGGCAAGTGCTCTACCATCTGAGCTACCCAAGCACGACTCAGCCCCGTCCTCATAGCTGTAATTCCGCCAGTACCTCGTCGCCTACATTCCAAACTTCGCGGAAGCTCTCCTGCATACGTTGCAGAACTAGCACTCCTGGAAGAAAGGATGTTGCGTAGACATGGCTTAGCCACAGTCTGGGGGATGCTTCTAGAATGAGATTTTCACTTTGCAGTGGAGTGTGTGCTGATATGAAACTTCCTGGCAGAGACTAGGTAAGTTAAGTGCCATAGTGCTCAGAGCATTTGAGAGACGAGGTACTGGCAGAATTAAAGCTATGAGGACGGGTCACGAGTCGTGCTTGGGTAGCTCAGTTGGTAGAGCACTTGCCCTCGAAAGGCAAAGGAATCTCGGTCGGGCACACAGTTATAATCCGCCAGGAAGTTTCATATCAGCGCTCACTCCGCTGCAGAGTGAAAATCTCATTCTGGAAACATACCCCAGGCTGTGGCAATATCCTTTCTTTCAGGAGTGCTAGTCCTGCAAGGTTCGCAGGAGAGCTTCTGTAAAGTTTGGAAGGTAAGAGACGAGGTACTGGCGAAAGTAAACCTCTGAGGACGAAGCGTGAGTGGTGCTTAAGTAGCTCAGATGGTAGAGCACTTGCCCGCGAAAGGCAAAGGTCCCGAGTTCTAGTCTCGGTCCGGCACACAGTTTTAACCTGCCAGGAAGTGTCATATCAGCGCACACTCCGCTGTAGAGTGAAAATTTCATTGAAGATAAAATTTGCACCTTACTACGGTAAAACTGTGCATTGCTAAAATTCAGCGTAAGCACCAACTATATCTACCAGTTTCCGTAAATTAATGTGGATGCTTGCAACAGACTTCTGCAGATAATTGAGAGGTACGTTTTCAAGAAGTAGGCAAATTCGCTCCTCCAGTTTGTGGTACCACGTATCGATACCATCCCTTAGGCGTCATAGCAACGGAATTTCAAGTTTCCGTCTGACGCCGACAGGAGTCAGGCAGGATACGGCGGTCCCAATCGTGGGCGCACACTGAACCGCGCCTCCAGCGGCTCCGCAGCACGAGCAGCCTCTGCCGCCGCGCCGCGATGTAGGATGGCCGGTGGCAGCCGCTCAGCCCATTCGCGCTCGGAGCCACATCTCTTCATGAAACTTCGCGTATGTCGCCTAGTCCCTGCTCTGCCACCATCTGTTGTAATAGTTTGACTCTGTTTCTTATTGCATTATTTGTATTGAGTCTTCGTCCACTTGGAGAATGTAAGTAAATCCTCTATCTGTAGGAATCAGGATGGGTTTCGAAAAAGACGATCGTGTGAAACCCAGCTCGCGCTATTCGTCTACGAGACTCAGAGGGCCATAGACACGGGTTCCCAGGTAGATGCAGTGTTTCTTGACTTCCTCAGGGCGTTTGATACAGTTCCCCACAGTCGTTTAACGAACAAAGCAAGAGATATGGACTAGCACAACAATTGTGTGATTGGATTGAAGAGTTCCTAAATAACAGAACGCAACATGTCAAAGACATGGCAAAGACCAGAAAATTTGCGCAACTGAGGCTGATTCTTCAAAATATGTCTCGCGTGGGTACAATACCGTGAAAACACTCGTAATTTTCAAGCATATGTTCTGCATTTATTGTGTTCCGAATGAGTAATGGACCCATGCCTTTCGTGGATATCATGCTGCACCGCACTCCGACCTTTGGACGATGTTGGTTCTGTTCAACAGCCAACAGAGGTGTTGCCCAATAATAACATTTGTGCCGCTTAACAAATCGTCCAACATGAAACACGGCTTCATTTGACCGCAGGACTAGTCTACCAAGCAAGCATCATCTCCCCATTTTCCAACTGTGATCACACTCTTCCAGCTATAATTATTAATAGTAATGTGGTTTCCATCGACGAAAATTCAACTATTTCTTTAAAACAGTTCGGATTGTGTGCCAGGTTAAACGTCTTTCGCGAGTTCTTTGTATTTTCTGAGAACTTCGAGTGAATATTTCCTGAATCACTTGCACAAGTTCCCCCGTCCTGGATGTTTAGGGTCGCCCGCTTCTTCTTACATGTGAGGCACGAGGTCCTTTCACTGCCACCATCTCAGTATTTGTACCACGGATCGCCACAGTTCGTACGGGGATGCCAGCTAAGCCAGCAAACTCAAGTTTAAACGTTGCGCCATGATAAAAAAAATGTTCAAATGTGTGTGAAATCTTATGGGACTTAACTGCAAAGGTCATCAGTCCCTACGCTTACACACTACTTAACCTAAATTATCCTAAGGACAAACACACACACCCATGTCCGAGGGAGGACTCGAACCTCCGCCGGGACCAGCCGCACAGTCCATAACTGTAGCGCCCGAGACCGCTCGGCTAATCCCGCGCGGCCGCCATGGTCATTCGCTGATACGTGCAGTGGCATAAATGAGATATAATGTAATAAATTCTACCACTGGAAGGAACAAAATGTTTTGTGTTTCATGAAAATTAGTTAAATATCAAAAAAGTTATAAACAATTTTCGGTAGTGAATTAATTCTTGCCCACCTTATTGACTTCTGTGCCTACTAACTGTATCTGAAGTGCAAAAGAGACTTTTTACTTTGGTCCGAAGTGTAAACAATACACAATAAGTTTCAACTTGATATTTTGTTTCTTCATTGTTGAACACCATTGTTAAAAAGTTACTATGGTCTTAAGTATTTGTAAAAGGTCCCTGCAGAATCTGTAACCTATAATTTTGGTATTAGGTTATGGGAAGAAAGAAAGATATTTTAGGAAGGAAGAGAGAAATGGGGTTAGCCCTAAAAAATGCGGGCGATTCAAATAAGCAAATTGCAAGGAAACTGTTCATTGACCACATAACAGTGGGAAACATTTTAAAAGAGCAGAGAGATACTGGAATATCAAGCTTGCGATTCAGATGTGGACGAAAGAAGGATCCCCCGGCGGGGTCAGGGATTTTCTCTGCCTCGTGATGACTGGGTGTTGTGTGATGTCCTTAGGTTAGTTAGGTTTAAGTAGTTCTAAGTTCTAGGGGACTGATGACCATAGATGTTGAGTCCCATAGTGCTCAGAGCCATTTGAACCATTTGAAGAAGGATCCAGTCCCCGACTGTGCAGGTTAATGAAAATGCTGTGAGTGAGAGAAAGTGAAAAGCAACTAATGGACACAGCTATGGACCATTTCAGTAGAGCAAACCTTAGATATTAGTGCCAGTTACTACCGAACAAGTGTCGCACAGCACTGTCTGAATTAACCTGGGTTTCCAGAGGCTATGGTGGCCAGCAAACTTTCCCAAGATGAACCCTCTTGAGGACGACTGGTCAGTAAAGTCAAAATGCTACGCCGATATTACTGTGCATCTAAAATTGAGTTCGTGCCTGGTTCCACGAAATCGAGCCTGCGTTGTATGAAAGTTTGGTTCATTCAGTGCCCGTGAAGAATCTATCTCTCAAGAAGACCTGGGGTAGGGACGCTAAATATTGAAATGTTGATTTTTTTTAGGTAAATTAACCTACATTTATTTACACGTTGAGCTGCATTCAATAAAAATCTCATTACCACAACTAGCGTTGTTTTAAAATTATTTACGTTACTGTTCGAAATGAGGTTTTTAATATATTTTTTGGACTGCAATTTTTTCTAGTCTCTGTCTCCCCCTACACTTTTTGTTGCACTATACTACTTGTCAAGCCTGGTTTATAGCGGAGCGATCACAAGCGAACGAGAATTTTGTGTGCTGTAAATGGTAGCCGAGGGCGTGCGTACACCATTAGGCCATGTCGGCTAAGGATTCGCGGGTGCTCGCAAGTGTTCCGCTGGGGTTGGCGGTCTTTCAGCGAACCATCAGTGGAAGTTTGCCTCTTCTCAGCTTAGGCGCTACCAGAACAGAAAGCATTCGTCTGCTGGACTTCTCTTTGTTGTCGTGAGTTGTGTGTATGTTAGATGATCAGATTGACTTTTGGAAAGGTAAACGCACCAGAAGGGGCAGTTTTGACGCGCTAGATATGTAAGCAAGACTTAAGAAAAAACCATACAAAAGCTTACGACACTGTAAAATGGAGCAAGATGATAGAGATTCTAAATAAAATACTCTCATGCTCATAAATTAAGGATAATTGCAGAATGTCGTGCCGCACAACGTGGCACTACACAAAACTGGCGCTAATAGCGTAGGCACATAGGGAACACACACGACACGGATCTGTAAGTCAACGATATTGGTGACAAGCTGAGAAAACCGTCCCGAAACACATTTGCCACAAAACGCCGCTGTTTCCTGCGCATGTACCCCGACATCAATATGGGATATGATCACCACGTACACGTACACAGGCCGCACAACGGGTTGGCATTCTCTGGATCAGGTGGACGAGCAGCTGCTGGGATATAGCCTACCATTCTTGCACCAGTGCCTGTCGGAGCTCCTGAAGTGTCCTTGGGGGTTTGAAGACGTGCAGCGATACGTCGACCGAGAGCATCTCAGACGTGCTCGATGGGGTTTAAGTCTGCAGAACAGGCAGGCCACTCCATTCGCCTGATATCTTCTGTTTCAAGGTACTCCTCCGGATGGCAGCTCGGTGGGGCGGTGCGTTATCATCCATCAGGAGGAAGGTGGGACCAACTGCACCCCTGAAAAGACGGACATGCTGGTGCAAAATAACGTCCCGATACACCTGACCTGTTACAGTTCCTCTGTCACAGACGTGCAGGGGTGTATGTGCACCAATCATAATCCCACCCCACACCATCAAACCACGACCTGTGGTTCCTGGTTCACGCCAGATGAAAACCCCGCGACAATCACTGTTCAGACTATACCTGGACTCGTTCGTGAACATAGCCTGCGACCACTGTTTCAATGACCGTGTACTGTGTTCTTGACATCAGGCTTTACGGGCTCTCCTGTGACCAGGGGTCAGTGGATTGCACGTTGCAGGTCTCCGGGCGAATGAACCATGTCTGTTCCGTCGTCTGTAGACTGTCAGGGACATCTCTTCCAGTGGCTGCGGTAAGGTCCTGAACAAGGCTACCTGCAGTACTCCGTGGCCGTCTGTGGGCACTGATGAAGAGAAATCGGTCTTCTTGTGGTGTTGTACACTGTGGACGTCCCGTACTGTAGCGCCTGGACACGTTTCCTGTCTGCCGGAATCGTTGCCATAATCTTGAGATCACACTTCGTGGCACACGAAGGGCCCGTGCTACGACCTGCTGAGTTTGACGAGCCTCCAGTCGCCCTACTATTCTACCCTTCATAACGTCATCAATATGTGTTCTTTGAACCATTTTCAACACAGTCACCATTAACACGTCTGAAAGTGTCTGCACACTTACTCGCTGCACCGTACTCTGACACACACCATCACACCTCTGCGTATGTGGACTGCTTCCAGCACCAGCGTGTGACGACAGTAGGCCAAATGCACCGCTTGGTCATACAGCGAGGTGATTTAAACCCGCAAACCCCCCACCAGAGCGTTGTTTCACCATGTATCAGCATTATCCTTAATTTATGAGCATGAGTGTCGGATTAGCTATAGGGAAAGGCGGGTAATACACAATATGTACAAGAACGAAGTGAGAACAACAAGACTGGAAGGCCAAGCACGAGGTGCTCAGATTAAAAAAGGTCTAAGACAGGGACACAGTCTGTACATCCTATACTAGAAGAAGCAATGACGAAAGTAAAAGAAAGATTCGAGAATAGGATTAAAATTCAGAGTGAAAGGATATCAATGATAAGTCACTTATGACATTGCTGTCCTCTGTGAAGGTGTAAAAGAATTACAGAATCTGTTGAATGGGATGAGTAACGGATTCATAGTGAAGCGAAGAAAGAGAAAAGTAACGACACATAGCAGAAATGAGAATCTCAAGCAGCTCATCGCCAAATTTGTTGATCACGAAGTAGAAGAAGTTAATGAATTCTGTAAGTTACCGCGGACGAAGCAACGAAGCTGTAACAAGCAGACTAGCAAAGGCGAAGAGGGCTTTCCTGGCTAAAAGAAATCTATTAGTGCCAAACATAGGTCTTAATTTGAGGAAGAAATTTCTGAGAATCTACGTTTGGAGCACGCCATTGTATGATATTGGCTCATGGACTACGGGAGAATTGGAACAGAAGAGAATCGAAGCGCTAGAGATGTGGTAATACAGAAGAATGTTGAAAATTAGGTAGACTGATAAGGTAAGGAATAAGGAGGTTCTCCGAGGTAAGAATATATGGAAAACACTAAATGAAGAAGGGACAGAATGGCTGGGCATGAGTTGAGACAACAGGGAATAAACTACATGGGGCAGCCGGCCGGAGTGGCAGAGCGGTTCTAGGCGCTACAATCTGGAACCGCGCACCGCTACGGTCGCAGGTTCGAATCCTGCCTCGGGCATGGATGTGTGTGATGTCTTTAGGTTAGTTAGAACTACTTAAACCTAAGTTCTAGGGGACTGATGTCCTCAGAAGTTAAGTCCCATAGTGCTCAGAGCCATTTGAACCATTTGAACCTACACGGGGCTAGAAGAATCTGTAGAGGGTAGAAATTGTTAGTGAAGACAGAGGCTGGAATATAAGGGGCGTTCAAAAAGAAACGAACCGGAGGCATAATAACAGAAAGCAGTACCTGTATGTTAGAAGTATTGACCCTGGCTGTTGAGACACTTGTCCCACCGTGTCTGTCTCATAAAATTCCAGAGGCTGCGATGTTAAGCAGTTCCATACGTACAGCTGGACGTCATCGTCCAACAGCTGTATTTTGAAACAATTTTATTAAGACACGACCAGTTTCGGGGCTTATAGTCACAATCCTCGAACCCAAAATATAAAAGTAACGCCAGAGCTATAAGCACTAATTAAGAGAATAGATAAAAACACAGTAGTACTTAACGAACATTAAAACATGGTATGCAACACGGCGGAGAAGATCCGGCCTCCATATTTAAAACCATAATGTATGTAGGGCGGCTATTCGATGAATAAAAAGTGAGGCGACAGAAAACATCATACGCCACATAACAAGGATGCGCTTACATCCAAATAACGAAAGTGGGACGCTGGACCAAAAACAACAAAACGTCGAGGCGAGACGCAGCACAGAGCCGCCCCCCCCCCTTTCCCTCCATAAAACCGTTTTGTAGTAGCGGTCATCCTCAGTGGTTTTGTTGGCCCCAGTTGCTACACAATTACTTTCGGTCGTAGTCAGTTTAGCCCCGTCCAAAGCCGCAATTGTATCTGCTATCAACAAATATGTTGTTGCGTACTGAGACCATGCGTATTATGTGAAAGATGCTTTTCCAAAAGTTTGATTTCACCCTCGTTAAAAACAATATTAGTGCGATGATGGACTCGAGATTGTCGCTCATAGTTAATCTCCGTAATAGCGATATTAGTAAGTCTCTGTTTCTTGAGAAGTTTCCTTACAGTGACCGTATACCATGGAGGATCCCTCCCATTATGAACTGTTCTGCTAGGTACATATGTATCCAGTGCATGCTCAATTATTCTTTTAAACTTGAGCCATAGTTCCTCTACATGCTCCTGCCCTATGCTAGAAGTTTCAAGTTACTCACTGAGGTATGAGATATGATAGTACTAGATATTCTATCCAGTTTACCGGTTATATATATATATATATACCTTTCTGCTTGTTTTAGTTATCCTCTGTACTCTGGTAATCACTATTGCCACAACCGCATGGTGGTCACTGACAACAGTTTCGACGTGCACATTTTCAAAAAGATCGGGTTTATTTGTTGTCTAGATCCAATATATTTTCACCGTAAGTGGGGTTCTGAGCTATATGTCCTACATAGTTTTCAGAGAAGACATTTCGTAATGTTTCACACGATGACTTGTCACGCCCTCCACCCACAAAGCTGTAATTTTTCCAATTGATTGGATGATTGACGTCTCCACCGATGATTACCGTATGTTTGGGGAACTTCCGTAAAAGTGAACTGAGATTTTGTCTGAAGTTTTCGGTTACATCAGAGCGATAGAAAGATCACATACAGCTTAAATTTTTATCTCGGTGGATTTTCTTGTCTGTTGCGACAAATACACCACCTCCATTTCCCATTCGCCTATCCTTTCGACATACACTCTAATTTTCCCTAAAAATTTCATTGCTATCAATTTCCGGTTTCAACCAGCTTTCTGTACCTAGTATTATGTGATCTTCACTGCATTTGAAGAGCGCTTCAAACTTCGGCACTTTGTTGGAAATGCTTCGGCAGTTAACCAAGGATTTTAATACTCCCACCTGTGGGAGGTATTTCTTTTGATTTTACACCGATACTTCTGGATTTCCTACAGCTATTATTATCTGGGTTGGATAGAGAGCGCGTAATCTAAAAAACCCTTGTGTGCACCCCACACACTCACCTACCTAAATAGACTCCACAGTCACCAACCTAGATAGCAGCCTGTGATGTGTAGTGCACACTTGGCCCATTTAAGAGGACCCTATAGTTCTCAACCCTGTGGCGCAAGTCCGGGAAGTCGCAGCCTAGCTTTCCGCAGAAGATTTGAAGTCTCTGGCTCAGTCCTTTCACTCGACTCAGAACAAAGGGCCCACGATCAGTCTCGAGGACATTGCTGCAGATTGTGAACTTCGTTGAAACTCCGTATGCAAGACTGGTCTTCTCAACCTTCTCTGCCAGTCGCTGGAATGAACCAAGTATGACCTTGGAGCCCAAACGACAAGCATAATTTGTTTCAGTGTGCGCCACTGTCTGCAACTGATTACACCCTCTTCCCTCAGTGGCTGCCACGTAGCTACTTTCCTGCAAAGTCGTTCTGCAATATCGCATAAGGATGGTCCAGCCAGCTTCTTGTAGCCCCATTACACGACATCGTTCAGACTCAGTGATATATCAATAATGGCGTGTTTGTCGCCTTAAAGGCATTCTTGGCCAACATCAACTCACTACGCCCAGTCTCAAACGTAACTAACGCTCACGACCGTTAAGCTGGGTTTACACTAGCAAGTCGCTTGCAGAAGTTATTGCTGCAAGTTATTGCGAGCCGCTTGAAGCTGAGTTTACACAGCAGCACATGAATTAAGCAAGATTCTTCCGCAAGTTCTCTGGCAAGAAAGATGCGTCAACAACATGCTTTCAGTACCATTACGAGTGTCAGCCTAAGTATAAAATGACAATTAGGCGGGTGAGATATACTGCAGCTCTTGTAATTCTAATGAAAAACGTGAAAAAGAAAAAAAAGTATTTGGGTTAGAGAGTGGATAATGAGAAGATCGCAGAATGGTGCCTATAATAACATTTTGCAACAACTTAGTATCGAGAGCATGGATACTTTTTAAAACTTTTGTAGAATGTCCTCAAATGGTCTGGAGTGTTTGTTGACGTTAATAGCGCCCGTCATGTCAAAACGAGACACAAACTTCCGTACTGCTATTTCAGCAAAGGAACGTTTGCTAGTAGCCGGCCGAAGTGGCCGTGCGGTTAAAGGCGCTGCAGTCTGGAACCGCAAGACCGCTACGGTCGCAGGTTCGAATCCTGCCTAGGGCATGGATGTTTGTGATGTCCTTAGGTTAGTTAGGTTTAACTAGTTCTAAGTTCTAGGGGACTAATGACCTCAGCAGTTGAGTCCCATAGTGGTCAGAGCCATTTGAACCATTTGAACGTTTGCTAGTCACTCTACGATTTATAGCCACAGGTGAGCTACGAATAAAATAGACTGTTTCATTTAATTATGTGAAACATACAACCAAAACAAGTTTGAATTTTGAAATCTTTTCTTTGTAGGAGACTCATACAAGTCCCTAATGTACCTGTTTCATATTCCCGTCAGCACGATTTCTTTGATCGTACCCGATGTATATAGAGCCATTTTTGACGTCTTGAAAAGGCAAAATTATTTGAAGGTATGTGAAAACACGCAATGAAATTAAATTTTTATTGAAATAAATTGCATTTTACAGAATATGCTTATAAAAAGGTTTTTTTTCTAATGCTCATAAAATGGAAAGTGACAAGCTAATTAAATAGAACATGTAATAATTACACATAGTCTTTTTCTAGACTCCTAAGCGAGTGGATGCAGGTGGCAAAGGGGTTTTCAAGTTGTGCTACTTCCTCTGTATTTCTTTCACACATGTGTCGAATATCGACGAGATTTCACTTAATGCGCTCATCTTCTTCACTCTATCCTTAAAGTCCCAGTTATGCACGTTCCATATTTCGGGGTAGTTCTCCACGGCTTCAATAAAATGTTCTGAATCCTGCTTCATCCATTCCCGTTTCTCCTCCATTTCTGAAATTTGTTTGTATATAATAAGTAAGATGGTTGCATAAAATTAAGTCACAACATTAAGTAAAATGTTAAATATGAGAGTTATGCAGACGACATACTTACTATAACTTGCGCTTCCTACTTGCAGGAAATAGAAATAAATCCTAAAAGCTGCATGTTACTTGCAGATACTTCTTGCATGGTATTCACACGGAAGCGGAAAACGTGCAGCAAGTCACTTCCGCAATAAATTGCTACAGTCGCAAGTCGACTTGGCGATATGTTTAAACTCTCAACTCGCGCGGCAAGTTCCTCCGCGCAAGTGAATTGCTGCAATAACTTGCTAGTGTAATCCGAGCAGTACAGTGTGTATTTAAAGCAAACCTAATTTGCATCCTCATAGTGGCGCCAATAGCGTCTCTCTCACTCGACTGGCGCGAAATTTGAATAGACATCTTTCGGATGTAGAAACAAGTCTACCAACTTTCGTTTATGCTGTACAACTTCGTTTTGGTGTTGAGATTTTCTCCATCAGTGTATATGTTACTCTTTGAAGGAAAACTACATGTAACACAATATATTAGTTACAATATCTGCTAATGTAACTCACAGGACAATGGTAACTTAAAGAAATTATCAAAAAACATGGTTTACGCTGATATAGAATAAAACGTGGGATGATCTATTCTTTGGCAGTAACTATAAACCATAATCACTGATTTGCTGCGAATTTAGTTATCCAGAACACTTGTACCGGTAACTTACGAAAATATAGTTTCGGAACGTCTGGAAATTCTTAAACAATTACCGGTTTTTTCACATAATTACAGCTTGAAATTTGAGAACGATTGCTGTGAACAAGGATAGGCCTACTCTTCTCAAAAATTTTGAAAGAGCGCGATGGTTAGAAGACGCTCAGTGTTAGGATTTGCAGCATGCTGAAATTTTGTTCTATGTCTCTTTCCATAATGAAGACGTTTCAGCGTTTTCAAAAATATATACCAGTGTTTCAGAGTTATCATCTATTTTCGACCACTGTAACATTCATTGTGATTGCTTCTACATAAAGGAAATTACTTAGAAGTCTGCTCTTTCTTTTCTTCTTTTTTCAAAGCAAAATGGTGATAATGGTCTGTTTCTGTTAAGTACACTACTGGCCATTAAAATTGCTACACCAAGAATAAATGCAGATGATAAACGGGTAATCATTGGACAAATATATTATACTAGAACTGACATGTGATTACATTTTCACGCAATTTGGGTGCATTGATCCTGAGAAATCAGTACCCAGAACAACCACCTCTGGCCGTAATAACGGCCTTGATACCCCTGGGCATTGAGTCAAACTGAGCTTGGATAGCGCGCACAGGTACAGCTGCCCATACAGCTTCAACACGATACCACAGTTCATCAAGAGTAGTGAATGGCGTATTGTGACGAGCCAGTTGCTCGGCCACCATTGACCAGACGTTTTCAGTTGGTGAGAGATCTGTAGAATGTGCTGGCCAGGGCAGCAGTCGAACATTTTCTGTATCCAGAAAGGCCCGTACAGGACCTGCAACATGCGGTCGTGCATTATCCTGCTGAAATGTAGGGTTTCGCAGGGATCGAATGAAGGGTAGAGAGAACACATCTGAAATGTAACGTCCACTGTTCAAAGTGCCGTCAGTGCGAACAAGAGGTGACCGAGACGTGTAACCAATGGCACCCCATATCATCACGCCGGGTGATACGCCAGTATGCCGATGACGAATACACGCTTCCAATGTGCGTTCACTGCGATGTCGCCAAACACGGGTGCGACCATCACGATGCTGTAAATAGAACGTGGATTCATCCGAAAAAATGACGTTTTGCCATTCGTGCACTCAGGTTCGTCGTTAAGTACACCATCGCAGGCGCTCCTGTCTGTGATGCAGCGTCAAGGGCAACCGCAGCCATGGTCTCCGAGCTGAAAGTCCATGCTGCTGCAAACGTAGTCGAACTGTTCGTGCAGATGGTTGTTGTCATGCAAACGTCCCCATCTGTAGACTCAGGGATCGAGACGTGACTGCACGATCCGTTACAGCCATACGGATAAGATGCCTGTCATCCTCCTGAACCCGCCGATTCCATATTCTGCTAACAGTCATTGGATCTCGACCAACGCGAGCAGCAACATCGCGATACGATAAACCGCAATCGCGATAGGCTACAATCCGACCTTTATCAAAGTCGGAAACGTGATGGTACGCGTATCTCCTCCTTACACGAGGCATCACAACAACGTTTCACCAGGCAACGCCGGTCAATTGCTGTTTGTGTACGAGAAATCGGTTGGAAACTTTCCTCATGTCAGCACGTTGTAGGTGTCGCCAACGGCACCAACCTTGTGTGAATGCTCGGAAAAGCTAATCATTTGCGTATCACAGCATCTTCTTCCTGTCGGTTAAATTTCGCGTCTGTAGCGCGTCATATTCGTGGTGTAGCAATTTTAATGGCCAGTAGTGTACATACCGTTAAGTATGTCACAACATCGGTCACATATTCGAGCGAGAAGCATGACTTTTAAACCGTAGGATCCTACTGCGGAACTCCTTCAGATATTGGTTGTTAATCAAGAGAGACTATTTTTCATCTACTGATTAATTAACTAATTCGTTGATTATCTACACTTTAAATTTTCACATTTTATCCTTGTACACAGAAGAGTGGAATTCGGTAACGGCCAAGAAATTTAATGTAGCTTTTCGTTCGGTTTTTTTTCCCCCTGTGGGTTTAGCATGTTACTGTAAAGACAATAGGAAGACCATTAAAAGGTTTCCTTGTTATTTCCCAGTGGGCTTCGCATTATAAATTTCTAAAGCGATAAAAGGTACGCTATTGAATGACGCAGAGAATCGCCATATAGACGTACTGTGATATCGTTTAATATCAGTGAGCTCTACTGGAATCAGTGATAACTGACCTAAACAGTTTTATGTAAACCAAAAGCGTTTCGGTTTTTTTTTCTTCTTGTTGTTCTCTGCTATAAACTGCGTTTGCAAAACACTGATTTTCCAGTAGGCGATCACACAGCTCACCATTAATTATGTAAGTATGAATTTAAAGAACTGTTTACTTCAAAATAGCCTTGTGGTACACACTTGCCTGGTGACTAAAATATTTTAAGCAGCCCTCTTAATGTGTATTATTTACGGTCGTAAAAACTAGCATACCGGTAAAGTAAGCTTTGAAAAGAAATGGAAATATATTTTACGATTTAAAAAATGAGAAAAAAGAAATGAAACGTCGGCCTCTTCTCATTAACAGAAGGCGGACTGATATGTAATTGAAATGAACAAAATATGCATTCATCTGTGTAGTAAAAATATCAGAAATATGCACTAAAATTTTCGAAATATGCTCCCGAATTTGAGAAATGAGCTCTAAAAATGCATCAACGAGCATTAAAAGGAACAAACCAATAAAAAAATAACTACTTAGGGACTCAAAGTAGAGGGGTCTATTAGCAATTTCTGACATTAGTACTATTAATTTCTCTTTGTTAATAATTGTTAATCGGATATATTACAATAGAATACCGTACTAAAAAAATTTTCGCAAATTCTCTGGAGTAAATACATATTCTGTGCCAAGAAATAATTTTCACGTCACATTACGTAGAGATCAAACTCGAAACTCACCACTGGTAAATAGTTCAAATTCCCTCTGGTTTTTCGCGCTGTCACGAAGCCGACATCGCGAATAAAACGTAATTCCACATTCGAGACTCCAACTTACTTTAACAGAAATTGAGTCTCATAACATAACCACATCGCCACTCCCTCGCAAAGGAATCCTGAGTTCCAAAGTGGAAGCTATTGACCTTGCGTAGAATCATGCAGAATGCATGGTGTTCTGCGGTACAGTTGGCACCAGCCATATTTCGAAAAAATAGCTGCTGATTGAGATTTTTCGTTCTTCTTATCAAACGACGGAGTCTGGTTGTGCCGCCTAATCTGGAATCACTTTTTGCAAACTGTCTGCAATTCAGGTTGAAGCGTTTATCAGTGTAACCCAAACACATTGCGTACCGGCATTCCACAGACAAATGCAGATGTTATTGTTAAATTCTGGTTCAATCTTATACTTGCGCATTTGTAATAGGCTTGCCAGCGTGCAGCTACTCCGTACGTAGGTAACGAGCAGTATCTACTCAAATCTAATGAGAAAATTCCTTTTAGTCTTTTCCTTTGCATGACGTCACAAATCTTAAATAAATAAAATTGAAGCCTCGAGTGCTAGCGTTGCGTGATGTCGTGACATGGGTAGTGAATGTATTCCAGATGACCACAACATTGTTAGTTATGTGTCAAATATAGACTAATAGTCGCATTCATTGTTCGGTTCAACATACGACGGCGTCCTTTTGAAAAGTAACACATAGCGTTGTAGATTTTGTAATTCTTACAGCTATAGATGTATGAAAGATGCATGCGTTATGCTGTTTTACCCACAGACATGTCAGCTTGAGCGAACAGCCACACTCCACTCGATATCCACATCCCACTCGGAAACACGCGTAATGCAGAATTGATTTCAAAGTAATTTTGACGTTACACCAACACATGTCGTGCATTCAGGGCTGGTTTGAAATATTTCCACGCAAGAGACATACCCTTTGATCAGCAGTAGGGTCTACTGTGTATATTCTTTTCGGTTTGACGAACACTAACATAACCAGTCACACTGTGACTGGCTCACAAAATCATCCTATCTGATTTGCATAAAAATGCTTTGGACTATCTGGAACAGGCAATGAAACATAACAATCAACACCCTCACAATTTGCTAGCTGGGTGGGATCTAAATGTCACTGAGTGGGTTCAGCTGCATATAGCATACCCGAAAGAATGACAGGATATATATTCAAAGAAAGTAGCATTTAGCAGTATCCCAAAAGTTTGTTTTACTGTACAAAATGTAGAAATCACAATCAAAATTGCAAAACATAAGTTTAGGAAAAACACTGTTAAGCTATTCAGAATTATGTACAAAATAGAGAGATCTCATTAAAAATAAAACAGTTATAACAAATTTCAAGATAGTTCATCTCATCCAGCCAGTAATAAATAAAAGAATTTAATTCTTGTGCACTGAGGTGTCCTTTTCGTTACTCAACAGAGTATGAGGTGCAGCTTTTCTGATTAGAATATCATTTCCATCTTGTTCCAAACTTTGTCATATGGCTGACAGTGAGCCCTTTCTTGTCGTAAGCAAGAAATTTATGGATGGTCACTGTGTACATTTCTCCATTTAATTAACAGTCCCAAAGTTGCCCTCTTTTAATTTTTTCCTGTTGATAAACACAATGATATATCAGTGAATTACTCTGCTTCAGTTCAGTTATCATCTATATCTTTACTTTGCAACCACTGTGAAATGCTTGGCAGAGGGTACGTCTCATTGTATAAGATTTTAGGGTTCCTTCCCATTCCATTTATGTATGGAGCAGGGGAAGAATGATTGTCTGAATGCCTCTGTGCATGCTGTGATTATTCTCATCTTCTCCACGACCCCTGTGAGCGATACAAAGGGGTTGTCCATGGAGGGAGGGGGGTTCTAGTGCATACTGTCAGTTTTTGGATGTCCCTAATTCTTCTTTGGCTTCTTTCCTTGACTCATCAGCAGCAATCTCTGCCTAGCAGCCACACTTAATTTCTTTTTTGCTTACTATATGAAATCCTATATCTTTTTTCTCTTGCAGAAGTTGTAGAAATCTCCTACAGCAGCATTATCATACCTCTGACATGTAGAGCCTAGTAGCTTAGCAATAAAGCATATGTCTGGAATTTCAGTCCATCATTAACCTAGCCTTCAGCTCTCAGTGCTGTGAAGATTCGCTAGGAATGACATGTATAGATTCCAGGTGAAAATGTAGGCCCATTTTCTTTGGCAGTATTTCCTGGGTGGGTTAGGGACATGCAAGTGACCAAAGTCGTACTGTATGCAATTGACTTGCAGTGGCTATTCAGCCATGTAGAACTGTTATTACTATCACTGAAATCTTGAGTAAATCACTGAAATCTTGAGTAATCTTGAATAATGAATTTTTTTCTCACATTATGTGTGCTTATTTCAGTTAACATGTCTTCTAAAAAAACAAATGTATCTTTAAGAATTCAAGATATTCTAGGACCAAAGTTACATTTTTTAACTTCATAGTTAGTTCTTCTTTCACTTATTTGGCAATTATTAAAGAAACTTTTCGTATCATTATTAAAGTGCTAATCAGTAAAATATTTGCAAGAACATTGACTTAATTTTTTATTTTCTTTCTAGGGAAAAACTAAGATCCTAGAATTTCCTGAAACCATGAGTTTTCTGACAGCAGAACTCACAGCCATGAACAGAAATTTATGGATAAATTAAATCATGTATTAAGGCCCCAGTAAATATTTCTTCAGTATGTTTGTCTTCTATAAAGTGGATTGCTGATGGGCACCCAGCAAAAAATAAATACAAATAGCAGTTTCATTGAAAATTACATTCTTCCTATATTGTATGAGTTCTTCTATGTGGAGAGTTCCTAATATTTTTCTGTACGCTATTGTTTTAGGTGCACGGGAGTATGCTGCTCTTGAGAAGAAGTACCAGCAGTTACAGAGCACAGTGGATAGCCTTCAAAAACAACTGGCAGAGAAGGACGAAAAATACTCCAAACTAGCAAAAGGTCTGTTATCTGCTGTTTATTTTGTTTGAAAGCTGAACAGTATCCCAATTTGTTATTTCTTTATCAACAAGTGTTGTTTATTTCAGTAACTATTGTGACTTTTACATATAGTATATGATAATTTTATAAAATTGCAAAACCGTTCACATCAAATCATTTCCTTTGGGACATGTAGAGAATCCCACAGCCCAAGTCCAGTTTCTAATACAGTCTGCAAGTACTGTTTCCAGTATGACCTTTGTTGATGGAACTGGTATTGGGACCAAGTGAGGTGATGCAGTGTTTAGCACACTGTACTTGCTTTTGGGAGGACGATGTTCCAATCCCTGTCTGGCCATCCAGATGTAAGTTTTCTGTGATTTCCCTAAATTGCTCCAGGCAAAAGCCAGGATGCTTCCTCCTTCCTCTGAAAAGGGCACAGGCCATTTCCTTCCCCATCCTTCCATAATCCGAGCTTCTAATCTGTCTCTAATGACCTCACTGTTGACCGGATATTAAACTCCTCCTCCTCCTCCTCCTCCTTCTCCTCCTCCTATTATGGAGTATAAATGGAAACAAAAGCTGAAGAAATGTGGAGTAAAGATTATTTGAAGAAGATAGGTAGAGACCAAAAGTGGGGCTGCTTAATGTAAATAGAGAAGGAACAGGCAGAAATTTATGGCTAAAAATGGGAATCTGGACTGCATCTGCTGCTTATCAATAACAATGGATTCTTACTTCATCTTTACCGATCCGAATATTTTGGCAACAAATGTTTCAGTTGAAATGGCTTTATTGGAATTGGACATTTGATAATCAGTAATGTCTTCACTGAAGAAACAATGCTGTGTAACTGTCTCTGTGTCAATTTACATGAAAATGCAAATTGTGCACAACCATACTTGTTACATATCCATCCTTGCTGGAAAGCAGTGCTTGAGTCAAGGCTTCATTAGATGGAAATGAACAGCATTTCACAACACGATATTTTCAATGGGAAAGAAACTGTTGCTCACATAAAAATAGCACATGAAAGTAGAGATTTGTTTTTCAGAGTGCTTGAGAGCTGTAAGTCAGTGCACCAGTCATCAATTTTCTGCAGGTTATCTTTCATTTTGCTACAGTCTCATGGAGAGCCCTGTTAATGGCATATCATTCTTTTGCAGTTATGTGGAATTTACATCTTTTTTACCTTGTGTCACTTGTGTGTGCTCTTTCAGCTTCACTTTCATTGTATAGAATTGAAAATTCATAATTGCTGCAGTAACGGCAGGTGTGCTGACTCAAATATGCCAACTGACCAATGTTTGGAAACTCAGAAAAGTTGCTTGTTCCTTCAAAGACAATATGCTATGAAGAGACTTCAAAAAGTAAGGTACACATTATTGTGACAGTTTAAGTAACTTTTGTTGAATAGTGCATTACATTTCAATGTGCCACCTGTACAGGAGACCGTTATCCAACATAATCACCAAGTCTTTGAAAACAACAGTTGGAACATTCTGCCAGTTGTTTGAGTCCTCAGCGATTGAATCTTGCTCCTTGGCTGCAGAGCTAGTTTGAGAATCATCATCCTCATCATTGGAAAATCTGCAATTGCTGTGACGCAGTTCCTAGTTTTCCTGGACATTGTTGTCCGTAGTTGATGTCAACGGCCTTCTATCCCCATCAGCATCACCATGTCTGTGTGGTCTTGGTCAAATTTTAGCACCATTTCACTATGATTGAATGTGACATTGCACTTGCTCCATATACTGCCAGAATTTCATAGTGACTCTGTGTTCAATTTAGACATTTTGCCCACAGTAATCATACTGTCCCTTGTACTTCAGCTTTGGAGTAAGTATCTAGTTCCTGCACCATTTCACTTGCACACTATGCTGCATCTGTTGTCCACTGCACAGGAGGATTCTGTCTGTAGGCAGCCCAGTATATGTACTCTCTTCTGAAAATGTGCCACTGTTGTTTTGCAATGATCATAGTCTGATATGACGTGTGTAACTCAACTTTATGAAGTCTCCTTGTACCTTTTCTTATGAGTTCTTTCTTCTGCTTCGTTGAATTTATTGTAGTCAGCTGGGAAATAAAAACAACCACCTCCACAACCATTGCAAGACGGTGGTAGCAGTGTCATGATTCAGGAACAAATTCTGTAATTTTTTTCTGGTGGTACTTATCTGCTGACCTCGACGCGCAAGTCGCCGAAGTGGCGTCAAATCGAAAGACTTGCACCAGGCGAGCGGTCTACCCAACGGGAGGCCTTTGTCATACGCCGTTATTATTATTATCTGCTGATCAGGTTATAAATCCATTACTGCAGATTGTGTACACTACTACATGGTGGCTGTGCTATGAGGCACATGGGAACATAAATCAAGATAGTTTGACATATCAGTCACCTCGAAATGTGTGTTACAGTAACGGAAATTCCTGAATGGAGCAACTCATAAAATAAGGGAATGGCAACCATTCTCCTATAGTGATTTAGTGCCTGGAGCTCAGTAACAAATAACAAAAAACCGCATTCACACCATCTTTCAAACACAAACTCTTTTTCCAGCAGTATCACACACATTCACACACACAACCAGACAGACACCCGAACGCTCTGTCCCATGAACACAGCAAGACTGTGACTTGCCGTGGAAAAGAGAGTGTGCATTTGGATGTCTGTGTGGTTGTGTGCATGAATGTGTGTGCTATTGGTGGAAAAAGAACTAGTGTTCAAAAGCTAGTGTCAGTGCTGTTTTCTGTTGTGTGTTACTCTGCTCAAAGCATCGATCTGGTATAGGAATAAATGTGTTTCATTGTTTGTAAGAAGTAATCAGTAATTGTTTTAATGTCCTTTTAATTGCCCTCTGTATATTTCTCATATGTTCATATTGAAGCCTCACTTAAAAATAATTTCTGTAATAAATTTTTATATGCCATAAATCAATGTATTTTATTTGTTTCTGTTACAGTGTCAGAGCAAGTGTTCAATGAATATGAAAAACTGAAGAGTAAATATGATGTAGAAACAGGAGCAATGCAGGATGCAATGAAAACAGCTTCACAGGTTAGACTTTTGGTTCATTGTAAAATACATGTTGAGAGAGATACCAGAAAATATTTGGACTTGGAAATTATGTAATGTATCAGACTGTGATTAATACTAACATCCAACTATTAATTGTTGTCCTCTGTGTCATAACATCACTAATCCACAATTATATTCTCAACAGTAGTGACAAGGAAGTCTTTGAGTTAGAAATAACAAGCTATTGAGAGAAATATGTTGTAGTCAATTCATTTTTTTCCACTGCTCTAACTATAGTAAGTTAATGTGTGATTTTATGGGTGGCTAGTTGTAATAGTTTGAGGCAAGAATTATTTTTTCTGCAGCTGCTTAACATATGAACACTAGGTTTCTATGCTATGCACATGAGGTAAATTTCACAATTCCCTCCCAAAGTCAGAATAGTGTTTATGATGGGCCATTGTGATCACAGATAATCTCCATTTCATTATGTATTTTCCACAACTGTAAAGTTCTGAAAAATAAACTTCATGTTGGGAACATCAACCATCTCTTTATGTATCTTCCTGATAATTATTACTACCTATGAAATCAGCAAATGAGATAATGTTCAAGAATGACCTCAGCCTGTACTGTAATTTTAATGCAGCTTGAAGCTGAGCAGTAGCCAAATCAATGCGGTATGAAAACTCCAAGCATTCTCATTGTCTTGATATGTTGTTGCAGTGGTACAAGCAGAACCGAGAGCTGAAGCGCAGGAGTGCAGTCCTCATACAAAAGTTTCTGCAGGTGTCTGCAGATGGAGGAATTGATCTGGTTGATGCGCAGGATGACTTCAGTGTAGCTGAGCGAGATGAAGATGATTTAGCTCAACTCAGAGAAGCCGTTAAAGGTAATATTGTTATCATTAGCTGACTTTTGAATAAGCTACATGAAAATATTGAAAGTGTTGTTTAGATTCTTACTACCAAGTTAACTACAGGGTTGAAGATGTTGAGAATGATAGCACTGTTGCAACTAACCAAATGAAGACAAAAAAAAAGGTTGAAGGTGGTTAGTCTCTCCAGCATGCACCATATGAGTACTCTGATTACTGAGTACTTAAAATGAAACATATTTAAAAGTTAGTCAGAAACCCTTGTTCAGTTTTTGAGACAGAAAGAAGTAAAGACCAACTGATTCAGATGTCATTCTGTATTTGTTTAGCCGGCCAGAGTGGCCTTGCGGTTCTAGGCGCTGCAGTCTGGAGCCGAGTGACCGCTACGGTCGCAGGTTCAAATCCTGCCTCGGGCATGGATGTGTGTGATGTCCTTAGGTTAGTTAGGTTTAATTAGTTCTAAGTTCTAGGCGACTGATGACCTCAGAAGTTAAGTCACATAGTGCTCAGAGCCATTTGAACCATTTGTATTTGTTTACAATCTAGTTGCCTATATGTATTAATTTTACAAGTATTGCATTCCACCCATTAGCTCATTCTCTTTGTTACATTTCCAGTTATGTTTTCTCTAGTGACTGGGACTTACATGAAGTTGACTTTTACTATTTAATGTAAGTGAAAAAGTAGTGACTTTTTTGTGGAAATGCCTTTCCTGCTAATTTTACAATGGTAAATGTAGTTAGAGTAAGGATAAATAACATATACCAATTTAATGATAGTTGATTATTAATGCAGTTTGTAGCAGCTGATTTGCTTTATGTATATCTTGGACTTATCCACATCCTTGAAGGTCCTCCTTCATTGTGGTATTTGTAATAGACAATCATTTAATGATTAACTGAATCCAACAACACTGTAACAGCTCTCATCTAAGCCTTGAAGTGACAATATGATGAGGACTACTTACAAATACATTATTGTAATTAATTTGAAACTACTGTGGCATATTTGAAACTGGTGGTTTTGCCAGCCATTGAATGAACCAAGAGCTAGGAAGCTAATGTAAGGGAAACATAATTTGTGTGTGTGTGTGTGTGTGTGTGTGTGTGTGTGTGTAGGGCATGGGGAATGTGTGTGTGTGTGTGTGTGTGTGTGTGTGTGTGTGTGTGTGTGTGTGTGTGTGTGTGTGTGTAGGGCATGGGGCAACAAGCATAAAAGGAGACATGTATGATTTGCACATCTTGCTAATTGTACGTTAAAAACTTAAATGTTGGTTGTAATTTTCATAAAATTTATAGTAGTGAACACAACTCATCTGTTGAACTGAGTTATAACAAAAAACCAATAATAGTTTGAAGAATTATGAGTAATTATGCAATAAGAGAAGGACTCATTTATAAGGTTCTTCAGGTGCTGCTACAACTGACAAATACGAGAGACCAAGATGGATGTCTTCTGTTGCTAAACATATGTTATCAGATGATACTTTACAAAATGACAAAAAATTTTTTTGAGGTCTATTCCATCCTGAAGAGGAATCTAGTGGCTCTAGTGGTACTTGAGCCTCACTGTACAAAATTTCTGGAAAACGATCTAACACAGACCTTTTACTTCCATTTGTTTGGGATCATCTATATAGTGCACCATCTGTAAAAGTAATAAGGGTGTATAATAACCAAAATACGATTGTGGGCAAATAACCATAAGGCATGTTTCAAACAATGCCAAGTTTTTTCAGGTACAAATATAGATGTAGAAGTAATTTTCTTTAAAGTAACTGTATTACACTCAGAGATTCATCGTGATAAGCCATATGGTCAGCTCTGTGTACTGTTATGATGATTCAGTTACCATGTGAAAAAAAATTGTGAAGTAGTTGTCATGAGTCTGACGACAAAAACCTAAACATTGTACCAATACAGCACTGCCTTCCCTTTTTGTGTGGGAATTGTATCATAACAAAGGGTGCTTTCTTGGTTTTTTCCCCTTGGTTAGAGTCCAATTGGGGGTTTCAGCAAATCTGATCAGTTGACAAGACTCATGTAAAAAGTAAAATTATGAGAATGCTAAACCTCTTAACCACACAGAGCTTTCCAGAAGCTTTCAAAAGTTGAACCAAAGTACACATCCAGAAATGTAGTAGTGGGCAACTGGAAAACACTTATGCAAATCACTAAGCAATGTTAGTGACGGCCAATGCATTTGACTGCTGTTGAGATGACTATTGTGCCATTTTACCTTCAGTCAGAAACATCTTAGAACAGACTTACAACAAGACAGTACTTATCACTACATGATCTATTAAATTTTCGAATACTCTATGGCCACTATTTAACTGAAGACCAGTTGAGGTGTATTGTTTCAGAAGAAGGTGAAACACTATATTAGACACTTCCAGACTATGTCAGCACTTGTGTGCTTGTTTTAAATGTACAGAAAAGTGAAATTGAGCACTTCATGAAACATAGAAAGGTAGTACTCTATGACTACAGTATCAATATATCACAGTTGGCATCAGTCAACTCATACAATTGTATATAACAGTTTGTGGAAATTTGAAATGGAATGATCACTTATGCTCAACTGTAGGCAAATCAGATGGCAGACTTTGGTTCACTATCAGGATACTGAGAAAATGCAGTCCATCCTCCCACCGCAAAATACTGCTTAAGTTTGTTGGACCCATACCAAACAGGACCAACAGGAGATACAGAAGATATAAAAAGAAGGAAAGCACAAATGGTTATGGGTTTGTTTGACTCACATGCAAGTGTCACAGAAATACTGAAAAACTTCAGTTGTCTGTCACTAAAAAAAAAAAAATCCAATTAGCCTGTAAAAATCTATGTAGTTTCAAGAACCAGTTTTAAGTGAAGAATCGACAAATATATTTCAGCCCTATACATATTGCTCCAATACAGACTGTAAAGACAAGAGTAGACTAATTCCAGGATGCATTGTAGGCATTTAAACAGTCACTCTTCCAATAATACTCCATATGCTAATGGAACTGGAAGAAACCCTAACATGTGATATAATGCTAAGTACACTCTGCTATACACTTCACTATGATTTGTGGAGTATGTCTGTATGAGCATTGGTCATAAAGATGTAATTATTACTCCAAAAAATAAAGTAATATAATTAATTATTTGTTTGTCTGCAGGTGCATGCATGCAGTTGTTGTACAAATTGAAATCCTCATCTCCATTTTATCAATGGGCTGCAAACATTTTTTTGGCTCCTTTAGCAGCATATTATGGTACAGTGGCATGAGAATTTCAACTTGTACAAGGACAGCACACACATACCTGCAGACAAACAAAAAATTAATTTTTTATCTTTATTTTTCTTAGGTAATAATTAAGACTTGATGACCATACTTCTTGTTAATGTAGATGCATTAGAACTGTGGGATTCTTCAGCCTATGGTCTGGACATCAGAATTGTAATCCAGAATGAAGTATTAAACATAAAATTAGAACAGTTTCCTTCATGATTAGTTAGTACACATTTTACCTTTCTCTGAAGATAATTATTTTTCAGTTTGACATATGTTTACCTAGAAATACTGTGCTTATTATTCTGTGGTTTGGTTCATTGTAAATGTTACTCCATTCATTGTGTTTTTTAACTTTCCTTGTCATCTTATTTCTGATCAACTTACTACTGTGACTTTGGCCTTTCGCTTTCATGGGTATCTCGTGTGGACTCTTGAATATCTGCCATCCTTGCTTGTGTGTTAGTGGAGAGACAACCTTCAGACCATTACTCGCAGTTCTGGGCTTCTCACCAGTTACGCGCACGGGCTTATATCTGTGATGCGCCTCGTTCAGACAATTCTGTCAGTTTCCAGCGAGCTGGTGGCTGACGCGCTACTCCATGAGAATGGTGCGCTCACACTGCCCACCCCGCAATCTTTCACAAATGAGTTAAACAAAAAACCATCTGTTAAAAAAAAAATGGGTTTTACACCAGTTATAGCTTTGTATGTCAGCTTCATAATGAAGTGCATAACGTTTCATTAATGGCCAAAGTTATTGTGATATTTCGCATATAAGTAACACACTGCATAGAATTCAAAAAGTTTGCAGTGAAAAATAGGGATCACTATAAATTTGTGTTTGGTGCATATTGTACCATATATTGCAGCATATGAAATATAGCTAACATACTGAATTTTTCTCTAGACTTGGGAGGAGGTCTCGGTCTATCACTGATTTTGAGAAAATTGATATTATGTATCAGCCTCATGTGCAATTGTGTGTGCCAGCAATAAAGCTAGAATGAAATACTCATAACACATCATATCGCAGAACAGTTTGAGGTATCCGAACTAGATTTTGGCAAATGATAGCACACAAAAAGAAGAGTATTTTGCCTTATGGTAGACAAGCGGAGCTTTCTTATCTACTTTGATATACGAATAACTGCAGATTTTTCCAATGGAATGATAGTTTTTGAGAGTCATTGGTAGTTGGTGAAATGAGGATTACTGTGGCTTTGCAACAAAGTAAGTGAAGAAATTACACATTTATATTTATACCGGGCATGTGCCTTTTAATAAGCTTTGGGCATAATTTGCTCTCCGTTCGTCATTTAATAAGCTACTGTTTCAGGATTGGTGTGTTTGCAACTTCATTAGGATGTTAGTGAGTTGACAGTGTGTAAATTCTGGTTTGTTCTGACAAATGAAGCAAATTTTGTGAGGGTGACTAGAGAAATGTGATACCTGAAATTCGCCACAGATGAATGTGTGGTTTACAGGTTACATCAAGTTTTAGTTGCTACAGGTATAGTAAAAATGACCACATTGAGGAACTTATACAACTGTATCGTGAAATACCTTGTTTGTGAAAAGAGATACACAAATATTACACAAACAAAAATGTAAAAAATATGGTATACAAAAAGATGAGTGAAACATTTCTAGATAGTATTCCAACTGTGGACGAAGTGTTAGTAAAATTAACAACATTGCCAAATGAGGGAATACATCAAAAACATGCAAGCAGACACTGTTTCCTGGTTTGAATAAAAATTGGGCATAATATATTGTAAGTAACCTCAACATTTTTTGCAAAGAACTGTTTCTAGGTGCAGAAAGCAAGCCCAATTATGAAAATGTTTCATCACAGACCACTGATGATGATTTATTTCAATAAAATGAAACACATGTAGTAACAGAAATACACATTTTCTTGTAGTTGTGAAGGTAGATTTAAAATACTTTCAGTAATTCCTCGAATAATCTCAGAAAGGTGTAGGTCTGTTGAAAGATGCATAAAAGGGGGCAAGGGGTTGAATTGCTCAAAGCAAAACTGTAGTTTGCACTGATAAAGTGTTTCTTGTACTATGTCATTATTGTATGCTCTTATCCATAACTGTGTTATGTCCATTATTTTACAGGTATTACGAATTACTATACTTTATAAAGGCTCAAACAGCTAGCGACTGCCACAATTTTCCTTCTATCTTTCTCCATACGTTCTCTTGAAGTTATAAACTACTTTCAAAGTGTGAAAAGTACCACAACAAATAAAATGCCTTTAAAACATCACACTTTATAATCTACTTGCAGTGAGACACAGTGGCAACTCATAAAATCCGTCAGCTGTGGACTCTGGCCTGTTGTGCATGCACAGCAGTCCTAGGTCCATTGATAATCACGAAAACCCACCGATTTGTACCCACACATGAAGAGACCCAACCTGTGTGCAGATCAGAGAGCTAGATCTGATGGAGAGGGACTGAATGTTAGTGGGAAACAGCAGACCTCAGATCAATGGGCCAGATTTATCAGAGATATCCACAGTACTGGCCTGTGGTTCTGGCCTGTTGCAGAAATCCGCTTGTGTATACTGTTAATAATCAAGATTTCTTTTTTAAAATGACAAATAACATTTCAGAAAATAGGATAACATACATATGTTTAAAAATATTTCTCATTATTTTAACCATAACATAATTTTTCTGATTGCTTTGTTTATACAGAGCTGACTGGGCAAGTTGCTGACCTGCAGGCACAGCTTAAGATTGCCCGTCTGCAAGAATTTGAGGCACAAGAGGCAGCAGCGGAGCTGTCATCGCAACTTGAAGTGGAGTCTGAAAAGAGGCGTCAACTGGAAGCTGATCTTGCAGAAACAAAACGTCTGCGGGAGTGGGCAGAAAGCCTTGCCCAAAGAGAAGCAGAGGTACTGAGGCAAGAAGCTGAACGTGTGAAGGAGGAGGCAGAACAAGCACGTCAGCAAGCCAGTACTGTAAGTATAATGTATTTATACAAGATAAAGCTGCAAGGTTATGTTTATCAATACCTAAATTGTCTTTCCTTCTCATCCTGTCCGGTAAATCTCCCCTGATCCGAGGTTCTGGGTGACTTTTCTGAACTGTATCCTTTTCCCTAAACCTCTTTAGTCCTTTTCCTTCACCGCTCTTCCTTCCCCATCAACTCTTGCGCAAGAAGAACCCGTTGGCTCCGAAAGCTTGTAAAAGTTAAATCCTTTTGTTTGTGTGTTCACCTGCTGCTGCTTGGTGAGTAGATTTTTTTATATATTCATTTACATTATACAATGATTGATTGATTTTCTTCCTTTACATTAAAATGTTGTCTTTTTGAAATCTGTACTTTAAATGTTATATGTCATTTTTTTGTGCAATGAGAGATTTCATGTAAGACCTTTTCAGAAAGTGGCGAGATTTTTGCAGTCTTTCTGGCAACATTAACATTAATTTAAAACCAAAGTTGTTTGTTCTGTGCTACTATTATGAATCAACTAATGTAGGAACATGTTTCATTGAATCACTGACTCATTCCACATCATAGTGAGAGGTCACAGTTACAATTTATGGAACATGCAAATAACTAAATTAAAATGAAAAACGATGTTATTTGTAGAATCCACAGCAATGGAAATGAGATTCCATTGTGGATTGGTGTTATTTTTGAGACATCTTACTGCATATAGCTTTTGAGTATGAGAGGATCGCTTTGTGTTTGCATTAATGATGTCCAAATTTTGTTTGCTGTGCCATGTTTGCATGGCCTGCAGAGGAGCAGGTACCTAGCAAGGATAAGGTAGGTCTGCTCACTTGCCAATGGGAAGTATGAGACAAAAGAATTATGTCAAGTAAAGGTATGGCATCAACTACTACAAAATGTCCTGTCTCCTTCAGGCGGAGGCATGTTGTGAAAAATTAGTGTGGAAATATTGCAATCTGGCAGGCATTTTACGCACAATAGGCTGTCGTGATCTGACAGCCACACCAATACTCTAGTGCAAGTTGAGTAATAAAACTGATTTTATGACTCTAGTTCCTTTGTCTTTCGCTATCTAACCACTGTTATAATACTGTACATCCTTCAGACACTAGGGCCTCCTTTCAAGGAATAGTGCAAATGCTCTGTATTTACTTACGATGCTGCTGATAATGCCTTATCTGTTTATCATTGTCTGACAGCTTGCCATTAGCATGGTCAATCAGTATCATTACAAATATTCTTAGTTTAGGAACATGGTAAGTGTTAGCATGTTGGCAATTCAGTTGATCTATGTACTTTTCAAATTCCTAGGATGTTAGCACAAAATATTTCCAGACATACAGCAAAAATTCAATATTTCATCCAATTTCATGTGTTGTTTCCTGTTCTGTTAACGTAATTTTGGCATCTTATGTACTTCTTATTACCTTTCATCACTATTTCAGTGGTTGCAGTTTCAGTCCACGAACGCCCTTACTTTTCTTTACCCGGCTACAAGGCTGTTCTCCTCCTCCTATTTGTCCCTGTTGTCTATTTTTCACTAATGCTTTTCCTATCCTCATTAATCTTTGTCTTGTTTTGTCATCCTTCTGTTTATCATACCACTTGATTATCAAACATAATCAAACCTCCAAAGGCTGGATTATTAATCGAATTTGTCACCAACTGAGCTACAAATTTACTGTATGTGATTTAATTTTTAGTAAGCAAATATTACTCATGGATTAAAATCCTCTGTGTTGGAGGAATTTGTTTATGAGCTTACAAGCGGTCTTGATGCATTAAACACAATGAAAATGTTTTCAATTCCAGGCCCAGAAGGAGCGAAATGTTCTGGCTCATCAAAGTGCGCTCTTAATGGTTGATGTAATGGGTGAAGAGCGCATTGTGCAACTACTGGAAGAAGTTAACAAGTTAAAGAGTCAAATTGAGGATGAGCAACGATCACATGCAGCAGAACTAAAAGAATTGCAGGTATGTTTTGCTATGCTTAGTGGCTTTTTTTTTATTTTCATACATGAGGCTGATTCATAATAGCAATTTAAACATTTTTACTTGATTGTGTTCTCCTGAAGGAAGTCAGCACATAAAACCAAGTTTGAAAGGAAAACAAATGTACTGTCATTCATTGCTTGGCCAAAAAAAAAGGCATCATATTGTTAGATACCCATGTCTCATCAAAATCTGTAAATAGTTGAACAGTTTACTATAGACATAATTTTATGCCATGTCATGAAATAAAATACTGATGCTGGAAATTTGTGTCCTTACCAGATATGGTCACCTACAAAGTAGGACCCACTTGAATCGACACACATTTCCATTTTCTTCTACTGCTCAGAACATTTCAGACTGCCATTTTCTGAGAGACTGCTTAGAAGTTTCACCATTTTTCCTCCCATGTGGAGTGGAATAATACATTTACAGTTTACCGGTCATTTGTTGCCACTGACTTGCTGATAAATCATATTATAGTGTAAGGCCAAAGTTCAGGATCAGAAAACAGTCAAACTATGACAAATAATTCCTTAGTGATGTGATCAACAGTGTTTCATCTGTATCAGGATTACTTGCAAAAAACTAGTACATGTTCACACTAACTCAAGCTGTACACCTTCATGCACCATCTAATAAGCACTGCTCATGCTTGGTTTGGGCGGTTTTAGTGACATCTCTGAATAGTCAAAGGGACTGTGTCTGTGATACAATATCCACAGTCAATGTCTATCTTCAGGAGTTCTGGGAACTGAGGCCATGCAAAACTTTTTTTGATGTGTGTATTTTATAGAAGATTAGGACAATAGAAAGAAGTCAATATTTTTGTGAGAGGTGTATTAAAAACTGGTGTGACCTTAGAAATTTTTATTGACTCAGGGAAATGCCACATTCTAAGCACTTATAAAATATAACATAGAGTGGTCTAAGAATCAGGTGTTTTTTTCTTTTTTTGTGATTATATATCCAATAACATTTCAGTCTTTCGGATTCGGAGAACTTCTTTTATCACACATCTCTCTCTCTCTCTCTCTCTCTCTCTGTGTGTGTGTGTGTGTGTGTGTGTGTGTGTGTGTGTGTGTGTGTGTGTGTGTGTGTGTGTGTGTTTTGCACATGACTCTCTTGAATATGTATAGATTTGTGTTTATGGCTGTTTATGTTGATTAGGATCGCTTGGATCAGAATGATGCAGCTGCACAACTAGAGTTGCTGGAAGAACGGTTGAAGTTGTCCGAAGCAGAACTACAGTGTGTACTGCAAAGAGCTGAGCGTGCTGAGTCCTCGGCAGCTGACCTTACCTCTAAAGGTGATTACCACACTAAAATATTAATGGAGTGTTATTTTTTTAAATTTTTATGTGATTTTCCAGTCAAATTAACATTATTCACTTTTGCTGTTTAATATTTATAGTTGAAATATTTATTCAAACTAGATACATAATGCATGTGACTCACTGATTGGTGAATTATTTAAATAATCCATTTACTATTTTACATTAATTATACTGCTTCAAAATACTTCTCCCTTTGGTTTATTCACCAACCTATCATTTTCAAGGTATTTGTACCTCATGACCTGTACCAGGTCCTCTCATACCTTTTGTTCTAATGTCTCCCAAAAATCCATTCATCCATACATTTTCTTCTACTAGCTTTTATTTTTGTACTGATATTGAAACCTTTAAGCTCTTTTATGAGTAAATTATTTCATATCCCATTCCACAGTCTTACCCACTAATTAAACTACCCTTTTTTCTTTTGCTACCTCTATGTGCCCATTATCTGTTTTTTGGCCATTCCCCATGTTACAATTCCATAAAGATGGCCACAGCGTTATAAAATGTTGGTTGAGTTTTTACTTTTGTTTTTTCATTTTAATTATGTCTAATTGTTCCAGCAAAGCTGGTGTTGTAGATATAACTAATGATTGAATATAATAGAAAGAAGCATTCCACATGGGAAAAATATATTAAAAAAAGATGATGCTGTGACTTACCAAACGGGAAAGCGTTGGTAGATAGACACAATAAAAAACACACAAACACACACACACAAATATCAAGCTTTCGCAACCGACGGTTACTTCATCAGGAAAGAGGGGAGGAGAGGGAAAGATGAAAGGATGTGGGTTTTAAGGGAGAGGGTAAGGAGTCATTCCAATCCAGGGAGTGGAAAGACTTACCTTAGGGGGAAAAAGGGACACACACACACACACACACACACACACACACACACACACACACACACACACACACACACACACAGATATATATATATATCCATCCGCACATATACAGACACAAGCAGACATATGTAAAGGCAAAGACTGCCTCTGTACTTCCGCCTCGACTGACATCTTTGCCCAAACTCTTTGCCTTTACATATGTCTGCTTGTGTCTGTATATGTGCGGATGGATATGTGTGTGTGTGTGTGTGTGTGTGTGTGTGGTGTGTGTGTGTGTGTGTGTGCGAGTGTATACCTGTCCCGTTTTCCCCTTAAGGTAAGTCTTTCCACTCCCGGGATTGGAAAGACTTCTTACCCTCGCCCTTAAAACCCACATCCTTTCATCTTTCCCTCTCCTTCCCTCTTTCCTGATGAAGCAACCATGGGTTGCGAAAGCTTGATATTTGTGTGTGTGTTTTTTTATTGTGTCTATCTACCAGCGCTTTCCTGTTTGGTAACTAATGATTGATGTGTATAATTAATATCAGCACTTTGTGTGAGAGTGCATTATCAATAAACATCATATATCTGCAAAGATATTATTCTGAAGGGGTGGACACGATCCCTATATATACTGCACCAGTGGCCAGCATAGCTGGTTATGCAGACTATCCGAAAACTTTGGTGTCAGCAGTCCAACCATCCACAGGGTTGGTTCTGTTTCCTTAGGATTCTTCTAATAAATCTAAATGTTGCATCTACTTTTCCTACATCTAGTTTCATTTGGTTCTTTCACTTTGTCATTCTGACCACATGTTCCTAGATTTTTTATGTTTGCTGGTGTTTCCTGTGATTACTCACAAATCATATGATTGAACAATGTTGGGTTTTTCTGCCTGTTTATATACAATACATTATATTCTGTAGTGTCCTATTTTAATAGATACATTTTCAACCGTGCACTCTTGGAAGGCTATGATAGACTCCCTCATAACTGCTGTTTGGAAAAAACAACACTGCCTTTCTAATTACTGTTAAATAACATACTGACTCACTTCATTGATGTGAACTGTCTATTGACAACAATCATGAATACTTTGAACATACATCATCGAACTTCTCTCTTTATCAATGTCCAACACAGTCTCAGTATAGTATGAATCAATCTGAATGTAAGATTCTCATTTTAATAATTATACATCTTCTTAGGGCTTCCGCACCTTGTCAAAGTAGGTTGACGATCCTCAAAACTTACAAAGTTTGCTACAAAAATACTTTTACAAGCTTTGGGGGCAAGTTCATACACTGTAACAAGAAATAAATGTCTAGTAAACATGGCCTCTAAAATGTGTATCTTGGAATATGTGAGGCAATACTGACCCTACGACTTATCTTAGAAGCTAGATTAAGGAAAGGCAAACCTACGTTTCTAGCATTTGTAGACTTAGAGAAAGCTTTTGACAATGTTGACTGGAATACTCTCTTTCAAATTCTGAAGGTGGCAGGGGTAAAATACAGGGAGCGAAAGGCTATTTACAATTTGTACAGAAACCAGATGGCAGTTATAAGAGTCGAGGGACATGAAAGGGAAGCAGTGGTTGGGAAGGGAGTAAGACAGGGTTGTAGCCTCTCCCCGATGTTATTCAATCTGTATATTGAGCAAGCAGTAAAGGAAACAAAAGAAAAATTCGGAGTAGGTATTAAAATCCATGGAGAAGAAATAAAAACTTTGAGGTTCGCCGATGACATTGTAATTCTGTCAGAGACAGCAAAGGACTTGGGAGAGCAGTTGAACGGAATGGATGGTGTCTTGAAGGGAGGATATAAGATGAACATCAACAGAAGCAAAACGAGGATAATGGAATGTAGTCGAATTAAGTCGGGTGATGTTGAGGGTATTAGATTAGGAAATGAGACACTTAAAGTAGTAAAGGAGTTTTGCTATTTAGGGAGCAAAATAACTGATGATGGTCGAAGTAGAGAGGATATAAAATGTAGACTGGCAATGGCAAGGAAAGCGTTTCTGAAGAAGAGAAATTTGTTAACATCGAGTATAGATTTAAGTGTCAGGAAGTCGTTTCTGAAAGTATTTGTATGGAGTGTAGCCATGTATGGAAGTGAAACATGGACCATAAATAGTTTCGACAAGAAGAGAATAGAAGCTTTCGAAATTTGGTGTTACAGAAGAATGCTGAAGATTAGATGGGTAGATCACATAACTAATGAGGAGGTATTGAATAGGATTGGGGAGAAGAGAAGTTTGTGGCACAACTTGGTAGGACATGTTCTGAGGCATCAAGGGATCACCAATTTAGTATTGGAGGGCAGCGTGGAGGGTAAAAATCGTAGAGGGAGACCAAGAGATGAATACACTAAGCAGATTCAGAAGGATGTAGGTTGCAGTAGGTACTGGGAGATGAAGATGCTTGCACAGGATAGAGTAGCATGGAGAGCTGCATCAAGCCAGTCTCAGGACTGAAGACCACAACAACAAGAGTTATGATCACTTATTCAGTAGAAGAGATGTGTTTCATGGTATCAAAGATGGACAAGTGCTCATAGCTCAAGATATGCATTTTTGAGCCCTTGTTTACCAGACTGTTTTTCATGCTTTGGTGTAAGATACCCATTCCCAAAGTTTGCAAAAGTATTTTTGAAAGACCATATATTCATGTACCAGTAGATACTTCGTCTCACAAAGTCACTGCGATCACCTTCCCGTCCTGAAAATGCGTGACATCCCTTGGCATGACATTTTAATGTACGAGTATCATTTGTTGATAAGAAGACATAGGGATGCACATCACTCTTTTGCAGGGGTATGTAACACCACAGTTGTTTGTGTTGAGAGTCAACAGCCAGTTGCGGCACCAAGTTTCAGTGCATAAGTTTTCGGGCATTGCTGCTTTGTTATATACAGCATCATCTTCATCAGACAGATGCACAGAGCTTCCAACATCATTGGCTACATCATTTGTACATGTCATGAACAGTAATTACCATTGAAATACACCCAAAACTACTTTCACATTTGATAATTTCACCCCATTAAGAATGATTTATTGATCTGTAGTTACGTACATAGAGAAAGTGTATGAGGATATTGAAAGGGTAATGCAGTATGTAAAGGGGGACGAAAATCTAATAGTCATGGGCGACTGGAATGCAGTTGTAGGGGAAGGAGTAGAAGAAAAGGTTACAGGAGAATAAGGGCTTGGGACAAGGAATGAAAGAGGAGAAAGACTAATTGAGTTCTGTAACAATTTTCAGCTAGTAATAGTGAATACCCTGTTCAAGAATCACAAGAGGAGGTATACTTGGAAAAGGCCGGGAGATACGGGAAGATTTCAATTAGATTACATCATGGTCAGACAGAGATTCCGAAATCAGATACTGGATTGTAAGGCGTACCCAGGAGCAGATATAGACTCAGATCACAATAGTGATGAAGAGTAGGCTGAATTCAAGACATTAGTCAGGAAGAATCAATACGCAAAGAAGTGGGATACGGAAGGAATGACGAGATACGTTTGAAGTTCTCTAACGCTATAGATACAGCAATAAGGAATAGTGCAGTAGGCAGTACAGTTGAAGAGGAATGGACATCTCTAAAAAGGGCCATCACAGAAGTTGGGAAGGAAAACATAGGTACAAAGAAGGTAGCTGCGAAGAAACCATGGGTAACAGAAGAAATACTTCATTTGATTGGTGAAAGGAGGACGTACAAACATGTTCCGGGAAAATCAGGAATACAGAAATACAAGTCGCTGAGGAATGAAATAAATAGGAAGTGCAGGGAAGCTAAGACGAAATGGCTGCAGGAAAAATGTGAAGACATTGAAAAAGATATGATTGTCGGAAAGGAGAGACTCAGCATACGGGAAAGTCAAAACAACCTTTGGTGACATTAAAAGCAACGGTGGTAACATTAAGAGTGCAACGGGAATTCCACTGTTAAATGCAGAGGAGAGAGCAGATAGGTGGAAAGAACACATTGAAAGCCTCTATGAGGGTGAAGATTTGTCTGATGTGATAGAAGAAGAAACAGGAGTCGATTTAGAAGAGATAGGGGATCCAGTATTAGAATCGGAATTTAAAAGAGCTTTGGAGGACTTACGGTCAAATAAGGCAGAAGGGATAGATAACATTCCATCAGAATTTCTAAAATCATTGGGGGAAGTGGCAACAAAACGACTATTCACATTGGTGTGTAGAATATATGAGTCTGGCGATATACCATCTGACTTTCGGAAAAGCATCATCCACACAATTCCGAAGACGGCAAGAGCTGACAAGTGCGAGAATTATCGCACAATCAGCTTAACAGCTCATGCATCAAAGCTGCTTACAAGAATAATATACAGAAGAATGGAAAAGAAAATTGAGAATGCGCTAGGTGACGATCAGTTTGGCTTTAGGAAAAGTAAAGGGACGAGAGAGGCAATTCTGACGTTACGGCTAATAATGGAAGCAAGGCTAAAGAAAAATCAGAACACTTTCATAGGATTTGTCGACCTGGAAAAAGCGTTCGACAATATAAAATGGTGTAAGCTGTTCGAGATTCTGAAAAAAGTAGGGGTAAGCTATAGGGAGAGACGGGTCACATACAATATGTACAACAACCAAGAGGGAATAATAAGAGTGGATGATCAAGAACGAAGTGCTCGTATTAAGAAGGGTGTAAGACAAGGCTGTAGCCTTTCGCCCCTACTCTTCAATCTGTACATCGAGGAAGCAATGATGGAAATAAAAAAAAAAGGTTCAGGAGTGGAATTAAAATACAAGGTGAAAGTATATCAATGATACGATTCGCTGATGACATTGCTATCCTGAGTGAAAGTGAAGAAGAATTAAATGATCTGCTGAACGGAATGAACAGTCTAATGAGTACACAGTATGGTTTGAGAGTAAATCGGAGAAAGACGAAGGTAATGAGAAGTAGTAGAAATGAGAACAGCGAGAAACTTAACATCAGGATTGATGGTCACGAAGTCAATGAAGTTAAGGAATTCTGCTACCTAGGCAGTAAAATAACTAATGACGGACGGAGCAAGGAGGACATCAAAAGCAGACTCGCTATGGCAAAAAAGGCATTTCTGGCCAAGAGAAGTCTACTAATATCAAATACTGGCCTTAATTTGAGGAAGAAATTTTTGAGAATGTACGTCTGGAGTACAGCATTGTATGGTAGTGAAACATGGACTGTGGGAAAACCGGAACAGAAGAGAATCGAAGCATTTGAGATGTGGTGCTATAGACGAATGTTGAAAATTAGGTGGACTGATAAGGTAAGGAATGAGGAGGTTCTACACAGAATCGGAGAGGAAAGGAATATGTGGAAAACACTGATAAGGAGAAGGGACAGGATGATAGGACATCTGCTAAGACATGAGGGAATGACTTCCATGGTACTAGAGGGAGCTGTAGAGGGCAAAAACTGTAGAGGAAGACAGAGATTGGAATACGTCAAGCAAATAATTGAGGACGTAGGTTGCAAATGCTACTCTGAGATGAAGAGGTTAGCACAGGAAAGGAATTCGTGGCGGGCCGCATCAAACCAGTCAGTAGACTGATGACCAAAAAAAAAAGTTATGTACATCTCTCCAATGAACCCTCTTGAAAATGAGAATGACCTGTAACTTTTTCCAGTCACTTATAATATTTTGTTGCTCAAGAAATCTGATAGACTACTGTCAGGAGGGGAACAAGCCCCTTTTTATAATTTTTACATAACTGTACAGGTTTTACATTAAGTCTAGGTTTCTTTTTCCCTGTTAAACAAGTTTAGTTTATTTTCTGTTGTAGGATCATTAACTTAATATCTCTCATTTTAGCATTCATAGATTGATTAAAAGGAGAAAGCATATTACCATATTTTGCAGTGGAACTATTTTGGAAGACTGAGCAGCTATTTCAGTGAATTTGATTCATTTTCTGACTAAACATAAGACTAAAACTTCTAAGGATTTTTTGGTAAGATTGGTAGGCAGAGCTTTACTTTTGAATCGATTGAACACTTCTTGTCTCACTCTTCCTATGTTCATTTTAGCGTTGTTCATATTTTGTATGTTAACAGGGCTTTGACTCCACATAAATTGTGATGAAGTTATCATGGCTTTCATAGCAAATTTTGAGTGTGGTTATCAAGTTACTTGATATCTTCTTCCACCGATCACAAATGTACTAGCCAAATGCATGTGTGAAATGTACAAACCCCAGGATTTATCCAGTGATACTCCACATTTATTGTCAGATTCATCGCTTGTAGGTCCTAATCTGCACCAAAACTATTTTGAGTCTACATGCCTCTTGCCATGGTAGCCAGATGGTGACCTTCAAGGTCTTGTGGATAGTAAATTTCTTATAGGGATGTCTGTCTTAGCTTTTGGAGATCTATCTCTCCATCATCATCTCTGGCAAACTGTAGACCATTCTCTCTCCTGTTAATTCTGTTGAAGACTTCAACAGAGTTCCATTAGAAATAGTTTTTTGTGGCTTTGTAAGGCGACCACAATTTTTGTACTGATTTTGTGGGGCAGTGTCTCCATAAAAACTTGCACCTACAGGTTATCCAAAACTTTGAGTTGTTACCCATCTTCCACAACTTGGATAAGGAGTTGGAGTTACTGCATCTGCACCAACATAAATATTCGACAGTCATTGTACTCTAGATGATGGAGAGAACCTCATTTGATATTGTGTATATCTGTACAGGCCCTATCTTATTCTCATGATATGTTTGGAAATTATACGGTACAGCTAGTAGATACATACTGAAATCTGAATTTGCCAGTTCCTTGAATTTATCCAAATGGTCTGTTAGAACACAGCCATTTTTCGTTCAGTGATTCCCACATAAGCCTCCTGAGCATTACTTTTGTGGCTCTATAATGCCACCACAACTTTTGGGTTGGATTTTCAGTACTTACCTGTTATGAAACTACAAAGAAATCCAGACCATTAACACTTACAGGCATTGATAAATATCAATGGGGACAGTTGAAAATGTGTGCCCTGACCGGGACTCGAACTGAACATCTCCTGCTTACATGGCAGACGGTCTATCTGACTGAGCCATTGAGGACACAGAGGATAGTGCGGCTGCAGGGACTTATCTCTAGCACACTCCCCGTGAGACCCACATTTCCATCTTACTGTCCACACTCTACATTTGTAGTGCGCCTACCCACTATACTCATTACTCGCGGCAGTCTATCTACCGATTCCCGTAAGAGTTTGAGCAATGTGAGTGCATCCACACTGAAGAAGATCATTGGCCAGTAAGCCTTGCTATGAGGGTAAGTCAATTATCATCTGCAAAGTAGTTATAAAATTTTATTGTAATCAAATAGGAAACTTACAAGAACATCATTTTTCAACATAGTCTCATTGTGTTTCAACACAGTTGGTCCATCGCTGTACAAGCTTCCTGATAAAAGAAGGTTCTCGGTTGAGCTGTGAGCCAGGAATGCACCGCTTCTTTCACTGCTTCAATTGCAGGCTTTAGCCTGGCAGTAAGCATCTCACTGTAACATACACCATTTATTGTTATGCCCCTTTCTCCATAATGTGCCAGTACTGGACCTTGTGCATCCCAAAAAACCATAAGCATCAGTCTTCCTGCAGACAGGTGGGTCTTGAATTTTTTCTTGCATGGTGAATTTGGATGTTTCCGTTCCATACTCCGCCGTTAACACTCCAGCTCGTAATGATGGAAGCATGTTTCTTCACCAGTAATGATCCTGTCTAAGAAGTTGTCCCCTTCGTTACCATAGCGATCCAAATGTTTTTTGCAGATGTGCAAGCATGTTTTTTTATGCAGCTGTGTGAATTGTTTTGGGACCCATCTTGCACAAAATTTATGAAACCCAAGTCTGTTGTGGATGATTTCTTAGGCAGAACCATGACTACTTTGCAGATAATGTGCCATTTCGTCAACAGTTAATCGTCTGTCTAAGAGAACCATTTCACATGAAAGATCAATGGTTTCTTCATTTGTGGTGGTAAACAGTTGTCCGGCTCCTTCATCGTGTGTAACACTTGTGCGACAATTTTGGAATTTTTCAATCCATTTGTAGACACTCTGTTGTGGCAAAACACTGTTCCGTTACTGTACCAAATGTCTTCGATGAATTTCGCCCCCTTATACGTCTTCCGACCACAAAAAATGGATCACTGAACATTGCTCTCCTTTGTTGCAAATAGACAGTGGAGCAGCCATGATTAACAGTACGGCATCCATAACGAAAGTAACCTAGCAGCTTGAAAATTGCAAAGATATAACAACAAATAAACAAAGCATGAGTTATCAACGTAAAATGACAGTACTACCAAAATAAACAAAAATATAACTAAATTGCAGGTGATAATTGACTTACCCTTGTATATGAAGATGGCATCTGTTCTTTCAGACATGTCCAAATGAATGAAATTACAATGAAATCCAGACCATTAATTGCTTACAGGTGTTGATAAATATCAATGGGGACAGTTGAAAATGACTGACTGGGACTCAAACCCTGGATATCCTGCTTACATGGCAGATGCTCTATCCGACTGAGCCATTGAGGACACAAACGACAGTGTGACTGCAGGGACTTATTTCTGGCACACTACCTGAGAGACCCACATTTCCAACTTGCTGTCCACACACTAAATTTGTAATGGGCAAGGGGCACTCAATAAGGATCACCAACAATCGATCTCTACTTGAGCAGAAGTTGCACTAGAGTTTTGCATGAATATTCTTTAACACATGCACTGTACTTATGCAAAATCCATCCAATATAGAAAGTCTTCCATTTGCCTTCCTTACTAATAATTTCACATGCTCATTTCATTTTGTAGAGTTCTGTGGCATCACTAGGTGATGTTAAATGATAAACAGGATTCTATCACCACTTCTGCAATCTGATACTGTTGGATTGTTTCCTAACTCAGCTGCCCAATGAGTTGCCACTCACTGCAGCCTTCATCATATTGTGTTGTCTACGCCAGTAGCAGTTGGTGAAAATAGTGGGACTCCTTGTGTTGTCTAACTGATAGTAACTGCCATGATTAATAAGGTTTTATTTACTGTGTATCTGTACAGATTTCTTAATAATGGAGGCCCAAAGCAATGCTGCTGTAGTCAGAATTATTATTTTCTTATATTCCATCTGATGTCCAGTGAAGACCATGCTCTATAATGGCAGGCTTGGTGGGCTGCAAAGATGAGTGCAATGTTAGTGCTCACTGCACACTTTCCATGGCCATCTGACATACATAAGTCATATGGGAAGGAATGGAAGGAGCATATATGAAGGAGAAAAAGTCAAAAAGTATTAAAATATGGTTTTGGAGACCGAGCAAATATTTTATAATCAAAAGGCTTTTGATTTTTATTTTATCCAAGGTGGTTCTCCTAACTAAATTATTCCATGTTATTCTGGTCCTTTGTTGTGCACTTACAACTATTTTCTTCGCATCCTGGTCCTTCTCTACTCCCTTTTCTCTCTCTAAATTTTGCTGTGTCTTATGTTGTATCTTGTTTTACAGTGACAGAGCTACAGAATGAAATAGAGGAACTGAAGCGAGCCCCACCACCTCCACCTCCTCCTCCCCCTCCACCTCCTCCTCCCCCTCCACCTCCCCCACCCCCTCCACCAACATCTTTGCCACTTCCTCCATGTCTAGGAGGCAACTGCACAACAGTGGCTTCCAGTCACAATGGAAATGAAGATCCAGTTGGTGACATGGCTACTATCCTCGGACGTAAGGTCAACACTCCTGCTGCTGCATCTTCAGGTTAGTGTGTGAGATTGTACGAGAACAATGTAAAAAGCTATAAGACTGAGATATATTGTTGTATCCCACTTTTACGCTTATAGTGTAATATGTGGGATTCAGAAATGGAGGTAATACAAGTGATAGGAACTGTCCACGTGGTCACTAGCTATTTAAAGAGGACCAAGCAGAATATGTATAGAAAATGATGCCAGCTCCTGAGCTTATGGAACTATGAAGTTAATTCTTTGTGTCACAGAAGTGAGAAAGGAACTAGCAGAATTGAAAGACAGGAAGGGTAGGTAGTGTCGAAAGAAAAAGTCGGCCTGCATACTTCGCCGGGAGACACAGACAGGGATGAGTAAGGAGCTAGAAATAACATCATTTACAATAAAAAATCCTATTCTGGAATTGTTATTCCATGTGATTATCTACACTTTAAGTTGTGCTCTTGACATTATTGTAGAAAACTTGCATTTTACTTTGCTTTACTTGTAGACATTTTTCTCTCTTTCTTACATATTATTTACATTAATTTAATGCATAACAAATTATACATGCTTGTGTTATCATGTCTAATTTATCAATCTCTTGGAATAATTTCCAAACCTCTTCACATTGCCTCTCAGAGTCTGGGCACATGAAACTGTTGATGGTGACTTGTTGATCCATCAATCCATCTGTCAGACGGCAACAATAAGCTCAGTGTTCCTTTTGTGATATTCTAGAGGAATATGTTACATGCTGGCAGCTGGGTTTCACCCTCTCCCTTCTCGTATCACCGTACCTCACAAACATGACACCACACTATAGACAAATATTGCAGTTACCTACACTCAACAGTTACATCTCAGACACAATTCTCACATACTGTGAGGAAAGGGACCATTGTGTGTGGAGGAAGAAAACTCATTCCAGTCAGGCAGCTAAATCTGTCTTTCAGGATCTTCCCAGAGGTAGTTCATCTCTATAGCACATGTAGCATAAATAGCACACTTAGCACATGCTATAGGCCCTAAACTATCAGGAGCTTTGCAGCCACATTGCTTACTTTCTTGGGGAAAAATTAACCATTAGCAGGTTTGAATTGACTATAATAATATTGTTTACAATTACATGGGCATGATTGTTCAGTATTTCTAAAGCACTGAAAATGACAGATCATTGACAAATAATTGTTTGTATGTTTGATCATTTAAAGAATACATAAAATGTAATTTTATTTTATTAAACCATATTTTATGCATAACTAAGTGCCAAAAGTTTTATCTATGTGCTCTATTGCAAATTTGTGCTAGAATATTATTGACAAAGCTCGTCTAAAACTCCATGTTTATGTCACTTTGCAACTAATAACATAGGCTGCTCGATGAAACAGTTGGACAAGCAGAACACTTCCAAAGCATGACAGCTGTTCTTCCGAATTAAGAAATCTAGCTCTTAGTGCTGTTTTTTCCATCCTTTTTTATGTTCCTTTCACTAACTCTAGGTTCAGACACAGCTAGCCTTTACAGTTGCTTCAACGCATTTTGGTAAAATGTAACTGCATACTTTAACAACCAACCCATGCTGATGCGTCACTGTGCTCATTCTTTCCTGCTGAAATAAAGTGTTAGATCTTCAGCTTTAACCACTACGCATGACATAGCTGAGGCTTAGCCAAAATGTTTGTCGCAACATTTTGCTGTCCGGTTGAAAACTGTGGTGGTGTTCCTTCAAGAAGTCTATATTTTATATGTGTATAATGTGATACACTTTACTTAAATGTAAGCTGTAATAATTGCAATATAGTCTGCACAAGTTAGTGTCTGCGTTAGGAGGTCTGCTTGCCATTAATTTGAGCAATGGTAATGGAACAATGGTTGCTTTACTCTTTCCACTAAGTGAAAATAAGAGCAGAATGCCGTGATCACTTGGTCACTTTCAGTATATACGTGACATAAGTCAGAATTGGTAAAAAAGCTTTATTTCAAGTTTATGATGCAGAATTATTACTTGAAAACAGTGATTTATCACTATTTTAATTGGGCTGATAAGATTGAATGAGATAGATAATTTTAATGTCTTACTTAATGTTGACTGTGTTGCCCAATAATGATTCAGAAAGTGATCACATAGCATATGTTAGTGCTTAAATTAGTAAAACAGAATTTTTTATATGCCATCATCAGGTGTTAATTGAAAGTAAAATAATGCATTCAAAAAAATATAAGGACTAAATAGGTTTCCCACAATTTACCAGTGCTGTGGTCTCCATGTGACCTTAAACTATCCCTGGGTCTCTCAGCCAACAATGCAGTATGACTCTCTATTTCTTTTGTTGCAGAGTATTTCTAAGAACTTTGGGCCTCTTTCTGGCTAACAACAAAAGGCTGTTTTGCGCCCCTTTTTTTTCATTATTTTTTAGCAATTGTACTTTTCCTTTATTTCTTCAGAGATCTAACGTATTTTAGATATTGCATTTATTTCTGTCCCACATCCCTTTGTGACTCTGACATTTAAGGGATTTTTTTCATTTATGACAAAGTTGGCAGCACTGTATTCAAGCCAAAAGTGTTGGCTGAAGAATGCACACTCATTTATCTCAGTCAGTGGAAAACTCTTGTTGTAGTGCTCTATTGAAATGAGTATCTTTATTCTGAGTGCTGCCAGCTGTGAAGTGAGGAGAGTAATCCTGCTTCTTTTTGCAGAGGGAAATGTGCCTTTCCAGATTTGTAATGAAATCAGAATTGTTTAAAGTCGGCAAAATGAATGTTTATAATGAACAAAGGAGTGGGCATCTTTCTGTCATGACCAATGAGATGGTGAACGGGATCAAAGAAACAATATGTGGCAATCATCAACTGACCGGACGAGATGAACAAAATGTTTCTAGGAATCTCCAGATCTTGGTTTTTGAAAATTGTGTGTTAAGTGGGTACCATAACAGCTCCAAGGTCAATATATAGTCAACAGAACCGCACCTTCATGGGAATTTCTTGAGTGTTTTGAAATGGAATTTGAACAGTTCCTTGACTCTATTGTGACCGACACTGGTGACCGACACTGAAATGTTGGGGGGGTGGGGGGGGTGGGGGGGTGGGGGGGTGGGGGGTGGGGGTGTCTTTTGAGACTGTGAAGGGATTTCTCCTCGTTGAATTTTTGCTCCAGGGGGAAACAGTTAATCTGTGCAGTATTGTGACACCCTAAAAAACTGTAGATGGTGATACAGAACAAAAGAGGGAATGTACTTGTTACATGACAATACATGCCCCAATGCCACAAAGCAACTCTTGGTTTCAATTGGTAGTTCTGATTGGATTCCCGGGATTGGAATGACTCCTTACCCTCTCCCTTGAAACCCACATCCTTTTGTCTTTCCCTCTCCTTCCCTCTTTCCTGATGAGGCAACAGTTCGTTGCGAAAGCTTGAATTTTGTGTGTATGTTTGTGTTTGTTTGTGTGTCTATCGACGTGCCAGCGCTTTCGCCTTATATATATATATATATATATATATATATATATATATATATATATATATATAAAGATGATGTGACTTACCAAACAAAAGCGCTGGCACGTCGATAGACACACAAACATACACACAAAATTCAAACTTTCGCAACAAACTGTTGCCTCATCAGGAAAGAGGGAAGGAGAGGGAAAGACGAAAGGATATGGGTTTTAAGGGAGAGGGTAAGGAGTCATTCCAATCCCAGGAGCGGAAAGACTTACCTTAGGGGGAAAAACGGACGGGTATACACTCGCACACACACACACACACACACACACACACACACACACACACACACATATCCATCCACACATATACAGACACAAGCAGACATATGGTCTTTAAATATGTCTGCTTGTGTCTGTATATGTGTGGATGGAGATATGTGTGTGTGTGTGTGTGTGTGTGTGTGTACCCGTCCGTTTTTCCCCCTAAGGTAAGTCTTTCCGCTCCTGGGATTGGAATGACTCCTTACCCTCTCCCTTAAAACACACATCCTTTCGTCTTTCCCTCTCCTTCCCTCTTTCCTGATGAGGCAACAGTTTGTTGCAAAAGCTTGAATTTTGTGTGTATGTTTGTGTTTGTTTGTGTGTCTGTCGACCTGCCAGCACTTTCATTTGGTAAGTCACATCATCTTTGTTTTTAGATATATTTTTCCTACGTGGAATGTTTCCCTCTATTATAACCATATATATATATAGTTATAATAGAGGGTCCTACTCCAAATCCCATGCCACTTTCCTTGATGTTGACCTCCACCTGTCCAGTGGCCAGCTTCACACGTCCGTCCACATCAAACCCACCAACAAGCAACAGTACCTCCATTACGACAGCTGCCACCCATTCCACATCAAACGGTCCCTTCCCTACAGCCTAGGTCTTCGTGGCAAACGAATCTGCTCCAGTCCGGAATCCCTGGAGCATTACACCAACAACCTGACAACAGCTTTCGCATCCCGCAACTACCCTCCCGACCTGGTACAGAAGCAAATAACCAGAGCCACTTCCTCATCCTCTCAAACCCAGAACCTCCCACAGAAGAACCACAAAAGTGCCCCACTTGTGACAGGATACTTTCCGGGACTGGATCAGATTCTGAATGTGGCTCTCCAGCAGGGATACGACTTCCTCAAATCCTGCCCTGAAATGAGATCCATCCTTCATGAAATCCTCCCCACTCCACCAAGAGTGTCTTTCCGCCCTCCACCTAACCTTCGTAACCTCTTAGTTCATCCCTATGAAATCCCCAAACCACCTTACCTACCCTCTGGCTCCTACCCTTGTAACCGCCCCCGGTGTAAAACCTGTCCCATGCACCCTCCCATCACCACCTACTCCAGTCCTGTAACCCGGAGGGTGTACACGATCAAAGGCAGAGCCACGTGTGAAAGCACCCACGTGATCTACCAACTGACCTGCCTACACTGTGATGCATTCTATGTGGGAATGACCAGCAACAAACTGTCGATTCGCATGAATGGACACAGGCAGACAGTGTTTGTTGGTAATGAGGATCACCCTGTGGCTAAACATGCCTTGGTGCACGGCCAGCACATCTTGGCGCAGTGTTACACCGTCCGGGTTATCTGGATACTTCCCACTAACACCAACCTATCCGAGCTCCGGAGATGGGAACTTGCTCTACAATATATCCTCTCTTCTCGTTATCCACCAGGCCTCAATCTCCGCTAATTTCAAGTTGCCGCCACTCATACCTCACCTGTCATTCAACAACATCTTTGCCTCTGCACTTCTGCCTCGACTGACATCTCTGCCCAAACTCTTTGTCTTTAAATATGTCTGCTTGTGAGATGTCTGCTTGTGTCTGTATATATGTGGATGGATATGTGTGTGTGTGCGAGTGTATACCCGTCCTTTTTTCCCCCTAAAGTAAGTCTTTCCGCTCCCGGGATTGGAATGACTCCTTACCTTCTCCCTTAAAACCCACATCCTTTCGTCTTTCCCTCTCCTTCCCTCTTTCCTGATGAGGCAACAGTTTGTTGCGAAAGCTTGAATTTTGTGTGTATGTTTGTGTTCGTTTGTATGTCTGTCGACCTGCCAGCACTTTCATCATATATAAGCAAAATTAGTTCTTTCTGCAGGTGAAACTGGTATTGCAGTCAGTCCAAACATACATATGGCAACAGAAGAAATGGTAATGTGTACTGTGACCTTTCAGCTGCGTAGTATCCATTCTCAAGTAACTGCTTACATTAAAATAATAATAGTAATAATAAATATTAGTATACCAGTTACAAAGCAACAATTGGCTTGTAGCAACCAGAATAGAAGCTGACAAAAACAGAAACAAAATGAGAGCACATACTCTTTTGGGTTTTAGTCATTTTCTTGGGCAGCCCATGGTTGGCGTGATACAATTAAAAAAAAAGTAAACACTATGCAAGAGCAAGTAAAAATAGTAAGTAGGGAATAGTTGAAAACATCCTATAATAAAATGGTTAACCACATTACTGGGCTTGAAAGCTGTAGCCATGATATTTGGTTCAGTATAAACAGTAGCACACGGCCACACCATTTACATTTAAGGGTGCATTGATCTGTGTGCAGCAACATCTCGTCGCAAGCAAGGGAAAGATAAACGTGTGTGGACAGATACGCTGTATGTATGGTCTGTGTTAACATAAATGTTAGGAAGGGAAAGAAAGAAGGATTATTCTCAGTTAATCATATGTACAAGGATCATAAACTATATTATTGAATTGTAAGTTGTTCTGATGACATAATTGCAACAGTTGTTACATACAGTTTGCAACAAACCATTTTATTATATGACATTTTAAACTTTTGCCTGCTCTGTTTGATCCGGCAGCCATTATTAATTAAGAAACAAAGGAATTACAGACGTTGGCTATGAGCGGTCTTTGATTGTAATCAATGGGGAAAGTTGAAAATTTGTGCCGTACTAAGATTTGAATGAAGGTCTCCTGCATGCTAGGCAGATGATTTGACCACTAAGCCATTCAGACACAGTGGTCATTGCAACTGCACAGACTATCTTAGCACACCTCCCATCAGACTCAAATTCTCAACCTATCCGCATACTATGAATGTAGTGCCCCTTGTCTGTTATCCTCATTACTTGTGGCATTTCGCCAATTCTGATAAGAGTTTGAGCCTGGTGTGCATCCACACTGAAGAGATCATTGGCCACCTTAATTATATGTATGTGGTGTCTGTTCTTTCAGGCGTATCTTTCAGAAAAGACACCATTTTGATCCAACAGCCACTATGAATTAAGCTAAAGTGCGGGTGCACACCAGGCTCACACTCTTTTATGACAATCGGTGAAATGCCACAGGTAACGAGGATAATGGGCAAGGGACATAGGATAGGTTAAGAATTTGGGTCTGCCAGGAGGCATGCTAGGGTAGTCTGTGCTGTTGTGATGACCACCGTGTCCAGATGGCGCAGTGGTAAACGCGTCTACCTAGTAAGGTGGAGACCCAGGTTCCAATCCCGGTCCAGCACAAATCTTCAACATTCCCCATTGATTTCAACAGCCCATGGAAATGACTATAAGCCAAAATTTGTGTAGTTAAGGGGTTAAACGTTGTAAACATACTTCACGATAAAGGGTGACAGTTGCAGGATAAAAATTTTATTAAAATTCTTGACCAAGGTTTCGGTACATATAAATATACCTTCATCAGAAGTAAAAAGTCCTGAACAGGAAGACACTTTCATTAGAAAAGCCTTAGCATCGGAAGTGAGAAACACAAAAGCTTAAGTAACAGTGAAATTACCAGAGTAATACAGGCACAAAATCTTTTAGTTACTTACTAAAATTACATCATGCAATGGAGATTAATAAATCAATTGTGCCAAAGGCGTCGTCAATAATTAAGACATCTTCTCCATTTGTACAACATGACTATGGGCACAGGGTCAATGCGAACAGTTTAGCACCAGTACTTCGCCTATGAACTATCAAGTCAAGGGTGTGAAAGCACTAGGGCAGATGGTTTCGCCGAGAGAGGGCACTTGTGGTATGTGCCAGACACTCGTGCATATTAAAATCCATGAATACCTACATAAGCGTATCAAAAATTATTAAAAGTTGTGTTAATTCAAACTTTCTGTCATAATAAATAAAACATATCAGACCATTTAAAAACATTTATGTAAAACAGAAAATATGGAACCAATTTCCTGCATCAGCTGCTATTCATTTCCACTTTATTTTTATTTTGTTTGCTACGACATTTTAGTTATGTAGCCATTCTCAAGCAACTAGATACACATCAGAAAAATATAAGTAGAATACAAATTGCAATGACCATTCGTCATAGTCACCAGAATAAAATCAGACTAAAAACAGAATAAAAAGTATGTTTACAATTTCAAGATTTTAAACATGGCTGCAACAGCAACTGTTGAAATTCTTCACGATAAAGGATGACAAGGTTCTGCATTCTAAGCCCCCCAAGACAGAGACGCCGAAGGTGAAGGTTTTGCCACCTGAGGAGACTAGTCAAGGTCAGTCCGATGATGAGGCCATCGTACTGTCTGATATCTCCCTTGGGTCGCCATCGGAGCTGATGGACATTGATGTCAACTGGGGGCGATCTTCGTGCCCCAGGAATAAATCTCCGGCCAGTATGGGCTTTCCTCCAAAGCACAGAGGCAGGGTGAAAGTTCAGCCACCCTGATCACTGGCTCCCATATTACAGTGGAACCTGAATGGGTTTAGGACGCATGTGGCCGAATTACAACTCCTTGTACGAGAGCGCATCTTGTGCTTATGTCTCCAAGAGACGCATTTTCGGGCCACTGATGCTCCTTCTTTGCGGGGCTATACCGTGTATTGAAAAGATGATCTGATGGGGGAAAGGACAAAGGGTGGTGTTGCAGTTTTTGTCCGTGACATGCACCACTCATCTGAGCTCGCTCTCGTTACGGACTTGCAAGCAGTTGCAGTTGACCTTCTTGTGGGGCAGAGGCTCACAGTCTGTTCTGTTTACTTACCGCCTCAGGATGCAATAGACTCTGAGGCTCTCACACACCTTCTTAGCCAACTCCCCCACCCATTTGTCCTTCTGGGGGACTTCAGTGCTCATAATGTCTTATGGGGCTCTACGACTACTTGTCCCAGGGGTCGCGTTCTGGAAAGCCTCATGAGGTCCGAAGAACTGTGCACCCTCAACTCCGGTGCTCCCACTCATTTCTGTACTGCTTCTGGGTCGTCATCAGCTATTGACCTTTCCTTTTGCTCTCCAGCACTCGCGGATTCTGCTCTGTGGGAGGTTGCTGCTGACCTCCATTCTAGTGACCACTTCCCCCTTTGGATTCGCCTCCTGGATGAGGATGTGGCATTACCAGTGCCGCCCAGGTGGCACCTCTGCAGAGCTGACTGGACACTTTTCAGCCATCTGGCTGTTTTGGAACACCGTGCCAGCGTCCACGAATGGGTCGACCATGTTACAGCCGTGATCTCCCATGCTGCTGAATTGACGATCCCACAGTTCTCAGGTCATCCCAAGAGGCGCCCTGTCCCTTGGTGGACCACTGAGTCCCACTCAGCCATCCGAGCCCGCCGTGCAGCTCTGCGCCGCTTCAAGTGCCATCCCTCAGCTGACAATCTTGCGGCCTTTCGGGTGGCAAGGGCCAAGGCGCGGCGAGTGATTAAAGAGAGCAAACGACGGTCATGGCAATCATTCTTGAACTCCATCTCCCACTCCACTAGTTCTACAAAAGTATGGGAAGCCATCAGGAGGATTTCCGGGAAACGCAGCCAACTACCTGTCAGGGCATTGCTGCATCAGGGATGTCTCCTAACGGGAGACATTGCCCAGACACTGGCCATGCATTTTGCGGAATCTACCACCACTTTAACTGTGATCCAGATTTCTGCCGCTACCGCACTGCCATCGAGAGGGGTCACTTGGACTTCCGGTCTCCAAATTCTGAACCCTACAACTGCCCCTTCACAATGTGGAAACTGGATTCGGTGCTGTCTGTGGCTCATGATACTGCGCCCAGTCATGATCAAATCCGGTACAGCATGCTGCAGCACTTGTTGCTGCCATCCAAGGAAGTTCTCCTGAATTGTTTTAATATGATATGGTTATCCGGCACGTTCCCTGACTTGTGGAGGGAGGCGATTTTGATTCCCCTCCTCAAATCGGGGAAGGACCGAATGCATCCCAGTAGTTATCGGAGTATTGCTTTGACGAGCTGTGTTGGAAAGACGTTGGAATGCATGCTCAACTGTCGCCTGGTTTGGCTGCTCAAGACCAGGCAGCTACTTAGCCACTCTCAGTGTGGCTTTCAGAGATATCGTTCAACTATAGACAACTTGACCCTGCTTGAGGCGGCCATCCAGCATGCCTTCCTACATAACCAGCATTGTCTAGGTGTATACTTTGACATTAATAAGGCGTATGACACTACTTGGTGCTGCCTTATCCTCAACCAACTCCATCAGTGGGGCTTTCATGGCCATCTCCCCATCTTCATTCGGTCCTTTCTTTCCCACCGCCTCTTTTGATATCGGGTTGGTAATGTGCAATCTGATTTTTACGTGCAGGAGAATGGTGTTCCTCAGGGAAGCGTTTTAAGTGTCACCCTCTCGTTTTAAGTGTCACCCTCTTTGCCGTCACCATTAACAGTATCACGTCCACTATCCGGAGTCCTGCCCAGTGCTCCTTGTTTGAGGACGATTTTGCTGTTTTCTGTTCTTCCTCCGGTCTTGTCACTGCTAGACGGCAGTTGCAGCTTACGATAAAGCGATTAGAGGCATGGACTGTGAAGACGGGTTTTACCTTTTCTGCAGACAAATGTGTGTGTGTTCATTTTAATCGTTCTCGATGTCTTTTTACCTCTCCTGAATTGCATCTGAGGGACACCATTCTTCCTTTTAGCGACACTGTGAGGTTCCTGGGCCTCACTTTTGATTCCAAGTTGTTGTGGTTGCCACACCTTAAAGACCTCAAGGTGCGGGCCCTGAAAGCACTGAATATTTTGAAGTGTGTGAGCCATCGGTCCTGGGGAGCAGATCGGGCGCGTCTGCTGCTGTTTTATAGGGCTTGCATCTGGTCGCGTCTTGACTATGGATGCACCGTGTATGGGTCAGCGAGGCCTTCGTATCTGAAGATTCTTGACGCAGTACACCATGAGGGTATCAGGCTGGCCACTGGTGCCTTCCGTACCAGTCCCATCTCCAGCCGGTGTGCTGAGGCAAGGGAACCGCCGCTCGCCATCCAGCGGAAACTCCTCTTAGTGCGACGGGTGTGTCAATTCCTTGCCTGTCCTACCTCCCCTGCATACCCTACTGTTGCCCAACCGCCTATGGAACGTCTCTTTTTTCAGTCGTCCCAGAACAACGGATTCGTGCCAAGCATTTGCTAGAGTCCATTGGTGCGGAGCGTGTGGCACCCCAACTCCAGGGTGTCCCCAAAAGCAATGTGAGGTGTAAGACCATCGTGCATCAAAACAGTTGAATCCAAAGCCCCTTACATGTTGGTGAAGCAGATCACAGTAACATGTGCCATTCACACTGCATGTCCTTGGTCATTGGGGCCCAAGTTCCTTAAAGAAAAATCTGGAACTGTGCCATGAAGCCACATCACACAGTTATACATTTACTACGCAAGGGAACTTCATGAATGTTCATTGGCAGTGACAATCCCCAAATGTGACAGTTGTGAGTGTTAACTGTCTCAGTGAGTGTAAAGTGTGCTTCATCACAGAATCTTCCAAGGCCATGTGTTGTTAACTACAACCGCTGCAAGAAACGTAAGAGCAAAGTCTACTTGAATGTTTGCAAAAGTTAGTGAATAATGTGAAGTTTGTACGGGTACCATTTCATAATTGTTCAAAATTTTTTCGAATGGTGGACCATGGAATGTTCAACTGTTGATACACAGACTGCTTGAAGACTGCACAATGTGTCTGGTATTCTCAGCCATGGCATCAGTAACTTAACAACAATTTGTGGCACAGTTGGCCGTCGATGTTTCCCAAGAGCAGAGTGAACCATTGGCTGATTATTCCAAACTGCATAACCATGTAGGTCACCAGATTTGAACCCTCTCATGTCGAAACTTTAATGTGTTTCTTTCAATGGTTTATTCAGTATTACTCTTTCACATGTCCTTAAAAAATGTTTCTACAAAGTTTAATTGTCCTACAATTGCTCATTTTTTATGTGGGCCATCTCAAGTAGTGAAAGTTTAATTACAACCACCCTGTACAAAGAGAAATAACCCCTTCTCCCAAAAGAAAGCCCAGTTAAATTATTGTTTTGCAATAAATATACAGTTGACCTATCAAATACAAGTGGATACAGAGGTCACACAAAGTACATTAATACCACATCAGGCATCATTCCACCAGATAAAAAAACTGATTGAGAGGAAATAACGTTGGAACAAACTGCGACAGGTGGAATGCTTGCAGACGTGACAAACTTGCTGCCAAGAGCTATACATTATCAAATAATCCAAAAATTTGAACTGTAGGATGAAATACTGCTTCTAGTGGGGGTGATGGAAATTGGGAATTAGAATCTGTGCCTCTAGTAGAAAACCATTCTTTGGTGCCATTGTTATGGCCATTGATATGCATGATTTTTTGGAGATCTAAAAGCACAGAAGATTTTGTAATAGTGTCGTGTCCCACTGACGTGTCCTGAGAGGGAGTGGAAGGACTGTGTTGGTGCGCGTCAGAGAACTTACTTGGCATGAGGTCTCGGTGGTGTGGGCCGCCAACTCCTCACTGCTCTGTGGTAGAGAAGGCTGCAAGGTGAGCTAGAGTACGGAACTCGGATAGGATCTTAGGGAAGCTTTCATGTATGAACACTCGATGTATAGAACGATTATACTGGAAGTACCCCTGGCACTTGTGATTTAAGTAAAATTCTATATACAGTCTCCAATGATTGTCTATCTGGCTATGCAGTTGCCATTCCTAACTTCCCAAACCTAAGTCCTAATACAGCAGAGGCGAGCGCACCAGACTAAGTGTCAGCTGTGTCGATTCAGCCTAAGTCCCTACTTGTTGCTATGCTCAATAATCTCCTGCAACTCTTGCAGCATCCCGACGCCGACTAACGTGGACCAGCGTCCTAGGTACCTCACTCCATCACTGTCCTTCGATCTAGCGGCTATCCGCTTTTATAGGGGGTAGTGCACCCGGCACCACTTGTTCTAGAAGGTTCTAGCACCCCCGAACTTTGAGCCCTGAGTAGGCTAGTCACGCGGCAGCATGTGATGCCTATGTGATGAACTAGCCATTCTCCACTGTTCGCTGTGTCCAAGGGTTGCCACTAACTGTGCTTGAGCCTCGTGATACTGCATACTCCGCTCTTGTTAGTCGAGTACACATTACACATTACACATGAGATAGTCTGGTCACGTCCGCCTCGCTTGATCTGTAGCAATAATTTTCCAGCCTACAAGATTTTAATTCTATCTTCTACTATTCGCGACAATAGTTTTTGCTATATTTGTTCTGGGTGAAAATAAACCCTTTGTTTTAGTTTCAAACAGTAACTTCTTTTATTGAAGGACTAGAAAACAAAACATGCCTCGTGCAAGTGCCCCTTTTGACTGCACTTGAGACATGTTGTGCAGTGATGAGGACACACGATTTGGGCATGGCCAAGGAAGCAGTCTTTACAGCCAGGCTCCAATACTGCCATTGGCATGGTCTTTTGCTGCTGGTGTAGTTATTTATGATGTCATCCAGACCAGTGAGCAGGTAAGGGCTCTACCAGAGATAGAGTGATGTCCTTTGTGCATACAGCCGGAGGGGTGACTGGCACGATGAGTTTTTTTATAAACAAACTCTGGGCTGCATGAATGCTGGGCAGTTTCATAAGCTTCAACTATTCATATCACTTCCCTCAAAGAAGGAGAAATTTCTGCAACATGTAGTTTCTCATTTGGGGCTAAGATGTAATGTAATATCCCTGATTGCAGAGTCTGTGTAATTCTGCCTACACATACATTTCAAATAGCAGTTTGTACACAATCCATATAAGTCAGCAGCCCTGTGTGATAAAATTGAGACCTTTCTCCACAGCCAAAATTATAATCTGGCTGCAATAACTTTATTCCATTTATGTTCTACAGAATATTTTCATTATTACAGCTCAAATTATTCCAGAGTTGTTAATGGCTCTAGTTTCTGTATTAGTTAAAACAGTTTGGGATTTCCCATGAATAACATTGCTGTTTGTCTTTAGTGCTAGAAGTTTGGCAAGTCATAAAATATAACTAATCATTAGTGGTGAGCATCACACTCTTCACTTTGTTCGTTAAATGACAGGAAAGCTGTAAACTTGGGTGGCGAGGAAGATTTATGTATTACACTCAATAATGCACTGCACATAATATCAATGCTGTTAGCTCGTGATAACCATGTACAGTTTGTGTTAGTAGTTGTTGTAGTTCCTCCATGACTGAAAAAAAAGAAACCTCTCACCTAATCATAAAATCGTGCAAAGTCCAGTTTACACATGTCACAGGTTCCAAGTCGTCGCCACTATTGCAAAAGGTGAGTTACACGCAAAACTAACAAGACTCACTCCAGTTTATTAACAACAAGAGACATATACGTGAGTTATCTGCAGTCCATATTCCAAAGCAGAGTCCTGTCGATGCCTTATCAAATCTCAGGCTAAGATGAATAGAATGCATGACAATAAAACCTAAGCTGAACAGATAGCACACTCGCCACACAGTCCACAGATCTCTAATGGCTCAGACCAGCCCTCGGACAGCTTAGATGTTCAATTGTGGTGTGATCCCTTTATAAGGTACTCCTAATGACACCTTCTTAATAGTGATGCCAGGGTGGTTGACAGTAATGTTGCACCAGTTACTTGGTTTCCATAGTAATGTTAGGTGGTGCCACTTCACACATAATTATTATAATGATTCAATGTAAAAATGACGCACGGAACATAAAACTATCCGGCTAACAGAGTGCACTAAGGTCAGAGGTGTCTATTTCAAGAAATAGTGTTTGATTTGCATATGTAAATTTGTAAACTGTTCAGAAATATACTGCCTTTTCGATGGATACTTTTAATTTCTGGATATGCCTCATACAATCTTGAGAAATGTGGGCTATTTTCTGTTGTAGTGTAATGTGGTGGACATTTCTTCTTCTTGAATCAGGCATTTATTTTCTGTGGCTGGATACTGTAAAAATGTACATCACATAAGCTAAGGCAAGGAACTAACATGTTCATGTTCTTGTGAATGATGTAAAATTTCCCATATGTTTGGTATCCTTGGTGAAACTGGGAACCATCCAGCCCATGAATGTAGAAAAATATTTAAAAACTAAATACTGACGTGTTCGGATACAAATAGTTATTATTCAGAAGTGCAGATTTGATGCTGGTCTATTCCAAGCACTCTAATTGTCTACACATTATTCTAGTAGTTTGTTTATCTTTCACACTTGTTGGGCCTACATAAGTAATTTAAGTACCATATCTGAACACGAAGTGTAAAGTGCCTTATTTGTTATTTCATATTATACTGTTTCAGTGATTCATAAAATAATAATTTTGTTGTTGTTGACATTTATAAAGTTTAATTAGTGGAATTGCCTTCAATTATATTGTCTGTTTATGTACTGATTTCTGCCTTATAACTTTGAACTTCAGGGCACATCAAATATCAGTGTCACATATCTCTGTTGACTGGCTGAGTACTCTAAAAATCACTACCAAAGATGACCAAGACTTTTCATTGCCATTAAAATGCTATGGCAAGCATTCTTGTTGCCATGAGTTTCATAGATTTGAGAAAATAATTCAACTTTGAAGGAAACAATAAGCCAAGGAAAAAAATCTTTCCACTAACTAGAATAATAAATTTTGACTGATAATTGAGGATGATGAATTTCCTCAGTTTTCTTTTTTTCGTGTTACACATGAATCACTCTTAAACTAAATCTTAAAAACCTTCAGTTGTATGAGCTCAATATTGCAAGTTTTCTGCTATTTTATATTGCCCTCAGCACTGTACAAACCAGCAACATTTCACAGACTGGTAAATTGATGGTTTTTATTTTGCAGGAGCTATTAGTGAAATCATCAATCAGATTAAAGGAGGAAGATTCACACTGAAATCACCAGAGGTAAGATTCTTATCAGAATAACAATTGTCCATAGTATTAAGTAGATGATGCAAAATGTTTTCATGACATACAAAGAGGCTCATTTGAACGGTTATTTAATTTGTAATCTGGTAAAGAATTGACGTGCATTTGTACTGAAGATGTTGCTCTTACCACTGTCTCGTCCACAATATACACTGATTAGCCAATATGCCTTTTGCATGGATAACAGTGGACATGCACCTCTACACACACAAGTCACCTAATTCCCATAAATTCTGGGGAGGGGATCGATGATCTCTGACACCACATTCGATCACATCCTAGATGTTTTCGATCATGTTCAGATCTGCCAAGTTGGGGGGACCAGTACATTATTGGAATTTGCCACTGCATTCCTCAAACCATTCCATCACACTCCTGGCCTTGTGACATGGTGCTTTATCTTGCTGAAAAACACCATTGCCGTTGGGAAATATGATCATCATGAATATGTGTACATGGTCTGCAACCAGTGTACAGTACTCTGTGGCTGTCATTATGCCTTGCACTAGCTCCATTGGACCCATGGATGCCCATGTGAATGTTCTGCCTATTTCAGTTGTAGTTGCTGATGTTGAAGTGTTAACATTGGCACATGCATGGGTCGTCGGCTGCAGACGCCCATCATTAGCAATGTTTTGTGCACTGTATTTTGAGGTACACTTGTACTGTGCCCAACATTAAAGTCTGATGTTAGTTCTGTCACAGTTTGCGCCAGTCTACCCAGCACATGACATCTGTAATGAGGGGTTGCCGCCCAACCCCACGACTTCTGGACATGATTTTACCTTGGTTTCGTCTTGTGTTGAAGACACTCACCACAGCCTCCTCGAACACCCGACAAATCATCCAGGCCATCACGATCTGTCCTCAGTCACACTCAAGATAGTGTGTGCACCTTCCCCTTCCACACATGAACAGCTTGCTTACTGATACTAAATGCACCATGCATGTGTCTGACTAGCAGTCATTCTTCACCATGTGACATTGCTATTGCCTGGACGGGTTTATATTGATAGTAGGCCGGTGGCCATGATGTTACGGCTGATCAGGGTAACTTGCAAGCTGTTCTTACAGCATTGTGAATGCAGAATGTGAAGATCAGCATGTATCCACAAACTTTAGTCAATATGAATTCACATCAGATACTAATGTATTCCCTGGTAAGCATTTACTTGTAACATATAAATTATTCAAATACTAACAAAGAGATAGAGGGGCTGGCCAGTACTTACCTCAGCTCAGTACAGCCGATAAATACACATAAAACAGAGCCGAAAATTTACATTCCTAGCTTTCGGAACAAATGTTCCTTCATCGGGGAGGAGAGAGGGGAAAGAAAGGGAAGAAGCCTTTTACATTGCCATGACAACAACTAAACTGGCTGAGCGCATGAACGAACACAGACAAACTGTCTGCCTAGGAGATGCCCAATACCCAGTAGCGGAGCATGCCCTCCAGCATAATTCTAGGGACCTAGGAACCTGCTACACCGTATGTGCCATTTGGCTTCTCCCACCCAACACCTGTCCCTCTGAACTGCGGAGATGGGAACTTGCACTCCAACACATCCTTTCATCCCGCCATCCCCCTGGACTGAACCTACGTTAAACAACCTCACTCCCATTTACTCTTCAGTCTTCTCCTCTTTCCCTTTCCTCTTTAGCCATTCACGCATCTTTTCATCCTACATAGTTGTGTTTATCTTTATACTATATACCTCTTTACTTCTGTATGCATCCTCTTTGGTCTGAAGCTGGCACAGTACTTACAGTAGAATATCTTTGGCTTCCCTCTGACAACCATGCCTCCATCCTTGCTACCCTCCCTATTTTCCTTTCCCTGTTGCTTCATAACCTGGGTTGTGAGTAACTGAATCTCCTTTCCCTTCTTCCCTTTCTTTCCCCTCTCTCCTCCCCGATGAAGGAACATTTGTTCCGAAAGCTAGGAACGTAAATTTTCGGTTCTGTTTTATATGTATCTATCGGCTGTACTGAGCTGAGGTAAGTACTGGCCAGCCCCTCTATCTCTTTGTTAGTATTTGTTTCACATCTTGATATGAGATTTTCCATTAATCATTTTGATCATATAAATTATTCAGTTAGTCACAGACACAGTTTGTTTACATTATATTATTTTCATTTGTCTGAAGACATTAAAGTATTTCATTTTCCTTTGGTTAGAATGTTTTTGCATTGTACTTTTGCATTGCTCTACATTTAGTTGGTTCCCATTCGTATGTATTCAACTATGGTATGAGCATGAACACTGGCAGTTGGCGCATTGGTATTATGTTTTGTATATACAGTTATTTTCATTATGACATGCCGACATCAAATGTGTTCCACAATCCTTACGCATACAACTATGATATGAGACAATACAAAGTGCTTATGGCAGACATTGTATGAATTGGAAAGTTGAAGATCGGAAGATGGTAAGATAGTCTTACCAAAACAGGTCATCTAAATAAATACTTTGCTAGTGATCTTGACTGTTCTGAGTTATTCCAGAGTCCACATCTTCTACAATTTCATCAGAATATTTGGTTTCAGGGAGGTGATCTCTGTTCAAGACGAGATTTATAGAGCACTGTGTGTGAGCGAAAGAATGAAAAAATCTTTTCTTTATTGGCCCTGTTTTATAATGTTAACATTTGTTGTTAGTTACTTTCTGCTTGGATTTTTTTCCCAAAAAGTAATACCTTGAGACATTAATTGAATGTATATTTCTTCCAACAGAAAGTTACCAGCAAGAAAGAAGAGGACCCTCCACCAGCTGTGCAGGAGATGTTAACCATTATAGGCACCCTCAAAAGGCGTAAAAAGGTGCAAGACAATCGACAAGCACCGAGTGATGTAGCACTATGACTGTCATGTAATATCACAACTATTAATAATTTGTGGTGGAATTACACTACAGTGCACCAAATGTGTATTTGTGTTCTGTACTGGCTCAAATAGAACACTGTTACTTCTCAAACTGTTGTGTTCTGTGGACTCTGTGATTGCTCACTGTTAACTGTACAAACTAGGAAAGGACTATTATACTCACCAGTAGTGGAGGTTCCAGTAGCAACAGCACGCAGCAGTACTCACTGAAGCTTGAGACTATGAAACTAAAAGCTTGTTCTTCTATTCCTCCTCTGCTACAAGTGATCAAATTACAAAAGAAAATGTGTGATAAATAAAGCTGACATGCCGATTTTGTGACACTCAAGATGTTAATTAATAAGTGACTTATTCATGGCCTCCCACCTTACAATACTTTATCTTTTACTTCATTTTCAATTAAACTAAGAGAAAGTACTTTTTTTTCAAAATCATGGTAATGTGAGTGATACTGCACATTGCTGTACTGTTGACATATTTGTAATATCCTAATGGCTATAGTCAGTATGCTCAGCTCTAAGCCTCAGTTATTAGTCTTTAGGCTAATTTGCTTGTGTGCCTAAAATGTATAACAACACAGAATGCATTATTGAAATTTTTACTTGTAATTTTTATATGTGACAGAAACCAAATAAAATAAATGATTAAACAAAATAATTTTCTGGTGTTTGGGCCTTAGTTTCTCTCCATGTTATCTGAAACTATCATTTCTTATGAGCTGATGTCAACCACCATTTTTCTCTATCCTAAAATTTGCTCACCGTGGTAACTTTGTCAGTGGTTCTCACATTGGCATATGACTTGTACCCAACATTTGACTACAGTGTGAGAAAATAATCAAAAGGCTGTGTTTATACAAAGTAATCCTTTTTGAATGGCCTCCATAAAATGGAGATTTTTGCTGTGGGAGAAAGGAAAGAAATCTGCATACCTCAGTTCCTGAGTTAAGAGCGTATTATCGCACGGTCATATTTAGCACAGCCATCAAGCCTGCAGCCTCGGGGCCTGGACCATGGCGCACTCTCCCTTATAATTGTAAATGTTGTAGATTTAACTATTTTGTAAGGGCTTATTCACCTAAACTTTTCATGGACAACTGATAAGAATTAAGTTAACATTCACCTCTCAAAGCTCATGCTACCCAACATCAGATGCCCAGTGGCACCCAGTCATAGGCATGACACTTCAGGAGGCAAAGCTGCTAAGATTTTTAAAAGTGTGGTTAACAGTATTTTGGCAGTATATGTGAGTTTGATGTGCCAGAAGACCAATGTCGTATACATCTCATTTCATCCAAACAAGTCATAGATTTTTATATGAAGTTGCTCTAAGAATGTACCTGCTACTTATGATGACAGACAGCAGTGGGAAAAGGTCATTTTCAAAATTGAAATGTTAAATGTTACAGGATTTCACTTAACCTTAGTTTTGTAGAGAAAATATGGAGAAAGCAGGACTTATCACATTTGTCACAAACTGTTTTGATTTCAAGAATAACGTTGTTAATAAATTTTGCTCAGAGCAGCACTTAGAAGCTTGTAGAACAGAAGTAGTATTTCATGATAAGCCTTTTATAATAGTAAGTATATACAGAGCATCTTCAGGAAACTTTAACCTCTTTGTAATACATCTGGAAGCTCTGTTGTCCCACCTCACAGTAATAAACAAGGAAATAGTGGTTTCTGGTGATTTTAATGTGGATTTGTTGAAAAGCTTTGTCAGTGAACAATTATTGCAATCAGTAATGCTGTCAATCAAGTTAATTCCTACTGTGAACTTTGTAACTAGGGTATGTAAATGCTCTGAGACTGTTATGGCAAAATTTTTGTAGACATATCTAGGGAAAAAAGTCATATCACAGAAGCAATAGTAAATGTGCTAGGAAGGTAATAAATCAGTCAAAAATTGAGAATTTTAGGAGATTGCTCAAAAACAGGAGCTGGATAGATGTTTACAATACTTTTGACTCAAACGGAAAATAAAAAGCATTCATTAATAACGTTACTTCCTCAACTGAAAATTATCTTCTCCTAAAAGTAACTCAAAACAAATAGAAGTAAAAAAATAAACCATTGATTACACAGGGAATAAAGGTGTCATGTGGGACAAAAAGGAAACTGTATCTACTATCAAGGAAAACCTCTGATATTAGCACTGTAATGCATTACAAACAACACTGCAAAATATTGAAGCAAGTAATCCAGAAATGTAAGGAGCTTTATTACGAGTAAAAGATAATTACATCATCACAAAATAAAAATTAGGTGGGATATAATGAAAACAGAGACAGGATGGACCAGAAAGGAAGATAAACCGATAGCTCTAAAAATAAATGAGACATTGGTAACAAGTGCGTGTTGTATTGCAAACCTCTTAAACAAGTAGTTTGTTTCTGTTCTGTTGCTGGCAGCTTGGGTTATCAGGTTAGGTAAAGAGTATAATGAAATATTTGAGATGAGTCTCTACAAATAACATCAGTAAAATGGAAATGACTTTCACTTCTCCCAAAGAAGTAGCATCCATCATAAAATCCTTAAAATCAAAGCATTCTAGTGGTTATAATAACATATCAATGAAGTAGATCAAAAAGTGTTCATGTGAGTTTAGTTCTATCGTATTTTTTTTTTTTTTTTGTAATCAATCTGTTATTTCCAGACTGGCTAAAATATGCTAAAGTTAAGCCCATTTACAAGGAGGAGGAAACGAGATACCATCAAACTATCCACCAGTTTCACATTTGCCAGCTTTTTCAAAAATATTTGAAGAGGTTGTGTTCAAGTGTCTTCTTAAGCATCTGACTGCAAATAATAAGTGAGAAATGTGGGAGCTGTTATAGAGTAGTGATTTAATGCCAATCTTGTAGGAAATATTTTCGCTGGGGGGGGGGGGGTGCAGTGGGTAGAATGTTGGGAGAACAGAAGAGGCTCTCTCCTGGTCTCCTGGAACTGCAGAGTATGCGGTAGGAACATTTTGATTGGGGAACAGGAAAGGAAAATCTGTGCCCTTCAGGCACAGTTGTACGAAGCAAGGAAGGAACTCATAAGGATCAAGGGAGATAGGAGGGTGGTTGGGAACTGGCAGGTGGTAGGAATATAGGAAGAAAGAGGACGCGATCTGACAGTTTTATCATCAACACCAAAAACAGGTAACTACCACTGCCCGAGTCAGGCGGAGAAGAGCCTCAGGTAGAACGAGGAGCAGAAAACGTGCAGCACACTTCAACCAAGGCCAAGAAGCCTAGGAATGTACAAAGTCTTAGGAAGAAGAAAGTGTTGCTGCTAGGTATTAGTCATGGGCGAGGTGTAGGTCCTCAGTTACAGGAAAGTTTAGGGGCAGCATACCAGGCCACCAGTTTCTTCAAGCCAAATGCAGGGCTGTCATGTGATAGATGACCTAGCATCTTTATGTAAGGACTTCACAAAAGAGGATCATGTAGAGATAGTCAATGGGGCGGGAAACAGTTTGGACAGGGATGGGGCGTATGACATAGATGGCGACCTGGACAAGATAGCCTACCTGACTCATGCCATCAACGTACACTTTGTTGAGCTGTTCCGGCATCATGATCGACCATATCTTGATGGAGCTGTGACGTGAAGCAATGTGGGGTTAGGGATGGCTCTGAGGACAGCCAACTTTGCTCATGTTTCTCTGGTGCCCATTGGGACTATCAACAGATGGGGTTTAACTAGACATGACCTACACCTAAACAGGACTGGGAAGGGAAGATTGGTACAGCTGATTCATGAAAAGTATAGGGGGTAGATCTCGGGCCACACATGGTCAAATACCTGTTGTCATAGATAGGAAAATTAGGTCCTTTTTAGGATAAATCCAGACAACAGGTTCCCCTGCCTAAAGAGTAACTCCAGCACTCTAAAAAATACTGAAACAATCACTCACAAAACAGATTTTAACACCTCAGATATCACGTATACCATATGTCACAAAGAAAAACAAACCACTGTAAAGAATAACATGGGGCATTTCACAGACTTAACAAACCATCCATCAAAACATGCAATCAATAAAAAATAAAATATAACTATCAGAAGTTGAGCTCCAATCTTTGAACTGCACAGTAGTTTGCATTACTGAGCACTGGTGTAGAGGCACAGAAATCCAACATGTAGTATTATCATTGTATGAAAAGGTAAACGCTTACTGCAGAACTACTTCAAGGGGTGGAGGATCAGAAAAGGAACACGGTTCAAATCAAGACATGACCTCAGTACAGTAAGTGAAGACAAACACTTTGAAATATCAGCTGTTGAATTAACAGGGCTTGATATCACCAAGAAATTAATCATTTTGTGTGCGTATAGATCTCCCAGTGGTAGTGTGGACACTTTTTTCAATACGTTAACAGAAGTTCTAGATAAAGTCTCAAGTACAAAGGTCAACATAATTCTGTGTGGGGACATTAACATCAACACTAATATCATAAGTGAATCCAGCAGCACCTTCATAAACATCCTTCAAAGTTTTGGCAGGTGCCTATTGGTCAATAGTGCAACAAGGATTACTACAATGACTTCATCAGTAATTGACCATGTGGCCACAAATATGGACAGGGAAAAATGTGATGTAGCTGTAAAAGATCTCTGACTATCAGACCATCTCTGTCAAATAACAACAGTAAAATCAGGCATCGAATCATTCCCTAAACTACAAGCCTACAAATGACATCTATCACAAATCAAAATAAAAGATTTTTCAGAAGAACTAGGAAAACAAAGCTGGGATGAAGTGTATAAGGAAACCAACGTGAATATGAAATTCTCTAAATTCTCCACATTGATTAAATTACACTTTGAAAAGGCATTTCCAAAAGTATGCTTGCCTTTATCAACTTGTCACAAAAACAGATGGATAAAAGCAGGTATTAAGAAGTCCTCCCAAATGCTTAAACACCTCAGTTCCATGAAAAAGGTTCGCAATGACCCAGAATTCTCAAATTTCTATCACAGATACAAAAAGATCTATAGGAAGGTACTGATGGCTGCAAAAAAGTCATTTAATGACAAAATAATATATAATGCAGAGAGTAAAAGCAAAGCAGTCTGGGATGTTATAAAAAAGGAAAAAGAGAGAGACAAACAAACACAGTATAACATACTGCTAAGGGAGAAGGATAAGGTAATAAATGATCCACAACACTTAGCAAACTATGTAAACGAGCATTTTTCAAGTATTGCAGAGAAGTTACAGCAAAAATTCCCCAAAACAAATATAATACCTGTAAATAATGTTGCACTAAATACAATGATGTTACTTCCAACCACAGAGAATGAAGTCAATAAAACTGTTCAACTTAGATGAAGTACCAATGTGTGTGTTGTGACTCGCCGATCTTTCAAACTGCCGCCATGCAGTTACGCGCGTCCTCTACATGTGGTGCTGTCTGCCAGCCATGCAGCAGCAGCGCCACCTAAGCGGCCAGCCAGCCAGCGGCCGCTAGACTTGGACTCAGTTATGATTTGACTGTTAAAGTGTACACACGTCTCACTCTGTTTACTTGATCTGTGACTTTCATCTATTTCGTCTTCCTTGAAATATATTTGCTAAACTTGAAGTTACAACAATTGGTGACGAGGATGGGATTTTTCTTTTCCATCGTTGACCCACATGTTTCCATGGCTACTTTAGAGCAACTATTGCAAGGTCTCATAGAACAGCAAACGCTTCTCACAAATGCGATTCGTGATTTCATCGCGGCATCAAATTTGGGGCGTCTCTCGTCATTGTCTCTACCTCCTTTTCCTCCTTACGACGAGACGGCGGAAGACCGGTCTGATTACGAAAAACGTCTTCGAGAGCACTTCTTGGCGTTTCATGTCGCGGACGAACAAACATATAAGTCTCTGTTCCTTTCATGGATTTCACCTCAAATGTATCGGTTGTTGTCGCAATTGGCTGCTTTGAAAGATCCTGCGTCTTTGTCCTTTGCTGAAATGTGCTCACTTCTGTCCGTCTATTCTCAAAAGCAAACACATGTGGTAGCCTCTCGTGTTGCCTTTTATCGTTGTCAAAAACAATCGAATCAATCCTATCGTGCTTGGGCTGCTGACTTCACGGCCTCAGTAGAAAGTGTCAATTTGTTACTGAAGTTCACAAAGAATCCTACGCCGATTTCATGGTACAGGATGCTATTATCCGATCGGTGTTCGACAAAGAAGTTAGTCAACGTGCCCTTCAGTTGGCAAATCCGACTCTAGATGGAGTCCTATCCATCGCTCAGTCTTTTGAAATTTCTCGCACCGCTGGAGTGCAAATAGAGGCACGGGGCAACGTCAGGGAAACACAACCTCTGTGCGATGTTGACAAAGTGTGTGGCGTGTCCTCGCTGGCCGACGTGGCTGTAGTACGCTCCCATGCTCAGCCTCGGCCTAACCGTAAACAAACCTCTAAAAAACTGCAGCAAAACCTACGGCAACTTCCTTCATGTCTGCGGTGTTTTACAAAACATTCACAAGAAGATTGTCCACAACGTTGGGCTGTGTGTCACAAATGCAAAAAAAAAAAGGCTCATGTGTCATCCGTTTGCAAATCCGACCGCATACATGACGTTCATGAACATGACACTGATTCTGATTCTGTGTTGTCTGTCAATTGTACTTCTTCCCTTTCAGGGAAGTTATTCCTCATTGTCAAAATACTTGATCGAGATGTTCGCATGCAAGTGGATACCGGTTATGCTGCCACTATAATTAATTCTCAGACGTATCTTCAGCTGGGTTCTCCACTCCTGTCCCCTGTCACTCGGCAATTTGGGATGTACAATAAACAGAAGATTTCTCTCTTGAGACAGTTTAATGCTGAGGTATCTTACAAATCCGTCGTTCGCACTGTTCCCATATTTGTGGTCGACCAGAGCAATGCAGAAAATCTTTTTGGTTTGGATCCCTTTTACGTTTTTGGGTTCTCCATAGATGACTGTCAATATTGTCTCTGATGCTATTCCTTATGCTCAACTGGATTCCTTGTCGACGACATTTTTGTCCCTTTTTTCTCCTGGGTTAGGCCGTGCGAACGACTTTGAAGCTCATATCACGCTCAGACCCACTGCTCGGCCTAAGTGTTTTCGGGCTCGGCCCATTCCTGTGGCCCTTCGTGATCGGGTAAAACAGGAGTTGGATCGTCTCACTGCTTCAGGGGTCTTGCTTCTTGTCACTTCCTGTGAGTGGTCCTCTCCTGTCGTTGTAGTTGCTAAGCCAAATGGTGATATTCGTCTCTGTGGCGATTTCAAAGCCACTGTAAATGCTAAATGCCTCATCGACACTTACCCTATGCCCCGTCCTGAAAAACTGTTCACTAAACTTGCTGGAGGCCAGTATTTTTATAAAATTGACCTGTCAGAAGCTTATCACCAACTTCCTCTCGACGCTGCTTCATGGCAGTTTCTGGTCCTTAACACGCCTTTCGGCCTCTATCAATACCAACGCTTGCCATTCGGGGTTGCTAGCGCCCCTGCTCTCTTTCAGCGATTCTTGGAACAATTATTGCTCCCTGTTCCTGGGTGTATCAATTACATGGACGACATTGTTGTCATTGGCTCCACCACTGACGAACATCTTCAAAATCTCCGCACACTTTTTCATGTCTTACAGACTGCCGGTCTTAAGTGTAATCTTCAGAAATCACAATTTTTTCAGGCATCTATCACGTACTTGGGGTTTCAACTCTCTCGGGGTGGTATTCGTCCGCTTCAACAAACTGTCGTTGCGATCGATGCCCTTCCTCGCCCTACATCTGTTAAGGAACTGCAGGCCTTCTTGGGGAAAATAGCATACTATCACAAGTTTTTACCGTCTGCGGCTTCGGTGGCTCAGCCATTGCATCGCCTGTTGCATAAAAACGTGCCTTTTCACTGGTCCGCGTCATGTGAAGCGGCTTTCCAGAAGTTGAAGACTATGCTGAAACCGGCCCCATGCCTGGCTACTTATCGACCTGGCCAACATCTTGTTCTTGCCACAGACGCCTCTCAATACGGAGTCGGTGCAGTCCTTGCACACCATTTTTCTGACGCTTCTGAACAACCCATTGCTTATGCCTCCAAAATGCTCACAGATGCCCAACAAAAGTATTCTCAAATTGAAAAAGAAGCTTTGGCCATTATTTATGCTCTTCATAAGTTTGGTGTTTTTCTCTATGGATCCAAATTTCATCTTGTTATGGATCACAAACCGCTTGTTCCCTTGTTTCATCCATCAACGTCACTTCCCGACAAGGCTGCACACCGCCTCCAGGGTTGGGCTCTATACTTGTCTCGTTTCAATTATGAGATTCATTTCCGGCATACGGCTCAACATGCGTATGCTGATGCACTGTCTCGCCTTCCCATGGGTCCTGATCTGGCATTTGATAGGGACAAACTTCTGTGTTTCCACCTGGATGTTGCCGAGCAGCGGGTTGTGGATGGGTTCCCCATCACCGGGGACCCGCTGGCGGCTGTTACGGGTTCTGACCCTACCCTCTCCCGAGTGTTACGCTGTAATCAGAAGGGTTGGCTAGATCGTCCGTCTGCTAAGACTTCTGATCCGTTGCGGAACTACTACGTTTTGCGTTACCGCCTTATGGCAAGGTGTGGTGTTATCTTCCTTTCCATTGAAAATGCTTCGCCGCGTGTTGTGGTACCTGCATCTTTGCGTGCTTCGGTCTTGCGCCTCCTTCACCAAGGGCACTGGGGTGTCTCTCGCACAAAATCTCTGGCTCTCTGGTGCGCCGTCATGTGTACTGGCCCAGCATCAACTCAGAAATCACACACATGGTCGCTGCCTGCGGCCCTTGTGCGTCACAGGCTGCCGCCCCGAAGTCATCTTTGTCACCGTGGCCTTCGCCTGAGAAGCCCTGGGAGCGTATTCATGCTGACTTTGTGGGACCTTTTTTAGGTACTTATTGGCTTCTTGTTATTGACGCCTACTCTAACTTTCCTTTCATTGTCCGTTGCACGTCGCCTACCACCGCAGCAACCACTAATGCTCTAGCTCGCATTTTCTCTTTGGAAGGCCTTCCCTCTACTCTTGTTACTGATAATGGTCTGCAATTTTATGCCCGCCACAGCGTCATGCATGTCATGGCCCCTCCGTTCCATCCACAGTCAAACGGTGAGGCTGAATGACTGGTCCGCACATTTAAGGCTCTGATGAGGAAACTCCTGACTTCTTCTGCTGCTGCTGATGCGCTTGTCCAATTTCTGGCTTCTTACCATTTGACCCCCATGGGCGACCACAGCCCGGCTGAGCTCTTACATGGCCAACAGCCCCATACGCTACTTCATCTTCTGCGGCCCTACACCACACGGCCACGGGTGCCTTCGCTTGGACGGTTCACCGTCGACGACCTTGTATGGGTATGGGGATATGGCAGGCGGCCAAAATGGAGTCCTGGCCGCATCTTACAACACCGTGGCCAATGCCTGTATGAAATCCAGATGGACACGGGTGTTGCAGTGCATCATTTGCACCAGCTTGGCCTCGTGTGCAGGCAACGCCTGTTCCGGATGCCGCTACACCACCTTCGGCTCTACCTGACACTTGGGATACTGGAATCTCTCATTACTCACAACGCAGTCCTCTCAACATCATATCGGTGCCAGCACAAGAACTGACGCCACCAGGAGACGTGCCCATGCAGGAACCTGATGACCATCATCTGTCGGAGCAACTCTACTCGCCTCCTTCTCCTACAGACGCAGACACATTGCCCATGTCTCCTGTTATAACAACCGGACTTGCCGCAACGGGCAGATTGGTGCATGGGGCCCCAGCAGATTCGACCACCACATCTCCTGTCATCTCGACCCGTTATCATCGAGGACACTTCCATCCGTACGGGAAGCCTCCTCCTCGAGACTTTACGGCAAGTAAAACAACACCTATAGACGATAGCAAGCTACAGGCCACCTCCATCAAGATCTGTGCAAAAACTTCAAAGGGGGGAAAAGTATTGTGACTCGCTGATCTTTCAAAGTGCTGCCGCGCAGTTACGGGCATCGTCTACATGCGGCGCTGTCTGCCAGTCATGCAGCAGCAGCGCCACCTAAGCGGCCAGCCAGCCAGCGGCTGCTAGACTTGGACTCAGTTATGATTTGACTTTTAAAGTGTACACATGTCTTACTCTGTTTACTTGATCTGTGACTTTAATGTATTGCGTCTACCTTGAAATATATTTGTACAACTTAAAGTTATAACAGTGTGTACTGAAACATTGCATAGGGAGTATACAGGGCCCCTTAACAAATATAATAAATGAATCCTTCACATCAGGAACATTTCCAGAGCAATTAAAACAGGCAAGAGTTGTACCTTTGCTTAAGAAAGGTAATGCAGAAGACACAGATTATTACTGGCCCATTTCCCTGCTGTCACAATTCTCAAAAATAATAGAAGCAATTATGAAAGACAGATTAATGAATTACCTGAATAAATACAATCTTTTCAGCGAATGAGAGTTTGGTTTCTGAAGTGGCAAAAATACGGAGTCAGCCATAGTAGAATTCACAAAAGTTGTACTTGATGCTCTTGATAAAGATGCGTGTGTCATTTTTGGATCTTTCTAAGGCAGTTGATACAGTCGACCACAAGATTCTATTAAATAAATTAGAAGCATTAGGAGTAAGAGGGGTAGCTAACGACTTGTTTCAATGATACCTAGCAAATATGGCACAAAGAGTACAGATAACACATACTTCAAATAGATCAAAACACTATCAGAACCAAAATATATTAATATAGGGGTTCAGCAAGGTAGCATATTAGGGCCAATACTGTTCCTGATATACATCAATGACTTTCCCAGTAGTGTTACTCATGGTGAAAAAGTTCTCTTCACTGATGACAGCAATATTATAGTCACTGAGAAAACAAGGGAACTCCTTGCCGAGAAAGCAAATGAAACTATCAAGGTTGATTCTCTGTTGAAGCGGTGTGAACACACTAAGGTACTTGCAAACAGAATGTCATCAGCATGTTATGCCCTTAGAATCCTATCATCAGTGTGTAACATGCAGTGTCTTTTAGTTACATATTATTCGTATGTACACTCAATTCTTAGCTATGGCATTCTTTTTTTGGGCAACAAATGCACAAAATATGAACACAATTTTCAAACTCCAGAAAAGAGCCATTTTCCCGAACAGAGTTTTGGGAGAGACTTCCTTAAGGATCTTAGGTACCCATAATGATATCTTTGCGGTCTTAAGGAGCTCCACTGCCATCTTAACCAGCAGCTTTGCATATCACAGGCACCTTGTCCTTGAGCCATTCTACCATGTGCACCCCCTCACAGACAAAAATGAGTGCACCATAATCTAGATAGACCCTCCTGAAGTTGGGTCCTGGGCCAATGTCTCCCCCCCCCCCCCCTATTTTTTCAAAGAAGGCCATCTGTACCAGTTCCTCCTGCTGCGAGGTGATGGCCACCAGTGGATAGCCTTCCTGGATAACTGCCATCCTAAAAACCGAGACTGCAGAATGATAGGTCTGTTTCCCTATTTCTTGCCTCGGTTTTTTCTGGACTCGCTTATCCAGGGAGGAGGGAGTCTTTGATTCCTCCCTTATCTGGTTACAACCTGTCTTTGACATTGTGGGGGTCTGTGTGTCCCCTTCAACCTAAGACAGTTTCTTCCTGGGGGTCTTAGATTCTAGTCTCTTTAATTCCCTCCATTTGTCTTTAGGAAGCCATTCTTCATTTTCCCTCTCTTCCCTGAGTAGCTTCCTCCTCTGGGCCCCAGACAGGCCTTCAATCTTAATCTGGTCTAGCTTCTCGGTTACAGTTCCCACTTCTGGCTCAAGTCTAGACCCTGATTCAGTAGTGGGAATGCCTTCCATGGGTTCTGTCCCTGATGTTTGGGTACCTGAGGTCTCAATTTGTCCCTCAGTTTGTTTTTCTTTATTTTATATAATTGTGTCCATGTTGGTCCCACGAGATCTGGGGATCTAGAAGGTCCACACCACGAATGCCCCGCGCGGTGAAGGCTAATTACTCAGGGAGGTCGCCCAGTATCCCTGAGGCTCTGTTTGTGACACATCTTCCCATGTGCCACACACCCCTCGGCACGGATCGCATCACACCTTGGGTTGTGTCAGGCAATAGGGTAGGACTAGGAATGGATAGGGAAGATGGGACGTTGTGGGACACTCTTAGGTGATCCATCGGCTAAGGCCTTTCCGGCAGTAGGTACCCTACCTTCGGCATAGCCCTTAGCTTCCCGTGGATACGCAAGCCTCTCGATCCACACGGACAGTGCTTCGTCAAGGTAGTGTCCCCCAGAGAGGCTATAAACCTTTTCTTCATATCACATGCATTCGCAACGCCCAACTAACTGACAATAACAACAATAAGTCTTTCACTGCCTTAGTAACCAATGTACAGTCACACATTAATACATGGTAAAAGGCTGCCAGGAGTTGGAAAGTAGTGAGGAAACTCCCGAATTAGCACTGACAAATTCAGATCAGAAGACAGTCACAGGTATCATAAAAAGTGAACAAGCTATATATGAGCTGTTTAAAAGAATTCAAACAAATTTAGTCAGTAACCTATCTTAGGAATCGTTTCCACCTTTTTATCTAAACCTATTAGCAACCATTTATCCATTTTTGCACAAATTGTTATTATTTGCCAGGCAAAGAAAAAACATAAGCAGTCGAATGTACACTATATCAGCAGAAAGTGACGAGAGAGTATTGCCCAGCAAACAGAATATGGAAGGGGAACAATGCTTTGCTCTATGCATGCACTCAACACTTTTTCTTGCATGCTGTCAGCCACTATGTTGAGTCTCGCTTAAGTAATATTTGTATATAAGAGTTTTTATCTGCACTGTTTATATGATACCGCTCTAAGTCATTTCTATGAAAATCATTTGACCTTAAGGTCCCGAAAATCGTTAGAATCAACACCAGCAACAAACTTACCAACCATCAAATTATCGGTGTAACGGCTACGATACATTAATAAATAGTAAAACATTAAAATCCCAGCATATTCCCCACATGATGCTAATCTCCACAATATCCCCAATCGAATTGAAATTACCCACAGTTTAGGGAATTCCCCACAAATTGGAAAGGCTGGTCATGTGATCGGCAACGGATGGATGACGACAGCTGTCAAAACTTTCGCCCAGAGAAGCTTTGACAGTGCCATGACGTGCCGGGACATGCAGGGATGCCCAGTGTGGATGCCGCCATTTGAAATGCACTGCAGGATGTTTCAATGGGACGTGGTGTGATGTGGCAGTCAGTGTGGACCGACCATTAATCATTTGTAACTTTCAGAGAAGTGCCATGAGCGGAGAATTTTGAGTAAAACCTACACATCTTTCTTGCTAGCATGTTAAAATTTGCTTCCTTTGTCAAAACACAGCAGAGTTTACACAGTGACACTTCACAAACATGTGCAAACGCAATTATGAGCGAATTCTGAAAGAATGGTTTATTAAGAGAGGAACTATAGCTTATGAAAAAGCACATCATCGGCACAAAAATAAAAGTGCAGTGTCTCACTTTTGTCGTTCCAAAACTCAAAGCAATTCTAGTTTCGCCAACTATCGATGGCTCTTAAAAATTACACTCTTTCATCAAAAAAGTCTGTAGATAGTGTAATAACACAGCAGATAATGAAATGGTTCAAATGGCTCTGAGCACTATGGGATTCAACATCTGAGGTCATCAGTCCCCTATAACTTAGAACTACTTAAACCTAACTAACCTAAGGACATCACACACATCCATGCCCGAGGCAGGATTCGAACCTGCGACCGTAGCGGTCACGCGGTTCCAAACTGCAGCGCCTAGAACCGCACGGCCATACCGGCCGGCCAGCAGATAATGAAGTTTTGCATAGTTGGCATTTGGCAAAATACTCTTCTCTGCGTGCTATCATCTGCCAAACTCTCATTTCGATACCTCAAACCGTTATAGAAATATGAAGAATGTTGTGGATATTTCCATGGAGGTATCTCCTTATACCTCCATGGATATTTCACTCTGACTTCATTACTGACGGACGCGATCGCAGATGAGTTGTTACATCAGATCAATTTTCTCGAGATTGGTGACAGATAGAGACCTCCATCCAACTCTAAAGAAAATTTCAGTATGTCAGCTAAATTTCATATGCAGCAACACATTATGTAATATGCAGCAATCGCAAAATCATAGTACCACCTATATTTCACTGCAAACTTTTTCGAAAATCTGTGCAGCAACTTACTTCTATGCAAATATAATAATAAGTAAGACCATTAACAAAATGATATCATCATGAAGCTAAGTTGACATATAAAACGATAAGTGAAGCAAAAATGAATTTTTTACGAATAGCTTCTGTAAAATCGTTTGGGAAAGATTGCAGGGTGTGCGCCTCGATTCTGTCATCACCGACCGGCCGAAAGGGGGCAAACACGGTTGGTCTCTCTTTCCGAATATACGAATGAACTCATCCGGGGCTTTGGACGAAATTTGGCAAGATGGCGGCGAGTGTAAAAGTAATTCGTGTATCCCCGTGAAAAAAAGTAAATTTCGGTAGTAAAAAGAACACGTGTGTAAATTTTGAGGACGAGATCTCGAAGCTAAACGAACGAACATCCAGTTTACAAATTATAATCGGTGCTTTAAAGCTGGACATAAAGGAACTTCATGCGGAAAAATGTGAGTCGCTGAAGAAGCAAGAAGACTCGATCTCTGCAAACAATGGCGGGAGAAAACTACACTCAGAAAGTACAATCCCAAAATAGCAGTGAAACTGCAGTATGTATAAACAGCGAAACTTTATTGCATAAAAACTGCATTCAGAAAGTACAATCTCAAAGCAGCAGTGAAACTTCAATGTGTATAAACAGTGAAACTTTAATGCATAAAAACTGTCAAACTAGAACGTACAACAACCTTGTGGGAGTATTCACTACTGAAGATTCAATGAACACGCCAGCCGAAGTCGAAAAGTTACGAAATAAACCACAAAAAGTAAACAAACCTTTGCTCGATGAACTTCCGACTGCTAACATTGTAAAATACCGAAAAATGTGTGTGATAGGCGATAGCCACAGCCGTGGAATTGCCGCAGTGCTAACGAAAAAATACAATTACAGGGCAAACGGTTTCGTGAAGCCTGGGGCTCCATTAAGTGAACTGTAAAACCTTACAAAATTACGTGAAGTAACTAGTTTGTGTAAGGATGACTTTGTTGTATTGCTGAGAGGATCAAATGACGTATATAGAAATGAGTCGATCAAGGCTAGCACAGAATTGAGAAAATGCCTCAATAATTTACGAATGTACTCGTTGTAAATATCCTGAATCGTCACGATTTACCGAGGTGGTCGTGTGTAAACAGTGAAATTCATGCCGCAAACAAGAGTTTCAGTGAATATGTACTCACTTCGTAAACGTGGACGTTATTGACATAAACAGTTTGGAGCGAAGGCTCCATACAGTTCACGGTCTTCATTTGAATGCATTAGGAAAGGAGGTACTTACGGAAAAAATTTTTACTCGTATTTCCGGGTCCAATGAAGTGCCCAGGACAAGTGGAAATCGATCGTAAGTAACAAAGCGTTCTTTTCATGCAGCGACCAATATAGCCATCAATCAGTGTCAAATCACGAAATGGTTTACTACCAATAGACCAGAAAGTAACATTCAGGCTGGGAAACAAACTCAAATTACGAAATGGTTCAAGCCAAAAAGAAGTGAAGCACAAATTTTGCAAGCTCCAAAAATACTGGAAGACAAACAAGCTGCTATATGTGTGTCTTCTAGAACAAGGAAAGCTCCAGAGAGGAACAGAGATTTTTTATGGCTGGCACCAGGGAAATCGCTTCAGCACCATCCAGATCCAGTGCCATCAAGAATGTAACTATGGATGTAAATACACAATATCAAAGTGACAAAGAAATGTACAAGCCAAGTGAGCAAGCTGATGGGCTGCTACAGAAGAATCCAGACCAACCCTTTCGTGAGGTTGGCTCATTATTAAATATTAGGTCTTTAAAAATAAAATTGATGATCTTAGTAGTAACTAGGTTCCAAGATGGCCGCCGAGTAAGTGACGCCAGAAACCATTTCCAGAAAGTTAAGTGATTTAGACAGGAATATAATTTAGTTTAACGCCGACAACAAATTAAATACGAGCATTAGTGTATCGTTTAGTCTTGCCATTAAAGGTTTGACTTTTCTTTGCGTATTTTTTCAGAAAACACGAAAAGATCGTAACTTCGCGAAGTCGCGCTTAGGCTTAAATTTTGTAAACGTGTTTGTTTATTGTTTCACGGTAATTTAACTAGTTTCTCGGTAACAAATAAGTAAACTACCGTAAATAGCGTATAACTTCATTGTTTTAATACAGATTTCAGAAAAACAGCGTAACTTTATATCAGAATCTTGCCTATATACATTTGTTTATAGGCCTAATTCTCGTAACGTTTTTGGAGAATCAAAGTTAAAGTACCTCGTTTAATTGTCATTTTTTTCATTCAATCGAGTGAAATATATAATAAATAGCGTATACCTTCATTGTTTTAATACAGATCTCAGAAAAACAGCGGAATTTTAAATCAGAAACTTGCTTATATACATTTGTGAATAGGCTTAATTCTTGTAACGTGTTTTTTGATTTTCGGTAATTTAATTGATTTATTCTAGCTAAAGTATTATTTTTGCCATGAGTGAGAAGTGCCTGACTTGCCGTAGAATTGTTAGTTCCGGGGTTTGGTGTGATGGATGTAGTAGTTTTTTTCACTGGAGGGATTGCATTGGCGTGGGTGTTGGGAAAGTGGATCAGGCTCATCAGTGGTTATGTAAGATTTGCAGCAGAGATAGGAAGATAGTGGAACAGGAGGGGAAAATTGCTGCCCTTCAGGCTGAGCTAGATCAGGCTAGGGAAGATCTGGACAGGTTAAGGAGGGAGAAGGGCAAAGAGAGGTGGGAAGTGGCAACAGGTAGCAGAAGGAACAGGCCTAGAACTAAGTCTGACAGTTTTGTGGTGAATGTCAAAAATAAGTTTGACCTGTTGCTTCAGTTAGAAACTGATGAGCCTCAAGCAGAGGTAGGTGTAGACAGGACACAACAAACTTTCAATAGGAAATCGAAAAAGAATGTAGGAAAGTCATCGAAAAGGAAGAAAGTTTTGTTGTTAGGCAGTTCTCATGCCAGAGGTGTAGGCCAACTTCTGCAGGAGGAATTAGGACCAGAATACCAGCTCACAAATTTTTTCAAACCAAGTGCTAGTCTGGATCAGGTGACAGAGGATTTAGGTTCACTCTGTAAAGGATTTACCAGGGAAGACACCGTGGTTATTGTGGGAGGGCCAGGGAACAGCATCGACAGAGATCCTGGGTACAGTATAGAGTGTGACCTGGTAAAGATTGCGTCGGCATCGAGACACACCAATGTTGAATTTGTATCTGTCTTGAGACGCCACGACCGGCCTCATTTGAACTCTTCTATTGGGAGAGTTAATTTGTAGTTGGAACGGCTGCTTGGGTCGGGTGCGGGGGCTCATATTGGTGTGGTTCCTGTTGATTATCTCAGTAGGTGGGACTATACCAGGCACGGCCTACATCTCAACAGGAAAGGGAAGGGGAAACTGGCTGGGGTAATAGCAGGAAATTTAAGGGGGGGAGGCACTGCCATGAATGGTAAAATACCAGTGGTTACAGGTGTTGGAGCAGCACCTTTTTTAGGATAGGTAAGACAGAAAGATGTCAAGTTCTACGACAGGTCAGGATTGAAACAAATCTTCAGTTTAGGAAAGAAATTAAACAGCACAATTCTAGCACATTGGATCACCAATCACAGGTATCAATTATAAATTTTCACCAATCACCAGAAATTTTATCTCCACCAAGTTGTATCTCAGTCCTAGGTAATTGCATTGATGAATTAAAGTCACCCAACCCAGTTGACATAATCTGCCTCTCTGAACACCGTGTGACCATTGGTATAGGAACTAGGCCTAAGCACAATGAGAAACTCAGACAGGAGAGTACTGCAAATGTTAGAATAAGGAAAGGTTCTCATAAAAGTATAATTAAAAATAATGTAAGTATATTTCATCAAAATATTGGGAGTTTAAAGAATAAAGTAAATGAGCTTCTCGTTTGTTTAGAAGATTTAGAAGCTGAGAATGAAATAGATATACTATGCCTGTCTGAGCATCACATTGTTACTGATATGGATAAGGTAAATGTAAGTGGATATAAGCTCTCTGCACATGTAATGAGAGAAAATATGGAGAAAGGAGGAGTTGCCATATATGTCAAAAGTTATCATTGTGCAAAAAGTATAGAAACAAAAAAGTTTTGTGTAGAGAAACATATAGAAGCATGTGCCTGTGAGCTTAAATTAAATAAAGGCATATTTATAATTGTAACTGTATATAGGTCCCCATCAGGAAATTTTCATCTATTTCCGAAAAATTTGGACTCCTTGTTGTGCTATCTGTCAGACAGGGGGAAGCAAGTTATTATTTGTGGGGACTTCAATGTAGATTCTCTGAAAGAGGGTAATAGGAAAAATGACCTTGAAGTATTACTCGGTTCTTTCAATTTGACACCCGTTATTGATTTTCCTACTCGGGTGGTAAAGGATAGCAGCTCACTGGTAGATAACTTCTTTATAGACCAAGATAAGTTTAACCAGATAAATGCTCAGCCTGTTGAGAATGGTCTTTCTGATCATGGTGCACAGCTAGTTACAATATATGACATAGCTCCATTCAGCAATACTAAACAGTCCTCCAAAGTAGTACGTCCAGTCAACGATTTAACAATTGCAAATTTCAGGGAAAGCCTACAGCAGTTAGACTGGGATGAGGTGTACCGTGAACCTGATGCCAATTTAAAATATAATTTATTTCATGACATTTTTGTAAATGCATTTGAAAACTGCTTCCCCAAGAAAATAGTTAAATATACTCGTAAGAAACCTTGTAACAAACCATGGCTTACTAAGGGTATAAAAATATCTTGTAACCGGAAAAGGGAAATGTATCTGACAGCAAGAAAGAGTAGTGACCCAGAAACTATCAAAAATTATAAAAACTACTGTGTTATATTAAGAAAAGTTATTAAAAAATCCAGGAGTATGTGTATCATGTCTGAAATCAGCAACTCTGATAATAAAATTAAAACAATTTGGAATATTATTAAAAGAGAAACAGGTCAACCAAGAGCGCAGGAAGACAGTATTACCATCAAATTGAATGAAAACTTTACGAACAAAAAGTCAGAAGTTGAAAATATTTTTAATAATCATTTTCTAAATGTTGTGGATATAGTAGGATCCAGGTGTTCATTAGAAGATGCTAGGCTGTTAATGGAAGAGGCCATACCTATGCAATGTGATACAATTGAAATCTCACCCACTTCTCCCTCTGAAATTAGGAAAATAATAAACTTGCTTAAAAGCAAAAACTCACATGGAATTGATGGCATTTCCAGCAAAATACTAAAAGCTTGTTCTCAACAGATAAGTAAGATTCTCAGCCACCTGTGTAATAGCTCTCTGGAACAGGGCATTTTCCCTGATAGACTGAAATATGCTATTGTTATACCTTTGCATAAAAAGGGGGATAGATCTGATGTCAACAATTACCGTCCAATCTCCCTTCTAACAGCTTTATCCAAAATTTTTGAGAAAGTAATGTATTCAAGAGTAGCTTCACATATCTGTAAAAATGAAGTACTAACAAAATGTCAGTTTGGTTTCCAGAAAGGTTTTTCAACAGAAAATGCCATATATGCTTTCACCAGTCAAATTTTGAATGATCTGAATAACCGAACACCACCCATTGGGATTTTTTGTGATCTCTCAAAAGCTTTTGATTGTGTAAATCATGAAATTCTGCTAGACAAGCTCAAGTATTGTGGCATGAGTGGGACAGTGCACAAATGGTTTAATTCGTGCCTAACTGGAAGAGTGCAGAAAGTTGAAATAAGTAGTTCTTATAACATGCAAAGATCAGCACATTCCTCAAACTGAGGAACTATCAAGAATGGGGTTCCACAAGGGTCAGTCTTGGGTCCTTTGTTGTTTTTATTATATATTAATGACTTGCCATTCTATATTCATGAAGAGGCAAAGTTAGTTCTCTTTGCTGATGATACAAGTATAGTAATCACACCTGACAAACAAGAATTAACTGATGAAATTGTCAATACTGTCTTTCAGAAAATTGCTAAGTGGTTCCTTGTAAACGGACTCTCACTGAATTTTGATAAGACACAGTACATACAGTTCCGTACAGTGAATGGTATGACGCCATTAATAAATATAGACCTTAATCAGAAGCATATAGCTAAGGTAGAATATTCCAAATTTTTAGGTGTGTCCATTGATGAGAGATTAAATTGGAAGAAACACGTTGATGATCTGCTGAAACGTTTGAGTTCAGCTACTTATGCAATAAGGGTCATTGCAAATTTTGGTGATAAACATCTTAGTAAATTAGCTTACTACGCCTATTTTCACTCATTGCTTTCATATGGCATCATATTTTGGGGTAATTCATCACTGAGGAATAAAGTATTTATTGCACAAAAGTGTGTAATCAGAATAATAGCTGGAGTCCACCCAAGATCATCCTGCAGACATTTATTTAAGGATCTAGGGATATTCACAGTAGCTTCTCAGTATATATACTCTCTTATGAAATTTATTATTAACAACCAAACCCAATTCAAAAGTAATAGCAGTGTGCATAACTACAATCTAGGAGAAAGGATGATCTTCACTATTCAAGATTAAATCTAACTTTGGCACAGAAAGGGGTGAATTATACTGGCACTAAAGTCTTTGGTCACTTACCAAATAGTATCAAAAGTCTGACAGATAACCAACAAGTATTTAAGAAGAAATTAAAAGAATTTTTGAATGACAACTCCTTCTACTCCATAGAGGAATTTTTAGATATAAATTAAGAAAAAAAAGACAATAAAATAAAGTTGTTATATTAACTTAAGTATGTTGTTAAATTAATCTAATTATGTCATGTATTGGAAAATTCGACTCGTTCCACATCATTACGAAATATCGTATTCATGATCCATGGAACTAGTATTTATCTAATCTAATCTAATCTAATCTAAACTATATAATGCACTGTAATATAAAGGGTTTATGTGCTGAATACTCATGTGACAGAAGCTCTAAGTTAGATGAGCTACAAGTTTTTTATCTGAATTTCTAAATGTTAAAGTAATTTGTTTAAATGAACACTGGCTTAGTAGTAATACCATAAAAATCTTAAATAAAATTGATAACTTCAAGGTAGCTACCAGCTTTTGTAGGATAAATAAGTCACGAGGAGGTTCATGCACACTCATTCATTCTGATTTAGATTACCATGTAAGATGTGACTTCAACTATTTTAATGAAGAGTGTATTTTTGAGGGTTGCTGTGTTGAGTTAAAGGGCTTAAATGTTGTTATGATATCAATTTATAGAATTGATTTCAACATCAATGTGTTGAATGAAACATGTGAAGTACGAAAATTTACAAAAAGTATGGCTTCAAATTAAATATTTCTGAATCTACAAGAGAAAATGTGCAGTCAGCTACATGCACTGACAATATTTTAACGAATTATGTATTTGAAGATGGATATAAATTTTGTCTAGATCTAGGAATTTCTGATCATTCAGCATTATTCATTGAGCTACCCAGAGCAGGTAGAGAAGTCCCATGTAGAAAAGATCTTCAACCAAGGAAATTTGACTCTATTCTATGATAAAGTGAAGCAGACAGAATGGCACTTTGATAAAAATATTTCATGCCCAGCAAATTTTGAAGCGTTTCTAAGGGATTTTCTAAGTGTTTTCAATGAAATGTTTCCACTAAAAACTTATTTTAATAAAAACACAAAATTAAAATGGATCACTAAAGGTATAAAGATCTCCAGTGCTAAGAAAAGGCAACTACATTAGGAACTAAGACAAAATAAAAAAAATTAATTTATGGAATATGTTAAACGATACAAAAGTACATTTAAGAATGTTGTCAAAGCAGCAAAGCAAATGACAAATAATAAATTAATCTTAAAATATGAGAATAAATCAAAGGCAGCGTGGTCAGTTGTAAAACAAGAATTAGGTATCACAGTCTCTAGACATGGATTTAGTACAATTGAGCTTGAAGATGAGATCCTTGTAAATCTGGCTTAAATTTCAGAATGCTTTTGTTTTTGTTCTATGTTAATGATTTACCGAACAATATAAATGCTCCATCGATGTTATTTACAGATAACACATTTGTATTAATTGAAAACCAGGAGCCAGAAAACATCCCTCTCTACATAATAAACACAATGAACAAACTAGAAACATGGTTCCAACTGAATGGATTAAGATTGAACACCCCCAAAACCCACATGGTCCAATTCAGAACAAAACAGTCAGAGCCTCAAGAAATTAAAATAACTCATAAAAATCAGGATATAGCAGAAGTGGATTCTGTGAAGTTTTTAGGGTTAAACCTAGATAAAAATTTAAATTGGAATAAACATGTTGACTACCTGTTAAACAAATTATGTAGCTTTGCATTTGCTATGCAAATATTAGCTGGTGCAACAGACATGAATACAAGGAAAATTGCATACCACAGCTACTTTCAATTAGTTGTAAGGTATGGTATTATTTTTGGGGGAAATTCAAGCAATATATTGCGCATACTAAAGTTACGGAAAAGAATAATGAGGAACATGTGTACTGCCCATCCAAGGTCATCACGTCGCCCACTATTTGAAAAACAACAGTTATTAACAGTTCCCTCCTTATACACCTATGATATTATCATCTTTCTACACAGTAATTTAGAGTTATTCGAGAAAAACTGTTTCAATCACACATATAACACGAGAAACAAAGACAATTTTATGCTTCGCACTCATCGCTTAAACCTAAATGCGCAGTCTCCTCAGTATATGGCAATGAAAATTCATAACAAGCTAAAAGGAAAGAACGTTCTGAGTATGAACCTAGAGACACTGAAAACAAAGCTATATGATATACTTGTCAAACGCTGCTACTACACTGTTGAGGAGTTCATGAAGGATGAATTGAACATTTGAGCAGGATAAATTTACATATAGTCTTGTGTGTAAATGTAGCTGTCCGTCACAAAAGGGAGGAAAGAAAAATAAAAGTTTATATTAATGTTAAAATTCTTTGTACCAATTAGGCCTAAGTTGTGTTATCCATTTTTTGATGTATCTCATGTACACTAATCATATGATCAGAAATTGTATATGATTAGATGAATAAAACACTATTCACATATTGGCAACGGTATCCTGTGGGAACTGTACCATTGACACAGGACGCCAAAAATTCTACGTAGTTGCACAGCTTTCAGTATGGCGTCAGCTGCAATCATATGAGCGAGTGTGAATGTTGTAGTGCAGGTTATGACATTAGGGCTGCGACAAGAGTTACATACAAGGAAGAAGAAACCCAAATGTTGGATCTGAAAATAAATTTTGCAGAGGGAAAAATCAGGGGCAAACTACATTTATAAAAGAAATAACTCTCTGAGACGAAAATGTTATCTGCAATGGCAAACTAACTAGCTGCTGGCATTAAATATCATCTGCAGACACTCCTCTCTTCCAAGATTTTAGAGTCTTATTGTATTCGTTGATGTATAGATTTCTGTTGGAATTGTGTGAGCAATATATTTCGTGTGAGACGGCGGCAAAGTGCATTTTGTGGAATATAATAGACGTCTCTGGTGGTATAGTACACTGATTACTCTGAAATGTATGTATGTAATAATTTCCTTGGTTGCTGTGTTCGATGTATTTTACCTGGAAGTGCCAATATAGTTACTGGTACTAAATGTCTTTTACTCACTATTATTTATTCAACTATGTCGACTCTAATAGGTTATGGGCCCAGCGATGCATTTGGAATATGTATATACATAATATAATAGTGAGAAAGTATTGGAAAAGTTTCAAGTAGTGCACTTGCATTAAGTACGAGTTATCCTTGCAACACGAATGCAACTCTTTTGTATTACTCTTCGGTATTATCCTTTACATCAAGAAAGATCAAAGTTCACGTTAAAATTAGTATGGCACAAATTCTGCAGATTGAAAGACTTATGGGTCGCAAAAACTAAGCAACATGGAAATTTGCAGTAGAAGTGTATTTACGTTTGGACGACCTATGAGATGTGGTGGATGGGACAATGAAATCCACAGATCAGAATTATTCAATTAAGGATAGAAAAGCAAAATCAAAGTTGATATTACTAGTTGACCCAGTAAATTACGTTCACATTGAAAAAGCTGCGACAACGAAAGATGTCTGGGACGAATTATGAAGTGCATTTGAGGATGGAGGTCTTACAAGGAAAGTAGGCTTATAATGTGAGTTAATTACCACTCAGCTGGACAAATGCAACAGTGTATACGAATAGGTCAACAAAATAATAACCACGTTGAACCGAATGAAAAACATTGGGTTTGAGATCGCTGACGAATGGATAGGGACACTACTGTTGGCAGGACTGCCGCAAAGGTATGAGCCTATGATTATGGGCTGGAAAGCACAGGCGACAGTGTTAAAGCGAAAATCCTACAGGATGTAAGGTGCACTTCAAGCTGTCATGTGTAGGAGAAGGAAACTGCATCTGCTCTTTATTAAAAAAAAACAAAAGGATGAAATCAGTGAGGTGCTGTAGATGTCAGATGACGGGGCATAACGCATTTCAGTGCTGAGAAAAAGTAAACCCAATGTCAGACACGTAGTAAAAGAGGTATGTTGCTGATAGCCCAGTGAGAGGGACCAATAATATTGTTAAGGCACTCTCATGTTTCTATTCTTTTGGAGATGTGGGTAATCATCAACTGGAATGGAGTTTAGACTCAGGTACATCTATGCATATAGTTAAAGACAAATCTCTTCTTTATGATTTTAAAGATAAGACTCATATGGGAATATCTACTGTTGATGGCAGCAAGTTCCAGTGTCATTTGGCTGGAAAACTAGACCTACATGTAAGTGTAGATGGTGAACCCGATATGGTTACAGCACATGATGTTCATTACATAAAAATTTTTGCGACTAACCTACTGTCTGTAGGGGAAATTGTCAAGAAGGTAAATACGGAGCAAGAGTAATCAACGAAAATGGTGAATTTATCACTACAGCAAGTAACGAAAGGGGTATTTTTAAGTTGGATACCATTGACAGTAAACATAGATATGTATATCATCCAGTATACTCAGTGGGAGGTTTTTCATGGCACTGCAGACTTGGGTACCTAAATAGAAAGGGTGTATCTTTAATAAGGGATATGGTAAAGGGAATTCAGAATTATAGTGTATCCAAAGACCTTTGTGAGATATGCTTAAAAGGAAAACAAGCAAGGCTACCTTTTAAGACTAGTAAAAGTAAATCTACAGAGGTATTACAATTAATCCATTCAGATGTATGTGGGCCGATGGAGTGTGAATCCATGGATGGGAATTATTATTTTCTTACATTTATTGATGATTATTCACGATTCGCTCATGCTTATTTTCTTAGTTCGAAAGACCAAGTGAGTGACATATTTGAGGAATATCATAACATGGTCGAAAGGTGGATGGGAAAGAAAATTAAGATCATCAGGTCTGATAATGGGAGAGAATATATTAACCAGAAATTGAAGACACTTCTGGCAAAAACGGGACTCAGGCATCAAACTACCATAAGGTACAGCCCATCTCAAAATGGGGTTGCTGAGAGGGCTAATAGGACTATTGTCGAAAAAGCAAGTAGCATAATAACTGATGCTGGATTATCAAAAGATTTTTGGGCAGAGGTGGTATATCTGAGCAATTGATCGCCTACAAAAGCATTAAGTAATAAAACCCCGTATGAGATATGCGTAGGAAGAAAAACTTACCTAAGGGTTTTTGTGTGTCATGCAAAGGCGCACATTCCAAAACAGCTGAGAGAAAATGAGAGCCAAAAGGTAAAAAATATATTTTTGTAGGCTATTGTGAGAATTAAAAGGGCTACCGATTAATAGATCCATTGAATAAAAGGATATTTAATAGCAGAAATGTAGTATTCTTTGAAAATAGAAAGGACTCTGAAGAGAGCAAGACTGCTAAGTTAACTACACCTATTTCCGAGAGTGAAATCTTTTGTGAAGAAAGAGAAAGTGAAGAAGAGGAAGAGGATGGTCAAAGGCAAATGGAGACTATTTGTGATGACAATGTAAGACGTTCTTCTCGTGTGCCAAAACTGAAAGAATATCCGGATTTTGAGATGTATGCAGCCCAGTCTTTTAATAATGAGCCAGCAACAGCAGAAGAAGCAATGAGCAGCCCGAACTCTCAAGAATGGAAAGAATTGGCGGAGAGGGAATTGGAATCTTTATCTCAGAACGAAACATTTGAATGGGTAAATATGCCAGCAGATAAGAAACCATTACAGGCTAGGTGGGTATTCACTTTGAAGAGCCACGAAAATTCATCACCAAGATATAAAGCACGACTTGTAATAAAAGGATATTCAAACAAGGGTATATTACAAATAAACTTTTTCAGCTGTAGTCAAGTATGCCTTGGCAGCAAAACGAATTTTAACAATTTTAACAGCATATTTAAATGGGAAATTGGAGGAGGAGGAGATATTCACCAAGAAAAAAATGGAAATGAGCGTTTGGCGTCATTGGCAGGGAGGCCCCTTATGAGGCAGGTCCAGCTACCTTGGTGTAGGTCTTATTAGATGCAATGCCACATTGGGCGACCTGCGCGCCAGATGGGGATGAAATTATGATGAAGACAACACAACACCCAGTCCCTGAGCGAAGAAAATCCCTAACCCAGCCAGGAATCGAACCCAAACCCTTTAGGACAGCAATCCGTCACGCTGACCATTCAGCTATCGGGGCAGCCTATTCATAAAGAGATGTCATAAAAACCAGATCAGAAAGGGAAAAAGATTTGGCGTTTGTGAAAATGTATTTATGGACTTAAAGAGAGTGGACATTGCTGGAATCGATGTCTACACAAAACCCTAATAAATGTGAATAAGTAGCAGTCTAAGGCAGATCTCAGGATATACTATAGAAGGGGAAGAGAAGGGATAATAATAATGACAATATGTGTGGTCTTCTTCTTTATCTGACTGAAAAACGAAAGTCAAATGAGAACTTTTAAGAAGCAGCTGCAAACTAAGTTTAAGGTGCATGGTTTGGGAGAAGTTAAACGTTCTTTAGGTATGCATATCACTAAGGATGAAGAGGCACAAGAACTGAGCATAAATCAATCATAATATACAGAAAAAATTGCAAAGAAATTTGGAATGAGTGATTGTAAACTCATAACTCCTCCAGTAGAAGTAGGAGTGAAGTTAAATATAAATGAGACATGTGTGGAACGTGATATGAATGTTTCATATTTAGAAGTAGTAGGGAGTCTGTTATATTTTTCTCAATTGTCACGAACCGACATTGCTTTTGCCACCAACACAGTGAGCAGATATTGTAGAGACCCAAAGGAAAAGCACTGGAAAGCTGTGAAAAGGATATTCCGATATCTAAAAGGAACTTCAAACCACGAATTAAGATACATATAGAGAAGGTAATGCAAACCTAGAAGGCTACAGCGATGTGGAGTGGGGGAATGAACTGGCTACTGCTTTATATTAATGGGGGGCCTCATTTCATGGTCCTGTCAAAAGCAAAAAGGCTGTTGCATTGAGTACAGTAGAGGCCTAGTACATGGTGCTATCTTACACCACACAGGAAGCATTGTGGCCAAGAACATTAATATGTGAAATAGAACCCAATTTAATTGTGGAACGACCTTATGTGACAATAAAGGATCCATTAACCTAGCTAAAAATGGTGTCATTAGTGCTATGACAGAAGATATTCATGTAAGGGACCATTTTATTTGGGACCACATAGAGCGACAGAACATCGCCGTGGACTACCTGCGCACAGAAGACATGTTGGCTGAGCTTCTGACAAAACTCTTGGACAAAGAAGAGTTTGAAAAGACTGTGGGGCTATTTGGCTTATCTTGTGAAGGCAAGCCACAAAATATATGTTCAAAGGGGGGCGTTGGAATTGTGTGAAAAATATATTTCGTGTGAGACGGCGGCAAAGTGCATCATGCGTAATATAACAGCCCTTTTTGGTGCTATTGTACGCTCTTAGTTTTATGTATGTAATGTAATGTTGTGTTTGATGTACTTTACATGAAGGGTAAATATAATTACTGGCGCTAAATGTCTTTCACTATCATTTATTCAACTGTGTCGACTCTACTGATTTCGAGTAACTAATTTTTATGTTAACTGGTGCCACATCACATGCAGGGACTATTGCCTATATTTAATCCACAATTTATACAGTGCTTGATCTCACAAATCACGAAGTTTATACGACTCTCAGTTTTGGTTAGATATTAAGTTTCTTTATTTATTCACCCAAAAACCTTTCAAGATTGTGAATGCGTCATTGGTTTGCACACACACACACACACACACACACACACACACACAGAATGCTAGAGAAAATTAAACATAGGTTGTTCTTGTAGTTCTAGAAGTTGCGGGAGTGTACCCGCCGACCACTATCTCGATTTTTTTTCTCAGTAATAAAATGCCCGTGTTTCGAAATACAACCATGAGAGAAGTGGTGGAAGGAAAGTGGTGCAATAAAGTAGAACCAAGTTGAACTTTTCGTGGCATGACAAATGTTGCGTCTCTCTAGTTGCGACACTGAAAACTGGGAGTTCACACATGCAAGTGCAGTATGCCACTAGCCGTGGCGACATTTTTGTTGCTTGTGTGAACCCGGCTGTAATTGGTGATATGTTCTTTTGTTTACACCATGTGCACGTGCAGTAAGCAATTAGAAAGTGAGTAAACATGGCTACGCCGGGGAAGAAGCGTAATGTTAATGTGGAGAGAAATCTAGAAGACAAGGATTCAAGTGACAGCAGCGATGAGAGCTCTGAATATCCAGAACAAGAGGAATACATGGGACAAAAAGTATGAACGAAGATAGATGTATGGAGCAGTAGCTCGGATGAGGGTATATGCCGGTCCGCGTGTTACTGCACAGAAGTGTTATTCAATCATGATGATGTTATTCAGCATTGTCATGTCTTGTTTCACAGGAGATTCAGGTTGATTTTGAGGGAAGAAATCCAACCGATTCTGACTTTCATGGAATCAAGCAGTTACTGCAGCAACTATTTTTGAAAGCCCATGTCAATCTGTCAGAACTAACAGACCTAATAGTTTCTCAGAACTACGTTGGAAGCGTTGTGAAGGTAAGCAGTTCCATGCAATGCATAATTATGTTTTGTTACCGACAGATGCCATTGGTTTCGAGGCTTGAGCTTTGATAACCGCAAAGCTTTGTTGCGCCCCTTTGCAGAAGCACAGCTTACAAGGTTAAATTTTTGTATAGGCCTATTTGATTTTTTTTTTTCAGTTTAGCACGTCAGGTAGATAAATGTAAACACCATTTATTAGATGGAATTAATTTTCCACTTACAGTAATGTTCGGGCATCTGCTTACTTTTGCCCCTTTCATATGCCGTTTACGTAATGGGGGACATTCAAATAACGAAAATAAATGTAGTGAATCATTATAATAATGGTAGACCTTGGGCTACGCCACAGGTCAATCTATTAGCACAATCTTTATTTTGTATGTCAACTGTCACATAGAAGAAGACCTCGAGCTATGCCACAGATGAAGTTTTTCTTCAGAATCAATATTAAAAGGTAGACACTATCACACCCGAATCTTAGTACATATCTGACTAATGTTAGAGTAATTTGGTGTATATTATTTACGTGTATTGTATGACAAATATTGAAAATGTAAGTGGATACCAATGTAAAACTTACCAGTTATTTGAGTGCATATAGTTTAAACTTATTCTTGGGTTTATAACACTGTTGATGCTTGTAAACATACCCCTTTATTTACTTCTTAGGCAGTTGTATTTTAGAACATATGTCGCATAGGCATAAATTATTTACCTACATCTGACTCTGCTATTTAATTTCATCTGACTGCTATTTAATTTCGCAATTCAAGTTTCCATGGAGGAGTAATCATTTGTGATGATGTTTATAGAACAGAGGAAAAGAGCTGCCGAGTGAGACGGTTTGTGGTCAGATATTGATCCAATTTTTACACACCCTGTCTCTAGTTATCTAGTTCTAGATTCCCTATATACATTGAATGCCAAGTATTTGTTTGGGATAGTGGACTTCTTATGCCAAGAAGTATCTAGGCCTATTTCAACATTAGTTATTTTTGGTTTTAGTGTATTTCAGGGTTCATGTTATAACTTAAGTTCATTGTGGGACAACATTGGCATTATCCACTGTGATTTGTCGGGAATGAAAGTGAATGTGTTAATAGTTGGTTGTAAATACTTAATGAGAGAGCAGCAGATTGACCATGTGTTTTGTAGCTATGAAATGAAGTATTTGCGCCAAATCCTGAGTGGTACAGATTGGTTAATATATTTGGAAGAACAGGTGTTGTTTATTTATTTATGACAATATTATGCAAAGGATAGTTTGCTAATAACCATATAGCGGAGATGTTGAGTTGCATTGAGGGGGGGGGGAGGGTGTAAGCTTGCGGCCACAGAGGCCTTCATCCAAATTAGACAAAACACACACGAGTGCCCACACTTGCACTTTGCACTTGTGCGAGTGCAACTCACACACACAACCAGACTCTGGATGCTATTTGGTGTGTAGTATTTTATCTTTTTCGTAATATTGTCATTATTCCATCATTGATTTTACTTTTTTTATTTTTTTTTTTTTTTTTTTTTTGTACTTGTCCATAGAACATTTGGTACAATAGTGTCAGACAGGTCAGAAACATCCGAAATAATATATACATATAAAACATTTGCCTAATCAAAGAAACCATCCCAGCATTCACCTTAGAGACAAAGGGGAACCTTGGTAAATCCAAATTAGGATGGCTGGACGGGGGATAAACTCCACTACTCCCAAATGTGAGTCCAGTACACTAAAACAGGAGTAGTCACCTCGCTCAGTACATGATTGGAACTGGAATATCAAAATGCATTGTCAACACTGTGAGTCTAATGTGCACTATAAGTAAATAAATGATAAAGAAATTTTAAAAATAACAAATTACACAGAAAAGTACAAATGCACATTAAATCAGTCAGTGATATGGGTAAAACATGAAACTTTGATTTAAAACACCTCTATAAATAAACCACATGAGCATGTTATATAGCACGAGCACACAGAAACCTGCCATCACTAACCATGACAATTAGGTTAGCACTAGATCCTTTCTCAGCAGGGGTGAGTTGCACTGCGCCTTAAACAAAAAATCAACAGCAGGGACTTTCTTTGCAAAGACAGACACGGCACCAGTGGCACATTTGTTAACAGAATCAAAAGAACCCAACAATGAGCCAGGGCCTAGTAATCCTATAAGCTAACATTTTCATGAACATTGTACAAACACTTTTCAACAAGAAGTGATTTTAACTCTTGATCTAAATGTCTCCAACATCTTTATTAATGAAACTTCCTGGCAGATTAAAACTGCGCGCACTCTGCTGCAGAGTGAAAATCTCATTCTGGCGCACACTCCGCTGCAGAGTGAAAATCTCAATCTTTATTGTTTGCAGCACATTATAAAAAATGGTAACAAAGTGGCTCACATGTCTTTGAATATGGGTGGTTCTAATTTGTTCTATATAGTGAGACCCACAGTTGTCTGTGTTATAACTATGGTAATTCGAGTTGGTTAGTGGGTCACCAAGTCCAACTCTTGTCATCAACACACATTTGTATATGTAGAAGGAGGGATCAGGAAGCAAACAGAACTCTTTATTAAGGAAAAAAAGAAAAGAACATAGGGGCTTGCAGTGAGCACTGACAAAGTTATGTGACAAGATTCAAATAGCCCTTTTCTGTAAAGTAAAAATATCATTTAATTGACTGCTAAATTTGCCCCATAAAACTGCTCCACAAGCTACAAGGGACCGGAAATAACCAAAATAAGCCATTCTAGCAACATCTGGGGAGCAAACTTTAAAAATAATTCTCAGAGCATGTTGTCACATATTCTATAAACTGGGAGTCTGTGGATCTTTTCATTTGAGCCTGACGTAATCCACAAACTGGATTTTGTGATCCAAGATGAATGGCCTGTGATCAGTTTCCTGGGAAAACATATTTCAAAATTGGATGTGAATATTGAAGAGAAAACAAAAGCATTGTTAGTACTTGTCTGAGAAAGCACTTCTGACCAGGATTCGTTACTTAGACTACCAACAAAACTAGCACAATTTTCTGCAGAAACATTTCTTTTACGATTGTTGTTGTTGTTGTTGTGGTCTTCAGTCCTGAGACTGGTTTGATGCAGCTCTCCATGCTACTCTATCCTGTGCAAGCTTCTTCATCTCCCAGTACCTACTGCAACCTACATCCTTCTGAATCTGCTTAGTGTATTCATCTCTTGGTCTCCCTCTACGGTTTTTACCCTCCACGCTGCCCTCCAATACTAAATTGGTGATACCTTGATGCCTCAGAACATGTCCTACCAAGTTGTGCCACAAACTTCTCTTCTCCCCAATCCTATTCAATACCTCCTCATTAGTTATGTGATCTACCCATCTAATCTTCAGCATTCTTCTGTAGCACCAAATTTCGAAAGCTTCTATTCTCTTCTTGTCGAAACTATTTATGGTCCATGTTTCACTTCCATACATGGCTACACTCCATACAAATACTTTCAGAAACGACTTCCTGACACTTAAATCTATACTCGATGTTAACCAATTTCTCTTCTTCAGAAACGCTTTCCTTGCCATTGCCAGTCAACAATTTATATCTCTACTTCAACCATCATCAGTTATTTTGCTCCCCAAATAGCAAAACTCCTTTACTACTTTAAGTGTCTCATTTCCTAATCTAATACCCTCAACATCACCCGACTTTAATTCGACTACATTCCATTATCCTCGTTTTGCTTCTGTTGATGTTCATCTTATATCCTCCCTTCAAGACACCATCCATTCCGTTCAACTGCTCTCCCAAGTCCTTTGCTGTCTCTGACAGAATTACAATGTCATCGGCGAACCTCAAAATTTTTATTTCTTCTCCAGGATTTTAATACCTACTCCGAATTTTTCTTTTGTTTCCTTTACTGCTTGCTCAATATACAGATTGAATAACATCGGGGAGAGGCAACAACCCTGTCTTACTCCCTTCCCAACCACTGCTTCCCTTTCATGTCCCTCGACTCTTATAGCTGCCATCTGGTTTCTGTACAAATTGTAAATAGCCTTTCGCTCCCTGTATTTTACCCCTGCCACCTTTAGAATTTGAAAGAGAGTATTCCAGTCAACATTGTCAAAAGCTTTCTCTAAGTCTACAAATGCTAGAAACGTAGGTTTGCCTTTCCTTAATCTTTCTTCTAAGATAAGTTGTAAGGTCAGTATTGCCTCACGTGTTCCAGTATTTCTACAGAATCCAAACTGATCTTCCCCGAGGTCGGCTTCTACTAGTTTTTCCATTCGTGTGTAAAGAATTCGTGTTAGTATTTTGCAGCTGTGGCTTATTAAACTGATAGTTCGGTAATTCTCACATCTGTCAACACCTGCTTTCTTTGGGATTGGAATTGTTATATTCTTCTTGAAGTCTGAGGGTATTTCGCCTGTCTCATACATCTTGCTCACCAGATGGTAGAGTTTTGTCAGGACTGGCTCTCTGAAGGCTGTCAGCAGTTCCAATGGAATGTTGTCTACTCCCGGGGCCTTGTTTCGACTCAGGTCTTTCAGTGCTCTGTCAAACTCTTCACGCAGTATCGTATCTCCCATTTCATCTTCATCTACATCCTCTTCCATTTCCATAATATTGTCCTCAAGTACATCGCCCTTGTATAGACCCTCTATATACTCCTTCCACCTTTCTGCTTTCCCTTCTTTGCTTAGAACTGGGTTTCCATCTGAGCTCTTGATGTTCATACAAGTGGTTCTCTTTTCTCCAAAGGTCTCTTTAATTTTCCTGTAGGCAGTATCTATCTTACCCCTAGTGAGATAAGCCTCTACATCCTTACATTTGTCCTCTAGCCATCCCTGCTTAGCCATTTTGCATTTCCTGTCGATCTCAACTTTGAGATGTTTGTATTCCTTTTTGCCTGCTTCATTTACTGCACTTTTATATTTTCTCCTTTCATCAATTACATTCAATATTTCTTTTGTTGCCCAAGGATTTCTACTAGCCCTCGTCTATTTACCTACTTGATCCTCTGCTGCCTTCACTACTTCATCCCTCAAAGCTACCCATTCTTCTTCTACTGTATTTCTTTCCCCCATTCCTGTCAATTGTTCCCTTATGCTCTCCCTGAAACTCTCTACAACCTCTGGTTCTTTCAGTTTATCCAGGTTCCATCTCCTTAAATTCCCACCTTTTTGCAGTTTCTTCAGTTTTAATCTACAGTTCATAACCAATAGATTGTGGTCAGAGTCCACATCTGCCCCTGGAAATGTCTTACAATTTAAAACCTGGTCCCTAAATCTCTGTCTTAGCATTATATAATCTATCTGATACCTTTTAGTATCTCCAGGTTTCTTCCATGTATACAACCTTCTATCATGATTCTTAAACCAAGTGTTAGCTATGATTAAGTTGTGCTCTGTGCAAAATTCTACCAGGCGGCTTCCTCTTTCATTTCTTAGCCCCAATCCATATTCTCCTACTACGTTTCCTTCTCTCCCTTTTCCTACACTCGAATTCCAGTCACCCATGACTATTAAATTTTCGTCTCCCTTCACTATCTGAATAATTTCTTTTATTTCATCATACATTTCTTCAATTTCTTCGTCATCTGCAAAGCTAGTTGGCATATAAACTTGTACTACTGTAGTAGGTGTGGGCTTCGTATCTATCTTGGCCACAATAATGCGTTCACTAAGCTGTTTGTAGTAGCTTACCCGCTTTCCTATTTTCCTATTCATTATTAAACCTACTCCTGCATTACCCCTATTTGACTTTGTGTTTGTAACCCTGTAGTCACCTGACCAGAAGTCTTGTTCCTCCTGCCACCGAACTTCACTAATTCCCACTATATCTAACTTTAACCTAACCATTTCCCTTTTCAAATTTTCTAACCTACCTGCCCGATTAAGGGACCTGACATTCCACGCTCCGATCCGTAGAACGCCAGTTTTTCTTTCTCCTGATAACGACATCCTCTTGAGTAGTCCCCGCCCGGAGATCCGAATGGGGGACTATTTTACCTCCAGAATATTTTACCCAAGAGGACGCCATCATCATTTAATCATACAGTAAAGCTGCATGCCCTCGGGAAAAATTACGGCCGTAGTTTCCCCTTGCTTTCATCCGTTCGCAGTACCAGCACAGCATGGCCGTTTTGGTTATTGTTACAAGGCCAGATCAGTCAATCATCCAGACTGTTGCCCTTGCAACTACTGAAAAGGCTGCTGCCCCTCTTCAGGAACCACACGTTTGTCTGGCCTCTGTCTGGCCTCTTTTACGATAGAAAAAGATATTTCTTTCTTTTGCAGGATCTGTAAGGATAGGACATTAAGACCAGGTAGCCCTAAATTGGTGTTAATAATTTATACCTCTGTGGTATCAATATTTGAAAGAAGGTTGTCCACAAGACTTTCTGTGTGTTATTATTGTGGGCTGTTAATAAGAGGAAACATGCTGAAGCTATGCAATACATTAAGAAACAGCTTCCTAGATGCAGATTCACAAGCATAAGATCTATGTTGAAGTCTTGACAGACAATTATAGTAGCTTTTTCAGTGAACATAAATGCCCAGCAGAGACTCCAATTTGTTAGTGAATATGTCTATGTCTCCACTAAGTATTCTATAAACTGCTGTAATTATTATGTTATCCAGCAATTCGAAATGTTCATAAGATATTAGCTGTAACAATAAAAAACAATTTTGCCACATTTTGTATGCAACCAGAATCACTTTTTAAACTGTCCAGTAACTGTAACAAAGCTTTTTCTCAAAACGCCACTTTATTGGCTTCACCAACTTGTAATACAGCTCTAAAGATCAGTTGCCATGACCTTATATCACAAATCTGTGTGTGAAAGCAGTTGTTTTGGCAATTTAAGGTTACTGTTTTAACCCATGAATAATCTTTGAAGAAAACGGATAGTTTTGGTGCTCAAAATATGACTCAAATTTTCTCACTTCTCATTTGTTGTTTTAAACTATTCTTCCATGGTGTGTGTGAAATATGCACTGCAAACCTATACATAGAAGAAGAAAAGTGCCCTAGCTAGTACTGCCTCTGTTTTAGTCTGTTACTCGCTTTGTGATGACTGACTAGCCTGGGTTTGCCTTTTCGGTTCTCCTCACATCTTCCAGTGTAGGTATACCACACTGAAGTAAGGTGTGTTGATGCTGTGACCATCACTGTATATCCTGAAATGTGAGCAGTGAATGGCTGCTTCAGGACCACTGCAGCAGCCCAGTTTTTGCACTTCTAGGGCTCTGCTTGATATGTGAATAGGTTAATTACTCCTGGAGGACAGTGAGGCTGTAGCATAAATGCAACAATGCTACTGGGTAGCAGTGAAGTGCATTGTGCCAGCAGCTAGCTGCGAGGTGCCAGCAGTGAGGATGCAGCATAAACGTGCCCTAAATGAAACTTTTATTTGCTGTTATATTCTAAAGGTAGTGCAAATGTTGCGTAAAGAAAATTGTGAAATTGTAGTACTATAACTTCAAATAAAATTAGTCTTTATACCACTCATAACATTTGTAAGTGGCCAGCAAGAATGATCAAATGTACACCTAATTTTCTCACTTGGAATTCTGAGTGAGGCAGCACTAGCTCCATTCATTAGACTCCTGGTGCTAAGTGGATCTCCACTCCCATTCATGCAGCCCCCACTGCCATTTTGTGCTTTAACCTTTTTAAGTCTCGCTCTGCTCAGTTGCATTAAAACTGAACAAGATTGGTTGAATATGCAGTTTAAACAGTGGGTGATTCTGTGTACAGGTATATTGACATGAAAGTAGCAGTTGCATTTAAATTATTTTATACTGTTGTTTGTATATGAAAGTGGTACTGATTTCTGTTTTCTGATTTTGAAGCAAAGTGAAGTGGATGAAGACAGTGATGACGACGATGGTGATGATGGAAATGACGTTTTTGGAATCACAACTGTTATTAATCTTACTGACAAGCAGGTGAGCTCTGTTTGTATTTTATATGTCGTTTATTGCCCGTTTTGTTTCCTAACTCTGTTACCAGTCTTGTGAATTTGTTTCTATGTATCACTGTGAATTTTCTCAAGCTTAGAAGTTTGTCTTACATACTGGAATCTGCTTAAGTAGTAGTATTTTTCTCCAGGTAGTGGAGTTTGTTGCACCTGTAAATTCCTGATAGTCCATGACAGTTTACAATATTTTTGTCTGCTAATACGTGGTCCAAAACAATTTTGGGTTGTTGTGCTGCTTGACCGCCATGTTGCCACCTCTTACTGAGAGGAGCACTGCGAATCATCTCGAGTTCATCATTTAATCTTCATACACAGAAGTAGTCAATCATTAGTGGATGGACAGATGTTGCTAATGTCATTACCATGTTCATAATTCAGTGTTTCAATAACTCTCCTCCCCCAAATCCGTTAAGTGGGGAAAGTGATAGAAAGAAAGATGTATAGTCGAGACAGTGTAAAATCATCCCTGATAGCTCACAGCACTGTTGACAGCTTTCAGCTGCGAAGTGCCAACAGCTGCATGTGGAAATAGTAGCCATCTACAGTGGTGTGACAACACTGGGGCTTTGCTACAGAGATATTTACACAATCATGTTACGCAATTGGTTGATAATGTTTGATTCATGGGAATTGGTTGAGGTAGGCTGCTGCGCCCAACTTGCTGCAACTATCAGGGATCAACTTATGCTGATTCAACTGTAGTTCATTATATCTTCGGTTAAGAGTATTGTAATCAGCCCCCAAATGATTTTAATACTGTACAGTATTATTTGAGGTTTATTGTTATCGTCAGGTTTTGTCTATTTACATTTGATCTACAGAATATTCAGTTTTGCAATACTTTGAGTTAACATGTTGAGAAAGAGTTTCAGGTATTGTTTTCTTGTACACTTTCACAAACCGTTACTTCGGAATGTTGGTGATAGTTTGACCTTCAGATTGCTTTAGGAGACATTGTGCATTAAAACATAAATAATAAAAATCATGAAGTTATATGAATTATTCACTCTTTGCATTCCGGTCCAGGGTCTTAACGTATCTAAATGAAAATGAATTGATAGAGAAAGGACATTTGTATTTGCAAACTAGCCAACTTGATGATCCAAGGATTCAGTTACCACCAAATCAGAAATTTAAAAAATTAGATTATAGTTTACCAGTATAATGTCTTATAAGCAACCCTTCTTGATCCTCTCCTGCCCCTTGTACCGAGGTGCTTAAAATGTATGAAATTTGGCCATGTTGTCTAGCTATACAAATGAACCTAACTATATAGACTGCAGACAACCAATATATGATGATTGCCCCCCCCCCCCACTCCACCCCCTGCTCCCCCTGTGTACCACACCCTCACTGCACCAGTTCCAGAGAGGATCACTCTCTGAGATCACCAACCTGCCACTTCACAGGAGGAAAATGAATAATTAAATAGCACAAGATTTTTGATTGTTTAACATAATGTGAAGCTGGGAACATACATAATAACCCTTACTCTGCTGCCCCGATGGCAGCTGCTCCCAAAAAGTGACCCTTTCATAATATACAACTAAGATGAATGGTGTGAAAATTTCTTCTCCCTTCTTGTCACTGGGCTGTTAAGTCGCCAGCTTAGTTCATTCGTTCACCTGAGGAAGGGGAGCCCCCTCTCCCTTACCACTACATCTGTGCTGGGGATTTCGGCACCTTACACCTGTATAATAGACCTCTATCTGACAGACATCCCCTAGCAGAAGGTTGCTCCCTCCCGGGCCTGTTAACTTAACCACCACAACCAACTGACCTAATGAAGGCCAGTGGCTGCAAGAAGTATGGATATCAGGCCACAGAACAGCCTGCTCAGTCTGCTCATCATCTGTACCAGACTCTTTATCTTTACACTCCCAGTGAATCCAAATTCTGTGAGGAGGAGGAAAATAGGAAAATAAGAGGTGAAAGGTGACTTTGCAACCTCCATTGCTGTTACTCAGTGAGGTAGCGCAGTGGTTAACACATTGGACTTTCATTCAGGAGGACAATGATGGTTCACTCCCTGTCTGGCCATCCAGATTTAGGTTTTCTTCCACTTCCCCATTTGCTTAAGGTAAATGGTGGGTTGGTTCCTCTGAAAGAGTATGGCTGATTTCCTTTACCATCCTTCACTAATCTGAGCCTGTGCTTCGTCTCTAATTACCTCGTTGTTGACAGGACATTAAAATCTATCTTCCATTCCTATTTCCATTGTTACTGAAGTCTTACAAGCAGATGATAACCAGTCAGTGGTACTAACTGAAACTGAATCATGATGCAAAATTCCCGTCCCTTTCGCATTACTTTTGTACAAACAAATGATTTTTGTACCACCTTGCTAAGGTGAATCTCCCTCTGTGTCCATTTATTTGCTCTCCAACCTACCCCCATCCTTTCTCTTACTGGGTGACTTTTATGCCCATAACCCTTTATGGGGCAGCTCTAAGGCCATTAATTGTGGTAACATATTACACTAGTGTATTTAAATCTTACAGTCGAAAGTGCTGGTTGGAATATCAACTATGTTATGAAAAGGAGAGAGAGCTACTCACCACAGAGATGACATGTCAAGTTGAAGACAGGCAAAATGAAAAGAATGTTACACATTTAGTTTTTGCCAAAAGCCTTCTTCAGAAATGAAAACCCACGCATTCTCACAAAGCTGCTCCAATCAGAATGCAGCTGTGTCCTGTTGAATGGAAGCAGCAATCTGGAATTGCAGTGAGGAAGGAGGGGGGGGGGGAGAGGGATAACAGGGTACGGAAGGAGGGGGGGGGGGAAGAAGAGGAGTAAGTGCTGCCTGGCAGAATGTCCAGGGACTAAATGGTGGCAGGACAAGGCTGACATGTGCAGCATAGGGAGGTTGTTGTGGAGGGAGGGAGAGGAGTGGAAAAGGAGAAGAGCAGAGGAGGGACAAAGACTGGTGGGTGCGTTGACAGACAGTGACGCACAATCAGGGTGAGAGGCCATGAATTGGAAGGAGTTGATAGGACAGAGGGGATGGAAACTGTTGTGTAGAGGGTGTGGGGACAGTAGGTTATCGTAGATTGACGCTGGCATGATTTGGGGAGCAGAGGATGTTTTGTAAGGATAACTCCCATCTGCACAGTTCAGAAAAGCAGGTGGTGGAGGAGAGGATGTGTATGGCTCAGGTTGTGAATCACCCACTGAAATCCAGTGTGTTATGTTTAGCTGCATGGTGTGCTACAGGGTGGTCCACTTTGCTCTTGGCCAGTTAGGCCGTGACCATCCATCCTAGTGGACAGCTGGTTGGTTGTCACACGAGTATAAAAAGCTGTGCAATGATTGCACCAGAGCTGGTATATGAAATCGCTTCTGTCACATGTGACCTGTGATAGGACTGGAATAGGAACTGCTGGGTGGGTTGATTGTGCAGGTCTTGAACCTCAATCTTCCACAGTGTTGTGATCTCTGTGGCTAGGTGCTGGAACTGGGTGTGGCATATGGATGGACTAGGATGATAGGGTGGGCGACAGAATACCACTTGAGGAGGTCTTGGGTAGGATGTCACTCATTTCAGGTCATGATAATATATACTTAGAGCCCTGTTGAAGAATGTTGTTGAGTTGTTCCGATCCTAGATGGTACTGGGTGACACTCCTTTCAACTGGTTGTTGGGGATATTAGGGTGATAGGGAGTGTGTGGGGATATAGCACAGGAAATTTGTTTGCGAACTAGTTTTGGGAGAGAGTGCTTGCCTGTGAAGGATTTTGTGAGATCTTCAGCATACTGCCCAAGGGAGCTCGGGTCACTGCAGCTGTTCCGTTCCTGGATGGCCAGGCTGTATGGGAGGGATTTTTTGGTGTGGGAGGATTACAGCTGTTAAAATTCAGGTACTGTTCATGGTTCATGAGATTATTGTGGACAGAGGTGCAGATGTCGCCATCAGAGAGGAGGTGGTCAACGTCCAGGAGGGTGGCACACTGGGTTGAGGAGGACTAGGTGAAGTGAGTGGAAGAGAAGGTGTTGAGATTGCGAAGGAATGAAAATAGGGTGTCTTGGCCTTGAGTCGAGACTATATCATCAATGAATCTGAAGCGGATCAGGGTTTGGCATTTTCCTGTAGATTGCACATACAGAGGTTGGCTTAGGAGTGTGCCATGTGAGTGTCCTTGGTTGTGCCATGGATTTGTTTTTGTACCTGTGTTAGGGTAAAGTTAATAAAGTGTGTGAGGAATGAGATAGTGGGTTTAGAGTCTAAAGGTCTTTGGGAGAAGTATTGTTAAAAAATGGAAAGGCCCCGGGCATAACGTATGTTGGTGTACAAAGAAGTGGTGTCAGTGGTGATGAGTAGGGATCCAGGAGGTGAAGGGGTTGGGATGATGGAGAGTTGGTGAAGAAAGTGAAGGTATCTTTGATGTGGGATGCCTTATTTTATGCAGTTGGTTGGAGGTGTTGATTGTTGAGGACCTAAATTCTTGCAGTTGGAGCACAATAACCACCTACAGGAACATCCACGATTGTTGGATTTTGGGGAGCTTGTAGAAGATGGGTGTGCGGAATGTCATGGGAGTGAAGAGTTAAATGGATTCAGAGGCCTTATGGCTTTAAGCAGGAATTGGAGGTTATTTTTGGATTTTTGTGATGGGATCATTCTGGTAGAGTTTATGGGTGGAAGAGTCAGACAATTGGCAGAGGCCTCCTGCCAGGTTGTCACTGCAATTCATAGCGACAGTGTTGGAAACTTTGTAGGAAGATTAGGTCAGGATCTGTCTTGAGGCTGTATGTTGCTGTCCTTTCTACCACCGAAAGATTGGTGTTCGTAGAAAAGGACCTGGGGAAGAATGGTGAGGCCAAGTTGGAGAAAGGAATTGCTGGAAGGTGACCAGTGGGTGGTTGAGTGGGAGGGGTGGAGGGAGAGGAAGGATCACAGTTGGATGGTGGTATGAACAGGGAGAGTGAGGTTTCAGTGTTGGGATGAGGTTGGCCCAAACTCCTGGCCTGGTACAGGTTCATTGATGATATCTTCATGATCTTAACTGTGGGCCAAGAGACCCTATGCTTGTTCCTTCATAACCTGAACGTCATCTCCCCCACCCACTTCATCTGGTCCTCCCAACCCAGTATACCACCTTCCTGAATGTTGACCACCCCCTTTCTGATGATTCCGCACACGTCTGTCCATATTAAACTCACCAACCACCAACAGTACCTGCATTTCAACAGCTGCCATTCCTTCCACACCAAAAAAATTCCTCCCATACAGACTGGCCACCTGGGGACAACATATCTGCAGTGCAAATAACTCCATTGCCCAGTATGCTGACAGTCTCACATCATCTCCTAGAAATAGTGCACAAACATATTTCCTGTGCCATATTGCCACACACCTCTATCCTCCCACCACTCCAACAAAAAGCTACAAAGAAGCATCCCCTTTGTTACCCAGTACCTGCCCAGACTGAAACCACATACTTTGTCAGAGCTTTAATTGCCTATTATGCCCTGAAATGAGGAACATCCTGACCTGAGGGGAGGGGGGAGTGTTGGAAAGCTTTATATCCACCATTGGAACTCTGATGACTTTACAGGCATGGACCAAGTTGCATTGTATTTGTGGTCTACCAGAATGACTTATATCACTGGCATCTGTTAGGATGACTTAGTGAAATTTAAACCTTATTGTCATTGTCAACCAACTGGCAGCACACTTTGTCTTAACATCAGCATCTGACAACTACTTTACCTGCACACCCTCTCTATAAAATGAGAGCATTGTGTTTCCTTATATTTCTCATCAATGTTTGGAACTCTGTTCTGAATAGGAACTCCTCAGTGCACTGGCAGAATGATAAAATGCAGCTCTTGGCACTTATTGAGTAAACAATCAAATGTTATGCTATCTACTTGTGAAATTTAATACCACATGCTTGGTACTTATAACCAAATCTAGCTTGAGGGTAGGTGCCCTGCCCCTTTGTCTCAGTGCCCACTCCTAGTAGAGGGAAAATACAATTGTATAATTATACATGAATGTCTGTTGTAAGTGATTTGAGTGACTGGTTCTGGGCCCTCGAGACAAAAGGTCTCGTGTCTCGTGAGGATTTTGGGATGATTGGTCTACCAGCAATCACTTACCCTATGTGTAGTCTACTATCAGAACCATTATTACCTGTCACCAGAATCTCGTGGCTGTTTCCTTGGACTTGCTTAAAACCTATGACACCATGTGGTATTTTGGGGCTTTCATGGCTCCTCCCCGATCTTCATCCAAAGTTTTGTCTTTCAGTAATCCTTCTGTCAGTCAGTAGTTCCCATATGCAGAGGGGAAAAACCAGTCCCATAAGGCTCTATACTGAATGTGATCTTAATAGTAATAGACTGATTTGCAGAAACAAGTGAGAACTACTGTCTCAGCAACTTTATTGATTGATGATTTCTGCATCTGTTGTTCATCTTTCAGTATCAGGGCAGCTGAGTACAAACTACCAGACTTTGTAAGGAAAGTGGAATGTTAGTCGTGTTCACATGGCTTCCAATCTACCAATATAAAATGTGTGGCATGTAGTTTTGCTGATGTAGAACCATTCATCTGCATGTAGAACTCTACCTACTTAATGAGCTGCTTCACATCATAATTAGTTATACTATAACTCTATCCATCCAGACTTTTGTGTACTTGCACTTTTGTGCATCCTCTCATCTGTGATAGACCCCTTGGTTTTCGGCCAGTTGTTTACTCTCGGTACTTGATGAGAACCTCAATTCAGGTGTCACATATAATGATGGATCAATAGGTGAAGACCAGATGGGCTACACCGTTACATGTATCAGGAGCCGCATTCTTTGCCTGGTGAATGCAGCATTTTTATGATGGAATTGGTGGCAGTCACTACATTTGTACTGAATCACAATATTTCTACTGTCAGCTGCCTTCAGATGGAGAGTTGGTTCAACATTTGAAATCCCTATACAGTTTTAATAATACACTGAGTCTTAAATGTATTTTCAAAACTGTTTTAGTAGCCCTACTGCTAGATGCAGCTTTACTGTATGGTTAAATGATGATGGCGTCCTCTTGGGTAAATTATTCCGGAGGTAAAATAGTCCCCCATTCGGATCTCTGGGCGGGGACTACTCAAGAGGATGTCGTTATCAGGAGAAAGAAAAACTGGCGTTCTACGGATCGGAGTGTGGAATGTCAAAAATTGGATAGGTTGAAGTTAGATATAGTGGGAATTAGTGAAGTTCGGTGGCAGGAGGAACAAGACTTTTGGTCAGGTGAATACAGCGTTATAAATACAAAATCAAATTAGGGGTAATGCAGGAGTAGGTTTAATAGTGAATAAAAAAATAGGAACGCGGATAAGCTACTACAACCAGCATACTGAACGCATTATTGTGGCCAAGTTAGACACGAAGACCATGCCTACTACAGTAGTAAAAGTTTGTGAAGTGTCGGCAGAAGTGCCAACACCGTGTTGTTTGACGAAGCCGAAATGCACGCTATAAACTTACGCAGGCTGGCGTGAGGTCTGAAACAGGATACGTAATGAATGCTATAAAGAAAAGTACGTAGCTTCTGGAATACTTAACTTTAATCCACAATTGGTGAACATTGGTCTTGTTACTGTACATGCTTCATTAGATACATAACAAAGGATAAATGGCACCTTGCTAGGTCGTAGCAATTGACTAAGCTGAAGGCTATGCTAACTATTGTCTCGGCTAATGAGAGCGTAATTCTCAGTGAACCTTTCCTAGCAACGTCGGCTGTACAACTGGGGTGAGTGCTAGTAAGTTTCTCTAGACCTGCCGTGTGGCAGCCGCTCAGTCTGCAATTACTGACAGTGGCGACACGCGGGTCCGTCGTATACTAGCGGACCGCGGCCGATTTAAAAGCTACCAACTAGCAAGTGTGGTGTCTGGCGGTGACACCACATTCCTCCCCCGCAAATCGGCGAACGGTCGTGTTATAAGGCTGCCGCCCGCCGTGGGGAGGACCCCATGTTGACGTATGCAATGAGGTGGGGAGCCTAACAACAGGCGAAGCTGTGCCACCCGCACCCGGCCATTCGGTCCGAGGGGAGCTAGGAAACGCCAGAAAACCTAGTCCAGGGTGCACGTCAACATGCGGTGTATGCGCCCGTAAAGAGACAGGAGGGGCCGAAGGGTCGACCTCCATTGCGTCGGGGTACCCGACGCGCGAAGACGCCATGTGGTCCGGAGCGGGCAAGAGTTCCATGGCGGAGGACAGCAGGTCACGGGAAGCGATTGGCGGCGCGTGACCCAGGGAGGCGCTTGGCGGCTGCAGCGAAGCGTCCACTGCGGGCGGCGCCGGCGGGAGAACCGGCGCCGGCGGCGGCGCGTCGCCATGGGGCAAAATGGAAGGCATCGTCGGTAACACCTGGGGACGAGGCGAGCCAGTAGATGGGTCCCCAGGGCGCTGACCAGACGGCACCGTCGCTGAAAGCAGACGGCGAGCGGCAGAACCCGTGCGTCGACGGAGGCGCAGCTGATTGAGATGCCGATGCACCTCACCAGTGGCCCCCAAAACCAGATACATAGCGCGGCCGAGGCAGCGAAGAATGCGCCCTGCGAGCCAACGCCGTGAACCTCGATAGTTGCGATAGTATACAACGTCGCCTGGAGCAAAAGCAGGTGGCTGCCGCTGCACAGGAACCTGATGCGGCGGATGCACCAAAGACATCAAGGTTCGATGAGGACGACCGTGGAGCAACTCAGCCGGCGAGCGACCATCTCGGGGCTGAGAGTGATACGAAGACAAAAATAGCAACAACGCGTCCTCCCAAGAATGCGACTCTTTCAACTTCAACATCTGTGACTTGAAAGTCCGGACCAATCGTTCAGCGGCACCGTTTGACTGAGGCGAAAATGGCGCGGATGTCAGATGTTGAATACCATTGGCCTTGCAGAATGACTGAAATTCTGCGGACATGAATTGTGGGCCATTGTCGGAAACAATAGTCTGTGGAAGACCTTCAATGCAAAAGATAGCCGATAACGCCTGGATGGTGGCAGATGACGTCGTGGAAGACATCTGTACAACAAAAAGAAAATGACTGAAGGAATCGACCACAACCAACCATCGAGCATTCCAGAATGGACCAGCAAAATCGATGTGCAAGCGTTGCCAAGGGGAAGTGGCTTTCGGCCATGCAAAGAATTTCCGCGGCGGTGCGGAGTGTTGTTTGGCACACGCCATGCAAGAAGAGCACATATTCGTAATCGCAGCATCGATTCCGAACCAAGTACAGTGCTGACGAGCAAGTTGTTTCGTTCGCACGATACCCCAATGTCCTTGGTGAAGAAGCCGTAAGACAGAGGACTAACGATCGTGGGACCACGACTCTGGACTGATCATTATCAGAACGCAACAGCAAAACACCACGTCGTATAAAAAGTCTCTCCTTGCGAGCAAAAAATCGGCGAACCAACGGATCCGCGACTTTGACAAGGGCCATTGCGTAGCAACAAAACGCAAAACTGTAGCAAGGACAGGGTCAGCAGCTGTGGCTGTAGCTACACGACGAAAATCAATCGGAAACGATTCGACCACGTCATCGGTTTCCGCATCAATGAACATGCAAGCAAGTTCGGAAGAATCGAATGCTCTATCCTCAGCAACAGGCAAACGGGACAACGCATTGGCGTTTCCGTGCTTAGCAGTGGACCGATACAAGATATCGTAGCGGTACTGCGAGAGGAAAATAGATCAGCGAATGAATTTCTGCGCTGTACGTGGAGGTACAGGCTTGTTCAGATGAAAAAGTGACGTCAAAGGTTTGTGGTCTGTGATGATGGTAAAGGGACGACCATACAAGAAATCGTGAAACTTTGTAACACCAAACACGAGAGCCAAGGCTTCTTTCTCTATCTGTGAATAATGTCTTTGCGCAGACTAGAGCAATTTGGACACAAAGGCAATAGGGCGATCATGCGATCCATCTTTGTGCGCAAGCACAGCACCGATCCCGAAATCCGATGCATCTACCATTAACAAAAGGGGTTTCTGGGGATCGAATGGCATAAGGCAAGTACTAGAAAGCAACGCCGATTTCAACTGGCGAAAGGCGCGTTTGCATTCCGTCGTCCAGACGAACGGAACACCTTTACGGCGTAAGCGATGAAGCGGAGCTGAAAAGGAAGAAGCGCGTGGCACAAATTTATTGTAATAGTTAATTTTTCCCAACACACTCTGTAGCTGCTTCAAAGTCTGCGGCGAAGGCAAGTCTTGTATGGCACGGAGGTGCTCTGGACTTGGATGTATGCCTTGGGCATTGATTACATGTCCCAAATATGGTAAGTCACGAGCAAAAAACACACATTTGTCCTTCCGCAAGCGAAGACCAATTTGTCGCAACACCTGAAATAATGTTCGGAGGTTTGCTAAATGTTCGCCTTCTGTCTTTCCGGAGATCACAGTATCGTCCAGATAGTTTGCTGCAGTAGGGACCGACGCACAAACAGTTTGCAGATATTGCTGAAACAATGCAGGGGCGGATGCACACCCGAATGGCAGTCTGTTGAATCTGTACAAACCAAGATGCGTGTTAACCACCAATACGCGCTGGGATTCTTCGTCCACCGGTATTTGCAAGTACGCATCTGTGAGGTCCAACTTAGAAAAATATTTACCCGGGCACAGTTTGTCAAAAACATCTTCCGGGCGGGGTTAAGGATAAGTTGCAATCACTAGTTGTGGATTCACTGTGGCCTTGAAGTCCACGCAAAGTCTCAATTTTCCGGAAGGTTTTGGCAAAATTACTAAGGGTGAAGCCCAGAGAGAAGCCTGCACACATTCAATTACACCTTGTGATTCTAAATCGTGTAATGTTCTTGCGACGTCATCACGCAATGCGTGGGGAACATTGCGCGCTCTGAAAAATTTCGGTTGCGCGTTTACTTTCAGTTCCAAATGTGCTTCATAGTGCTTAGCGCAACCAAGGCCCGGTGCAAAAATGTCTGCAAATTCTGCACATAGATGAAAAACACTGTCTGAAGGCACAGTCTGGTTCACTGATAGGACCTGATTTACGATAGACAAGTTAAACAACTGAAATAAATCTAAACCAAACAAGTTCACTGCAGAAGAAGAACGAAGAACATAAAATGACAAAAGTTTTGTTTGTCCCTTGTATGTTGCAAGAAGGCTGCACTGTCCTAACACAGGGAGATGCTGTCCTGAATAACTAGTGAGCTTAACATTTGCGGCACGCAACGGAGGGTTGCCCAGTTGTTTGTACGTGTCTTTATTGATTAGGGAAACTGCAGCTCCGGTATCGAGCTGGAATGGGATCACGTTGCCATTAATGTCTAAGTCAACAAAAAGTTTATTGTCCTGCCGACGACAAGAGCGACTGTTTTGTGCAACGTGAAGAGACACTGGTACAGAATCACTTGCGACTTGACGTGATTTCCGTCGATGTCGACGCACACTTTTTGTGGGATGAACATAGTCACTGTTAGAGAGAGTGGCACTGGGCGGAGTGGAATTAACGACATGAATGTCCATGGGCGAAGGTTCACGAGCCTGAGTATTCTTGGGTCGATTCCGGCGCGAAGCAAAGGGCCTGGAATGGTTGTGAATGTCCGATCGGAGCTTTTTCTGGCAAACACTCTGAACATGTCCTTTTTTATTACAGAAAAAGCAAATAGCTTGGCGTGACGGGCAATTCTCACGCGAATGTCTAGTAGCACACCGCGGGCATGACTTTAGTACTGGAGTTGCATGCTGGCGCGGGACACGGGGCTGCGCGGACGTGCGCGAGGGCTGTTTACAGTTCCGTGCAGCTCGCCCGGCGGGCCGGTTAACGTGACACACACCTGGCGAAGTTTCAAATGATTCCTGAGCAAAGTCAAGTGTGTCTTGCCTATCCAATATGTCTATCACTTGTTGAAGGGAGGGATTGACTATTTTCAAAATTTGCTCCCGTATACGAACATCAGAAACGTTCTGTGCAATTGCATCACGCACCATAGTATCTGAATAAGGGAGTCCACATCCACACTCAAAAGCACAATCCCTAGTAAGGCCTTGCAAAGTTGCAACCCACTCCCTATTAGTCTGACCGGCCGTACGTTTTGTACGAAAGAATGTATACCTTTTTGCAACTACATTGACTGTTTCTTTGAAATAGGCATCTAAAGCAGACAAAATTTCTTCGTAGGACAGAGTTGCTACGTCGCGTCGGGGAAATAATTTCACAATCACACGGTACGTTTGCACCCCTACACATGCCAATAAATGAGGCTGCCGCTCGTTACCTTGAATTCAGTAGGCGGCGAGATGAAATCCAAATTGGCGTGACCACTCCGTCCAGCTTTCCAGGGCCGCATCGAAGCGTCTAAAAGGTGGTGCAACTGCACGTTGTGGGTGCGGTAGCTGTGAAGCGGCGGCTGCCGCATCGTTTTGCATTGACTTTGACCCAGGACGAGCTGTCCAAGGGCATCCAATAACGCCTGCGTCTGCTGATTCTGCAAGCGATAAAATTTGGACAGTACATCTGGAGATTGTGGCGAAGCCATGACACAAGTAAATTAGAGCAATACGAACGCAAAATCCTCTTTTAAGCCACGTCGCCAATATGAAGTGTCGGCAGAAGTGCCAAAACCGTGTTGTTTGACGAAGCCGAAATGCACGCTATAAACTCACGCAGGCTGGCGTGAGGTCTGAAACAGGATACATAATGAATGCTATAAAGAAAAGTACGTAGCTTCTGGAATACTTAACTTTAATCCACAATTGGTGAACATTGGTCTTGTTACTGTACATGCTTCATTAGATACATAACAAAGGATAAATGGCGCCTTGCTAGGTCGTAGCAATTGACTAAGCTGAAGGCTATGCTAACTATCGTCTCGGCTAATGAGAGCGTAATTCTCAGTGAACCTTTCCTATCAACGTCGGCTGTACAACTGGGGTGAGTGCTAGTAAGTCTCTCTAGACCTGCCGTGTGGCGGCGCTCGGTCTGCAATTACTGACAGTGGCGACACGCGGGTCCGTCGTATACTAGCGGATCGCGGCCGATTTAAAAGCTACCAACTAGCAAGTGTGGTGTCTGGTGGTGACACCACAGTTTATATGCCAACTAGCTCGGCAGATGATGAAGAAATTGATGAAATGTATGATGAGATAAAAGAAAATGTTCAAGTAGTGAAGGGAGATAAAAATTTAATAGTCATGGGTGACTGGAATTCTAGAGTAGGAAAAGGGAGGGAAGGAAACATAGTAGGTGAATATGTATTGGGGGTAAGAAATGAGAGGAAGCCGTCTGGTAGAATTTTGCACAGAGCATAACTTAATCATAGCTAGCACTTGGTTCAAGAATCATAAAAGAAGGTTGTATACATGGAAGAATCCTGGAGATACTAGAAGGTATCAGATAGATTATATAATGCTAAGACAGAGATTTAGGAACCAGGTTTTAAATTGTAAGACATTTCCTGGGGCAGATGCGGACTCTGAGCACAATCTATTGGTCTGAACCGTAGATTAAAACTGAAGAAACTGCAAAAAGGTGGGAATTTAAGGAGATGGGACCTGGATAAACTGAAAGAACCAGAGATTGTGCAGAGTTTCAGGGAGAGCATAAGGGAATAATTGACAGGAATGGGGGAAAGAACTACAGTAGAAGAAGAATGGGTAGCTCTGAGGGATGAAGTAGTGAAGGCAGCAGAGGACCAAGTAGGTAAAAAGACGAGGGCTAATAGAAATCCTTGGTTAACAGTAGAAATATTGAATTTAATTGATGAAAGGAGAAAATATAAAAATGCAATAAATGAAGCAGGCAAAAGGAATACAAACGTCTCAAAAATGAGATCGACAGGAAGTGCAAAATGGCTAAGCAGGGATGGCTAGAGGACAAATGTAAGGATGTAGAGGCTTCCAGAATGAGATTTTCACTCTGCAGCGGAGTGTGCGCTGATATGAAACTTCCTGGCAGATTAAAACTGTGTGCCCGATCGAGACTCGAACTCGGGACCTTTGCCTTTCGCGAGCAAGTGCTCTACCATCTGAGCTACCGAAGCACGACTCACACCCGGGTGAAACTAAATCAGTCCCGTATCTAATATTTTCCTCTATTGGCTGATAAATAAACTATGTGCATGTGCAGTGTCACGTCACCATCTGGCACTCAGTCACTATCCAGCTCTGAGACACATCTCCCACTTAACTTCCTCCAAGGCAGGATCGGTATACGGCGCAATTTCCTCCGTCTTAGGGGTTGTCTTTTTGAATTTCTCTCGCCTATGTCAGTGGAAGCAGTGGTCACAGCAGTGCAGGAGGAGGCGAGTGGTGGTATGCAAATGTGTAGTGCACGGAGAACTGCATGAACATTGAACATACCCATGAGCATGGAGCGTAAAATCCTACGAAACATCCTTCTTTGCTATCCATTAAAAACTACCCATATGCACGAGTTGCTTTCTGTTGCCCTGCCAGCAAGAGAGATCTTTGCTTTGGAATTTCTTGCTTGCAAGGAAATGGACAATGATTGGGCATGGAAGATTTTGTGGACAGACGAAGTACAGTTACATCTGAGAGGATATGTCAATACACAGAATTGTTGAATATGGGAAATGGAAAATCCACATGCAAAACAACCAGTACCACTTCATCCTGAAAAAGGTCACTGTGTGGTGTAGGTTTATGGCATCATTTATCATAGGGCCGTATTTTTTCGAAGAGACAGGTGTTTTTGGACCTGTTACCTATACTGTCACTGGTAAGCATTATGAGTGTCTTTTGCGCAACCATGTCATCCTGCTCTCCAACAATGTGGATGTGTGGGTGGGATCATTTTTATGCAAGATGGTGTCCCTCCCCTCATTGCAAATCCAGTTAAGCAGTTGCTGAAGCGCCATTTTGGAAATGCTAGAATTATCAGTTGCCATTTCCCTACAGCCTGGCCGTCCCGATCACCTTATCTTAATCTGTATGACTTCTGGCTGTGGAGCTATCTGAAAGATGTTGTGTCCAGTGTTTCGACTGCAAACTTGGCTACATTGAAGGCATGCATTGTGCAACACCTTCTGAACATGACCTCAGAAACACTTCAATCAGTTTTGGAACATGTTGTTTCTCAATTTCACCTTGTTGCAGAAAATGGTGGACAGCATATTGAACATGTTTTATGCCAGTCACATGGAAACTAATAATCCAATTTGATTTTGACTGATGCTTTTTATGTGGTTTTTGGCCTCAGGACTATTAAAAGCCCCCCTGCAGGTCCGGGGGGTTAGAATAGGCTCAGAGGTATTCCTGCCTGTTGTAGGAGGCGACTAAAAGGAGTTTTACACGTTTCGGCCTTTATGTGATGGTCCCCTGTAGAGTTTGACATCCATTCTTCAAAATTTTCTCGAAGAGCGAGCCAATTGGGGGAGGGCACCTTAGAAGGTACATCATGTCCATCGTGCTTTGAGATCTTTAGCCCACTTTCTTGTTGTCGCATTGCAGTCCTGCGCATTCTCCATCTCTTGGGCAAGGACACCTTCTTGGGTGTGTTTTCCACCATGCACTATGCAGTGTCGATTTCTGCGTCGACGATGACCATGGACTTCTTTGCACCTGATATCCAGCACAAGTAGCCAGTCCGTTGTGGTGGGGCCGCCATGTACCCTGTTGGTTGTAGCCCCCTGACCACACAGGGATCGTTTTGCTGATGCCTGCACCATGTATGCCAAGGGGTAGATGCCCATCCCCCTGGGACATCGGCACTCCCGACAATGGCCATCCTGCCAGGTGGCCTTTGCTGTGGCTGGGTGGCACCTGTAGGGAGGGCCCCTGGGTGCCATCAGGGCGGATGACACGTGTTGAAGCGTAGTTCATCATCTCTTGCTGGTGGTGAAACACCAGCAGTATCTAAGCGATCACAAGCTCAATTCAGTGCACAGAAGTATGTCCCCAAATCATTCCCCTCCCTGACCGCACCATGGGAGGAACATGAGGCTAAGGATAGCAGCGGATCTTATTTGCCCTGGTACCTTGTATGTTCGAGAGCTGATGGGAAATCTTTCATGACGATGAAGCCTCAGTTTTTTGTTGAGCATTTAGAGGACAAGTTCGGGGAGGTGGAGGGCTTGTCCAAACTGAGAGCTGGGTCAGGCTTGATCAAAACAGCATCCTCTGCGCAGTCACGGGAGTTACATGCTTGTGACATGTTGGGGGATGTTTGTGTAACCATCACGCCCCATAAGAGCTTAAATATGGTCCAGGGTATCATATTTCACAGGGAGCTTCTTTTGCAGTACGATGGTGAGCTGCGCACCAATTTAGAGCGGTGAGGTGTACATTTCGTCCGTTGTGTCCACCGGGGTCCGAAGAATAATCAGGTTGCCACCGGTGCGTTCATCTTGGCCTTTGAGGGTGATACGTTGCCCGAGAAGGTCAAGATGATGGTCTACCGGTGTGATGTAAAGCCCTATATCCCTCCCCCAATTCAGTGCTTTAAGTTGCTGGAAGTTCGGCCATATGTCTTCCCGCTATACTTCCTTCGTCACATGCTGGGATTGTAGACGCCCATCACATCCCAATACTCCATGTGCCCCGCCTCCCATCTGTGTCAACTATGAAGAGCACCATTCGCCTTGCCCGCCTGACTGCAGGATTCTCCAGAAAGAAAGGAAAATCATGGAGTACAAGACCTTGGATCAACTAACATACACTGAGGCTAAGAGAAAATTTGAACGCCTGCATCCTGTGCATATGACATCATCTTACGTTGCCGCTACAACAGTTCTGGCACTATCAGCTCTGCCAACCCAGGTCACCTCTCAGAGCCAGAAGACTACACCTGCCCCCTTGATGGTGGTGGGCATTTCCCTCCTTGTTGCTCCTGCACCACCTACTTCAGGAGAACCCCCCCCCCCCCCCCCCAACTATTGTAGATGATGTCCGTCCCCACTTCAAAGCCGGAGAAGTGTAAATCTTCCTTGGCTTCTCTCACTAGGAAGGGAACCCTTGGGTCACTCCCTTCCCAGGTTTCTTCTAGTGGGAAAGACGACATCTGACAGTGGCTGAAGAGCCTAAAAGCAGCTGGTCGTAGGGCTTCACGCTCATCCTCAGTCCCAGAGACTGAGCCAGTGAAGTATCTCACAGCCAGGGAAACTCAAGGAGCAGTGAGAGAAATCCAAAAAGACAACCCCTAAGACCAAGGAAATTGCAGTGGAACCCACACCACCACTACCTACAAGCTCTGCGGCTGAGGATGGGGTGGAGATTTTGGTGTCCGCTGAGAACATAGATCTCGCTAGACCCTCAGACACAATGGATATAGACTGCTCAGGCAATAAATTGATGGCAGCAGGTGACTCTGAGGCATAAACTTCCTCTTTGAATGTTCCATGCCTTCCCAGTCTCTCGATGATGTCATCCTCCAGTGGAATTGCAGCAGTTTTTTCCACCACCTGGCTGAGCTACGGCAACTGTTAAGCTTTACGGCTGCTACCTGCATTTCCCTCCAGGAAACCTGGTCCTCAGCAATGCAGACCCCTGCCCTCCGTGGCTATAAGGGATATTACAGGAACCATAGCGACTATAATTGTCAGGTGGAGTTTGCGTTTATGTCCTAAACTCGGTCTTTAGTGAACATGTGCCCCTACAAACCCCTCTTGAAGCTGTGGCTGTCAGAATAAGGACGTCGCAGGAAATAACTGTCTGCAATGTATATCTTCCTCTAGATGGTGCAGTACCCCTGAATGTATTAGCTGCACTGATTGATCAACTCCCTAAACCTTTCCTACTCCTGAGAGATTTTAATGCCCATAACCCCTTGTGGGGTGGTACCATGCTTACTGGGCAAGACAGAGATGTCGAAACTTTACTGTCGCAATTCGACCTCTGCCTCTTAAATACTGGGGCTGCCACACATTTCATTGTGGCTCATGGTAGTTACTTGGCCATTGCTTTATCAATTTGCAGCCCGGGACTTCTCCCATCTATCCTCCTATCCACTGGAGAGCACATGACGACCTGTGTGGTAGTGACCACTTCCCCATTTTCCTGTCACTGCCCCAGCATCAGGCACATGGACGCCTGCTCAGATGGGGTTTGAACAAGGCGGAGTGTGGAACTTTCACCTCTGCTGTCACCACTGAATCTCCCCCACACGGCAACATCAATGTAGCACAATTGTTTCTGTGGCAGAAAACACTCTTTAGGGTGCACGAGGCATAAGGCAGTCCCTTGGTGGTTGCCGGAAATCGCCGAAGCAATTAAGGAGTGTTGGCAAGCTTCACAAAAGCATAAGTGGCACCTTTCCCTGGAGCATCTAATAGCGTCTAAACGGCTCTGTGCCCGTGTTCGCTACCTGATGAAACAACGGAAGAAAGTGTGTTGGGGGAGATCTGTCTCCACCATTGGGTGCCACACGTCACCTTCCCAAGTCTGGGCAAAGATCAAACGTTTTTTCGGGTACTAGGCCCCAACAGCTATCCCCGGTGCTGCCGTAAATGGCGAGTTATGTACCGACGCAAACGTGATTGCTGAGTACTTTGCTCGAGCCTCTGTGTCGGAGAATTATCCCCCAGCCTTTCGCACACTGAGACGGTGGCTGGAAGAGAACATCCTCTCATTCACTACACACTGCAGTGAATCCTATAATGCCCCATTTACAGAGTGGGAGCTCCTCAGTGCCCTTGCACATTGCCCCGACACAGCTCCTGGGCCTGAGTGCATCCACAGCCAGATGATTAAACATCTCTCATCTGACTACAAGCGACATCTTCTCATCATCTTCAACTGGCTCTGGTGCGATAGCATCTTTCCATCGCAATAGCAGGAGAGCACCATCATTCCAGTGCTCAAACCCGGTAAAAACCCGCTTGATGTGGATAGCTATTGGCCCATCAGCCTCACCAACATTCTTTGTAAGCTGCTGGAACGTATGGTATGTCGATGGTTGGGTTGGGCCCTGGAGTCACGTGGCTTGCTGGCTCCATGTCAGGGCAGCTTCCGCCAGGGTCGCTCTACCACTGATAATCTTGTGTCCATCGAGTCTGCCATCCGAACAGCCTGATTGCCGTCTTTTTTGACTGACGTAAAGCATACGACACGACTTGGCGACATCATATCCTTGCCACATTGTATGAGTAGGGTCTCTGGGGACCACTCCCAATTTATATCCAAAACTTCCTGGCGCTCCATACTTTCCGTGTCCCAAGTCGGTGACTCCCATAGTTCCATCCATATCCAGTAGAATGGAGTCTCGCAGGGCTCTGTATTGAGTGTCTCTCTCTATTTTTAGTGGCCATTAACGGTCTAGCAGCAGCTGTCGGGCCCTCGATCTCACCTTCTCTGTATGCAGACAACTTCTGCATTTTGCACTACTGCTCCCGTGCTGAGCGGTGCCTCCAGGGAGCCATCCACAAGGCGCAATCATGATCTCTAGCCCACAGCTTCCAGTTTTCAGCCGCAAAGTTGTGTGTCATGCACTTCTGTTAGCGTCGTACCGTTCATCCGGAACCCGCACTTTACCTTAATGATGATACACTCACTGTAGTGGAGACATATCAATTCCTAGGACTGGTTTTCGACGCTCGATTGACTAGGCTCCCTCTTCGTCAGCTTAAGCAGAAGTGCTGGCAGCACATCAATGCCCTGAGCAACACCAATTGGGGTGCAGATCACTGTACGCTGCTGCAGCTCTACAGAGCCCTTGTCCAATTCTGAATTGACTATGGGAGTGTTGTTTATGGTTTGGCAGCACCTTCAGCATTGCATTTACTCGACCCTGTGCACCACTGTGGGTTTCAATAAGCGACAGGAGCTTTCAGGATGAGTCTGGTGACCAGCATACTGGTGGAGGCTGGTGTCGCTCTACTGCAGATCAGACATGCGCAACTGCTCGCCAGTTAGCAGCACACATTCATAGTTCCCCTGAGCATCCAAATTACCATCTCCTTTTCCCGCCTGCGGCAGTCCATCTCCCACATCGGCGGCCCAGATCGGGGCTAATGATTGTAGTTCGCTTGCGGTCCCTTCTCTCCGATCTGGAGTCCTTCCCTTCACCACTTCTACTTGCAGTCCGTTCACGTACGCCTCCATGGTGTACGCCTCGGCCGAAGCTTCATCTGGACCATTTGCATGACCCTAAGGACTCCATTAACCCCGCTGCTCTCCGCTGTCACTTCCTCTCGATTCTTGACGTGTTCCGGGGCTCTGAAGTGGTTTACACCGATGGCTCAATGGCTGATGGTCATGTAGGCTTCGCATATGTTCATGGAGGACATATTTAGCACCACTCCTTTCCAGTTGGCTGCAGTGTTTTCACTGAAGAGTTGGCACCCATATCTTGTGCTCTTGAGTACATCCACTCATGCCTTGGTGAGTCATTTCTCCCGTGTACTGACTCATTGAGTGGCCTACAAGTTATCGACCAGTGCTACCCTCGCCACCCTCTGGTAGCGTCCATTCAGGAGTCCATCTATTCCCTGAAACAGTCCCGCCGTTCCGTGGTGTTTGTGTGGACACCGGGACCTGTCAGAATCCCTGGCAACAAACTTGCCGACAGGCTTGCCAAACAGGTGATGAAGAAATTGCTTCTGAAGATAAGCATCTCCGAAGCTGACCTGCATTCTGTCTTAAACCACAGGGTTTTCTGGGTTTGGGAGACGGAATGCCATAATAGCACACACAGCCAACTGCATGTCATTAAGGAGACTATGAATGTGTGGAAGTCTTCCATGCAGGCCTCTCGCAGGGAATCAGTTGTCCTCTGACGGCTCTGCATTGGCCATACGTGGCTAAAGCATGGTTACGTACTCAGTTGCGAGGACCCACCTCTGTGTCGCTGTGGCTCCCAGATGACAGTCGTCCATCTCTTGCTGGACTGCCCACTTTTAGCTGCTCTACGGCAGACTTTTAACTTTCCCAGCACCCTGCCTTCGGTGTTGGGCAACAATGCCTCCACAGCAGCTTTAGTCTTACATTTTATCTGTGAGAGTGGGTTTTATAGTTCTATGTAGGTTTTAGCGTGTGTCTGTTGTCCCTCTGTGTCCTCCACCCTAGTGCTTTTAGGGTGGAGGTTTTAATATGATGCAGAGTGGCTGGCTTTCCCTTTTTATTCTCGTGGTTGGCCAGCCACTGTAATCTGCTTTCATTTTTTACTCTCTTCTGTTTCTATCATCTGTTTTCTTGTCCTCTTTTGTTCCTTTTAGTGTTTGTTGCCTTCTCTTTGTTCTTGGGGCTTTTCCTTTCTTTCTGTTTTGTGTTATATGTTTCGTCCGTTTTATTCTCACACTTATGGCATTGTTTTATTAGGAACAAGGGACCGATGACCTTTTAGTTTGGTCCCTTCTCCTGCCTTTAAACCAACCAACCAACTATTAAAAGCCAATTTTTCCCATCTAATGTGATATGACCTTGCATGGTGGATGGGCTTACGTAACTAACAGTATGAGACCTGTACGCCCATGGACACTGAGTAGTAAAGTTTGTTTAATGTCAAACATACACCTTAGGCATTGTTGTATGATTCATTTGTCATTTGCAGTCGGCCACTGTTAAATTATGATGCTTACAGCGCCACCTATTGTTACATTATGTAACTATTTATTTTTCTTCTTCCATACATTTACCCCTTCTCTGATAATATTCTGTTGCAATTTGACATCATTCTGACCAGTGGTGTTATGTCTGCAGCAGTTTGAAAGTGTAACTTTAATTATACTCACCCTGTATTTCACTCACTCAGCCATTTGTGGTGGGGAGCGCATCAAAGTTTTGCACTCACCATGTGCTGAGGAATAATTCGAGCTAGACTGGACTGGACTATGGCTGTGTTCTTTATCACAGTGTGCCTAAGATTTATCTCACCAAATTAGATACTCTTCAGTACAATTGTACCAGCCTTGGAGTCATTCATTCAATGCATACAAGTGCTTTTGTAGTGGAGATAAGAGAGATGCCTTTGAGCATGAGATCACATGCTGTCAGATACATTTTTCATTCAAGGAATGGCATTCATGGATAGTCCTGTCCTTAGAGGTAGAGACTGCCATTACCAATTGCATATCTGCTCCAACAAAAGAAATATAATTTCGGCCCTTTGTACCAACTTCAAAATTTAGTCTCCTATATTACATCCTATAAGAAGTTCTTTGCCATTTCTTTTATTTCAGTATAAATTGATTTTTCTCGTTGAACCTCTGGCCGTGGTTATATCTGTATACATACAGATGGATCCAAAATTCCCCAAGAGTAGTATACTGGATGTGCTCTCAGATCAATCAGTTAAATCTTCAGACTTCCTAAAAGCACTTCAATCCTTACGATGAAGACAGTGCAATTTTGGAACCACTCAGATTTATATCTTCAACTCCCTTCTTAAAATTATTGTGTCTGATTACCAGAGTCTCCTTAAATATATTCAACACTGGAGATGGAATAAAACGACCAATTGTTATACAGAGTGAAGCAGTAGTTCATTGACAAACTTTCAGAGGTTGTTATGGAATACCTTGTGTGTATCTCATTACAGAGCAATAACATAATTATGATTTATTCGGTTTGTTACCACAATCATTCTGGTTTATGTAGAAATACATTAACAACAGTGAAAAAACCTGTAATATTCAATTAGCATTGTTTTGGTGCCTTTCCATTGCATTCAGTGAACCCATATGTGAGATGTGTATTAGCTAACTCTTCATCGGTAAACCTATCACTGTTAACACACAACTAACACTGTCAGAAAACAAAACAGAACTGATCAAACTTGAATACAGTGAGTTGATGAGGCATTACTCTTGTAAACAGTAGGTGTTGTGAGCAAAAGGAAATCACACACACAGCACATACTTTTGACATTTACAATGATGTGCACTATTTTCAGGTAATATAGATACAAAGCTGAATGAATGGGGCAAGATACCATTCGAAATGCAGTAACTCTGTAACTTACCGCTGAAGACTGGGGGTCCCTTATACCAAAATACTTGGCATAATCTGTATCACTTCAGGCAGGGGTGGTTGTCTTCATAGTCTCAGATTTTATTAAATTTAGAATATGTTAAAATTCAGGAGTAAGTAAGAGACACGTGTTTTTTTGTTTTCACCAAAAAAGCCCTGAGATACAGTCCTCCAAAGATGATACTGCGAACACCATTTTGAAGATGCAAATTTTGGAAAATTTTTTTAAATGCAGTATCTCTGTAACAGTTCTAGATATTTTGTTAGTTTTTTTATTTGGAAGATAATTGCTTTATGATTACAATGGTATCCTCCATTTGGACGTACCTGGCAAAGCTCTTTTACTGTCACCTCTTGAATGTTTTTTATAATGTACAGATTTTTTTCTTTCAAAAATGCCAATCCAAAAAAGTCAGATTTTTTCTGTTGATGAGTACCATATAGTACTACGTTCTCTGTAAAGGAGAGCTTCCTGTTAAGGATGGACAGGTTTTCTTTTAAAAAATCATTTTTTTTTTGAACTTTCAAGGGTAATGTGTATCTTCACTGAAGTTGTTTCTCACTAATTTCTTTGTTACAATGTTTATTTCTATTGTCTTTGCTGCAGTTATTTCTTATTACTTTCTTTGTTGCAGTTATTTCTTTTCACTTTCATTGTTGCAGATATTTCTTACAGTTTGTTGTAGTTTATTGTCAGTTTCTGTTTAGGGCTAATTTGTTTACTGAAGAGTCTTCTAAGAAATCTGAGACCAGCCAGTGAGTTCTGTTTTTTTACAAGGACTTTGTCAGTTGACACAGTTGCAGTGTGTTTTGTGAAAAGGACTGTTTGAAATGTCTTCTGACTGAGGCCACAGGAGAGTGAAGTGTGCTGACTATTTGCATATCGTTAAAAAGAGTGATATGTAACACACACACACACACACACACACACACACACACACACACACACACACACAAACAGATTTTGTTCAGATTGGGAATAAGTGTTCTCATTTGAAGACTCTGTTTCAGAGTGAGGATGTTTCCAGTGATGACTTTTTGTGTTCTAAATGTTTTGACAGAATAACAACAGTGATAGTATCTGAAAAAGGTGAACCCTCCTATGGTGCAGATGATGCCAATTTTGCATCAATAGAGGAAGAATTAAATACCCTTAATCAGTCAACTAGAGGGGTAGGTGTTAGTCCTGTTAAGAAACCATGGTCAGTGAAGTAGAGTCATAAGCTCTATGCATCAAGAAAGTGCAGAGAAATTACTGAAGCTGTGGATGAATACACTACAGCAAAAGTGACCACACTCTTCAAGGTAGAAATTCCATCTTCATAAGAAATTGAAACAAAGCACTCTTGCACCTCTTGCCAGGAATTTTTCACAAATATCAATTCAGCTGTTGAATATTGTGCGTTCTACAGTGGCAAGGTGCAAGTTTTAACTATTATTCCAGAGGAATTTTCAAATAAAACAATTTTGAATCATGTTCCATCAGTATCAAAGTACATGATACACAAATCAAGAAGTGTGATGTCTGTAAAAGGAGACTTTGGAAGACCAGATCACACTTATGGTCATCCTGTAGAAGCAGCTCAAGTTCAAATGATACAGTCATTTTATGTGGAAGATAAGTGGGACTGTCCTCGCCAGAGTGCCAACAAAAAGTCATTATAACTGTAACAGTTGCAGGTTAGATTAGATTAGATTAGATTAGATTAGATTAATACTAGTGCCATGGATCATGAATACGATATTTCTTAATGATGTGGAACGAGTCAAATTTTCCAATACATGACATAATTAAGTTAATTTAACAACATACTTAAGTTAATATAACAACTTCTTTGTTTTTTTTTTGTGTTTTTTATTTTTATTTTTTTATTTTTTTAATATTTTTTTTAATTTATATCTAAAAATTCCTCTATGGAGTAGAAGGAGTTGTCATTCAAAAATTCTTTTAATTTCTTGTTAAATACTTGTTGGTTATCTGTCAGACTTTTGATACTATTTGGGTAAGTGACCAAAGACTTTAGTGCCAGTACAATTGACCCCTTTCTGTGCCAAAGTTAGATTTAATCTTGAATAGTGAAGATCATCCTTTCTCCTAGTATTGTAGTTATGCACACTGCTATTACTTTTGAATTGGGTTTGGTTGTTAATAACAAATTTCATAAGAGAGTATATATACTGAGAAGCTACTGTGAATATCCCTAGATCCTTAAATAAATGTCTGCAGGATGATCTTGGGTGGACTCCAGCTATTATTCTGATTACACGCTTTTGTGCAATAAATACTTTATTCCTCAGTGATGAATTACCCCAAAATATGATGCCATATGAAAGCAACGAATGAAAATAGGCGTAGTAAGCTAATTTACTAAGATGTTTATCACCAAAATTTGCAATGACCCTTATTGCATAAGTAGCTGAACTCAAACGTTTCAGCAGATCATCAATGTGTTTCTTCCAATTTAATCTCTCATCAGTGGACACACCTAAAAATTTGGAATATTCTACCTTAGCTATATGCTTCTGATTAAGGTCTATATTTATTAATGGCGTCATACCATTCACTGTACGGAACTGTATGTACTGTGTCTTATCAAAATTCAGTGAGAGTCTGTTTACAAGGAACCACTTAGTAATTTTCTGAAAGACAGTATTGACAATTTCATCAGTTAATTCTTGTTTGTCAGGTGTGATTACTATACTTGTATAATCAGCAAAGAGAACTAACTTTGCCTCTTCATGAATATAGAATGGCAAGTCATTAATATATATTAAGAACAACAAAGGACCCAAGACTGACCCTTGTGGAACCCCATTCTTGATAGTTCCCCAGTTTGAGGAATGTGCTGATCTTTGCATATTATGAGAACTACTTATTTCAACTTTCTGCACTCTTCCAGTTAGGTACGAATTAAACCATTTGTGCACTGTCCCACTCATGCCACAATACTTGAGCTTTTCTAGCAGAATTTCATGATTTACAGAATCAAAAGCTTTTGAGAGATCACAAAAAATCCCAATGGGTGGTGTTCGGTTATTCAGATCATTCAGAATTTGATTGGTGAAAGCATATATGGCATTTTCTGTTGAAAAACCTTTCTGGAAACCAAACTGACATTTTGTTAGTACTTCATTGTTACAGGTATGTGAAGCTACTCTTGAATACATGACTTTCTCAAAAATTTTGGACATAGCTGTTAGAAGGGAGATTGGACAGTAATTGTTAACATCAGATATATCCCCCTTTTTATCCAAAGGTATAACAATAGCATATTTCAGTCTATCAGGGAAAATGCCCTGTTCCAGAGAGCTATTACACAGGTGGCTGAGAATCTTACTTATCTGTTGAGAACAAGCTTTTAGTATTTTGCTGGAAATGCCATCAATTCCATGTGAGTTTTTGCTTTTAAGCAAGTTTATTATTTTCCTAATTTCAGAGGGAGAAGTGGGTGAGATTTCAATTGTATCACATTGCATAGGTATGGCCTCTTCCATTAACAGCCTAGCATCTTCTAATGAACACCTGGATCCTACTATATCCACAACATTTAGAAAATGACTATTAAAAATATTTTCAACTTCTGACTTTTTGTTCGTAAAGTTTTCATTCAATTTGATGGTATTACTGTCTTCCTGCGCTCTTGGTTGACCTGTTTCTCTTTTAATAATATTCCAAATTGTTTTAATTTTATTATCAGAGTTGCTGATTTCAGACATGATACACATACTTCTGGATTTTTTAATAACTTTTCTTAATATAACACAGTAGTTTTTATAATGTTTGATAATTTCTGGGTCACTACTCTTTCTTGCTGTCAGATACATTTCCCTTTTCCGGTTACAAGATATTTTTATACCCTTAGTAAGCCATGTTTGTTACAAGGTTTCTTACGAGTATATTTAACTATTTTCTTGGGGAAGCAGTTTTCAAATGCATTTACAAAAATGTCATGAAATAAATTATATATTAAATTGGCATCAGGTTCACGGTACACCTCATCCCAGTCTAACTGCTGTAGGCTTTCCCTGAAATTTGCAATTGTTAAATCGTTGACTGAACGTACTACTTTGGAGGACTGTTTAGTATTGCTGAATGGAGCTATGTCATATATTGTAACCAGCTGTGCACCATGATCAGAAAGACCATTCTCAACAGGCTGAGCATTTATCTGGTTAAACTTATCTTGGTCTATAAAGAAGTTATCTATCAGTGAGCTGCTATCCTTTATCACCCGAGTAGGAAAATCAATAACGGGTGTCAAATTGAAAGAACAGAGTAATACTTCAAGGTCATTTTTCCTATTACCCTCTTTCAGAGAATCTACATTGAAGTCCCCACAAATAATAACTTGCTTCCCCCTGTCTGACAGATAGCACAACAAGGAGTGCAAATTTTTCAGAAATAGATGAAAATTTCCTGATGGGGATATATATACAGTTACAATTATAAATGTGCCTTTATTTAATTTAAGCTCACAGGCACATGCTTCTATATGTTTCTCTACACAAAACTTTTTTTTTTTTTATACTTTTTGCACAATGATAACTTTTGACATATATGGCAACTCTTCCTTTCTCCATATTTTCTCTCATTACATGTGCAGAGAGCTTATATCCACTTACATTTACCTTATCCATATCAGTAACAATGTGATGCTCAGACAGGCATAGTATATCTGTTTCATTCTCAGCTTCTAAATCTTCTAAACGAACCAGAAGCTCATCTATTTTATTCTTTAAACTCCCAATATTTTGATGAAATATATTTACAATATTTTTAATTATACTTTTATGAGAACCTTTCCTTATTCTAACATTTGCAGTACTCTCCTGTCTGAGTTTCTCATTGTGCTTAGGCCTAGTTGCTATACCAGTGGTCACATGGTGTTCAGAGAGGCAGATTATGTCAACTGGGTTGGGTGACTTTAATTCATCAATGCAATTACCTAGGACTGAGATACAACTTGGTGGAGATAACATTTCTGGTGATTGGTGAAAATTTATAATTGACAGCTGTGATTGGTGATCCAATGTGCTAGAATTGTGCTGTTTAATTTCTTTCCTAAACTGAAGATTTGTTTCAATCCTGACCTCTTGTAGAACTTGACATCTTTCTGTCTTACCTATCCTAAAAACGTGTTGCTCCAACACCTGTAACCACTGGTATTTTACCATTCATGGCAATGCCTCCCCCCCTTAAATTTCCTGCTATTACCCCAGCCAGTTTCCCCTTCCCTTTCCTGTTGAGATGTAGGCCGTGCCTGGTATAGTCCCACCTACTGAGAGAATCAACAGGAACCACACCAATATGAGCCCCCGCACCCGACCCAAGCAGCCGTTCCAACTCCAAATTAACTCTCCCAACAGAAGAGTTCAAATGAGGCCGGTCATGCGTCTCAGGACAGATACAAATTCAACATTGGTGTGTCTCGATGCCGACGCAATCTTTACCAGGTCACACTCTATACTGTACCCAGGATCTCTGTCGATGCTGTTCCCTGGCCCTCCCACAATAACCACGGTGTCTTCCCTGGTAAATCCTTTAAAGAGTGAACCTAAATCCTCTGTCAGCTGACCCAGACTATCACTTGGTTTGAAAAAATTTGTGACCTGGTATTGTGGTCCTAACTCCTCCTGCAGAAGTTGGCCTACACCTCTGGCATGAGAACTGCCTAACAACAAAACTTTCTTCCTTTTCGATGGCTTTCCTACATTCTTCTTCAATTTCCTATTGAAAGTTTGTTGTGTCCTGTCTACACCTACCTCTGCTCGAGGCTCATCAGTTTCTAACTGAAGCAACAGGTCAAACTTATTTTTGGCATTCACCACAAAACTGTCAGACTTAGTTCTAGGCCTGTTCCTTCTGCTACCTGTTGCCACTTCCCACCTCTCTTTGCCCTTCTCCCTCCTTATCCTGTCCCGATCTTCCCTAGCCTGATCTAGCGCAGCCTGAAGGGCAGCAATTTTCCCCTCTTGTTCCACTATCTTCCTATCTCTGCTGCAAATCCTACATAACCACTGATGAGCCTGATCGACTTTCCCGACACCCACGCCACTGCAGTCCCCCCAATGAAAAAAACTACTGCATCCATCACACCAAATCCCGGAACTAACAATTCTACGGCAAGTCAGGCACTTCTCACTCATGGCAAAAATAATACTTTAGCTAGAATAAATCAATTAAATTACCGAAAATCAAAAAACACGTTACAAGAATTAAGCCTATTCACAAATGTATATAAGCAAGTTTCTGATTTAAAATTCCGCTGTTTTTCTGAGATCTGTATTAAAACAATGAAGGTATACGCTATTTATTTTATATTTCACTCGATGGAATGAAAAAAAGGACAATTAAACGAGATACTTTAACTTTGATTCTCCAAAAACGTTACGAGAATTAGGCCTATAAACAAATGTATATAAGCAAGTTTCTGATATACAGTTACGCTGTTTTTCTGAAATCTGTATTAAAACAATGAAGTTATACGCTATTTACGGTAGTTTACTTATTTGTTACCGAGAAATTAGTTAAATTACCATGAAACAAGAAACAAACACGTTTACAAAATTTAAGCCTAAGCCCGACTTCGCGAAGTTACGATCTTTTCGTGTTTTCTGAAAAAATACGCAAAGAAAAGTCAAACCTTTAACGGCAAGACTAAATGATACACTAACGCATGTATTTAATTTGTTGTCGGCGTTAAACTAAATTATATTCCTGTCTAAATCCCTTAACTTTCTGGAAATGGTTTCTGGCGTCACTTACTCAGCGGCCATCGTGGAACACCAAAAAAAAGGTCAAAAAGTTGTGCAAGTGAAGAGGTACATGGCTTCCAGTATTAAAGAAACTTTTGTAATTTATAAAAGCAACTACAGAACTTCACATATTGGAAGACTGAAATTTTATGCACTATGATCTAAGTGGGTAGTTCCACACCCACCTAGAGATGTCTGTTTATGTGTATACTGCATGAATTTTGAAGTTTGTGTGGTAGCTTTGAAGAACTTACTGGAGCACGTGACATGTCACCTTGGTTGGCATGTGAAGTCATTAGTAGTCTGCGATGTAAAGCGAGAGACTTGTTTGTTTCAAGAATGTGGCGACTGCCCTGTAAAGGGAGGACTGTCTTTACAGACACTTGGCCTGGAAGACGTAATAGAGAACTCTGCAGAAATTACATGTGCAACATCGGAGGAAAATAAACTAATTAAGAAAGCTGTTGCCTTTGACAGTTTCATTAATGAACTTGGCAAATGGTCAGTGAAAGTAGTAACACACCCGCATCTGAAGAAATTGCAATATCAACACATTGCAGCACACTGCAGAAGTGAAAGGGTGTGTACAGGCTGAAGAACTATGTTTAGTGCTTCACTGTGATTTTGCAGAGAACTGGTCTGTAATTCTCCCACAAGAAGTAAAAGGGTATCATTAGAGTAATGACCAGGTTTCAATTTTTACAAGAGTGACATGTTTTCAAAACAAGAGCACGAGTGTTGCAGTTATAAGTGATGACACAGGACATGACTCAGCACAGGTTCTGCTACCAAAGCACAAAATTCAACAGCAAACAGGGGCAGAGAAGATCATCATTATTTCTGATGGTGCTCCTAGTCATTTTAAAAATTGTTACCAGCTGTTTGAATTGAATAAGTCGCTTGTGCCAACTGACTGGGCATACAGAGCTACTGGTCATGGGAAGGGGCCTTCTGATGGTGTAGGCGGCCTGTTGAAGCACCATGCTACCAAATATAATCTTTCCAGACCCAATACAGCTGCTATTTAGAACGCTGAGGATTTTAAAAGAATTGTGAAATCTTACACATCCACAGCCCTCATTCTTTTGTCCAAATAGGAAATGGAAGAATTCCATGAGAAGAAAAAAGAAGAATGTTGGTGGCGCTTGTGTGTGTGTGTGTGTGTGTGTGTGTGTGTGTGTGACTGGTGGAATGCAGAGATTGTAGACACCAGTTATGAGTTAAACGAAATTGTGGTGAACTTTATGCTACCACATGGACCAGCTGCTGGATATAGGTTTCCAGCTGAAGGACAGCAACAATGCCATCAGTGCTCACTTGCTGTTCACTATGTTTTGAAAATTGTAAGTGCTTCAGTTCCTATTGGTTCAACAGGAAGGCATCACTGTATATCAAAGGATGATACTGAAGCAGTGGAACACATTTTTACTTCATTGATGGCTAATTTCAGTACAAAACAGAGTGCACAGAATTTGTATAAATTGAAACCTTTAAGTCTTTGGACCTTTCACGTACATTTTGGAACCATTTAAAATGCTTGAAAAGTGAGTCTCTTCCTCATCTTTCAAAACTAAAATTATGTTAAATAAGGCTAGGTTTTGATTTTTAAGAGCCTGTTATGTGATAATGTGGTAATGAAACATTTTATGTATGACAAAAATTTCAGTTGTTTATAAAACCTATCAACCTAAAAGGGGAAGCTCTCCTTTTCAGGGATTTAGAATTATATTGTACAAATCAACAGGAAAAAAATTAAAATTTTATGGATTGGCATTTTAGAAAAAAAAATTTTTTTTCCATAAATTACAAAAAAAGTTCAGAACATCATAGTAAAAGAACTTTGACAGAAAAATCCAAATGGAGAAATCATAAAGCAATTATTTTTCAAATTAAAAAAAAAATCTAGAACTGTTCTAGAGATACAGCATTTTAAATTTTTTTCCAAAATTCACATATTCAAAATGATATGTGCAGTGTCTACTTTGGAGGGTTATATCTCTGAGATGAAATTTTTTTGGAGAAAACAAAAAAATATGTTTTCCTTACTTAGTCCTTCATTTTGACATAAGCGAAAATCAGTAATATCTGAGACTCTGAAGGTAAGATTTTTTCCTAGCCTGCCTGAAATGATATGAACTATACCACTTATAAGCTCTACTTCTACATCTACATAGATGCTCTGCAAGCCACCGTACAGTTTGTGGCTGAGGGCAGCCTGTATCACTACATGTCATTTCCTTTCCTGTTCCACTAGCAAACGAAGCGAGGGAAAAAATGACTGTCTGTATGACTCCATATGAGCTCTAATTTCTCGTATCTTATCTTCGAGATCCTTAAGCGCATTGTATGTTGACAGTAGTAGAATCGTTCGGCAGTCAGCTTCAAATGTCAGTTCTCTAAATTTTCTCAATAGAGTTTCTTGAAAAGAATGTCACTTTCCATCCAGGGATTTTCGTTTGAGTTCCTGAAGCATCTCTGTAGCTCTTACGTGTTGTTCGAACCTACCGGCACCAAATCTAGCAGCCCAACTCTGAATTGTTTTTTCATCAATCCAACCTGGTACAGATCCCAAACACTTGAGCAGTACTTAAGAATAGGTTGCACCAGCATCCTATATGCAGTCTCCTTTACAGGTGAACCACTGTTTCCTAAAATTGTCCTAATAAACCAAAGTCGACCATTTGCCTTCCCTACCACACTTCTCATATGCTCGTTCCACCTCACACCATTTTGCAATGTTATGTCCAGATATGTAAACGACTTGACTGTGTCAAGCAGGACACTAGCAATGCTGTATCCAAATGTTACACATTTGATCTTCCTACTCATCCACATTAACTTACATTTTTCCACATTTAGGGCTACCTGTCATTAATTACACCAGCTAGAAATTTTGCTTAAGTTGTCTTGTATCTTCCTACAGTCACTCAACTTTGACACCTTATTGTACACCTTGGCATCATCAGTTGCAGATAGCTGCCCGCCTTGTCAGCCATATTATTTATGTATATAGAGAACAACAGCGGTCCTATCACTCTTCCCTGGCGCACTCCTGATAATAACTTTGCTCTGATGAACACTCGCCATCGAGGACAGTATACTGGGTTCTGTTATGTAAGAAGTCTTCGAGCTACTCGCATAACTGTGAACTTAGTCCATATGCTTGCAATAGGGTGTCGTGTCAAATTCTTTCTGGAAATGTAGATATATGGAATCTTCCTGTTGACTTCATCCATAGATCTCAGTTATCACGTTAGAAAAGGGCAAGCTGAATTTCGCATGAGTAATGGTTTCTAAAACCCATGAATGGAGTCGGGGGAGACTTTGCTTCTTATCCTGTCCGGTAAGTCTCCACTGACCCTGGGTTCTGGGTGACTTTTCTGAACTGTACCTCTTTCCCTAAACCTCTTCAGTCCTTTTCCTTCACACCTCTTCCTTCCCCTTCAGCTCTTCTGCCAGAAGAAGGAGCCAGTGGTTCTGAAAGCTTGTAAAAGTTAAACCTTTTTGTGTGTGTGTTCTCCTGCCGCCAATTGGTGACTGGATTTTTTTTTATGTATCCATTTACATTATATTGTCAATAATTGATTATTTTCGTTGTTATATTAGTCTATGTGACAACTTGGCTGATTTAATGTACATGTCAAACTTATTTATGAAATGAATCATTAAAATGCAGATGTCCTGTGACAAATGCATATGGAAATGCCATGTGTAGAATTGTAGTTTTGGGGGTCTTGGCATTTGGTTCCTGTTTGAGCTAGGAATATAGGATAAGAAGGTTTTGGTTTAGCCCATACCAGTGATCATTTGTGTAGCTATTCGAACATCTGTCCTTACAGTAGATACAGGGGATAGGCAAAATAATGTGAACTCCTGTACTTACTTGGGAATGGTTTATTGATAACAGGTGGGACCCTCATTTGCCCATAATACAGCTGCAATTCTTGTAGGAATGCTAGTGTGTAATGATTGTATAGTCTCCAGTGGAATGTTATGCCACTCTTAGATCAGAATCTCTTCTATCTCCTGTAGTGACGAGGGAGGTGGAAATCTGCCCCAGAGCCTGCACTCCAATATTGCCCACAAGGGTTCGATAATGTTTAAGTCAGGGGATTGTGCTGGCGAGGGAAGACACTGCAGTTCAGTTGCATGCTCCTCTTACCATGATTGTGCTGTGCTGGCTGTGTGAATGGGTGCATTGTTGTCCTGAAATATGGCATCATTATTGGGGAACAACATTTGAATCATGAGGTGCACCTGACCATCTAAAATGTTCACATAATCGTTGGCTGTAACATGGCCTTTGAGAGTAATGGTGGGACCAGCAGAATACCATGATATGGATGCCCACACCATCAAACTTCCACCTTCCACCTTCATGCTTAACCATTGGAATCAGGCAATCAGGATTGTAGGCTTCTTTTAGTGTTCCCCAGATGTAAACCCAACTCGATGTTGGAAATAATGAAAATGTTGACTTGTCGGACCATATGACGTGTTTCCACTATCAGCTGTCCAGGATTTATGCTCCTGATACAATGTTTTACTCTTATTTGCATTGGTTGTCATCACTAATGGTTTCGGTATAGCAGCTCGTCCTTGAATATTTGCTTTATGGAGTTCTCGGCGGACAGTGTCGATTGATATGCGGTCTCAAAGGTGGCTATTGAGCTCTGCAGTCACTTTAGCCACCGTAGTTTTGTGTTGTTTTGACACAATTCGTGTTAGCATACGATGAACTGTGTCATTTAGTTTTGATTTGCACCCACTCTTATGTTTACACAATGATGTCTTGCCATGTTTTGCATAGACTGTCATGACTGTTGAAACAGTTGCTCTTGAAACATTCAGTAAGTCGGCTGTTTTGGTTATTGATGTTCCAGCTAATTGGTCACCCACAGTCTGTCCTCTTTGGAACTCTGTTAGGCCTTTCATGGATGTCAACCTCGGCATCTGAATGTAAATATGAAGCGTGCACTACTGGGGAAACAACCTGCAGTGAAGCCTAGTTCATACTGAACACACACAGTCCAGCGCAACATGTGCCTTACCTGCATTGTTGAGAGTCAGTCACCATCCCATTACTACCACTGTTCACATTGTTTTGCCTATCCCCTCTATGTTACAGTATATCAACCAAGGTTGAATGGTGAACGGGAGCTGGCTCTCAGGCAAATTGTGCGAATCAGTTAATCCCATTTGCATAAGATTTTAATTGGATTGAAATTAATGCTCAACTAATGACACAGTTTTATGTACACTATTTGGATTTTATATGCAAATACAGTCATCCTTGTTCAGATCTTACGTGCAGAAACAGTCACCCATAAATAACTTTGGAGTGGAACGAGACTGATGGATCAAATTTGATCCAGCGTTATATTTGACCTAGGTGTAAGGTAAGTTTTAACTGTTTGAAAACCTTTCTTCTTTTGGGTTTTCGTAGGTTGGATTAAAGGAAGACATTGAAGCAATGCAGATGCGGGTGGCCAGATTTGTTAGCAGTAAGTTTGAACAACATGCAAGTAGTACAGAGATGCTTGGGAACTCAAATGCGAATCCCTGGAGTGAAGATGATGCTCTTTTCATGGAACTCTACTGAGAAAATTTAGAGAACCGGCATTCGAAGCTAACTGAAGGACAACTGTCGCCAACATACATTTCATGTTAAGTCCGCAAAGATAAGAAAAACTGGGCTCACACAGAGGCATAGAGAGAGTCACATTTCCTTCACTCTTGTTAGCTATTGGAACAGGAAAGGAAATGACTATTAGTGGAACAGGGTACTCTCCAGTGCACACCATATCTACATTTACATCTGCATGGATACTCTGCAAATCACATTTAAGTGCCTGGCAGAGGGTTCATTGAACCACCTTCACAATAATTCTCTATTATTCCAATCTCGTATAGTACACAGAAAAAAACTAACACCCATATCTTTCCATGTGAGCTCTGATTTCCCTTATTTTATTATGATGATCATTTCTCCCTATATAGGTCGTCGTCAACAAAATATTTTCTCATTCGGAGGAGAAAATTGATCATTCAAATTTCATGAGAAGATTCTGCCGCAATGAAAAATGCCTTTGTTTTAATGATGTCCATCCCAAATCATGTATCATTTCAGTGACAATCTCTCCCCTATTTTGCAATAATACAAAATATGCTGCTCTTCTTTGAACTTTTTTGGTGTACTCTGTCAGTCCTATCTGCTATGTATCTCACAGTACACAGCAGTATTCTAAAAGTGGACAGACAAGCATAGTGTAGGCAGTCCCTTTAGTAGATTTATTACATTTTCTAAGTGTCCTGCTAATAAAATGCAGTCTTTGGCTAGCTTTTCCCACAACATTTTCCATGTGTTCCTTCCAATTTAAGTTGTTCTTAATTGTAATTTCTGACCTTTGGGTTTGACTGATTCATCGTGTAACCAAAGTTTAACGGATTCCTTGTAGTACTCCATATGGATGACCTCACACTTTTCATTATTTAGGGTCAATTGCCAAATTTTGCACCATACAGAAATCTTTTCTAAATCATTTAACAATTTGTTTTGATCTTCAATGACTACTAGTCAATAAATGACAGTATCATTTGCAAACTACCTAAGCCGGTTGCTCAGATTGTCTCCTAAATTGTTTATAATAGATAAGGAATGGCCTGTAACACTACCTCGCGGAATGCCAGAAACATATCTGTTTTATTTTGACTTTCTGTCAATTTCTATGAACTGTGACATCTCTGACAAAGTCATGAATCCAGTCACCTATCTGAGAGAATATTCCATAAGCATGCAATTGCACAACAATCTGTTTGTGTGATACAGTGTCAAAAGCCTTTCGGAAATCTAGAAATATGGAATCAATTTGAAATCTATTGTAAGTAGCAGTCATCACTTCATGCAAGTAAAGAGCTAGTTGTGTTTCACAAGAACCATGTTTTCTAAATCCGTGTTAACTGTGTGTCAATAGACTGTGCTCTTTGAGCTGATTCGAACATTACGAACATTTGTAATGTTCGAACAAAATATATATTCCAAAATCATGCTTCATATCGACGTTAATGATATGGGCCTGTAATTTAGTGGACTACTACTACTACTACTACTACTACTACTACCAAAACCACCACCACCACCACCACCTTTCTTGAATATTGGTGTTACCTCTGCAACTTTCCAGTCTTTGGGTACAGATCTTTCATCGAGCGAACAGTGATATATGATTAAGTATGGAGCTATTGTATCAGCACACTCTGAAAGGAACCTGACTGGTATACAGTCTGGACCAGAAGACTTGCTTCTCTTAAGTAATTTAAGTTTCTTCACTACTCCAAGGATATGTACTTCTAAGTTACTCATGTTGGGAGGTGTTTGTGATTTGAATTCTGGAATATTTACTTCGTCTTCTTTGGTGAAGGAATTTTGGAAGACTGTTTAGTAACTCTGCTTTGGCAGCACTGTCATCTATAGGATTTCCATTGGTGTTGTGCAGAGAAGGCATTGATTGTGTCTTGCTGCTAGCATATTTCACATGCAACCAGAATCTTTTTGGATTTTCTGCCAGGTTTTGAGACTTTTATTGTGGAAACTGTTATAAGCATGCCGCATTGAAGTCCGTGCTAAATTTCGAGCTTCTGTAGAAGATCACCAATCTTGGAGATTCTGCATCTGTTTAATTTTGGCAATTTTTTTCCATTGTTTCTGCAACATTGTTCTGACCCATTTTGTGTACCGAAGAGGACCAGCTCCATCGTTTGTTAATTTATTTGGTGTAAATCTCTCAATTGCTGCTGATACTATTTCTTTGAATTCGAGCCACATCTGCTCTACACTTAAATTGTTAATTTGGAAGAAGTGGAGATTGTCTCTCAGGAAGGTGTCATTGAATTTTTATCTGCTTTTTTGAATAGGTACATTTTTCATTTATTTTTGGAGAGTTTGGGGATTACAATATTCAGTCTCACTATGACAACCCTGTGTTTACTAATCCCTGTATCCGTATGGTTGCTTGCAGATCTACATGCAAAAAACAGGTTTTTCTGTGAGGCTTTTGAAGCACGCCACTTCTAGACTTTAAACTTGTACGAAGCGCTTCACAATTGGCACAAAGGTAGATAAATGTATAAAGTCAAAACAAATTTTTTTATCCAGTAGTCTTCGTCTGTTGTCAAGTTAAGCCAAATGTAGCAATTATTATGTTAATTGAATGGGTGGAAACAGTTTCAAGTGAATCAGATAAATAAAAAATACATTCTTATAAAACTGAAAACTTCATTTCAAAAATGTTGCTTCATTCGGATTTTACCTGCAAAAAACACGTGTTTTGTGATTTTTTTTGTGTGTGCCATTTCTCTGTTTGACATTCAGTGAATGTGTTGAAATTGTGTAAGAACATTGACAAATGTTGGTAATTAATAGTTGTCATATTGTTTTGTGAAAGCTTATCATCTCCAGGAATATTTTCTTGAAAGAAGCCTACACCAGGCAGAGTTGGTGATTTTTGTAAAAATCCAAAAATGGTTATATCAGCCCACTCTATAAAAAGTATTTTGTGTGATCTCTTTCAACCCATTTCTATTAGAAAGACTGTATTCTAAACCACCTAAAAATCTAGATTTGGTTTTGCAATGGAAGCATATAGGGCCCTAAAAAAATGACAAGGTGAAGATTCAGTTAAATATTCTCATGTTCCATTTGTTGGTGTAATAATTATGGAATAAAACTAGTTACAAGCTTCAAAGTATAAATGTTGATTACCAAGGCAGTATAGAGCACACTGGTAAAATCCCGTTATGTTTTAGAAGCAATCTTAAAGTTTTACGCCGGCCGCTGGTGGCCGAGCGGTTCTGGCGCTACAGTCTGGAACCGCGCGACCGCTACGGTCGCAGGTTCGAATCCTGCCTCGGGCATGGATGTGTGTGTTGTCCTTAGGTTAGTTAGGTTTAAGTAGTTCTAAGTTCTAGGGGACTTATGACCTCTGCAGTTGAGTCCCATAGTGCTCAGAGCCATTTTAAAGTTTTACACCGTTGCTACATTTGTAAATTTTGGTGAGGTTCACAGCAGTCTGCCTGACCTTTTTTTGGAAAAGGATTTGTGTTAATCAGAATTTTGAGTGTCTCTCTTTATTTTGTAGTGCTACTGATGTGCTAGTTATCTTTTGGTCTAAAGTATAGCATATTTTCTGTTTGCATTGTTTGCAGTTTGTGTCCAACATAAGTGTACTGATGATATGTTGTACAGTATGTTGCTATGCTCCATGGTAGCTGAACAAATTCTGATTCTTTCAAAGTGAGAAAACCTGCAATGCCATCATCATGAGGGCCATGCTCAAAGCTGTCCAACAGCAGCCCTAGGTGGGTTTCTCTACTAGAGGATCCCAAGCCTGATACGGGTTTGTTTCCACATGGTCTTCGAGCCTGAGGATACATTTCTTTAAGTGTCCCAGGCTAAAGCTAGAAGTGGTTTCTTTTAGGATCTTAAGCTCATGTTTACTCATAGCTACTTGCTTTTTTTCTCCTCCTCCTCCTCCTCCTCCTCCGTTCCTTAATTGATTTACTATGTAATATCATAAGGAAAACTGTCAGCCAAATGCTCTCATTGATGGAGCCAGAATAACTGTAATAATGTGCTGTTGTGGAAACCAGCATTTTTCACTCCTTGATGGCTAATAAAATGAATTTGCTGGTACATGCTGGTGCATAAAGCTTACGAAATTTTCCTTCTGCTCAGTGGAAGTCTTACAGGAGTTTCCAGTCCAACTTGCCTTTTCATAAATGCATGCAGGATATTGTCCTGGATGGAGGTCCTATGTTATTATACTTCCTTCACTGTCTTTAATTGTGACCAGAGAAGAGGTTGCATCATTTCAGACTTTCGCTGACCTGAGTTGTTTCACCAGTTAGCAAAAAATGATGATTTTCTCTGGTTCCTTCTAGAGTATGCCCATGTTTAATTTACTTTTTTCAGTTTCTTATTTGCTGATGAAAGCAAATTTAATGCCAATAATGCTTTCAGTGCAGAAGAGAAATGGATCTACAGGCGCATGGATCTGCCTATTAAATGACCCTTGTAAGTTTGCTCTTGCTAGTCACTTTGTTGTGCAGCTGTTTTTATAACAGGGTGACATTCCATGACTTTTACCAAAAGAAATCCTGTCTATCATCATTCAAAAGTCTCTTTTATGATAACAAAAATTGAGAATATTTTTGAAAGTTTTGCATTGGGCACTGGAGCCATAATTGAAATAGTGGGTGTTGGGAAATCCTAGCAAATTTTATTTTTACCTATTTACTCAGCTCCATGATAAATAATGAATAGTAGTTGTGACATGTCACAAAGAGGCACTGATGATGCAAAAAGTGATAAATTCCACCTTCTGATTTTGTGGAAAATAGATGACAAATGGGTGGATTGATGCTTGACTACTTCCCCCGCAGCAACCTTGCCCTGCACTCTGAATTATAAGTGAACAGTTTTCAGCAAAATCCATTAGCATGGTAAACTCATCTTCCTTCGGTTAAATTTAAGGGCTTTAAGATGCAAACCCAGATGTTTGACAATGTAATGATGGCACGACACATTCCAAATTCTTGTTCTTTGTCAATAAAATTCATCCACTGCCATTTGTGTTGTGTCCAGTGTCTCGATCAGTATGCATCCGTTGTTTATACACAGTATTTACCTGTGGGTCATGTTGTATGATACAGCTAGTAATTGCAGACACTATAGCTTCTGGCCCAGAGAACTTTACACAACAATGTAGCATGCATTCATTAAATTGTGGTCTGCAGACTGTCATATTGAGAAGTTCAGGAGGGCATCTCTAATTTTTAGACACACAAGAAGAGAGACATTTCTCCTTATTATTTGATATTTTGAGCCATTCCATTGTTTGTGAGAACTGTGGAGCTGAACTTGTTAGAGACGTCTAAAAAAAATTAAAAAGTACTTTTTTTGGACTAAATCTGTGCAATTATTAAGTTGGTGAAAGTAAAACTGCACCAGCGTTCATTGGGAACAGGTGTGAATATTCACACAAAATTTCAACAAAATCCGTGACTGTCATGTGGGACATTTTTCCAAAAATAGACCACTTGGCATGGAATGGCCCAATATAATCATTGTTTAACTTACATAATCAGTTCATTTTTTAAGAGTATGAGAACAACTTAACACTCCTAAAGTGATGGGTATGTGCATGACTTTAAGAAGTGCAGCCAGCCACAGAACCAAATATGCAAAAGCAACTGCAACATTGCTTGCTGCTGACTGCATCTCTGTGCTGGTGAAATACACCTATATTGATTATCTGAGCAAATGAAAAGATTTAGGGTGGAAGATGCAATCCAATTTTGCTGTGTGAATGGCAATAAGTATAATATTGGAGTATGCCTTATAAAATTATGAACTGTATTTGGAGAGGAGACTTGGCTACATCTGGAGATGAGTGGTTAAGTGAAACAAGGGACAAGTAACTGCCGTGCACCGCAAATCATGTTGCTACACAATTTATGGACAGTTTTATCAATTGATTTCATTTAAGCAAGTCACTCATTATATTGGAAAGTGAAGACAGTTCACCAAAATTTATTGGACCTGCTTAACATTGAATCTGAAATGTAAAGTTACTTGGCAGCTTTTGTGTAGGAGAAAACAACATAAGGAAAATAAAAGTTAATTCATAACAAAGACTAATAACTTAAATTGCATTAAATACTTTCTTCCTCATTATTGAATCCTTATACAGTGCCTGAATTTTGTATTCTAATGTAATTATGATTTTTGACAGGAACGGGAGTGTGTGCAGCAGTTGCGTTCATTATTGTTGGAACTGAGCCGTGAACACGCAACTGATTCAGCTGCAACACAGATCAGTTCTCTTATTGCAGATGACACAAGGCCGATTGGATTGCTAATCAATGAACGATTTGTCAATATTCCTGCACAGATTTCTGTCCCTCTCCTTGAGAACCTCAGGTAAATTAATTATGGTATCATTTGCTTGAACTAATGCTCATGTTGATTTTAATCATCTCACTTTGCATTTATTGTGTAAGTATTATCACTTCAAGAAAACAATCATGTCCAGCAGTTTTGTTGTTGCCTTAAATTTGAATATATACTTAAAATACCTGAGTGTAATACTGGTAATGAAAGGAGCAAAGGTGACCACTCACTTTATGGTTGTGGGGTTAGGCAATCAACAAGCATATAAACAAGACCGAAATATTGCTAAGCTTTTGGATAGCTTGCTTGAAGATAAGCCTAACAGAACACACACATACCGGGTGATCAAAAAGTCAGTATATATCTGAAAACTTACCATGGAATAATGTAGATAGAGAGGTAAAAATTGACACACAAGCTTGGAATGACATGGGGTTTGATTAGAACGAAAAATAGTTCACCAAATGCCCGACAGATGGCACTGGACAGCAAAACGTCAGTGACTGCGCATGACAATCGTGTATAAAAGGAGCTGTAATGAGAGAGAGAATCAGATGTGCCAGCAGTCACAGCATGTTGACATAACCTGAAAAGGCAGCTTTTAGTGAAGCTGTATTATCAGAATGGGGAATGTGCTAGTTTAGCGTTACAATCCTATCACCATAGGAAGGGGATTCGAATGGGTAAAGGTCTGTTGACAAATGTAGCTGTGGCGAGAATGATTTCGAAGTTAGAAGCCACGTGTTGTTTAGACAATAGACCCTGTAGTGGCCGACCGAGCACAAAGCGTAATGCTGCTGAGACAGTTCAATAAGAAATGGAGACTGTAGCGGGTTCGTCTATGCACGGGGAAGTCAGCTCTCGTGCAGTCGCACGTCGCACCGGCATTCCATACACTACTGTTTGGTTGGCACTTAGGCGTACCCTCGGATGCTATCTGTACAAAATCCATCGGCATCATGAACTGTTACCTGGCGATTAAGTGAAGCGGAGGGCATTTGCGGTGTGGGCATTTCAAAAGACGGCGGAAGATGACGATTGGTTGAGTAACGTGTTGTGGAGCGACGAAGCTCATTTCACGCTCCGAGGGTCTGTCAACGCCCACAACTGCAGAATTTGGGCCACCGAAAATCCTAGAACTGTCGTGGAAACTCCATTGCATGACGAGCAAGTCATCCCCAGCCTGGCTGATGTTAATACCTGCTGGAACGTACAATGTTTATGCAGGATAGCGCTCCACCCCATATTGCTAGATGCGTGAAAGATCTCTTGCGCGCGTCGTTTGGTGATGATCGTGTGCTCAGCCGTCACTTTCATCATGCTTGGCCTCCCAGGTCCCCAGACCTCTGTCCATGCGATTATTGGCTATGGGGTTACCTGAAGTCGCAAGTGTATCGTGATCGACTGACATCTCTAGGGATGCTGAAAGACAACATCCGACGCCAGTGCCTCACCATAACTCCGGAGATGCTTTACAGTGCTGTTCACAACATTATTCCTCGACTACAGCTATTGTTGAGGAATGATGGTGGACATGAGCATTTCTTGTAAAGAACATCATCTGTGCTTTGTCTTACTTTGTTATGCTAATTATTGCTATTCTGATCAGATGGACATTTTTTGAACTTTTGTATTTTTGTGGTTTAATAAAACCCTTTGTCATCCCAAGCATGTGTGTCAATTTGTAGCTTTCTATCTACATTATTCCGTGATTCATTCAGTTTTCAAATTTATACTGACTTTTAGATCACCCGGTACATCCACACTTACAGGGAAACCTTTATAGTCACCAAAGATCCTATAACCCTTGTATGGCTGAGTCTCATTGTGATATGCTGGTGATCTGGTCAAAGGACCAAGGCACACTGTCCTAATTGCTCCACGTCCTGAACATCTTCCCTCCTGCACCTTTCACCTGATCCTTATCAGCTCAGCCACTTCGCAGGACATAAACCTCCACATCTTTGATGGATCCATGTTACGTGTGTGTGTGTGTGTGTGTCGCTTTATTCATGTCATGTCTTTGCTTCCTGTGACAGCCGGAGTCCTGTTGTACACAGATTGATACTGACATCCTGGGAAAAAAAAAAAAATTATATATCAACAAAAATTGAAGTATATTGTCAAAGAATCTTAAAAATAGAGAGCAAAATGTTTTTTTAAATACACTGCAATAAATACCTGTCTGGTCATGTTAATAACAAAATCTTTGTTGAAATTCGGTATGTTTTAACGTCTGGTTTAGAAATGTGCCTGCAGTAGCCAACGTTTCTTCAATCATAGCTACTTCTTTTCTTGAAACAAATCTGGTCACTTTTCGCTGATGAATTCTTTGTTTATTTTTGAATCTATGACTCCAGCTGTCAAAAGCTTTTAATTGAAACTCTGTACACTGTTGTACTGCTGCTAAAGCCTACTGTTGTAAATGCAGTGTAGTCATTTGCTGATAATTCTCTCGGGTCTCAACAAAATGATCATATGTCCTGAAACTGATTACTACGTACTTATCAAATTTATTACCTCCTTGTTTTTAATATCTTCTTTCCATTGGGATAAATATTACTTCTTTCCTAGCCAGCTGCATCCCTTTTTTTATTTGTAGTTTCCACGTAGGATGAGCCTTTGCGATATTAACAACGTTAATTTTGTAATCCAAAGAAAGACGGTCTACTTGTGTTGCCTCCTTTTCTTGTGATTCATATTCATCAGATGAGCCGTGGTCTTCTTACTTTCTAAAAGGGTCACCTTCAGAGTTTTCATTTTCTTGAGCAAGTTCATCACCTGTCACAATTATTTCTTGAGCCATGTCCATAGTATGTCTGTAAATTTCTTTGCCTGTCAACATTGCTTCATGAGAAACTGTTGAAGACTCCGATTCAATCAAGTTATTTGCAGCAAGCAAGTTTTCATAATATCCACATCTTTTAACATCACCTTCAACACTTAACTAAGTTAATCTAAGTTAGATTAAGTATTGTGTAAGCCTGGCGATCGATGACCTCAGCAGTTTGGTGCCATAGCAACTTACCACAAATAAAAAAAAAATAAAATAAATAAATAAATAAAAAATTAAATTCCGATAATATTTCACAATACAGAACGCTCCAATCTATGTAAAAGTCAGGTTTGAACTGGCACTGTAACAGGTAAGACCCATTGCTTGATTAGTTCTGTGTGGGCTTTGACACTTCGTGTCTGTGTGCGTTTTTGGATATACAACAGGGTAAAGCTATACTCTGCTTTTCCACGAAGACACTGGTTTCCTTGAATTTACAACGAATATTTATAACCTTTTTCCAGCTAATAAAATTGTCCAATTTTGTAATAACATTGTAATTACAGTAATTAATGCTTTAATTTACCTCCATTAAAAATGCATTTGAAATTATGCAACTTTCTAAAAAGAAAATATTGATGAGTGTAATTCACATTTTAAGTAGCCTGTGGCAGCCATTTCATAAACAAAATAAAATTATTTATGATTTAACTGATTATTAATTAATTATAACAACTTGACTGACAGGTATTTTGCCTGTTTGCTGGAGTGCTACTTCTGACTTTATATGAGTTGCATATGAGCTACACTTAAAATTTCCCCTTTTCTCAGAATTTTCTGGATAGTGTGCTTTGAGACTTCTAGGAGTGGTTCTTCTAGGTGTGGTACCTGAAGAGGGGCAGCAGCCTTTTCAGTATTTGCAGGGGCAACAGTCTGGATGATTGACTGATCTGGCCTTGTAACACTAACTAAAACGGCCTTACTGTGCTGGTACTGCGAACGGCTGAAAGCAAGGGGAAACTACAGCCGTAATTTTTCCCGAGGGCATGCAGCTTTACTATATGGATAAATGATGATGGCGTCCTCTTGGGTAAAATATTCCGGAGGTAAAATAGTCCCCCATTAGGATCTCCGGGCGGGGACTACTCAAGAGGATGTTGTTATCAGGAGAAAGAAAACTGGCGTTCTACGGATCGGAGCATGGAATGTCAGATCCCTTAATCGGGCAGGTAGGTTAGAAAATTTAAAAAGGGAAATGGATAGGTTAAAGTTAGATATAGTGGGAATTAGTGAAGTTCGGTGGCAGGAGGAACAAGACTTTTGGTCAGGTGAATACAGGGTTATAAATACAAAATCAAATAGGGGTAATGCAGGAGTAGGTTTAATAATGAATAAAAAAATAGGAGTGCGGGTTAGCTACTACAAACAGCATAGTGAACGCATTATTGTGGCCAAGATAGACACAAAGCCCATGCCTACTACGGTAGTTCAAGTTTATATGCCAACTGGCTCTGCAGTTGACGAAGAAATTGATGAAATGTAAGATGAGATAAAAGAAATTATTCAGGTAGTGAAGGGAGATGAAAATTTAATAGTCATGGGTGACTGGAATTCGAGAGTAGGAAAAGGGAGAGAAGGAAACATAGTGAGTGAATATGGATTGGGGGAGAGAAATGAAAGAGGAAACCGTCTGGTAGAATTTTGCACAGAGCATAACTTAATCATAGCTAACACTTGGTTCAAGAGTAATAAAAGAAGGTTGTATACATGGAAGAATCCTGGAGATACTAGAAGGTATCAGATAGATTATATAATGGTAAGACAGAGATTTAGGAACCAGGTTTTAAATTGTAAGACATTTCCAGGGCCAGGTGTGGACTCTGACCACAATCTATTGTTTATGAACTGTAGATTAAAACTGAAGAAACTGCAAAAAGGTGGGAATTTAAGGAGATGGAACCTGGATAAACTGAAAGAACCAGAGGTTGTAGAGAGTTTCAGGGAGAGCATAAGGGAACAATTGACAGGAATGGGGGAAAGAAATACAGTAGAAGAAGAATGGGTAGCTTTGAGGGATGAAGTAGTGAAGGCAGCAGAGGATCAAGTAGGTAAAAAGACGAGGGCTAGTAGAAATCCTTGGGCAACAAAAGAAATATTGAATGTAATTGATGAAAGGAGAAAATATAAAAGTGCAGTAAATGAAGCAGGCAAAAAGGAATACAAACATCTCAAAAATGAGATCAATAGGAAGTGCAAAATGGCTAAACAGGGATGGCTAGAGGACAAATGTAAGGATGTAGAGGCTTATCTTACTAGGGGTAAGATAGATACTGCCTGCAGGAAAATTAGAGAGACCTTTCGAGTAAAGAGAACCACTTGTATGAATATCAAGAGCTCAGATGGAAACCCAGTTCTAAGCAAAGAAGGGAAAGCAGAAAGGTAGAAGGAGTATATAGAGGGTCTATACAGGGGCGATGTTCTTGAGGACAATAGCATGGAAATGGAAGAGGATGTAGATGAAGATGAAATGGGAGATATGATACTGCGTGAAGAGTTTGACAGAGCACTGAAAGACCTGAGGCAAAACAAGGCCCCGGGAGTAGACAACATTCCATTAGAACTACTGACTGCCTTGGGAGAGCCAGTCCTGACAAAACTCTACCATCTGGTGAGCAAGATGTATGAGACAGGCGAAATACCCACAGACTTCAAGAAGAATACAATAATTCCAATTCTAAAGAAAGCAGGTGTTGACAGATGTGAAAATTACCGAACTATCAGTTTAATAAGTCACAGCTGCAAAATACTAACGCAAATTCTTTACAGACGAATGGAAAAACTGGTAGAAGCCGACCTCGGGGAAGATCAGTGTGGATTCCGTAGAAACACTGGAACACGTGAGGCAATACTGACCCTACGACTTATATTAGAAAATAGATTAAGGAAAGGCAAACCTACGTTTCTAGCATTTGTAGACTTAGAGAAAGCTTTTGACAATGTTGACTGGAATACTCTCTTTCAAATTCTAAAGATGGCAGGGGTAAAATACAGGGAGCGAAAGGCTATTTACAATTTGTACAGAAACCAGATGGCAGTTATAAAGAGTCGAGGGTTGTAGCCTGTCCCCGGTGTTATTCAATTTGTATATTGAGCAAGCAGTAAAGGAAAGAAAAGAAAAGTTCGGAGTAGGTATTAAAATCCATGGAGAAGAAATAAAAACTTTGAGGTTCGCCGATGACATTGTAATTCTGTCAGAGACAGCAAAGGACTTGGAAGAGCAGTTGAACGGAATGGACAGTGACTTGAAAGGAGGATATAAGATGACCATTAACAAAAGCAAAACGAGAATAATGGAATGTAGGCGAATTAAGTCGGGTGATGCGAAGGGAATTAGATTAGGAAATGAGACACTTGAAGTAGTAAAGGAGTTTTGCTATTTGGGGAGCAAAATAACTGATGATGGTCGAAGTAGAGAGGATATAAAATGTAGACTGGCAATGGCAAGGAAAGCGTTTCTGAAGAAGAGAAATTTGTTAATATCGCGTATAGATTTAAGTGTCAGGAAGTCATTTCTGAAAGTATTTGTATGGAGTGTAGCCATGTATGGAAGTGAAACATGGACCATAAATAGTTTGGACTAGAAGAGAATAGAAGCTTTTGAAATGTGGTGCTACGGAAGAATGCTGAAGATTAGATGGGTAGATCACATAACTAATGAGGAGGTTTTGAATAGAATCGGGGAGAAGAGGTGTTTGTGGCACAACTTGACAAGAAGAAGGGACCGGTTGGTAGGACATTTTCTGAGGCATGAAGGGATCACAAATTTAACATTGGAGGGCAGCGTAGAGGGTAAAAATCGTAGAGGGAGACCAAGAGATGAATACACTAAGCAGATTCAGAAGGATGTAGGTTGCAGTAAGTACTGGGAGATGAAGAAGCTTGCACAGGATAGAGTAGCTTGGAGAGCTGCATCAAACCATTCTCAGGACTGAAGACAACAACAACAACGACAGGAGTGGACACCCATGAGGTACACAACCAACCTGCGAAGTCTCATCCCAAACTGAATTTCTGAATGTGGAAGGTGTAATAACTTCAAGTTGAACAAATATATTTCAAAGAAGACGCAATACATGAAAGTCACAGATCAAGTAAACAGAGTAAGATGTGTGTACACTTTAACAGTCAAATCATAACTGAGTCCAAGTCTAGCGGCCGCTGGCTGGCTGTCCGCTTAGGTGGCGCTGCTGCTGCATGGCTGGCAGACAGCGCCGCATGTAGAGGATGCGCGTAACTGCGGGGCGGCACTTTGAAAGATCGGCGAGTCACAACACATCCCCTCCCCCCCCCCCCCCCCCCCTTCGAATTTTTCGCACAGGTCTTGATGGAGGTGGCCTGTAGATTGCTAATGTCCATAGGTGTTGTTTGACTGTCCGTAAAGTCTCCAGGAGGAGGCTTCCCGTACGGACGGAAGTGTTCCCGATGATAACGGGTCCAGATGACAGGATACGTGGGGGTTGAATCTGCTGTGGCCCCGTGCACCAATCTGCCTGTTGCGGCAAGTCCGGTTGTTGTAACAGGAGATATGGGCAATGTGTCCGTGTCCGTAGGAGGAGGAGGTGAATAGTGTTGCTCCGACAGATGATGGTCATCTGCTTCCTGCATGGGCACGTCTCCTGGTGGCATCAGTTCTGGTGCTGGCACCGATATGATGGTGAGAGGACTGCATTGTGAGTAATGAGAGATTCCAGTATTCCGAGCGTCATGTAGAGCTGAAGGTGGTGTAGCGGCATCTGGAACAGGCGTTGCCGGCACACGAGGCCGAAGCTGGTCCGAATGACGCACTGCAACACCCGTGTCCGTCTGGATTTCGTGCAGGCGTTGGTCACGGTGTTGTAAGATGCGGCCAGGACTCCATTTTGTCCCCCTGCTATATCTCCGTACCCATATAAGGTCGTCGGCGGTGAACCGGCCAAGCGAAGGCACCCGCGGCCGTGAGGTGGAAGGACGCAGAAGATGAAGTAGTGTGCGGGGCTGTCGGCCATGTAAGAGCTCAGCCAGGCTGTGGTCGCCCGTGGGGGTGAAACGGTAAGAGGCCAGAAATTGGAGAAGTAAGATGCCAGAAATTGGAGAACCGCATCATCAGCGGAAGAAGTCAGGAGTTTCCTCATCTGAGCCTTAAATGTGCGGACCAGTCATTCAGCCTCACCGTTTGACTGTGGATGGAACGGAGGGGCCGCGACATGCATGACGCCATGATGGGCACAAAAATCTGCAAAATCGGAAGAGGCAAATTGCAGACCATTATCAGTAACAAGAGTAGAGGGAAGGCCTTCCAAAGAGAAAACGCGAGCTAGAGCATTGGTAGTTGCTGCGGTGGTAGGCGACGTGCAACGGACAATGAAAGGATAGTTAGAGTAGGCGTCAATAACAAGAAGCCAATAAGTACCTAAAAAAGGTCCCGTGAAGTCAGCATGAATACGCTCCCAGGGCTTCTCAGGCGAAGGCCACAGTGACAAAGATGACTTCGGGGTGGCGGCCTGTGACGCACAAGGGCCGCAGGCAGCGACCATGTGTGCGATTTCAGAGTCGATGCCAGGCTAGTACACATGACAGCGTGCCAGAGATGTTGTGCGAGAGACACCCCAGTGCCCTTGGTGAAGGAGGTGCAAGACCGAAGCACGCAAAGACGCAGGTACCACAACACGCGGCGAAGCATTTTCGGTGGAAAGGAGGATAACAGCATCCCTAGCCATGAGGCGGTAACGCAAAGCGTAGTAGTTCCACAACGGATCAGAAGTCTTAGTGGACGGACGATCTGGCCAACCCTTCTGAATATAGCTTAAAACCCGGGAGAGGGTAGGGTCAGTAACCGTAACAGCCGCCAGTGGGTCCCCGGTGATGGGGAACCCGTCCACAACCCGCTGCTCGGCAACATCCGGGTGGAAACACAAAAGTTCGTCCCTATCGAATGCCTGATCAGGACCCATGGGAAGGCGAGACAGTGCATCAGCATTCGCATGTTGAGTCGTTGGCCGGAAATGAATCTCATAATTGAAACGAGACAAGTAAAGAGCCCAACGCTGGAGCCGTTGTGCAGCCTTGTCGGGAAGTGACGATGGATGAAACAAGGAAACAAGTGGTTTGTGATCTGTAACAAGATGACATTTGGATCCATAGAGAAAAACACCAAACTTACGAAGAACATAAAAAATGGCCAAAGCTTCTTTTTCAATTTGAGAATACTTTTGTTGGGTATCTGTGAGCATTTTGGAGGCATAAGCAATGGGTTGTTCAGAAGCGTCAGAAAAACGGTGTGCAAGGACTGCACCGACTCCGTATTGAGAGGCGTCTGTGGCAAGAACAAGATGTTGGCCAGGTCGATAAGTAGCCAGGCATGGGGCCGGTTTCAGCATAGTCTTCAATTTCTGGAAAGCCGCATCACATGACGCGGACCAGTGAAAAGGCACGTTTTTATGCAACAGGCGATGCAATGGCTGAGCCACCGAAGCCGCAGACGGTAAAAACTTGTGATAGTATGCTATTTTCCCCAAGAAGGCCTGCAGTTCCTTAACAGATGTAGGGCGAGGAAGGGCATCGATCGCAGCGACAGTTTGCTGAAGCAGACGAATACCATCCCAAGAGAGTTGAAACCCCAAGTACATGATAGATGCCAGAAAAAATTTTGATTTCTGAAGATTACAGTTAAGACCATCAGTCTGTAAGACATGAAAAAGTGTGCGGAGATTTTGAAGATGTTCGTCAGTGGTGGAGCCAATGACAACAATGTCGTCCTGGTAATTTATACACCCAGGAACAGTGAGCAATAATTGTTCCAAGAATCGCTGAAAGTGAGTAGGGGCGTTGGCAACCCAGAATGGAAATCGCTGGTATTGATAAAGACCGAAAGGCGTGTTAAGGACCAGTGACTGCCGGGAAACAGCGTCGAGAGGAAGTTGATGATAAGCTTCTGACCGGTCAAGTTTAGAAAAATACTGGCCTCCAGCAAGTTTAGTGAACAATTCTTCAGGTCGAGGCATAGGGTAAGTGTCGATAAGGCATTGAGCATTTACAGTGGCTTTGAAATCGCCACAGAGACGAATATCACCATTTGGCGTAGCAACGACAACCAGGAGAGGACCACTCACTGGAAGTGACAGGAAGCAAGACCCTGAAGCAGTGAGGCTATCCAGCTCCCATTTGACCTAATCACGAAGGGCCACAGGAATGGGCCGAGCCTGAAAAAACTTAGGCTGAGCAGTGGGTTTGAGCGTGATATGAGCTTTCAAAGTTGTTTGCATGGCCTAACCCAGGAGAAAAAAGGGACGAAAATGTCGTCGACAAGGAATCCAGTTGAGCATAAGGAATAGCATCAGAGACGATATTGACAGAGTCATCTATGGAGAACCCAAAAACGAAAGGCATCGAAACCAAAAAGATTCTCCGCATTACTGCGGTCAGCCACAAATACGGGAACAGTGCGAACGACAGATTTGTAAGATACCTCAGCATCAAATTGTTCCAAGAGAGAAATCTTCTGTTTATTGTAAGTCCGTAATTGCGTAGTGACAAGTGACAGAATTGGAGAACCTAACTGAAGATACGTCTGAGAATTGATGATAGTGGCAGCAGAACCAGTATCCACCTGCATGCGAACATCTCGACCAAGTATTTGGACAGTGAGGAATAACTTCCCTGAAAGGGAAGAAGTACAATTGACAGACAACACAGAAGCAGAATCAGTGTTTTGTTCGTGAACATCATGTATGCGGTCGGATTTGCAAACGGATGACACATGACCCTTTAATTTTTTTTGCATTTGTTACACACGGCCCATTGTTGTGGGCAATCTTCTCGTGAATGTTTCGTAAAACACTGTGGACATGAAGGAAGTTGCCGTGGGTTTGGCTGCAGTTTCTTAGAGGTTTGTTTTACGGTTAGGCCGAAGCTGCGGTTGGGAGCGTACTGCGGCTACATCGGGCGGCGGGGACACACCACATGCTTCGTCAACATCGCACAGAGGTTATATTTCCGTGACGTCGCCCCATGGCTCTATTTGCGCTCCAGTGGTGCGAGAAATTTCAAAAGACTTAGTGATGGATAGGACTTCATCTAGAGTCGGATTTGCCAGCTGAAGGGCACGTTGCCTAACTTCTTTGTCGGGCGCCGATCGGATAATAGCATTCCGTACCGTGGAATCAGCGTAGGATTCTTTGTGAACTTCAGTAACAAACTGACACTTTCTACTGAGGCCGTGAAGTTCATCAGCCCAAGCACGATAGGATTGATTCGGTTGTTTTTGACAACGATAAAAGGCAAAACGAGAGGCTACCACATGCATTTGCTTTTGAAAATAGGACAGAAGTGAGCTATTTCAGCAAAGGACAAAGACGCAGGATCTCTCAAAGGAGCCAATTGCGACAAAAACCGATACATTTGAGGTGAAATCCATGAAAGGAGCAGAGACTTACATATTTGTTCGTCCGCGACATGAAATGCCAAGATGTGCTGTCGAAGACGTTTTTCGTAATCAGACCAGTCTTCCGCCGTCTTGTTGTAAGGAGGAAAAGTAGGTAGAGACAATGAGGAGAGACGCGCCTCATTTGATGCCGCGACAAAATCACGAATCGCATTTGTGAGAAGCGTTTTGCTGTTCTATGAGACCTTGCAATAGTTGCTGTAAAGTAGCCATGGAAATATGTGGGTCAACGATGGAAAAGAAAAATCCCATCCTCGTCACCAATTGTTGTAACTTCAAGTTTAGCAAATATATTTCAAGGAAGACGAAATAGATGAAAGTCACAGATCAAGTAAACAGAGTAAGACGTGTGTACACTTTAACAGTCAAATCATAACTGAGTCCAAGTCTAGCGGCTGCTGGCTGGCTGGCCACTTAGGTGGCGCTGCTGCTGCATGGCTGGTAGACAGCGCCGCATGTAGAGGACAGGCGTAACTGCGCGGCGGCACTTTGAAAGATCGGCGAGTCACAACGGAAGGTCCCCTTGTTAGAGAGCAATAAATTTGAACATCCTCTTTAAGTGTGGGAAGAGCATGTACAACTGACATTGGACTTGAGCTGTAGTATGCAAAGGACAGTGTCTTTATCCAAGTACAAATAATATTCAAATTATTCTACAGCTCGTTTGTAATTACATTGCAAAAATGTATAGTCATCTTTCTCTGACATTCATGATGGAAGACTTCCATATTTATGAAACAAAAGTAGCTCTAACCAGTAAACAGGGATGTATAAAAGATGTGATATTATGTTCAACCAAAATTTTTCGAGCTAATACATCAGAATTCTTATATTAAACGACGGAACATCCAGTACGGAATAACGACAATATTATGAAAAGGGTAGACTGCTACTCACCATATAGCGGAGATGGAGATTCTGAGCTGCAGACAGGCACAACAAAGACACTACTAAACACGTAAGCTTTTGGGCAGAAGGCCTTCTTCTGAAAGAGACCCCCCCTACACACACACACGTTTGGGCACAAACACAAATCACTCACACAGGACCACTGCTTCTGGCTTCTGGGGCCAGAGTGCAAGCATTTGTGCAAGGATGAGAGAAGCTGGCTGGGGTGGGGAGGGGGAGGGAGAGCAGGACATGGGTAGGGCATGGTAAAGTGCTGTTTGTGGGACCATTGGTTATTAGTAATGTATCCTAATAAAAATGTTATACTGTCCTAGGTTTCCCCACAGTGCTAATTATGTATTAAATGTCTTTGTCGATTTTATATAATTTGTGTGTGATTTTGTTTCAGCAAGGAAATAAAAAGGGCAAAAGAGAAGAAAATGCCATTTGACTTTGCATACTATGTAATAATATGCAAGTTATACAAAGCAGATAAAACATCAAAAAAGAAAAAGAAAAACAAGAAAGCTGACAGTGAGTGTGAACAAGATATAATTTGGTCTAACCCTGAAGAGGAAATCATAAATCAGGTATATCATTGTTACTTTTCCCCCCACACTACTAGCCCAAGCTTCATTAGTTTTAGTGCACTATTTTTCATCAGTGTCTGGTAAACACTGGAGAGACAAACAAATTGTTAGTTACTTAACACAGATGTGTGTCCATTTATCAAGAAGTTAAAAATATATGAGCTGAACTCTCAGATTTTTTTTTACAGTAATGGAAAATCTGAGATGGAAACTGTAAACAAAAATGAGGAGGGGCTAGTTGATATGTGGTGCTTAAAAATTTGTGCATCTCACTCCCTGTCAGTTGCCATTCAATTTTCCTGTTTCCCTCTCGTGTCAGCCTGATCAATCACTCATAAAAATACAGACAGACAGTGTCACCCTGTACACATTTGCACATGCTCAGATATGTCACACATCAAAAAATTAAATTTGAATGGTAGTCTTGCCTAATTTTTGTTTATGAAGTAGCTATCTCTTTGAGGTGCAAGAAAGGGAAAAAGTGATAGAAATAGAATTTTTAATTTATAAAATGCTACAAAGTTACATTTATTACTCCTTCGACATAGTAAATATTCATTCAGTGTCAAGTTACTTGAGGATCAGCAGACTACAACTGTACAAGAAGCAAGAACCCAGAGCTGGGCAACGATAAACAGTGTATATTTAAGCATCAACAAGTGGCTAATAATACTTTCAGGCTAGTAAACCAAGATGATGTGAAGAGGCTAATGCAGTATGACCCCTCTAGCTGTGAACATCAGACATCTGTGCCCACAGGTGTACATGCAACTACTAAGATGCTAACTGCAGTGTAAATTATTATTCAGTTCACAACTGAAGACTCCTGAACACTTGGAGATATATGCTGTAGCAAAATCTTAAAATTATATTTTTTCTAATGTTACTGATTTAAGTGATGACGTGATCTTGCAGGCTTGATAAGTATTCACTTTTCAGGCAGAGGTGGTCCCCCGGTAGTTGAATCAGTGTTCTGTTACTGTTGACTGTTAGTGTTTTAGTGTGTTGCTGTTGCTGTTAAGTGTAATGTCTGTAGTAAAGAGCTGTGTGTCGTTCCTGATTCGTGAACCTCACAGAAATAAGTAATTCGAAGATGACATTTTGTTGAGTTTGAAGTTAACATAGGTTTTAAGTTTGCAACCGAGCACGCGGGGATGGGCAAATGGCTGGTATGCAGGCAGTCCTCATTCAGCACACAACAGTGCTGGCTAGTGAGATGTTGATGGTTTAGCAAATACTCGTACAATTTCTAAGAGTACAAGAGTACATATTTAACAGAAAAATATAACTTAGACAAAAATTGTTATGTTTTGTTACATTTGTGGAACATGACATTTCCTTTTTATTCGCAAGTAACTAAATATTTGGTGCCAGAACCTAGATTGCCTGAAGAAGCAAAATGCATTTCAGTGAAGCTGACACCTTTCTGTAAATTCTCTTCATAAGAAAAAAGTTTTCACAACAAAATGTTCACACACAGATCTCATATCAGCCATTTGTGTGTAGTTTGGGACCTACTTGTACATGACAATACTTAATGTCTGGAGTTAACTGAACTGATGAAAGATATTAGAAAAAATTGAACTGAAGAAAGGTATTAGAAAAAAGTAAAGTGTTCTTTATCAAGCTATGTTTCAAATACATGCATTTTGTCTATGGATGTGTTAATAATTAGTAATCCTTTACCTGAGGTAGTGTATTTAAAGTTATTTAAATGATTTGTTAAATGAGTGAGAGAGACTTTCGCATGCAACAGAACATGGTGTTAACACAGTGCAATATGGCCAGTGTAGGGTAGGCTACTCCATGCAGGGCAGCTGCAGATGCTCAGTGGTGCCCATGCCCCATGGGAAAGAGATTGCAGTGGTCTGGTATAGGCCATGGATGTACTCCAGATTAGGTGCTGCTGGGTGTTTGGCACACACTTGGAGTATAGGATACATGCTCCATATCCAGATCTATATGTTGTTGTTGTTGCGGTCTTCAGTCCTGAGACTGGTTTGATGCAGCTCTCCATGCTAATCCTGTGCAAGCTTCTTCATCTCCCAGTACCTACTGCAACCTACATCCTTCTGAATCTGCTTAGTGTATTGATCTCTTGGTCTCCCTCTACGATTTTTACCCTCCACGCTGCCCTCCAATGCTAAATTTGTGATCCCTTGATGCCTCAAAACATGTCCTACCAACCGATCCCTTCTTCTAGTCAAGTTGTGCCACAAACTCCTCTTCTCCCCAATCCTATTCAATACCTCCTCATTAGTTACGTGATCTACCCACCTTATCTTCAGCATTCTTCTGTAGCACCACATTTCGAAAGCTTCTATTCTCTTCTTGTCCAAACTGGTTATCGTCCATGTTTCACTTCCATACATGGCTACACTCCATACAAATACTTTCAGAAACGACTTCCTGACACTTAAATCAATATTCGTTGTTAACAAATTTCTCTTCTTCAGAAACGCTTTCCTTGCCATTGCCAGTCTACATTTTATATTCTCTCTACTGCGACCATCATCAGTTATTTTGCTTCCCAAATAGCAAAACTCCTTTACTACTTTAAGTGTCTCATTTCCTAATCTAATCCCCTCAGCATCACCCGATTTAATTTGACTACATTCCATTATCCTCATTTTGCTTTTGTTGATGTTCATCTTATATCCCCCTTTCAAGACACTGTCCATTCCGTTCAACTGCTCTTCCAAGTCCTTTGCTGTCTCTGACAGAATTACAATGTCATCGGCGAACCTCAAAGTTTTTACTTCTTCTCCATGAATTTTAATACCTACTCCGAAATTTTCTTTTCTTTCCTTTACTGCTTGCTCAATATACAGATTGAATAACATCGGGGAGAGGCTACAACCCTGTCTCACTCCTTTCCCAACCACTGCTTCCCTTTCATGCCCCTCGACTCTTATAACTGCCATCTGGTTTCTGTACAAATTGTAAATAGCCTTTCGCTCCTTGTATTTTACCCCTGCCACCTTCAGAATTTGAAAGAGAGTATTCCAGTTAACGTTGTCAAAAGCTTTCTCTAAGTCTACAAATGCTAGAAACGTAGGTTTGCCTTTTCTTAATCTTTCTTCTAAGATAAGTCGTAAGGTTAGTATTGCCTCACGTGTTCCAACATTTCTACGGAATCCAAACTGATCTTCCCCGAGGTCCACTTCTACCAGTTTTTCCATTCGTCTGTAAAGAATTCGCGTTAGTATTTTGCAGCTGTGACTTATTAAACTGATAGTTCAGTAATTTTCACATCTGTCAACACCTGCTTTCTTTGGGATTGGAATTATTATATTCTTCTTGAAGTCTGAGGGTATTTCGCCTGTCTCATACATCTTGCTCACCAGATGGTAGAGTTTTGTCATGACTGGCTCTCCCAAGGCCATCAGTAGTTCTAATGGAATGTTGTCTACTCCCGGGGCTTGTTTCGACTCAGGTCTTTCAGTGCTCTGTCAAACTCTTCACGCAGTATCTTATCTCCCATTTCATCTACATCCTCTTCCATTTCCATAATATTGTCCTCAAGTACATCATCCTTGTATAAACCCTCTATATACTCCTTCCACCTTTCTGCCTTCCCTTCTTTGCTTAGAACTGGGTTGCCATCTGAGTTCTTGATATTCATACAAGTGGTTCTCTTCTCTCCAAAGGTCTCTTTAATTTTCCTGTAGGCAGTATCTATCTTACCCCTAGTGAGACAAGCCTCTACATCCTTACATTTGTCCTCTAGCCATCCCTGCTTAGCCATTTTGCACTTCCTGTTGATCTCATTTTTGAGACGTTTGTATTCCTTTTTGCCTGCTTCATTTACTGCATTTTTATATTTTCTCCTTTCATCAATTAAATTCAATATTTCTTCTGTTACCCAAGGATTTCTATTAGCCCTCGTCTTTTTACCTACTTGATCCTCTGCTGCCTTCACTACTTCTTCCCTCAGAGCTACCCATTCTTATTCTACTGTATTTCTTTCCCCCATTCCTGTCAATTGTTCCCTTATGCTCTCCCTGAAACTCTCTACAACCTCTGGTTCTTTCAGTTTATCCAGGTCCCATCTCCTTAAATTCCCACCTTTTTGCAGTTTCTTCAGTTTCAATCTGCAGTTCATAACCAATAGATTGTGGTCAGAATCCACATCTGCCCCTGGAAATGTCTTACAGTCACCCATGACTATTAAATTTTCATCTCCCTTCACTACCTGAATAATTTCTTTTATCTCGTCATACATTTCATCAATTTCTTCATCATCTGCAGAGCTAGTTGGCATATAAACTTGTACTACTGTAGTAGGCATGGGCTTTGTGTCTATCTTGGCCACAATAATGCGTTCACTATGCTGTTTGTAGTAGCTAACCCGCACTCCTATTTTTTTATTCATTATTAAACCTACTCCTGCATTACCCCTATTTGATTTTGTATTTATAACCCTGTAATCACCTGACCAAAAGTCTTGTTCCTCCTGCCACCGAACTTCACTAATTCCCACTATATCTAACTTTAACCTATCCATTTCCCTTTTTAAATTTTCTAACCATCCTGCCCGATTAAGGGATCTGACATTCCACGCTCCGATCCATAGAATGCCAGTTTTCTTTCTCCTGATAACGACGTCCTCTTGAGTAGTCCCCGTCCGGAGATCCGAATGGGGGACTATTTTACCTCCGGAATATTTTACCCAAGAGGACGCCATCATCATTTAACCATAGAGTAAAGCTGCATGCCCTCGGGAAAAATTACGGCTGTAGTTTCCCATTGCTTTCAGCCGTTCGCAGTACCAGCACAGCAAGGCCGTTTTGGTTAATGTTACAAGGCCAGATCAGTCAATCATCCAGACTGTTGCCCCTGCAACTACTGAAAAGGCTGCTGCCCCTCTTCAGGAACCACATGTTTGTCTGGCCTCTCAACAGATACCCCTCCGTTGTGGTTGCACCTACGGTACGGCCATCTGTATCGCTGAGTCACGCAAGCCCCCCCCCACCAACGGCAAGGTCCATGGTTCATGGGGGATCTATATAAGGACAGTAACATTCTCTGTAAACTAAGTACTTCATGTGAGTGGTTCCTCAGTGGAGTCTATGCAGTAGTGCAATACACATGATGTAGTGTTTGTGAAATGACCCCTTAACCACTGTTAAAGATAAACCCTGTTGATCTAAAAGATTTACATGCCAGTGTTGCTCAAATAACACTTTTTTATTAGAGAAGAAACTTACAGGGTCTTTAAATGGGGAGACGTATGCCCATGCAACACAAACCAACTAAAACCAAATCCCATAAAGTCACAAGTGTGTGTTTTCATTTGAGGTACAAGGAAACGAGTTGCAAAATATAGTGTGGTCAGGTGTCAAGGTGGAACACTGTGAGACCCCAAAACATTTAGGAGTGAAACTTATTACAACAAAAATAATCAGTTACTGATAATATAATGTGAATGGTTAGATAAAAAAAATCTACTGACCAAACGGTGGCAGGGGAACACACACACACACACACACACACACACACACACACACACACACACACACACACACACAAGATTTAACTTTTATAAGATTTCGGAGCCAGAGGCTCTTTCTTCTGGCAGAAGAATTGAAGGGGAAGGGAGAAGAGTGAAGGAAAATGATTGGAGAGGTTTAGGGAAAGGGGAACAATTTAGGAAAGTCACCCAGAACCCTGGGTCAGGGAAGATTTACCAGAGGGAATGAGAAGGAAAGACTGATTGTTGGGAACTGCACCAGATGAGATTTGAAAACCTGAGAGCTTAAAGATGGAAGGTGGTCTTCCACTTTTTAAGTTCTCAGGTTTTCAATTCTCGTCCGGTGCAGTCCCCAAAAATCAGTCTTTCCTTCTCATCCCGTCTAGTAAGTTTCCCCTGACCTGGGATCCTAGGTGAGTTTTCTAAACTGTACCCATTTCCCTAAAGCTCTCCTTCACCACTCTTCCTTCCACTTCAAATTTTCTGCAAGAAGGAGGTGGCACTGGCTCCATAAGCTTATAAAAGTTAAATCCTTTTGTGTATGTGTTCTCCTACCGCCACTTGGTGAGTAGATTTTTTTTTTATCTATCCATTTACGTTGTATTAGGAGTGAGACTTACTTCCAAAAAGCACTGCATGTCAAAAGTTTCCATCAGGAACAATCTTCTAAGGAAACTGGCAGGATCACATTGGTGTTGTCAACCTGAAACTCTATGAACCTTTGCAGTGGCACTTTGCTTTTTGTGCCAGAGTATGCATGTTGCGAGGGTTCTGCCATCTTGATGCATACCTTTACCTACAGCTGGCAGCCCTCCCCGTTTCTTCCAGAAGTTCTTCATGAAAATTGCTTTTTACAGAGAACTATTCAACTGTTTGGAAGATATCTGGTTTTATTTGCCATATTACAAACAGGTTTGAATTCACAACTCAAGTTACTACTCGTTTGTGCAACACACGCCAGAGTAGACTCTGTGGTTACTAGTGGTGATACCATTTCAAGAGGCAGGTGTTTTGTGAACTCGCATCATTGTACCCTTACTGTCATGTTGTGTATAATTCAGCATTCGCCAAACAGGTGGACATTGCTCTCAGTGATAGCTGCATAATATAACAGGTTACTTGAAATTGACTTCAGTTGAATGACTATACCACCTTCCAGGAATAGCACAACTTCCTGTTTGAAGGGATATAGCTGGGAATGAGGAAAGAAAGAAAGTGGAGCAGGAGAGAATGGGTCCTCTGTATGGGCATAAACTGCACCCACATCGAAATCAAGGAGTAGCTGATTTAGAACATCGACGCCCCTTACAAGAACCACTGCTGAAAAAGCTAGGTTGCAACCATGGACAGCTGTGACCTACCTTCCCCTGACTGGAAGAATGTTTCAGAAACGCTCCCTCCCGGCATGATGATAAGTAGATGACTTGGAAGTCCATGAATAGATGCGAGATGTGGAGTTAGAAGATCAAAGGTTAATTTGGCAAGATGTGCTACACTGATCAAGATGATATTCAGTGTGACTCTGGAGAGGACCAGTGTGTCCATCTTATGCTTCCATGCTGACTGTGTCCAGCCTCCAGCATAGAAGATAAATATCATCAAGGAACAGAAAATCCAGTAGAAGTTGTCAAGTTTTCAGCAGGAGTAATATAGTTATAACCGTATATAATATGTATGTTTCTGATACTAGAATAAATAAATTAGAGTAGAAAAGTAATTTACAATGAAGCATCAACTTTGATTTATTTATATGTTTTTAAAAGTGGTAATGTACAAACCAAAAAGGAAAGTCTCTTACAAATTCACAGTAGTATTAATGTAACATAAATCAGAATTGGCACAATTCTGGATTGCTCTGAAATGTCATTGCAAAATACAGAAATAAAATCGAAACATTTTTGTTGGACTATTTAAAAGGGGAACTTACTTGTTTATTTTATTATGTACAATTCAAATAGACGGTATAATAATCATATCAAAACTCATTAGAGTTATGAAAAATGTTTAGCATGCTATCTCTTCTTGAGTTGTGGAGTTTTTATTTTTGTTTAATTCACAATAACAATACGGGAGTGTTTAATACTAGTTATCTGAAAGTGAGACTATTTTCTGTGGTTCACATTTCTTATTTTGGTCTGATAATCATGGAAGTACTGAGGAGTGCAAAGGACAATGTTGGTGTCCATGCACCATCATCTACTCTTAATACTTAATATGCTTACCATTCTTCTTATGTTCTATCTGAAAAGCTTTGCAGTAGTGAACTGTATTGACTTGGTTGAAATACATGGAACTTTCTCTGAAAAATAATGAGCAAATCTCCAGTCAGCTTGCGTGGATTACATAGGATGTTGCTGAATATCAGGTCGTTTTCAAGCCAATTTCATCCATTGTGTATTCATGTAATTGGTTAGTGATACATCCCTTTTAATCTCTTATTTGTGTAAGATAATGTTTGTTTAATAAATAAGTGGGGTGCTGTCATAGTTGCGATCTTCAGTCTGAAGACTGGTTTCATGCAACTCTCCACCGTGGCCCATCCTGTTCAAGCCTCTCTTTATCTCTGCGTAACTACTGCAACCTACATCCATTTGAATGTATTTGCTGTATTCAAGTGTTGGTCTCCCTCTACAATTTTTACCCTACACACTTCTTACCATTACCATATTGACAATTCCTTGATCCATCAGGATCTGTACCATCAGTTAATCCCTTCTTTTGGTTAAGTTGTGCCATAAATTTCTTTTTTACCCATTTCAATTCATTACATCCTCATTTGTTATTCACTCTACCCATCTAATATTCATCATTCTTGTATAGCACCACATTTCAAAAACTTTTGTCTTGTTCTTGCTCGATTTGGCTGTCATCCATGTTTCACTGCCATGCAAGGCTACATGTTTAAATTTATAGATGTTAATAAGTTCCTCTTTCTTGGAGAGGCTTTTCTTGCTATTGCCAGTCTGTTTTTTACATCTGCCTATTTCGGCATAAGTTACACTCCTGGAAATTGAAATAAGAACACCGTGAATTCATTGTCCCAGGAAGGGGAAACTTTATTGACACATTCCTGGGGTCAGATTCATCACATGATCACACTGACAGAACCACAGGCACATAGACACAGGCAACAGAGCATGCACAATGTCGGCACTAGTACAGTGTATATCCACCTTTCGCAGCAATGCAGGCTGCTATTCTCCCATGGAGACGATCGTAGAGATGCTGGATGTAGTCCTGTGGAACGGCTTGCCATGCCATTTCCACCTGGCGCCTCAGTTGGACCAGCGTTCGTGCTGGACGTGCAGACCGCGTGAGACGACGCTTCATCCAGTCCCAAACATGCTCAATGGGGGACAGATCCGGAGATCTTGCTGGCCAGGGTAGTTGACTTACACCTTCTAGAGCACGTTGGGTGGCACGGGATACATGCGGACGTGCATTGTCCTGTTGGAACAGCAAGTTCCCTTGCCGGTCTAGGAATGGTAGAACGATGGGTTCGATGACGGTTTGGATGTACCGTGCACTATTCAGTGTCCCCTCGACGATCACCAGTGGTGTACGGCCAGTGTAGGAGATCGCTCCCCACACCATGATGCCGGGTGTTGGCCCTGTGTGCCTCGGTCGTATGCAGTCCTGATTGTGGCGCTCACCTGCACGGCGCCAAACACGCATACGACCATCATTGGCACCAAGGCAGAAGCGACTCTCATCGCTGAAGACGACACGTCTCCATTCGTCCCTCCATTCACGCCTGTCGCGACACCACTGGAGGCAGGCTGCACGATGTTGGGGCGTGAGCGGAAGACGGCCTAACGGTGTGCGGGACCGTAGCCCAGCTTCATGGAGACGGTTGCGAATGGTCCTCGCCGATACCCCAGGAGCAACAGTGTCCCTAATCTGCTGGGAAGTGGCGGTGCGGTCCCCTACGGCACTGCGTAGGATCCTACGGTCTTGGCGTGCATCCGTGCGTCGCTGCGGTCCGGTTCCAGGTCGACGGGCACGTGCACCTTCCGCCGACCACTGGCGACAACATCGATGTACTGTGGAGACCTCACGCCCCACGTGTTGAGCAATTCGGCGGTACGTCCACCCGGCCTCCCGCATGCCCACTATACGCCCTCGCTCAAAGTCCGTCAACTGCACATACGGTTCACGTCCACGCTGTCGCGGCATGCTACCAGTGTTAAAGACTGCGATGGAGCTCCGTATGCCACGGCAAACTGGCTGACACTGACGGCGGCGGTGCACAAATGCTGCGCAGCTAGCGCCATTCGACGGCCAACACCGCGGTTTCTGGTGTGTCCGCTGTGCCGTGCGTGTGATCATTGCTTGTACAGCCCTCTCGCAGTGTCCGGAGCAAGTATGGTGGGTCTGACACACCGGTGTCAATGTGTTCTTTTTTCCATTTCCAGGAGTGTATTTTACTGCCCAAATAACAAAACTTGTCTACTACTTGTAATGTCTCATTTCCTAATCCAAATTCCTCAGAATTGTGTGATTTACTTAGACTACATTCCATTACCCTTTTCTTTACTTTTATTATTGTTATCTTACTATCTCTTTTCAAGACACTATCCGTACCATTGTAGTCCTTGGGACAGAATTACGTTGTCATCGGCAGACCTCATAGTTCTTATTTATTCTGTCTGAACTTTAATGCCTTTTCAAATTTCTACCTAGTTTCCTTCACAGCTTGCTCAATGTACAGATTGAATAACATTGGGGATAGGCTACAGTCTTGTCTCACTCCCTTCTGAACTATAGCTTCAGTTTCATGTCATTTGACTGTCACAATTACAGTCTGGTTTCTGTACAAGTTGTAAATAACCTTTTGCACCGTGTATTTTGTCCCTGCTACCCTCAGAAATTCAGAGCAAAGTCCAGTCCACATTGTCAAAAGCTGTCTCTAAATCTACAGATGCTCTAAATGTATATGTGCCTCTCTCCAGCTTGTCTTCTAAGATATAGTACATAGGTTCAGCATTGCCTCATGTGTTCCTTCATTTGTCCAGAACAGAACCCAAATTGATCTTCCCCGAGTTCACCTTCTATCACTTTTTCCATCTTCTGCAAATTGTGTCAATATTTTGCTGTGATGATTTATTAAAGTGATAGTTGCTATTATTCTTGCCTGCAAGCACCAGATTTTTTTGGAATTTGAATTTTTACATTTTTCTTGAAGGCTGAGGGTATTATGCTTGTCTCCTATCTTTCATACCAAGTGGAATAATTTTGTCATGGCTGGCTCTTCCAAGGATCTCAATAATTCTGATGGAACATCACTTACTCCCGGGGTGTTGTTTCCACTTAGATCTTTCAGCATGCTGTCTGTAAAATAGCCCCTGTACATATTCTTTCCACTATTCAGCTTTCCCTTTGATTAATATTGGTTTCACATCTGAGCTTTTTCTTTTTATTCGCCTGCTTCACTTTTCTCCAAAGACCTCTTTAATTTTGCTATAGGTGGCATCTATCATTTCCGTAGTTTCCACAGTCTTGTATTTGTCCTCTAGCTGTTCCTGTGTAGCCGTTTTCATTTTTTGTCAGTCTGAATTTTTTTAGACATTAGCATTTCCTTTCACTTTCTTCTTTTTTATATTTTCTCCTGTCATCAATGAAATTCAGTATTTCGATAGTTATACAATGATTTCTACTTGGTCTTGTCTTTTATCGAAGTGATCCTCTGCTGCATTCTCTAATTTGGCTCTCAAATCTACCCATGAGTTTTTTATTGTCTTCCTTTCCTCCGTTTCAGTCCCATGTTGTTTGATGATCTCGCTGAAACTCCCAGCAATTTTTGGTTCCTTCTGATTTATCCAGGTCCCCTCTCCTTAATTCCCTGTCTTTTTGCAATTTCTTCAGTTTCAGTCTGCAGTTCATAACTAATAAATTATGGTTAGAACACACATCTGCCTCTGGAAATGTCTTAGTCAGGGGCCAAGGGTGCAGGAAGTTATCAGTGCAGCACAACATTTCTTTTATTATTGCTGTATGGCATTTTTCATTTGGCACTAATCTCTGCAGTTTGACAGAATTGTGGTTCCATGGTGTTTGCCCTTCGCTGTTTGTTCCTGGTATGAAGGACATTCACAGATCTAGTGGCTGTTTGCCCAAAAAGAGGCAGCATAGCAATCTATTGTCACAAGTCTTTAAACATGAATGGGAATGCCAGAAGAGAGGGATGAGAATTCTCAATATATGGTATGATTTTGCATAAGCATTGGGTACTGCAAATTTGTTACGAAATAATATTTACAATACCATGCAGAAAGAATTTAAAGATTTAGTTGACAACAAAAGAGTAAATAATTGCAACGATCTGTAGCTGGGATTCATTGTTCTGTACATCAGAAGTAACTTTGTGCTGAATTTGCAGGTATGCAGCACATGAAGAAAGGTGACATGAATAGTGAAATTTCTGAAGTTACACACATTATTCCACTGTCAGCTGCAACAGTTTTTGATGTAACTGAATTATGAGCATGGAGAGACCTTTTATATTACTGCAAAGTACCTGCTTAAGTTAGAAGACAAGCCTGGAGCAATTTTTCGTATCTAAAACTTGGTGTTGTTGAATTTATAAAGCACAAAGAAATGCAAGAACAAAAATTAGACCGCCTCGAACAGACTGCGCACCTTCCACTTTAAGTGGACTTGATGTCCTATTGCCCTCAGTAAGATACTGCAAAGTGAGAAACAACTTCTTTCTGATTTTACAAGGATGCATTAAAAAAAATGCATTATAGAAGGGAGACATTCTGACCAACACAGTCCAGTTCCCTGTCCGCCCCCGGTAGCTGAGTGGTCAGCGCGACATAATGTCAGTCCTGAGGGCCCGGGTTCTATTCCCGGTTGGGTTGGAGATTTTCTCCACTCAGGGACTGGGTGTTGTGTTGTCCTAACCATCATCTTTTCACCCCCATTGACCCGCAAGTTGCCGAAGTGGCATCACATCGAAAGACTTGCACTCAGCGAGCGGTCTACCCGACGGGAGGCCCTAGTCACACGACATTTACATTTAGTCCAGTTCCCTAAGCTCACTGCCATTAACGAAAACATGAGATTTGAGGAATTCATTGTGGGCTTGTAGAAGTTACATGAATAGTTTCCTAAACATTTTGAGGTCACTGCCAATCTTACATCTCTTATTGAGACCATTTACCATGTCAGTTGAAAACACCCTCATGCACATGCAAATGTAACTGATTGACCTCTGCAAGATAATTCCCATTTTAAAGACAAACCCTCTTACATTAAAACTGTCCCAGACATTACATTGCTTTCCTCAGATAGTTTCCACTTCTGCATAATGATGTTGCAAATGGGCTGCAATAATTTGATTGACATGTTTATGTGAAAGACATTTTTTCGGTTATGAAACTTAATAAGTCAAGATTATGTGGCAAACTGAGTGCAGACGTCTGTGAAATTATCTGCGTTTGTCTGTAGTTGACAGTTTGTACCAAATGAAAATTATATTACGTTTTCAACATGCCAGAAGTAATTAAAAATTACTGACAAATTGTTTTGTTTGTGATCTATGATGTTGAGACAAGCGAAATAGAAATGCAATTCATATGCAGTGCAGCTGCACTTCCGTTTAACCATTTAAATGTGGGATGTTCGCAGTTTCCCCTTCTCGTGCTCTGACAGTATGCTTTGGTGGTGGGGAGCACTGTGGCACTCAAGCCAGGACATGGTTGTGAGCCTAATTTTTGGCTGCCCATGGTCTCACAGTTTAAAATTTGGGTTCAAAATCTGTTTTACCATTATATAATAAATTTGAAATCTTCCAATGTCTTCAGGTCTGTTCCACGAATATAACCTCCTTTCATGGTTTTTAACCCAAATGTTAATGATGATTAAATTATGCTCTGGGAAAAATTGTACCAAGTGGCTTCCTCTTCTATTACTCCTGCCCCCTCCCAGTCATTCTTCTCCCACTATTTTTTCTTCTCTTCCTTTTCATACTACTGAATTCCTGTCACCCATTAATTTTTTTCTCCTTTAACTATCTGAATAATTTTGTTTATCTGATCATGTGTTCTTGCAATTTCTTCATCTGCGGAGCTATTGGCATATCAACTTGTACTACTGTGGTGGGTGTTGGCTTTGTTTCTTGGCTAAGATGATGTGTTCACTATGTGTTCATAGTAGCTTAACAGCTTTCCTGTTTCCTTACTCACTATTAGACCTACTCTTGCATTATCCCCGCCTGCTTTTGTGATCATAAACCTGTACTGACCTGCCCAAAAGATGTTCTTCCCGCCACTGCACTTCCCTAATGCCCACCATTTGACTTCAACCTACCCATTTCCCTTTTTCAGATTCTCTACCCTTTCTATCCAATTAAGGAATCTAACATTCCACAGTGCGAATTGTAGAATGCCAGTTTTGATTTCCGAATGAAGACATCTCCTGAATAGTCCCTGCCCTGATATCTGAATGGGGGCCAATTTGAGTATTTTACTCAAGAGGATGCCATCATATACTGCAGAGCTGTGTGCCCTTTGGAAAAAAATTAATGGCTGTAGTTTGTTCTTGCTTTCAGCCATTCGCAGTAGTAGCACATAAAGGCCATGTTGGCTAATTATTACAAGGCCAGATCAATCGTCCAGGCTGTTGGCTCTGCAACTACTGAAAAGGCTGCTGCTTTTCTTCAGGAACCACAGGTTACCCTGGCTACTCAACAGATAAACCTCAGTTGTGGTTGCACCTGTGAGAGCCACTCCACCTCAGCAAGGTCCGTGGTACATGGAGGGTGGTTTTGCTGCATTTATTGTCTTTCTGCAAAACATAATGCTAATAGTACCACAATTTCACTGAGGAGTTTTGAGAGAAATTCTGCTGTTGTTCCTCACTAAAATTTTTGTACTTTTAACATAGCCTTAAGATTTTTCAGAAAGACAATAAATGTCTATGACTTACACTTCACAGCTGAGAGGTGTTTTTTAGCTTTGGAAAACAATTTGAATCATCATTTATACTTTCATCTGTAAATTCCAAATAATCATTGTATGTATCTCCTAGTTCCAATCCTGGATCTTTGTGGAAAATCTCGAAGACCTGACTCGATCAGCTTGATGGCACTGTCTTTCCATCCTCAAATGAACCCTTTAAATCACCAACAGAGTGGGATATCTGGTAATTGCAGCCCTGCCACAGGTGGCAGGCACACTCCACCCTTAATGGATACTGGCATCATTGAGATAACACTTTGGAGATAACACTTTTTTCTTTTTTTGACCAAATACACAAAGTCAGTTTAAACTTCATTGTGTGTGTGTGTGTGTGTGTGTGTGTGTGTGTGTCGGGGCATCCATGAATGAGTGCTATTTTCGGTCTGTTCATAATTTCAATTTCTCATTGAAATTGGTTTTGTTTCTTAACTTTCGCTTAGCAAATATTACGTAAGTGTAATCTATTACTCTGTGTATACCTAAGTTAATTACATATACACTGAGAGCCAAAACATTATGACAACCTACGTAAAAGTGTGTTGGTCCACTTCTGGAAAAGAATTCAGCTGTGATTCTGTGTGCCGTAGATTCGACAAGTACTTGATAGGTTTCCAGAGGTTTGTGGCACCTACACACAGGTCGCTCATGTGCCATAATTTATGGGTGGTTGTTTGTGGGTAAGGAGCTGGTGCCTGATAAGTGTCCCAGTTAACTTCCATTGGATTCAGACAAGCCAAATTTGATGGCCAAGACATCAAAGTGAGTTCACTATCACACTCCTCAAACCAGTGCACCATAATTCTGGCCTTATGACACAGACAGTTATCCTGCTGGGAGAAGCCATCACTGTTGAGGAAGATATCAAACGTAAGGGTTTACAGGTGGTCCCACTGCCCTATCTCAGTGGCACGTTGCAGGTTTCAAGCGGCTGTTTGCCTCGATGACGGTGTATCTCGACATGACTATTGATGGTTAAACTATAAGTAGGATTCATCCAACCAGGAAATGCAGTTTCATTGATCCGTGGTACAATTTTGATGATCCTGAGCCAACAGTAATCATAATTGATAATGTTGTTGGGTCAGTAGTGAATATGTAGGATCCTCTGCTGTGGAACACCATGTTCAACACTGTGCACTCAACAGTATGCTCCAAAACACTCGTGCCTATGCCAGTGCCGGTGCTGTACTCTGTCGTCAGGTCTGCTAAAAATCATCGCCTATCCTGCTTTAGAGAGTGGATGAGGTATGGATGTCCAACTTCTTGTCGCCTACTCGTGATTTCAGCATTCTTCAATCACTTTCTATAGATGCTCGCGACAGTAGCACATTAATAGTCAACCATCTTCGCCATTTCCGAGTTGCTCGCTTCTAGGCACTGGGCCACAAAAGTCTGGCTTTTGTCAAAGTCGCTTAAGTCGGCGGATTTCTGCATTTGCGCCACTTACTATCACTATAATGTTTCCCCATTTGTTTCTGCTCTGCTCATATACTTCTCTTCTTGCGTCATGTGCCCTCAGTGCCACCAAGCAACATACAACCTTGCGGTGGGCAGTGGTCGTAATGTTGTGGCTCATCAGTGTGCAATTTTCTTGTGTATATGAATGTGTTATATATTTTAAGAATTATTGGATCTATAGCCTTTATAATTTTGCAGGAAGCTGACTGCTGGTTTGAGTTTTGTGTCCAACAGGACTCGGACAGTGCTCTAAGTGGTTCGTGGTTGGAGGACGATACAGAGATGGTGCCATACAGGCGTGTGCTCTTAGTTCCAGCTTCAAATCTTGAGCCTGTGATAGAAAAAATAAAAGATTTTGTATCTTCCAAGAACTGCTGACAATTTATATTCATACATTATGGTTGCAAAGAAACAACTGAATTTTCTAACGCCAAATAAAATAATTTTGAAATGTGTGTTCGTGTGTTTTTCCACAGTATCCCCACTTATTAATATTATACTGCAATTTACCAGAAGAAGATATAAGTTGCAGACAGGCACAATTGCAACACACACACACACACACACACACACACACACACGAAAAAAAGCAAGCAAGCAAGCACACCTCACGCGCATACGACCACCAACTCCAGTATCTTGGGCTGGAATGCCTTCCCGAGATGCGGGTGTTGGTGGTCGTGTTTGTGTGAAATGTACTCACTTTTGTGTGTGTGCGTGTGCGCGTGCGCGTGTGTGTAAGCTGTGGCCGAAAGCTATATGTGAGTGTCTTTTAATCATGTGTCTCTGCAACTTGATGTGTCTTCTTTATGGTAAGTAGCAATCTATCTTTTCCTACATTGCCGATGTTCCTACCTGGAGCTTCCATTGTTTGATTGTATTATAGTTTGTTGGAATAAGTTACATTTAAATACAAACAGATTGACAGTTTACCTGTGCAGGAGTTCGCTACAAAATGGTATGATAAATTGATAATAAAAACTGGTTTTATATTTTGCTTCTAAATAGTTCATGAAGCTATTTACAGTTACCAATATAACTTGTAGCCGATGGTGGTCTGCTTTTTCATAGTCAGGGTGATTTTTAAAACTTGCATGACTGCAGCAATTTACATTAAACTGCCTCAACATGCATGCAGGACATCAGATATGCATTATAAATAAAAAATATACATTGATTTTGATCACTTTCCACTATGTATTATAACATCAATTCTGACAAACAATGTTATACTGCTCTTGCACCATACTAAAACACTGCATATGAACTCAAAACAAACTAAACTTTATGACATGCTGATCACATGTTCCGCGATCATAGATCATCTCGAACTACCTTGTTGGCAGCGACCAGCCAGTTGAAACAGGCCTAATCCCCAAGTTATGCTTACATTTATGTTTTGCATTCTGTTTGTTACCCATCCTTAACCAAGTCATCTACAGCCCCTTGTACACTGAGGTGCCCAAAAAAAAAAAAAAAAAAAAAAAAAAAAAAAAAAAAAAACAGGTAAAGGCATGCATATTCAAATACAGAGATGTGGAAATGGATAGAATACGATGCTGCGGTCGGCAGCGCCTATGTAAGACAAGTCTGTGTGACAGTTGCTAGATTGGTTACTGCTGCAATGGCAGGTTATCAAGATTAAAGTGAGTCTGAACATGGTGTTATAGTTGGCACATGAGTGATGGGACACTGCATATCTTGAGGTGGTAATGAAGTGAAGCTTTTCCGAACGACCATTTCACAAGTATGCCATGAATATCGGGCATGCGGTAAAACAACAAATCTCTGACATCGCAGCCAGAAAAATATCATGCAAAAATGGGGCCAATGATGACTGAAGAGAATTGTTCAACATGGCAGAAGTCCAGCCCTTCCGCAAATTGCTGCAGATTTCAGTGCTGAGTCATCAACAAGTGTCAACATGTGAACCATTCAACGAAACATCATTGATATGGGCTTTCGGAGCCGAAGGCTTGTTCGTGTACCCTTGATTACTGCACCACACAAAGCTTTAAGCCTCACCTGGGCCTGTCAACACTGACATTGAACTGTTGGTGACTGGAAACATGTTGCATGGTCGGACGAGTCTTGTTTCGAATTGTAATGAGCAGATGGATGTGTGTGGGTATGGAGACAACCTCATGAGTCCATGGACCCTGCATGTCAGCAGCTGGTGGAGACCGTGTAATGCTGTGGGGCGTGTGCAGTTATATGTGACCCCTGATACATCTAGATACGACTCTGACGTGTGACATGTACGTAAGCATCCTGTCTGATCATCTACATCCACTCATGTCCATTGTCCATTCTGATGGACTTGGGCAATTCAAGCAGGACAATGCGACACCCCACATGTCCGGAATTGCTACAGAGTGGCTCCAGAAACACTTTCATGAGTTTTAAACACTTTTGTTGGCCACAAGACTCCTCAGACGTAAACATTATTGAGCGTATCTGGGATGCCTTGCAACATGCTGTGCAGATCTCCATCCCCTTGCACCCTTATGGATTTATGGACTGCCCTGCAGGCTTCATGGTGTCAATTTCCCTCCAGCACTACATCAGACAGTAGTAGAGTTTATTCCACATTGTGTTGTGACACTTCTGTGTGCTTGCGGGGGCCCTACACAATGTTAGGCAGGTGTAAAAGTTTCTTTGCCCCTTCAGTGTATTTTTGTGTTATAGTGAGTATTAATTTGACTTCTTAACAGTGCCTGTCCACAATTCGATGTTCACAAAACCTTTAGAGTAACTGCGTAAGCAGAAGTTATATTTCTTTCTTTTTTGATTCTGTTTCCGACATTTTTTAGTACTTAGCAGTATCATTTGTAATGGTACACTGTAAAGTCCGTAGCTGCAATTATTTATTTTAAAATATTTTTTGAGCTTTAGGGTGTTTCCTTTTTAATTCTACATGGTGGTAGGTTTGTCAGTTGTATTATTGAACTACAGATGACTACTGCTCTGAATGGTGGCCTAATGTTGTTTTATACCACAATGTTTAATGACCTACTCAGGCTTATATAAGTTCCCATTGAAGTCCTTAGAGGTAGTGCAATTGCCTTTTCATTCTTAGCCATGAGCCAATAATTTGTTGGTGTTAAGAATAGTGGTCTGAGGAGCATTCACTGAAAAATACTTTTATTGAGCAGGATATTTAAGAACATTTCGTATTATAATCTATTGGATTAATATTTCTCATTACTACTGAAGTAATTTTTTCGCATTTTGATGTGTGTGTTGAGATGACAAGTTAATGTATGTCTGGACTTTTGATAAGAAGAAGAAGAAGAAGAAGAAGAAGAAGAAAATACGTGATGAATCTGGAAATGTGTTAAAATGTTTAACAGGGTTAACAAAATCAACACTTATGGTCAACGTTCTGAGTTTCAATTCTTGACTCTGTGCTCAGACTTAGTAGTGCCCTGGCAGAAGTTTAAACTCTTAGATGTTTTTGAACTGTCAGAATAGTAATATTTGAAACATGAGTGACTCTTATCAAAAGTTTTCTCAACAAAATTTGCTTCAGATGCTGAAATGACTTTGGGGCCACCTTACCTGATTTATGATATTGCAATTGATTTTTCTCTTTTGATAGTGAAGTTGGTGTGGGTTTTTTGGGATACTATGTTTGTTTTTACATAGTGCTGTAACTGGAATAATATACTTCTTCGTAACAGTATCTGCTTAGTGATTTGTCTATGAACAATTACAGCTTTGCATTTGCGCTTGCAAACAGAAGTACTTTCTTTAACTTATGCTAATTGCCAGCATTCTAGTAGATGTATCTGAGTATACTGATCTTTTTACCACAGATATAAAAGATGTCACAAAGATATGTGGTTATAATAAATTGCTTTACTACTTTGTAATGTTTTTCCTTCCTTCAAGTAATATTCAGTTTTGCAACTCCTCATTGTGTATTTACTCAAAAAGTTTACGCTTATTTGCGGTAATAAACATATGATCCCTTATTTGTGTACTGCTCAGCCACATCTATTGCATGTTGCTTGTCCTTTAAATGCAAGCATGGGATAGCCATATCATTGGCATTATGTGTATGATTCAGGACACAGATGGCCCAAGGGTAGTGTAATTAATTAGTAATCAAAATGCCCTTAGTCCCAGCTCGAAACTTCACCACCATTTAAATTTCAAAAAAGAATCATCAGCAATGGCTGCTGAAGACTCCGGCATAAGAAGTAACCCCTATTCTCCCAACATCCATGTCAGAGGGTGGAGGAGCAACATAGGGTCAGGGCACTCTCTTGCCCTTGCATTGGTAAGCTGCCCCTAAAGGCAGAAGAATTAGCAATGATCAATGGCATGAGGATACAGAAGACAATGGAAACCACAGCATTAACCCTTTGTATAAAGTGCGCCAACAAAAAAAAAAAAAAAAAAAAAAAAATTAAATTCTTGTACAGTTCCATTGTTGCATTACAACTGTGGGTAATTGAAAAGTGTATTGAGATCTTTCCAGTGGCTAAAGATTCCGGACTAGTCCCCAGAGGCTGCCATGGGAGAGGTGACCATGAGAAAAAATTGAATAACCAAAGATAGGATATTGTTCTAAAAGTCGGGCATGGAATGTCAGAAATTTTTACTAGCTAGAAAATCTGAGAGGGGAAATGCTAAGGCTCAATCTAGATATGGTGGGGGTAAGTGAAATGAAATGGAAAGAAGACAAGGAGATTTGGTCAGATATATGTATTCGGTTATTGCAACAACAGCAGAAAGTTTTAAAACACGAGTAAGATTTGTTACAAATAGAAAGATCGGGCAGAGAGTGAATTATTATGAACAGTTCAATGATAGGGTTGTTCTCATTAGAATTGACAGCAAACTAACGCTGGCAATGACAGTTGAGGTATGCATGGCAATGATAGTTGAGGTATGCATGCCAATGTGGTAAGCCGAAGCTAAAAATGAATAGATAAAGAAAATACCTGAGGATATTGAACAGGTAAATCAATACATAAATGGAGATGAAAATCTAATAGTCATTGGGGATTGGAATGTGGTTGTAGGGATAGGAGCAGAAGAAAGGGTTACGGGAGAATATGGGCTTGGTACTAGGAATGGGAGAGGAGAAAGTCTAATTGAGTTCTGCAATAAATTTCATTTAGTAATAGTGAATACCCTTTTCAAGAATCACAAGAGGAGGAGGTATACTTGGAATAGGCGGGAAGATAAAGGAAGATTTCAGTTAGATTACTTTATGGTCTTCCACAGATTCTGAAATCAGAAACTGGATTGTAAGATGTGCCTGGGAGCAGATATAGACTCAGATCACAATTTTGTAGTGATGATGAGTAAGCTGAAATTTAAGAGACTACTCAGGAATGATCGGTGTGCAAAAAAGTGGGATACAGAAGTACTGAGGCATGAAGAGATACGCTTCAAGTTCTCTGAGGCTATAGATATTGCGATAAAAAATAACTCTGTAGGCACTTCAGTTGAAGGTGAATGGACATCTCTGAAAAGGACAATCAGATGTTGGAAAGAAAAACCTAGGTAAAAAGGAGGTAACCGTGAAGAAACAATGAGTAACAGAAGAAATACTTCAGTTGATCGATGAAAGAAGGAAGTACATAAATACCCAGGGAAATTGAAGGAATTCAGAATACAAATCACGTAGGAATGAAATAAATGGTGAATGCAGGGAAACTAAGGCGAAATGGCTGCATGAGAAATGTAAAAACAAGCTTGAAAAGAAATGCTTATTGGAAGTCTGACTCAGCATATGGAAAAGTCAAAACAACCTTTGGTGAAATTAAAAGCAAGTGTGGTAACATTAAGAGTGCACTGTAAAATGCAGATGAGAGAGCAGATAGGTTGAAAGAGTGCGTTGAAGGCCTCTATCAGGGAACACTTGTCTGATGAGATGAACGAGGAAGAAACAATAGTCTAAATAGAAGAGGTAGGGAAGCCAATATTAGCATGAGAATTTAAAGTGCTTTGGAAGACTTTAAGGCTGTGTAACAATAGCAACAAAATGACTATTCATGTTGGTGTGTAGAATGTGTGAGGTGGCGATATATCTGCAGACTTCTGGAAAAACTTTATCTACACAATTCTGAAGATTGAAAGAGCTGACAGGTGCGAGAATTACTGCAGAATCAGCTTAATACCTCAGCATTCAAGTTGCTGGCAAGAATGATATACAGAAGAATGGAAAAAAAATTGAGGATGTTTTAGATGATGATCAATTTGGCTTTAGGAAAGGTAAAGGCACCATTTACATGCTCTAGCCGTTACATACCCTGGTAAATGGCAGTGCTGGGGTAAGTGTCACATCGGCCATCTGTTTCAGCTTCTGACTCTCTCTTTAAACATTTGTATGTTCGGAAAACTATTGCTGTAACTTGTTAATGTAATACTCGTTACGTTTGCTTTATGCCACACATAATGAAGCCTACACTGACCGACCACCTTCCTTTATCTAAACAAATATGAAAACCAATGCTAAGTGTTCTATGTATACCCTGAAGCACTTGCTACAGGCACATGCAGCAGAAAGTCATTGCTGGCTGGAGTGTCACATCACTGCCATTACTACTATCTATCACTCTACCATGTTCCTTGTTACAGGCACACCAATGTAGTAAATTACTTATTTTATGTCTAAGCTCTGCGCAGAAACAATCCTTGATGTTTGGGTCCAATAAATTTAGTGATACCTATTTTTACTATGAGCCAAAAATGGTGATAAAGTGTACATTTTGAAAATGATTCATTCATATTCAGAGTTTCATAAACTTAAAACAACTACTTAAGTAATGAATATGCAATGACAGCTTTGTTTAGTAGTTGTAAACTAACTGAACCTTTTGATTTGTATTGGTCATTCAAATTTGATAAGATTTGGAAGAAAATTGTTATTAAGTAAAGGTTCCTATGCTTTACAGTCATAGCATACACTAAATGTTTTTTCTCGCAGTTTGTAAGAGTTGTGATAGTAACAGAAGGAAATTCATGGCAGTTACAAAGTAACAGCAATGATAGACAATACACAAAGTCATGGCAGTTAACATCTAACCCATCTGGTAGCTGGTGCATGAGGAAGATGCGGCATGGAAGTTCTGCAGCAGCCCAGAATGCAATCCTCCATCACACCACATTTACTTTTAATACAAGGTAGATTGACCAAATTCACAGCATCACCCACACATGTGCCTTTCTGAATGTACTGTAGTAAGCAATGAGGAGTGCAAAAAGTGAGTGATAAGTGTAAGTGGGAATGTGCACAATGGTCAGTGCATTTCTTTTTCTTTTGTTTTAATTTAAATTATAAATGTAAGTTTCACAATCATATAAGTGCCTATGAATGTTGGTAATTACTAGAAGACAAAGAGTCTTTAAATATGTCTGCTTGTGAGATGTCTGCTTGTGTCTGTATATGTGTGGATGGATATGTGTGTGTGTGCGAGTGTATACCCGTCCTTTTTTCCCCCTAAGGTTAGTCTTTCCGCTCCCGGGATTGAAATGACTCCTTACCTTCTCCCTTAAAACCCACATCCTTTCGTCTTTCCCTCTCCTTCCCTCTTTCCTGATGAGGCAACAGTTTGTTGCGAAAGCTTGAATTTTGTGTGTATGTTTGTGTTCGTTTGTGTGTCTGTCGACCTGCCAGCACTTTCATTTGGTAAGTCACATCATCTTTGTTTTAAAAAGAAAGATGATGAGACTTACCAAACAAAAGCGCTGGCAGGTCGATAGACACACAAACAAACACAAATATACACACAAAATTCAAGCTTTCGCAACAAACTGTTGCCTCATCAGGAAAGAGGGAAGGAGAGGGAAAGACGAAAGGATGTGGGTTTTAAGGGAGAGGGTAAGGAGTCATTCCAATCCCGGGAGCGGAAAGACTTACCTTAGAGGGAAAAAAGGACAGGTATACACTCGCGCACACACACACACATATCCATCCACACATACAGACACAAGCAGACATATTTAAAGACGTGGAATGTTTCCCTCTGTTATATATATATATATATATATATATATATATATATATATATATATATATATATATGACAGTAACAGGGGCTGAATGCTAACTGAAAAATAAAGATTTTACTCCAAGTAAAATAAGAAATAATTACTTATACTTAATCCAAGTGTTGGTGATTACATGTCTTCTAAGAATTTCTTGCTGTTAGATGGAAAGCATGTCCAATAGCCTTACTTCATAAATATAGTAAGGATTTTCATAGTGTGCATCACAGTGTGCATGGATGGAGTGTTGTGTTGCAATGCCTCTTACAAATGAGATTATCATTATTGTTATTGTATTATTATTTATTTTTGTAAACTTGCTACATGGAGCCACAAATGTTTAAAGTTGGAAGAGCTAGTGAAGCTATGTGTTTGAATTATTTCTTCTGGTGCTCTTTCTTGATTTAAGTGGAGACACTGTATTGTGTGTATCTATGGAGGACAAAAGGACAGTCTTTCATGGGGGAATGGGAGTGTGAAAACAACAAAAGTGAGACATGTAAAACAGATCCCTGTTAGATCTATCTAGCAAGATGTACTGAGATGATATCTCTTAAAAATCAAATATTATACTTTGTCAGAAAAATATTGCAGCACCAAAAAATAATTAATGTAGAGTATCGAAATTTCAGGAATACATTTGCCTAAGTAGCATACTTCAGTGATTTATATTGCAAGATCACAGGTTAATGTAAGCATGAGATTAGGCATTGCAAATGTGAAATGCTGGTACATTAATAACAGGTATAACGCCAGAATATTGAATGGAAGCATGCAAACATGCTTGCATTGTTTTGTACAGATGCTGGACGTTAGTACGTGGGATGGAGTTCCAGACCTGTTGCACTTGGTCAGTCAATACAGGGATGGTTAATGCTTGCTGTGGATGACACTGGCGTTGTTGTCCAATGATGTCCCATATTTACTCAATTGGAAACAGATATGGTGCTTGAGCAGGCCAAGGCAACATGTTGGCACTCTGTAGAGCATGTTGCGTTACAACAGTGATATGTGGGTGAGTATTATCCTGTTGGAAAACACCCTCTCAAATGCTGATCATGAACAGTAGCATAACAAGTTGAATCACCAGATTGACACACAAACTTACATCCAGGGCACATGGGATAACCGTGAGAGTGTTCCTGCTATCACACGAAATGACACCCCAGACCATAACTCCAGGTGGTAGGTCCCATGTAGCTAGCACACAGACAGGTTTGTTCCAGGTACTCAACTGGCCACCTTCTAACCAACACATGACCATCACTGGCACCAAGGCAAAACCAGCTTTCATCAGAAAATACAAAAGACCTCCAATGAGCTCCCACTTGACACCATCAATATCGCAAATGGCAGTGGTTTAGGCTCAGGGAAATTCATGCTACAGGGTGTCTGGCTTGGAACAGTCCTTGAAAGATCTGATTTGTGGCAGTTAGTTGGGTGACTGTGGTGCCAACTGCTGCTCAAATTGCTACTGCAGATGCAGTATGATATGCCAGAACCATATACCAAACACCCTTTGTCAATCTTGTTTTCTCCAGTATGCTGAATATATCTTCTTGCTATGCCCTGATGGTGAATTGGCCCAACAGCAGTTCTTAGATCACATGTTTGGGTTCATCCAAACAATACATTTACTACTTGGAGGGGTGTGGTAAGCTACATTTCTTGGATAAGCTAGTTGGTCTGAATGCAGATGGTCGGCTCGGTCATTCAAAGTGTAGGAAGTCAACCCACACCAACCAGTACCTGAATCCAAACAAGTTTTATCATCCTGCTGTGAAGGAAATTGTCTTGTGCAGTGAATACACAGGACTATAACAATATTGAACAATAACGATTCCAATTCACGAATAAGCACTTAAGAATCAAAATCAAGGAACACAGCTACAGCAAGGATCATATTGGTGACACTCTTAGTACAATCAGCACATGATTCTCTGCTTGTCAGTGGAACAAGCCAAGCCAGCAGCGTTTATTTTGTAATGTTGTGCAATAATTACATGTATAATCCAGAGGTATGAACTAAGGCCAGTGATCCACCCCATTTCAATTACTCAGGAAATGTTACAACCAGCTAAAGGTGATGTATATCATATGAGGGTTGAATGAAAAGTAATGCCTCCATCTTCATTAATTGGGGTTTGGATGGGGATATTTCAATAACTCAAATGCAGAAATAATCCTTAGAATGTGATTTTTAATAACCAATATTCACTTTTCCACATAATCACCAGCCAAATGGATACATTTCTGCCAATGATGAACAAGTTTTCTGAAGCCGTCACAGAAAGAGTTGACACTCTGTTTCCATAACCACAGTCTCAAAGTTCTCTCAATGTCTTCATCAGAAGCATAATGATGGCCCCGCAGATCGTATTTCATTATCTGGAACAGATGGAAGTCAGACGGTGCTAAATCTGGACTGTATGGAGGACGCCATACAGTGATGAGATTCAGTCTCTAAAGTTCTGCTGCAGTGGCACATGAATGTGTGGTTTGGCATTGTCATGCTGCAGGAAAACATTTTCCTTTTCCTTTCAGACCCACGTTACCTATCGTTTCAGAGTTCGCAGCATTCAGAAGTAACATTCTGAATTTATTGTTGTTCCACGATCAAGGAAATCAACATGTATAACACCATCCGTGTCCCAGAGCACTGTGGCCATGATTTTTCCTGCTGATGGCTGTGTCTTGAATTTCTTTTTCTAGGGCGAGTCTTTGTGTTGATATTCCATAGACTGATATTCCTTCTCTGGGTTGTAATTTTGTACCCACATTTTGTCTCATGTCACAACTGAATGTAGAAAGGTGTCACCTTCATTCTCGTAATGCAAGAGGAGTTTCTGGCAAATTTCAAGTCTGTGTGCTCTCATTTCAGGAGTCAGCATTCCGGGTACTCATCGCACACAGATCTTCCGATAGCCAAGCAAAGCAGTAATGTGACCCACACTTTCTTGTGAAATGCTGATCGTGCTTGCAGTTTCTCTCTGAGTGATACGATGACCATCCTGAATCAATCTGTCAACATTTTGCTTGTGAAACTCGGTGGTTGCTGTCACAGCACGTCCAACTCTTTGTCAAGCAGGTCAGATGTTCCCACCTCAACATCTTTAAACTTACTCGCCCAATGATGCACAGTACTCACATCTACACAATTACCATAAAATGCTTTCATTACCTGATAAATCTCCTTTGGGGTGATACCTTCTGCTGTCAAGAATTCAGTGACTGCACATTGCTTAAACCGCATTGATTGACCTTCTGAGCAGGGTCCCATACTTAACATTGTAACAACACGACCGTTCAATGCTAAGGCTTCCCACCAACTGGAGCTGTAGAGAAGAGGCTACAAAATAAGCCAGTACCTGCCACATACCAATGCTGCCAACTGTTGAACAGTTACAAAGGTGAAGGCATTACTTTCCAGTCAACCCTCTTAGAATGTCAAGTGTGTCTGGTATTCACAGTGAATGTAGGAAAAATTAAATTGGTAAAAGTACAGTAGCTACACCTGAATATTGTCCAGACAATGGACAAAAAAACTACTTTGAAAGAATGAGATTCTTGGTCCTTGCAACAACTTATTGGAATTCAATTACAAAAGAGGCAGTCAAGATTGTATGCACTAGGGCACTGGATGAACTATGGATACCAAATGGTCAAAGAATGAGAACAGTTCTCGGCTCTGATATATCACCCATATGAGAACACTATACCATACTGGCAGCCAACAGTTTAACTCCTGATGATCATGATGAGAATTTTATTCAGTCCTGTATAAGTTCTAAGATTACATTAAGTCAGTACTCAAGAAGATCTTTTTCATATTTATCATGTTTAGTGAATAAATTATTTAACTGAACAAAATTTGTGAAAAGTAAATTTATAAGTTCTGTTCAGATGATATAATTATTTTTCTAAAAATTAGAACTTGCAATCCAATGTAAATTTGTTATGTCTGTTCAAAAGAAATAATTCTTTTCTTTTCTATTTTTTTTTCAAAAATAGGGATTTCAGTGAAAAGATATTTTAGCTGAAAGTAACTTCACAGTATATTTATTTTTGTATTATTACTTTCAGTTCAGAATCATCTGATACAAAAATTAATGTAAATAAACGTTTGTTATTGAGGCACATGATGTGTGTGTGTGTGTGTGTGTGTGTGTGTGTGTGTGTGTTAGATTATACTGTTTTTACATTTATACTGTACAGTGTTTTTCGTTCCAGTAAGTTTTCTGACAGTAATTACAACAGATGGAAAACATACTCCAAACAATGAGAAAAATTAAAAATATATTTCATTTGTGTAAACATGTTCACACACTTAAGTGAACAAAAAAGGGCCTCTTCATAAACAGATTATATATTGTTAAATAAAAGTAAAACATTTTCAAAATCATTTCAAAAGTGTGGGGTGGTTACTGGACGGTGGCCTGAAAATTTAAATACACTACACTTCACATATTTCAATCAATTTATCACTTTTTACAATTATTGTTGATCACTGTTAGTTGTAGTTTCAAGCTTTGTGGAGAGCAAGTAGTTCTCTGTTTCCTCTTGATAATGAGACTTTAACAAATAATCCCTTGCAAGTTTATCAGGGGTAAAATCATACACCATTGCGCCTCTCTTATACCAGTCTAGTAAATGTATGACACCACCTACTTTTAGCACACTATAATTGGGGTGTAGTGCAGATGGTATACTTCCTGGATTGAAATTTTTAAACAGAACTTCACCGTTTCCATTGTTTGGCAGCAAGCAACATGTCTGAATATTTGGCACCTGCATACTATTCGCTTCAAATTTCCTGGGGCTAGGTAATTCATTATGTGAAACTTCACTGTTTCTATTATCCATAATGGAATTAACAGAGGCCACTGAAATAATATGGAAGAAGGAAAAGAACTGCCGAATACAATGAATGTACCGAGTTTTTCGTGAAGGACTGTGTGCTGTATCTCTAGTATCCACTGTCCTCGTACCAGCTGCTGCCACTTCTTGTACTCCTGAGGCATTGAAATCTGTAATGATGAATGAATAAAGATTACAAAGTTAAAATAATGTAGCTAATGGAATTAATCTCCATTGTGGCATATAACAATGAGAATGTATGCATTTATCTTTTTATGACAAGGACGAATCATAAATACAAGTATTTTCTAATTTATCAAAGTCAATAGTAGTGAAATAACTTTATATCTTGGCACACTATTTTTCATTAATGAAATAATTACCATTAACACACAATGCTTGACAGTTACCTTGAAGTGGAATACAATTTCTGTCCATTATTTATGATGAAAAGTATAATAAGACTTCAATGCTATGGAAAGGCCAACTATTTTGTGTCTTTTCCTGTTTTGATATACAGAAAGATTGCTGGTAAAGCTTTAAGTACAGAAATTACCACACAAAGAATGTTGTTTTTGAAAGTTCTGAGATTTATATGTAAATATCCCTGTATACAGTTTCAAAAAATGCTTTTTATGTTGGACGGGAAAAGAAAGAAAAACTAGTGAAACTTTAGAAATGGAACAAGAAAAATGCACTACTAAAAGCTTTAGACTACTACAACAACAAAACAATAGAGATTAATGAAAATAACTGTGATGCATTACACAAAATTATAACATTCCACGTGGGAAAAATGTATCTAAAAACAAAGATGATGTGACTTACCGAACGAAAGTGCTGGCAGGTCGACAGACACACAAACAAACACAAACATACACACGAAATTCAAGCTTTCGCAACAAACTGTTGCTTCATCAGGAAAGAGGAAAGGAGAGGGAAAGATAAAAGGATGTGGGTTTTAAGGGAGAGGGTAAGGAGTCATTCCAATCCCGGAGGCGGAAAGACTTACCTTGTTGGAAAAAAGGACAGGTATACACTCGCACACACACACATATCCATCCGCACATACACATACACAGACACAGACAGGTCCTCTCCTGTCGTCGTAGTTGCTAAGCCAAATGGTGATATTCGTCTCTGTGGCGATTTCAAAGCCACTGTAAATGCTCAATGACTCATCGACACTTACTCTATGCCCCGTCCTGAAGAACTGTTCACTAAACTTGCTGGAGGCCAGTATTTTTATAAAATTGACCTGTCAGAAGCTTATCATCAACTTCCTCTCGACGCTGCTTCATGGCAGTTTCTGGTCCTTAACACGCCTTTCGGCCTCTATCAATACCAACGCTTGCCATTCGGGGTTGCTAGCGCCCCTGCTCTCTTTCAGCGATTCTTGGAACAATTATTGCTCCCTGTTCCTGGGTGTATCAATTACATGGACGACATTGTTGTCATTGGCTCCACCACTGACGAACATCTTCAAAATCTCCGCACACTTTTTCATGTCTTACAGACTGCCGGTCTTAAGTGTAATCTTCAGAAATCACAATTTTTTCAGGCATCTATCACGTACTTGGGGTTTCAACTCTCTCGGGGTGGTATTCGTCCGCTTCAACAAACTGTCGTTGCGATCGATGCCCTTCCTCGCCCTACATCTGTTAAGGAACTGCAGGCCTTCTTGGGGAAAATAGCATACTATCACAAGTTTTTACCGTCTGCGGCTTCGGTGGCTCAGCCATTGCATCGCCTGTTGCATAAAAACGTGCCTTTTCACTGGTCCGCGTCATGTGAAGCGGCTTTCCAGAAGTTGAAGACTATGCTGAAACAGGCCCCATGCCTGACTACTTATCGACCTGGCCAACATCTTGTTCTTGCCACAGACGCCTCTCAATACGGAGTCGGTGCAGTCCTTGCACACCGTTTTTCTGACGCTTCTGAACAACCCATTGCTTATGCCTCCAAAATGCTCACAGATACCCAACAAAAGTATTCTCAAATTGAAAAAGAAGCTTTGGCCATTATTTATGCTCTTCATAAGTTTGGTGTTTTTCTCTATGGCTCAAAATTTCATCTTGTTACAGATCACAAACCACTTGTTTCATCCATCAACGTCACTTCCCGACAAGGCTGCACACCGCCTCCAGCGTTGCGCTCTTTACTTGTTCCGTTTCAATTATGAGATTCATTTCCGGCCAATGGCTCAACATGCGAATGCTGATGCTCAGTCTCGCCTTCCCATGGGTCCTGATCAGGCATTCGATAGGGACGAACTTTTGTGTTTCCACCTGGATGTTGCCGAGCAGCGGGTTGTGGACGGGTTCCCCATCACCGGGGACCCACTGGCGGCTGCTACGGGTTCTAACCCTACCCTCTCCCGGGTTTTACGCTGTATTCAGGAAGGTTGGCCAGATCGCCCGTCCGCTAAGAGTTCTGATCCGTTGCGGAACTACTACACTTTGCGCTACCGCCTCACGGCTAGGGATGGTGTTATCCTCCTCTCCACTGACAATGCTTCGCCGCGTGTTGTGGTACCTGCGTCTTTGCATGCTTCGGTCTTGCGCCTCCTTCACCAAGGGCGCTGGGGTGTGTCTCGCACAAAATCTCTGGCGCGCCGTCATGTGTACTGGCGTGGCATCGACTCTGAAATAGCACACATGGTTGCTGCCTGCGGCCCTTGTGCATCACAGGCCGCTGCCCCGAAGTCATCTTTGTCACCGTGGCCTTCGCCTGAGAAGCCCTGGGAGCGCATTCATGCTGACTTTGCGGGACCCTTTTTATGTACTTATTGGCTCCTCGTAATTGACGCCTACTCTAACTTTCCTTTTATTGCCCGTTGCACGTCATCTACCACCGCAGCAACCACCAGTGCTCTCGCCCGCATTTTTCCTTTGGAAGGCCTTCCCTCTACTCTTGTTACTGATAATGGTCCACAATTTGCCTCTTCCGAATTTGCGGATTTTTGTGCTCGTCACGGCGTTACACATGTCACGGCCCCACCGTTCCATCCACAATCCAACGGTGAGGCTGAACGACTGGTCCGCACATTTAAGGCTCAGATGCGGAAACTTCTGACTTCTTCTGCTGCTGATGATGCGCTTCTCCAGTTTCTGGCGTCTTACCGTTTCACCCCCATGGGCGACCACATCCCAGCTGAGCTCTTACATGGCCGACAGCCCCGCACACTACTTCATGTTCTGTGGCCCCCACCTCACAGCCGCGGGTGCCTTCATTTGGCCGGTTCACCGCCGACGACCTCGTCTGGGTACGGGGATATGGCAGGTGGCCAAAATGGAGCCCAGGCCACATCTTAAGACACCGTGGCAGACGCCTGTATGAAATCCAGACGGACACGGGTGTTGCAGTGCGTCATTCGGACCAGCTTTGGTCTCGGGTGCCAGCAACGCCTGTTCCGAATGCCGCCACACCACCTTTGGCTCTACCTGACGCTCGGGATCTTGGCATCTCTCAATACTCACAACACAGCCCTCTCACCGTCATCGCGATGCCAGCACCAGAACGGACGCCACCAGGAGACGTGCCCATGCAGGAACCGGAGGACCATCCTCTGTCAGAGCAAATCTACTCGCCTCCTCTTCCAACGGACGTCGACACATTGCCCATGTCTCCTGTCATATCAACTGGACTTGCCGCAACGGGCAGATTGGTGCATGGGGCCCCAGCAGATTCGACCCCTACGTCTCCTGTCATCTCGACCCGTTATCATCGGGGACACTTCCGTCCGTACGGGAAGCCTCCTCCTCGAGACTTTACGGCGAGTCAAACAACACCTATGGATGTTAGCCATCTCCAGGACACCTCCATCAAGACCAGTGCAACAATTTCAAAGGGGGGAAAAGTGTTGTGACTCGCCGATCATTCAAAGTGCCGCCGCGCAATTACGCGCGTCCTCTACGTGCGGCGCTGTCTGCCAGCCATGCAGCAGCTGTGCCACCTAAGCGGCCAGCCGAGCAGCGGCCGCTAGACTGGGACTCAGTGCTCATTCGAATGCTAACGTGTACACATGTCTTACTTGTGAACTTACACTGTGACTTATATGTGTTGTTGTGTCGTTCCGAAATATATGTGTTAAACTTGAAGTTCTAACACACTGGATGGTATCTAGAAATTTATCCAGGAGCTAGATGGGAAGGTTATTATACTGTATGCCTCATTCTACAGTAAGATCAGGGGAGAAAAAACAATGTTCTAGTTAACTGTTTAATCTCCACAACACACATGTCATTGGTTCATTTATTCATTTATTGTATTTTATAGATACCACCAAGAAGAAGAGCCTTCAGAGATGTGGAATGAGTAAATGTCTACATCAACATGAGGCAAAGATATCACGGAAACTTAATCTGTGTACTGTATTTACCTACACTATCAAATACTGCTTGATGATATTCACATTTACGGCATCTAAATTTAATCAAGCGAACTAGGAAGAAAACTGCTTCTTTGAAAAAAAAATTGCTGCCTCCTCAGTTTTATTATATTACTGGTCATAGCGTGTAGGCTTTCACGGCCGGCGTCTTCAGTAATTAAAACTTCCAGGCTAAGAGGCCGTGGTCCAATAGTAGAAATACTTCTCCCTGACGTTTCGTTGCCAGCTGCGGGCAACAAAACGTCAGGGAGAAGTATTTCTACTATTGGACCACGGCCTCTTAGCCCGGAAGTTTTAATTACTCTATTACTGGTGTTTATCTGGTGTTAGTAGCTTAATACTCACTTGACTACAATGGTATTTTTCAAGGAAAATATTTTTACATCTAGGGAGACAGAGTCTTACTTACAATACATAATTACTTGTCATACAACTTTACAACAAACACTTCTACTTGCCATGTAGTAAACAGAAATTTGAAGTCCCTGAATCAAATATTCAAACAATTTGGAGAAGAGTGGCTACTGAAGTACACATTTACTTAGTTACTGAACTGTTTTATGTTAGATGTGAGCTTGTAAACTGTCTTACTATCAGAATACAGTAGAAATTCCATTCTGAACCCTGGATAAGGAGGAAAAATCTACATGAAAATTATTTTATGTCTTGTATTATGATTGTATATCACTGTTCCATACTGCATGAACAATGGTGGGGTAGCTTACATGCCTCAGTGATACAGACATCTGCACCACAGGTGCAACCACAAAGATAGGGTATCTGTGGAGAGAGGCCAGACAAACATATGGTTTCTGAAGAGGGGCAGCAACCTTTTCAGTAGTTGCAGGGGCAACAGTCTGTATGATTGACTGATCTGGCCCTGTAACATCAACCAAAACGGCCTTGCTGTGCTGGTACTGTGAGCAGCTGAAAGCAAGGAGAAACTACAGCCCTAATTTTTCCCAAGGGCATGCAGCTCTACTGTGTGGTTAAATCATGATGAAATCCTCTTGGTAAAATATTCCAGAGTTAAAATAGTTCCCCATTCAGATCTCCTGGCAGGGACGCTCAGGTATTCATTATCAGGAGAAACAAAATTGGTGTTCTACAGATAAGAGTGTAGAATGTTAGATCCCTTAATTGAGAAGGTAGGTTAGAAATTTTGAAAAGGGAAGTGGATATGTTGAAGTTACATATAGTGGGAATTAGTGAAGTTTGCTGCCAGGAAGAACAGGACTTCTAGTAAGGTCAATACAGCATTATAAATACAAAATCAAATAGGGGCAATGTAAGTATATGTTTAATAGTGAATAACAAAATAGGAACGCAAGTAAGCTATTATGAATAGCATAGTGAACACACTATTCTTGGCAAGGTAGAAACAAAACCAACACCCAACACAGTAGTACAAGTTTATATGCAAACTAGCTCTGCAGATGATGAGACTGAAGAAATATATGACGACATAAAAGAAATTATTCATATAGTTAAGGCAGATGAAAATTTAATTGCGATGGGGGGCTGTAATTTGATAGCAGGAAAAGGAAATAACAGTAGATGAATATGGACTGGGGGAAAGGAATGAAAGAGGAAATTGCCTGGTAGAATTTTGCACAGAGCATAATTTAATCATAGCTAACACTTGGTTTAAGAATATTGAAAGAAGGCTGTGTATGTGGAAGAGACCAGGAGATACCAGTAGGTTTCAGATTTATCGTATACTAGTAAGATGGAGATTTCATAACCAGAGTTTAAATTGTAAGCCATTTGCAGGGGCAGACATGAACTCTGACCATAATTTATAGGTTATGAGCTGCAGATTAAAACTAAAGAAATTGAAGAAAGGTAGGAGACGAAGGAGAAGGACCTGGATATGTTGGAAGAACAAGAGGTTTTTGAGAGTCTCAGAGGGAGCATTAGTCAACGGTTGACTAGAACAGCAGAACGGAATTCAGCAGAAGATGAATGAGTAGCTTTGAGAGATGAAATAGTGAAGGCAGCAGAAGATCAAATATGTAAAAAGATAAAGCCTAATAGAAACCCTTGGATAATACATGAAATACTGAATTTGAATGATGAAAAAAGAAAATATAAAAATGCAGCAAATGAAGCAGGCAAAGGGGAGTACAAAAGTCAAAAAAATGGGAAGTGCAAAATGTCTAAGCAGGAATGGCCAGAGGACAAATGTAAGGATTTAGAAGAGTATTTCAATAAATGGAAGATAGATACTGCCTACAGAAAAAATAAAGTGGCCTTTGGAGAAAAGAGAAGCAGATGTATGAATAACAAGAGCTCAGATGGAAAACCAGTCCTATGCAAAGAAGGGAAAGCTGAAAGGTGGAAGGAGTGTATAGAGGGTCTATACAAGGGAAATGACCTTGAAGGCAATATTATAGAAATGGAAGAGGATGTAGATGAAGGTAAGATGGGAGGTATGATACGGTGAGCAGAATTTGACAAAGCACTAAAAGACCTAATTTGAAACCAGGCTCCAGGAGTAGCCATCATTCTGTCAGGATTACTGAGAGCCTTGGGAGAACCAGCCATGACAAAACTCTTCCCTCTGGTGTGCAAAATGTATGTGACAGGAGAAATACCCTCACACTTCAAGAAGAATGCAATAATTCCCATTCCAAAAAAAGCAGTTGCTGACAGGTGCGAAAATTACCAAACTATTGGTTTAATAAGTCATGGTTGCAAAATATCAACATGAATTCTTTATAGAAGAATTGAAAAATTGGCAGAAGCTGACCTCAGGGAGGATCAGTTTGGATTCTGTTGAAACATGGGAACATGTGAGGCAATACTGACCCTATGACTAATCTTAGAAGACAGGTGAAGAAAAGGCAAATCTATGTTTATAGCATTTGTAGATTTAGGGAAAGCTTTTGACATTGTTGACTGGAATACTTTCTTTGAAAATCTGAAGGTATCAGGAGTAAAATACAGGGAGCAAAAGGCTATTTACCACTTGTACAGTAACTGGAGGGCAGTTATAAGAGTCGAAGGACATGGAAGGGAAGCAGTAGTTGAGAAGGGAGAGAGCCAGGGTTGCAGCCTATTGCCAATGTTATTCTACCTGTACTTTGAGCCAAAAAAAAAAAAATAAATAAATAAATAAATAAAAAAAAAAACTGGCGTAGGAGTTAAAGTTCAGTGAGAAGAAATAAATACTTTGAGGTTTGTAAGTGACATTGTAATTCTGTCACAGACAGCAGAGGACTTGGAAGAGCAGTTGAATGGAATAGATGGTGTCTTGATAGGAGGATTAAGATGAGCATCAACAAAAGCAGAACAAGTACAATGGAATTTAGTCAAATTAAATCAAATGATGCGGAGGGAATTAAATTAAGAAATGAGACACTTACTGTAATAGACGAGTTTTGTTATTCAGGTAGCAAAATAACTAATGGTGGTCAAAGTAGAGATGATATAAAATGTAGACTGACAATGGTAAGAAAAGTGTTTCTGAAGAAGTGAAATTTGTTAACACTGAATATTGATTTAAGTGTTACAAAGTCTTTCTGAAAGTAATTGTATGGAATGTAGCCATATATGGAAGTATATGGAAGTGAAACATGAACAATGAACAGTTTAGACAAGAAGAGAATAGAAGCTTTTTAAAAGTGGTGCTACAGAAGAATGCTGAAGACGACATTCAGAAGAATCTAGGTTGCAGTAGTTATTCAGAGATGAAGAGGCTTGCACAGGATAAAGTAGCATGGAAAGCTGCATCAAACAACAACACAACTTAAAATGTGACTGTGACTAACTTCGTAAACCACATATGAAAGAGAAACATGAGCTATAACTCTGCAAAGCACAAGGCTATAGTGTCAAGTGTGATGCATCACAGCTCGTCATGGCCAGTTATCAAAATATATCACTCATTTACCTGAGACTGGAAAGAGGTATGGCTCTCCTTCCAGGGGTAAAAACAATGTCAATTGGTTAGCTACATTTCAGACGCACCAGTGTACCACCTAAAATCCACCGATTGTAAACTGGCCAGCAACTAAATTCTTCACTGCAAACTTTTCAAAAGATGTCCAGTGGTTTATTTATTTTCCAAGTACTATTGTAACTATAGCTCAAATGAAAAGAAATCTGTTTTATCATCAAGCTGTGATATCCTCATAATCAAATGAGGAGTACTGCATCACAGAGAACACATGCAAATCTAAATACCATTATTCTTTATTTTTTTATAGAAAAAGTAAAACCTTTACTGAGAAATAACTGAAGAGATGGATGTATCTTTGTTTCATTTACATAAAATGTTTTTTTGGGGCACATTTGACAACAAAAAATTTGGTTCACTCCACCCCTCCGTTTATTGTATGACGAAGCTGCATGGAGTTACCAGCACTCCGTGTTGTGCCAGGCAGCATGACAGAGATATGTCTTGGTGTTGTATCTCTGTCATCCCCTTGTGAACCAGTTCAGTCTCTTCGACTACGTTTCTATGCACTATACTGATGAAGGTAATCCCTACATCTATCACACAACACATTGTGTATCATATTGCATGCTGTATTGCCCCAGTGGGAACTGCACTTCACAGAAGTGCCTGGTTAAGTCCATTGAGATACTGCATAAGAAAGGTGTCTGGCAGTATGAAGACGGTTTCTTTTAAATTACAGTATCTGATATGTACGCATCATACAAAGACTATGGTGATCAACATATGAACATAAAAAAGAAGAATATAGCCAGTCATTATTCCCACAAAATATTGAGCAAGATAGCAAATTCATTAAGATATATGAATTTTATTTTGTAACAATCTTTTTTCTTTCCTGGAAGAAAAGTCTTAAATCCCCCAAATGGCCATCCACAACTAAATTTTCTTTAAACTGCACCAGACAATGCTGGAATGCTTCCTTTGACTGCTCGTAGCTTATTCACCTCTTCTCACTTCTCTGGATGAAATAGTACTCATTACTAACGAAATCAGTGAGACATTAAACTGTAACCTGATGCAACATCTAGGAAAGGAACAGGATGGGGAAGTAACAGAGGTATGAAGTATGATCAACAAACAGGTGTGGCTGCAAAGTGCAATTGAAGTTATGGATATTAAGATAACAATTAATGAAAAGCACAGTTCCTACTCACCATACAGCGGAGATGCTGAGTCACAGATAGGCGAGTCAGCATTTTCACTCTATGGTGCAACACAGCATCTCCACTAAATGGTGAGTAGCAACATCCCTTTTCATAATATTTTTACATTTCATCCTGGATTTTCCATTGTTGGACATTAAGATAAGAGTAATTTGTTCTAATCATTTTTATGGAAAATATATTCTTGTATAATTACTTCTCTCATAAATGATGACTAACTGACAACCTCAGCTGCTGACAGGTGTTGTTGTTATACCTCGATGTGGACAGCTGAAAATGTGTGCCCCGACCGGGACTCGAACCCGGGACCTCCTGCTTACATGGCAGACGCTCTATCCATCTGAGCCACCGAGGACACAGATGAATAGCGCGACTGCAGGGACTTATCCCTTGCACGTTTCCCGTGAGACTCACATTCCCAACTGTCCACAATTCTACATATGTATTGTACCTTATAGACATTTGCCCACCCACTCATTACTCGCGCACGCGCTGGCGATTCCCGTAAGAGTTTGGGCAACCTGTGCGCATTCGCACAGACAAAGGTCAATGGCTGGGTAGCCTTTAACTATATATACAAAGACAGTAACTTGTTCTCGAAAGAACAGTTATTGTTGATGACCGTGCAGCTTTTCCCTGAAATAAATGATGACTAACTGACAACCTCAGCTGCTGACAGGTGTTGTTGTTATACCTCGATGTGGACAGCTGAGGTTGTCAGTTAGTCATCATTTATTTCAGGGAAAAGCTGCACGGTCATCAACAATAACTGTTCTTTCGAGAACAAGTTACTGTCTTTGTATATACTTCTCTCATAGATGGAATGAAGGCCACTGCAAAGGCTACAAATATAATTGTGTGATCTTTTATTTCAAGTAATTGTTTTTTGTTAACATTTGATGCAATCTATGATTTCAACTGGGTATTATCTTCTAAATCTCAAAAAGAATGTTGCCTTCCCTCCAGGGATTCCCATTTGAGTTTCTGAAGAATTTCCATAACACTTACATGTTGTTCAGACCTACCAGTAACAAATCTAGAAACCCGCCTCTGAACTGCTTCGATGTCTTCCTTCAATCCGACCTGGTATGGATCCCAAACACTCGAGCAGTACTTAAGAATAGGTCACATGACCATCCTATATGTGGTCTCCTTTACAGGTGAACCACTCTTTCCTAAAATACTCCCAATAAACTGAAGTCAATCATTCACCTCCCCTGTCACAGTTCTTAAATGCTCATTCCATCTCATATGGCTTTGCAGCATTACACCCAGATATTTAAACGACTTGATTGTGTCAAACAGGACACTAGTAACATTGTATCTGAACATTACAGGTTTGTCCCTCCTATTCATCCATATACATTTTTCCACATTTAGGGCTAGCTGCTCATTACACCAACTGGAAATTTTGTCAAGTCATCTTGTATCTTCCTACAGTCACTCAACTACGACACCTTACTGTAGACCATGGCAAACAACCACAGATCACTGCTTACCCTTCCTGCCAAATCATTTATGTAAATAGAGAACAACTAGCATCCTATCAAACTTCCCTGACACACTCCTGAGGATACCCTTGTCTGTTCTCCATATACAGAAATGATTTGGTGGGAGGGGTGGGCAGCAATCTGCGGTTGCTTGCTGATGATGCCATGGTGTACAGTAAGGTGTCAAAGTTGAGTGACTGTAGGAAGAGGCAAAGATGACTTAGACAAAATTTCCGGTTGGTGTGACGAATGGCAGCTAGCCCTCAATGTTGAAAAATGTAAGTTAATGAGGATGAGTAGGAAGAACATAACTGTAATGTTCAGATACAGTATTACTAGGGCCCTGCATGACACAGTCATTTCATTTAAATATCTGGGCATAACACTGTTTGGTAGAAGCTGACCTCAAGGGAGATCAGTTTGGATTCCACAGAAATATTTAAACATGCGAGGCAATACTGACCCTATGACTTAACTTAGAAGATAGATTAAGGAAAGGCAAACCTACATTTCTAGCATTTGCAGACTTAGAGAATGATTTTGACATCTTGACTGGAATACTCTCTTTCAAATCCTGAAGGTGGCAGGGGTCAAATACAGGGAGCAAAAGGCTATTTACAATTGGTACACAAACCAGGTGACAACTGTAAGGGTCGAGGGGGATGAAGGGGAAGCAATGGTTGAGAAGGGAGTGAGACAGGGTTGTAGCCTATCCTCAATGTTATTAAATCGGTATATTGAGCAAGCAGTAAAGGAAACAAAAGAAAATTTTGGAGTAGGAACTAAAATCCATGGAAAAAAAAAGCTTTGACATTTGCCAGTGACACTGTAATTCTGTCAGAGATGGCAAAGGATGCGGAAGAGCAGTTGAACGGAATGGACAGTGTCTTGAAAAGAGGATATAAGATGAACATCAACAAAAGCAAAATGGGGATAATGGAATGCAGTCGAATTAAATCAGGTGATGCTGAGGGAATTAGACTAGGAAATGAGACACTTAAAGCAGTAGGTGAGTTTTGCTATTTGGAGAACAAAAAGGATGATGGTCAAAGTAGAGAGGATATAAAATGTAGACTGATAATAGCAAGAAAAGTGTTTCTGAAAAAGAGAAATTTGTTAACATCAAGTATAGATTTAAGTTTCAGGAAGCCTTTTCTGAACGTATTTCTATGTAGTGTAGCCATGTATGGAAGTGAACATGGATGATAAATAGTTTAGACAAGAAGAGAATAGAAGCTTTCTAAATGTGGTGCAACAGAAGAATGCTGAAGATTAGATGGGTAGATCACATAACTAATGAGGAGGTACTGAATAGAATTGGGGAGAAGAGGAATGTGTGACACAACTTGACTAGAAGAAGGGATTGGTTGGTAGGACACCTTCTGAGACATCAAGGGATAACCAATTTAGTATTGGAGGGAAGTGTGGAGGGTAAAAATCGTAGAGATGAACCAAGAGATGAGTATACTAAGCAGATTCAGAACGATGTAAGTTGTAGCAGTTCCTCGGAGATGAAGAAGCTTGCACAGGATAGAGTAGCATGGAGAGCTGCATCAAACCAGTCTCTGGACTGAAGACCACAACAACAACAACAACAACAACATTGCAAAGTGATATGAGATGGAATGTGCATGTGAGAACTGTGGTAGGGAAGGTGAATAGTCGACTTCAGTTTATTGGGAGAATTTTAGGAAAGAGTGGTTGACCTGTAGAGGAGACTGTTATAACCTTTAATCACTAATAAATTGCATGGATAAACAAAAGTAGAAACAATAGCGGGTTACATGCTATTAACTCCGTATCTGTCATTCGACTGCCGTGGCGTGACATGCGGCCGGCGCCGTTCATAGCCAGGTGGCGCTCCCGCGCTCGGCCGAGCTGCGGAGCACCTCTATCGCCGTGTTCGCGTACTGATGTAGCGGCACTTTTAAATCTCGTGGCACTGTCACAACAGAGACCACATACAGAATACTTGTGTGACTTATTCTTGAGTTCTGCTCAAGTGTTTGGGATCCGTACCAGGTCGGATTGAAGGAAGACATCGAAGCAATTCAAGAGGTGGACTGCTAGACTTTTTACAGTAGCTTTGAACAACATGTGTTAGAAAGATGCTTCAGGGACTCCAATGGGAACACCTGGAAGGAAGGTGAAGTTCTTTTCGAGAAACACTGTTTGGAAAATTTAGAGAACCAACATCTGAAACTGACTGCTGAACTATTCTACTGCTGTCGACATACACTACACATAAGATATAAGAAATTAGGGCTCATATGGAGGCATATAGACAGTCGTCTTTCCCTTGCTCTATTTGTGAGTGGAAAAGAAAAGGGAATGAATAGTAGTGGCACAAGTTACCATCCGTTATGCATTGTACAGTGGCTTGCAGAGTATTTATGTAGATGTAGAACATCATCTGTGATAGAAGGTTCATTTATCTGAAATATGATGTGAAATTATTCAAATTTAATCTTTCATAAGGCATATTACAAACTTTTATATGGACAGAAAATTACTTCTATGCATGAATAAAAGTATTTATTATATTTTAATTATTCAAATTTGTGGTACTTACTTGTAAAACTTTCTTGTGAAGATTTTGACAAAAGTTTTAAGGGAAAATTAGGCACTCTTCTCAAAGCTCTTGCTAGGATATCTCCAATGAAAGGTAGAAATGGAGGCTTCAGACTAGCCTGATAAAATGCCTTCTGGTATGCAGGCAGTCGTGGATCTCGATGTTTACGACAGAGCTTTTCAAACAAGCTACCAAACATAATGTGAAATGAATACAGTAAATCTTTGAGGAAAATGGGCTGATAGGTTGATGCAGATATAAGAGTGTTATGCAACTGCTCTTTGTATTATTTTATGCTGTAGTAGTGATGAGGCAACTGGCTGGTTTAAACAACCAATTTGACAGTCCATTGCTTTTCTTTTCAGTCAGTTTTTTTTTTTTTTCAGTCAAATGAAACAACCAAATGAAAATAGTCTCTTTGGCCATGTTTGCTACATGAATGTTTTTCACTTACTTTCTGAGTTTGAGTTGTTTCACTTAATTTGAGACAACTGGCTGATGCAAGTCCCCAATGATTAAGTCAGTTATTTGAATGTTTTCACTCCGTTTTGGGGTAAGAATGTTTCATTACATATTGTTCAGCTTTTTTGGTTATATATGAGCCATGAATAGGGTTGTCAACATGACCTTTCAATGAAAGGTAAATAAAAAGTGTATTTATAAAAATGTAACTTCTGACTAATTATCCGCAATGCAATGTTTAAGAACTGAACATCTCTTTTACTTTTTGTATAAACTTCCCAAACAACTGACTGTTTTGAAATTTAGATCCTAATACTAAGATCATTATTAAGTACACAAATTATTCTTAAATATGGGTGAAAAACTGATTAAAGCCTACTTATTGGCACTACACAAAAATCAAATATTAGAATGACAATAACAAGGATGAGAGGCTACAACAGAATACATTCAATAATGATTCAATAACACCAAACCAACTGACTGTTTCTGTTCAGAACTGAATGTGCTGTGGTCAGGTGAGTGCAATCGTTGATCCCAGTGTCCCAGAAGGGCATGAACTCTGTTACGGACTGTTCACAGTTATCGATATTGATATGCTTAATTGTGAAATTGAAGTACCAATGCTTGAATGTAGATAGTACTTCTTCATAGCTGTGAACTACGGGGTCTGTTCAAAAAATTCTGGAAATTGTCCACAAAATTCTTCTACACTTACCTTTTACTTAGTGGGCAGGATCTCCTCCAAAATACTCTCCTCCACAATTGATACACTGCCCCCAATGCCATTTACACTTCCAGAAGCAGTCTTGGTATGCCTCTTGCTGGATTGCTTGAAGCACTGGCAGCAAATTTTCTTTTACCTCATCTATCATTGTGAATCTTTTCCTTTCAACAGGGTTTTCAGTTTTAGAAATAAAAAAAAAAAAAAGTCCGCAGGGGCCAGATCTGGAGAGTAGGGAGGATGAGGCAGCATAGTGACTTCATTTTTTGTGTAATAGTCATGCACCAACAGGGATGAATGTGCGGATGTGTTATCATGATGCAAGAGCCATGAATTGTCTTGCCATGTTTCAGGCCATTTCTTTCTCACATTTTCTCGCAGGCATCACAACATGTCCTGATAGTACCATCGATTAACAGTTTGTCCATGTGGCACAAACTCATGATGACCTAATCCTTCAAAGTTGTTGGTAGATGTCGGAGGGTGTCCTGAAAGAGGGTCAGCGTTAACTTCTATCAAGCCATTTTTAAATTGTGCAAACCATTTGTAACACCGGGTACAGATTAAGCACACATCACTGTGGTTTTCTTGCATCATTTGGTGTGTCTCTGTAACATTCTACTAAATGTAGCACTGAACAATAACTAATGGACATACAACAACGAAACTTCCACAAGTTACACATTAAACACAGGCATGTGCAGGGATACCAACTGTATTTCACTTTAACACATCATTAGCGAAATTGCAAACATTCCAGAATTTTTTGAACAGACCTCATACTATACCTGCTACTTTTCACATTCTGTGAAATGTAAACAGGCTTGTCTGCACGGATGTGATTTGTATGGACATAGTTCATGACAATTTTCCATACAAAATATTTACCTTCCACACAAATAAATACCTGTGCAAGATTTTAAAGGCTCAGTTCAAAGGTTTTTTAATTTACAAAAACATAACACAAACTTTTTTTTGCATACCCCAAAGGAAACATTTACACTCAAATTTGTACCCCCAACAACACATCATCTTAATTAATTAAGAATTAATTGCATCTGGAAGAACTTAATCTGCAGAAATATGTTAATCAGTTTAAAATGAGGAAGAGAAGAATTAGTTTATTTGTTACATAATTAAGTTCACACATATAATGCTTATTTTAACTTTGAAGTGCTTCATGAGATGTCTTAACATTTACCCAGGGGCTTGCGATCCTCAGTACCCAGCAGCACCACTGCCTTATTTCAGTCAATGAAAGTACCAGAGACTGATGAAATTTTCTCGGATCATCAGCTGAGTCATGTTATCATGTCGTACAACATTAATATGAGATTCCTCCTCATGATCTTCAGGTGAATTGTTGCGTTCATGTCCAGCTCATTCCTTCATAATCACTGGACCACAGACATCTATGCCAGTGACCCGACAAGTGGATCTATCATGTTCCTCTGGAAGAAGTGTAGTGGCCGGTGGTGGTGTTGGTGGTAGTAGTAGTGATGAGGCTAATCCAAGTACCACATCCTCTTGCTGATAGTCCATTCTACCCACTACATCTGAAGCTTTCATATCCAAGCATTCCTGATGTACTGACATTTTTGCTGACACCACACCACATGAGGAGTTCAGTTGGAAACCAAGATAGACATGCACTCATTGTCAACTGTCTCTTTGATAATAAAACCCCAGGACCTGTTGGCATGACACAGCATCTTTGTCTGTTCAAAAACAAACTTCATGGACATTATGCTCTGCCACTACAGACTTGTCAGTTTGGCCAAGGCGAATGTTCCTCACATGCTCCAAACAACACTGTGAGATGCATCACTACATTTGGCTGCTGTACTTCATGTCATACTTGCAACTGATGCTGTAGATAGCAGGTACCCATAGCCAAAGTTGGTGTTTGAATGAGCAAAGAACATTTTAGATTTTAATGGTTGAGCTAGAAACTGGTTGCAAAACATTTTGTAACAATGGCTACTTAGAGACACAAATATAATGTGCTCTGAAGCCAAACAAAAAGTCAAAAGAAAATGACGCAGAGGAATAAACCTAACACCTGGTATTCCTTCCATAAGTAGGGCCACCCACTGACAAGACTGACAGGATAATGGAGAAAAACAACATAAAAACCATTTCCTGCTCAATTGTTAAAATTAAGTCTATACTTGGGTCAGTCAAAAACCAACTATGGCTTATAGGCACTTGGTGTCTACAGCATCAGTTGCAAGTATGGCACACAGTACATCAGCCAGATGCATTTATGCAACTTACAGTGCTCTTCATAGGATGTGAAGAGTGTTTGCCTTGGGCAAACCAACAAGTCTGCCATGGCAGAGCACAATTTTGTTTTTGAATAAAGATGATATGCCTTACCAATAGGTTCTAGAATTCAGTCATCAAAGAGGCAGTGGAAGTATGAGTATGTGATAATCTTGTCAACCAGGAAAGTGACTTCCAACTGAGCTTTGCACTGGTTGGGGCAGATAGTAGAAAAGATAGACAGCAAGAGGACTCAACAAATACAGACCCTCTTCCACCCTGCCAGGGCGCTGTCCCCTTCCTCCCACCAGTTGAGACAACTCTTCTGGAGGCATGTGACTGGCACACCCATCGGTCCTTGGCAGAAGCATTGGTCTAGCAGCAATAAAGGAATGAACTGGACATGGACCCAACATTATACTTGAAGATAATGAGCAGGAAACTCATGGAGCATTGTGACTAGTTTCACTCAAAAGAAATGAAGGACTAATTCACCGGATATGTAAAACTACAGTTAACTGAACCGACTGTTATCATTCAATTGTTCCAGTAGACTGGTTTCTCTTAAAAGAATGAAAGAACAATTAAATTAAATTGATAAATAACTGAAAAGTAAAACTGCAACTGAATGAGTTGATTGTTTTCATCCAGTTGTGCTCATCACTACCTGGTGGTAATACATTACACAGAAATATTCAATAAACACTGCACTAAAGACATTGTGTATCACAGAAAGCTTTACTTCTGAAATTCTGTAAGCTCAAATTTTATGAACCATGGAACATAATATTACCTACTAAAACATACACTATACACATAGTGACTAAAAAAGTAAAATTAGAGAAATTTGGGCTTACATTGAGGGAAATGAAATATTATTCTTTCTATGTATCATCCATTATGCATGGAATAGCAAATGGTAAAATGATTGTGGTGCATAATGCACCTCCTGTCTTACGTCATTCTTGCAGAATACAGATGCAATATAGAAATACAAACTGAGCGTACAAATTTTAAAAAAATGAACAGTAGGTTTGACATGTGATAAAAAATGTGTGCTCTTTTGATAAAAGTAGCCCATTTGTTAACTATTTCTGAAGCAGTTAGTGTTTTACTAGCTTGCACAACTGAAAACATGCAGCATGGTAACAGGCTGAGGTAATCTGAGCATGTAAATAGAAAAGTAGGTAAGCATAAATGTGAAAATGTGGCGAGTCCAAAACAAATTTATACAATGAGGTAGTAACTGTCAAAGGGCCTGGAAACCATTAGCATCACCCCATTATCTAAGAAATACTATTAATTGCTTTTGGTAGAAGAGAAAACTGGGAAATTATGACAGCATATAAGGGTAACATGCTTTACTGTATGAATGCAGTGTGGCAGTTTGCATACATGGTACTAGACACAATAATGAAATCCTCTATGAATTAAAATATCTGTTATTGGAGCAAAAATGTTTTAAGTATATTGCTACTAAAAGTTTCAACTTACTTCGCATAGAAATTAAGTGCTTAAAAAAAGTAGATAATCAGTTTTAAAAGCAAAATAATGGCAATTTGTGTTGGTTCAATCTTCCTATTGATGAGATTGCAAATGTGAGTCTGTTAAAGAAATAACTATTATATACAGCTTATTTTTTTCTCAAATGCTAACATAAGTATTATGTAAATAAGACTGTTATCATATTGTGGTTGTGCAGTTTGTAAACATATTACTGAACTGACAGACAAATTCTTGAATAAAAACACATTAATACTATGTTTGTATTACAACAGAATATTCAGTCGTAGTCTGGCCAAGTATTTTATTGATACATGTTGTACAAAAAATTTTTTATAAAAAATAATACTATACAGTGACCTGACAAAAGTAATGGGATACATCCTAATATTGTGCTAGACCTACTTTTGCCTGGCATAGTGCAGCAACTTGATATGACTTGGACTCAACTAGTCACAGGAAGTCTCCTGCTGAAATACTGGGTCATGCTGGCTCTATAACTGTCCATAATTGTAAAGGAGTTGTCAGTGCAGGATTTTGTGCATGAACTGACCTCTCTATTATGTCCCACAAATGTTTGATGGGATACATGTCAGGTGATCTGGGTGGTCAAATTGTTTGCTCAAATTGTCCAGACTGTTCTTCAAACCAGTCATGAACAATGTGTCCTGGTGACATGGCACCACTGTTTGGGAACATGAAGTCCATGAATGGCTGCAAATGGTTTCCAAGCAGCCAAACATAACCATTTTCAGTCAATGATCAGTTCAATTGAACCAGAGGACCCAGTCCATTCCACGAAAACACAGCCCAAACAATTATGGAGCCATCACCAGCTTGCACAAAGCCTTGTTGACAACTTTGGTCCATGGCTTTGCAGGGTCTGTGCCACACTCGAACCCTCCCATCAGCTCTGTAAAACTGAAATTGGGACTCATCTGACCAGACCAAGGTTTTTCAGTAATCTAGGGTACAACCAATATGATCACAAGCCCAGGAGAGGTGCTGCAGGTGATGTCATGCTGTTAGCAAAGGCACTCACATTGCTTGTCAGCTGCCACAGCCCATTAATGTCAAATTTCGCCACACTCTCCTACAGGATATGTTCAGTGTACGTTCCACATCGATTTCTGTGGTCATTTTGCACAGTGTTGCTTGTCTGTTACACTGATAATTCTATGCAAATGCTGCTGCTCTCAGTCATTATGTGAAGGCCATCGGCCTCTGTGTTGTCTGTGGTGGAGGTAATGCCTGATATCTGGATTTCTCAGTGCATTTTTGACAATGTGGTTCTCAGAGTATTAAATTCCCAAACATTTTACAAAATGTAATGCCCCATGGATCTCCTCCAACTACCATTCTGTGTTCAGAGGCTGTTAATTCCTGACATGCAGCCATACTCACATCAGAAACCTTTTCATATGAATCAGCTGAGTACAAATGGCAGCTCCCCCAATGCACTGCCCTTTTTTACTTTGTGTATGCAGTACCACTGCCATCTGTATATGTGCATACCACAATTCCGTGACTTTTGGCACCTCAGTATACGTTTCGCATACAGGGAAAGATCGCTGCTGTATGGCTCTATGGAACATGAATATAATAAATGCAACAATAAGTAAAATTGCCCATAACACCTATTGTTTTTAAGACTCAGTTATCCTTTATTTTTGCATGGAGAAGGGTCCACAAAATCTACATTTACATCAATAATTTGCAAGCCACCTGGTACCACTAAATGATCCCCTTCCCCGTTCCATTTGTGAATGGCATATGGGAAGAATGATTATTGGTAAGTCTCTGTATTAGCTCTAACTTTTCACTCAAATATGCAGTGCTTGTTTTGAAGACTCAGTTATCCTTCATTTTTGCATGGAGAAGGCTCCATAAAATCTACGTCTACATCAATAATCTTTCTATTCTTTTACTCCTTTAACTCACTGATAAACCAAAATATTATGATTCCTGCTCACTGCAGGATAGAGTGCCATCTGATTGCACTGAGGGCACATATTACAGTGAATAAACTATGAGCATATAAACAGAGCATAGAAGAATGGGAAATCACTTTGGTGACAATACAGGCTGTAAATGGGGAAATGCACTGATGTAAGCAACATTGACAAAGCCGGCCGCGGTAGCCGTGCGGTTCTAGGCGCTCCAGTCCGGAGCCGCGCTGTTGCTACGGTCGCAGGTTCGAATCCTGCATCGGGCATGGGTGTATGTGATGTCCTTAGGTTAGTTAGGTTTAAGTAGTTCTAAGTTCTAGGGGACTGATGGCCACAGCAGTTGAGTCCCATAGTGCTCAGAGCCATTTTTTGAACATTGACAAAGGGCAGATTGTTATGGCATCTCAGATATGGCAAAGCTAGAAGACAGTTCATGTGCTACTGTTGTAAGCAACTATAGGAAGTGGTTGACAGGCAGTGAAACAACAAGTAAGTCATAAGGTGCTGGAAATCCATTCCTCATCACAGAACAAGGAGGCTGGAGGCCTGCCCACTCTGTAAACCATGATTGTTGGGGATCTGTGGCAAATATGATGAAAGAGTACAACACATGTGCAGGAATAAATATTTCAGAGCATAACATTCAATGTGCATTGTTGAATCTGGGGCATCTGTAGCATATGACCCCAGTTTGTTCCCATGCTGATCCAATGATATTGTCAATTACAACTACAGTATGCAAAGGATCAATGAGATTAGATTGTGGCTCAATGATTGCCTAGTTGGATGAATCATCTTTATTGTTATTGTTACACTAAGTTGATACTTGTGTCCAGATACACCAGCATCCTTGCAAGAGGCTTCTAGAAACATGAACCATGCCACAGACCATGGGGCCAGAGGGTGACATTCACTTGGGTTTTCATGGTATCTGTGGTTGTAATCAAATGCACCACGACAGCTGTTGACAATCTGAACATTATTACAGACCATCTTTATCCCTTCATACTTGAAATTTTCCTCCATAGCAATGGCATTTTCCAGTAGTCCACAATCATGCTGCAGTGGTTTAAGGAGCATGATAGTGAACTCATGTTGATAGACAGGCTGCCAAACTTACTTGATATGAACCTGATGGAACACATCTAGGACACTATTGGGTACTGGCCCCATGTTCACAAACAAATGGCCTGTAATGTACAGAAATTGCATGACCTGTACATAAGCAATTAGTGCTACAAATGTCCATAAACTGACCAAGGACCTGCTACATCCATGGCACACAGAATTGCTGCTGTAATGAAATTCAAAGATGGACCAAAATTCTATTAAGCAGATGACCATAATATTTTGGCTCACAAGGGAATATACAGGATGTTTCACAATTCCTGTTACAGACGTTTGCAGATTGTATAGGGGATGTGGGAAATAATGTTCTGATACAGAACCCATGTTCAGAAAAGTTCCATTTGGGTAGAAAATAAGTTCGAAGATTACATCACTTTCAAATCTCCAAATTCATGGTAAGCACACAGCAGAGACAATGAGTACTGACCTGTGTGCTCTATAGGAGCCTGTGGCATGGGAAATGTTTCAAGTACTTGTCATCACATTCTCTTCTACAAAATGAGGGATGTCCTCTTCAAAGTCAAGAGTGGAGCACATCCATGGAGCACCATAGTCAACCCTCCCAGTTGTGAATATACCAAGTTCTTGCAGCTTTTGTTGTAATCGGATGAAAACTGTAAATGATGCAATAATTACAACATGGACTGATGATGTGCCTCTTTTCAGTTTATCTGCATGACATGAACTGGGAGATTTGTAAATGCTCTGATCTTCAACTTATTTTATATTCAAACCATATATTTCCAGACATATGTTCCTTATCAAAACTTTATCTACTAAGTTCCCTCTACAACCCCTAAAGCTTGTAATAGGAATTGTGAATGCTCTGTATAAATTTATGCATATGCACTTATGGATAGTTGTATTCATGCACAAAATGGTGTTTAAGTTTCTCCCTTCTAATGACATTAAGCCATAAAAAAAGTGAAAAAATTCTAAACGTTTTTAATGAAACCTTCCCCCTTATTGTACATCATAAAGAAGTAGGAAATAAAGTAAAGTGCATTACTGTAGGAATAAAAATCTCTAGTGCAAGAAAAAGACAGCTACACAGGAAATTAAAAAAATACTAGAAGTCCTGATTTTGTTACCTATGTAAAAAGCTGTACTTATCAAAAAGTTGTAAAGGAAGCAAAAGAACTGATAAGTAATAGATTTATTTTGGATAGTAAAAAAAAAATCATAGGCAGTATGGTCATTGATCAAAACTGAAACAGGTGCCACAGGTAGAAGCCATGATATTTATGAAATACTTTATTTAAAAAGGTTAAAATTAAACATGGAAAAGACTCAGTTAATGCAGTTTAAATCAAAACAAGCAAAATTAAATCCTGCTCAAATTTCAGAATTATTCAATGAATTCTTTATAGATGCAAACAAATCAAACATCAATCTAAAAAGTTACCTAGATAAGATACATTTCTTTAACATTGAGCAACTTCAAGGTGAACTTTCAGTACATTCAGCAAAACTACTGTAAAAGATATAGTAAATGTGATACTGTCACTATGGGACAGGATACCAACAAAAGTGTTAAAAACAGTCTCTAAAATAATTGCACAGCCTCTATTTACAATAGTTAAACAGGCCCCCCAAGAAGGTTATTTTCTAATCATACTAAAGTACACAATAGTACAGTTAAAACAGGAAGTCATGATAAAAATTCAAAACTTCATAGAAATTTACAATAATCTTAAAAAAACAGTATGGATTTCAAAAAGGTAAAACCACAATATCTGCTATAAATCATTTTGTAGATAAAATTAGCTCCTCTCTAGACAAATTTTTTGTGACCTGCCAAAGGCCTTTGATGGTGTGAACCGTTCCTTGCTACTCTATAAACTGGAAAAATATGGAAGTAGGGGTACTACATTAGAATGGCTGAAGTCCTACCAGACCAACTGAAGACAAAGAGTGGTTATATCATCAGGTACAGGAACTTAAACTTCAAAATGGAAAACCATTTCACAAGAAGTACCCCCAGGTTCTGTCTTAGATCCCATTCTGTCTCTGTTTTACATAAATGATCTACCACTTAATATTGAGGGTCACTCAGTTTTCTTTGCAGTTGACGCATCTGTGATCATTGAAAGTGCAAGTACTGATAAATTCCTCAAACTGTATTAAACACTTTAGAAAAATTAGATATCTGGATTGACTTAAATGTATTAAAATTAAACATGGAAAAGATTCAGTAGATGCAGTTTAAATCGAAACAAGCAAAACTGAATGGTGTTCAAATCAATCACAAAAGCCACAATTTGCAGGAAGCTAGCTGTGTGAAATTCCTAGGTCTGCAACTGGATAAAAATCTATATGGGGCTCAGATATACAGTGCCCTGTAAATAAATTAAATAGCCTAGCATATAAAATGAGCGTTTTGTACAATGGTGCCAATATGGACATAAGAAAAGTTGTATATCACAGCTGATTCGAAACAGTAATAAGGTATGGAAATGTATCTTGGGGTAACTCAAACCATATGTGTCGAATGCTAAAACTTCAGAAAACCATCATTAGAAATATGAACAATGTAAGGTGAAGAAAATCATGTTGCCCACTCCTAAAAAATCGAAGTATATTAAGTAACAATGTTATGAGAAGGAAAGTTGCTACTCACCATACAGCGGAGATGATGAGTTGCAGATAGGCACAACAAAAAGATATTCACACTTAGAGCTTTTGGCCAATGGCCTTTGTCATGTGTGTGAGTTGCGTTTTCATGTGTGTGTGTGTGTGTGTGTGTGTGTGTGTGTGTGTGTGTGTGTGTGTGTGTGTGTTTGTGTGTGCAAAGGCCATTGGCCGAAAGCTTTAAGAGTGAAAATCTTTTTGTTGTGCCTGTCTACAACTTTGCATCTCCAGTATATGGCAAGTAGCAACTTTCCTTCTCATAATATTTCCATCCTGGATTTTCCATTGTTTGATTAAGTATATCAAGTGTTCCCTTACTATACATCTACGAGCTGATTATCTTTGTACATAGTGACCCTGATTCATTTGTAGCAAATCATTGTTAGCATGACTACAACACCAGAAATAAAAATAATTCATGCTGTCCACCCACCATTTAAAACTTTATGCTCAAACTCCACAGTACACGGGTATGAAAATTTATAATAAAGTGAAAGGAAGATAATTTCTCGGTATAAATTTATAAATCCTAAAACTAAACCTTATAAGAGTCACTAGTGCAGAAATGTTACTATTCAGTAGAAGAATTAATGAAGGACAACCTGAAAATTTGAGAAGGAGAGAGCAAGAACTTAGGACTGTTGATTTTTAAAAGTTTGTTACTTTTTAAGAAAAAATGTTAATTGCAAATTAATTACATATCCAGTACAGTATGTTATATTAATGATATTACAAGAAAAATTGTAAACCAATTATGTTTTGAAGAGTCTCTTGTACATTAAGTCAATGACTTGAAACTGTATATTACAAGATGATAAACTTCTATTCTACACTCCTGGAAATGGAAAAAAGAACACATTGACACCGGTGTGTCAGACCCACCATACTTGCTCCGGACACTGCGAGAGGGCTGTACAAGCAATGATCACACGCACGGCACAGCAGACACACCAGGAACCGCGGTGTTGGCCGTCGAATGGCGCTAGCTGCGCAGCATTTGTGCACCGCCGCCGAAAGTGTCAGCCAGTTTGCCGTGGCATACGGAGCTCCATCGCAGTCTTTAACACTGGTAGCATGCCGCGACAGCGTGGACGTGAACCGTATGTGCAGTTGACGGACTTTGAGCGAGGGCGTATAGTGGGCATGCGGGAGGCCGGGTGGATGTACCGCCGAATTGCTCAACACGTGGGGCGTGAGGTCTCCACAGTACATCGATGTTGTCGCCAGTGGTCGGCGGAAGGTGCACGTGCCCGTCGACCTGGAACCGGACCGCAGCGACGCACGGATGCACGCCAAGACCGTAGGATCCTACGCAGTGCCGTAGGGGACCGCACCGCCACTTCCCAGCAAATTAGGGACACTGTTGCTCCTGGGGTATCGGCGAGGACCATTCGCAACCGTCTCCATGAAGCTGGGCTACGGTCCCGCACACCGTTAGGCCGTCGCTCACGCCCCAACATCGTGCAGCCCGCCTCCAGTGGTGTCGCGACAGGCGTGAATGGAGGGACGAATGGAGACGTGTCGTCTTCAGCGATGAGAGTCGCTTCTGCCTTGGTGCCAATGATGGTCGTATGCGTGTTTGGCACCGTGCAGGTGAGCGCCACAATCAGGACTGTATACGACTGAGGCACACAGGGCCAACACCCGGCATCATGGTGTGGGGAGCGATCTCCTACACTGGCCGTACACCACTGGTGATCGTCAAGGGGACACTGAATAGTGCACGGTACATCCAAACCGTCATCGAACCCATCGTTCTACCATTCCTAGACCGGCAAGGGAACTTGCTGTTCCAACAGGACAATGCACGTCCGCATGTATCCCGTGCCACCCAACGTGCTCTAGAAGGTGTAAGTCAACTACCCTGGCCAGCAAGATCTCCGGATCTGTCCCCCATTGAGCATGTTTGGGACTGGATGAAGCGTTGTCTCACGCGGTCTGCACGTCCAGCACGAACGCTGGTCCAACTGAGGCGCCAGGTGGAAATGGCATGGCAAGCCGTTCCACAGGACTACATCCAGCATCTCTACGATCATCTCCATGGGAGAATAGCAGCCTGCATTGCTGCGAAAGGTGGATATACACTGTACTAGTGCCGACATTGTGCATGCTCTGTTGCCTGTGTCTATGTGCCTGTGGTTCTGTCAGTGTGATCATGTGATGTATCTGACCCCAGGAATGTGTCAATAAAGTTTCCCCTTCCTGGGACAATGAATTCACGGTGTTCTTATTTCAATTTCCAGGAGTGTATTCAGTGGAATTATTGGCTGGGAGACCCCATCAGGTTTTTTGGCTGCTTGGTGCAAGTCTTCCTACTTAACACTATTTCAGCAATTTGCTCATTGATGAAGACGAGATAACATGATGAGGACAATACAAACGCATCATCCCTAAATGAAGAAAATCTCTGACCTGGCTGGGGATCGCACCCAGGACTCTGCAATCTAGAGGCAGTGACACTAACTGTAGATGAAGAGCTGTGAACATCATGTCATTTGTATGTAGAGATACTACATACAAATATTGTGTATGAGGATATTCTGAGGATTAGTAATAATACTTACCAGTATTTTGATGGATATTCCTTGCGGACACGTTCCCAGGTCTTATGGAGTCTATGAATGGCTGGGCTTTGTAATCCTTCCAGTACACTATGACATGACTGAAAGTTTTGAAGGGTATCACACCTTTGTGCTACACTGATGAACCGTACAATCAGGAGGCTTCTTGTCTAGAAAATTTATTGATATAAAATGACTTACACTCCAAATATTGTTGAAGGGAATGCAATTTTTTTTGGAAAAATCTATATGTAACATAGTATCAATAATGACAAATTGATTGGAATAAAATGAGAAAAGCTTATATGTTAATATCTACAAAGCACTATTCTTTTATCTAAGCAATCAAAAAGCTTTTAAAAGACACCATATGGTAACACTGAACACATTTTTTTGCAACTGATACCTATGAAGATTGCAAAATTTTCTGTCATTTTAAGGGAGAAGAAGAAAGACTGCTTTATAATGTGAGACAAATAAACCCTTGTATCAGTCTTTTATAGTAATCTAATTGCTATAGACAGAGACAGAAATGGGGAGTAGAATATATTTACTGAACGAGTAAAAAAATGTGACATATAGCAAGATAGCAAAGCACAAAACTTAGCAATGCTACAAGTTTATTCTCATGATAGTGGTACATATGATAAAACATTATACTAGATGGACTGAGACAGAAACAGCTATGCTGAGCAAAGGTATTTAACATCTGGAGAAGACTGTGGAAGACAACAGATTAGAAAAAGTAAAAAGCTGTTACAAAAACAATGAAAGAAAATTTTTTTTTGTAAACACATGTTTTCATTGTTTCTCAAATTATTCCCCTTTAAAATTTACACACTACTGTATTAGATTGAACTAATTCTGGAAACATTTTTTTCCACAATGATGCTGTACTTCAAAAGCATAATTTTGGAAGGATTCAATAGCTACTTGATGGGATGAAAATCGTTCGCTACACACTTTTTGTTTGACATAAGGGAACAAAAAGAATTGTTGGGCAACAAATCAAGGGAATATGGGCAATGAGACATTAATTCAGTGTTTTTCCCCTTAAAATATTTCATTTTTTAAAACATTGTGTTACTGTGAGCTTTCTCATAATGTGACATTTCCAGTTGTTTTTCCTGATTTCATCTATGATTTGTTGTGTACCATTCAGAATTAACTGTCCTTTGATCCTCTAAATCAATGCTCATGACTTATATAACCTAAGAAATGAGTGCTCATTTCCTTGGAAGCATTTGACAAGCAAACCACTTTTGCTCGCTTAGGTTCATTTTGGAACATCCACACAAAACAACTGACCACTGCTTAGTTTCTGGCTCATATGAATGTATCCAAGTTATATCTATTGTTATGGTGATTCAAGTGGATTTATTTATTTATTTATTTATTTTTTTTTTTTACATAAATTGATATGAGCCTGTGCATGAGCATCAGTCAAATTATGTGGAATCTGCCAGGAATGGATAATTTTTACAGATAAATGTTCATGGAAAATCAAATGTACTGCATTCCCTAATATACCTGATGGGGCATCTTTCTCATGGTATACTACATGTTGATCCTTTTCAATTTTGCTGCACACAGCATCAACATTTTTGGGAACAGATTTTGATCAACCTTCACAAAATTCATTGATGGTAAAAGCATGGCTGTGACAAAATTCTGCAGATCAGCTGTAAACAGTCTTTACTGGAGGTGATTGATTACCAAAAGTTGAATGAAGCAATTTGAGCCATTGTTGCTGTGTTATGCTTTTTCAAAAATCATAAAATCTCATCCAACAAATACCCTCATTTGAAATTTCCATTTTTTTACAACTCTATTCTTTAAATGCTCACTGTAAACAAATTATTTGCCAGTTTCAAGCATGCCATTGTTTTAACAGTAACAAAAAACACATTTTAAAACAATAGTAATGTCATATCTCAGTAGTGCCATCTATTGACTATTTGTACAACTTAAAAGGTGATCCTCTTACTGTATGTATGGGATGTTGTAGGAAGGAAATCACCTAACCAGAGAGAATAACAGAAGGTTTACTTACTGGGAGTAAAGGTTCTACAGTGAAAATATATTTTGTAGCACATGTTGATCTCATCATTATTTCTTTCATAAATATCTGTGTGTGTATCACATAAAAAGGTACAACTTTCATCAATCTGAAGGTTGATTTGAACCTCACAGTACTTCACTATGTATGTTACTAATAAAGGTAGTACAGTATGCCATTTTTTTCCTATGATGTTTGAACTGATTTACCCAACCAGTTATAGGTGCACCAACAGTTAAATGTGGTGCCAAACCATGGTGCAACTCAGCATTTTTCACATTAATACAAGTTGCTGGAAGTGAAAGAAGGAAAATGTGGCAGATAAAAATCCTGGAAAGTATTGCACATTGAGCATAAGACCTCTGGATCTGTAGTCTGGGACTTTGCCACTGAGCCACTAAGCCACATCATGCAGCACAAGGTTCTCTAAAATTACCTGTAATTTTGCATTCACAAAAAAGATACAGGTTGTCAGAACTGTTCTAAAATACAATTGTGAAATGGTACAGTATTCTCATATAATTAATTTGCTCAAACAGTGCTACAGCAAGTAAGAAGTGAATTTCACAATGTAACAAATCTCTCATCTAATTGCTCCTAGTGCAAGTAGGATATATAACTTCCTGTGATATATAACTTCCTGTGATTAGAAGTTCCTAAGCTCTTTGCATAAGCTTACTTTAAAAAAAGGAAAATATTAATTGAAATGCCATTTAACATAAAACAGAGAAAAATAATGAAATACTTTATAACTTAATTATATTTTACGCATTTGAACCCAATGTTACATTCATGAGTCAGTTAAAAATTAGTGTAGATACAAAGAGGTGAAACAATCAGTGTAACCTTAGTAGGTTCACAAAGTGTACCCTGTTTTCGGCTGGCAAATTCTGTAACTAATCATTAGGGCATTCCTTATACCACTTTCAGTAGGTAAAAGTTTTTAATGCTTGAAAAAAGAATATGAATATTGTAAGCCTCACTTTTGAACCAAAAACATCTACTGAATACAAATGAACTTATGTAACAACAAATAAAAACTATTAATTGGGACATAAAACCAAACACTAATAGTTTATGGCAGAACGTAATATAAGCCAAATACAAATAAATGTGACATAGTACCGATAAAGAGTCCAAGCACTACTGGCATACTGTCCATACATTCAGTTAGTATGATATTAAGCAAAGTCCATTATGCCTAGCAGTAGTCAGAGTTCAGCAAGTGAGGAAGAGATCATTGGTGGATGGCACTGTGATATTTACATGTGACCAGCCGGCAATATCAGCACTGCTCTAACTGCTGGTGCCCTCACTGCTGGAGGTGTCTCACTTTTACACATAATGATATGTTTGCATCTTCCACTTGCATTGCTGATGGGGTTACTAAATTGTAAATCTAGAGTAAATGACTGTTTCCAGAGTGTCTTGCTTTTCTTTGTTGTACTATAATACAACAAAAGCTGCACATTATAAAATTTTTGAAGACTTATTTTGTCTTTAAGGAAGTATTATACTTACATTTTTGATACTGTGTTTACTTTTCACAACATTCTTCGGAAAAGTTCCTCTACTGAAAATACATTATAGATAAAATATATTAAAAACTACAAAGGCAGGTTCTACATGCCTCCTATATTTTACTTTAGTTCTTTATTCTATTAACCATGTTTTTATTTCCAACTTTTATCACTGAGGTCACTATTGCAAATGGGATATTGCTGTATAAAATGCATTAATTACAGTGTTGTTTACATGAACTATTCCAGTAGAAACTACTGAAGGTCATAATATAAACATGAAACAAGCTTCTTATATGAATACAAATTCTACAAAAGTAATATTCTCACATGTTATAAAGTGGTGGGCTGCCCTCAACACAAGGAATCATGGAAGCAGGTATGAAATGGCAAAAATAATTTCATGGGTGTACTGTCAGACATCTGTGTCCAATGGGCACAATATTTCAGGAAGTAACCATGTTGCTGGCCTTCCCAACTGCAGTGATGTCTGTGTCTTGTTTTGGCAGATTGTCTCCTACTTCTCTTTAATAAAAAAAAGTGCAGCTTTCCATGTCTTACTAAGTTTGTAGCCACAATCAAGGTCGATCGGCTAGCCCACTCTTTATATCTTGGTAGAATCTTTAATGAAACAGTCCCAACATTTTGATGTCTGTGTATACCAAAGAAATCAATGTAGAGGATAAAATGTGTTGTTCATTGGTTTAGCATAAAACCACTGTTATATAAAAGATACTTACTTTCAGGAAGTATAGAACAGAGTCACTCTTCATATAAAATCAGATTTGTAACATTCTGTTTTGTCTGACTGCTTTTAAAGTCCAGATCTGTTTGCCTGCTCTTTGTTATGTCTGATTTGTTGATGATTTAATGTCTTGGCATTTGCCATCTTAGTGTCACTATTTTAAGAAAGTTGTACTCCTTTCCATGCTGCATTTGTATTTTGTGACTGAAGCTTGCATTGTTGCAGCAACAATAATATTTAACTGATAATTATGACTATTGAGTGAAGCTGGTTTCTGTTGTATCAGGGTAGCACCACTGCATTGCAAATGGAAGGTAATGGCTCTCATTCTGCCAGAAAAGATCCCTCTAAGACAGAAGAGGATGCTAAGTGATTAATGAAACACACTGAAGACCAAAAATGTCTAATTGTTTCCAGAATAATGATGTCATTTATCATGAGAAGAGGTGTTTTTTTCTGTGATTCTGTCCATATACTCTTTCTGATATTACTGATAAGGTATCAGTAGCTATACCAAGTATTCAATAATTTCATAGTGTTCAATGGAATTGGCAAGAATAATAACCTTTCATTACTACTTTAATGAGAAATAAAATTTATATGGTATGTGTGTAATACACAGAAACACAAGTGCAGTAGTTAAAACTACAAACTATGCACAATCAGTTATGATCATACAAGTTTTCAGCAACATACACTAGACATAAAACTCACCAGACAACATATTAGTCACTACATTAAAAGAGCACAATGGCCTGTTTGGAGCACTGTAGATGGTGCATATTTGGTAATAGGTGGTCACATGACCTTCCACTGCTGATGTGCCATGGCAGTCAGTTGCAGGAAATCTGCACAGTAAGATGAGTGGTGTGGAGACATGACAAGATGGCAGAAAGGAGCTATAATGATTGAATGTGCTGCAGACCACACTGTTAATGAAATTGCTGGATATGTTGGTGATAAGCAAGTACTGTCAAACATGTCCACCAGCAATAGTTTACTGCTTGCAACATAACAAGAGTGGCCTTAAAAATATCCTAACCAATAAGGACTGGACACGAGTGTCTTATCTTGCCAATGACAATAGGTTTCAAATTCAACAGAAATGGCTGCTGCTTCTGAATGCAGTTCCATCTCAACCAATTTCCTTGTGAACATTGTAAGGGGTACCTTGTGAATGGCCACTGCTCACAGTGGCCTTTAGAGATGCATGTCTTCAATAGCTCAAACAACACAAAAACTGGACAGCAACTGACTGAAGGTATGTAGTGTGGTCTGTGAATCATGCTTTTCCTCCTTTTAATATAATAGAGGGAAACATTCCACGTGGAAGAAATATATCTAAAAACAAATATTTTGAGACTTACCAAACAAAAGCACTGGCAGGTCGATAGACACACAAACAAACACAAAATACACACAAAATTCAAGCTTTCGCAACAAGCAGTTGCTTCATCAGGAAAGAGGGAAGGAGAGGGAAAGACGAAAGGATGTGGGTTTTAAGGGAGAGCGTAAGGAGTCATTCCAATCCCGGGAGCGGAAAGACTTACCTTAGGGGGAAAAAAAGGACGGGTATACACTCGCACACACACACATACCCATCCACACATATACAGACACAAGCAGACATTTGTAAAGGCAAAGAGTTTGGGCAGAGATGTCAGTCGAGGCGGAAGTAAAGAGGCAAAGATGTTGTTGAAAGACAGGTGAGGTACGAGTGGCGGCAACTGAAATTAGCGGAGGTTGAGGCCTGGCGGATAACGAGAAGAGAGGATATACTGAAGGGCAAGTTCCCATCTCCGGAGTTCTGACAGGTTGGTGTTAGTGGGAAGTATCCAGTTAACCCGGACGGTGTAACACTGTGCCAAGATGTGCTGGCCGTGCAGCAAGGCATGTTTAGCCACAGGGTGATCCTCATTACCAACAAACACTGTCTGCCTGTGTCCAATCATACAAATGGACAGTTTGTTGCTGGTCATTCCAACATAGAAAGCTTCACAGTGTAGGCAGGTCAGTTGGTAAATCACGTGGGTGCTTTCACACGTGGCTCTGCCTTTGATCGTGTACACCTTCCGGGTTACAGGAGGGTGGTGGTGGGAGGGTGCATGGGACAGGTTTTACACCGGGGGCGGTTGCAAGGGTAGGAGCCAGAGGGTAGGGAAGGTGGTTTGGGGATTTCATAGGGATGAACTAAGAGGTTACGAAGGTTAGGTGGACGGCGGAAAGACACTCTTGGTGGAGTGGGGAGGATTTCATGAAGGATGGATCTCATTTCAGGGCAGGATTTGAGGAAGTCATATCCCTGCTGGAGAGCCACATTCAGAGTCTGATCCAGTCCCGGAAAGTATCCTGTCACAAGTGGGGCACTTTTGGGGTTCTTCTGTGGGAGGTTCTGGGTTTGAAGGGATGAGGAAGTGGCTCTGGTTATTTGCTTCTGTACCAGGTCGGGAGGGTAGTTGCGAGATGCGAAAGCTGTTTTCAGGTTGTTGGTATAATGGTTCAGGGATTCCGGACTGGAGCAGATTCGTTTGCCACGAAGACCTAGGCTGTAGGGAAGGGACCGTTTGATGTGGAATGGGTGGCAGCTGTCATAATGGAGGAACTGTTGCCTGTTGGTGGGTTTGATGTGGACGGCCGTGTGAAGCTGGCCATTGGACAGATGGAGGTCAACGTCAAGGAAAGTGGCATGGGATTTAGAGCAGGACCAGGTGAATCTGATGGAACCAAAGCAGTTGAGGTTGGAGAGGAAATTCTGGAGTTCAGTCCAGATCATGAAGATGTCATCAATAAATCTGTACCAAACTTTGGGTTTGCAGGCCGTCCACATCAAACCCACCAACAAGCAACAGTACCTCCATTATGACAGCTGCCACCCATTCCACATCAAACGGTCCCTTCCCTACAGCCTAGGTCTTCGTGGCAAACGAATCTGCACCAGTCCGGAATCTATGAACCATTACACCAACAACCTGAAAACAGCTTTCGCATCCCGCAACTACCCTCCCGACCTGGTACAGAAGCAAATAACCAGAGCCACTTCCTCATCCCTTCAAACCCAGAACCTCCCACAGAAGAACCCCAAAAGTGCCCCACTTGTGACAGGATACTTTCCGGGACTGGATCAGACTCTGAATGTGGCTCTCCAGCAGGGATATGACTTCCTCAAATCCTGCCCTGAAATGAGATCCATCCTTCATGAAATCCTCCCCACTCCACCAAGAGTGTCTTTCCGCCGTCCACCTAACCTTCGTAACCTCTTAGTTCATCCCTATGAAATCCCCAAACCACCTTCCCTACCCTCTGGCTCCTACCCTTGCAACCGCCCCCGGTGTAAAACCTGTCCCATGCACCCTCCCACCACCACCCTCCTGTAACCCGGAAGGTGTACACGATCAAAGGCAGAGCCACATGTGAAAGCACCCACGTGATTTACCAACTGACCTGCCTACACTGTGAAGCTTTCTATGTTGGAATGACCAGCAACAAACTGTCCATTTGTATGATTGGACACAGGCAGACAGTGTTTGTTGGTAATGAGGATCACCCTGTGGCTAAACATGCCTTGCTGCACGGCCAGCACATCTTGGCACAGTGTTACACCGTCCGGGTTAACTGGATACTTCCCACTAACACCAACCTGTCAGAACTCCGGAGATGGGAACTTGCCCTTCAGTATATCCTCTCTTCTCGTTATCCGCCAGGCCTCAACCTCCGCTAATTTCAGTTGCCGCCACTCGTACCTCACCTGTCTTTCAACAACATCTTTGCCTCTTTACTTCCGCCTCGACTGACATCTCTGCCCAAACTCTTTGCCTTTACAAATATCTGCTTGTGTCTGTGTATGTGCGGATGGATATGTGTGTGTGTGCGAGTGTATACCTGTCCTTTTTTCCCCCTGAGGTAAGTCTTTCCGCTCCCGGGATTGGAATGACTCCTTACCCTCTCCCTTAAAACCCACATCCTTTCGTCTTTCCCTCTCCTTCCCTCTTTCCTGATGAAGCAACTGTTTGTTGCGAAAGCTTGAATTTTGTGTGTATGTTTATGTTTGTTTGTGTGTCTTTTTCCTCCTTTTAAAATGATACAAAATGTCAAGTGGTCGGATGTTCCGGTGAGGTGTTCAGTTCACAGTGTGTGGAGGGTGTAGTTCAGCCCCGGCCTGATTCCGTTTGTGTGTGTGTGTGTATATATATAAATATATAGTCTTTAAATAAAAATAAATAAATAAATAAATAAATAAATAAAAAATTAAAAAAAACCACACCTTTGGCCAAATATTCAGGTTCCCAAGAATGTGAATCAGTATGTTTGTTTCCACAATCTAAGTGTTGTTCTTTCTCCTACTTCTTCATGATGAATATGTTGTGGTCACAATTGTCTTCCAGGATGACAACAGCTGTGATAACAGGCCCGCATACAAACACTCCTGGTTCAACAAACAGACACTCTCCCACACATCAACTGGTTCATTAAATCACTCAATCTTAATCCCACAGATCACGCTTTCCTAACTTGAGTGTGCCCTCCTGCAGGCAGCAGCATGCACACAGGCACAAGTAGGCGGGATACGAAAACAGTTGATGTGTGGGCAGTCTTGCATCCAGGCTGTATCACATGCAAATGTACTGTACTGGTCAAGCACAAACAAGCAGGGATGGTCAAGAGGTTCAGGCCTGTGCATAACACATGCAATAGGGGCATCTGGTGGATAGCCTACATTACTTGTTCCTGCCCACGAGCATGACGAGAGTTGCCCAGGGGGCACCTTTGCCCCACAGGGTAGCATTGTAACACCCCACCATAGACAACTTCTGAGACTATTTGGAAAAAGATAAAAATCAACAATAACAATCACCATCACCAGAATTTTATAGTTGTATAGGATCCAGTCACTGAGTGGCTTCATTTGGATTCTTGAAGACTCTTGCAGGCTCCCTTCAGGTATTTGTCTGATGTCTCCCAAGGATAAATTTTTTGTCCAGTGTGATTATTTGCACCTGAAAGAAGAGCTGCAAGATGATTTGCTGAAATACTACCTAAACACTGTTGCAAATGATGTTTTGAAAACTTTTTAGATCACGTCCAAATACTCTGTGTTTATATACTCGACTATTAGTGTCAATGAGACAGAGAATGTCACACCTTACAGAAACAAATGCACATTATGAGGCAGTAATAATAACATGACTTAATGCACTGCTAGTAAAAATTCATAAAACAGATCATAATACTCCTAGTTTTTGGGACAACAGGCTCCTTCATCTGGAGGGAGCAATTCTTTTGCTGGAGGTTGTGAAAGTGGAGTCACTCTAAGGTCTTAGATTTTCTTTCTCGTAATAGGTGGGTCTCCCTTAGCCTGGGTTTTGAGTGACTTATAATTATTATAAATGTACTTTTTATTCATCGAAACTATGCCTTTCAAGAAAGCTAAGGAGATAAATTTGATAGCAGTGTAAGCAATGCATAAATTTTAAACTTAATTGTTTTGTGAATAACACAGTTCAATGTATCCAAACTTCTCAGTTGAAGTTCATGGTATAGAATAGATAATACACAACACACTTGTTAGATGACTTTAGCTATCCTGAGAAGAAACACAAAACAAAACATTATTCAGTACTGCTTTTTAACAAAGTCCCTGCAACTTAAAATGGTTTATAGATTAGATTAAGACTTGTTCCATAGATCATGGATATGACAATTTGTAATGATGTGGAATATGTCAGTTTAACAAAAGGTTTCTTTAAATGCCATAATTCTTTCTTTCTTTCTTTTTTGGAGAAGTGACCAAAGATTTATGTGGCAGCAAAAATCACCCCTTTCTATGCCAAAGTTAGTTTAGCCAAAAGTAGTGAAGATCATTTTTTTGAACAATACTCGACTTGTGAATGATACTCGACTTGTCATCCAATGATGTCCCCTATGTGCTCAATTGGAGACTAATATAGTGATCAAGCAGGTCAAGGCAACATATTGGTATTGTGTAGAGCATGTCATGTTACAAACTGCAGTATGTGGGTGAGTGTTATCCTGTTGAAAAATATCATCTGGAATGTTGTTCATGAATGGCAACACAACAGGTTAATCACCAGACTGACATACAATTTTGCAGTCAGGTTGTGAGGGATAACTATGTGTGTGCTCCTGCTGTCATATGAAATCGCACCCCAGACCATAATTTCAGGTGTAGGTCCAGTGGGTCTAGCATGTGACAGGTTGCTTGCAAACCCTCAACTGGCCCCCTTATAGCCAACTCATGGCCATCACTGGCACTGAGGCAGAACTAACTTTCATCAGAAAACACAACAGTTCCCCAACCTGCCCTCCAATGAGCTCTCGATTGACACCACTGAAGTCACGAATGACGGTGGTTTGGGGTCAGTGGAATGCTCACTGCAGGGCATCTGGCTCAAGAGCTTTCCTTGAAGTAACCAATTCACAACAGTTTGTTGTGTCACTGTGGTGCCAAGTGCTGCACAAATTGCTGCTACAGATGCAGTGTGATGCACCAGAGCCATATGCTGAACACAATGATCTTCCTCTCTGTAGTGCCACATGGCTGTCTGAAGCGCAGTCTTCTTGTGACCACACAGGCTCGTGACCACTGCTGTCAGTAATCATGTACAGTTGATAAATTCCTGCCAAGTCTCTCTACAATATTGCAGAAGGAATATCCAGGACTCATAGCCCCATTACAAAATTTGATCAAATTGATTTGTTGTTGACCATGGTGTATTTGTCACCTTAAAGGCATTCTTGACTGACATCAAATCACCACATCCAATCTCAACGGAACTAACAATCATGACAAATACAGTGAATATTTAAAACGAACCTGATTTGCATCCTCATGATGGCACTAGCAGTGACACTCTAATGCAACTGGTGTGAAATTTGAACAGAATCATCTTTCAGATGTAGAAACATATCTACCAACTTTTGATTCTGTCATCAACTCCTTAGTAATGTTGCAATTTTTTCCCATCATTGTATTTGTAGATAATTTGAGGGTGTACAGGGTGTAAAATTTAGCACATATAGCTGTCAACTCTGGCAGAAACAATGGCTCTAAAACGGCTTGGTATCATGTCAGACTGAGCTTGGATGATAAATACAGGCTCATCATTCCACACTGCTTCAGCTCTATGCCAGAGTTTATCAGTCATAGTTGCTGGCTAGTTGTAGCATGTCAGTCTCCCTGCAACCCATTACCAGATGTTTTTAATGGGTGAGAGATGTGAAAAACATGTTGGCTATGGCAACAATCGAACACCAACCATATTGCGGGCCATCAGGACAGCACAGGTAATATGCAGTCTTGCATTACCTTGTTGAATGAAAACATCATGGAAACCTCAAAGATAAGGCACTACCACTAACTTTAATATGTATGAAATGTAATGGCTTCCCATATTTCAGACTATAAAAACCAGCTATGATTGTGTTGTATACTCAATGCACCCATTGGCATCACATCTGGAGCTGGGCCTTTATGATGATCATGAATACAATCTGGCAAAGTGTGTTCTCCTCAGAATCTCCACAGATGGTCCATCATGATGCTCTACACAGAACTAGGACTTGTCTGAAAGGACTACATAATGACACTACTGTGTCCACTGTTGTTGTGTATACAACTGTTAGCACTTTTCCATCTGCTGCCGTATTGATGGAACCTGTAACATTGGTCACCAAAGTCAAATTTGATGGTCCACCATAAATCATCACACTGTCTGTGTAGATACTTGTCCTCCTGCAAATGAACCCTTTTTCTGATTCGAGGTATGTGATGTGACTGTACAGTTCTGCACGACCATGAAAATAATATGTCTTCCCTATGGGATGCTAGTTGCATGGGGATGTTGAGCTCCTGCATGGTGTTAAGTATGCTCCTCCTGAATCCATTGATTGCATGTGGTCCTCCTGAATCCATTGATCCCATATTCACATGACAGCCATGGGATTCCAGCCAATGTGAGCAGCAATATTGCAAAATGATGAAGCAAAATCTTGATGTGCCACAATCCTGCCGATGACAAATTCTAACATATACTGGAAGACATTTCTCCTTCTTACACAAGGCATAACACAACTTTTCTTAAACAGCTCTTATTTAAGTATGATTTCTGAATGAGGAGTCCGCTGTATAACTGTTCCTTATGCACAGAATGTAGATGGAGTCATTCCTACTTACTTTTTGTTGTTACTCTGAAATGCTAATCATTTGCACATTCAAGCATGTTAAGCATGTAGTATTCACGTGTCAATTTGACATTTTTAGCATGCTACATTTAGGGTGTTGCAGTTTTAATGGCAATTACTGTAATAATAATATTAATCTGCTTGCCATCTCCCCTACACACACACACACACACACACACACACACACACACACACACACACACACACACACACACAGAGAGAGAGAGAGAGAGAGAGAGAGAGAGAGAGAGAGAGAGAGAGAGAGAGAGAGATTCTCTCTCTTATTTTTCCTGCCTGCTTACTTCTGTTATTTGCTTTGTCTGCAGGAATGAATATTGTATCTTGAAGAATTTGCTACTGGCTTACATGTGTACTTATTGTTCACAACACCGTTATTCTTATTGATAAATATGCTCATGTATTATATACAGAATTTACTTACTTTTAAATTCTGTTGTTCAAGAATATCAGTAGCAACAAGGCAAGATATTCTATGAGAGAATGCAATGATTGCTGCTATGTTGGGAGTGTTTCTGGCTGAATGCTGCTTTAATAAGATTTCAATTTCAATTTCTTCAATCTGCAAAAAGATAAAAATAATATTATAATTTCCACTTTTAATTAAATAACAATAAATATTTAAAATTGTGAAATGACGTAATTGGAAAATTAAATGTTTAACAGCTGTATAAAACCCTTAGCTGGCTGGCCTTCCACAATAACAACTTTACAGAGACCCTGTTACTCATCAGAAAATATTGGGATGTGACTATCTTATTAATAAAATAAAAACATGAAAATATTTTTTTCTCACACAGTACCAGATTGAGATACTTTTACAAATATCAGAAAATTTAGTAGCATTTTTAACTAAAGACATTTTACAGTCCAAATTTTAACAGTAAATTGCCAAAGCATTTGTAACCGAGATCTTACTGCCCTGCAGGTAAATTGTCATGCTCAAAATATTCTCATTAATAAGGCGTGGAATGTTTATCAGAAAGACAGATTAGACACCATAAGGAGCGGGGAAGTGTTTATTGCAGTAAACAAAAATATTGTGTTTATTGAGGTCAAAATTCAGACTGACTGTGAAGTGTCCTGGATATGACTCAAGTTAATCACTAGATGTTTTTTCTGGCCACCCAATTTTGCTATACTAGTTGTAGAATCATTCGAATTGTGTCTAAAGTAAATAGCATGAAAATGCCCTGATCATGAAAAATTTACTGAATGGGACTTTAACCTGTTGGGGATAGACTTGTGACATCTATGGATTTAATGTACCTGATATGGATAGACAGTCTTGTGAAGCAGTTCTGAACATGTTTTCCAAAGACAGACTTGAGTAGATAGTTTCACAACCCACATGCAATGGGAGTAGTTTAGATCTTGTAGCTACAAACAGGCATGACCTTATCAACAGTGTCAGTATATCAACATTTTCAGTATATCGAGTCTTGCAGGTCTCAGATATTAAAGGAAAGACATTTTAATGACAAAGTTGCTGACTGCTGCTTATTTACTGGCTGACTAGCTTTGGGCCTTGCCTGTTTCTGCAAGCCACTTATTTGCATTTAGGATATGGTTGGTGTGGACAGTCCTATTGTCATCACACTTAAATGAATCTCATGTCTCCATTGTTCAGCTTGCCGTGATCCATGCAAAACAATCTCTTATACACAACTGAGTATTTATTCTTATTGGATTACTTTGTGTGTTATGCTGGCTTGCATCAGCATCTGTCAAAATTATGATAACACCTACGATGAAGAATACAGAGTGACACACAGTGTAATGCAATAAGAACAAATTCACCATTATGCATAAAATATCATTGTCACATGGATCACATCAGGCACCGGCTGCGGTGGCCGAGCAGTTCTAGGCTCTTCAGTCTGGAACCGCGCGACTGCTATGGTCGCAGGTTCGAATCCTGCCTCGGGCATGGATGTGTGTGATGTCCTTACATTAGTTAGGTGTAAGTAGTTCTACGTTCTAGGGGACTGATGACCTCCCATAGTGCTCCGAGCCATTTCAACCATCACAACAGGCTGGATGATGAAGATGAGAGATTCATTTGAGTGTGAGGACATAAATAGAACTGTGGATACCAACAATATCCTAAATATGTGCCTTGTGAAAATGGCAAAGCCTAAAATTAGACAGCCAGTAATAAACAGCAGCGTTGTTGTTAAAATTTCTTTTCGTCAGTGTCAGCATAGACACATGGATTAGTGTTCATGATGTCATCATATCAATGATGGCTTTGAAGTTAATAAGCCTGTCAAGAAGGCTAGGAGAGTATTTACATTAGAAAGTGTAGATAAGCAGTTGTTAGCATTCTACTTAGGCAATGAATGGACATCATTTAGTTTCAATGTGACGACCATAGTGGATTTATGGACAAAGTTTAAACTGATTGTAAATCATGATCTGGAGGAGTATGTCCCGTAAGTAAATTAAGAATGGAAAAGAGTCACTGTAGTTTAAAAACAAAGTTCAGAAAATGCTGAGGTGCTACATGGGTCAAAGACTTTTATACAGTCACTAATTGACCAGCTTGTTGTAGCAATAGAAGGTAATAAAATGAAAGCTGAAGTTTTATATTTTTCATTTAAGAAACCAAGCACACAGGAGGAGCATATACACATACCGTCATTTGACCATCACACAGACTCCCATATGGACAACATAGTAATAGGCATTCCTTGTACAGAGAAACAACTGAAAGAATTGACAACAAATAAGTCACCAGGTCCAGATGAAATCCCAATTCAGTATTACAGGTATGAACCCCTTAATTTTCTTACATTTATCATGAATATCTCACCCAGCACAATGCTCCAGGCAACTGGAAAAAAAAACATAGGTAACTCCTGTATATGAGAAGGATGAAAGAATGGTTTCACAAAGTTATAGATCAATATCCTTAATACTGGTCTGCTGCTGAATTCTTGAACATATTCTAAGTTCGAATATAATAAATTTCCTTGAGACTGAAAAGCTCATGTCTACAAATTGGGATAGATCTAGAACCCATTGCTCATGCAAAAATCAGTTTTCCTTTTCCTCACATGATCTCCTGTGAACCATGCATAAAAGTCAACAGGCAGATTGCATATTCCTAGATTTCCTGAAAGTGTTTCACACAGAGCCCCACTGCAGACTGTTAACAAAATCCAAGCACAAAGAATAGGTTCCCATACAATTGAGTGGCTTGCACACTTCTTAAACATGTTGCCTTCAATGGCTGGTGTTCAATATCGACAAGGATATCACCAGGAATGCCCCAAGGAAGTGTGAAGGGGCCACTCCTGTTCTCTCTACACATAAATAATGTTATGGACAGGATAAGCAGCAACCTGCAACTGTTTGCTGATGATGCTGTAGTATATAGGAAAATTATCATCATTGAGTGACTGTAGGAGGACACAGAATGACTTAGACATAATTTATATTTGGTTTGATGAATGATGTCTTATTCAAAAGGTAGAACATTGTAAGTTAATGAAGATTAGTAGGAAAAACAATGCAGTAATATTCAAATACAATATTAGTGGTATGCTGCTTGATCACAGTCACATCGATTACATGTTTAGATGTAATTTTCATGTTTATTTGGAGAATTTTAGGAAAGGATAGCTCATTTATAAAGGAGCCCACATATAAAACACTACTGCACAACCCATTCTTGAGTACTGCTTTAGTGTTTGTGATCCCCAATAGGTTGGATTAAAGGAAGATATTGAAACAATTCAGAGGCATGCTGCCAGATTTGTTACCAGTACGTTCAATCATTTTATTAGTATTAGAGAGACATTCATGAAGTCAAGTGGGATGCCCTGGAGGGAAGAATGTGTTCTTTTTGTGAAACACTAAAACCAGCATTTGCACCTGACTGCACAATTATCTACTGCCACTAACGTGCATTTCACCAAAAAGACTGTGAAAATAAGTTGCACGAAATTTGGGCTCATACAGAGGCATACAGACAGATGTTTCCCCTCACTCAATTTGCGAGTGAAACAGGAAAGGAACTGATTGGTGTTGGTACAGAGATTTGCAGATTAAATATGTAGTTGTACATTTCAGGTTCCCAAATCTCTTTGTCTTCTAGATGGTGTGCAATTTTTTTTTTCTGTTTTCGGTAGAACACTGAAGTTTCCTGGTTCATCAACTTGGAATGTGCTTTTGGGTTCATCAACTTGGAATGTGCTTTTGATAGCTGATACAGTGCTCCTCACTTTGATAGGTTTAACTGCAGAAGTGAAGAGTGAAAGACTTATTTATTTATTTATTTGTCCCGTAGATTGAATCAGTACAGTGGCTTGTACAACTGATACGGGATAAGTCAATACAAATATACAGTTTACAGGAGTCTAAAACAGTAAACAAGAACACAGAAGAATGATTATTTTACATTACCTACAAATTATGTTACTTAAAGTTACAGCTTTACAGAGAATTGTTACATGATGTGACAAAATTGACTTAACAACATTCAGCTTTGATACATTATCATGCACTAAGACAATTAAATTAAATTAAATTAAATTATTACTTTTAAAAGACACAAAATGCATATCTAATGAAATTAGTACATAAAATGCTTTTAATGGGAGAGATGAGTGTGATATTCTGTTTCCAAATTTTTGATCTTTGGTTTTAATTTACTTTGGTTTAATCCTAAATCTGCTCCATCAGTGATTTCCTGTCTGTTACTTTTGTTGTAAGAAGACTGACAAGTGCAATGAAACCTCTTTCCAGAAGACATGAAGGTGTAAAAGCTATCAAAAGCTTAAAAATTTTGTATTTGTGGGGATCTACAGCCTCCAGACATTAAATAAATGTAGACGTGGTCCATAGTAGGCAGTAATCTGTTTTTATTTAATTGCACAAATAGCTAATTTTGACTACAGGTATTACCAGCTGTCATCAGTTACCATGTGGTTGTAAGAAATTTGTGCAGTAATGTTTTATCTTAATGTGAGATGTGAAAGGCATGGAAATATATGCAGACAATATAGTGCTTTTCCAAGTTGGTTTTACAGGCGCTTGACAATGACAAGTAGTCAAAATTAGCTAATCACATGATTAAATAAAAATCACATTACAGCATATTACAGACCATGTTTATGTTCATTATCAAAAGCTTTATTGCAATTATTCATAGTACAGGATAAGTAACAGATATGTCTCTCTGATGGCAGAATTGCTGATATTCGTTTCTAAACTGTATTTTAATTCTTTGTTAGTATGTATTCTGATCAGTTCTTCTTGTAATATGGCATCCATTTCCTTGACATCACTGTAGGGACTAATAATCCACTATGGCATTTACATAGAGTCCATCCTCAAGCCTAGATTCAAAGTCAGTGTGAATCACATTTAAATGTTGAATGTAGGCTGAAAAGTCATCACCTTGGCAGTTTGTATGCAAAAAATTGGGAAACTAGTAAAATTTTCACCATTCAGTGTTTTGCTTCATTAGTTTAATTCTCGCAAGGATCACTAAAATGATGGACTTTTTCTGTATCAAATTTAGACAGTCAGCTTGTAACTGCAATTAAATTTAATAAACAAATTGTTAAATAAGCAATGTCTGGTCTCCCCTTGATTAAATATTCTTTTAAAATTGTATCTGTGGCATCCAGAAACTCTCCAACTGCACAGATAACCTAAAATTTTAGGCTTTGCTAAGAATTTTATTTACTGCATTAATGAAAAACTGAAGAGATTGATGCAATATATCACTTACATTTTTAGCAAGTAAATGTTGTCAATGAAGGAGGCAGTGTATTGAAAATACCAGGGTACATTTTATTTTAAATAGCTTTTACACCCTCTTTTACACCCTTGATAGTGTCCAAACATGGGCAGTGCTTCATCTGCTACTGCAGATATTATATTTGATAAACAGATCACTTTTTAAATGAAATAATCTTTCAAATCATTAGATATTGGTTCACTTTTAGTGTATATTGTCACATTTCTCATAAAGAGCAGTTTTTCATGAACAAAATGCACAGATACCAATAATAATGCTTCATCACCATGTAAAATTCACTAATACAACTGTACAGAGAAATAGGTCATTTGCAGATAGTTACACATGATACTTCCAGTATCACAACTTATTTAATCAATACACCATTTTTGCTCAAAGGAATTCTTTTAGAGTCCTTAAGCAGATCAGTGTACAAAAGTTTTTGAAACCTCTTTAATGGCTGGTGAAATTAACTACTCTCCAATAGTATAAAGGTTTTCCAGGTGTTTGTTTAAGTATCAAGATACTGTAAGAAGCCTGCAGACTATCATCATCTCTCTGTGACATCAAAGCAAACATAATGTTCACCTTGGGTCACTTTTGACATTTTTCTTTCAGTATTTGAAAGTGTTTCAAATCTTTAGCTGTTTTGTTAGGGTGACACATTCTTGGATGATCCTTCAGCTTGGATGGGTCCATAGTGTCATTGCTTAACACTTTGCTGTGTAAAAGGACATAGGTAATGGTTTGTCCAACAATGATGGAATTAAGCCAAACTTCAAATAATCAACAGTGTACTGTCTGTGTTTCTTTTTGGATTTGGCCATGTTTAGCATTTGCTACCTGTGGACCAAAAATTAAGCTATTCTCATAAAACGATAAGACACAGCAATCAAAATCAACCCTCTCAACCTCAGGTCATGATTGGCACATCTCTATGCAGTCAAAGGAACTACAAAAAGGGATTTTACAAAAAATAATTTAGTTACTTTTCACCCACACTCCCAAACAATATGATATTGATTGACTTTAACTTCTATGGTAGTTAGCTAAGTATATTCACAAAAAGATGAACAAGGGCTCCCTAGTTCTGGATCAGCAGAAGTTAGTCACTACTGTCAACTAATGTCTTGTGTCCAGCCACTGCAAGCCTCAGTAATGTTACACAGAACCTTGTGCATGTAGTAACTGCAAAGTGATTGTTGTGCCATGTTGTATTGTGTCACAAATTAATATACCTCTTGATGAGTGATGGAGTGGTTCCTAGCCTATCATAGGCAGTATCATATACTTTTTCCACTTCTCAGAGAAGGGCATGGGATAGTATGTTGTTGGAAAAATAATTAATTATGTTGCTGAACACTGTCAGCAGGAGAGAGAAAACAGAGTTACTCCACTCCCTATCTTAGCTGATGAGGCTGGGCGAGAACAATTTGGAATTTTGATTACGATCTGCTTCAATGGGATCCACTTTTGTGGATTCCTATTTACATCTAATACAGCCCCAACTATTTTATTGCTGAAATGGGCCCCTTGTAGGATGGAGCAAACTCACTCTGGGAATCAATGATGTAGATATACATGAAATCAGTTTTGACAATACAGCAACATATTATGAAGTTATAAGTGGCCAAAAAGTAAAGAAAAGACAGGCACTTAATAAGAAAAGAAAGAAAAAAGAGACAATAATGCAACCTGCATGAGAGTGAGGAGCTCTTCAAGAATGCAGACCATGTCACAGAAATGAAAACGCATGTGTACAATAGAATAGATGCACTACTTGAAGAAAGTGAAAAAGAAGTAGACAACAGTACTGGAAAATTAACATAAATAGAGATTAGACATGTAGGAAGAATTAAAAATGTTGACCAGAGCAAGTTCCTACTTGGAAATACAAGTCATGGAATGAACACTTCATAACATCCATGTGGTGAGAGGTATCCAGGGCACTGAATCACATTGAAGAGAACAAAGCTATGTCGAAATTTAACATTTCATGTATGTTGGCAGAGGATAAAGAAAGGCAGCAGTTGTGGCATGTTTAATCATCCATGCACTTATTTCAAGGATATGAAGAAACTATGTAAAACCTAAATCAGGATTATTAGGGACAATGGAACCACTTTCCTGCTAGAAACAATCTGTCACCAGAAAGTGTAGTCACCACCAGGTATTGTGAGCCACCATGAGAGATTTTGTATCTAAGCCTGTTTGACCGAGCGCGGTGGCGCAGTGGTTAGACACTGGACTCGCATTCGGGAGGACGACGGTTCAATCCCGTCTCCAGCCATCCTGATTTAGGTTTTCCGTGATTTCCCTAAATCGTTTCAGGCAAATGCCGGGATGGTTCCTTTCAAAGGGCACGGCTGATTTCCTTCCCCATCCTTCCCTAACCCGAGCTAGCGCTCCATCTCTAATGACCTCGTTGTCGACGGGACGTTAAACAACACTAACCTAAGCCTGTTCATTGTCCCTAGCAGTACAGTTATCATCAGTCTGTTGCACAGTACAATAGTATACTTGGTGCAGCCAGAAAAAATTCAAAGATATTTTCCAGTGCTGCCAGAGGCAGAAAAGTATGGGTCCATAGTCAGGCAGATTTCCAGTGAGAAGGAACTGTCATGGTGCAGCTGTGAACATGAAGCTATTGTGTCACCCTAAATAAGCTGTGTACCCAAGCTGGCAACATAGCAGGATGACATCATCATAATGGGGGGATATCATCATAATGGTGATTGCAAAGTGTCACTACAAAGCTTAAGTTGGACAAAAGAGTAACTATTTAGCATACTGATATGCAGAAAGAGCATCTGAAAGCTGAAACAGTGAATTGCAGGAATGACAAAGAGAGCTGACAAAACGAGAAAAGAAGGTTGAATGACATCTTTACCGTGTCACCATAGCAGAGCACAAAAGCCAATCCTGCATAAACACTACATCTGTTCTGGTAAAGTTATATTCAGTTTGAAGCTGTCTTGTCAATAGGGGAGGTCAGCCTTCTGCCTATCTAGTTGCCTTCAATCTTCTATAGAGCAACAAGTCCTTCCGGGAGGGACTTAGTCGCTGTAAACTGCAGCACCAACTACCAAGTCAAGACTTACGGAGAGCTATGGACACCATCATCTGGCAGGCCTTCTGGAGGCTTAACTAGCAGTGCTGGGGATTAGAGAGTCATTCATCACTGTGTGGGTGTGCCGCTGCTGCCGCTTGCCTCTGTTTCTGTGGCAGACTTCAATGGTGCCAGACTCTCTCTTATCAGGAGACTGTGGCATCCATCTGCATGACTATTCATACTCCGCGAAGTCCTAGGATATGAATAAACCGTGTAAAACCTAAATCAGGATTGTTAGAGACAATGGAACCACTTTGCTGCTAGAAACATTCTTTCACCAGAAAGTGTGGTCACTGACAAGTATTGTGAGGCACCATGAGAGATTTTCTAAGCCTGTTCATTGTCCCTAGCAGTACAGTTATCATCAGTCTGTTGCACAGCACAATCTTCCCTGTGTGCAGTGTAATGCAGGGCCATGGGTGCCCTGCTAACTTCTCTGGGAAGCTATTGCCCACCTTAGGCAGCATGGACAATGATGCATGCTAACTTTGTGGGGCAACAGCCTTGTGGCGGCACTGATGCTGATGCCACTGACTCTGCTGCAGCAGCTGCTGCTGTGGCTGTGAGTCACACCCTGGACAGCACATACTGAGTGGGCATTTACAGCTTACACTCCCACCACAGTTAGCTGCTTGAACATTGACACACCAATTGTTGTATTTTGTGGATAACAAATGTTTACATTGCAATACAAATAATGGAATGTACAGGTTGTAATACCAACAATAGTACAAAACAGAGAGATCACTACTCACTGTAAAGATGACATGCTGAATTGCGGACAGTGTAAGGTAATGGGGGATAATATGGCCAGTCAGCAGCTTTGCTGGCAATGGAAATATCTGCTATCGAAAAATGGATGGGATGTGAAAAGCATAAACACAAGTCAATACATTTATAGACCCATCTTTCCCAGATAAAGAGAAGGCAGCATTCAGCAGTTTCAGATGGTTTAAATTACTTGGTTACATAATTGCATATAATTACTGTACATGACTTTGCACTTAAGCAAATAATGTAGGGTGTGCTTGTAATGTGAGTCCTTGGATTTGTTGGATACCTAATCATTGAAACAGAAGTCACGTGAAAACGAGCTCTTCCAAGTAGCTCGTAATTTAAATTTAAAGCACAGAAGCAGAAATAATATGTTGGGATGGTGTACTTCAATCGAAATGTTTCATAGTAGAATTAAGTTATAAAGACGTTAAGAACAACTGCAAAGTAAGTCATTATTTTATTATGAAGACACCATTCAGTTTTATCTTTGTAGTGCCATACAAGTGTTTGCATGTCTCATATTTTGTGCAAAGACATCATTAAATGAAGGGAGAGGGGTGAAACTGTGCCAAAACAAGGAATTATTCCTGATTATGTAAATCTGATAGCATGTCATAAATTAGTACTGATTTTAATTTTCCGTGCTTAAGAATAAAATTGTGTATTAAATGCAGAGTGAAAATAGTGTAATGCAAATGGACATGAAAGTATTTGTTTTGTGTTTTGATGAGTGTTCGTAGTTCCTTTGCATAGTGTTTTTTTATTTTTTAAATTGCAACAAAGTATAAAATTATGTGGTGATAAATGTGTGTAAAATTATATAATGAATTTAGGTTTAAGTATTTAAATCTTATAAAATTGTAAATGAATTGTGGCCATGTTTAGGAATTATTTTGATTAATGTAGTGTCACGTGACCCAACTCAGGACTGGGTATATGAGTGTGAAAGTGGGGCCTTTGGTCGTTCTCCATTGTGTTGGTAAGTTCAGAGCGGCAAAGTGCCGCGGGTGTAAGCATGGACGCCAGTGTATGTGAACGTGAATAAACTGTGAAGGAACAACGTGAAAGTGTGTATGTGCAAGACAATAAACCATGTGTACGAATTGCACCAATTATTATTTATCCAGATCGGATTTATTTGTGAACTTTAATATGCATGGCCACAAAGTTAGAAGAGCTTTTTTTTTTTTTTTTTTTTTTTTTGACAATTGTGTATTCAATTCATTGCTCTTCAAAGGCTAGCCAATACATGACTCAGTATTAGGGGCGCAAATGCAACCATTCACTACCAAACCGTTTGCAGATGAGCCACATGCAAAATAGGTAGTGAATGAGCCTGAGTACAGCTGTAATTGGGGGCTCGTCCAGGATAAGCCTCTTTTGTTTTCATTCTATTCCATAATACTTTGTGATCAAGTGTCAGTCTGATGTTTAGGCTTTTGAACAGTCAGTATGGGGGCTCTGAGCTAAATTGATGCATCAGCAGTAGCAGCATGTGCTAGACAAGATACGTGTTGCCGCTTGGTTACGCCAATATAAGGCCACCACAATTGTGATGCAGTCATTTACATTACATGGTGAGTCGACCATGCACTACAATGGGCGCCGAACACATGCAATCTTCCGTGCCACGTCCACGTGTTGCCACAGGTAAAACCATCATCCGTGCCATGTCCATGTGTTACTGCGGGTAAAACAGTCAACAAAGTTGTAACCACGTGTTGCTGAGGATCAACGCTATCATTCGTGCCACCGACCTAAACGTCTACATGCTGCCAGGAGCCCACACCACATCTTCTTGCTCCTGATCGAGTTTTCTGTGCGTACACGCCGCCCGACTACAATTCACTGCATAGCTGTGCTGCCACCGCTGACTGCAGACATCATGTCACACGAGGATATAGAAGTACAGTCAGCAGTTACATTGTAAACCATGGCTGATGAGATGCGTGAATCTCAAAGTGAAGGCAAATCAGTGGATGTTAGGAGTAACAGTAGTAGCCTTAGCATGCCAAAAGAAATAGGTTGGATACCAGGAAGTGACCTGAGTGCATTTTTTGTATAACTTAGTGGTAAATTAGGAGAAATAGATTCAAAAATAGGGAATATAAAACTGAAATAGTTGGAGAAATGGAATCAAAAATAGGTGATATGGAATTGAGGCTTAGTGATAAAATAAAGACAGTGAGTGAAAACTTTGATCAGCTAGATCTCCAATTCACTCAGATTACAGATAAAGTCGAAAACGTGGTTAAAATTGTCAGGGGAATTACTGAGAGAGTTGATGAGGTTGAAAAGGGACTAGTAGCCAAGGTGGACACTGTGCAAAGTAATCTTGTGGGGCAGATTCAGGCACAGGAACAGAAATGCACATTATTTCAGAAACAGAGGCAGACATTGAATCCATTAAGATGGGAGTGCTGGATTGTCATAAGGGGATTACTGATAATAAGAAGGAATTAGAAGGGGAAATAAATGTATTGAGGGAAACAGTTAATACTGTAGCAGCAGGGAATGGAAATTTGTTGTTGAGATATCCTATGGAGCATGGATTTCAATCAAAACCTTTTTGTGGGGAGAATAAATACCATGTAGTTGACTTTTTAGCTGGTGGTAAGGATAAGTTTGTGACAGGGATGAGTGAGTAGGCAAAAATTAAATATGTTAAGAGGCAATTGGAAGGGGGATCTCAAACATGGGCTAAGCAAAATGCTACAAAATTTTGTGATTTTAAAACCTTTGAAAACCTGTTCTTGAACAAATACTAGGTCCAGGTAAAACAATTAACACTGGAAAATGATTTTCTGAATGGACCCAGTTACAAGAGTTGAAAGGAAAGTATGAGAGAGTTCTGTTAGAGAACTGAATAAATTAAATCATCTGGATATGCCATTGGGTATATTAACAGAAATATCAACACTAAAGAGAAGATAACCAGAGCATTTGCAATGGGATTTGATTCACAGTGCAACAGATTCAGTGGAAGAATTTCTTAATTTTGTGGATAATATGGACAGGGCATTATATTACAGACCTAAATACATGAAACAGATGGAGAGTGGAAGGTATTATGAAAGGGGAAACAGTATTAATTATGAGTACAGTAATAATCATAACAGGTGGAGAGAGGACAGAAGTGATCAGAATAATCAGTATAGAGATTGGAGAAGTAGGCCACAAAGATATAACAGATATTTTTGTGTGTGTGTGGAGGGGGGGGGGAGGGGAAGAAGAGACAATTTTGATCAGAGGAGTGATAGAGAAGGTCTGAGAATAGAGGGAATGCCAGATACAAATGGGCGGGGTAGGCAGTCAAAAGGTCCACAGGGGGGCTAGTAATTCTGTGAACAGGGCCAGCCTAGGACATGATGGGACGAGTAATAAAGTAAGCAAGGAAAATAGGGAAATTGGAATGTATCATATGGAGGCTGTCTTAGGAAATGAAAATCAGTGGGGGGGTTTAACAATTACAGAAATAGAGATAAAAGGTATAACAGGGAAAAATGGAACAAGGCTAATATCAGCAATGGACAGTGTGAGTTTAACATTGATGACATGTTTAAGAGGGAAAAGAAATTACAAGCAGAGGAGGACAATATTGGTTTATGTGCAGCAGAATTCATTGAAAGATTGGAGACAGATGTAGTTTCATCAAAAGGGGAAACAAAAGTGTATATGGAACTAAAGGCCAATGTTCACAGTAATAATGGATGTGATGAACGGGTAGAGATGTCTATCGGAAATAGTTTGGAGAATTATGAAATAGGTGAGGAAAGGATTATTCAGTGTTATGTAAAGGTTAATATGAGTGGTGTATATGACAATGTGGAAAATGCTGGTAAATTACCTACTGATAATTTTACTGTGCTTGTGGGTGCAGGTGATAATTGTGGTAGTGATAATGAGTCCAATGTGGATGTGGAAATGTGTAATGATATGGAGAATGTTGCTGTAGGTTGCCCTGAAGATAAAATCGAAACCTATGTTTTCTTAAATGATGAGGATGCAAGCCTGAAAGATGTTGGTTGTAGATGGTTAGGAAAGGAGGAGGCTGATTACGATTTGAGTGATTGGTTATCCTATGCTAAATTACATAAAGCTTTGTTGCCTGAAGAATGGGGTGAAATAAAATTTAAAATTGCCAGAAAATTGTAAGAATTAAGTGAAGAAGAGAATGTTGAGTTTGCCATTAAGGATCTGTTTGAAGGGGATACTGATGTATGCTTTGGAGAAAGACCTAAAGATATTTGCATTACGCAAGAGGAAAGCAGGAGTGAAACAGAAAGTGATTTATTATAGGAATCAGGGTTGAACAGAGTAGAAATAGTGGTGATACAGCCAGTAGATATAGCATTATTAGACTCTGGCTCAAGTTTATCTGCAATTTCTGAATCTTTCTGGCAGCAAATTAAATGCTTAGGATTAATGGAACTACCAGTTACAGGAGTAAAAATTAAGACAGCAACTGGGACATACAGTAAGCCCATCAGCAGAGAAGTGTCACTGGAATTTAAGAGTAGTGATTATTGCTCTGATATTAGTTGTTTGTGGTGAAGGGTTTGGCACTGAATGTGATTTTGGGCATGGAATTCCTGTACAAATATGACAGCAGCATTTTTGTAAAGGACAGAGTGATTGAATTTAATGCTGGTTGAAACAGACGAAGAATAAAATTTAAAGGGAAATTAAAATGGGGGGGGGGGGGGGGGGAGATAATGACTCATTTACAAAGGATAGATGAGGTAGGTGATTAATTGTGCACTGAACAGCAGATATATGACAAAGTAAATGAAATGGGACATTTAAATGAGGAACAAAAGGTGCCGCTTACAGATTTATTGTGTAAACATAAGCATGTGTTCTGACAGACCTGGAGAAGTTGTAGATTTCAATTATGTTTTGAGGGTATTACCATATGAAGTAATAAGCACCAAACCTTACCTTATCCTATAGCAACAGCTGATAAAGAGGCTGTAAGGGCCAGGATACAGAAGATGTTGAAGTGAAGCATACTGGAAATGGGGAGGAGTTAGTACTGTAATCTAATAGTAGTGGTGAAAAAGAGGTGGTTCTATAAGAATAGTATTGGATGCAAGAAAGCGAAATAAAATAATAGTCAAGGGAAATGATCAGCCAGAGAACATGAATGACCGTTGCAGAATTTTTATAATGCTAAATTTCTGTCCAGAAATCAAACAATGGAAAATCCAGGATGGAATGTAACAATACCAGAGAAGGAAAGTTGCCACTCACCATATAGCAGAGATGCTGAGTTGCGATAGGCACAATAAAAAGATTCACACAATTATAGCTTTCAGCCATTAAGGCCTTTGTGAACAGTAGACACACATACACACAGGCACACGCACACACACTCACATAAACGCAACTTGCACACACGCCTGCAGTCTCAGAGAGCTGAGACCACAGTGCGAACAGCAGCACCAGTGCATGATGGGAGTGGCGACTGGGTGGAGGAGGCTGGGGCGGGGAGGGATAGTATGGTGCGAGTGGTGGACAGTCAAGTGTTGCAGTTTAGACGGAGGGCAGGAGAGAAGGAGAAGGTGCAGAGGGGGGGGGGGGGGGAGTAAGTAGTGGAAAGGAGAGAAATAAAAGAAATTAAAAGACTGGGTGTGGCGGTGAAATGACGGCTGTGTAGTGCTGGAATGGGAACAGGGAGGGGGCTGGATGGGTGAGGACAGATAGTCACTGTCCTCACCCATCCAGCTACTCACCATATAGCGGAGATGTTGAGTCACGATAGACACAACAAAAAGATTTACACAATTAAAGCTTTCGGCCATTAAGACCTTCGTCAGCAGTACACACACACACACACACACACACACACACACACACACACACACACACACACACACACACACACAACTTGCACACATGTCTGCAGTCTCAGAGAGCTGAAACCACACTGCCAGTGTGTGCAAGTTCCGTTTATGTGTGTGTGTGTGTGTGTGTGTGTGTGTGTGTGTGTGTGTGTGTGTGTGTGTGTGTGTGTGTGTGTGCACGCGCACGCGCGCGTTCCTGCTTGTGTGTCTACTGCTGAAAAAGGCCTCAATGGCCGAAAGCTTTGATTGTGTGAATCTTTCTGTTGTGCCTATCACGACTCAACATCTCCGCTATATAGTGAGCAGCAACTTTCCTTCTCTGGTATTGTTACATTCCACCCTGGATTTTCCATTGTTTGACTTATGTAAATGTGAATTTTTTCAAGCTATTCTTTATGGCTTTAAATTCCCTGTCACACTCAGATGCCCAGCACCAGGTTACACTTTCCTTTAATAGTCTACATAAGTTAGGTGAATTCAGGCATTCAAATCTCCTCCAACCATCCAGGTTCAGCTTTTGCATGGTTCCTCCAAATCAATTAAGATGAATGCCCAAGACAACATGAAAGTGTGAGACAATAAACCATGTGTATGAATTGCACCGATTATTGTTTATTCATGACTGCAGCGCCTTAGACCGCTCGGCTAATCCCCCACGGCAGTGTAATGCAAAATGGACATGAAAGTACTTGTTTTGTGTTTTCATGAGCATTCGTAGTTCCAATGCATAGTACTTTTTCTTTTAATTGCAACAAATTATAAAATTATGTGGTGATAAATGTGTGTGAATTATGTAATATATTTAGGTTTAAGTATTTAAATCTTATAAAATTGTAAATGATTTGTGGCAATGTTTAGGAATTATTTTGATTAATTTAGTGTCACGTGACCCAACTCAGGACTGGAGATATGAGCGTGAAAGTGGGGCTTCTGGTCATTGTCTATTGTGGTGGTTCACTACCGACCCCCTTTGCAGATGAGCCGCATGTAAAATAGGTAGTGAATGAGCCAGAGTACAGTTGCAACAGGCACAACGAAAAGACTGTTACATATAGAGCTTTGGCCAAAGTAAACTTCAGAAAAAAAAACCACACACACACACACACACACATTCATACAAGCAAGCACATCTCATGCACACATGATCACTGTCTCTGACCACTCCAATTCCAGTGAGCATAAGTACTTTTGTCATGGACGAGGTAAGTCAGTCAAAGTGTTTACTAGCTGCCAACTTAGATAGGGGGAGATCTTTGCCACAAGCAAACCACCAATGCTTCTGCATTATGTGAAAAGGTGAAGTGTTACAAAAGAAGAGATAGACCAGTGATGGAAGCTTTGCTACTATTATTAACAGACCTACTTAATCTTGGTGGACCATTACCAGTGACAGCAATTACACAACATACAATACCAAAGAGAAACAACACTCCAGTGTACAGGAAGCCATACAGAGTCCTAAAACACTTGCATCTGATAATGGAGGAATTTATTGAACAGCAGTTGGCTAATGGCATTATTGAACATAGTGATATCCCAAGGGATGCAACTGTTGCAATGGTCCATTGCATTACATCCATTTCTAAAGTTCACTTGTTCGTTTCCCTGATTAAGACTGAATAGCTTTTCTATGCATGTAGTCATCATTTTTGTGAGTAGCTTTATATCACAGATAAAAGGCTGACAGGTCTATACTTTCTGCAGAACATTGAGTCTTGTTTACACCTAAAACAAACAAGAGTAACAACAAACAGAAAAGAGTACCACTATTCACCATATGTTTGAACTGCTGATGATTAATAGAAAATACCCTCTTGCATTTGCATCCCTTTGACATGGGACACAGCAGGTTTCCCAAAAGATGAAGTGAGTCTCACTGATTCAGTTCCAGTTTCAGAGCAAGGCAGCACTTCAAACTAGCTAGCTGGGAGCCCAAGTTCTCATTGGTCCCTGTCACCAATGTACAGGGCACTTATACTAATCACTGACACACCTCTTGCAGTCAGTTGGATGAGTGATGATAAATCCTGTATTTCCTGTAGAGGAGACAATATCCACAGGAAAGGATAGTACTTGAGGTATTGTTGATATCTCAGGTACAAGTACTTTGGCAGCCCCCCCCCCCCCACATAACTGTATGCAGCAGCTTCCAATCATGTGAGAGTAGTCAGGGCAATTTGCAGCTGCTTACGAATAGCAACTCGGCCCATAGTCGGTCCGCACTGAGGCTGGTCCAATGTTTTATGCAACTGTAAACTAAACATCTCTTTTAATTACTTGGTCTTTTATGCTACAAGTAATACTAGCTCTCTCTAAGAACTGAAGCCATTAACACCCAACGACAAAATTTTTATCATGACAACTGAAAAACCTGAGATTCCCTGACATTACTTGGATTGTGTTTTTCCTTTGGTATTGGTCACTAACAACCAGATGAAGAAATTTGAAAGTGGTGGAAATTTTTACAATAAATGCAGACAATGTGCACTCTTATTGGAAGGAAAGAAAAAATGCAACTTGACATGTTACAGTAATCACAACCCACAGGCGCCAATTTGCTACGAAATATATTATGCATAACACTTGTAACTTCCATAACTTGTAACTTCTGAAACTTTTTAAAAATATGTTTTTATTCATGCAGATATACCTGAAATATGGGATGAACAATTTTTTGGATGATTCTTTGATTATCCATGTTGCCTCTGGGTAATTCATGTTCTCCAGTAATGGTGCACAATAACTTACTAGTACACCACCCGCACACTTACAGGTTCTTAAATACAGTGGCTCACCATATGTTCATCTTCAAACATCTTAAAATGGCCAGAAACTGCTGTGCAGCAGTTCTCCCAAAATTACATGGAACGATCTATACACCAAGAAAGTTTTAATGTCGCAATGTAACCTTCAGTTGGTGATCAGTGACTATCACTTGCTACAGTTTCTTTGGTTGTATAAGTTTTTAGACTTCTTAAGTGTCCATTATCATCAATGAAACTGTGAGAAGATAAAATAAGAGGCACAGTTTACAACCACTGAAAACATAGAGGTGGACTCCTTTAATATTAAATCTAATTTCTCTTTTATATTCTTTGAAGTATACAAACATACATTATTATCATACTCTGCTATATCTGCTAATTCTTATATTCTCACCTACAAAGCCACACAGCATAATATTATGGAGATCAAATTAAAAGTGGCAGTAATTAATAATATTTTGGTAGAGAATATGCTTTCATTATTTGTGTTATTCAGAATTATCTACATCCTTTGGACATGAAACAGACCTTACAGATGAAGTCAATGTATTTATACTATTTAAAGATGCTCTTTGTATCAACTCAATGTATTACTAAACACTGAATGAGACAACTCATCATGTGCAAGAAAAGTGGTGTCTAGTTTCAAGAACTCCACAACCCAGATATTTCCACCACAGTACCTGAAAAATTTTATATCCATATGATTAAAAATTATTTCAAGTTATTTGTACTGATGAGTAATGCAGAAGGTTGAACCTATTTTACAGCTCTCTCCAAAGAAGAAACAGAAAGATACTAATGTAAGCACAAAACTACATAGAAACTTGCAATACAACATAGTATAACAATCCATAACCAAAATGTATAAAAACAGATTTCTACAGATTCTCTCATATAAATTTTCGGGGTTCGAAAACAAATAAATACCCATTCATTTCCTACTGCCTGAAAAGCAGTTAGTAAAAAGAAAGTTTAAAGGCACACTGTTTCCATTTCCACTGTCAAAAAATCTTCAAACAGCCATCAATACTGGTATAGCCTAGCCACAGCCATGAGTAATGTGTGGGTTGATAGAAATTTACTCTTTGTAGTGAAACAAAGGAGAACAAACTACATACATTATCTTTCATGCTGCGAACAGAGTGTGAACCGAGGACTGAACGTGGAAGTAAGAAAACAGTTTAAATTTCAGTAAGAGTAGTTTTATTACAGTCTTGACATAAATATTACTACTCACAAACTTACTGACACATAATGTGTTAGAATAATTCAGGGCACCAACAACAAATACTGATCAATCAGTAATGATTAATTCTTTCAACAAATCTTCCTTTACTATAACTAGTCGTGCCTAAGCTAACATACGAGTGTTGGAACTTAAATAGTGACAACTATTTTTCCATAACTGATACAAAAGAGTTACATGTTTGCACCTGTTACTGTCCTTCAAAGTAGTCACCAGCGTTGTTTAGAACCCATTGCCAGCAATGTGAAAGGCGTAGTATACCATTAGCAGAGCTTGTTCTGTTGATGGTGTGAATGGAGCGGTCTACTGCCTGTCGAATCTCTGGAACAGTTCTGAAGAGAATGCCACGAAGTGGTTCCTTCATCTTTGGAATCAAATCAAAGTCACAAGGACTTAAGTCTGGGGAGTATGGTGGATGGTACAGTACTTCCAAGTCCCATGGACCGAACAGAGCAGCCACAGCTTGCGCTGTATGCGCCCACACATTGTCATGCAAAAGATAGGATGGGTTGCGTAGAAAGTGTTGCCACTGCTTTCCCAAAGCTGGTCGCAGGTTATACTCCAAAAGCGAACAGTAATATAACTTAAGTCCTTGTGACTTTGATTTGATTCCAAAGATGAAGGAACCACTTCGTGGCATCCGCTTCAGAACTGTTCCAGAGATTTGACAGGCAGTAGACCGCTCCATTCACACCATCAACTGAACAGGGTCTGCTAATGGTATACTACACCTTCCAATTATCTGGATAAGGGTTCTACACAATGCTGGTGACTACTTTGAAGGACAGTAACAGGTGAAAACATGTAACTCTTTTGTAGAGGTTGTGACTAAATAGTTGCCACTATTTAAGTTCCAACCCTCGGATAAAAGTACGATTAGTGATCAACATTTTGCTGATGACGACATTTAGAGATGAAGCACAAAAAAAGGGCCTTGGGCATTCATCTTAATTGATTTGGAGGAACCATGCAAAAGCTGAACCTGGATGGTTGGAGGAGATTTGAATTTTCCTCTCATCAAGTGCAATTCCAGTGCTTTAATCACTGTGCTAAGTCATTCACAGCTGCTTACAAACCCACTACATTGCTTCATGAACATATAATGCTTCACATAGAAGCAGTGTGTATTCCACTTTAAGCTTTGAAAATGAATGGCTCTGCAGATTTCAGATGTAATTTTTTTCCATGATATGCAGATCCCATCAGGAAGGAGAACTTTCAGGGATGTAAAACAGGAAATGGCAAAACCATGTCTGAGCAATATCCTTACTTCCAGAAGTTTCACAGGAGAGCTTCTGTGAAGTTTGGAAGGTAGGAAGTACTGGTGGAATTAAAGCGGTGAGTCCTGTTTGCGTAGCTAAGTTGGTAGAACACTTGCCTGCAAAAGGCAAAGGTCTCGAGTTCAAGTCTCACTCCGGCACACAGTTTTAATCTGCCAGGATGTTTCATATCAGTGCACATATCAGTGCATTTCATTCATGACATATTTTTTGTTAATTTATTTTAATGCTAGGAAACTGTTGGGTGAGTGGTAACTTAGAATGCTATATTACATTACTAATGATATTTATCCAGCAAAAAGGTAGGTTTTTATTCTTTAAAATATTTATCAATCATTACATACCTAAGAAAAACAGACAAAATTAATTCTGTACAGTTACCTTGCAAAACAGATCTCTATCAATCATAGTTAGCTGATAAGCCAATGTTGTTGAATTAAAGTTCCACACTGTTAACTTCAGATTCTTTTTCAGCTTCCGTTTAAAATATTGTAGAGTGCTATCATCACAGACATAATAATTTGTTCCAAACTGAGTAAGGAAAGAAAAAAATTTACTTAATTTATTATTCTTACCACAAAATTTTAACTTGAAAATGTGCAGCTGCCTAGTTTTCCATACTTTAATATAAAAAGTAACATAAATTCTTATTTCAGATTTACACAATTTACAATGAAAAATGAAGGAATGTGTTTATCACAAAAAGTAAACAACAGATAGACATTTGTTAATAAGTTACATCTACTCATCAATGATATTTGTAATCAACAGCAAAAAAACTTTAAATAACTAACTGTGACAATCGCAGCCAGAAGCAAAGCCTTCACAAAGATTCAGTAACTGTCAAAATAGTGCAAAAAGAAGTTATTCACTCTGGAATAATAATTTACAGTAAAATCTCACTGATCATACAAAAGGACACTGACAACCTCAAAACATTAGCGTATTTTAATTAAAGGAAGGTGAGGTATTACTACACACATATCTGAGAAATAAATGGATAATTGGTAATGTATGATATAAGAAAAGAGAGACTCCCTTGTTTACATGATACAATTGGAATTTGGAATGAAAATCCATTACAGACTATATAATAATAGGTGAAGAAGTCAGAAGATGCCTGGCAGAAGTGAAAGTACTACCAAGTAGTAATCTCAATGGACACCACTGACTATAGGCAGGGACACTAAAGAAATTTTTAAAAAAGGTACATACACGGGAAAAAGATGCGCAAAAATCTATTGGTAGGGACATTAATGAAATTTAAAAAATGTACATGCTGGGGGAAAACATACATGAAAATCATATGCTGGAAACTGAAAGATGGAGGAACCCATGGGATATACAGGGAGAAGATTGAGACAAAGCTTCTTAAAGATGAGAGGAAATACACAGAGGAAGAATGGAGGAGATCCAACAAGTCCTAGTAGTTAAGGTACTGGAAGAAACATGTGGAAGGACATCCAAAAAAGTCAGACACAAAGAAACTCCATGGTGGAACACAGGAATTGCAGAAGCAGTCAAGAAGAAGAATAATGCATGAAGAGAATGCTACATAAACAGAATGGAAAATAATAGAGACAAATGGAAACAACTAAACAGTGAAGCAACGAAAATGATAACACTGGCTAAGATGACGACTTAGGAAAAATTCACAAAAGAAATGTAGAGTTTCAAGGATGAAAAGAAGACCTTATACCACACATTGGGTATCAGAAGGAAGCAGAAAGAAAATACTTCAAGATTCATCCACAAAGAAGGAAGATCCATATGCGAGGAATAAGTAGTGCTGAAAGTATGGAAAGTTCCAAAAACTACATGAAGAACAGGATGAAACTATTACAAGTGGTAAGGCAGAGGGAGGCAAAAGAAATAAAACCACCACAGAGGAAATAAGAAGAGAAGATCTCTAGATGTTGGATGCAGAGAAAGCTGCATTAGAATTCATTGGCTGTACAGAGTACTGAGGATAGTATGGACATATGGAAAGATACCTCATGATTGGACAAAGGCAATTATTGCACCTATCTTTAAAAAGGACAACAAGGCTCTCTGTGAGAATTACAGTGGAACAGCACTACTTTGCCACTGCATGAAGATTTATGAAAAGATAATTTTTTAGCAAATCAGGAAGAAGATAGAACTACAATTAAGACAGGAGCAACAAGCATTTTGACCTGGAAGATCAATTATAGACACCATATTCACAGCCAGACAGGTTGTAGAAAGGAAATGAGAATTTGAGAAAGACATCTGCTTACATCCACAGATATAAAAAGGCTTATAACACTGTTAGAAGGGAAGAGACATGGGAAGGTCTGAATAGGCTGGAAATGTCAGAAGGAATTCAACTGAGAATAAGAAACATGTACAAAAATTCCCTGAATTGTGTTATAATACACAGCAAAAACTCAGAACGGCTTGTAATGGACTGAGGGGTCGGTAAGGAAGTACGCTCTCACTAGCACTTTTTAATATAATCATAGATAACATCATAAGCAAAGTTTTCCAAGGGTGAACAATAGATGATATGAAAATCATAGCGCATGAAGATGATACAGTGATTTTGGAAGAAAATGAGTGGAAACTGCAAGAACAACTAAATACCTGGCAGCGAGTAATTGAAGTAGCAGGCACGTAAATAAGCTTAACAAAAAGTGAAATAATGAAAATCAGCAGGAAAAATCAAAAAATGAAGGATGTAAGCTGCACTGGAACAACTAGTAAAGAAGTAGATGCTTTCAAGTATCTAGCATGTAAATTACGCGAGAAAGGAAACATCAAGGATGAAATCTCTGACAGAACAAAAAATTGTTTGAAATTTTATTATTGTGTATTGGACATAATTAGAAACTGTAAAATACCTGCCAATGCAAAGATCATGAGATGCAAGTCATATTATCTGCCAGTTTTGACCTATGGATCAGAATGTTGGACTTGGACAAAGAAAGATCTGAGCAGAATACAAGCAATAGATATGCACTTTCTGCATGGGATCCTGAGTAAGATGAGAAGAGGCAGGATAAAGAATGAAACAATGTAAAACAAGCTGCAGATGAAGCTCCTAAAGAGCACTATGAAGAGAAATAAGCGTAAATTGTTTGGCCATGTTAAGAGAATGGGACCAGAAAGACTTCCAAAGAGAGCCCTAGAAAGGCAGAAACTGGAAGAAGGCCAACTAGAACACCACAAATGAGATGGAGAGACCAAGTGAAGGATTATGTGAACCAAAGAGGACTGAAATGGCAGGAGATGTTTGTGGAAGAAAAGAGAAGCCTGGAAGAGACTCCGTGAATGATCTGCGGCTTTCAGAAAGAAAACGAATATGTAAATGCAACTCTATCATTAAGTTACATAAAAGATGTATCGTATTATAAATCATATTGTAATATTGCATGCTAGTGTATATAATATTGTGTATGTTGTATGTATATTGTTTGCAGAATTGTTGTTTTTCATGGAATGTTAAATGTAATATTGTATACCTTGTACTGTATTGCATGTATAAACCCTGTTGTATATAAAAGCACATTTTGCATATGACATTGAACAAGTCAAGTTATAAGTACATTTCTGAAAGTGATTACTAAGCATACTTATTTAAAGTTACAAAGAAACACTTTATACCTTAAGTATTTATATAACATTCATCATAAATTTAAATATTCTTCAGTAGGGTAAAAGCAGTGAACATGACTTTAGAGATTTTCCAAAGGTTTTGACCTCAGTAATACCTTTTAAGTTTCCAGGAAGTTTATTATAAAGTTAACTCCCATGTGGACAGTACCCTTTTGTTATAAGTAAAGTTTTGTTCTGTCCAGTCAAGTAATCATGTATAACGCAGTTTTTTTGCACTCTGCTGTCATTACCTACTACATTTATTGTAAGGAATATAAGAGTTTCCATAGTGTATGCACTTGGTAATGGAAGAATACCAGATATCTTACATAGGGGTTTGCAAGAGTCTCTAGGTTTTTATCCAAACATGATTCTAATGGCCCTGTTTTGTAGTGTGGAAGTGCTATTAGCCGTTTTAGAGTTTCCCCAGAAAGTGACTCCATATTTAAGGCAAGAATTGAAGTAGGTGTAATATGCATTCATTACTGTTTTCTCACTATAGCATGATTTTAGTGAGCAAAGAAGGTAACATATCTTGCTCAGTTCTGCAATAACCCATTAGCGCTGTGCGTTGCCATATGGAAATGTTTGTAACACTTTTTTAAAATCATTGATTCCATCAACGAAGCGAGAGTATTGGCAGCACTGGATTCCGTTCCACAAGAGTGTAAAGATCACTACAATGCAACAGTTTTAACAATAAATTTAAATTCTGCAGCGTAAGCAGTGTTGCAAGTCGTCGTTTGCTGAATGACGAAGAAATATGGAGTATAAGTTCATGTAAGTATGTTTTACACAGTAACTTATGATATATAATTTGGTTTCTTAGTATGGTTGTTTTGTGTGTGTAAAAGCCATCAAACGGAAAAGCAAGAAGATCGCGAAAATACGAGTGACCGATCGTACTTTAAAAACAACATTTCAAGTGTTCCCGTTGATGTCTCAGTAAACTCAGTAAGCCAAAAACCGGAAGATAAATATAAATGGAAGGTGGTGACATACAGCAAAAGGAAAAACAAGGTGACAGATACGCAACAAAAGGAAAATGACTTTTTAGAATTGGCGATTCACTGCTGAAGAATATCGCTGTCCCCAATTGCAAGATCGACGTACGACCTGGAATTAGAACGCATCAACTCGGTAAACATTTTAAAAATATGGTAAATGCAAGACAAAATACTACAGAACCAGATTCTGAAACCAGACATAACTATAATGGGGTATTTATACATGTTGGAACGAATTCGTTAAGGAGCAGCAGTGAGGAAGAAATGGCAAGTGAAACAAGAAACATGATTCGTTCTGCAAGAAATATGTATGCAGGATCTCGTCTGATACTTAGCGGAATCATAAACAGAAGGTCGGTGAGTGAAAAATGTATCGCCAAAATAAACTGTGCTCTTAAAGAACAATGTGATCGTCTTGGGGCAATTTTTATAGACCCAAACAAATTCCTATGTGAAAACTCACTTGCGAAGGATGGCTTGCATTTAAATAGACTGGGGTCTGTAACATTCAGCAGAATGTTTGCAGATGTCTGCAAAATCATTAGACTCAATGGAAACTAATATGGCCTGAAAGGGGTGATAAATCATACACTCCAGCTGGGAAAGAAAAATATAAGCACCATACAAAAAAAGACGATACTAAAGAATTTGCCCCAGAATACAGCTCACAACATGTAAACCAACAAAAGAAAAATTACATAAAAGTACTTCATCAAAATATTCAATACTTTGGTAACAAAAAATTAGAAGCAGAAGTACTGCTGAGTGAAGTAAGACCAGACATATTATGCATAAGTGAACATGTACTAACTGAAAGTAAAATACATAATGTTGCAATAAAGGACTACAAACTAGCTAGTTACTTTTGCAGATCTAAATATAAGGGTGGCGGCATTTGTATATATATTAAAACAGGTACTCTATCAAAGAATGTAAACAGTGAAGCTGCTACATTACCCATAGCTAGAGAAAAAGATTTTGAAGTTACTGGTATAGTGGCAGAGGATTTTAGAGTGTTTTGTGTGTACAGGTCACCATGTGGCAATATTAGCATCTTTCTAAAAAAAATTGCTTGCTTACTGAGAATGAATATGAAGAGAAATCTTATTATATGTGTAGACTTCAACATTGACATGGGAAAAAGACACAAAAATTAGACAGGATTTTGAAGAATTGTTAATACAGCATAACATGAAAGTGACAATAACTGCACCAACAAGAGTGACTTCACAAAGTGAGACAGTTATTGACAACATAATTACTAATATGTGTAACTATGAGTCACATGTAGTTCAGACAGAAATATCTGATCATCATGGACAACTAATCAGCTTTTTCAGAAGTAATGACACAGTATCAGAACCAAAACAAAAAACCAAAGAAATTAGGATCATCAGTGAACAAAATATCAACATCTTTAGAACAATGTTAAGTAAGGAAACCTGGAATGAAACCCTATAGGCCCAGAGTGTAAATGAAAAATATGATGCATTTATTTCAACAATTAAGTACCATTTTAATGTAGCATTTCCCAAAGTAAAGAGACAAGAAAGGCAGCAAGATCAAACACAGTGGATTACCAGTGAAATACTAGAACAGCGAAGGAAGCTTCAAGATGTGAGATGGATGGGCGAAGCTGAAAACTATAAAATGTTAAAAAAGAAGTATAGAAAAACAATAAGAGAAGCCAAAGCAAGAGCAATTGACACCACTATAGCGAACTCAAAAAACAAGGCATAGGCAGCTTGGAATGCAATCAATGCTGAAAGAAAGGAAAAATATGGGTCAAACAAAGAAGAAGGTATTAGGTCAATTAAAATAGACAACACAGTGGTCACAGATGGTATGGAAATAGCAAACATACTGAATAATAACTATATCAGAGTAGTACAAAACTTAAAATTGGAAAGAAATAGTCAAAAAACAGAAGGGTATTAAGGTACCAAAAAGATCATGCAGTACTATGTTCTTAAGACCAGTCACGAAAGATGAATTGCGGAAAACTATACAGAAACTGAAGTCCAAGAAATCAGCTGGTGATGATGGAGTGACTGTGTGGGGAAACTCAAACAAACAAGAGACAAAACGAGTGTTCACATTACAAAAAAAAGCAATTAGGACCATTTTAAGAAGAAAGACCTCTGAAACGTGCAGAAACTGTTTCAAGAATTTAGGTATCTTAACTTTTTCATCGTTGTATATATACAAAACAATAATGTACATCACAAAAGGTAGTGACGACTGGATTACAAATGCTAGTGTACACACCCACAATACAAGAAGGAAGAATGAAGTACGGAGCATACCCCACCGACTGGCAATGCTAGAAAAAGGACCCCAGTACTCTGGTATCAGACTACTAAGAAGTCTGCCCAAAAACCTGCAAGATAATGTACTTCACAATGACTTTCCAAAGAAACTTAAAGACTATCTCATTGAAAAAGAGTTTTACAGTGTTGCAGAATACTTATGCCATTAAATTTGTATATATTGTTACTCATTATCAGTGATGTAAAAATGTAAGCTAAAGGTGTAGAAAAATAAGTGATAAAGAATGTTAATACTTTGACATGTCCTATATTACACGTACATTTACTGTACACAATGTAATCTTACAGGATCAAATAAATTCAATTCAATTCAATTCTTTAAATACTCAAATATATATTCTTTGGAGGTTACTGCTTGCTGTGAAATAAATTACGTTCATTTAGGCTGTTTGAATGTCGGTGTTGCCATATGGCAATGCTAGGCACTTGTACTCAGTAAAAGGATGAATTTTCTCTTTTTTGTTTTAGAAGAAGTTTCTCGCTTGCTAAGGCGCTGGAGATTCTTTATAATGACGATATTGAAGGTGATGTGTTTGTTGAGACCCCAGATCCGAATAGAGAAGAATGATGGATTATTGTATGTGCGGTGGCTGGACAACTCAGTTGTCACAATGATCTCTTCTTCATGTGGTGCACAAGAAGTTGGCCAAGTCAAGAGATTCTCGCAACTAAAAAAGCGAAATATAATGATTCCCAGACCAAAACTGGTAGCCAAATATAATACATATATGGGAGGTACTGATCAGATGGATCAGAATCTAGCATGGTATCTCATTGCAATAAGAAGCAAGAAATGGTACTGATGTCTCTTTACACAGATGTTAGATGTCGCCATTCAAAACAGTTGGATTTTGCATAATAAAGCAACGAACCAAACTATTTCTCAGCTTCATTTCCAGAGAGAAGTGGCAACAGTGTACTTGCAAAGACACCAAGCTTTACCAAAAGGAGCTGGGAGACCATCTGCATCAAGGGCATGTTCCGACAGTCACATATCAGATTCAATTAGGTTTGATAAGACTGACCACCTCGCCCAGCACACAGAAGGAAAGAAGAAGAAAAGGTGTGCACACAAGGACTGTAAATCTATTGTGAGAACAATGTGTTCAAAGTGTACTGTGGGATTGTGCATTGATTGTTTTATTCCATTTCATGTAAAATAATGCTGAGTTCAAGGTTTGATTTTTGATTATTAATTGTACTGTGTTACAAAGTATCAATTGTATGGTGAAGACTGAATAATAAATTTGCACAAAACTTGTATATGTAATAAAAAATTTCAATAACCTACTTATTTTAATTGAAATTGTAATCCATATAAATTTAGGTAGTGAAAGCGCCTAGCATTGCCATATGGCAACATCAAATATCTCGCTAACGGCGGTAATGACTTTCGTCGAAATAACTCTGTTGTGTAATTTATACCTTTTACAGACATAATAACACAATTTAAAAAAAAAAAAATCACGAAAAAATTAATTCCGGCGCTAATGGGTTAAGATATTCAATATGCTTATTGCATTTTACATCACTGTGCACCATGTCCTATGAATTTGGTTTCAGTACCGTTACTAACTAGTTCTTCATTGATAAAGACCAATGGGATAAACATGATCTTATTCAGAATGTTGTGGAATGTTAGTGCAGTCATTTTTTTACTATTTATTACAAGTTGATTATTCTGTGCCCAACTGCTAAGTTGTTTTGTGACAAAGTTTACTGATTGCCATTATTGTTCTTTGCTGTCTCCCTTTAGTACAATACTGGTATCATCTGCAAATATGATCTGTTTTGTGTGCATCCACATTTAAGTTGAGATTATTTATATACACCAGGAACAGAAGGTGTCCCCATTACTGATCCTTGGGGTACCCCATATTTAATTTGTTTACAGTCTGATATGTGTTCAGATACAGCTTTTAGGTGGATATTTGTGTGCTTGATGCACACTGCCTGCTTATGATTGCTCAGTTGATGGACAAACCTCAAATACCATATTTTTAAAGCTTTGACAGCAGAATCTGATGGTCCACTATGTCAAAAGATTTTGAAAGGTTAATAAATATTCCTATTAATTCCTGATTCTTGTCCATTAAGCTTAATATAGAATTTATGCACTCATAAATAGCAGTTGTTGTTGATCTCTTACTTCTGAATCCATGTTGTTCATTACACAGGATATTGTTTTATTTAAAAATTTCATAAGTTTGGCAAACATTACTTTTCTAATAATTTTGAAATGCAGGAGGAAACTGTGATTAATCTGTCATTATTTACATTATCTTTCTCACCTTTTTATATACATAATGATTTTATATGTTTTAAATACATCACGTAAAGTCCTGGTCTGAAGTGAGCAGCTACATAAGTGTGTAAATATTTCAATTAGGTTTGGTGCACTTTTCTTTAAGATTGGTGCAGGGACACCATCAATGCCTTCTGAGTAGGAATTTTTTTAGTCCTTTTATTGCATTAGCTACTTCATCTTGTGAGAAAGAACAGATATACATGATCCTCTACAAGCACTTACTTTGTGTTCACTGGTTTGAGTGCTCTTATGTAAATTTGATTGTGTTGTATTATCAGCAACATGTGAAAAATTTTTTAAAACTGTTGACTACTTTTAAGGGGTTTGTCACTTTTTTATTTTATTTTTGTGATAGTGTTATATTTTTTCACAATGGTCTGTGTTCACCAGATTCTTTTTTTATGACACTCCACATTGCCTTCACTTTATTATATGAATTATAAATGTATTCATCACTATTATTTATTTTTGTTGCTCTTATTACTTTTCTTAGTACGTTTGGAGTATTATTTATAGAATATGTGTATTCATGTGAGCAATTTTTTTATTTACACATTTCATGAAGTTGTCTTTTCTTCTGGCATGAAACCTTTATTCCTATTGTGATCGAACTGTTTGTCCTAGAATTCCCCCTTATAGTTACAATTTTCAGTGGGAAGACAATTTGAAAGAAATGGATTAATGTATAAATGAAAGTGCAGAATGTTTCATTGATATCGTTAATTTTGTAAACCTGTGACAATTTTTCTTTTATATTAAGCTGTTGAAGTGGTTTACATTATCCTGATTATACCTTCTACTTGTGGTTCTAACAAACATGTAATAACAGTGCATTTCATTTTTAGTATAATATTTGAGCAAGATGGTAGCTAAATCCTGCACTGAAATCTTTTTGTGAAGTGTTGCGTAAACTTTTCTTGACTAGAAATTGAACTAAAACTGTTTCACTAGGTTCTGTTACTCGTGTAGCAGCTTTTACTTCAGCCATTAAATTATTGGATGTTGCAAGGTTCAAAAGTGGCTCTCGGTTTTTACTATTTGTGAGGAAATCAATACTGAAGTTGCCGCAGATTATCAACTCACAATAAATTTTATTTACATTATTTAGTAATGACTGCATTTTGTTTAAGAATAGTTTAAAATTTCCAGATGTTAATCAGCAACTGTAGCAATAATCAGGTTGAAATGAATCATATTTATAGCTGCAATTTCATTATCCTTTTTGAAATTTGTTCTCATTAATTCAGGTAGGGCAGTTGTTGTTGTGGTCTTCATTCCAGAGACTGGTTTGATGCAGCCCTCCATGCTACTCACTGCTGCGCAAGCTTCTTCATCTCCAGTAAGTCCTAAATATTTCACTGTGAGTCAGGGTGGTGGGTTGGTTGCAGATGAAGAGTCAGAATTTTTTTTTTCTTTATTGTTATTTCACTACCCAAAATGGGGCGGACTGGCAGCGGCACAATACGCCACTCTTCAGCCAAGAGAGTTACAGACACAACATAGTCAAATGAGAAAACAACACATAACAGAGAATGGTATAGAGTGATTGGGGGAAAAAAATTAGATGAGTATAAACTGTAGATTTAAAAACAACATAGACAAGAGCCACACACACATGTGAAGAATGAACACAGTGAGTCGACACGATAAACAAAGAAACACCAGTGGGAACACAAACGAATGATGCTGGCGACACTGTTGGTGCTGGTGGAATGTATCACTGAACCCAACACTGGAGTTAACACTGACACCACAACGAAAACATTAAAAATCACTGCAGCGAAGGGGACCTACCACCGGGTGAAGGGAGGAGGGGGGAAGAAAAGGGAGGGGGAGAGATGGTAGGGGGAAACCTGGAGGGGGGTAGGAGGGGGTAGTGGAGCGGAGAAGGAAAGGAGCTGGAAGCCTGCGGGGAAGGTGGGGGGGGGGGGGGCAGGGGTGGTGGTGGAAAGGAGAAAGGAGGTATTCCGCAGGGGAAAAGAGGATGAAAGGAAGGGGGAGAGGGAGGGAGAGAGGGAGCCCTGAGGAGGGTGGGGTGAAGGAGGAGGGATTCGATCTGGTAGGAGGGGTAGATGGAAGGCATGAGGACATCATCCGGGAGGAGGAGTTGGCGGGAGCCACCTTGGGCGAGGGTATGGAGTGTGTGGAGATGGAGACAAGACGGGACACTGTGGTACAGGCGCAGCAGCAGGCTAGGGTGGGAGAGGATGGGGGAAACCAAAGGATGGGAGGGATCCAGTTTGCAGGAGATGTATAGGATCCGTATTCGTTCTAGGTACAGGAGGAGATGGGGGAAGGGAATCAGATCATAAACGATCCACGTGGGGGATGGGAGACGGATGTGATAAGCGAGGCGGAGTGCATGGTGCTCAAGGATTTGGAGGGATTTGTAGTATGTGGGGGTGGGGTGTGTGTGGACATAATGTAGGATGGGGCGGATCAGGGACTTATAGGTATGTAGGATAGTGGGAGGGTCTAAGCCCCATTTTCGACCAGAGAGGAGTTTGAGGAGACAGAGACCGTTACGTGCCTTGGCTTGGACTGTGAGGAGATGGGGGGTCCAGGAAAGGCGGCGGTTCAGGGTGATGCCAAGGTACTTGAAGGTGGGAGTGACGGCAATGGGGCAGACATAGATGGTAAGGTATAAATCTAGGAGGCTGAAGGAGGGGGTGGTGTGGCCTACAATGATTGCCTAGGTCTTGGAGGGATTGATCTTAAGAAGCCATTGGTTGCACCATGCGGTGAGCAGGTCGAGGTGGCACTGGAGGAGGTACTGGGAACATTGGAGAGAGGGGGCAAGAGCAAGGAAGGCAGTGTCATTGGCATATTGCAGGAGATGGACGGGTGGTGGGGACTGTGGCATGTCCGCCGTCTATAAGAGGTAGAGGAGATGGGAAAGGACGGAGCCTTGGGGCACACCTGCGGAGGGGTAGAAGGTGTAAGAGTTGGAGTTGTGGATGGTAAAATAGGAGCGGCAATGAGAGAGGAAGGAGGCTATCAGGCGAACATAGTTGATGGGGAGGGCATAAGTCTGGAGTTTGAAGAGGAGGCCGGGATGCCATACATGGTCGTAGGCATGTTCAAGGTCAAGGGACACAAAGATGGTAGAGCGATGGGAATTGAGGTGAGTGAAAGAAGGTGTGTCAGGTGGAGGAGGAGATCATTGGCAGAGAAGGAAGGTTGGAAGCCAAATTGGGTCAAGGGAAAGAGGCAGTGTTGGTGGAGGTGGTGGTGAATGCGATGGGTAAGGATGGACTCTAGGACCTTGCTGAAGACCGATGTGAGACTGATAGGGCAATAGGAGGGTGTGTCAGAAGGGGGTTTGGCAGGTTTGGGAAACATAAGGAACCAGCAAGTCTTCCACAGGCTGGGGTAGAAGCCGGTGGAGAGGACAACATTATAGAGGGTGACTAGGACTGTAAGGAAGGGGAGGGGGGCTTGTTTGAGGTGGCGGTATGTAATACGATCATGGCCGGGAGCCGTGTTGCATTTGGTGCGTAATGTGGTGCAGGGTCTTGTGTGATGATGGGGGTGTTGAGATCGAACGGTGGTGTGGCCCCCAAGTACTCGAAGCTAGGAACCAGTGGGGGGAGAGAAGTGTCAGTGCAGTCCTGGATCTCAGGGAAGAGGGAGTAATCAAACCGGGGATTGTCAGGGCCAGAAAGGATGTCAGACAGGTGGGAGGCAAAATGATTGGTCTTACTATTATCGTCTGGGAAAGGGTGGTCATTGTGTAGGAGAGGATAGTGGGGAGAAGGTTTCATGCCAGTAAAGTGGTGGAAGGCTGACCAGTACTTGGAGGAGTTGATAGGCAGTGAAGCATTATGACGGGTGCATGTCTGTCACCAGGCCCGGCATTTTTTGGCCGCAAGCATGTTTCTAGTATGGCATTGGAGTTGCTGATGGTGGAGGAGTGTGCCCTGGTCCCGGGAACACAGAAAGGAGCGGTAAATGCGACGGAATTCGTGGAGGAGGAGTACGGCCTGTGGTGGTAAGAAAGGATGGTGAGGGTGGATGGGTTTGGTGGGGATGTGCACCTCAACAGCCTCTGACAAAGTCTGGTGTAGAAAGGAAGTGGCATGGGTGATGTCATCAAAGTGCTGATAGGCAAGAGTGTGGCATCTGACCTGAATATCTATGGTATCCCAGTAGGCATCCCAGTTGGCATGGGAGTATTCATGGATGAGTCTCGGGGGTGGGTCTGGGTCGTAGGCAGGGTGAGGGCGAGGTCTGCCTGATATGGTGAGCAGGACAGGAAGGTGATCGCTACCTAGAGGGTCAAGGACGTCTGCAGTAATGTGCCCAAGGAGGTTTGGGGAGGCGAAGACTACGTCGGGAGTGGTATTGGATTCTGGGTGCATATGCTGACGGAGAGGGAGGAGGTCACCTTGGAGGGTGGCAATAAACTGATGCCACCGCCGTAACTGGGCAGGTGTGCGGCTGTGGATGTTGAGGTCGACGGCAATCACGTAGGAGGAGAAGGTGCGGTCTATGTGGGTGAGGAAATCATATGGGATCTGAATATCAGGGCAGATGTAAATGGTGGCACAGGTGATGGTAAGGCCGGGGAAGAAGAGACTGAGGATCAGGTGTTCAGTAGGATCATTGAAGAGGTTGAGGTCGAACAGGGAGATGGCAGAGGTGGCCAATGGCAACTCCACCACACTCAACAGGAAGGGGATTGTCGGTGCGGTGAAGGGTATATGGGGAGGTGCTAATCATGTGAGTAGGCGGAGAAAGGTTTCATTAAGGATGAAGGCATCCATGCAGTGGTGGGAGAGGGAGTGGAGTAGGAGATGTTTGTTGGTGGGGAGGGAGCGTATGTTGTTGAACAGAATACTGTGCTGCTGTCGCACCATAGTAGGGAGGCTAGACTAGGGTGTCGAGATGGGAGAAGGTAAAGTGGTCAAGGTTGTGGAAATAAGTAGCATAGGTGTTGAGGTGAAAGACGGATCTGGTTGCAAGGGAGATCTGGTGCAGGATATGGGGGCGCTGGAAGGGATGGATGTTTTGAAGGACGATGGTTACAAAGTGAATAACGTCCTTGGCTGTGGGGAATGTGTGAAGGGTGTCGCCGGGGTGGGTGGGGTCATTGAAGGGGGGACGGGAACGGTAAGCTCAGGAGAGATGGGGGGATGTTTGGATTTGCATTTCTGTGAGTACGTGGGATGGGGCAGGTTGCAGGTGTTACAGAAAGGGGGGGAGTCTAGGTTGGGGTACTGGCAGAGGAAGTGGGACCCTTTGCAGTGGGGGCAGGTGGAAGGGTCACGACAGTCGAGGGTGAGGTGGGTGTCGTATTTTAAACAATGCTGATACTGGTAGGATTGGGGCTGGGAACAGGAGGGGTCAACTTTGTATCTACGATGGTAGATGAGGGCTCCCTCTTTGAGGAGGGGGTCAATGGAGGGGGCAGATTCACTGAAGACCCTCATCAAGAAGGTAGGGCTGGCGGCATTGTTAATACGGCATGCCAAGCGTTTCTCGAGGTCAGGATGGGACTTGAGCTCTGCCAACACCTCAGCCTCCATGATCACCAGGCTGATCTTGGTGGTCACGGCAGTGAGGGTTGGCGGGCGGCGAGGAGGTTGGGGCTGGTGGGAGAAGGAAGCAGGCTGGGCAGGAGTGAGGGTGGCTTTGGGGCCAAAGTGGATAATTGGGATACAGGCAAGGGTATCAATGTGGAGGGTAGGGCTGGTGAATTTGATGAAAGAGTCACAGCGCGGGACAAGGAGGGAGATGGGGGCAGTAGAATAGTACTTACGGAATAGGAGAGTGAGATTGCGGGCTTCCAGGAGGTGGGTGTTGGGGTGGGAGAAGATTTGGGTATGAGTAGGTGGAGAAGAAGTGGTAGAAGAATCTGGAGGGGGAGGAGTGAGATCCATTAGATCTTCGGCTGGGGGTGAGGGAGGTGGGAGGTGGGGGTTTTCTTGGAGCTGGTTGATTGGGTGGGGATGGTGTTGAGGCGTTTCTTAGGAGTAGGATGGGAGGCGGATTGGGAGTGGGAGTTACAGGTAGGTGGCGGGAGGTGGAAAGCCCCGTTGCCATAGCTGGTGGTTGTGGCAGCAGCGGTGTCGGTGTCAGAGAAGCTGCAGCATTTACTGTGGCCCTATGTGCCACAACCCGCAGAGTGGCAGGGGAAGGGGGAGGGGGGGGGGAAGGGATCAGTCTGTATAGAGGGAGAAGGTGTGGTTGTAGGGGTGGAAGGGAGAGTGAACAGTGTGGGGGTAGGGATTGACATGAGGTTAGGGATGGACACGGGAGGATTAGCCTGTGCACACCATGTAAAGGTGTTAGCTGAAGCAGAGGGAGAAATGTAGACCACAGAGATTGCGGCATTGGACATGGTAGAAGAGACTGAAATGACAAAAGATGAAGATGAAGGCTAACACAAAGACACAGATGATGACAGTGTCCAGGAGGAGCCCATGGAGGAAGGCTGCTGCTGGGCTGCAACAGCGGGGAGGGGGGCCGGGGCCCCACCCTGCTGCTGCAGCGGGGGAGGACGGGTGTCAGCTGCAGGCTGGTGGAGACAGCGGTGGCAGCAGTGGCAGCAGCAACAGCGAGCACCAGGGGACGGCTACAAGGCGACCAGGCGGCAGCGGCAGTGAGCACCGGGTGGTGGCGACCAGGCTGCAGGCTCCGGGAAGTGGCGGCAGCAGCGAGCAGTGGGAGGCGGTGACCAGGCACGACAGCAGCAGCGAACACCGGGAGGCGGTGACCAGGCGGCGGCAAACTCCGGGCGGCGAGGACAGGGGGGCGGGCGGCAGTGACGGCAGGCAGATGAACGGAAAGATGATAGCACTGGCTGGTACCCTTCCAATCGATGATACACCCTGAGTGTAGCCCAGGCAGTGTAATTGCTCGACTTGGAACTGAGGGAATCCAACCCTCGAATGAATGAATGTCGAAAACCCAGGCGACGGAGGGGCCGACCACACAGCCAGGCAGCCTCCTGAGCTGTGGCACTAGCCGCAGTGTTGCATGGAATACTGGCAGTAGTGGGGGCATGGCACGGTTTTCCAATTATGGAACTGTCAGAGTTCTGAGAGTCTGGGACCTGATGATGCACTCTACGTCGAAAACTTCACGTCGAGTATCGATCGCGTACAAGCATAAGGCTGGCTACTGGGCTGCCATTTTGTGGAAACAGCTTGCAACAGGGCGTTAGCTGCATGATGCACCATTAGATGTCAGCACCAGCCATAGCAAACTTAATGTAGTTTCATCTAGTTCTGCAGAAAAATATCTCAAGCTACTGAAGTTTTTGCAGTTGCATCCATTACTTGCTCAATTTCCATTTGTACAGCTGATATATGTGACTCTGAAACTTAATTCTTTTTCGTGGGCATGCTTCATATTCAGTAAAATTTTCTACAACATGTGCCACATTAGTTGCAGCTCCAGAGGTTCCTGGATTTTAAATATATAGCACTTAATGTCAGCAATTTTTGAAGGGCCTAGATCGCAAGAGCTCTTCGGGCCATCATGTAGCAGTACGGATATCTTCTGATGAATAGGGCAACTTTCTGGAGATAGAGTCACAACTAGTGCCAATGGTGGCCAAAGATGGACTTAGTGGCTGTATCAACAATGCAACTAAACCCACCGATTAAGCGCGTTGCTCATTTCGTGTAAAATATGACGTACTGCAAGAAAAATGCGGTGAAAAATCTGAGGTGAATAATAATGTGGTTAATTTCTGTGGATTTATCTGTATAAGCAATTTGGAATATACCGATAGTCTTTATTTTAGCTAACGTACCCAATAAACAAAGCTTTGGTAACTATTTATGTTGATTTCAAAATATACTGTTTCATCGTGAGACTGGATTTACAGAAATACGTCTGTTTTCAATTCTGAGGTTTTGATGTCGTCATTCGAAATGGTGTACAAGTGTTGTGTGCCATGTTGCAGAGGAAATTATGAAAATGGGCTGCGAGCGGCAGTGTTTTATTTTCCAAAAAGTACAGAACTCCAACAGAAATGGATAGCTGACTGCAAAACACCGTGAAAATTTCCAGCTTACACATAATTCAAAGGTAAGCTCAACGTCTTTATGGTTCAGATCGTTTCAGAGTATGTGCGATTTAATATAGAGAGAATGAGCAACTTATTGTGTGTTTAAGTTAGCATTAACTCTAGATGCTCCATAACAATGTGATTTTGGTTGACCTGAAGCCTTTCTATAGCAGAGCAAGTTAGCTGTATACAGTACTGAATCATTAGCGACTGTGATTTTACCAAGTTAGTGTTAATACGAGGGCTGACTTAAAAGTACTGTCTCCACCTTCATAACTCTTCAACAGATGGCAGCATTGATATGTGGCAGGTACTGGCTTGTTCTGTAGCCTCTTCTCTACAGGTCCAGTTTGCGGGAAGCCTTATTATTGAACGGTTGTGTTGTTACAGTGTTAACTATTGAACCCTGTGCAGACAGTCGGTCAGTGTGATTTAAGCAACGTGCAGTCATTGAATTCTTCACAACAGAAGATGTCATCCCAAAGGAGATTCATCAGAGGATGAAAGCAGTTTATGGTGATTGCGTTGATGTGAGTGCTGTGCATCATTGGGAAAGTAAGTTTAAAGATGTTGAGGCGGGAACACCTGACCTGTGTGACAAGAAAAGAGCTGGACTTCCTGTGATAGCAACCACTGAGTTTCACAAGCAAAATGTTGATGGATTCATTCAGAATGATTGTCATATCACTCAGAGAGAAACTGCATGCACAATTGGCATTTCACTAGAATGTGTAGGTTCACATTACTGATTTGGTTGGCTATTGGAAGATCTGTGCACGATGGGTACCCCAGATGCTGACTCCTGAAATGAAAGTGCACAGACTTGAAATTTGCCAGGAACTCCTCTCATGTTATGAGAAAGAAGATGCACAGTACTCACATCAATAGAACCACCATAAACTGCTTTCATTCTCTGATGAATCTTCTTTGGGGTAACACCTTCTGCTGTCAAGAATTTAATGACTGCATGTTGCTTAAGTCGCAGTGACCGAGCATCTGCGCAGGGTTCCATACTTAACACTGTAACAACAAAACCGTTTGATGTTAAGGCTTCCCACCAGCTGGAGCTGTAGAGAAGAGGCTACGGAGCAAGCAAATACCTGCCGCATTCCAATTCTGCCAACTGTTGAAGAGTTACGAAGGTGGAGGCATTACCTTTCAGTCAACCTTCGTATATTTGTTCTCAAATTAACCGACACTAATCCCAAGTTTACTTCGTGGCATCATTTCCCCTGGGCGTTATCATATGTAGCCGATAAAAGTTTTTCTCACTATTTCAAGGTCTTCAAGCTCCATTTCACTGTGGTGCTCATTCTGAGACATGGTGAATATTTTGACAGTTCCACAGGTAAGAAATGTTCTGTGCCCCTTTTGAAACCTCGCCTTAAGGATACAGGGTACTTATAAATGGTGGAAATATCGAATTTTGTATGACTGTTAAATTCTAGTCTTTCCTGATTACATTGATATATACATTACAGGATTTCAAATGAAAAAAAAAAATTCAGAGGTCGGTGCTTGTTTATAACGTTAGATTTACGAAGTATCTAGGCAATGGGGACTGTAAAGCTTTCAATAAAATTAATGAGTTCAATGTTTATGGTGATACCTTGGTAATAAAACTGGAGTGTTGTGGAAATGTGCAAAAGAGGATGGGTGCTAGATTGAGGAAGCTATGAAGAGAAATGAAAGGAAAGTTTCTATCTGATGGAACATCTCTGTCTGGCCAAGGCAGATTGACAGAAACTGAAATAGACCTTCTTCAGAGTTATTATGGACTGGCCATTAGACGAACTGCACCTCTGAATGATGTTAAAGGAATGAGAAAATCTGCATGGGCCACCTACCTTCATAAGTTGTCCACAGATGACCACCCTGTTCACTGACTTTGCCCTAAAGGAGCAGATTCTTGGGTGGTAGACGAATATACGGATATGTTGCACACCCTGGTCATTATGAACATGTTCCAATCATTCGTAGTAAACTGTGATCCATTGTCAGACAACAGCCTAACTGGTTTTACAATATTCTTGAAGAAATCCTTCTCCAGTTTGGCGATCAGAGTTTTAGTATTCCCTTTCTGTATCAGATACAGTTTAATGAACTTAGAGAACACAACCACCACAACAAAGATGTACTTCATGCCACCGCGTCCTGTGGGTAGTGGGCCAAAATTGTCTGCAGCCTGTAACTCGCCCACTTTAGTAATGCTTTGCATTTCCCCCTGTTGTGTGGTTGTGCAGTATTTGACCCATTGGCAATGGTCGCATGCTGCCAGCTGGGCGCAGACTCATCTGGCCAGGTTATTTACGTGGGCATATTCCTCAACGATTTTAGTGAACGTTTTGGCCTCTTATTGTCCGATACTTGAATGGATGTAGTCTATTAACTGTTCCACATACCTATTGGGACAACACAGTCTCCATTTGTCTGTCTCTTCATCTTTCTGCTGGAATAACACTCCATTGTGTATCTTAAAATATTTGGGTACTTTCTCGTATCCCTTTCTGTCGAAATTCACCTTAATGCGTTTCAGTTCAGGATCATCATTTTGTGCTCAACGCCTCTTTGCACACCACACGAATTTCTTTCTTTCCCGCTACCCCCTTCATATACAGTAGCTTAAATTCGTTCGACTGCTCCCTTCCATCGTCTTCTGCCCCCACTGGTAATCTGGACAGAGCATCAGCAACACAATTTTCTGTACCCTTGATGTAGTGGATTTCATATTCGAATTGCTGTATGAACATTGTCCAACGCGTTAAGCGGTCAGTCAGTATCCTGCAGTCCTGCAGAAAACTTAGCGCCTCATGGTCCGTCAACAGTGTCACTTTTCTGCCCTCTAAATACATGCGGAATTTCTTAAATCTGTGCATGATCACGAGCATCTCCTTCTAAGATATGCTGTATCCCTGTTCGTGCTTATTCAGCATGCGGCTGGAGAATGCCACACTACGATGTTCGATTTTTCCATTGACTAGCTTTTCCTAAAATAGCTCACAACCTATTCCATAGTTTGAACTGTCCGACGCTAAACAGAAAGGGAGATTCAAAACTGGATAGTACAACATCTTACTATTGCACAATTGATCCTTTATACCCTGGAATTCTGTTTCACATTCCTCGGTCCACCTCCAAGTTGCATTTTTCTTCAACAATTTGCCTAAATTTGTAATGTTCATCCCTCCCTCCCCCAAGAATTTTCTGTAGAAACCGCACAAGCCTTCAGTTGTTTCCTACTTTTGGGTCTACCACATTCGGCAATGGACTTTAATTTTTCAGAACCAGGTAAAATTCCTTCTGAAGTAAGGATATGCCTCAGGAATTGAATTTCTGCTCCTACAAACTCACATTTTGCGAGCTTTTAAAGTCATTCCACCTCATCTCAGAGCCATGAGTACCTCCTCCAAAACTTGACAATGCTCATTACACGTTTCTGTAGCGATCAATAAATCATCTACATATATCACGAGTTTGCTCATTAGACTCTCCCCCAGGACATGACTCAACGCTCTTACAAAAACCGCCACACAGAAATTGTAGGTCCGAATGGTACTACCCTAAATAGGTAGCTTCACCCTTCAAAAAGGAAAGAAGTGTACCGTCTGCTTTCCTCTGCCAACGGGATCTGCCAAAATCCCGAGGTCAGACCAACACTGGACATTAAATTGATATTATTGAAATTCTGCAGCAGTTCCTCCATATTGTCAGGATGATCTAATTCCCTTACAATTACTTTATTTATTTGTCTTGCATCTAATACAATTCTGACTGAATTATCACATTTTTTAACAATAACGATAGGAGTGCAATAATCGCTCCTACATTGTTCGACTATACCTCAACCCATTTGTTTTAATCAAATTCTGACGGCATCTTGATCAGCTATAGGTATTACATATGGTTTGCACTTTCTTGGTTCGTGAGGTTTCAATTTTATAGAGTACTCGAAAACGGTAACTTTACCAGGTCAATCCGAGATATGTCCTCATAGTGGTACAACAACCCACACAACTCTTTCTTTTCCCCTTCTGATATACCCTTGACTGCATCAGTCACTTCCTTAATTCTATTATGCATATTGACTTCCTCACTCCAACCCTCAGTAACTATGGCATGAACAATGTGATTTTCACCTGTTAAAAGTTTTTTAAATTTTACTTGCCCTTTTTCATTCTGAAATCCAAATTCTAGGCATTTCCTACACAATTAAGCGAAGTATTGTATTTGAACAGGAAGTCAGTTCCTAAAATTACCTCCTTTACTAGATCACTCACTACAAAACATTCTAACTCAAATTTATTTTTTCCACATTTAAATTCTAAAAGTATTTGTTGTCTTATTAGCTTACTCATACCACCAACTGCAGTTTTAATCTGAACGCTAGTGACTGGGAAGATTACTAGTTCCCTATTTTTGATCATGTTCATAAAACTTTCCGACACCACTGACACATTTACTACCTGAATCTAGAAGTGCATCAACCATTTCTTTGCCAACTTTAATTTCAATAATTGGCTACTTCTCGTCCCTTGTCTTCCAATTCTAGCATACGCACATTCTGTTCTATCCATCACTCAATCTCGTGTTCATCCCAAAATAATTCATTAAATATTTCCTTCGCCCCAGATTCATTCCTTCCCTTATGTAAACCTCTAGCAATTTTAAACTTCTTTCATTTCCACGCCGGCCGAAGTGGCCGTGCAGTTAAAGGCGCTGCAGTCTGGAACCGCAAGACCGCTACGGTCGCAGGTTCGAATCCTGCCTCGGGCATGGATGTTTGTGATGTCCTTAGGTTAGTTAGGTTCAACTAGTTCTAAGTTCTAGGGGACTAATGACCTCAGCAGTTGAGTCCCATAGTGCTCAGAGCCATTTGAACCAATTTCATTTCCACATATGCAATATGCAGCAGTAACGACCATAACATTCTATCTTACCAATGCCAATCAGTCACACTAAAATCACACTCTTCCTTCATATACCAATACGTACGAACTTCATTACACAAACTACCCCCATCCACATTATTTACTTCAGCCCTCTCTAAATTTTCTCTTGGTTCTTCCACACCTTTCGCCAATTCACTACCCACAGCATGCACAACTTTACTGTTTATCTCCTTCAAAATATCAACACTTGCAGCTTCAACAAAATTACGCATTAATTCACTGTTAAACACTTTATCTTCCTGAAATAATACATCGATGCCTAAGCCATCATCACCCTAAATATTCATCTCAGCTACCTTATCTGCTGATACACCATTTAAATTCACATCAGAAACCTTGCTTTCCTCCATCGACAAATTAACTTTATGTGAATCATACACAACTCTATCTACCGCCGCTACGTTACATAAATTGCTGCTATCTGTCATACAATTTTGGGACTTCCAGACTTGCTACATTCCATTGTGATTGGACAAAAATCAGCACACACTGCCATTTATACACACTTTTCATCCTTATTAACCCCCGATCCTACTTTACATACATTCTCACATTCATAGTCTGACAAATGTTTTACATCCACACATTAATTAATAAGTTTCAATCACTTTCATTTGTGACTAGAAATGCATAAATTCCTTCCTCGAAAGTATCAATACCAGTAGCTTTACCATTACTCTGTTCCTTGGAACAGAAATCATCTACCTCTGCCGCAACATTTTCAACTTCAACTGCTGGTGAGACCAATGCTAAGCCTCCCTTAGTAACATTGATGCTGCCTTCACTAACATCTATGCTTTTCACCAACTCACAAATACTTACTACTACAACACCTTCCTGCAATTGCTACTATTTGCTAATACCTCTTCAGAACTGTCCACACAATTTGCTTTCACAAAATTCATCTCCTCTTTAACTTCTTTTTGAACCACTGAATCTTTCCATTCATCACCATTCACACACTCATTCATTACACGTTTTAACTTACATCATTCCCCACAAATTTAATCCCATTACTTTTACTTAAATCTCTCACAAATCTATGCTTCCACCATTCGCGGCTGCTTTTATTGGAAGATACACCTATATAGCCTTCCTCTTTAATATACCCCATATTACATATTTGTTGCCTTTCTCCAAACCTATCTACATTTCTACCATTGGCATTATCTCCAGTCCTTTTCATCGCCTGTTTAGATCACCATCCCTGGACCTGAGATGTGGCGAACATCAGTTTCCCGACTGGTTGCTGCGCGATTGCACTTCGCGCGAATTTCCCCTGTCAAATCTGCGTTCTTTACTTGGGTCCCGTTCATGGAAGTTATCACTCCTGTTCGTTCTCCAATCATTCTGCTCATTCCAGCTACTCTCTCCCTGAGAATTCCTTTGATTTCTCTCACTATTATTATTTTGGTGATGACTATTTGGATTCTCATTTTGATAGCTACCACCTGGTTTGCTCTGAGGATTGAACTTCAAAGCCCTCTCTAATTTTTCTACAAATTCTAGAAATTCGTCCACGGAATCACATGGACTATGGACAAGATCCCACAGCAAATTATCGGGTAATCGCCGTTTTAACGTGGTGATTTCCGTTAAAACCCACAATGGATGTTTCACATGCATAAGCTTGCCAAGTTCGTGCTTGCAAAAATCTCTTATCATCCCATTATCGTACCTGTAACTCGGCCTGTTTAAAAATTCATTTTGGATCTGCGTCTGTTTTGCCTTGCTCCAAAATTTATTCAAAAAACACTTTTCGAACTCTTCGTACGATTCGCGGGAACTACATTTAACATTTGCTCCAGACTGTAGGTCTCCCTCCAAATGCTGGTTAACGTATTTTGTTTTTGCTTTGTCTGACACGCCGTGAACAGAAGCATCCCTACAGGCAGCCAAGAAATTTACTGGGTGATATTTTCTGTCATAATATTTCAAATCTCCGGTATTTGCCTAAGGGATATTTATAACTGGCGTGGCTGGTTGGGAGGCTAACGAATTTACATCAGTTTTTATCTGTTGCATTTGTTTTTTAAATTCATTTTCAGTAGTAATACTGGAGTTTATTTTATCTATAATTTTGCCCAATTCTTTCTCACCCTCACCTACATGATTGGCAATGTCACTAATAGCTAAATTTATATTGCTTTTATGAGCATCTTGCGCTTTTATACAGTCGCTTACCCTGCCCCCAAGTTCCGTTTGTATCTTATCCATTTTTTCCCCCAAGATCTTTTTCCACTGATCCAGTTTTAGATTTTACTATGACAACTTCATCTGTAATTTTCCCCATATCCACTTGGACACATTTTAATTTATCATCAATTGCTTTTTTAAGGTTACCCAAAATTTTTTCAACTTCTTTCATAGTACGCATTGTACCCATATCAGTCCGAATTGTATCCGTAACTGTTTGGAATGTGCCCATATCTGTTCACAATGTACCCATATCTGTTCGAATTGTACTGATATTATTTGCCATTGTATTCATATTATTTCCCAATCCCTAGATAATTTGCATTAGCTCAGACATCATATCTCCCCCACATTCATTCCAATTGCCTAAATTCCTACTAGTTACACTTTTGCGCTCTAATTTTGGACTAACCAGCTCACTTCCATTTTCAGAATTACACATACTAGGTGGCTGTTTTATATTCGTGAGATCTATAAGTGGAGCTTGAACTTCACAGTTAAACACTATCTTACTATTTGCGCAGGCACTTATCTGATCTGAGGTGGTTCCCTCTGCCATGGTGATGCCATTGGTTGTAGTGATGTCGACATGGAAGACTACCCTGGAGTACTCAAAGATGCTGCCGTCGCACTGCTGTTGATCTGCGTCCACCACTGGATAGGTCACCTGATGCAACTGTAGCTGCTGCCGGTTACCACGTATTCCAACAGTCTCCGATACTGCTGTCTGTTAACCATGCTAACCGCTACTGTTCCCTGGACTCAAATTATTTATACTCTGAGCCCCCATACAAATTGCCTTTAATATGATAGATTAGGACCTCTAGTGATAGCATGTGTTAGTTGCGAAAATTACTGCGTAATTTCACCATTTCCAGAAACCTACTTGTGTGCGGGGGGAGGGGGGAATGATATATCACTGTGTTTTGTGAGAGATTCACTCTACAGAAATCTCTGCTGGTTTTGCAAGGTTTTTACACTTCACATAGTACACTGAATTACAGAGAGCAAAGGAATTACCACTTTACAGGACACAAATCCCGGACGAGAAACCTCTAATTGCAGGCTTTCAAATAAAAATGCAGTGGTGGCCCTCAACTATGTACCCTCAGACTCAGAGCTGAAACATTGAAAGTTTTGGCTGGCTTCATTGTCTAGGGGCTGGGATACGTAGTTGCCGCATTACAAACCAAATACTGCTGAGTTTACAGTATACATTGTGAATAAACACATGAATTGAATGGTCAAAGGTTCCTATCATTCGGCAATTGCAAATTTTGAATGTAACTTAGATATTTATAAATGAAACACTGCAATCAAATAAAATCTGCAGGTACTATTTTTAACGACTTTAAATGATGAGTACGATAGCAGAAGTACCTTTAAGAATGCTGTTTATTTCTGTAAAACACTTTTTGGTGTCAATGGTCCAGCAATTAAATAAAATATTAAGTTGAATAACAGGGAAACAATAGATTCCTACTTCACGTAATTAGTTATGAACAACAACATAGTTCATGAGATATTCCCTTCCAAACGCATACTACATCTTCACTGCAGAGTGCAAGTGCACAAGTCAGCACTATGAAATATTTCTATCTCCTGCAACCATGCGCAAACTGCTCAACACTCTCCAAGTATTTCCTGCGACCCTCTGTTGTGCCTCCCCATCCAGCACTCCCCCATGTCCTGTGCGACCCAATGCTCCTCCCCCACTTCCATACCGTCTCTCCACTGACTTCGGTTGTTGCCTACAGTAGTAATGAGCACTGTGATTGGCTAGAGTGCTTCTGCCATGTCTCCAAGCCAACGCACACACACAAACATATTGAAACACATACAAAATACTGGATTTACATTTAAATAACCTGAAATTCAATAAATATTCCTACAGCTCGACCATAAACACACTCTAACACACATTATTAAATAGATAAACAAATAAAATAAACATATATCAAAGGAATAGAAACAAAAGTAGACCAGTAGCCTAATGCCTCTGTGCTTTCTAAACCACAGTAAATATTTGACCAATTTCTTCATAAATAGTATATATCAGATATAAACGAAGACATAGACAAATAAATATATTTATAAGCATGCTGCTACCATTTTTCATGTAACTGTGGAGTGTTTATGGCCTGATGTGATCAATAGTAATCAGCCACTTTGACCTCTAATAACTCATGTACTATTCAAGTAATTCATACCAATTTAGGTTTACGCTAATAGCTTTCTAAAGATACGTCAATCAACAAAATTGTATGATTGATTTCAATTTTGGAAATTTGTTGCTGGGTGTTACTTGTCTAATTTACAGTCATATACTAAACTTTGAACTTATAATGACATCTAAAATCTGATTACACCATCAGAATCGTCCTGCAAATAATGTTAATGTACACGTTTCTTTTTAAGGTATCATGATTCCTCTGGCTATTATTAATTTCTACATGAACTGTGAAATGTCTACCATTGTGGTTTCACAAAGTCCGCCATCTTTGGTACTCACAAAGTCTGCCATTTTTGGCACTCCCAGCATACAAATCTCCTTCATTGACACAAAGCTCATTCCTCAACACATCATCAACATGGAATTCCCAGCCATGTGGTCAGCCTGGACCCACATGCTGGGGCTACCCCTCTTGCTCTGGCTAATGTTCGGCACCACACAGTTGCTGATGAGCCACAGCTTGCTGTGCGGCCCATGCAGCCACGCCAACTTAGGGTGCCACAACTCGCCTATTATCTCATAATACGCACATATACACACACTATTCTGTACAAGTTGATAGCAGTGAGATGTTTGGGGAAAATTTACATGTATATTGAAAGAATAGGCAAAAGGGAAATGTCAGTGGTGTATTTGTCACAGTAGTCAAGGAACTCACATCCACTGAGATAGAAATTGAAGCTGCATGTGAGACTGCTTAGGCAGGACTTGCTATCAGAGGTGGGTGTAAAATGATAATTGGATCCTTCTACTGTCCACCAGACTCTTCTCATGATGAAGCCAAATGCTTTAGAGAAAACCTCAGTTCACTTGTATGTAAGCTCCCAGTCCTACTGTAATCATTGGAGGAGACTTTGATCACAATTAATTGGAAAAATTACAGTTCTGTTAGTGGTGGGCATGATAAGACATCCTGAGAAACATTAATAAATGCCTTCTCTGAAAACTACCTAGAACAGATAGTCAGGAACTCCACTCATGATGGGAACAATAGACCTGACCTCTGATATCATTGACCATGATGTTATGGCAACAGTGATTACCAAAGTACAAACAACAGCTAAAACAAGGAGAACGATATATATGTTCTGTAAACTACATAAAAGATTAGTAGTACTGTATCTCAATGAGGGACCTGAAATTTTCAGCAAAGGGCAGAAGCATGTAGAGAAACTATGGTTCAAGTTTAAAAGAATAGTTGATTAAGCACTGGAAAGATATGTACCCAGGAGAACAGTTCATGTGGGAGAGAACCTTATTGATATACAGTCACTGTACAGAAACTTCTAAAGAAACAGAGATTAGTGCGTAACAGCTTTAAAACAAAGGATACAGCTATAGATAGACAGATTCTGAATGAAACATGTTTGGCTGCCAAGAAAGCATGCTTGATGCCAAAGGCTGATAGAGGCACCAAAGCTGGTATCCAGCCCCTAGCAAATGAAACATGAACTGAAACTGAGTGTAGCAAAGCAAAAGTAATGCTTAACTCTGTTTTCAAATGTTCCTTTATAAAGAAAGACCCAGAAAATTGCCCCAATTTAATCCTTGTATCACTGAAAAGATGAATGAAATAAGTATTAGTGTTAGTGGTGTTGAGGAACAGCTGAAATCATTAAAACTGAACAAAACTACAAAGCTCAATGGAATCCGTGTCAGATTCGGTACTGAATTTGCAGCTAAGTTACCCCCTCTTCTAACTATTATCTATCATATGTCCCTTGAAAAACAAAATTGTGCCAACTTCTTGGAAAAAAGCACAGGTTGTACCTGTCTATGAGGAGGGTAGTAGAAGTGATCCACAAAACTACCATTCAATGTCCTTGACATTGATTTGTTGTAGAATCTTAAAACATATACTGAGCTCAAAGATAATGTGGTCTTGTGAACAGAATTGCCTCCTTAATGCCAACCAGCATTGCTCATGTGAAACCCAACTCACACTTTTCTCACATGACATACGAAAGCTGTGGATCAAGGCAGTCAGGTAGATGCAGTATTTCTTCATTTCCAAAAAGCATTTGACCTACACTTTTTGTCAATGTAGGATCATATGAGGTATCAAGTGAAATACTTGACTGGAGTGAGGACTTTTTGGTAGGGAGAACACAGCATGTTATCTTGGATGGAGAGTAATTATCAAATGTAGACGTAAATTCAGTTGTGCCCCATGGAAGTGCATTGGGACCCTTGCTGTTCATGGTGTATGTTAATGACCTGCATACTATATTAATAGTAACCTCAGACTTTTTGCAGATGATGCAGTTATCAAAGGCAAAGTACTATCTGAAAGAATCTGGATAAATATTTAGTCAGATCTTGATAAGATTTCAATGTGGTGCAAAGATTGGCATTTTGCTTTAAATGTTCAGAAATGTAAACTTGTGCACTTCACAAAAAAGAAAGAAAAAAAGAGAACAATGCAGTAGTCTATGTCTATAATATCAGTGGGTCACTGCTGGAATGTGCCAACTCATACAAATATCTGGGTGTATCACTTCGTAGGGATATGAAATGGAATCATCACATATGCTCAGTCGTGGGTAAAACAGATGGCAAACTTCAGATTATTGCCAGAATGCTGGGGAAGTACAATCAGTCTACAAAGGAGATTGCTTACAAGTCACTCAGGCAACTGGTCTGTTGCTAAAGACCAGTACCAAATAGGACTAACAGGGGATATTGAACATATACAGAGAATGCCAGCATGAATGATCACAGGTTTATTTGCCCCATGGGAGAGTGTCACAGGGATACTGAAGCAAATGAACTGGAAGACTCTTGAAGACAGACATGAACTATCCTGAGAATGTCTATTAGCAACGCTTCAAGAACTGGCTTTTAATGATGAGTCTAGGAATACACAATAATCCCCTATGTATCACTCACATGTTGTTGTTGTTGTGGTCTTCAGTCCTGAGACTGGTTTGATGCAGCTCTCCATGCTACTCTATCCTGTGCAAGCTTCTTCATCTCCCAGTACCTACTGCAACCTACATCCTTCTGAATCTGCTTAGTGTATTCATCTCTTGATCTCCCCCTAAGATTTTTACCCTCCACGCTGCCCTCCAATACTAAATTGGTGATCCCTTCATGCCTCAGAACATGTCCTACCAACCGATCCCTTCTTCTGGTCAAGTTGTGCCACAAACTCCTCTTCTCCCCACTCCTATTCAGTACCTCCTCATTAGTTATGTGATCTACCCATCTAATCTTCAGCATTCTTCTGTAGCACCACATTTCGAAAGCTTCTATTCTCTTCTTGTCCAAACTATTTACCGTCCATGTTTCACTTCCATACATGGCTACACTCCATACAAATACTTTCAGAAATGACTTCCTGACACTTAAATCTATATTCGATGTTAACAAATTTCTCTGCTACAGAAACGCTTTCCTTGCCATTGCCAGTCTACATTTTATATCCTCTCTACTTCTACCATCATCAGTTATTTTGCTCCCCAAATAGCAAAACTCCTTTACTACTTTAAGTGTCTCATTTCCTAATCTAATACCCTCAACATCACCCGATTTAATTTGACTACATTCCATTACCCTCGTTTTGCTTTTGTTGATGTTCATCTTATATCCTCCTTTCAAGACACTGTCCATTCCGTTCAACTGCTCTTCCAAGTCCTTTGCTGTCTCTGACAGAATTACAATGTCATCGGCGAACCTCAAGGTTTTTATTTCTTCTCCATGGATTTTAATACCTATTCCGAATTTGTCTTTTGTTTCCTTTACTGCTTGCTCAATATACAGATTGAATAACATTAGGGAGAGGCTACAACCCTGTCTTACTCCTTTCCCAACCACTGCTTCCCTTTCATGTCCCTCCACTCTTATAACTGCCATCTGGTTTCTGTACAAATTGTAAATAGCCTTTCGCTCCCTGTATTTTACCCCTGCCACCTTTAGAATTTGAAAGAGAGTATTCCAGTTAACATTGTCAAAAGCTTTCTCTAAATCTACAAATGCTAGAAATGTAGGTTTGCCTTTCCTTAATCTTTCTTCTAAGATAAGTCGCAAGGTCAGTATTGCCTCACGTGTTCCAGTATTTCTACGGAATCCAAACTGATCTTCCCCTAGGTCGGCTTCTACTAGTTTTTCCATTCGTCTGTAAAGAATTCGTGTTAGTATTTTGCAGCTGTGACTTATTAAACTGATTGTTCGGTAATTCTCACATCTGTCAACACCTGCTTTCTTTGGGATTGGAATTATTATATTCTTCTTGAAGTCTGAGGGTATTTCGCCTGTTTCATACATCTTGCTCACCAGATGGTAGAGTTTTGTCAGGACTGGCTCTCCCAAGGCCATCAGTAGTTCCAATGGAATGTTGTCTACTCCGGGGGCCTTGTTTCGACTCAGGTCTTTCAGTGCTCTGTCAAACTCTTCACGCAGTATCGTATCTCCCATTTCATCTTCATCTACATCCTCTTCCATTTCCATAATATTGTCCTCAAGTACATCGCCCTTGTATAGACCCTCTGTATACTCCTTCCACCTTTCTGCTTTCCCTTCTTTGCTTAGAAATGGGTTTCCATCTGAGCTCTTGATGTTCATACAAGTGGTTCTCTTTTCTCCAAAGGTCTCTTTAATTTTCCTGTAGGCAGTATCTATCTTACCCCTAGTGAGATAAGCCTCTACATCCTTACATTTGTCCTCTAGCCGTCCCTGCTTAGCCATTTTGCACTTCCTGTCGATCTCATTTTTGAGACGTTTGTATTCCTTTTTGCCTGCTTCATTTACTGCATTTTTATATTTTCTCCTTTCATCAATTAAATTCAATATTTCTTCTGTTACCCAAGGATTTCTACTAGCCCTCGTCTTTTTACCTACTTGATCGTCTGCTGCCTTCACTACTTCATCCCTCAGAGCTACCCATTCTTCTTCTACTGTATTTCTTTCCCCCATTCCTGCCATTTGTTCCCTTATGCTCTCCCTGAAACTCTGTACAACCTGTGGTTCTTTCAGTTTATCCAGGTCCCATCTCCTTAAATTCCCCACCTTTTTGCAGTTTCTTCAGTTTTAATCTACAGGTCATAACCAATAGATTGTGGTCAGAGTTCACATCTGCCCCTGGAAATGTCTTACAATTTAAAACCTGGTTCCTAAATCTCTGTCTTACCATTATGTAATCTATCTGATACCTTTTAGTATCTCCAGGGTTCTTCCATGTATACAACCTTCTATCATGATTCTTAAACCAAGTGTTAGCTATGATTAAGTTGTGCTCTGTGCAAAATTCTACCAGGCGGCTTCCTCTTTCATTTCTTAGCCCCAATCCATATTCACCTACTACGTTTCCTTCTCTCCCTTTTCCTACACTCGAATTCCAGTCACCCATGACTATTAAATTTTCGTCTCCCTTCACTATCTGAATAATTTCTATTATTTCATCATACATTTCTTCAATTTCTTCGTCATCTGCAGAGCTAGTTGGCATATAAACTTGGACTACTGTAGTAGGTGTGGGCTTCGTATCTATCTTGGCCACAATAATGTGTTCACTAAGCTGTTTGTAGTAGCTTACCCGCGTTCCTATTTTCCTATTCATTATTAAACCTACTCCTGCATTACCCCTATTTGACTTTGTGTTTATAACCCTGTAGTCACCTGACCAGAAGTCTTGTTCCTCCTGCCACCGAACTTCACTCACATAGGGATCGTGAAGATAGGATTAGAATAATTTCTCTATGCCCAGGTGCATTCAAACAATCATTCTTTCTGCATTGCATGTGGGAATGGAATAGGACCCTAATAACAGGTACACTGATTGATTTTTTTTATTGGTAAAGTTATATCATACAGCACAATTTGTACAACTGACACTGGATAGGTCAAAGAAAAGTTATACATAGTCTTAGCAAATAGTAGCAAATCAAAATTAGGAACATTTTCTTACAATTTAATTTTTATGTAATTTTTTTGTTACATATTCAGAAGTTCTTTTACAAAACAGAAACAGTGCTTTATTAGAAATGTCTTTAATTCAGTTTTAAATTTTAGATGCATAGTGATTTTTATTTCCTCTGGTATCTTATTGTGTAGTATTACACCAACATTAATTATGCTCCGCCGGCCGGTGTGGCCGTGCGGTCTAGGCGCTTCAGTCTGGAACCGCGTGACCGCTCCGGTCGCAGGTTCGAATCCTGCCTCGGGCATGGATGTGTGTGATGTCCTTAGGTTAGTTAGGTTTAAGTAGTTCTAAGTTCTAGGGGACTAATGACCACAGATGTTAAGTCCCATAGTGCTCAGAGCCATTTGAATTATGCTCCTCTGTTACAGTGTAGTGGGGCATATCCTCTACCATGCATCTCACGGTGGTTTGCAGAGTATAGATGTAGATGTACACTGTGCTGTCTGAATGCGCAATGTTGGGCCTGCAGTTCAGCAGACAGACTGTGGTGAAGGGTTATGTTGGTTGAAGTTTACGAGGGAAGAAAAGAGGTGTGGAGCAGGAGGGAGAGTTCAGTAAGGGTGGCCAGTTGCTCAGAGGGAGGCAACAGTTGTTCGAGAAAGGAAAATAGGAGGGAGAGGCAGTAGGTACACAGAATAGGAATATGGCACACAGACACTGGAACCAGTGAGTTCATGCAGTACACGATGACAGTGACATGGGGGAGTGGATTGGGACAGGGTGGCAGAACAGAGGGAGAGAAGACTATAAGGAAGAGGGTGTGAGTTCAGGACATTAGCAGGAGGATTTCAGGATGTATTGCAAGAATAGCTTCCATCTGTGTAGTACAGAAAAGATGGTGCTAGGGGAAAGGAACCAAATGACATGGGCTGCGAAGCAGCCATTGAAATTGAGCATGTGGTGCTTAACCGCATGTTTCACCACTGGACGGTCACCTCCAGTCTTGGCCACAATTTGGTGGTAGCCATTCATTCAGGTTGACTGCTGGTCATACCCACATAAAACACTGTAAAGAAATAGCAGCAGAGCTGGTACATGACATGGCTGCTTTCACAGATGTCCCTGTCTCTGATGGGATAGAATAAGCCTGTGATGACTCTGGAATAGGTGTTGAGTGGTTGAGTTGGACATGTATTGCACCTGTATCTTCCACTGGTATATGACTGATATGTGAAAAGGTTGAGAGTGGGTATGATATCCACCTTCTACACACATCCAAAAATCTAAACACCCAGCAACCCTCGACACCCTACTATGGTACCATGGTACATTTCCAACCAACTGCCTGCAGCCTTGCCTCTCATATTACAAATGTGAACAATTTCCCTCATTGACTCTTGAGCACCCCTGTCTCTACTGCTCACTGTTGATGCCATCTCCCCACACCCAAATCCATGGCCTTGCTGATATCAAACACTATATGTTTCCCAGGATCCTTCCAACTACAAACTCACCACCTCATTTTTTATACATCTAATTAATTTGTTTGAGTGGAACATACATAACAAATCTGCAGTACAGCCATGGGATGTGCATTGCACCTTCCTATGCCAGTCTGTTTATGGGTCATCTAAAGGAAACTTCCTAACCATAAAACCTCTGTCTGGTCAGGTTCATTGATGACTTGAGATTTAGCTAAGAAAGTAAGTGGATTAGGGATAAGACATTCTTCATTTTTACTTCTTCACAACTTTACATTATCCCCTTCAAAATAATCCCCTTCACGATCTTACAACATCCATGTGCTCAAAGCAGTGTTTGATGTTATTTTCTGAAACAGCTCTGAAAGCATTTTTTGGTGTCCATCATTTTTTCTTTCATGGCTTGAGCTGTCTCAAATCCCATATCTTTCAGTGCAGGTTTCACTTTCAGGAATGGAAAGAAGGTCACACAGAAGAAGATCTACTAAGTAGGGTGGGTGTTTGAATACAAGAATACCATGCGCAGCCAGAAACAACTTGGTGGGCATCAGGTTCTTCGGCATAAGATTTAAACAAACTTTCCTTATGCAAAAATTTTCATATAAAATTTCACTAACTGATTCTTTGTTGTTTTTTACAATATCAACAACCAAACAAATATTCAATTAATGGTCTTTTTGCATTAAATCTAAAATTTTTCAGCATTTTTGTCCATTGTTGATGTTGAGGGTCACCCTAGAGATGACTCATCTTCAGTTTCTTCTCATCCCTATCTGAACTGCTTAAGCCACTCAATAACTACAGTATGTCGAAGACATTCATCACAACACTCTTGCTTCAACAAATAACAGGCCTCTGTGGTGGACTTTCCAAGTTTTGCTAAAAATTTCGCATTAACCTGTTCGTCTTTCAAAATGCTAAGCATTTTTTGACAGGGCAGATATATGGTCTGACGGCCCAATTAAGTGGCTGGCAGATGAATGGGTAGTGCGAATGGAGAGGGGAGATGTCACATGAATCAGCTGTGTAGCTTTTCGTCTCGATGCCCATGCTGTTTGTCAATTAAAAAATCAATCTTGTTAAATTTTAGCCAAAACTTTCATTTAATGATCTGGACCCAGTGCTAAGATATGCTATTCTCATTCCTTCAAAGTCTAAGCATCTTCTGTCCAATTCACTTCACATGTCCTCCACAGCCCATCATTCCACCCTTGTGGGCATTCACTTCCACCTCTGTAATGGCTCCATCCATACCTTTGTCCAAATCAGGCCCACTAACCATCAACAGTATCTGTGTTTTGATAACTGTCATCCCTTCCACATTAAAAAATCACTCCCACATAGTATGGCACACCTGCAGTGATGAGGATTCTCTGGCTCAGTATGCTGACGGTCTTACTAAGGGTTTCATAGTCAGGTACTATATCCCAAATCCAGCCCACAAACAGATTTCTCATGCTGTATCCTCACACATCACTAATCATCCCACCACCCCCAAGAACCACCTGCAAATGAACACTCATTCATCACCTAAGATTGTCCTGGACTGGAAGAACTGTACCACAGCCTTCACCAGGGCTTCAACTATCATCATGTCCAGAAATTATGGACTCGTACCCACAGACCTTCCTATCTCTCCCTAAACTGGTATTACACCTCCCACCCAAACTACACAATATCCTTGTCCATCCCTATACCACACCTGCTCTCAAGCCCTTACCACATGTGTCATATCCCTGCAGAAGACCCAGTACTAAGACCTGTCCTATTCAACTATCCAACACATCCTATTCCATTTCCATCGCAGGCTTATCCTATTCCATAAGAGGTATGGCCACCTGTGAAAGCAAACATATTATAAACTAGCACTACTGCAATTTTCCGTACAGAATTTTATGTGGGCTTGACCACCAATCAACTGTCCACCCTAATGATTGACCACCACCAAACTATGGCCAAAAGCAGAGTTGCCAAACCAGTGGTTAAACATGTTGTTGGAAACAAGCTTCATTTGAATGGATGCTTGAGCACTGATGCCACCTGGGTCTTTCTCTCCAGCACCAGCTATTCTGAACAATGTAAAGGGGAGTTATCCTTACACCACAACCTTCAGTCCTATAATCGTCCTATCCCCCATCTCTGCTAACCCCCTCCAGCCACGCCATCTTCTCTACAGTCTTCTCTTCCACTGCTCTGTTACCTAGTCCCAATCCACTGCCCACATCATCACCCTCATGCACTGCATGGACTCACCAGCTCTGGTGCATTCCTATCCTGTGCACTGCCTACCTCTCTCTCCCCTATTCCTATTGCATACACCTACTGTCTCCCTGTGAGCCATTAATCACCCTTTCCCAAACTGCCCTCCACTTCCCGCATCTTTTCTCCCCTTGCCTACTCTCTCTCTCTCTCTCTCTCTCTCTCTCTCTCTCTCTCTCTCTCTCTCTCTGTGTGTGTGTGTGTGTGTGTGTGTTGGTGTGTGTGTGTGTTTTATCTTCAATCAATTATTTATTAAAATATGAACCTCATTCACAAGACTTTATTCATTAAAATCCTTACACCCTTTGAGTTCTCCATATTCTCACATACAAAGAAATGTTTAGGTTGGAAAACATTTGAGTCTAGTGGCCAGGTTATGGGAGTTGTAGATGAGAATTTTCTGATCTTCCAATGTTCCACACTTTGGCTGGAAACTTAAAGTATTAGCTAAAACAGCAACTGAGTACGAGGAGCAAAGGATTGTTTCAAAGTTGCTATTTTTCTTATAATATACATAAACATATATAAAGTAATTTCCATAATGATCAGCATGAGCAGCTTAGTAATAATTTGTTGTTGGCATACTTTTCACAAGTAGCCTGTGGTGGCTGGTTCTGCTTATAAACTTTTTCCTTGTCCCTGAAGACTCCTCCTTCATGACATTGTATGAAGGAATGAAATTCCTGGGGAAATCCTAGATAATGGCACTGACCTAATGGAAGACTATGTTGAAATATTAAGTGCACTGAATATAAAAAAATGCTGTCTTTCACTGCTAGGTCAAGAAATTTTCTCATTGATTTTTTATGTTCATACTTATATGAATGGTCTAGTTGCACAAATGAGACACCAAAACTACCAAACAAGATGTTATACTTTCAGTCACAGTTCACACTTGGTGTTTGCACATTAATTTAGATTTGCAATTTATCGTATGTAAACATGCAAGCACAAATTTTGGAATGTGTGAAAAATGTTTGATAAAAAACAGTTCAGAGCAAATTACCTTTCCATTCACATACCTTGTTGTCTTCTTTCTATGGTGCACTGACTTCTTTACTCTCTTACCTGGAATAAATATTTCTTATGTAATTCATGATCTAAAGAGCCTGATTACTAATGTTACATTGGCATATAATTTGGCAAGGGATGAGCAGGTCTCTATTGTTAGATATTTTCTTAATTTCCCATAGTTCTGATATTATTGATGTTAAACATGAGAGAAGTGAACACCATGAAGAACAAAGAAAGGAAGTAATGAGAGGATGATTATCCTAAAATTATACAATAAACTGTGCAGTATTCTCTACAGCTCTTTGCTTTTACAGATAAAACTATATTACATAGTTAGCTGGGTGACATATTTGGGTCATTTAATCACCAAACTGAGATCATGAAATTTAACAAAGTTAAATTGTGGAGCTCACTGATTTCAGTAATATATAAAACATTTTACTATCAAGTCTATATCACAGTGCTTCTTTTATAGAAGACAGCCAGTGTGACCTATATTTTGTGGTCATCTTTAGGCTTAATGATGACAGACAAAGAGAAGTAATCAGAAAAGTCTGTGGGTTGAAACACCACAAACAATGAAATATACACAACTTATTATGTAGTCATTTCCACAGTAACGTGTCAGCTCATTAGCTCACAAGCTGCCATACTGAATGTTATATAAACTTTGCACATCATATGCATAGCAGTGCATAGGTCTGGACAGGTTACAACTACAATTAGCTATACCTGACAAATTCCAAGTAACAAAAGCAAAGACAATAGTTAAAATACAACTTAGATCAATCTGTGAAGAAAATGTGAACTCGACCTTTGACATGGATAGTACAGTTGGGTCGTTTATGTGTATATAGAAGTGATTGTAATGTTTTAACTTGCATTACCTGGTATGTATTTTATTACTGACTAATCTGTGAAGCTTCTCTAACTGTATACATAGTAACAAAGATGATGTGACTTACCAAATGAAAGTGCTGGCAGGTCAACAGACACACAAACAAACACACAAAATTCTAGCTTTCGCAACCAACGGTTGCTTCATCAGGAAAGAGGGAAGGAGAGGGAAAGATGAAAGGATGTACCCTCTCCCTAAAACCCACATCCTTTCATCTTTCCCTCTTTCCTGACGAAGCAACCGTTGGTTGCGAAAGCTAGAATTTTGTGGTATGTTTGTGTTTGTTTGTGTGTCTGTCGACCTGCCAGCACTTTCATTTGGTAAGTCACATCATCTTTGTTTTAGATATATTTTTCCTACATAGAATGTTTCCCTCTATTATATGTATACATAGTAATACATATGTGTTACCTTGTTGTAACTGGTTTTTTTTATCTGTTTTAGCTTCTCTAACTGTATATATAGTAATACATGTGTTTTACCTTATTGTGACTGGTTTTTTATCTGTTTTATCTGCCTTTTAGCACTGAAGATAGCCACACAGTGACCGAAATCTTGACTTGTAATAAACATTATTTGCAACTGATTGCTGTACTCTTTACCACTTGAAATAAATACTTTTGCTGGTGACATCTGTTTCCACATGGAATTAATTCTGATAATACTTGTTATATTCAACAATACAAATATATACATAATTTGCTGAAATCAGTAGTGAGACAACAAAAGCTATAGAACTGGCCACCTTTCACAAAAAATGTAGAAATCTAGACTTTATAATAATGTTTTGTACCAAACTGAGAAGTGTACTGACTTTCACAACACAATGAGGACACAGGGAAAGAAACAAACTGAAACATTATTTTGGAACATATTCTTCTTCCCTCAAAGAACACTCATGAAGATGATCTGAACCATGTAAACATATTAGAATTCATAACCTCCACTTTACAGTTCTTCAACCACAGCACCTATCATCTTACAACTTAAAATAATGATACAGAGTAGATGTGGCAGTCTACAAAGACCATGGCATTAATCTGAGGAATGAAAATCACATGCAAGAGATCAAAGAATGGTACACAGAAACAAAAGTTCAGAAAACTGTATTAGGTTTTGAGAGCAAAAACACAGAACATAATCAAAAAGGATATCTATAAAGATTATTTATGAATGATTGCCCAGTCAGGCAAGAAAGGATGCTGGGCTCTAGGAGATGTATAGGGGGAGAAAGAAAAGAGAGAGAGTTGCAGGGAAAAGTGAAGTAAAATGTTGGGACAAGGGAGGAATTGGGTGGAAAATCACAGGAGGTGAAATGGTGTGGGAGAGGGTATGGTAAGAAGCCAACTGAGACCAGGGACTGGGGCATATTAAATCACGGGCATTGGGAGAATGGTGAACATTCTGGGGAGGGGGGCAAATCGAACAGGTATTGAAGCAATAGTTGAAGTCAAGACTAGGTTTTTATTAAGTCTAATACCTGGTGTCAGTATGTAACATGCTAACTAGCAAAAGAAATTCCGTTTAGATAGCTGTCACCCTTTTAATGTCAAAAACTCTTGCCATACAAAGGTACCCATAAGCATCACCCCAACAATAGGAAGCAAGATTTATCCACAAGTGCTGATGACCTTGACACAGCCTTTGCAGACAGATAATACTCTGCCTGACTAACTCAGAAACAAATTTACTGCAACCATTGTGAACCAGCTGTCAACTAATTCTTCCCTTGACTCCCAATGCCACCCAGATCTTGGGAAAGTCAACCATATCCTTTACCAGGGCTTCTATTGCCATTCATTATCCGTTGAGCTGAGGGATATCCTACCTAAACTCCTTTATCAGCCCCCAGAGTTGTACTCCATACTCCACACAACCAAAGTGATATACTAGGCAACCAAAGTGATATACTAGCCCATGCTTATGCCACTCTTGGGCCCAATTCTACAGTCCATGGGTTATTCCCCTGTGGATGATCAAGCTACAAAACCTTTACCACAGTATATCCACTGCAGTCCAGTCACAAGTAATTCCCAAGCAGCCAAAGGTAGGGCCACATGCGGATCCAGTCACATCACACATCAGCTTTGATGCAATTAGTGTGCAGCAATGTATGCTGACTAGATAATTAACCAACTCTCTACAAACATGCACTGCCACCATTACACCATGGCTAACCAGAAACTTGGCTTCTGAACATGCTGCACACCACAACATCGACTTAAGCACCTGCATCATTGTGTCATTTGAATCCTCAATCTTAAACAGAAGCTACTTCAAACTACATAGGTGGACATAGGTGGAAGGAGCCCCTCCCAAGCATCCTTCATTTTTGAAACTTCAAATCGTAAACTTCTGTTAGTCACTATTCTTCGCTGACATCTATTCACTCCTCCTTTCCCCTTACTGTTTTATCTTCTGTCATATTTAGCCTCACTCATATCCTATCCCACCATTGTACTCCTTTTGCCATCATATTTATCTTCTTCTCTCTCACATGCATATCAGAACAAGAATTCACTTGAGCAAACTGTAAAATTACAGGGGTACAGAATGACGATCAGTACATACTTTCCAGGTGCAAAATTCCGAGTCTTCCAGCAGATACAGTTAAAAGCAGAAAATCTATTTTTAAATGTCTCAAATTGATAGTATTTGGGATTTTAGCTCCTGAACGTAAGCAATGAAGAGTCATTCTACTTCCTTGTAATTTTACAGTCTTCCTTCTTGGAGGCTGTCTGCAGGCCCCATGTCCACGGGGCAGCATTAGAAAAGCGCCTCAGGTTTGGAAGTATAATTGACAGAGCACAGGATAGATACATACCTAGTAGAACAGTTCAAGATGGGAGGGATACTTTATTATATAGTCTGTGTAAAGAAAGTATTTAAAAGTGTCAAACTACTGTAAAAAAGCACAGAAAAAGTGTAGGATTATAGACACACAGATGCTGAATGAAATGTATTTGGTTGTTGAAGGGAAGATGTGTAAAACCCTCAATGACAAACACAGCAGAATCGTATTGAGAGACTTCTCACAAAACAAAAATTTTGATTATATTTAAAGGCTGTCAGTAGCATCAAAGTTAAAGAGTCCATATACTCATGAATGAACACTACTGAAATTGTGTGAAGAAAAGCAAAAGTAAAAAAGCTGACTTTCAGTTGCCAATGGTCCTTTACAAAGGAGGTTCCAAGAGTACTGGCCCATTTTAATTCTTGCATCACTGCAAAGATCAGTGATACAGATACTAAGTTTCAGTGGTGTTAAGAAGCAGTTACAATCGATCAATGAAATTGAAACTGAATGAGGCCCTAGGCTTGCATTTACTCATTTGACATCCTGAATGCTACGCATTGAGGCAATTGGGTAGCTGTTATATTTCTTGACTTCCAGAAAACATTTGAGTCAGTACCAAACAATAGCTATTAACAAAAATACAATCATGTGAGGTACCAAGTGAACTGGATTGAGGATTTCTTAGTAGGGAGGCCACAGCATGTTGCCTTGGATGGAGAATTATCAACAACTGTAGAAGTAAATTCAGGCATGGAAGTGTGCTGGAATCCTTGCTGTTCATGCTATATATATTAATAACATGGCAGATGTGGAAGAATTGTTTTAGATCTTGATAAGTTTTCAAAGTAATGTAAAGATTGTTAACTTGCTTTATATGTTCCAAAATACAAAACAGTGCACTTCATAAAATGAAAAAAAGTAGTATCCCATCACTAAAATATCTGTAGTCATAACTGGAGTCAGTAAATTCATACAAACACATAGACACCTGCATGTAACAACTGAGGGGATATGAAGCAAATCATAACATATTCTCAGTTGTGGGTAAATCAGGTGATAGACTATGACTCATTGGTAGAATACCAGGTCAATGGATAAGTTTGCTGAGGAGACTGCTCACAAAACCCAGCGCAAAACATTGTCCGAGTGGGTGAGACACATACTAAATAGGACATTGAATGTACACAAATAAGGGCAGCATGAGTGGTCACTGGTTTGTTTGACCCATGGGAAAGCAACAAGGAGATGCTAAAAAATGTGAATTGGTAGATACTGGAAGATAGACACTAGTTATCCCATAAAAGCCTTCTCATAAAGTTGCAAGAATTACATTTAAGAGAGGAAGCCAGGAACATACTACATCTCCCAATGTATCCCTACAGCAGGAAATGAGAACACGAAATTAGAACTTTTTCAGCAGGCACAGAGACATGTACTTAGTTACGCTTCTTGCACTCAGGACACAGATATAACAGGAAGAAACCATAACTATGGCATTTTCTGCCATGGACTTCATAATGGTTTACAGAGTATGGATGTAGATACAGATGTCTATCTAAACAGTTTTGTAGAAGATCTACTTGTCTCTTACTCTTCTATGTCTGTGTATTTGGCACACATACCATCCCCTTCCCAGCTGGCATAATTATTTCCTCTGTCCACATGTCTGCATGGACATGCACCTATATGTGTGTGTGTGTATGTGTGTTTTTTACCCATCAACCACATGCCTTTTCTCATTACTTTGTTCTTTTGTTCCTATCCTTGAATTCTGGCATCAAAATACAACATTACTCTGAACAATCGAACACAATATAGTTTTTCTGCATGTATCTCCTACATATCTTTAAGACATGTAAGAGGTTAAATACAGTTTGAAGGTATGTAGAAGATAAAAACTTCTGTTCAGAAAACTTATTTGGATAATAATCTTGCCGGCCGGAGTGGCCGAGCGGTTCTAGGTGCTACAGTCTGGAACCGCGCGACCGCTACGGTCGCAGGTTCGAATCATCTCCTTGGGCATGGATGTGTGTGATGTCCTTAGGTTAGTTAGGTTTAAGTAGTTCTAAGTTCTAGGGGACTGATGACCTCAGAAGTTAAGTCCCATAATGCTCAGAGCCATTTGAACCATATGATAATAATCTTGTATCTACTACTGGACTTAATATATGGACATAATCTAATTACATAGTTTATGGCTCTGAGAGAAGCAAAAAGTACATCACTCTGCACAAATTGCAATTATGTTGTATGTTGCTATAACTCATGTGCCCGCACTGCTTTTAACAATGGGAACCCAATGGAGGTGATGCTGTACTGTCTGGCCAAGGACACATACAACTTGATTCTGCTTGCAGATGTGAATCAAGCAGCCACTTTGAACACTGATTGATCCAAGGAAATCGTGGATATGCAGGTGATCAGGAAGGGCAGTACCACAACAGCAACAATGGAAAGAACTGAAATTTGATTCCTCCACTGCAATATATTCTACACTCAAAATTTACAAAGCAACAGAAAATGAATATTAAGTACTGAAATAAGGAGGAAAGAGTGCAACAGTGTTCAGAAACAAATACACATGTTATCAATTACAATAATGACAACATTATGAAAAGCATAAATTGCAGTTGACCATATAGAGGAAACAATGAAGAGACTGCTATACACTAAGCTTTTAAGGTCTTCTTCTGAGATAGAAAACACACATACAATCACAATACAACTTACATGACCACTCTCTCTGGCCACTGTGGCCAGACTGCAGACTGCAACTGGGCATGTTGATAGAAGCAGTCTGGTTTGGGTGGTGAGGATAAAGTAGAGACTGGGGTGGGGAGGGGGACAAATAACAGGGTAGGGGTGGTGGGAAGGTGTAGTACTGCTTGTGGGAGTGTGGTGCAAGGATAGTGGTCTGGGGGTTTGGGAGCAGGGCTGTGGAAGGGGGAGGGTTGGCAGGGGAGCAGAAAAAGAGAGATTTAGAGAAGGGAAAAGACTAATGGGTGGCTTGGGTGGGACAGAAGACTAAAATTACCCTCTCAAACTTGTATAGAAACAGATCTGCTGTGGCTTGTCTCTCCAGTCACCTACCACTTGCCACATACAGGGTGTCTACGTGGACAAGCAAAAAAAATTCCCGGATTTCACAGTTAAAAATACAATTTCTCCCAGATGAAATTACGTATAAAGCAGGTGAAAATACATCCGTGTTAAGTAACAGTATGCTTTCCCTCGGAGCTGTAAAACCTATCAGTCCTTTGAATCATAAAGGTCTTATACCGGCAGAGGACGTCCCAGCACTTTAGGAAACGAAATCCAGGAAAACAATGTGTTTGGAAAGTTGTTTGATGCGAGACAATATGCACAGAGTTTATTTTCGTATTGCGAAAGTATATACACAAATTCCACAAATTACAGCACGGTAGCTTCCGAAACTTTAAAATAGAGATTACGTTGAGCGATGCACTTTTGTCAGCCAGTCATAGCTCATGTCACGTGATCTCGCTAGCGAATGACGGCAGTTATTCAGAGCACGAGGCCTATGAGAAAAACAGGCCGCAGCGTGTACGTTACGAAGGTAGGCTGAGCTCGCTCAACTCAGCAAAGTGCGTTTCTACACCAGTTAACTCGTAAGTAGAAGTGTATGTACGAACGAGAATTGCATCGTCTATTGGCATCCACTGTTATTAGTCCTACAATGATAGGAAGTCTGTAGGCCTACTAACAGGCTCTAATTTGGCAATTAAAATCATGCCAAAATGATTATCAGTTGCGCACAAAAGTCGAAGTGTTCTGGCATGAAGAGATTTGTGACATTGCTCAGTAACACATTATGCACATTTTTTTGAAGGTCAATTGCACTTTTTGCCATTGATTGCATAATTTTTTATCTATGAAAGAACAACATTAAATATGGAAACTAACTTGAAGCTTGGTCTTTTTTTAACGCGTGTTACACGTTAAGTCATATCAAATACAAATGTGCCGGTAAAATTTTAAATAGTGGCATAAATGACTTATCTTCTGGGCCCGACATTTTTCAAATGGCTGATCCTCAAAGTGTTACGTTTTGAATGAGAGTTATAATGCCCTGTGATTTAAGAAATTCACTGCACATTCTCACAAGTAACATAAATCATCTTGCGTGGAAATTTATTTTGAAAGTAACGCATCTCAAGCCACTATTCGTAATATTTTCTGGTGATCTGTTAGAAATGTAAACAATTGTGGCGTCACATACATCGAATGTACGTTAGTTGTTACGGACGTACTGCATAATCTTCGACCTGAAGCCTTTGACACTTTTCGGTGTCGGCACTCTGGTCTGTGCATTGTGTAAATTACCCATTTTCTATGCAACTAAACTTTTATTTTGGTGTTATTCTCTGATTTATGTTTCATTGCTGCAGTATTATTCAGCAGTAGTGGACTAAAGTTCTTTGTCAGCGTATCAGATCTTACACGTCAAACCTACAAAACTTTAACTTAAATCAAAAACAATGAAAAATGCCGGAATTCTAAAAAATTCCCGGGTTTTTCCCGGATGAAAAAATTCCCGGGTTTTTCCCGGATGTCCCAGGCCGTATACACCCTGCACATACCCATCGTCTGGCCACATGAGCACTCTTCTCATGACTCAGTAGCATCCAGGACTGGAGTACCTGAATCACATTCAACATTGCTGGTGGCTAGGTACGACAGACAGTATCCACGCATTTATGACCTTTATATAGAACACGCATGTGAAGAATGTGCATAGAGGAAATCATGCATGCACAATAATTTTCAGATAAACTGTGCCATACAAAACACCCTCTGCTGAAAATCACATGTGCAGGAGGGCCGCTCTACAATTTTTGGCAGAGGGTGTTTTAGTGTGGCACAATCTATCTGCAAATCTTGTGCATGCATGATTTCCATGCCTGTGCATTCTTTGCGCATGTGTTCTATGTACAGGACATTGCCGCGCATATACCATCAGTCATACCTAACCAGCAGCAAGGTAGAACCACCTGAAGATGTCGGACAGTTGCTCCGAGGAAATATTATGGAACTTGCTTGTCATTCAGTGGCAAACCTGTAAAGACTATTTACAAGTATAGTATAAATTATTGTTACCTCACATTGGATGACAGAAAATCAGAATTTTTTTTTTATTGTACAACAAAGGTAAAAATGTCCTCAGTGAAACTCCTTGACAACCACTGTGGTGTATATTATAACTAATTTGGCCATTTCTTGACATGAAGCAGCATTGTTCACCTTAAAATATAAGCAATGGTCACTTTCCCTGCCCCCACACCCACCAACTTCGCCCGATCTCTGTGATAATATGTTGTCACCTCTACATCTACAAATTCTTCTAAAAATGTAAGGAGTATGGAGGGTTGTTGTTTTTGTTGTTATTGTGATCTTGAGTCAAATATGGCTTGACGTAACTCTATGCTGCTCAAATCTCTACATTGCCACATAACCACTGCAACCTACAGTCATTTGAACCTGTTTAAAATCCTCTACTCTCTACTTGTCTGAACCTTGGTTTCAGTTATATACACAACTACACTCCAGGCAGATACTTGCAGAAATGACATCCTGCCACTTCAATTTACATTAAAACCAAAGAAATTTCCCTTTTTCAGAATGTTTCTCTTGCTATTGCCAGTATGCATTTTATGTCCTCTCTACATTGGCCAACTCCAGCCATGAGTATAATTTTTTTCTAAACACTCTGCAAGGCTGAACAGATAGGTTCATCACATTAAATGTAATAGATGACCTCTTCTGAAGTACTAATATTTTACTATTTTCAGTAGCTTAAAAAAAAAAAAAAAAAAAAAAAAAAAAAAACATATAAATGTCATTTTCATATTAAAACCAGAAATGGAAATGTGAGATGATACTCACCTCTTTTACGAAGGAATGAATTCATCCTTTGTAAATGTTCTCTCAGCATTTGGTACATTTTATGGAAGGTGACAGGACAATAATAAAAGCCCGGTGTCCAAAAGAATATCCTGCTTCGACTGTGGCATGTATCTAAAAACCTGGGACCAGGAGAGAGGCCATCCAGTGAAACAGATAGTTTTAAACTGCATTTGGAAACTGGCAACTCAAATTCTCTTTCATCACTATATACTGAGAGTGATAAAGCTGATACAGCACGCTTCACCTGAAAACGTAATTTATTTGTGATAATTAAAAGACATCTTTGCTAAGAATGGAAACATTTGGTGAAAATGTTCAATACACATTTTCTGTGGCTAGTCTGTCATGTGATAATGGGACCACTGACAAAGAACATATTAGTGAAATGAAAGGAGACATTTTGATAAACAACTAAAAAGGTGAAAAGCCATAAAATGCAATGCAACAGCCAAAAGCAAGGACTGGGATGAGATCTAGAACAGCTTAAACTTTTTAAGCTACCATGGAATTGTTTTAGGTAAATAATTTAAGAGTAAAGGAGAAGAGTGTGGCCGTGCAGTTCTAGGCGGTTCAGCCTGGAACCGCGTGACCGCTACGGTCGCAGGTTTGAATCCTGCCTCGGGCATGGATGTGTGTGATGTCCATAGGTTAGTTAGGTTTAAGTAGTTCTAAGTTCTAGGGGACTGATGCCCTCAGAAGTTGAGTCCCACAGTGCTCAGAGCCAGCCAGTAAAGGAGAAGACCACTCATCAAATAGCAAAAGCATTGTGTTATTTATAGACAAGCATAAGAGAGAATGAAATTGTGCTAGCATTCAGAATAAATCCTTTGATAAGCAAGAATACAAATACATACACAAACATGCGCATCCAAACAAACACTCACACACTCACCTGTGCCTCTACATTATGCCAGCTGGACACACAGTGGTGGGATCGCAGTTCAGCAGGTGAACTAGACTGGGTTGGGGATGTGTCAGGTGGGATGGATAGCAGGATAAAGAGTCAGAAAGCACCAAGAGGGGTTGGGGATGGATAGCTAGCAGCTCAGAGGGAGGCAGCATGTATGCTGGTTAGGAGCGTGGGAGGGAGAAGTGGCAGGAGCACATGCTAGGAATGTGATACATGGATACCAGAGCCAGTGCAATGTGGCACACAGTGACGATTATGTTGAGGCGTGGACTGGGAGGAGGTAACAGGACAGCCCATCTGCAGTGACGAGGATTCCTTTGTCCAGAGTGCTGCAGGTCTCTCGATGGCCTTTGCAGACTGGTACTACCCCCCCCCCCCCCACCTCCCAAACATAGGCTACAAACAGATTTCGCACATGAATGTCCTCAACAACCCTAATCCTCACACTACCCCCAAGAATCAGCCACAAAGAAGCATCCCCTTTGTCATCCAACATCACCCTGGACTGAAGCAGCTTAACCATATCTATCAATGTGCCTGGAAATGAGGCACATCCTACCCAAAGTCCTTCCTACCTCCCCTAAAGTGATAATATGTTGTCCACCCAACTTACACAACATCCTTGTCCATCCCTAAGCCATTCCCATTCCCAACTCCTTACCACAGGACTCATATCCCTGTGGAAGACACAGGCACAAGACCTGCTCAGTTCACCCACCCACCAAACACTTTCTACTCCAGTCCTGTCACAAGCTTATCCTATACTGTCAGAGACAGACACCTGTGAAAGCAGCCATGTAGTATACCAATTCTGTTGAAATCACTCGACAGCTTTTTATGTTGGCATTACAACCAACCAGCTATCCACCAGAATGAAAGGACAGTGCCAAACTGTGGACAAGAACAAAGTTGACCGCTTAGTGGCACAACATGCTGCTGAACACAGTATATTTAAATTCAATGACTGCTTCAAGTTGTGTCATTTAGATCCTTCCATCCAGCACCAGCTTTTGCTAACTATGAGCCTTGGTTCCTGCAATTCTCCTGGTCCCGATCTCCACTAACCACACACCTTTTGCCCAACAGTTTCGCCTTCCTCTGTCCTTTCACCCTCTCCCAGTTCACGTCATTGTCATCATGAGCCATGCCTAACCCGAGCTGGCCGGCCGGAGTGGCTGAGCGGTTCTATGCGCTACAGTCTGGAGCCGCGCGATCGCTACAGTCACAGGTTCGAATCCTGCTTCGGGCATGGATGTGTGTGATGTCCTTAGGCTAGTTAGGTTTAAGTAGTTCTAAGTTATAGGGGACTGATGACCTCAGCAGTTAAGTTCCATAGTACTCCGAGCGATTTGAACCATTTAACCCAAGCATCTACCATCCTCCAGCATTTCTAGCCAGCATACTTGCTGGCTCCATTTGAGTCACTAGCTACCCACCCCAATCCCCTTCCTGCTCCCTACCTCTTTCTTCCTCTACCTCCATCTCCCCACTGTCTCCATCCCACAACACAACCCTCACCCCATCCTAGTACGCCTGGTATTGTGTGCTCAGCCAGAACAATGTAGGGACATAATTGTGTGTGAGTGTATGAAGGGACATGTGTGTGTGTGTGTGTGTGTGTGTGTACTCTTGATCATCAAATAGGATGTTTTCATTCTCTTTTGTGTTTGCCTTCCGTTAACTCAATGCTTTTGCTATTCAGTGAATAGTCTGCTTTACACCTAAATTATTCACATTCTGCCAGAACTTTCCTTATATTTGTTTTAGGTAACATATTTCAAAAAGAGTTGTTCACAGTGTTGATACTATCAAATAATTCATTTGATTATGTGATGATGCCGACAGTTTCAAACATCTCCTGTTTTGGCAGAAACAAAGGTATTTAGTGTAATAGGGAGGTGCACAGCATCCACAAATGGAATATGAAGGAACAAATTTGCACTGATATACTATGCACCCTCTGTCAGAGTTCAGATGAGATTACAACTATAGATAAATGATGAGTATTGGGTAAAATGGCGGTTGTTATACTTGATATTCAATTAAAATAGGTGTAATAGGGAGGTGCACAGCACCCACAAATGGAATATGAAGGGGGAAAAATTGCACTGGTATACTACGTACTCTTTGTGACACAGCATACCATCCCTGTCAGAGTTCAGATGAGACTACAGCTATAGATAAATGATGACTACTGAGTACAATGGCAGTTGTTATACTTATCTTCAATTATAATGACATTAAGAAGAAAGATTTGGGCTTAAAATCCCATCAAAAATGATATCTTTAGAAACAGAATATAAACACAGATTTGTACCACCATCAGAGAGGGAAATTGCTGTGTCCTTTTCGGAATAACTAACTTTGCTATTTTCTTTAAGTTATTTGGAGAAACCATGCGAAACTAAATATGGATGGCTGGACAATGATTTACTAATTTATGGCATACATGTTCTGTAGGTCCAGGTGTCTGAGCAATTACTTGGATGTGGAACGAGTCAATACATGTCTTATAAATACTGAAGCACCAAATATAAATACTACAGAGTACAACAACTATGCACTAGTTGTAATGAACTTTGAAAAAAGTGTTGTACATTATTTTTCCTTTGCACTTCACAGTGCTTTTCCAGCTGTTTGGTTAATTACTTGATTTGGAATGAGTCAATATATTTCATATAAATGCTGAAGCACCAAATGCAAACAGTACTGAGTACAACAACAAACAACTAATATGCACTAGTTGTAATGAACATTGAAAACAGTGTTGTATATTACTTTTCCTTCACACTTAGAGTAAAATATATATTGTTGTTGTGGTCTTCAGTCCTGAGACTGGTTTGATGCAACTCTACATGCTACTCTATCCTGTGCAAGCTTCTTCATCTCCCAGTACCTACTGCAACCTACATCCTTCTGAATCTGCTTGTTGTATTCATCTCTTGGTCTCACTCTATGATTTTTACCCTCTACACTGCCCTCCAATACTAAATTGGTGATCCCTTCATGCCTCAGAACATGTCCTACCAACCGATCCCTTCTTCTAGTCAAGTTGTGCCACAAACTTCTCTTCTCCCCAATCCTATTCAACACCTCCTCATTAGTTATATGATCTACCCATCTAATCTTCAGCATTCTTCTGTAGCACCACATTTCGAAAGCTTCTATTCTCTTCTTGTCTAAACTATTTATCATCCATGTTCCACTTCCATACATGGCTACACTCCATACAAATACTTTCAGAAACGACTTCCTGACACTTAAATCTATACTCGATATTAACAAATTTCTCTTCTTCAGAAAATCTTTCCTTCCCATTGCCAGTCTACATTTTATATCCTCTCTACTTCGACCATCATCAGTTGTTTTGCTCCCCAAATAGTAAAACTCCTTTACTACTTCAAGTGTCTCATTTCCTAATCTAATACCTTCAGCATCACCAGACTTAATTCGACTACATTCCATTATCCTTGTTTTGCTTTTGTTGATGTTCATCTTATATTCTCCTTTCAAGACACTATCCATTCCGTTCAACTGCTCTTCCAAGTCCTTTGCTGTCTCTGACAGAATTACAATGTCATCGGCGAACCTCAAAGTTTTTATTTCTTCTCCATGGATTTTAATACCTACTCCGAATTTTTCTTTTGTTTCCTTGCTCAATATACAGATTGAATAACATTGGGGAGAGGCTACAACCCTGTCTCACTCCTTTCCCAACCACTGCTTCCCTTTCATGTCCCTCCACTCTTATAACTGCCATCTGGTTTCTGTACAAATTGTAAATAGCCTTTCGCTCCCTGTATTTTACCCCTGCCACCTTTAGAATTTGAAAGAGAGTATTCCAGTCAACAATGTCAAAAGCTTTCTCTAAGTCTACAAATGCTAGAAATGTAGGTTTGCCTTTCCTTAACCTAGCTTCTAAGATAAGTCATAGGGTCAGTATTGTCTCACGTGTACCAATATTTCTACGGAATCCAAACTGATCTTCCCCTAGGTCGGCTTCTACTAGTTTTTCCATTCGTCTGTAAAGAATTCGCATTAGTATTTTGCAGCTGTGACTTATTAAACTGATAGTTCGGTAATTTTCAAACCTGTCAACACCTGCTTTCTTTGGGATTGGAATTATTATATTCTTCTTGAAGTCTGAGGGTATTTCGCCTGTCTCATACATCTTGCTCACCAGATGGTAGAGTTTTGTCAGGACTGGCTCTCCCAAGGCCGTCAGTAGTTCTAATGAAATGTTGTCTACTCCTGGGGCCTTGTTTCGACTCAGGTCTTTCAGTGCTCTGTCAAACTCTTCACGCAGTATCATATCTCCCATTTCATCTTCATCTACATCCTCTTCCATTCCCATAATATTGTCCTCAAGTACATCGCCCTTGTATAGATCCTCTATATACTCCTTCCACCTTTCTGCTTTCACCTCTTTGCTTAGAACTGGGTTTCCATCTGAGCTCTTAATATTCATACAAGTGGTTCTCTTATCTCCAAAAGTCTCTTTAATTTTCCTGTAGGCAGTATCTATCTTACCCCTAGTGAGATAAGCCTCTACATCCTTACATTTATCCTCTAGCCATCCCTGCTTAGCCATTTTGCACTTCCTGTATATCTCATTTTTGAGACGTTTATATTCCTTTTTGCCTGCTTCATTTACTGCATTTTTATATTTTCTCCTTTCATCAATTAAATTCAATATTTCTTCTGTTAACCGAGAATTTCTACCAGCCCTCGTCTTTTTACCTACTTGATCCTCTGCTCCCTTCACTATTTCATCCCTCAAAGCTACCCATTCTTCTTCTACTGTATTTCTTTCCCCCATTCCTGCCATTTGTTCCCTTATGCTCTCCCTGAAACTCTGTACAACCTCTGGTTCTTTCAGTTTATCCAGGTCCCATCTCCTTAAATTCCCCACCTTTTTGCAGTTTCTTCAGTTTTAATCTACAGGTCATAACCAATAGATTGTGGTCAGAGTTCACATCTGCCCCTGGAAATGTCTTACAATTTAAAACCTGGTTCCTAAATCTCTGTCTTACCATTATGTAATCTATCTGATACCTTTTAGTATCTCCAGGGTTCTTCCATGTATACAACCTTCTATCATGATTCTTAAACCAAGTGTTAGCTATGATTAAGTTGTGCTCTGTGCAAAATTCTACCAGGCGGCTTCCTCTTTCATTTCTTAGCCCCAATCCATATTCACCTACTACGTTTCCTTCTCTCCCTTTTCCTACACTCGAATTCCAGTCACCCATGACTATTAAATTTTCGTCTCCCTTCACTATCTGAATAATTTCTTTTATTTCATCATACATTTCTTCAATTTCTTCGTCATCTGCAGAGCTAGTTGGCATATAAACTTGTACTACTGTAGTAGGTGTGGGCTTCGTGTCTATCTTGGCCACAATAGTGCGTTCACATTGCTGTTTGTAGTAGCTTACCCGCATTCCTATTTTTTTATTCATAATTAAACCTACTCCTGCATTACCCCTATTTGACTTTGTATTTATAACGCTGTATTCGCCTGGCCAAAAGTCTTGTTCCTCCTGCCACCGAACTTCACTAATTCCCACTATATCTAACTTTAACCTATCCATTTCCCTTTTTAAATTTTCTAACCTACCTTCCCGATTAAGGGGTCTAACATTCCACGCTCCGTTCCATAGAATGCCAGTTTTCTTTCTCCTGATAATGACGTCCACCTGAGTAGTCCCCGCCTGGAGATCCGAATGGGGGACTATTTTACCTCCAGAATATTTTACCCAAGAGGACGCCATCATCATTAACCAAACAGCTGCATGCCCTTGGGAAAAATTACGGCTGTAGTTTCCCCTTGCTTTCAACCGTTCGCAGTACCAGCACACAGAGGCTGTTTTGGTTAGTGTTACAAGGCCAGATCAGTCAATCATCTAGACTGTTGCCCCTGCAACTACTGAAAAGGCTGCTGCCCCCCTTCAGCAACCAAGCATTTGTCTGGCCTCTCAACAGATACCCCTCCGTTGTGGTTGCACCTACGGTATGGCTATCTGTATCGCTGAGGCACGCAAGCCTCCCCACCAACGGCAAGGTCCATGGTTCATGGGGGGAAAATATATATGTATTACTGCAAAAGTTTATTAATACAGGTGATGCAGTAAAATCTTAAAGATTATATAAAATAAGAAGACACTATAAATAAATCAATGTGAGCTTTACATAAAAGATGTTATTTATTATTGCATCAGAACTCATCCATAACGTAAAATGAGGTTTTCAAACAGGTACTTCTTTAAATAACTTGTCACTTTGGTATTATCTGGCAGTGAATTCAAAACTTTAGCTCCAGTGTGCTTTAGCCCCTTAACATACAAGTACCAAATACTGCAGCTCCTCCTAGTGGTTCACCTTTCCTTCTGGTGTTAAGGCCATGATACTGGCAAGTAGTTTCGCATTAAACCTTTCTATCATGGCGTCCTCATATAAGGACAAACTAAATAAATGCTTAGTATATTAAAATTCGTTAAATTTTACCATTTGTAATTGTGCTCATATTGTCAGGAGCAGAGAGCTTATTTGAGAACAGTGTTGACATCTGCTGTCACTTTGTGGTACCACAAAACAAAACTGAATGTGCACAGTCACATGGACGCTTCCCAGTAATCTTTGTACCTCCCATCAGCCGTTTAATATCTTCAGAGTTTAGGTAAAAAAAAATAATTGTGCATAGAAAGGTGCATTCTTGAAGGTGAAAACTAAAGGTGTCTTTGAGAACAAAAGGTAAATGACATATTTATAACTTCATACATGTATCCAAATGAGGACATTGTGATTAAAAGGTTGTAATGGCACAGAAATTTAGGACATTATTTCGCTGCCGTTTTAGTCATCTTACGGTGATTTCACAATGCCTCGTGTCCAAGATAGACGAAGGCCACTTACCGAAGAAGTTATAAAACTCCTTAATTCATCTAAAATTTACAATCTATCCGATGATCCTGCTGATAATTTTGAACAAGAGGACAATGAGGGAAGTAATGTTAGACATTTTATATCATACGGTATATTGTAAGCTGAGTAGCCTAGATGCAAATCCTGCTAATTGCATGGCAAGTGACACTGAGATAATCACGAAACACTCATCCCATCCCAACGACAATGCATTGGCAGCAAGAATGTTATTGTTACAGCACAGCCAACCTAAAGCTGAATAAGAAAAATATTCATTCTAATTGTAACAGACTGAAAGGTAGCTTTGAATGTCCAGACTGGTAAGTGTGACGTTTGTTCACGTGCTTTGTGTCTGGACATGGTAGGGCGACAGCCATGCCTATTGTGCATTTAGCAGACTTTGCACCCAAAGACAACATGCAGTTAGCTGCTCTTTTGAAACCGAACATTATTTTCAACAGCCATTTTTGATGGTTTATAGCTGGTTTTGCAACCTGAATGAGGATGCATGTTTCCTCGTGCAATTGATATTGCATTTGTAAATGCATGGATCGAGTACAAGAAAAATGCACCAGAATTGTGTGTTCCTAAAAATAAGACCCTTGGTTTGCTTCACTTTAGGGCAAGTGTGGACAGTGTACTGACAAAAGTAGATAAGCCATCTGCCAGGAAAACGGGGCGTCCCACTAGTGACAGTCCAAGTACTTCAAAACGAGCCAACGCGGAAGTTTGTCCAGAAGTTGAAGTTCGTTTGGAGAACATTGGGTGTTTTCCAGTGATCAGTGACAAAAAATCAATTGACAGGTGCAAGAAACTGAGTTGAAAAGGCAAAGCCAAGTTTTATTGTGTAAAATGTAACATTCACTGTGTCTGGATAGAAAAAGAATCGTTTCTTTGATTATCGTTCTCCAAAAGTGTAAAAGCATAGTTTATGTACATAATCATTAAGTAAGCTTTGTGTAATTTATGTATTTTGGTGAAATAAAATAAAACAAAATACTTTGACTTTTCGCCTTACATTGCACCCACTTGAACACAATGTCCTCATTTGGGGACGCGTTGTATCCCCCCCTTGAGGGGCATCTCAAAATATTTTATACATTTGAAAAATCATAATGTAATTTGAAGAACTCAATAGAAAAGACATTTTTTTTTTCAGGAAGAAAAAATTCACAATCAAAAGGGTTAAGCAAGGTTATTTATGAGGGTTACTTTTGACAAAACACATCAGGGAGTAACTGCAATGGGCGTTTGTAGTCATTACACCAAGTTTGTTTGAAATTATTGCAGCATGAGATACAATGGGGTACCTCACTTGACTCAAACCTGCTGTGAAGACTGTTTTTTGATGCTGTCATATTGCATGGAATAGCATGCCATAATCCATTTTTAAATTAAAATAGATGAAACATGTCAAGTTTGAGATATTGCAGCCACATTAATTTTTTGAGCAATTTATGTTATTTCGGAATCTAGTAAACATGATGTTAACACCTTATTTTCAGTAGACGCAAAATACTTCAAAATATTAACCAGTCTCATCCTACACTAACCATCACCAGAAATGTCAAATGAAAAAAGCAAATGGAGATCACAGTGACATGTACTGGATTGTCATAGTGAACAGTGTCCATTTTATCTTGAAATGTAACAGCCTATTTTTCACTCGATTTTGAAGCTAATTTGGAGAGCTTGAATAACTGTCATGTCATTAGGTAGGACCCATTTATGTAATTTAGCCTTTTGAGCTCTGCAATGTGACTAACAACTTCAGGTCAAAGTATTTGCTAATAGTATATCCATCCATTGGTAGGAACATGTATAGTCAATTTGTTCAACTGCAATTAGCACTATTCATTTGCAAACAACTGGATAACAAAAGCATCAAATATACTGTATTTTATAACGTGAGAAACCTGTAACAACTCTGTGTGTCATTTGCAACCTACATCCTCAATTATTTGCTGGATGTATTCAGATCTCTGCCTTTCTCTACAGTTTTCTGATGATGGTCGAAGTAGAGAGGATATAAAATGTAGACTGGCAATGGCAAGGAAATCGTTTCTGAAGAAGAGAAATTTGTTAACATCGAGTATAGATTTAAGTGTCAGGAAGTCGTTTCTGAAAGTATTTGTATGGAGTGTAGCCATGTATGGAAGTGAAACATGGATGATAACCAGTTTGGACAAGAAGAGAATAGAAGCTTTTGAAATGTGGTGCTACAGAAGAATGCTGAAGGTAAGGTGGGTAGATCACATAACTAATGAGGAGGTATTGAATAGGATTGGGGAGAAGAGAAGTTTGTGGCACAACTTGACTAGAAGAAGGGATCGGTTGGTAGGACATGTTTTGAGGCATCAAGGGATCACAAATTTAGCATTGGAGGGCAGCGTGGAGGGTAAAAATCATAGAGGGAGACCAAGAGATGAATACACTAAGCAGATTCAGAAGGATGTAGGTTGCAGTAGGTACTGGGAGATGAAGAAGCTTGCACAGGATAGAGTAGCATGGAGAGCTGCATCAAACCAGTCTCAGGACTGAAGACCACAACAACAACAACATTCAGATCTCTGCCTTTCTCTATAGTTTTTACCCTCTATAGCTCCCTCTAGTACCATGGAAATTACTCCCTGATGTCTTAACAGATGTCTTATCATCCTGTCCCTTTTTCTTGTCAGTGTTCTCCATGTATTCCTTTCCTCTCCAATTCTGTGCACAACGTCCTTATTCCTTACCGTATCACTCCACCTAATTTTTGACATTTGTCTGTAGCACTGCATCTCCAATACTTCAGTTCCCTTTTTTCCACTTTTCCCACTGTCCATGTTTCACTACCATAGAATGTTGTGCTCCAAACAAACATCCTCAGAAATTTCTTCCTTAGATTGGTGCCTATGTTTGATACTAGTAGGCTTCTCTTGGCCAGGAATGCCCCTTTTGACAGTGCTAGCCTGCTATTGATGTCCTCCTAGCTCTGTCCTTCATGAGTTCATCTACTTCATGACCCTCAATCCTAATGTTAAATTTTTCATTGCTCTCATTACTTTGGCTTTCTTCTATTTAGTCTCAGTCCATATTTTTTACTCATTATACTGTTTATTCCCTTCAGCAAATCATGTAATTCTTCTTCACTTTCACCGAGTAAAGCGGTGTCATCAGTGAATCTTATCATTGATATCCTTGAATTTTAATTCTTTCTTTTATTTCCATCATTGCTGAAACTAAATTGAGAATATCAACAAAGTGTTTATATAGGCTACTGGATTACATACTGAAATTCCGTCTACACTAAAAATAATGCATTCATATTTGAAGCAGGACATGTGGTAGGAATACTTGAGGTAATGTAGTTTAAATGCAATTAATAAATATGTAATCTGCATCATTTAACTAAATCATTCCATTTATTTTTCCATGAAAAGACAGACATGTATCCGATCTTTTATCTAATTTCATGAATTTCAATCGTAATCATTGAATGATAACACGTTTCATAATTTTGAACAACTTATGTGATTGTAATTAACAAAATTACTATATGTAACAATATCCAAATTATCAGTGAATATATATAAGACCCACAAGAAATAACACGAGGGGGGCCAGTAAAGTGTGAGATTTTGCACTGCACTGTGTGCTGTCGAAAGCATATGCTAGCACATTCCTCTCCCTTGAAACGCCACACTGATGTCATGTACTGGAGATGTAAATGACAACAGGGGGGAGGAGGGGGGGAGGCAGGAGGCTAGATGTAGAGATGAGCCGGGAGCTGTAGCTGTGCAGGACAGTGTACTCCCGGTCTAACAGCACAGATTTTGAGCTGCTGTGCCCTCAGTAATGTTTTGTGGTTCCTGGCTGGATGAGGAAAGGCTAGTACGATGAGTGGTTGGCTGGTTTCCTCTCACTACAGTGCAAAATACACATGTGGTTAAAATAAACTTTACTGTAGGAACCTATTGAGTACATAACTTCAACGATGGCCAATCTGAAGTACGATGGTTAACAGCAATCAACTAACACATACTAATTCTTGAATCTTGTGCATGTCCATGCCACAACTATATACAATTACTAACATTCCCTCACAGCTGTCTAAGGTGTGAGGTGTTGACTATCACTTTGAAAGACTAGAGCATAGAGTGATGTATTGAGGTGCTATGCAAATGGAATCCCAATGCAATGTACTGAGGTTCTGAGATGGAGAGATTGAGCAGCATGGTCGTTGGTCGTGGCCTATATGAGTGCTGCCCAGGGGAAATAATCGGCACACAGCTTGGGGGCATGTCTTGGTCTTCTCTTGTCATAGGTGTGCTTAGTTCAGCACCTGCTATAATGTTTCCTGGTGCCAACCAGTGTGCTGTCGAAAGCATATGCCAGCACATTCCTCTCCCCTGAAACACCACACTGATGTCATGTACTGGAGATGCAAATGACAACAGGAGGGAGGCAGGAGGCTAGATGTAGAGATGAGCCAGGAGCCATAGCTGTGGAGGACGGCGTACTCCTGGTCGTACCCAACCATCCGGTATGTGAGAGCAGAGGAACATCCTCCAGAAAACATTGCCCAGGATACACGTCCAGTCCTGAGGGCATCTCCTGGGGTGGTGACAGTGATGGCAATGGCGGTCTAGGTCGATCGGGTTGGAGAGCGGCGATGGTGGAGGTGGGGTTGCGATACCCATTGGCTCGGCCTGGAGTGCAGTGGCAGCACCAGGGAGCACCTGCTAAGGCTGTGTGGTCCTGTGAGGCCATGAATCTGGGGGAAGAAAAGAAGCAAAATCATGGAGCAAACAACAAATGTGAATTTGATTCTGGTGAGGGCGCTGCAAACTATCGGGATCTGCAATTACGAGGGTAGTTTTTTAAGTAAGTGCCGTTTTTATTTTTAAAAAAAGATACAAATACTTTTGTAAAAAAACTTTTATTTTCTGATTCTACACACTTTTACCTATTTTTCTACATAGTTGCCTTGTTTATTTAAGCACTTGTCATACCGTACAACTAAGTTTTTAATTCCCTCTTCAAAGAATTCGGCTGCCTGCTCCGACAGCCAAGAGTTCACGGCCGCTTTCACTTCATCATCGTCATTGAAGCGCTGCCCGCCAAGATGGTGTTTAAGGTACCGGAAAAGGTGAAAATCGCTAGGAGCAAGGTCGAGGCTGTATGGTGCATGGTCCAAAACTTCCCAGCCAAAAGAATCAATCAAATCCCGAGTATTTTGAGAGGTGTGAGGCCTAGTGTTATCGTGCAGGAGCAAAACTCCTTTTGTCAGCATGCCGCGCCTTTTGTTTTGAATTGCTCTGTGGAGCTTCTTTAGAGTTGCACAGTAGGCATCTGAGTTGATTGTCATTCCTCATGGCATAAAGCCCACTAGCAAAACACCGCGCCGATCCCAGAACACAGTTGCCATAATCTTGCGCTTTGACAGCGTCTGTTTGGCTTTACCTTGACGGGTGAGGTTGTGTGTCGCCATTCCATCGATTATTGCTTGCTTTCGGGAGTGATATGGGATACCCATGTTTCATCTCCAGTGACAATTTGACTCAACATGCCATCCCCTTCTTCCTCGTAACAAATCAAAAAGTCCAATGAAGTGGCAAATCTCTTCCCTATGTGGGAGTTGTGGTCCTCTGTGAGGAATCTGGATACCCACCGAGAACACAGTTTCTTAAAGTAAAGGTTTTCAGACACAATTTTGTACAAAACCAATCTTGAAACTTGTGGAAATTCCAAAGAAAGAGTGGAAATTGTGAATCTTCTGTCCTCACGAATCTTTGTTTCGACTGTAGCCACCAAATCATCAGTGATCACAGAGGGCCGGCCTGAGCGTTCTTCGTCATGGACGTTTTGACGGCCATTTTTAAACTCTCTAACCCTTTGACACACTTTACCTTCACTCATTGCATTCAAGCCATAAACTTCTGTTAACTGACAATGAATTTCTGCAGCTGATAGGCTTCTCACGGTCAAAAAACGTATCACTGACCGTATCTCACATGCGGTGGGCGATTCAATAATCGTAAACATTAAAAAGTAGCACAGCGATGCATACACGTCAGCTACAGAGCTGCAACTTGCATCAGTGTGAACGGGAAGGAAGCTGGCAAGTGGCGCGGTGGCTTGTTGCGGTGTCCGCGCGAACTACGGGACTATACGCGCAAACGGCCCTTACTTAAAAAACAACCCTCGTAGATACATATATGTGCCAATGTGTTTCTGGAACTTGCCGCACTCCCAGCACTGACAGCTCCCATAAACTCTGTAAAGAACAAGATCATGCAGTGCAAAGGGATACTTGTGGACATTCAGCAGCACTGGATGCTGCAGAGGGTGGAGCAAGTGAAGCAATGTCCGATGACGGTGGCCATGCAGAAGTTCCGTCGATGATGGTCTGTTGCGTGGGTGGGAGCGATAGGAGGCGAGAAAGAGTTGCAGTATCTGTTCCTGTGTGTGGGAAGTGTGAAGCTTGATCATTTGTTGTTTGAATGTTCGAGCAAAGCATTCTGCTTCTCCATTGGACTGCGTGTGAAATGGAACACTTGTTAGATGACGAAAGCCATTTTGGTCACAAAATTGTTCAAAATCATGTAACATGAACTGGGGTCCATTGTCCATACCAACGACTTCAGGCAATCCTTCAATGCAAAAAATTGAGGACAACACTTGAATGCTGCTACTTGATGTGGTGGAGTTTGTAGGCACCGCAAATGGAAACTTGCTAAAAAGAGTCTACCACTACGAGCCAACGAGAGTCTTGGAAAGCCTACATGCACTTGTTGCCATGGGGTTGAGTCGTAGGCCAAGCTGAGAATGTCGGTGGGGGAACAGATTGATTTTCTATGCATGGGCGACACTGTGGCGTCACCTGTTCAATATGGGCATCCATGCTCTGTGAAGTACAGTGCCAGCACACTAACTGTTTAGTGCGAACAATTCCCCAATGTCCTTGGTGAAGCAGTTGTAACACATCCTTTTGCAACACTGTGGGAATGAGCACACGAGATTGTCCACTGTCAGATTCTACAAAAATCACACCTTCTTGTACTGAGAGGTTATGCCGATGAGCTAAGGTCAAACATATCAAACAAATCTAAGCCAAAAATATTTTCACTTTTTCTTGATTGCAACATAGTAAATTTCACTGTTCTAGTGTGATATTTATAAATGGCATGCAAACTACACTGTCCAAGAACTGGGATTTCCTGTTCATTGTATGCAGTGAGGTACACACTAGATTTTGACAGGCATGGTGAGCCTAACATGATTAAGCAAAGTTAAAGAAGCACCTGTGTCCAAGTGAAAGTCAACATGATGGCTAGCAATTTTTAGTGTTACAAATAGTTTGTTGGAATGGCATTGCACTGCACTAGGGTGAGATGAGGGCATAATCTTACTTGAATTACTGCAAGAACGTGCAGTCGCTTTTGAAAACACTGCACTTACAGAATGTGCACGAGACCTGTTGTTGTGAGAACAGGCAGAATTGGCATTCTTTTGCCATTGCAAGCAAACTGCCTGGACACGGCCTTTCTTTCCACATGAGTAACGTGTAGCATTGCACGACGGGCAAACTTGCCACTTATGGTGAGCAAAACAGCGAGGGCAAGACTTCACTAGATTTACAAGCCTGACTACTTGTTTACACATCTGTGTGCATGCTTGTTGTGGCGGCTGAGTGGGGTGGCCGTGGGCAAGAGGTGACTTGGCCTGACAAATCGGGAACTGATCAAATTTATTGGCAGCTATGGCATCGGAATTGAATTGTTCTAATATCTGCAACATTTGATGGAATGAAGGACCTGAGTACTTGAGAATCTGTTCTCTAATTCTGCTATCAGGGACATTGTATGTGATCGCATCATGGATCATCATGTCACTATAAAACTTGGCACAACTACACTTGAATTTACACTTCCTAGTGAGACCCTGCAAGTCGGTATACCACTGACGGCAAATCTGTTCTGGCTTTTTCTTAAGGCGAAAGAACTGAAATCTGGTTGCCGTAACCTGAATCTGCTGTTCATAATACTGACTTAATGCACCTACTACTTCATCATAGGGGAGTGCATCAGGAGACGACAAAGGGAAGGATTTTTGAACTAAGGGAAACACAGCAGTTCCCCTGATGGACAGCAAACAATGAGATTTCACGGTCCCTTGAATTCTATGGACTTGACAGTGGGGCTAGAACTGGGTGAGATATTAAAGCCATTCCTCTCCTTTTTCATCGAAGTGCCAAAATGATGGAACATTGTTTGGTGGCACTTGTTGGATTGGTTGGCTGGTCTGTTGGGGAGCCAATACAGCTTGTGTGGCAAGCAGTTGCTATCTGTACCGTAGACAGCAATGTGGCAATTTGCTGAGTCTGAAACTGAAAAATCTGGTTTAGTTCTAGAGCAGGAGCAGTCTGTGGCTGATGCACAGTGGCAGGTGGTGGAGGGGGTGGAGTAGCCATTCTAACACTAACAAATTACAGTAAAATATGAAAAAATAAATAGAAAGCAATGTGCAAAGCCTCTGAAATGAGAAATAGGTTAGTTCTGCAGCTTCCCCCTGTAATACATGAAACAACAATAACAAATTAGTAAATAGAATCATTGTAATGACAATTCCCCTGCAGCAACCGAGATCACATGAAAAGCAAACAAAACTTGGTGATCAGACTCGTCGACACTTGTGGCCGTGCCCTCCTATAATGTTTTGCGGTTCCTGGATGGATGAGGAGTAGGTGGTATGATAGGTGGGTGGCCGGTTTCCTCTCACTACAACACAAAATGCACACATGGTTAAAATACACTTTATTATAGGAACCAATTTAGTACTTAACTTCAATGATGGCCAATCTGAAGTTTGGTGGTTAACAGAATCAGCTAACATGTACTAATTCTTGAATCTTGTCCGTGTCCATATCACAACTACATATGATGACTGACGTTCTCTCACAGCTATCTAAGGTGTGAGGCAACAACTGTCACTGTAGACGAAAAGAGCACAGTGTGATGTACTGAGGTGCAATGTGAACTGAGTCCTAATGCGACGCACTGAGGTACTGAGCAGGAGAGATTGAGCACCTCAGCAGCAGTGGCATATGTACATGCTGCCAGCACCATTATTGACATATAGCCTGGGGACATGTCTTGGTCTTCTCTTGTCATAGGTATGCTTAGTTCAGCACCTGCTACACAATGTTTCCTAGTGCCAACTGATGTGCTGGCGAAGGCATATGCCAGCACACTGTGTGAAATAGCATCTAGTCAGAAATAAACAACATTAGAGTTCTAAATCTGAGTACACTTGAATCACTTTTTGACTTTTCACGTTGTTGAAGAACCATGCTGTTTTCTGGCCTGTCATCACTTTAGAATTTACAGGATGAATCAGCTGCAGCAGAGCAACAAAAAGAAGTTATGTTCATGCCAACATTCTTTTTAACAATCTGAGTTACACCCATCCAACTTCAAGAATTTTTATTTCACCTATCTTCTTCAAGATTAATGTATGTAAAGACTTTTACTTTGTTTTATTTATTTTTTTGATAGTTATTATCCCCAGCAGGGTGGTTACACCAAGACCTCCAATCATTGCTTGGCTGCACACATCATCTTTCCAAACATATTTTTCCATACTTTAAATTTTGAAGCTCTGAAACTTCAAAAGATGCCATCAGATGCATAGGGAATGTAATACTTCAGAAATCCTCCTTGCAGCTGAAGTAGAGTACTGAACTGTTGACTTATTTATCTGATTTACATTAGAAAGAGTGATTCTCTTCATGATCAATGGTGATCTGTTTGCAGCCCTGTATTGTCACTCTACTGGATCAACATAAAGTGCAGTTATGATCTTCAAAAGCACTCACCAGACTGCCTGAAGTTTAAAGCATTTTGTGACTGTGTTAAATGGAAATAAAGTGTTGATAGTTGAGACAGTCACATTTTCCCATACCAAAAGTCATTCTTCCCAAGACGATGATGTTCCTAGCTCAGCCAGCTACCTACATGAACACATAGAAATTTTGAAGGGTCTGCCTGCTTTATAACCTGGTAATTCTACACAATAGCTATTTCTTATGGGTCCTTGTGGTCTGTGAGGAAGTGAATGAAACTAGTATTTCTTAGATTAATTGAAAGGGACATGACTGTAGACCAGGCCAAAACTTCCTCACATTTGTCACTGATATGAGACTCTAATTTAATAACTCATATATTAGCCACACAATGCCTATCTCATGTAAATGCAAAAATAAAGTTTTTGCTGATTGAATTATCTGTCTTTGGCAATCAGCAAAAAATTTAATTTTGCATTCACATGAGACAAGCATTGCGTGAAGAAGCCAGAAGACATTCTTGGATGTCAACTTCATACACAAACACACCAGCAGTAGGTATGTAAATCATTAGAATTGGCATTGTCTGTGGCAGGTAGAACAGCTACCAGAATGTGTTAGTCAGCTCATGTTTAGTGTTGTTACCAGACCTTGGAGGGCACGACCAGTGTCAGATGTTGAGTGATCACTGTGAAGGGTAAGGAGATGCTGTGCACTCCCAGTGTTTTCTGCACCTGACAAGAGTTTCAAAAAGGCATCATTCAAGGTCTCCATTTGGTCAGCTGGTCAAATCATGCAGTAGCCACATTTGTGGGTCATTCATATGTGACAGAGGCCTGATGTTGAAATGCATGGGAACATAATGGCAGGCAGACTAGTCGCCAATGTTTTAGTGGACCATGTTAAACCAGCACAAAGGAAAATCTCCATATTGTGCACCAAGCACATAATAACTCCTTCCGTCTATGCCTGCAATCTGGGAACAAGTAATGGGCTCCCTGAGACATTCTGCATCAAACCACACCATTGGCTGGAGACTAGAAGTAGCACTGAATTTCATGTAGATCTAGATATGGTGAGTTTACTTAGGTGCTACAGGGTTAATTATGCATCACATAAAGGAAACACAACAAATTATTATGTTAAGAAGTGAAACGGTTAGTTTTCCAAGGATATAACTTCTACATGGGGCAGTCAGGAGCAGAAATAGTGGCCTCGTGTGGCCCTCACCCCATGATTGCTAGTTACCAGTGCAGGCAATGGCTTCAGTGTGAGGTATAGGCAGAGAAAGAGAGCAGACTGGCGACACCATAAAGCATTCTCTACCTCTCTTTCCACAGAAGGCATTGTGCAGCTGCCTCATAATGTGCACACTATTTTTAGCACCACAACACAAATGGCTGCTTTTGAAGTAGTGTTGTGAATGGAAAGCATGGACTGCTGGTGAATGGTGGACCCATTCTTTCAATGTTTCTCTCATGAAACTGTATTGTGGTGTCATTTTACAACATGCTTATGCTCATCCACACATGGCACATTTCTCTATAAACTGTGTGTGTGGTGTTGATGTACTCCCATGTCCAGCTAGATCTCCTGATCTGTCACCAACAGAACACACGCAGGGACAGCTTGGACATGAATTCCATCCCTGTGCCAGTGTGATATCAAGGACCAGTTACAATATTTGCCAGCCAACTTGCCTCCAGAGAGGCTTTATGACACACTTTCCAACTGAATCAGTACTTGTGTCAATGCCAGATGGGATGCAATGTTTTAAAAAGTGGGCTCATACTGACAAGTTATTTATAAATTTGACTCAATTGTATGATCACTAAATTAGCTTCACGTATCCTCTCAATCCATGAAGTTTCATTTTGCTTCATCCTGCCTTTCTGAGTGCTATACATTTTTTGTCGTGTCGTGTATATTTGGAAAGGCAAGAGCTGAAAGAGTATAAAATGCTGAAGGGCTCCATATTTTATTATACCCAATCAGAGACCAAGCCATCTTTTGATACACCATTTGAGACATCTATAACTATCTTCTGTCTTCAAGGTATAATTTTAACTAGTTATCTACCAGGCAGGTGATTCAACATTGCCTGGCCTGTTTTACAAGCATCTTATGATCTACATAATCAAAGACCCTTGAGAGATCAGAAAAGACACCGACTGACCACTTTTTAGTATTTCAAAATTCCAGCCCATCATTGGTGAATGAGAAGATTGATTGAAATGTAGAAATCCCTCTTTGAAAATCAAAATGTCAACAGTTAATAATATTTAGCTTTCTGAAGATAGCCAGTATCCTCTCACACATATACAATTCTCAAAATATTCAGAAAATCTTGTTAAAAGTGCGATGGGATGATAGTTTGAGAAACTTGTAGCATCACCAGTTTTATAAAGAGGTCTATCAACAGCATACTTTCCTCTTTGTGAAACAAATACGAAGGTAATCCAGAGATTAAGTTTCCCTTTATTTTTGTAAAAAACGAAAACATTGTTACGTTGAAAACTTTATTTCCAAGAGACACAGTAATGTTTTAGCTGTTTTTCTGACATTATTACTACCAGAACAGTGGCATTTGTCATATAATGTGGTCAACTTTTGTATTCCTGTGTTGCAGAAGGGCTGCCACCTGGCAATGGAAACATCAAATGACAGTCATGACATCATGTGACAGAGAACAAGAATTTCTCGAGGTGCGATAAAAGATGAAAATTTCTGTTAATAAGATCAGGGGTGATGGTTCTCTATAATTCGCTGTTCCATCAGCTCCAAGGCTGGTTGGTCATGCATTACTCTCTTCAATATGGACACTTTGAGAACATTCCAAAAACTGCCTACACAACAAATGCACCATTTGTTTGCTGATGACCTTCAGCCCATACACCTGACAGAGCTGGTGGTAAATTTCGACTGGCACTATGTTTTGTCCATTAACAAACTTTCTTATTGAACAAACTCCAATGTCAGCAGGGGAAAGAGTAAAATCCACAATTTTCAGCCACTTCCGTAGTATTGTTGACCTCACTCAAGACTTTTCTGCCAATCAAATGATTGTTACATCATAGTTCTGTCTTGGATGCATTATATTACCAACTACATATGTATCTTGAAAAAATAATAATAGGGAAACTGCATTTATGTATGATCCCCATATGTGCCAAAACAATAAATATTTGATTACAGCAGGCCTTCAACATTTTGTTGGAAATATTATGTATGCCGAAAGAGGTTTTACTTTTCAGTGAGCCTATAATGTATTTTTTTATTGGTCCCATCAAATTTCCTATGCCCACAATGTTAATTTGAACCTGATTTTGCATCAACGTATTTACAATTTTCCTGCTATTTACGCACTGGACAAAAAATGATGCTGGCATGATGTTGACCATCCAGTAGTGTTTACAAATATTACATGGTTAAGTTTCTTGACACCAGGGCACTCTACCCAGTGGATTTGAGCTGTTAATCATGTAAAATTTGGAACAATTTATGCCATACTTACCCCAGCTGCTGAGCTCTGCTTGGAGTGGTGGCTGATGGGAGTAACTAGATTCATTTGAATGACGATATCATGACCACCAATCACGACCATTTCCAAACTGTCTCTACTGCACAAACACAGTTTCGTGATTGTTGTGATCATCAGTACACCTTTGTTGAACCATATTTAGCGTGTTTCGACATATGGCCACTTGGAGCTCTAATTGACACCATCATTCACTTTGCATTGCTCAAATGTTTTTGGTTTGAACATAGCACTAGTTATGTATTTTATTCATGCTGAGCAAATTGTGTTTTGAGAATTTATTGTCATTACCAAGTGCAATATTTACATGTGTATTTTTTGTGATGTTGCACAAACAAATAATGTGATAGATTGCATGTGTCTGTGGTTTTCTACATAAATGATGAGGTACAGTACCCAATAACCTCAAAAGATGACTACAGTGCAAGAGAGACAGAATAGCACATATTCAAACACCACACAAAATACTTATGTACATATTTGCACTTGACAACAAGAAAAAATTCTCGAAACGCATCATGCTAAGCATGAAAAAAATACGTAACTAGTGCAGTATTTCATTATTTAAATAATGAATGACAGCTGCAGGCTTTCAAAAACATCGATTATGACATATAAAACTCAGTCAAATGTTCCTACTTCCCAGACAGTTATCAGTTCCAGTTACATCAGTGATTTTTATTAGAGAACACACTTTCATTAGATAATAAACAAGTCCCTGACAAGTCTTTTGATGCCTATTATGTACATATATCATACATAAAGTGCAAGGGGGTATCCTATAATAACTTTTACAGCTTAAAATGTTATTTCCCATATTTTACATTTTCCTGCTTTTTACACCATTTTTAAGTCCCTTGAAAAGTGTAAAAGTGGGGTTTCACTGTACTATAATCTGCGTGCATCTGAATCTTCTTATTGTATTCATCTCATGATCTCTGTCTACAATTTTGAACCCCACACTTCCCTCCAATAGGACCAACTAAACTGGCAATTCCTTGATGTCTCAGACTGTGTCCTATCAACTGACTCCTTCTCTAAGAAATACTGTGGCACAAATTACTTCTTCTTCATCTTCTTCTTGTTCTTCTTCTCTTCAGGTGTTAGGAAAACTGTCTGTTATGGTGCCCATCTTTGCCAGGGCCTTCGGCTACCTCTTCTGCCTTGACATTTAACACTGAGGTGATAAAAATCATGGGATACCTCTCAATATCATGTATTTTGCCCAACATAGTGCACCAACTTTATGTGACATGGACTCAACAAGTCGTTGGAAGCCCCTGTAGAAACACTGAGCCATACTGCCTCTATAGCCGTCCATAACTCTGAAAGTGTTGAAAGTGCAGCATTTTGTGCGTGAACTGACATCTCAATTTTGTCCCGTAAACATTCAATGGGATTCATGTTGGGTGACCTGAATTGACAAATTGTTCACTTGAATTGTCCACAATGTTTTTCAAACCAGTCACTATCAACGGTGGCCCGGTTGGTGACAAGGCACATTGTCATCCACAAAAATGTCATCATTGTTTGGAAATATGAAGTCCATGGATGGCTGCAAATGGTCTCAAAGTAGCTGAACATAATCTTTTCCAGTCAATGATAGGTTTAGTTTGACTAAAGGACCCAGGCTATTCCATGTAAACACATCCCACACCATTATGGAGCCACAGCCAGCTTGCACAGTGCTTTTTTGACGACTTGGACCCATGGCTTTGTGGGGTCGGCACCACACTCACACTCAAACCCTACCATCAGGTCTTTCTGACTGAGATCAGGACTCATCTGCCCACACCACAGTTTTCCAGTCTTCTAGGGCCCAACTGATATGGTCATGAGTCCAGGAGAGGCACTGCAGGCGATAACACGCTGTTAACAAAGGCACTCGCGTCAGACATCTGCTGCCATAGCCCATTAACACCAGATTTTGCCACACTGTCCCAAAGGATACATTCATTGCATGTCTCACATTAATTTCTGCATTTATTTCATGCAGTGTTACTTACATATTAGCACTGACAACTCTACACATACATTGCTGCTCTTGGTCATTAAGTGAAAGCTGTTGCCCATTTTGTTGTCCATGGTGAGAGATAATGCCTGAAATTTGGTGTTCTCAGCACACTCTTGACACTGTGAATCTTAGAATATTGAATTCCCTAATGATTTCCAAAATGGAATGTCCTGTGCGTCTAGCTTCAACTACCATTCTGTGTTCAAAGTCTGTTAATTCCTGTTGTGCAGCTGTAATCACATCGGGCACCTTTTCACATGAATCACCTGAGTACAAATGACAGCTCCACCTAAGCACTAACCTTTTATACCATGTGTATGCAATACTACCACCATCGGTATATGTGCATATCGCTATCCCATGACTTCTGTCAACACTATGGAAAGTCTCTCACTCTCCATTCTTTTAAGTGTTCATTCTGTTTCAATCTGTAATCTATAACTTTATCATTTGTCCTATAAATGTTTAGTTCTTCTCTAATGTCTTGATTCCTTAGTCTGCCTTCTATTGTGCAAGCTTTAATTCTTCTTGTGTATTTCATTTTTGTGCCTAAATATAGTTTTCTTGCTTTTTGGTAATCATCCATATCTCACTCCCATACAGCAGTGTGGGAACTGCAACAGTTTTGTGTAATTTGGGTATCTCTCCTAGTTTTGTTTTTCAGGTTTCTGTTTATTGTACCACAAACCTTACAAAACTTAATTTCTATACTTTTGCTACAGTCATATAACACGTCATATCCTAGGTAACAGAAGTGGTTTAATTGTTCTAAAATCTTACAGTCTATCAATATTTTGCTTCTAATTTGTTATTACCCCATGAAGGCCATTGCCTTTGTTTTTTTGTTGGAATCTCTGTACCAAATTGTGCACTTATTTATTTCAGTAAGTAAATTCCTTTCTGAAGGTCATTTTCTTTATTTGCTAGTATCACTGCATCTTCGGCACATAGTACTTTATTTAAAAAAACTGAATTTGGATTTTCTACATGTGCATTATTTCATTTATGTAAATGTTGAACATGAGGAGATAGAGCAGGCTTGTTGCACTCCTTTGTCCATTGGTATCTCAGTCATTTTTCAGTTGAGATCTAAAGTGATATTTTTGTTCTGATATAAACTTCTCATTGCATTTATTAGGTGTTTCGGAGATGTGTGGTTCACACTTACTTTCCAAAGTTTCTGTCTACTGGTACTGTCTAAAGCTTTATTCGAATCAATAAAAGGATTGTGTGTTGCTTTATTACATTCTTTATGTTTTTGTATTTGTTCCTTGTTCAGTACTACTTCTGCTATATTTTTTAGTCTTGCACTTAGAGTCTTAGCATGTCCAGTAAACTTATTCCTCTGCAATATTCCAGTCTTTGTCTATATTCTTGCCATTACAAAAGTCATTTAAGAGCTGTGGCAGTCACAGGCGTAGCATCATTCCACCATATTTTAGCAATTCAGCATTAATACCATGTCTTCCTGTCATTTTTTTATCATTAAGTGATGGTAAGGCAGATGTCACTACATCACAATGTATTTCATCTAATTCCTTACCATAGATTGGTTCAATTCTAGTTTCTTGTCCTGTATTATCATACTATAGCCCTTTGCAATAATTTATCCACTGTTCTTGTTCAATATTGTTTATTTGTATCTACTGTTTTTCTGTTGTGTTTAAAGTTCTTAAAACCTTATAAGCAATTCGCTGTCCCCAGTAAACATCATTCTTGATATTAGAAATAAGTCTATTTCATGTTCCCAGTACGCTTTTCTTGCAATACATTTAGCAATATTTTTCTCTCCTTCATCTCAGCTGTGGGGTTGTTTAAGTATTTTATACAAACATCCTGTTTTTCTTGAACAGATTTCGTCACATCCCCAAATTTTTAGGCCTTTTCTTTTCCTTATTTTTTGCTTTGTACTGAGAGCTTCTCCTGATACTCTACATACCACATTAATTAGATTTTTGCCATTCTTCTACTATATTACCTTTGGTTTGCAAGTTTCCTAACTCTTTAATAATCTGCTTTGGTAAAGATATTTGATGTTATGCTTTCCAAGCCAGTATACTTAATAAACATGTTGATTTTGTTGGTTATGTTTTTGTTTTGTCTTTTCTTCCATTTTGTAAAAATATCTACTCCAGAAATGATTAAAAAATGATTTGATCCTATATCTAAACTCTAGAAAAGCTCGTATTTTGTATTGAATAATATTATTTTTTCGCTTTTTTCTTTTCTTATATGTAAGCTATATGTAAACTGAATGGGTTATAGACACCGAAAAAGATGTATCTTCACTGCCAAGAGCCTGCATTGATGGGTTCGGAGCAGACAAGAAGAATTTACGCAATAACCTGGAGGAACGATTCAGCAACAACATTGTCAAAATCAAGACTAAACAGAATGGAATTAATGTGAAGCAGTACGTAAAGCAAATTATGAATATTGACCTTAAATGTATTGATACTGAAGGTCTGTTGATATTGGTATCCGTTAAAGTTCACCCAGGATTGTGTACATATTCATAAATTACCTTCAAATTTCTTTCAACTATTCTTTCCAATCAGTTCTTCTAATTATTCAAACATTTATTAAGCATTTTCCATCTCCCCAAATATAGCTATCCAATCTATTACTTCACCACTAGCTTATCATTTACCAAACTGCAGTCAATCATTGATCTAAGACCTCTACTAGCCTAAGTATCTCTTTTCTTAAAAAAAAGTGAGTTTGTTAGTTTTAGATTATTGTAAGACACACAATCTCATAGTATTTTCCAATTACTTTAGATTCCAGTTCAGCAGATGGCTCTATAATATTCGTTATAAGGATGTTTCCTATTCTGATATTGGAACCACCCACCATAATAATCTGATCAGTTGCACTGTATCTGTTCAGCCTTCTGCAGTTCTTCGTAGAAGGGTCTAGACTCATCCTTTTTTCTTTCTTCTGGTGCATGTATGCCTATAAAGGTAGTGGTCATTCTTCTTAGTTTAAGTCTCACTGTATTCTTTCTCTTATGTTTGTGTAAGCTGTAATTTCTTTTTCCCATTTCTTATACAGGAGTAGTGCTACACCTCTGCTTTACATTTGTCCCCAATTCTATTCAGTAGTGCCTCATAAGTAATGCAGTCTACTCAACTATTCTTCAGCATTCTCCTGTAAGGCCAAACTTCAAAAACCTATTTTCTTCCTGTCTTGACTGCTTATTATTCTCTTTCATGTGCAAACAAGGCACACTCCAGACAAATACCTTCAGAAAAGACTTCCTATCAATTAAATATAAGTTTTATGTGAACAAATTTCTCAGTTATTTTGCTGTCCAAAGAGTAAAACTCATCTACTGCTTTTAGCATCTCATTTACTACTCTAATTCCCTCAGCATCACCTGACTGAAATTCAGCTACATTCCATTACCATAGTTTTCTTTCGTTGAATATCTCCTTTTAAGACACTGCCCATGCATTCCAACTGCTCTTCCAAATCCTTTGCTGTCTCTGACAGAATTACAGTGTTATCAACAAACTTTGAAATTTTTATTTCTTATCAGTGAACTAAAAATTCTTTCTCCAATCTTTTGTTTGGTTTCCTTTACTGACTGCTCAATGTACAGATTGAGTAACACTAGGGATAGGCTACAACACTGTCTCACTCCCTTCTCAAATACTGCTTCCATTTCGTATCCTTAATATTATGACTGTAGTCTGATTTCTGTAAACGTCGCAAATAATCTTCCGCTTTCAGTATTTTATCCTTCAGGAATTCCGAGAGTGTATTCATGTCAACATTGTCAAAAGCTATCTCTAAGTCAAATATTATAAACACTGATTTGCCTTTGTTTAACTTATCTTAGAAGATAAGTTGCATGCTCCAGTTTTTTTACATTCTTCTGTAAATAATTCATGTCAATATTTTGCAATCAAGTCTTATCAAACTGATAGTTTGATAATCAAACAATGGAAACTGCAGGTAGGAATATCAACAATGAAGAAAAAGACAGATTGCTACTTATCATAAAGAAGACATGTCAAGTTGCTGACAAGCACAATTAAAAGACACTTACACAAAGCTTTCAGCCATAGCATTCATCAATAAAGGAGACACACACCATTCACATACACAAGCAAGAATACCTCAGGCACACACAACTGTCAACTTTAGCATCTCAGGCCGGAATGAAACTGTCACATGGGATGCAAGCAGCAATCTGGAGGGGGAAGGGGAGGGCAAAGGATAGTAGTGTATGTGTGGGGAGAGAGACAAACACTAATATATCTCCCCACCTGCACAGTACTATCCCTTCCCCTTCCCTGCCCTCTCCAGATTGCTGCTTGCATCTCATGCAGTCCAGCCTGAGATGCTGGAGTTGGCAGTCGTGTGTGCGTGAGGAGTGCTTGCTTGTGTTTGTGAATGGTGTGTGTCTCTTTTACTGACGAAGGCTATGGCCAATAGCTTTACATACGTTACTTTTAATTGTGCCTGTCTGCTATTTGATTACAGTAAGGAGCAATGTGTCTTTACCTACATTGCTGATAGTTTGATAATATTCACACCTGTCACACCTGCTTTCTTTGGAAGTGAAATTATTATATTCTTCTTGAAGACTGAGGGTATTTCAGCTGTCACACATACTGCACACCAGGTGAAATAGTTTAGTCACGGTTTGTTCTCCCAAGGATATCAATAATTCTGAAGGAATGTTGTCTACTCCAGGGGCCTTGTTTCTCAATTTATGTTTTTCAGTGCTCTGTCAAATTTTTCTCATAGTATTAAGTCTTGTCTTATCCTCATCTACACTCCTGGAAATTGAAATAAGAACACCGTGAATTCATTGTCCCAGGAAGGGGAAACTTTATTGACACATTCCTGGGGTCAGATACATCACATGATCACACTGACAGAACCACAGGCACATAGACACAGGCAACAGAGCATGCACAATGTCGGCACTAGTACAGTGTATATCCACCTTTCGCAGCAATGCAGGCTGCTATTCTCCCATGGAGACGATCGTAGAGATGCTGGATGTAGTCCTGTGGAACGGCTTGCCATGCCATTTCCACCTGGCGCCTCAGTTGGACCAGCGTTCGTGCTGGACGTGCAGAACGCGTGAGACGACGCTTCATCCAGTCCCAAACATGCTCAATGGGGGACAGATCCGGAGATCTTGCTGGCCAGGGTAGTTGACTTACACCTTCTAGAGCACGTTGGGTGGCACGGGATACATGCGGACATGCATTGTCCTGTTGGAACAGCAAGTTCCCTTGCCGGTCTAGGAATGGTAGAACGATGGGTTCGATGACGGTTTGGATGTACCGTGCACTATTCAGTGTCCCCTCGACGATCACCACTGGTGTACGGCCAGTGTAGGAGATCGCTCCCCACACCATGATGCCGGGTGTTGGCCCTGTGTGCCTCGGTCGTATGCAGTCCTGATTGTGACGCTCACCTGCACGGAGCCAAACACGCATACGACCATCATTGGCACCAAGGCAGAAGCGACTCTCATCGCTGAAGACGACACGTCTCCATTCGTCCCTCCATTCACGCCTGTCGCGACACCACTGGAGGCGGCCTGCACGATGTTGGGGCGTGAGCGGAAGACGGCCTAACGGTGTGCGGGACCGTAGCCCAGCTTCATGGAGACGGTTGCGAATGGTCCTCGCCGATACCCCAGGAGCAACAGTGTCCCTAATTTGCTGGGAAGTGGCGGTGCGGTCCCCTACGGCACTGCGTAGGATCCTATGGTCTTGGCGTGCATCCGTGCGTCGCTGCGGTCCGGTCCCAGGTCGACGGGCACGTGCACCTTCCGCCGACCACTGGCGACAACATCGATATACTGTGGAGACCTCACGCCCCACGTGTTGAGCAATTCGGCGGTACGTCCACCCGGCCTCCCGCATGCCCACTATACGCCCTCGCTCAAAGTCCGTCAACTGCACATACGGTTCACGTCCACGCTGTCGCGGCATGCTACCAGTGTTAAAGACTGCGATGGAGCTCCGTATGCCACGGCAAACTGGCTGACACTGACGGCGGCGGTGCACAAATGCTGCGCAGCTAGCGCCATTCGACGGCCAACACCGCGGTTCCTGGTGTGTCCGCTGTGCCGTGCGTGTGATCATTGCTTGTACAGCCCTCTCGCAGTGTCCGGAGCAAGTATGGTGGGTCTGACACACCGGTGTTAATGTGTTCTTTTTTTCCATTTCCAGGAGTGTACTTTCAATTTCCTTTCTGTAATATTGCCTTCCAGTTTATTTCCCTCGTATAGCGTCTCCATATATTCCTTCATCTTTCACTTTTCTTTCTTTGCTTTTACTACCTTCCATATGAGCTCCTGATATTCTGACACCTGCTTCTCTTTTCTCCAAAGGTCCCTTTGATTTTCATATGGGCAATGTGGCTAGAATTTTACAACAGAAGCTATATGCCTTAACAATACAGGTTTTGTAGAATTCTTTGTAGAGCTGGACAGAGTAATTTTATGCCCTTAGGAAGCCACTGTTTTTTAACAGGCTGTAATGGTTGGATTCTGTATGTTATTTTAGGAAATACACTTTCAAAAATTGTTATTGTCTCAGTCTTGAATAAATTGTATTCTGAGTAAGCCTTTTTTGCAAAATATACTAGCCTCCTGTCAGTTGCTTCAAAGCATGATTTGAACTCCTGAAAAGCTTCATTATTAATTCTTATTAGTTTCCCAACATAATCTAGTGTCCCTTGGAGGGATATTACAACTCTTAAATGTAAGCCTCTGCCAGTCATGGTCAGAAAGACCATTTATAACCTTCTCAATGATGATCTGAGTCACACTACTACCAAATGTAAATATAGTGCCTTAAACATTTCTCCAACACACTAGATTATAATGGCTTCTTCATAAAAGCAAGTACAGATTGGCTTAGAGATCAATGTACCAAGCACAGTGCTGTTGAAGCTGTATTTACTTGCCTTCCTTCAATGTGTAAATTAATGCACCCTTTGTAAGAAGGAATGGCTCCACAAGTTTCATCTACACAGACTGAAGTAATTTTAAACAGTAGAAAATATTCTAGGACTAAGAAAAGATTGAATTTCAGACCTGCAGATTACTAGCCTCAGCTTCAGCAACTCAATCACCAAGGCGTGTAAAGTATTCCCATAAAATGACACAGTATTTGAATATTTACAATATTCACAGCTTCTTCATAGGTCACCATCAACATCATCATCATCATCATCATCATCATCATCATCACCAACATCATTATTTCTATCAAGAAATTATGACTAAAACAGCAATGAAAAACCAGTTGATGCATTATATTATTGCCTAATATTTTTGTGAATTATCAGACTGTTGAATTATGTAATTGCTAATGTTTCTACAAAATAATTACAATATTCACAGCTTCTTCATAGGTCACCAGCAACATCATCATCATCATCATCATCATCATCATCATCATCATCATCACCAACATCATTATTTCTATCAAGAAATTATGACTAAAACAGCAATGAAAAACCAGTTGATGCATTATATTATTGCCTAATATTTTTGTGAATTATCAGACTGTTGAATTATGTAATTGCTAATGTTTCTACAAAATAATTACAATATTCACAGCTTCTTCATAGGTCACCAGCAACATCATCATCATCATCATCATCATCATCATCATCATCATCATCATCATCATCACCAACATCATTATTTCTATCAAGAAATTATGACTAAAACAGCAATGAAAAACCAGTTGATGCATTATATTATTGCCTAATATTTTTGTGAATTATCAGACTGTTGAATTATGTAATTGCTAATGTTTCTACAAAATAAGCATCAATAATTTAAATAAATAAATAATTAATTTCATACATACATGTGGGATGTGAGCTAGAGAGATTAAGCAGTTATTGACATACAAGGAAAAGTAGCTGCTTTCCTGCATATTAAGTAGGTTATTGATTTCCATACATCTCTTTTAGCTGATATCACATACCATGAATAAAACAATTGGAAAATACAGGATGGAATGTAACAATATTATGAAAAGGATAGTTGCTACTGACCATATAATGGAGATGCTGAGATCGAGGTAGGCACAACAAAAAACTGTCAGAAAATGAGCTTTCAGCCATCAAGACCTTCATCAGAGATAGAACTTACACACATACACACTTTTGCAAACACAACTCACACACACGATTGCAGTCTGCAATCATGAGTGTGTGATTTGTGTTTGCATGTGTGTGTGTGTGTGTGTGTGTGTGTACATTCTATCTCCGACAAAGGCCTTGCTGGCTGAAAACTCATTTTCTGATAGTATATTTGTGGTGCTTATCTGCAACTCAGCATCTCTGCTATATGGCGAACAGCAACTATCCTTTTCATAATATTGTTAGACACCATAAATAAAATAATTTTTAATACTAGCGAGTAGCTGATGTACTATGGAGAAGAAGTTTGTGATGTGAACCTAAGTGATAAAGCTGTGTGCCATACTGGATTCAAAAACTACAATCCCAGAAGTCCGCACATAGCACAAATTGGCTCTTATGTTGGGTGAACCACAGTACTGCATTATCCAGGGATTTCACTGCAATTGGGCTAAGGATCATATCTGATGCTGGTAAGTCAGCACCTGTCATGATATGCATTGATTATGTGATGCAGTGGTCACAAGTTATTCTGCACAGCATGGTTGACATAAAAAGTTACGTATGATGCATTTTACTGCTCAGGTGCGCAACTCCATTTTTCTGAGTTGTGATGCAATCATTCCGATGCCTCATTCAGAAAGTCAGGATCTCCAAATCTCATGTGTAAACAAAATTTATTTAAACATTTAACTTAACAGTTAATTCCACCTAATAATCACAATCCCAAAGCTGTTAAGAACATTTATATCTATAGTTTCTTTTTAGCTCAGAGGCAGAGTTTACACTTGACACATGAAATATTTAGCAGATGATTCACTGTTCATATCACTGTACACATGTTGTCCTTTGTCTTTTGCATGTTCATCACTGTATTCATCTTCACTAACTGTCATATTGTCAGGAGGTGCTGGTACCAGTAATTCTTCACTACAGTGCACAGACAGGTCTTACAGCAGATGGGGAATTTGGTTATTGCACAACTGTTTTGTGTTGTTTTCGCTGATGATTCCAAATATTTCTGTCAGACAGAAAGAACTCTCTGCAGTGAGATTTATTGCTTCTCTCCAAATCACTGAAATAGCAATGATCATGTGATGTGATCTTCCTAACCAGTCTGTCAGAAATTTAACACTCATCAAAGAGTGTATGTGGAAATCTCATTTCTTCTAGTTTTGAACTATCATATTTTATACAAAACCACAACACCAAGAGTAGAACATTCAACTAAAAGCCAGGTCATCTATCAACTTTGCTGCAACTACAGTGCATGATCACCAAACAACAATCCACACACAAATAAGTCCTCTGGCAAACTAGCAACTAATATGTACGGCACACTATTTAGTACAGTGCAGTCAATTTCAACAGGTCTCGCCCACCTGGAACTAACTCTTTTAAACAACACAGGTGAGAACTAGCCTTCCAGTACATCAAACTTTGTAAGCACCTTAGCTTGTCACTGTCCTTTATCTACCTCTCCTTTCTTTCCCCTATAATATTTTTCTCTTAGGTTATTCTATTTGTTCATGTTGGCATAACATTTTTCTAATTATCTCTATATTTGAATTTATCATTTATATTTGGTCCATTTTAGATCCTTGTTACTCGATTTTGCTTGCATGTCTTACTTTCTGTACCCCCAGTCCTCTCACCAGTTCAGCACTTTCCTTTTTAACAGTTCTGTATTCATCTCTCTACCTCAACTCTGTCGATATCACCACTCTGTAAAGCCTTGTAGATTCAGTACTCATATTTGCTTTTCATGTTCCTGTCTGCTTGAATAGTACCTACCACTTACTAAAGAAAAATACATCTGTAAACATGTTAAAAACCAAACATTTAGTGTTATTTAACTATGATTATTAGTGGAAAGTGAAACCAACAGAGCTAGAATTGACACTTAACTCCAGTTAGTTCACTTACAAACATTCAGAGTATCCTACCTGAACTGAGTAAAAATCATTGTTAGACAGATTTGTAGAGGCAAAACCATTCAGGAATGATGGATATGCACAAAAACCATAACGTCGAAAATGGCGTTTCTTTGCTGCCTTTCTGATCTCCCACAACTGAAGTGCGTCTTCGTCAAGCTTTTGTGCAGTTTCAGACAAATTCTCAGGATAAAGTTTCTGGAACAGATTGCTGCTGTCTATTAGTACATAATTCACAGATGGGAAACAACAAGAAGTTAAACTAAAACACAGCAATAGCATATTAACACAATCCAGCTATTATTCACAAAAGGTGAAGAGATTTCTTTAGAGTTCTTCTCAGCAGTTACTCAACACAACTGCACAACACACAACAAATTAAGTTTCCATAAGGTGCAAAATGAAACAAGAACATTAACAGCAGTCAATATTTACACCAGACATTAAAGGGATTTCTAATCTATTTGCTCATTTCATTTACCAATGTTTTTCTGCCATAGGTTTTAGTATGGCAATAATCTGTACATGCCCAGACTGTTTAGAATGATGTCAAAGAATGAAACCAGGAAGTTACTGCCATTTGTACTGCAGTCTCATTGAGTGGGTCATACCAGTTCAGTATCTCTGACTTAAAATTATGCAAAATCATCATGTTTGGTCAGTGGTACTAGGCACAACAAACAGTGTGCTTTCAGTTTTTACTACCTATTGTTCTGAACTGCCACTGGCCTTCTCCCATTTGTTTTTTCAATTTCTTACTATCTTACTCAGAAATGATTATCTCATATCACAATCAAACCTTCTTCAAATATGAAAACACAATGACTCCATAAGATAGTGTCCTTGCCTCTCCAAGCAAATAGTTTCTATTTGCATTTTATATTCATAGTTAGACCAGTTTGTTTCTAGAACACTAAATTATGGTTTCATTTATGGCTTGAGATGGGCAGTACATTTGCCTCAACAAAAGAGAAATATAAGAACATGTTAAGTGTTTTTGTATCCAATTGGATGTTTTAAGCATTTTGTCATTTCATGGAATCATTGAGACTGACCACTAGCCTTCTGAAACTGCAATTGTTTGCCCTTTCCTGTATAACCTACAATGCCTTCTGACTAAACATACAACATCCAATGCATACAATGCACACAGTAGCCAAAACATGAGTGGCTTCATAGTTTCCTTCATTAATTCCATTCCTGGACCTCAAGGTAGTTTGTACTAACAAGCACTTCATTAGCCAGGAAGAAGAAGTTTAGACAGTAATGATTTATACAATTTTCATCTTCAGCATCATCATTCTTTTCTTCTTCTTCTTCCTCTTCTTCTTCACAGCCTGAGTCCAGGGTGAGTAGCCATGGTGGCATTTAAAGAAGGTGACAAAATAGTTGATAAAATTTTTAAAAAATGTGATTAAAAGGTGACAAATTATTTCTATAAACAGATATAGCACAAATGAATTGTTTTCATTTACGATAATCCCCTACCAACGTGGCTGGTTAGAACCATAATAAATTTCTCTATTATGATCCTGGACGAGTTATGGCCATTTTTTTCCTTCACACAGATTTATTAATATACACAGGTTGATTAGTAATTCAGTATTGGTCATCCATTATTGATAATCGTACTTCACAAACAAAATCTACGTCACATTTTTACAACTACTGACATTCTACACTTCAATACTGGAAAAAGATCAACAAAATATTTTTGGATTATGTTTCCTAGGAATCTTAGCAAAAATGAAGTGATCATATTAGATTTTCTTTTCTCAAGATTTCCTGAATGATTTCCACCTCCCTTTCTTCCATTCTTTCTTCTCCTTGATTTTTTGAGTCTCTTCTTCAATTCAGCAGAAGCCTGAGAGAGAATACTGAATAATTCTGCTGATGAAATTGTGAAATGAAATTCTGCTTGCATTGGAGTTTTTTTAAGCAATCATAATGGCACTGTAGGATTTGAACTGAACAGTAGCAGAATTATTTTTTAGAAGTATATGCTTAAGAAAGTGATACTGAATACCATCCCACTGTTTCAAAATACTGTTGGTTGCAGGTCCTAAAGTATGCCAACTTGTTGATGTATGTCCCACGAAGTTGTGATGTGGAATGTTACACTCAGACTGTATTCCTTCAAATTCTTCCCAGTAAACAGGCCAACCATCAAAATAATGGATGATTCTTCACCTAAACATTCTAAAGCCTTTACTTAGGCATTATACATTGTGTGAATGTTGCAATTTCCAATGTTTACAGTTCATCTGCCTCTAGTCTCCTGGACATCACTTCCTAAAAGCCTAAATATTTTTACTGATATTAGGTCTTTCTGATACGGGCATAAGGCATTTATTTAGGGACAAGTTGGCTTCAGAAAATGATTTCTGAAGTAATGTTTCACCATCTGCATTGCTGATAAAGAAAGTTCTTGGGTGACATGTTGTCATGCAACACTTACTCACAGTTCTTTTTTATCCTTAACATTGGTAGTTTCATTTAAAATTCTATATGTAAAATGATGAACTTTCTTCTTCTAACATGTGTCCCCAGAAATATTGTGCCAGTCCACCAGCTATTAGGTACTTCATTTTCTTAGAAGAAAGTGAAAAATGTTCAGAAACACTATCAGGAAACATCTGCAGCAAAATACAAGAGTGACCACCCACTGACAATTATTTAAAATGGACATTAAATTCAAGTGTGTCCAAAACTTATATAGACTATTATTTTTAAAAAGTTATTAACTATATGGCAAAGAAGCACAGATCCACTGAAAATGTTGGAATCGGCACTCCAAGTAGTTTTCTTAAGTTTCAGATTTTTACTTGTTGAAAATCCTAGAACTAAATGTAACATGGACAACCAAAATAATCTGAAAATCAAGGAGTTATACTGCTGGCAGAAAGGATGGATGCACAAAGCACAAAAAGTTGAACAGAGTGATTGTTTGGAAATCAATTTGGGACCTCAATACCACACAAGGCAAAAGATAATTACATTGTTTTTAATTTTTTTTATATTTTGTTGCAACTGTAGTGCAGTGATTAGGTCATGAGATACTATTTCTTTTTAATAATGACCAAATAGAAAATTATGTCAGTAAAATGAAGCAAAAATTGCTGTTAGACACTGAAAAAGTAAATGATTCTGGGTACGATCAGAGCTTTAGTAAGTCATCTTTAAGTGGAAACATGGGATATAGTCATTTTCAACTTTTGTGGTCCTGTGAAAATTATCAATATACCATAGTAATGGGATATAGTATTTAGTCTCCAGGATGGGACAATGAATATGTTGAACTAATTATGAAGGGAACAGATGAAATATTAAATAGAGTCAACAGTTAAAAAGGTAACTGTGTTCACGGGCTGGGTAGCAAAACTGATGTTTCAATCAGTGAATTAAAATGTAAACCGAACAACAAAAATTGATGTTTCAGATAAAGAATTAGAAATGTAATTCTTAAATAACAGCTTTCAGGTCAGGAAGATAAAACAGAATCTTATCAAATTGAAATCTGCTGTTGAACTAGCACAGAAAGAGTTACTGTAGTTAAAACTAAAATTGTAGATTTATAATCAAATCTTATGAATGAAACTGAAAAATTTGTGAAAAAATTTGAAATTGTCCATAGATGCAGAAAAGTAAAACTTTGAAATCAGAAATAGGTAAAACTAAACAGAACCTCAAAGAGAAACTCAAAACTTTGGAATGTGAAACAAATAATCAAATTTCTGTAATTAATACCAAGGTTGTAGGAGTAGAAAAGAAGTAATTACCGGTAGTAATGTAGATACATGCGAAGGTGAAGTGCATGACATTAGCAGAAAACTCACTAAATTACAGGAAACTGTTACTAGTAATTGCACTGATACGTAGCCCAACATACCTATTAAAATTTTCCTGGAGACAAAAAAATCACATCCTGTTGATCTTGGGCAACACAGTCTAAGTTTGTTTCTGGCATGATTGATATGTTCAAAAAAAAATTTTAAAGATGTTTTTGAATGGGATGCAGTGTCATGAGAAAATCATAACACTAATTCAGCAGTGTCTTATTGTAAAGTTGAGAAAAGAAATGTGAACCAATTCTGGCCAATGTCAAAACAAGCTAGAAATAAAAGTGAATTTTTAAATGCATCAAACAACAGACAGGGAAGTGGGAGCATGAGGGAATTTTTCGAAAAACAACTTGGAAGATTAGTTCATTTAGCCAGACCTTCTGATGAATTACCACAAAAATTATCATTAAAAAAAGATTACCATGGAATGTAAAGTGGGGTTTAGTTTATGGGCCTGATGACTCAACTGAACAATTTCACAGACAAATTAAATTGACCATTACAGAAGCATGACAGGCAGAACTTTAAACAGGGTGGCTATAGTGGTTATCAGCGTGGGGATGGGACCAAAATTATAATGGAGGAAATTAAAGGAGAAGGGATGCAGGAAATTGTAGAAAAGATTATCAAGGATGGGGTAACGTAAGAGATTTCTAGTGGGATGTTAGTAACAGGAATGGGAATAGAGAATAGACCATGGGAAGGAAATAAAAAATCACAAGACCACAGAAGACAAGACAAGAAATGTTCAGTGAAACTGGGGCCATATCATTAGGAGCACAGAATACTTGAAACACCTCACTCAGTTTCTTGATCAGATCAAGGAATTGTAGATACCAGGGCCCCAATTCATACCATGTTTCTTGGCTCACCAAAAGTCTTCGATGCAGTTCTGTACAGTTGTCTACTAATTAAATATGTTCTTATATAATACTGGAATAGGTGTAAAATTTTTTAAAGACTTACTAATTAATAGAACCCAGTATGTCATTTTTAAATGGTAGAAATCATAGAAACCATAAGGAACAATCTGTGTACCTCAGGGAAACGATATGATTTACAACACGGTGTCCATAACTAGTTTCAAAACGCTGCAGAAAGAGAACCAGTGCTCAGAATGATACCAAATTTGAACAGCATATTATAGACATAGGGGGAATTTCATGGAATAAAATAATTTAACAAAAAATTTACCAACAGATGGCACTGTAAGTGTCTTAGCATAAATGGGGTTGGCTACAAGTGACATGTGAATCGAATATAACAGCTACGGTTTGAGTTGCAAACTACATCATCCACACTGTTCAACGTGCACAAATGCACAAGTTCAGCAGTCAACAATTGTGGCAGTGTTAGTTATGTAAGCCTATCAACCATGGCAAGGTAGTACCTCAGTGGATGGGAGAAATAAGTTTTTAATTGTCCTGTGACCAAAAGCTGCATAAAAAGCAAAATGACATTTGTTTCTAATTGTTGTGAGACCGGCACAAGACATGTTCAATACACTTTCCACCATTTTCTGCCACATGCTGGAACCGAGTAACAGCATGTTCCACAACAAATCAGTGTCTCGGGGGTCATGTTCAGAAGGCACTGTGTAATGTTTACCTTCAGTTCCGCTACTTTCATAACTGGAGCACTGAACACAGCTTTCAGATAACACCACATCCAGAAGCCACATGGACTAGGATCAGGTGATCTGGACAGCCATCCTGTATGGAAATAGTGGCTGATAATTCTAGCATTTCATAAATAATTCTAGCATTTCATAAATGCCTGTGCTGTCGCCACTTAACTGACAGTGCAACATGTGGAGGAGTGTCATCTTGCATCTCCTACCCACACATGCATGCACACTGCTGAAGAGTTGGAATGACGTTGGTGAACAAAAGACTCTCATAGCATTTACTGGTGACAGTACAGGTAACAGGACCCACAGGATCCATCTCCTGAAACCAATGCCATAACCTGCACCACAGAGTCACCTTTGCTGAATGAATGCATACTGACATGTCCTGGAGATGTAAATGAGCTTCACCTGTTCACAGAATTTTTCTTAGTGATTCAATGTCCACTCCCATGGGAGCAAGAAATTTCAGAGTGAATGTTTGTCTTGCTGATAGGTCAGCAAGAAGCAACTCCTGAACATGGGTTATTCTGTATGGATAGCAATGCAGAATGTTTTGTTGGATTTTATGCACCATGCTCACAGGCTTGCCCAATGTTTGGGCAATTCCATGTGCACTGCCTGTTTGAACAACACAACTTGATCCCTCCTGCAATGCTCTGGCCACACCTTTGACAGGCATTGGATCAAGTGCTTTACTCACTCTGCCAGACTGCACTTCAAAAGAACCTGTCGTTTCGAATTTTGTAATAATTTTCTCCAGCCCATAGCAGACTTTGAACCAATTTCCCCCCCCCCCCCCCCCCCCATAACCTTGAGTGTCCGGAACTTGTGCAGGCCTACTCACACACAGTCAATGTTCTTGTAAAAGAGCTTTACCAGCAGCACATGAGCCTTTGTGGAGACAATCATTTCAGTTGTCTCAGATGTAAACAGAGGAACTGCTGTGTGCTGTGCATCTTCTGACACTTACAGAACCATCTTTCTTTCTTTTTTTTTTTTTCCCCTGCATCAACAATATACTGTTCAAATTTGACGTCATTCCAAGCGGTGGTTTCCTTTCTACAGTGTTTTGAAACTGGAACTTCAATTATGGACACCCTGTACATATAAAAACAACTCTCCAGTAAATGTCATCTGTATACACTATTCACAGCTGGGGTACAGGCATAAACATAGGAGTCACAATGTTAAAAAATTGTTGTGATATGTAGGAATCTTGAAGATCATCAGCAACAAGTGCCGATGAATACAGTATATTGCACAAAAATATAATATGTGGTTTCATAATTCAATAAGCTATCAGCCACAGAATTCAGTCACAACCATCAATTATATGGGAAAATGTGTATGTAGCTGTGGGGAAGGCAGATGCTAAACTAAGTTTGGGAGACACTCACAGAAGAGGTAAAAACAAAGGGAGCTCTGAGGTCTAGAAAAAGGAATGGCAGCAACAGCAGAGAATAGGAACAGGGAACAAGAGAATACTCACAAAGATGCAACTGCATATCTCACACTAGAATATAGGACGTAGGCTCATCGGGGATACAACACAGAAGACAGCTGCTTGAAAAAACAGTGTGGATGAGGTTAATAACCTTATAAGACAATATAAGATGGCAGACAGAAGTAGTTATGAAAATGGTGGAACATGAGAGACATTATATGAGGTAGGAATAGAAGTGGAGCCAGGTGGAAGACATGAACTAGTGGAGATTAAGGATAGGATTAATGCAGGACACAGAGTGCATGGAAATGGCAGTTCCTGCCAACAAAACTAACAGGAAATGGTGTTGGAAGTGAGGAAGGTTGATGGCAGATCCCTTCTAACAGTGCCAATCACACATCAGATAAAAGAGCACCCATTCACAATCTTGAAGCTGATTCCAAATTGACCATTCTCCTTGAAGACAGTGGCATCATCACTCTCAAAGAGAAACCACAGTGACAAAAGGTGTCTGTCACCCATCTAACTTTTCACTTACAAGCCTTGCTACAGGATTCCACACAAAACTGAAGTTTGGCATCTTCTTAGGAGGCTACAAAGATGTAGAGATCATGTCAGTACCAACCTATAACCATATAAGAGTTCTATCCACCCAATAACATCAATCTGCAATACTTGATCACAGAAGCAAGCATTGGGTGGATTCATAAATATGTCACACTTAGATGATGGATTTGAGTTAAATATGAAATAATAAATACAAGACAAAAGGCTTTGCAACATGTCAGTACGACTTGACTATGGTTGCTATGAGCAAATTGGATGCCATACTAAAATATCGGTGCAATAGCATGTTGGTAATATTACACTAATAGTTAATTCACTTGACACTGCACATATTCTCCTGGTCAGCAAGTGGCACCTGAAATATTTCATATACTGAGATGATGATCAGACCATACAGCCTCTCTTTGCTGCCTCAGCTCCAATAAAACAGGGGGCATGATTATACTGACAGTTCCCGCAGCAGATGTTCCCTATTATGTAGTACATTTTGTCAACGCAACATTGAAGACAGGCATGATCTTAGCAGACTACAAGCATGTAGAGATCATAGTCACACGAAAGGTCTGTACCTAAAGACTGGAGAGTTGCACAAGTTACACCACCAATACACAAGAAAGGAAACAGAAGTAATATGCTGAATTGTAGACTCATATCACTGGCAATGATATTTGGTAGAATTCTGGAACATATACTGTTTTCCAACATTGTGAAATACCTCAAAGACAACAACATGGTTTCAGAAAAATCATTCTAGTGAAACACAACTGGCTCTTTATTTACATGAAGCAATGAACATTATCAACAGGGTATCTCAAATTGATTCCATATTTCTAGAGTGCTTTTGACACCATTCTTCACAATAAGCTCCTAATCAAATTGCACGTTTATGGTTCAAATGACTCTGAGCACTATGGGAGTTAACTTCTTTGATCATCAGTTCCCTAGAACTTAGAACTACTTAAACCTAACTAACCTAAGGACATCACACACATCCATGCCTAAGGCAGCACGTTTATGGAGTATTGCCTTAGTTGTGAGATTCTCTATATTAATATGAAAAGAAAGATTTAAATTCAGTTACACAATAAAGCATAGAAATTTAAATGTTACTAGTTCAACTAAATACCCAGGCATTACAGTTATGTAAACATAACCATCACTCATTGATTAGGCTTTAGGCCTGTTCCAACTGGCCCACTGCTGCCTAGAAATCAGTACGAAAAATGGTCTATGACATTGGGGCATGTGGTCAGCATGTCACCAATACATCCAGCCATTATTGCCAGTAGATGAATGCTGATGATGCAACTGCTTTTTTATTGAAGCTGCTCCTCATCTGTACTCACAAGGCTGAGTGGATCCCATTCCTCATCTCCCTCCCAAAGCAAAAATCAGAGGCAGTATCAGGAACCTTGCCCACATCCTTCCACACTAAAAGCAATGATGCAAACCACTCAGCTACAGAAGCAGTTGGACTAAAATACAAACAACTTAAATTGAAGCCATCACATAGAAAATACTGCGGGAAAAGTGAACCAAAGACAACCTTTCATTGGCAGAACACTTATAAGATGCAACAAATCTACTATGTACTCTGCCTAAACTACATTGTCTGCCCCTTCTGGCATACTGTGGCACAGTAATGGGTCCTTACCAGATAAGACCGATCAAGGACATAAAAAATTTCAAAGAATGGTAGTTTGTTTTGTATTATTGCAAAATACAAAATAGAGTGTTACAGACATATTATGTGACTTGAGCCACAATCATGAAAACAAAGAAATTTTGCACTGTAGTGAGATCTTTTAAGAAATTTCAGTCACAAACTTTCTTCTCCAAAAGTCAAAATATTTTGTTGACTCCTATCTACATAGGGAGAAACAACCATTGTAATAAAATAAGAGAAATCATAGCTCACATAGATTCGTATAGGTGTTCATTTTTTCTGTTTGAAATTCGAGAGTGGGATAGTTGAGAAATAGTCTGGAAAAGTTTATATGAACCTTCTGTCAAGTAATTAAGTGTTAACTGTTGAATATCCACATATATAGAGGCAGATGAAACCAGCGAAGGACTGTAAGGATCCAAGATAGCAATATGTCTTGTAACCAAATTGTTCCTGGCTAAAAGCCCTTCTTCTAAAGTAGAAAACAAAACACATTCACACAAATATTACTCACACACACATGAATACTGTCTCTGGCCACTGTGGCTTCACAGAGCTATTACTGCACCTAATGGGAGCAGATATTTGATCATGGAGGTAAGGAGGAAGCATGGGATGGGGAGAGAGGATAGCAGGGTGGGTGGGGAAAGGCATATAGTGCCTTGTGGGAGCATGCATGTACGTAAGGCATGTTGAGAACAGGACAGACAGCAGGAGGGAGGGGGGGGGGGGGGGAGGGTCAGAAAAGGAGAATAGGGGAACAGGATTGTGTGTGCTTTGGTGGAATAGAATGTTGGGTTGCACTGGAGTCGGAACAGGGAAGTGGATATGTAAATGGAGGACAGGGACTAGAAAAGGTTGACGCAAGAGGGGTTATGGGGACATGGATATATTTTAGGGAGAGTTCCCACCTGCACAATTCAGAAAAACTAATGTTAGTAGGAACGATATAGATAATGCAGGCTGTCTACGAGTCATTGAAGAGAAACAAATTGTATTGGGCAACATGTCCAGAAACTGGGTGGCCCAGCTGTCTCTTGGCCTCAATTTGTCGGCGGTCATTCATATGGACAGATAGCTTGCTAGTCATCACGCCCATGTAGAAAGCATCTCAGTGATTGCAGCTTAGTGTAGATAACATGACTGTTTTCACAGGTAGCCCTGCTTCTGACAGAATAGTAAATGCCTGTGACCAGACTGGAGTAGGTGGTAGTGGGAGGAACAAATATTGCATATAAGTCTATAGCAGGGATACAAGCCAAGAGGAATGGGTTTGGGGACAGGGGTGGAGTAGGGATGGTCAAGGATATTACATAGTTTTGGTGGGTGGCAGATACCACTTTGAGAGAAGTTGGAAGCATAGTGTATTATAGACTATTCCTCATTTCAGGGCATGACGAGAGGTAGTCGAAACCATGGTGGAGAATGTGCTCCAGTCCTGACTGCTGCTGAGGCATGAGGAGACTGCTCCTTTGTGGCCAAATGTTGTGTATGTTGGAAGAGATAGGTGACTGGAGAGACAGAGATCTACTTCTGTACACGGTTGGGTGGAAAATTTCGGTCTGTGAAGTCCTCAGTGAGTCCAGTCTTTTCCTCACTGAGTCCATTGATGTATTTGGACTGCTCATCACTGCAGATGTTGTGACTACATTTGGCTAAGCTGTGCGTAAGGGGCTTCTTGTTATGGAATGGGTGGCCACTATCGAACTGGAGGTACTGCTGGTGGTTGGTAGGTTCGATGTGGACCGAGGTACCGATGTAGCCATACTTGAGATGGAGGTTAACATCGAGCAAGGTGACTTGCTGATTTGAGGTGGACCAGGTGAAGTGAATGGGAGAGAAGTAGTTTAATTTCTGTGGAATGTGGATAGGGTGTCCTTACCCTCAATCCCGATCATGAAGATGTCATCAGTGAATCTGAACCAGGTGAAGGGTTTGGGATTCTGGGTGGTTAGGAAGGATTTCTCTAAATGGTCCACGAGTAGGTTCACATAGGATGGTGCCATGTGTGTACTCATTGCTGTATCACAGATTTCTTTAAAGGTGACACTTGCAAGGAGAAGTAATTATGGGTCACTGTATAGTTGGTCATGGTAAGCGGGAAGAAGGTAATAGGTTTGGAGTCAACCAGATGTTGCAAAAGGTAGTGTTCAGTAATGCCAAGACCATGGGCATTGGGGATGTTGGGGTAGAGGGAGGTAAAATCAAATGTACTGAGCAAGCACAGTGTGGCAAAGAAACAAGAACTGTGGAGAGTTGGTGGAGGAAACGGTTGTATCTTCTATATAAGGGCGGGGCGGGGAGGGGGGGGGAGGAGGTTCTGGGTAAAAGGCTGAAGGTGTTGGTCCACAAGAGCAGAGATTCTCTCAGTGGGAGACCTAAAACCAGCCACAATGTGACATCCAATGTGGTTGGGTTTATGGACTTTAGGAACCATGTATTAGGTAGGAGTGTAAGGAGTTGCAGGAATGAGCAGAGAAACAGACTCAGAGGAAAGGTTCTGGGATGGACCTAATAATTTAAGGAGAGACTGGAGGTCCTGTTGGATCTGTTGGCAGGGTTTGTTGGTGGACAAATCTGGCAGTTGGCTGAGTCCCATGCACTACACTTGGTGACCGCATAGGCTGTTGGTGCAGCATCTCATGTCCCAAATTTCTTCCTGCCGATGAGTTAATTCTACACCTTCAAACTGAACACAATTCTTCCCTCATTCTCACATATTTTGGATGTTTTTTCGTATCTTCCTATGCCACACAAACTTGTTGAACTTCTACCTTATCAAATGCTCCCCTCTTCCCTCATTCCAACATGCAAGTGCTAACCTCAGCAAATTCATTTAATTTGCTGTCATCTCTCTTCAGCTATATCCACCCACCCACTATTATCTTTTTTCTTTATTATTCTCTCTGATCTTAGTGCATTTTCACATTGTTTTTAGTCCATTTTTGTCTTACACTATCGGCCCTGCTCCCTTAGGTTTCCTTTTTTCCTCATACTCCATCTGTTCTGTCCTTATTCTGAGTTTTTCCCACATATTTTTATTCAATTTTGTCCCCCACCATAAATCTTTGTTCCTTCCATCTGCAACAATACAGAAAAGTTTCCCTATCACTAGCCAGAACCCAGTCTCACATACTATTCCTATGTTACTGCCTAGCTCACCGAATCCCCCCAAATGGCCTCACTATCAAATTACCCAACTCTGGCTGCAACCTCTCCTTCCAAAAAGACCTCTATCTGTTCAAATTATGTCAGTCCATAGCCCTCACCAGCCTAGTCCTGAAAGACAGTGTAAATCAGGCCCAAACATCCTTGAAACACCTCCTCTCCATCTGTAAAATTCTCCTGAAATCCTAAATTCCTTCATTCTATCTCCCACACTGAAATTCTTGTCTTACAGTAACTAAAGCAGAATGCACTACATCACCTCAAAAACCTCCTCAACCTGTTCAAATCCTAATCCTGCCTTAGACTACCACTGTCCATCACATCCATAGAAGCTTCCAAACCTCCTCCTCATCCCCTTATAGCCGACAAACTGTCTTCCCAACCTACCACATTTACCACACTCTCAGAAACTCTCTCCCACCATCACACAGAATTCAGAACCTAAACAGATGCAAAACACATTCATAAACCTTTCCTCCAAAAGCCTTAGTCCCACAAAATTTATCAGTCCTTTCCAAAGGCCTTATCTTTTGCCCCACTCCCAAATTCAGTCATGCTTGATTTGTTAAAGACTTTCTCTCCTTCTCCTGGCCTCTATAGTAGAAAAACTTTTTCAACAAGAATCCTACCAAACAGACTCAACCCAAAATCAGTACTGAACAATAGCCTGACTCTGTTCACGCCTACATCCAACTGTGATCCATACACACTGCCCCCTAATCACCCCCAGTTAGCCTGACTATGTTCACTCCTCCATCCAACTATGATCCAAACACACTGCCCCCTAATCACCCCCAGTTAACATTTCATAACCTCACACCATGCCACACCATCATTCCCCCATTACCTCAACAAGAAGACCAACCACAAGCCAGAGGAAGAATGGCACTCCACCACCTAAAAACTGATACCTACCTTATAATCCTGCATGCCCAATAAGATGCCACCACTATGGTTTTTAACTGCAGGGATTACCTGGTGCAGGAATCAACCTACAAACCCTGTCACAGTAACCCCATCCCAGAAATCCACCCTGCTCTCCAGCTGCTCCTTAAATCCTTAGACACATCCCAGAACTTCTTCTCTGAATTTCTCTCTCTCCTCATTCCCACCACTCACAGCATTCCTACCTTCCAAATGCTTCCTAAAGTCCATAAACTAAACCATCCTGGATGCCCCATTAAGACCAGTTTTTTGTCCCCACTAAGTGAATCTCTGCCCTCATTGAACAACACTTTTAGCCCATTACCTTTAACCTACCCTCATACATAAAAGACACCAAACACTTCCTCCACTGACTCTCCATAGTGCCCATTCTTTTACCACACTGCACCCTGTCCATTACTGTCAGTGCCACCTCCCTCTATATCAACATCCCCAATACCCATGGCCTTGCCACTGTTGAACATTACCTTTCCCAATGCCTCACTGACTCCAAATCTACCATTTCTGTCCTGCTCACCATGACAAACAATATACTCACCCACAATAACTTCTCCTTTGAAAGTGCCACCTACAAACAAATTTGTGGTCCAGCAATAGGCACCAACATGGCACCAACCTATGCAAACCTATTTATGGGTCATTTAGAGGAAACCTTCCTAACCACCCAGAATTCCAAACCCTTCACCTGATTCAGATCCACTGATGACATCTTCATGATCAGGATTGAGGATAATGACACCCAATCCACATTCCTTCATAAATTCAATACCTTCTCCACCATTCACTTCACATGGTCTGCCTCAAGCCAGAAAGCCACTTAGACTGATGTTAAGCTCCACCTCAAGTATGGCTACATCAGTACCTTGACCCACATCATACCTACTAACCACCAGCAACAACTTCACTTTGACAGTGGCCACCCACTCCATTCCAAGAAGACCCGTACACATAGCCTAGCCACCTGTGGTCAACACATCTGCAGTGATGAGCAGTCCCTCACCAAATACATCAAACTGACGTCTTCACAGACCAAAATTATGACCAACCCTGTATGGAAACAGATCTCTGTGTCTTGTCTCTCCAGTTACATCCACATTCAACAGGGTAGGAAGATTGCTCCCATGGGTGACGCAGTATGAAACATCAGTGCTGTTAGCACAACCAGGGGCTCTTTAAATTCTCTTTAAACATAACAGTGTAGATTCCTTCAAATAAGAGAAGACAGAGGACAGACATAAAAGGGGCAAAATACTTCATAAAAGGAGCGACATACTTCCTGACTGTTGAAACTGGAACACAAACTGAAACAAATACACAACGACAAGTTAATCTAAACAATTAGCTTAATACTCTCAGTGTGTAGAAGTACTTCTCAATTTGCTAAACCTATTGATCAAGATACTAGTAAATTTTTCCTACTTTATTCCCTGTATAAAATGGGATAATATTATGAAGTAAAGTAATAAGCTTTGGACAAGTAATCATTCTGAGAAAATATGCAACAACAGCAATACTGTGGGAAGTCTACAACTAAACATATTGCAGTGGCTTCTACAAGGAACTTGGAAGTTTTCACACTCATGTGACACTAGATTTTCCTTCATGATAACAGATAAACTGAATTCTGATACATGAAACCACACCCCAAGATATCCATTCATTCATTTACACATCACTTTCAATAATTCACGCATGAAGGAGAACCTTCAGATATGTGGAACAATTCAAGCATGTTACTTCTGTAAAGTATACAAACAACAAATTACATCTGGTGCCGATCTATTTACACTGATAACTATAGGAGTCTGGCCTCAGCAGCCAGAGACTGTGGCTCTGTGTGTGTGTGTGTGAGTGTGTGTTTGTGTGTGTGTGTACATTGTCCAATTCCAATGAAGACCTTTTTCACCAAAGGCTTACTTGTTTGACAGTCTTTTTATTGTGCCTATCTGCAGCTCAACATCTCTGCTATATGGTGAGTAGCGATATACACTTTTCATAATATTGTCGATAACTATAGGAATTACTTCTAGATTAGTTTAGGAATTACTTCTAGATTATTTTATATAAGCACATGTATATTAGAAGAAAAGTGCTACTTTGAAATGAGCCACTGTTCACCTTCCTATATTTCTAAGCTACTACTTTTATCTAATACTTTGAACTAAGTGTTTATGTAACTTTAGACAGAACACTGGCAGCTGTCTATATACTGGTAAAGTCAAAATAAATTTAATATCACTAGAGTTATGCACCATTTTACATTCCTTAGTGCAAATACTCTGATAAATTACAGAAGGAGTAGCAAATAAGGTACTATCTTACATGTTTTTAAAAGTTATGTGCATTGTCAATCTCATATACTTTTGCAACAGAATTAAAACTGCATTCTAATCACTAGATAGATATGCATAGTCTATATGAAAATTATTTTTACCTCTTGTACTGTGGTTGTGAAATTCACACAGTGATTCTAAATCCACTCTCACTATTAAACCAAAATGCCATTTAAGTGTTTGAGGGGGGACCCAAAAATAACTGGAACTTTTGTTATCTTGCATTTTTATTGAACTCTACATTCACAGTACTTAAGTCCCCTTCAAAGTACTGACGTCATCCACATCAGATGAGTAGGGTGGTTGAGGCACAAGCACCATGTTGTTTGTTGCCATGAACTGTCAGACCATCAGAGTTGTGTGGCCTGGAGCATTATTGTGGTGGAGCAACCAGTCCCCATTTCTCCACAGTCCTGGCCTTTTTTGTCACTCTCTCTTAATCCTTGTAACACATCCAGATAAAATTGTTGGTTCACTGTTTGGCCTAGAGGAATGAATTCCTTGTGTGCAATGCCACTGACATAAAAAAAGAAACAAATCAACACTGTTTTCACATTCGATTGCACCTGATGTGCTTTCTTGGGTCATGGTGACGTTTGAGTTTTCCACTGGCTCGACACTTGCTTTGACTCTGGACTGTATTCATAGCACCAACTGTCATCCCCAGTCATAATTCTGTAAAAAAAATTGAATCATTCTGCACTTCACTCTTCAAGTTCTGCCAACATTACTCTTTGGTCATCTGTGAGCAAGCAAGTGACAAATTTTGCAAACAACCATCTCATGTGCAAACTTTCAGTTAAAATTTGCAGGACCACACTCCGTGCCACTTTAGTTTCCTCAGAAATTCGGCCAGTGGTCCTTTGACAATGGCCTATGATCCTTTGACAATCTTCATCAATTGGACCTTTTATTGTGGCAATGTTTCTGTCATTTCCTTCTATCAAATGATGATTGGGGTGTGGCATATCTTCAGTTGACATGTTGCCGGATTAGAAAACTACTTGTACACATGTGATTTCTCCAAAGCATGATCATTAAAGGCTTGCAAAGCATTCCAATAGCCTCAGCTGCAGTTTTTCCAAACAGAAAACAAAATTTCACTGACTCTTTGTTCCTTCTTGTCGGTCATGTCATTAAACGCAGAAGGGTTAAAATAGAAATGCAAACAACAGAGCACCAAAAATGAACTACTTAACTTTGACTGACACCAACTTACTGAGTGATGAGTAAGACTCCAAAAGTAACCACAAAATGTGCCCACACAACAGTTCAATTCCAGTCATTTTTGGGTCCCTCCTCGTAAATGTATAGGCATGTAAAGTACAATAATCTCCAAGTCTACATATGCATGTAAATACATGCTTTGCAAGTCACCATATGATGTTTGGTGGAGGGTACCTTGTACCACTACTAGTCATTTCCTTTCCTATTCCACTAGAGTGATGGAAAAACTACTGTCTGCATGCCTCCACACCACCACTAATTTCTCTTATTTTATCTTCGGGTGTTTATGTGAAATGTACATAGGCAGTAGTAGAATAACTCTGTAGTCAGCCTCAAATGCCAATTCTCTAAATTTTCTCACTTGTGTTCAGTGGATGCTTTAGTATATTCTTTTAATTTGACCTGATGGGGATCCTGAACACTCGAGCAGTACTCAAGAATGGGTAGCACTAGTGTTTTATACCTGGTCTCCTTTACAGATGAACCACTCTTTCTCCATGTTTGTCAGAGCCTCTATGTATAGAGAATAATAGAGGTCCTTCACACTTCATGGGGAACTCCTGACAATACCCTAGACTCTGATGAACACTTGCCATCAAGAACAACCTACTGGGTTCTGTTTATTGAGAAGTCTTGAGCCACTAACATATCTGAGAAATTAGTTTGTATGCCCAAACCTTCATCAACAGTCTGTAGTGGGACAGCAAGTCAAGTGCTCCACAGATGCTGCATTTCACCTGATGAAGCCAGTGGGGATTGTCAATAGACCAATGGTGCATGCTTCGGCAGTTTACAAGGCCGTGGTTGACCAGCAGTAGAAACTCTTGCAGACATTACTTTGCTGAAATGTAGGCCCAGAATGATTTGCTTTGAAGAACAACAAAATTAGGTGTACAATATCACTGATGTATTGCTGTGCTTTAAGGTAAGGGTGCCATGGATGACAACCAAAAGAGTCCTGTTATGAAATGAAATTGCTGCCCAGATCATCACTCCTGGTTGTCAGGCTTTATGGCAGGCAACAGTCACATTGGTATCCCACTGCTGTCCGTTGCACCTCCAGACACATCTTCAGCCTGGAATCTCATCAAGTAGAGTAGAATTGTCTTAGGTGATGAATCCCAATCCGAACTGAGTCCTGATGATCAGAGAAGATGTGTCTGGAGAAGCTCAGACACCGATGCATGCCAACCTGATTGTCACCTGCCATACTGGCCAACAATCCAGAGCGATGGTCTGGGGTGCCATTTTATTTGATAGCAGTACTCTTATAACACAGCAGTATGTCAACGAAGCCCCATTTTGTTGCACTGGGCATACATTTCAGCAACATAATGCCTGCTCACACATGGCAGTTCTTACCACTTGTCTTCATGCCTGCCAAACCCTACACTGGCCAGAAAGGTCACTGGATCTCTCCCCAGTTGAGAGCGTTTGGAGCATTATGGACAGGACCCTCCAACCAGCTTGAGGTTTGGACAATCTAACATGTCAATTGGACAGAATTGGGCACAATACCACTAAGGAGGGCATTTCAGCAACATAATGCCTGCTCACACATGGCAGTTCTTACCACTTGTCTTCATGCCTGCCAAACCCTACATTGGCCGGAAAGGTCACTGGATCTCTCCCCAGTTGAGAGCGTTTGGAGCATTATGGACAGGACCCTCCAACCAGCTTGAGGTTTGGACAATCTAACATGTCAATTGGACAGAATTGGGCACAATACCACTAAGGAGGGCATTCAACAACTCTTTATCAATCAGTGTCAAGCCAAATAACTGATTTCTTAAGGGAAGAGGTGGACCAATGAATTATTGACTTGCTCAATTTGTGATGCCCTTTCTTCTGAATAAATCATTCAATTTTTGTGAAATTTTAATAATTTGTTTGTCTGTACACGTATATCACATTTACAAATTTTTGTCACATTTGGATAATTACGTTCTGTCTTAAGAGTGTATGTATATTCAAGTCATTCAGTTGCTTCTCTATGCCAGGAATGCCTTTTATTACTCACTCCATGTAGGTGTTTGTGTAACTGTCAAACGACAGTATGTTCGTATGATCCTCCTGCATGAATGATTTCTTAAATGTGAGATTTAAAACTTCTTCTATCCTTTGCTGTCTTCTTTTGGTATACCTGGTTGGTCAATGAATGACTGGATAGTAGCCCTTGACCCACTTATTGATTTTATGTAGGATTAGAATTTCCTTAGCTTCTTGGTTTGTGCATTATTTTTGAACCGAGAGTACAAGTCTCTGAATCCTCAGCATTCTCTGAATTTTGTTATTAAACCACTGTGAGTCTTTCCCATCATTAATCCATTTACTCAGCACATACTTCTCCAGTTGTGGTTTACAGTCTGTTTAAACTTTGCTCATAATTCATCTATGTCCGCCATATTGCAACTACGTGATGTCAGTTCACTATCGAAGTGGGACACTAACGACTGCTTGTCTGCTTTTTTTTCAGCAAAACACTCTCCTAGTTTTCTTGATGGACTTATTAAATTTAATAACCACTATCACTATGATGACATCATGATCGCTAATCCCTTGTAACTACAAGATCTATAATATTTCAAATGTGCGTGGGCTGTTGAACTAGCTGCTCAAGCTGGTAATTAACCTGAACTAATTAATTTTTGACAATATAATGTCACTGGACAGGCAAAAAATCTAGCCACCAAGTGGTGGCAGGAGAACACACATACAAAAAAAGACTTTACATATGCAAGCTTTTGGAGCCAGTGGCTCCTTCTTCTGGCAGTATGTTTGAAGGGAAAGAAAGTAAAAGGTCTGGAGAGTTTAGGAAAAGAGGTACAGTTTGGAAAAAAGTCACCCAGAATTTCCTCCTTCTCATCCCATCAGGTAAGTTTCCCCTGGTCTTGGGTTCTGGGTGTCTTTTCTGGGCTCTATCCACTCTGGTCCTTTTTGTTCTGCCCTCTTCCTTCCCCTTCAAACATTCTGCCAGTAGAAGGAGCCACTGACTCCTAAAGCTTGCATGTGTAAAACATTTTCTTACACATGTGTTCTCCTGCCACCACTTGGTGAATAGACTTTTTATCTATCCAGTTACATGATAGTTAATCAGAGTTCACCCAGACCTGTTACAAGCATCCAGGTAACTTCACAGTCAGACTCAATTTCATCCTCAACAGACGCAATATTTCTGTCACTGCAGTGAACACACTCTCTTCTACGGTATCCAGTATGTCTTCTTGATGTACATTCCATGTCTCACTAAATATTTCAGTGTTTCCTATTGTGCATTTCTGCCAGGTTTTGGTTCTGAGAATAATTTGTTCATGACTTTCCTGATGGGTGCTAAATTCAGAAACTTTGTAATAAATACTTTGATAATTTGGTGTTAAAAATTTTGACTGTCAAAGTATCTTCACTTTGTACATTGTCTGCTTTCATTCTCTGCTTATTGACTGGCAAGTGTTCATCTGAGGACCACAAACTACTGTAAAAAAAAAAAAAAAAAAAAAAAAAAAAAAAAAAAAAATGATGTGCTTGTTCATCTGAGGACCTCAATCTACTGTTTAAAAAAAACCATGTGCACTCCAGAAGGAGTCTGTTAACTGAGTAGCTGCTTCCTTTGCATGGTGCACGCCTGGTCTGTCAAGGGGAGCTCTACAATTTTCTGCCACATAATCAGGTCCAGAGGTCTGCAGCCAATACTGTCACAGAATCGATGGGGGCTTTGGTTGAGAGCCTCCATTTGGCTTCAAACCAAAGAACCCCGATCAATTCTGGGAATGATTTTACAAACTGAGTGCTCACTTCTACCAGTGTGAGGCCGGCTGTCTTCACTTCTTCTGCCAACTGCCTGTCTAACTGAGGATTGCCCCAGAACCCAAGTGACAGACATTATTCTCCAATGACATAGGTGCCAATATGAGCCACAACCTATAGACGACTATACCCGGCACACTTGACACCTATAGGCAAGGACTCCTCCACTTCTAGGATGAGGCCTCCCAGCAGACATAGAAAGTGCACATTGGATCTCTTTCCAGCCTTGGATACTATTTCCCTAAAGGGCTCAAAAGGTGATTAACACTGGAGCTCACACTGACTAGAAAACCCATCCTCCCTTGTGCCAGTTTGGACCCTGCTGAAGGAGAGGCCACTTATCCTCTCAAAGGGTGAATGGGGAGGCCAGTTGGCCAGCCTTCAAACTGACTCTCTGCCTCAAGTAACACAAATGCATTACCACCCGCCACTCACCTAATGGTAGGGGCACGTCGGGTACACTGCTAGGTGCCTCCGCAGCAGATCCCATGGGTGAAACAAGTTACAAATGAGGTGTCCCATGTGATGCGCTACATTCTCCATCACCCCTACATCCCAAGGCAGCACCCTGAAGATAGATGACCACAGCCAAATGCATTTTCTGCTGTCCCTAAACTGCACCCAGCTCCTCCTGCACTCACACAGATCCTGTCTGCCCTAGCACTACCAACTACAAAAGCACACAGAGAAAGATAACTATGTAGCTTGTGATCAATGGAAGTTGATACCTGATTCAGCTGTGAGACTGGTCATTCAGAATAAATGAAAGTTGTGCTACATACTGCATGAATTTACATTTTACATTTACTAAAATGTGAGATTACACCTCTTAAATAATAATAAAAAAAACATGCTCTTAATTTAAGAATTAACAATGAAAAAGCACAGAAAAAGCTAAAAATGTAACTTGTTGATCAACTGGCCCATCACAGGTGGCAATTGGAAACTAACTAGGTTCTTTAAAAGGCTTCAGCAGTATGTTAGGTTATCAATTTAATTTAATATTCTTACTGTACACTTCCGTAGAATAAATCCTTTTGTGACCTCTTAGCTGCATTGTTCCAGAAGATTATGCCACAGGACGGTGATGAACAAAATTGTGTAAAGTATACCTGTGTCATTAGTAATATAATAGAGGGAAACATTCCACGTGGGAAAAATATATCTAAAAACAAAGATGATGTGACTTACCGAACGAAAGCGCTGGCAGGTCGATAGACACACAAACAAACACAAACACACACACACAAAATTCAAGCTTTCGCAACAAACTGTTGCCTCATCAGGAAAGAGGGGAAGGGGAGGGAAAGACGAAAGGATGTGGGTTTTAAGGGAGAGGGTAAGGAGTCATTCCAATCCCGGGAGCGGAAAGACTTACCTTAGGGGGAAAAAAGAACAGGTATATACTCGAACACACACACATATCCATCCACACATATACAGACACAAGCAGACATATTTAAAGACAAAGAGTGTGGGCAGAGATGTCAGCCGAGGCGGAAGTGCATAGGCAAAGATGTTGTTGAATGACAGGTGAGGTATGAGTGGTGGCAACTTGAAATTAGCGGAGATTGAGGCCTGGTGGGTAACGGGAAGAGAGGATATATTGAAGAGCAAGTTACCATCTCCGGAGTTCGGATAGGTTGGAGTTGGTGGGAAGTATCCAGATAACCCGGACGGTGTAACACTGTGCTAAGATGTGCTGGCCGTGCACCAAGGCATGTTTAGCCACAGGGTGATCCTCATTACCAACAAACACTGTCTGCCTGTGTCCATTCATGCGAATGGACAGTTTGTTGCTGGTCATTCCCACATAGAATGCATCACAGTGTAGGCAGGTCAGTTGGTAAATCACGTGGGTGCTTTCACATGTGGCTCTGCCTTTGATCGTGTACACCTTCCGGGTTACAGGACTGGAGTAGGTGGTGGTGGGAGGGTGCATGGGACAGGTTTTACACCGGGGGCAGTTACAAGGATAGGAGCCAGAGGGTAGGGAAGGTGGTTTGGGGATTTCATAGGGATGAATTAACAGGTTACGAAGGTTAGGTGGACGGCGGAAAGACACTCTTGGTGGAGTGGGGAGGATTTCATGAAGGATGGATCTCATTTCAGGGCAGGATTTGAGGAAGTCGTATCCCTGCTGGAGAGCCACATCCAGAATTTCCTCTCCAGCCTCAACTCCTTTAGTTCCATCAGATTCACCTGGTCCTACTCCAAATCCCATGCCACTTTCCTTGACGTTGACCTCCACCTGTCCAATGGCCAGCTTCACACGTCCGTCCACATCAAACCCAGCAACAAGCAACAGTACCTGCATTATGACAGCTGCCACCCATTCCACATCAAACAGTCCCTTCCCTACAGCCTAGGTCTTCGTGGCAAACGAATCTGCTCCAGTCCGGAATCCCTGAACCATTACACCAACAACCTGACAACAGCTTTCGCATCTCGCAACTACCCTCCCGACCTGGTACAGAAGCAAATAACCAGAGCCACTTCCTCATCCCCTCGAACCCAGAATCCCCCACAGAAGAACCACAAAAGTGCCCCACTTGTGACAGGATACTTTCCGGGACTGGACCAGACTCTGAATGTGGCTCTCCAGCAGGGATACGACTTCCTCAAATCCTGCCCTGAAATGAGATCCATCCTTCATGAAATCCTCCCCACTCCACCAAGAGTGTCTTTCCGCCGTCCACCTAACCTTCGTAACCTGTTAGTTCATCCCTATGAAATCCCCAAACCACCTTCCCTACCCTCTGGCTCCTATCCTTGTAACCGCCCCCGGTGTAAAACCTGTCCCATGCACCCTCCCACCACCACCTACTCCAGTCCTGTAACCTGGAAGGTGTACACGATCAAAGGCAGAGCCACATGTGAAAGCACCCACGTGATTTACCAACTGACCTGCCTACACTGTGATGCATTCTATGTGGGAATGACCAGCAACAAACTGTCCATTCGCATGAATGGACACAGGCAGACAGTATCACCCTGTGGCTAAACATGCCTTGGTGCACGGCCAGCACATCTTGGCACAGTGTTACACCGTCCGGGTTATCTGGATACTTCCCACCAACACCAACCTATCCGAACTCCGGAGATGGGAACTTGCTCTTCAATATATCCTCTCTTCCCGTTACCCACCAGGCCTCAATCTCCGCTAATTTCAAGTTGCCGCCACTCATACCTCACCTGTCATTCAACATCATCTTTGCCTCTTCACTTCCGCCTCGACTGACATCTCTGCCCAAACTCTTTGTCTTTAAATATGTCTGCTTGTGTCTGTATATGTGTGGATGGATATGTGCGTGTGTGCGAGTATATACCTGTCCTTTTTTCCCCCCTAAGGTAAGTCTTTCCGCTCCCGGGATTGGAATGACTCCTTACCCTCTCCCTTAAAACCCACATCCTTTCGTCTTTCCCTCCCCTTCCCCTCTTTCCTGATGAGGCAACAGTTTGTTGCGAAAGCTTGAATTTTGTGTGTGTGTTTGTGTTTGTTTGTGTGTCTATCGACCTGCCAGCGCTTTCGTTCGGTAAGTCACATCATCTTTGTTTTTAGATATGTGTCATTAGTAAACATCACAGGTTTTGAAGAGTCCTACAACTTCTTGGGAAAATCATTCATGCAGTTGAGGAACAGGAGCAGATCAAACACTGAACCTTGTGGGATACCTTATTTAATTTTGCCCCACTCCAAATTAAGTTTTGCTCCTATTGTATCATTTGCTAATGTGACTTGTTTTTTGTCATTGAGATATGCCTTCATCTATGCGAGGGGAGTGCCTGAACTGTGTTCATGACAACATATAATGCTTTCATGCTTTTTCTTTGGAGAATGATGTATGGAAGACAAACTGAGGATTTGTTAAAAGATAAATGTCAAAAATGTGGTACAATATTTTGTTACAAAAAGAATTAGATATCACTTTTTACAGTTGGCTGTAGCTATTGTACACCTCAGTCTGTCAAGAAATACACTTTCATTCAATTAAGTGGACACAGTGGTTATTCAAGTGAACCACCATCATGGCTGGACAATATTTTAAATTTTGGTTCAAATGCCGTTACAGCAAGAAGAGTTACAGCTGATCAGCAATCTAGTGATTTTTGAGATTCCTCCTCAGTTAGTCTGCCAAAGCCAACGTCTGCAGGTGGAATGAACGAGGCCTAGAAATACGATGAAGGTGATTTTTTCCCTATGTTTTCAGCTACTGTTAAATAGAACTCAATCACTTAAATGTATCATCACCTGTCTTGCTGGTACTGTTATCAAGGAGTTAAATATCATTTACCTTATTGAGTTTATTCATTCATTCATGCCTCATATGACTCCAAATTTTCTTTATTTTGTTTTTGGAATTTTGGATTTTTGTACAGTATGTGTAGCTGTGGCCTTTGGTATGAGATGGCAAAGAATTTTGTAATACTGCTTGTGTTGCTCCTATAATTCATGATCAGAGCTAGTCTTCTGCATTAAATAAAGCTCTCTTCCTAATACATACTTTGAATCTAGATGTTAGTTATTGTTTCTCCTAGCTTTCATTGTATTTTTCTCCAACTTTTGTAAAGGAAAACTTAATTCATAGAGTTGTAATGATTTTTTATGGGATGTTTCAAGCAAAGAACTATAATTTACTACTACATAAACAAGGAAATACAGAGACAGATTGATACAAACTCAAGAGAATAACTCAAATCTCAGTTTCTTCCTAAAGTGATAGCTCTTCTTCTGATTATATTGTGTGTGGGAGGAAGATAAAAGGTTTGTGGCCTGGCAATGTTACAATCATGTTTTTTAGGTCAAAATGGTACTAATTTTTTCAATGTAGTCCACTTTTACTTCCATGCACATTATCTAACACTTTGTTGCCAAAAAGAAGGTTGTGTCCCTGAAGTTTGATTCAGGAAAGTTTGCAAAATAGCCACCTATGGCTGCCATACCTTCTTCAGTTGAGTCAAAATATTTTTCATCCATAAATTTCTACAGATACAGATATATGTGGAAGTCAAATAGTATTTGATGTGGTTGATTGCGTGTATGTTTCAACAATTTGTACCTCAAATCTCTTAGTTTTCCCAATGATAAAGCACCTATGCAGGCAGATGCACTGTCCTGAAACTGATGACTTTCATTCTTACATTTTCTTTTCTTTCATCTAGCTGGTTCAGAAGACTTGTGAAGGATTCACTAGTTATTGTTTTAACCCATGAAAGGTAACTAATAAAACTAATTAAGTTTTCATCCAAGAAAACAGTGGTGTCATGGCCTTTCTGGCAAATAAAATTTGACCTTATTTGGTACAGGATGATTGGCTTCCACTCACTACTTTTATGATATTTCTTTTATGGGCAGAAATTAGAAATTATCATTGCCTTTCTGGCAAATAAAATTAAACCTTTTTCAGCCCATGACTATTGGCTTCCACTCACTATTTTGATTATATTTGTTTTGTGGGTAGACGTATTGAACCAGTGTCTCACCCACAATAATAGGCCAAACACAGGTAACTGTCCAACACCATATTTTGTTCTTTGTCAATGTTTTCTTGAAGGTTTGGAACGCGCTTCACAAAGAGCATATTCAAGAGAATTACAGCATGTATGAATCTGGCCACCTATTTCTTAAATATTAAGCATGAGGGAAAAGACTCCTTTGTAGCATTGGACGAATTTTTATATGTAATAGGCCATCCTAAGTAATTATATTATTTATGGTATTTGAATTTGGTCATTTGAATGAAATGCAAAGAACACAGTTACTTAAAGCAGACATATAAATACAATTACTCTACAGCTCCAAGTTGACACTTAGACTTGCATCATTTCTTAACAGTTATCAACATAATAAAAACCAAATTCTATTGATATCAACATCATCTCTGAGACACATGTAAACTGTTCACCTTGCTCTCATATTTACAACAAATTCAGTATTTTAAAAGTAAGCTTACATGTCTTATGAACAGCATTAACATTAAGAATTTTAACTATTACTATAGTAAACAGTTGATTGTAGTGAACAGTTTATAACAGGTGCTTCTTGTTGCTGATGTATCTACTAAATTGTTATTGAGTTGTTCTGCCAGTGTCCTACTGAGTTGTTCCACATTCATAAAGACTGTCCTTCATAATGGAATCCAGACAGAGAGAGAGAGATGGAGAGGGAGAGTAAATGATACTGTTTACAACATTACATAACAATTGTGTTCATTAACAAGCCACTCACCCCCTGCAAGCTTTTCATGCAGCAACATTGTTGTTCTTTATCCCCCTCACCACCTGGCTCATACTGCTCTACATTCAGGAAGAGCCCTAACTGACAATTTTCTGGGATTCCATTCCCAAATCTGTTGACTGGTAAGTTTTTGCATGATTTGAAGCTGGTGTTAGGCTGGTTTGTGCAACACTTCGATAGTGCAGAACTGTGGCTCTTGGTTCTAAATTGAGAATAGAGTAAAATGAAGAATACCTTAGTCGAGATTGTTGCAGGAAAGCCAAACGCTGCAGAAATAAAAGTTACACTGCACAACTATTACAAATAAAATTCACTGCTTCTCACTAATACTAATCTTACTTCTCTCTTTTCCAACAGAAAAATGCACTAATGAAAGTATGACAGATAAACGTAATTGGCACTTGTTTTTATGTTGACTTTAAAACACTGTGCTAGAGGCTTAAAAAGCCCTTAAAACTGCACATCGTGTACTAGCTGCAGAAATCAGAATTTGTTCTCCATAATTTAACTAAAGAGTGAAATACCTATAAAAATGTCATAAATGGAGCTCATACTAATTTTGCATCTAATAATAAATAGGACTTGCAAGACAGTTGACAACTGATTTTCCAGCTTATATTCACTGATACGTATATAATTCAAGAAAATATTACCTGGAGTTGGAATTGAGATAGAGGGAGCAGTAAGTATAAAAATTACATCATATAAAAGTATTGCTTCTATAAAGGAAAATCTCTATATGAAATAAAAGAAGAACAAAAATGAGTATCTCTGCTGCACCATATGAATACATCTATCAATTTATTGTGCATATCAGTGAAAACATTGGTTAAGTATTTCACTAACAGTTCTATACATAATCATGGAACTAGGAAAAGTTTGGTCTTGCATACACCAAGGGGCTGTGCACTTCCTTGCCAGTTGGCAAAAATATGAATGATAACCAAAATCTAAGAGCATCTGGTGAGACTGTTGTTTCAACACCATTACCAATTTGTGGGACCACACTCAAAATGTTACTTTGCAAAATTGTATGCATTTTCCCCCACCCCATTACCTCTCCTGGATGGGGGAAGGCAGTCACATGGAAAGCTTAATGTTCACTTAGCACTTGGGTGAATGCCAGGGTCATCACACATTATCCACAGTATTGTGAAGTTCTTTTGAGCACTCATCAGGCAAGTTGTTGTCTCAGTTCTTCAGACAAAATTAATGGAGGACATGGAGCTGTGCTTGTTAATGGTCCTGGGGCCACTGTCTGTCTGTACCACCTAAGTGATCAAATATGTGGTACCCCAACAGCATTGTGAAAGGTAAGCTAAGGCACCAACGAATGTCATATTTTGAGCACATCTTCTGAAAACTGTATTGAGCACCTACTTCAGCTGCCCACATGCAATGGAAATATTTAGACCTTGAAGCCAGCAACAGCTGGGCCTGTGGTTCAAAATGCTATAACTTTCATTTACTGCCTATGGCATGAGTGATGACAACTTACAGTTTATACTTACCATCAGTACTTTGGATGCTCAAACTCTCCTTTTCTTGTCAGACATTATTCAAGTCACACCCACCGTTTGCAAATATCAACACCTCAATAAACATGGCTTCATCATGTACAGAAGTCATGAGACCTTGGAATACAACAGGTTTCAAATAGTGAAGTTATTGGTGACAAATCCACATCAGAGAGTACCATGAAATCTAAGAATGTGAAACTTCAAAGATAACAAATGTATCATAATTGTTAATTATCAAATTCAATGTCAGATCTGTTAAGCACATAGTACATAGAGGCAGGATACAAGTTGGTAGCTTTCCTCATTTATCATGAATTGAGCTGCAATTTTGAAGATAATATAAGAAGGTGAATTGAATCTCACTTCTCTTTTATGTGGTGGAGTGAATGAGAATGAGAATTTGATTTTCAGCAACTTAAGCTGCAGCCTGTAAGGAGGCGAAGTCTGAGGCAAGTTGGAGGAAGAAGGCACAAAGGGATCAGGGCACAAACTAGCTGGACCCTGATTTATAATTCTTAACAGCAACTGAATATTCAGTAAACAACATTCATTGTATATAAAAGGAGTCTTTAAGTAGCAACTTATTTAAGTGTTTGGTGCATGAGGTGAAGTATAAAAAACCACCATGCAGCCCAGGCCAACGTGAAACACCTTAGTAGCTAAAAAGACACATAAAATGTAACAAAAAAACCAATCTCAAGAAAATTTTGTAATAAAACAACAAGGAGAAAACATGTTGCCAAAAGCAGCAGGAATAAAACAAGACATTCTATACAGTATAGATGTCAAACTGAATCAGAAATGAATAATAAAATTGAGTGAAAAAGGAAGAAGAATTCTGTTGGGAAGAAATGAACCAGTATTCACCCAACAGCAGTACGCAATCTACAAGCAGTCATCAATAGAGTGCAGCACACATATAGTCACTGGCACATTGCTGCCAACACACAACTGATCGACAGCAGGTAGTTGTCCACAGACTGCAGACCACACACGCAGCACGTCAGCAGCATGCAGCCATAAGCAACTAGCAGACAACGTGTGGTCTGTTGGCAGCATGCAGTATAAAGTTAATGGTGAGCTGTGCTTGCGACCAATTTAAAAAATTGTACATGTCGTGAGTGATGCACTAAGACAAGGGTAGAATACAATTATATTAACAATTAAAATCATCAATATACGGACTAAATGTGTTGATTTGTTTATGTCTTTCATCACAAGAAAATGACCATGTTAGGAGAAATGAATTTAGAAATAATTTTGGAAAAATTCAATGAATTTACTAAGCAGAAACAAACCCTCAATGAGGAAGATAATAAGAAGATACAAAATCAATTTACAGAACTAAAAAATAAAATACAGCCATCTAAGAAGTAGGTATTTAACAATAATAATGATGGATATGCTCGATTTGATGAGAAACTTGAGCATTTGGAGGAGTGTTCAGCGAATAAACTAGATCATAAATTAAATGTATTTAAAAACAAAATTCATAATGAAATGCTTCACCAATGCGACCTTGTATGTAGCGAAATTTGAGAACATATTAGGGAAATTCATACTGATGTAGATAGCTTGTGAGAATTTGCAGTAAAGGAGTTACTAGCTATTGTATGAAGCATTAAGAAATGTCAAATTTTAATTTGGGGATCAAAGATAACTGTACATACCGATCACCAACCCTTAGCATTCCTTATGGAAAGTCGTCTGTTGCATAGTAGGCCTATATGATGGGTATTTTTTTTACAAGAATATCAGATTGGTATTAGATATATAAAGGTTTCACGAAATACAATTCATGGTGCATTATCATGTTTACCATTAGCAGTGAATGACTTTGTAAGGATGGAAGGTCCTGGAGTTACCGTTAATGTAAACTTTCTATAATTAAGCAATACAAATTATGAAGTACAGAACATAGTTTCACATATTAAACAAGACATAAGTAATGATCCATATTTTGGTGATAAATAGATAACACTGAACCAGAGAAGAACAACAGACGACAACGTGTCAGGCTGGACTATCCGAAGGATGCGTTATTTTGAAGAGTCAAGAAAGTTAGATTAAAATGGGGATTGTGTATACCACAAACAGTGGAGTTCAGTTGAACTAGTTTATTTGAAGAGGGTATTGTCATTTTGGAGTACACAAATGTATAAAACATATGATTCAGTGCGACAATTTTAAAAACTTAGGTCGAACAGTATTATAAATATAAGATCTTGCGAATTTATGTCAAAGCATGAAAGACAATAATCAAGTAGTGTCATATAAATTGTACCCGATAATACCCAAGGGATTGCAAGACCTCATAGCAGCAGAGTTTTTTGGTGAACTATCCAGCAGTAGGGGAAGTCGACATATTTGTACTAGTACAGTATTGGTCAAAGTGCGTTAAGCCCTGTCCAATCAAACACACTAACACTGAAACAGTAATTAGGTGTTTAAAGGAATATTTCAGTGATATAGGAAAACCTCGTAGGAAATTGACAGACAATGGACCATCATGCTTCTACAGATACATCAACGACACCTTTTTAATCTGGCCACATGGCATTGACACGCTGCAGCAGTAAGTCAAACATTTGAATGGTGCACATCCAAACAGAAAATTTACAGTGGAGGTAGAGAAGGAAGGGAAGTTACCTTTTTTAGATGTGTTGGTGGAGCAAAAACCGGATGGACGACTGGGCCATTCTGTGTACAGGAAGCCAATGCATACAGACTTATATCTGCATAGCCACAGCTTCCATCATCCGTCTTGGAAGAGAGCTATGCTGAATACTTTAGTACACAGAGCCAGGACTATTTCCGACAAGGACCACCTCAGTCCCGAGATCAACCATTTGACGACTGTTTTCAAGAGGAATGGTTATTCTGCCAGTGAAATTATTTTCCAAGAAAGTAAGACATGATGCCGTCCATAAACAAGAAGAGGACCAACACATAGCAAGGCTTCAATTTTGCGGTGCTACAACAAGCAGGATAGGCAGAGTCCTAAAGAGGCAAGGAACAAAACCATTTTTCCGACCACTTAGGAAAATTAAGGAAATGTTGAGACCAGTCTCGGCTTAAGGGTGCTGGGAATTTATAGTATTCCTTGCGAATGCAGCAAGAATTACGTGGGCCAGTCGGTAAGAACCGTTGCCGACCACTGCATCAAGCACCAGCGCCACCTATTTGGAAAAATCAGCAGTGGCTGAGAATAGCCTGCTTAACAAGCATAAGATTTTATTTGAAGAAACGAGAGTAATAGCCCACGCATCGAATTACTGGGACTCTGTGATCCGCGAAACAGTCAAAATTAGACTTAGTGATAATAACTTTAACAGAGACAACGGTTATCCACTTAGCAACACCTGGAAGAGTGCACTGGATAAAGAAAAATCGCAGAGGAAAACTTCCCGCACTTTACCTCCTGATTCATGCGCTGCAAGCAACGTGGGATAGAAACTACATCTATGGAAGTAGAGGGCACCTCTCCACTACACGCCATATAGCTGTTGCTATGACGTATTCCAGCCAATCAGAAGCCGTCCTTTGCGAATAAAAGTGGGAGCCTCGCCAGTTTACGACAGTCAATTTTAGCCCTGGCTACGACCATGGAGGTAGTGGTCAAAAGCTTGGAGTTTTATCCTGAATTGACACGGCATGTACACCGAGAGACTTTTATTCAATGGACCACAGTTTACCAGTCAGGCCTTTAAAGAATTTCTGGGATGGGAAAACATTTAACACATTGCTATTTCAAAATACCACACGCAAAGTAACCTTTCTAAGTGAACAATGAAGTAAATTGCTCAACTTTGTAGAAGCTATTGTTTGAAGCTACTTACAGGTTGGGCACACTTGATTTCACAGTTTTAAATGATTATTAATGAACTGCCACATCTAACTACAGGCCTATCACCTATAGAAACAATGGACAAACAGTTTATAGGAGATCCTTTACTAAAATTCTTTAGCAGGACAAAACACAAAATTCTTTAGCTGGCCAAAACACAAAACCTTGTCAATAAATGAAATACAATGAGAAGTAACAAAAACTTCAATAGACAGTGCAGATCTAGGAGTCCAATGATACAGTGAGCATGCTCAAGTACCACAATTTAGTATTGGAGACCTGGTGTTAATCAATGATCATCACATGAGATCACATATTAACAAAGAAACCAGTAAATTTTTTCCTAAATATGTTGGACCCTAAAGAGTTGATGGAGTTCTCCATCCAAAAGCATTATTTCTAGTAGAGCCAACTATGGGAAAGAAAAAGGACTATACAATGTAGAGATGGTAAAGAGATTTAAACAATAGAGTATCCGACTGGAGACCTAGTCAAGCACCGTTTTTTACTCTGAAGAATGTGAATTATGTAATTTTTTTAACTATTATATTTGATGATTGTACTGTGGGTAAGAGATGTGGGATTTGCAGGCATTACAAGTCACACATACAATTAATAGCACTATTGTTTACTTCCTACAGGCATTCCATATCGGGGTGCTGGACTCATCTTTTGGGTTCTGTTTGGGTGAAGTTGGGACATTACCATTCTGTAGGGCACTTCGACCACTCTGCGTCCTCCGGTGTCCCAATGAAGAACCCAGCAGGGGGCGTGTCCTTGGGCGGGTGGAGTGGAAAGGGATTCTGTCTTTGAGGTCTACCTATCTTCTTTCCTCCTTTGGGTTCAACACTCTGATTCTGTTTTTTTCACTTTCTTACTTCTCAAAATGGAGGGCAACTCTGATTTCCATCTTTCCATATTCATGTGTCTCTATTGTTGAGAATCTACCCTATTTTCTATGTCAATAGTGACATTCATCACGGAGTAATTATAAAGTTATAAAGTTAACTTCGGTTACCTGCCAGAGGAACAATGTGTGCACACACACACACACACACACACACACACACACACACACACATGCAAACGGTGTTCTTTCCTATTAGGAGTAAATTTTGTCACTTTTTCGAGGGGAGTAAAGGGTCCAGGTGTCAGACTAACCCAAAGATAAGAGTCACAAGCTAACATGTAGAAGGAAATGGGTTTTGGAGGAGAGTAGCGACAGGAAGAACAGTGAGCCAGGAGATCTGTCTGGAGAAAATCATGAGTCTAGTGGGGGATGTAGAGATAAGAAAAAGAAAAACAGAAGGAAGAAGTACTGGAGTACTCAACATAATAGTGAAGAAGCTATGTGATGCAGTTTACGGGAACTTATTGGTAAGTTACCCAAGATAAGAGAACTTGTACCAGGTTTGGGTGGACCCAAGTAACGGAGGACCCCAACCATATGTAGGAGTTGACAGGTAAGTTGCCCCAGAGAAGGGAACTTATACCAGGTTCAGATGGACCCAAGAAGGGAGGACCCCAACCCTTTATGGGAAGAGAGGTATATCATGTTAGCAAGGGTACAAAGTTAGAGGAAAGAGTACTTAATCCGCGGATGGGCAGTGTTCAGAAATGTTTACAATATTATTATTTGTACAAGGGTGGAGACCCTGGATAAGGGAGTATTTCCTTCAGAACGATTAAATAAAATTATTTAAGTTATGTAATTTACCTATTTCTGAGGACATAATGTAATCTCAGAGAGCTCTGACATTTGATCCTAGAATTATAGATAATATTTATTTTCCCCAAGAAAGAAAGAGATTTCCATGATAAGGTATAATGAAATATGTGTTAATGGTAAAACCAAATGCAAAGAAGTACTATTTAATGCCATTATAAACTTAAAGAAAAACTGAAAGTGATAAGAAGGCTATCATGTCTATTTATGTTACACTTGTATAATAATTAAAGTTGAATGTGTGGTCACAACATCTTTTCTCTTAGTGGAGGGATATGTAGTGATACATACAATTCATTGACTGAGAGGTACCACGTCCTTAATTACATATGTCAGAGAAAAGATGTTTGTGTCTGAGAGTAGTTGACAAGTTGTGAGCACCCCACTGTAGGGAGGTGCTTCAAATTTTAGGTGCTGATACCAAAGATAACTCTGGTATGCTGGTCTGACAATTTGGACAGCCCACCAAAAGGCAGGGATGTAGATGACAGCCGCTAGGTGGCCCACCTATAAACTGCAAGCACTGCTGTCACCACCATAGCACTATGCATGGGCCACACCCACCATGCCAGCCTACTGATGCTCACAGTGGTTCTACAAAGCCGGCAGCACAGGGGCTCAGATTGTGGTTGTATACCAACAGCACTCCTAACCATTATCAATTCATCATTGCTCTGGTCACTGATAGTTGCTACGTCTCGGTATCCGATATGGTTTTGCTCTCTGGACTCAGTATTTCGCTGTGTGGTCTGTGTTGTCGGTCATCCCTGTTGTGTGTACCAGCGATTCCCCATTGGCACTGTTGACCCATTGGCTAGTGCGTTCCAGTCTCACTCAATTCAGGTTACTACACTAACAATCCAATGACTGTACGGAAGTGAGTAGCAGTCAGATGACCCTACCTGCTGAGGTGGAGATAGGACTTCCATGGAGCTGGTGGTGCAGAAGAAACAGCTCCATGAAAGCTAAGGATGTGAACCATCAAAGATATTAAATATATTGTAATTGTTAGTTATAAAGTTCAATCTGTTATGTACAAAGTACAGAGAAGCAGTATACGAGTTGGTAGCTGTCCTCATTTATCATGCGTTGAGTTGCAATTTTGCAGATAATATAAGACAGTGAATTGAATATTACGTCTTATGTATGTGTTAAGAATGAATGAAAATGAGAAGTTGATTTTCAGCAGCTTTATCTGCAGTCTGTAAGGGGACGGAGTCTGAAGCAAGTTGGAGGAAGAAGATACATGAGTTCAGGATGTGGACTTGCTGGACCCTGACTTGTAATACTTAATGGCGACTGCATAGTCTGTAAACAACATTCACTGAACATAAAAGGAGTGTTCAGGTGGAAACTTATTAAGATGTTTGGTGCATGAGGTGCAGTATAACAAACCACCACGCAGCCCATGCCAACTTGAAAGACTTCACCAGAAACAGGCCTGACCTAACAAACAGTGTAGGTATAGAGACAGTGATTAGTGACCATGATGTCATCACAGTGACTTTGGTTACTAAAGTTAACAAAGCAATCAAGAAGGCTTGGAGAACTCTTCTGCTAGAAACAGCAGATAGACAGTTGTTAGCATCCCACTTAGACAACGAATTGACATCACTTAGTTCCAGTATGATGGACATAGAAGAATAACAAAGATTGTAAATTAGACACAGGAGAAGTATGCGCCAAAAAAGTGGATTACAGACTGAAAAGACCTACCAAAATTCAAAAATGCTGAGGAAGCAAAGGCTGTTGCACTCTCAGTCCGAAAGAGAACACACAAATGATAACAGCTGAAAGTTAACAGTAATTCATGCATCTGTAAAAAGACCAATGCCCAAAGCTTACAACGGCTATCTCCATCGTACCTAAGCAATAGATCTTGCTGAGAATCCTAGAAAATTCTAATCTTATGTAAAACTGCTAACTGGGTCTGAGCCTTCCACCCTCACTCGCTGACCAGCCTGGTGTGGGAGCAGAAGGTAGCAAAAGTAGACCCGAATTTTTAAATTTTGCATTTAAGAAATCGTTCACATTGGAGAATCTTATAAACATACTTTTGTTTGAACATCACACAGGCTTCCATATGGGGGACATACTAATAAGCATTGCTGGTACAGAGAAACAACAGAAAGAGTTGAAAGCAAATAAGTCACAAGTTCCTGATGGATTCCCAATTGAGTTTTACAAAGAGCACTCTACAGCCCCTTACGTAGCTTGCAGGTGACTCCTGTATATAGGGGTAAAAGAATACACATGCAAAATTACAGATCAATATCTTTAACATCAGTTTGTTACAGAATCTTTGAATATTTCTCAATTTGCAGATAATAAATTTCACTGGGGGAAAAGCTTCTGTCCACAAATCTACGCATTTTTAGAAAGCATCATTTGTGCAAAACTCAGCTTGCCCGTCCCTCATATGAGATCCTGCGAACCATGGATGACGGGCAATGGGCAGCTTCCATATTCCTAGACTTCCATAGAGCATCTGACATGGTACCACAGTGCTGACTGTTAACAAAGGCATATGTAATAGATTCCCAGGTATGTGAGTAACTTAAAGACTTCTTAAGTAACAGAACACAGTATGTTCTCCTCAATGGCGAGTGTTTGTCAGAGACACAGGTATCATCAGGAATGTCCTGCAAAAGTGTGATAGGACTGCTGTTATCTTCTATACACATAAATTGTCTGGCATATAGGGTAAGCATAAGCAGGAGTCTGTGGCTGTTTGCTGATGATGATGTGATATGTGGGAAGACTTCACCATTGAGTGACTGCAAGAGGATACAAGATGACTTATACAAACTTGCTAGCTGGTGTGATGAATGGCAGCTAATTCTAAATGTATAAAAGTGTAAGTTAATGCAGATGAGTATGAAAAACAAATCCAATATATTTGTATACAGTATTAGTAGTGTGCTGCTTGACACAGTCACACCGATTAAATATCCAGGCATAATATTCCAAAGCAATGTGAAATGGAATGAGCATGTAAGAGCTGTAGTAGGGAAAGAGAATAGTTGACTTCGGTTCATTGGGAGAATTTTACTTCATCTGTAAAGGAGACTGGATATAGGACATTAGTGCAACTCATTGTTGAGTACTGTTGGAGTGTTTGGGATCCACACCAGGTTGCATTAAAGGAAGACATTGAAGCAATTCTGAGGTGGCCTGCTAGATTTGTTACCGGTAGGTTTGAATAACATGCAAGTATTATGGAGATGCTTAGGGAACTCAAGTAGGAATTGCTGAAGGAAAGACAATCTCCTACACCTCAACAGGAAAGGGAAGGATAAACTGGCTGGGCTAATAGCAGGAAATGTAAGGGGGGAGGCACTGCCATGAGTGGTAATATACCAGTGGTCATAGGTGTTGGAGCAGCACCTTTTTTAGGATAGGTAGGACAGAACAAAGTCAAGTTCTGAGAGAAGTAAAAATTGAAACAAACCTTCAGTACGATAAAGAAATCAAACAGCACAATCCTGGCACATTGGATCAGCGAACACAGCTGTTGGTTAAAAATTTACAGCAATCAGCAGAAATTTTATTTCCACCTGATTTCATCTTGGTAAATGTGAAATGCCAACTATCTTTAGTGCATCAAAATATTTGAGGGCTTAGAAGTAAAATTAATGAACTACTTATGTGCATTGATGAATTAAGAGTCATCGAACCCAGTTGATACAATCTGCCTCTCTGAACATCATGTGACCACTGGTATAGATATGTTAAACCTTACAGAATTTAAGTTAGCCTCCTACTTCTGTAGACAAAAGATGGAAAAAGAAGGAGTTACCACATTTGTTAAAAACAGTTTTAAATTAAAGAATACAGACATTAATAAATTTTGCTTAGAGCAGCACTTAGAAGCATGTGCAACAGAGATAGAATAGAATTTCATAATAGGTTCTTTATAATAGTAGCCATATACTGAGCACCTTCAGGAAATTTCAACCTGTTTGTAAATGGTCTTGAAGATTAATTATCTTATCTAAAATTAAAAAACAAAGAACTAGTGGTTGCTGGTGATTTTAATATAGATGTCCTGAAAAACACTGTCAGTGAACTGTTACTGACATCAGTTACATTGTCATTCAATTTAATTTCTACTGTAAATTTCCCAACTAGGATATACAAATGTTCTAAGACTGTCATTGATAATATATTTATAGACAATTCGAGGCAACTAAGCCACATTACAAAACCAATAGTAAATGGGTTATCTGACCACGACATGCAACACCTAACATTAAACTTTAAAATTTTCAGGGTAAAACATTTATCAGAACTGAGTACAGAAGGCAATAAAACAGTCAAAAACTGAGAAATTTAGGAGACTGCTCAAATAAATTAATTGGATGGATGTTTATAGCATCCAAGACACAAATGGAAAACACAAAACATTCATTAATAAAGTTAGCACCTTATTTGCAAATTGTTTTCCCCTGAATTTAACTCAAATTAAGCAGAAGTCTAATAATAAACCATGGATCACACAATGAATAAAGATATCATGTGAGACAAAAAGGAAACTCTATCTGATACATAGGGACACCTTTGATACTAGCATTATAGCTCATTACAAAAATTACTGCAAAATATTGAAGAAGGTTATCCAGAAATCTAAACACCTGCATTATGAGAAGAAGATAAATACATCCAGCAATAAAATAAAAACAATATGGGATATAGTTAAGTCAGAGACAGGTAGGACCAGAAATGAGGAGGAACAAATAGCTCTAAAAATAAACGAAAGCCTGGTAACAAATGCATGTTGTGTTGCAAACTATTTAAACAAGTATTTTGTCTCTGTTACTGATAGAATGGGGTTGTCAGGTTCAGTAAATAATGCAATGGTATATCTGAGATTAGTGCACACAAGCAATCTCAATAAAATGGAATTGACACTTACTTCACCCAAAGAAATAGAATCCATCATAAAGTCCTTGAAATCAAAGCATTCTAGTGGTTATGATAACATATCAACAAAGTTAATGAAAGAGTGTTCATATGAGCTTAGTCATATCTTAAGTTATTTGTGTAATCAATCACTTGTCACTGGAATATTCCCGGACTAGCTTAAATATGCTGAAGTTATACCTCTCCACAAGAAAGGGGACAAAGAAATGCCATCAAATTACCAACCGATCTCAGTTTTGCCAGCTCTTTCAAAAATCTTTGAAAAGGTTATGTTCAAGCGTCTACTTAAGCACCTTAGTGAAAATAACATACTGTCAAAGTCACAGTTTGGGTTTCTTAAGGGTTCTGATATTGAGAAAGCTATTTACACTTACAGCAAAAATGTCCTTAATTCATTGGACAACAAATTAGAGGCAACTACCACATTCTGTGACCTGTCAAAGGCGTTTAACTGTGTGAATCACAGCATCTTTTAAGTAAATTAAAATATTATGGTGTCACTGGTAGTGCTACAAAGTGGTTTCAGTCATATCTTACTAATAGAAAACAAAGGGTGCCATTACGTAACACTTCAGCAGTAGGCAATCAGACATCATCTGACTGGGAAGAAATTACATGTGGTGTTCCCCAAGATTCCATACTAGGTCCACTACTGTTTCTTGTTTATATTAATGACCTGTCATCTGTTACACTACCAGATGCCAAGTTTGTCTTATTTGCAGATGATACAAACATTGCAATAAATAGCAAATCAAATATAAAGTTAGAAAGGGCAGCTAATCAAATTTTTACTGACATTAATAAGTGGTCCATAGCCAATTCACTGTCATTAAACTTTGAAAAGACCCACTATATGCAGTTCAGAACTTCCAAGAGATTTCCTTCTGGTGTGTGTATAAAATATGACGACATGGAAATGGGAGAAGTTGAGAGTGTAAAATTCTTGGGATTACGACTTGATAATAAATTCAGTTGGGAGCAACATACTAACGAACTGCTAAAACGCCTAAACAAGTTTGTGTTTGCAATGCGAATAATGTCAGACATAGGAGATATAAATATAAAAAAACTGGCATATTTTGCTATTTTCACTCCATTATGTCATATGGTATCATATTTTGGGGTAACTCCACAAACAGAGAAAAATTTTTTAGAGTACAGAAGCGTATAATAACAGTAATGAGTAGTGTAAATCCAAGAACATCATGTCGAAACCTATTCAAAGAATTGGGCATATTAGCCACAGCTTCTCAGTATATTTATTCCTTAATGAAGTTTGTTGTAAATAATGCATCTCTTTTTCCAACTAACTGCTTAGTACACAGTATCAATACTAGGAATAAAACAATATACATAAAGATTAAAAATCACTTACTCTTACCCAGAAAGGAGTCCAGTATTCAGCAACACATATTTTCAGTAAGTTACCAGCAACCATTAAGAGTTTAGTTTCAGACAAGGCACAATTTAAACATAATTTAAAAGAATTTTTGGTTGCCAACTCCTTCTATTCCAACCATGAGTTTCTCAACAAGTGCAGTAGACCATTTTAATGAAAATTTATAATACTTTAATTTTTGACAATACTTGGTTGTAACAGCCAAGTAACTACAGTGTGGCACACGAAATGTGTTACCAATTGTTTTTTTCACAATTTACGACGCTCATGAGATATCCTGCTGGGATCTCTACAGCAGTACCAGCAGAGCTTGGAAAAACAAATGAGTTATGAAATGACGTGTAATTCATGATACTGCCGCTAGGAGACTAGTAAGCAGCAATGGCTGACAATGGAAGACTGACGACACAGCAACGATCGGCAATTGTGTTACTTTTTCATGAAACGAAAAGCCTTGTTGTGATTCAGAGGCGTTTTCAACAACAGTTTAACACACAATGGGTCCCGTGCAAGAAGACCATCCACAGGTTGTACGATAAATTTGTACAGGAAGGGACAGTAATGGAAGCGTAGCGACCTCGGCCTAAGCTTGTTTGTTCGCCAGAGAGTATCAAAGCGGTACGAGTTGCTGTACAGAGAAGTCCCGGGAAATCATGTAGAAAGGCAGCAGTGAAACTGGGAATATCCAGACGCTTCATTCAACGCATTCTTAAAAGTGACCTCCATATATACCCATACAAGATGAGCTGTGCACAGAAAACAAGCAGCAGAGACTACTGTTTGCTCAGTGGGCGGAGGATAGGGAAGAAACTCTCAACAACGTTTGGTTTTCAGACAAGGCGCATTTTCATTTAGACGGTGTGGTATGCTTTTGGGCCACTGAAAACCCACAAGTGCTTCATGAATGACAACATTATGCTCCGAGGATTACAGCGTGGGCAGCAATTTCCAGTCACGGACTTATTGGACCCTTTTTCTTTGAAGAAACTGTGATAAGCGAGCATTATTTGAGCATGCTTTGCAATAGCTCCATTCCACAACTTCTTGCTACTGCCTTGCCCTTCAACACACAGTGGTTCATGCAAGATGGAGCAAGGTCACATACTGCAAACACTGTGTTGGAGTTTTTACACAAGCATTTCGACATGCAGATCATTTCACTCAGGTTTCCAGGTATCTTCAAATTGGCCCCCCCAATAGTCCAGACCTCAATCCATGTGACTTTTTTCTTTGGGGGTACCTAAAGGAAAAAATTTTCCCGAAATGTGCACGTGATTTAAGGGAGCTCAGAGGACTTATTCTTCAAGCTTGCAGTGAAATTACGGAAGACATGTGCCGTAGGGTAATCACTAACTGCAGCGTTCGTTTGAAGGAAGTTAGGAAACGAAATGGTGGACATGCTGAGCATGTGCTGAGTTAGAACAAATCTCCATGGACGGCTCTTCATTGTAGTATATGTTCCTTTCAGATTGTATTGACAATAAAGTTTATATTCAAAAACAAAATGGTAACACATTTCGTGTGCCACCTTGTACCTACTGTGTGAAGGATGGATGGATGGAAATCAGATGTATGTCTTAAGTCTGTAAATAGTGGAAGTTTAATTTTAAATCTTGTACATAATCTGACTGTTCTTAACTGAGGATCACTGAAATGAATAATTTACTTTAATTTTTAACAATTCTTGGTTGTAATTGCCAAGAAACTAGCAAATGTCTGAATGATGGACTTAATGAAAACAGATGTAAGTAAAACCTGTAAATATTATAAGTTTAAATTTAATTCATGTACATAATTTTACTGTTTATTGACTGAGGATCATTAAAATTAATGAAACTCGAGTTTTTCTAATTACATTTTTATAATGTGTTTATCTGACATGTTCCACAAGCAGGAGGATTCCCTCTTTTATGGAATGAATAATTAATCTAATCTAATCTAATCTAATCTTCGAGGAGCACTATTGAGAAAATTCAGAGAACTGGCATTTGACGCTGACTGCAGAATGATTTTACTGCTCCCAATGAAAATAGGATTACACAGATCAGGCTCCTATGGAGGCATATAGACCATTCGTTTTCTCCAGCATATTTGTGAGTGAAACAAAAAAGGAAATGACTAGCAGCGGTACAGGGTACCCTCCATTAGGCAGCATACAATGGTTTGCAGATTATGTATGTAGATGTAGAGGTACATGTAGCCCCCTAGCCACTGCTGTCAATGTATTCCAAAGTGAGTGAAGACCCATAGAATGTTTTCCTCCCCAATATTGACAAGGTGTTCCACAGAAGTCCAGGGCATCAAATCATGTCCAGAGTGTGGCCCACAATATCAATGGCATCACTACCCTTTCCATGATGTTGTCCGTTTTGCCTGCTCGCAAACTGGGGCATCCCATGAGCACCTGCCCCAGCATTGTGCACGCTCCATGTTATCTTGCTGGTGCTCATAGCAGAAGCAGATGGGATGCTGTGTTTGACATTGCAACTGGACATTAATAGGACGACACTGAATTTCCAGTTGTATGCAGGCATTGCTGTGTTCCTGATTAATGAGGACACGTACCTGTGCATTGGCTCCCCACAGCTGGGGGTCCCCTGAGTAGCTAAGTGGTGACTTGCAATGGCCAGTAGATCCCACTGGGGCGGGGGGGTCAGAGTCCAAGTTAGGTATTAGAAGTGTAGCTCAGCAACTAACCTTGCTAGTAGTCAACTCTTAGACAACAACTAACAAAAAAATGGTTCAAATGGCTCTGAGCACTATGGGACTCAACTGCTGTGGTCATAAGTCCCCTAGAACTTAGAACTACTTAAACCTAACTAACCTAAGGACAGCACACAACACCCAGCCATCACGAGGCAGAGAAAATCCCTGACCCCGCCGGGAATCGAACCCGGGAACCCGGGCGTGGGAAGCGAGAACGCTACCGCACGACCACGAGATGCGGGCAACAACTAACATTTTTGGCTTTTAAATCTCATATCAAACTGTGATTACATACACAGAACTTGTGACCAAATCAAACCAGAATTAGATAGGTTGCAGAGTATGGGAGTCATGTCCCCAGTATCATCTAGTCAATGGCCAGTGCCCAAGATCATAGTGCAGAACTTAATGGATCACTTAGAATTTGTGGTGATTTTAATCCTATCATTAATGCTTAAGTAAATGTTGATTTGCATCCACTTCCTATACTGGAGGAATTGTTAACAAGACTGGAAGGGGAAATTACTTTCCAAACACAGATCTCACTGATGCCTACTTTGAACTGCCTTTAGATAATGAAATGAAACAGTTTTTAGTGATTAACATACTATCTGGCATGTATCATTACAACAGATTGCCATTTGGCATCACAAGCACTATATTAATTATTTATGGTCGAGATGGCATAAGAAGATCCCTGACAGCTCACAGCACTGTTGCCAACTTCAACTGCGAAGCTCTGATGGCCACAGATGAAAACAGTGCCCGTCTACACAGCTGTGACAAGACTAACGCACTGCCATAGAGACATTTACAAAATCACGTTATCTTATTGGTTGAGGCAGGCCCATAAAGCTGAGCCACTCAGCTCATTGTAACTGTCAGTGAACAACTTAGACCAACTCAACTACAGATGGCTTATTAGTTACTGGGACCCTTCAGAGCACCACCTTTGCAACCTACAATATTGATAGAGCAACTCAGAGACCATGGTCCACAGTCTTAACTCACCAAATGTAGTTTCTTTAAGCTGAATGTCAGGTACTTGGCACATATATTACGTACAGATGGCTCCACATGCACACAGGATCATGTAGATCTATCACTAATTTATCATCTCCTAAGAGCCTTAAAGAAAAATGGTCATTCCACAGCAAAACAAATTATTGTTGTTGTTATTGTGGTCTTCAGTCCTGAGACTGGTTTGATGCAGCTCTCCGTGCTACTCTATCCTGTGCAATCTTCTTCATCTCCCAGTACCTACTGCTGCCTACATCCTTCTGAATCTGCTTAGTGTATTCATCTCTTGGTCTCCCTCTACGATTTTTACCCTCCACGCTGCCCTCCAATGCTAAATTTGTGATCCCTTCATGCCTCAGAAAATGTCCTACCAACCGGTCCCTTCTTCTTGTCAAGTTGTGCCACAAACTTCTCTTCTCCCCAATCCTATTATTATGTGAAGTTTATTCACAGTGTGGGCCATATTTCCCACCTAAATCAGATAAAAAAGTGTTCAATTTGGGTGGAAAGAGGTGTGCCAGGAGGCTTTGTTCCAACTTGAAAAGTGCCGCAGGTGGGCCCCTTGTTTAGCAACGTTCTATCTCAGCAAATGTTTAATGTTTACCACTGATATGTCAGATTGTGGCACGTTGTGCCGCAAATAGGCTGATGGCATGGAACAGTCCAGTGCAGTTGTGTCCAAAACTCTGTATGTGGCACGGAGGAATTAATCATAAATTGAGAAAGGAATTTTGGCTATCATAAATTGCATCAGGAAGTTTCATGTGTATCTCATGCTATTACACTTCACTTATCACAAACCCCTCATTCCGCTGTTCAGTCTACATTCAGAACTTCCTGATAAAATGGCACAGCAGCTGCAGTGGTTGGTGTTGTCATGAAGTAATTATACCAATGAGGTCCATAATCAACCCATCATGCAGCTCTCCAACATTAACGCACTATCCTGCAAGCTGTGATATCAGGTGCCATATTTGACAGGCATGAAGCACTGTGTTATGTCTTACACACAATTTAGTGACCTACCCTTGACAAATTCCCAATTTATGGCATACGAAGCTGCAACAGAGCAGTCTGTGATCTGCTGCTCTGCAGGATGATATCTGCTGTGAGGTGGTGTTGGCCGGAGCACCTGCCTAATGACACCAACCTGGGGTGCACCTGTTTTTCCTTATGGCACATCCTTAATATAAATGAAGCTACAGATGATTCTGAATGCTGATTGGTAGTTGCTCCTATGCCCCACCCATACCTGCTCAAGCTCCTTCACACTGTGCATAGGAGGATGTCCAGAATGAAGACAACGGTGTGGTATCATATGTACTGGTAAGGAGTTGATGCCACCATTGAAGACATCATCTGGAACTGTCAGGCCTGCATCCACAACTTGTCAGCCATAGGGCAGCATTTCAACTCTTGGCTGCACCCTGACTGTACCCAGCAAAGAGTGCATATTGAAACTTTTGCAGATTAAAACTATGTGCCAGACCAAGACTCAAACTTGGGACTTTGCCTTTCGTGGGCAAGTGCTTTACCATCTGAGCTACCCAAGCATGACTCACGATGTGTCCTCACAGCCTTAATTCCACTAGTACCTTGTCTCCTACCTTCCAGACTTCACAGAAGCTCTCCTGCAGACTTTGCAGAACTAGCACTCCTGGAAGAAAGGAAACTGCAGAGACATGTCTTAGCCACAGCCTGGGGGATGTTTCCAGAATGCTAGACTTTCTATTCACGGCTTTCATCATCTAATCTGCAAAAACAAAACTTATCACGATCCAACCGCAACATGTGTATGTGAACTGTGTAACGAAGCCTGTGAACGATATCACATAGAACTGTGCAGTAAAAGAGTGAAATCGATAAATCAATATGCAAAAATGTAAAATGTAAATGTAAAATGTTAAGCAAAGTAACTGTATATGGCTATTTGGCTGCAATTTTATTAAATAAAAAAGAATGAAATTTTCACTCTGCAGTGGAGTGTGCACTGACATGATACTTCTTGGCAGATTAAAAGTGTCAAGTTTTGGCCTGGAACACAGTTTAAAATGCCAGGAAGTTTCATACCAGTGCACACTCCAGAGTAAAAATTTCATTCTGGAAACATCCCCCAGTCTGTGGCTAAGCTATGTCTCTGCAGTATCCTTTCTTCCAGGAGTGCTAGTTCTGAAAAGTCTGCAGGAGAGCTTCTGTGAAATTTGGAAGGTAGGAGATGAGGTACTGGTGGAATTAAGGCTGTGAGGAAGAATCGTGAGCCGTGTTTGGGTAGCTCAGATGGTAGAGCACTTGCCAGCGAAAGTCAAATTCCCGAGTTGGAGTCTCAGTCTGGCACACAGTTCTAATCTTCCAGGAAGTTTCATATCGGTGCACACTCCACTGCAGAGTGAAAATTTCATTCTGGAGTACATGTCGATTTTGCTGGACCATTCTGGGGACAAATGTAGTCGCTAGTTATCGATGCCTTCTCTAACTTTCCATATCTGGCACGAATGGCTACAACTACAACAGCAGCTGCTGTTAGTGGCCCGGCCATGATATTTGCAACAGAGGGGGCACCTTCCACCCTGGTTTCCAACAACAGCCCTCAGCTCATGGCATCGGCATTTCAGAATTTTTGTCAGTGCATTGCCATTGAACAACCGATCACTGGCCCTTTCCACCCAGTGTCCAATACAGAAGTTGAATGGATGGTAATGACACTCAACACATAGATATGCAAAAGAATGACAGGTGACTCCAGGGAAGTAGTCACTATCTTCCTCACCACCTACTGGTCCACCCCTTCCTGTAAATGGACATAGCCAGGCTGAAATTTGACATGAGTGCAGCCCCATACCCTGTTTGATCTGCTATGCCCAACTCAGTGGGCTCAAAACCCACAAACACAGCTGAATTATTGCATGGGCTCCTAGGTCTTGGCTCTGACTTTTGGGTAAAGCCCTGGGTACACCCTGTGCATTATCAATGGCAACAGGAGGTGGCAAATGTTTGAAGTCGTGGCCAGCCAGAAGCAGGTAGTAAGATAACAGAATCAGCTCAGTCCACAACGTGATGTATCGCTCCTTTCATATCCCCTGCCAACTGGGCATAACCTCCACAACTACTGCAGGAACAAGCCAGCCCACCAGCTTGTCTGTTACTGCTCATGTTAGGTATCAACAGGCAGTCAACAATCACCAATGATGAGAACTGACGGAGCTAGAACAACCTCCTTCCCTATTGTACTTCTGACTTCCACCCTCACCACTAGTGGCCCCTCTTCTCTCTTTGAAACTAAGCATTTTTGGACTGTGGTGTCTATGGGCGCCACACTATGGGTCCCATTGCACCATGTCTGGCACACACTGCCCTGGAGGCAGACTCAAACTGCACCCCAGATACTGTGAATTGGCCGGGTCTCTCACAGATGGCATTGTCTTCCAACCCAACCGATCACATGGAGAACCTACTATGGGAGGCTTTGACAGGGATTCCAGTGTCCCCCCTCTCCCCTTCCTCAGCAAAGTCAGCACAGGCAGAGCCTCTGGCCCTACATACGGGATAAAGGGGCAGGGGGTTTAGTATCCAACAGTGATTAGGACTCCTCACCCAGCCCAAATATCAATAGAGAGAAAAAGTCAGAGATACTCAGGCTACATACTACAGCCACAGCTTGCGCCCATGTAAGGTGCCACAGCTGCAGTAAGCATATCACGTGTGGTGCCCCCCCCCCCCCCCACTTCCTCCTGCTGACAAGTATATGCTGGTAACACTAGTCAACAGCCATTATCCATCTGGGATGTGATACATCAACTAGTATGTATTTTGGTGTGTAGAATCCAATTATACCGTTCAAAATGTTCTGGCACACACCATTTTTGAGTTTTTAAAGGTTTTTTTATTTTTTTTAAATTCAGGATTTCACATTTTTCTGTTCTTATGTTTAATTGTTTGTTTTGGATTTGCAGAGAAGAGCTAGAAGATCTACAAATTGTCAGTAAATGGTTGGTGTGGTAATCCACTGGTGTGAAAGAGATACTCAGTGAGTGTTCCTGTGACAGATGGCGCAAACTTTTTGTGTTTAGAACTTACACTAAGAAAAATGGCAACTAAATCTCGTTGCTGTCTAAACCACCCGACAACTTTTTTTTATGAGAGTGGGAAATTCACTCCAAAAGCCCAAAGAAAGCCAATCACTGATTTCGTTAAGAAGGCATATGAATTGTATTTTGATTGTCCTGTTGATGATCAAGTTAAAAATTTTGCACCTCTTATTGACTGCATAACCTGTACTACAACCTTAACCAAGTGGTTCAAAGGAAAATGCCGAACCATGCCATTCATTGTTCCGATGGTGTGGTGTGAGCCTAATGACCATTATTCAGACTGTCTTACAAATATTTCGGGACATTCAAGCAGACTAGACATGAAACAAAGAATCCAAATGTATCTTCAGTGCATTTGACTGTGCCCCCTGATGAGGGGTTGCCTGTTCCTGTCTGTAACTTGAAAGCCATGGAACCAGACACCATGTCAAGTGAATCAAAAAGTATTGAACATATGGAAGATTACTGATCTCAATATCATGACACTTCATCTCAGCTCTTTAATCAAAAGCAATTGAACAATTTGGTTCACAATCCAAAACTTTTGAAAAAGCAAGCTGAGCTCTTGGTGTCGAGACTGCAACAACAGAACCTTCTAGATCCAGGGACAAAAATTTCCTGTTTCAGATCAAGAGGTGCTTCCTTCGCTCAATATGGTCTGATGATGCATCTAGGTGAACAACATAATCCACAGGAGTGGCAACTAAATAGAGTCCAGTAAAACCAGCTTGAAAGCAGTACTACTGCATAATGGCAATGCATTTCCATTGGTACCTTTAGCTTACACAGTAGACATGAAAGAAACATATGAAACCATGCTGCTAGAGGCAATCAAATATAAGGATCATGAATGGCAGCTTTGCTGTGATTTAAAAGTTGCATTCCTTACATGTTTACAGGCTGGATTCACGAAATACTGCTGCTTTTTGTGCCTTTGGGATAGCCATGACACCAAGAACAACTACACGTCTACAGTCTCAGATAACTGAACCAGAATGTTTCTGTTCTTGATTTCCTGCTTTCTCTTTTCCAGATGTAGTGCAATATACCATGTCAGTGAAGGGAAACAGTTGGGAAGGAAGTTGTGTTCATGTGATTATATTTCCCAAAGCTATAATATAAAAAAGCATTATGTTCTAGAACTGTTTAAAAGTACTGCTTGTGCATGATGTAAGCTAATTGCAGGCTTTATATATGTGTCATTTTATCAATGGTTTTCTTAAGGGGACTTGTATGTAAACAGCTGTTGAAAAATTGATTTTTTAATTTTTTTCTTAAAAATTCTCTGTAGTTTCCTGAACGGCGGAAAGTTTACCTCCAGCAAAATGGACCACGGAAGGTACTAAAATTAGAGGTATTTAAAAATGGATGCACGCACCATGACATCCCCATAGCACACAGTCAGCTCTGTTATTTTTATGACTTTTTAGCCCCTTAAGTTGGCTAACCTGAAAAGCTTTACAGCTGCTTATCTTTTGTTTATACAGAGAGTTTAGTTTGCTGTTCTTTTGGTGAGAATACTTATGTTTACAGTGAAGTAATTGTGTGGAGAGTCTCTTATTGTGTGCATGAGTTTCTTATTTCCCTTGAAATCAACGGGAAGAATTAAGAAGTTAAGCGTTAAATAACATAAATTTTATGGAAACTGGTTCACCAAATGGATTAACTCTGCTACAACATGATTCAACACCTGAATCAGCTTCAACTGCTCCAAGTACTTCAAAGCTAAAACTAAAATATTTTGACAATGGTACTGACAGTATTAATGCTGGTAATATAGAGAAGCCAACTATCGATTCAAGTTGCGTTATTGTTTAACTCTCTGCTGTGGCTGAACTAATAAATAAATGTTTGCAATGTGAGGAATAGTTGAGAAGATACACTATGTGATCAAAAGTATCCGGAGACCCTCAAAAACATGTTGTTGTTGTGGTCTTCAGTCCTGAGACTGGTTTGATGCAGCTGTCCATGCTACTCTATCCTGTGCAAGCTTCTTCATCTCCCAGTACCTACTGCAACGTACATCCTTCTGAATCTGCTTAGTGTATTCATCTCTAGGTCTCCCTCTACGATTTTTACCCTCCACGCTGCCCTCCAATGCTAAATTTGTGATCCCTTGATGCCTCAAAACATGTCCTACCAACCAATCCCTTCTTCTAGTCAAGTTGTACCACAAACTTCTCTTCTCCCCAATCCTATTCAATACCTCCTCCTTTACTACTTTAAGTGTCTCATTTCCTAATCTAATCCCCTCAGAATCACCCGATTTAATTTGACTACATTCCATTATCCTCGTTTTTCTTTTGTTGATGTTCATCTTATATCCTCCTTTCAAGACACTGTCCATTCCGTTCAACTGCTCTTCCAAGTCCTTTGCTGTCTCTGACAGAATTACAATGTCATCGGCGAACCTCAAAGTTTTTACTTCTTCTCCATGAATTTTAATACCTACTCCGAATTTTTCTTTTGTTTCCTTTACTGCTTGCTCAATATACAGATTGAATAACATCGGGGAGAGGCTACAACCCTGTCTCACTCCTTTCCCAACCACTGCTTCCCTTTCATGCCCTTCGACTCTTATAACTGCCATCTGGTTTCTGAACAAATTGTAAATAGCCTTTCGCTCCCTGTATTTTACCCCAGCCACCTTCAGAATTTGAAAGAGAGTATTCCAGTTAACATTGTCAAAAGCTTTCTCTAAGTCTACAAATGCTAGAAACATAGGTTTGCCTTTTCTTAATCTAGCTTCTAAGATAAGTCGTAAGGTTAGTATTGCCTCACGTGTTCCAACATTTCTACGGAATCCAAACTGATCTTCCCTGAGGTCCGCATCTACCAGTTTTTCCATTCGTCTGTAAAGAATTCGCGTTAGTATTTTGCAGCTGTGACTTATTAAACTGATAGTTCGGTAATTTTCACATCTGTCAACACCTGCTTTCTTTGGGATTGGAATTATTATATTCTTCTTGAAGTCTGTGGGTATTTCGCCTGTCTCATACATCTTGCTCACCAGATGGTAGAGTTTTGTCAGGACTGGCTCTCCCAAGGCCATCAGTAGTTCTAATGGAATGTTGTCTACTCCCGGGGCCTTGTTTCGACTCAGGTCTTTCAGTGCTCTGTCAAACTCTTCACGCAGTATCTTATCTCCCATTTCATATTCATCTACATCCTCTTCCATTTCCATAATATTGTCCTCAAGTACATCGCCCTTGTATAAACCCTCTATATACTCCTTCCACCTTTCTGCCTTCCCTTCTTTGCTTAGAACTGGGTTGCCATCTGAGCTCTTGATATTCATACAAGTGGTTCTCTTCTCTCCAAAGGTCTCTTTAATTTTCCTGTAGGCAGTATCTATCTTACCCCTAGTGAGACAAGCCTCTACATCCTTACATTTGTCCTCTGGCCATCCCTGCTTAGCCATTTTGCACTTCCTGTCGATCTCATTTTTGAGATGTTTGTATTCCTTTTTGCCTGCTTCATTTACTGCATTTTTATATTTTCTCCTTTCATCAATTAAATTCAATATTTCTTCTGTTACCCAAGGATTTCTATTAGCCCTGGTCTTTTTACCTACTTGATCGTCTGCTGCCTTCACTACTTCATCCCTCAGAGCTACCCATTCTTCTTCTACTGTATTTCTTTCCCCCATTCCTGTCAATTGTTCCCTTATGCTCTCCCTGAAACTCTCTGCAACCTCTGGTTCTTTCAGTTTATCCAGGTCCCATCTCCTTAAATTCCCACCTTTTTGCAGTTTCTTCAGTTTCAATCTGCAGTTCATAACCAATAGATTGTGGTCAGAATCCACATCTGTCCCTGGAAATGTCTTACAATTTAAAACCTGGTTCCTAAATCTCTGTCTTACCATTATATAATCTATCTGATACCTTTTAGTATCACCAGGATTCTTCCAGGTATACAACCTTCTTTTATGATTCTTGAACCAAGTGTTAGCTATGATTAAGTTATGCTCTGTGCAAAATTCTACAAGGCGGCTTCCTCTTTCATTTCTTCCCCCCCAATCCATATTCACCTACTATGTTTCCTTCTCTCCCTTTTCCTACTGACGAATTCCAGTCACCCATGACTATTAAATTTTCGTCTCCCTTCACTACCTGAATAATTTCTTTTATCTCGTCATACATTTCATCAATTTCTTCATCATCTGCAGAGCTAGTTGGCATATAAACTTGTACCACTGTAGTAGGCATGGGCTTTGTGTCTATCTTGGCCACAATAATGCGTTCACTATGCTGTTTGTAGTAGCTAACCCGCACTCCTATTTTTTTATTCATTATTAAACCTACTCCTGCATTACCCCTATTTGATTTTGTATTTATAACCCTGTAATCACCTGACCAAAAGTCTTGTTCCTCCTGCCACCAAACTTCACTAATTCCCACTATATCTAACTTTAACCTATCCATTTCCCTTTTTAAATTTTCTAACCTACCTGCCCGATTAAGGGATCTGACATTCCACGCTCCGATCCGTAGAACGCCAGTTTTCTTTCTCCTGATAACGACGTCCTCTTGAGTAGTCCCTGCCCGGAGATCCGAATGGGGGACTATTTTACCTCCGGAATATTTTACCCAAGAGGACGCCATCATCATTTAATCATACAGTAAAGCTGCATGTCCTCGGGTAAATTTACGGCTGTAGTTTCCCCTTGCTTGCAGCCGTTCGCAGTACCAGCACAGCAAGGCCGTTTTGGTTAATGTTACAAGGCCAGATCAGTCAATCATCCAGACTGTTGCCCCTGCAACTACTGAAAAGGTGCATTGTGCTGCCACCTACTGCCAGGTACTCCATACCAATGACTCAGTAGTCATTAGACATTGTGAGAGAGCAGAATGGGCGTTCTGAGGAACTCACGGACTTTGAACATGGTCAGGTGATTGTGTGTCACTTGTATGCGAGATTTACACACTCCTAAACATTCCTAGGTCCACTGTTTCCGATGTGATAGTGAACTGGAAAAGTGAAGGGACATGTACAGCACAAAGGCGTACAGGCCGACCTTATCTGTCGACTGACAGAGACTGCCAGCAGTTGTAATGAGTAGTACAAAAACATCTATGAAAACCATCACACAGGAATTCCAAACTGCATCAAGGATCCACAGCAAGTACTATGACAGTTAGGCGGGAGGAGAGAAAACTTGGATTTCATGATGAGCGGCTGCTCATAAGCCACACATCATGCTGGTAAATGCCAAACAATGCCTCGCTTGGTGTAAGGAGAGTAAACATTGGACAATTGAACAGTGAAAAAACATTGTGTGGAGTGACGAGCCATGGTACACAATGTGGCGACCTGATGGCAGGTTGTGTATGTATGGCGAATGTCCGGTGAACGCCATCTGCCAGCATGTGTAGTGCCAACAGTAAAATTCGGAGGCAGCGCTGCTATGGTGTGATCATGCTTTTCATGGAGAGAGCTTGCACCCCTTGTTGTTTTGCATGTCACTATCACAGCACAGGCCTACACTGATGATTTTTAACACCTTCTTGCTTCCCACTGTTGAAGAGCAATTCGGGGATGGCGATTGCATCTTTCAACATGACTGAGCACCTGTTCATAATGCACGGCCTATGGTAGAGTGTTTATATGACAATAACATCCCTGTAATGGACTGGCCTGCACAGAGTCCTGACCTGAATCCTATAGAACACCTTTGGGATGTTTTGGAGCACCAACTTCATGCCAGGCCTCACCGACCGACATCGATACTATCCTCAGCGCAGCACTCCATGAAGAATGGGCACCCATTCCACAAGAAACCTTTCAGCACCTGATTGAACATATGCCTGCGAGAGAGGAAGCTGTCATCAAGGCTAAGGGTGGGCCAACACCATACTGAATTCCAGAATTACCAATGGAGGATGCCATGAACTTGTAAGTCATTTTCAGCCACGTGTCCAGATTCTTTTGATCACACAGTGTACGCACTAGAAGAGGTTGTGCATCAAAATTAAGAATTGTTTGTAATTTTTGTGATTTAAGTGAATATGGCTATACTTTTGGCATAACTAAACAGGGTGTATATAACACAAATACTAAGCTTGCTGATGCTATGAGGTGTGTAGGCAAAGAGTATACTACCTTCCCCAACAAGGTTTGACAGGCACAATAAAATTATTCTACATACTTTGAAATTAGCAAATTATAGTATGAACAATGCTGTTCAGGAAGTGTAGACATGAACGACAGCAGTACATGTATGTCTGCAGCCCTGGATGCATCTTGACAATGAAGAGGCCGTGGTTCCCTAAATGGTGTAGTGACAGCTACCTCCTTAGACAATGGTAAAGTCATTGATGTGGAATGTGTTAGCAAGTACTGTCATGGTTGTACTAGTGGAACTGAAAATCATAAATGTTTGATAAATTTTAGTGGTTATAGTGGAGGGATGGAATCTGAAGGTGTTGTGAAGATATTTTACAGATCAGTGGAGAAATATGGTGTGATGTATACATCTTACCCATGAGATGGAGACTCAAAAGGGTACCAAAAAATTTGTGAATCCAAACCTTATGGTGTCACAAAAATGGGATGTTTTGGACACATCCAGGAAAGGTTAGGTACAAGATTGAGGAACTTGAAGAGGCATTTGAATGGAAAGAAATTAGATGATGGTAAGTGAATTAGTGACATGGTCGCCTTACAGACAAAGAAACAGAGAGTTTGTAGTATTATTATGAACAAACCACAAGACAAAATAAAAATGACCTTGAGGGAATGAAAAAGGCAGTATGGGGTCCTTCTTTCATAAATCCCCCACAGATGACAACCCGTGTCATGCACTCCGCCCACCTGTCAGTGATTAATGGTGCTAGATACTGTTTTATGTTTCAATGGTGGCGCAGTGTCAAGGCTTAGTGTTATGGAAGTGAGGGAGTGCCTGATGAACTAAATATGCGTAGACCTCTAACAGCCACTGACCAAAGGAGACTCTTCGAAGTAGAAAATTCTGTGTTGGAAGCCACCAAACAAGTAAGAATAAGAAATAGTGTGAAAAAGAGAAGGGAGGAAGAACAACACAGGAAATAAGATGAATATGGACCTGGGATGCATTAGCGCCATGCAAGTTTAATAGAAAAAGCAAGTTTTAAGTTTAACTTGAATTTCCCAAAACTTAAATTGTTTTACTTTCAGGTAAATTTTGACTAAAAACTATTAAAGATAAAGAGCTACAATTTTCTATACTGTCTTAAAACAAGCTTAACTGAAAAGCAGACTACTCTTGTGACTTAACTTCAAAAATAAAATGCTTTTTTGAAGAAAAACCCTGAACTCATTTCGAAAAAATTTTATAATCATACTTAAAAAAATTTTTGTACCACAATTTAGGACAGTGCCATCTTTACAATAGCCTGCTTTAAAGACGATAGTGTAAAGAACTTACAGGAAAAAATAAACTTTTTACTTTGTTTGTTTTTTGAGTAATGTGTACCTATGATGTACATAAATAATTAGCATTTTACTTGCAACAAAAAATTATGATTAAGAAAAGTGTGAGAGCTAAAGCTGTGGTTCGTACATAAAAATTTTCCCAAAAGATGTCAAAAGATGGTAAGCATTATATGGGCTGGTATTCACGGATCAGTCCTCTTAAGGCATTGGTCTCTTATTTGGGAGGAGCAGGGTTCAAATACCCATCTGTCCATCCTGCCTTGGATTTTCCATGGTTTCACCAACTTGCTAACATGGATGTTGGGCTAGTTCTTCTGAAAAGATGTCCAACTTCCTGCCCATCCTTGCCTAGTCTGATCCAAGTTTGTATATGTTTTATACATGTATAAATTATTTCTGTAGTGCATCTATTATGTCCTGTGTGATTGTGTTGAATGGTCAAAGAACAAATAAATTAATTAATTAAATAAATGACATTTAATTTGTGATTTGATTTATTAGATATTCTATGGGAGTGAATGAAACACTGCCACAAACATAAAATCAGGTATTTTCCAGGCTGATCAACTCAACCACTAGAATATCTCAAGAAACTGTATTTTAAAAAACATGTAAACAGTTTGCCCCTTATATCTCATGGAAAAATAGCATTAGATAAATATTTACTGCGTAAAGAAAGCAAATCTTTTGATGAGTAGAAAATAAACAACATGATGCATTATAATGTTTTAAATATTTATTAGCTTTTCCTGTTAAAGAGAACATTTGAACTTTAATTCCTTTATAACAATATTTTTGATTTTTTCTTCTTTCCTCAAATTCTCTTCATGTGTTCAATGAGTTGTTTCTTTCATTGTTCTGTTCACTACATCCTGTGTTCTCCTTTTGTTGTGTGATTTCAGTTTCATGTTTGTTGATGGTATTCGTAAACTTTTCTGTACCTCCCATGTCATCTGTCTTCATGCTTAGTTGTCTGACATTATCTTAAACTTCTCTAATCACTTTATTCTTTCCTTGCATCGACAGGTGAAATCAAGAATTTTTCTTGTGATTCTCTCTGCATTCTTCCTGCAAATGACCAGTGGAATGTGATTCATCCTGAATTTGTCCATGATGTTGATTGTGACTTTGTACATGTCTGACATTGGTCTCTCCACCCAAATTCCTTCTCTATTTTTAGATCCAAAAATCTTTGTAAGGCTTTTCCATTCCAGTTTCTTTGATTTTTGTCTGTCAACCAATATGTGCTTTTTCTTATATGTATAGTGCTTCCAGAAATATGACTGTGATCTAATGCCTCAAATGTGCATTGATATGGATCTTTTCCTGTAGTGGTTTCACATAAGCATGTATTCTCTTTGGAGTTTTTTGATTCTTTCTTAATTGATCTCTAAGTTAAATCAGAATAGCTGAATAATTTTTACTTAAATATCTGATATGAGGAACTAGTATGGTTTTCCCATTGGTTGTTACTATAGGGAGACTGGTCCTGTGGCTATCTCTCAGTTTACCTGTTTTTTCATATGAAATTTGCAAACTAGGCTTTTAAGACAACCCTGAGTAGGTTTTTTACTTGTTCTCTGTTGCCCTAAAGGACTGCATCAACACCAGCAAACACCAGGCATTTCACGTTGACACTGTTATCTTCTTTATGCCAATTTGCATTGTTTTAGGTTCTTTTTATCCTTTTCTCAGATAATTGTTTTCCGGGTATGATGTTAAAGAGTAACAGTGACCCTACCACTCTCTGGTTTTGATCTCCAATGCATCAGAAATTTCACTCTAAATTCCAATTTGGGTGTTTTGTAATAGAATAATCACAATATTAATTAGGATAGATTGCTACTCACCACATAGACAAAATACTGAGTGGCAGACAGGCACATTTAAAAGTAGACTGACAGATTGTGTTAAGCTATCATGCAGCGTCCTTTGTCAGGTATAGAAAAAACTACTGAACTCACAAAAACATGGCTACTGTCATATGCAGGCTCTGGGGCCCAAACTGTAGTGAAATGCAATCTCAGCTGAGCTGGGTAGTGAGAGTACAGGAGAGGTGCTGCCTATGGGGCTGTGCAGGGATGTTGTGGGATCAAGGTGGTGAGTTGTTAGGTGCAGCACGAGGAGGCTGTGCTTGAGGAAAAAGGAGAGAGAATAGGAGCAGAGGAGGGTAAAGGACTATACAGTTGCATTAGTTGGAATAGGAGGCATATGTGAGGCATAAATGGGAGCAAGGAAGGGGGCAGAGACAGATGGGGATAAGGACAAGTGAAGGTTGAAACCAGGGAAGATTGCTGGAACAAAGGATATATTATAGGGAGAGTTTCCACTTGCACAATTCAGAAAAGCTGATGTTGGTAGGAAAAATCAACATGACATGTGCAGTGAAGTATTTGTTAAAGTCCAACACACCATGTTGCTTGGCGTTGTTGGTAACTGGGTGGTCTGGCTTTCTCCTGGGCACAGCTTGGCGATGGCCATTTATGTGGGTGAACAGGTTATTGGTAGTCATTCTGACAGAATTTTACACAGTGGTTGCAGCTAAGCTGGTAGACCTCATTATTGTTTTCACAGGTGAGTGAGCCTTCGATGGGGCAGAAAATGTCTGTAAAAGACTGGAGCTGATGAGTCTTCCTCCAACATATCCTTTGTTCCTGTGACCCACTTGGCTTCAAACTGCTAGTCTCCCTGTCCTCTGCTTGGCTCTGTTCCCCTGCTCTGCTCCCATTTCAGCCTCATACACACTTTAAATCTCCTCCCTCCATACCTAGCACACCTCCAGAGTCCTTTCCCCATCTCTGCTTCTTTCACCCAATGCTGCACATAGCAGTCCACCATCTTTCCTCTGCAATGTCCCTGCACGCTCCCACTGGCAGCACTACAGCATCTACACTTATCTCTTCCCTGCTACTCCTCAGCCTCCCCACTACACAGCTCTTCTGCATCCCCACTGCCCACACATAGCTTCATAATATCAAACAGTCTAGTTTTAAATGTGACTGTTTGCTGCACAATGCCTCCTCTAAATGTGCTAAGTAGTAATCTACATCTACATCTATACTCTTTAAACCACCATGAGGTCATTGAAGAGGGAACGTCCCATTGTACCAGTTATTAAAGTTTCTTCCTGTTCCATTCGTGTATGGGGTGCTGGAAGAATGATTGTTTGAATGCCTCTGTGCATGCAGTAATTATTCTAATCTTATTCTCATGATCCCTATGTGAGTGATACATAGAGGATTGTAGTATATCCCTAGAGTAATCATTTAAAGCCAGTTCCTGAAATTTTGTTAATCGACTTTCTCAAGATAGTTTATGTCTGTCAGCAACATCTGCCAATTCTGTTCCTTTAGTATATCTGTGACACTTTCCCAGAAAATAAACAAACCTGTGAATATTCATGCTGCCCTTCTCTGTATATGCTCAATATCCCCTGTTAGTCCTATCTGGTACGGGTACCACACACTTGAGCAATATTCTAGGATGGCTCACACAACTGATTTGTAAGCAATCTCTTTTGTAGACTGATTGCCCTTCCCCCATGTTCTACTAATAAACTGAAGTCTACCACCTGCTTTATGCACAACTAAACCTATGTGATGATTCCATTTCATATTCCTACAAAGTGTATTTGTAAGAGCTGGCCAATTCCAACAGTGACTCATTGAAATTATAGTGCACAATTTTACATTTCTGAACATTTAGAGCAGGTTGTCAATCTCTTCATCACATTGAAATCTTATCAAGATCTGATTTAATATTTATGCTGCTTCTCTCAGATAGTACTTCATTATAGATAACTGCATCATTTGAAAAAGCCTGATTTTACCATTAACATTGTCTGCAAGGTCATTAATATACAACATGAACAGCAAGGATCCCAACACACTTCCCTGGGGTGCAACCAAAGTTATTTCTACATCTGATGATGATTCTCCATCCAATATAGCATGCTGTGTCCTCTCTACTAAAAAGTCCTCAATCCAGTCACAGATTTCACTTGATACCCCATCTGATCATACTTTTGACAATAAGCATAGGTGCAATACTGAGTCAAATGCTTTTTGGAAATAAAGAAACACTGCAACTACCTAGTTGCCTTGATCCAAAGCTTTGAGAGTGTCATGTGAGAAAAGTGCGAGTTGGGTTTCACATGTCGATGTTTTCTAAATCCGTGCTGGTTGGTACTGAGGGGGTCATTCTGTTCAAGGTGCCTCATTATGTTTGAGCTCAGAATATATTCTAAGCTTCTACATGAAATTTATGTCAAGGATATTGGACGGAAGTTTTGTGGATCAGTTTTACTACCCTTCTTGCACATGGGTGTGACCTGTAACTTTTTCCAAGAACTAGGCACAGTTTTTTATTTGAGGGATCTACAATAGATTATAGTTAGAAGAGGGACTAACTCAGCTGCAGATTCAGTGTAGAATCTGCTAGGGATTTCATTGGGGCCTGAGGCTTTGTTCAATTTTAACGATTTCAGCTGTTTCTCAACACCACTGACACTGATACTTATCTCATTGATCTTTTCCGTAATACGAGAATTAAATTGGGGAAATTCTCCTGGATTTTCCTTTGTAAAGGAGCATTTGAAAGTGGAGTTATGTTCTTAAACATATCGTAACTCATATTATTACTGTAAAGAGCTGAGTTAAGACAGCATTGCCCAAATGACAGCTTTTCACCTTTCTGTCAATGTGAAAGACTTCTAGTGTGCTGAACAGCATCTGTCCGACTATGGAGTCATATGCCTTCTTGAAGTACATAAAGGTGACTACTGTATTATGCCTTCTTGAAGTCCATAAAGGTGACTACCATATTTTCGGTGTTTTTCATTTGAAAAATCATCTTACAGATTCCAAATCTAGGAGTGTCTCTTGCAACAACTTACTACACTCTCGTATCTGTAAGTCCACATGCTTTTGTTTTTTAGTCTCTTACAAAGGCTTTTGAGAGAATTTGTGAGTGCCCTGTAGGACAGATATTTGTTTGTAATTCTTCCAGTTTATTTTGCCTCTCTTCTAGAGAAATGGATAGATGACGTACTCTGATTCACAAGGGGTTGTTTCAGTTTACTTTATTTCTGCTATGATTATTTTCTAATTATTATTTTTAACACTGCCCCCCCCCCTCTCTCTCTCTCTCTCTCTCTCTCTCACACACACACACACACACACACACACACACACATACAAATGCAGGCAGTAGTAACTGGATACGGAGCCTAAGTAAACCCTACAAAATGTAATCTAAGTTAGTGGCAAGGGGAATTATGAAGCAACTGAAATGAGCAACTGACTTGGATATAGGGTGGGAACAAAGGCACAGAGCTAGAAAATGAGATGCTATAGCTGAAGGGCAGGGATAGTGGATATTGGTACCAGCAGTATTACAAGACTTAAGATAACACTGAAGGGAAGTTTCCCTTTCCACAACTAAAAAAGGCTGGTTACATGGGGTGGGAGGCACAGTGGTTTAACCAGAAGGCATAAGTTCTAAAGCAGCCATTGTCTGAAGCAGCCATTGAAGTTGGTCATTTTGGAGAAGATGACATACTGTCCTAGGAGAAGTTAGTGATAGTTATCATGTATTAACAATTTTAGTTGATGACATATTCACTTTCATCTAGTCTGCTGTGAACAGATGAACATGACTGTGTCTGACAATTAATTAAAAATAAATTGATTGTGTTGTGCCAAGTAGTGTGCCCTGTAACTTGATGGCCAAACCAGTCAGAGAGCTACAAAATTATGGACAGAAAGGCTGACCATAACTTACCTTCAGGATGTAAAATTCTTAGTACTGTCAATATACATGTAAAAGAACAAAAAAAGTTAATTGCTAAGTAAACTTTCTTTTTCATACAATTAACTAGTAAGACAGGGCAAAATCTTCTTTCAATTAGTTAATTTAAGAATAGAATAAGTATTATGTAAACATGATTTAGAAACACTCACATGAGTGGCCAGAAGGTAGCAATACTTTCACAGAAAAAGTCTCATATATTAAAACAGTTCACATTTACATATCATAGGGATTTATAATGAACATGATTCATGTAACATTGAAACAACTAATCTTGATATACAAAACTGAAGTCATGTACAATTATATTATGTGAACACTGTATTAATCATTTGCAATGAGTGCTTTAACTAAATGGTGAAACTTCTCATCAAAAATAACCAGGGAACTTGAAATATGCTTCAGTTTGATAGTGCATAAATGTCCCCCCCCCCCCCCCCCTCAAATCTTCAGTATTGACAAAAATTGTTTCCTGTGATTTCAATGGTACCCAGTTTGTACCACAAAATGAACAAGACAATATTTGTAGAATGTCGGATGCATATAATAAATCACATCTTTTCTTTATGTTCTTTCCTCAGTCTTCTATAGGTTGCTAAGATCACAACACCACACAAAGAGGAGGCCACGAACAACACAGGCACTGACAGCTATGTAGCACAGCTTAATTTTAAGATGATAAAACAGTGGGTTGCTAGAGAGTATATACAAAAATTCATTATTGTCGTATCAGCATGGCTTTAGGAACTCAGTATCTACAAACACAGCTGGTTCTGAATATGTGCATGCTCTTCTAAAAGCTACAGATAGAGGGGAAATGGCTAGCAGAATATTTCTGGACCTATCTAAAATGTTTGACATTATTGATCACCATAATTAGTTACCTTACTAAATAAGTTGAACAGGAAAGATGTTTGAGATATTCCAAATAATGTATTAGATGTAATCTGATACACTGTCAACAAAAAGATGTGTTTAAGCAAGACATATCCATTGGAAACATCATACAAATAACAATTTATTCATCAGAAAAACACTATTTAAATACTGCAGAGCTCAAGGATCCATCCTAAGTCCAAGCCTTTTTCTTTTGCACATAGAAGACCTTACTCACAATATCAATGGCAAAGAGAAACCTTTATCTGTTGATGAAGCACTTTTTAATTCCACAGTTAGAAAAACAACAATTCAGTTACTAGAAGAAAACACCATTGCTGAAGCTAACACAATACATGACTTCCTCTTGGGTGTGCTGCTGGGATGTCATGTCTTCTTTGCACAATATTACAACAACTTAACTTATCAATACAGAGGGAGGATGCTATCTGCATATAGAAACGAATGAGCTGTTTCCTTGACCAAGTCAGTTTGGTTGGTACTTAACCATGATGACAAGTTATAATGGTTGGTACCCTACCATGATGACAAGTTATAATGATGAATTCGTGTGCCAAGAAGGCATGATATCCCAGCAAGCATACCTGTATGGAGATCCCATAACATTTTCATCACCAAAACATAACAATTTACAAGCAAGCACAATGATGGGAAAGAAACTGAATTTGGTATCATAGCCAGATTCAGACAAAGATGAAGGCACCAGCTCTGCCATCTGGAGTTGTTCAGTTTCACAGTCACTCCATTAAGAGTGCAGATGCCACATGAGTTGGCAAAACCTTTTGGCAGTGTAGGCTAGGAGAAAAGTGAGTGTGCATTCCTTGGCCAGTTGCATTATGCATCTGAAGTTATCCATTCGCCGACGTTACTACTGTGCCCATCGTGATGAGCGTGTTCTAGGTTCTTCTCTTGGTTTGTGATCCAGGTTTTGTCCACAAGCTATTGATGATTACTTTGGCTTTACATTTGCTTTTCATTTCAGCTACCTTCGAACTGGTGTTTGGTATGCATTCATACACCCATTTGTTTTTGGCGCTTACCATTTTCTCTGAAACTGTCTAGGTCACACCTAACTGGGTAGCATGTTATTAATGTGAACGGATAACAAACACTGAAATTACTGTAGTCATAAACTTTCATATATTACACCCAATGGCTGAAACTACTATTTGTACTTTATTTAATGATTATTAATGGCATATATGCAAATTAGAGGATATTAATGTATAGACTTAAGACAAAACATATATCTATAATTAATGTCTAATTTTACATGATCTTTTACTTGTCCTGTTTCAGTATAAAATGTTATAGTATCAAACACAAATTAACAATAAGTACCAATAACTTGTAGACATATGTATGTTATAGACAAGTTACATAAGTCTTAAACTAATTGAAACAGAAAAAATATTAAGTTCTGGCAGTGCTTACAACAAATACCAATAGTGGAACTTACATGGATTACACTGTTTACTTAAACATTCATTTATAAGTAGAAAGTATCACATTACTGAGTAGAATTAGGATGAGTTACATGTCAAAAAGAGGAAAACATGTGACACAGCAAAATATTCATATGTTCAATCTCTAGTGCAACTACCTCAAAAATGTAAAACTGCAAAATGCCTCAGCTTTCCACATTGTGACTTTGTTTCTCAATTTACGTGATGAAGAACATTCCACAACAAACAGGCATTTATTTTTCCTATGTAATTTTTCTTCATTTTTTTTACATTTGCTATTTTACCTGACAAGTTGGAATCTTCTGTTAAAATTTAGTAAAGTTAAATTATTACCTTAATATTGTATTTTGTACAATTACTATCAATCATAACACAGGTCCACTAGTAATAACAAGTTCATTGCACAGTAAAGCATTCAGGTGAAGACAAATCATTATACAGGGTGTCCATAATTAAAGTTACAGTTTCAAAATGTTGTAGAAAGAGAATCACTGCTCAGAATGATGTCAAATTTGAGCAGCATATTACTGACGCAGGGGGAAATGTCATGGAGCAGAACAAATTTAACAAAAATCTTACCAAAAGATGGCGCTGTAAGCATCTTAACATAAATGGAGTCAGCTACAAACAAATGATTAATTGCAATACAATGGCTACGGTTTGAGCTGCACATTACACCATACATACTGTTCAATGTGCATGACTGCGTAAGTCTGGCAGTCAACAATTATGGCACTGTAAGTTAGGCAAGCCCTTCTGCCATGGCAAGGTCACGCAACATTGGATGCGAACCTTTTATTTCCCCCCAGAGGTGAAAAGTCACATAACAAGCAAAATGACATTGGTTTTTAACTGTTCAGGGCCAAAAAATTGCATAAAAAACAAAAGACACATGCCATTGGTTTTTAGTTGTCATGGGACTGGCACAAGACATTTTCAGTATACTGTCTACTGTTTTCTGCCACAACTTCAGATCAAGAGACAGCATGTTCCACAACAGATCAGAGTGTCTCGGAGGTCACATTCAGAAAGTGCTGTGCAATGTGTGCCTTCAGTTCAGCTACGTTCATAACTGGAGCACTGAACATATCTTTGTGATAACCATACCACCAGAAGTCAAACAGATTGAAATCAGGTGATCCGGATGGCCAGGCTGTAAGGAAATGATTGCTGATAAATCTAGCATTTCCAAAATGCCTTTGCAGCAGCCACTTCACTCGCTGTGCAATGTGCCATCTTGCATAAAAATGATCCTGCCCATATATCCACACTGTTGAAGAGTTGGAATGACATTTGTATACAAAAGACTGTATAGTATTTACCAGCGATCATACAGGTAACAAAACCCAAAAAAATATGGCCCTATGAGAAACAATGCCATCAACACACACCACAGTGTCACTTTTGCAGAATGAAGTGGTACTGTTTGATGTGTGTACGGATTTCTGTTGCCCATATTCTGCAATACTGCATATGGACATGTCCTTGGAGATGGAAATAGGCTTCATCTTTCCACAAAATGTTCCATGGCCATTCATTGTCCACTTCCATGTGAGCAGGAAATTCCAGAAGGAATATTTCTCTTGTTGTCAGGTCAGGAAACAACTCCTGAACGTGGGTGATTTTGTATGGATAGCATTGCAGGATGTTTCATAGGATTTTATGCACCATGCTGGCAGGCATGTCCAACATTTGGGCAATTCTCCGATCACTGCATGTTTGCACACCACCACTCGATCTCCCCTGCAATGCTGTGGTCGCATCTTTGACAGATGTCTGATCAACTGCCTTCCTCCCTCTGCCACACTGCACTTCAAAGGACCTGTCTTTTTGAATTTTATAGTCATTTTCTCCAGATACTTAAAAGATATCAGACCTTTGCCTTTTTTCATACCCTTGAGTGTCCAGAACTCCTAAAGGACTACTGCTGCACAGTCACTGTTCTTGCGAAGGACCTTCACCAGCAGCTCACAATCCTTCATGGAAACAGTCATGTTGGGTGTCTCGAATGCAAACTGAGGAACATCATTCTGAACAGTGGCTGTCTTTCTACAGTGTTCTGAAACTGGAACTTTAATTGTGGACACATTGCAGTACTGTCATGTTATGTGTTTTTATAATGTTTAAAATTCTCTACAGCATAGTTACCTGCACTGCTTTTGGAATGGCTCCTCAAAATTCACCCGGATTTCAGTTAATGATGTTCCTCGGAGGACACTTCTGTTGACTGGAAGAAGTTCTGCGACATGGTTATCAGACACTATACTTTGTTCTTCATGGGCAGTCACATTCTATGAATGGGGAAATTAAAGAAAAATTCAGCTAATCAAACTACTGATTTTGTACTTTCATTCAAATAAAATGTTCCATAAATGATGCTATGATGGAAAGCCTTCAGGATTGCGAAATGAGTCAGAATCAGCAGGCAGAAGTCACCATTGTAGGTTACTAACACACACACACACACACACACAAACAAACAAGGAGAGAATGAAGAAAAGCAGATAAAAATGCTACTTCAAATCAAGTGTTTATTTAATTTTACTGATTTCACAAATCACTCTTACCTGTCTAAATACATTAAAGAAGTGAGATGGACATCATTTGCCTAACCCATTTTATTCATTTTACAAGGTGTACAACTTTGCTTCCGCTGTTTGCCGATAGGTGGTGACAATGGTAAGTAGCGGTCGAAAGAAACAGATTGCAGATGTCAGGCAGTTAGCTTGGACCTTGGTCAACATAACCTCATTCAAACATTAGTCGATTTGTGTCTGCATCATAAAGTTGTTCTTGATTTAAAATGTCAGTTTACGATCCTAATTCTCATCATTTGTAGGAGGTGTTACTGTTTTGTTTCAATATGAAGAAAACAGCAGCTGAGCCTCATCTAATGTTCTCAAGTACATATCGTAAGGACGCTATTAGTGAAGTAACATGTTTGGAGTGGTTTCAACACTTCAAGAACGGTGATTTTAATGTTGTACATTGGCTTAGTGGTGCAAGAGAGAATGTTTTCGAAGATGCAGAATTGGAGACATTGCTGAGTGAAGACTCGCGTCAAACTGAAGAAGAATTGACACAATTAGTGGGAGTGACACAGCAAGCCATTTCAAAATGTCTCAAGGATATGTGAATGATTCAGAAAGAAGGAACTAGGGTCCTGTGTGTGCTGAAACCAAGAGACGCTGAACGGCATTTGTGTGTTTGTGAACAGTTGCTTCAGAGGCAAAAACGGAAGGGATTTCTGCATCGCATTTTGACCGGCAATGAAAAATGGGTTCATTACGATACCCTAAATGCAAAAAATCATGGGGATATCCCAACCATGCTGCCACGTCGACAGCCAAACCGAATATTCACGTCTCCAAGATTATGCTCTGCATTTGGTGTGACCAGCTCGGCATCATGTACTACGAGCTGTTAAAACCAAGTGAAACAATCACAGGTGCTCGTTATCGAACACAATTAATGCGTCTGAGCAGAGCATAAAAGACGAACAGCCGCAATACAGCGAGAGGTCCGATAAAGTGATTTTGCAGCATGACAAAACTTGACCCCACATTGAAAAAGAGGTCAAAACGTACTTGGAAATGTTAAAATGGGAAGTTCTACCACACCCGTCGTATTCTCCAGACATTGCTCCCTCTGAATATCAGCTGTTTAGATCAATGGCGCATGGCCTGGTGGACCAACACTTCCAATCTCATGAAGGAGTCACAAATTGGATCGATTTGTGGATCGCTTCAAAAGATGAACAATTTTTTCGATGCAGGATTCGTACACTGCCCAAAAGATGGGAGAAAGTAGTGGCTAGCAATGGAAAATACTTTGAATGATACATGTGTGACCAATTTGTTTCATTAAAGCAAACAAATGTTGGGGAAAAAACGGTGGAACCAAAGTTGCACACCTTATATATGGAGTAATGTTCAAAATTATCTTTGCTTTGTTCTTGGAATTTCGAATTTTTGTGTGTAGTGGATATGGTTTTGCTTGTTTTATGACACAAAGAAGAATTTTTGTAATATTGGTGGTAGTGTGACATTAAGTCTTGAGTAGAGCTAGTCCTCTACATTAAATCAAGCTCAATTCTCTAGTCACGAGATATTCTGATCCTAGATGTTAGTCCTCCCCAGAACAAAGTTTTCTGGTCTTTCCAAACCACCACAGCTTACATTGCAATTGGTGTTGAATATTGTAACATGTTCTGTAATTTAATAATCTAGATTCAAGGGCTCAAGATTCAGATTAACTGCATGACAAGCAGCAATGCTCTGTTATTACAGATGTAGATAACATCTGTTCTATGATAAATAGCAATGAGATCATGTAGACTTTAAGCTAGCATTACAATGTAAACATAGCTACTTCATTTAACTGAGTGGGACAGACAATTTTTTATGCAAAGTAGCAGAATTTCTCCTAATGTCAGTGTGTTAAATTTAGCATGAGCTAGCACAAACAGTTTAAAGCTGATTAATAATAACAAATTTTTAACGCAGTACCTAATGGCTGATTCTCTTTCTTAAATTATAATTTGACTCATTTCACATTGCTGAAGATTCTGTTTCCAAACAAAATTTATGCCACATGATAAACGAAAATATTAATATTTTAAAATTATGGTACAGAATTACTGATCAATTCTTACCTTCAGGAAAAATGTCAGTACTGTTGAGAGACACAAATAAAAGTACATATGCTATCCTTGGTTTCAGAATTAATAGCATCTTTCTTGGGGAGGGCAGAAGGATAAAAATGGTTAAAAATGAAGGGCATCTCTCAGACACTTGGTATAAAGACATGAAAACAACTATTTTTCCTCTGAGTTTCTGCTGGATGAGAGAGAATGCTGTCCAATAACAGAAGAAATTATCCTGGCAACTCCTTAGACATGAGATATTTTTAAACTTATCCAAGAAAGGTGGTGAACTGTAGCTACCACAGTGAAGACGAGAGTGATGAGGTCTGGCCTCATGTTGCTCTATATCTCACTCAATGATGAAGCTCTGTCCAGGACATGTAGCTTTTCAGAGTGTGTAGCAGTGGCATCACAAGGGCAGTGAAATAATCATCAATGCCTGTGATGAAACTTCCTGGCAGATGAAAACTGTGTACCAGAATAAGATTTGAACTCATGGGCAACTGCTCTATCAGTAGACTACTTGCCTGTGAAAGGCAAAGTCCCTGAGTTTGAGTCTCGGTTTGGCACACAGTTTCAACCAGCCAGGGTGTTCCATCACATGCATTGATGATTCTCTCACTGCCTTCACGATGCTACCACTACACCCTCTGAAAAGTTATATGTCCTGGGCAGGGCCTCAAACAATGAGCAAGATACAAGGCAACACGAGGTCACTTTCCATCACTCTCATCTTTTTCACTGTGCTGGTTAGAGTTCATCTCCTTCCTTGGATGCTAATCCAACTTGAACGGACTTGGATTCTGCACTCTTTGGGATACAACAGATTTGGCATTATTTGCAGACTTTGGTGAGATCTTTCTTTGGATTATGGTTCACAGTGCTACAGGTAATCACACTGACTACGGATATGTACTGCAATTGTGTTTGTACCATGTGTTCAATCTGCTAATATATTTAAATGTGACATCTCCCAATAATTTTTTCTCATCACCAACTTTCCAAGTGGTACCTTTGCATAAGCCACAGTTATGCAATCCGAAATGCATATATGTCTGCTATGCTGCTGTTCGAACCAGGAATAAATGACTTCATCTGTTCTTGAGACAGATGGAATCTTCAAACTTTATTTTTTCATCTAGATTGGATGTAGATTATTCTAGATATTTATTCTGTTTTTTCATTCCCTTTTTCTTTCTTTTCCACCAACCACCAATATTTTGAGCACAAGCACAATACTTGCTAGCAACCGAATACAATTTCTCATAATTGTCAGTGCATTTTGTTGCCTTTACTTTCTTCTGAAGCAAAATCACAAAGCATTTTTATTTTAACTTTGTGGTTTTCTTGAACTTACTGTCAGGTAGGGCACTGTTTGATGTTGGTGTTTTGTAAATACATACATCAACAATCACCATTGTGAAAAGACAGCAACTAGTAGCACTGTTAAGGCAACAGAAGAGTATTTTTTTAAACCAGTTGTCATTAAGGGCTTCCTTGTACAACTGAACTCGAATTACAATTACACTGAATCCTTTAATGTCAAATAACTGCCAAATGAACTCTTAAAACATTTAATAGTAGGTTGAACTGACAATTTTCTGTAAGCTTCAGAGAAATCGGTAGCCAAATCCACCCATAAAAACCTAACACTATGAACTCATGTAGTTGATATTCTATAGTATTTATACTTTCCTCGAGTTATAATCTTCAGTCCAAAGGCATTTCTTGTTCCAGAAATACCCCAGGTGGGGAACAACATTAGTTCATGAATTATTTGTACAGGCTTCAAAGAGAAATGAATTCTTTTCATTTATTTGTGTGTTTAGTAGTTTAATTTATAAATTTCTTGTATATTTGTGTGCTTACCAGGCACAATCTAATGTTTTAATTCTTGTGAGTGTACATTTCCATCATCTTTAATATGGGGCAAATGTGACTACTGTGTTGGCACTGTGATCACTGTGTTTGTATGCAGGCTTAGTTGGTGACTCTTCATTCACAGCCCCAGGACTGCTGGTTTTTGGCACACAATTTGAGGCTGTTTCCATTAGTCATCACTGTGGGGGGAACTGGATGTAGAGCTCTAAGGGATGTCCAGCATGTCCCACATCTCCCCCAATCAGTCCACTACTGTGGCCATCCACGTTACTGCTGACCCTGAGTTTACCCCTCACCTGTGGCAAAATGGCTGGTAATCCCAAGGTGTGGTGGGAAGCAAAAGACTTTCCAGAGAGTCAATCATAAGGCCTCTTCACTTCATCTAATAAACAGGTTCCATGCAATATCTGTGGCTGACATGGATCCTGAGCCACATCAAGTTGCTTGTCCTGTTTCAGAGGACGCTTCTTTGCCTGCAAGATCTGGGCATTCACAGAGGCTGGAATTACTGGTAGTTGGAAACTCCAATGTTAGGTGCATAATGGGGCTATCTGCTTGCTAGATGTAAGCAGAGCTCACCATCTGTAACATCGTTGACAGGACCAATTGCAGACCTTTGGTACAGAGCTAAGTGGAGGTTCTGAATCCGAGGCTCAGACCGTTTTGTTACATGTAGACTGCAGATCCTTCACTTGTGACATAAGGTGGTGGAGTACCAAGTTCTGTTTAATAGGTCTGCATTCCATTATACACAGGAGGTGGCTACATGGATAGCAAGTGCTGTGTGGAGTGGACTAGGCGGGTTTTTTTTAGGTTACAGGGTCTTGCAAGAGAAGAAAAGGGGCTTCAGTCTCAAAGTGTGCAGGGCAAACACATGACGAGGATAGACCTATGAACCTTAAGTATTACAGTTGTAAACTGTCATAGCTATGTCTGGAAAGTACCAGACCTCAAATAACTAATTAAAAGCAGTGAAGTTTAAATCATTATAGATACTGAAAGCCGGCTAATACCCAAAATTTATACAAACAACATAATATTGTTCAGAAAGGATAGATCAAATACAATTGGTGGTTGGGCATTTGTTGCTGTTAGAAATAGTTTATTTTGTAGCAAAACTGAAGTACTTAGTCCCGGTGAGTTAGTATAGGTAGAGGTTATACTTGATAACCATAATAAACTAATAATTAGTTCCTTTTACTGACCCTCTGACTCAGAAGTTACAGTTGCTGAAAGATTCACAGAAAACGTGACTATCATTTCAGATAGGCACCCTACTTTTTAGGATATAGTTGGTCTCACTGCACTCTGCCCTTGATATATCGACTAGTATACATGTTGCAAGCCAATGGTGGGTATAAAACATCAGAAATTGTACCAAATGCTTTCTCAAAAAATTATTTTGAGCTATAAGCTCAGGAGCCCATTCGAAATGTAAATGGTTATGGAAACATACTTGACCTCTTACCAACAAATAATTCTGAGCAAACAGAAAGCCTCATGACTGATGCAGGAATTAGTTATCACAAGGCCGTTGTAATGAGACTAAATACTGTAACTCCAAAATCTACAAAAAATAATTGCAAAATATCTCTATTTAAAAAGGGCAGATAAAAATTTGCTTGACAGCTTCCCAAGAGACAGTTTCCATTCCTTTCAAATTAACTTTGTAAGTGTAGACCAAATGTATTTTGAATTCAAAGAAATATTATCAACAACACGTAAGAGATTTATACCAAATAATTTAATAACAGATGGAACTGATACCCTATTGTTAACAATGCGTGTTCCCCAAGATTGGCAAAGTTTAATAGAAAATCAGAATTTAGCACTACCTTCAGTGTAAGATGCTTTTAATAGTTTCCACATTATGAAACTCTGTCTTGAGATTTGGCAGAAAATATAAAAAGATCCTGGTCATGTGTAAAGTACACCAGAGGCAAGACACAATCAATACCTTTACTGCGTGATAGTGAAGGCAATGTTACCAACAATAGTGCCACTAAAGTGGAGGTACTAAATACGATTTTCAGAAATTCCATCACCAAAGAAGGTGAAGTTAATATTCCACAATTTGAATCAAGAACTGCAGCAAACATGACCTAAAAGTATATATTCTTGGTGTAGCGAATCAACTCACTTAATAAATGCAAGTCTTCCAGTCCAGACAGCATACCAATTAGGTCCCTTTCAGAGTATGCTGATATAATAGTTTCATATTTAGCAGTCATATACAACTACTCGCTTGAGAAAAGAGCTGCACCTAAATACTGGGAAGTAGCACAGGTCACACCAATACTCAAAAAAGGAATGACAGAAACATATCCCTGACGTAGATTTGCAGTATGATTTTGAAACATGTCTTGTCTTCAGACATTATGAAATGATCTATTGATGCATAATCAGCACAGATTCAGAAAATATTGTTCCTGAACAACATAACTAGCTCTATACTCTCATGAAGTAATGAGTGGTATCAACAGGTCAAACTGAATGTGTACTTCTAGATTTCCAGAAATCTCTTGATCCCATTACTCACAAGCAACTTCTAGTCATACTGTGTGCCTATGGAGTAGTTCTATCTCAGCTGTGCAAATGGCTTCAAGATTTTCCATCAGAAGATCACAGTTCATAGTAATTTATGGAGAATCACTGAAAAAACAGATGTGTTATTTAGCATTCCCTAAGTAAGTGTTATAGGTCCTCTGCTGTTCCTGATATACATAAACGAATTAGGAGACAATCTGAGTAGCCCTCTTAGGTTGTTCACATATGATGCTGTCATTTACTGTCTAATAAAGTCATCAGAAGATCAAAACCTATTGCAAATTGATTTGGGCAAATTATACGCATGGTGTGAAAATCGATCCTAAATAATGAAAAGTATGAGGTCACCCACATGAGTATTAACAGGAATCCATTAAATTTTGGTTAAATGATAAATCACAGAAATATAAAGTCTGCCAATTCATCGTAATATCTGGGGATAACAATCTCAACAACTTAAATTGCAATGATTATATAGATATTTGGGGGAAGGTGAACCAAAGACTGTGTTTTATTGGCAGAACACTTAGAAAATGCAACAAATCCAATAAGGAGACTGCCAACACTATGAATGTTCATCCTCTGATAGAGTACTGCTGTGCAGATGGGAGCCTTACCAGACAGAATTGACGGAGGGCACAAAAAAAGTTCAAAGAAGGGCAGCTAATTCTACGAGGGCGGTTCAGAAAGTAACCTCCGATTGGTCACAGTGCGGGTTGTGGGGAGAGTAGCGATGCCATCTGTGCGTTCACGCACTCAACAGGTCAGTCGGCATCAAGCCGTGGTCGAGTGAACGTCGTACCTGCGCTAGTTTAGTTTTTGTGGCAGTTTGAAATGTGTGCTGCAATAGAAAACCCCACCAAATGTGAAGTGTGTGCTGTCATAAGGTTTTTTACAGCCAAAGGATATTCTGCAGCAGCTATTCATCGTGAGCTTTGTGCCGTGTACGGACCAAGAGTTATGAGTGAAGGAGTTGTCCATGAATGGGTACGTTTATTTAAAAGTGGACGAGAAAACGTTCATGATGAAGAGAGGAGTGGTAGACCATCATTGGTGACTGACGAACTCGTTCAGACAGTTGATGCAAAAGTTCGTGAAAATCGACGTTTCTCAATGTCGGAGTTGTCTACTGGTTTTCCACAGATTTCTAAGACTCTCTTGTACGAGATAGTGACAGCAAGATTGGGTTACCGTAAGTTCTGTGCACAATGGGTGCCCAAAATTCTTACGGACCACCACAAAACTCAAAGAATGGCCTCTGCATTAGACTTTCTGTCACGTTATGAGGACGAAGGAGAACCATTGTTAAACAGAATCGCGACCGGTGACGAAACCTGGATTAAGTACGTGAACCCTGAGACAAAAGAACAATCAAAGATGTGGGCACATTCAAATTCGCCTACCAAACCAAGAAAAGCCTCGCAAGATTTTTCTGCCAGAAAACTGATGGCAACGGTGTTTTGGGATGCCAAAGGGGTGTTGTTGGTTGAATTCATGGAACGTGGTACGACCATTAATCAAGACGTGTACTGTGAAACAATAAAAAAGTTACGACGGGCTATACAGAACAAACGCCGTGGTATGCTGACTTCCGGTATCGTTTTTTTGAACGATAACGCCCGTCCTCACTCTGCTCGCAGAACAATGGCCCTTCTTGAGTCCTTCAAGTGGGACGTTATCAACCATCCACCTTACAGCCCAGACCTGGCGCCAAGTGATTATCACCTCTTCATGCATTTGAAGAAATGGCTCGGGTCACAGCGGTTTGATGACGACGAAGAGCTCAAAGATGCGGTCACAGCCTGGCTCCAGGCACAAGCGGGTGATTTTTATGCAGAAGGAATTTCAAAGCTTGTGAAGAGATACGATAAGTGCCTCAATCGCTATGGAGACTATGTAGAAAAATAGTGCAAAGATGTAGTTGTAAGATGTATATATTAAAATATTTTTATTTAACTTGGTGTATTTTTTTAAATCAACCGGAGGTTACTTTCTGAACAGCCCTCGTATATTATTGCAAAATAGTGGAGGAGAGTGTTACAGACATGATATATGAATTGGGATGGCGACCATTAAACCAAAGGAATTCTTCACTGCGGCAAGATCTTTTTATGAAATTTCAATCTTCAACTTTCTCCCCCAAATACAAAAATATTTTGCTGATGCCCACCTATGTAGGAGAAATGATCATTGTAATGAAATAAGATACATCAGAGCTTGCAGAAATATGAGGTTGGTTTGAAAAGTTCTAAGAATCCCCATGAGAGTTCTGTGCCAGCGCAACAAGTTGTTCATGTGATATCCATTGGACTGTTACCTGTAAACACGTGCCACATCAAATCTCTCGGAAGAGAGCTGTGGGGGTGAAGTGGCTCTGTTGTTGTTCCTACATAGTGATTTGCGAAGATGGAAAGAAATGAGATTCGAGCAGTGATTAAGTACTTCGTAAAGAAAGGTATGAAAGCAAAAGACATTCATGATAATTTCCAGAATACACTGGGAAACTCTGCTCCTTCATATGCAACTGTTGCCAAGTAGACAAATGAATTTAAATTTGGTCAGGAGAGCTTAGATGATGATCTGCGCACTGGTCGGCCAAGGTGTCACTACTCCAGAAATCACGACAGAAGTTCATGGAGGATCGCTGATTGAAAGTGCTTGAAATTGCTCATGCTTGCCAGATGTCATCTGAAAGGGTATATCACATTTTAACTGAATAATTAGAAATGAAAAATTATCTGCAAGATGGGTGCCACAACTCTTGATGCTGGATCAAAAATGCATGAGAATGGGGATATTGGAACATCGTTTGGCCAGTTTTAGGAGAAACGAACAAGAGTTTTTGTGCTGGTTTGAGACCACAGATGAAACTTGGGTGCACAACTATACCCCAGAGACAAAACAACAGTCAAAGTAGTGGAAACATGCTGATCCTCGTGCCTGTAGCACGAATCCTAGACCTAATTTCACACATGTGAATCATAAGTAAGCAGTGAATTAAACATATAGGTAAATGTTTCCAGTTGGTATAAATATAATATAAGTGTTGTTGCATTAGTGGAAGTGTTAGTGAAGTGTTAAAGAAGATTAAACGGGGTAAGAAGTTTATTTTCCTTCTCGCGCCTATGGCACGGATTTTAGGTTTAATTTCACACACGTGTATCATAAGTAAACAGTGACTTAAACTTATATGTAATCACCAGTTTTTTTATTCAGTACTCTTTCAATTTATTTATATCTTCCTGAATAGTTTCTAGGGTCCTTTGTTTACGTTTTAGTTAGTACTTAAATCAGTTTATACGATTTCTGTTTTTACCATGAGTGAGAAGTGTGTGACATGCCATAGGATCATTAGTTCCGGGGTATGGTGTGATGGGTGCTGTATTTTCTTTCACTGGGGCAAATGTAGTGGCGTGGGAAATGGGGACATAAATGAGGCTCGCCAGTGGTATTGTAGGATCTGCAGTAGAGATAGGAAAATACTGGAACAGGAAAGGAAAATTGCAGCTCTTCAAGCTGACCTAGACAAGGCAAGAGAGGATCTGGACAGGTTAAAGAGGCAGAAGGGTGAACAGAGGTGGGAAGTGGCAACAGGTAATAGGGGGGACAGGCAAAGGAGAGCATCAGACAGCTTTGTCATAAATCTTGAAAATAGATTTGACCTGTTGCCTCAGTCAGAATTGGATGAGCCTCATGTAGCTGAAGCTGTAGAAACGGCACAACAGGCTTTCAAGGACTTGAAAAAGGTAGGGAAATTTGTAAAGAGAAAGAAAGTTCTGTTGTTAGGTAGTTCCCATGGTAGAGGTGTTGGACAACTACTGCAGGAAAATCTAGGTCCAGAGTACCAGGTCACAAACTTTTTCAAGCCTAGTGCAGATCTGGGTCAGATAACAGAGGATGTAGGTTCTTTATGCAAGGATTTCACAAAGGAGGATGCCGTGGTTATAGTGGGTGGTCCAGGAAATAGGACTGACAGAGACTCTGAACATTCCATAGAGAGTGACCTGCTGAAGATAGCATCAGCAACTAAGCATACGATTGTGGGATTTGTGTCTGTGTTGAGACGCCATGATCGGCCTCATTTGAACTCTTCCGTAGGGAGGGTGAACTTGGAGTTGGAGTGGTTGCATATGGCGGATATAGGATCCCATATTGGTTTGATTCCTGTGGATGCTATCGATAGGTGGGACTACACTAGGCATGGCCTTCACCTCAATAGGAAAGGGAAGGGAAAACTGTCTGGGTTGGTTGCAGCAAACTTAAGGGGGGGACACTGTCACAAATGGTAAAATACAAGTGGTCACAGGTGTCAGAGGGATGCCTTTTCTAGGATAGGGAAGGGGGAATAAAAACAAGTTTTAAGAGAGATTGGCAGACACACTCAGTTTGAGAAAACAGATGAACGGGAGGCAGATTTTAGTATACACCCTCCATTTAAACAATGTTCAACAGAAAGTAATCAGAAACTGCTAGTTCATTTTCGCCAAAGCAGTTATAATCCCATCAGTTTGCAGTATGAGTTATCTTTATTACACCAGAACATTCCGGGACTCAGAAATAAAGTCGATGAACTACTCATTTGTATCGATGAAATGAATTCATCTAGCCAAATTGACATAATCTGCCTCTCTGAACATCAAGTGACCACTGGTATAGATCTGTTAGACATTTCAGCATTTAAGCTAGCTTCCTACTTCTGCAGAGTAGATATGGATGGAGGAGGAGTTGTCACATTTATTAAAAACTGCCTTAAATTCAAGAACATTGACATTAATAAATTCTGTTTGGATTAGCATCTAGAAGCATGTGCAACAGAAGTATAGTTCCATAACAGATCCTATGTAATAGTAACTATTTACCGAGCACCTGCAGGAAATTATAATCTATTCATAAATCATCTAGAAGCTCTTTTGGGTTATTTAACAGGAAGAAACAAAAAAAATTTGATTGCTGGTGACTTTAATACAGATTTTATAATGCAATCTTCCAGTAAACATTTACTGCAGTAGTAATGTTGTCTTTCAATCTAACTCACACTGTAAACTTTCCAACTAGGATCACTAAATCCTCAAGGACAGCCATTGGTAACATTTTTATAGACAAATCAAAGGAACAAAATCATATCATAAAGCCTGTTATAAATGGACTATCAAATCATGACATGCAGCTCATTATTTTAGATGTAAATTCTAAGCAGATAATCAAGACTGCAAAATCTGAGTACAGGAGAGTAGTCAACCAACCAAAAATTGAGTGTTTTAGAAAACTGCTCAAAGATATGAACTGGAAAGATGTTTATAGTGCTCATGACATGAATGAAAAATATAACACATTCATGAACAATGTCAGTACCATGTTTGAAAACTGTTTTCCTCTAAAAGTTACTCAAATTAAACAGAAGTCTATAATAAAACCATAGATTACACAAGGAATAAAGAATTCCTGTAAGACAAAAAGGAAAATGTATCTGTCAACCAAGAATAGCTCCAATGCTGATAATTTAGCTAAATGCAAGGAATGCTGTAAAATATTTAAAAAAAAGTAATTCAGACATCTAAACAAATGCACTACGAGAAGAAGATAGCAATGTCAGGGAAGAAAATAAAAACAATATGGGATATAGTGAAAGAGGAGACTGGTAGAACCATAAAGGAACAGGAGCAAATAGCACTACGGGTAGATGACACATTAGTAACCGATGAACATAGTGTGGCAAATCTATTTAACAAGAACTTTACATCCATTACTGATAGAATAGGATTGTCAGGGTCAGTAAATAATGCCCTTAAATATCTGAAACTAGCCTTTAAAAATAGCTTCAGGTACATGAATATGTCACTCACTTCACCAAAAGAAATAACTTCCATAGTAAAATCTTTAAAAACAAAGCATTCTAGTGGTTATGATGAAATATCAACAAAGTTAATTAAGGCACGTTCTTGTGAGTTTAGTACAATTCTAAGTTACTTGTGTAACCAGTCAATTATAACTGGGACATTTCCTGACTGGCTAAAATATGCAGATGTTAATCCTCTATTCAAGAAAGGGGATAAAGAGATACCATCAAACTACAGACCGATTTCACTTTTGCCAGCATTCTCAAAAATTTTAGAAAAAGTAATGTACAGGCAGCTTCTCAACCATCTGACCACAAATAACATATTATCAAGAACACAGTTTGGATTTCTGAAGGGTTCTGATATCACCTACAATGAAAATGTACTTAATTCATTAAATAACAAGTTACAAGCAGCAGGTATTTTCTGTGATTTGTCAAAGGCCTTCGATTGTGTGAACCATAACATCCTTTTAAATAAATTAGAATTCTATAGTGTCACTGGCAGTGCTGCAAAATGGTTCAAGCCATACCTCGCTAACAGGAAACAAAGGGTATCAGTGCAAGGAATTAGTGAATTAAGTCATCAGTCATCATCAGAATGGGAAGAAATTACATGTGGTGTCCCACAAGAATCCATCTTAGGGCCATTGCTTTTTCTTGTGTACATTAATGATCTCTCATCAGTAACACTGCCAGAAGCAGAGTTCATTTTGTTTGCAGATGACACAAGTATTGCAATAAATAGTATGTCGAGTGTAGTTCTGGAAAGATCTGCTACTGATATTTTCATGGGTATTAATAAATGGTTTAAGCCAACTCACTCACATTAAACTTTGAAAAGTCTCACTATATGCAATTCAGAACCTGTAAGAGGTTTCCACCCAGCATATGCATAAAGTATGAAGAAGAGCAGATAGAAGAGGTTGGCAGTTGTAAATTCCTGGGATTAGAACTTGATAATAAATTCAGTTGGGAGGAGCACACCACAGAACTGCAGAAACGCCGTAACAAATCTGTATTTGCAATTCGAGTGTTAGCAGACAGAGGTGACATAAAAATGAAAAAGCTTGCATACTTTGCCTACTTTCATTCCATAATGTCATATGGTATAATATTTTGGGGTAACTCTTCAAGTCCAAAAGCGTGTAATACGTATTATTTGTGGAGTAAATTCACGGACGTCCTCTAGAAACCTCTTCAAAGAACTGGGTACACTAACTACTGCCTCTCAGTATATTTACACCTTAATGAAATTTGTCCTAAATAATATATCTCTTTTTCCAACAAACAGCTCAGTTCAGACACACAATACCAGGAACACTCATCTTCAATAATTTGCCAGCAAACATAAAAAATTTAGTTACAAATAAAAATCAGTTTAAAAGGAGAATGAAAGACTTACTAGTGGCCAACTCCTTCTACTCCATTGAAGAATTTTTTAATAGAAACAAATGATGTATTGCATATATTCATACTATTAGTATTGTTATTTCAGCCTTTTTATATATAAAAAAAAAAAAAAAAAAAAAAAAAAAAAAACGGTTGACTTGTTCCACATCCACAAGGATCTCCTCAGCATCTATCTATGGAATGAAAAACTAATCTAATCATCAAAGAAAGCAAAGACAATACCTTCAGCGGGAGAGGTCATGGCTTCAGTGTTCTGGGCTGTGAAGGGATCACGTTCGTAGATTATCTCCCCACTGGGCAAACAATTACTGGACAATACTATGCTAACCTCCTGAACAAATTGCCACACAAGATATGCATAAAAGGCCATGTTTAGCAAGGAAGGAGGTCATCTACGATCTGGACAATGCGCACCCGCACACGTCATCGCCGTGGCAAAATTACACAAACTAAGGTATGAATTGTTGCCACACCTGCCTTATTCCCCTGATATGGCTCCGTCTGACTTGCATCTCTTCCCAAAATTGAAAATTTTTCTTGGTGGATGAAAATTCACTTCAAATGAAGAATTACTAGTCGGAGTTGACAACTATTTTGCAGTCCTGGAGGAAACAAATTTTTGAGATGGAATCAAAGCAGTGGAACATCATTGGATCAAGTGCATTAATCTACAAGGAGACTACACTGAAAAATAAAAAAAAGTTTCAGTGATGTAAGTACTTTTTTTTCTATTCTGTTCTGAGAACTTATCAAACGAACCTCGTATTAGAGTGTTTGTTTTTCCTGTGCGCTGTTCCAAAAGTGGAATGGTAGAGAAGTAGTGTGAAAGTGTTTCAATGAACACTCTGCAAGGCACTTACATGTGAATGCAGAGTAGTCCTATAGGTATAGATGTAGGCTTGCCTGCTGGTACATGCCCTGTCTACAGTTCCCACAATTTTGATCTAAACTCCTACAAAATCACCCAGATTTGACAAAACTTTGTTTATTGTACTTTAATCACATATATTAACTTCTCTACCTGCCAAATAACATTCACTCCACAATCACATTCATACACTTTTCACTTTTTAATTGAGTTTGCCATTGCTTGTAAGTTCTTTAGAGTCCGCCATAATTTAAAATCATCTTCTGACTCTCTAAACATTTCCATTCCACAAATTAATGCCTTTTATTCCCAATCATGTGCACACTCATGATCCTCTCTTTAAGATGAGTCAGTTGTGATACTAAATATTCTGTAATATCACAATCCCATAGAGTGCAAGCACACAGGACCTGTCCTGCAGGCTCACACAAGCTCAATTAACTCACTTCTGTGACAAAATGCGCAGCAGTCACCAACTGCAACGTTCTAGTGCAATGGGTCTTCCCCATCAGCAATGTTAGCTCACTGAATCATAGATGTGTAAGGATAGATTCAATCTGTCCAGAACAGGATCAATATCTGTAACCTTATATAAATTATCACAGAACATAGTAACTACTTTGTATGGTGGTGGCTGGTCAAGGAGTATGGGCACTGAGATATGTTCATACGTTATTATTAGCAGAAGTGTACTTGTTAAAAGAATGACTTAATGGATAATAATTTGTGCATACAGAAGTACTTTATGGCCATCAATGTCTGCAGACTGATGCACTGAATTACAGTTAAAATGGTGTTATAGTTATCATATCTAAGGAAATGTTTTGTGGTGGCGTAAGCTGGTGCCAGCACACCATGTGGCAAAGAGGTTGCCAGACGATACATAGAGGCCAACAACAGACTGGCAGGAAATGTTCTGCCAATGCCCTCTCACCCACCAGTATTTAAATAGCCACCAAGGACCAGAGGGCCAGTCTGTTCGAATCTGCTGCAGTCTGTCGCACTGAGTAAGTTCCAGTGTCATCAGCCGCAGCCCAGTGGGAATCGCAGTACCAGTTAGCTCCGCCACTAACTCAGGGACAGGCACCGTGTAACAACCCTAATAGTGTGCTTTGTACTTCACCAACAGTGAGGCTAACTTGGACTATACAGAAGAGCCGGTACCACAATGACGATCTGGAGATAAGTAACTTTCTATTCCTATGAATAAAGAACACAGTTAATCTATGCATGCAGTTTGTGTTATAGAAAAAGGATACTGGCCACCAAACAATACCCTCTCCTTGCTTCCCATGGTACAGCTGTACAGAGACAACAAGACAACAAAAAAGGGATGACCACCATCCATCATTTCTTACATATTTTAAAATATTCAACTTTTTGCAATGGTTACTATATGAAATTATTTTGTTTGTTTATGACAGTTTGTGTTCTCATTTAAAACAATATAAAATGGACATGTGATATCACGGTAACAGAGGAATATGTAAATCGGTATTCTTTCCATTCTTTGCACATTTTTCCTTAACACTCCCCATTTTGTTTTGTTTCTGAATTCTGATTCTTTTGTATATCTCACTTCCAGGATCATGAGTTAGCTTCATATCACTCTCAGTTGCTAATAAAAAGGACTGTTGTACAAACATTCCTCTTGATAATTTATAAACGATCAAGGCACTGTGATCAGTAAAGCCTAAGACATATAGCAGTTTATTTTCCAACAATTATGATTTACTTCAGCAATAACAATATGCATAACTGATTAAATGATACCTCATCTTTGGCTTGACCCCTTCCAAACTGACACCATAGTCTGTGCTTCCCTGACTCAGAAACTGTATGTTTCTTGGACTTGATATAGAGGCTGCTTTCAGATGACGAAGATTCAGCTGATGTTTCTGACAGACATGAGAAATCTTCACTGGGGGACAAAAACCTCACTTTCTCACACCATAGATTCCAGAACATCTGCATGTAAAATTAAAAAGAAGACAGTGTCACTCTGTATAAATACTTATTCATTAAAGTACTGTATGACAATTATAAGAGATTGGGCAGAATGATTAAAAAAGAAAGGACTTGTTTTCTCAAAAGAAATATGCTAGTTGATATATGAAAGTGAAAGTTTCATTAACATATGAATCTATTATATTCTAACTATACATTATTCATTAGTTTTTGATAACAAGTCATACATGCATGAAATGTCTGCCAATACATACGTATTAGTTTTAGAATTGAAAACTCAAGAAACAGTCAAAATTGAAAATAAATAACATAAAAATGCAAAGCAATGCAACAATGCCATAATTTAGACTGAAAAAAATGAAAACAGCAACATAATGAGTACAATTCACATCATTTAACAATACGTTATGTTGTTCTTGCTATCACATCATCATTCAATGAACAGATGCTGGACAAAGTGAACACCATCTGTTAACACTTTGGAGATTGACTACATCGAAGAATATCAGGCCTAGGAATTTGGCCATTTATGCCATTATTTAAAGTGTTACTGGCAAAGATGTAATTAATGTATCTTCACAAGTGAAATATAATAAAAAGGACCAAGCTCCAAGATACAGTTTTCAAATTTACTTTCGTTCTTTGAAAGATTGCAAATTTTAAAATAATGATGACAGAAAGTATAATTATCCTCCCAAGAAGAAAGTGTGAGGTGAGCTATTGAGCAATTTCTTCCTCTTGAGCTTCCAAAATTTCTTGCTCATGCAACAAACATGACATATCTGTAGCAGAATTACAGCAAAGTACAAAACCTAACAAGAACACACACATGAAATTAGTCAATGTGATCATATTGGTTCAGTCATTCATGACAGCAGCTCTTACATTTGCTAATGTATCTTTCAAAATAATTCTGAACACTGAAAAGAGAAAGCAGCACCAATCAAAGGACAGATAGCAAGACATCTGTACATTGTTGTCAAACCAAATGAACTGGGTTTTTAAGAGATAGCTTGCTTGCACACCGAGAAAATCATGCCCTGACCTACACAAAGCTGAGGCCTGAGCTATGCTTGGGCTTGGTCTCCAAAGTGTTAACAAATCATGTAAAATTTGTCCTGTGTTTTTAACTGTTTGAATGTTGTGTTACTATGTTCATGTTTGCCGTACATTCATAATATCACACTGTTCTACTTATACAACTGTCATGAATCAATAAATGTGTTACAGTTCCACTATATTTTGTTGGTGTCATTATTTAGATGTAACATTACAATGAGAAAGCACTCTCAGATATATCAATAATATTCTTCATTAGTGGTCAGGATTCTACCATCTCAGAAGCTGTGTATTCTTTATTAGCATTAACTTGACAAAGAGCACACTCGTTGACATTACTGGCAACAAAGAGTTAAACTGTACTGTTTCACAGGAACAAATGGAGTGGGAACAAGAAGAAAGAAAATTAACATACATAGTGTGTTCTATCTTAGAAACCACAGGGTACATATCCTTATGAAGTAATGGTGACAAAAACTGTATATTTTTGTTTTTATAAAATAACAAAGAGGGAGACTGGATTACCAAATATTGGCCAGCTAATCTGTCTTTTGCTAATTTTACAATGTTCTCAACAGAATTTTCCTTTGGGTACAGTATTTCTGTTTTTACTCATAACATTGGAGCATTATCCCAGGACTTCCATGCTACATTACCGGGCTCTCTATGATGTTGCAATTGTAGTGCACCAACCACATTTAATTAGAAATACACTGAGCAGGAAGTAGACTGCAGCAACACTAGCCACAGGCAAGTGTGGATGTATGCTGTTGCAGTATTGCAAGGCAAACTGGCCTGACGAGGTGTGTAAACAGTTGACACAGCAATACCTAGGCAGAAAATGGCAGAACCCTTTCCACACCAGCAGCCAAAAAAGTGTTACCATACTTGCTGCAAGGCACAGCAGAGCCCAAGCCAGTGCAGCGCAAAAGTGTATACATAACTAGCCATTATGTACTCAAGTCACTTGCGTTTAGTATCACAGCTCTATTTCCATAGGGATGTGGTAATTTGAGGCATCACCCAGAATGCCATTTGTGGAGCGTACTTTGAATCTGCAACATGGCAGCCTACCCTGAAACCATGGGGACTGGAGCCACTGACACACTGGGCCAGCACCAGTCCTGGAAAGCACTTGGCCAGTCATCAATACAGGTCTGTTACATCACCTGCCGGCTGCTACTGGACAGCACTGGGCTGCTACTGGACAGCGCTGGGGCACAAGCAGCACCAAGCACTAATGGCTGTAGTTAGCCATGTTTCTTGAGGTCATCCTGCAAAGCGCTGAAGGGTGGAGTCATCACCGACAGAGGCAGCTGTGCCATGTGCCTCTACTCAGCTGAGGCTGCACTCTGCCAACATTGCTGGAATAACATGCTGTAAGCCACTGGGTGTTTCAGTCACCCTGCTGCTGCTTGTATGGAACCATGGATAAGAGTGGTAATAAAGAAATCTGGGAGATTTCTGGCTGTATGACTGGCGCCACATGGCAACCCCTTGCATGTCCACCACTCTTCACTTCACTGGTGTTAAGGTACTGATGTTGCCTTTCCAGTGCAATATGTGAACCTATTGGCTACATTATGGTGAGTCAAGAAATTTAATTGCTGTTGTTAAAGTGTCTTACCCACAGAAAAAAGCTTGACTGCCACGCTCTTTGTTAAGGTGACTTTCATTAAAAATAAGGAGCTATGGGATTTGGAGGTCACTCTAGAGGTAATGGAGGTCATGACTGTCTAGTACCTGTCAGATTTACGCACTGTAACTTGGAAAGTCATTGAGCACCATGTACAGTATCAGTAACAGTAGCGAGTTTGAAGTGTAATCATTACAGGGACATGGCTAGATAGCTAATGATTAAACATCAAGACTTTATATTGTGTATCTTGTAATTCTTGGTTTTTCAAAATGAATGCCAAGAAGGGCAAGGAGTACAAGGTGTATCAGAATCAGTGGCAGCTTGTATATTATTGGAAAAAGTAACACAACACAATAGTTACCTAGTCTGATAGAAGTGCTGTCACCAAAGCAAAATAAAGATTTGGCAGTTGCAAGTTTACTGCTTTTTTCTCTGATAAATAAATTGAGGATGTGCAAGCATTTGTGGAGGATCTTAGGAATTTGGCAAAAATGGAAGGTTGGTCTGATGCAGAACTTTCAAAGTAGCAAAATTAAGAAAATCGAGAACCAAAAGCTTATACAGTTTATATGGAGGTTCTCAAGGGAGCTGAAACATTTGACGAATTTAGAAAGAGATTGGTTCAAAGGTATACAAAGCAAAACAGTGTTACATATTTTGGGTACTGTTGGGCATGGTGACAGAGGCACACAGGATCAGTAGAAGAACTTGTGGATAGAATAAGTAAGATCAATCGTTGTATATACGAGTTGGGGCAGAACACTGTAGTGAATGAAGTAATTTCACAGGAGGCTGAGCAGAGGGTGCCTGACGGCATTTTTTAGATGGTTGCTGTCAAAAATAGCAAGGAGGGTATGGATAGGGGTTCTTACTGATTTGCACACAGCTGTCAAACTGACAGCATAATGCAAGGAAATTGATATATCAACCACATTGAATAAACCAGAGGGACAGTGTTTTCAGCCAACATAAGCTGTTGTAGATGTGGACAGATGGAGCATGTGCTATGGCAATGTTGCCAGCCACAGGACAGCGAAAGGAGAAGCAGAGGCAGCACAATGGTAATGGTAGTTTCAGAGATAGGGGACCAGGAAAGAAACAGATGTTAAATGCCAACAGGAACCCTAGGTCCACTTGGGGGCTTTCCCAGTAAAGTTAGATGCTACAAAGTCATACGCAGAGATGGATCGTTTTGTCAGGAGAATAATAAGGAAGACAAATTGCAGGACGTTGTTGGATATATGAATCAGCTGCCAGTGACGGTCTGGTGGAACGTAAAGAGTGGAACCCATCACGGTATGATGTGCCAAGAAGGGCGAGGAGTCTGAGGTATAGAAGAATCAGTGTCAGCTTGTATATTATTGGAAAAAGTATAACAACACAGAGTTACCTAGTCTGGTAGAAGCGCTGTCACCAAAGCAAAATATAGATTTGGCAGCTGCAAGTTTAGCTGCTTTTTTCTCTGATAAATAAATTGAGGATGTGCAAGCATTTGTGGAGGATCTTAGGAATTTGGCAAAAATGGAAGGTTGGTCTGATGCAGAACTTTCAAAGTAGCAAAATTAAGAAAATTGAGAAGCAAAAGCTTATACAGTTTATATGGAGGTTCTCAGGGGAGCTGAAACATTTGACGAATTTAGAAAGAGATTGGTTCAAAGGTATACAAAGCAAAACAGTGTTACACATTTTGGGTACTGTTGGGCATGGTGACAAAGGCACACAGGATCAGTAGAAGAATTTGTGGATAGAATAAGTAAGATCAATCGTTGTATATACGGGTTGGGGCAGAACACTGTAGTGAATGAAGTAATTTCACAGGAGGCTGAGCAGAGGGTGCCTGACGGCATTTTTTAGATGGTTGCTGTCAAAAATAGCAAGGAGGGTATGGATAGGGGTTCTTACTGATTTGCACACAGCTGTCAAACTGACAGCATAATGCAAGGAAATTGATATATCAACCACATTGAATAAACCAGAGGGACAGTGTTTTCAGCCAACATAAGCTGTTGTAGATGTGGACAGATGGAGCATGTGCTATGGCAATGTTGCCAGCCACAGGACAGCGAAAGGAGAAGCAGAGGCAGCACAATGGTAATGGTAGTTTCAGAAATAGGGGACTAGGAAAGAAAGATATGTTAAATGCCAACAGGAACCCTAGGACCACTTGGGGGCTTTCCCAGTAAAGTTAGATGCTACAAAGTCATATGCAGAGATGGATCGTTTTGTCAGGAGAATAATAAGGAAGACAAATTGCGGGATGTTGTTGGATATATGCATCAGTTGCCAGTGACGGTCTGGTGGAACATAAGGAGTGGAACCCATCACGATATAGATTGCGTGAAGTGTGGAAGAAAGTTGATACACCATTGGGATCGGTGAGCATGATTTTTGCCTGGGTACAGTTCAGTTCAGACTACATGTAGAGATTGTGCTGCAATGAGTGAGGGCTATGATATGATTCTGGGTTTGGATTCATTGCACCTGCCTTGTGCCAAAATCAATCTTCGGCAACACATGGTGGAGCTCAATGGAGAAAGGTTTTAGTTGGGTGAGCCCAGTGGCAGTGTTGCAATATAGTGAGGTGAGTCTATCAAGTATGACAAACCATTTGAGCTGTGAACAACCACACTGAGACTTGATTCACATGACTGCATACTGAAAGTACTGGGAAATCGCTTTGGGTTAATGTTAAGTCTAGCTTACCATTAGGTATGATGAATGTGGTGGAACTGTAGGAAGTAAATGAAGTATTGAATCAGGTGGTTTGCTCAGTGAAGTGTTGTATGTGCACAAGAGGTAAATGGTGAAAAACTGGTATCTGTGTTTATGCATAGTTCCAGTGCCAAGGACTTAAGGTTAGCAAAGGGGATGTTGATCACTAACATGGGTATTCTGGAGGAGCAAGAGTGGGATATAAGGTTGTTAGCCATGGACAATTGACAAACACCACTGAAACTGCATTACAAGGGACACTGAAGCACATAAAGGAGAGAGATAAGGAATGAATGGAAGATTAACTGTTGCCAAGGTTTTATTTTTCCAAAAAGAGCCATTGTCGGCAATGCATATTAAGCAGAACCTAATAATAACAGGAAATGAATCACCTGTGTCTACAAACCATACAAAGTTCTGATTTACTTCAAAGGAGTTCATCGATCAGCAGCTGAAGGATGGGATTGATGAGGAAAGTAATACCCACGAACAGCCGGGATTGTCATTGTGGCCAAGTAATTAAAAGGTGGCTCATGGAAACATAGCTTTTGTTGCAATTACCAACATCTGAATGCCAAAACTATAATGGATGCCCCCTTGATGCCTACCCCTTGCTGAACATTAAGGAAACCAGAGACCATTTAGTCCAGTGCAAACATTTTTTGACAACAGACTTGAGGAGTCACTACCATCAGCTAGAAATCACTCTGGAGTACCAACAAAAACCAGCATTTTCTTCATTGCAGAAGCATTATCAATTTAGGAGGATGCCTTTTGGATTGAAGAAAACCCCTGCGACATTTCAGAGGTTGTTGGATGGAGGTCTCAGAGAACTGAAACCATGTCAGTGTATGGTGCCTCTGGATGATGTAATTGTCTTTGTGAGTGACACAGAGCAGCACATACAGTGCCTAAGGGATGTATTCCTGAGATTGAGAGCCATGAAATTAATGTTGAGTACAGAGAAGTCTAATTTTGTGTTGGAAGAGTTGGCATACCAGGGTTATATAATAAGTAAGTGTGGTGTTAGGACAGACTTAAGGTTAGTTAAAGGCATATGCGAATTTTCTGTACCTGAATCAGTGAATGAAATGCAATCATTTCTTGGCATCACAAATTATTATAGGAGATTTGTAATGGGATTTTTGGATGTTGCCAGGCAATTATTAAATAAGGGTTCAAAATTTGTTTGATCAGAGGATTATTAAGGCGCTTTTCAGAAACTAAAAGAAGCTTTGATATCGAGTCTGGTCTTGGTATTTACAAATTTGAATAAGGAATTCATTCTGTCTTGTGATGCATCCAACCATACATTTGGTTATGTGTTGTATCAAGAAATAGTTCCTATTGGCCTTTGGATCACGGCAAAGGAACAGCCTTCTTTCGCAAAAGAGAAACACACATCATCCATACACACAAGCAAGCACATCTCATGCACACATGATCGCCTACTCCGACATCTTTGGCCAGAATGCAACTATCACATGGGATGCAAGCAGCAATCTGGAGGGAGTGGGGAATGGGAATGAGAAGGGATAATAGAGTACATGCAGGGAGAGAGATGAACACTTTCTGGTGGGGTCTGCAGTTACTAGAATGCCAAGACATGCAGCGTCAGGAGGTTGTGGGGCAGGGGAGGGTGTGGGAAAAAAGGGAGTGAGGAAGAAGAGGAACAGGGAAAGATGGGCAGGTGCTTTGGCAGAGGGCGGAAACAAAGAGAAGGAAATAAGAATGGAGAGAAGATGACAGGACAGAGAGGGTAGAAACTGTTTGGTGGAGGGTGTAGGAACAGTAGTACCCGAGGTACTACCCATCCCTACTAAAATGGTGTTCCATCACCCACCCAACCTCCACAACGTCCTAGTCCACCCCTACACCATTCCCTATCCCAACCCCTTCCACAAGGATCATATCCCTGTAGAAGACCCAGGTGCAACACCAGGGTGAATGTCCTCAACCTATGGTGACACACTGTCCCTACACCCTCCACCCAACAATTTCCACCCCCTCTGTCCTATCATCTGCTCCCCATTCTCCACCCTCTTTGTTTGCCACCCTCTTTGTTTGCCACCCTCTTTCAACACACCCACCCATCTTTCCCCCTCATCTCTTCTCACTCCTTTTTTTCCCCTCTCCCTACCCCACAACCTCCTGACACTGCACCTCTTGGCATTCTAGTCCCTGCACACTCTGTCATGCAGCGTTCATCTCTCTCCCCACCTGTGCACTACTATCCCTTCCCCTCCCCCACCCGCTCCAGATTGCTGCTTGTATCCCACGTGATAGTTGCATTCCAACCAAATATATCAGAGCTGGCAGTCATGTGTGCATGAGATGTGTTTGCTTGTGCATACGAATGGTGTGTGCTTCTCTTTTGCTAAAGAAGGCTGTAGCCAAAAGCTTTATGTAAGTATCTTTTAAAAGGGCCAGTCTGCAACTTAATGTGTCTTGTTTACAATAAGTAGCAGTCTACCTTTTCCTACATTGTTAATTTTACAGTTATTGAACTGAATCTATTGAAATCATTTCTTATAATTTAGCTTACAATATTTGCAGTTTTAAAGGCTCTCTCTCATTTTATATATACATGACCTGAAAAATGAAGGGCATTTCTGTAATCTTTTGGCCTGAATTTGGAGTGATGTCCCACTTCAGCTTAGGTTTTATTGCAATTAACACCGAACCTGTTGCATGAGTTCTAAGATTTGATGAATTATATTTACTTTTGTTGATTGGTAATACAAATGAAACACTTCTTACTCCCGTTATTTTGATCTTAGTTACAAGATCTGATGATGACAGTTGTCACAATACATACGACAAATATAAAAATAATAATAATAAAATAAACAAAAATCACATAAAGCAATCTGATACTATTATTTATAAAAGACACAGCAACTAAATTAACAAAGAAAACAACATTAATACAGCAGAAATCAGAAATAATGTTTGTTAAAAAATTATTAAGAATGAAGGATACACAAGATAGTGGCAGAAAATATATATATAGAAGATCAAAATTATAAGTATTTAATGTTGGCTGTTATGAATCATCCTGCTGAAGGAATAAAGAGTCCCTAGCATTTCAGGCATGTGCAGAAACATGTTAGATGGCAATGGCACATGTTACAATGTCACTGTGGCCAGGAATGGTGTCAGATAACGTTTCCAGATGAATCCAGGTTCTGTTTGAAAATGATGGCCACAGTTTGGTTCATTTCAGGCAGGGGGAGCAGCATCACAGTGACTGCACTTACACAAGACATACAGCACCATCTTGAGACCTAATGGTGTGGGGTGCTATTGGGCACAGCCACAAATCAGAGTTAGAACATTCCAGAGCATGGTGACCAGTGTGATCTATGTGAATGACATCCTATGCCCTGTAGCATGCCAATGCATGACCACATGTTGCTACACAACAAGTGCCTTCTTGGTGTCACAGGATGTCAGCCTTTTGCCCTGGCCCCGCCAGATCACCAAACTTGTTGCCAATCAAAAATATGTGGGATGAGGTGAAACAATGGATGTAGCCCTCTGACCCAATGCCAACCATCACAAATGAAATTTGGAACCAGGTGAATGTAGCACAGATGGCTATACCATGGGATGCCATTCATACCTTATGCATGTCAATGCCATCATGCATGGAACAAGTTATTGGAGCCCATGGCAGACCCTAGCCTACTGGGGAACAGGAAACATGCTGAACTAAGGTAACTGAAATGCTAATCATTTGTACATAACATACTAATTTACATGTCCTGTGAAAATGAGTGTCCTATCTCTAGTTGTGCATGGTGTTCTGTTTTTCCTGCACATGAGTGTACATCTACATTGCTCTTGTATCTTTTATAATGACATCCATCCACCTCCCATTTGGCCACCTTCTGGTGTTTTCTTATTTCTTGGACTTCACTTGAACACTTCTTTGGCCACTAACTATTCACGCACTTAGCTACATCACCTATCCATCTACATTTCAGTTCTTTATGGTCATTTCTTTTATTCCACACTGTTCCTTGATCCAATTATTTGTTTCCCTATTTCCTCTAGAAATTACCAACATGTATCTCTTCACTGTTTGAATTAAGAGTGCATGTCCCAACACCAAGTATCAGAATTGCTAATCTACAATGATTGTGAGCATCTCATTTCAGACTCATTGTTCCACTTAAGGTAAACTGTTTGCGTTTTGTACTGTACTGTATATTTATTGGTCCATTTCAGCATAGAGTAAAGGTTGTACAAGTGCTACTGGAGAGGTCAAAATAACACATCATCACACAAAGTATAAACAAAGAAAAAACATAAAAGCATTCATATACTCCCAGTTTGGTTGTTTGATGCACATCTGAAGAAAAATTATTATTTTCACGTATTTTAAGACTCTAGTTCAGACCAAAGACATTGCTTCATTAGGAATTCCGTTACTTAGCTCCTAAATACTGGCTCTGAAGCAGTTTTAATTTCTTCTAATACAATATCATATCACAGTGGGTTACACTTCTCTAAAGGATGATGTTCAGGCACACACTTTGTGAAGGTCTGACTTTCATCTAGTACCATAATTGTAAATATCCATGTTCTGCATTAGATTACCAGTTTTCATGAGATAATCCCTAGTAAAGCAAATTGTTTCAAGAAACACACATGGAACATCTACAACCCCAAGCTCAGTGAAATAAGGTTCACACAACTCAGTTTTTTACAGCTGCATATTATCCTCAGTGCTCTTTTTTGCATTATAAATATGTTTATGATCTGAGTAGCTATTCTCCTGAATGAGATTTTCACTCTGCAGCAGAGTGTGCGCTGATATGAAACTTCCTGGCAGATTAAAACTGTGTGCCCGACCGAGACTCGAACTCGGGACCTTTGCCTTTCGCGGGCAAGTGCTCTACCAACTGAGCTACCGAAGCACGACTCACGCCCGGTACTCACAGCTTTACTTCTGCCAGTACCTCGTCTCCTACCTTCCAAACTTTACAGAAGCTCTCCTGCGAACCATGCAGAACTAGCACTCCTGAAAGAAAAGATATTGCGGAGACATGGCTTAGCCACAGCCTGGGGGATGTTTCCAGAATGAGATTTTCACTCTGCAGTGGAGTGTGCGCTGATATGAAACTTCCTGGCAGATTAAAACTGTGTGCCCGACCGAGACTCGAACTCGGGACCTTTGCCTTTCGCGGGCAAGTGCTCTACCAACTGAGCTACCGAAGCACGACTCACGCCCGGTACTCACAGCTTTACTTCTGCCAGTACCTCGTCTCCTACCTTCCAAACTTTACAGAAGCTCTCCTGCGAACCATGCAGAACTAGCACTCCTGAAAGAAAGGATATTGCGGAGACATGGCTTAGCCACAGCCTGGGGGATGTTTCCAGAATGAGATTTTCACTCTGCAGCGGAGTGTGCACTGATATGAAACTTCCTGGCAGATTAAAACTGTGTGCCCGACCGAGACTCGAACTCGGGACCTTTGCCTTTCGCGGGCAAGTGCTCTACCAGGAGAGCTTCTGTAAAGTTTGGAAGGTAGGAGACGAGGTACTGGCAGAAGTAAAGCTGTGAGTACCGGGCGTGAGTCGTGCTTCGGTAGCTCAGTTGGTAGAGCACTTGCCCGTGAAAGGCAAAGGTCCCGAGTTCGAGTCTCGGTCGGGCACACAGTTTTAATCTGCCAGGAAGTTTCAGCTATTCTCCTGAAAAAAGACTCCATAGTGGAACTGTGTACAGCATGCCTGTGCTTTTTTTTAAATTTTTTATTTACTAGTTGTAACTTTTAATATCCTCAGTCTACGGCACATTGCTGAGTTTCTTCAATAAGTTATTCACAGATGTACACACCCATAGACCCAAAACCTTTACAACATAAAAATTTTCTACAATAACAGTAACTCACCAACACCGATTTCTTTAACAAATCAATCTGCTTTAAGAAAAATTAGGTTTTTCACACATATCATTACTTGTGATATTATTACCCCTGAACTATGTGTTGTGCAGTGATATAATTTTGCAAGTATATTCAGTAGTATATGTGGATATTGTCTGCAGAATGTATTGTGAATAGAGTTAGTATAAAAAAAAAGTGATTAATTAAAGTGAGATCTGATGCTGATGTTTTTCTGCATGAGCAGCAAAAATGCAGTTAAGTGACAAACTTTTTTCCTTTCATTATTTTGTGTGTGTGTGTGGGGGGGGGGGGAGGGGGGGGGCAAAGTGATGTGACAGCAAGAAAAGTTTTGAAAATATTTGATATTATGTGTAAAGTTTGCTGGAAGTCATTAAACACTGCCATAAGCAAATACTAGCTCTGCAGATGACGAAGAAAATGAAGAAAAGTATGATGAAATAAAAGAAATTATTCAGATAGTGAAGGGAGACGAAAATTTAATAGTCATGGGTGACTGGAATTCGGTAGTAGGAAAAGGGAGAGAAGGAAACGTAGTAGGTGAATATGGATTGGGGCTAAGAAATGAAAGAGGAAGCTGCCTGGTAGAATTTTGCACAGAGCATAACTTAATCATAGCTAACATTTGGTTCAAGAATCATGAAAGAAGGTTGTACACATGGAAGAAGCCTGGAGATACTGACAGGTTTCAGATAGATTACGTAATGGTAAGACAGAGATTTAGGAACCAGGTTTTAAATTGTAAGACATTTCTAGGGGCAGATGTGGACTCTGACCACAATCTATTGGTTATGAACTGTAGATTAAAACTGAAGAAACTGCAAAAAGGTGGGAATTTAAGGAGATGGGACCTGGATAAACTGAAAGAATCAGAGGTTGTACAGAGTTTCAGGGAGAGCATAAGGGAACAACTGTCAGGAATGGGGGAAAGAAATACAGTAGAAGAAGAATGGGTAGCTTTGAGAGATGAAGTAGTGAAGGCAGCAGAGGACCTAGTAGGTAAAAAGACGAGGGCTAGTAGAAATCCTAGGGTAACAGAAGAAATACTGAATTTAATTGATGAAAGGAGAAAATATAAAAATGCAGTAAATGAAGCAGGCAAAAAGGAATACAAACATCTCAAAAATGAGATTGACAGGAAGTGCAAAATGGCTAAGCAGGGATGGCTAGAGGACAAATGTAAGCATGTAGAGGCTTATCTCACTAGGGGTAAGATAGATACTGCCTACAGGAAAATTAAAGAGACCTTTGGAGAAAAGAGAACCACTTGTATGAATATCAAGAGCTCAGATGGAAACCCAGTTCTAAGCAAAGAAGGGAAAGCAAAAAGGTGGAGGGAGTATATAGAGGGCCTATAAGAGGGCAATGTACTTGAGGACAATATAATCAGGATGTATACATGGACAAGAAAAAAAATTCCCAGATTTCTCGGTTGAAAATACACTTTCTCCCGGGTGAAAAGACATTTTTCCCCGTGTTATGTGAGAGTGTACTCTTCCTCGGCACTGTAAAAATTATCAGTCTTTTGAATGTTTATAGTTTTATACGCCCACGTAGAATTTCCCGTAGAAAACGAAACTCATGGGGGGAAAAACACGTTTTGAAAGATCTTTGATGTGCAGCAGCAACATGTACGCTGCATATTTTCGTGTTACGAAGATGTAAATTCGGATTCCACCAAACACTACAAGTTACTTTCCAAGGCATTGAAATCGAGGTTGCGACGTGCTTTTGTAAGCCAGTCATAGCTCATGTCATGTGATCTTGCCAGCTGATGACAGCATAGGACACGTGATGTAGTCAGCCAATAGCAAGAACACTCTTAATTAGCGCGAACACACAAATAAGAAAAATGTATGGTTTAAATTAATATACATACTGTTGCTACAAGAAAAACAGAGGTTTCACATATAATCGTAGTCTCAAAGATGCAAGAGAAGCTAAGCTTCCACATATAGTGTTGATCTTTTTTGCGCGTGTTACACTTTAAGATATATCACACAAACGTGCCAGTAAAGTTTTTAATAACGACGTAAATGTCGGATCTTCTGGGTTCGAAATTCTTCCAGATGGTCGTCCTCAAAGAGTTGATTTTTAATTGAGAGTCAAACGCTCTGTGATTTAAGAAATTCAGCGTACATTCTCGCATATAGTTCATCTTGTGTAAAAGGAAATTTACTCTGAAAGCAACGCTTTTTAAACCACCATCCGCAATGTTTTCCCGTGACCTGTTAGAAACTGATTCGTTTCAGCAGTTGCCAGAGAGCGCCAGATAAGAGGCGCCACCACTCTTGCGTAGCTACGATGACACAGGAAGCCCATACGTTCGTACGTGTAAAACATTAAAAGATCTTGTACTACGTCACAAAAGAAACAAGACATCAGAGGACATTTCAAGTTCATCGGAATTTCGTGAACCATACTAAAATGCATAATTGGGCTTAAAGTGCACATTCGTATGTCCAGATTCGGACGTATATTTTCTTGGGTACCAGTACTGTATTATCTCATGTTTGGTTCTTTATTATGGCATAATGCCATGCGAGCTAGAAGACGGAAAACGTGCACTTGAAATGCAGCAAACAGTTGAAACTAGCCAACAGTGTGAAATTAAACACTTCGTTTCAAATAAATTGACTGCCTGAGCACAAAAGATTAATAAAAGCCAAATCTCTTTAGCAAAGCGACAAAAATAACTTCATTGTTCTGCAAGGTGATTAATGCTTGACTGTCAGAAACGTGGAAATAAAACGTGAAAATAATAACATATTTTAGCCTTCCGTAATTATGCGAACGTATTTTAATTCATTTGATAGCTCCCGGCCACATGAATCCGTTCTGTTTTCATTTGATGTGAGAGTAATAAATGAAGAGGAAACAGCAAAATCACTAAACATAAACACAGGTCACATGGAGACTACCCACCTCCCTACCACAACTCAGACTGCTCTATGCATCAGCCACACTTCCATAGCCAGAACCGGGAGAAGGTACTACCCATACGCTACTCAACGGCGCATGCACAAGAGCCCTCCCGCAATGGCTCGAACGAATCTAACGTAAACAGCTGTTACGTCACGCTCATCGGAGGCAATTTGTCGTTATGAATTATTGCATAGTCTTTCTAAAGCCTTTGCTGTTGGCAGACGCTTGTATGAGCACTATGTTTTGTTGTTTAAGTTTTATTTTCGTTTTTTCTTCCTCTTGTTAACGTTTTGTTGCTGCAGTATTATCCTGCAGACGCGGGATAGAGTAATATCCTTTGTTGGAGTATTGGTTCTTACCAGTCAAAAAAACAAAAATTTAACTGAAAACTAAAACAATGAAACAATCCCGGAATTCTAAAATTCCCGTGTTTTTCCCGGATGAAAAAATTCCCGGGTTTTTCCCGGATCTCCCGGTTGTCCTGGGTAGTATACACACTGTATAACGGAAATGGAAGAGGATGTAGATGAAGATGAAATGGGAGATACGATACTGCGTGAAGAGTTTGACGGAGCACTGAAAGACCTGAGTCAAAACAAGGCCCCTGGAGTAGACATCATTCCATTAGAACTACTGACGGCCTTGGGAGGGCCAGTCCTGATAAAACTCTACCATCTGGTGAGCAAGATGTATGAGACAGGCGAAATACCCTCAGACTTCAAGAAGAATATAATAATTCCAATCCCAAAGAAGGCAGGTGCTGACAGATGTGAAAATTACCGAACTATCAGTTTAATAAGTCACGGATGCAAAATACTAACACGTATTCTCTACAGACGAATGGAAAAACTGGTAGAAGCTGACCTTGGGGAAGATCAGTTTGGATTCCGTAGAAATATTGGAACACGTGGGGCAATACTGACCATACGACTTATCTTAGAAAATAGATTAAGGAAAGGCAAACCTACATTTCTAGCATTTGTAGACTTAGAGAAAGCTTTTGACAATGTTGACTGGAATACTCTCTTTCAAATTCTGAAGATGGCAGGGCTAAAATACAGGGAGCGAAAGGCTATTTACAATTTGTACAGAAAGCAGATGGCAGTTATAAGAATCGATGGGTATGAATGGGAAGCAGTGGTTGCGAAGGGAGTAAGACAGGGTTGTAGCCTATCCCCAATGTTATTCAATATGTATATTGAGCAAGCAGTGAAGGAAACAAAAGAAAAATTCAGAGCAGGTATTAAAATCCATGGAGAAGAAATAAAAACTTTGAGGTTCACCGATGACATTGTAATTCTGTCAGAGACAGCAAAGGACTTGGAAGAGCAGTTGAACGGAATGGACAGTGTCATGAAAGGAGGGTATAAGATGAACATCAACAAAAGCAAAACGAGGATAATGGAATGTAGTCGAATTAATTTGGGTGATGCTGAGGGAATTAGATTAGGAAATGAGACACTTAAAGTAGTAAAGGAGTTTTGCTATTTGGGGAACAAAATAACTGATGATGGTCGAAGTAGAGAGGATATAAAATGTAGACTGGCAATGGCAAGGAAAGCATTCCTGAAGAAGAGAAATTTGTTAACATCGAGTATAGATTTAAGTGTCAGGAAGTCATTTCTGAAAGTATTTGTATGGACTGTAGCCATGTATGGAAGTGAAACATGGACGATGACTAGTTTGGACAAGAAGAGAATAGAAGCTTTCAAAATATGGTGCTACAGAAGAATGCTGAAAATAAGATGGGTAGATCATATAATTAATGAGGAGGTATTGAATAGGATTGGGGAGAAGAGAAGTTTGTGGCACAACTTGACCAGAAGAAGGGATCGGTTGGTAGGACATGTTCTGAGGCATCAAGGGATCACCAATTTAGTATTGGAGGGCAGCGTGGAGGGTAAAAATTGTAGAGGGAGACCAAGAGATGAATACACTAAACAGATTCAGAAGGATGTAGGTTGCAGTAGGTACTGGGAGATGAAGAAGCTTGCACAGGATAGAGTAGCATGGAAACCTGCATCAAACCAGTCTCAGGACTGAAGACCACAACAACAATTTGTGTGCAGCTAGTTATGCTGCCTCAAGACATATATACGGTTTCTAACTTCAGTACTTGACTTATTGTGTTAAACCTCTGATGTGGAATTATAACTCTTAATGAATAAATTATGAAAACAAACTAAATTCTTAAATTTTGTCAATAATTTTTTGAAAACCGAAAAAAAGTTGTCCCTTTAAGCCATTACATAGGTAACCTTCAACTGAAACCATGCACCATTTAGTAATATAGATTATCTATTAAGCTTGCTATAAAGCTTCTCTATAACCATACTGTGTTTTCTGCATTTATAATTTGTTTGTGGTGAATCGTTATCAAAGACTTGACATAGAGTTTTCGGCTGTTACCTGCAAACTTCCTATTATAGATACAAAGAGTAACACACTAATATCATTAGCAAACAGAACAGATTTTTGAATCTCATATGTTCAATGAAGTCATTCATTTTATTAACCACTTTGTAATCTGAGATATTAACTGACGAAATATGATGTCTACCCAACTTAAATTTCTACACAATAAGTACTACTAACAGTATTTTTAATCAGCCAGATCCCACTTCTGACAGTTCCTTTCTCAACACAAACTCTTGTAACAGTCCATAGAATATTTCACATCCCTTTCTTTTAACTCACACTGAATTTAGTTGAAAGACAAACCTTCTCAACAGATATGTTTTTCTTAATCACTCTAATTTCCTTCTTTAACCCTTCTGCACCTTAGCTTTAACAGTCTTGTCTTTTCTCATTAATACCAAGCCCAGCCAAACTACCATGTTTTCCATTATCTTTGACAGCTCATCCCAAAGTTAAAAAATCACATCAATCATATTTTCAGCACAGTTGTGAATTTCTTCTAGAGATCCTGTAAACAATGGAGATATCCAATACTCACACTGGATTCTTCGGTTCTACTAATCTATTTCATTATCATCCCACACTCCAAAATATTCTGAAAAAGGAAGACGTCAACGAATTACTTAATAAGAACTTTTCCAATATAGTGCTTCCAATCTGTGGCTCATCACATATTCAGCTCCTATTATCTATCATTTTTTTGCTTTCACACTCTCCTTACCAAATCCATCCTTCCTTCATTGCACTAAGCAATGGTTCCCCCTCGCACTTGATTAGTTTTTAAAATGTTTTATTTGCCATGTACATTACTTATTTTTATAACACCCTTCATTTTTGTTTTGTTCTCTGTCCCACATCTAGACAACTTCGGTCTGGATTGTTAGGCGCCGGCCGCGGTGGTCTCGCGGTTCTAGGCGCGCAGTCCAGAGCCGTGCGACTGCTACGGTCACAGGTTCGAATCCTGCCTCGGGCATGGATGTGTGTGGTGTCCTTAGGTTAGTTAGGTTTAAGTAGTTCTAAGTTCTAGGGGACTGATAACCACAGCAGTTGAGTCCCATAGTGCTCAGAGCCATTTGAACCATTTTTTTGATTGTTAGGCCCTGTCTTTGATCGATTGTTTGCCTGTAGTTCATTATTAGCATCAGCAGTTTGAATCTTGATTTGTTGTTGTTTGTGATTATTTCATGTGTGTCATGTGTTGCTTCTACGAGGTGTGTCCCAAAAATAATGAAACATATATTTTTTGCTACGCCCTGATAGTTTTTAGCAACTGATAGTCCCAACCTCACTCAAACTAAATTCTTTTTGTTCCCTAAGGTCAGGAATGTACTCAAAGGACTTCATTTTCACGGCACGGAGGCTACTCAAGCAGCTATAACAACAGTTTTAAAGGACACTCCCATCGAGGCTTTCAATAGGTGTGGCATGAGAGAGTTGGTGGAAAAAAATGTGGAGATGCTCCTGGAGAGTACTTTGAAATATATTAAACTATTGTAGATATACCATTAACATATCCTTAAAACTAATAATTAATGCTGCCTGCAATGTTAAGAACATAACATATCATGTGCTTCATAGGCAATAAAATAAAAACAATATACAGGGATCAGGCAAAAATATGAAAACACTGCAAGAAATGCATGTTTGAACATAAATGTAGATTTTAATCAACCCTGCAGATTGCACTGTCATATTTGATCAGGAACAGCATCTGCACAATGTCCTTAATATGTTGCAAGTGTCGGTTGGGATCAGAACAATATACTGAGTAGTCATGATGTGTTTGTTGGAACCAAGTGAAATTGAATGTGGACAAATTGTTGGTGCTCGTATGACGGATGCTTCCATAATCGTTGTTGCTGTTGTGGTCTTCAGTCCTGAGACTGGTTTGATGCAGCTCTCCATGCTACTCTATCCTGTGCAAGTTTCTTTATCTCCCAGTACCTACTGCAGCCTACATCCTTCTGAATCTGCTTAGTGTATTCATCTCTTGGTCTCCCTCTATGATTTTTACTCTCCACGCTGCCCTCCAATACTAAATTGGTGATCCCTCGATGTCTCAGAACAAGTCCTACTAACCGATCCCTTCTTCTAGTCAAGTTCTGCCACAAGCTCCTCTTCTCCCCAATTCTATTCAATACCTCCTCATTAGTTATATGATCTACCCATCTAATCTTCAGCATTCTTCTGTAGCACCACATTTTGAGAGCTTCTATTCTCTTCTTGTCTAAGCTATTTGTCATCCACGTTTCACTTCCAAACATGGCTACACTTCATACAAATACTTTCAGAAACGACTTCCTGACACTTAAATCTATACTCGATGTTAACAAATTTCTCTTCTTCAGAAATGCTTTCCTTGCCATTGCCAGTCTACATTTGATATCCTCTCTACTTCAACCATCATCAGTTATTTTGCTCCCCAAATAGCACAACTCCTTTACTACTTTAAATGTCTCATTTCCTAATCTAATTCCCTCAGCATCACCCAAATTAATTCGACTACATTCCATTATCCTCGTTTTGCTTTTGTTGATGTTCATCTTATGCCCTCCTTCCAAGACACTGCCCATTCCGTTCAACTGCTCTTCCAAGTCCTTTGCTGTCCCTGACAGAATTACAATGTCATCGGTGAACCTCAAAGTTTTTATTTCTTCTCCTTGGATTTTAATACCTACTCCGAACTTTTCTTTTGTTTCCTTCATTGCTTGCTCAATATACAGATTGAATAACATTGGGGATAGGCTACAACCCTGTCTCACTCCCTTCACAACCACTGCTTCCCTTTCATACCCCTCGATTCTTATAACTGCCATCTGCTTTCTGTACAAATTGTAAATAGCCTTTCGCTCTCTGTATTTTACCCCTGCCACCTTCAGAATTTGAAAGAGAGTATTCCAATCAAAATTGTCAAAAGCTTTCTCTAAGTCTAAAAATGCTAGAAACATAGGTTTGCCTTTCCTTAATCTTTCTTCTAAGATAAGTCGTAGGGTCAGTATTGCCTCACGTGTTCCAACATTTCTACAGAATCCAAACTGATCTTCCCCGAGGTTGGCTTCTATCAGTTTCTCCATTCATCTGTAAAGAACTCACATTAGTATTTTGCAGCTGTGACTTATTAAACTAATAGTTCAGTAATTTTCACTTCAGTCAACACCTGCTTTCTTTGAGATTGGGATTATTATATTCTTCTTGAAGTCTGAGGATATTTCGCCTGTCTCATACATCTTGCTCACCAGATGGTAAGAGTTTTGTCAGGACTTCCATAATCAAGGCAGTCAAAATGAAATGTATTTCAAGAGGCACCATATCAACACTGAAAGATCACATTACTGCTGTGGCACCGATGAGGTCAACACCAGCATCGATATGCGTTCGTCTGTGGACTCTGAGCATCGTCTTTGGATGCTGAGCATTGCCTTTGGGGTGTTCCGCCATGTCAGTTCTTTGTCAACATTGCTTGTGTTTAGGTGAATAAATGAACTATTGCAACATGGGTGTTGTTTGGTGTAACCAACCCGAACTTCTCCCTCACTGGTGACCCAGAGTTGTAACGTCTTCCGTTTTCGCCGTTGTACTGTGTCCGCGACCTCCGCGTCGGAGCATTACATCGACACAGCATTCGAACAATGACTTTGGCCCAGTGCCTAATGCTGGATTTTGTGATTGACATACATCATGTTGCGGGCTATGTACATCCACCAGGACTGCAACATGATACCTATCACTCGATGATTCTGCCGATTTCGCTGGGCATTCTTCAGCCTGCAACAATAAGTGAGGTTAGGAGTGTGCATGACTCTGGCTATCAAACGCCTTTGTTCCCACCACACGTGCCCTCCCTCATCGACTGTGCAGTTACCTCTTACAGATCTCCGTGCAGTGCAAGACCAATGTCAATTTCTGCAAATGCTTTGTCGGACAACCTACTACCGCCAGGACAATGGTTTGCCACGCCGAAATCCGTGCAGTACCACACGGGACCGAGCGAGGTGGCGCAGTGGTTAGCACACTGGACTCGCATTCGGGAGGACGACGGTTCAATCCCGTCTCCGGCCATCCTGATTTAGGTTTTCCGTGATTTCCCTAAATCGTTTCAGGCAAATGCCGGGATGGTTCCTTTGAAAGGGCACGGCCGATTTCCTTCCACATCCTTCCGTAACCCGAGCTTGCGCTCCGTCTCTAATGACCTCGTTGTCGACGGGACGTTAAACACTAATCACCACCACCACCACCACACGGATACCTGCCACGTGGCCAGAACTGCTTCGTTCACAGGTCAACCTCTGCAGCATCCGACCACGCCCACGCCTGCCTCGGTTCAGCATCAGCACACGCCTTTCTACTTTGATACCTCAGCCAGCAACGGAACAATAACTTCGTTATCTGTGCCTGACCTCAACTTCTGCCCCTCTGCTACGCCTCAGTGTTTTGTGCCACGACATTCACCTTATCCGCACACCGTTTTGAGTGGAGTGACTATGAACAGTGAACATTCACACATTCTGTCCCACGTTCGACACCTTTTCCCACACTGTGTTTCTGGACAGCCCGCACCTCCGCAGCCTCCCTGCAACACAGGTGGCCCTGGCTCTGATCATACATCAAGTTTTCCGCGGACTAACATGCGTTCTCAAACTTTGAACTTTTTCTCACCTGTTGCCCCTGCGCCGGCTCCAGTCGAGAATCTGCTACCGTTCTCGGCACATCTCAGTGCCTCATCCATGTCAGTCTTCCGCAACGCGTCAATCCGAACACACCTGCAACATGTTGAGCTTCTGCAACCGCAATTGACACATTACGGTGTCTCACCCACGTCAGCCTTCCGCGTCGCGACGGATCGCGCTCAACGACAACGTGTCACCTTCACGCTGCCACCCGAACAGCCGTCGTTGCCACATCTGCTGAAGGCACACTCTCCTGGGATACTACAGCAACAACAGCTCGATTCAGGCAGTGCCCTAACGAACTCAACTCTACCTTTTCTTCCGAACATTCTACAACAATTTCCGACACTGCCGCCATTTAATCCTGACAGAGGAACAACCTGGTTCAGAATTATGGACGAAGTGTTCGACCATTACAAACTCGACGAGTCAACAGGTTTCTGTGCCTCATCACCCACCTGCACGACCAGGAGGACTTGATTGCTGACCTGTTTGACACCCCGGACTCATCTTCCCGGTACACTCTAGCCAAAAAGACAGTTCTATGTCGGCTTGCACGCTCAACTGAGGCAACAATACAGCAACCGCTCCATGTCAAGCAACTAGGCAATGACAAACCTTCCCAGCTCTGGAGACAGCTACGTGCCCTGGTCAACGCTGATCTACTCTCTGACTCAGCTCTCCTTGACATCTGGTCAGATAAACTATCTCCTCACATCCGCTTTGCTCTGGCTCAAAGGTCTCCTGAACCTGTCGAGCAAAGAATGACAATTGCTGACAAGCTACGCGATACATCACTGCTCTATTTCGCCAGCCAATGCCTAACTGACAAGTCTTAGGTTCAGGCTCATCACCCTGCATCTGGACGCGGCCAGGGCCGTACTGTGCCGAGTGTTCTGCTCGCTCCGGGATGCAGTAAACAAGCAACTGGGATGTCACCTGCTCCGCCCCCAGTCACGCCCCCTCCTGCAACCAAACCTGCTGCAGCCACCGAACCTCGGCCACCGCCACTGGCAACGAACTTTCCGCAGGAAATGCAACTGAACTACCCATACTGTTACTTCCTCACAAGGTTCAGTGAGGTGGCACGGAACTGCAGACCACCCTGCTACTTCCCAAACGCCAATCGCAGGTAAGTCCGGGTGCCGCCACCTGCGCAGATGACAGGCAACCCCCAGTGCTCCATTCTGTCCGGGAATGACCGGATAATTGCGGACGACTTTACATTAAAGACATTTCATCGGGATACCATTTCCTAGTGGACACAGGTGCCGATGTTTCACTGCTGCCTACGTCCTTAGCGTCGTTGAACATCTGCCCTCATCATACTTCACTGCAAGCCGTGAATTCAACTAAACTACAATGCTCGGGTTCAACATCCCACGTCGTCTCACTCTCCGCAAACTACAAACTCGAGTGGACTATTTTAGTGTGCGAAATTTACGGACCTATATTAGGCATTGACTTCTTGCGACACCACAAACTTTCACCGGAACTAGTGCAAAACACCATGTTACATCCAAGACTCACTTCCCCTGTGCTCCATCGAGCAAGCCCTCCCGTGATACATTGGTCCGGTCTCATCTCATCTGTAAATGCTTGTCTCTGTCAACAACGTTACAAGAAACCACCCACAAGTGCCTTGTCGAGCTTGAACACATCGCTCGCCTATGCAAGGAAAACATCGAGCTCTCCCTCCGGCTCCATGAAACACAGCTCCAGCTCTCTGACGCAGCAAAGGAATTACAGACACTACAGCAAGGACAAAGCAAGGTCAGTAAGTGCGCCGAATCTGCTTGCAATCCCAGCAAACGAGCCTCCGTGTGTTTACCTCCCACTACGCCTCACAACTGTGCTATCAAGACTGCCATAACGTGTACTGACAGTTCCACAGGGCCACACCCTCCTACACGGCAGTGTTTGACACTTGGCTGGACACAAGTGTGCATGCACGACAAGCGTCACATGTTCTCAAACTGATGGCTCCTACCCCGCCCCTCGCGGACAGCACCTCAAACTATGCAACTTCGGCTCCTGCATGCCACCGTGCGACTGCCACTGACAACACAAACAGCGTACTCACGCCAAGCATTTCGCCCGCGACCGTGCTGCCACAGGCCGCGCCCTCGGAGAATGTACTCAGTAAAGGCTCACAAGCTCTACCGAGCTCACCCAACCACGGTGCCACTGCTTCGAGCGACGGCCATCTTGTCGCGTTGACTCCTGGTACACTTCGCCACCTCGGCTCCCGTCGGATCCGCTGAGTGGCTCCGAACACCACGAGCTCGCCTCGCCTGCCCCGCCCGCCACACATTGTAAACAAACCACCTCCCGTGCTGCCGGCAACATTTCCGTCGTCACCAACAGCACGGTTCACAAGCTTTGCCTCATGTCAGGTCCCCCGTTCTCTAGTAAACCACGTCGACCTTGTCCCGAGCGCCTCTCCAACCATAAAAATCAGATTTCTGCACTACTAAAGCTCCGGCGTCATTGAACCCTCTGCCAGTAGCTGGTCTACGCCCATACATACGACACCCGAGAAAGACGGGTCCTGGCGCATGTGCGGAGACTACCGTACTAAACGCATCAACAATTATGGACACCTACCCCATACCCAACTTTGCTGACTTTACCAGTTCCCTCGCAGGTGCGACCAAGCTCTCTGTCATTGATTGCAAACGAGCCTACCACCAGACCCCACGGCACCTGAAGACATAGAGAAGACAGCAATCACCACCCTGATCGGGTTATTTCAGTTTCGATTCATGCCCTTCGGTCTGAAAAAGCAACCCAGACCTGGCAACGCTTCATCAACCAAGTGCTATTCGACCTAAAATTCAGCTTTCTTGTGTTCAGCTCCTCCGCCAAGGACAACATTCGACATGTGCAAACTGTATGACGACTCTCGTGGCAGCAGGCATCGCGACCAACCAGGACAAATTGCAGCTACATCAACCCACTGTAACTGAGAAAGCACAAACAATACTAAACCTACCCACACCTTCGTCATTCAAAGAGCTCTGGCACTTTCTGGGGCCGGTTAATTATTATCGCCGACATCTACCTCGGGCTGCGGATATTCAGGCTCCACTGATGGATGCCTTGGCAGGCACCAACACTTCTGGACCTCGGCCCATTCCATGGACCCCTGTTATGACTGTCTCTTTTACTGTCCTCAAAAATCTCCTTGCCAAGGCCTGCACCATCGCGCATCCTCATCCCAATGCGAAGCTTTTCATCACCACAGACGCGAGCGATACTGCTATCGGCACTGTCCTTAGCCAGACAATCGATGGCCAAACTTCGCCTCTGCAATTCTTCTTGCACAAGCTCACCAATGCACAACGGAAATATTCCGCATTTGACAGGGAGCTGATCGCAGTCTACGAAGCGATCAAGCATTTTAAGACTGACGTTGAGGGACGCCCATTCTGTGTTTTAATGGACCACAAACCCCTGGCTGCGGCCACTACAAACCTGTCAGCTGACCCACCTCCTCGCCGCTTCAGATACATGGACTTCATATCTCAGTTCACCACTGATGTCAGACACATAAAGGGTGCTGACAATATAGTTGCTGATCTCCTTTCACGAGTCGACGCCGTCCATTCGCTGTTAGACCTGTCTGAACTGCCTAACCTCCAACCTACCTACAAGGAAACACAAAACCTGATTTCAGACTCTACCTCTTCACTATACTTCATCCGCACCACCTTCCCTAGCATTTCTGGTGAGATCTGGTGTGACGACAGTACGGGCACGCTACGCCTCCTCATCCCGACCACGCTCCGTCGAACTGTCTTCAACGCATTGCATAATTTAGCCCACCCTGGTGTTCATGAGTCCACCCACCTCGTAGCGGAGTGCTTTGTGTGGAGAAATGTCAACAAGGACTGCCAGCATTGGGCACGCTCCTGCGTCGCGTGCCAACGCTGCAAAGTACACAAGCACACTTCACCTCCCCTCGGCGCCTTTTCGAACCCTCCTGGGCGTTTCCACATATTCATATTGACATTGTCACCATCCCCCCCTCTAAAGGCTTTCGTTGTGTTCTCTCGTCTATCGACCCAACAACTCGCTGGGTCGAGGCTGTCCCCCTCCCCAATATTATGGGAGAAACTGTTGCTCAAGTTTTCGCCAAGTTATGGGTATCGCGTTTCGGATGTCCAGCTATCATCATTACTGACCAGGGCAGACAATTTGAGTCAGCCCTGTTCAACAAGATTTGCAACATTTGCAGCATCCGGCGCATCCATACCACAGCATATCACCCACAAAGTAACGGGCTAGTCGAGTGCTAGCACCCACTTTCAAGGTGGCTCTTCGATGCCACGACTCTCTATGGACAGAGGCCCTTCCCCTTGTGCAACTCGGCATTCGTGCAGTCTATAAGGAAGACCTCAAAGGTACAATAGCCGAGTTCGTATACGGCCAGAACATTGTTCTCCCTGGCGAACTTGTGAGCCCTTCCGCTTCTCTCCCTCAGTCTGAGTTACCTTCCTTCGTGGACCGTGTCAGACGCCACTTCATCAACCTCCATATTCCTCCGCCCACCAGCCATTCCCGCTCTAAGGTTCACATCCCGAAATCTCTGGACAATTCTGAGTACGTCATGCTCCGAGATGACACTGTCCGTGCTCCCCTCCAACCTCCATATACCGGCCCGTACCGAGTTCTCCGGCGCCCAGCCAACACCTATGACATCCAGATGAAAGATTCAACTGTTACAGTCTCTCTCAACAGACTTAAGCCTGCTCATGTCGAGCCTTTTTCTACACCCCTTCAGGCCACGACCACGCCCCTCACTATCGTGGCTCACGACGCTCCGACCACTCCCTCCACGTCAGACTTACACACTCGATCGAGTGACTTTCAGCTCCAATCGTCAAGCTCTCCTCTGACCTCGCACTCTACCCCGCTCTCACGCACTCCATCGAGTGACTACATGCTCCCCACTTCGAGCTTACCTACGATCACAACCTCGCCGCCGGTCCCTTCGACCTCTCCACCATCGCCTGCCTCGCCCTGTCGAGGTTTCTCATGCCCCCCCATCTTGAACGAAGCATTTGTGCCTGTCTCCCCGGACATAATCCACAACATCTCAATAATATTGTGCAATGATACACTGTTCGTCGTGTCTTTCTCTTCATCCAGTGCTCATGACACAACCTCCACCATTCCCTGCCACCTGGTGCAATGTGTTCCCCTCCCACCCGACTTCGACCTGGACATGCTTCGTGTGTTCACTACGCCCACCGGAGACATCGTCGTTGTCGCTCCGTTCCACTCGCAAACCACCGGCCTACCTGTCGCTGCACGCCCATGACACCCGGCTCGCTTCAACGACTTCCAGGTTCGATAGCCGAACCTTCCTTCACGACAACTACCCACACAGCTCCCCGACGATGCCATCAAGCTGACGGTGGTCCGGCTCCCGCGGACCAACCCTGCCGACACCTTAGTCACTCCCCCCCCCCCCCCCTGGCCTCTCAAGAGTACTCCGTAGTGAGAGGGATTGGGGGGGGGGGGGGGGAGCTATGTGGTGCTGATGAGATTGACTCCACATCGGTATGCATTCGTCTGTGGACTCTGAGCATTGTCTTTGGACACTGAGAATTGTCTTTGGGCTGTTCTGCCATGTCAGTTCTTTGTGAGCCTTGCTTGTGTTTAGGTGAATAAATGAACTATCGCAAAATGGGTGTTGTTTGGTGTAACCAACCCGAACTTCTCCCTCACTGCCAAGGGTTATGTTACCATTCTTGTTTATCAGCTCCATCCCATGGTACAATTTTTGTTTCCCAATTGTGATGCTGTATTCCACAAAGACAGAGTCCCTGCTCTCACAGCTTGCATCTTTCAGGACTGGTTTTCTGGGCACAAGGATGAATTCCTGCATCTCCCATGGCCACCAGCTACCAGATCTCAATATTATTGAGTCTTTGTGGTCTACTGAAAGAAGGGTGTGTGATTGCTACCTACCTCAGTCATTGATACTCGAACTTGCTACTATTTTTCAGAAAGAATGGTATAAGCTTCCCTTGAAAACCGCACAGTACCTGTATTTATCCACTGTAAGTTGTTTTGATTGCTAACAGGTTTCCTGCACTGTATTAAGCATGGGTTTTCAGTGTTTCCATATTTTTATCCAACCTCTGTATGTGATCAGTGAATTCACCAGTAATCCTTTCCTAGGGTGTGCACAATTCTTAGAAAAAATATTGACCACAGAAGGAATAAGACACGTTGGTAACTCACCTTACGATGTTCTGAGCCTCCAAGTTCATAATATTTAATTACAGAATTACAAAAATGAGCTTTGAGTGTACGCCTTTTCCTTCTGCTGAAAACACTAAGATTAACACACTCAACTGGTATAATAGAAATTAGTTCCAGTGTTTCAATTTCTGGATCTAGTCCCAAGCAATAACCGATTTCCACCTCATCTGCAGGTGTGATCATATCTCCAGCAATAATGAGATTTCTTGGAGTCAGTCCTGAAAATTCAAAGCAATTCCTAACATCAGGCAATTTTTTTTTCAATTTCTTGATTCTTAAGTAAGATCTAAATCATACAAACAAATAAAAGTAGGAACTATATTCAAATATATAAAAAGTTCCAGGTATCTACTACTACTGCTACTCCAAAAGATACGGGAAACTGTTAGATATGAATTTCTTATTTTCAAAACAAAAAAATTAATCATGAAGATCTATAGGCTGCAAAGGAGTGAGGAAGAAACTTCAAAATAGAATAAAAGGATTTTTGTTTACATGGCAGTTTTTATGTTCCACTTAGGCAGTATGCCTAGTCTATGTAAAAATCTTCACTTACCAAGCAATAACAGAAACAGGTACATACAGTGATGAACCAGAACTTTATGGCCACTGTCCAACATGAGACAATGCCACCTAGCAGCATTACGGACAAATGATGTGATAAGGAAAGTCTAAAAGTGCAGCAGAGATAATGGTCAATCATTCTATCAACAATATGGGCCACAAACAGGGAAATCCACTGACATAAGTGACTTTTACAGAAGAGATTGTTATGGCCTGTCACCTGATAATAAGCACATCAGAAATGGCAAAGCTGGTTGTCTTTTCAAATGCTATAGTTGTAACATGTATGGAGAGTGGCTGAAGGATGGTGAAACTCTGAACAGGTGACGGGCTGTCGGACATCCACACCTGCTATCTCTGTAAAGTAGGAAAGGCAGAGATACATGGCAGATCTGATGACAGAGTACAATACTGTAATAGTGCAGGCACAAGTGTTTAGGAGTACAATATTCAGCGTACACTGCTGAACATGGGGCTCGGCTCTACAGTAGATGACACCTATGTGTTCCAATGTTGACCCAACAACACCTTCAGTTACAATTGCAGTGGGCACAGGATCATCTCCATTGGACCATGGCCCAATGGAAATGTGCTACATGCAATCTTGTTCATTGTGATACCAGATCAATGGTCATATTCAGATACACCTTCCTAGACAAATGGCTGCTCAAAACATGGATGTAAGCTGGTGGGAGCAGTATTATGTTATGGTGCACACTCACTTGGGCTTCTTTGGGAATCTGGGGTAGTAATTGAGGGCACCGCTATAGCTGTGGACTATGTGAACATGTTATGGACCTCCTGCATGGCAGTATGCCTAGTCTACTTCAAAATCTTCACTTGCTAAGCAACAACAGAAACAGGCACATACAGTAATGAACCAGAACTTTATGGCCACTGTCCAACACGAGATAATGCCACCTAGCAGCGTTACAGGCAAATGATGGCAATGGCATTTTCCAGCATGATGACTGTATGACTGTCCGTATCACAAACCCACAATTGCGCTACAGTGGTTTGAGAAACATGATGGTGAACTCACTTTGTTACCTTGGCCTCCAAATTTGTCTTAATTGACTCAAACGGAACACATCTTAGACTTTACTGGGTATCAGCTCTACACCTGCATATCATTGACTTGACATTTGTGAGAATTGTATGATCTGTGCATTGACATATGGTGTCACAAACCTTCACAAACTTGTCAATGACTTGTTGAATCCATGCCAAGTGGAACTGCTACTGTACCATATTCCAAAGGTTGTAATGGAACTGGTCAATGGCCTTACCAAGTGTACAAGTATGAAATGCAGATTTGTCTAAAAAACATGTTAAATTTAGAAGAATGATAAATAGTGATTTATTCAAAGTAGGCTCCATTGTTTGTTATACATTTTCCCATCTTTTGAGCAATTTGTGAATACTGTGCCAGTAAAAATTTTCCCCTTGTGCTGTGAACCATTCATCGAGCCATTTTTTCACATCTTTGTATGAACAAAGCGCTGGTCAGGAAGTGCATGACCCATTGATGCAAACAATGAGAAAGCTGCATGGGGTAGAACTCCCCAGCCAAGTGCTTCCAGCATGTTACAAACTGGTTTTGTCATATGTGAAAGAGCACTGTCATGAAGAAAAATGATTTTGTGTTGCGTCTTTTAATATTGTGCCCTCTTTTTCAAGCAGCAAATGATTCGAAATCAGACAATTGTTGTTGGTAACATTTAGTATTAACTGTTTCCCCAGGTTTTAACAACTCATAATAGACCACGCCCATCTGATCGCATGAAACAGAGCATCGTCTTTCTGTCAAAGTGACTGATCTTGTGGTCAATGTGGATGGTGTGCCTGGGTCTACCCATGATTTTTTACACTTGGGATTCTCAAAATAAATCCACTTTTCATCCCCTGTAACTACGCAATGTAGAAATTTTGTACCAAGCGAGCAAAATGTCACAAGTGTTTTTGCCCTTTTCTATTCACTTGTCGTTCAACTCATGCGACACCCATCTACAGGTCTTCTGAAACTTTCCCATCTCCCATAGCTGACTGGAAACAGCTTGTTGACTAATGCTTAGTTGCTCAGTGAGTTTTTGAGTTTGCAAATCAGCTTATCATCTTTGTTCAACAATACTTCCAATTCCACATCTTTGTTTTGGCGGTTTTACATGTTCCTCATCTCCTACATCAAAGCTACCATTTCTGAAACACCGAAAACATCGTTACTACATGTGACAGAGCATGTTCACTATACGATTCTTGAAATAATTAGTATGATTCAGCAGCAGTTTTCTTCAAATGAAAACAAAAAATTAAAGCTGTTCACAAATGGTATTGTGTTCAGTATAAATTTCAACATATTGAACACAACTACACAACACTATTCACGCACTTTTCCAACTTATCGCTCATGCATGTCTGACACTTGTTGATGACATAACAAAATGGCACAGTGTCCAATCCTTACAGCGCAAACTGCGTTATTGTGACATCTGTTGTCTGAAATTTGCATTTCATACATGTACACCTGGCATTTTCACCACAAGCCAGAATTCACAGTATTCTTAAATGATCAGAGCACTCAATACATACAAACTCTTGGAGTACCAAGTACACAGACATTTTCTTGGATATCACATAAATTTTAACTTCTGAGACAACAAATAGTAAAATATTATTTTCTTTGTATTCCAATTTAAAGATTTATGTTTAAACATTGACTCTAACATAAATATATTTATTAATTCGTTTTCAACTAAGCTAATTATTTCCAAATAACTTCCGGGAATTCAGCCAGGGAACACTTTCAGCGATCACCGATATTTTGGCGCGAGAACACCCCACCATTTTCAAGGCAATTGCAATGGACAGGCGACGTATATGCAAATTTAAAACCTCTGTTGCTGAAAGTGTTACCTAGCTGAATTCCCGAAAGCGATATGAAAGTTGTATACATCAGAAGAAGCTCAGGTCTCACATTGTTTACCTCTACGGGGAGGAAATGTATCGGTGTTTACGTAAGTTGGATAAACTTCGTTGCTGTCGAGTTAGACTGCAATGCGCTTTGTCGTTTTTATTGATGTGTCGTGATGAAAATCATGTCCCAACATTTGCCAAGGTTGTGCACCATATTAATTCTCCTGCCATCAGTTGCATCAAGCAACTTGCTGGCATGGCTCTTGTTCATGAAAGGATTTGTTTCACTCGTCGACGTTTGGATTCTGTTTCCAAAGAATTGTTTCGTTTTTATTTAATGGTTGCATTGGAATTGTCTGATTTCACTTGGGATTGGTTGGACGGTGCCTCCTCATGGACTCAAGCTGACTGGGAATACAATTCCATTACTGCCCAGCATTTGGCAAAGTTTGAACATTTTCAACGCACTGAATCTGATGTTATATCTCGACGTTCTGTGACAAATCTCACAGAGAAATCTTCTGACGACACAACCTTATCCATGCTTGGGAAGGGTTTAAATTTTGCACCCACTCCAAAGAGTTTGCCGGTAGTTGATTTTATTAGTTCAATTGAAGAGGCAGTTTGCAAACTGCCTCCTGACACTGCAGAGGAGGTTAGGAAGAGACATGCCGTGTGTTGACTAGGGCTCGTCCACCCAAGAGTAATGTAACAGCAGCAGAGAGGGCTGCTTTACACTCTCTCAAAGTTGATCCTGATAACTAGTTATTTTACCTGTGGACAAGGGCAATGCCACCGTTGTTTTAAATAAACAGGGTTATGTACAAAAGATGCAGCGTTTACTATCTGATTCAGCGTATCGTAGAATCGATGCTGACCCCACAAAAAGTGTTGAGAGAAAGACCAACAGCCTCCTGAATAAAAGTGGTTTGTCGCAGGACACTATCAAGAGTTTTAACACCTATAGTGCTGTTCCCCCTAGGTTATATGGCCTTCTGAAGGTTCACAACGAAGGGGTTCCTTTCTGTCCTATAGTGAGTAACATCGGCACTCCGACACATCGTGTAGCCAAGCATCTTGCTTCTCTATAGAGTCCACAAGTAGGTCGGCGTGAACATCATATCAGGAACTCATCTGATTTTTTACCTCGTTTGCAGGGACTGCGGTTGAATGACTCTGATATTTTAGTGAGATTTGATGTGGTCTCTCTCTTCACTAGTGTTCCTCTGTCTGATTCATTGAGGTTAATTGAGGCTAGGTTTCGTGCTGAATTAACTAATCTCTTTTGGCATATATTGACATCCACTTACTTTTTATTCAATGACCAGTATTACGAGCAGCCAGATGGAGTTGTGATGGGTAGTCCGTTGTCTATTGTGATCGCAAATTTGTTTATGGAAGACTTCGAGGAACGTGCATTGGAGTCAGTGCCTTTGAAACCCACCTGTTCCTTTAGATATGTTGACGATACCTTTGTTGAAACATCCTGGTAGATTAAAACTGTGTGTCGGACCGAGACTCGAACTCCGGACTTTTGCCTTTCACGGGCAAATGCTCTACCAACTGAGCTACCCAAGCACGACTCACGCCCTGTCCTCACAGCTTCACACCTGCCAGTACCTTGTCTCCTACCTTCCAAACTTTACAGAAGCCCTTCTGCGACCTCGCAGAACTAGCACTCCTGAAAGAAAGGATATTGCGGAGACATGGCTTAGCCACAGCGTGGGAGATGTTTCCAGAGTGAAATTTTCACTCTGCAGTGGAGTGTGAGCTGATATGAAACTTCCTGGCAGATTAAAACTGTGTGCTGGACCAAGATTCGAACTTGGGACCTTTGCCTTTCGTGGGAAAATGCTCTACCAACTAAGCTGCCCAAGCATGACTTACACCCCGTCCTCACAGCTTCAAACCTGCCAGTACGTCATCTCCTACCTTCCAAACTTTACAGGAGCTCTTCTGCAACCTTGCAGAACTAGCACTCCTGGAAGAAAGGATATTGCAGAGACATGGCTTAGCCACAGCCTGGGGGATGGTTCCAGAATGAGATATCATACTGGATACCTTTGTTGTATGGCCTCATGGTAGGGAGAATTTGAATGCCTTTCTAGAACATCTGAACTCGATCCACCCGAACATTTGTTTCACGATGGTGGTGGAAGAGGATGGTTGCCTTCCCCTTCTTGACGTGTTGGTTAGGAGAAAGGATGATGAATCATAGGGACCTGCAGTCTACAGGAAACGTACTCACACTGGCTTGTACTTACAGGCTAATAGTTATCACCATCCGGCTCAGCGTGAAGGGGTACTTCATGCCTTGGTACAGAGGGTACATGTCGTTTCCGATGCTGAGACTTTGCCAGCTGAGCTGTTCCAACTGGAAGTTACGTTTCGTCAAAATGGTTATAGTGATAGACATATTGAATGTGCATTGGGCTATTGACCAACTGTAAATTGGGTGATTGATCATAATTCTGAGTCGACACCTAAGCCTACTGCCTTTTTGCCTTACGTAGGAAACACTTCCAATAAGATCGGTCATATTTTACAGAAATACAATGTGAAATGTGTTTTTTGACCTCCGTCTAAAATTAGAGTGCTTTTGAGTGCTGTTAAGAATGATCTTGGTCTGTGTAAGGTGGGTGTATATCGCATTCCTTGTAGCTGTGGCATGGCATATGTTGGTCAAACTATCAGGACCGTGGAGGACCAATGTGCTGAGCATAAACAGCACACACGATTACAGCAGCCAAGTAGATCTGCTATTGCCGAACATTGCTTGGATACTGGTCACCTCATGTTAATATATTAACACCGAGATATTGAAATGCACGTCCAGCTATTGGGACAGTGTTATTAAGGAAACAGTTGAGATTAAATTAGCAAGCAACCTTGTTAACAGGGATGGAGGTTTTTGTTTAAACTCTGTTTGGAATCTGGCTCTCCCCCTCGTCAAAAAACAGAGGAACAGAGTCAACGCTACCTCACCTGCGAATTCGTAGTCTCACTATTGATAGCTCTGACTTTGATCATCTTTGGTGGCACTAGTGTTCTAGTGTTCCGTGTGTGTGTTATCTTTCCTGCATCAGTCCGAGAACCAAGGTTTTAAATTTGCATGTACGTTGCCTGTCCATTGCAGCTGCCTTGAAAATGGCGGGCTGTTCTGCCGCCGAAATATGTTCTGTTCTTCTGTACGTTTAAGTTGGAGTATGTACTTGGTAGGAGAGTGAAATGACTGTTGTTTATGAATATTGCTATGTTGAACAGTTGTAATTTCAGCGTTGTGGAAACATAAAAATATTATATCTGAAATGAAGGAAATAAACCAATGAATGGATATAAGTTAACCAGGCAGTATTCTTATCTGAAAGACAAAAACCAGGAATATGATTCCTAGATGCAATATTCTTACAGTAAGCCATATTTTTCAGTGAGCCACATTTTCATTAAGCAGCCACAAGAAACAGATGTGTAACACAATTTGTTATTGCACAATTCTCCTTATCAGGCATTTATTAGCTGCACCATAATAGCATTGTCACTGCTAAAAAAAATTGCATTTAATGTGATATTTTTCAAGTTTGGACATTTTAATGGTTTCTTGCAGCAATAGAAAGGAAGGATGTTGCTAGGTGGTCCAATATAATATTAAACAAATGGTCATAATGTTTTGGGTCACTAATGTAGAAAACATCACGGCTCATATTTTTTGAACCATGTCTCTTTCATCAAAAGAGAAGAGACCGTTTATGGGTATGAGACTACAGAACAAAGATATAGTGCCTGGTAATTTGACATGATCAGGAATGAGTCGAGAAACAGAAACTGGCCAAAAGGCCCAGAGTTCAAACGGGAGTCACCAAGCGTAAACAGGAGGACAAAATTAGAGGACAGGCAACACAGACAGCATGGCAGAATAATAAGTCAAACAGGTAAACTGAAACTGAAAACCTAAAATGTAGTGAACGCAGAACAAAACAATGATATGTTGCCAGATAAACACAAGAGCACTACAGAGCCACTGCGCTGCTGGCTTTAAAGGGCAGGTGTGGGTGCTGATTGGCTGGCAAGGCAGATGTGTACCAGTTGCAGCACTTGCAGTGGTCACACCAGCACCCACAGATGTAGCAGTGCTACTTAACAGTCTCATCAGGTTCCATACCTTATGATGGGTCTTCAAACTCACTGGGCTGGGATACCAGAAAAGGGGGAGACAGCAGCGTAAAAAAGGAAGAATTAGTATTGAAATGTCAGGAATAAGATTTGAAAGCCTGGAGTCAGATAGTGCGATGAAGGCAGTTAATGAGCTAGAAATAAAGGAATGATAGAACAAAAATGGAGGTGTGAATGAGACTTAAGTTGCAGTAGAAGAGGAAAGATGAGATGGCAAATGGTGGGTGAGAAGCACTCAAGGGAATAAATAACAAGAAAAACTGTAAATTATGAAAGCTACACAAAAAGGAAAAATAAATAATGGAAAATTAATGCATTGACTGGGGGTAATGAAGGGGAAGGTAGACCATTTTACTGGTGCTCCTCCTCTTGCCCCATATAAGATATAAACAAATATTGACCATTATTAATGCTGATGGGAGTTCTCTGAAGCGGTGCTTGGATTTAAGTCCATAATCAATAGTGCGTGTGTCATACAAACTGGTGCTCAAGTTCAAGTTATTGAGGGTTAAAAAAAATGGCTGATGGATTACAGTGAGAAGATACAGGTTACAATGAAGAGCTCTTACCTGTCTGGAGATAGTCAACCATTCCATAAACACAACAAAGCCATTCAATGGCAGAATATCAGCCATTCAAGAAGTTTTTAGCACAGATTCATGTAACACGTACACTACGTATGTCACAGTAAGTGCTTATAGATTTTGAACACTTTGCACTTGCACACTGAGGAAGTCTCTGAATGACCTGTTTCAACTACCTTTGAAACATGGCCACTCCACTTACAAAAGCAAATGGTATATCTATTCCTAGAGATTTCTACATCTAATGTTATCTGCAAATACGAAATTGCTAAATCTATTATGGAAGAGTATTGGCCCCTAGCCAGTTTTTCAAAGAATTTATTTAGGCTTGAAATTGGGTACATGTCAATATTGGACTGGGTATTAGCAATAGTTTTAAAATTGGTATGAATATGTATATAGATTCCATAGGTTTCTTAGTAATTACCATGGCTGATGCCCAGTGAGTAGATGTAAAGGGTGCAATAAACCCCATTCCTCATACTCTGTTCAGTTTTGCCTTTGCTAGTTCATGCCTGGTGAATGAAACTGGACAATATCTGCAAAAATGGAACTGAGCAAATGGTTTGACAAATATGTGAGCTGTAAAATTTTTTGTACAACCCAGCTAAAGTTCATGCAGTTTCTTATACGGTTGACACAATGTTTTCAAGTGGCTGACAGGTATGAAAAGAGAACAATGAAAAAGCTTATTAACCCCTATGGGTGAGACTGCTAGTAAAATGTTAGCGCAATCCATACATTTTTACATTCAGTTTGTGTTGGTAAAACACCATAGAGAGTCTCAAAACATTTATTTTAAAATTTCAGGAGTTGAACAATACTGAAAAATGTCCAAGGCAATGCCAGCACAACACAATAACTCACAGTTTCTATATTTCAAGCGACAACATTTAAAGAATATTAATATATACAACAACGTTTTGCGGCGTGCACTGCAGCTGTAGCGGTTATAAGCTGAGTACAGACAAACTTATTTGTGCTCTGTAATACAGTTATTAAATTTAATAGATTTCAGCGGTGTTGCATGCCACTTGTGGCAAAATAACGACTTAATAAACTTTTGTAATCATTCGCTCGCTGTGTTTTATAGAGTTTTCAGTGTGTTGAAGTCGCTTAGTAAATTTCGTGCTTTAGTTTTCAACTGACGTTTATTATTCTTTCTAGTGAAATATTTCAGTGAAATTTTCATTTAGTGTTTTAACTTCGCTTAGTGTTACAGTGGTCGTTTTAATTTTTTGGTTTTAACTAATAATTTTGTGAAGTTTTGCTGGTATTGGTATCAACTGTGTTGTAGAAGTATTAATACAAGTATCTGCTTTCTTAGTAGGCAGAGAATTTCGAGATCATTATTGTTAGTTCTTAAATAGTTCTACTGGTGTAACTGCACTTTGGTAACATAGACGTATAGTTTTTTTCAGTAATTGTAAAATTTTATCATGAGTGAAAAGTGTGGGCTCTGTCGTAGGTTTGTGAGTAGTGGATCTATCTTTCTTTCTTGGAGTTTCAAATAGCTCATACATGATATACCAGTCATGTTGATTTGTTACAACACTGTCAAATACACCACTTATTACAGTCCTGTTTGTTTATATTAAGAGAAAAACTTTGCATCTCACCATAAAAACTTTCTTCTCAATTTTTGAAGCATCGTTGTGGCTACAATTCTTGAACTTCCCACTGATGTTACACAAGTTGAGATATAGTAGTCTTTTCTTTCATCTATTCTAGGAGACTCATTTGATTGACGATCCTTTTTTCTGCATCTAAAGCAAACAAAACCTGTGTTACATTGTTTTGATGAGTGACCTACTTTGGCACCTGAAAAGCTTTTTCCATTGTCATTCCTTTCGTAATGCGACATTTTTCATATACTGTTTCAGAAGTAGTTTGATTATGCTTTCACTGGTGTTTGTTAACCTTCTTTTTTGACATAACTGCTGTACACTCTTTCTCAACTCATAATTTGTACACCATTTTTGTAATTTACTCCATATTTTCTCTTCACCAGGTATATCATTCCACATAATACAAATGTAATTGAACTCTTTGGGCAAAGGTTGCAAAAATCATGCACAAAGATCACTGTCATTGATTGCTTGTCTAAGAAAGAAATTTAAGTTTACATTTCATCAAATATGACTAGATGGCTTTGTATAACACCAGATGCTTCCCAAACAATATTATGAAATTTGAATCTAAGCAGATTAATGTTTTCAGCTGAGTCAGTATCATAAATATTATGCAACTTATCCTAAATCTCTTTGGTAGTCTTGCTTTCCCCAATGAGAAGTCTTATTGTCAACTGAAAGAATTAGCAGTTTAATGAATTTACCATTGACAATATAAAAAATATTGTTAAATTCTAAAATAGTTCTCATTCTGCAAGTTCCTCAATTTTCTTCACTAAGAGTTTTTCAGTTTGTTCTCTTTTGTCTGCCATTGTCTCATCATTGGCATGTCTATAACAATGACTTGTTATCAAAATCAATAACAACGTCGTACTTTATGAAAAATTTGCCAACCGCACACCTCTACTATCATGTTGTTGGTAAACTCATCAAATATCCAAAGCACAGCCAGCATAACTCAACAAACTAAGAGTTTCTACAATGTCTAGTGACAAACTTCAAAGCACACTGAGACACACTGATTATTTCACAGTTTGTATCGTAATTTAGCCTTTGAGTGTATGAAACCACCAGCCCCTGTGCTGGCTGGAGTTATCGAGAGCCCAGGCACCAGTAGGTGTCCATTTTGATAAGCAACACTGCCGTGTCTGTGTTAACATGAAACTCCACTTTGTTGGTGCTGATGTCCAGTGTAACGATTAACTGACTGAGAGTTACATAGATGGTGCTGGATATTGGTTTGGTGTTTTGAACTGGTATGTGGTATTCACACGTTGCTGCACAGTATTGGTTCATACAGAAAGCAACCATGTGAACACCCATGCTGAATCATAGCGTAATGTGTTCCACAGTGAGCAATATATATGGCTAAGCTATTATGACAGTCCGGACACTACTTGTGTGATGCAGTACTACATTATTTACTCTGAATGGGTCTGTTTTCAGCATCATGGAGGAAGGGTGCACAATTGAAGCTGTATCTGCTGACCTGAATCAACTATATTATGCATGCTCTTTTCATGGGAGCACCTATAGATGTTGAGGCAGTTCTTGCACTTCTTTGTTAATTGATCAGTAACTACAAAATGTTACTTATTGCTTTGCAATAGTTTGTCAACAATGACAGCTGAACTGCCATCATCTGTTGATTACTGAATAAAACATTGCTGAATACTAGCTACTCCAACACTGCTGCCAAATGTTCTTTGTGCAGCCCAATCTATCTCAACTGACTGAGCGACTTTTAGAGCATCACCAAGACTGGGATCTGATTTGTTTGAGCTTTTTCATGCCCTTCATGATCTACTGCCAAACACATACTAATACATATCAGATAAGAGATTAAGCATGTGATACTTCATAAGCCTGACATTTGTAGTTGCACTGTCAGCTAATTCCTGGAAAAACAACTACCCAAGATGAGTAAGACTAGTTAAATGACAGATGAGCAGATACTACACACACTTGGTTACCATACTGTTTGGACAGGAAATTGTGGATATCTGATAACTATAAACTACTAAGGTCTGTGAAGGGCTGTTAGTTTTTGTATTAATTTGTACAATAATAGAGAGAAGTAATAATGTGCTTTGACGAATAGGGTCTTGAATATCACTTGCTTGACATAGCCATATGGAAAAATGGAGATATACTTCCCAACACTCCCTCAACTTGTCAGAACAATTATGAGAATGTGAACTCCCCCCCCCCCCCCCCCCCCCCCCGCCCCCATGCAGTTCTCAGGTTTGAGTCTACAACTTCTAAGTGCTGATTGATTTGCTGGAAAACGTGAACCTTATGTTCAGAGTTCATACCTGCCTGGTGATAGTGGCTTCACAGGAGAACTTACAAGTGCCATCCTTAAACACAATAAAGTCTGTCAACAGCAAAGTACAAATTGACCAAGTTGAACAGTGAAGTACAAGCTGTCCATGGTGATATCCAATACACAATCCACGCATATGGCAAGGTTGTCAACACTGGGCTAGTATGGTGAGTTATGAACAGCTTAAAATAGTGGAAACCTTCAAAACGAACTCTGTGTGAGCACAGGATAAGTACTGGATGGTATTCAAGTGTAATGACAATGTGTCATTGTAATACAGACATAAATAGTTGGAATATGTCACTGGAGAAGACTGAATGAATGTGAATGGTTTTGATGGTTTGAGTCAGAAGCTCAGTCTCTATGTCAGAGGTATTTCACAAGACTTGCACATACCTAAGTACACTTTTGATGTGAAGATATCTTGCACACTGTAAACACAATCATTAGTCTGTTATCTATGTAAAAAACTGATACAGATCACTGAACTTTTAAGTGTACCAACACTGAACAAGCCACCCAACAGGCATCCGCAACAGCCATTACAGAGAACTTCCTTTAAAACTAGAACTGTGGAAGTTGTGAAACTGATTGGTCTGAAATTTTGTCTGTCTATAAACACTACATTATTTTTAAATAAAACTTTGAAATTTTGTGATTTTTATTACTTTTTAACAAAGACTGCACTGTAGAAATTACAGACCCATAGCTACATCCAAGGATTTATTTCTAACTTATACCTAGAGATTGGCAGCAGTCCTTCTCACTGCTTAAATTTCTTTATGCGCCTATGTTGCCAAAGAGTACTGCAAGTACTTAGTTGGGCTGCACAAGACTGTGACGTGATGTACAATGTATGCCGAATTTTCTGAGCTGATTACTGCATATCTCTATATCTGAATGGCTCATGAGTTGTCAGAGAAGAAAGTAGGCCTAATGCAATATTTACAGTATTTGCTAGGAGTTTCAGAGCACGAGTCTAAAGCAAGTGAAACTGAAATACAAGTAGAAACTAGTGGTGATGGTGATATTGCAGACAGTATTGTATCAAGTGCAAGAAGAGTTAATGTGTCAGGAGGGTTACATCAATGACTGTTACAGCTCAGTAAGACAAACTCCTCAATTGAAACTGGTATACAATTCAGGAAGATGTGATATTCTGTACAGTGGAGGAAGACAGAGATGAAGAGGTAGATATCAGAAGCCCAGTGGCAAAAAGGGCACAAATGGTTGATGTGTTTTCCTTTCAGAGCTAGATCCATTCTTTGTTGTTTGGTATGTGCATGGCTTTTTGTGCCAATGAAACAGAAGTTTATAACTTGTGTTTAAAAAACTGGAGTGTACAATTCTTTCATGGTACAATGTCAAGAGATTGACACAGAAACACTATGAAAATGTTGTGCATTGACATCAAGGGACATAGGTCAGTGAGACTCAAAACAGACACATCTGCTTTGATTCCATAAGTCTGCAATTGTTTCATTAAAACTGGTCATTGCTTTACAGTCCAAGACATCATCATTGATGACTCTTTCCCACCAAGGCAAGATGCAGAGTTATGCAATGGTAAGCCAGACAAATTTGACATCAAATTCTTCTAGCAATGGGTGCAAGCACCAAATATCTTTTCAACAGATTTGCATACAAGGCAAAGTAAGAACTAGGGAATTAAACCCAATCTGAATACTTTGTCATGAACTTAGGGCACAACATGTTCGATTTACCAGGTAAGAAAAATAAAAAAAAGAATCTCATTACTAGAACACTTCCTTCCAGTGTAGAAAGTAGATTAGATTCAAAAGCTCTTCCAGAAAATCTAGAATAATATTGGGCTAGCATGTGGTGTCAGACTGATCTACGGCATAGCTGAAGGTTTAGCTTACATTGGAAGGTGAAGATCTGAGAATGCATAATAAAAATAGTGATAATAGAATGATCTGTAGCATAGCCTAACAATTACACCCACACTGCGTTTAATGCACTTCTCCATATTTAACATGCTTTTTTTCATAAAAAGAAAAACTACTCAATAAATTCAGAAAACCAATATTAGATAATGGGCACATATCTCATTATTATTTTAATGCATATTATGTACATATACGCTACATAAACTATGAAAAATTTAAGGAGAAGGGGGGCGCACCAACAGTAACTTTTAATGACAAAACGTATCAACAGTGGGTTAAATTAAGAAGATGAACCTGCAAGTAAGAAAGGTTGATGCAAGTGCAGAGTTTAAAATGCAAGAACAAGATGAGTGTCATACTACACGGCCTGACAAAAAAAGTGAAGCTCCCAGAAGAGGAAGTAAAATGAAACTTCACTGGTTGAGAGGGTATTTGATGTTATTTCTGTGATTACAAAATTGAGTGAAATGTACAAATAACTTGACAGTAAGAGCCCTCTTGTCTGTAAGATGTTGTGCCCACTCTGGAATGGAAACATGAACTGATTCGGTAGGGAAGGATGTCATAAAGCCACTATATATTCTCCTGAGACAAGCTGGTTCATAACTGTTGTAACTGGTCCTTGATATCCTGGATACTAGCAGTGGGACAGGGTTGACATCTGAGCTGGTCTCACACATGATCTATCATGGACAAAGCTGAGGATCTTGCTGCCCATCAGACTAACTCAGCATCACACAGACAGTTCACAGAGACATGTACTGTGGGCACATGACGACTGTCCTGTTGAAAAATGGCACCACAGTACTCTAGCAAGAGACATGAGGATGCAGGAAGTCTGTCACATACTGTTGTGCTGTCAGAGTTCCCTAGATCACTTCCAGTCAAATGCAATGCATGATGCCAATAGTAACACTGCTGTGCCTCTCCAAAAGATTGGAAGACTGGGACGTCCCCCCAAGCCGTTACCATGTTCACTTATGATTGTCATCTGGGATAGTGAAGAGTAGTTGTGTTACTTAACACAAAGTGACATTTTTCACCAGTCTGTGCTTCCTGGTCATGGCACCACTCCAGATGCGGCACTCTGGATGGCGATGTAAACAGCAGCATAGGCATGGGACGGTAAGCCTACTGTTCAACTGCCACTAGTTCTTGAGCACTGGTGCTGGATGACACATAATGCTGAAGGGAGTCCATTACTTGTTCTTGGATGGCAGGGACAGATGTGAAGGGGTTACAATGTGCTTAATGCACAATATGGCAATCCTCTCTTGTGGTCTTAAACATGGTCAACTGGAACCTTGATGACGAGTATTCCTGCCATCAGATTCCCATGCAGTCTAACATAGGACCACTGTTACATCTGAATGCCCTATAAATCAGCATATTGCAGAAGGTGGCCATTCCAGAAGCCACCGATTCTCGCCAATGGAGTGTGCATGTATGAAGCTGCATTGATATCCAATCCTGTCTTGTGGTTGCCTCAGTTTTTTGTCAGGTAATGGATATAGTAGACTTTGTGACGCTTGTATGAAACCTGAGTGTGGAAAATGTATGAATGTAGTCTAGCAGCAGTGCCATGTTTGCACTGATGACTCATAATTATCAGAAAAACAACAGTGTTCTGATCCCAAATTAAGCCAATAATAAGTAAAAATGATAACTACACATGGAAACAATGTATGACTTCAATTTCAATGTTCAAAAATGTAGGAAGAGACAGATTGCTACTTACTGTAAAGACGACACATTAAGTTGCAGACAAACACAATTAAAAGATGTTTAGATAAAGCTTCATCAGTAAAAGAGAGACACACACCATTCATACACGCAAGCAAGCACACCTCATGCACACATGATGACCAACTCCAGCGACTTGTTCCAGAATGCAACTATCAATGTGATGTAAACAGCAATCTGGAGGGGCTGGGGAAGGGGAAGGGATAGTAGCGTACAAGTTAGGAGAGAGATGAACGCTACATGGTGGACTGTCCAGAGACTAGAACACTAACAGGTGCAGTGTCAGGAAGTTGTGGGAGAGGGAAGTGGGGCAAAAAAAGAAAAGGAGTGGGGAAAGATGGGCAGATATGTGGACAGAGAGCGGCAAATAAACAGGAGTGGGGGCTGGGGGGAAATGAAAATGGGGAGGAGATGACAGGACAGAGGGGGTGGAAACTGTTGGATGGAGGGTGTGGGGACAGTATGTTACCATAGGTTGAGGCCAAGATAATTGTGGGAGCACAAAATTATGTAAGGTTAACTCCCATCTGCACAGTTACTTACCCCTTTACCTCCTGAATTCATAATTGTCACTGTTGTTGCTGCCTCTCTAAACACCAACATCCCACATGCACATGGTCTTACCACTATTGAGCATTACCTTTCAGAACGTCCTTCAGACTCCAAACCCACTACCTCATTCCTCATATACCTTACTAACTTTTTCCTAAGCCACAACTACTTCTCCTATGAAGGAAACATATATGAACAAATCTGTGGCACAGCCATGGGCAGCTGCATGGCATCCTCCTATGCCAACCTTTTTATGGGCTATCTAGAGCACACCTTCCTTGCCTCCCAAAACACCAAGCTCCTGGTCTGGTTCGGTCCATTGATGATATCTTCATGATCTGGACTCAGAGCCAAGACACCCCATCTTTGTTCTTTCACAACCTGAACATCTTCTCTCTCATCCACTTCATGTGGTCCACCTCAGCCCAGTGTGCCACCTTCCTAGATGTTGACCTCCTCCTCTATGATGACTCCTTCCGCACTTCTGCTACATGAAACCCACCAGCCACTACAGTTTGACAGCTTTCAGCCCAAAAAATACCTCCCATACAGCCTGACCACCCGGGGACAGCACATGTGCAGTGACAAAACCTTCCTTGTTCCAAGACCTTCACAGAGAGGCACTAACCCCTAGATCTAGTCTGCAGACAGATCCCTCATGCCATTTCTCCTCACACCCCCAATCCTCCCACCACCCCTAAGAACCAATCACAAAGGAGTGTCCCCTTCATCGCCCAGTATCACGCTGGACTGGAACAACTGAACCACATCCTTTGCCAAGGCTCTGATTACCTATTATCATGCCCTGAAAAGAGGGTCATCCTACTCGAGATACTTCCCATCTCTCCTAAAGTGGTGTTCTGTTGTTCACCCAACCTCTGCAACATGCTAGTCCATCCCTATGCCACTCGCAATCCCAACCCCCTGTCACATGGATCATATCCCTGTGGAACACCTAGGTGCAAAACCTGCCCAATCCACCAACTTTCTATTCCAGACCTGTCACAGGTTTATTCTATTCCATCAGGATCTGTGTCACCTCTGAAAGCATCAATTTACCAGCTCTGCTGCAATCGTTGCACAGCTTTTTGTATTGGTATGACTACCAACCAGCTGTCCACCAGGATGAACAGCCACCGCCAAGTTGTGGCCAAGAGCAAAGTAGACCATCCTGTGAACACAAGCTTGATTTCAATGGCTGTTTCACTACCCGAGCCATCTGGATACTTCCCTCCACCACCAGCTGTTCTAAACTGTGCAGGTGGGAGTTATCCTTGCAACACACCCTCTGCTCCCATAATTATCCCAGCCTTAACCTACAGTAATATACTGCCCCCACTCCCTCTGCGCAACAGTTTTCACCCCCTCTGCCCTATGATCTACTCCCCATTCTGTTTATTTGTAATCCTCTGCCAATGCGGCCACCCGTCTTTCCCTGCTCCTCTCCTTTTTTGCTCCTTTTTCCCCACCTCCCTGCTCCACAACCCTTTGAGGCCAAGCCTGTTGACATTCTAGTCCCTACACACTCCACCAGACAGCATTCGTCTCTCTCTCTCTCTCTCTCTCTCTCTCTCTCTCTACTCATACACTACTATCCCTTCCCCTTTCCTGGCCCCTCCAGACTGCTGTTTGCATCTCATGTGATAGTTGCATTCTGGTGATTGTGTGTGCATGAGGTGTGCTTGCTTGTGAGCACGAATGGTGTGCATCTCTCTTTTACTGATGAAGGCTGTAGCCAAAAGCTTTATGTAAGTGTCTTTTAATTGTGCCTGCCAGCAACTTTATATATATCTTCTTTAGGGTAAGGAACAATCTGTCTTTCCCTACATTGTTGATATTCCTACCTGGAGTTTCCATTGTTCGTTCACTTTCAATGTTCTTTTCACAAATAAATATTTTTCTTCAATTAACAGTGTGTTAAAATAGAAAATAGCATAGACCACTGCTGTCAATTGGATCACTGTCAAGGTTTTAGGTACTGGTAGTGGTATATAAAAAACTCATGCAGTTCTAGGGTTAAAGCTCATATATGAACCGACACCAACGACAAAAATGATAAATTGAGAGATACAGGTTTCTATGCCCTGATGTCACAAATAACCCAGAACACAGACTCACTGAGACAGATGCAAATAATTGCATTTTCTGTCTGTGCTGCAGTGATCTAACTTATAGTGTGATTAAAAGATGTAAGATCAGGGTTTCAAGTCGACAACACAAGGTCATCAGAGGTGCCGACCAAATTTGGAATGGGAAAGGATGCAGGAGGAAATCAGTCATTCCATTTTAGGACCAATATTGTACCAGATATACATCATTGAGTTTCCAAACAGTGTTAATCAGGGAGAAAAAAATGTTCTTTTCTGACAATGCAATATTACAGCCACTAAGAATACAAGAGAACTCCAAGCAGAGGATGCTAATTAAACACTCAAGGAAGTATACAACTGGACAATATGCAACAAAGTGACACTGAACATAAATAAACAAATTCTGTGACTTTCAATTTCAAGAGGGAAATAACATAGTTAAAGTAAATGTAGATGGCACCTGTATAGACTGCATGACAAACACAAAAATTTCTGGAATGAATATTTAGTGTTGAAGTGGTGTCAACACACAGTCACTTGCAAACAGAAGGGATAAAAGGTACTTCTGGTGTTGGCAGCTTTTCCATTGCATACTGCTGTTGGCACCTGTTCGTTTGGTGCATAACGGGAAGTGAGCAAGATGAACCCCAATGAGTTGGATGATTAAATAAGGTGGTGGAACCAATTAGAAAATAGGGTTCAACATGCCTTGTGATGATGTGTAGTGTATGAAATTACATGATGGCATAATGTACTATATTGTGCAGATAGCTGTGATACAAAACAGAAAATTCAGTAAGATTTAAACTGTACTCTTATGTTTCTGAATAAGCACCACCCAAAGACCTTGTAAATAATAACTAGACTCACTGATGGCGCTGCAGTCGCGGGATAATTTGAACCTTCGGCTGGACGCCATTATAGTGGTTGTAGTCTGATGTGTTGTGTAGTGTTGTTGTTTGTGAAGACCCTGATTCAACATTCTATATTTGTTGGGGCGTACATACAGTATTTGTTACCCCTAATTCTAATGTCTGTACGTTCCAATCAAAAGAAGTACAATGGTGAAGAGTTGTGCAGCGATGAATTGTACAAATAAATTCGAGAAAGGAACGAATATTACATTTCACAGGTATGTGGATATTTTAAGTTGTTTTGTATGTCAGTGCACTTGCTTAATAAATGTTTTTGTAACGCGGTATTAGCATAATGTCTGTGCATCTATTTGCAGGTTTCCTTTCTCAAAACCACAGCTGTTACAAAAATGGTTACACGCTGTCAGGAGGCAAGATTTCCGACCGACAGAATACCATTTTATATGTTCCGATCATTTTGAAGAAAGTTGTTTCCTTGCAAATTATGTAAATCGCAGAAAGCTGAAATATGATGCTGTTCCATCCATCTTTCGTTTTCCAAACCATGTACAGCAGAAGGTCAGTTTTTATTTGTGAACCATATTTTATTTTAATTACAAAAGTTTTAAAGACGTTGAGTTGCAAGCAACACGAAATTTGAGTTAGCAGGCTTTTTATCGTTATAAAATGCAACTGAATGTGTGTAATTGTATTCTGATTTCACAACTTCTCTCGATGGAAGTTTTATTTTTTCATGCATTTTCTGGTACAAATTGAATTTAAACACAATAAGGAAAACACAATTTAGGCACAGAATCATCAATTCACTGTCTGAGAAATCTGTAAAATAGTTGGATACAATATGATCCATAGCCTACTAAGTGTAACAGTGTGCTTCAAAGTAAATGTATTACCAAATACCTTATCTTCATAAGCTATTTGGTAAGAACTTTAAACTCTCTGTAGTATAGTTCTGAACAAAAAAGTAAGTGTGGGTGTTTGTTTGTGTGTGTGTGTGTGTTTTGAAATGTGCTTTTTTTCTGTAAATACTCAGCATATAGTTTAAGTTACAATCATATGTGTAGTAAAACCCTTATACTGTGCTTATCATGATCTTTATTGTGTTTAAATCATGAAACAAGCAACTAACTAATTATCATAAGACTATTTTGTTCTTCACTCTCCTATTTTAGTAATGTTGATAAATATTTCTGTTTTAGAGAAATACACCACGTACCTCAAAAACTTTTACTAAAGCAGCTAGTTCCACTGCCACAGCTGAACAAGAAATGGAAGCAGAACCCACAACAAGTACTTGTAGTGTTAACAACGATCACATTTATTCGCTGCAAAAAAGTCCAAGGACATACAAAAGACAGTGTAGTAAAATAATAGAAAAGAAGGATTGTGTGATTAGAAGCATACGAAAACAATTGTATGCAAAGAAAGTGAAGTGTGAAAGACAAGAAGAGAAAATAAAGTGTTTAAAGGAGCTTGTGACTGATTTGCAAGCCAAAAACTTAATCAGTGAGAGAACTGCTGGCCTAATTGAGGAGACTTTTTCCGATGTCTCTGTAGAATTATTTAGGAGAATGTTTTCTAGCAAGAACACTGAATACTCTGAAAAACTGAAATCATTTTCATTAACTTTGTATTTTTATTCTCCATGTGCATATGAATACGTGCGTAAATCATTACACTTAGCTTTGCCACATCCAAATACACTAAGATGTTGGTACAACTCTGTAGATGGAAAGCCAGGGTTTACTGCTGAAGCATTTTCAGCAATTTCAGAAAGAGCAAAGCAGGTAAATGGTGATGTTTACGTTTGTTTAACATTTGATGAAATGTCGATTAAAAAAAGACTAGACTGGGATGGGAATCAGTTCATTGGTTATGTTGACAGAGGTTTTGGGGTTCAGAATGAAGAGTTAGTGGAAGCCAAAGAAGCATTAGTGCTTCTTGTTGTGGGTGTAAACACTAATTGGAAAATCCCAATTGCATATTTTTTAGTGAATAGCATGTCCTCTGAAGAAAAGTTTGGTGTGGTGCAGAATGCACTCAGACTCTTGCACGAAGTTAATGTGAAGTGTGTGGGCCTCACATTTGATGGTCTAAACACTAACTTGACACTTGCCTCAAAACTAGGAGCAATTATAAATGTTAACCATTTGCAGCCTTACTTTTTGCATCCCAGTACTGCTGAAAAAGTATTTATATTGCTTGATGCCTGTCATATGTTAAAATTAGTAAGAAATTTATTTTCAGATATGAAAGTGATGATAGATGTGCATGGAAATGTCATCAAGTGGGAACACATAGTTGCATTAGAAATATTACAGTGTCAGGAGGACCTAGTTTTGGGTAACGGATTGAAAAGAAATCATGTTACATTTCAGAGACAAAAGATGAAAGTAAAATTAGCTGTACAAGTGCTTAGTTCCTCAGTTTGTACAAGCCTAAGGTACTTAAGTGAAGACCTACAACTTGATACCTTTGAAGATGCTAAAGGTACAGCAGATTTTTGTGAAATGTTTGATAGGCTATTTGACATTTGCAATTGCAAAAGTCCATTAGCAGTTGGTTACAAATCTGCTTTACGGGTCTCAAACAAACCCATCTGGGAGCCTTTTCTATCAAAGGCAGAATCTTATTTATTGGGTTTGAAAGATATTACTGGAAAAGAGATCTATAAGACACAGCGTAAAACGCCAATAATAGGATTCTTATGCATCATTCACAGTATTAGGGGGCTGTTTGTTGATCTTGTTGAGACTGATTACCTCAAATATTTGTTAATGTATCAATTCAGCCAAGATCATATACAGATGTTTTTCTGCACGATACGAGGTAGGTTTGGTTGGAATAATAATCCTTCTGCTTTGCAGTTCCGTTCTGCTTACAGGCAACTATTAGTGAGGAATGAGATAAAATGTAAAAGCACTGGGAACTGTTCATCAGAATCTGTAACTCTATTATTGTCTTGGAAAAAGGATATGTTTCAAGAAATATGGTTTGATCCCGTTATATTTTCAAAAAGTCGAGTGAATGATATTGATATAGGCCTTGTATCTGACTTGAATGAAAATTGGTCTCACATACCAGACCATGACTATATTCAGTCACCCTCCATCCTGACAGAATATTCAGAAAATATTGTAGTGTACATAGCTGGCTATGTTGTGCAGCATTTGAAAAATGTTGTAATGTGTTCAACATGTGTTTCTTCCCTTTTTGGAACTTACGATGATTTAATGTATAACAAGTTTTTAAGAAGGAAAAATAATGGAGGTTTGACAATACCTTCACATAGTGTTGTAATAGTATGTTCTCAGTGCGAAATTATTTTAAGAGAAATACAAGCTGTAAATGGAGGAAAGCCACCTAGAGGCAATGTAAAACTTGTAGTGGAAATTAAAGTACTGGAGAAACTACAGCACTTCAGTTTATTTGAAGAATTAAATGTCCATGCCAGAGACAATTTACTGCCAGAAAATCATATTGTACTACTATTAAGGGCCATAATTTCATGTTATATGAAAATCAGATTGCATCATGTAGCAGGTAGTTACAATTTTACTCTTCACAAAGAAATGCTAAGGCAACACTTAAATAAATCTATTTTGTTCCTTAATCAATAATAAAGTGGTTTAAAATTAAAATGCTTTTCATTTGTACACTTTGAATAAAAAATCTTGAAGTTTCATAAGACAGCTTTCTGCATTTGTTTGGAATATAATACAAACTTTTGACTGAAAACTACAATAAAACTTTGCTGGTTATAACTTAGTAGCAATAACAGCAGGGTTAATTTTTTGCTGGTTGAACTTTGATTCATTATTCAGAGCAGTCACTTTTTCTGTAGAACTGTCAACTACTATTTGATAACCACTGTGGGTGACCTTTCTTTTACCTAGGTAAGTGTGATGTTATCATGCAGTTAAGAAATGAAAATTTTTCGTAAGCTAAAATTGGATAGCCTTCATAGGGAGGAGGGTAGTACTATTCTTCAGGGACAGTAAAAAGTAAATATTGCTTGTGTGCTGTAAGTCTAACCTTCATAGACGGGAAAATATGTTCATGTATAACAGAAAGAGTAAATTACTCAACATGCTGTAACTCTAGATTAGATCAGGGACTTACATTTTCAGAAGTGATACGTTACTGCCTTTACATTTTTGAACAGTACCTGTTATTTTTGACAGTACTTGTGCAAATGTTTGTTTATTTCACATGTTTCATTCAGTGGGGCTGTGAAGTTGCTCAGAAACTGATGAAAAAACCACACATACAAACTGAAGTGTACATCTTCAAAAGTAAATGTTGTGACTAGTGCGATACTGGATGCCTGCCTGAAGTCTTGTTTGTTGTAGCTGGCTGATCGGTAGTGTTTTCATGGTCTATGTTAGGTTGAAACTTGATAATTTGGTCGTGAGTTGCCAAAGCACAATGGCATATATAACACACTTCTTGTCATAAAATGTAAAGCAAGGTATAGTCAGAAAATATCTATTAACATAGTGGGCAAATCTTCGAGTATTTTGATGCATTTTGCGTACATCTATCGTGAATGAACTACGAAAAATGCTACGGGGCCAGTACATAACTTTTAGCTACGGCAAATTCCATGTAGTACGTAAGATAAATTCATAAACAGTGACTAGTTGCTGTTTGTCCATAAATTAAAAAGTATATTGTCGTAACGTATTTAAATGAGGCATTATGTTTGTGACCTAACTCGAGGGAAGGCATTTTATAACCAAAAGCGATGTATAAACATTCGAACTCCGCGTGTCAGTTTACCACTCTAATGGCCGCCGCCCAGCTATTCAATTTGTCCGCTCTTCACAGTCGACCACTCGTGCGGTTGTGGGGGCCTGGCACCACCACAGAAATTGGAACACTTCAACAATGTTTTCAAAACAATCATTGGAGTACACTACAGATCAGTCCATTACCATAGTCAGTTTTTCTCCAGTTATATCAGTGGGCTTTGCCAATTCACATCCAGATGGTAATATTTCAATCCACCCTAGACCTCGGGCTATGGTATAGATCAGACTGCTACCATAGCAAATTTTCCTCAAGTCACATTCATTGGCTTAACAACTCACAATCAAACTATAACACTGGGATACAAAATAGGCTAATATCTCAAGAAGTGCTGTCATATTATGAGCAACATACAATACAAGAGATACATACCAAAACTAGTACCCAAATTCATAATCCATAATAGTCAGACCAATAATTGTCTATCTTGTCAAAAACAAAAGTAATCTAGCATGATCATAATACTAGGTCTAAAAATGATCTACACAGGGATCTGAAACATTTAAGTCTTGTTCAGAAAGGTGTTCATTATTCAGCCACAAAAATTTTCAACTCCCTTCCATCAGGTATTAAAGATCACATTAATGTCTTACCTACTTTTAAATGTAAATTGAGAGAATACCTAATGGTAAATTCCTTCTATTCTCTTGATGAGTATCTACAGATAAAGCAATGATTTTTTATACTGATAAAAATTTGTTTGCTATAGATCACATTAACTGTTTAATTTGGAAAATGTACTATATTTCCTTTTTAGGTATTGTTTTATATTACTTGAGCTATACCTTTGATTTGATTTTAACCTACAAACTTAGTCATAATCTTATGGTACATTTTTGTCATTTTATATATGTGTATTATTTGTTTAATTTGGAAAATGTACCATATTTCCTTTTTAGGTATTGTTTTATATTACTTGAGCTATACCTTTGATTTGATTTTAACCTACAAACTTATTCATAATCTTATGGTACATTTTTGTCATTTTATATATCTGTATTATATCTGTTGTATGTAATCATGACTCATTCCACATCCTTGTGATTTATCACAATACGGATTAATGGAATACGAAATAAATAAATAAATAAAAAAAAAATAAAATAAAAACCAAAACAAGTCATCAGATCCAGTGATTCTCACTGGCTAATGTATAGTATTACCCAATTGGCTATGACTAAAGAAAACAAATTGCAAACGCAGCATACAGAGGAAGAGCCGCTGACACCATGAGAATGTCATAAGCATATTATGTTCTTAGAATCCTGTCATCAGTGGACAACACTCACTGTTTTTTCATTACATACTATTTGTATGTACATTCAGTTTTTAGCTACATAGTTCTTTTCTGGGGAACAAATGCACAGAATAATAACATTCTTTTCTCGGGAACAAATACACAAAATAAGAACATTGTTTTCAAATTACAGAAATGCACTATAAGAATAATAACCAAAAATAGCAGTAGAGCTCATTGTAAAGATCTGTTCAAAACGGTGGGGATTTTAAGTACACAATGTCGGTACAATTACCAATCAGGTACAGTATGCACATCTAAAATAGCATTCAGAATTGCTGCACAAACAATGGCCAGCCTGAACTTACATTTATCAAAAAACACATTAAACACAAAACTTAAAATAGCATTTCCTATCCAGGAATAAAACTGTAAAATAAATTCAACATAGATATTCAAGAGATTACTAAAACAAACTTATTTAAACAAGGGAGATAGAAAGTATCTCTTTAGCCATAAATTCTGTTGCTACACTGAAGGATTATTTCGATAATACAGAGTAGTCATTTTGCAAAAAATGTAAAACACATAAATAATAGTAATGGTAATGGAATATCTACCATTTCACATAACACTTTCACACTACCGGTATGTCTTTTCCTTCTTTTCTGGAAAAACATGTTTCCAGAGATAAGCAATGTGTAATACACAGAAGAGCTAAAGAAACTGGAACACCTGCCTAACATCTTATAGGCCACCACGAGCACGCAGAAGCAATGCAACACGACGTGGCACACACTTGACTAATGTCTGAAGCAGTGCTGGAGGGTACTGACACCATGAATCCTGCAGGGCTGTCCACAAACCCATAAGAGTACAATGGGGTGGATATCTCTTCTGAACAGCACGTTGCAATGTATCCCAGACATGCTCAATAATGTTCATCTCTGGGAAGTTTGGTGGCCATCGGAAGTGTTTAAACTCAGGAGAGTGTTCCTGGAGCCACTCTGTAGCGATTCTGCATGTGTGGGGCATTGCATTGTCCTGCTGGAATTGCCCAACTCCATCAGAATGCACAATGTACATGAATGGATGCATGTGATCAGATAGGTTGCTTACATACGTGTCACCTGTCAGAGATGTATCATGGATCCCATATCACTCCAACTGCACATGCCCCACACCACAACAGTGGCTCCACCAGCTTCACAGTCCACTGCTGACATGCAGGATCCATGGGTTCATGAGGTTGTCTCCATACCCATAAACGTCCATCCACTAGATACAATTTGAAATGAGACACATCTGACCAGGCAACATGTTCCCAGTCATCAACAGTCCAATGTCGATGTTGACAGGACCGTGCAAAACATAAAGCTTTGCGTCGTGCAGTCATCAAGGGTACACGAGTGGTCCTTTGGCTCTGAAAGTCCATATCAATGATGTTTCATTGAACAGTTCAAGTGCTGACACTTGTTGATGGCCCAGCTTTGAAACCTGCAGCAATTTGTAGAAGCGTTGCACTTCTGTCACAATGAACGATTCTCTTCAGTTGTCACTGGTCCTATTCTTGCAGGATCTTTTTTCTAGCTGCAGTGATGTCAGAGATTTCATGTTTTACCGGATTCCTCACATTAATGGTACATTCGTGAAATGGTCATACGGGGAAATCCTCACTTTATCACTACCTCGGAGGTGCTGTGTCTCACAGCTTGTGCGCCGATTATAACACCACGTTCAAACTTGCATAATCTTGATAACCTGCCATTGTAGCAGCAGTAACCGACCTAACAACTGAGCCAGACACTTGTTGTCTTATATAGATGTTGCCAATCGTAGCGCCATATTCTGCCTGTCTACATGACTCTGTATTTGAATACGCATGCCTATACCAGTTTCTTTGGCGCTTCAGAACCACCTTATCCTTAACATCTCATTTATGGAGTGATTTCTGTTTTTCAGGGGAGCAAATGGGATGTTGTGGTACACAGAATGGAAGCCATACATTGTCACTATGGTCCAAACATTTGATGACTGTGTGTAGGGTTACATTATGAAACATACATATATGCGTATAGCGTGTGCTGCGATTGGGAACAGGAAATGAATGAACGGTGTACCACTAGCGCTTTACATTAGCAAATAACTGTTGCATTATACACCGGGGAGAAATGGGATGAGGTAGCACTATTGTAAACAGATGCTTTGCACCTGGGAGTCTGTAGGCTCCAGTTTTCAGCCAGCCATTCTGATTTATGTTTTCCATGCTTTACTTAAATTACTTTAGGCAAATGCTGGGGCGGTTCCTACCAAAAGCAAAATCTAGATAGAAGACGGGGATGTGAATCATTGCCTTCACAAATACGAGAGCAAGTGCAGCGCCTTAACAATGTACAGAGATGAGTCATACACGTGATGAACAATTCGGATGGGAATGTATAAGACTGACACTTGGTGAACGCTATTCAAATTCGAGTGTGTTGTCACAGCTGTGAAATTTGGTGCAGATAATGTGATGAGCTGGAGATAATTTACGTGATTTTGTCTCAGGCCAGTAGTTACAGTAAATGGAAAAATGAACACAGGGGTTTATAAATGCGAAGTCGACACGTTTTATAATCCGCAAATAGAGCCGCTTCCAGTATATACATCTCATTTGTTACTGAATAATGCACTCGAAATCTGTCACTTCGTAGTATTCTTACTGTCTATCATGAGGACAATCAAAACTGTAAGCATCAACAAATCACATTACTCACTTACGTATTACGCTACATTTATGCATTTAAAAATAACGTTGTTTGGAATACGGTACCTAACTGAACCTGACGTATGGCGTTACCGTTCCTCTCGGTTTCTGCGAAAGGGCTTTCTAACAAAACGAGTTCTTCAAGTTCACTGTATTCTGAGAATAGTAATTTCTGAATCCTATTCATCATGTCTTCGTTTTTAAATCTTAAAATGGTTCACAAAAAGTTTTCATTTCGAGTGACACCGTCTAGTAAACACAACAATGAAAATCTCGCTCCAAATTAATAAATGCAGTCCTTCACAGAAAACATATTTTAAAGCAAAGTTGCCAACACGTGATTATTTTTTCCGTCAAACCAACACCCAAACATCCGTCAAAACCCGTCAAAATGAAATATCTCCATATTTTCTTGCAAAAATAAAGAAAAAATAAAACTTCCGTATTTTCTTGCGAATAAAAAGACGAAATTAAAATTTATTTTTAAATATTATACTCATAACTAGTATACGAGACGGCCAGTCATTTAAAAATCCGCCTTACTCGGCCAAAATATAAAATATATATTATTATATAACTACATCACATTTTAAGGTAGCAGTAACAAGCAAATTTAAATACAGGCCATTAAGTTTCTGGCATGCAGTCGCACGCATTCAGCTTTTACTTCTAATATTTCCGCTTTATAACGTCCAGTCATCTTCAGAATGAGCCGACAGACAGATGGCTGGACAGCATACAGCCGAAATATTAGAAGAAAAAGCCGAAATTATGCGCAGCACGCCCAAAATTTAACGAGCAGTCATCGAGCCACGTAAACGTGAATATGCACAAATTTAAAGATATTTACTCATCTGTGTTGATTAAAATAATAACAGTTCATCCACATCGTCCTCTGCCTCTTCTTCAATTGACGTGCTGGATTGTTGGTCTCCTCCGTACGTAGCCATTGTGCCAATTTGGTTCAAACCATGCTCTAGTAAGACGTATGACAGCACTTGTTCACACGCCTAAGTGTGAACACAGTGCGAACTGCGTTTACTATATTTGTTTTAAGTCTATTCCTGACGGAGATTTTCACATTGTTGAGCATGCTAAATGCTCTTTCGGTCTCACCATTTGACCAAGGTAACACCAAAAGCATCATTGCAAAATCTGAGTGCTCCTGAAATGAATTTTGGGAACTAGCGTCTTTATATGATGCGATCTCTTGCCAAAGTTCTACTGTATTGTCGACATTTTTCCATTGAGCAGTAGTTAATTTTGACCACTGGAAGTCAATTTTTGTTATTTCTGTCAGGTAATTGAAATTCCTGAGCTAGCGGGATTATACTTTTTTCCACCACCTTCAAATACTGTTCTGGAGTAATTAGGCACACTTTTTGCCAGGCCTTGACATTATTCGGCAGTCGCCTCTGGAGTTCCTCTGCTAAGCAAAGCAGGCAATTTTCGCATCTACTGTGAAAAACTTTTTCGCTTTCTGCGATAATTTTATGTTCTTTCATCATACTAACCAATGAAACCTTTACTTCATGGCCAAGACAAATATTAGCGGATTTGTATTTCCTAACTTCTACCATTAGCAAATCCCCCTTATAACCGGGGACAACGATCCACCTCGTAAGACCTACAATAACAAAGACTAAGTCTTGTCTTTGAACGATCTGCTGTACTCGGTTGGAATGATTTATTGACCTATTGACATTCTTCTAGAGTTGGTCTAAGAAACAAAAGATAAAGCTTATTGATGACATCAGAGTACATAATATATAATAGTTCATCTGTGTAGCGCTTGTCTGCTGACTGGATATTTCAAAATGTGTCTGTAGTTAAGGCCACTGACTTAAAATGCGATTAACAGCAACCTCGATCGATAGCTATCTTGTGTCTGATTGGTGTATAACTTTAAGGGGTTAGATTCCATCATTTATTGCTTTAAACAGCTCCCTATACATGACTCGTCGAGAAGAACATTTGGAAAACTAAGAATAAGTATCACAAATTAAAGAACTCAAGATTCCTTGGTAGCATTTGGGCAGCAGAGGACACTGCTAACTCAACTGAATGGCAAAAACAGGGGATCGATACAAGATTAGGGACCTCAGATTTCAGATTCTGGCAAACCCCATTGTCAATACCCACCATTACTGAGGCATTATTCATACCAGTTCATCTCATTTGTTTAATGTCTATACCATAATCTGAAAGTAATGACTTTACTGCAGTAACAATACATTCAGCATCCCCCTGTTGTAGTTCAACAATTCTCTGCTTTGGTCTTTTGAAAAATATACAGTGGACACAGCCAACAATTCGGTGACAGAAATGTCTGTAGATTCATCTATAAAAAGACTGAAAAAGCCTATTACCAACATCGTTCTGTAGTTCTGATTCAAAGTGCTGGAGAGTACGCTCTTGATCAAAGCAATGCTCTTCATACGTTGTAGCTGTAAAACAGATGCATGGTCAGCACTTTGAAAAACTTTCTTGGTTAGATCCAGCGTTGCCAACTTGACGGATTTCCCGTCAAATTTGGCGGAATTCCATGTTGTGTGATGGGTAAAATTTAGTTTTGACGGTTGACGAATTTTTTGACGTGTATTATTAAACCTGGGTAGTTTTTTTTGACGGATTTTTCATTTAATTTTGAAAAAAAAAATTTCTTTGATAAAACTATTATGAACACAAATCTTTGTGCACCCGCAAGACAGTGTCATGAATGTATTGCACTAAAACTCTAAGTTTCACACAGTGTGTTGCAAGAATGGGCTGAATTTCTGATTTGTTCATTCAAATTAAATACATGTAGGATAAAACCGAAAACTGAACTGAAATTAACTCCTGAGGATTTCCTTCCTATTGAGCAATGTATGTGGCTATTTTTTAGCTAACAGTACCAGACATCTCTGACGACTGGCAAGCTCAGCAAAGCAAACATAATGTGGTGGCAAATGGCTCTAATTTCTGTTGTAAGCAAAGATACAATAACAAGTAACGAGTGTAGGGAGCAGAAGCAGGAATCCTGAAACCCCATTCTGGGAAGGGTCCGAGTGGAGGTGGTTTGCCATTGCCCTCCTCCGACCTGTTACGAAGTGTCAAGCATGTTTTTGTACGCAGGGGATGACTGTGATGAGTGCTGGTATTGTGTGGTGTCATGTTTGTGTTTTTATGGAGAGCGTCATGGGGGCCGCTGATGCATCCCCATCCGATGGACAAATCACCATCAACAGTTTCACATCTCCTCTCTTCATGAGAGATTGTGGAGAGGTTTGGAATTTAATCCAGGATATCGGCGCAAAAACTGGCGATCAGGAGGTTTGAACTACCATCTCTCCTCCCCTGGCCGGCCAAATATTGGCAGCAAAAGTATCATCTACCACCAGGATTCGAACTGGCTTTAAATACATGGTGGTTTAAATACATGATGGGTTGCGAGGGGAGGAGGGAGGAGTGGAACAAAATCAACCTCCATGTATTCTAAGCACCCAGTGTAAGCAACAGAAAGCAGTGTTTTGAGCTTCCATGAGCTCTTGATAACTGGCTTTCTTTTCCGAAATGGAGTAGAAGGTAGCCCCCCTGATGAGCCAGCAAGCTTATCACCAGTCATTTTCGTAAAAATCACAATGAATATAGCGCAACAAAAGACAGACTGCGACAGACAGCTCAGCTCAGCAACAAAGATGACAATGCAGTCAACATCAGCTAACAGTGCGCTGCTCTGTTGACAACGAACATCTGCAAATCACTAGGGCACGAGTTCTCCTGGCTGCTGCTGACTGCTGTCGATAATAACTCGGGAGGTGCATACCAAATTACAGACTACAGTGTTATAATGAGTTATTGTGTGTTTAATAACTAGTGTCTGGTGCCCTTCTTGTTTGTTTTTATGAGTGACTGAACATGTCTGAAAAGAATGTCAAGCAAGATGTACAACATTTTAGAAAAGAATGGTTAAGTGATAAGCAATTAAAGGATTGGTTGCTAGAGGTGCCCGGGGAACCTAGTAGTGCACAGTGCAAATATTCTCAATGCAACCTGAATGCGCATTTGCCAGATTTACTTCTGCATGGAAAAAGTAAGAAACATTTAAAAGCAGCTGAACCTTTTTCATCTTCACAACAGTCAACATTGACATTTCAGTCTATCAAACATAAGTACGATCATTTAGCTGCTGAATCTGCTCTGACATTGTTTGTAGATAAGTGTGGACACTTTTTTCGATAAATTAACAGAAGTTGTAGATAAATTCTCAAGTGCAAAGGTCAACATAATTCTGTGTGGGGACATTAACATCAGCACTAATATCATAAATGGATCCAGCTGCACCTTCACAAACATCCTTCAAAGTTTTGGCATGTCCCTATTGGTCAATAGTGCAACAAGGGCTACTACAATGACTGCATCAGTAATGGACCACGTGGCCACAAATATGGAGAGGGAAAAATGTGATGAAGCTGTAAAAGATCTCGGACTATCAGACCATCTCTGTCAAATAACAAACAGTAAATTCAGCCATTGAATCATTCCCTAAAGTACAAGCCTACAAATGACATCTATCAGAAATCAAAATAAAAGATTTTTCAAAAGAACTAGAAAAACTAAGATGGGATGAAATGTATAAGGAACCCAATGTGAATATGAAATTCTCTAAATTCTCCAAATTGTTTGAATTGAACTTTGAAAAGGCATTTCCAAAAGTATGCATGTCTGTATCAACATCTCATAAAAACAGATTAATAACAGCAGGTATTGAGAAGTCCTCCCAAGTACTTAAACACCTCAGTTCCATGAAAAAGATTCGCAATGATCCATAATTCTTTAATTTCTACCATAAAGACAAAAAGACCCATAGGAAGGTGCTGATTGCAGCAAAAAAGTCATTTAATGACAAAATAATATATAACGCAGAAAATAAAAGCAAAGCACTCTGGGATGTTATATAAAGGAAACAGGAAGATGCAAACAAATGCAGAATAACGTTGTGCTAAGGGAGGGGGAAAAGTGATCCACAACACTTAGCAAACTATGTAAACGAGCAATTTTCAAGTATTGCAGAGAAGTTACAGTGAAAATTCCCCAAAACAAATATAACACCTGTAAATAATGTTGCACTAAATACGGGGTGTTCAAAAAGTCTATTAAATAAATTAGAAGCATTAGGAATAAGAGGGGTAGCTAATGACTGGTTTCGATCATACCTAACAGATAGGGTACAAAGAGTAGAGATAATACATACTTCAAATAGATCTATACATTTAGTAAAACACTTATCAGATCAAAATACATTAATATAGGGGTTCTGCAAGGTAGCATATTACGACCAATACTGTTCCTGATATACATCAATGACTTTCCCAGTAGTGTTACTCATGGTGAAAAAATCCTGTTCGCTGATGTCAGCAATATTATAGTCAATGAGAAAAAAAGAGAACTCCTTGCCGAGAAAGCAAATAAAACTCTCAAGGAAGTTTATGATTGGTCAATAAGCAATAAAGTGACATTGGACATAAAGAAAACTAATGCCATGAATTTCAGTTTGAAGAGGAAAATGTGAATTAAAAATTTAATGTAGATGGCACCTCTATAGACTGTGTAACAAATGCAAAATTTCTAGGAATGAATATTGATTCTCAGTTGAAGTGGTGAACACACAAAGGTACTTCCAAACAGAATGTCATCAGCATGTTATGCTCTTAGAATCCTGTCATCAGTGTGTAGTATGCAGTGTCTTTAGTTACATATTATTCATAAGTGCAATCAATTCTTAGCTATGGCATTCTTTTTTGGGGAACAAATGCACAAAATATGAACACAATTTTCAAACTCCAGAATAGAGCCAAAAGAATAATAACCAAGAAAACTATTCAAGCTCATTGTAAAGATCTGTTAAAAACACTGAGGATTTTAACTGCTCCATGTGAATACATTTACCAGTTAGTTGTACACATCAAAAATAACATTGGTAATAACTGCACAAAGATCTCTTTTCATGACCATGCAACAAGAGATAGACTTCACTAACATTTACCAAGAAAAAATAAACATAAAACTCAAAACAGCATTTTCTACCAAGGAATTTACCAAAAGATACTAAAGAAATTGCAAGAATACACTTATTTAAAAAGACAGCTAAAAAGTACCTGTTATGCAATACATTTTATATATTGAAGGATTACTTAGATAAAACAGAGTAGGGGTTTGATAAAAAAATGTTATACAAATAAATAATAATAATAATGATTATAAAACATCCAACATTCCAGATAACACCTTCACTTTTTTTTCCTCTTTTTTCCTTTCTAGAAATACACTACTGGCCATTAAAATTGCTACACCATGAAGACGATGTGCTACAGACGCAAAATTTAACAGACAGCAAGAAGATGCTGTGATATCCAAATGATTAGCTTTTCAGAGCATTCACACAAGGTTGGCACCAGTGGCGACACTTACATTGTGCTGATGTGAAGAAAGCTTCCAACCGATTTCGCATACACAAACAGCAGTTGACCAATGTTGCCTGGTGAAACGTTGTTGTGATGCCTTGTGTAAGGAGGAGAAATGTGTATTTTTCTGACTTTGATAAAGGTCGGATTGTAGCCTATCATGATTGCGGTTTATCATATCGTGACATTGCTGCTCGTGTTTGTCGAGACCCAATGACTGTTAGCAGAATATAGAATTGGTGGGTTCAGAAGGATAATACAGAAAGCCGTGCTGGATCCTAATGGCTTCGTATCACTAGCAGTGAAGATGACAGGCATCTTATTTGCATGGCTGTAATGGATCATGCAGCCACATCTCGATCCCTGAGTCAACAGATGGGGACGTTTGCAAGACAACAACCATCTGCATGAACAGTTCGACAACGTTTGTAGCAGCATGGACTATCAGCTTGGAGACCATGGCTGCGGTTACCCTTGACGCTGCATCACAGACAGGAGCGCCTGTGATGCTGTACTCAACGATGAACCTGGGTGCACGAATGGCAAAACGTCATTTTTTCGGATGAATCCAGGTTCTGTTTACAGCATCATGATGGTCGCATCCATGTTTGGCAACGTTGTGGTGAACGTACATTGGAAGTGTGTATTCATCATTGCCATACTGGCGTATCACCCGGTGTGATGGTATGGGCTGCCGTTGGTTACACGTCTCGGTCACCTCTTGTTCGCATTGACGGCACTTTGAACAGTGGACGTTACATTTCAGATGTGTTACGACCCATGGCTCTACCCTTCATTCGATCCCTGCGAAACCCTACATTTCAGCAGGATAATGCATGACCGCATGTTGCAGATCATGTACAGGCCTTTCTGGTTACAGAAAATGTTCGACTGCCGCCCTGGTCAGCACATTCTCCAGATCTCCCACCAATTGAAAACAGCTGGTCAATGGTGGCCGAGCAATTGGCTCATCACAATACGCCAGTCACTACTCTTGATGAACTGTGGTATCGTGTTGAAGCTGCATGGGCAGCTGTACCTGTACACGCCATCCAAGCTCTGTTTGATTCAATTCCCAGGCATATCAAGGCCATTATTATGGCCAGAGGTGGTTGTTGTGGGTACTGATTTCTCAGGATCTATGCACCCAAATTGCGTGAAAATGTAATCACATGTCAGTTCTAGTGTAATATATTTGCCCAATGGATACCCATTTATCATCTGCATTTCTTCTTGGTGCAGCAATTTCAATGGCCAGTAGTGTACGTACCCCCAAGCTATGCATAGCTCAATACTAACACCTCTTCCACTTTCTGAGCTCAACATCTCACTCATTATGGAGGGATGCTGCCTCAGTTTTTCAGGATAGCAAATGGGAAGTTGCAGTACAGGAAATGGCCCAGAGATCACCAGTATATGTGTGTGTGTGTGCATGCGTGTGTGTGTGTAGTGAGTGAAGTGTTATGAAACAATATGTGTATAGTGTGTGTAGTGACTGCTAGTGAGATATGAGTGAACAGTGTGGAATTACGGTATTTAATAAGTTATTTGTAAAAGAAGTACTGCATACCAGGAGTAAATCTAATGATTGTCTCTAACTAGAAGTCTGGAAATATTTGTGTTTATGAATTAGCTTATTTTAAATTGATCTTAACTTGTAAATATAATAGAGGGAAACATTCCACGTGGGAAAAATATATCTAAAAACAAAGATGATGTAACTTACCAAACAAAAGCGTTGGTATGTTGATAGACACACAAACAAACACAAACACACACACAAAATTCAAGCTTTCGCACCCGATGATTGCTTCATCAGGAAAGAGGGAACGAGAGGGGAAGACGAAAGGATGTGGGTTTTAAGGGAGAGGGTAAGGAGTCATTCCAATCCCGGGAGCAGAAAGACTTACCTTAGGGGGAAAAAAGGACAGGTAAACACTGGCGAACACACAAATATCCATCCGCACATATACAGACACAAGCAGACATATATCCAGACATATATCCTGGAACGTGTAATCAACGGCAGCCCATACCATCACACCGGGTGATACGCCAGTATTGCGATTATGAATACACACTTCCAATTATTCCACAGTAGTGGTCGAAACCGGTCACCTTGATAAATGAATCGTGATCAATACTGTTTTAATAGTAAATATTTGTAAGACATTGATCACTGCCTTTCCCGTAATGTATTCAAAAGAAAGTCTATATTTATTAATGGTGTCATTCCATTTACTGTGTGAAACTGTATATACTGTGTTTTGCCAAAGTTTAATGAGAGTCCATTTGCAGAGAAACACTTAATGATTTTCTGAAAAATATCGTTTACAATTTCATCAGTTAATTCGTGTCTGTTGGGTGTGACAGCTATACTTGTATCATCGGCAAAAGGTACCAGCTTTGCATCTTCGTGAATATAGAATTGCAAGCCATTAATATATATTAAGAATAGCATAGGACCCAAGACCGAACCTTGCGGCACCCCATTCTTGATTGTTCCCCAGTTTTGGAAATCACCACTTTTTTGTATGTCGGTCAGTTAATTGCATCTGCATACGTGCACATGGACATATTCGACTGAAATGCAAACGGTCTCGAAAACAGCTCTAAAACATATATAAGATCGACAGTGTCCTCAAAACCTTTATAAAACTATCCCTGTACTTCTTTCAAGGCCACAGTAAATTCTTCAAACCTCTCGTTTTCTTTAACAGCAGCAAGCTTAGCGAACTGGTCTGTCTCTATCAGAATGTGTCTGTGGATATTACGAGTTGTAGATCGATAATAACACATCTTTGCAGTCGAATGAACATTTATTTAAACACTGAACAAGGCAAATACAATAAGGTTATACAAACATAGTGCGCAAGAGACAGAGACAAAAGTGTAGTCAAAGATCATTGGGTCAAAAGACATGGCACTTCATGACAGAAGCGCCACAGAGCCTCCCCCCTGGTAGTGAGGAGCTTCAACACAAAATCTTGGTGCCAGCATGGTGGATGAAGGTGGCGTCCAGTGCACGAAGTGGGTGCCTCAGAAGCCGCGCTGACAGGGTTATGTGCAACGGACTGCTGCACAGGCGGTGGAGAGGCGTTGAAGGCCAAGTCGGTGGCATCAGCAAGTGAGGCGTTGGTAATGGGTTTCAGGACATGGCTCGGAGAGGGACCACACAGGTTTTAATCGGTTAACTGAAACTGTATTTGGTCGTCCATTGAGTAGTATCATGAAAGTATTCACTCCATGGTGTACGACGCGGTGCGGACCAGAGTAAGGAGGTTGCAGGGCCACACATATGGAGTCATCTCGTAGCATGACGAATTCGCACAATGCCAGGTCTCTGTGCACAAACACCGGCGGTGTGGAACGAGTGTGAGGCAGGGGTGGACGAAGGCGGGCGACATGCATACGTGCTCATTCTATGAGAGCCGGAAGGTCAATTGCGTCAGATGGAGGTGTGTCCTTAACGAATTCAGCTGGCAGGATGAGCGGTTCTCCATGTAAGTCATCTGCCAGCGAAGCATTCAGGTCCTCCTTGTGGGTAGAGCGGATGCCGAGTAAGACCCAAGGAAGTGCCTCAGACCAAAGCCCACCGTGGCACATAAGTGCAGCTTTTAGAGTTTGGTGCCATCACTCAACCAGGCCGTTCGCCTGCGGATGATAGGCCGTCATGTGGAATTTCACTACTCCGCATGGCTCCCACAGTCGAGCCAAAAGCAAGGACTCGAATTGTCATTCCTGGTCCATAGTAAGTTAAAGGGGGCAGCCAAATCTCGCCACCCATGCCGGTAAGAAGGCACGAGCAATGGTCTCTGCTGTAATGTCGACCAGAGGAATCACCTCAACCCAAAGGGTGACGTGGTCGATCATAGACAATATGTATTTATACCCCTCGGAAGGGGGGAGAGGACCGACCACAGGCGACTCCTGTGGATGTCAAACTGTCCTAAAGGAGGCTGCGTGCATCTGCTCACTTTACTACGTTGGCAAGGGACACATGCTTGTTTCCAGGAGTAGCAATCATGCCGCAAGCCTGGCCAGACAAAACGTTCAGTGACTAGTCTTGTCGTTGCCTGAATTCCGGGGTGGCCCAGATTGTGTAAAGCATCAAATATCCCACGCCGAAGGGCAGGTTGCACCAAGGGGTGGGGAGAGCCAGTAGAAATGTTGCAGAGGACTGGAGTCGGCGACCCGTGCATGGTAAGAGGTTTGATGGCAAGCAAAGACTCATCGTCCGAAACCAGTCGCTGTGTGTCTCCGTCTTCTGTCTGAAGTCACACGAGTTCATCTAACCACAAGGGTGTGGATATCACTGAGATACGAAATAGATAATCAGCTACAACATTTTCAGCACTGCAGATGTAACAAGCATCCGAAGAATGTTGGCAAAAAAAGTCCATATGCCGGAAGTGTTGTGGCAGGAGATCTTTCACTGGGTTGCATGTTGTGTCAATGAGTGGTTTATGGTCTGAGTAGATAGTGAAAGGATGCCCCTCCACATCGCTCCTGAAGTGTTTGACTGACTCATAAACCATGAGAAGCTTGCGGTCGAAAGCCGACCATTTAAACTGACACCTGGTTAGATTTTTGAAAAGAAATGGAGAGCTGCGTGCAGTCTGCAGTGTGCTGTTGTAAGACAGTGCCCACAGCTGACACGCTAGCGTCAGTAGTAATAGAAATGCGGGCCTTGGGGTTGGGGTGAGTGAGAGTGACTGCTTTCGCGATGGCCATTTCCAGATTGTCGAATGCATCGAGCATGGGCTTAGACTATGTCCAACTTTTGCTTCCCCTAGGTATTTTTACTGGAGAGAGTATCAGTTAGGGCCGACTGGACAGAGGCAACCCTAGGGATTTGGCGTCTATAAAAGTTTGCATTACCCAGAAAATGATGGAGTTGAGGGTAGTCCTCAGCAACATGCAGTGCAAGAATGGTTTTGACATGAGAATCATTGGTTGGAGGCCGTTGGCCGAGACCATATGGCCAAGGAATGTAACTGATGTAGAACATATTTGAGATTTGTCATGGTTGATAACGGAACCATTGGCCATGAGAGCCGCGCAAACTGTGTCAAGGTGAAACTGGTGTTCCTCAGCAGATGAGGAAAAGATCAGGATGTCATCCAAATAGGCAAAAGCGAAAGGCAGAGGTAGCAAAATGGAATTGATGAAACACTGCCATGTCTGCTCAGCATTTTTCAAGCTGTAAGACATGTAACAGTATTCAAATAGGGCGAAGGGTGCGGTGATGGTCATTCTCAGAATATCCAGTGAGTGCATGGGAATTTGGTGATACACCATCGAACAGTCTAAGACAGACAAGAACTTCAGAGCACGCCCAAAGCCAATGAAACCTGAACAATTTCTTTCATGCGCAGCAATTTGGAAGCGGTAAGACATTGAGCTTAATAACATACAGGTGGGCCATATGTGGTGTGGACTCTGTGACAAGTATCGTTGCTGACTGCCAAAACCCACGAAGGGGGACAGATGTGGGGTGGGAGGGGGGCACGAGCGACAGTGGGTCACTGACCTTGCCAGGCCTGAATGGTGTGGGTGGTGTGTCAGTGGCAGACAACGATTGAGGATGTGGCGCGGTAGCCACATGATGCGAGGTATGCCACAGAGCGAGAACATGAGCTTCCTGTAGGTTCAACAGTGATGGCACAGAACGGCCAGCATGGGAAGGGAAACTCAACACAGGAGTGATGCAGAGCAAAGACACAGTAGAATGGTGGTTCTGAAAGAAGTGGCTTTGCAGACAAGCTGTGTGTAGTAATCTGTGCGTGAGCCAACTCAGCAGAGGCGGCACCAATGTGGGAGCGTAACTCCTCATTATGTGTGCGGAGCCCATAGATCTGTATGCGGATGTGCGATAAATCAGAGAGATGTGCAGAAATACCTTCAAGCAGAGATGCACCCGTGGAAAGTGTAGCCAAGGAGATGGAGAGTGGAGTTGTGCCGAACTCATTCAAGCACAGAAATGTAGAACCAGATGCATGACAGAGAGTTGCGGCCTGCAGGTCTGGCAAAAGTTTTTAATGGTGTAGAAAGTACAGCCCGATCACAGGTTCATCAATGTCAGTGACATGGAAGGTCCAAGGAAAGGTTGCGACCAGTGATAGGTGAAGCAATATCTTGATGGAGCAAAGGACCACGATAGGAGAGTGATTTGTAGCGATCAAAGTGAGGTTAGCAGGAGAAAGCGTGTTGCCCGCTTGCTTGGCTGGGATAGTGCTGACATTGGCACCAGTGTCGACGAGAATGTGCATGCCTAATGACAAGTCCGTGAAGTAGAAGCGTCACGTCGTTGAAGCAAATGGTATGGTGTCAGAAGGTAGGCACTGAGAATGATCATGGCGGGACATGGCAACTAAACGTGCCCGCTGCCCGCTGGAGTTGTTTGGGTGCGCACAAGGCATGTGGCAGTTGCGAGCAGTGTCCCTGCAGGTTGCATGGTACCAGCATAGTTGGTAAGCTTGGAGGTGAGGTGGTGCAGAGTGGGCGGGGGAGGCAGCTGACTGTGTCGTAGCCCAAGACCACTTTGGCTGCTGCTCGGGCAAGGTCGGCTGCTGTCGGTAGGTCACAGGCAGTACCTCCTGTAGGCTGCCAGGAGGCATCTCCTGGTAGGTTGCTGAGCTGCTGAGGCACACGTGCTGGCTCCTACCAGCACGACATGGAACCGAAGGAGCAGGTGTGCCAACGGAAGGTGAAGGCGAAGTTGTCAGTGACAGGTGGTGTCGGTGACGAATGATTGCGTAGGCCTGATCAGCCATGCGTAGACGAACGTCGAGAGGATCAGTTATGTGAGATAGTAAGTGAAGTTATAGGTCCAACAGAAGCTTAACCATCCATAAGGTTCACAGCACAGCGTCTGGTAGTGCTTGGTCATCAATTAATGCACGAAGGCACAGCCAAAGCTGTGAAGGTGTGAGGCCATCGAGGTGCTCGTCATGGATGATGTGGTGGATAGCCTCTGCTGAAGGGCGAGAAAGGCGTTAGACGAGCAATGTTTTTACCATTAAATACTTGGGTGAGGCGGGTGGTGAGAGGATCAGATCATTAATGAGGCCTGGATGAGCATGAAGGTGGCTCACCAGGCACACGAAATGTATATCATCGTCCAAAATCCCATGGACATCCAGTAGATGATCCACCAATGTGAACCAACTCTTAGGGTTGTCCTTTTGCAAATCAGGCAGCTTAGGGAACCTGCCAGGTAACACATGTTGATGCAGCACTGTGAGGTGAAGATCTGTGTGAATGATGTAGGAAGCCCCCAACGCCAGGAGTGCAGTAGCGGTGGACGATGGGTTGCTCGAGGGGGGGGGGGGGGGGGAGGGTTAGCTGCAAGCAGCACACCATGTGGAGTGAATCGATGCAACCTATGGCATGATGTGTCCCAACTGCAGGCCCGGATGCGGACGTGGTGTGGGTGTAATGGCCAGTGCCGCAGCAACAGCAGGCAGAAGGCAGTCATGATGCAGCCAAGGGGGAGCTGATCCGGAAACCAGTGCGGAAGAAAAGCCGGTGCCGGTATGAGAGTGGTTGGAAGGTGATCATGGTGTGACCACAGAGCGATGGTCATGGAAACCAGCACAGTTGAGGCGAGCGGAGTCGCCGAGACAGTGTATGGGGGGGGGGGGGGGGGGGGGGGCGGGGAGTTGCATTGACATGAGGCATATAAGAATGTGCGACCTCGTGTGCATGAATGTTCAAATTACAGTTCTCAAACGTTGGCACATCAGACCAAACAGTAGGCGACTGCTTAGCTGAGGGGTGAAACACAACATCCTTCACTCAGTTATCGTTCACAACGTCACTGAATGGCGTGCACTATCTGTGTAGCAGCCGTTGCTGTATAGTAACATTTGACGGTGGCCACATTGGGCCGGTTATGGTTAAGTGGCTGGCAACATGACTGGGGCCAAGTAATAGTTCACTTTCAACCAAATGTACATTAGGAACACTAGAAAAAATGCAACCACAGTCAATAGGGGGCAAGGTACTGGCACAAAATGACACTGGTAGATCCATTAGTCCAAAGACAATGTGGATCAGTACATGAAGTCCGTTAATGATGGAAAGAAGCACAAAAAAATTCCCGAACACATGATAACAATGTCGGGGTCACCACTGTGGATATTATGATTCATAGATTGGTAATAACACACTTTTGCAGTTGAAAGAACATTTATTTAAACACTGAACAAGGTGAATACAATAAGGCTGTATGAACATAACATGCAGAGAGACAGAGACAAAAGTAAAGTCAAAGACCATCGGATCCAAAGACATGGCACTTCATGCCAGAGGCACCATACATCACTGTTACAACACAGTTTTCCTTTTAAAGAAATTACACAGCAGTGTCTTACTGTTGGCAGTATGCAGACAATGCCACTTCAATTACAAAGTCTGCAATCTATTCCATATGTTATAATATTCGTTCTTGCACTCCTTTTTCCTTCATACATTCATCAGTAGCAAGTTTTAAATAAATAATTTGTTTCAGGTATGCCCCCCCCCACCAGACTTATCCAACGTACTTTGCAGTATTATATGAAGTCTCTATACTCTTCGTTCAGTTCCATAGAAAAACGTTTGCAACTGACAACGGAATAACGCATGCTACTTCAGAAATTTTATTATTTGTAACATCAGTGTCATCATTTGCTTCAGGCTAGTAAATTTTGCACAAACTGCTTCTTCATACAGAACAGTGAATCCCCTGTGTCGATTACTGTAGTTCTTTGCTCTTTCATTTTCAACCAAATATTTAAATTCTTTCTGTGTGGCATTTATTCGTCATTTCATAGCAAATATGCAGTACATGTTGATTATGCAAATTGAGAATTCTCATCCCTCCCTTCAGTCATTTCCATTTATTGAAAAGCATTATATGCTGAAGTGCCAAAGAAACTGGTACGGGCCTGTGTATTCAGATACAGAGATATGTAAACAGGCAGAATACGGTGCTGCGGTCGGCAATACCTATATAAGATAAAAGGGTCTGGCACAGTTGTTAGACCAGTTACTGCTGCTACAATAGCAGGTTAAGTGAGTTTGAAAGTGGTATTATAGTCAGCACACGAGCAATGGGACACAGGATCTCTGAGGTAGTGATGAAGGGGGGATTTTCTCGTATGTCCATTTCACGAGTGTACTATGATATCAGGAATCTCCAGCATTGCTACAAGAAAGGGACCAAAGATGACTGAAGAGAATCGTTCAACATCACAGAAGTGCAGATTGCTTCAGATTTCAGTGGTTGGCCATCAACAAGTGTCACTGTGCGAACCATTCAATGAAACATCATCAATATGGGATTTTGGAGCCGAAGGCTCACTCATGCACCTTTGATGACTGCATGACACAAAACTTTATGCCTCGCCTGGACCTGTCAACATCGACATTGGACTGTTGCTGACTGGAAACATGTTGCCTGGTCAGATGAGTCTCATTTCAAATTGCATCGAGTGGATGGATGTGTACGGGTATGGAGACAACCTCATGAATCATGGATCCTGCATGTCAGCAGGGGCCTGTTCAAGCTGTTGAAGACTCAGTAATGGTGTGCAGCATGTGCAGTGGGAGTGATATGGAACCCCTGATATGTACAGATATGAATGACTCTGACAGGTGACATGTACATAAGCATCCTGTCTGACCACATGCATCCATTCATGTCCATTGTGGCTCCGGGAACACTCTTCTGAGTTTAAACACTGCTGCTGGCCACCAAACTCCCCAGAAATGAACATTGTTGAGCGTATTTGGGATGCCTCGCAATGTACTATTCAGAAGAGATCTCCACCCCCTCATACTCTTAAGGATTTATGGACAACTCTGCAGGTTTCATGGTGTCAATTCCCTCCAGCACTACTTCAGACATTAGTTGAGTCCGTGCCATGTCATGTTGCACCACTTCTGCATGCTTTCAGGGGCCCTACACAATATTAGGCAGGTGTACCAGTTTCTTTGGCTCTTCAGTGTATTATTCTGCTGTCATCATTAGATTTTGTCGCACGATGATGACAGTGTAGATCTGTCAAAACAGAACTTCTAGAGATCTTAGCTAACTTGATTCTTCAAGAATAATGTAACTTTCAGATCGTCCACAAACTGACACAAAATGAAACATATATTAAAGAACTGTGACAAAAGATCACTAGACTGCCACTTTTATACAAATGGCCACTGGACCTGTGAGCATCCTACATACCACAAACAAACAGCGAAGGGTAAACAGCCATGACACCACAATTCTGCTGACAGTGAGGACTGAAAAATGTAGCACTGCAGTGTTAAATGAAATGTTACACTGTTGCGGGTACTTTTAAGAAGGACTATGCAAAGCCACGTGGCAGGCCAGCCTTGACATGCCTGATGCTCGTTCACTGCATGTCTTAGGTTGACATGCTGTGTCCAGCCCTGATTTATACCATAATGGTAGGCAATGGCAATGAACAGAGCAAATGTTGCAGCTCCACAAACATCAACTGCAGTTGATGTTTATTGAGCCACAACATCTGCTCTGTTCATGACCACCACCTACCATCATGATACAAATGGTCTGAAGATGGTCACATTCTGACTGAAATTTGTTACCACTACAAAGAAATATTTTACTACAGTCAAAACGGTTTTTAATTCATTTTGAAGTATTTTAGATAGACCATTGATTTTCTCCAAGATAAATGTTCCATAAAAAAATGGCCAAGTGTGAGTAGGACTCATGCACTGAGGGCTCTGTACAAATTTAATTATATGTATATATATACTATATAGTTCATCAATTTTGGGTATCGAGAATCTCAACAATTTTTGCCTGTTACCAGTATCAATACTGGCAATATAATGCTCCCGGGAATTCCAAGAGAATATCAAAATCTCTATAGTAGTGCCTGAGATAAGCCAGGGCATACAAAAAGAAGCAGTCAGGGGCTTCAGCCTATGTATATATAGAGAGAAGGTTTAATAAAGAATTTTTCATTTATTTACTAAAACATGGTTGCAACTCGGATTTTATGTTAGCATGCAGTAATGTGCATCTATTATGCTTCTGATGGCTAATGGAATGCAATGTATGTTCAGGCAAAAAGATATTTATATGTGATACAATTACTGTTTAACAAGTTTCAGATTTTTTTCTTTACTTGTACTGTGAAACATTGCTTCTTGCCAAATTTCATGATTCTAGGTCATATAAGGTTTCGATAAATGAGTTTGTGGATTTCAAAATATGTAACATAAATGGCTGAATCTTCTCATCAGATTGACTTAGAGGCTTAAATTTTTTTACACTGCCAAGGGGCCATAGATCTTAAAATAATGACATAAATTTGAGCTTGATATGTCTACCTACTCCTGAGAAAAATGGTTCTTAACAGTCAAACAGTCAGAAAACAAAGTTATCCTATAAGGGTTCTGTTTTAATAGACTGAGACATGGAACCTTAATTACATATTCACTTGTGTTCACCAGTGTTCCTCTGGTTGTCAGTCTTTTAGTGACCAATAGAAGGCTCCGCTGCCACTGGAGTGTGTAGAAATCGGAAATGTGACCCAACACTGACTCTTTTCATTGGACTGGTAGTCATTATGTACTGGAATATCCTATGGAACTCACTAAACCATCTAGCACTCTTCTACACAGAACTTTAGAGTCATGTGATTTGAGGCAGATCTGGAGAATACCACTGGCTGAACTCCATGCCCAAGTCCCCCTTCAGTTCAACATTGTTGTTGTTGTGGAGATCTCCTTGACATCTCACTGAAGAATGCAGGAAACATAAAGAATGTTTCACTGTTATAGTTTGTAACATTCTGTTGATGACACCAGTTGAGATGGAGATGGTTGCTGACAGTATGTGTGTGAATGATGTGAGCCTGACCATCTTTGACAGCCATTATATCCAGCTTCTGGCCCCACTCCAGTGTATGGAGGTGAGGCTCAACATAGATGATGAATCCCATCTGCCTCACCCGCATGTGACATAAGCCACCACATGGCTGGAAACAAAATGACTGATGTCTGCAACCCACTAATGTAATCTAGGTGTTGTGGCAAATGACAGAAGGGCCACACTTTCAAAGGCCACGTAGAGTAGTACTGATCACGTCTTGGTAACCTTCTTGGGTGAAGTTAGGAGGTGGTCCTCCCATGTAAGGTGACGTTCTAGCACCACAGTCACCATCTATACCACCCGCTGACTTCTCTCGTGGACTGGTGGTAACAGGTGCTGCAGAGTCTGTAGTCTGTTGCATCAAAGCATGGTTCCAACCCAACACACAGATGGAATTCAAAGCTTCCCATGAGCTGAGGATGCATGGAAATAGCCCATTTAAATATCTGCAGGGAGTCAAAACCGTTTGTGAACAGCAGCCCTCACACAAGTGTCCAGAGCTTTGTGAGCTCCAATACACAAGTGGCTTAAGGCGAGGCCATGGCAGCAGCAAGGGAGAAGGACATTTGCGACCATATACAGCCTCTGCTGAGGCTTGAAGGGAGTCATGGTGATGACATCCAGATTATCACAGATGTGACACCTTGGGTTGAAGAGGCACCGTCCCACCAATGAAAACTGCAGACTCAGGTATCAGAAGGTCCCTCCCACATGCATATCTGGCATAGCAGTTGTGCCCACTTAAAGGCAACTACATCTTCAATCTTCATTTTCTTTTCATAGCTAGAGGCTACTAGTGCAAGTGTGAGACATTTGGTGTCATCAACTCACACTCCCAGGTGGCCCAGGGTCAACATCTCAGAGCCAATGAGAGTATGTAGCCTACTTCCCCAGCATAAAGGTGAAGAGCAGGATATCATCTACAAAGGCCACCAAGTAGATATGGTGGCTGAAGGCCCGGGTATCAGTGTGAGTTGGAAACTTGTCTAGAACAAGGCCAGCAGCAAAGTTAAAAAGTAGGGCAGAAACAGGATCACATAACAGAGATCTCTCAAAGGTTATACAATTTTGGACATGCTGCCACGGTCCACTAGCACAGTTGTACTGTCCTCACAGCACCACAAGATCCAGCAAAGTAAACCAGGACCAAGAGCAACATGATCGAATGAGTTGAACACCTTTGACATGTGCAGCAACACCTTATAAACAGACCTACAGGGGTGAGTCACATCGGTGAGTACAAGATCCAGCAGGAACTTATTCTCCAATATCCCAGCTTGCAAGATGAATGCCCGTTGCTGTTCAGTACATATAACCACATCAGGAAGGATGAAAGGGCATTATGAAAAGCCTGACCGAGCACTGAGCAAATGGAAATCAGTGGGGATGTTGGCGAGATCATCTTGGGAAGCAGGGTGATCCTAGCAGAAAGGAATTGAGTAGGAAGAGCTCTAGAGAGGAGAAAAAGGTTGAAGATTTTCTCCAGGGTCTCCATCTGCAGAAGACGAAGCAGGATGGGCATGAGACCATCTAGAGAAGTAGCAGAGCCTCTGGATGGCAGTAATGCAGCAGTCTCCTCGCCAATGATTGATGTCCACAGTGTTTCAAAGGCTATGTGCTCTAAGAACTGTAGGGATCATCCATCAGTGAGGCCTATGGTGAAGTTGACCGTTTATGTGAACAGTTGAGATCAGGAGTCTACCACGCCCAGAATGTCGGCAAGACTCTGAAGAAGAGTCCCATGCAGGAGGCCATGCATGCAATGCATGCCACTTTTCCAGCAGGACTCCTGACAGCATGAGTATTCCCATCAGCTATGTGTCTTCTTCTATTACTATTCTTTGCTGCCAACAACATCAAGTACCTTGGGCAGCAGGCCAAGGATGACAACAGGCTGTGTTCTTGGACACAGACTTGCTAGGGATCTTAGAACTGCAAATTTTTCAACCAAAGCTGAAAGCCTAGAGACATGCTCCTGGAAGGGCTTGTCAACAGAAGACAATGGTGTTGGAACACGTGGATCATCAGGCTGAAGCTCTTGGGGTGAAGCCGTTCCCTGTATCTTGAGAAGGATAGCCTTCAGCTGCTGTCTCCTGATGGCCTCATTAAAGATGTGAGGTAACAGCAGTGCTAGATCTTTTGTCACAAGAAAGAGCTCCCCCAGTATAAAGAGCTCTGTTTTGGCACATGTTAAGGAGACAAGTTCTCTTCACTCCAATGATCATTTCTTGTCTCACCTACTGTCTGTATTTGCAGTCTCAACCATGACTGTACAGAGAAGATGTGGAAGAGCTGCATCCTCTGTTTTCTTGAGTTGATGTCTCAGCTGAAAAGGGAAATGTGTTAGGGTAGAATTGGCATACTCTTCTACTAGGTTGTAGGCACTAAGAAGAGCATGGCACTATGCAGAGCACAGCCGGCCGAAGTGGCCGTGCGGTTAAAGGCGCTGCAGTCTGGAACCGCAAGACCGCTACGGTCGCAGGTTCGAATCCTGCCTCGGGCATGGATGTTTGTGATGTCCTTAGGTTAGTTAGGTTTAACTAGTTCTAAGTTCTAGGGGACTAATGACCTCAGCAGTTGAGTCCCATAGTGCTCAGAGCCAAGCCATATGCAGAGCACAAGGTTGTGGGAAGCCTACTTGAGAGTGAGGGGCTAAATCAGCTATGGCGTTGTACTGTGCATCATTACTGATATGCCCCTATGTGAAGCATAGCTTTAACAGAGATGTACTTACCAAATGAGGTACTGGCTATCTGAAGAGGGTCATAGTTAAGTGACAAGCCAAATTACTTGAACAAGGAATTGGCTACTGTAAGATAATCATAATTACCATGAACAGGCACTGAATAGTTAAGAGTGCCATAGTCAAACAATGATGGATTACTATCTTAAGAGAGTTATACTTACCTTAAGAGTCATAGTATTGCCAAAGAGATGTTGGCTACCTTGAGAGAGTCATAGTTACCCCAACAATGTATTGTAATCACCATTGTTGTCAATGATCTAAATGAACAGGGGTTGACACTTTACCATCGCCTTGTCTTTGAATCTTAGAACTAGATTCCCTCCTTAGCAGTCCAATCAGACACTGCTTGGAAACAATGTGGGCGAGGATAAATTAGGCTAAAAGTGGTACCCCTTACGGGAGTGGCCATTAGGATGGGGTGGAGAACACACCCACTTCCAGGGAAAGCCAGGCAGAGGCCCCACTAAGACAAAGTTGACCCACCGTTGAGTCCATGACTGTATGTTAGCTGCCACAGGGTTTCAACTCACACTGAGTTCTCAGGTGTATATTTAAATATGTCTGCTTGTGTCTGTATATGTGTGGATGGATATGTGTGTGTGTGCGAGTGTATACCTGTCCTTTTTTCCCCCTAAGGTAAGTCTTTCCGCTCCCGGGATTGGAATGACTCCTTACCCTCTCCCTTAAAACCCACATCCTTTCGTCTTTCCCTCTCCTTCCCTCTTTCCTGATGAGGCAACAGTTTGTTGCGAAAGCTTGAATTTTGTGTGTGTGTTTGTGTTTGTTTGTGTGTCTATCGACCTGCCAGCGCTTTCGTTCGGTAAGTCACATCATCTTTGTTTTTAGATATATTTTTCCCACGTGGAATGTTTCCCTCTATTTTATATATATATATATATATATATATATATATATATATATATATATATATATATATATATATATATTCGTAATCTTTCACCACAACACCACTCCTTTTAATACGTTTTTTCGAAATTTTCCCGAATTTCTCCGTCCTTTAACGTGTTTTAGCGGCAACACAACCACCTAACCTTTATGCACATCGCTGTCTACCAACCCAAGTTCACCACAGGATCAACTCAACCAACACTTTTTCGCCTTTTTTCATACCAGATCTCCAGTTGCTTTCTTGTTCACCTTTATCTCTCCCCATATAATTTTATCTTTCATTTTCATTTCAACCTCATGTTAAACTTTCCACCTTCAATACCATGTCACCCTCACAACACCCCCACAACAACCCCACTAAGTTTTATTTACATTCCCTCCGCAAACATGCCTTCACCCTAGCCAGATTATGCTCACATATTTTATTTTCCCAGGCTTGTCTGACATTTGGCATAACCCCCAAAGGCCTCACACTTAAAGTTCCCATCTCTGGCTGCAACCCTTCTTTCCATCAGTCCCTATACCAGTTCCAAACTGAACAATCCATTGCCCTCACCCACCTAATCCTTCACCTACACATCAACTCAGCCAATGAACACACCCGTCAACTCCTATCCTTAATAAAAGTCCTCAATCTTTCCTCTCCCACATCCACACCGGCTATTCAGAGCATCCTCCTACAGGCCAATCGCAAATTAGAGCAGCATGCCACCCTTCACCTCAAAAAACTATCCAATCTCCTGGTTTCCCACCTCCGGAAAGGCAACTCACTCACCCTTCACAACCTTTCCAGCAAACCTCAACCACCTCTCATTGCGCACAAACACAGTCTCTCCCATCTACTCAATCTCCCACTTCCAGCTCCACTCCCTCCAAAACCTCAAAATTCCAATCAACACAATCTGGTACCACAACACCCTAATTCAGTAGTTAACCTTTCCTCCAAACCTCTCTCCCAATCCGAAACCTCTGTCCTATCCAAAGGCCTCACCTTCAGCCCCACTCCCAGATTCAACCAAACAGCCCTCGTCAAAGATTTACTGTCCTACACTCGTACTCTCTGCTGGAAGTATCACTTTGCCATGAAGAAAAATGATCCTAATCCTACCCCTAATGATCCAACTCCCCAAGACACTATCCAAATTGAACCCTGCCTGGAACAGTTCCGTCCTCCGTCACAGCGGGACCCACCTCCTCTTCCTCAAAATCACCCTCTCCAAACCTTCCAGGAATTTCTGACTTCCAGCCTTGCCTCTCAATCCTTCTTAAAAAACCTTAATCCTACTCCCAACATCACCACTGCTGAAGCCCAGGCTATCCGTGATCTGAAGGCTGACCGGTCCATCGTCATTCTTCTGGCGGACAAGGGTTCCACGACTGTGGTACTTGATCGTCGGGAGTATGTGGCTGAGGGACTGCGTCAGCTTTCAGACAACACCACATACAAAGTTTGCCAAGGTAATCCCATTCCTGATGTCCAGGCAGAGCTTCAAGGAATCCTCAGAACCTTAGGCCCTCTACAAAACCTTTCACCTGACTCCATCAACCTCCTGACCCCACCGACACCCCGCACCCCTACCTTCTACCTTCTTCCTAAAATTCACAAACCCAATCATCCCAGCCGCCCCATTGTAGCTGGTTACCAAGCCCCCACAGAACGTATCTCTGCCTACGTAGATCAACACCTTCAACCCATTACATGCAGTCTCCCATCCTTCATCAAAGACACCAACCACTTTCTCGAACGCCTGGAATCCTTACCCAATCCGTTACCCCCAGAAACCATCCTTGTAACCATTGATGCCACGTCCTTATACACAAATATCCCGCACGTCCAGGGCCTCGCTGCGATGGAGCACTTCCTTTCACGCCGATCACCTGCCACCCTACCTAAAACCTCTTTCCTCATTACCTTAGCCAGCTTCATCCTGACCCACAACTTCTTCACTTTTGAAGACCAGACATACCAACAATTAAAGGGAACAGCCATGGGTACCAGGATGGCCCCTTCGTACGCCAACCTATTCATGGGTCGCTTAGAGGAAGCCTTCTTGGTTACCCAGGCCTGCCAACCCAAAGTTTGGTACAGATTTATTGATGACATCTTCATGATCTGGACTCACAGTGAAGAAGAACTCCAGAATTTCCTCTCCAACCTCAACTCCTTTGGTTCCATCAGATTCACCTGGTCCTACTCCAAATCCCATGCCACTTTCCTTGATGTTGACCTCCACCTGTCCAATGGCCAGCTTCACACGTCCGTCCACATGAAACCCACCAACAAGCAACAGTACCTCCATTACGACAGCTGCCACCCATTCCACATCAAACGGTCCCTTCCCTACAGCCTAGGTCTTCGTGGCAAATGAATCTGCTCCAGTCCGGAATCCCTGAAGCATTACACCAACAACCTGACAACAGCTTTCGCATCCCGCAACTACCCTCCCGACCTGGTACAGAAGCAAATAACCAGAGCCACTTCCTCATCCTCTCAAACCCAGAACCTCCCACAGAAGAACCACAAAAGTGCCCCACTTGTGACAGGATACTTTCCGGGACTGGATCAGATTCTGAATGTGACTCTCCAGCAGGGATACAACTTCCTCAAATCCTGCCCTGAAATGAGATCCATCCTTCATGAAATCCTCCACACTCCACCAAGAGTGTCTTTCCGCCGTCCACCTAACCTTCGTAACCTCTTAGTTCATCCCTATGAAATCCCCAAACCACCTTCCCTACCCTCTGGCTCCTACCCTTGTAACCGCCCCCGGTGTAAAACCTGTCCCATGCACCCTCCCACCACCACCTACTCCAGTCCTGTAACCCGGAGGGTGTACACGATCAAAGGCAGAGCCACGTGTGAAAGCACCCACGTGACCTACCAACTGACCTGCCTACACTGTGATGCATTCTATGTGGGAATGACCAGCAACAAACTGTCCATTCGCATGAATGGACACAGGCAGACAGTGTTTGTTGGTAATGAGGATCACCCTGTGGCTAAACATGCCTTGGTGCACGGCCAGCACATCTTGGCGCAGTGTTACACCGTCCGGGTTATCTGGATACTTCCCACTAACACCAACCTATCCGAGCTCCGGAGATGGGAATTTGCTCTTCAATATATCCTCTCTTCTCGTTATCCACCAGGCCTCAATCTCCGCTAATTTCAAGTTGCCGCCACTCATACCTCACCTGTCATTCAACAACATCTTTGCCTCTGCACTTCTGCCTCGACTGACATCTCTGCCCAAACTCTTTGTCTTTAAATATGTCTGCTTGTGAGATATCTGCTTGTGTCTGTATATGTGTGGATGGATATGTGTGTGTGTGCGAGTGTATACCCGTCCTTTTTTCCCCCTAAGGTAAGTCTTTCCGCTCCCGGGATTGGAATGACTCCTTACCTTCTCCCTTAAAACCCACATCCTTTCGTCTTTCCCTCTCCTTCCCTCTTTCCTGATGAGGCAACAGTTTGTTGCGAAAGCTTGAATTTTGTGTGTATGTTTGTGTTCGTTTGTGTGTCTGTCGACCTGCCAGCACTTTCATTTGGTAAATCACATCATCTTTGTTTTTAGATATATTTTTCCTACGTGGAATGTTTCCCTCTATTATATATATATATATATATATATATATATATATATATATATATATATATATATATATATATATATCTGTGTGTGTGTGTGTGTATTTATTCAGCTCCTTGCATACCTCTTACTTCTTTTCATTACACATTTTCTATGCAATTCATTAACACTGGGATATATAATTTTAGATGCCTCTTCTATACAATGTTAGAAGCAGGTGCAGTCAGCAGTTGCCTGTAACCAGGGGCCCATGGGAGTCTCTGTATGTATAAAATAATCCCAATCATTCAACATCTGAACTTATGTACACTCCTCATTTGGAAAATGAAATTTCTTCTTATTTTCTTCCATGCCCCATTTAATTTTTTATTTAAACACTAACACAGCAGCTGCTCTTGGTTACAAATAAATGAGATGGTCTTTATAAATATATACAGGGTGGTCCATTGATAGTGACCGGGCCCAATATCTCATGAAATAAGTGTCAAACGAAAAAACTACAAAGAACATACCTTGTCTAGGTTAAAGGGGGAAACCAGATGGCGCTACGGTTGGCCCTGCTAGATGGTGCTGCCATAGGTCAAACGGATATCAACTGTGTTTTTTAAAGTAGGAACCCCCATTTTTTATTACATATTCGTGTAGTATGTAAGGAAATATAAATTTTTAGTTGGACCACTTTTTTCGCTTTGTGATAGGTGGCACTGTAATAGTCACAAACGTATAAGTACATGGAATCACATAACATTCCGCCAGTGCGGACGGTATTTGCTTTGTGATACATTACCTGTGTTAAAATGGACCGTTTACCAATTGTGGAAAAGGTCGATATCGTGTTGATGTATGGCTTTTGTGATCCAAATGCCCAATGGGCTTGTGCTATGAATGCTGCTCGGTATCCTGGATGACATCATCCAAGTGTCCGGACCGTTCACGGGATAGTTACGTTATTTAAGGAAACAGGAAGTGTTCAGCCACATGTGAAATGTCAGTCACGACCTGCAACAAATGATGATGCCCAAGTAGGTGTTTTAGCTGCTGTCACGGCTAATCAGCACATCAGTAGCAGAGAAATTGTGAGAGAATCGGGAATCTCAGAAATGTCGGTGTTGAGAATGCTACATCAACATCGATTGCACCCGTACCATATTTCTATGCACCAGGAATTGCATGGCAACGACATTGAACATCGTGTACAGTTCTGCCACTGGGCACAAGAGAAACTATGAGACGATGACAGATTTTTTGCACACGTTCTATTTAGCGACGAAGTGTCATTCACCAACAGTGGTAACGCAAACCGGCATAATATGCACTAATGAGCAATGAAAAATCCACGATGGCTGTGACAAGTGGAACATCAGTGACCTTGGCGGGTTAGTCTAATGTGTGGTGTGGCATTATAGGAGTAAGGATAATTGGCCCCCATATTATCGATGGCAATCTAAATATTGCAATGTATGCTGATTTCCTACGTAATTTTCTACCAATGTTACTACAAGATGTTTCACTACACGACTGAATGGCGATGTACTTCCAGCATGATGTATGTCTGACACATAGCTCGCGTGTGGTTGAAGCGGTTTTGAATAGCATATTTCATGACAGGTGGATTGGTCGCCGAAGCACCATACCATGGCCCGCACACTCACCGGATCTGACGTTCCTGGATTTCTTTCTGTGGGGAAAGTCGAAGGATATTTGCTATCATGATCCACTGACAACACCTGACAACATACATCAGTGCATTGTCAATGTATGTGTGAACATTACAGAAGGTGAACTACTCACTGTTGAGAGGAATGTCGTTACATGTATTGCCAAATGCATTGAGTTGACGGACATCATTTTGAGCATTTATTGCATTAATGTGGTATTTACAGGTAATCATGTCGTAACATCATGCATTCTCAGAAATGATAAGTTCACAAAGGTACATATATCACATTGGAACAACCGAAATAAAATGTTCAAACGTACCTACATTCTGTATTTTAATTTATAAAACCTACCTGTTACCAACTGTTCATCTAAAATTGTGAGCCATATGTTTGTGACTATTACAGCACCATCTAACACAAAGCGAAAAAAGTGGTCCAACTAAAACATTCATATTTCTTTACGTACTACACGAATATGTAATAAAAAATGGGGGTTCCTATTTAAAAAAAACACAGTTGATATCCATTTGACCTATGGCAGTGCCATCTAGCGGGCCAACCATAGCACCATCTGGTTTCCCCCTTCAAGCTAGACAAGTTTCGTTCTTTGTAAATTTTTTAATAATGCTTATTTCATGAGATATTTTGCCTGGTCACGATGAATTGACCACCCTGTATATTACTTTATTCAGCTCCTCCCACACCTCTTACAGGGTAAGTATTCATCACACAATGCCATGTCCAGTGCTGTGGCAGATGCTCAGAAAACAGCAGTGCTCCTTGTGGCGTGCAGTGTGTGTTGCATTTCAAAGTGGTCCATGGGATGTGTGTATGCACTTTCAATCGGCTTCCACATAAAAATGTATGATCTGCAAAATCAGTGCATGTGCTATACACATATGCCAAGACCAGTGCAATATCTCATTGACTTCTGAGCCGAGTAATGCTAGCGAAATACAGCTGCGTCAACATTCTGCAAGTTGGAACATGCATGCTAGCATTTGCCATCAATAAGTGCATTGAGCAGCTTCCATACATTTCAGTCCAACCGCCATCATTGATGACTACTACTTCAATATGAAATGTCAGTCTGACTATGGTAATGAAGATGGAGCAAGTAAGCATCTTGTTTTTCAGCCAGTGACGAATGGTCGCAAGCATACTGTCATCACTCTTTGACAATGAAACTATGGCTTTCCTTGTGAATGATTCAGAGGGATGTGACTGTAAGTATGCATATTTATATTTATATGTGTTATTTTAAAATAATGTATTAAGTTTGTTAATAATGCTTATGGGATGTTTTCTTTACTTTTGTAGGTGACCTGAGACCTGAACACTATGTGTGAGCAGGATGACAGTGTACTGTTTAATTTTATTTATTTGTTTATATCTGCTCTTTGATAATCGCAATATGGCTTCCCTAAAGGATTATGTGTATGAATGTAAACATAAGTATTCATAGTCATATTCATGTGTGTGTATGTGTGTGTGTTAGAAGCTTTTGAAATGTGGTGCTGCAGAAGAATGCTGAAGGTTTGATAGATAGATTGTGTAACTAATGAGGAGATACTGAACAGAACTGGGGAGAAAAGAAATTTGTGCCACAATCTCATTAGAAGAAGGGATCAGTTAGTAGCACATTCTGAGACATCAAGGGATCACCAATTTAGTACTGGGGGGAAGTGTGTGTGAGTGTGAGGAGGGGAGGAGGGGGGGGGGGAGGGGGGCAAATTTAGAGAGAGACCAAGAGATGAATACAGGAAGCAGATCAGAAAGGTGCTGGTTGCAGTACTCGGAGAAGAAGAGGTTTGCACAGGATAGAGTAGCATGGAGAGCTGCATCAAACCAGTCTTTGGACTGAAGACTGCAAGAACAACAGTATGTGTGTGTTTTATGAATAATGATTTACATTTGTGTAGAACGCCAATAATAAGATGCATTCTGCCCCCCCCCCCCCCCCTAGATGATTCAAATGCTATATGCAGACTGGCTGAAGTTATTTCACCACAATTTTCAACCCAAAGTTAATGGGGTATTGGTCTAATTGCAGAGAATCAGACATGTAAGTAGTATTACTTCTTCTTCTACAGATAATTTTACAGTTCCATACAGTACTTATAATGCATGACATTAAAAAGCACATCTCACATGTAGGCAACATGGCTTCATGGCCACATGCAGATCTTAATGTACTCCAGCAGAAACACATCTAAGATGCCCTCTAATGTAAACAGCATTCACTCAACAATTAACAGTAATGTATTAATTTATTAATTAATTTTTAACAAGGTGTCTCTCATATGAATATTAGGTGCATTTATCCAAATAGCATTTTAGTGTATCACTTTAAAATTAATTTTAGTACATGTTTGGTACAAGATCAGTATCTCTGATTTATTTCAATACCACACGTTATTACAGAGGTCATCAAATTGCAGCCTATGGGCTGCTTGCAGCCCGAATCAAGAATTTGTGCAGCCCGTGATATTTTATAATAAGATTCATTGAACAACTAACACCCAAATCCAAAAAGTCAACACTGGACTCGCATTCGGGAGGATGACGGTTCAATTCCGTGTCTGGCCATCCTGATTTAGGTTTTCTGTGATTTCCCTAAATCACTCCAGGCAAATCCCGGGATGGTTCCTCTGAAAGGGCACGGCCGACTTCCTTCCCCATCCTTTCCTAATTCGATGAGACTGATGACCACGCTGTCTGGTCTCCTTCCCCAAACAACCAAACCAACCAACCAAAAAGTCAACTAATATTAAGAGCTAAAGAGTATAGTTTTCCTGCTCAGTAACAAGTAAAAATATTTACAGAGATAGTAATATTTTACGATTTGCTTAATTTTACTTCATGTCAGTGAATTCGGCTGTGAGCTAAGAAAAGCTGGCTGCTTACTTCAGGGGTAGAGGGGAAAGTAGCACGGCCACTACGGTGTTAGAGGACGAATATTTTATTGTTAGCTGGTCATTTAGTTAGTTACATGTTCCATAGATCATTTGAATGATTCTCTTATCGAAATTATATGGAATGAGTCAGTATACAGAATATGTGTACATGATTAGTGTTAGCATTAATTAATACTTTTTTAGCCCAACACATGCAACTACACATACAAACTAGATTTTTTTAAAGGGTTACAATTTGTAAATAAAATTTCATTCATGGGATAGAAGGAGCTGTCCAGAAGAAGTTGTTTTAGATTATATTTAAAACATGATTCACTGCCTGTCACACATCTTACATAATTTGGGTAAATGATCACAAATTTTTGTTGCTGCATATTGAACTGCCTTCTGAGTCATTGATAGGTTTAATAATGGGTGATAAAGGTTATTTTTTCCTCTAGTGTTGTAGGTATAGACAGCACTAGTCTTCTCAGATTGTGATGGACTTGTTTGCAACAAATTTCAGTAGCAACAATGTAACGAAAATGTGGATTGCTACTGACCACAAAGACGTCACGTTTAAGTTGCAGACAGGTACAATTAAAAGACACTTACATATCAGGTTTTGGCCACAACCTTCATCAGAAAAATAAAGAGAAACACACACCATTAATTCATATAAACAAGCACACTTCATGTACACATGACCACTGGTCTCCTTGCTTTTAGTCTTTTGACTGATTTGACTTGCCCCCACCCTAAGTTCCTCCCCTGCACCAAGCTTTCTTGTCAGAGTAGCATGAACTCAATTACCTGATGGATGTATTCCACTCTCTGTTCTCTTCTACAGTTTTTTACTTTCTACAGCTCACTCTAGTACTGTGGAAGTTATACCCTGATGTCTTAACAGATGCCCTGTCATCCTCCCCCTTCTTCATGTCTGTGTTTCTGGTACATTCCTTTCCTCACCAATTCTACAGAGGATCTTCTCATTCTTTACCTTACCAGCCCATCAAATTCTCAACATTCTTCTGTAGCACCACATCTCGATAGCTTCAATTCTCTTGTGTTGAGGTTTTCCAACAGACCATGATTCACTACCATACAGTGCTGTGCTCCATATGTAAATTCTCAGAAATTTCCTCCTCATTCTTACTGTTCACTTTTGTGCAATAAATACTTGCTTTTGAAGTTATCAGTTACCACAGGGAATTATTCCATACGATATTGAGTGGAACTATGCAAAATATGTGAGGAAGTTGATTTGTTTTTTTCCAACATCAGAAATTATACAAACAGCAAAAGCAGCTGAACCTAATTGTTTGAGCAGTTCAGTAAAATGATTTGTTTGTCTTACAGCACTGACAACTCATGGTGGTGTGCGACTTGTACCGATCAACTGCTGTGATAAAAATTTTGGGTATATATATATATATATATATATATATATATATATATATATATATATATATATATATATATATATATATATATATTTGTTAATATTAATCTTACAATGTGATACATATTTGCAGTGAGCAGTATGGAATTAAATTAAGGCTGTTCTAATACAATGTAATTAGTTGGAGAAAAATTACATTCACAGCATATAGTAAACATTTGTGATTGTGTCTCATTTTGCAAAAAGGCATTTAAGTAAAAATACAATTATTATTAGTAATCAATTAATTATTTACCCACACAGACAACACAACAGGACTTGGTCAGACTATTACAATGTCACCACATTGGAGTCACTGAGGGTGGCAGCAATTTGAAGCAGACAACAGTCAACAAGAAGTGTTCTGAATTATGCCGACTCTTTAACGATCAGTACTTGGGGACCAGCAGCTGATTTATCACACCCTTAGTGAGCTAATCTGATTGGAGGTTCATAACATATTAGTTTTTAGTTACCGATTAACAATAATATTGGTACCTATGCAACTGGTGATGCCACCCAACAATGTCAGGATTGGCTGTTGAGTACGAAAGATTTATGACCACTGCATTATTAGTTGCCTAGTCACATCCACATCATCATCATCCCTGAAACATGGTTATGTATGATGCAGAGTGAGGTTAGTAATATGCTGGATATCACTAAATGCTGTTACAAGTTTGTGATGGTTTGACTCCATCATGTCACTGAGTTGTTTGACACATGTATCTGACGTGCGTCGTTGAAAGAGTATAAATGATGGGCAAAACTTGGTGTGTGTGTGGAGGGGGGGGGGGGGGTCGCACTTCAGAGCTTGCTTTGTGTGGCAGGGTTTTGCAAGGTGTCTTCCCTGTTGAGTCATCAGCAAGGAAACATCATCTGCCATCACGCCAGCAGGTCCTGGGCTTAGTGTCACCTGCCTTGATCTGGCGAGAACTTGGACTCATCAACTGGATTCCTCAGTAGCCTATTACCTTGGGTCAATATTGGCTCAGTTTGGTTTATATGAAATGGAGATCAGTTGTGTAAAATGACATGTCGTATTTTGGCTCATTAGTGACCTGTTATGTGGCAAGAGATTTGGGTTACAGGGTGGTTGTAGTAATCCGTACTGTGATCTGGACTATGATGCATGCCTGTGTAGTTGCTATTGTCTAGGTCAAATGTAATCATGTTCCTGTTTTATTGTTATTATTATTTGTGCATATGTTTTTCTATTTATTATTGGCTAATAGTCATAGGCTCTATTTTGGTTCATGTTGCCGACTGAATGGCAGTTGTGGTCATTGCCACGTGTTTCCTCAAACCTCTGAGCTTACTTTCTGGAGTTAATTTCTTAGCCGTACCAGCAGAGTATTAAAATCATAATGTTCTGAGTGCTTGGAGTAACAAAGATTGCACAGTGTACTAGCAGCTGCAAGTATGTGACTAATTTACTCATATGAGTGTGTGTAAAGTGGTAGTTTTAAAGGAAATGTAAATGGCATCTTAGACCTGCGATCATCAGAGTATTTTTTTTTTTTATTTGCAGCATTGGCAGCCAGGAACTCAGAGTGTTAAATTTTCTACATTTTTGTTGAAGTGATGCTGTCCTACAGTCTTTTTTCATGACCACATGTTGCGGTTATTTTACATTGTGCTACTGAACTGTGACAGTGAACTGGGTGTCTCCACCTCTCAATTTTGATCTGTCAGTTGTGATTTTTAAGTTATTAATAAAGATGTTGTGCACCTCTCAATCCGGCACCACTGCTCCAAACCACCATCACAATCTTTGATACATTTCAGCATCACGCTTAATTAGTTGTCCAGCCATTAATGGTGTGTTTAACTACTGGTGCCTCGTTGGACTGTTCAGTAAGCAGACAATGCTAAATCAATTGGTGATGATAGTAATACAGGAATTGATCTTCTCTATATAGGAATTTGCTCTAGGAAGTTCTGGCATAACTAAAATGTGTTCAACTCTTTCTGTCTTGCAATACTTACCATATTATTAGGTTGTGAAGGAAATCTTTCTGTTATTAATTACTGGTACTGGACAACTGAAATTATATTTTATAGATCAAGATAGTAGTCTTTACAGGCTTCAGCTGAGAGAACTTGGTAAATATGTCAGCTGTATTTAGGTCATGGTTCTGTTCTTTGTGGGTTGATTGTACTGGTACAATATGAGCCATGTGAGAAATAATAATAATATTATGAAAAGGAAAGATTACTACTCACCATACAGTGAAGAAATTGAGTCGCATTCAGGCACAATAAAAAGAGTACTAAATACATAAGCTTTCAGCCAAAAGACCTTCCTCCAAAATAGATAACATACATACACACAGTCACACAAACACAGCTCTCTCACACACAGCCATTGTCTCTGGTCTTGGCAGCCAGAGACAGTGGTCATGAGCGTGTGAGCCCTGTTTGTATGAGTGTGTGTGTGTGTGTGTGTGTGTGTGTGTGTGTGTGTGTGTGTTTTGTCTATTTCAGGTCTTCTGGCTGAAAACTTACATGTTTAGCAGTCATTTTGTTGTTCTCCACTGTATGGCGAGTAACAGTCTACCTTTTCATAATATTGTTATTCTTCCATCCTGGATTTTAAACGTAAGAAATATGCAAAGAGACACTCAATATGAATAAACTACAAGGGAATCATTCTTCCTTTATTATATAAATGATCTGGTGGATAGAATTGGAAACTCCATGAAACTGTTCACAGCTGAGGCTGCCATATATAGGTAACTTGTAACACCAGAAAAATGAAACAAATTGCAGAATGATCTGTACAGGATCAACAGTTGGTACAGGGACTAAAATTTAACCCATGACACCAAGCAACAAATGTAACATATTGCCATAAGTAAATGGAAAATTGTTTGATTACATTATGCACAATATATCAGTGTAAGCACTGCCAGCCTAAATTATACAGCAGTAATCATCCAGAATGACCTGAAGAATCACATCAAAATAGATATAAGAAAGATAAAAGTCAGACTGAGATTCACTGTAAAAATTCTAAGGAAATGTAATTCACCCTCAAAAGAAGTAGCTTACAAAACTCTTACTTGACTTATTCTTGAGTATTGTTAGTCATACTGCAACATGTAACAGGTTGGGTTAATACAGTAGATCCAATGAAGCATGCACTTTTTTATACTACTTTCTTCAATGAGGGTACATGTTACCACAATCCTCTTCAAACTCCAGTGGCAGATGAGAGGCACTGTACATTGTAATGTTGGCAAGGGTTTGGGTAGTTCAACAAAAGTTATTGAGACATGAGGTTTTGGAGGGTTAATTTCCAGTTTTTGAGACATGGGTTTCCAAACAGTTCATTTCCAGTTTCTGAGATGTGAGATATCATGTACTTGACATTTGAGAGAGCTCCTGCTAAGCCTGTTTTGCTACAATATGGGGTTTCTTAATATATATTGTGTCATGTAATTATTTTGTGAAGTTTTGATTAACAGTTCTGACAAATATTAGTTTTCATGTTTTGCTTATACAGAGTGAACCAGAACTCCACTGAAAAACTTTCACAGGTTGCTCAGGAATACTTTCTGGGTATTTTGGTATACAGTACTCAGTCTCTGGCCGATTTTTACAGTGAAATTGCATTTTGTTTGGACAACAATGGACTGGTCACAATGGTCTTGTTGCATGGCCAGCTCAGTCACCAGTCATGACACCATTGGATAACTTCTTCGGGGAACATGTAAAGAGCCAAATTTATGACACTCCAGTCAATACTCTTCATGACTTGGTTCCTAGTATTATCGCAGTGTAGTCCTCCTGGACTTCTTGAGTGTATCATTTGTAATGTGCTTTACTGTACACTGACAGAACAGATTGAACACACTGCGATTAAAGGCTATGTGTTTCTTCTGAAGAATGTTGCATTACTCTCTGTTGTGTTTTATGTGCTGTACTTTTTGGTTATTGCATTTTATTGCTTCTTCACTTTTGTGAAGGTATTTTCACAGAATAAAAGGGCGACTGTGGCAACAAACCATATAGATCATAATTCCATTATTACACTATAACGATTGTCTGGAGACCATCAGTTCCTTGTACCAAAATACTTGGAAAGCGCCCCTGAACAACCTCTGAAAGTTTGTTGGTAGAGTTGTGGTTTACTGTGTATGTTATTGCTATTGTGGTCTTCAGTCTGAAAATTGGTTTGATGCATCTCTCCACACTAATCTACCCTGTGTTAACCACTCTATCTCAGCATAAGTTATGCAACCTCCATACATTAGAACCTGCTTTTTGTAGTCAAACCTTGTTCTCCTCTACAATTGTTACCACCCACACTTCTCTCTATTACCAAACTGAAAATTCCTTGATTCCTCAGGATACATCCCATCAACTGATCCCCTCTTTTACTCAAGTTCTTCCACAAATATATTTTCTCCTAATTTGATTCAGTACTTCCTCATTAGTTATATGTCCCCACTGTAGCATTTCATGATGCAAAAACCCATAAATAAAGTGCAACGGACTATTAATACAATGAAAAATGTAAAATACCTACGCGAGAGATAAATACTCTGTGGAATTTAAGCATCTTCATGCGAACTCAATAACAAAGATATACAGACTGTATTAAGCTACGGCAAAGAAATAATTATTCCATGTTGGACAATGGAAGAGAGATGTTCTATGTTGGCTTGAGAGGAGATTATTGGAAGCCGCCATTAAGGCAGTAATCTATGTTTTATGGTATTGAAGTAAATAAATACATATAAAGGACAAAAGGAGTATCAGACGTGTAGAGTTCATAAGCCTTAATCATTTCAAAAGAAATATTCAGTGATTATAAGGATGCAAGTTGTTCAGAAGTGTTGTGTGGTTTGATGGTGTGAACCTGCAGTTTTACATGGTTTTGGGATTCGCCAAGAATATTTCTCCAAAGACCTAAATAATTTCACGAACTAAAGTTGGACGCCACATTTCATACAAATGACACAGCATAGCACTTGACTGTTCTGATCTATTTTCTTAGAGTGATAAATTATCTTTAGGAAATTCAGATGGAGAAGTTCCAGCAAGGAGACTCAACGAGATCTGCTGCTGCGAAGTGCATATGGTATTACTGTATTCTTTAACTTACAGAAAACAGTAAGCAATATAGACTTCATAACCACCACAAACATAATTAAAAAGACTAAACTTAAATAAAAGGAGCAAGCAGTGAAAAGGAATAGCTAAACCAAAGCATAAATAAAAATCAATTAATAATAATAAGCAATCACATTAATAAAATGCTCATTAAATAATAGAGAGAATAAAAATAAGAACTTTAAACCATCTAACTTCAGCACTCTTCTGTAGCATCACATTTGGAAAGCTGCTATTCTCTTCTTATCTGAACTGCTTATCCTCTACATTTCACTTTCATACACGACTACACTCAATACCGTTACCATTACCACTTAAATTTATATTCAATGTCAACAAATTCCTCTTCTTCAGAAATGCTTTTCATGTTATTTCCAGTTTATATAAAATTTGTAGATTGTATAAACAAAGTTGACCATGATTAAAATAAAGATCAGTTTAATATCTCACAAAAATTGTTGAAGAACATTACAAAGTAAATCTTACAGTTATAATTTATCAAACAATATTTGGAAGAAAATAGTTTGGAATACCAAATGTCTGTAAATTACAAAATTAATTCACTAAACCACTCAACTGTACCTATTTTCTTTTTTCTGGGCATCAACTTTGACATGTTTGTAAAGTAGTAGTTTTTGAGAGAACTCATGGAGAGCGTACATAATTGATGTGAGATATGGAGAATGGTCACTAATGTAGTGTATCATGTGTAAGATTTTCCACATTGATAAATAAAAGGAAAACTCTGGGGGTAACACATTCAATGAAAATTAATATTTACGACATCAACACACTGAAAAATCGTTATCATTATTTAAAGAAATGGACCCAAGGAAAGACTGTAAAGGAATACAAACATTCAGGATGAATACAAGAGCTAAGTATAATTTTTTTTAAATTAACACTGTATTTCTTATTTACACAGATATTTTTTTGTTTGCATGATAAGCTTAATATCTAATGAAGTTCAAGGTGGTACACAATTTTTGCTTATGGGGCTGTTTGCTGAAAAACTTGAAAGTTACAATACAACAGAGAGGTTTATTGTCAAAATTCCAGGACCTTCAATTCCAAGAGGAGTCAGGCAAATTTTACGTTCTCCAACATTCATCTTGCAAAACAACTAAGAAGAGAAAATCAGAAAATTCAATCTCATAAGGAAGCTTTCTGACACACCTTTTCTGCAGACTATTTGAATCTGGAATGGGACAGGAAGAAAACCACAGTTGTGCCAGAAGTATTCTGCTACACACTGAAAGGTAACTGATGGAGTATCAATGTAAATACAGATTTCTTATCCATGATTGGTCATTTTTCATAATTGCAGAGCACTGGTCACCTTGTCAGTCAATTATGGTATATAACAAACTTGTTTTATTTCCTCTTCAGTTTGCATAGTAGTGTAAAGTCCTTTCTTATGTGATTTCATGTTGCACATCACATGAAGTAGGCCTGTCTCTCCTGTTCTCCATTCTTGAATTTTAAAAATAGACCATTTCTTACTTAAATGTTGTCACAAAATCATTCTTTTTTTTGGGGGGGGGGAGGGGGGGAAGTTAAGCACCCACAAGGGGAGGTGGTAATGAAATGAAACTTCGCAGGTTGAGAGCATAGGTTATGTGATATTATTTCAGTGATTACAACATTGAGATTCATACAGGACCTGGCAGTATGGGTCCACTTATCCATGATTGGTCATTTTTTATAACTGCAGCTTGTCAGTAAATTCTGGTATATAACAAACTCTGACCTGGATGCATGCAGTGATTCAGTTGGGAAGTGTGTCATAAAGATGTTGAATCCTCTCCTGAGGAGAGCTGGTCCATCACTGTTGTAACTGATCCTTGATGTCTTGGATACTGGCACTGGGATGGAGGTGACATTCCAGATAGTCTTATGAGTGCTCTATTGGGAACAGATTTAACACAGTTCACAGGGACACTTGCCATGTATGGATGAGCACAGCCCTTTTGATAAATGGCATCACAATACTGTTCCAAAGAGGTAACACATGAGGATGTAGGATGCCCATGACATGCTGCTGTGCCACTCAAGTTCCCTTGATCACTAACAGCCATGAACTTAAGCCATACCTGATGGCTGTCTACACTGTGACACTGAGAGTAACCAGCTGTGTTTCTCCAAAATGTTAGAAGAATTGGATCTCTCGCCAGGTTGTCACCATATTCACAGATAATGCTCATCCTGAGTATTTTAGAACCAAGATTAATCACTGAACACAATTTGATGTCATTCATAAGCAGTCCATGCTTCCTAGTCATGGCACTGGTCAAAACACAAGTGTTTGTGTTGTGGAGTTAATGGCAGCCTACACACTAGGCTCAGTAACTCCCTAGTTTGGCTGCTGCTAATCTCCAACCTATGGTGTAGGATGACACAGAATGTTGCAGAGAGCCCATTAATTGTTATTGGATGGCAGGTGGAGATGTGAAGGGTTTACTATGTGCTTGCTGCACAATATAGCAGTCCTCCCTTGAGCAGGACATTATCGACCAGAACCTTGACAACAAGTACAGGATTGAAACTGTCCTGCCCTCATGTTTCCATGCAGCCCAACATCAGATTACTGTCACATCTGAATTGCCACAAATCTTAATATTGCATGATTCAAACAATCAGCCAAAAGGAGACTCACAATGGAACTCCTTTCAAACCTTGTATGGTGCTGATAATGCTGACTCATATGACTACAAGGTATCTCTGTGTCCTTCACAGTGAACAATCAACATCTGATGCTTTTCACACCCATCATATACCCTCCAAGGCCTAGTACCAACACTAAACATGAACAACACTTACGCACTCTGGCAATTGTTCTACATCTCGGAGAGAGCTGCAACTCTGGTCATTTACGTACCCGCCAATGGTGTGCAAGTTTACAAAGTTACATTGATGTTCAATCATGTCCTCTAGGTGCTTCAGTTTTTTCATGAGGTAGCGTATTACGTCATAGTTAATCCTGGGAATATATTGATTTATTAACTTTGTTTGAAGTTATGCATTTAATGTCAAATGTATCTTACATCTGAACAATTCTGCAGTTTGGTAATGGAAAGTTCTGGTAAAATGTAACTTTATTCTTGAGTGAAGGTCAACTCACACAATAATAGAGAGATTGAGTCAGTGACAGGCATTCAAAAAAAGGCTGAGAACTTCACTGGATTTTGGACAAATCATTTTTTGAGCTAGACTACACATATGAATGTGTGTACAGTTATTGAGAACTGTTTCTTTACTGCGGGGAATGAAATAGCATATCTTGCATCAAGGAGTTTTGAATTCATGTTTAATGTGCTTATTTTATCTGTGTTAGCCATTCATTTGGTCTTTTTTTGTTGGAAATGCACATTAAGTTTAGTACATTATTATTACTATCCTTGTCTTGTCATGTAATGTGTTCTTTACTCTTCCTTCTTATTTACAGATGTCCACAGCTCGTGGTCTAGAGGTTAGCGTTGCTACCTCTGGATCACAGGGTCCCTAGTTCAATTCCCGGTCAGGTTGGGGATTTTCTGTGCCCAGGGACTGGGTGTTTGTGTTGTCCTCATCATTTCATCATCATCATCATCATTTGTGACAGTAGCTAGACTGGATTGTGTGAAACTTGGACTGTGTAAAAATTGGGACTTGGTACGGGCGGTGATGACCGCACAATTGAGCACTTGGCAAACCAAACATCATCATCATTATTTATAGATGGACTGATTATGACATGAAGATGTACTGATTTAATATATTTTCATAACCAAATGTGGTTCAAGCATCAAACAATGTACCTGTGCATGTCTTTTTGTTTAGAAGAAGGATGCAAGTGCCTAAGCTAAGCTAATCATGTTCCTGTAATTTTTCATGTGCCTGTTCACTGCTCAACATCTCCATTTACAGTGACTGATTATCTTCACTCATTCCATTGTTTGTATTTAACAATAAGTCTATAAATGGTATGTATAAAAAAAACCACTGATGGTGCCTAACGTGCTGTGTGGGATGGCAAACTGGTTAGTTTTAAAGTAGGAACCCTAGTTTGTAAGTGCTTAGTTTTGATGCTATGGAGCATCAAAGTTTGAGAACAGTGATGTCATCAACACAACTCTTGACTGTGTTTGGTAGCCTAATGAATTATGTAATCTAATAGGCACTGGTGTCAAGTTAATTCCCAGACTGTGCTACATAGCATTCCTGTCCAAGTATTGCTTCATTCCATAGTTCTTTGTTCTCATCATACATGAATAGCTATTTTTTGTACCAATTCAGCATCACTGTTGTGATAAAAATCAGTACATAAGTAACAAACTTACCAGCATGTTGCTTATATCCAGCAAAGTTGATAGCAATGGCAGAGCTGCTGCATAGCTGTATGAGGAAAAGTTTTCCCAACAGGAATAGTCTGTATTTGCAGCAGCTGAGGGTAAACTACAGAAGATCAGAAGGTTGCATGTAGGTACAGTATTTACTGCCTTGAGTTTCTCCAAAATTGTGGTGTGTATGTGCAGCCAAGTGCATTTGCTGTACTTATACACTCCCTTGTTCATACAGTAGTACTGTGAGATATTGAGCAATTTATTGTATATATGGTAGCCCTTCTGAATACTATACCAATTATTCCATATTTCTATCAGGTATTAGGTGTCAAAAATGGATGACAGCCGTCTGTACCCTCAGTTCAAATGATTGCCTTTGAGGAAGATGATTTGGAACACTCCGAAATAGAACAGTCTACTACCATTCACCAAGTGGTGCAAGCCTAGGGCACATCTCAGGCTAATGTTTGTAGAGCAGTGTGTGAACATGAGCTATGTCCACACTATCTGGGCACCATCTTGGGCACCATGTCTTACACTTTGTAGTGTAATGTATCACTTTGGTGCAGTGATGTGTTGCACAGGCATGTTTCAAACCAACAAATGATGATCACTACTATAAAAAGTTTATGTTTGGAATGAATTAGATAATCTACTGTACATATTATCCATGCACATGTATTATTAAATGGATGGGTGCAGCGTATCTACAAACCAGGATGATGATAAACAGTGTACGATGTTCGCAGTACCTGCTGGCTGGGCCATTTATTCCTTGTCATCTGCCCCTGCTTTGTACACATGGTGTGTGCTATAGAGCAAGTGTGGCTGTGACATTGCCTATGACATCTCAAGGGCAACACAAAGACTTAGTCTTTATCAATATAATTGTGTAATTCCAAATGTTGAAATAACTTTATAATTGATAGTCACTGTACACAACAGTAAATATCCTATACATTGACCATCAGAAGCATCATATTTATTTTGAGAAGTGGATGTTGGATTTGTACTCTTAACTTCCAGCAGTAATTGTAATACTTTGAGAAACAAAGTTCAATTGGAAGAAGTTGGTGAGTATGTTGAAATAGTAAGCTGAGCAAGAGTGAATAACAGGAAGTCTTAGCTCCACTCCCAATCAGACTTTACTTCGCTACCTGATCTGATAGTGAAGAACAAGCAGAACATTGTAACCTCTTGACTATGTTCCATGTGATACAAGGAAAACAGTAATGCATGCAATTTCATGTATTTCCTTGTTGCTGAAGAGCCAGATAATCTTTGTCTGGCTGCTGATCAGTGAGTAAATATATGTTAGATGCATTCTGATAATACAACAATGATGTATGATTGGTTTCAATGAGTGTAAGTTCTTGATAGTGAATCTTTGGGCAGATAATGTTTGTCTAGCTGTTGAACAGCAAGTAAACACGTTACGTGACCTGATAATACAATATAACTTATGTCTGTCCTGTATGAGTGTGAGTATTTGATAATGACACTTCAGCCTGTTAAATAGTTGCGACTCAACAAATAAAAAATACAGTGAGGTTTTGGAAGAGTCATTTCCTAAAACATATCAGATATGGACATACAGCAAAATTTCTTTCTGAAAATAGAGAGAAAATTATGATCTCCCAGGTTCTTTACTACCTTTTACAGAATTAAATCAATGGCAAACCTTTAAGTCATTATTTATTCTCCTTGCAATGTAATAAATTTTCCAAATATTTCTTTGGATTCCTGTGCTTTATGTACAACTTTGGAAACATGGGTGTCTTGCAAATTCTAAGACCAGTTTTGGAATCAGCACGACAACTGCTTCATGATGAGATGATTTACACAACATTGATGTCATTTTAAATTTCATTAAAAATTAAAGTTACTTTATTTCACTGTAATTGCAGCATGATTTTTGGCAGGAATAACTGATTCATTTATTGCTGCTAGCACATTTTATACAGTCTGAGTGATTTAGTACACAAGCAACGATGTCTTGTGTTAAAAGTATTACAAATTAAGGTGTTGCTTGGCACCAGGAAGCTTACTTCTACTATGAAGAACATATTTATATTTGTTTTCATGAGCTCACATCTTCTAAATGGGTGGGGAGAGGCAGGTCTAGAAATAGATTTTTGAGAGATGCCAATGGTAGTTCAGTGTGAGATAACATTGGGGTAGGTTGTGTGACATACAATTCATGTATTTTTTGTGATTGTCTGTCACAATTAAGTTGGCAACAGTGAAACAACATGGCTGATATTTGTTACTGTGGATCTTGTGAAGTGATTTCTGTGGACTGTGTTTAAAAAACCATCTATTCTGAATAAATGTTTTTACTTATTTATTATAACATTGAACGTAGCACCTTTAGCATAACTGAACCCAGGGACCAATCTCCTAGAAAGGTCTGTAACCAATATAATTCATCATTGTAATCAATGATATCCATTATGTGGATCTGTTGGTCAGTTAATTTATAGGGGCTCAGATTTTAATTGATTTTAGACATCCAATGACAGATAATTCCACAAAAGGAGTAGTTGATACACATTTCAATTGAAGTATGTGATACATTGTAATTTTTATTGCGTTGTTGAGTATTCACTACTATATTTCTGTGGTAATCACAAGAGAGCAGTTTTGTGAGACAACTTAGTCAAATGGTCAAACAGAAACATTTAGCATGTTATCAACCTTCTGCAAATTTTTCTTTATAAAGGTAATAAAAACTTCAGTACTAGAGATTCTGCAATTGAAGACAACTAAAATACCTGATCTGTATTACTGAAATTTATGTGTCTTAAAATTAAACATTTTCAGAAATTTAGTGTAGGAAAATTTATATTTAATAAAAATATGTATTTCAAATATGTTGTAGATTTATGCAGAATCCGATGTCATACTTAAAACTGATGTCATACTTAAAACTTTGTAAATCAATATTTCTCCAGTATAAATCAAGATAAACTACAACTGTAACAACACAGAAGTACAGTGGAACCTCGCTTGATGTGCATCTACCATAATGTGCAATTCACAAAATGAGCAAAACAAACTGTAACAAGTGATAACAATTTAGTGCGACATAACCAGACGATCACTTGAGGCGGGGTAAACCTTCAACAGTATGAACACCTTTCCTTGTCGGCACTGGCATATGAACAATGTCTTTAGTATGTACTGCAGTCTGGGTTTAGCGCTTTTTCTGCAATATTTTTAATGAGTCTTCATATGATTGGAGAAATACCAGTTAAGTAAATCTACTGTTGGTTGTGTTAACTTCTTTGCTAGTCATTTCTGCTCCTGTCCAGCTTTCCTATGACAACAGTTGTCGCACCAATCTATAGCCCACATCTTAACATTGCATACAAAGCTGTACACAATAGTTTGTCATACTCATATATGTCAGCGTCTGATTTCTACAGCATCCAGATTACTACGTTTTTCTGAGAGTATTTTACATGTTTCATTTATCCTAAATAACAGGTGAAACAGTTTTGTCATGACTTTTTATCCCACAGTCGTAATCTTTCTGATATTGTCTACTTAAGGTGCCTTGCCTCAACTTAAGACATTTCAGAGCTACTAAGCGAGGTGGTGCAGTGGTTACAAACTGGACTCATATGTCATAAGATGGTTGTTCAAATTCCCACCCAGACATCCAGGTTTAGGACATCTGGGCTTACCCTACATTGTTTAAAGCAAATGTCATGACAGTTCCTTGAAAAGGGTAAGAACAATCTTGTAGTCTATACGACATTAAATCTAATCTTCCCTCTTCTCTTTTGCAGAGCTCTGTCAACTTCATGTCACTTCATCATATCCCCTTCCTCATCTCAGTCCACTTGCTCCAGGTTCCACATCCAAATAGTTTTTGCAATCTTTGCCTTTATTCCACATTTCATAACTAATAATTTTTGATTGGAGTCCACATCTGATTCTGGAAATGTTTTACATATTAAAACCTGATTTTACAGGTAGTTATTTGCTTTAAAATTGTTTTATGTATCTGAAACTTTCCATTGTCTCCCAGTCTCTCCCACACATACAACCAAATAATGGAAAATCCTGGTTGGAATAACAACAGAAAGACAGGAGCAAACAATGGAATATCCAGGAAGAAAATAATGGCAATATTATGAAAAGGATAGATTACTATTCACCACATGTTGCATCCCAGGTACAAACTATCAAATTGAAAGTCGGAATTAATTACAACTTGGAAAATTTTTCTGGAAACAAGATGAAACATAACTCAGCGTAATCACTCATGTCCAGGTCCGTAGCCAAAGTTTATATCCTGTAAACACTATCACATTAACAGTGTTGTGACTGAAAGACCTGCTCCATACTCCAGGAGACCCACCAGATAGCTCTCCTTCGAGGGCCGCGATGACATGACTTGATCACATGGGGGTTGCACCCTGATTGTCTCCGTCAACTCCAGCGGTATGACTGCTGCATTTCTTGTGGCGCCCCCAGTGTGAGCACTTTGAAGTATGCCCCGCATCTGCCACTGGAGCACTGGCACACAATGCTTGAGAACGCAGTGGCCGTGTCTTATGTGCGGTAGTCCCGTTGCATGAATGCGCAGCACAACACCATATAGTGGAGATGTTGAGATGCATACAGGCACAACACAAAGACTACTTAACATCTAAGCTTTCGGCCAGAAGGCCTCCACCTGAGGTAGGCAACACACACACACACACATTCACGAAAAGGCAGCACACACGCACACAGCCACTGTGTCTGGCTGCTGAGGCCAGACTGTGAGCAACTGCACATGATGGGAGAACCAATCTGGGTGGTGGAGGTAAGGAGGAGGCTGTGTGGGGGGGGGGGGGGGGGGGGGAGGGAGAGTTGGTTACAGGTGGGGGACAGTGAAGTACTATTTGTACATAAGGACCACCTCTTGTTGTGCCTTAAAATGAGGTATGTCCTAGCTACTACCCTCCCCACCCCTCCCACACTCGTATTCTACTACCCACTGAACCTACACAAAATCCTTGTCCACCCCTACACAACCCCTGCTCCCAACCCCTTGTCTCATGCCTCATATCCCTGTAATAGACCTAGATGCAAAACCTGTCCCATACATCCTCCCAATGCCACCACCTACTCCAGTCCAGTCACAAGCATCACCTATCCCACCAAAGGCAGGTCTACCTGTGAAACCAGTCATGTCAGCTACAACCTAAGCTGCAACAACTGTGCTTCATTCTATGTAGGTGTAACAACCAACAAGCTGTCTGCCGGCATGAATTCCATCAACAAACTTCTGGATCAGCCAGTTGCTGAGCACGTTGCCCAACACAACATTCTTCATTTTAATGACTGTTTCAGGGCTTGTGCCACTGGATCCTTCCTACCAACACCAGCTTTTCTGAACTGTACAGGTGGGAATTCTCCCTGCAATACATCCTACATTCCCATAACCCTCCTGGCCTCAACCTTTGTTAGTTATTATCCTTCACCTACCTACCCATTTCCCTGATCCCACTACAGCACTAAACATCCTTTTATTCCACAAGGCTACCCAAAGTCTTTTTACTTCTTCCCGCCCACCTTTACCATCCATCTAACCTCCTGACTCCACCTAACTGCCCTAACAAAGCTCCCACAAGCAGCAATTTACTGTCCCCTGCCTGTACCCTGCTCTCCCTCACCCTCCCCACCCATCTCCTCCTTACCCCCATCACCCAAACTGCTTCTTCCATCACGCCCTGTCACTTGCAGGCTGGCTTCAGCAGTCACAGACTGTGGTCATGTGTTCGTGAGCTCCGTTTGAGTGATTGTGTGCTTCTGGTTGAAAGCATAACTTAAAGTGTTTAGTAGTCTTTTCGTTGTGCCTCTCTGGGACTCAACATCTGTGCTATATGGTGATTAGCAGTCTCTCCTTTTCATAATACTAACAATAAAACAAGTATAGCTTGCTACTCACACTGTAGAGGAAGTTTCAGTAGCAGACAGGCACAATGAAAAAGACTGCTAAAATATTAAGCTTTTGGACAAAGTCCTTCTCCTGAAACAGAAAACATGCAGCCATGCACACACATGCACACACACACACATATACACACACACACACACACACACACACACACACACACACACACACACACAGGGCCACTGTCTCTGGGTGCTGGAGCCCAAGAGCAGGTGTGTGTGATGTGAGCTGCAAACTGCCGGATTGGATGGTGAGGGTAAGGAGGAGGCATGGGATGGGAAGTTGGAGGTATAGCAGATACAGGTTGTGGAAGATGCTGTTCTGCCTATAAGAGCTTGCAGCGAAGTGGTGGGGACGGGATAGTGGTGCTAGGTGCAGTATCATGAGGCTTCACAGCATCTTCCCCCACGCCTAACCTTCTGCTCTTCCCTCTCCCCATCACATGTCTCCTCCTTATGCTCACCACCCACACCAGCGGATTGCAGCTCACAGCACAAGCAGTCACAATCAGGCTCCAGTACCTAAAGACAGTGGCCACATGGGTGCGAGACATGTTTGTGTTTTCTATTTCAGGAGAAGGATTTTCTCCAAACGTTTAATATTTTGGCAGTAATTTTCATGTCTATGTGATGATTAGCAATCTATCCTTTCCACATATACACCGATTTTCAAGATTCTTGAACCAAGTGTTTGCAATTGTTAAATTCTACTTTGGCAAAATTCTGCCTGATGATTTCCACTTTCTATTTCTGTCAGTCCACATTCTCCTATTTTTGCTTCTCTTCTTTTACCCACTATTGCATTTCAATTCCTCATCATAATTAAATTTTCATCTTTAACATAGTGAATAATTTCTTTGATCTCATCATGCCTTTCTTTCAACCTGTTCGTCACTTGCAAAGCTAGTAGACATAAATACTTATACTACTGCTTTGAGCTCTGGCTTTATGTTTATAATGGATATGATAACTCGTGACCTATGCTGTTTGTAGTAAGAGGGCTACTTTCTTGCAACCTTCAACAGGGCATAATGGAAAGACAAATGTAAGTTACAAAATGGTTTTATTACCAGGAGTAAAGAGCGGTTACAGACACTTTGCTTCATAGAGTGAAGATTAAGACATTTGTCACATCAATAGATGAGCTTTTCTTTACCCCTTTCATAAAAGATTGTCCCCAGCCTATGGAGACAGGTCTTCATGGTGTCTTGAAGTTCTCAATTGGTGCACAAGTAATGTCCTCCCAGATCTCTCCTTCAGCTGCCAAAAAAAGATGAGAGTCACTCAGCACTAGATCTGGGCTGTATGCTGTGTGAATCAAAAGCTTCCCTTGAGTTTTTTAATAACTACAGTATAACTAATCTCAAAAAGTTTTAGGAAATTAGTAATTTTTGCCACAGGTTTTTCTGTTGCCCTAACAGAAATTGCGTGTTGTATATTTGTTACAATTCTTATGGGGAGTTAGCAATTTTTTAGGTCAAGAGGTATAAAAGATAATCAGCAGGCTTAGTTTAAAGTTATTTGTTCAGTGTCCTGTAATACATGCACCAGCCAAAATACTGCCTCACTGGGAATGCTGTTCTTGAACATAAGATGAGTTGGTTGATGTTCATAAGCAGCTACAAAACACCCTGACTAATGTCAAATGATTGGCAACTGCTGTGAACCACTGTGTTGGAAGAGCTCCTGAGAGTCATGTAACAGTGGTACTGCTACAAAAGGTATCTCAAGTACTACTTCCACTTTCCTGTGGAACCTGTCTCCTCTGTAGAAATTACAGGATCTGTCATTACTCACCCACTTGACAGTGAGTTTCAATGATAGATCTAGGCACCCTGTACAGTGTCAACAGGGACTAAGGAGGACTCAGGGTGCTGTATTGATTCCTCTAATTAACAAATTCAAGGTGCTGTCTTTTACTGAAACTGAGCCAGTGGGACTCACTTCACCTGTTTTGGGGAAACATGTTTTTTCCAGTGTCAAGAGGAGGCTATTAATCATTGGCAACTTAGATGTATGGTGAATGATGGGTACCCCTTAAGGAAATGGCAACAAGAGACAGAAAAGCACACCCAGGCTCACTCAGTGTGTATGCCTTGAGACCTCATCCAATATGTTAATGAGGCTACTCTGGCAGCCACTGAGGGAGCCAGGTGCAAGCAAGTGCAGATTGTGTCCCATGCTGGAACAAACGAATCCTGTTCTCTGAGCTTCAAGGTCATACTTGGATCACTCCAGTGACTGGCAGAGAAGACCAGCCTTGTGCAAGGAGACTCAAAGAAGCTCACAATTTGCAGCACTCTCCCCAGAACTGATCATGACCCTTTCATTTTCAGTCGAGTGGAAGGACTGAACCGGAGAATTCAGAAGTTCTGTGACAAGCTAGGCTGCGACTTCCTGGACTTGTGCCATATGGTTGAGAACAGTTGGGTGCTCCTAAATGGGTCAGGTATGCACTACACATCAGAGGATGGGAGCTTCTAGTGTGTGGGATGCACTCAATGGTCTTTAAGATAAGGCAACTCTCCATCCAGTCCAGATAACAATAGCTGTAGGAAACCCAGAAGTATCAGTGTAAGATCAAAAGAAATGTCTTCCACAGGTGGGAGTATTAAAATCCTAGTGGGTAACTGCTGAAGCTTTTGCAACATAGTGCCAGAGTTTGAAGCGGTCATGGAAAGCAATGAAGCTCATATAATACTAGGTACAAAAAGCTAGTTGAAACCTAAAACTCATAGCAGTGAGATTTTTGGGGAAAGTTTAATTGTATATTGCAAGGATAGGCTAATGGGAAATGAAGGTGGTATATTTGTCGCAGTATATAAGAAACTCAAATCCATCGATATAGAAACTTAAAGTACATGTGAGATTGTTTTGGGCATGACTCTGTATCAGGGGTGCACTTAAAATGATAATTTCATCCTTTTATCACACACTAGACTCATCTTCAGATGTAAGCAAAAACATTAGAGAAAACCTCAGTTTGCTTGTACATAAGTTCCCTAATCACATGTATCATTAGAGACTTTAATCATCCAGTTATCAATTGGAAAAATTACAGTTTTGTTAGTGGTGTATGTCACATCCTGTGAAACATTACTAAATGCATTCCCCGAAACCTATCTAGAATAAATTGTTTGGAACCCACTCATGTTGGAAATACAAGCATAAGTCAATTATTATCCGCAAAGTAATCATAAAATTTTATTTTCATCAAATAGGAAACTTACAAGAACATAATTTTTCGACATGGTTTTCTTGCGTTTCAATGCACTTGGTCATCCATCATTGTACAAGCTTCTGATCCCCTTACACAAGAAGGTTCTTGGTTGAGCTGCAAACCAGGAATGCACTTATTCTTTCACTGGTGCATCTGAAGCAAATCAACGGCCCCTTAATGCCTGTTTGAGTGGACCAAACAAGTGATAGTCAGAAGGGGAAAGATCGGAACTGTATGGAGGATGATCCAGTACTTCAAATTTGAGTTACTGGAGCGTTTCAGCAGTGTGGGCAGCAGTATGTGGACAGGCATTGTAGTGAACACAACACCTTTTGACAGCAATCCTCAGTGTTTTCTTCAAATTGCAGGCTTTAGGCTGTCATTAAGCATCTCACTGTAATGTACACTGTTCATTGTTGTGGTCCTTTCCCCATAATGTTCCAGTACTGGACACTGTGCATCCCAAAAAACCGTAAGCATCAGTTTTCCTGTGGTTGGTTGGGTTTTGAACTTTTTCTTGCAAGGTGAATTTGGATGTTTCCATTCCATACTTTGGCTCGTAATAATGGATCCATGTTTTGTCACCAGTAATGATCCTGTCTAAGAAGTTGTCCCCTTCATTACCATAGCGATCCAAATGATTTTTGCAGATGTCTAAGCAACTGTGCGAGTTATTTTGGGACCCATCTTGCACAAACTTTATGGAACCCAGGTCTGTTGTGGATGATTTTCTAGGCAGAACCATGACTAATTTGCAGACGATGTGCCACTTTGTCAATAATTAATTGTCTGTCTTAGAGAATCATTTCACATGAATGCTCAATGGTTTCTTCATTTGTGGCGGTAAATGGTCATCTGGCTCCTTCATCGTGCGTAACACTTGTGCTACCATTTTGGAATTTTTCAATCCATTTGTAGACACTCCATTGTGGCAAAACACTGTTCCTGTACTGTACCGAAAGTCTTTGATGGATTTCAGCCCCTGATATGCCTTCCGACCACAAAAAACAGATCGCTAAAAGTTGCTCTTCTTTGGTGCAAATGGACAGCAGACCAGCCATGATGAACAGCATAGCAGTGATAATGAAACTAACCTAGCAGCTTGCAAATTGCAAAGATATAACAACAAATAAACAAAGCATGAGCCATCAATGTAAAATGACAGTACTACGAAAATATAACTAAATTATGGATAATAATTGACTTACCCTCGTATATTGGACCTAATGGTAACATATAGACCTGACCTCCACTGTGGTAAGGTCAAAAGTATGTAATTTGCAGGAGACAGGATCAACTTATTCTGATGTCTGACCAAATGAAAAACTTCTGATTATAATATTAAACTTTGTTAATGCAAACTCCAAGGTCATAAGTTTAGAAGAGATGGAATATTCTTAGTCTTCATTTCTTCTGTTAGCATGGAATACAAATTACACATGAAATACGTGTTCTTTAGCTGCTGCAGGGTAGTGTTCAAATCACCAAGAATTCACAATAAATTCTAGGTGTAATAACACACAGAAAACAAAATAAAGAGAATTTTTATTGAATCTATACAACAGATGTAGATATTGGTTATAATACAACAAAAAATCAAGTAATGCATATCTGAATGTGACTAGAAAAGTGTTGGTTTGTCTATCAGTTCATGTATGTTGTATAAATGGTAATGACAGATTATTGATATATTTGTAAAACTGCATCAGTAAACTATAGATTATAGGTAAATTATTTGTCCTGTAATAATAAGATATGCATGCCTTCAAATAAATATGAATGATACTGGCTACACAAATCACTCAAATAACAGAAGTGGAGTTAATCTACAGGCAGTTTTAGTATCATGCAAATAAAACATGAACTATTTGCACCATATATGTATTAGTAGTTTTTTAACTTTGATTTGTATCAGATTTCACTGCACAAATGTCTTTGTTGCCTTTTTCATTAGCTATTACAACGGTAACAGAATTATTTTCAAGTTTGCTTCCAAGCTTTTCCGCAACCCGTTGAATTGAAGGTTTCACATTGCTTTTCAGAGTTCCATTGAATAAAGGTACTTTACTGAGAGTACTTGCTTTTGAAACACTGTTAGCTATTTGCCGTGTGTTTGCATCAGATCCTTTGTTAAACGATGGTGATGAACTGAAATTATTGCACAATGTGTCCGAGTTCACTGAGATTTTCACTTTGCTTCCCTCTTGCTTTTCTACTGTACTCCCACCATTTACAATAATTCCCTGTAAAAAAAAATCATAATTCAGACAGTTCTGAAATAATTTATATAAATTACTTATGGAACCACAAAGGAAAGAATGCAAATGATGATATGCCAGTGATCTGTTGTGACTCATTAATGTGTTTCACAAGATATACTAATAACAATACCCTGCAAAAGAATATATAAATATTATCTAGAATGTATGTGCCTCTGTGTACTGTGGTTCCAGTGAACACACAACAAAGATAATCCTACAAATTGTATGCATTATTTTAATATTTCTTCTGTAAAACTGGAAATTTCCATCAAGTTTTATTTTATGAAACTGTGCTATACATATCCATGGGATAAGTAACAGGTACAATATTTTTCCATAATTTACTGCCTTTCTAGTGACTATTATTTTGAATGGATACTAAACCTCCTCTGGAATTTGTAGAGGGCTGTGAATACATAATATTTTGAATTGGAACCCATGTCTGGAAACATACCATTTCCATTCCACAACTGTTTCAGTTCAGATGTTTAACTCATCCACTTCTGCTTCAGGAATTGAATTAGGCTGATGCAATACATGTAGCAGGTAACAATTTAAAAGGAAACATAACAAAACATCCACTTATCACTTAAGCACAGTTGTTTATAATAACACTTAAACATTACATGTTTGCATCTTAAAAAATGCATACTGTACATACAGGACAGTACTGATGCATTGATGCATTACAACAGCAGCTCAATATCAATGTGGCAGCCACCAACAATGTTACAGACACTGTACTTATGAAGCATGTCCTGGTAGACATTCTCCCTCCCACCTGGTGTCTCTTCAACTTCTAGTGCAGCAGCTAGAACTCATGCCAGCAAAGTTTCATCAGGCTTTTGCAGGAGTCTCATAAATTAAACTTCACATATGACCTACAAGAAGTAATGCACATCATCCTGTGTGCCCTATTTCACACCAATGCAACTCAGAGACTTTTCTCTTTCCCTCAGCAGGCATGGACGACCACATGCCTGAACTGAAACCATTGTAGAATGGAAACAGTACATTGCCAGACATGTATTCTTATTCAAAATATTATGTACTTGTTTTCTTTACAAGTCCTAGAAGTTTTTAATGGGTATTTCCAAACAATTTGAACACATATCCATAATAAAGACACAAAATTAATGTTCATGTAGACATGACCTTGTTGCCTTTGGTTCAGAGTGGACTTATGTACTCTAGTGCAAAGATATTAAACAAGGTCCCAGCTAACATAAAGAAAGAAACTTGGTACCATGACAAATTCAAAATAAAATCAAAGAAAGTAATGAATGTGACTAATGCCAATCTTTATGCACCTTAACTGATTACGTAGATTCAAGGATTGAAAATTTCTGTTAGCTACAAGGCAAGTAGTTGCACTACAAGTAGGTTCTATACAAATTTTGAATAAAAATAATGGTGCTCTCAAACCAATAATAGATACTCAATATAAATGAGAACCTACCTACACCATTGTGCGTTCAATGGGCTAGTTTAATGGCAGAAAGGTATCCTAAACAAAGAGTTTAAAAGAAACAAGGTAGGTTGGACCAGAATCAAAGAGGTTGGGCGGGAATGACACATACGTGTGCACCACTATCCCAAAACCAAATGTACATTAAAGCTGTTCTATCTTGGAAACCATTCAGAATAGGGCATATGTGCGTATAAAGTTTTCTGCCTCAAATGAGTTTTCCTGTCATATCCCTGAAAACTGGCAATTCCTGCTAGGACATCCTGTATTTTATGCCCTATTATCTATTCTCAGATTAGATTAGATTAGATTTACTTTCATTCCAATTGATCCGTAGTGAGGAGGTCCTCCAGGATGTGGAACATGTCAGAAAAACAACAATACATGACAAATATTTACAACTAAAACAAATAAGCTAATGTACCAGTCCACAGGTCCCAAGTGGAATGATCGTCATTTTTTAATGAACACTAAGAGTCATTTTACAAATACTAATGCACTGAATTTAAAATAAAAAAGTTTTTTATTTATTTATAAGGTAATAAACATGTAATACAACTACTGTAATACTTATTTACAATGAACACATTACTGCACTGAAATGGTGCAGAAGTTAGATTATACTTACACACACACACACACACACACACACACACACACACACACACACAAATTTTCAATGAACACATTACTGCACTGAAATTGTGCAGAAGTTATGTTGTACTTATATACAAATCAGTTGGTTTTACTAAGAAATTCATCAATGGAGTAGAAGGAGTTGGCCACCAATAAATCCTTTAGGCTTCTCTTAAACTGAATTTCATTGGTTGTTAAGCTTTTTATGGCTGCTGGCAAGTTATTGAAAATGTGTGTTCCTGAATAATGCACACCTTTTTGTACAAGACTAAGTGACTTTAAATCCTTGTGAAGACTATTCTTATTTCTAGTATTGATTCCATGAATTGAGCTGTTGGTTTGAAAAAGTGATATATTTTTAATGACAAATTTCATTAAGGAATAAACATATTGGGAAGCAGTAGTTAGTATCCCTAGTTCCCTAAACAGGCTTCTGCAGGATGTTCTTGAGTTCACACCACATATAACTCTTACTACACGTTTTTGTGCCCGGAAAACTTTAGCCTGGCTTGATGAATTACCCCAAAAAATAATCCCATATGATATTATGGAATGAAAGTAAGCATAGTATGCCAGCTTTTTCATTTTTATATCCCCTATGTCTGACAAAATTCGCATTGCAAAAAGAGATTTGTTAAGACGCTTCAGCAGTTCTGTGGTGTGCTCCTCCCAGTTGAATTTATTATCAAGCTGTAATCCCAAGAATTTAACACTGTCCACTTCTTCTATCTTCTTGTCATTGTATGTTAGACATATACTCTTGGGACACCCCTTACAAGTTCTGAACTGCATGTAGTGTGTTTTTTCAAAGTTTAGTGACAAAGAATTGTCTAGGAACCAGTGATTAATGTCCACAAATATTTTATTGGCTGATCTTTCTAAGACTACACTTGATTTGCTATTTATTGCAATCTTTGTATCATTGGCAAACAAAACAAACTTGGCATCTGGTAATGTTACTGATGAAAGGTCATTGATATACACAAGAAAAAGTAAGGGCCCCAAAATGGAACCTTGTGGGACCCCACATGTAATTAGTTCCCAGTTGGATGATGCCTGATAGCTTGATACATGTCTCTTTCCTAATAACACCCTTTGTTTCCTGCCAGAGATATAAGATTTGAACCCTTTTGCAGCATTTCCTGTTATACTATAATATTCTAGTTTACTTAAAAGGATATTGTGATTTACACAGTCAAATGCCTTTGACAGATCACAAAATATACCAGTTGCCTGCAATTTTTTGTCTAATGAATTAAGCACATTTTCACTGTAAGTTTAGATAGCCTTCTCAATATCAGAACCTTTTAGAAATCCAAACTGTGGCTTTGACAGTATGTTATTTGAGATAAGATGGTTATAAAGACGACTGTACATTACTTTTTCGAAAATTTTTGAGAATGCTGGCAACAGTGATATTGTACGGAAATTTGATGCTATTTCTTTATCTCCCTTCTTAAACAGTGGCTTAACTTCAGCATATTTCAGCCATTCAGGAAATATTCCACTAATAAACGACTGGTTACACAGATAGCTTAATATGTTACTTAGCTCAGAATCACATTCTTTAATTAACTTTGTTGATATTTCATCATACCCACTAGATGTTTTTGATTTTAAAGATTTTATGATGGACATTATTTCTGTTGGGGTAGTGAGGGTCAAATTCATATTATGGAAGTTACTTGAAATGTCTGGTCTAAGGTAATCCATAGCAGCATCTACCGAACCTGACAACCCCATCTTTTCAGTAACAGTTATAAAATGTTTGTTAAAAAGTTCTGCAACACTATACACATCTGTCACCAATGTATCATTTACTCTTAATGCTATTTGTTCCTCTTCATGTCTGGTTCTACCAGTCTCCTCCTTCACTATATCCCATATTGTCTTTATTTTGTTATCTGATATGACTATCTCAGTTGGACTTTATGTCTACTGAATAGCAAAGACTTATCCATTGAGAGACACTGGGTAATTTAGAAGCATACATACTTTCAATGTCCTGTGCATTAGTACAACAAATACTTCTGTGTAGTTTAAACACTTTAACTTACATTTTCTTCTGTTCTTCTTCTAAGATTTGATCTTGAAAGTGTCTGAGATAGTTCTGAGTGCAGAAGAGATGATACCGGCATCTTGTTCTCAACTGGACAATTTTGTGTACCATTTGAAACTGCATTATCAAGAAAATCAAACTTAGATGGTTGCCTTTTTTCTTTTCCAGAAGGATATTCACCAATTATTACAGAGACTGGACGGTGCTTTTTAATAGATGCTTGGGATTTACTCGATGTTGACCCATCAGATGATGAGGAACTATAGAAAAAAATTAAACCATAAATCAGAAAAAAGCATTGTTATTAATTTCAATAATCAAATAAAACATCATTTTAAAAAAAAATTACCTTTTATTATAATATGATCTAGTTTTATATACCAGTACAAACAATGTTTGGTAATGACAATGTGTTCAAATTTCCATACAATAATTTATTAGCTTCAATCTGTTTAGCTGTCTGGGTACCAAGTATTTATCTAACAGTACAATTACATAAGACGAATCAGAATGTTTCTAGTTCCAAAAGTTTGTTATTAATGTATAAGGGGTGTTCAAAAAGAAACGAGCCAGAGGCATAATTACAGAAACCAGTAGCTGCATGTTAGAAGTATTGACCCTGGCTGTTGAGACACTTGTCCCAGTGTGACACAAGGCAGTGATGTTAACCAGTTCTGCACGTACAGCTGGACGTTGTCACCGAGGTGAATCATTTGCCCCTCAGAGACTTTTTAATGGCACCAAAAATGGCGTAATCACAGGGAGAGAGGTCCGGACTGTATGGAGGGCAGTCGAGAGCCTCCCATTTGAATTTCTGCAGGAGTGCCACAACTGTGTTGGACGTATGAGACTTTGCATTGTCATGGAGCAGAATGACCCGACGGGTGAGATTGCCTGGTCATTTTGATTTTTCGCTTGGCGAACAGTGGTCAAGGGTTGTGAGTAATGCTGGGCATTCACTGTTGTCCTGTGCTGCAGGAAGTGAATCGGAAGTGGGCCATCTTGGTCAAAGAAGAGTGTCAGCGTAGGGGCAAATGATTCATCTCAGATGATGATATCCAGCTGTGCATGCGGAACTGGTTTACATCACAGTCCCGGGAATTTTATGAGACAGCTACTCACCACCTTGTGTCGCAGTGGGACATGTGTCTCAACAGCCAAGGTCAATACTTCTAACATACAGGTACCGGTTTCTGTAATTATGCCTCCGGCTTGTTTCTTTTTGAAGATCCCTTATAGAAGAGGATATATTACAACAAAAGTAATACTGAGGAACAGATAGAAAATCACAAATATTTAGTTTGCACATTGTGTCACAATGCAAACATGAAATCAATGGTGGCCAGCCCCATCCTAAACAAACAAAAGTTATGATTTAGATATGAACAAAGTCTGATACTGGAACAATGGAAACTCCAGGTGTCTGAGCAACTCACCATCTCCACTATATGGTGAGTAGCAGTCTATCCTTTTCATAATACTGTATGATACTTGCATTCATATCTGCCAGGTGACAGAAGCAGTGCAGCTAGGAAAAAAGTCACAAGTGGAGATCATATAGGATTCTGTGTTCTTGGAGTGACTTTTTTAAACCTGTTCTGATCATTTGATGTTATTTTCTATGCAACTGTGGATTATACTCATTCACTGGTAAAAATATAGCATCAGTTTAAAGAAATAGGCGTCAGTTACAAATAAAAAGAGCATGGGTGTCTGTCACAAGCAAAACAGGGAGTGAAAAAAATCAATAAGATTTTCTTAAAATGCGTCACAAATCCCTACATCATTGATGTGACATATCTGTCTGTCAATAAAGCCCTTCCACATGCAGTTAAAACAGTTTCTGAAGAATGCCAACAAAAGACTGTGATAGTTTTCTTGCATTAGTTTGCTCACGTTGATTAGTTACATTTTCCATGGATCATATTCATGATAAATGTTATGATGCCGAAAGTATCAACTGAAAAAAAAAAGAAAAAGAAAAAACAGGCTATATATTTTTAAAAAATTATGTATATGTATGAGGTCTTTTTGAGTTTTTTCTCTATAGATGGCTGACTAATTATTTCTAATCAAGAATTCCTCTGTGTTATAGAAGGAGTTGTTAAGGAGAAATACCTCTAATTTATATTTGAAAACACTTGAACTACCAGATATTGAATTTCCATCAATGAACTGTTTGTTTCATTTCAACTTCACATTGTGTATTGAAATCAGTTTAACATCTAATGCTGGTACATGTAAATCGATATCAATAATCTTCTGTTTACTCCTTGATTTTTACTGTTAATATGTGGTGGTTGCGCATTCGTACATGTGTAGCCATTGCAAGGCACTTACTGCTTATTTCGTTTAATAATATGTAAACTGTTTACAAAGCTTTCCTGTTAATCGTACTAAAAATGCTCAGCAAGAAGGTTATAGGCACAGATGTGAAAGCAATGTTTTATAAAGATTAAAAATAGAAGTTGTATGCAGAAATCCGAAATCGGTTCATATGCAACTTATGTGTGTACCAATCTGTTTCTTCCACCAACTGATCATTTGTATGTGTAGACAGCTGTTTACTTCATACAGTTAGTCCTAAAAATGAGTGGTACAACCTCATATGGGCTTCTGACAGTCGGACATGAAAATTATTCAATGTGGAACTTTGCCATGAAGGTGTATTTAATCCACAACAAACTATGATATGTTACAGAAAACATTCCTTCTGATCTGACAAACTTGGATGATTCTTGGAAGATGATACAGAAAAGCACATTCCCAGGTTATACTCTTCTTGGACAAGACATGCTACTCACATATACGTGACGTGTATATGATGGTAGATGTCTGGATAGCCCTCAGGAAAGTACTTGAAGACTCTGGACTCACACATAGGGTGGGCTTGCTTAAAACATTAATCAGAACAAAATTAGGTAAATCCAAGTCAGTAGATGACTGCTGTAATTGAATCATAGCAACCACACTTAAGCTAAAAGAAATGAAATTCTCGATGAGTGAAGAGTGGATTGGAACTTTTACTCCTCGCTAGATTACCCGATGATTATCAACCTATGATTATGGCACTTGAACACAGTGACACAAATATCACTGGAGATTCTATTAAAGGAAAACTACTACAAGATGTGAAACATGAAGATGCAAACAGAAATGAAGAATAAGCCTTGTATCTAAATAAAAAACGTTGTACAAAACACATTATTAAATGCTGCAAGTGCAACAGACTGAATCATCTTGCTAAATATTGTTCTAGCAATGGTGAAAAGGAGGAAGCTCAGCAAAAAATAATGATAAAGGAAATGACATTAGAAAAACAGTTAGAACACAAGAATGTCTTTCTTGCAACAGGTTCTAAACAGTCTCACAAAAGGGAGATGTAGTATTTAGATTCTTGTGCCTTGATTCACACCATGAATGATGAAGGGAAGTTTCATAACGCCAGGCTGTGTAATAGCTCAGCGATCAATGTGGGGGGTGATGGTTTAGTAACAAAGACTTCTGGAAATATCAATCTGACCTCCAGTACAGGTGATAAAACAGTAGATGTAGAAGTGCCTGGGGTAATTCATGTCCCAAACTCAACTGTGAATTTGCTCTCTGTTACTAAAATTGTAAGCAAAGGATATAAAGTGACCTTTACAAAAAAAGAAAGACAGAAAGGTGGATTCATTTATGATGCAGCAGGTGCCAAAGCATCAGATAAGAATGACATCCATAGTTTGAATTCAGGCGAAGTAAAACAATTCTACTATACAAAAAATAGTGGATTCCTATGGCATCCCTGGTTAGGATGTATACATTGCAAAGTATGCAGAAGTTAGTAATAGTTTCAATGGGACTAAATGACGATCGTGTGGTCAAGGCTCCATATGAATTGCCCATCATGGGGAAAATAGTCACATCTTCCATTCACAGCTTGCAAAATGTATTTTAAAAACGTCTTGAACTTGGTACATTCTGATTTATGTGGGCCAATGGACACAGCGTCTATTGATAGACATCTTTATTTTCTCATATTTATTGATGACTTAAAATAGAGTGCTTTCTGACTTCTGAAAGTAACATCCACCAGTTTACAGTACAATACAATCCACAGCAAAATGGTGTCACTGAGAGAGCTAGTCAAATCTCAGTTGTAAAAGCCAATACCAAGATGTTCAATGCAAACTTACCAAAGGAGTATTGGGCTAAAGTGATGGCTACAGTTGCATACTTATCAAATTGTTACTCATTCACCACACTTGTAAGTAAAATGTCATATGCAACAAACTGTAATACATTTTAAATGTGTCTTCTCCTGTCACTGCTTAGTGAGTAGTTACAGTTTGCAAACTGCAGAAGCAAGCACACCTGATGCACACGACTGCCATCTCCAGCAGCTCAGAATGGAATGCCAGTCATGTGTGCATGAAGTAAGCTTGCTTGTATGAATGAAAGTGTGGGTGTTTCCTTTTCTGAAGAAGACTTTGGCCAAAAGCTAAATGTGTAACAGTCTTTTCACCTGTACCAGTCTGCAATTCCATGTGTCACCTTTATGATAAGTAGCAAACTATCTTTTTCCTTATATTATTATTTTCCAGACTGGAGTTTGCAGTGTTTTAAATATCATATGCATTTCGATACAGGAGAAAGCCGAACTCAGCACACTTCAGGATTTCTACCTGTAGTGTAACGGTTCCACTGAAAAACCCTCCTTCTCTAATGACCTCGACATTGACAGGAGGTTAAACCCTAATCTTCCTTCCAAAACCCCATCATAAAAAGCGGGATAAGAAGTCACAGAAGATGATTTTTGTAGACTACTGCCAGGCAAAAAAGGTCACTGATTCACTGATAGGGAGATTTGTCAGATGTCAACAGGGATGTAAATTTTCAGGAGGATGAGAATTTTGCAAGTTTTTGGATAGAGGAACTTAAAATCACCAGTGTCTTAGAACTGAAGCAGAAAGCAGTTTATCATGAGATCCATACTTCACACACTGCCAAATCAGTATACTATGTTAATGGGTTGTTTTATGATTTTGACAGCGATCCAGTGTAAACTGAAGCTAAAAAAATGGAACCTATAATTCAACTACAGTTCATAACGCAAAGGTCAAGCAGAGAGCCAAAACCCACTATTTTACTTACAATTTGCAAAAAGGACTTCCAAATGATGATATTGTTGTCAAAGGGGCCTTGGGAGGGATAAATAAGGAAGAACTGAAAAAGCAATCAAGAAATAATTCTCGTCTGTTGTCAAAGGGGCCTTGGGAGGGATAAATAAGGAAGAACTGAAAAAGCAATCAAGAAATAATTCTCGTCTGTAGTTCTTAATGACACATTCGTAGAGAGAGAGCTATCCAGGGGACACACAAACCTCTCAAGACTAAATGGGTATTAAAGATAAAGCCTGATACTGGCAATACACCAGAAACATTTAAGGCATGTCTAGTGGTAAAAGGGTGCTCTCAAGGTGAAGATGTTAATTATCAGGAAACTTTCACACAAGTGGCCAAGCATGTATTCATTAGATATCTCTTATCTATAGCAGCTTGAGAGAACCTAGAGATCAACCATGTTGATATCACCACCACTTGTCTCTACAAAGATTTAAAAGAAGCAGTACGTCTCAGTACACCAGAAAATTTTGCAGTGCTTGACAAATTATGGAGTCTGAAGAAAGTTGTTTATGCAGTTAAACAGGCTGGTCAGAACTGGAATAATAGTAATAATAATAATAATAATAAAAGCCAGTGATATGTTAAGAAAACTGAAACTGATCTCATCAAACACTGATACATCCACCTATTTTCATAGAACTTTGTGTTCTGCCTTACAGCAGGTCTTGTCATGGGGGAAGCTTTGTCAGAGAGGTCCACCGAATGAGTGTCTAAGGAAGTGATTCCAGTGGTGATTTCCTGTTGCCTTCCACTGATGATGATGAAATGATAATTAGGACAACACAATATCCAGTCCCTGAGTGGAGAAAATCTCTGAACCAGCCGGGAATCGAACCCAGGTCCCTTGGCGCGACAGACCGCCGTGCTGACCACTCAGCTAATAGGGCAGACTATTTTCATAAAGATGGCAGCAAACTAGCTATCACAGCTTTGTGTGTTGCTGATATGTTATTATTCTCAAATTACAAAAGTGTTTTGATTCACATCAAAAACTTTTTTAAGGAATTTTTTTTAGATAAAAGACTTCACACCACTTGCCAATGCCTAGGTATGGAAATTAAACAAAATCATGAAAAAGGAAAAATTTGGATCTCCCAAGAATCCTATGCAAGAAAAGTTCTGGAGAAATTTGAAATGAGTAAAGCCAAACTGGTGTCAACACCACTTGAACTCAGTTTGGACTTTGAAGCAATCAATTCAAGTGATACTTAAGTGAACCTTATCATGAATCAACAGAAGTCTTCTACATTTATCCTACATCCTCCAGACCTGACATGTTTTTTTTTCAGTTAACATTATTAAAAATATAATAACTATTTTAAATAGATCCATTACTTGTCAGTAAAAATACTGTATAGATATTTAAAGGAAACCATAGGCTATAAGCTAGAATTTTCTAGACATGGCTACAGTGAAATAATAACCTTCAGTGCTGCAGATTGTGAAAACAAAATTAATGGCAGATACTCTGTAACTATTTCATGTATAGAAATACAATACTAGTAGAAAAAAAGCTATTACAATATATGCCTTTGGCAACAACTGTTAAGGTTTTGCTGTGGTTAAGATAGCTTATGTATCAGGTAGGTCCAAGTAGTATCACTAAGTCACTATATATATATTGTGATGACAAAGGAACCATTCAATGAGCCAAAAATACAGTGACAAGTTCTAGATACAAGCAAATAGATCTAAAATATTTTATAAGAAAGCATGCTGAGTCAGTTGTTATTACTATTGAACATCTTTCTTCTGAAGAAATGATATCTGATACACTCATAAAACGCCTAAGTAACATTGTACATGAAACATGTATATGAAACTATGGCCTTGTGAAATAAGTTAAGAGGTGACTGTTAACTAAACTTCAGAATATGTGAGGATATCAGTTTAAGGGGACATGTTGGAATATCTGAATTAATACTGACGGATTTCTGCTTACTCTTTGATTTTTACTATTACTCTGTGGCTATTGTGTATTCGTATAAGTGTAGACATTGTATTGCTCATACTGTTTTTTCCATTTAATAGCACATTAATAATCTTTCACATTAATTATACTTTTTTTTTTTTTTTTTTTAGGTTTATGGCTAGCCCATTTGTGTAAAACAAGTCACTAACTTTCACAAAAACAACAATTAATATGTTCAGTGGTGATGCTTTTTCACTCAGCTTAATAGAAATGCTTGTATCATCTTCAACCAGGTCAAATTCGCCAACGACTATCCCTGTGGACTCTCTTTGTAATTTCTCCCCATGCAGATGGAATTGCATTTATCTTTGAATTACTTGAACAGGCTAGGGTAACTTTCTGCATTCTGTTTCTTAAATAAGAACTAAACAGGCATGTGCTGAACTACATATTCCTTAAAAACTTAACTTCTCTAATTATGGAATAGGGCAGATTGCTACTCACCAGAAAGACGACTCACTGAGTTGCAAACAGGTACAACAAAAAGATTGTTACACATGCAGCTATAAGCCAAAGCCTTCCTCAGCAAAGAAAACATACACACATTCACACAATCAAGCACACCACACACACACTTGGCCATTGCCACTGACAGATCTGACCAGAATGCGACTGTCACATGAATAGCAATATGAAGTACTTCGAGAAAGGGGAAGCGATAGCAGGGTGTGAGTGGGGGGAGAGAAGACCGCTGTCTGGCAGAGTATGCATCGGTGCTAGGCACAGTGTCAGGAGGTGGAGGGTGAGGAAATGGGGAGAGGAAAAGGAGGAGAGCAGAAAAAGGAGAGGAGAGGAAAAGGAGAAGAGTGGAAAAGGAGATGAGAGGAAAAGGAGGAGAGTGGAGAGGAGAGAAGAGAAAAAGAATGAGAGCAAAGGAGAGGAAAAGAAAAGGAGAAGAGTGGAAAAGGAGATGAGAGGAAAGGGAGGAGAGTGAAGAGGAGAGGTGCCGAAAAGGAGAGGGGAGGGGAGAAGGAAAGGGAAAAGAATGGACAAGTATGTTGGCAGAGTCTGGCTCACAAAGAGGATGTGGGAATGTGAGAGGAGAGGAGGTGACAGGACAAGGTGGCAGAAACTGTTGGTTGCCATTTCCCGATATGTCCCCAAATCCTCCCATCATCGCCAAGAGCCACGTACAAAAGAGTGCCTTGTCACCCAATACCACCCCAGACTGGAACAAATGAACCACATCCTACATCATGGTTTTGATTATCTATCATCGTGCTCTAAAATGAGGGACACCTTACCCCTCCAAAACTTGGCATTCCACAGCCCGCCCAGCCTCCACAACATCATAGTCCATTCCTATGGTACTCCCAATCCCAACATCCTGCAACAGGTATTATATCCTTGTGTAAGACCTAGGTGCAAGACCTGTCCAATCCACCCACACAGTACCTCTTATTCCAGTCCTGTTACAAGCTTATCTTACCCCATCAAAGGCTTGGCCACTTGTGAAACCAGCCATGTTGTGTACCAGCTCTGTTCCAGATATTGCACAGCTTTTTACATTGGTGTGACTACCAACCAGCTGTCCATCAGGATGAATGGCCACTGCCAAACTGTGGCCAAATCAAAGTACACAATCCTGTGGCACAACATGCTGCAGAACATACCATGTTTGATTTCAATGGCTGATTCACAACCTGGGCCATCTGGATCCTCCACTCCACAACCATCTTTTCTGTACTGCACAGATGGGAGTTATCCTTACAATACATTCTCCTCTTCCTAAATTATCCTGGCCTCAACCTGCAGTAACCTACTGCCCCCAAACCCGCCAACCAATAGTTTCTGCCGCCTCAACCTGTCACCTCCTCCCCTTTCACATTCTCACATTCTCTTTGTGTGCCTCCCTCTGCACTGTACCTTCCCTACTCTCCTTTTCTGCTCTCTGCTCTTTCCACTCTCCTCCTTTTCTGCTCTCCTCCCTTTTCACCCAGAATCCCCCCCCTCCTGAAACTGTGTCTGGCAGTCTGTAGTCTCTGCACACCCTGTCCGACAGTGCTCTTCTGTCCCCCCACCAGTACCTTGGTACCCCTTCCCCCACTCCACATTGCTATTCACGTGACAGTCACATTCTGACTGGAACTGCTGGTGGTGGCTGCAGGGTGTGTGTGAGGTGTGCTTGCTTGTATGAATGTGTGAATGTTTTCTTTCCCAAGGAAGGCTTTGACCAATAATTGTTGCAAGTGTAACAGTCTTTTCGTTGCACCTGTCTGCTGCAAGTCAACAGATCACCTTTATGGTGAGCAGCAATCTATCCTATTCCTTATATTGTTTTTATTCTAACCTGAAGTTTTCATTGCTTATCTTCTACATCTACATCTACATCCATACTCCGAAAGCCATCTGACGGTGTGTGGCGGAGGGTACCTTGAGTACCTCTATTGATTCTCCCTTCTATTCCAGTCTCGTATTGTTCATGGAAAGAAGGATTGTCAGTATGCTTCTGTGTGGGCTCTAATCTCTCTGATTTTATCCTCATGGTCTCTTCGCGACATATACATAGGAGGGAGCAATATACTGCTTGACTCTTCGGTGAAGGTATGTTCTCGAAACTTTAACAAAAGCCCGTACCGAGCTACTAAGCGTTTCTACTGCAGAGTCTTACACTGGAGTTTATCTATCGTCTCTGTAACGCTTTCGCGATTACTAAATAATCCTGTAACGAAGCGCGCTGCTCTCTGTTGGATCTTCTCTATCTCTTCTATCAACCCTATCTGGTATGGATCCCACACTGCCGAGCAATATTCAAGCAGTGGGCAAACAAGTGTACTGTAACCTACTTCCTTTGTTTTCGGATTGCATTTCCTTAGGATTCTTCCAATGAATCTCAGTCTGTCATCTGCTTTACCAACGATCAACTTTATATGATCATTCCATTTTAAATCACTCCTAATGCGTACTCACAGATAATTTATGGAATTAACTGCTTCCAGTTGCTGACCTACTATTTTGTAGCTAAATGATGAGGGATCTATCTTTCTATGTATTCACAGCACATCACACTTGTCTGCATTGAGATTCAATTGCCATTCCCTGCATCATGCGTCAATTCGCTGCAGATCCTCCTGCATTTCAGTACAATTTTCCATTGTTACAACCTCTCGATACACCACAGCATCATCTGCAAAAAGCCTCAGTGAACTTCTGATATCATCCACAAGGTCATTTATGTATATTTTGAATAGCAACGGTCCTATGACACTCCCTTGCGGCACACCTGAAATCACTCTTACTTCGGAAGACTTCTCTCCATTGAGAATGACATGCTGTGTTCTGTTATCTAGGAACTCTTCAATCCAATCACACAATTAGTCTGATAGTCCATATGCTCTTACTTTGTTCATTAAACGACTATGGGAAACTGTATCGAAAGCCTTGCGGAAGTCAAGAAACACGGCATCTACCTGTGAACCCGTGTCTATGGCCCTCTGAGTCTCGTGGACAAATAGCGCAAGCTGGGTTTCACACGACCGTCTTTTTCGAAACCCATGCTGATTCCTACAGAGTAGATTTCTAGTCTCCACCACAATATTATGACTGACACAATCAAATGCATTCAGTAAGCCACAGAAGATTCCAACTGGTGATATTCTATCATTAAAAAATTTTGTAATGCTCTCAGTAAATGTATAAATAGTTGAGTCCTGGGGAAGGCCCTATTTGAAATCTGAAATATGACTGGCTAAACATCACACTACTACACAGCTGGGTGGCAACCCTGGAGAACATTAAATTTTCTAAAGGTGGTATTTATTGACATCGACCCCTCATATAGAGAGGCCTACAGATGATATATTCTAATCTGTGTTGGAGAACACCCCCAATTAATGATGCACTGCATGTGTGATTAAGGTCATTAAGCATTATAGGGACCTCTATTCTTATAAACTGAGTTGGAAGTCTTTGTCAGTTTAAGTCCTAACTCTTTATAGGTTTGTGGTCATTATTTTAACTACAGCACTTAAGGTTAAAATCTCTAATCCAGTGCCCATAAACAACCCTATCACATTCAGCTACTGTATGGGAACATTCTGTGTCCAATAAAACAACCACAATGAGCTTGTAGTGTTCTGTCAATAGGTGGTAGCACTTGTACTTTGTAGTCATTAAAGTAAAGCACTCTTAGTTTCCAGTGCATGGACTGAGTTGTAACTTTGCTAGTAAGTCTTTACATTTACAAAATTAAGTTGATTTATTATGATTTTATTGTGCAATACAGATACGTAGACAGTAACCTGCCTCCTATTTCACTGTATCTAGTGCAAATCACTGTGAAATGAATTTTTTTTGTTTCATGTATGCAGGGTTGGCTTAAGGGACAAGCAACACAAGCTGCCACTTGGGGCACTAATCTGTGTGTGAGGGAAAAGAGGGAGGCATCAAATGATAAGTCGCTTGTGTGGTAAAAAGTTCTGGAAGTGGCCCTGTGTGAATGCAAGAGGATGTTCATAATCTCAATTTTCCTAAAGTTTATGTACTTTTTTGGCTGTAAACAAATACTTTTGCAGAAGATATTTTATTTTATTGTGGTATCTCACTATATACATGACACTTTTATCAATCGGTTTCTAAAATACAGCATGGCACTCAGATGTTATAGGCAGTTCCATAGAAGCCAACTCCCATTTTAATTTAGCAAGGTCAACTTTTTGTCGGCTGTGAGCTGCATAAAGTAATCAGAACTGAAGGAGAGCACTGACTGTCGAATTTTGCTGGTAAGTCTCTAGATTTACAATAGTAAATCGATTTATTATGATACTGTAGTGTAATATAGATATGTTAACAATAAATTGCCCCTAGTTTCACTGTATCTAGAGCAAATCACTGTAAAATGAGGTTCCTTGTCTCATATCAGCAAAAATACATACATAATCTTAACTTTCTATCAATTTATTGTAATATTTTGTTGTAAAAAACATCTGCACATGTTATTTTATATTATTTGGTACCTCAGCATACACCAATGAGCCAAAACATTATGACCACCCATTTAACAGCATGTTGTTCCACTTTTCAAACACAGTACAGTAGAGATTCTGCTTGTCATTGATTCTAGATGTTGTTGACATGATTCCAGAAGTATGTGGCAGCAAATGTCTATGCAAAAGTCAGTCAATTCCTGCAAATTTTGCGATGTTGGTTTACAGGCACACAACTATCGCCTGACATGTGTTCCAATGGGTACAGTTCAGGCACATTTGCTGGCCAAGATATTAATGTGAGTTCACTATTGTGCCCCTCAAACCACTGCGGCATGATACTGACTTTGCAACACAGACATTTTTCGAGCTGGAAGATGTCATTGCCATGGAAGAGACTTCAAGCATGGAGTGATGCAAGTGGTCTGCAATAATGTTCATGTAGTTCATTACTGTCATGATGCCTTCGATTATTTGTTACACATTCCAAGGAAGCCCAAATAAATGTACCCCATAGCATAATTCGGCCCTCACCAGCCTGCACCTGAGGTGCGGTGCATGTTTTGTGCAGCTGTTCACCTGGTGTCGGCATGTAAGGACCCAACCAGTGACCTGGTGTAAAAAGAAATGTGATTCATTTGACAGGCCATATGTTTCTATTGATCCATGATGAAAACTCAGTGATGCTGTGCCCACTGCAACAATGTCATTAGGTCAACACAGGGAACATGTAAGAAACGTGTGATGTGGAGCTCCAAGTTCAACAATGACCTTTGAACAGTGTGCTCCGAAACACTTGTGCCTGCACCAGCATTGTGGTCTATCATCATATCTGCCACAGATCACTGCCTATCCTGGATTACACAATGGGAATCGAACCCGGGACCTTAAGATTGACATTCCGTCACGCTGACCATTCAGCTACTGGGGCAGGACAAAACCACTTATATTAGTAGATTTCCACATCTGCGGCCCATATCTTCACTGTAATGACTGCCTGTCCATCTCTTTCCCACTTACATTCTTTCCTTACTGAGTCATGTACATGCAACATCACCAGGAAGCATACAACCTCGCAGTGGGCAGTGGTCATAATGTTTTGGCTCATCAGTGTATACATGACACTTTTAGTAAAAAGTTTCAAAATTGTAGCACTCCAATCAGTAAACAGTTTTAATATGCATTCTTCCTACAATATCGTATTTTTACATAGTCGTGTAACAGTTAAAAATATTGTAATGTAAATAACTTATTTTTTTTTTTACAATTTAGGTTATAATGTCATTAGGAAAATCAGGCTTCAACTCTACTGACATAGAACAGCTTCTTTTGGAAGATGTCTTTGATGACACTGCTTCCAATTCTTCTAAGCAGGGTATGAATCCATGTCAACATAGCACTCAAAACATTTTTGGTACCATTTGGTCCTAGAGTTCCTATGAATTTTCATTTCCCTCTATGGGGATTAATGAAAATTTTCTATTACTTCATTGTTGCAGCAACAGTAAATTCATGTATACTTGACAAGGAACTATAGCTGAGATGGCAGAAGAAGAGCTCTGGCAGCTTGCAGCACTGTTGCCAGTTTTCAACTGTGAAGTGCTAACAGCTGCAGGCAAAATCAACAGCCATGTACAGAGCTGTGACAACACTGACAGTTTGCGACAGAGACATTTAAAAAATCGCTTTATGTTACTGGTTGAGGTAGGACAGTGAAACTAACAAGCTCAGTCCAATGGAACTGACAGGGATCAACTTACACCAACTCAAGCTTTCTTGCTGGGGATACTAAACCTCAGTCACACCTAAAATTCAGAAATATTCGGCCAATGAGCTGATTGGAAATTTCACCTCAAAACTTAAAATGGGACCAACACCCAGCCTAAAAAAAAATAATTAGTAGGTCAAAATTTCAGAAAAGAGCTACAGGATTCCAAGGGGTGCACTTCACGAACATGACTGAACATATGTCTGCAACTGGTATATCAAGGAGGTGTGCAATTTGCAGCACACTAAGCAAGCTTAAATGTAGTAAGTTAGCATGCACTACTTGCAGTGCAGATAATGCTTTGGAACCTTCCATCAGCAGAAGTAAGCATCAGAACAAATCTGGTGTATGATTTATGACTTTATGTGTGTATATTTTGTATGCATTTATGTGTATGAATATAAAAAACAAAGATAACAACAAATAAAGCTTTCGTTTCTTCTGTTTATTGCTATTTTAGTAAAAGATCCCACAAAGTGGTTAACTTATCGACCATTGTGCTCAATATTTTGTCAAGCATTAAAATTTGTATTAATTAGTGATACAAGATTTTTCATATCTTGACTTTTTTATGCATTTGGGTATGATTAGATTTCAGTGCACTCTATTAAAAAGGAAGTTTACCCTACAAAGAATTAATAGTGTCTGCCTGAATTCTTTATTTTACCTAATGTGGAGTCTCACTTGATCTAGTAACCACAGGTATTTGTACACTAGTGGATCCCTGTATGTGTTTAGCTAATAGATTTGCTAACTTGTCCTGATGGAAGCAGATTATTTGAATGAAAAAATAGTATTTGGAGATGAAGTAGCTATACACATTTCAGGGAAGGTGAACACACATTGTACTAATTTTAAGATCACAAAAGTCACATTTGTTCATGGATAGGACTTTTTCCTTCACTGAAAATACAGTGACATGATACATGATAATATGGATATTCCTGTAGGTCAAAGAGGACAATGTTTACTTCAGTTTTCCAAAGGATAGTATCCTTCCAAATTTCCAACATGATGTTTGGAACCATGTTGATGCCCAACATCACAATGATGGATTGGATACACAGATGATGGAGATCAATCAATGCTGCAGAGATTAAGATATTCTGCACATGCTGCTCTGTTGACTCAGTACTAACCTGTGAGTGAGCAGATCATCTCTGCAGCTGTTGCACTTATTGACAAATACTTATTATGAAGGGTTTGTTATGTATCTGATATTGAAATCCATGTAAGCTATGTGACACATGATATGACAGTTAAATGTTGTTAACATTCCGAAAATAGCCTCTGAAAGAAGAATGAAAATCAGAGTTAAACATGATGTCAAAAAAACTATCTGAACTTCCTATCTACCAATACCAGTCACAGTACAAACACTGGTTGGGGACGATTAGCTATATCATCCCAGTTCCAATGAATCACCGCTGAACACTCTGTAGCTTCCTTTGTCATCATATCGACACAAGTATCTTGTATCACTGTGCTTTGCTGCATACCTCCAGTTGCAAAATGCTACTGTTTTCATCACTTTACAATGTATCACTTGTAAGGTCATAGTTCGTACCATTACAGGGTTCACTGAAATCATTTTCTTCCAAAAAATGTCAAGTTGTTACAGCTTCTGCTTTGTGGGGGTCAGACTTATTGTCACTCCCAGAGCTCATGACACACAGACTAAATTCATGTAAGCTCAAGTTAATGCCTCAATTTCACAAACATACAACTAGTGCCATGTAATAGTATGTCTACTGAAAACAGTGAGCTACAGAGTCACATGTTGCATCTATAGTGCTGTAGGGGGGGGGACACCCATCATTGTTCTGCAATGCAAGGAACTGTAGTGATGACTGTATCCATTATTTTACTTGAATGGGTTACCTACCATGTGGGACATAGCATGCTGTAAATATTATATATATGAAGTGCTCATATTACCGTAAAATACTATTATACTACAAATAGGTCATGGAAAAAAATAATTTCTGTTATTTGGTGTTTCGCTATGTGCAGTTATTTTAACCATTATTTACACAATACTGTGTGGACAGATAAGCATAAGGTACATACCTAGAGGAATCCATTGTAGATGGCCTTTCTTTTGTTGTGTTGAAATACGTCTGTGGCGGTTTTGGAGGTGGACCACGGGGATTTGTCAGTTTAAAGGATTCAAGTGATTCCATTTCCACACTTTCTGCTGACTTATCAGGAAGTTTATTGGAAACTCTCATCTCACTGTTTGTTCTTTTTGTATCTGTTCTATTTATAATCTCTACAGTTTTGTGTGATGCTGAAGAACTTACTGATGTTGATAATTTTTTACTTAATTCTTTTACTAAAACTTGTCCATGTGCTGAGTTTGTCAATTTTCTAGGAGACACAGAAGATGTTGTACTCATATTGTCATAATCAGGTGTGGGACAGGATGGTGGTGTACTTGTGGGGGATGATTTAACAGAAAATGAAGATGATGTAGAAGAATCTTGTTCATAGCCATTACTTCCTTTACTTATCTGAGATTTGCTGTTATTTCCATCAGTTTGCACCTGAAACATAAATAAATAAATTTATATGTTTGAGCACAGTCACAATAAGAGATCTATTTTTACAGTTGGTAATGGTAGGCTCACCACCAACCAGTTTTCTCCACAGCCAAGGTTGACAATGCACTTATGGATGGTGATACCTGGCCCAGATGTAACTTATTTAAATACTAGATGTGGCAGACATTTTCATCACCAAGATTAACTGGTAAGGGGAAGAGAAATGGTGGCATAAATCGAAAACACCTCTGCAGGGTTTCATGAGGAGCATTTGCACTAAGACTGGAATATAGGTTTGTGCAAACTACAATACTGATATGCTTAATCATATGTGAACTCAATCTTCCAGACAAGTCTTTTCCCATACACTCTTAAATATACAGTGTAGAGACACCTTCTCAAGAAATCATATGTAGATCGTGTTGACAACTACATACCAATATCATTCACATTAGTGTTCTCAACATCTCTTGAAAAGTCAGTGTTCTGTAGAGGCACTGTTTGTTTTAATTATGTCAGCTTATTAATAGAGTTACACTTTAGCTACAGAAATGACTCATCAGTTGACCAGTAATTTAATTCATTTGTGTGCAGCAAAAGCAAAAGAAGATTTTGACTACACCTGTGGCCATTAGGTATCTTCTGTGAATTAGCTATGATTTTTTTCTCTTTATACCATGGTAACAGTTAAATAAATTATAGCATCACAAAATTAAGGGGAAATCATAAATTTCTAGATAGTTGTTTTACACTTTAATGTAACAGGAAATGGCCTTGGGACTTTCATCAAGTTCCATAGCTGGACCATTTCCTTTCCTAATATATGAGGCTGTGCTGAAAAGAAAGGCCTCAGAATTTTTCATGTGAATCCTCTTAAAGCTTTTTAAATAAAACTAACATCATTAACATTCTAAATCATTATTCTTCCTGTCTACGTATTTATTTCTCAACATAGTCACCCTAGTGACGAAAACATTTCTCCCAATGAGAGACCAGTTTTTTGATATTTTCACTGTAGAATGTTTGACCTTGCTGATGGAGCTACAACTTTCCCTCTGCTTGCTCCACTTTGACACTATCAAACTGAAGTCTTTGAAGATGTTTTTTGAGTTTTGGAAACATGAAAATCAGATGGGGCCAAGTTGAGACTGTATGGAGGATGATCGATGATCGATCAACCCTAGGCATTAGATTGCTGCAAATGTCACAGCACTCTGTATGGTCTGACATTGTCATGCTGAAGGACAGAGTGCTCTATGTGTGAATGAAGTCTTCAAATTTGAAACTCAATTATTACACGTTGTTTCTCAGGCACCACTATATTTACATTGCACACCACCACCTTACATGTTCCAATTCAGAGCCCTCTAGTGACAGAAGGCAGCAAATAAGTAGACATGAAAAAATGACAGAAACTGCAAAATAAAACACATAATGTTCTGCAGGTAGTCAGTTCACAGTTAAAATAAATGGACTTGCAATTAGATCAGAACTTAGTATCTTTCTGTAATGCAGCTATGGAGGACCTTCTACTCCCTCACAGTAGTGACATGATAATGTAGTGGAGGATATCATAACTAATGGACTGAAGATAAAGGGAAGCTCTAATGGAAGATACATTTTCATGACTTGGAGAACTTCAGCATGACAGATGACTTGCACTCATTCAATGACTGGTTACTCTGAGGGAGTCATGTCCTCCTTTTCCATTCAGAAAAGTAGATGTGAGTGTAACATCTTGTTTCAACATGCTTCTGAAAGAAGGTTTGGTGGCCAGAGAGAGACTAAATAATTTCTAGGCCATATTTTTCTCTTCTTGAATTCTTGTTCTCTTCTGAAATAGCAAAAGTCCATTTCCCAGATACTTTTGCAAGTTACTGAAAGGTATGCACACAAAGAAATATCTTTCTTACATTGTCAACTCAGAACTGTTGCCTAACTCAAGTATGCTGATATGTAATTACTATAATTTTGTCAACTCAATCAAGGTAAATGTTGGAGTCATTTTTAAAAATAGGACATGACAACTTCCCTGCCCATTATTAGTAATGTGAAATTAACATGTTATACAGATGTATTATATTAGAATTGTTATCCATTTAATGAAGTGAAACATACTATGATTGCAAACTACTATTACAGTGATCCTGTTCACTAACTATGGAAATGTTTTTCATTTAAGCGAAGACACTGGTGCACAGTCTTGTAATCAAAAATTTCATGCTCCTTTCATCTCTTCCTCTTACTGGCTGATTATCAGTAATCGGACAGTCTTCCACCATCTATCATCTCCAGGCAAGGAAGCACAGCAATGTTGTATGCCAATTACACTGTGCTGCACTTTAAAATTTTTGGAATTATGTTTTATGACTGTAAACTGATATTTAGAATATTTTTCATTCTGATTTCAAAAAAGATTTTGAGTTTTCTGTATCATGTCAGATTTTTGTACACATCACATCTCAACTTTTAGCTGAAACTGCTTTTTTGCCCCTAACAGGGAATTATTTAACTGCATTACAAATACATTACTTGTTTTGTAATCTTCTATAGAATCACTACACACTGCATTAGAGTAGACAATGATGTATGTTGAGTTAAAATGATATAAATTATTAAAAAAACTACAGCATATGTATCACAATTTAATTTCCCTGCAGTGATTTCACTGCATCAAGTTCTTTCTGACATGGGGTAAAATTTCCCTTCCTTGATTGTCTCCCTTCATCAGTGTCATCTCTCTTTAGCAGATAATGGTAATCTCTCATCATTTTCGTTTTCCACCTTCCCTGATATCTCTTTACCATTTCAGTGATATCCTGGTGGAATCATTCTCCTTGTTCTTCACTGACTTTGCTAAGATTTGTGGGGAAGCATCAATATGTGAATGTAGAAAATGGAGCTTCACACTCATGTTACATTCTAATTTCATGAAACTCTGCAACATTATTTTAATGCTGTGCTTATAATTTCAATGTTTGTTTCTGCCCAAAAAGCTGGCCACTATTTCTTTAAATGAAACCCTAGCCCTTTACTCCACTGGATTCAATGCACTTTCAAACAAACTGTCTTTTATTAAATTTTTGATTTGTGACTCCACGAAGATTCCTTCTTTAAGCTTCTCATAAGATAATTTTAAACAACTTCTTTCCAAGAGTAGGAAGCAGTTACCATCTTTTGGAAGGGCTGACTTAGAACAGAGTGAATTCTACAGCATCAAAGCTCGTATTGATAACATACTCAGCAAAATAAAATACACTCCTGGAAATGGAAAAAAGAACACATTGACACCGGTGTGTCAGACCCACCATACTTGCTCCGGACACTGCGAGAGGGCTGTACAAGCAATGATCACACGCACGGCACAGCGGACACACCAGGAACCGCGGTGTTGGCCGTCAAATGGCACTAGCTGCGCAGCATTTGTGCACCGCCGCCGTCAGTGTCAGCCAGTTTGCCGTGGCATACGGAGCTCCATCGCAGTCTTTAACACTGGTAGCATGCCACGACAGCGTGGACGTGAACCGTATGTGCAGTTGACGGACTTTGAGCGAGGGCGTATAGTGGGCATGCGGGAGGCCGGGTGGACGTACCGCCGAATTGCTCAACACGTGGGGCGTGAGGTCTCCACAGTACATCGATGTTGTCGCCAGTGGTCGGCGGAAGGTGCACGTGCCCGTCGACCTGGGACCGGACCGCAGCGACGCACGGATGCACGCCAAGACCGTAGGATCCTACGCAGTGCCGTAGGGGACCGCACCGCCACTTCCCAGCAAATTAGGGACACTGTTGCTCCTGGGGTATCGGCGAGGACCATTCGCAACCGTCTCCATGAAGCTGGGCTACGGTCCCGCACACCGTTAGGCCGTCTTCCGCTCACGCCCCAACATCGTGCAGCCCGCCTCCAGTGGTGTCGCGACAGGCGTGAATGGAGGGACGAATGGAGACGTGTCATCTTCAGCGATGAGAGTCGCTTCTGCCTTGGTGCCAATGATGGTCGTATGCGTGTTTGGTGCCGTGCAGGTGAGCGCCACAATCAGGACTGCATACGACCGAGGCACACAGGGCCAACACCCGGCATCATGGTGTGGGGAGCGATCTCCTACACTGGCCGTACACCACTGGTGATCGTCGAGGGGACACTGAATAGTGCACGGTACATCCAAACCGTCATCGAACCCATCGTTCTACCATTCCTAGACCGGCAAGGGAACTTGCTGTTCCAACAGGACAATGCACCTCCGCATGTATCCTGTGCCACCCAACGTGCTCCAGAAGGTGTAAGTCAACTACCCTGGCCAGCAAGATCTCCGGATCTGTCCCCCATTGAGCATGTTTGGGACTGGATGAAGCGTCGGCTCACGCGGTCTGCACGTCCAGCACGAACGTTGGTCCAACTGAGGTGCCAGGTGGAAATGGCATGGCAAGCCGTTCCACAGGACTACATCCAGCATCTCTACGATCGTCTCCATGGGAGAATAGCAGCCTGCATTGCTGCGAAAGGTGGATATACACTGTACTAGTGCCGACATTGTGCATGCTCTGTTGCCTGTGTCTATGTGCCTGTGGTTCTGTCAGTGTGATCATGTGATGTATCTGACCCCAGGAATGTGTCACTAAAGTTTCCCCTTCCTGGGACAATGAATTCATGGTGTTCTTATTTCAATTTCCAGGAGTGTATGTAGGTGACAGCAGAAATTACATTAAAAGCAGAATACAGCTGTTCTTCCTGTTACATTTCTTTCTGTTTGACATCAATAACTAGCAAGCATTTCAACAATATGCTAATCATAGTAAAATTGTATATTCCAAACAGAAACAGTTACAATACCAGATGTTGGAAGAAAGGAGCCTTATCAAGGAATATGTACTCTAGTTGCTGGGATACCTTCTAATACTCCATATCCATTTTCAGTGTCTTCCATGTTAAAACTATCTTCACTTTTTGTTCTTATTCTGCCTATTTTGATAGTCTACCTATCAGTGCCTGTCTTAACCAATTTTATATTTTCTCCTGTCTCAGTTTCTACACACTTATTTCAGTTATCACTGCTCTTGCACATTCTTCTTTTTTAGTGTTGTTTTTTATTTTATTCATTTTTTCAAATCCTTTCCCAGCTTTTATAACCATCTACAAGCCACTTGAAGCAACAGAGTGCTTCTGTTGACTGTAGTTTATTTTACACCAATGAGCACTTTTGAATGATTTTATAATCATTAATTGTAATACTTACAGAACCAAGCGGAGATTGATTTTCTGATGTTGTGATCCACAGTTTGACAAAAATTATATAATTGTCATAACACTCCTTCCTAACATTTATCTCATCGTACAGAAACCACTGTGGTCAAAATTTGTCAAATTTATTTTATTTCATCTTTGTTGGTTGGTATCTTTCCTGTCACTAGTCATCAGTTAACTTAATGGAATGCAACTGTGTGTGTCATCTTCTGTGGATCATGTAATCTCTGGTCTGTGTGTTACTGTATTTTAGCTGTTTGTGTATCATATTTTCCGGAGCAGAGAGTGAGACCAGTCCAACATTTACCTCAACAAGCATGGAAAACAACGTACAACCACACTCAAGCTAACTAGTATACCATACCAGTGATGGTTAATGATCTGTAGGGATTTGATTTGCATTCGGCTCAAATCCCTGTCTTGCAAGCTAGCTCACTGCATGTTAAGCTTCTCTGTATGGGCAGGTTACATTGCCTTAACTCTAGACACATGAATAATACACTTGCCATCTACACAGTGTTACTATTTTTATTACTCTCATGTGTTTGTTATCCTCAATGAAATGTATAATATGTGAATGAGCAGTGTCAGTTATAAACAGCCATGCAAAAACCCATAGATCACTAGAGAGGTTAAAGTATCTTGTGAGAAGAAAAGGGAAACACGTCTTTTGGCAAGAACAAGTAGGGATTCAGAGTAGTTGTACACTACAAACTTCTAAAAATTACTAAGAAAGTTTATTAAAAAACTAAAGAACATGCAGATAATGTCAGAAATCAGTACTTCTAACAAAAGACTTAAGGCTATATGGAGTGTAGTGAAATGAGAGACAGGACCACCAGCCACAGAACAAGAAAATATCACCACTGAACTCAATGGAAGGGCTATAACTGATGAGTCATGGGTAGTAAATGCCTTTAATATTCATTTCTTAAATATAGTAGAAAGCACAGGGACAAACAGTTCCATAGCAAAATCACAGTAGTACATTGAAAATTTAACTTTTATAAAATTCAGTCACATGAATGTATCACCAACTTCTTCTGAAATTAAGAAAATTATACATTATCTCAAAAATAAAAGCTCATCTGGTTTTGTTGTTGTTTCCAATAGAGTCCTAAAAATTTGTTTCCATGTTATCTAAAATACGTAATGCACCACTAACTCAAGGCATTTTTCTAGAGAGACTGAAATATGCCACTGTTAAACCCCTGTTTAAGAAAGGGGACAAGATAGATGCCAATAACTACCAACCTGTTTCACTTCCAACACCATTCTCTCAAATTTTTGAGAAGATGATGCATTGTAGAATAGTATCTCACATTAGCAAATCAAAGTTTGACTTTCAGAAGTGGTGCACTACTAAGAATGCCATTTACATATTCACTCATCAGATTTTACAAGCATTAAATAATAAAATAGCGCCCGTTGGTATTTTCTGCAATCTCTCTAAGGCCTTTGACTGTGTAAATCACAATATTCTCCTAGATAAATTGACTTTCTATGGGAATGATGATGTAGCCAACCACGGGATGATGTCATATCCAATCAAAATAATGCAGAAAGTTGTATTTAAAAGGGAACTTCATCAACTCAACCTTGTATTTTCTTGAGAAAAAAACACATGAGCTAGATATCAACCCCAGTAATTGATCTAACATGAAAATTCGGGCCATTATGTAGACACATAGCAAACAAAATCTGTTTCACATGGACAATATTGTAGTTGTCACCTCATCTTCTGGGAAAGTGAACATGGAACTTTTACAGAAGTGGTGAGAAGAAGTGTTTTATAAAATCATCTGAGATGATAACAGATCAATTTTAACAGTGGACTGGTTTCCTGGTCACAAAAGTTTGTCAGTGGACACAGAGTAGTAGACACCACCATTTCCATATTGACAATACCAGCAGATGGCACAAGATACTACCAACTGCTAGACATAATTAGCTTCTGCGTGTTCCAGGGGTTTGTCTGGAGGTTTAGCGACTTGGTACAACTTCTGGGTTGGAACACCATCTTGCAAATGCAGCTGCTTCTTCATAGGCAGTTATGCACACCAGTGTTTAGGTCAGTCTTCCAATATGATTGGTACTGAAGTGACTACACCAGAGACCAGAGGGAGAGGAGATTGATGTTTAATGTCCCTTCAACAATGAAGTCATTAGAGACGGAGCGCAAGCTCAGATTAGGGAATGGTGGGGATGAAAATCAGCCGTGCCCTTTCAAAGGAGCCCTCTTGGAATATATCTGAAGTGGAAATACTGTTTTGATGCTGGTGAAGTGCTATGTTCATTATGTCAAAGTGCACAATTTCTAATGTGTAGCTGGTGTCAAAGGATCCCTCTGCTTTGAACATTTTTATATTGTGATTCATAATTGCAGTGGAAACAAATGAGACAGTTTTTCAACATGTAGCCTAAAGTAATTTAATTTTGAATATCATCAATGCACATTATTTTCTTTGACATGTAAAGCTGACACTATTGAAGTGGAGTACACTGGTAAGAGTTGCACTATATGGGTTGCATTTCCTACTATTATTCCCTCCTTCACTTCCCTAGGTCTTCACATTTGTCACTTAACTGCACAATACTTTGCATTTGGGCAATATGCTGAAATAGTGAAGTGGGGTGCATGACAAACAACCTGAGCACATGAATGCTTAAAAGCTTACGGTAAGAGAGCCATACCCGCATGGTATTGGCATAATGGTCCGAATTCTTGAGTGAGATCAATTGATGGGGTTGATGTCTAGCTCGTGTTTTTTTCTCAAGAAAATATAAGATCAAGTTGACGAAGTTCCCTTGCAAGTAATTCAAGCAATATAGTCCAGGGACATAGCTCTGGAGGGAGATAAATCATTTATGGGTTTCCAAGGTTCAATCTTCGGTCCACTACTGCTCCTCATATATGTAAACAATATTCCGTCTAGTATACAACAAGCAGAATAAGTTGCAGATGACAATAGTATTGTAATTAATCCAAGCACATATAAATTGAAGAAATGGTAAACAAAATTATTAAAAGTATCATTGACTGGTTTTCTGTGAATGGTATCACCTTCAATTTTAAAAACACAAAACATATTCAGTTCTGAACATCTAGAGGTACTAAACCAATGGCAAGTGTAACACATGGTGAATAAATAATAAATAGGGTGGAAACTCCAAATTTTAGGGGTCCATATTGATGAGAATTTAAAATTGGAAGAAACACATTTCGGAACTCCTAAAACAACTTAGTTCAGCCACATTTGCACTTAAAATAACTGCAAATCTTGAGGAGAGACAAATCAGTAAGTGGAGATATTCTGCAAATTTTCATTCAATAATGTCATGGGTAACAGAAGAAATATTGAATTTAATTGATGAAAGGAGAAAATATAAAAATGCAGTAAATGAAGCAGGCAAAAAGGAATACAAACGTCTCAAAAATGAGATCGACAGGAAGTGCAAAATGGCTAAGCAGGGATGGCCAGAGGACAAATGTAAGGATGTAGAGGCTTGTCTCACTAGGGGTAAGATAGATACTGCCTACAGGAAAATTAAAGAGACCTTTGGAGAGAAGAGAACCACTTGTATGAATATCAAGAGCTCAGATGGCAACCCAGTTCTAAGCACAGAAGGGAAGGCAGAAAGGTGGAAGGATTATATAGAGGGTTTATACAAGGGCGATGTACTTGAGGACAATATTATGGAAATGGAAGAGGATGTAGATGAAGATGAAATGGGAGATAAGATACTGCGTGAAGAGTTTGACAGAGCACTGAAAGACCTGAGTCGAAACAAGGCCCCGGGAGTAGACAACATTCCATTAGAACTACTGATGGCCTTGGGAGAGCCAGTCATGACAAAACTCTACCATCTGGTGAGCAAGATGTATGAGACAGGCGAAATACCCACAGACTTCAAGAAGAATATAATAATTCCAATGCCAAAGAAAGCAGGTGTTGACAGATGTGAAAATTACCGAACTATCAGTTTAATAAGTCACAGCTGCAAAATACTAACGCGAATTCTTTACAGATGAATGGAAAAACTGGTAGAAGCGGACCTCGGGGAAGATCAGTTTGGATTCCGTAGAAATCTTGGAACACGTGAGGCAATACTAACCTTACGACTTATCTTAGAAGAAAGATTAAGAAAAGGCAAACCTACGTTTCTAGCATTTGTAGACTTAGAGAAAGCTTTTGACAACATTAACTGGAATACTCTCTTTCAAATTCTGAAGGTGGTAGGGGTAAAATACAAGGAGCGAAAGGCTATTTACAATTTGTACAGAAACCAGATGGCAGTTATAAGAGTCGAGGGGCATGAAAGGGAAGCAGTGGTTGGGAAAGGAGTGAGACAGGGTTGTAGCCTCTCCCCGATGTTATTCAATCTGTATATTGAGCAAGCAGTAAAGGAAACAAAAGAAAAATTCGGAGTAGGTATTAAAATTCATGGAGAAGAAGTAAAAACTTCGAGGTTCGCCGATGACATTGTAATTCTGTCAGAGACAGCAAAGGACTTGGAAGAGCAGTTGAACGGAATGGACAGTGTCTTGAAAGGAGGATATAAGATGAACATCAACAAAAGCAAAACGAGGATAATGGAATGTAGTCAAATTAAATCGGGTGATGCTGAGGGGATTAGATTAGGAAATGAGACACTTAAAGTAGTAAAGGAGTTTTGCTATTTAGGGAGTAAAATAACTGATGATGGTCGAAGTAGAGAGGATATAAAATGTAGACTGGCAATGGCAAGGAAATCGTTTCTGAAGAAGAGAAATTGGTTAACATCTAGTATAGATTTAAGTGTCAGGAAGTCGTTTCTGAAAGTATTTGTATGTAGTGTAGCCATGTATGGAAGTGAAACATGGACGATAACCAGTTTGGACAAGAAGAGAATAGAAGCTTTCGAAATGTGGTGCTACAGAAGAATGCTGAAGATAAGGTGGGTAGATCATGTAACTAATGAGGAGGTATTGAATAGGATTGGGGAGAAGAGAAGTTTGTGGCACAACTTGACTAGAAGAAGGGATCGGTTGGTAGGACATGTTTTGTGGCATCAAGGGATCACAAATTTAGCATTGGAGGGCAGCATGGAGGGTAAAAATCGTAGAGGGAGACCAAGAGATCAATACACTAAGCAGATTCAGAAGGATGTAGGTTGCAGTAGGTACTGGGAGATGAAGAAGCTTGCACAGGATAGCATGGAGAGCTGCATCAAACCAGTCTCAGGACTGAAGACCACAACAACAACAAATGTCATATGGAATAATGGTTCAAATGGCTCTGAGCACTATGGGACTCAACTGCTGAGGTCATTAGTCCCCTAGAACTTAGAACTAGTTAAACCTAACTAACCTAAGGACATCTCAAACATCCATGCCCGAGGCAGGATTCGAACCTGCGACCGTAGCGGTCTTGCGGTTCCAGACTGCAGCGCCTTTAACCGCACGGCCACTTCGGCCGGCTATGGAATAATGTTCTGGGGTAACTCCTCTTTAAGAAAGAAAGTCTTCATTGTACAAAAACATGCTTTAAGAATAATATGTGGTGTGCACCCACAATCATCTTGTAGACTTCCATTTAAGGAGTTGGGTATTCTGACAACTGCTTAACATTATATTTATTCCTTCAGGAAGTTTGTTGTAAATAATTCACTACAGTGCAAAAGGAATAATGGGGTACATAATTACAATACCAGAAGGAAAAATTACATTCATAACTCCCCATTATGTTTACTTTAGCAGAGAAATGGATGCACAGTATCCAGTGACATAAAATGTCTGACATACAATAAAGTAAAATTTGATAACAAACTGAGAAAGTTTCTTCTTGACAACTCCTTCTATTCCAGAGAACAACTGAGTGCCGCAGTGGTTAACACACTGGACTCACATTCAGGAGAACAACAGTTCAAACCAGCAACTGGCCATCCTGATTTAGGTTTTCTGTGATTTCCCTAAATCACTTCAGGTAAATGCCGGGATGGTTCCTGTGAAGAGGTACAGCTAACTTCCTTCCCCATCCTTCCTTAATCTGATGGGACCAATGACCTTACTGTTTGGTCCCCTCTCCTGAATCAACCAACCCACCAACCAACCAATCCACAGAAGAATTTCTACAGTGTAGCAAAAGACAGATTCCTACTTACTGTAAAGAAGACATGTCAAGTTGTAGATCGACACAATTAAAAGACACTTACATATAGCTTTCAGCCATAGCCTTCACCAGTAAAAGAGACATACATACAATGACACACACACACACACACACACACACACACACACACACACACACACACACTCACACACTCACGCATGCACGCGCGCGCGTGCACGCGTTTGTACACACACATGCAAGCAATTACACACCTCACGCACACATGACCACCAACTCCAGCATCTCAGGCCAGAACGCAACTATCATGTGGGATGCTAAAAACAATCTGGATGGAGCACGAAAGGGAAAGGGATAATAGCATATGGGTAGGGAGAGAGATGAACACTGTCTGCTGGAGTGTGCAGGGACTAGACTTCTAACAGGCATAGTGTCAGGAGGTTATAGGGCAGGGGGAGGGGAAAAAAAGGAGCAAAAAAAGAGAGGAGTGGCAAAAGATGGGTGGATGAATTAGCAGAGGGCTGCAAATAAACAGGGTGGGAGATGAGAATGGGGAGGAGGTGATAGGACAGAGGGGGTGGAAACTGTTTGTGTAACTGTAATGTTAAAGGTGGTGGGCAGGAATTACTAACTCAAATCGGTATATCTTTTGTTTATTTTTTTTATTTTCTATAGACAGAAATTATACTGAAATAAGATCATACCTTGTGTCTTAGACTGTGATCCACTTGCTCTTTTTCACTTATGAGATTCTTCTTTTTTAAAAAAGGATGATCAGTCTTTTGTGAGTGGTGCTCATCTTTGTTTTCTGGCTTCTGAGACTTTTGTGCATAGCGTTCCTGTAATTAGACACATACAGTTTAGATCTATTATAGGCAGAATTTAATTAGTTGAAGGCACTTTGACAATCAAGTAACTGCAATGGGAGATTACAATATATAGTCACTGATGATTAAGTTATTTAAGGTGATAGACATCAAGTAAATGATCACTTGTAATAGGGGATATGTCATACATAATATAGGAAACAGAGTCCTTGGTACACAAGGTAATGAAAGGAACCATATTTTTGTTAATGTCATCAACTGTACATGTAATAATGGGACGTCATCATATACTAGTAATTGTTGAATCTCCTATTCACAACATACAATGTAGTAAGCTTTTACAATCATTTCCAGGTAGTGAATGGAGGTAAAATGTTGGGCTAATGCAATTACACACAATTGTAGGCAATACGGACATTCATATAAAATTGTCGTTAATTTTACATTACTTTCTTTTGTATTTATTTACTCAATCCTACAGGTTGATCACCATTAACATGCCATCATTCCATGAGGCCACAGAGAGACTTGGATTTCAACCCAGGGCATTGCTGCAAAGTCTAGTGACAAGGAATTTCACACCACCATCTCTCCTTCACCTGCCAATCCAATACCAACGATGAAAACCTTTCCATCACCAGGAATTGTCCCAGCTATCTGTGATTCAAGCACCTTCACACAATACCTATACCTAGGTTTCAACAGATATAAACCTCTCTTTCTCAGAAAAAGTAATAACACCTAAAAATACGATAAGTTATAACCAATGCACTGTCAAGAACTAGGCAATGATTGGAATAAACTTTTGGCATGCAACAGGTTGGCTGTATGATTCCCAATGTATCCCTAATTCTACAGTTGCTGACTCCTGCCATTTTCAGCAGAGATTATGTAAAATGCCAGAATACCTTAGAGTGCTCAAAACATTTATATATCAATGTGAAACTGCATCTTGTAGCAGGCAGTGAAAGGGAAACCAAAATATTGACATACTAGACAAATATTTGCTTAAAACACTTGATAAATTTGTGAATGAAAACTTCAGCAACACAACAGAAAGCATTACAAGAATTTTCCAAAAGCAACTAAAAAAAGAGAAGCCACCAACTCAGACTGTAGCTAACATAATGCTGCCGTTACTTGCAGCTGAGGATATAACTGATTACATAGTAAAATAACATCTCAACAAGCCTGAATTAACAACTTCATAAATTGATGAAATGTTTTTGGTTTTAAACTTTATAGATGGTGTAGAAGCTACCTCAGCAGACTCTGGTTAACTTCCCATTTAACAAGAGCATGTAAAATATCTATGTCTTCTTAAGAAGATATAATGTAATTTGACAGATAAAAAACATCTAACCACTAAGCGACAGCAGGAGAACCGATATATAAAGGTATTGAAGTCTGCAAGCTTTCAGAGCCAGTGGCTCTTTCTAATGGCAGAGGGGTTCAAGAGGAAGCAAGAGGAGTGAAGGAAAGGACTGTGAGGTTTAGGAAACAGACAGAATTCGCAAAAGTAATCCAGAACCCCAGATAAAGTGAGACTTACCAGACAGGATAAGGAAAGGCAGATTGTTGGGGACAGCACTGGACAAGATTTTCAAATCTGAGAGCTTGAAGTGGAAGGCAGGCTAATATGCAAGACAGAAGTTACTGAAAAAACATTGTCATACAGCTAAGTGCATTTTATGTGGCAGAGGAAAGGGTGGAGAAGGGGGGGATAGACCCCACAGGTGGCAGCAATGCAGAAGATGTGCTGTTGGTGGTAACAGAAGGAGACTGCAACGATGAGAAAGGGGCTGCCCAATGCTCCTGCAGAAGGACAGCATCCGTGCAGCCAACATCAGAAAATAAAATATATCCTTTCTTACAGAAAGATGCTTATAGATTATTTGAATATGAGGTCTATTCAAAAAATTCTGGAACTTTGGCCACAAAATCTTTCTATGCTTACATTTTACTTTTTGTGCATGGTCTCCTCTGAAATACTCTGCTCCACAATTGATACACTGCTCCCACTGCCGTTTCCACTTCCTGAAGCAGTCTTGGCATGCCTCTTGCTGGATCACGGAAAGTGACGTCTGTGAATTTCCTTTTATCTTGTCTATCATTGAAAATCTTCATCCTTTCAAAAGGGTTTTCAATGCTTGAAATGAAAGCAGTCTGCAGGGGCCAGATCTAGAGAGTATGGAGGAGGAGGCAGCACAGTGATTTCGTTTTTTATGCAATAGTCATGCACCAACAGGGATGAATGTATGCGTGCATTATCGAGATGCAAGAGCCATGAATTGTTTCACGTCATTCCCTTCTCGTCACAACACATCCTGATAGCACCATTGATTAACAGTTTGTTTCTGTGTCATGAATTCATGATGACCTAATCCTTCAAAGTCAAAGAAAACTATCAACATGGGTTTGACATTTGACCTGACCTGACGAGTCTTGGAGAACCTTCGCCAATGCATTCCAAGATGCTGTGTCAGGATTTCATGACATGATCCAACGGAAATGTTATATTCTTCTGCAATTTCTTGGACAGTCAGTCTTCGATTGGTATGCACAATCCTGACATGAACATCATTGGTAGACGTCAAAAGGTGTACTGAATGAAGGTCATCTTTACCTTCTGTCCAGCCATTTTTAAACTGTGTGACCCATTAATAATACCAAGCATGGTTTAAGCATTCATCACCAAAGGCTTCCTGCATCTTTTGCTGTGTCTCTGTAAAAACTTTCTTGAGTTTCACACAAAATTTAATGCAGATGCATTGCTCCTCTAACTCCGCTGTCTTGAAATTCGCAAACTGTGTGACAAAACATTCTATTCAATACAGAACTGAACAATAACTAACAGACATACAACAATGAAACTTCTGGCAGTTACAGAAATGCGAACCTCATTTCACTAGAACACACCATTGGTGGGAAATTACGAATGTTCCGGAATTTTTTGAACAGACCTCATATATTACATCATATGTCCTAACAACAGCTATAAATGGTGTGTGATCCTTCCTAGCACAGTTTACCAAAGCTGCTACAAAAACATAAAGTAAACAGAGCCATCCAACAGGTATTATGTTCAAACTCACTAATTTTTTTCACATCTGACCAGGAAATAATATACAACACCTCAGATTTTTGTAATAAGGGAAGTACATATTAGATGTTTTGGTTGTTCAGTCAACTTAGTTATGTGGGGGAAAATCTACCATACTTCAGGCAAAACTGTAAGGAAACATAAAAGTCTCTTAGACACATTTATTCAAGAGTTACTCACAACTGGTGCAGAGCTTTAGTCTGTCACAGTCTCTCCCAGTTTCTTTTTCCTTGTATGAATTTTTGCTAGTCACTGGACTGGTTGATTAGACTATTAGCAAGATACAACTTAAATGACACATCAAAAACATGGTGGGAGGAGTTATCTCACTATGTGGCACCTGGAGATGAATTCAGTAGCCTGACATATAAAGTACTTCCAATCCTCACAGACAAAATGGTGAGAGGCATACCAATTGATCCTAGCAGGATGTAGTATAGAAAACTGATGTATGATACAGCGAATTCAATGTACCAATAGCGGAATGAGTAGCAGCTGTTAAAAGTGACATGTTAAACCTAGTACATGACCAGTATTTTGTGGTCTCTGAGGACAGATATTAAAAACAGGGGTTCAGTTTATTATTATTGGGGTAAAGGCAATAGCTGAGGCTGCAAACTATGTATATTATACAGCCATGGGCGCTATCAGAAAAAATCCGGAAGAAGTTCCTTACACCAAAGAGAATATAGTCACTTTTTGATGTAACAATTGCTAATTAGAACACTCTCTCAAACATATCACTGCAGACCTCACTGAAGACTTAACATGATGAAACTTTCACAATGGTGTGCAACTAACATGTTGCCTCACACCTGGTTATACATTATATTTGTTTGCGAATACATAAAGTAAAACACTTATGCACAGCCAACTACTAGAACCATGTAGTGTTAGCAGAAGAGTTAGATAATTAGTTACATAGTCCACAGATCACAATTTCATTAAATGTGATGTGGAACATGTCAACTGACAGAAGCAGAACACAAATTTTTTTATGACAAATGTTTAGATGGCCACATACTATGTATATTATCCATTACAACATCAGTGGCTGCAATCATTCACATGGAAAAAGTAGCTGAACCTTAACTTCTAGCAGGTTAAGTAAGTAACGATTACCAATATTAATAATATTCTGTGAATCTCAAAAAATGAAGCTGTGGCCAATAAAAGCACAGAATGAAATTTCTTTTAACATATTTCCTCAAACATATGGAAGATTTAAATAAGATGGACAAATAGAACAGAAAAAAGAGTAGAATAATGTAGAGAAAACAAAAGGAAATAAACAGTAGGCCTTACATCTGGAATATCAGGTTCATAATAATGCATCACTGAAATTTTTACAATGAATGCCACAATTCTGTAATAGTAAATAAAATATAATTTTTAGGTTCCCTATAACATTACTGCTATAGTACAAATTCCAATAACAGTCCTCATGTATTGCATAGCTAGTCCTACAGCTCACATGCAGCTGCCAGATAATTTTATGAGGCATTATCACATTACTGGTGTTTGCTAACAACCACTCTGCTATGGAACACAAACAATCCCAACATGGTCTATTCTTAGCAATGTTTTGCATAGTAGAAATGAGAGTGAGGGGATGCAGTGTATTCATACTCACAGAATAAGACTGAATTTGCACCAGATTTTTTTTCTTCACTTTACGCTCCATTGCATCCACTACATATTTCATTGTGTCACCGTAAAATAAGAAGATACCTCAAAGCCATCTGTTAAATCACACCACTTGTTTAAATCACACTACCTGATTGTAACATGTGAAGAATGAACAGATTGTCTTATATTCCATTATCTTGCTCTGATTAAGTATGAGCCAACACAACAAGATAAAATTCTTTAACAGCAGTGATAAAGTATACGGTTTTATCTTACCTGGAAGAATTGTTTGCTGAAGGAGAGATAAGACACTGGGTGTTGGTGTGATAAACATGAAGATTTTTCAGAGAAGTGTCCTCAAGCTAGATAATCTAAGAATTACCAGAAGGAATGAACAAAAAGTGATGCTGATATAAAACTTTTTTTTCTTTTGGTAAACAGTTTATTGTTGAAGTTATAAGTAATCATTATGTATTCACTCCCACACAGCATATACCACACATCTTGTGGGAATAATATTTAAATTAAATGTTTTACAGGATACGTCCTTAATTGCATATCATTTTATCAATCGGCTTTTGGGTAATCTCAACAATTTTTTTCAATAATCCCAGGAAACATTTTACAACTTCATGTATATGACAGATACATTTGCTGTTATGATCAACACAGCGGTGGTGCAGCTTTAATGCTAAAGGTTTGCTTCTTCATCTACAAAACAGGTTTTATTGGATGCCAATTAAGTGCAAATAAATCACAGATAGTAATACATCGTGACTCCTCTTGAACTAAACAGAAATAAAGAATACTGAAGATGGATACTTCTTGGCCATAAAAGTACTCCAGAGAAATATTGAAAAACTCAAATATTAGTGCTGGAAAACAATGTAAGATTGTCTGACTGCCAAGCAAGAACGAAACAATCGTTGTATGAGTACACCCTGTTTGCTCACTGAAGGCACAACATGCAGTCAAAAATGGAGACTGCACCACATTAGGAAAATATACATGTACATATGCAAGTGAAATGTCGATGGCAGGGAATAACAGATTCCAAATAAGTGTCCAAGAAATAGCCAAGTATTGCATGGTTATCATAGGTACATCCACCAAATAGCATGCAGTACACATCAGCAAACTGAGGCAAATGAGACTGAGATGGTATGTGGCAGTCATTAAATTTGCTGCTGTTGTTTACTCATGTAACCTGGCACTGTCAAATGTATCACTCTGTGTTGCACCTAGCAACGTCGGTGCACATATGCATAATTATATCAGTTGATCCATCAATATGTCTAGTGGGGAAATACTGCATTCAAAAACACAGTGACATTGTTTAATAACGAACTTTCCTCTTTGTGCTTTATCAATAATTCATGGTACTACTTGATATTCATCCCAGAAAAGTCTTTAAGTTACATAAGGAACATTTCTTATGTGTACTGTTTTACTTCCTTTGCATCCTGTTTTGCATTGTGATTTTAAGCATAAGAGACCCATTAGCCTTTTATTGGAAACACAATAAGGGGATTGACTACAGAACACCAACACTTCTTAAAATGACTCACCATTACCTCGCCTTGTTATACAGTTTATATTTACTGCAGAAAGCAGGCTGGCAAAAGACCATGGAAGAGAGAAATAATGAAGTTGAATTGAAAGTAAGTATAACACAGCAAAAGGAAAGAAGAAAGAAATACCACAAGAGAAAGAATAATGTGGATACCACAGTTTTCAAGGAAAAGAATAACAGATGCAGATACAAAACAGGCATTTGGGAAGGGAGACTGTAGACAGATGATAGGTGTAGAAGGGGCTCCAGGTTCAATTAGAAATGGAGGAAAAAAAGAAAATATGCAAAAGATGTAAGAAGCAAAAGGAAGAAAAAACTAGCATAACTTGAGACCATCCACTATTAGCCCATACTGGAAGTACTTAACTGCACTGATGGGAAAAAAATTAAAACACCAAGAAGAAGATGTGTGACATAAACAAAAGTTGTTAGGCATGTTTCTACACCTCAAAGATGATTTCTATCCAAATTTTGCACCACACAGGTAAGAGTGGCATATAGCACCACTATAAGGATGCAAATTAGGTTTGCTTTAAATACACACTATAAAGGACATGAGCATTAGTTACCTTTCAGATTGGAGGTGGGGCATTGATGTTAGTCAAGAATGCTTTTATGTTATTATCAGCACCACAATGAGTTTGAACAATGTTGTGTAATAGGGCTACAAGGAGCTGGATGTTCCTTCTGTGATACTGCAGAAAAACTTGGGAGGAATGTAGCTACAGTACATGATTGCTGACAGCGGTGGTTACAGGGAGGTACAGTCGCAAGAAGATCAGGCTCCAGACAGGCAAGTGGCATTACCGAGAGGGAAGACCAGGGTGTTTTGTGTATGGCTCTGGTGCAGCATACTGCATCTGCAGCAGCAATCTGAGCAGCAATTGGTACCACAGCGACAAAGAACTATTGCAAAATGGTTATTTCAAGGACAGTTCTGAGCCAGACACACTGTAGCATGCATGCCACTGACCCCAAACCACCATCATTTGCAACTTTAGTGGCTTCAAGCAAGAGCTCATTGGAGAGCAGGATGGAGGTCTGTTGTGTTTTCTGATGAAAGTTGGTTCTGCCTCGGTGACAGTGACAGGTGTGTGTTGGTTAGGAGAAGGCCAGTTGAGGGCCTGGCAACAATCTATCTGTGTGCTAGACACACTTGACCTACGCGTGGAGTTACGGTCTGCGGCACAATTTTGTGTGACAGCAGGAGCACTTTTGTAATTATCTCACACATCCTGACTGCAAATCTATATGCCAATCTGGTGATTTGACTTGCTGTGCTGCCATTCATGAACAGCATTTCAGGGGGTGTTTTCCAACAGGATAAAGCTTTCCCACACGCCACTGTTGTAATCGAACATGCTCTACAGGGTATCAACACGTTCCCTTGACCTCCTGGATCTCCAATAGAGGACATACGGGACATCATCCGACAACAAATCCAGTGTCATCCACCACCAGCATTAACCATCCCTGTATTGACTGACCAAGTGCAGCAGGCATGGAACTCCATCCTGCAAACTAACTTCTAGCACCTGTACAACACAATGCATACATGCTTGCATTCAAAATTCTGGTGGTTACACCAATTATTAATGTACCAGCATTTCACATTTGCAATGGCTTATCTCACACTTATGTTATTCTGTGATCTTGCAACATTAATCACTTAAATATGCTATCCCAAAACTTCATTACTCTTCATTAATCATTTTTTGGTGTTGCAATGTTTTCCTTCAGTGCATATCCTTTGCTGAACACTTATTGTCAGGCCCAGAAATGAAGGACATTCTATTCAATGTCCCTCTCTCTCACTATGGAATTCTGCAGCCCACCCAGTCTATGAAATGTATTCGTCAAACCCAGTCCCAATTCCTTGCTACGTGGCCCATACCCCTGCGGAAAAGCAATACGCATGACCCGTCTGATGCACCTACTCCTTTCTCACTTTGCCCACTCTATCCAACACAACAGCTCTCTCCATTCGACTTGCAGTGCCAGTGCACTGTGGTCAGCTGGGAGACGCAGCTAGGCAGGTGTATGTGAGTGTGTATATGTATTCTGTTATCTCTGAGGTACAATTCACACGTAAACTAGCAACATACATGCCTATTGGCCAAAGATATCCAGGGGGAGGAGGGCCGGGGTGGGGGGAGGGCAAAAACGGGCGCTTGTCCACTCCTGGAATCTGTGGTAGAACTTTTATTAGGTTCAGAATTCTCACATATAGAAATGATTTTTTTATGGTCCTACTCAACCGCAGATTTAGTGTTACTGAATGCGGTGGGAAACACTGTGCCTTTAGTAAATCCTACACTGTTTGGTTGTCAGGATGTTCGCAGGAAATTATATCATTTTCTTACCATGACAGTGGCTTCAGCATGTAGTGCAGGGTTGGCCAGAAATTCTGTACTTGTGCAGAGCTGCTGAACATGTGCAGCTTCCTGGTCACATTATGCACACTTACTAGATGTGTAGCGGTGGTCTAGCGGTTCTAGGCGCTCAGTCCGGAACTGCGTGGCTGCTATGGTCACAGGTTCGAATCCTGCCTCGGGCATGGATGTGTGTGATGTCCTTAGGTTAGTTAGGTTTAAGTAGTTCTAAGTTCTAGGGAACTGATGACCACAGATGTTAAGTCCCATAGTGCTCAGAGCCATTTGACCCATTTGAACTAGATGTGTAAACAGGGAAATGAAACTGTCACCATTCATTTAGTGTGTGTCTTGAAGCACAGATTATGCTGCTTTGCTTTACTCAGTAGCAGGGATACAATGTACCTGTGGCACACTTGTGCTCTTTTCACAGTGTGCAATGCAATCATGGAAAGGTATTGTGTTATTCCATTGCCCTATCAACAAATGTCACAGTTCTAAAACAAAACATGAAAAGAAAAAAATGCCACTTTAGGCACCTAAATATCCTTCATGGCAAGGGTATCAAACATGTCTCTCAATAATGAAAGGATAATTTTTAAGCATGTAAGTATACCTTGACCAACCAGTTTACCAAATTTTTCAGTTAACAATGGCAACCTATATAACATGGAGCACCATGAGGCACAGTTAGCAAATAACAATTTTAAATTAGGAAAAGAAACAAATCCAAAACATGCTTATCATTGGTGATGAGAAACGATAAAGTTAATGTCAGGCACAAAAGCATGGCACATTGGTAAACGTAAGCAGTTGTAAAGATTTTCATCATTAATGCTCAATCAAAACCCTGATTTGTTCATTTTAATTATGGAGAAAAATCTTTCACACATGTAAGTAGGTCGAAACATGGATTTAACTCTCTCAGCTTTGTGATGCAGGTGTGTAAATTCTTGCAGTGGAAGGTTTTCACAGAATATTCCTGTACTTCGTACTACAAAGAACTTGTCTTTCAACTGTATATTGCACTAAAGGTCAATCAGTTCCATCTGTAGGTGGAGCATCTTCAACTGATGCTGAAAACGGCTGTGCAAAGCAACAAATGATAGGAGACACAATTGCAATGTCTACAAATCATGCTCAAAATTGCTCCTTAACCTCTACAGTTATTGATATGTGTTCTTGAAATTTAGCACTTTTTTGGACCAAGCCAAGGGCAGGAAAATGTGCAGTGTTTTCAGACAATAGTTGGCTCTCCCAAAGAGCAAGCTTACTTCCCAACACGTCAGAAATTAAGTTATTTTTACTTTGCAAACTAACATTTAGGCTGTTCATGTGAAATGTAATGCCCACTAGAAGTGGAAGGTCTGATATCCAGCAAGGATCTTCTAATTTCGGTTCACTCTTTCTCTTCTCATGTAAGAAATATACTACCAGCCAAATGTAAATAAAAAAATCTTTTCAGCATTTCACTTCAACTGAGCCAGTGAACTCCAGTAAAATAAGGTAATGTTTTCAGAAAGTTTACAGCATGCACAAAAATTTGCATGACGTTTTCTAACTTACCGGTTTTGCAAAAAATACACCTGGTGATGGATAAGCCCATATGTTTTCAGATAGTTTACAGTATGCGCAACAATATGCATGACTTTTCTAACGTTACTGATTTTGCACAAAGTACCTCTCGATGTAGAATGCACTGAATTCCATATAATGTCTCTTTTATGTGCCCTAGGCTATGAGTCCTCTCTGATGGCTTGGCATTGCTGGTGCTCCATTCATGGTCACTCAGATTAACTGATTCCAGTCCCTACCGACACCATCAATTGCTTGCACAACAGCTTGGAGTTTGTCTACACTGTCATAGTTTCTTTCAAAAGCACTAAGTCCAAAACTGCCTCTGTTACACACAGAGCATTTCAACACCTCTTACATATATCACTACATGAGCTGCATCTGTAAGAACTGCTGCTTCATGCAGTGCAACAAAGAATGCAACAAAGTATTTAGCATTACTTATTAGCTGCCTGTGCACATCGTTGGCCATAACACTTAAAGGTCGTGTCACTGTTTGTTTGGAAACATCGATTTCTTGAAACCTGCTAACATTCATGGGACATGAAAGTTCTGCAGCATCAATGAGACAGTCTTTTACAAATTCCCCTCCAGAAAACGGTTTTCCAGATCTTGTTACTTTTAATGCAATTTTGAAACTTGCTTGCAGTACAGATATACTGTGATTGTCATTCTGGAAATTTGAAAACAGTACATTGTACAGTAAAACAGATACAAATATAACACAAGAAATGAAGAATTCAAGCAGTGAATTGTATTAAAAACCTGTTGAAATTCCTCCTCTATTTTCTTATGCACACTGAATTTGGCTTGCCATTCTTCACTGAAAAGTGCATTACACTCATCTTTATGAAATGAGTTTTAGTATCTTTCAATTGTGAACTTGCACTTGCTGCCTATTATTTGGTGGCACAGCAAACACTAAGTTTTCACCTACAGCTGTAAATAAGAATTGCAGTTCCCAGTCGTGTTGGACTGAGAACACAGCTCTCCCATTCTTTGCTTTTTCGTAATACTTGGCTTTTCTCAGTACGTCCCACGTAAGGCCACAGCCACCAGAGGGAAGAAAGATTGTGTGTGCTTCATTCCTCATAGTACCCTTTAAACAAGCAAGTGGAATCACCGCTGCTCATTTGGTATACTTGTATAGTCACAGATGTCACTGTTTCGCTTTGCCTGCTGACTGAGATGTGCACACCTGTGCCACACTTCCACATTTTTGCACAATATGCAGCAGTTGGGTGGCCATGATATACTGCAGTCTTGGGGAATGTAAATCTTTACAGAACATTACCAAAATAGAGCATCTGGCCTTTTCTCTGTCGCTTCCTGGTGCAGCCCAATGAGCTACATAAAGGGACAGTTCCAACACTCTGCACAGCACAAATATAGCTGCAGTATACCAGCCCAATAACCATCCCCAATTTCCACACTAACAGCCCTTACTCTTGCTGCACATCTTAATCTCAACAGTACATCTGCATTTGACCTGTTGAGGCTTGTGAGCCAAACAGTTATGAATTCTATAGTCCAGTTTCATTAGCTACCCAATAACATGCCAAACAAGGAAGATGAGGATCAATTTGGTTCAATCCTAAGCTGTTAAGTGATGTTTTACTGATCAATATGGTGGTTTCTGAAGGTTTCCTACATCCATATTTATATTAACACCATCAAACATATAGTTTGGATACACTAATGAAATATGCTTACTTTTAACATTATCAAAACATGCTAATCTGTTATAAAAAAATGGCACTTTTGGAATCTTGCCTCCCCTTGGAGAAAGTTCTATGGCACTTACACTATTGGCAAGACAAATCTCAACTATCTGGTACATAGTTATCCTTACTTCTTTGATTATTTAAGTTCCGACTTTCAATTCCATGCAACTTAAGACCATATTTAAGTTACTTGAACAGTCGACAGATATCCAATATTTGAACTGTTTTTAGGATCTTATTCAGCTACAGGATGTAGGATGGAATCAGTATAGACATTTTGTTTGTTGGCATTTGTTGTCAGTGAGAGTAGACAGAGAAGTTTTTGGTACAGGGTAGGTGTAGTGGGTAGGTTCTGAAAGGGTGCAACCCATGCAAGCTTAAAGAAGCAGCTGTAATGTAGTCTCACATTTAGGTTTAAGATGTTAAAAGGAAAGCACAAACAACCAAACAGGTCAACAACAAATTGCAAGCCACAAAATGAAGTCCTTACAAACTAGAAATGAAGTTCTTATAAACTATGAAGGATAGGGTAATAAATGAAAAAGTAAGGGAAGGAGTTGGAGCATAGAAAACCTTGGAAGAAAAAGTAACAAGGGCCCATCTGAGACAATTTGGCCATGTCAAACAAATGGGCAATGGAAGTCTAGCATAATAAACTGGGCAGTAGTGGTCTCCCCCATCTATATCTTTAGCAATTATGAAGTTGACAACCAGTTATGCAGAACAACACTGTTATTCTCAGTCATCTGAGATGCATTCTGAAGTAAATTCTTACATGTCTGCATTGCAAATTCAGTCAGGTATAAGGATCCTATCCCATTCATAACAGCATACAAGTCTGCTGGAAACAGGAAATTTGTAAACTCTTTGCGGAACTATGTTATCCTCACTCCCAAATAACAGCCAGGTTGTCACACAGCTGCCACATTTTGGAGGAGTGCATTGGTAGGGCAATGTGAAGTCCTTCACTGATCGAATCGTATGAGGAATCTGTGGTTCATAAACATTTGGAGCACTTCTCCGAGTTTCAGGAATGGGACTCTGTGAAGATTCCAGTCAAAGTTCCTCTATGCTTCTGATCCATTATATGCAGGTTCGTCATATGTTCAATATCCTCAAAATATAAAATACAAAAGGGCCACTGATAAAGTAAAAATTAAGGTACTGCATGTTCTCTTTGGCCCTTTCTCACCTATGAGAGTATGCTTGAACATAGTTCTCATGTACCTGTATTTGTTGTTCTATAAATGTACAGATATTAGCTTAGGCTGTTTAAAACCAAATGTTTCAGATAACAATGTTTGCCTGTGTCATATTTAAGGTGGCCGGACTAACAAGGGGAGGCCACAATGTTCAGATCACGGATTTACTTCAAACTTAGCACCCCTTTAGTAGTCTATTAGGACAACACAATGTGCAAGTAGTAAAGCATACTACTTAAGCTGTCCTGAGAAAATCATAATAGAAGTTTTGTGTGCTGAGTATGAACCAGTGAACCGCCATTCTGATCAGCACACAGTAGCTGTCAAGTGGTTAGCATTGGAACTCCATATTCAGAGGATTTCTGGATCAAGTCCTGCTCTTTCTTTGATTTTTATTTTTTAACATATATTTTTTTCAACACTGGTCATATGAATATAACAGAGGGAAACATTCCACGTGGAAAAAATATATCTAAAAAGAAAGATGATGAGACTTACCAAACAAAAGCGCTGGCAGGTCGATAGACACACAAACAAACACAAATATACACACAAAATTCAAGCTTTCGCAACAAACTGTTGCCTCATCAGGAAAGAGGGAAGGAGAGGGAAAGACGAAAGGATGTGGGTTTTAAGGGAGAGGGTAAGGAGTCATTCCAATCCCGGGAGCGGAAAGACTTACCTTAGGGGGAAAAAAGGACAGGTATACACTCGCACACACATTGTGTCTGTATGTGTGGATGGATATGTGTGTGTGTGCGAGTGTATACCTGTCCTTTTTTCCCCCTAAGGTAAGTCTTTCCGCTCCCGGGATTGGAATGACTCCTTACCCTCTCCCTTAAAACCCACATCCTTTCGTCTTTCCCTCTCCTTCCCTCTTTCCTGATGAGGCAACAGTTTGTTGCGAAAGCTTGAATTTTGTGTGTATATTTGTGTTTGTTTGTGTGTCTATCGACCTGCCAGCGCTTTTGTTTGGTAAGTCTCTCTCTCTCTCTCTCTCTCTCTCTCTCTCTCTCTCTCTCTCTATATATATATATATATATATATATATATATATGATCTGGAAGATAATATAATGAAAAAATATGTGTATTTGCATGAACTTTTATTGAATTTCTGAAATTATTTGGCTGTTTAATCATTTCAGTTATTACAACAAATATTATATTTAGAACTATCGACAAGTAAATGACCAAATGCAGTAAGTTTTCTTGAAAATGTATGCCTGTTGTGATTTGTCAAATTCTTTATACATGCAACAGGGCAAGATGCCTAGAACTGTTTTGCAGCTGAACGTTTCCATCTCCAGGCGTAGAGATAGGCTCCTTTCGGCAGCTGACTTTCATAGTGGTAAGACCTTGATAATATAGCAACAACAAACATTGTATGTGCTAATTGTTTGAAAATGACAAAATTTACATTTTTACTTCAAAAATGGAGGTGACTCCCAATTCTTTGATTAGTGTGGTTGGTGAATTGTATGAAGATTCAATGCATAATGTCGCAAAATTTCATTTAAAAGATGCATTTGTGTACTGTGACAGTCTTCTTCAAGAAGCAGTTCTTGTTAATACAGAATCATCAGCTATGGTTTCTGCAGGTTGAAGAGTAACTTTATCAGTCTATCATTGAAATGCTAGGAGAAAAGATACTTATTACTGATGAGGACCTCATTCAATCAAACTAAGTAGATAAAGAAGGTGCATTCTATGTAGTTGAAGATTTTTTTTTTTTTTTTAATGAGGATTATGAGACAGCCAGAAAGAAGGGAAAAGTCAGATACATTCTACTGAAGACAAAAATAAAAGTAGTGAGATTGGCAAAAGAATACCCCAACATGGAATCTACAGACTCACCAAATAAAAGGATCTCGAAGATTAAAAAGGAAAGTAGATTTGAAGAGGTGGAAAACAACATAAAAACTGGACGAACAGTGATTGATAAATACACAATAATTGATTCACGGACCAATGACTGCTTCATGGGGGCTTGCAAGAATCAAGTAATTGTACATTTTTATCAACTTTACATTTAATTTTTACAATCTACAATATGCGTATTTAAATAACAAATCACAGTAATGAAATGCAACTTTGATTTTACTTGCCAGTTAACAACAAGAAACTTGCAGCAGAGGGCTTTCGCTGCTGCAGGCAAATATTAATTGGAAAACTTTATCTTTAAAGCATAACAGGGAATCTATGTCACGGTTAGAAATGCTAGAATCTGCAAGAAAGTTTCAACTGCAGGCAAAGGCAATTATCCCAAATTTTGAGAAAAAATTTGTGATTAATACAGATGAGACAGGCCCCATCAGACCTGATTTTTCTGGAGCAAGATAAATTTTTTCAAAGTGTAATGCCATTAGATGTTTTTTTAATGATTTTAGATGCAAGATTTATGCCAAAATATGTACTCGTTTTCAAAAAGTACTTTGTACACTAGGCTTCTTTTTGTGAAATAAAATAGCTAGTTTTTAATTATTCATTGTTGTAATAAATAAACTGGTCTTTCAAAAATTGCCATGCAATTTAACAATAATAATATTTGTTTATGCAGTGGAATATAGCTCACCAACCACTTACATATATTCTGGCAGCCACATGCTGCTGTGTACTGCTACACTGACTTGTTGATAGTTTTATAGTGAAGCCCAACAGTTAGCAGCAGTTGTATATGATAAAAAGACTGAATATTCACAAATGTGTACATGAGGTTCCCACTGGGGAAAAATATTTCTGTTCCATCTAAGAGACAGTAAAATTTAATGTACAGAGTTGTAGCCAGTGGGTCTGAAATGAGTAAAAGTGCTGAATTCCATAAGATTTTGTGAAATTCATGAAAATTCCTAAGATTTCCTTGATTTTTCCATGTGAAATATAATTAACTGAGAATTCTAGGTTTTTCAGGATTGCCATCCTGACTGCATATGCAGAATGATACTGAAACAGTATAGAAAAAGACAACCTTGGATAAGATTTGTATGGACACAGATTAATTCTGGTGAATGAAATATAGGATCGAATGTAGAAATGTGAAGTCCTTGTGCAGTTTCCAAGTTAAACATACAGGTGCAATGCCAAGGGAAGCACCTGATGTGCTAAAATCTTCTTTAAGTTTAGGTTAGATGACAGATATGAGGTAATCAAAGCAAATTTTGCAAGTAGTGGATCCAGGCAGGTGGTACATATTATCCATATGATGCTCTTTGTTGAAGCCCGCATCAGCTGAAGACAGAGTCATTCTCTACCAGAAAAATAGCTCTCCACTGCATATGTCCAAGCAAGCAGATAACACCAGACTGAGCATTAATAAAATTTGAGATTTATTTGGGAAAATCTGAGAAAGGACCTTTAAATAATGCTGACACCATACCAGTAGACAGAGTCTTCGAAGAAAGACTGGAAGTGTCTTGAGAAATTACACGTGGGTTATTTTAGTATTTCTTCAAATCTGAGTCAGGCTCGCAGACTGCTTAGCAGCTTACAGCAGTTTCAGCTGCATGCAAGAAGAAAATGTTGATAAAAGCAAGAGGAAAATATAGTGATAAAAGAGAAATGGCAGCACAATGAAGAGTCTGTAACAAGATTGTATTGTATGTTAACTGGGGACCTAGAAACGACAGAGAGGCTCCGTCCCCGCCGCAGCCGCAGTGGTCCACAACCCCCACAATGACTACCGCAGTCCACTTCACCCCTCCGCCGCCCCACACCGAACCTAGGATTATCATGCGGTTCGGCCCCTGGTGGACCCCCCCCCCCAGGGAATGTCTCACACCAGACGAGTGTAGCCCCTATGTTTGCGTGGTAGAGTAATGGTGGTGTACGCGTATGTGGAGAACTTGTTTGCACAGCAATCGCTGACATAGTGTAACCGAGGCGGAATAAGGGGAACCAGCCCGCATTCACCGAGGCAGATGGAAAACCGCCTTAAAACCATCCACTGACTGGCCAGTTCACCGGACCTTGATACAAATCTGCCAGGCAGATTCGTGCTGGGGACCAGGCGCTCCTTCCCGCCCAGAAAGCAGTGTGTTAGACCGCACGGCCAACCGGGCGGGCTGTAACAAGATTACACAACCTTTTCACATGATTTGAAGCTTTTTGCTCAAACCAACTCAGATTTCCAATAATACTGAATAATATGACTGTTATATATATTGAAGAGAGTAGCCAGAGTTTGCAGAATGAAAGAAGATGCTTAGTACTATTACAACGCTAAGTAGAATACATTAGTTAGTTACTGTATTAATTGAAAGTTGACCATTATACAAACCTCAACAGTGTATCCCTTACTGTATGTTTCTTTTTTAGAATCACTGCTATCTGTATCATTGACACCCTGTGTAGAGCCTGCAAACATCTTCTGATGTACTAGTTTGAATTCCTCCATAAGCTGTAGAGACAAATACAGGGCAGTGTTTAAATATACTATAGATCAGATTCTATTGCAGATTTATAGGAATATTATGCAGACATGACAAATGATAATGCACTGATTACCTTTTATATATATACATATATATATATATATATATATTCAAGAAACCCCATAACTGGTCCAAGGTAACAATATTACAAGATACAGGTACAATACATTTCATTTTACTGCACATATAGACTTTATATTTTTTCAGTGATAAATTTAAATAACAGTGTACAATTTTTTCTTTCATATTCTTATTCAACTTCTATAATTTTAGTAAAATATAATAATTTATGTTAATTATGAGACTTAGAAAATAATGAAAACTACAGAATTTATTTTCAGAATAATGCTAAAAATAATTCTACAGCAGCATGGGATACACAATAAATTTTCTCAACCATCTGTATTGTGCACTACTGAATAACATTGTAACAACCTTCAGGGGGCAAAATGTTTAATACTGCCAATAGACCACATATGAGTAAAAGTAACAGTAACAACACTATTGTAGCTTTCAGAACTATCAGTTCCTTCCTTGAGGAGGGGAGAGGTATAGGTTTGGGAAGGTTAAAAAAGGTATAGTAGGCTACACAGAGCCCACTGAGACTTTCATCCTGGAGGCGGCATGAATTGTACTTTCTTTTTAAGCTTCCCAACCCATCCGTCTCCTCCTCAAGGAAGGAACTAATAGTTCTAAAAGCTAGGATAGTTCTAAAAGCTAGGATAGTGTTGTCACTTTTATAAGTGTACATCAGCAGTGCAACACATTTCACCTCCTGGAGGTAAGAGCTGGCTAGCAGTTCTGTCCAGTTCATAGTTTTATTGACTGAATCTTTCATTGGTACAATTAATATTGTAAAAACATACATAAGACCAGAGGAGAGTCTTTTGGGCAATACACAAAGTGACTGCACTTCCAATGCCTCACAATCAGTCATCTTATACAAACAAATGTTTGGATGCATATTATAGCCCCACCTGCTAACACTTAAAGCAGTTAACCAATTTTGACAAAAGAGAGGGCATTAATTTTGTGGCAGGCAACAGCTCAAAACTCATGCCTGGTGCAGACATTAAGCAAACATTCAAAAATGTTGTCTGTCACTCTCAATGAGATTATGCTACACGGTCACAGAATTGCTACATCCTACACTACTACTGATGAAACTGTACTATTTAGCTAGCATTGCACCAGCTAACATTTGTCAGGAATAGCAGCCTGCAGATAAAAGACTAAGGTACTAACACCTCTATCCAGTGTGCCAATGTTACTGTATCATATAGATGTTTGCTCTTTTGTTGTGGGTTTAATAAATTCACTTTATTGCTACATTTGAAAATCTAAAGCTGCCAAAATAATTTGCTGGTGCGTATTATCCTCTTGCAGTTAGCACATAATGGTCATTCATGGAATTAATATATGAATGTTCATGATGTAATTAATGTTTTAATGTGGCTATATTAATTGATTAAGCATTAATTAAAACATAGACAGTTGCTTGCATTCAGCTGTCTGTACCAAGCTAGTCTGACACCCTGAGTTATATACAATAAAGGAAGAAAGATTAGGTTTCAATGCCCCATTTATCTTAAGATCATTACAAATGGAGCATAAGCTTATATTGGGAAAACCAACTGCTTGTGCCCTTTTACAGGAACCATCCTCATTCAATTTAGAGAAATTACAGAAAGCATACATCTGTATGGGCAGACAGGGATAAGTCTGCAACATCACAATGTCTGATATGCATTGTAATCAAAATAAGGTAAACATTTGCAAATCACCACTTATCAGCTGTGATGGGTCAGTCTAATGACGCAGTCTCTTACGGATTACATTTTTGTCCCTATCCACTGTGTTCACTCCTGTCTTCCAATAAATGTTGTACAGCTTGACATGTACACAAAATAAAGAACTGAGCATGCATACAGGACTTTCTCACAAAAATCTGCCCAAGTAAATCTTTTAATATGTCTGGTATCAAATACATCAGAAAAATACTACTAAATTAATCTGTTCTAAAAAATATGTGCAGTGCACAATCAAAATTTAACTGAATTTCTGCATGAATTTAAGTTCTGTTCCAAAAACAATCTGATCTGTAAGAATCAGTCAGTTATTGACCTTGTACATGCATGAGATGTATGATGTATGAGACATGCAAAATACCCTCACATTTCAAGAAGAATGTAGTAGTTCCAATTCCAAACAAAGCAGTTGCTGAACAATCAGTTTAATACATCATGACTGCAAAATACTAACAATAATTCTCTACAGAAGAATGGGAAAACGGGTAGAAGCAAATCTTGGAGAAGATCAGTTTGGATTCCAGAGAAATGTAGAAACATGTGAGGCAATACTGACCCTACGACTTATCTTAGAAGACAGTTTAAAGAAAGGCAAACCTACATTTATATCATTTGTGGACTTAGAGAAAGCTCTTGACAATGTTGATTGGAATACTCTCTTTGAAATTCTGAACTGAGCAGGGGTAAAATACAGGGAGACAAACACTACTTACAACTTATACAGAAACCAGATGGCAGTTATAAGGGGCGAGCAGCATGAAAGGGAAGCAATGACTGACAAGGGAGTGAGACATGGTTGAAGCCTATCCCCAATGTTATTCAATATGTATATTGAACAAGCAGCAAAGGAAACAAAATAATTGGAGCAGGAATTAAAATTCAGGGAGAAGAAATAAATACTTTTGAGGTTTGCAGATGACGTTGTAATTCCATCAGATACAGCAAGGACTTGGAAGAGCAATTGAACAGAATGGACAGTGTCTTGAAAGAAAGATATAAAATGAACATCAATTAAAGAAAAACAAGGATAACGGAATGTAGTCAAATTAAGTCAAGTGCTAAGGGAATTCGTTTAGGAAACAAGTCACTTTAAGTAGTAGATGAGTTATGTTATTTGGGGAGCAAACTAAGTGAAGGTGGCTGTAGTACAGAGGATATAAAATGTAGACTGGCAATGGCAAATAAAGCATTTCTGAAAAGAAATTTGTTCACATCAAATATACATTTAAGTGTCAGGAAGCCCTTTCTGAAAGTATTTGAATGGAGTGTAGCCATGTATGGAAGTGAAACATGGACAATGAACAGTTTAGACAAAAAGAGAATAGAAGCTTTTGAAATTTGGTGCTACAAAAGAATGCTGAAGGTAGGATGAGTTGATCACATAGCTAATGAGGAGCTACTGAACATAATTGGGGAGACAACAAATTAGTGACACAACATGACCAAAGGAAGGGATCGGTTGATAGGACACTTTCTTAGACATCAAGGGATCAATAATTTAGTACTGGTTGGAAGTGTGGGTGGTAAAAACCATATAGGGAGACCTATAGATGAACACATTATGCAGATTCAGAAAGATGTAGGTTGGAGCAGTTATTTGGAGATGAAATGGCTCGTACAAGATTGAGTGGCATGGAGAGCTGCATCAAGCTAGTCTACAGAATGAAGAACACAACAAAACATGTATTCAATCTTTAATACATGATAGTCAGCAGATAACTGGAATTAAACCACAAGTTTACAAGATTCAGAGTCATACTGAAGAAGTGAAGTGTCTGTGCAGAGTCCATGCTGTGTGAGTAGAGAGAAAAGGAGAGAGAAGGAGACCACAGACCAATTACTGCAATGTCTTTTGTGTCCTGCCACAAGCATAATGGAGGACATCCCTCCAGGAACACAGGAGGAGCATGAAATGACAAGGTTTTTATCAAAGAAAAAGTCAATTTTAATTTATGTTAGTTTTGTTTTCATGAGAAATGATTGTATTTATTTTAATTCAGTCTTAATTTGCACCTATCATGATAAATGGAAACCAACCTCTTTAAACTGATGCAGAAAAATTTTCATAACTGATAGTTATGTGCAAAAAAACTAACAAAAATTCCTATATCTGCTGTTTATAAACTTTGACTGTTTCATACAGTTGGATTGTTATCAGACATATAAAATGTTAGAAAATAGCCACTAACCTGTTCATGTTGTTGTCGCTTTTCGATACTGATTGATGGTTTATTGTTTCTTTTGAGTTCTTGGGAGCAAAAATCTTCCACTTTCCTTTGCTGTAATAGAAAGATTATGATTAGGACCCAGTCTTTTTAAAATGAAGACAGAGTAGCATTCATTTTACTTAATTACCAGTACATTACAAACAATGTTTTGACTGTGATTTTTTTCCTATTACTCACAAAGCAATAAAATAAACTGGCACAAAGTGTGTGTGTGTGCGTGTGTGTGTGCGTGTGTGTGTGTGTGTGCGCGCGCATGCGGGTGTGCGCGCGCATGAGTGAAAGACAGAAACAGAGAGAGAGATTTAGGTTCAGTCATTCTACTAGAAGCCCAAGTAACTGTCAATTCTGGCAGCACCATGTCAGAAAATTGATCAGTGGGGACTTATTGTAGAGTATTTTCACACAAAGAATGCAGTATCAATATTTTCAACATTCATTCACGAGCATGTAGCAGGAGCTTATTTAAATAGTTATGAATATTTACTGCGGGTTAGAAATGAATTTATTGCCTTATTTAATTTTCACTACTAGTAACCAGAGATACAATACTCGAAGGTATAAATTACCTACACTGTCTTATTCTGACAATTGAAAGCATTAAGTTTCAACCATCCTGCTATTCAGCTGTGCCACTGCAGGGTGCATGTTACCATGACTTTCACAGAGTAACCAATATTTTGAGGGAACTGCTCAGTCAAAAAATTTTATAAGTTCACTTCTTGAGGAAAAGGCTCAGTTAAAAAATAGATAATTTCAGCTCTGACAATGGACTAGTTATCTTTTTTTATTTGTCACAGTTATTATAATTTTTTGTATTTAAGTAACCCATACATATAGTTTTCATTGAGAAATGTAACTAATGACATTTCATGTCTCATGACCTTCATAGGTTACTGTGTAGAACATGTGGGTAATATAGCAAAATTATTTTTAAAATCAGAGTTACATTTATTTCCTATGGAGACTAAATAATTTTTTTTGGTGTAAGTATGCCGTGCTGCATCACACTTGCAGCTGCTGACACAACTATCACATACAATGGCATATTTATCTATACGATAAGTATTCCATGCTGTTGTCTGCAGTATGAAAATTTTATACTCAAAATAGCATTTAGGACCTCTTACTGGTAGCAATATGTTAACATCAGTTTAAAGAAAGAGTGAGTATAGACAGGTTTAATAATGTCCAAAATGTGCATTTTTTATTCTGAAAGGAAAAAGTGGTTCATTCTTTTAGTTCTATTGAAAAGAAAGGAAAATGTATGTTTTCCTTTACTGATGTCATTTATGTTGGATAAAATTAACCAGTGACTATATGGAATTAAATTTAGGGTGACATAAGCAATGGTCAGTGATACTATGTGAGATATTGATTCATGATAGTTCATACGCTATTTCCCAATACAGTTAATGAGATTTTAGATCAAAGTAAAACAACCACAGACCATTCTAAAGTAAATATAAAACTGTTTCCCATCTAGATGAACCAGTGATGTGAACATAGATCCTTAACGCTGGTATTTTTCTAAATTAATGCCTTGCCATTTTTTCTGAACAGGTCATCATCATTCAGTTTGTCACTAGCATTTCTGGTCTGAGGCCTAAAATTATTTTTTAATCTGAAAGCAAAATCATATTTACTTGTAACATAGAATAAATATGTTTTATACAGTAGAAGTATGCCATGCTGCACTGCGGTTGAAGCTGCTAAAACATTCAATGAGTCCATCTCCTTTCCTTTCTTCATCTACCGTCACATTTCATTCATTCTTAGCATGCAATTTTTGCCCTTTAGCTGTGAGCCTACCTGTCTCTGTGGACAGCAAAGATCTTGAAATTTTAAGTTAGTATGCATATATTTGTCATGTGTAAACAGTATTTATTCAAGCACACAGCATAACAACTTATTACAATGATTAATTGTAATTGGAAGAGTGCTAAGAACATCTTTATCTATACTTTGTATTTAGCTCAGAGGTAGTGCAGAGAATCAAAGAGTTTACACTTCTCACATGAGATGTTAAGCAGATGATTAACTGTTCATATCCCACATGTCAATGGTATTTGGGGTTGAAGCGTACGCGGTGGCCAAAACTAGTTGTGACTTGCGGACAGTGGAAGACTAGATGTGTCTTGTGTCCTCACAGAACTATACATATGTAGCATCTTGGTTTTAGTCAAGTTAAAAGCTAGCTGCAGTTTTTCAATGGATATTGTGAAGAAGAGTCATTGGTATCAACGCTTAATGTTATGTTGTGGCATGCCAATACCATGTGTGGGCCACTGTATGGTGGTTGGAGAGTCATTTGAATAGCATAGTGTCAGATGAAAACTTGTTTGCACATTTTTAAGTCACAGAAAATGAATTATCACAGGGTAGAACATTCTTTGGAAACTGCAGGAAGGATTTTGTGGATCTGTGAGTGAAGACATTGTGCAGATTGAGTGAAGATATTGTGCAACACATGACAATGCTTCAGTGATGCTGTTTGATGTATAGGTAAAGAACTCTCCTAGCAATCAAACTGTCTGACCATACAATAAGGTAGTTGTTGTTTCTTTGAGATCTTCTTTGAAGGCTGTTCAGAGGTCTCCTAGAATAACAGGTAGGTTGTCACTCTGATGCCCTGTGATGTGTCATCTGAGTGAGGACTAATTCCACAAGACCACTAATGTTGGAATGATATAGACAGGTCCTAATGCAGTTAATATTGAGCACTATTGTGATTGCTTTAAAGGGATATGACTCAAACTGCTTGCCCTGATTGATAGTGACACGAAGAAAAATTCCAGAGCACGGAAGCCACTAATGGAAGACAGGCATGGTTACAGTTGCTACTATTGAGTCTTTCATAGGATAGACTGCAGGCCAATGAGAGAAATGGACAATTGCTGTCAATAAGTACTTATATTCTTATGACAGTGGCAAATGTTTGATGATGTTGATGTGGACATGTTTAATATGTTGACTCTGTGGGGTGAAGATGCCAAGCAGAGTTGTTATATGCCAAGTTACTTTGTTGCACTGACAAGCATTGCACTGGTGAAAAATGCCTTCAATCCTTCTCAATGTTTGGACAAGTGAATACCTTCTTCACCACTATACAATAGCCCTTACTCCCATATGAGAGAGACTAATGAAGAGACGAAATTTCTTGGTTGGGAAAATCTACCCTAAAAAACAGTCACACTTGTGGAATTGATTCGTCACAGTACAATGCTATGTTTGAGCTCAGTATTTGGATGCATCAGAGTTGTAAGCCTGATGATGCTTCATGGAATTCCCTCAATTTTCTGTCTCCTTCCTGGGTATTGGCAAGTGCTAGAAAGTCAAGTTCATTTCCAATGGTGTCTATGTGAGACAGTGCACCATCAACATGCTGAATATCCACAGCAAACTGCACAATGATGGTCAGATGCCTTAACTGGGGAGGGGGTTCCTTGTCTTGCTTTCAGTGGAAAGTGAACACAAGTGACTTATAGTCTGTATGAAGCACTAAACTTTTTGATTAAGGCATATGCCACATAGAACTTGCAGCCATACACTGACCAATTTCTTGTGAAGCAACAGTTAGTGGTTGCCAGTCATTTTGCACACATTGTTGCGATACAGCTCCAATAGCAGTTGATGATGTTTCTATAATAACAGAGACGACAAGCTAATGATGCAGCCTCTGCAGTAGCAGCTTTTACTCTAGTTAAGGGAGCTTTCTTTTCATTAGTCCACTGAAGCATGTCTTCAGTTTTAGATGAAACTTTTAGCATTTCATAGAGATGTGCTGTCCGCCCCAATATCTGAGTGGTCAGCGTGATGGATTGCCGTCCTATGGGCCCGAATTCGATTCCCGGCTAGATCGGAGATTTTCTTCACTCAGGGACTAGGTGTTGTGTTGTCTTCACCATCATTTCATCCCCTACTGGCATGCAAGTCACCCAATGTGGCGTTGAATGTAATGAGGCCATCAAGGTGGCCAGACCTGCCCCGTAAGAGGCCTCCCAGCCAATGATTCCAAATGCTCATTTCCATTTCCATTTCCATAGAGATGTGCTGCCAACAGTGCATGACTGTACAAAACATCAATAGAAGTTTGTCAAGTCCAAGACATGATGTACTTTTCTCTATTGTAGTGGGCTGGGGAAACTGAGAAATAGCTTTCACTCAGTCTTGAGGTGTCAGAATTCATTGTGCATTGATGGGGTACCCTAAAAATTTTACTTCTGTCACTCTGAAGACATACTTCTGTTGGTTAATCACTAAACCATGTTCTTGTGGTCTTGTGAATGGGTTAGATGCTCTGCCTCACTAGACAACATTACAGGCAGGTCTTCAATTTAGACATAAAACACTCTGAAGTTCTAGTTACTTCATCCATGGAGTGCTGAAGTCTGAGCAGCACTGCATAGCTCAAATTGCATTCGCACCAATTTGTTAAGTCCAAATGGAGCAAACAGCAGTTTCAGGTTTATCTTCCAGTGCAACTGGTGTATGATAAAAGCAAGGACGAGGCCAATCATAAAGAAAACATTCTCAAAATGGACGTGCTTAGCAAAGTCTTTCATGTGAGGCATGGGAAAACAATCAGATGTTGTTGTGAAGTTAAGCTGACAATAGTCATGAAAAGGCTGCCATCTATTGTTCTTCTTAGGAATTATACAGAATGGAGAGGCCCAGTTACTATTTGAAGGATGATAGATCCCTTGTGCTAACATAAAGAGAACTCTTGCTTTGCAGTCTTTAGTTTCTTTGGATACAGACAATGAGGCCATGCATGAACTGGTGGTCCTGGCATAATGACAATGTTATGCACCACTGAGTGTCTTACCGGTGCTGGCTAGGTGATTGACAGGTGATTTCAGGGAAATGGTGTAGCATGCTGTTGTATGGTGAACCACTTTGATACCAACACAGTTGGCATGGCATTTCATTAAAAAATGACGATCATTCCACTTGGGACCTGTGGAATGGTACATTAGCTTATTTGTTTTAGTTGTAAATATTGGTCATGTATTGTTGTTCTTCTGGCATGTTCCACATCCTGGAGGACCTCCTCACTACGGATCAATTGGAATGAAAGTAAATCTAATCTAATCTAATCTAGAGGCACATATTATATAATCCAGTAGGCATTGATTGCAAAGATTTCGGAGGAGAATATAAAAAAAATAAGAGGACCTATCCAATAGCCGGCTACAGCACATTGGCAAATGATCTCCATACAAATTCTTGTGAAATATTGAAATTTAGGTGTAAGCTCGTGTAGCCATAAGTCTTTATGGAAGATCCATTTGAGTACACAGGTGATTTCCATCAATATTCCATCACAGAAGATGAGAATAAGAGTAAACTGAGAGATCAGAACCAGTATCAATGAGAAATTGCAGCTCAGTAGTGTTTGTTATGAAGAGTTGACAGCTATCTGGTTTGAAATCAGTAATCATTGTTACTGGTTTCAGTGGCTTTTCCCTTGTCACAGGGTGCTCAACACAGCCAAGCTTCAGCTCCAATTTTTTTGTAATACCAACAAATATTCTCCCTGGTGGGCACAAACACTTGTTTCTGCTGGAAGAATGTTGCCATTGTGACACACATGTAGGGTGCTGCATCTGTGAAGCCACAAATTACTTACAACCTACTTATGCTTTCAGAGAAGTTTCTGTCTTGCTGGAGACAGTTGTCATGCCATTGATGGATACATCTTGAATATTCAGCCAGTAGTTCGAGTGAGAGTATCGAGATCACCAGCACAAACTGTGAGTATTTTCTTTGCATTTGCAGGTAAGTGCAACAACCAAATATTCTGCAGAATATCACTGTTAATCACATTGCCTGTGAACATGGGAAGATGATGAAGTAGTTGAGATGGCATGCAGTCACTGTTTTCTGCAGTGTGGGGCAATTTTTCATATTGCTTAGCTTCAACTAGGACAAGTGTGTTTCAAGTGAATGTTTGATAGAGGTGTGTGTTTCAGTTCTTTGAAGTGAAGCTAGGATGTCTTGTAGTTCCACAGCCATTTCCTCGTTATGTGCAGTCACAACATAACTGTATTTAGTTTTGTTCAAGTTGATGTGGGCCAAAACAAATTGGCTCTTATGTTGGGTGAACCACAGCCAGTAGTTCGAGTGAGAGTATCGAGATCACCAGCACAAACTGTGAGTATTTTCTTTGCATTTGCAGGTAAGTGCAACAACCAAATATTCTGCAGAATATCACTGTTAATCACATTGCCTGTGAACATGGGAAGATGATGAAGTAGTTGAGATGGCATGCAGTCACTGTTTTCTGCAGTGTGGGGCAATTTTTCATATTGCTTAGCTTCAACTAGGACAAGTGTGTTTCAAGTGAATGTTTGATAGAGGTGTGTGTTTCAGTTCTTTGAAGTGAAGCTAGGATGTCTTGTAGTTCCACAGCCATTTCCTCGTTATGTGCAGTCACCACATAACTGTATTTAGTTTTGTTCAAGTTGATGTGGGCCAAAACAAATTGGCTCTTATGTTGGGTGAACCACAGTACTGCATTATCCAGGGGTTTCACAGCAATTGGGCTAAGGATCATGTCTGATGCTGGTAAGTCAGCACCTGTCATGATATGCATTGATTATGTGATGCAGTGGTCACAAGTTATTCTGCACAGCATGGTTGACACAAAAAGTTATGTATGATGCATTTTACTGCTCAGGTGCGCAACTCCATTTTTCTGAGTTGTGATGCAATCATTCCGATGCCTCATTCAGAAAGTCAGATCTCCAAATCTCATGTGTAAACAAAATTTATTTAAACATTTAACTTAACAGTTAATTCCACCTAATAATCACAATCCCAAAGCTGTTAAGAACATTTATATCTATAGTTTCTTTTTAGCTCAGAGGCAGAGTTTACACTAGACACATGAAATATTTAGCAGATGATTCACTGTTCATATCACTGTCCACATGTTGTCCTTTGTCTTTTGCATGTTCATCACTGTATTCATCTTCACTAACTGTCATGTTGTCAGGAGGTGCTGGTACCAGTAATTCTTCACTACAGTGCACAGACAGGTCTTACAGCAGATGGGGAATTTGGTTATTGCACAACTGTTTTGTGTTGTTTTTGCTGATGATTCCAAATATTTCTGTCAGACAGAAAGAACTCTCTGCAGTGAGATTTATTGCTTATCTCCAAATCATTGAAATAGCAATGATCATGTGATGTGATCTTCCTAACCAGTCTGTCAGAAATTTAACACTCATCAAAGAGTGTATGTGGAAGTCTCATTTCTTCTCTTGGTCACCAACCTTACATCCAAAATTAATTTTGTAGCTCTCATTTGCTACAAAATTAAGTTTCTGTTTCAAAATGAACTCTCCTCAGATGTTAAAAATATAATTTGTTCTGCTTACAGAGGTACATGGCACTTCTTTTGAATTAATAAAAATCAAGTTTGTTCACGAACTTTGAATAACAAAATAACAAACAGTCACTTACTACAATTGTTGTTATAACTCTAAATACAGAGTCACAAGTGGCAAATAACGTAACACAACACAATCTGACACATTGCAGCATGACTATTTGGCAATGTTGCTAAACCTCTGTCATTTTCGGGAAGTGTCTTTCTGAACCAAGGATCACACATGAGAATTCCTTGTACGTAATTCAACCAATTTGAGAGAAAACATCAGCAGTATAACTAAACCAAACCACAGAAGAATACCCAAAGTTTGATGTTTTCAAGGATTATGATACACAGAGCAAAGCATGTCAAAGAACTTTAGTCTGATGGATAAAAACTGATTTAATTTTCAATCACAGGTCCCATAACTGTGATAAGACGTGACAAAAATGCTGTCTATCAGTGTTAAAGGAGTCTTGTCTTTGTCAAATTTTATCATGAATTATGAATGACTGCAGAGGGTATTTACTATGTTTTACTTTAGTCCCCAAGTTGTGATGCCACTGCCACAAATTACACTCTAGTGTGGGCCAGTTGGTGAACCCACAGTTCCACTGCTCTGGTGCCACCACAACAATGTCATGATAAATTTCTCCCACAAAACAACTGTGTCCAAAATTCCTACCAGTAATACATTAAAATTGTTTATTTTTGGTAACTATATCTACAGCATATAAATATTTTTAGTGAAAATGATGCTCTTACCTGTATTAACACAGTTTCTAACAGTAGTTGCTAAATTCAAGCAATGTTAAATGTCTTTGTTCTTAACTGTAGGTGAGGTACATCCAGTTATAAGATATCAAACAATGGAAAATCCAGGATGGAATGTAACAATGTTATGAGAAGGAAAGTTGCTACTCACCATATCGCAGAGATGTTGAGTCACAGATAGACACAACAAAAAGACTCTCACAATTATAGCTTTTGGCTTCATCAGCAATGACAATTCAGGTGTATACTACTGCTCAGTTTCTTGATCAAATTTATGCACTGAAGTTGCATCAACAGTTACAATGTTGAATATTCATTTTTCCATGCTAGAGTTACAGCTGTGCAAGAATTGCTTGATTTTTCTGGTAATGGGTAGGGTATTACAGTATTGAGGGACCACAAACTTTTCATGCCATCGCAACTTTCAAGTAAGAAGTTGCAATAACTTACAATCAGATTCCAAGATATGCTTTTGGCAGCTGCAGTGAAGAAAATGAAAATGCAATATTCAGTCTAAACAATGGAATAAATGGCAATAGCTGCCATTGGGTATTGATTTAAACCAATGAAGAAAGCTGAAAATTTCTGGCAGACCGGGCATCGGTTCAAAGATGCTTCCTGCTTACTAAGTGCATGCACCGACCACTGTGCCCTCTGGACACAGTGATCATCACAACTGTACAGACTACCCTAGCATGCCCCTTGCCTATTTTTCTCATTACATGTAGCATTTTTTCAATTCCTGTAAGAGTTCAAGTGTGGTGTGCATCCACAATGAAGTGATCATTGGCCAGCTGTGAGCAGCAAGGCGCGAGCACCGAGCAGCGCGAGCACGCTACCCCCCACTACCGGACCAGAGCAGAGAGTGGGGAGAGTCACGTGGGGCACACAATAGTTGCCGCCAGTCAATGTAAATGCGCGGCCACCTGCAGGGATATCACTCACGAATTATTACTGCGACAAATGAAACAAATAAAGGACAATCTACACGTGCCACATAATTTTATTAGCTTAGTGTATGCCTCTACATTCGTATTAATTTGTGAACTGTCACACAATAAAAGGTGCCACTGAAGTGTGGGATTCTCGGTTATCTTGTACTTTTTGCCCTTTACAATTGCGTCTATGTTTGGAGTAATTGTTCTCGTGCATTGTAGGCCCAGCGTGCAGTTTAAATTTTGATCAGACAATGCGTTTCTCAGGCGCGTCTTGTTACATTTCATTGCAGAGAACAGTTGTTCACAAATATACGTGGAACCGAACACTGATATTATTGTAGCCGCTAGTTTGTGCAAACGAGGAAATCTATCCTGAAGGAAGTGTCTGTAGAATTCCAAAACGTTTTTCTTGTTCTGAAATTTGTCTCTGTATTCTCTGTCACACTGCAGGTCAATAATTTATAGTTGCAGCTCAGGACGAATTTCTTCTATATTCGCTGAATATGGAGAGGAGAACAGATCAAAATCACTATCTAGTGCTGTCAGATCTTGAAAGGGTTGATCAAATCCTTCCTTAAGGTTCAAAATGGTTCAAATGGCTCTGAGCACTATGGGACTTAACATCTGTGGTCATCAGTCCCGAACTTAGAACTACTTAAACCTAACTAACCTAAGGACATCACACAACACCCAGGCATCACGAGGCAGAGAAAATCCCTGACCCCGCCGGGAATCGAACCCGGGCGTGGGAAGCGAGAACGCTACCGCACGACCACGAGCTGGCAGACTTCCTTAAGGGCAACTAAACTATGTGAATAAGATTCACAGTCTTTGTGAACATCTTGCATGGATGATAATTTAGGAAAATGAGCTAGAGTTCCTGTTTCCAGCTGACTCACACAAAGTGTCAATTTCATTTTAAAAGCTCGTATTCGATCTATGAAATGAGTAATTAGCAGATCTTTACCTTGTAGTGAAATGTTCAAAGCATTCAGATGGCTAGTTAAATCTGGTAAGAACGCGAGATCACATTTCCATGAAGGCTTTTTCAATTCAGGAACACACATGTTATTTATTTCCATGAACATATTTATCTAATCTAATAGGCAAAAAAATCGATTTAATAATTCGCCACGACTAAGCCAGCGGACCTCGCTGTAATAAGGCAGACTACCATACTGGCTTTCTACATCCTCAAGAAAGCTTTTAAATTGCTTGTGTTGTAGCCCATGCTTCCTTATATAATTGGTTGTACGAACAACAACACTTATCACATTTTTTAGAGTGATACTCTTTGCACATAAGTTTTCCCGATGGATCACACAGTGAACGCCCCTTATTTCATTCGGCACGGTCAGTTTTTGCACTTTCTCCTTCAACAGCGCAACGAAATCTGATTTTTTTCCCTGTCATTGCTGGTGCACCGTCTGTAGACACTGAAACTAAAGAATTCCACGACAATTCTATATTTTCAACACTTTCTTCAACACTACTTAAAATATCACCTCCGGTTGTAGTGTTCTTCATGGCTACTACATCGAGGAGCTCCTCCCTCACCTGAAGATGTCTATTAACACCTCTAATAAATATGGCAAGCTGCGCTGTTCCAGTGATATCAACACTTTCGTCCAGAGCAAGAGAAAACGCCATAAAATCTTTACAGATATTTACAAGCTGGCTCTGGACGTCGTCTGCCATGTCCTGTATGCGACGCATAATGGTCATGTTAGATAAAGGCACAATCCAAAACTGTTCAACTTGAGATGGACACAAATGTTCCGCTGCAACTACGAAACACTTTTTTATTAAATCGCCATCAGTGAAGGGGCGCAGGGATTTTGCTAAAAGCAAAGCAATTTTGTAACTCACTCTGAGAGCTGCCTCAGTTGATTTTTCTTCGTCGTCCATATCTTCTTTGGATAGCTACCTTTTAAGTTTAATAACTTCCTGTGCACGATTTTCCACTTCCGTAGTCTTTCGCGTGGTACGACATATAATGTCGCTGCAAATTAAATTTCCTAAAAGAATTCAGCGTTTTGTGACATACTAAACATTTTGCAACACCATCTTTTTCTGTAAACAGATGCAATTCCTCCCAATGGGGGTTAAACTGCGAAAGTATGGTTGGAGTTACACAACGGCGACTTGACATGATTCTTAACCAGCGAAGTGACTGTTAGAGCTGATCGTAGTACTTTAAACGTTACACAGGCGGCGCGAATTCAATAGGCCCTATTCAAACGTGCGCGCGCATTTCCCCTCCCTCCCCTCCCTACCTACTCAGCGACCTTGCACCTGCTCGCGAGCACGTGCCTGAGCAGACGCGAGTACTCGCGCTCAAAACCGGCCAGTTGTTAAGCCCTGCCTTAATTATATATGCAGTATCTGTCTTTCCCCAGTGATTTAGATCAATGCGCACTGGCGACTAATGTCATTAATTCCTTTTTGTCTTGATTCATAGTGGCTGCAGGATTAAAATGGTGTCTGTTTCAATCTGTTGAATCAAGAAAAGAATGGTCAACAAAAGAAAACAAGTGCCCTCCCTGCCATGTGACATGTTAGGAGTAAAGGTAACAACTCACCAAATACTAAAAGAGTTGAGTTGTGGAAAGGCACATAAATCAGATAGAAAATTATTTTCTTCACAACTGGCTCCACACCATCATGTCCTGGTCAAACAGTGGCAAAAGGTCTTCACTCAACAAGACTGGAAACTTTGCTAACTTCCAGACAAATCCTTCTGAATGCACAGTGCATTCAGCTGGTAAAATGTAACCAGCCATAAAGCAATCTCAAAAAACAATTCACCCTCGAACTAGCAAAGTTTTCAATCTTGTTTAGTGTCTTTTGCTGTCTCTGTGCCTCCACTATTTGGTGAATTTTTACATTTACGCCTAAAAATGTGTTTTGTAATTATTACAGTCTGAAACTTGTGAAGAGAGCATTGCCAGCTCATATGAGGATCACCTTTTTTGATATTTTAGTGTGAAGCATATAATGACACTTAGCACCCATACCTATCTAGTCCACTGTTTCCTGAAAGCTTCAGTAAATCTAAAAATACATAATACCATGACCATATTTTGTTAACTCTTTTTTTCCCACTTACACTGATGGGCTTATCAAAGCATTCATTGTCTGTAAATATGCGGAAAGTCTTGTCCTCGTAGAGTAATGATAGCACTCAAATTAGTGTGTTATGCTATATAATCTGCTATTTCCATAACAATGTGTGTACAAACAATTTTTCTTTAACCCTCTCAAGTAATGAATACCCTTCAGTATCATCAAGAATATACTACCAATCACAGAAATTCTTTTATAATTTGAGTGTAAGGCACACTCCCCCACCTCTCTCCTGATCTCTGTCTATTCCATTATGAGACTGAACTGATATGATTTATCTTGACACTGCTCTTAGTTTAGGCAACATTTCTTTATGAAATTCCTAGATGATTAGTAATTTTTTTAATAACATGAATTGCATATACACTCTAGTAATAATACCTGTAATCGCCGCTGTAGTTCTTCACTAATAGCACTAGACAGGCTGGTGGCACTCATATTACTACTCAGACTGGCACATGAGCTACTCGAAGTGCTCTTCTTTAAAAGCGGCTGACACCTGATCTGTAAAATTAGAACAACGTAGAATAATACTCACAATAGTTTGTTGCCAATGCTCTATAATCATAGTGAAGACTGGATAGACCATGAACAAGATGTCCCATCCATTCCACCCCCATCCCCCCTTACCCCCACATTTATGAAGCCAAGTTCAGAATGAAGGTAATGGAAATAATTTGAAATACACAAAAATACTTAACAATAATGTTCACCAAATGAATTTACTATCATGATATAAATTTGAAAGGATATACAAACATGAATATGGTCCATGTCTGAAGGGCACTGAGCCCCAAGCATGACTCAAAGATGTGATTTAGAAAAATTCCCATGCCCACAGTGCAGTCTGGATCAGAGTTTTGGGAGTTTCAGCCTTCTCACTAATTAACAGAGCTTGAGCATTTGAATGATGTGGTCTGCTTTAAATGGAAGAATAAGATCACATGAAAGTGTACTTACTTGCAGAGAAATGAGGGTTTGGTAAAAAATGTGAATGCACAGAAATTCTTAATCAAAATAAAACTTATCTAATGCTTGGTGAAAATCATGTACTGTAGAGTTGTGCACAAAATCTATACTACCATTTACATGATGTAATGTAGATGAAATAAAGGAAACCCAAATCAAGAAGTCACCAAATGAGACATAAGGAAAATATCCCGATTATAAATTTTCCTTTATATTGCTGAGCTGCTGTATCTATAATAATGAATAAATATGAATGGAAATAACCATTTTTCCATGCATTTGATTAAGTTAGAAGACAAATATTTTTTAAAAAGGGGGCATGATTTTCAAGAGGTGTGCATTCAGTCATTCATTCATCATGTTGTGTGGATTCCATCAATAAGGAGAACCTTCAGGATGTGGAAAGAGCAAAAGTCTACATAAACAAAAGTCAAGCAAAACACAGATATTTTATCTGCACACTGTATGAACAATAAACTATCAATATAGCACTTAATACTATTTGTGCTTATGCCAGCTAAACACAATTTAAAAAATCAGAAGGAAAGCCACTACTTAGAAAAAGATACTGCTTCTTCAGTAATATTAAACAGCTGCTGTTTATCTTATATCAGAAGCTTAATATTTACTTGATTGTGATGTTGTTTTTCAAATAAAATCATTATCTACATTTGTAATAATACAGACCTGTTCACAATACACTACTACTTCTCAAGCAGCTTAAAACTGAACATTGCAACTTGTAGATAGTTAACAGAAATTTTCAATTGTTGAAGCTAAATAATCAGATAATCCCTGGAAAGCTTTAATTTGCTTTTGAACTTGTAAGGATTCCAAAAGTCTTGCTTTATGGTATATTTCTGCTTTCTGAATATATTTGCACCAAAGTACTTCTACAGGAACACTATTTTTGTGTTTTGTATTGTGATTGTGGAAATCACAATTCAGCTGAAATGTTTTTTTTTTTTTATTATCAGCAACAAAAATTATGGAATGGATGTACTGAGAAGTGAGTGTAAGGATTCCAAGTCTTACTTGATGGTAGATGGGTGCTTTCTGAATATATTTGCACCAAAGTACATCTACAGGAACATTGTTTTTCTGTCTTGTATTGTGATTGTGGAAATCACAGTTCAGCTTAAATGATTTTTATTTATTATTAGCAACAAAAATTATGGAGTGGATTACTGGGAAGTGAGTGTAAGGATACCACTTCCTTGAAGACAATGCTTCATGTTACGTGATTATCTACTTTGTGCAACATTCTTATTGCTTGCTTCTACTGAAGAAATACTTTATTTACTTTAGTTACACTGTACCAGGAAAAAACAAGGTAGAACAGCAGGGAGTGAAAACATGTAAGCGTAGCCAATACCTTGTCTTTAGTCAACACAATGACCAAGACTCTTAAGAGCAAAACATACAGAATTGAACTTCTTGATTAGTTAAACTATGTGCTGACTTCATTTCAGCCTGTTATCCACATGGACTTCAAAGCATCTTACACAGTGTTCCATTTAGTGTATGGTCATTAATGTGTACTTCTGGTTCTAGACCTTTTGTACTTGTTTGAAACTGTAGAATATGAGTCTTTTTGAGGTTAAGACTCAAGCTGTTTGCTTTGAACCAATTTTAGACCCACACACCTTCTCATCTGAGCAGTGTCTGGCAATGCTCTTTGGACCTTGCTTGTATCAGCAGTAAACATTACAGTTTTTGAACTGTCCTAAAGGCATTGGATGATTATTTATGTAGGTTAAGAAAAAGAACAGACCAAGCACCAATATTTATTGGGCCTCACATGCTATGTTCCCCCATTCAAACTTACAGTTTCATACATGTGATATGATCTGTCATTGTGAATTTATGCATTTTTAGTGGCAAGTAATGTCAAGATGGAAATTAACAATCCTGGGTGTCCTTGATCAATACTGTCTAACAGAAAATCAACATTAAAGTCTCCACAAACAACAAGTTTTCAGTTAAGCGGAAACTAATGGAGGCATGTAAATTGTCAGTAGCACTAGCTGGCGTGTTTTCTACGCCACAATTATGGCACAGCATCCAAAGAACTGTTCAGTGCAATAACAAGTAACCTGAAGGACCAGGGACTTGTTCAGTTCAGGGGATATATGCAGACAGGGAAAAAAATTCCGTATTTCCCAGTTAAAAATACATTTTTTGGGTGAAAATACACATTTTTCTGGCTGAAAATACACATTTTCCAGTTGAAAATACACTTTCTCTGTGTTAAGTGACAGTGTACTTGACTCAGAACTATAAAACTTACCAGTCCTTTGAATGGTAAATGTTTTATACATCAGTGTAGAACTTCATGGCACTTTAGGAAACAAAACTGAGCAAAAAAAAAGATGCATTTTGGAAAGATCATTGATGGACAGCAACATTAATGATGCATATTTTCATGTTACAAAAGTATAAATACAAATTCCTCCAAAAACAGCACGTTAGTTTCCGAAGCAGTGAAATCAAGTTTGCGATATGCATTTGTCAGCCAATCATAGCTCACGTCATGTTACCTCAGCAGCAAATAACAGCAGATATTCAGAGCATTGGACAAGTGATGTAGTCAGCCAATACCAACATCACTGTTAAGTTGTGCAAACATGCAAACAGGAAAAGTTCATAGTTTGAATTAATGCACATATAGTATGGTTACAAGAAAAGCAAAGCTTTCACATACAATATTGGTCTTTTTTGGTTGTGTTACCCTTTAAGATACATCAAACACAAATATGCCAATAAAATTTTGAATGATGATGTAAATGTCTGGCATTCTGGGCCCTAAATTTTTCTATGTGGCTGGTCTTCAAAGTGTTACATTTTGAATGAGAGTCAAATGCTCTGTATTTAAGAAATTCATCACACATTCAGAAGGGCAACACAATTCATCTTGTGTAAAAGGGAATTTACTTTGAAAGTAATGTTTTTCAAACCACTATTCACAAAATTTTCCAATGGTCTGTTAGAAAATGTGAACAATTATGATGGCATGTTCATCAAAACTGTTCTGCAGTAGTGGGCTAAAGTAAAATTCTTTATTGGAGTATCAGTTCTTACCATTCGAAACTACAAAAATTTAATTTGAAACTAAAACTATGAAAAATTTCCAGAATTTTAAAAAATTCCAGGGTTTTTCCCAGTTTTATCCCAGATGAAAAGATTACTGGGTTTCGCCCAGATTTTCTGAGGTGTGTACACCCTGTCAATTGCACTGAATTGCATATAATTTTCCAAAAACCACAACACAACTGCCTTTCCCTTTTCTATGGATATTAGGAAGCATCCTTCTTACTGATGGGGATTCTGAGATTTTGAAGGAAGGTACTTAACAAGTGTTCTTTAATATACGTGACACTGTCCTTGCTGCAGTATGGCACTGTGCTAATAGCTGTTTGGAATAATAACTATATTTACTTTGCAGTTATATTTTGTGGGCTAATTTCCCTTAAAAATGCCTAGGAAAAATAATTGGAAAGCACTTAAATGGGATGGATACTGGATTGGTCAGACTGGACACACTTGATAATTAGTCACCTTAATAACCTCTTATCACAAGCATTTAGATGCAATCTATGCTGTGTGTACTACAACTGTCTTGCATCAGTCACACCATCATTCCAGAGCTATTTTTGAAGCTCTGAATTAAAATGTTTCACAACTGTACATTCAAGGCTTATCATACCACTCATAAATTGACATGATCTTCACATTAGTGAGAGAAGTATTCTCAATATCATGTCTGATGTCATCCTCAATTGTATAACTGAAGTTACAGTCCAAACTGGTGCTTGCACCACCAATTAGTATGTAATAATTTTTGTTTCCTACATCCTGAGCTCTGTACTTGACTCCAAAATGCTAGTTATCTGATAATATTCTCCCAAATTACTCTGCACCAGTCCTAACAGCTCCCTTCTGTGACTACTACCCAACAATAAGGCCTTCTTGGTATTCTGAACACCTTTCTGTCTAGCCTTAGCTTGATTATAATGGCCTTTACTGTTGAACAAAATCTGAAACTGATGGGTTGTTTGTATGCTTTTGTTGCTGGCCTTCAACGTACTGAAACTATTGAAGATAGCTTGACTGAATGTATCAGACTTGCAACATCTCCTAAATCTTTTCACTAATTTCAAGGCTTTTTTTAAATCCTGACTTCTAATTTACCTCTAATATTACTACTGCAAACTGCAACTGTGCTATCTGTTCTTGTGCTGTTCCCAAATCAGCTCAAAGTTTCACAAGTAGCTACTCTCCTTTCAGTATTGTATGGTGTTAGTGGCAATCACTGCATTTCCAAGAATGGCCAGCATAATTCATGAAGGTTGTATTCCAACATCCAAATGTCAATAACACTGACAGTTCTCACCATGATTCTTATTCCTGGCAATTCTGAACATTTGTACACTTCTCCATTTTGCTTCATGTGTTTGATTAAAAATCTATTCTAAGCATTATGCAGTGACTTTTTAATTCCCACAGCTCAGCACAAAACACGGTCTTTCACATAAGTAACTGTCAAGAGACATAGCTTAAAAAGCTTACCGTGTCACTTAGCAACAGTGGTGCTACTGGTGGGGCAGGTGGTGGTGGGCATATGGGCACTTGCTCTGTATCTTCATCAGGTGTTTCACTTTGATGGACTTCAACAATGACTGTTGTTACATCCTGATGCTGCTGCTGATGCAATTCTCTCCCAGCACATCTCTTTGATGTAAGCTCAGTTCCCTGCATTAGGAAAAGACTTCAGTTTATTACCTATAGACAATGAAATGTTCTGGCTGTTCATCTTAGTATAACAGTGAATTTTACATCATGAAATCAAGAGAACTTGATAGTCTGAGGACAAAATCTTGCATAAAGTGGCAACAACAACATTTGTAAAATAATAAATCAAGGCACTGGTATTATTATTGTAATAAAAAAACTCTGTTGCAGCAACTCTACTGAAAAATGTTTTGCTGGATGGAGGAACAATGGTGAATACCAAAATAATTACATGATTTAATGTTGTGTTGCATTTTAAACACCTGAGCTTTGCACAACACAGAAATCACTTCAAACCATACGAAGATTTCTATATAAGGAATGCTGAATCTTTGCCATATGCATTTCTTGCATGCACCAACTTGAAGATTTATTAACACAAACAGTTTACAAGAAAAAAAACTTAATACTACACATGTTTCAATAAAATGACTTAATGTATAAAATGCTTCTTTGAACCACCAGCTGTTTTTATTTTAAACCCAAATATCTACCAGTTTCAGTCTTGGACCATCTTCATGGATGAGCATTGCAATGTTTTAAGCCACCACATTGCATTTTCATTACTTATAATGTGCAGTGCATGCCATGAATGTAAATACATGACAAATGATTTTAAAAGCAAACATACGAATACTAAATGTCTACAGAGCAGTACTCAGTACCAAAACTTGTAGATATTTGTGTTTAAAATAAAAACAGCTGATGGTTCAAACACACATTTTATACATTACTTAATGGATGTTGACAGTCACCTTCCAAAAATGTTTAAAATGACTCACATTTAAGTGTTATGAAATAGTCTTAACATTAACTTTACTACTAAGCAAAACTTACATTTCAGATAATAACAACCTTTATTAATTAAATTAGTATCCATATTTAAAGGATCTCTTGTAATATTGTTCATATAATATTTTCCTTGTACCAATATTGTTGACAATATAAATTCTACCAACTGTCCACAGCACATAACCAAATCTGCATCTGTATGTAAAATTTCACATATAGAAAAAACATGCAGTATTACTGCAATGCTTGATTTGTTTGAAATTACATATACAACTCTTGTAAATAACATAATTCACAGAGCCAAATAAAATCAAATCAACTCCAAAATAAAGATCCTGGGGGGGGGGGGGGGGGGGGACACAACCATGTTGTTTATCATTGTTACTATGTGAAGTTCAATTCATTATAGAAAGCATGACAGAAACAGATTTGTGTTCCAGTAATTTGTAACAATTATTCACATTGATTGGAATAAATACACTCAGTTAAAAAAAAATCAGTTGATGGTTCTGGTAGATCCAAAATTCACTGAATCCATGAATTTTCCATAAAAAAAGAGCTTCATTTCTCATTATAAAGGCCAATGTTGAAGTAACCTGTACATGTAATCCAACTAAAATGTTTGATACTGGAATATATCTATACTATGCAAACCACTGCAAGGTGTAGGTCAGAGGGTATGACCCACTGTACCTGTTATTAGTGTTTCTTCCTGTTCCATTCACCTATAAAGCACAGGAAGAATGATTGTTTGAATATCTCTGTGTGTGCATTAATTATTCCAATCTTAACCTCAGAATCTGCATGTGAGTGATGTATAGGGATTTAGTATATTCCTAGAGTAAACATTCAAAGCTGGTTCTTGAAACTTTGTTAATAGACTTTCTCATGATAGTTTATGTCTGTCTTCAAGAGTCTGCCAGTTCAGTTACTTCAGCATCTCTGTGACATTCTCCCCCAGATTAAACAAACCTGTGACCATTCAGGTTGCCCTTCTCTGTATATGTTAATATCCCCTGTTAGTCCTATCTGGTACTTGAGCAATATTTTAGAACCCAGTGGCACAGCTGATTTGAAAGTAATCTCTTTTGTAAACTGATCGCATTTCCCCAGTATTCTCCAATAAACCGGAAGTCTGCCATCTGCTTTACCCATGACTGAACCTATGTGATCATTCCATTTCATATCCCTAAAAAGTGTTACACCCAGGTATTTGTATGAGATGACCGATTCCAACAGAGACTAACTGATATTATAGTCATAGGATACTATGTTTTTTCACTTTTTGAAGTTCAAAACTTTGCATTTCTGAACATTTAGAGCAAACTGTCAGTCTCTGCACCATGTTGAAATCTTTACAAGATCTGACTGAATACACTGTTCGACATGGGTTCTATTTCTGATATTAAAGTTTGTGTTTCTAGACCATTTTACCATGGGAAATTCAAATATGTAAACAAAATATCGTTGTCAGGGATACTTTTTATGTAATATGTATATATATGTATATACACAATTTAAGGCATACACAGAGACGTTGTAGAGAAATACGGGTATGTTGCCGTATCCAATAGTGATAGAACGTGATAATTTCTTGTGCAACAGCAGGTGGGAAGAATCAGACATCATTAGGTTATCCCCCGCCACACCTATGTCATTAAGACCACCTGAAACATCTCATTAACTCGAACGGCGACAGCCGGTCGCTGCCTCGGCAGTAAAGCTTAACGCCTCCTAGGGGCAGGTGCATCGAGTTTACAACAGTGGTGTTAGCCGCAATTTGTGTCAGTCTTAACGAGTGGGTGTTTTGGCTGACAAGTAACTGTGTGTCATATTTCCAAGCACTGTTGAATCTTTTAGTTCCTGTGTGTAAACTGATTGAGCCTGGTGCTGAAGGTAAAACGACTGCTTGTTTTTAAACATCAGCGTTCCTCTAGTTCCCTACAATTAATTTAATACAGGTGTATTACCAGAGTGGTATTTTTAAATTTGCACAAATGCCACGTCGTCGTGGATGTTGATATAAGCCGGACTACTTCTGCTACATCTGTGGGAAGTTCACTTTTGCCAGAAACAGAAAGAAAATTTCTTCAATCATAAAAAAGCATACAAACATTACTTTGGAGTAGAGGTAGGAGACCTCGATAAAGAATGGGCACCACATTTCTGTTGTGCTACATGTTACTGCAAACTAATTCAGTGGTGGAAAGGTAAAGAGAATGTGGCGTTGTTTGCTGTTCCCAAGGTGTGGAGGGAGCCTAAGGACCATGTTACTGATTGTTATTTCTGTCTAACAAAAATTCAGGGTTTTACAAACAAAAAGTCGAAGAGGCACATTGTTTACCCAGATCTGCCTTCAGCCAGAATGCCAGTGCAGCACTCCGACAACCTTCCAGTACCTTCAAGAGCCCGAGGTCAAATTCCGAGTGACAGTGAAATAAGTAGTACTGAAGAAATCACAGATGATGATTCTTTATATCACTGCACAAGTGAGTCATCGCCACATTTGTTAACACAGGCAGATTTAAATGATTTAGTATGTGATCTAGGACTAAGTAAACAAAAGGCGCAGCTGCTTGGTTCAAGATTACAAGAGTATAATCTACTGCACCAAAGTACCAAAATCAGAGTGTTCAGGCACAGAAAACATGCCTTTATTTCTTATTTTTCAACTGACGAAGCACTGACATTTTGCAAAGACGTTGCTGGCCTGATGAAAGTGCTGAACTTCACTTATATTTCACAGGAGTGGAGACTTTTCATAGATGCACCGAAAACAAGTCTGAAGGGTGTTTTGCTCCACAACGGAAATAAAATACCCTCTGTTCCAGTAGCTTACGCTAGTTTGACAAAAGAGAATTACGAATTCGTACAAAGGAGCTAAATTCATTAAAATACAATGAACACAAATGGAAAATATGTGCAGATTTCAAGGTAATTGCTATGGTACTGGGAATGCAACAAGGCTACACAAAGTATGCCTGTTTTCTTTGCGAGTGAGATAGTCGAGACCGAAATTCTGACTACGTGAAAATGAAATGGCCTAGGCGAAGATGGACAGTTGGTGAAAAGAATGTACAACGTGAAAGTCTGGTAGCTCCTGAATATATACTACTTCCACCACTTCACATCAAACTTCGCCTGATGAAACAATTCGTGAAGGCCATGGATCCAACAGGCTGTGGGTTTGCATATCTAGCTACCAAATTCCCCCATCTTTCAGCTGCAAAAATAAAGGAAGATGTATGTGTGGGCCCACAAATCAGGGAGCTGCAGAAAGATGCAAATTTTGAAGCATGTTTAACTGATAAAGAAAACACCGTATGGGACTGTTTCAAGATGGTGTCGGAAAACTTCCTTGGAAGAAGAAGAGCTACTAACTACAAAGCAATGGTGAAGGATATGATCAAAGCATATCAGAATTTGGGGTGCAATATGTCTTTGAAGGTACATATGATGGACTCTCATCTGGACTACTTCACAGAGAGTTGTAGTGACGTATCGGATGAACATGGGGAAAGATTCCATAAAGACATTTCTACCATAGAAAGGCGCTATGAAGGGAAGTGGGTACCTTCTATGTTAGCAGATTATTGCTGGAATATCATTCGAGAGAAGAAAGATTCACAATACAAGAGAAAAAAGTGATGTGCATTACAATGCAGTGGCTCATTGTTTGTCAATTTTCTGTAATTTCTCATGTCAAATAAATGCTTTAATGTGTATACACAAAGGTTACTGTGTTATATGTTAGATCCCACCCTCCATTAATGTGATGAACTTATAACATCATAAAGATGTGCATTTGTTTGTCGAATTTCACCTCACATTTGCTGCACTATATCAGGAACTGAAAAGAGAAATAAAATTGCGATTACTCATAAACTATCCCTGACAGAAAAAAACCAAAAACAGTTTTCAATTCAGCACTCAAAATACAACTAGGATCACAATATTTTTTATCAGAAATAGAAAAAAAGTTTTTTTTGTAGAACAGTGATATTCATGCAGCTCTCTCAGATAGTAATTTATTATAGCTAACTGCACCATCTGCAAAATGTTTGTTTTTACTACTAATATTGTCTGCAAGGTCATTAATATACAAAATGAACAGCAAAAGTTCCAACATACTTCCCTGAAGCACACCCAAAGTTACTTCTACATCAACGATACCTCTCCATCCCAGATAACATGTTGTGTCCTCCGTGCTGAAAAGTCCCCAATTCAGTCACAAATTTCACTTGATACCCCATATGATCACACTTTTGAGAATAATCATAAGCATGGTACAGAGTCAAATGCTTTTCAAAAATCAAGAAACACTGCATCTACCTGGTAGCCTCGATCCAAAGCTTTCAGTACATCATGTGAGAATAGTGCGAGTTGGTTTTCACGTGATTGGTGTTTTTGAAATCCACGCCGGTTGGCATTGAGAAGATCATTCTGCTCAATATACCTCATGACGTTTGAGCTCAGAATATGTTCTAAGACTCTACAACAAATTGATGTCTAGGATATTGGACTGTAGTTTTGTGGATCACTTCTATAGCCCTTCTGTAGACAGGTGTGACCTGTGGCTTTTTTGAAGAACTGGGCACGGTTTTTTGTTCAAGGGATCTACGATAGATTATAGTTAGAAGAGGGACTAACTCAGTTACAAATTCAGTATAGAATCTGACATGGATACCATTGGGGCCTGGAGCTTTGTTCAGTTTTTACAATTTCAAGTGTTTCTTAACACCACTGACACTAATAGTTATTTCATTCACCTTTCCCATTGTACGAGGATTAAATTGGGGCAATTCTCCTTGGTTTTCCTTAGTAAAGGAACATTTTAAAACAGAGTTAAGCATTTCAGCTTTTGTTTTGCTACCCTCAATTTCAGTTTCTGTCTCATTCACTAGGGACTGGACACTAACTTTGGTGCCATTAGCAGCTTTTATACATGATCAGAATTTTTTGGATTTTGTGAAATGTCATTTGACAATATTCTGCTATATTTGTCATTGAGTACATCATGTATTGCTCTAAAGACAGTCAAACACATTTCATTCGGCCTCTCTCTATCTATCTACAGCCCTATGCTTTGTTTTACACCTATTTTACAGTAATTTCTGTTTCTTTAGAAGTTTCTTTGGAGCGGCTGCATATTATGGAGGTTCCCTCCCATTATGAACTGTTTTACTGGGTACATATCTACCCAGTGCATGATCAACTATCCTTTTAAACTTGAGCGATAGTTCCTGACCTGTGCTGAAAGTTTCAAGTTCCTTACTGAGCTATGACACTACTGGTGACAGCAACTACACTTTTCCTCAAATGTGACACTCAATACCATTTGTTTATAGACATCACTCTGTGGCCTACTATTAGTTTGCACACTGGGTGTTATTTTACATATTAAAACCTTTGAGCTTTGAAAAGTACACAAAGTACTGTTATGGTTATAAGTAATAAATGTTCCTCTGTCAGTCCCAACTCGTGTCCCGATTTTTTCAAGTTTCCATTGCATTGAAGCATTAGCACTAAGATTGTTCCTTTTCTCTATTTTTAAATACACATATGCTTTTACTTAGCCTTTTACAGTCACTTCTTTTATGCAACTGTATATCAGTTTGATTGGATTCAGAGTGCAGTGGTACTGAGGTACCCATACAACAAAAACTGCCTATACTTTTAAAATTTGGTCAACAGTGTACACAAACTTATGTACATTTGTGTCAAGTAGCATTTCTTGCTTGGTCATGTCTTCTGTCACTAAGATATTGTTTTCTCTCAATCACAACAATATATTTTCTTTTCTGGAAACAAGGGTGAGGCTTTACTTACTTGAACTGTGAGATTGGAACACTGTCAGGTATAACAATGTATATATCCAAAAGTTCCTGAACACCTGCTGAATGAGCCAATTTCAGTAACACTACTTCCTTGATACTGACTGATTACCCAATAAAATTTTGTTAAATTGTAACTCACTATAAATCAATGTTCCAGACATAAATTTATTTTAGTGTTTACAATTGTGAAAGTATTAATTTGTATATTTAGTATTAGCAATTAATTTCTTTGGTGATCATAAGTTCTTTGTTGTTTATGAATGTATCTGTAGTGTGGTCTGCATCCCAGCTGGTTTTACTGAGGCAGCCAAGTGTATTAAGTTGTAGCCAGAACCTTTGCTTAAGTTGGCGATGATGGAGAAGCCACATCAGCTGGGCATTGCAGACCAGTTCCAAAAAGCAATAAGTCTCTACCACACTGAGTAATTGCTCATTGAGGTAAAGTTCTGGTTGTGGATGAACAGAACGATGGAAACAGAAGTGCATTACAAGAGTCTTGATGGCAGGAAACTAAAAGCTATAGGTGAGGGCCCATGACTGCACCTTTGGAATGGTGTCCTGCTGCAGGTGTTCAGCAACACTAGAGGAGCAAAAAATCGTTGGCATACAAGGAGAGTGATACTAAAGACCCTACAGCTGTTTCTAGATGACTGATGGCTACAAATAAGAGAGGGACACTTAGTACAGAGCCCTGCGGGACACCATTCTCTTGGATATGGGGAGCGAGGGGGGGGGGGGGGAGATGGTTACTGTAAGAAGCATCAACTCCAACATGGAAAGTATGGTGTGACAAGAAATTCTGGAAAAAAATTGGAAGTGGGCCATGGAGACCCTACTCATATAATGTAGTGAAGATGTGATATCAACATGTGAATTTGTAGGTCAAAGAAGCAATAAGGTATTAACCATGGTCACAAGGTGTCCAGATGGTTGACCCCAGACAAACCAAATTGTTAGCAATGGAACAACCTTGGCGAGAAACATCTTGAGATGGACCCAGAAGGCCCCGAGACTTAAGGAGGCAACACAGGTGCTGGCTCACCATGCATCTGAGAAACTTACAGAGAACATGAGACTAATTTGGCAATAGCTGACCATCTCTAGGGGATGCTTACCCGGTTTCAGTAGCGGGATGATGATGATTTCCCACCACTGAAATGGGAGTTCTCCCTTGCTCCAGGTACAGTTACAGATGGTAAGGAGATGACATTGACAATCCACTGACAGGTGACTGAGTATTTTTTGTGGATGTGGTATGCATAGAGGCACCTGTTCTTCACCCAAACCTGCAAAGGAAGCGTACATCCAATGGTTGAAATGCACTGTTCCCAGCATTCTTCCTTCATTTTATTAAGTGGTGGATGTGGGCATGGAGCTTTTAAAGGCAAGAAGATGCTCAATCAATGGATGCCACTTATGGCACTTGAAAATCCGTCCAGCCTCATCAATTTCCGAGTTCCATCCCGTTCGATGGGGGGCATCCCGAAGAATAGGGGATCGCTAAGTTGGCTGTTGATACAATGGCTGCTGTTGGATTCTGGACAGAATGCTTCAGTGCCTCAATTTACAGGGAAGCTCAGAACAACAGTGGAGGTGAAAGCATCCCATTCAGCATTGTGGAGAGCCCATCGGCATGGTGGGTCCACAAGAGTGATGCCAAGGGGGAGACAGGAATATTGAAAGTGGTCACTACCACACAAGTCATTGTTGACCCTCCAATGGATGGATGGGAGGGGACCACGACTGCAGATAGGAAGATCAATGGCCTATTCAGTTCCATGTACCATAATGAAGCGAGTCGCAGCACCATCATTCAAGAGACAGACGTCGAAATTTGCCAGTAAGTTTTCAATATCTTTACCATAGCCAGTGATTGTGACTCCACTCCACATAGGGCTATGGGCACTGAAGTCACCCACAATTAGGAAGAGTAGGTGGAGCTGAGAAACCAATGCAGACAGTATGTTCTAAGGAACTCCACCATCGAGAGTGAGATATACTTTATGCCATTACCTGAACAGCCACGGCCTCCAAAGCTGCATGAAGAGGCACAAGTTTGCTATATACAGAATTTGTACATATGTGCAAACTCCACCGGACACCCTATCATTGCCAGCACAATTCTTAAAATATCCCCGGTAGCCATGAGTGGCAGCAGTCCGCAATGTTGGAAACTAAGTTTCCTAAGGGCAATGCGAAAAGCAGGGGAGGATCTTAAGAGATTTTGTAGCTCAGACAGGTGGTGGAAAAAATAACTACAATTCCACTGGAGAATCATGCTGTCGGTAAACTGTGTGGGTGTGAAAGGACCAAGGATGCAGGTTATGTTCCAGGGTCACCTGAGACACATTGCGTGGTGTGATCTGGAGCCTCAGGGGCCACTGCGATCATTGCCATGGCCGCAGAAAGACAATGTGTGGAATCCGTGGCCTTGGGGCCATCAGAATTTCCTTCATCTTGGAGCACTTATTTTTGTCTTTCTTTTCTTTAGGGGGTTTGGATAACCAGGAGGACTTTGCTGAATTAGTTTCTGGGACTGAAGAAGATTGTGAAGCCCTACAACCAGCGGACTGTGGTTCCTTCAGTGACTCGCTGTTGCAGACCAGCAAAAACCTCAGAGGGGAGTGTCCTGAAGGACCCTTTCCTGACGCGAGATGCCAGACAAGGGTGACGAGTCTCCACCTGGGGGATGGGGATCGGAGTCCCCAAGGGTGAGGAGTTGTTGCTCCCAAAGTGGGTGCGGGGGAAGCAGCAAGAAAGAATCCCCAACCACCATGGGAGAAGGCACAGTCGATCAGACCTGAAGGCTTGCTCTAGGATGTGTAATGGAGGAGAATACTGTTGGCAGAGAGGGCAATGCCATAATAAGTGCAGCGTACAACATTGTGATTTATGCAGGATGCAGATGCTCCTTCTTTTTTGGCCTTTTGGTATGTCAGTCTATCCAGAACCTTATATTCTTGTATTTTTTTCTCTCTCTCTGAAAGAACTGTGCAGTGTAATGAACAGAGAGAATGGTGATCTCCACAGTTGACAGAGATGAGGGAAGAATCATAAGGAACATTCGTGTGGGATGGTCATCCAAACGGGAGAGGGGTAGTAAACAGTATGGAGGGGGGGGGGGGGAGAGAGAGAGAGAGAGAGAGAGAGAGAGAGAGAGAGAGAGAGAGAGAGAGAGAGAGAGAGAAGGGGGCCAAAGGAGTGGGGAAAGAGAGGAGAGTGATGGTGGTAAGTGGAGAGAGAGGGTTGGTGAAGGAAAGAGAGATAGAATGCTTGCTTGTGGGCATTCTCTCTCTCTTTCTACTCCCCCCCCCCTCCCCCACCCCTTCTTTCATCCCGCTGTTTTCTAAACCTCTCCATTCTCTTTTTCCTTGTACATCTCCACCTACCTCTCTGTCAATGGCCATGCTGGGATGGATACACCAGTTCCCATCAGATCACCAATGTTAAGCACTGTCGTGCATGGCTAGTGCTTGGATGCAGTGTGCTATTGACATTTTCCCCTTTGACTTTATGGTAGAGGAGACAGGAGGGGAGGGGGGCGTGGTGGTCCCTAACCACCAGTCTTTGCAACAAATGTCCTGGATTAAATTTCAAACTTCTCTGCAGTGTGTCATGAAGTGATGGTTTTAAACTCGTGTGCCCTAAGTGGTCTTCAAGAGTAGGCTATCAGTCAGCACTGGACTCCACCCTCTCCCTTCTCTCATTATCTCCAAAACAAACATGACACTACACTACACACACACACACACACACACACACACACACACACACACACACACACACACATCAAATCACATATACTTAACATATACACTTACATACACAATACTCATACTTCGCAAAGGAAAGATGCCTATGGATATGAAGGATAGTGTAAACCTTTCCAATTAGGCAGCTGAAATGGCCCTTCGAGGTCTGCGAGCCATTCATCTCATACAACTTTATTATTTTTTTATCTTCCTCTTCTTCCTTTCTTCTCCCCAACCCCCTTCCATTTGTGTGTGTGTGTGTGTGTGTGTGTGTGAGAGAGAGAGAGAGAGAGAGAGAGAGAGAGAGAGAGAGAGAGAGAGAGAGCCCACATGTGTGAATGTGTGTATTTTTGCTAGAAAAAGAGTGAGAACTCTGAAGTTTCTGTGAATGCTGTCTCCCATTACATGTCTCTGTGCTTCATGCACCATTCTGATATATAGGTTTTTGAGAGGTTAGTGAAACATCAGAATAAAATAACAGCATAACATATAGCATCAATAAGAGGGGAATCTTCTCCCAGGTTTCAGCAAAAGATTTTAACTGAAGTGGATATATGCAATTCTGAGTGTAGTTTATAGTTTGCAGAATTATGGTATGAGTTCATATCAGTAGAATAAATATCACTGTAGGACTCTGCTCTGGGAAAAAAAGAAAAATTTGATCATAAGTACAATTTATTTAAAGGTTATTAATGTTATTAGCATTGTGTGACTTCACACTTTCAAGTGCAGAGCTTTTCTTTCAATTAATAGCTCCAAATTTCAACTGACAGAGCTATGCACTGAGCTTTTGTAAATCATGTAGGATGCATACGGTTCTTCTTCAGCCAAATTGTAATTGTTATTTATGCTGGAATGCATTGGATAGAGATGGTACTTCTGTTTACGGCCATCATAAACAAAGTGAAAATTCTGAATGCAAAATTTACATGTCTGTGTAGTTATTTATGAAAGATTTGTAATTACATTCTGAGCTATTTTCTCAATGCATGTGGTAATGCCATTCTCGCCGAGATGTATCACTGTGCGTGAACCTGTGATGGAGCACTCATTTACTCGGTTGAGAATTCTTTGGGAATGTTTCTTCATTTCTTCTTCTTCCTTTTCAGCCTGTTCCCATTCATATTCAATTTGTTTCCAGTCTTTGTTTGCTTTTAATCCTGCACTCTGGCTGTTCTGCAAATGGCAGAACCTGCAATAAACAAATACACAGTCTACATAAATATTGTGTTATTTTTACTTTAGAGAATAGATACAACAGAGTGCTTGGTTAATAACACATGAATATATCAATAAATAATTGCACAAGAAAGGACTTAATTAAAGAAAGATAAAGTAGAATATAAAAGATAAATAAAAATAAAACAACAATGACAAAATTACAAGTGCTGTAAAATATTAATGGGAACAAAAAATCTGGAGTTATTTTTCAGGTTTTCTAAAAAAAAGCTATAATCTCTGGATTTTCAAGTTTGTAGCTAAGGTAATGTTGTTTTTCATAATATTTCAGTTGCTCTCCTAGCATTCTTCAACATGTGTGTCAAGCATGGGACCTACATTATTTGCTAACAGGAGAAATGAAATGTAAATAAAAGAAGAGCAGTAGTTGTACTAATGCTTTGTGTGGGGAATAGCAACATAGTAGTGCTGAGGTGAAAATATATTAAATCTATTGATACAAATAAATAATTAAAAGTGCAGAACATGAAATTCTTGTACCCGAGCCCAATAGCAGGTCGCACAACCTGACAAACACATGGAGCTAAATGTCTTACAAATGGCACCACATTCAGACTCACTCCCATAGCAAAGCATAATGTGGACCAACCTCATAGTCATTTGTCAACACAGCTGCAAGTAGCCACTATCTCTGTACCTCCATGCCTATAGAACTGTCTGCAGTTTTGTCTTACTGTTTTGGACTACATAACTTGTTCATTCTCTGGATTGGTTTGCTCTCTCAGACTGATATGACATCTGTGTCTTGATTATTCTGCACTGATTATGACCTCACCATTCAAAGTTTTGAGCTTATTTTATTCTTTTTTGTGTATATGCATGTACACTGTTAGTACACCCCTTTTCGAAATAGATTCAAGTTGCAAAGAGGTTAAAGTTGTATCAAAAATTTATACCACAGATGCTGATCTTTGTGGCAAGAAGACTGATACAAGGAGCAGGTGGCACTGCTACAGAAACAACTGGATCACTAGGAAAATCAATATCAACAGTAGCTCCAATCTGTGAAAAGATTGCACATCTAAGTAAGTTTGGCACTATTGTCTGCATGTAATTTAATGACACCAGAAACCATTCTCATGGTATTATTTAGTTGGGCATTTGCCTTTTGTGCATATGGGCTGTGTAACCAAACTGAGGCACAATATTCAGTGACTGAGAAGACAAGGCCCGGAGCAGAAGAATGTAGGGTGGATACCAATGCTCTCCATTTTGTCCCAAATAGCTTTTGAATGATTATGTTTCTTGTTTTCACTGTGTTTGCTGTTTTTGTTAGATGCTCTCTGTAAGATAGACCTATATCAAGGATAGACTTCTATCAAGGGTTACCCCCAGGTAATTTGGTGTATTATTATGAGTCAGTGTAGCATTTTCTAACTGTATGTTAGTTTTCTTCTGATGATTATTATTTATGTGGAAGGAGGAAACCTCCATTTTGGTGGCATTTGGTTGGAGTCTCAATTTGTAAAAGTACGTTCTCAGCACTTCTAGATCCTCCTTTAGGATTTCTTTTGATGGTTCAATTAAGGTAGACCTTGTTGCAAGTACCCAGTTATCATCATAAACAAACTTCCTTGATTCTGTTTTTGGCATGTCCACAATGTACAAGCTTAAGAGAAATGGATCTACATATGTACCTGGTAATGCTAAATTAACTGGCAAATACTGGTAATCAGAATATCTTGCAATATCCTGACCAGAAGACACAATCCATGTACTTCAAAGGACATGTTTATGATATGAAGAAGTTCCACCTTTATTTTTTCATTCCCAAGTTCCGCTTAGAAACAGACTGCAAGTTACTGATCATTTTATTTTGTCTACTAATCACCAGAGAAAACAGCACTATGAATACAATGCTCTCCCTATTCTTGTGTATGTGTGTTTATGGATACAAGACATAGTTGCATTGTGTTGAGTGGCGGCAGTCCGTGGTAGTGGAAGCTTGAGATACAGCAGAGTCTGAGGCTGCTGGTCATGGAGCATCTCATCCAGACTACACCATTGACCCTTGGCAAAATAGATGCTCACACGTAGCTTCAGTGCTATGTTTATACAACTTGTGGCCAATGATGGTCCCCACCCATTAGCTAGCCCTTTTCACATACTTGACAAGGAAGATCAATCCACCCAACAGCAGAAAGCGCAACTTACAACTTGTGGCCGATATGTTACTAAATATACCAGACTAGCTTTCCAAACAGGGATCCATGAACTGTTGGGCTCCAGAACTGGCACCAATCATTCCCTTCCCACCTGAGAAAGTCAAGTCAACTCCTGCCTCCACAGGTGTTATGTTCGCACCCATATCTCCAGATGTGAACAACACAGCATGCATCTTGCTTGGTGCTGGGGTGACTCAAACAGCACCTTTCCAACTGCCGAGGCACTGAACAAACCACTTCAGTCAGGCACCAGCTGCCATTTGTGATGCATCGGGAGAACAGAAAGCAACCATTGGAGACACCACAGTCATGTGCCAGCTGTCACTTGAGATACTTCAGGAGAATAACTAGTTAAATATTACATTTCTTTGTGTGTTTTTACAGTTTAATACTCAAATTAGCTGTAGTAGGATGAATAAGAGTCGATGGGCATGAAAGGGAAGCAGTGGTTGGGAAGGGAGTGAGACAGGGTTGTAGCCTCTCCCCAATGTTATTCAATCTGTATATTGAGCAAGCAGTAAAGGAAACAAAAGAAAAATTCGGAGTGGGTATTAAAATCCATGGAGAAGAAATAAAAACTTTGAGGTTCGTCGATGACATTGTAATACTGTCAGAGACAGGAAAGGACTTGGAAGAGCAGTTGAACGGAATGGACAGTGTCTTGAAAGGAGGATATAAGATGAACATCAACAAAAGCAAAACGAGGATAATGGAATGTAGTCGAATTAAGTCGGGTGATGCTGAGGGAATTAGATTAGGAAATGAGACACTTAAAGTAGTAAAGGAGTTTTGCTATTTGGGGAGCAAAATAACTGATGATGGTTGAAGTAGAGAGGATATAAAATGTAGACTGGCAATGGCAAGGAAAGCATTTCTGAAGAAGAGAAATTTGTTAACATCGAGTATAGATTTAAGTGTCAGGAAGTCATTTCTGAAAGTATTTAGACGGAGTGAAACATGGACGATAAATAGTTTGGACAAGAAAAGAATAGAAGCTTTCGAAATGTGGTGCTACAGAAGAATGCTGAGGATTAGATGGGTAGATCACATAACTAATGAGGAGGTATTGAACAGAAGTGGGGAGAAGAGGAGTTTGTGGTACAACTTGACAAGAAGAAGGGACCGGTTGGTAGGACATGTTCTGAGGCATCAAGGGATCACAAATTTAGCATTGGAGGGCAGTGTGGAGGGTAAAAATCGTAGAGGGAGACCAAGAGATGAATACACTAAGCAGATTCAGAAGGATGTAGGTTGCAGTAAGTACTGGGAGATGAAGAAGCTTGTACAGGATAGAGTAGCATGGAGAGCTGCATGAAACCAGTCTCAGGACTGAAGACCACAACAACAACAACAGGATGAATAGGTCATGTGCATGCTGTGTGCCATATAATGAGGAGCTGGCCACAATTTGCAAACAGCTCAGGATAGTGTCGGCCCCAATCAGCTGTCTGCAGCCTACTGCCCTGGGGGTGTGGAGAATCTGGCACATCACATAGGCCATACCCACAGGTGTTACTTGTTATAACCACAGGCTCTGCTACCAAGGCGCCTTACAGCATACCCAACATGGGATATTCACCTTCACTGCAGAGTGAGCAGTGGGTTGTAGTGCATTCATGTTGCTTGAGGCAGAAAGTCTATGTGGGGACTGGCTGTGTGGCTCCACCTGTTCATGCTGCGAGTGGACAGTTGGCCACTCCTTCAGCAGGATTCACACAGGAACATATGGCAAGAGGTTTATTAGTCATCGGGAGTTCCAATGTTAGGTGTGTTATGGAGGCCATCAGGAAAATAGTTTCCAGGGCTGGAAAGAAATCCAATATATGCTTGATATGTCTACCACAGGGCCTCATCCTAGATTTGGATGAGGGTTCTATTTCCATCCTCAGTTTGTACAGGCAATTGGGAAAAGGGGTAAAGTCCTTACTCATGATTTTCAGTATCATACCCAGAACTGATTGGGGCCTTTTGGTTTGGAGACAAGTGGAGGGTATCAGTAAAAGGCTTCATCGATTCATTGATGGTCTTGACTGCTGATTTCTAGATCTGCGTTATATGGCAGAGAACTGTGGGATTCTGACTGATAGGTCAGGAGGGCACTACAGACAGGAAGCATCTACTCAGGCAGCCAAGTACTTATGCAATGAACTTTTTTTTTACTTTATTGTTTTTAATACTAGGTGATAGCTTGAGGTCACCTGATGAATGCTTACCAGTTTATATGCAGTGATCAGTGATCACAATCAAATCGTGCACACAGTAAATTCACTTTGTCTGTCAAAATGCTAACAGTACATTTCTGAAGTATTCATAACAAAGTTCCTAAATTTACTGCCCTTCAGGAAAGATGTCATGCTCAAATAATTCAAAGAACTTCCAAAATATTTAATGAGACACAGAACATATATCAGAAAGACGGGTTATACACCATAAGTGGGGGAGTGTTCATTGGTTAAAAAAAAAGAATACTGTCTCTTTTGAGATTGAACTCAAGTCTAACTGTGAAGTTATCTGGACAGAAGTAACTGATCTAAGTGAAATCAAATTAAACATTGGATATTTTTACTGGCCAATAGATTCCACCATAACAGCTGTACAACCATTCAAAAAAATTCTATGTCCAATAGTGCAGGAATACATCAGTCATGCAATATTAGTTGGAGGTGACTTAAACCTAGCAAGTCTAGACTGGGATGTTTACGGATTCATTGCATGTGGCACAGACACACAGTCTTGTGAAGCAGTTCTGAACACATTTTTAAAAACTGTCTTGAGCAGCTAATTCAACACACCATATGCAATGGAAATATTTTAGACATTGCAGCTACCAACAGATTTGACCTTATGGGCAGTGACAATACAGAGACAGGATTTGTGATCATGGTGTCATCATAGTGACAATGTTTACTAAAGTTAATAAATCCATCAAGAAGTTTAGAAGAGAGTATTTATGTCAAAAAGAGCAGATAAGTAGTTTTTAGCATCCTACATTTAGTTCCAATATGATGCACATGGAGGAATTACAGACGAAGCTTAAACTGATTGTAAATTGGGCCCTGGAGAAGGACATGCCATGTAAGTGGGAAGGAAAAGCCCCATTGTGATTTAATAACAAAATTAAACAAATGCTCAGGAAATAAAGATTGTTGTACTCTTAGGTGGGGGAAAAAAAGCCCGTGGAAATGTTGATAGGAAAAAGTTTGTAGAAATTCATGCATCTATAAATAGCATGAAGCAGGTAGAGAGTCAAATTATTCTCAGAACCTCCAAAATATTTAATAAGACACAGCCATACATCAACCAGTATGCTGTAGGCAAAAGAAGGCAATAAAATGAAAGCTAAAGTTTTAAATTTCACATTCAAGAAATCATGCACACAAGAGGATCACACAGAAATACCATCATTTGAATGTCGCACAGACTCCTATATGAATGATACAGAAATAGGCACCCCTGGTGTTAAGAAGTAACAGAAAGAGTTGAAACAAGTAAGTTGCCAGATCCGAACTGAACCCCAATTTGGTTTTACAGAGAGTAAGCATAAACTCCATCCACATGCCCTGGCAGGCCCATTGTTACTGACTGACTGCCATCATCCTCTGCCAGTAACATCACTGGATGTGGTATGGAGAGGAATGGATTCAGCACACGACCTTCCCTGCTACTGACACTTTTCATGACCTGGAGCTGCTATCACTTGGTCAAGCAGCTGCTCAGTTGGCCTCACAAGGCTGAGTGCACCCCGTTATAGTCCTACCACCAACGAAAACTCCCTGGCAGTATCAGGAATCAAACCGGGGTCTTCCATGTGGCAGTTAGCTATGTTGACCACTCAGATATACAGCAGACTTTTAAAGAGAGTACTTTCCAGCACAGGCCCCTATTTAATTTGGATTTATCACAAATATCTTGCCCAGAGCAAAGTCCCAGGTGTCTGGATAAGGTGCAGGTGACTCCTTGACTCCTGTGTAAAAGAAGGGTAAAAATGGACCTGCAGAATATTTAATATATCCTAAGTTTGAATACAATAATTTTTCTTGAGACAAAATAGCTTCTGTCCACAAATCAGTGTGGATTTAGAAAATGTCCCTCATGCAAAACTCAGCTTACCCTTTTCTCACATGATTTCCAGCAAACATGGATGAAGGGCAACAGGCAGATCCCATATTCTTAGATTTCTGGAAAGCTTCCAACATCGCACCCCATTGAGACTGTTAGTCTGAGCATGCGGAATAGGTTCTCAACATGTTAGTGGCTCTAAGACTTCTTAAGTAATAGCTCCCAGCACACTGTCCTTGACAGCGAATGTTCATCAGACACAAGGATATCATCAGCAGTGCCCCAGGGAAATACAATAGGACCATTACTGTTCTCTATGTAAGTAAATGATTTGACAGATGGTGATCTCAGTCTCTGATTGTTTGCTGATGATTCTACAGTATATGGGAAAGTATTGTCATTGAGTGACTGTAGAAGGATACAGAATGGCAGACAGAATTTCTATATGGCGTGTTGAATGGCTACTTGCTCTAAATGCACAAAAATGGATGTCAATGCAGATGAGTAAGAAAAGCAGTCTTGTAATTTTTGATATAGTTTAGCTGCTTGACACAGTCACATCGATTAAATATCTAGGTCTAACATTGCAAACCAATATGAAATGGAACAAGCATGTAAGGACAATAGCAGGGAAGGGAAACAGTCACCTTTGGTTTATTGAGAGCCTTTCAGACAAGTTTACCTCACTGACAAAGGAGACCACACATGTGTGACCCATTCTTCAGTACTGCTCCAGTATTTGGGATCCCCAACAGGTCAGATTAAAGGAAGACATTGAAGCGATTCAAGATTGTGCTGCTAGATTTGTTACTGGTAGGTCTGATCAACCCATGAGTGTTACAGATATGTCTCGTGAACTCAAACTGGAATCCCTGGAGGAAGACAATGTTCTTTTCACGAAACACTATTGAGAACATTCAGAGAACAGACATTTCCAGCTGACTACAGGACAATTCTACTGCCACCCACACACATTTCATGTAGAACTGCAAAGACAACATAAATGAATCAGGACTCGTACAGAGGCATACACGAAGTTGTTTTTACCTTTCTGCATTTGTGAGTGGAATTTAGGAAATGCCTAGTAGTGGTGCATGGTACACTCCACCATAAACCTACGAGGGTTTCTGGAGTATGTATGTGTATGTAGATGTAGATGCAGTTGCGTGCACCAACTTAGGCGTGGGGAAACCTGTCTCTAGCCAAACAATAAGTGTCGATACACATGGAGCTAAACATCCTACAGACAATGGCTCATTCATGGCTTTGCCTACAGTGATACATGATTTGAGTTGAATCCATGAACAGAACCATGCACAAAGTTGCTCTGTACCTATGTGACTACATGGCTGCGTACAGTATTGTTTCACTATCCAGAAACTTGTAAGGTTTCTCTCCCGGACCAATTTATCTTTTCCTTATGCCAACAATGTGCTGTGTACAGGTACTTGATTACTCTCCACTGGTGGCAGCCTAGCTATTCAAAGTTCTCAGCTTGTTGGCTATGTGTGCCTTTTGTATGTGTGTGTAAATTAAAGTATAATAAATTTCTTTTGACACACAAACAAAAAATTAATAATGAATTATGATTCTGAAAAAAAACTTACCAGCAACAGAAATAAAACCGACATCTCTGGAAATAAGAGATGTAGAGTAGTAAAAATGAAAAATTGTGAGGGAAGGCAGAGCTCAACTAAAGAAGTGACAGAGAAAATAAGATGGTCTAATGAAGCTGCAATAACAGTGGGAGTCTAGTGTAGGTGACAGTGCAGAGTCTCTATTGATTAACCAGCTGTGGACCACAAGTGCTAAAGAAAATTTTGATTAAAAAATAAATGAATAGTGGAACAGATTTTATTATTACATATTTTGACAAATTTTTATCAAGTTTTGTTATTTCCAGAAAAAATTTTCACTCTGCAGCAGAGTGTCATTGATATGACACCAGATTAACACTGTGTGCTGGATCAGCAGTCAAACCTGGGGATTTTACTTTTTACGGGTAAGTGCTATGACGATTGATCTAACCATGCATGTGACTCAAATTGCCTCATCACTGGTGGAAGTAAAGTTGTGAGGGTGGGTCATGAGTCTTGCTTGGTAGCTCAGTTGGACACCACTTGCTCCCAAAGGAGAAAGTCACAGGTATGAGTTCTGGTCCGGCACAAAGTTTTAATCTGCCAAGAAGTTATAAGTTTTATTATTCTTCTGTGTAAAACAAAATTTTGTTACATATGCACAATGTAACTACACAATCATTCAATACATAAATAAGTAAGTTTGACATCACATTATACATATTGTCAAGAACAAATTTCATGTTAAGTTTGAAGCTGTCATAAGCAGTTGGAAACAACTGAAATTAATGAGCAATGGTATGTTGCAAAAATACTAAAAAACTGAAAAATACAGAAAAACAAGTCTTCATTGTAAAAATTTAATGGTTTCTTTAGGTTTCATATAAACAGAATACCGTATTTACTCGAATCTAAGCCGCACTCGAATCTAAGCCGCACCTGAAAAATGAGACTCTAAATCAAGGGAAAAAAAAATTCCCGAATCTAAGCCGCACCTGAAATTTGAGACTCTAAATTCAAGGGGGAAGTAAAGTTTTAGGCCGCACCTCCAAGTCGAAACAAAGTTGGTCCATTGTAATATGAGACACAATTTAGGTCGAATGAATGACGATACAGCTACAGTAGTTTGGTTCGAGTCGTAAGCTTAGCAGTTAAGCTTTACCAGGTAGCCATTGCTATGCGTCAGGCGATCCGTCCGTATTTATACGGGTACCCTTCCTTTTTCACGTGCTTCGTCTGGTTTGAATCGATTGCCTATTTTGCTTCGATCTGATAAGTGCCGTTTTCTTTGCTATAGGTGTTTACGTCACTCTAAGCTGAAAATTCATTACTGTGCTGTCATGCATTGTTTGTCGCATTCTGATAGTGCGTGTTTACGGCCTGTCGCCACTCGCGGCATGGCTTGCTTTTGCGCGCGCTACCGCCGCTTACAATTAAAAAAAAAGAAGAGGAATCGTTTCATTAGCGAAACAATGGCAAGAGACTGCTATTTGTTGTTACTCACACTGCTGCTTTCTTTGATAATGATCAACAAGAACCAAATAATAGACTGCGTATGATAGTACATGTTCTGAACGAGAGTTAGGCGAAAAGTTTTCTCCGTTTGAAAATCTTTGCGGCCGCTTCTTTAGTACATCAAATTCTGCACAGAAATTAGAGTCATCTTAGATTTAAAAATCTAGTCAGTTGCCGTGCTTCATTTCTGACAGTATCACTATTGGGCATAAGAATAATACGAATATAAACATGACACGGCAGACAGGATTTAAATGAGATAGCAGCAAACACGAAAGAGTACATGGCAAAATGTTTATATTCATATTATTCTTATGGTGAAGAGAATATTGCATGTGATTCACATTTCATCAGGTTCCTATTAGCAACCATCTCTTCTCAGAGGTAGGAAAAAATTCAGAATGTAGAGTTGGCCATATTGACAAACATCCCAAACAGTCTTGCCAGTCGGATTTTCGTAGTACATTGAAATTCTGCTACATTCGAAGATGATCAATACGGAATTTGTATTTACTTCATTGGATAATGTATGAAAGTGCAGTGGTCGAAACTCAGGGTGGAGAAAAAAAGCTCGTGTTCCACCTTTTTTTTTTTTTTTTTTTTTTTAATTTATTTACTGATGCAGAGGTTTTTGCGCCAGTATTTATCTTTGTGCCTACAAAGCATGCCTGTGTAGCGCTACATATATTCGACGGCAAAAAGTATGCCTGTGTAGCTCTACATATATTCGACGGCAGAAGTTAGTTGTGGCGGCACCTACCAACATTTTTCAGAACTTCCGCTTGCTTTGCACTCGATTCTAAGCCGCAGGCGGTTTTTTGGGTTACAAAAACTGGAAAAAAGTTCGGCTTAGATTCGAGTAAATACGGCATATCTCACAATCTATGAGTCTTGTATGACCCATTACTATGCCAAGAAAATGTTCAAATTCAAATGGCTCTGAGCACTATGGGACTTAACTGCTGTGGTCATCAGTCCCCTAGAACTTAGAACTACTTAAACCTAACCAACCTAAGGACATCACACATGCCCGAGGCAGGATTTGAACCTGCGACCGTAGCGGTGGCGTGGTTCCAGACTCTAGCGCCTAGAACCACTTGGCCACTTCGGCCGGCAAGAAAATGTCATGATGCAACAAAAAATTATTAGGACTTACATGACTTCATGTATATGAGAGATTTACTTTCATCAACGAAATTGCATGATTCTGTTTTAAACAATGGAAACTCCACATAGGAATATTATTAATGTAGAAAAAGATAGATTGCTACTTACCATAAAGATGACACATTAAGTTTCAGACCAGCGCAACTAAAAGACACTTACACATAAGCTTTTGTCTATAGCCTTTGTCAGAAAAAAGAGAAACACACACTGTTCTTTCACACAAGCAAGCACACCTCATGCCCACATAACTGGCAACTCTGACCACAAAGGTAAGTGGCAATCTACCTTTTCCTACATTAAACAATCTATCTTTTCCATCATTAATGATTTAATTTTGTTAATAATCAGCTTACCAGAACATCCCAAAAATAGCTCTCATTTGCCTGGAAGTAAAAATCTATGTCTTGATTGCTACTTCCATCTATAGTATTTTGTTTATCAAAGCTATTACTTGTGATCATTCTAAAGTGGCATGCCCGGTAAACTCTTGCTTTCAACAATGAGAGACAAACAGAAGAATGTAGATACAATCAAATAAGTAAAAGCAATGTTTGTTCACTCAAACCTACAATGAACTACAGATAAACAAGAGGAAAGTCTGCAAGCAGAATTACCTCTTTCATGTATAGTTACATTGAAAAATGGCAGTTCCTATCATAATTACAGCAGAATATGAAACTTCATAAGCCAATTACAAAGCACAATCAATGACAAATTAGAATCCAATTTAGCAACAATGAGATACAAGAAGACAGATAGAGTGGGACAGAGAGAGAGAGAAGTTTTCAGTACCTTTCATCAAATTCAGTAGATTCTTCTTTCACAATTGATAATCGTTTTGTTTCTTCCCAGTTTGGACTCTGATCCCCTGCTACACTGCTTGCTGAACTATTGTATCCTGACGATTCTCCAGGAAATAAGTCAAGACCAGCTCCCTTGCGGACAAGAAGCTCTAGATTCCTGGATCCTTTCAGTATACTCACTGCCTGTAAAAATTATATAGGACAACCATCATGTGTGTATTTTATGCATTTTAATTATGTATAGAAACAAAGCAGAATGCATTAACTACAGACAAAAGGAAAACGCTTCTGGGTGGAGAGAAAATAATATCAACAATTTAGCTACGTATCTGCAATCATGCATGGGATTTTGAGCAAGCAGAATAAATGTGTTAACAGTTTCATCTTTGCAGTGAACGAAGCTCTCTCACATATTAAATGAGTAGTTATTGGAGAAAGAGGCCAACTGGGTCTCCCATGAGCTGCGACAGTTATTTTCATCTCTCTAGTTTTACACACTGTTTCATTGTTTCTGCAGCATTACCTTCCTTAATAAAAACACTGAACATCAACTAAGTCTTTTCATGTAGCCCTATAATCGTACATTCCAGCTACAAACTTCAGCATACAAAATTAAACAACAACACAGTGAGCTGTCACAGGAGAACAAAAATACAAAGGAAATGAGTGGATGTCAAAAGAAGATAAAAAGCAACAGTCCATTGAAAGAACAAAACAAAAAATAAAACATGTTAGAAATTACACATAACAATGGAAAACTCATATCAGAATATTAAAGAAACTATCAAGATGTGACACTGCTGCTCACTCAGTGCATGAACCCTTAAGTATTGAACACACCATGGCAGGGTCATTAATGGGAAATAAATGCAAGAGAGAAGAGTAGTGCAAGGATATTTTGCAGAGTAAGTTTCAGACTCCAGACTTTGAGGAAACTAGTATTAGGTGGGAGTATCCAAAAGGTCCATGTGATATAAAAGCCACTCGTCTCCTGATTTAAGCTGTAGAGCATGCTAAGCAATTGGTTATTGGGTGTCCATAAGGTTAAATAAATTCTATTCTCATTCATGTTTTAATCCAGTTTAATGGTGGTCATTCCCACATAAAAAACTATGCAGAGAACACATGTGTTTTCACAAGTTACTCTGCCTTTAATGTAATAGGATTTACTGTTGGTGGAGCTGAAGTAAGTAGTAGTCTGGGTGGTGCAAGGGGCAGGTTTTACAGTAGGAATGATTGCAGGGGTAGGAAATCTGGGGCACAAAAATGGTCTGAGCATGTCACACAGTTTGACAAGATCGGGCATCAGGGCTTGACTTTAAAATGTCACAGTATTTGTAGAATACTATTTTAAACATTTATGGTATGAGTAATACTATGTAACAAAGGGGCACAATATTTGTTGGAGGTTCCAAGAAGAAGACCCCAGGAGATTCTTTTGCAGACTACTTCTGTGATGTAGTTGTGAGAGAGAGAAAGTCTGGGATAGTTTATTGGTATAGGTGTCATCAGACGTGGTGCTCGAACAGAAACATTTACCATACATACCAAGGCTGCAATGAAGGGAATGGGTGACAGTTGTCAAACAGAAGGTATTGTTGTTTTTATCATTTCCTCCTATTTCTTAATCACATTATTCATTCCACTCCTTCTTCAATCAACCTTTTCTTATCAGTCTGTCCTTTCTATGAGCCCTGACCTTGTGAAATAACAATGTTGTTGTTTTTGCCATTTAGCCTTGAGTCCGAAGACTGGTTTGATGCAGCTCTCCATGCTACTCCAACCTGTGCAAGCCTCTTCATCTCCCAGTAACTACTGCAATCTACATCCTTCTGAATCTGCTTACTGAATTCATCTCTTGGTCTCCCTCTACAATTCCCCCCCCCCCCCCCCCCCCCCACAAACACACACTTTCCTCCAAACTAAACTGGTGATCCCTTGGTGTCTCAGAATGTGTCCTATCAATTGATCGCTTCTTCTAGTCAAGTTGTGCCATAAGTTTCTTGTCTCTTCACTTCTATTCTATACCTCCTAATTAGTTACACTTTCAGCATTCTTCTGTAGCACCACATTTCAAAAGCTTCTATTCTCTCCTTGTCTAACCCATTTATCATCCATGTTTCTCTTTCATAAATGGTTACAGACCAGACAAATACCTTCAGAAAAGACTTCCTGACACAAAAAAGAGGATATTTAATGTTAACTAATTTCTATTCTTCAGAAATGGTTTCTTTGGCATTCCAGTCTACATTTTATATCTTCTCTACTATTCTGCTGGCCAAATAGTGAAGTGTATCTACTACTTGAAGTATCTCTTACTTGATCTGCCCTCAGCATTGCCTCATTTACTGTATTTACTCGAATCTAAGCCGCACTCAAATCTAAGCCGCACCTGAAAAATGAGACTCGAAATCAAGGAAAAAAAATTTTTCCCGAATCTAAGCTGCACCTGAAATTTGAGACTCGAAATTCAAGGGAGAGAAAAGCTTTAGGCCGCACCTCCAAATCGAAACAAAATTGGTCCATTGTAATATGAGACACAATTTAGGTCGAGTGAATGACAATACAGCTACAGTAGTTTGGTTCGAGCTGTAAGCTTAGCAGTTAAGCTTTACCAGGTAGCCATTGCTATGTGTCAGGTCCGTATTTATACGAGTACCCTTCCTTTTTCACGTGCTTCGTATGTTTTGAATCGATTGCTTATTTTTCTTTGATCTGATAAGTGCTGTTCTCATTGTTATAGGTATTTACGTCACTCTAAGCTAAAAATGCGTTGTTGTACTGTCATGCATTGTTTGTCGCATTCTGATGTGTGTTTATGACCTGTCGCTGATCGCGGCATGGCTTGCTTTTGTGCGCGCTACCGCCGCTTACGATAAAAAAAAGAGAGGCATTGTCTCATTAGTGAAACAATGGCAAGAGACTGCTATTTGTTGCTACTCACACTGCTGCTGTCTTTGATAATGATCAACAAGAACCGAATAATAGTCTGCATATGATAGATGTTCTGAACGAGAGTTAAGCTAAACTTTTTCGCCGTTTGAAAATCTTTGCAGACACCTCTTTTGTACATTACATTCTGCACGGAAATTAGAGTCATCTTAAATTTAAAACTCTAGTCAATTGCCGTGCTTCATTTCTGACTGTATCACTATTAGGCATAAGAATAATACGAATATAAACATGACATGATATGTATATTCTTCCGCGTTTGCTGTTGTCTCACACTATTAGTTTCGAAGTTTATTAGACAGACAGTATTTAAATGAGATAGCAGCAAACACGAAGAATACATGGCAAAATGTTTGTATTCGTATTATTCTTGTGGTGAAGAGAATACTGCATGTGATTCTCAATTCACAAAAGTTCCTATTAGCAACCATCTCTTCTCACTGGTAGGAAAAAATTCAGAACGTAGAGTTGGCCGTATTGACAAACATCCCAAACAGTCTTGCCAGTCGGATTTTCATAGTACATTGAAATGCTGCTACATTCGAAGATGAACAATACGGAATTTGTATTTACTTCGTTGGATAATGTATGAAAATGCAGTGGTCGAAACTCGGGGCGGAGAAAAAAAGCTCGTCTTCCACCTTTGTTTTAAATTTATTTACTGACTCAGAGGTTTTGGTGCCAGTATTTATCTTTGTGCCTGCAAAGCGTGCCTGTGTAGCGCTACATATATTAGACGGCAGAAGTTAGTTGTAGCGGCACTTACCAACATTTTTCAGGACTTGCGCTTATTTTGCACTCGATTCTAAGCCACAGGCGTTTTTTTGGATTACAAAAACCGGAAAAAAAGTGCGCCTTAGATTCGAGTAAATACGGTAATTTGACTACATTCCATTATCCTTGTTTTGCTTTTGTTATGTTCATCTTAGATCCTCCTTTCAAGACACTGTCCATTCCATTCAACTGCTCTTCCAAGTCTTTTGTTGTATCTGACAGAATTACTATGTCATCGGCAAACATCAAGGTTTTTATTTCTTCTCCTTGAATTTCAATTCCCACTCCAAATTTTTCTTTGGTTTCCTTTACTGCTTGCTCAATGCACAGATTGAATAACACCAAGGATAGGCTACAAGCCTATCTCGCTCCATTCTCAATCACTGCTTTGTTTTCATGCCCCTCGACTCTATCTGGTTTTGACACAATTTGTAAATAGCCTTTCATTCCCTGTACTTTACCACTGCTACCTTCAGAATTACAAAGAGAATATTCCAGTCAATGTTGTCAAAAGGTTTATCAAAGTATATAAATACTATAAGCACAGTTTTGCCTTTCTTTAACATACCTTCTAAGAAAAGTGATGGGGGTCAGTATTGCCCCGCATGTTCCTACATTTCTTCGAAATCCAAACAGGCCTTCCCCAAGGATATCTTTTCCAGTTTTTCCACTCTTCTACAAAGAATTTGTGTAAGTAAATTTGCAACCACGACTTATTAAACTGATTGTTCGGTAGTTTTGACACCTGTCAGCAAGTGCCTTCTTTATAATTGGAGTTAATACATTCTTCTTGAAGTCTGAGGGTATTTCGCCTATCTTACACATCTTGCACACCCAACAGAATGGATGGCTGTCCCAAGGCTATCAGTAGTTCTGACAGAATGTTGTCTACTCCAGGGACCTTTTTACTTCGTAGGCCTTTCAGTGCTCTTCAAATTCTTCTCACAGTATTATATCCCGCATCTCATCTTCATCTACATCCTCTTCCATTTCTTTACTACTGCCTTCAAGTTCATCTTTCTTGTTTAGACCTCTGTGTACTCCTTTCACCTTTCAGCTTTCCCTTCTTTTCTTAGTGCTGGTTTTCCATCTGAGTCCTTGATATTCATGCAGATGCTTCTCTTCTCTCCAAAAGTCTCTCTAATTTTTCTGTGGGCAGTATCTATTTTTCCCATAGAGAAATATGCTTCTAAATCCTTGCACTTGTCCTCTAGTCGTTCCTGCTTAGCCATGCAATATCTCACAATTTAAAATCTGGTGCAGCAATCTCTGTCTTACTATTATATAACCAATCTGAAACCTTCTGGTGTCTCCAGGTTTCTTCCACATATACAACATTCTTTCATGATTCTTAAATGAAGTGCTAGAGATGATTAAATTATGCTCTGTGCAAAATACTACCAGGCAGCTTCCTCTTTGATTCCTTTCCCCCAGTCCATAATCACCTACTACTTTTGCTTCTCTTTGTTTTCCTACTATCAAATTCAAGTCCTCCAACACAATTAAATTTTCATCTCCTCAACTATCTGAATAATTTCTTTTACCTCATCACACATTTCTTCAGTCTCTTCATGATATGCAGAGCTAGTTGGTATGCAAACTTTTACTACTGTGGTAGGCATGGGCTTCGTATCTATCTTGGCTACGATAATGCATTCACTATACAGTTCATAGTAGCTTACCCACATTTCCATTTTCTTATTCATTATAAAACCTCTCCTGCATTACCCCTATGTGACCTTGTACTTATAAACCTATTTTCCCCTGACCAAAATTCCTGTTTTTCCAGCCACCAAACTTCACTAATTCTCACTACATTTAACTCAAGCTATCTATTTCCCTTTTTAAATTTTCTAACCTACCTGCCCGATTAAGGGATCTAACAGTCCATGCTCCGATATGGAATATTTCACCAAAGAGGACACCATCATCATTAAACCATAGAGTAGAGCTGCCTGCCCTTGGGAAAAATTACAGCTATAGTTTTCCAGAAACAACACATTTGACTGGCCCTCAACAGGAACCCCTCCATCATGGTTGCACCTATGATACAGCTATCTGCATCACTGAGGCAGCCAGGCCTCCCTACGGGCAGGTTCATGGAGGGGGATAGCATTATGAACACGAAAACATTTCTTACTTTAATTTGTTTGCAATATGCTTTGTTCTTTTTTGGAATAACATTTATATATGACTAAATATATATTATAAGTTTGTAATCTTGTTAACATTCTGTGTGAGAGAATAATATGTTTATGGTGGTAGAGAGACATTGTTCTTGGTTGGCAAGTGCGGGAACAGCATACGTGTAGCAGTAAACATATAGACTGGTCTGTGAAGTGAAGGGTGAACATATCAGCATGCTTCTGGTGATAGTCTAATATCTCATTAAATAATTTGACAACTGCAGCATTTGGACAGTGGACGGAAAGATTTACTAAGTGGACTGTCAGTGACACTGAGCATGTGTTGTGAACTGTAAGTACAAATGTATTGAAGTACTTCTCATCATAAACTAGTATCTAAGAAAATAATATTAAAGCTACAGTACTGGTACAGTGGTGAGAAATTTTCATTTAGGGCAGCAAAGTTGGTGGCCATTATGCTTCCCGCGTGAATTATATTCATTCTACATTGCTGTTGTGACTTGCCGATCTTCCAAAGTGCCGCCGCGCAGTTACGCGCATCCTCTACATGTGGCCCTCTCTGCCAGCCATGCAGCAGCACCACCTAAGCGGCCAGCCAGCCAGCGGCCGCTAGACTTGGACTCAGTTATGATTTGACTGTTAAAGTGTACACACGTCTTACTCTGTTTACTTGATCTGTGACTTTCATGTATTGTGTCTTCCTTGAAATATATTTGTTCAACTAGAAGTTATAACAATTGGCGACGAGGATGGGATTTTTCTTTTCCATCGTTGACCCACATGTTTCCATGGCTACTTTAGAGCAACTATTGCAAGGTCTCATGGAACAGCAAACGCTTCTCACAAATGCGATTCGTGATTTTGTCGCGGCATCAAATGCGGGGCGTCCCTCGTCATTGTCTCTACCTCCTTTTCCTCCTTACGACGAGACAGTGGAAGACTAGTCTGATTACGAAAAATGTCTTCGACAGCACTTCTTGGCATTTCGTGTCACGGACGAACAAACATATAAGTCTCTGTTCCTTTCATGGATTTCACCTCAAATGTATCGGTTCTTGTCGCAATTGGCTCCTTTGAGAGATCCTGCATCTTTGTCCTTTGCTGAAATAGCTCACTTCTGTCCGTCTATTTTCAAAAGCAAATGCATGTGGTAACCTCTCCTGTTGCCTTTTATCATTGTCAAAAACAACCGAATCAATCCTATCGTGCTTGGGCTGCTGAACTTCACAGCCTCAGTAGAAAGTGTCAATTTGTTACTGAGGTTCACAAAGAATCCTACGCCGATTCCATGGTACGGGATGCTATTATCCGATCGGCACCCGACAAAGAAGTTAGGCAACATGCCCTTCAGTTGGCAAATCCGACTCTAGATGAAGTCCTATCCATCACTAAGTCTTTTGAAATTTCTCGCACCGCTGGAGCACAAATAGAGGCACGGGGTGACGTCGGGGAAATACAACCTCTGTACGATGTTGACGAAGCATGGGGCATGTCCCCGCCGGCCGACATGGCCGCAGTACACTCCCAAGTGCAGCCTCAGCCTAACCGTAAACAAACCTCTAAGAAACTGCATCAAAATCCACGGCAACTTCCTTCATGTCCGCAGTGTTTTACGAAACATTCACGTGAAGATCGTCAACAACGTTGGGCCGTGTGTCATGCAAAAAAAAAGGGTCATGTGTCAACTGTTTGCAAATCCGACCGCATACATGATGTTCATGAACATGACGCTGATTTTAATTCTGTGTTGTCTGTCAATTGAACTTCTTCCCTTTAAGGGAAGTTATTCCTCACTGTCCAAATACTTGGTCAAGATGTTCGCATGCATGTGGATACTGGTTCTGCCGCCACTATCATCAATTCTCTGACGTATCTTCAGCTGGGTTCTCCAATCACGTCACCTGTCACTAGGCAATTACGGACTTACAATAAACAGAAGATTTCTCTCTTGGGACAATTTGATGCTGAGGTATCTTACAAATCTGTTGTTTGCACTGTTCCCATATTTGTAGTCGACAATAGTAATGCGGAGAATCTTTCTGCTTTCTTTTTGGTTTCGATGCCTTTCACGTTTTTGGGTTCTCCATAGATGACTCTGTCAATATCGTCTCTGATGCTACTCCTTATGCTCAATTGGATTCCTTGTCGATGACATTTTCGTCCCTTTTTTCTCCTGGGTTAGGCCATGCAAACGACTTTGAAGCTCATATCACGCTCAAACCCACTGCTCGGCCTAAGTTTTTTCAGGCTTGGCCCATTCCTGTGGCCCTTCATGATCAGGTCAAACGGGAGCTGGATCATCTCACTGCTTCAGGGGTCTTGCTTCCTGTCACTTCCAGTGAGTGGTCCTCTCCTGTTGTTGTCGTTGCTAAGCCAAATGGTGATATTCGTCTCTGTGGCGATTTCAAAGCCACTGTAAATGCTCAATGCATTATCAACACTTACCCTATGCCTCGACCTGAAGAACTGTTCACTAAACTTGCTGGAGGCCAGTATTTTTCTAAACTTGACCTGTCAGAAGCTTATCATCAACTTCCTCTTGACGCTGCTTCCCGGCAGTTTCTGGTCCTTAACAAGCCTTTCAGCCTCCATCAATACCAACGATTGCCATTCGGGGTTGCGCCCCTGGTCTCTTTCAGCTATTCTTGGAACAATTATTGCTCACTGTCCCTGGGTGTATAAATTACCGGGACGACATTGTTGTCACTGGCTCCACCACTGACAAACATTTTCAAAATCTCTGCACAATTTTTCATGTCTTACAGACTGCCGGTCTTAAGTGTAATCTTCAGAAATCAAAATTTTTTCAGGCATCTATCATGTACTTGGGGTTTCAACTCTCTTGGGATGGTATTCGTCCGCTTCAGCAGACTGTTGCTGCGATCGATGCCCTTCCTCGCCCTACATCTGTTTAGGAACTGCAGGCCTTCTTGGGGAAAATAGCATACTTTCACAAGTTTTTACCGTCTGCTGCTTCGGTGGCTCAGCCGTTGCATTGCCTGTTGCATAAAAACGTGCCTTTTCACTGGTCCATGTCATGCGATGCGCCTTTCCAGAAATTGAAGACTATGCTGAAACAGGCCCCGTGCCTGGCTACTTATCGACCTGGCCAACATCTTGTTCTTGCCACAGATGCCACTCAATACGGGGTCGGTGCAGTCCTTGCGCACCGTTTTTCTGACAGTTCTGAACAACCCATTGCTTACGCCTCCAAAACGCTCACAGATGCCCAACAAAAGTATTCTCAAATTGAAAAAGAAGTTTTGGCCATTATTTATGCTCTTCATAAGTTTGGTGTTTTCTCTATGGATCCAAATTTCATCTTGTTATGGATTACAAACCACTTGTTTCCTTGTTTCATCCATCAACGTCACTTCCCGACAAGGCTGCACACCGCCTCCAGCATTGGGCTTTTTACTTGTCTCGTTTCAATTATGAGATTCATTTCCGGCCGACGGCTCAACATGCGAATGCTGATGCAGATTAGACCCTTCCCATGTGTCCTGATCTGGCATTCGATAGGGACGAACTTTTGTGTTTCCACCTGGATGTTGTCGAGCAGCTGGTTGTGGACAGGCTTCCCATCACCATGGACCGGCTGGCGGCTGCTACGGGCTCTGACCCTACCCTCTCCCGGGTTTTACGCTGTATTCAGAAGGGTTGGCCAGATCGTCCGTCCGCTAAGACTTCTGATCCGTTGTGGAACTACTACGCTTTGTGTTACCGCCTCACGGCTAAAACCTGCATCTTTGTGTGCTTCGGTCTTGCGCCTCCTTCACCAAGGGCACTGGGGTGTCTCTCACACAAAAGCTCTGGCGTGCTGTCATGTGTACTGGACCGGCATCAACTCTGAAATCGCACACATGGTAGCTGCCTGTGGCCCTTGTGCGTCACAGGCTCCTACCCTGAAGTCACCTTTGTCACCATGGTCTTCGCCTGAGAAGCCCTGGGAGCGTATTCATGCTGCCTTTGTGGGACCTTTTTAGGTACTTGTTGGCTTCTCATTATTGACGCCAACTTTCCTTTCATTGTCCATTGCACATCGCCTACCACCGCAGCAACCACCAATGCTCTAGCTCGCATTTTCTCTTTGGAATGTCTTCCCTCTACTCTTGTTACTGATAATGGTCCGCAATTTTCCTCTTCCGATTTAGCGGATTTTTGTGCCCAACACGGTGTCATGCCCCTCGGTTCCATAGTCAAACGGTGAGGCTGAATGACTGGTCCACACATTTAAGGCTCAGATGAGGAAACTCCTGACTTCTTCTGCTGATGATGCGCTTCTCCAATTTCTGGCTTCTTACTGTTTCACCCCCATAGGCGACCACAGCCCCGCTGAGCTCTTACATGGCCAACAGCCCCGCACGCTACTTCATCTTCTGCGGCCTTCCTCCTCACGGCCGCAGGTGCCTTCCCTTGGCTGGTTCACCGCCGACGACCTTGTATGGGTACGGGGATACGGCAGGCGGCCAAAATGCAGCGTATAGGCACTTGGTGCAGGGAGTGGCAACTGACCCTTAACATAGACAAATGTAATGTATTGAGAATACATAGAAAGAAGGATCCTTTATTGTATGATTATATGATAGCAGAACAAACACTGATAGCAGTTACTTCTGTAAAATATCTGGGAGTACACGTACGGAACGATTTGAAGTGGAATGATCATATAAAATTAATTGTTGGTAAGGCAGGTACCAGGTTGAGATTCATTGGGAGAGTCCTTAGAAAATGTAGTCCATCAACAAAGGAGGTGGCTTACAAAACACTCGTTCAACCTATACTTGAGTATTGCTCATCAGTGTGGGATCTGTACCAGATTGGGTTGACGGAGGAGATAGAGAAGATCCAAAGAAGAGCAGCGCGTTTCGTCACAGGGTTATTTGGTAAGCATGATAGCATTACAGATATGTTTAGCAAAATCAAGTGGCAGACTCTGGAAGAGAGGCGCTCTGCATCGCGGTGTAGCTTGCTGTCCAGGTTTCGAGAGGGTGCATTTCTGGATGAGGTATCGAATATATGCACAGAGGCTTTCTGGCAGTCGTTCTTCCCGCGAACCATACGTGACTGGAACAGGAAAGGGAGGTAATGACAGTGGCACAAAAAGTGTCCTCCGCCACACACCGTTGGGTGGCTTGCGGAGTATAAATGTAGATGTAGATGTAGATGTAGATGTAGAATGGAGTCCTGGCCGCATCTTACGACACTGTGGCCAACGCCTGTATGAAATCCAGATGGACACGGGTGTTGCAGTGCGTCATTCGGACCAGCTTTGGCTTCGTGTGCCGGCAACGCCTGTTCCGGATGCCGCTACACCACCTTTGGCTCTACCTGATGCTCAGGATATTGGAATCTCTCATTACTCACAACACAGTCCTCTCACCAACATATCGGTGCCAGCACAAGAACTGACGCCACCAGGAAATGTGCCCATGCAGGAACCAGATGACCATCATCTGTCGGAGCAACTCCACTCGCCTCCTTCTCCTACGGACGTGGACACATTGTCCATTATAACAACCAGACTTGCCGCAACGGGCAGATTGGTGCATGGAGCCCCAGCAGATTCGACCCCCACGTCTCCTGTCATCTCAATTCGTTATCATCGGGGACATTTCCGTCCGTACGGGAAGCCTCCTCCTCGAGACTTTACGGCCAGTCAAACAACACCTATGGACGTTAGCAATCTACAGGCCACCTCATCAAGACCTGTGCAAAAAACTCAAAGGGGGGAAAAGTGTTGTGACTCGCCGATCTTTCAAAGTGCCAAGTGCCACCCCGCAGTTATGCGCGTCCTCTACATGCGGCGCTGTCTGCCAGCCATGCAGCAGCAGCGCCACCTAAGCGGCAAGCCAGCTAGCAGCTGCTAGACTTGGACTCACTTATGATTTGACTGTTAAAGTGTACACACATCTTACTCTGTTTACTTGATCTGTGACTTTCATGTATTGCGTCTTCCTTGAAATATATTTGTTCAACTTGAAGTTATTACAGTTGTCAACTACAGTTACTTCGGACAATGTAAAATGACAATAAAACATGTCAAGCAGATGAGTTCACACCAAAATGGAAAATTAATGCATAATAAATACATGACCAATAAGACAGTTATGTAATTTTAAGAAAACAAATGAGACTAACATTGGGAAGAGACTTCTAAAGCAACCATTGTTGGTGAAAATTTAACTCTTCCTTAAACATACTTCTTCATACTCTGACTCCAGTTTTCGTGTAATACAAATGATAGTATACTTATGCAAAAGAAACAAATGGGGCAGAAAATATGTAGTACTAATGTACCCTGCACCAGGAAGAGATATCTCTATTTAACTCAAAGGATAAGTTGTAACCAAGAGTTAAAGCTTCAGCACTACCGTAAAATTCTACTGTTGCTTATCAAAAAAATCAGAACACATGTACTGCTCACAAAAGTTCCTTTGCTGGATTTTATGTTGTTTTCTGTGACATAAACAGATAAGTTATTCACTATGAGCTTTACACTTGTATCAAAGGCTACAATGAAGCTAATATGTGATTAAGCCTATGGAGACAATATATCACTTCCATATCTGCAATCTGCTTTTTTTACCCTATGTATCCATACTCAACACCTGAGAGATCATTTTGAAAATGACAAACTGATAGTAGTCATATTCACCAACCTGCCTCCTGGAAAGAGAAATCTAGAATTTCTTACAGAAGACAGAAAGGTATCTCTGGTATGTTTCCTTATAGTAACTAAATGTCACATCCACTTAATCTGATGAATATTAGTGGGGTAGTACAACTAGGCAGCACTATTTTTTCCAAAAAACGGCTTTCCTATGTATGAAGTATGATTTTACTTTCCAGTTATTTTACACTGAATCAGAATTAATAATAAGTGAATAGAGATCACACAACGATAGAAGCATCAGATAAAATAATATTGATTAACATCCCATTAGCTGAGAATACATCAAGATATACTGATGAAAGGTAATGCTGAGATGTCAAAGGCAAGGGTAAAAGGAATGATTAGCAATAAAGTGAATCAAGAGTACTGAATAAAGTAGAGAAATAATATGTAACAGCCCAAAGTCAACATTAGTGATATGAAAGGAATGAAAATGACAGAAAACATTAAACAGAAGCCACTAAAATGAAGCTGTGGAGTGAAAAAGTAGGAAGAGAGAAAAACATGACAGTGGAAAAAGGAAGATAGTAAACACTGAGTGGAACAATAAATGCACCAAGTGACTTAAGATCAGGTGATGTGATGATTCAGATTTAATGAGTGACAGTTTGCAGATTTTAATTAGTTTCAAACACCTATCGATTTCTGGCTCTAATATTTTTCTACAATATTTCAGTCATCCACACATACCTGATAAATAAACACATGCATTTTCATAAAATCCTAAAAAAAATGTTCTCCAGTATTTAAAAAATAAGCACCACTGCCTAATACTACCTTGCCACAAAAGAATGAGATTAATCACATTACTAAAGGAGTATCTGTTGTGGGTCATTGGTACATAACATATTTTCTGTACTGAACTTAGCTTTTCATAAAAATGGAACAACTCAGTGCATTGGAAGAGCACTTTACTACAAACATGTTCCTGCACTCCATCAAAAGGCAAAGATGGCTAAACTCCTTTGCAGCATCACAGGAAACAATGTGTAGAAATGTTATAGACAACTGATTACACAAATGTAGATATGTATGAACTCAAATGGATCACACTTAGAGGTGACCACTCCTAAACACCCATATTTGTTAAATATACAAATTTGCACCATCAGCTTAATTTTGTTTGTGTCACAGTTCATGGATAACATATTTTAGTGGGATGAAAGAACAAATCTGTAATAACTGCTTTTAACAGATTAAACACAATGTTCAAGATAAAAAAAATCTGTCATGCACTACTTCGTGATGATAAAAGGTTCATTATTCTAGTGGAAGTCTTGTTTCTACTGTGTTGAGATAGTATTACACAGAATGTATGTCTGTATCATACTAAAATGTAACAAAGGTATCAACATACAACTACTGGAACACAGAAATATGTGCGAAGCACTATTACATCACACAAGTAAAAAATATTTCTTCATTATTTATATGATAGATTTATTTTGAATGTTGTAGACATTTACCTCACTGAAAGAAATATCATCAAATTTCACTCCATTGCATTCTATTATCTGATCTCCTGGTCTGAGACCTGCTTCTCTTGCCAAACCATTTTCTTTAGTGAACTGTACAAAGACACCCGTGTGCCAGTCAGGTCCTTTACAAATCCTGTAACAGTTTTATTGATTTTTTTGTCATAAAAATGGGTATTGTCCAGTACATTCTAGTTCCAAGATAAGATTTTAGCACACAGAATTAAAACAACATTTTAAACATAGCATTCAAAACAGTCTAAAACAATCAAATGTATTATAACACACATATTTTAATTATTATCACATCAGTACCTACACTTCACAAGATTTGCCACTATAAAATGAGAGAATAGTAGATGAGTGCCAGTTACACCACATGGGCCATTTGGATCCTCCCACCCATCAGCAGTTTCCCTTAATTGTGGAGATGAGAACTTCCTCTCTAGCATATTCTCTTTTCCCACAACCCACTAAACCTCTATTAACTGTTAATAAAACCCCTTACTATCCATTCATCCCCCCACCCCTCCCCTGGTAACATTTTCCCCCACAGGTAACATATTTTTCCATTGTGATTTTTTTTTAAATATATACTCTCTTTATGTTTTTACATCTTTCTTAAATACACTATTCATTCCACATCTCATTTCTCTTCCTCTTAGTCCATCTTGACTTCTATCTCCACTTCTGTCATCCCTGGACTGAAAATGATGCATTTCTTGGTGTCCTTCCATTCCATCTTTGTCTCCTGTCAGCTACGGAACTATAATATTATGAAAAGGATAGAGTACAACTCACACCCAAACCTCGATGTCAGACAGACAGATTGGTACCAAACATTTTATGCTGGTATAGTATCAACCAAAACTCTGATTTAGTTCATACTACATGCTGCTGTCCAGCAGAATTGGCATAAACGTAAATTAAAAGTAACACCAGAACTACGGACTGCAGGAAAAATTTAACTGTGACTAACTAAAATGTATAGCTTCCGTGGGGAAGTTGGTAGAGCGTTAGATTGCCATACCAAGGGTCATGGGTTCATACCCTAATGGTGAGAAATTTTTTTTACTATTTTATACATGAAAGTATTAGTGTTTGTCGTTGTGGTCTTCAGTCCTGAGACTGGTTTGATGCAACTCTCAATGCTACTCTATCCTTTGCAAGATTCTTCATCTCCCAGTACTTACTGCAACCTACATCCTTCTGAATCTGCTTAGTGTCTTCATCTCTTGGTCTCCCTCTACGAGTTTTACCCTCCACGCTGCCCTCCAATACTAAATTGGTGATCCCTTGATGCCTCAGAACATGTCCTACTAACCGATCCCTTCTTCTAGTCAAGTTGTGCCACAAACTCCTCTTCTCCCCGCTTCTGTTCGATACCTCCTCATTAGTTATGTGATCTACTCTTTAGCATTCTTCTGTAGCACCACATTTTGAAAGCTTCTATTCTTTTCTTGTCCAAACTATTTATCGTCCATGTTTCACTTACATACATGGCTACACTCCATACAAATACTTTCAGAAACGACTTCCTGATACTTAAATCTATACTCAATGTTAACAAATTTCTCTTCTACAGAAACGCTTTCCTTGCCATTGCCAGTCTACATTTTATATCCTCTCTACTTCAACCATCATCAGTTATTTTCTTCCCCAAATAGCAAAACTCATCTGCTACTTTAAGTGTCTCATTTCCTAATCTAATTCCCTCAGCAACGCCCGACTTAATTCGACTACATTCCATTAGCCTAGTTTTGCTTTTGTTGATGTTCATCTTATATCCTCCTTCCAAGACACTGTACATTCCGTTTAACTGCTATTCCAAGTCCTTTGCTGTCTCTGACATAATTACAATGTCATCGGTGAACCTCAAAGTTTTTATTTCTCCTCCATGGATTTTGATATCTACTCCAAATTTTTCTTTTGTTTCCTTTACTATTTGCTCAATATACAGATTGAATAACATCAGGGAGAGGCTACAACGCTGTCTCACTCCCTTCCCAACCATTGCTTCCCTTTCATATCCCTCGACTCTTATAACTGTCATCTTTTTTCTGTACAAATTGTAAATAGCCTTTCGCTGCCTGTTTTTACCCTTACCAACTTCAGAATTTGAAAGAGAGTATTCCAGTCAACATTGTCAAAAGCTTTCACTAAGTCTACAAATACTAGAAATATAGATTTGCCTTTCCCTAATCTATCTTGTAAGATAAGTCATAGGGTCAGTATTGCCTCACGTGTTCCAATATTTCTATGGAATCCAAACTGCTCTTCCCCAAGGTCGGCTTCTACTAGTTTTTCCATTCATCTGTAAATAATTTGTGTTATTATTTTTCAGCCGTGACTTATTAAACTGATAGTTCGGTAATTTTCACATCTGTCGACATCTGCTTACATTGGGATTGGAATTATTATATTCTTCTTGAAGTCTGAGGGTATTTCACCTGTGCCGGCTGGAGTGGCCAAGCGGTTCTAGGCACTTCAGTCAGAAAGTTTTATATGGGACTATTAATATTTCCATACGGGTGATGCAGCTCTTTCTCTATTCTGCTGTTCTGATTGTTCAAGTTTGTTCTGTGAAACTATAAATGCACTAGCCACTTCTGTCACACATCTCGACAGAACACCACACCCATCTATAGAAATGTGCTCTACAGGTTTGCTACTTTCAACTAACTAAATGAAAGCAGACTGCCAAAAGAACATAGCTACAAACACTGAAAAGTCTTTTAAATGTCAGGATAAGGTTCTACCATATAACAGTTTCACACATAAACAGTTAAAACAAATTGATGTCAGTGGAGTTTGAAAGTGGGACATTTGACATGATGTCCTCATGTTCCACCAACTCACCCACGTGAGTTCTACAGATCTATTACTCGTAGGTATGCCTTTCCTGTACTTCATTGTTTCAGTGTTTTGGTTGACACCCTATCTACATACGTTTGGTACCAATTGGAGTATCTGACATCTGGAGGTTTGGGCGTCAGTGTCTCCTCTATATGGTGAGTAGCAGACAGGTACAACCAAGACTCATATACAGCTGAGATTTTGGCCAAAAAGACCTTCTTCTAAAGTAGAAAACACACACATTCACACAAGCACAACTCAGATACACGTGACTACTCTCTCTGGCCACTGAGTTAGGGCTACCAATCCTCAGTCTGGCCTCAGCGGCCAGAGACAGCGGTCACGTATGTGTGAGTTGTGCTTGTGTGAATATGTGTGTTTTCTACTTTAGAAGGAAGCTTTTTGGCCAAAAGTTCAAATATTTTAATAAGGCTTGAAATTGTGTGAAAGAGTGACAGCAGATTTTATCTTGAACTACTCTGCAACCACAGACATGACACCAAAGACACAACATGACAGTGCACATGGAGCTCTTTCTTTGTTAGGAACATAGAAACAGAGAGTGACACTGACTGTAAGCTCAAACCATCAAATACCAAAGTAGTCCCACACTCAGGAAATGTGTGAATGTGGAGAAGATGCGAGGATTCTGCATCTCTGCTCATGGCAAGGTCCTAGTGGAGGTGGTTTGTTATTGCCTTCCTCTTAAATGTTAAGAAGTGGCTAGTGTGTATCTGTATCATCTAGATGACTGTGATGAGTGCATTTACTGTACTGTACTGAAATGTATCATTATGGATGAAAGGAAGGGAGAAGGTGAAACCTGGTGCCAGCTCATATAGGCTACTCCTCTTCAATAGTATCAAGGGGGTGGCTGAGCTTAATGTTACAACCTGACAGGCAGAGCACCATCAATAGTGTCACATGCCCTCACTTCATGAGACACTGCAGAGAGGTATGGAATTTAATCCAGGATATTGGTGCAAAGACTGGTGATCATGAACTTTATGCCACCACCCCTCCTTGTCGTGCCAGTCAAATACTGGCAATGGAAATTTTCCACCAGCAGGATTCAAACTGGCTTACCTCTGAGTCATACACCATGACACAGGCATGCATTAGTGACCTTAGCTAGGGAGGAAGCCATGATGCCATTATCTATAGTAAAATTAAATCAACTGGCAAATCAGACCACATAACAATCAAATCTAGTACAATAACTGGAACATGGTTAAGGGTGTAGACATATTCATAAAATGGTAAATTAGTTATTATGAATAACATAATTCTTATTAGATACCTTGCTTTTGATGTCTACATGACATGACTACTTTTCGACCATTCAAACTAACTTTTACCTACTCGCATTTATCATAGGTTGCTCTGATACCTTCTACTTTCGTTTTTCCATGCGTGCTTGTTACACTCCTCTTGTTAATATCTTAGTGCAACAACTATTATCTAATTCTTGGGGCCAATTCATTCATTAACACATTGAGTTCTGTAAATCCAATCCATGGAATGAGTCAAGTTATACATTAACTAGCAAAAGCAGCCACAGCTGGCTGCTTCTGTATACTAACAACAAATTATGACTATTGATAATCAACTCACACTGACAATTATGGGAATTATGTCTAGATTACTATATATTTGTATATTATGAAAAAATCATCTATTTTGGGAAAATCCACTGCTATTTGTCTTATATCATTCAGCTGTAGATTTTATTTAATGGTGGTTGTTCTTATTATAGAAGTTTATTCACCCAGATCATACAAAAATATGCAATTATTACTAGTTTCAGCGAAATTAAATCGCCATCTTCAGATCATTTGCATAGAAAAAATTTTTATAGGGCCAGTCCATTTTGTCGACTGCTCACATTAATTGGATACAACCTGCAGAGACAACATTCTGTAGTACCATCTCTTGTTATTCAGAAAGAGAATAGCTGTGTGAACAGTGCACAATAGACCAGTAAAATACATAAGACGCATATAAAATGTTTTCAAGTTGTGTTCTTGTTGACATCTTATAAGAAACCATCCTATCAGACATCATTGAGGACACAATGTGAAAACATTTTGTACACGCCTTATATATTTTATTTGTAACTACTCTGTACTGTTTGCACAGCTGGTCTCTTACTGAATGACAAGAGATGGTACTATGGAATGTTGTCTCTGTAAGTTGTGTCCAGTTTATGTGAACAGTTTGCAAAACAGATTGGCCCTGTAAAAATTTTTTCAATACAAATGAGCTGAAGATTTTGCTGAAACTAGTAATCACAGTGTATTTTTGTGTAATTTGGGTGAATAAACTTCTGTAATAACAAGAACAACCATGTTCAGATTCTGAGATCACCTACAATACATCTGACAATGTCAGGAAATCATAATTTTACACAATTCTTCAAAGAAAGGATTTACTTTAGACAGACTTCTATCAGCTGTCTATATACTGATGAAGTCAAGATTTGTTTAACACAAACATCAGAGCTATGTGGAACTGACATCACTGAGTCCAAATACCATGATAAATTGTAGAAGGAATAGTTAATGAGATGCTCTCTAAATTTGTTTTTGAATATCTCAGATTTTGTCTACAGGAAAGCTGCTACAGCCTTTTGAACCAGTGTATAAACTTCACTTCTAAGCCATGGATAGCTATGTATAGTCTAAATGGAAGTCATTTTTACTTCAGAAAGCATGGTTATGAATTTCAGAGTTCATCTTAAATTCACTTTTGTTATACTGTCTCAGAATAAATTGCTCTTCTGATCTGCATCCATTTATTTCATATGTGAAAACAAACTTTATTTCTGGAACTTTGTTTCTCTGGATAGATACTTGGCTCTTTCTGCACATATTTTGCAACTTTTGACATTTTGCACTGACAGATTTACCCTTTTGTAACTGTAGCTACTTCCTCCATTAATAATGGTTTCATTTTCTAACATTAGCAACACTTTGTTTGTAAATTACATTAACAAAATAATACAATAAATTGTATATACATACCCACATCCTAATTTGCTCTTTGGTGTGGCTGTAATTGATATCTTCACCTCTCTGACACAGTCATCAGAAGTAAATGAGTTTGCAGCTGGAAATATTCTCATTTCGTCTATGGATGAACTAATATTTTTATTGTTGTTTTTCTCTACAACACACCATGTGACAGGGTCAGTTTTTTTTCTGTGAAGTGAAATGAGGCAGTTTACTCCATTGACATATCTGAGCACATTCAGTACTAAGAATGTATTATTCTGTTACTTACTCTTTCACTGGAAGCATTCCCATTGCTGCAAAAGAAAAGAAAAGAAAATAATTATTACAAAAACAGAAGATCCTAAGAGGACTATAAATATGAGAGCAGGGCCAGACATGTAAAACATGTGATGACTGATGGATGAGCAAACTTCAATTGACCCTTCACCTCTCAGCACTTGTCTTAAAATGTAGGTGGTGGTCTCTTCTTTCAGTCATTAAGAAAAGCTATTAAAATATAAACTGTAAAATCCCATTCTGGATAAAGCATTCAATTTAATTTTATTTATTTAATTATTAACGTGGATTCAAATGTAAGAATGAACTTTAAATTTATCAAAGTGAAGTGATGGCTCTAATCCAGCATGTTTGTTTCCATGGTACAAGATAAAATTAAACATAAAAATGTGTCTTTATTAAATTAAGAATGAGAGAAAAATCATGTAGCTGATTTTAAGACAACAAGATCATTGCTATGATCAAAGAAACCATAAAAATTTAATGACAATAGAAACTTCCAGGGTGGAAACAACTATAAAAGTGCCAGAAATCTCTTACATGAACACTTACAGTTAATTGGTGAATTGCACACAAACATATGTAATACCTCAGAACATTGTACTTGTTATTGAGTGGGCCATCTTTCTTATTCCCCCCCCCCCCCCCAGATTCACACAAATAGACTTTGATACATCTACTGTGTGTGTGTGTGTGTGTGTGTGTGTGTGTGTGTGTGTGTGTGTGTGTGTGTGTGTGTGTGTGCATGTGTGTGTGTGTATGAAGGTGGAGGGATGGGGGAGGAGGGGTAGGCAGCAGTGGAAGATGCATGCATGCACTTGCTTACACTAGAAAACAAGTGAAAGCTTGCTGGGACACTAACAAAATTTTCTGACCAGCTACATGTACCTGTGTGCTATCTGCTGAAGAACTCCATGCGAAAAGTTGCCTGGGTGTGCTTTAGTTTCATATTAATAAAACTGTGCTAGATTTACTGTGCATGTTGATTTATGCTTAAAATAGAATGGATGGATTTCATTGAAAAAAATAAACTTTTCTCAGCTACACAGCATGGTTTCCAAAAATGTAAATCCACTGAGACAGCTATTATTGATTTCTTAAATGAAGCTTTAAATGCATTAGATAAAAAAGAACACATAGCAGCAATATTCCTAGATCTTTCAAAAGCATTTGACATCATTAACCATGGTCTTTTGCTTAGAAAGCTAGAAAATGTTGGTGTCAGAGACCCAGCCTATGAATGGGTAAAGTCATATCTACAAAACAGACACCAAATAGTTGAAGTCTTGTACAAATAAAGAACAAATTTAAATTCCTATCAATCAGAAAAACAGTGTGTTAAATACTGTGTGCCACAGGGTTCTGTACTGGGACCAATCCTGTTCTTGCTGTTTGTAAATGACCTGGAACCATCCAACCCTAACTATAAGTACATTAAATATGCCGATGATACAAATATAATTATCAAAGGAAAGACCCAAGAAGAGCTCCAAAATGAAATAAAAAAGAGCACTACACATGTATCAAAATGGTTCGCAATGAAGAACTTAATAATAAGCACACATAAAACAAACACTATGCATCTACACACAGTGCAGAATAAACAGCCTTTAACTGCAACCATATAACTGTTAGGCAAAAGACTTGAAATTGTAAATAGCACCAAATTTTTGGGAGTTTGGATCCAAGATGACCTAAGATGGCAGAAACACACACAACACCTATGTAGTAAATTAAATACCATTTGTTATAGTATAAAAATTCTTGCTGGATGCACATCTATGCAAGCCATAACTATGTGTACTATGCCCAAGAAGAATCATTACTAAGATATGGTTTAATTTGCTGGGGAAATTCACCACCCAGCAAAAGCTGTTTAATTGCACAAAAAAGAATTATAAGAGCCATGGAAGGCTTAGCACCTCGATCTTCATGCAAACCCTCATTTAAAAAGCTTCATATTCTTCCATTACCATGCCTATATATCCTAGAAACAATAATGTTTATAAGGAAAATCGTAGATGAAAATAACAGGATTGCTCCAAAAAACCGAAATATCCATTCATACAACACAAGAAATAATCAAGATTTACATATGCAGTTTTCACATACAACACTAAAACAAAAAGGACCCTTGCAAGCACGAAAAAAACTGTAGAACAAACTACCTAAAGAAATTAAGGCAATAACTGGCATGCATAAATTCAAAACTGCAGTGAGTGAGTACTTGTTACGGAATTGTTACTATAGTGTTGATGAATTTTTATCTACAATGTAAATATGTGAAAATTTAAATAGTTTATACAATTAAGGCCAAAATAAGAAATGTGTACATTAGATTTATCTGTGTATTATATGTGGTCTGTTACATATATGTGTGCGTCTGTATAATCAAGGCCAAAAGTATGAAATGTGTGCATGTAAAATTTATTTGTGAAATGTTATTCCCATATGTTAGAGTTATATTGATATATACTGAAAACCATTCAACAGCTTTTTTCTGTTAAACTTTATTGCAAATTATTTGACTTGTCCTATATCATTATGTACCCCTGTACAGTGTATGATTCACAGGACCAATCAATATACAATACAATACGATAATTTTCTGGATGAGAAAAAGACATGAATGGAATGTAAATGCTGAGCAGTCTGTGGGGAGGGGGGTGGGAGGGAGGAGACTTTATATATGGAGGCCATGGCAAAAGGCCATTGACAGATCTGATGCAGAATTCAACATTCAAAAGTCAATATGGTAAACCATGTGGTTTGTTCGTGGGCATAAAAGCATATGTGACACAATGAAATTGCATGAGGCAGGGCTTTATTATAAAAACTTTCTCAATTTTTCAGATTTCATCTACACTCCAAAAATAAGTCTGTGGTACCATAAACAAAATGTAGAATATTGCTCATGAACAAACCTCACTTTTGGAATATAAATATGTGATGTGAAGCTAGCATTTGGCAACACCAAATGAACATTACCAGAAATGAGTAAAAACAGCAGAGGGAGATAAGCATGCATTAATTACTACTTTCAATGCTACTCTAAAAATACATTGCTGACATTGCAAGGAACAATTTCAACATATGTATGTGATAGTATACGAGAAAAATACAAATCATTTCTGTATAAATCATTTCTGTACTTATCCTAGAAGGTAGAAATGAAATGAAATGAGCGTGTGGCATTGTTGGCAGGGAGATCTCATTGATGCCACATTGGATGACTTGCATGCCAGTAAAGAGGATGAAATGATGATGAGGACAATACAACACCCAGCCCATGAGCAGAGAAAATCTCCAACCCAGCCAGGAATCAAACCCGGGCCCACTGCATTGGAGACAAGCACGTAACCAGTCAGCTAAACAGATGGACAGAAGGTAGAAATAATATGGAAAATAAAGGAAAGCAAACTGCTCACCTACAGCAGACTGACGTGTGGTGCAACAGACAACAGTATTCACACTAGCTTTTAAGCTCTTGCTCTTTCAGGACTAAAAGCAAATACAAGGGTGGTTTGAAACGTTCTCGGAACAGAATAGAAAAAATGTACTTACATCACCGAATTTTTTTTTATTTTTCAATGTAGTATCCTTACAGATTCATGCACTTGGTCCAATGATGTTCCAGTGCCTTGATCCCATCTTGAAAATGAGTTTCCTTCAGGCTTGCAAAAAAGTTGTCAACTCTGGCTAGTAATTCTTCGTTTGAAGTGAATCTTCATCCACCAAGAAAAATTTTAATTTTGGGAAGAGATGAAAGTTTGATGGAGCCATATCAGGTGAATAAGGCCGGTGCGGCAACAATTCATACCTTAGTTCATGTAATTTTGCCATGGCGACGGTATGTGTGTGGGTGTGCATTGTCTTGATGGAAGATGACTTTCTTCCTTGCTAAACCTGGTGTTTTTTCGAATATCTTTTGTTGCAATTTGTCCAGGAGGTTAGCATAGTATTCTCCAGTAATTGTTTGCCCAGTGGGGAGATAATCTACAAACAGAATCCCCTTCGCATCCCAGAACACTGATGCCATGACCTTTCCCGCCAAAGGAATTGTCTTTGCTTTATTTGGTGGCAGAGTATCAGCATGTTTCCACTGCTTTTCTCTGGGGTGTAGTAGTGCACCCAAGTTTCATCTGTGATCACATACCAGTGCAAAAAATCTTGTTCGTTTCTCCTAAAATGGGCCAAACATTGTTCCAATATGTCCATTCTCATGCGTTTTTGATCCAGCATCAAGCGTCATGACACCCATCTTGCAGATATTTTTTTTCATTTCTAATTCTTCAGTTAAAATGTGATATACCCTTTCAGATAACATCTGGCAAGCGTGAGCAATTTCATGCACTTTCAAGCAGCGATTTTCCATGAACATTTCATGCACTTTCACAATCATTTCTGGAGTAGTGACACAGCTTAGCCTACCACTGTGCAGATCATCATCTAATCTCTCCTGACCAAATTTAAATTCATTTGTCCACCTGGAAAAAGTTGTATATGAAGGAGCAGAGTGCCACAGTGTATTCTGGAAATCGGCATGAATGTCCTTTGCTTTCATACCTTTCTTTACTAAGTACTGAATCACTGCTAGAATCTTGATTTCTTCCATCTTCGCAAATCACTACATGTGAACAACAACAGAGCTTCATGACTGCCACAGTTCTCTTCCAGGAGCACTGAGGTGGCATATGTTTACAGGCAACAGTCCAATGAATATCACGCGAACATCTTGTTGCACTAGCGCTGGCCTCTCGTGGTGATTCTGAGAATTTTTCAAACCACCCTCGTACATTCATACACACGACCACACAAACACCAAAACGCACAAACCTGTGGCTGCAGTGATATTAGACTAACTATTAATTATCGATCATTGACAGTAATTGCATGGGTAGAGGGAGGTGGGGAGTGGGTAGAGAAGGATGCACAAGGTGAGGAAGGGGTAGAAGGGTTAGTGTGAGGTAGGTCTTTTGACAGATGAGACACTGGCTTCACAACAGGATTAACACCATCCAGAATGTAGAGTGTTTAAGAGATGGGGAGAGAGAGGGAGGAAGTTGACGAAAAGAGAGACAGATGGAACTGATCAAGAAGATAGGGAGGAAAGAGCAGAAAGGAGAGAGGTGGAAGATGGGTGAGAGGGAGGAAGGGATGAAGAGAGGGGGGGAAGGGGGGAGAAAGGACTGAGGAGAGAGAGAGAGAATACCAACATGACAGGAGGGAGGGGGGAGGAAGAGTGGTAGGAGAAGGCATTGTGTGATCTGGAAGGGGTGGAGAGGTGTGGACAGAAGGGAAAAGGTATGGTGAGGAAATGGTAACAGGTTAGCAGGAATTTAGGCCAGAAGCAATGCAAAGGCACAGGATATGCTGGCGAAACAATTCCCAACTGCATAGTTCAGAGAAACTAGTGCTGGAAGCGAGTGCCCAAATGGTTTGCATAGTGAAGCAGCTGTTAAAGTCATCTGTGTTGTGGTGCACAGCATGTTCAGCAATTAGATGGTCAAATTTGTGGTTTGTCACTGTTTGGCAGTGGCCATTCATGTGAGTAGACAGTTGCTTACCTGTCAAGCCTACTAGAATAATGCTGCACAGTAATCGCAGCATAGCTGATATTTAACATAATCAGACATAGTCCTGCCTTTTATAGAGTAGTAAATGCCTGGGATTGGTCTGTAATAGGAGATGGTGAGCATTTTTATGGGACAGACCAGAAGGGAGTGGCCCATGGGGTGCAGGATCGGGAGCAGGATTGGAATAGGGATGCACAAGGATATTCTGTATTTCAGGAAAATGGGGAAACACTACTTAGGGTGATATAGGTAGGATATCCCGCATCTAAGCACACAATGCGTGGTATTCAAACCTCTTATGAATGATGTGATTGTGCATCTACATCTACATGATTACTCTGCAATTCACATTTAAGTGCTTGGCAGAGGGTTCATCGAACCACAATCATACTATCTCTCTACCATTCTACTCCCGAACAGCGCGCGGGAAAAACGGACACCTAAACCTTTCTGTTCGAGCTCTGATTTCTCTTATTTTATTTTGATGATCATTCCTACCTATGTAGGTTGGGCTCAACAAAATATTTTCGCATTCGGAAGAGAAAGTTGGTGACTGAAATTTCGTAAATAGATTTCGCCGTGACGAAAAACGTCTTTGCTTTAATGACTTCCATCCCAACTCGTGTATCATATATGCCACACTCTCTCCCGTACTATGTGATAATACAAAACAAGCTGCCCTTTTTTGTACCCTTTCGATGTCCTCCGTCAATCCCACCTGGTAAGGATCCCACACCACCCAGCAATATTCTAACAGAGGACGAACAAGTGTAGTGTAAGCTGTCTCTTTAGTGGACTTGTTGCATCTTCTACGTGTCCTGCCAATGAAACGCAACCTTTGGCTCGCCTCACCCACAATATTATCTATGTGGTCTTTCCAACTGAAGTTGTTCATAATTTTAACACCCAGATACTTAGTTGAATTGACAGCCCTGATAATTGTACTATTTATCGAGTAATCGAATTCCAACGGATTTCTTTTGGAACTCATGTGGATCACCTCACACTTTTCGTTATTTAGCGACAACTGCCACCTGCCACACCATACAGCAATCTTTTCTAAATCACTTTGCAACTGATACTGGTCTTCGGATGACCTTACTAGACGGTAAATTACAGCATCATCTGCGAACAACCTAAGAGAACTGCTCAGATTGTCACCCAGGTCATTTATATAGATCAGGAACAGTAGAGGTCCCAGGACACTTCCCTGGGGAGCACCTGATATCACTTCAGTTTTACTCGATGATTTGCCATCTATTACTACGAACTGCGACCTTCCTAACAGGAAATCACGAATCCAGTCGCACAACTGAGACGATACCCCATAGGCCCGCAGCTTGATTAGAAGTCACTTGTGAGGAATGGTGTCAAAAGCTTTCCGGAAATCTAGAAATACGGAATCAACTTGAGATCCCCTGTCGATAGCGGCCATTACTTCGTGCGAATAAAGAGCTAGCTGCATTGCACAAGAACGATATTTTCTGAAACTATGCTGATTACGTATCAATAGATCGTTCCCTTCGAGGTGATTCATGATGTTTGAAAACAGTATATGCTCCAAAACCATACTGCAAACCGGCGTCAATGATATAGGTCTGTAGTACGATGGATTACTCCTACATTTTACTCCTCCTGCATTTTATGGCCACGGTGATACCAGGTGATCAGAGGAGTATTCGTTGGTGACTAGTTAGCAAGTTTACTGGAGCTGGAGGAGATTGCACATGAGATTTATTTATTGATGAGGTGGATAGTAAACAGAATGTCAATAAAGGCTATGGTAAGGTTACTGGTATTTTTCAACAATTCATGCTTTCCACTGCATATGTGACAATCACGGATGGCAAGGCTGTAAGGAAAAAACTTTTTGACATAGAACAACTGACACCTGTTATAATAGAGGTAATGTTGGTGGTTGGTGCGCTTGGTATGAACAGACATATTTATGGAGACATCTGAGATGATGGACATAGACATCTACGAAGGTAGCTCATTGAGTTGAGAAGGATCAGGTGGAGTGTATTTGGGAGTTGCTGTTGAGGATATGGAGGAAAGAGCAATGGTTGTCTCTGCCATGAATCCAGATCATGAAAATGTCATCAATGAATCTGAGCCATAAAAGAGGTTATAGGTGTTGCCTGGATAAGAAGGATTCCTGCAGATGGCCTATAAATAAGTTGACATAGGATGGTGTCATGCGACTACTCATGGGAGTACCATGAATTTGTTTACAGATTTGGCCTCTGAAAGTGAAATAATTGAGGGTCACGTTGGCTAGGAGGATTAAGAAAGAGGCAGTGGGTTCAATAATAGGATGACACTGGAAAAGGTAATGTTCCAGGCCACAAGGCCATGGGGATGGGGGATGTTAGTGTCCAAGGACGTCTCATCCATAGTGACCGACAAAGAGTCTGCTGGTAGAGGGACAGAAACTGTGGAGAGGCAGGGAAGAAAGTGAGCAGTCTTGAATGTAGGACGTGAGATTACAGACAATAGTTCTGAGTTGTGGTCAACAAAGGCAGAGGTTTGTTCTGTGGGAGCATTGTACCCAGCCGCAATGCAATGGCTGGCAGGAAGATCTGTGGTGTATGGGATGCACATAAGCCTTTGTGGAGCTGCTGGAGTTATTGTTGAACTTCCGGGATGGGGACAAGGTTGTAAGGTTTGTTTGTAGAAGTGCCTGAAAGTTGGCAGAGGCCCTCAGACACATAGTCACAATTTGTGAGCACTTCCCTCCTTAAACCAACCAAGAAACCACTGCACTGGAGCCTTTGTCTCGGGGAAGGATGACAATAAAGTAGAAATATACTCAAAGTAGCTAGCAAAATAAGCACTGGGCTGTGACTTAGTAAAATGAACACAAGGCACTTAGTGTTAAAGAATGTGCAGTTCTGCAATTGATGCACTAAATTTGACTGAAAGAAATGTGGAAGTCATATGCTGTAGTCCCTTTCATGTTTTCCTCATTCCTTTTCATAATATAAATGCAGAGTAACAACAGCTGATCCATTGGAGAAAACACTACATTAAGCAAAGGCAAAAACATCTTCATTTGACATCTCCACAGAAGAACAATCTTGGACAGATTTCAGAAAATCAACATTAAGAATGGTTTCTGGCCATTAATGTGTGCTGATGCAAGACTGCAATATGATATTACAGAAATTGTTAAACACTCTTGTACTATTTTCATCTGTTGTGTTTGTATTTGTTACTTGAGTAACACACTATCTTTAAGTATTGAGCTTCGTGCACGCGGAAGCAGATTTTTTGAATTTCAGCTCCTTTGCATCAGTTAAAGATGTTAACTATCTACACTTTGTTCTGTGTTATAAAATGAAATACAATATTATCAATGAAAAGGATGCTATAAGTGGTAATATTAGTGCAAAATTCACCTATTAGGCTCAGCTGTTCATAATATAAGTATATTATTAAAATCATGATGATATACAATGCAATTCTAATCAGATCAGTTACTGATGATCTGACTAAATTTTGAGAGAAAGCATAAACAATATATTTTGCTGTACAAATAAACCACCACATGTGGGTTATTATTTGATTTACAAGAGTAGTTTCACTCATCAGATGCAAGTATCATTAGGTTTTCATTATTCATCATCAAGACAATGGTTCCAAGTGGTGCTTTAAACCTGTAACATATTGTCATCAGGGCAATCAATATCCAAGGATGCTGAAAACTGATATGTGAAACTAGTCGTATAAATCTTATGATACACGAACTGTGTCAGTTTATTCGTACATGAATAACAATACCTGCTGTAACCCCTGCAGGCAGTGTCTGCATTTGCTAGAAGTTATCGTTTAGATATATCTTTCTAGTCTTCACCAGAATTTTTGGCCATTTGAAACACTTTGTGAATTTTGAGTCTTACTGGATCTACATATTATAACAATGAAAATAATATAATCAATTATTGATAACATAATGTAAATGGATAGATAACAAATATACTCACCAACCACCGGCAAAGGAACATACACACACAAAAGGATTTAACTTTTACAAGCTTTTGGAGCCAGTGGCTCATTCTTCTGCCAGAAGAGTTGAAGGGGAAGGAAGAGAGGTGAAGTAAAAGGACTGGAGAGGTTTAGGGAAAGGGATACAGTTGAAAAAAGTCACCCAGAACCCCAGGTAAGAGGAGGCTTACTAGATGGGATGAGGAGGAAAGAGTCTTTCCTTTTGGCTGTATCTAGGTATTGTATCTCTCCGTTCACCTATTTATGTCAGTCTTACAACTAATAATGTATGATTCTTCGAGTAATTATCAGAATATTTCAACTTCCTAGCAAACTAGTCTCAAATAATAGGGCCTACAACATGTACTGAAAACATTACTCTAACTCTAATTGCCCCCCATGAACCATGGACCTTGCCGTTGGTGGGGAGGCTTGCGTGCCTCAGCGATACAGATGGCCGTACCGTAGGTGCAACCACAACGGAGGGGTATCTGTTGAGAGGCCAGACAAACATGTGGTTCCTGAAGAGGGGCAGCAGCCTTTTCAGTAGTTGCAGGGGCAACAGTCTGGATGATTGACTGATCTGGCCTTGTAACATTAACCAAAACGGCCTTGCTGTGCTGGTACTGCAAACGGCTGAAAGCAAGGGGAAACTACAGCCGTAATTTTTCCTGAGGACATGCAGCTCTACTGTATGATTAAATGATGATGGCGTCCTCTTGGGTAAAATATTCCGGAGGTAAAATAGTCCCCCATTCGGATCTCCGGGCGGGGACTACTCAAGAGGACGTCGTTATCAGGAGAAAGAAAACTGGCGTTCTACGGATCGGAGCGTGGAATGTCAGATCACTTAATCGGGCAGGTAGGTTAGAAAATTTAAAAAGGGAAATGGATAGGTTAAAGTTAGATATAGTGGGAATTAGTGAAGTTCGGTGGCAGGAGGAACAAGACTTTTGGTCAGGTGATTACAGGGTTATAAATACAAAATCAAATAGGGGTAACGCAGGAGTAGGTTTAATAATGAATAAAAAAATAGGAGTGCGGGTTAGCTACTACAAACAGCATAGTGAACGCATTATTGTGGCCAAGATAGACACAAAGCCCATGCCTACTACAGTAGTACAAGTTTATATGCCAACTAGCTCTGCAGATGATGAAGAAATAGATGAAATGTATGACGAGATAAAAGAAACTATTCAGGTAGTGAAGGGAGACGAAAATTTAATAGTCATGGGTGACTGGAATTCGTCAGTAGGAAAAGGGAGAGAAGGAAACATAGTAGGTGAATATGGATTGGGGGGAAGGAATGAAAGAGGAAGCCGCCTTGTAGAATTTTGCACAGAGCATAACTTAATCATAGCTAACACTTGGTTCAAGAATCATGAAAGGAGGCTGTATACATGGAAGAAGCCAGGAGATACTGACAGGTTTCAGATAGATTATATAATGGTAAGACAGAGATTTAGGAACCAGGTTTTAAATTGTAAGACATTTCCTGGGGCAGATGTGGATTCTGACCACAATCTATTGGTTATGAACTGCAGATTGAAACTGAAGAAACTGCAAAAAGGTGGGAATTTAAGGAGATGGGACCTGGATAAACTGACTAAACCAGAGGTTGTACAGAGTTTCAGGGAGAGCATAAGGGAACAATTGACAGGAATGGGGGAAAGAAATACAGTAGAAGAAGAATGGGTAGCTCTGAGGGATGAAGTGGTGAAGGCAGCAGACGATCAAGTAGGTAAAACGACGAGGGCTAATAGAAATCCTTGGGTAACAGAAGAAATATTGAATTTAATTGATGAAAGGAGAAAATATAAAAATGCAGTAAATGAAGCAGGCAAAAAGGAATACAAACGTCTCAAAAATGAGATCGACAGGAAGTGCAAAATGGCTAAGCAGGGATGGCTAGAGGACAAATGTAAGGATGTAGAGGCTTGTCTCACTAGGGGTAAGATAGATACTGCCTACAGGAAAATTAAAGAGACCTTTGGAGAGAAGAGAACCACTTGTATGAATATCGAGAGCTCAGATGGAAACCCAGTTCTAAGCAAAGAAGGGAAGGTAGAAAGGTGGAAGGAGTATATAGAGGGTTTATACAAGGGAGATGTACTTGAGGACAATATTATGGAAATGGAAGAGGATGTAGATGAAGATGAAATGGGAGATAAGATACTGCGTGAAGAGTTTGACAGAGCACTGAAAGACCTGAGTCGAAACAAGGCCCCGGGAGTAGACAACATTCCACTAGAACTACTGATGGCCTCGGGAGAGCCAGTCATGACAAAACTCTACCATCTGGTGAGCACGATGTATGAGACAGGCGAAATACCCTCAGACTTCAAGAAGAATATAATAATTCCAATCCCAAAGAAAGCAGGTGTTGACAGATGTGAAAATTACCGAACTATCAGTTTAATAAGTCACAGCTGCAAAATACTAACGCGAATTCTTTACAGACGAATGGAAAAACTGGTAGAAGCTGACCTCGGGGAAGATCAGTTTGGATTCCGTAGGAATGTTGGAACACGTGAGGCAATACTGACCTTACGACTTATCTTGGAAGAAAGATTAAGAAAAGGCAAACCTACGTTTCTAGCATTTGTAGACTTAGAGAAAGCTTTTGACAATGTTGACTGGAATACTCTCTTTCAAATTCTGAAGGTGGCAGGGGTAAAATACAGGGAGCGAAAGGCTATTTACAATTTGTACAGAAACCAGATGGCAGTTATAAGAGTCGAGGGGCATGAAAGGGAAGCAGTGGTTGGGAAAGGAGTGAGACAGGGTTGTAGCCTCTCCCCGATGTTATTCAATCTGTATATTGAGCAAGCAGTAAAGGAAACAAAAGAAAAATTCGGAGTAGGTATTAAAATTCATGGAGAAGAAGTAAAAACTTTGAGGTTCGCCGATGACATTGTAATTCTGTCAGAGACAGCAAAGGACTTGGAAGAGCAGTTGAACGGAATGGACAGTGTCTTGAAAGGAGGATATAAGATGAACATCAACAAAAGCAAAACGAGGATAATGGAATGTAGTCAAATTAAGTCGGGTGATGCTGAGGGAATTAGATTAGGAAATGAGACACTTAAAGTAGTAAAGGAGTTTTGCTATTTAGGGAGTAAAATAACTGATGATGGTCGAAGTAGAGAGGATATAAAATGTAGACTGGCAATGGCAAGGAAAGCGTTTCTGAAGAAGAGAAATTTGTTAACATCGAGTATAGATTTAGGTGTCAGGAAGTCGTTTCTGAAAGTATTTGTATGGAGTGTAGCCATGTATGGAAGTGAGACATGGACGATAACTAGTTTGGACAAGAAGAGAATAGAAGCTTTCGAAATGTGGTGCTACAGAAGAATGCTGAAGATTAGGTGGGTAGATCACGTAACTAATGAGGAGGTATTGAATAGGATTGGAGAGAAGAGAAGTTTGTGGCACAACTTGACTAGAAGAAGGGATCGGTTGGTAGGACATGTTTTGAGGCATCAAGGGATCACAAATTTAGCATTGGAGGGCAGCGTGGAGGGTAAAAATCGTAGAGGGAGACCAAGAGATGAATACACTAAGCAGATTCAGAAGGATGTAGGTTGCAGTAGGTACTGGGAGATGAAGAAGCTTGCACAGGATAGAGTAGCATGGAGAGCTGCATCAAACCAGTCTCAGGACTGAAGACCACAACAACAACAACAACAACTCTAATTGGGCTCTGCTGCAGGGGACCCATCACCTTAAATACTTTTCAATGCCACACAACGATGTGCAAATTATCTGTACCATTAACTTTTCTTGTGTTCAAATCATTATATCAGCCTAACTCATCCTACACTAATCACTATAACCTGTGACAGAAAGTTAGCTGTTATCATAATTGCTGTCCTGTAGTTAAGTGTAGTCTGGACCAGCTTTCAATGATCCCTCTACACTAAACTGACAATATTATGTGAACTCAGTGGTGAAAGTTTCACCAAACTTGAGATGCTCAGAGTATGTTATCACCACAGCGACCTTTAGAAAGCTATATACAGTACATGTCGTGAAATTTCTCATTTATCTAGCTATCATGATCTGTCAATGTGAGCTTGTCAATCTCATCTACATCTGTCGCCCAGAGACCAAATGCCTTCTAACACATCATGAATACATCTATGTGATTACTCTGCTATTCACAATAAAGTGCCTGGCAGAGGTTCAATGAACCACCTTCAAGCTGTCTCTCTACCGTTCCACTCTTGAACAGCACATGGGAAAAACGAGCACTTAAAATTTTCTGGTAGCCCTGATTTCTCTTATTTTATCATGATGATCATTTCTCCCTATGTAGGTGGGTGCCAGCAGAATGGTTTCGCAATCGGAGGAGGAAACTGGTGATTGAAATTTTATGAGAAGATCCCGTTGCAACGAAAAACGCCTTTGTTTTAATGATTGCCACTCCAATTCACGTATCATGTCTGTGACACTGTCTCCCCCCCTATTTCGCAATAATACAAAACGAGCTGCCCTTCTTTGTACCTTTTCAATGTCATCCGTCAGTCCCACCTGATGCGGATCCCACATCGCACAGCAATACTCCAGAATAGGTCGGACAAGCTTAGTGTAAGCAGTCTCTTTAGTAGACCTGTTGCACCTTCTAAGTGTTCTGCCAATGAATCGCAGTCTTTGGTTTGATCTAACCACAATATTATCTACATGATTGTTCCAATTTTGGTCATTTGTAATTGTAATCCCTAAGTATTTAGTTGAATTTACAGCCTTCAAATTTGTGTGACTTATCGCATAATCGAAATTTAGCTGATTTCTTTTAGTACTCATGTGAATAACTCCACACTTTTCCTTATTCAGGGTCAATTGCCACTTTTCGCACCATACAGATATCTTATCTATATCTTTTAGCAAGTCATTTTGATCATCTGATGACTTTACAAGACGGTAAATGACAGCATCATCTGCAAACAATCTAAGGCGGCTACTCAGTTGCCTCCTATGTTGTTAATATAGATCAGGAACAACAGTGGGCCTATAACGCTTTCTTGGGGAATGCCGGGTATTACTTCTGTTTTACTCGATGACTTTTTGTCTATTACTACGAACTGTGACCTTTTTGACAGGAAATCACGAATCCAGTCACACAACTGAAGTGATACTCCACAGACACGCAGTTTGGTTAGAAGATGCTTGTGAGGAACGATGTCAAAAGCCTTCTGGAAATCTAAAAATATGGAATCCATTTGACATCCCCTGTCGATAGCACTTATTACTTGATGAGTATAAACAGCTAGTTGTTTCACAAGAAAGATATTTTATGAAACCGTGCTGACTATGTGTCAATAAATCATTTTCTTCAAGGTACTTCATAATGTTCGAATACAGTATATGTTCCAAAACCCTACTACAAATCAACAAATCAACGTTAGTGATATAGGCCTGTAATTCAGCAGATTACTCCTACTTCCCTTTTTGGGTATTGGTGTGACTGAGCAATTATCCAGTCTTTAGATACAGATCTTTCTGTGAGCGAGTGGTTGTATATAATTGCTAAATATGGAGCTATTTCATCAGCATTCTCTGAGAGGAACATGACTGGTATTCAATCTGGACCAGGGGCCTTGCATTTATTGAATGATTTAAGCTGCTTTGTTACTCCGAGGATATCTACTTCTATGTTTCTCATCTTGGCAGTTGTTCTTGATTGGAATTAAGGAATACTTACTTCGTCTTCTTTGGTGAAGGAGTTTCGGAAAACTGTGTTTCATAACTCTGCTTTAGTGGCACTGTCATCAGGGACTTCAGTGTTGTTATCACGCAGTGAAGGTATTGATTGCGTCTTGTCACTGGTGTGTTTTATGTATGACCAGAATCTCTTTGGGTTTTCTGCCAGAACATGTGCTACAGTAAACAACTCCATTTTCAAAGAAACAGGAATTCTTTCAATCCACTCCAAAAGTTATACATGATGAAATTATGCACAATCACATTTTGGTTTTCAAAATTGTCATTTCTTTACCATGTGACATTATTAGACTTCCCATCAACAGACCCACTGAATATAATCATGTTTTTAAAATGTTTGACATCACTTACTTCTTACTTTCAGACTCAGCTGATTCTGCAGCTGTATGAAGTGCAGGACCTCTTGATGTACAGCATCATCAACAGGGAAGCCATTAATACGGACAATTTGATCACCAACCTGCAGTAATATTCCAAAAGAATTTTAGTCACAAAACAAGCAAAATGAATATGCTGTAAAGGATTTCATCTTTCTAAATAAAGAAAGCAAGCAATTAAACTTCAGTGTACAGACAGGTGAAAAAGAAAACTGCTAACAAGATTTTTACAAACACTGAGATGAATCAGAGTACTCCTTGTTTGCATATTATCCAAATTTATGGACATAACAGAGAAGGCAATACACCATGAACTGACATATCAAGACAGATAGAAGAAATAAAAGTAAGGGGCAATTAACGTTGTGCTCATTTTACTTCAAAGTGCCACAATGAGCATTGATGAAGTCAATAAATGTTATAATGTATTAATAAATGAAGGATATTTAGTGAAACCAGAAAATATTTGTAGCAGCCAGGATGAAAACACATTAAGAATTTATGATAAGACAAATACTTGATGATTAATTTGTGGGGAACATTAAATCAGGGAAAGCATAAAGAAATCAGTGGCAAAAACTTGACAAATATATGATGATTAATACAATATCAAGTCACAGAAAGCACTAATGATGAAAACTTTACCACGATTGACAAAGCTTCTTGTACGTGACATCATCAATTCTGCTATTATATTTTCATACTGGTTTCTGAGACTTATTTGACACATGGAATTAAACTTATCAAATGCAGTCATCAAATAATTTTGTAAAAGCCTGTCGAATAAAGCACTTTCACTGCATTTGTGCTACTTTTAATGCTCATAATTCACACAAGAAGTATATAGCTTCTCTAGGACTGAGACAAGGGAAATGTTTACCAATTAGTGCAGCAGATGTCAGATGCAAACATACATCTACATACTAAAGTACATAAAATAAGTCTAACAGTATTTTAGCAAAGAACTGTCACATGAAAAAAGTTATAATATTTATTGGTACTGATCATACCACTGTGATTATGATATGCTAAAGTCAAATAGTACACAGAACTTAGTTTACAAGTCTCCTTACAGAAATACATCATTGGAAAAAATGGAATTGGTCACCATAAAATTCTCCAGGTCCCTTTTAACTGTTGTTAACTAGTAGCTAAGCTTTTTAGGTTGTGACAAATTCTTGTGTGTTGGTGTTGACCTGCAGATGTGACTGTTAGCAAATTTCCACTTAATACTGTCGTAAGGCAAAATCTCCTGGTGCAGTGTAGCTAAGGTAAAGAAAGAACATATTCTACAGAAGCATGTAGTAAGAATATTACTTGAAGTATATTAATAAGAAAAGTAAATCTAGGGTAAACTGTGAAATTCAAAAAGCTAATAACAGAAGTAAAAATATTTTCCATGTAGACTTGTGCTTCTCGGTCTAGGGTTCAGTATATAGTTTTACAGTTTGTTGTTACAGTTTCCAACAAACTGACAACAGATTTCACTTCTACATCTACATCAATACTCTGCAAGCCACCTGATGGTGTGTGTGACAGGGGTATTTCTGGTACTACTAGCTGATCCGCCCTTCCCTGTTCCACTTGTGAATGACATGCGGGAAGAATAATTGTTGGTAAGCCTCTGTATTAGCTTTGATTTCTCAAGTTTTCTTGTCGTTATCATTTGTGAAATGTATGGGGGAGGAAGTAGTAAGTTGTCTGACTCGTCCCAGAAAGTTTTCTCTCAAAATTGCACTATTAAACCTCTCAGTGATGCACAATTCTCCTTCTGTGGTGTCTGCTATTGAACATCTCTGCAAAGGTGATGAAACACACTGCTCTTCTCTCTCTCCCTTGTCTATCAGTCCTATCTGCAATGAGTCCCAGATTGATGAACAATACTCGAGAGTCAGTTGAACAAAAATCTTGTAAGCTACTTCTTTCATGGATGAATTACATTTGCTTCCTTAAGATTTGTCCTGTGAATCTTGGACTGGCATCTGCTTTTCCTGCTCTAGATAACTACTCCTACATATTTTATGGTAGATGCTGTTTTTCTATCAGTTTCTTATCAATAGTGTAGTTGTCTGGCAGTGGATTTCTTTTTCTATGTATGCGCAATATGTTACATTTATTTACATTCTGAGTCAACTGCCAGAGCCTGCAGCATTCATCAATCCTCTGTGAGTCAAATTCATATGGTCTTCTGTGACACGAACTTCTTATGTTACAGCATTTGTACGTGTTGATTTTTTCCAAAATGAAAGCAAGAAATGTAACTACAAAACTGACTACCCTTGCTGACTCGTTCCTAATGTACTGTAGGTCGGCAGCTGCGATCATTATCTCAACAATCAGCATGCACTGTATATTTAAATAAATTCAATAAAATGTGCACAAAAATCTAGGGTGGTCTTTTGATCATAGCCAAATCGATTTAGAATACTGAATAAAAATCTACAAACGATAACAAGCGAAACATGGCAAAGGGGAAACTGATCTTTGTAAATGTACAGGTAAAGCTTACGATTCTAGATGAAGCGGACTGTTGTACAAAGAAAACAGCAATTGCAGAGCAGTTTGGAATTTCCAAATCTACTTTATCCATCATAATTATGAATCGAGAAAAACAATTAATGTTGCTGCATCAGATCATTACTGCTCCTGCATCAGGTTCCGGAAACAAATCTAAAGGACTTCGCAGCGCTAAGTATGAAGAAACAAAAACATTATTGCCAGAATGGTTCAGCACTATGCATGCATCTAACATACCTTTATGTAGCCCTACGACAAAAGCAGATGAGATCATCAAAAATATAGGCATCAAAGACTTAAGTTGTTCTGCTGGTTGGCTGTATCAGTTCCAAATGAAACATTCAACTTGTTGTTGTTGTGGTCTTCAGTCCTGAGACTGGTTTGATGCAGCTCTCCATGCTACTCTATCCTGTGCAAGCTTCTTCATCTCCCAGTACCTACTGCAACCTACATCCTTCTGAATCTGCTTAGTGTATTCATCTCTTGGTCTCCCTCTACGATTTTTACCCTCCACGCTGCCCTCCAATACTAAATTGGTGATCCCTTGATGCCTCAGAACATGTCCTACCAACCGATCCCTTCTTCTGGTCAAGTTGTGCCACAAACTTCTCTTCTCCCCAACCCTATTCAGTACCTCCTCATTAGTTATGTGATCTACCCATCTAATCTTCAGCATTCTTCTGTAGCACCACATTTCGAAAGCTTCTATTCTCTTCTTGTCCAAACTATTTACCGTCCATGTCTCACTTCCATACATGGCTACACTCCATACAAATACTTTCAGAAATGACTTCCTGACACTTAAATCTATATTCGATGTTAACAAATTTCTCTTCTTCAGAAACGCTTTCCTTGCCATTGCCAGTCTACATTTTATATCCTCTCTACTTCGACCATCATCAGTTATTTTGCTCCCCAAATAGCAAAACTCCTTTACTACTTTAAGTGTCTCATTTCCTAATCTAATATCCTCAACATCACCCGACTTAATTCGACTACATTCCATTATCCTCGTTTTGCTTTTGTTGATGTTCATCTTATATCCTCCCTTCAAGACACCATCCATTCCGTTCAACTGCTCTTCCAAGTCCTTTGCTGTCTCTGACAGAATTACAATGTCATCGGCGAACCTCAAAGTTTTTATTTCTTCTCCATGGATTTTAATACCAACTCCGAATTTTTCTTTTGTTTCCTTTACTGCTTGCTCAATATACAGATTGAATAACATCGGGGAGAGGCTACAACCCTGTCTTACTCCCTTCCCAACCACTGCTTCCCTTTCATGTCCCTCGACTCTTAACTGCCATCTGGTTTCTGTACAAATTGTAAATAGCCTTTCGCTCCCTGTATTTTACCCCTGCCACCTTTAGAATTTGAAAGAGAGTATTCCAGTCAACATTGTCAAAAGCTTTCTCTAAATCTACAAATGCTAGAAACGTAGGTTTGCCTTTCCTTAATCTTTCTTCTAAGATAAGTCGTAAGGTCAGTAGTATTGCCTCAGATGTTCCAGTATTTCTACGGAATCCAAACTGATCTTCCCCGAGGTCGGCTTCTACTAGTTTTTCCATTCGTCTGTAAAGAATTCGTGTTAGTATTTTGCAGCTGTGACTTATTAAACTGATCGTTCGGTAATTCTCACATCTGTCAACACCTGATTTCTTTGGGATTGGAATTATTATATTCTTTTTGAAGTCTGAGGGTATTTCGCCTGTTTCATACATCTTGCTCACCAGATGGTAGAGTTTTGTCAGGACTGGCTCTCCCAAGGCCGTCAGTAGTTCCAATGGAATGTTGTCTACTCCGGGGGCCTTGTTTCGACTCAGGTCTTTCAGTGCTCTGTCAAACTCTTCACGCAGTATCTTATCTCCCATATCATCTTCATCTACATCCTCTTCCATTTCCATAATATTGTCCTCAAGTGCATCGCCCTTGTATAGACTCTCTGTATACTCCTTCCACCTTTCTGCTTTCCCTTAATCTGTACAAATCTGTGGTATAGCAAATAAAGGTTGATGAAGAAGTGGGAACAGCTGGTTGCATGAATTCGACCGAGCGAGGGAAAAGTATGGCTCGTGTGATGCGTTCAATATGAACGAAACTGGACTTTTCTACAAACTTTTTTCCAAATCACACCCTGGGGATGAAAGGTGATAAGTGTCACACCGTTGTTTTAAAAACATAAATATGGACACTTTACCTGGCATCTACTCTCACCGTAAGAAAGCTTGGATCGACGGTGCATCATTTCGCAAGGTGCTTCTTCGTTTCAATAGCCAAATGGTTGCTCAAAACAGACATGTTCTTCCTATATTAGAAAGGTTAAGTTTTTGCCACCAAACGTGACAAGCCGACTCTAGTCCTAGGAACCAAAGCATCATTTCTCTCATAAAGAGACTTGTATGAGCTGCAATTTGTGCTGCTGAAAACAATTCTGCAACCCCAAATTGGAATTTTGTTGATGCAATGAAAGCTATCGCAGCAGCCTGGAACTCCGTGTCACATCAGGTACAGAAGTGCCTCAACAGAGCATGGAGACATAGCAACATTAAAGATGTCCAAACGTTAGATGATGCTGCTTCACCTGCTGAATGTACAGTTCTGCAAGACATTTCCGAACCCTGGCATTAGTTTTGAGGAATTCATTAGTGCAGATGACGGTGTGCCATATGTGCTTCTGTGAAATCTGATGTGCCGAAAGCTGTGACTGAAGTGCAACAAGGGTCATCAGAAGAAAGTGAGAGGGAGGACAATTGAGATACCATTGCACCGACCTGTCAGGAGATGTTTATAGCCTTGAACAGTTTAGAACAATTTGCTTCACATCTGACGTCACTGCTGGGTTTATGGTCGCTATGATTACAATTGGTTGTGAAATTAAAAGATATTTTCATTCCCGTGAATGTCAGCGAACTATGCCTGAATTTTTTCCAAGAGAATAGTGTAATTTGTGAGTAATTGTACTTTTACAGTCAGTGTATAGTGTTATAAGTCTACAGTAATGTAAAGTGATTGATACTGTAGTGTATGATGCATTACTGTACTACTATATATTATACATAATAATATCTGTGTTTTTCACTTAACACGATTTTTTAACACGAACTCTTGATTTTTCGGTCCGTTTGGACCCATGTTACCGAGGTTATACCATACTTCTTTTATACACACTGTGAACAGTAATGGTCCAATCACACTACCTTGGGGTACTCCGAAAATTATAATTTCATCTGCCCATCTGCGGTGATGAGTCCTATCTGCATGGAATTCTTGAATACAATCAAAAATTTGGTCCAATACTCGATAAGCTCGTATTTTTTCACTATATGGCAGTTAGGAACCGTGTCAAATGCCTACCGGAATTCACGGAACACAGCATCAATCTAAGCACTGTTGTCCACAGCGCTACAGATCTCATGGACAAACAGCGAGCTGAGTTTTGTGAAGTCTCTGTTTGCAGAATCTATGTTGATTTTTATAGAGGATATTTTTGTTCTCTAAAATGTCATAATATTTTAGCACAAAACATGTTCCATAATTCTACAACACACTGACGTCAATGATATGGGCAAATAATTTTGTGCATCTGTCCTATGACCCTTCTTGAAAACAGGAATGACCCGCACTTTTTTCCAGTTGCTAGGTACCCTGCATTGCTCCAGTGAACTGTGATAAACAGCTGTTAGAAGGGGAGCAAATTCTTTCACATAATCTTTGTAGAATCTTACAGGTAGCTCACCTGGTCCTACACATTTGTAGTTCCTTTACTATTCCACTATCGGTTATTTCAATATCTGCCATTTCGCAGTTCATATGATAATTGAAAGGAGGGGCCATATTACAATCTTCGACAATTTCGGAACATTAAATTCAGTATTTTGGTCTTCTCTCTGTTATCTTCTGTTTCAGAGCCAGGCCACAGTGACTGCATACTTGATTTCAAACCATTTATTGATTTCATGTAGGACCGAAAATTCTTAGGACTTTTAGCCAGATCGGTTGACGAAATGTTACTTTCAAAGTCATTGTACACCTTTCTCATTGCTCTTCTTAGTTTCATTTTCGCTTCATTTACAGCTTTAGTTAGTCTGTTAGATGTTGACTACTCAGAAACTCTGCAATTTGTATCTTGCCACTCTTGCTGAGCAAAAATATTTTCTTATCTTTATTTATTTAGCATCCGTGTCATGGTACGAGGGCTATCCACAAAGTACATTACGTTTTCGTTTGTGTCCGTTAGGGGTGGGGCTAGCGCGGCCATCTTGGTGTCATGGCATTCCGCCGCTCAGTCGGCATCCTGTCGTGCTAGTGAGAGGTTCGTGCTGTACTCCGTTGAGTTACTGTGACAGTTTGAAATGTTAGCGTTAATTGAAAATGCCGCGAAGTGTGAAGTGCGTACTGTAATAAGGTTTCTGACTGCAAAAAACTGTACACCGATAGAAATCTATCGGCAGCTTTTTGAAGTGTATAGGGACAACATAATCACTGAAGGTGGAGTGCGTCAATGGGTCATAAAATTTAAAAATGGCCGAACTAACGTTCACGACGAAGAGCAAAGTGGAAGACCCAGCATAGTGACTGCCGAACTTGTCGAAAAAGTCGATGCTGCAGTCCGTGAAAACTGTAATTTCACAATAACGGAACTCTCTATGAGTTTTCCATAAATTTCACGAAGTTTGTTGCACGAAATCATTACCGAAAAGCTTGGTTACCACAAGTTTTGTGCAAGATGGATACCAAAAATCTTGACAGAGATTCACAAAAATCAGCGAATGGCTGCAGCGTTAACGTTTTTGGATGCTTACGAGAAAGATGGCGACTCATTACTCGAGCACATCGTTACTGGTGACAAAACATGGGTTAAGCACGTGAGCTGCGAGACAAAATTGCAGTCAATGCAGTGGGGGCACACAAATTCCCCGCAAAAACCCAAGAAATGCATGCAGACAATGTCGGCAAGGAAAGTGATGGCGACTGTCTTTTGGGACAGAAAAGGTGTGATTTTTGTGGATTTCCTGGAAAGAGGCACTACAATAAACTCTCAAAGGTATTGCCAAACTCTGCACAACCTCAGAAGAGCAATACAAAACAAGCGCAGGGGAAAGTTGGGCTCAAAGATCTTGCTGATTCACGACAACGCCCGGGCCCACACGGCAAATGCCACTCGTGAAGTTCTCGAATCTTTTAAGTGGGAGTTGTTTCCCCATCCGCCGTACAGTCCCAACCTGGCATCGAGCGACTTCCACTTATTCCCAGCAATAAAGAAGTGGTTGGTTATGCAGCGTTTTGATGACGACACACAGCTTCAAGAAGAGGTAACCACGTGGTTGAAGGCGCAGGTGGCCGAATTTCACGACGTCCATCGCTACGATAAGTGCCTTAATTAAAATGGCAACTATGTAGAAAAGTAGTATTTAAGTGTGGCTTTCATCCATATATAATAAAAAAAAATTCCAATACTTTATTTATTTTTAATTCCAAAACGTAATGTACTTTGTGGATAGCCCTCGTACAAACGATATTGGACTTGTCATACATAGAAATTAACAATATAGAATATACAAAATGAAATTGTCTACAATTGGACTTGTCATACACAGAAATTAAAATATAGAATGTACAAAATGAAATTGTCTATAATAAATGACAGCACACTTACATTTTCTTTCCACATAAATGGTTTATAGTAATTTGTTTCTCAGTAACAATATATAGCTAGTACTATAAATGGTAAAGTGTAATAAAAGGGCCGGCCGAAGTGGCCGTGCGGTTAAAGGCGCTGCAGTCTGGAACCGCAAGACCGCTACGGTCGCAGGTTCGAATCCTGCCTCGGGCATGGATGTTTGTGATGTCCTTAGGTTAGTTAGGTTTAACTAGTTCTAAGTTCTAGGGGACTAATGACCTCAGCAGTTGAGTCCCATAGTGCTCAGAACCATTTGAACCATTTTTTTGTAATAAAAGCTGAAACAAACAAAGATAGAAAATTTTGGAGGTTAGTTTGTAAAGTCATTTCTTGGTCTTTAAGATATTCATTTATTGAGTAGCAACATTTATCAATTAAAAATTTTCTAAGTTCCAATTTAAAATTTGTATTGTCCTTTAAATTTTTAATGTACTGAGGCAGTGCATTATAGAGCTTAATGCCCATGTGGCTTACATGCCTCTGAGTTCATGTTCTTCTTACTTGTTCTATGTGGAGATCATTCTTGTCCCTTGTGTTATAGTTGTGACAGTCTGCATTTGTGTGGAGATTGCTTAGATTAGCTTTGGTTAAGAGTACACATTTAAGTATATAGACTGATGGCAGAGTATGTATTCCTAACTTTTTGAAAAGAGGTCTGCAGTGACCTTGTATCGGACTGTGGGTAATTATTCGAATTGCCCGTTTTTGTAAAATAAAAATGTCTTTCAAATTAGATTTTGAGCTGGTCCAGAACACTATTCCAAATGAAGCAACAGAATGAAAGTATGCCATTCTGATGCCTTCTAGAGTGCAAACATTTGCAGTAACTCTCAGTGCAAAGCAGGCTAAGTTAAGTCAGTGTGTAAGAAATTTTACATGGTGTTTCCAATTCATAGCTTCGTCTATATGCATTCCTAACATTTTTTCAAAATGCACTCTATTAGTCTGTCATCCAGTTCTAGATTAATGTCTTCATCCTGAATCATTTTACCAAACTGTATGTAATTTCTTAACATTCCTTGTAATACCAGTAGTAGTAGTTGCTATCACAATCTTATGATCACTCATACCTTCCTCTACAGTAACTGATTTTATAATTTCAGGTCTGTTTGTTGCTAGGAGATCTAAGATGATAGCTTCAAGAGTGGGTTCTCTAATAATCTGCTCGAAGTAATATTTGTTTGGACAACACATTCAGAATAATGACTCTGGCACAAGTCTTCATAACGTGACTCTCGCAACCTGGCAATTGAAGTTATCCCCTATTACAATGGCACAATCAGGAAAGTTATAAAGAATAGTCTGAAAGTTCTCTCTGAAACACTCTACCACTACAGCTCCTGACCCAGCCAGTCTGATCACCATTGTTGACTGACCTTTGACATCTAACTTCACCCAGATTCAATCACATTTGGATTCCATGATGACCTCCCTAGGTATTGTCAAATTACGATCGATCCTGGGTATGATTCTAGAAATAAATGAGCTTAGCCAGCACTGTCCACTGTATGTTACACATACTGGAGTGAGTATCTTGTCACACAGCAGGCCAAGAGTCATGCTACTGGCTAGCTGGAGACATCATATATGTTAAAAGTTAAAATGCTGCAATACAATTTCCACAGCTCCAAGGGTTCCCTTTTGGATAAACTACGGTTGTCTTGCTAGAACAAGCTAGTTGTCGAATTCAGAAACATTGCTGATAATCCTTCAGAAACATTGCTGATAATCCTGAAACGTTACCAACTTCATAATGGTAACAAAGGCTATTCTAAATGAAAGTCCACAAAGCCACACGATCTCAATCCATAAGTCTACCATCAACTACAGCAGTGATTTAATATTACTGGCATACTGTCTACCAAGTCTCAAAGAAATAACAAGACACACGTGGCAGCACGTGTTGAGGCATGGTGCAGAAATAATGTAGGCATTTGGCGCCCTCAGGCAGCAGCTGAGGCACTTGTTTATAAACAATAGTTTACGTTCGTTCCCAATACCTACTCTATTGTGGTAACCATTTGTTAGGAAAAAGGAAAAAAGAGAACGCTGACACATCAAAGAAATAGTTCAAATGGCTCTGAGCACTATGGGACTTAACATCTGAGATCATCAGTCCCCTAGACTTAGAACTACTTAAACCTAACTAACCTAAGGACAGCAGACACATCCACGCCCGAGGCAGGATTCGAACCTGCGACCGTAGTAGCAGCGCGGTTCCAGACTGAAGCGCCTAGAACCACTCGTCCACAACGGCCGGCTACATATCAAAGGCAGTGGGCTACCAGACCAGATACAGCTACCACAAAAGAAAACTGCAATACGACCATAACGCAGACTTTGGGTCGGTGGAGAGAGTTCAATGAAATATAGTATAGCTTGGGACTACAATTACTGAGACTGCACCAAAATGCTGGGAAGTAGAGTTGAGGATCACATGCTACAATAAACACAGATTTAATTTAGGCAACCAAACAGAAACTGCAGTGGTGAACATGTATGTTTGGCAATAAAATTTCAAGTCAAAAGTGGGGTTTTCACATAACTATAGATGAATGTACTTAGAGACCATTCTGTCATTATCATCAATCGAGGTATGCAGTGCTATCACTGTTGGTAAGATGTGCTCAAAGTATGGCCTTACAAGTGTGCTCCTTTTTCTACCTTCATTCAGCTACGACAGCTGTTGATAAAATATCGATATTTCTTCCATAAAATATCGATATATATCAGTGATATTATATTTACCGATATATTGATATCAGAACCATGGAGGTAAAAATAAGAGGAGTTGTCATGACGTCACAAACCTGAAGCCGACCCAAGTGAAGATCCGCCATGTTAGCTACCCCAAAACACTCGCTTCTGGTGGGTTGATTCCGTGTAGTCTTGAAGTGTTCTGATAAAAAATGCCTGCTTGCGTCGTTTACTTGGTAATAATCGTTCTGATTGTAGTCTAAAGTTTAAACAAATCACATTTCATTCGTAAGTGGACTTATTTAAGAGCAATTTTCTTATACACACTTGAAATTCTGATGCACTGTAAAGTTTTACAGTATGCTTTATTTCTGCGATTTGACTTTAGATTTCCTATAAGTCCAACGCTAAGAGCTCTCTGGAGGTGAGCAATACACTTGGTTTTCATTGTTTGGTTATTCCCAAGTAACTGAAAAGTCCTGGCAAGAAATATCCTGGAAATGGGGACTAATGTTTTAAAATGCAATAATTCAATATAGAAGTAATGTAACTACATGTGGTTAATCAAATCTTCAGTAAAATGTGTGGAACACCTGTTACAGTGGTTCCCTTTTGGATAAACTACGGTTGTCTTGCTAGAACAAGCTAGTTGTCGAATTCAGAAACATTGCTGATAATCCTTCAGAAACATTGCTGATAATCCTGAAACGTTACCAACTTCATAATGGTAACAAAGGCTATTCTAAATGAAAGTCCACAAAGCCACACGATCTCAATCCATAAGTCTACCATCAACTACAGCAGTGATTTAATATTACTGGCATACTGTCTACCAAGTCTCAAAGAAATAACAAGACACACGTGGCAGCATCCGATCTCACGCGTCGGCTTTGACCCGCGACGTAAGGGTGTTGTGGTGTGTGACGTCATTACGGCGCGGAGTTTGGTTTGTGAGTGTGGCGTGTTTGTAGATGTTGCCTCGTTGACGTTACCTTAGTAGGAGTTTTAGGGCCTGTAATATGTAGTTTACCTTTTTACTGTACTTTTTGTTTTAACGTTGTCTATGAGGCTTTTATCAGTTTGCCATTAGATTGTTCAATCTTTATGGTCTATATGTTTTGTCGCTACTCGTTATGTCTAATGAATCAATATTGTTTTTTTTCTTTTTTTTTATTTGTTTCTTTTTTTTATCTTTTGATTGACCTACACATTGATCTGTAGCGTAGCCCTGAATACGAGGTTAGGTTGGGAGTTTTTTTTGGCGGGGGGTGGGGGGGTCAGGGGGGGGCGCAGCCCCCCCCCCCCTGCCTGGCCTTGAGTACCACTTGTTTATTATTATCTTTGTTTGCTATCAATGTTAGCAGATTGTTCTTGTGAAACCTTTGTGTGTGTTGTTTTTCTATGTGTTTTCGTCTTTGTGATACGTATGCAACGTTTCTATATCCGCCATATTGGAATTGTCGTTTCCGCTCTATTTGTGACGTCATGGGTCAAAGCCGACGGGTTAGATCGGACGCTTCCGCATTTCCAGTACTTAATGGGTTACATATTTGTTAAAGCAAAGTTCCCTATCTAAGTCCAGGCTATTTAGATCATTACATTAATTACTGTGTTGTCGTGTTACCCTGTAAATTGCTGTTATTTGCCACACTGAATGTCACTTGGTAGGTACAATTAAAAAACAAAGCAGATGTGTAAACTACAATGGGCGTGACAATCTAAAATTCAGTTCTTTTCCTTCGTAATTTAACGAATCTTTCACTTTGTTGACATGACAGCTGGCTTGTTTATATCATCCCTGCATACACCTATGGGACACCAAACGATATAAGATAAGTTTCTTTCTAACTTGAACATTTAAAATTTGCATTTGACTTGAAAATGCAGCGAATACAAATCGGTGCCTCTAATCTATCAATCATTGCTTTTGGAGTTCTGGCTTTATCAATTATCGACACAAACATAATGAAAGTGAATAGAAATGGATTACGAAAACACGCTTTTCGTAGCACATACTTCTCGGTTATTCGAAGTGTATAAACAAAAAGGAATTACAGTACTGAGGCCAGAAGCGTCATATTTTCGTGTCGTATTACTGTATCAAATACGCATTTAAGATCATAAAAACGTTTGAAGTTGCGTCCATTATGCTGTGTTGTTCACTTAAACAATGTAACACTTACTATATGAAACAAATATCGCGTACACACGACAGAAATAACGAACAAGAAGCAATTGTAAACACTCGTCTGCTAATGTTTTGGAGGATCCAAGATGGCGGCAGGCCCCGCCCACTGGCTTCAAAACAAGGTCTGTAGCGCCATCTCCCCTTATTCTACCTCCATGATCAAAACGGCAATAACGAGTGCCGATTCTTTTATTTTGTATTTTTTTTGGCAATTTTTGTAAATATTTGATGCGGTTATTTTGAAATTGTAGTGGAACATAACTTGTCTTCCACTGTGTGAAGGAGTCTGACTACTTTTTGTGCTTTCATGACGTCTTGACTTTTTGTGTGAAGCAAGTATAGGTGGCACAAAAATAAAAGTCCGATTGTACTTGGAGGTGGCGGTGTGAATCGAATAACAAGACTTCCGATGTGAAGAAATAGCACACCAGCTGCGTTAAACAAACAACTTATAACGCAACTAGTGTGCTATTTCTTCACATCGGCATTCTTCGAAAATAGTTGCTGAAAATGATTAACAAAAATCTGAATGACAAAATTGGTCTTTGCGGTGGCCGGAGACGTGTGACGGAAAATGCTGACGTAATCGGCTCTCGACGCTCTTAACAGAAATTGAAACGTTTAACCTCACCACGCAATTTTGACACTACAACTGCTATTTCGTTGGCGTTGGCAGAAATGAAAAAAAGCAAGGAAGTGTTCTGGACAAATCCTATAAGTGACGAAACCGAACGATTGACCCATCGGACACCTTTTAGTGTGCCACTTACATGCAGTTACCATTGTTAGCGAAGTTGTTATCGCCAAGCGTGAACGTGCATCGTTTTCCCTTCAGTTCTTGATCTGAGGGGATAGACAGGCTGCTACTTTGTTGATGTACGGTATATCTAATAATAAATCAGTAGTTATATATACAGCGCTAAACCCGGCAGTATATTTACAATGTGCAGCCGGTAGCTTTATAAGTAGGTATACAGATGTCTTACGCCTAGTTTACACGACGACATGGGGTTGCGCCACTCTTTGCAAGTAGTTTCATATATGACTGTAGACACGGCGACACCAGTATACGAGGTGTGGCTAGAAAAAAACCGGACTAGTACTGGTGAAACAATAAAACGAATGCAATAAGGCTGAAAGTCGCGTGGCCTGTCACGTGACTCCCGCTCCGCCTACTGCTCGAGTTTCATCTGCCTCCTGCACTCAGTCTGCCCGTGGCGTCTGTTTTAAGTAGTTGACGTTTTGTCTGTGCGTCGGAAAATGTTGAGTGTACAGAAAGAACAGCGTGTTAACATCAAATTTTGTTTCAAACTAGGAAAATCTGCAAGTGAAACGTTTGTAATGTTACAACAAGTGTACGGCGATGATTGTTTATCGCGAACACAAGTGTTTGAGTGGTTTAAACGATTTAAAGATGGCCGCGAAGACACCAGTGATGACACTCGCACTGGCAGACCATTGTCAGCAAAAACTGATGCAAACATTGAAAAAATCGGTAAACTTGTTCGACAAGATCGCCGTTTAACAATCAGAGCAGTGTCTGAGTTAACAGGAGTTGACAAGGAAAGTGTTACGCAGATTCTTCATGAAAGTTTCAACATGAACAAAGTGTGTTCAAAAATGGTTCCAAAGTGTCTCACAATTGAACAGAAGGAACGCCGAAGAATGATTTGTTCTGACATCCTGGAAAACATTGAAAGTGATCCCACATTCTTACAAAATGTTATTACTTGCGATGAATCGTGGTTTTTTACTTACGATCCCGAAACTAAACGCCAATCGATGCATTGGAAAACTCCTGGTTCTCCACGACAAAAAAAAGCACGAATGTCAAAATCGAAATTCAAGGCAATGATGATTGTTTCTTTTGACATCAAAGGGATTGTGCACATTGATTGGGTACCAGAGGGACAAACAGTGAATCAGCATTACTACATTAGCGTCCTGGCTACCCTACGTGAGCGAGTACGGAGAAAACGGAACGATTTGTGGAGAAAAAAGTCATGGATCCTTCACCAAGACAATGCCCCAGCTCACAGTACGTTGTCAGTGAAGACGTTTTTGGCAAAACACAACATTCCCATCTTAGATCATCCACCCTACTCACCTGATTTGGCCCCCTGTGACTTTTTTCTTTTCCCTAAAGTCAAGTCAGCTTTGAAAGGAACTAGATTTGAGACTGTTGAAGCAGTAAAAGAAAAAGCGACGGAAGTAATGTATGAACTTACCGAAAATGATCTGCAGCATTGCTATGAACAGTGGAAAATTCGTATGGAGCGGTGTAGAGACCGAGGAGGAGAGTACATTGAAGGAGATAACATGAAATTGTAAATAATTGTAAATAAATGTTTTTTCCAGCATGAGTCCGGTTTTTTTCTAGCCGCACCTCGTACACTTCAGTTTCGTCGTTTTGTGGGTCCCTGAGTTGTGTCTGAAATGAAAGTTTTGGCAGCTGTACGTCGCACCAGTTGTGATGGAGTTAAAGCTAGCTGCGGGGAATCGCTGCATAAGAAGAAAATAAGAAACGTGTTTCAATTCGTGACTGGATGAAGAAAAGACGTCAGCTCGATTGCTCAGTATCCTTGCTGAAATAATATATAACGGAAGTTCGAAAAAGTTGTTTTAATTATCTTAGAAAGTCACCATAACTGTTCAAGTTTCTTCTAAATAGAGTTATTTGTGCGATAAGGAATAAAGGTACTGTAATGTATGAAGCACTGTCGCCAGAACTGAAATTACATATCAGATTGCGTGCATTACAATCGAGAACACTAGGTTTGCTATAAGATACGGTTTTAGTTGGTGATAACGCTATTTCATTAACATCAATTATTATTAACATTGACAGTAATAATTATTAACATTATCAACAATAATTATTCGAAACAGGCCGCATTAAGAAGAGAATGGTTTGCAAACTACTCTCTTGAAGATAGGTCTGTACAGTGGCAATATTTCAAAATTCTATCATATGTGAATGGGGAGCACTGCAGCGACGTTTTTAATAGATGAATATTGAATAAAGAATACAGCTTCTTGACTTTGTGTAGCCTTCCCTCCTGTCAACAATATGGGATTTTAGTCTTGTAGACGAGAGTATTCTTGCTTGCTTGTATTTTTCTTAATTCAGTTGTATATGTACTCCTAACTTAATAAATTTTGCCCTGCAGCTCAGATATTGTCAAACCATCTATGTTATGATTGCAGATGAAGGTCTCAGCGGCAGGAATATGTTCCTTATTTTTTGTAATCAACATCACTGAAATCCCACAAACACCTATGCAAAGCATAGATATCCAAAAAGTGAACATTATTCTCCGTTCCCCACTTCATATTTCAGCACTCTACGAACACACATAACCCCAAAACTCATGCAACTACTGTCGCCGAAGTTGCAAAACGCCGAAAGTGTTTAGGTTCACGAAGTTGCACAACCGCGCGGCGCGCATGCGCAGTGGCCAGTAGCTCAGTTGCCTGCAGCCTAGTGTCGTCGTGTAAACTAGGCTTTATCCATCGATATATCGATACTTTTTTCGATATATCGAGGGACGCTGATAAATATCGATATAACGGATTCCTGTTAACTTTTAAAAATATCACCGTCCTATCAGCTACAGTCGGGCTATTCGGAGAAACACTGCCTTGGCCCTGTGGCGGCATTGCTACGAGAGCAGACACTTTTAAATTACAGTCTCACCCAATGTTTGTGTTGCCTTCTGCACTGCATTCTAAATTTGCCGTTCGGTAAAACTATAAGCAAACATACTTGAAACTTCTGTAATGAATAACTGTGTAGCTCCAGATTCGAGGAATAGGCAACCCCCACCCCTCGCAGACGCTAGCTGGCGTGTCAGCCGTACCCTGAGCCCTCGGCGCTGAGCGTCGGAGCGAGGCTCGACGGCCGACACGAAGAAGCCCGTGCCGTGCTCCCTGCCGCCGCGCAGCCAGAAGCCGAACGACGGCGGTTGTCCGCGACGCCGCAGGCGCACCGTGCGCGCCGCCGACACCGCCTCCGCCATCGCTGCCAGCGCCGCCCCGTCACGCTGCAACACACCAACGCCACGGCGCTCAGTACACTGTCAGCTGCCGTAGCGAGAAATGTAGGCGCATAAAAATAAGGAGGGGGCTAAAGTGTGAGACGGGACGCCTGTGAAATTTTGGTTGAGTTGACAGAATGATCTTTTGGTTGCGAGTTGCCGAAACCAACGAATGCCAATGCGAAGTAAGTGTTATGGTAACAGTGTGATCGTCGCGTAGCCCGATGTCTGCATTCTACATCTACATCCATACTCCGCAAGCCACCTGACGGTGTGTGGCGGAGGGTACTTTGAGTACCTCTATCGGTTCTCCCTTCTATTCCAGTCTCGTATTGTTCTTGGAGAGAAAGATTGTCGGTGTGCCTCTGTGTGAGCTCTAATCTCTCTGATTTTATCGTCATGGTCTCTTCGCGAGATATACGTAGGAGGGAGCAATATACTGCTTGACTCCTCGGTGAAGGAATGTTCTCGAAACATCAACAAAAGCCCGCACCGAGCTACTGATCGTCTCTCTTGCAGAATCTTCCACTGGAGTTTATCTATCATCTCCGTAACGCTTTCGCGACTACTAAATTATCCTGTAACGAAGCGCGCTGCTCTCCGTTTGATCTTTTCATCTCTTCTATCAACCCTATCTGGCATGGATCCCACACTGGTGAGCAGTATTCAATCAGTGGGCGAACAAGTGTACTGTAACCTACTTCCTTTGTTTTCGGATTGCATTTCCTTAGGATTCTTCCAATGAATCTCAGTCTGGCATCTGCTTTACCGGCGATTAATTTTATATGGTCATTCCATTTTAAATCACTCCTAATGCCTATTCCCAGATAATTTATGGAATTAGCTGCTTCCATTTGCTGACCTGCTATATTGTAGCTAAATGATAAAGGATCTTTCTTTAATGTATTAGCAGCATATTACACTTGTCTACATTGAGATTCAATTGCCATTCCCTGCACCATGCGTCAATTCATTCCAGATCCTCCTGCATTTCACTATAATTTTCCATTGTTAGAACCTCTCAATATACTACAGCATCATCCGAAAATAGCCTCAGTGAACTTCCGATGTTGTCCACAAGGTCATTTATATATATTGTGAATAGCAACGGTCCTACGACACTCCCCTGTGGCACACCTGAAATCACTCTTACTTCGAAAGACTTCTCTCCATTGAGAATGACGTGCTGCGTTTTGTTAGCTAGGAACTCGTCAACCCAATCACACAATTGGTCTGATAGTCCATATGCTCTTACTCTGTCCATTAAACGACTGTGGGGAACTGTATCTACGCCTTGCGGAAGTCAAGAAACACGGCATCTACCTGTGAACCCGTGTCTATGGCCCTCTGAGTCTCGTAGACGAATAGCGCGAGCTGGGTTTCACACGACCGTCTTTCTCGAAACCCATGCTGATTCCTACAGAGTAGATTTCTAGTCTCCAGAAAAGTCATTATACTCGAACATAATACGTGTTCCAAAATTCTACAACTGATCGGCGTTAGAGATATAGGTCTATAGTTCTGCACATCAGGTTCGACGTCTCTTCTTGAAAACGGGGATGACCTGTGCCCTTTTCCAATCCTTTGAAACGCTACGTTCTTCTAGAGACCTACGGTACACCGCTGCAAGAAGGGGGGCAAGTTCCTTCGCGTACTCTGTGTAAAATCGAACTGGTATCCCATCAGGTCCAGCGGCCTTTCCCCTTTTGAGCGATTTTAATTGTTTTTCTATCCCTCTATCATCTATTTCGATATCTACCATTTTGTTATCTGTGCGTCAATCTAGAGAAGGAACTACAGTGCAGTCTTCCTCTGTGAAACAGCTTTGGAAAAAGACAGTTAGTATTTCGGCCTTTACTCTGTCATCCTCTGTTTCAGTACCATTTTGGTCACAGAGTGTCTGGACATTTTGTTTTGATCCACCTACTGCTTTGACATGTTGTTGTTGTGGTCTTCAGTCCTGAGACTGGTTTGATGCAGCTCTCCATGCTACTCTATCCTGTGCAAGCTTCTTCATCTCCCAGTACCTACTGCAACCTACATCCTTCTGAATCTGCTTAGTGTATTCATCTCTTGGTCTCCCCCTACGATTTTTACCCTCCACGCTGCCCTCCAATACTAAATTGGTGATCCCTTGATGCCTCAGAACATGTCCTACCAACCGGTCCCTTCTTCTGGTCAAGTTGTGCCACAAACTCCTCTTCTCCCCAATCCTATTCAGTACCTCCCCATTAGTTATGTGATCTACCCATCTAATCTTCAGCATTCTTCTGTAGCACCACATTTCGAAAGCTTCTATTCTCTTCTTGTCCAAACTATTTACCGTCCATGTTTCACTTCCATACATGGCTACACTCCATACAAATACTTTCAGAAATGACTTCCTGACACTTAAATCTATATTCGATGTTAACAAATTTCTCTTCTTCAGAAACGCTTTCCTTGCCATTGCCAGTCTACATTTTATATCTTCTCTACTTCGACCATCATCAATTATTTTGCTCCCCAAATAGAAAAACTCCTTTACTACTTTAAGTGTCTCATTTCCTAATCTAATACCCTCAACATCACCCGACTTGATTCGACTACATTCCATTATCCTCGTTTTGCTTTTGCTTATGTTCATCTTATATCCTCCCTTCAAGACACCATCCATTCCGTTCAACTGCTCTTCCAAGTCCTTTTCTGTCTCTGACAGAATTAGAATGTCATCGGCGAACCTCAAAGTTTTTATTTCTTCTCCATGGATTTTAATACCCATTCCGAATTTTTCTTTTGGTTCCTTTACTGCTTGCTCAATATACAGATTGAATAACATCGTGGAGAGGCTACAACCTTGTCTTACTCCCTTCCCAACCACTGCTTCCCTTTCATGTCCCTCGACTCTTATAACTGCCATCTGGTTTCTGTACAAATTGTAAATAGCCTTTCGCTCCCTGTATATTACCCCTGCCACCTTTAGAATTTGAAAGAGAGTATTCCAGTCAACATTGTCAAAAGCTGTCTCTAAGTCTACAAATGCTAGAAACGTAGATTTACCTTTCCTTAATCTTTCTTCTCAGATAAGTCGTAAGGCCAGTATTGCCTCACGTGTTACAGTATTTCTACGGAATCCAAACTGATCTTCCCCGAGGTTGGCTTCTACTAGTTTTTCCATTCGTCTGTAAAGAATTCGTGTTAGTATTTTGCAGCTGTGGCTTATTAAACTGATTGTTCGATAATTCTCACATCTGTCAACGCCTGCTTTCTTTGGGATTGGAATTATTATATTCTTCTTGAAGTCTGAGGGTATTTCGCCTGTTTCATACATCTTGCTCACCAGATGGTAGAGTTTTGTCAGGACTGGCTCTCCCAAGGCCGTCAGTAGTTCCAATGGAATGTTGTCTACTCCCGGGGCCTTGTTTCGACTCAGGTCTTTCAGTGCTCTGTCAAACTCTTCACGCAGTATCGTATCTCCCATTTCATCTTCATCTACATCCTCTTCCATTTCCATAATATTGTCCTCAAGTGCATCGCCCTTGTATAGACCCTCTGTATACTCCTTCCACCTTTCTGCTTTCCCTTCTTTGCTTAGAACTGGGTTTCCATCTGAGCTCTTGATGTTCATACAAGTGGTTCTCTTATCTCCAAAGGTCTCTTTAATTTTCCTGTAGGCAGTATCTATCTTACCCCTAGTGAGATAAGCCTCTACATCCATACTTTTGTCCTCTAGCCATCCCTGCTTAGCCATTTTGCACTTCCTGTCGATCTCATTTTTGAGACGTTTGTATTCCTTTTTGCCTGCTTCATTTACTGCATTTTTATGTTTTCTCCTTTCATCAATTAAATTCAATATTTCTTCTGTTACCCAAGGATTTCTACTAGCCCTCGTCTTTTTACCTACTTGATCCTCTGCTGCCTTCACTACTTCATCCCTCAAAGCTACCCATTCTTCTTCTACTGTATTTCTTTCCCCCATTCCTGTCAATTGTTCCCTTATGCTCTCCCTGAAACTCTGTACAACCTCTGGTTTAGTCAGTTTATCCAGGTCCCATCTCCTTAAATTCCCACCTTTTTGCAGTTTCTTCAGTTTTAATCTACAGGTCATAACCAATAGATTGTGGTCAGAGTTCACATCTGCCCCTGGAAATGTCTTACAATTTAAAACCTGGTTCCTAAATCTCTGTCTTACCATTATATAATCTATCTGATACCTTTTAGTATCTCCAGGGTTCTTCCATGTATACAACCTTCTATCATGATTCTTAAACCAAGTGTTAGCTATGATTAAGTTGTGCTCTGTGCAAAATTCTACCAGGCGACTTCCTCTTTCATTTCTTAGCCCCAATCCATATTCACCTACTACGTTTCCTTCTCTCCCTTTTCCTACACTCGAATTCCAGTCACCCATGACTATTAAATTTTCGTCTCCCTTCACTACCTGAATAATTTCTTTTATTTCATCATACATTTCTTCAATTTCTTCGTCATCTGCAGAGCTAGTTGGCATATAAACTTGTACTACTGTAGTAGGTGTGGGCTTCGTATCTATCTTGGCCACAATAATGCGTTCACTAAGCTGTTTGTAGTAGCTTACCCGCATTCCTATTTTCCTATTCATTATTAAACCTACTCCCTATTTGACTTTGTGTTTATAACCCTGTAGTCACCTGACCAGAAGTCTTGTTCCTCCTGCCACCGAACTTCACTAATTCCCACTATATCTAACTTTAACCTATCCATTTCCCTTTTCAAATTTTCTAACCTACCTGCCCGATTAAGGGACCTGACATTCAAGGCTCCGATCCGTAGAACGCCAGTTTTCTTTCTCCTGATAACGACATCCTCTTGAGTAGTCCCCGCCCGGAGATCCGAATGGGGGACTATTTTACCTCCGGAATATTTTACCCAAGAGGACGCCATCATCATTTAATCATACAGTAAAGCTGTATGCCCTCGGGAAAAATTACGGCCGTAGTTTCTCCTTGCCTTCAGCCGTTCGCAGTACCAGGACAGCAAGGCCGTTTTGGTTATTGTTACAAGGCCAGATCAGTCAATCGTCCAGACTGTTGCCCTTGCTACTACTGAAAAGGCTGCTGCCCCTCTTCAGGAACCACACGTTTGTCTGGCCTCTCAACAGATACCCCTCCGTTGGGGTTGTACCTACGGTACGGCTATCTGTATCGCTGAGGCACGCAAGCCTCCCCACCAACGGCAAGGTCCATGGTTCAGCTTTGGATAAAGACATTTAGTATTTCGGCCTTTACTCTGTCATCCTCTGTTTCAGTACCATTTTGGTCACAGAGTGTCTGGACATTTTGTTTTGATCCACCTACTGCTTTGACATAAGACCAAAATTTCTTAGGATTTTCTGCCAAGTCAGAACACAGAACTTTACTTTCGAATTCATCGAACGCCTCTCGCATAGCCCTCACCACACTACATTTCGCTTCGCGTAATTTTTGTCTGTCTGCAAGGCTTTGGCTATGTTTACGTTTGCTGTGAAGTTCCCTTTGCTTCCGCAGCAGTTTTCTAACTCGGTTGTTGTACCACGGTGGCTCTTTTCCATCTCTTACGATCTTGCTTGGCACATACTCATTTAATGCATATTGTACGATGGTTTTGAACAGTGTCCACTGATCCTCAACACCATCTGTACTTGAGACAAAACTTTCGTGTTGAGCCCTCAAGTACTCTGAAATCTGCTTTTTATCACTTTTGCTAAACAGAAATATCTTCCTACCTTTTTTAATATTTCTATTTACGGCTGAAATCATCGATGCAGTAACCGCTTTATGATCGTTGATTCCCTGTTCTGCGTTAACTGTTTCAAACAGTTCGGGTCTTTTTGTCACCAGAAGGTCTAATATGTTATCGCCACGATTCGGTTCTCTGTTTAATTGCTCAAGGTAGTTTTCAGATTATGCACTTAAAAAATTTCACTGGATTCTTTGTCCCTGCCTCCCGTTATTAACATTTGAGTCTCCCAGTCTATATCCAGCAAATTAAAATCTCCACCCAGAACTATAACATGGTCGGGAAATCTACTCGAAATATTTTCCAAATTTTCCTTCAGCTGCTCTGCCACAACAGCTGCTGAGCCAGGGGGCCTATAGAGACATCCAATTACTATGTTTGAGCATGCTTTAACCGTGACCTTCACCCAAACTATTTCACATTTCGGATCTTCGTCAATTTCCTTCGATACTATTGTACATTTTATCGCTATAAACACACCTCTCCCTTCACTGTCCAGCCTGTCTCTGCCGTATACATTCCAATCTGAGTTTAGGATTTCATTACTGTTTACATCTGGTTTCAGTCAACTTTCTGTCCCTAGTACTATGTGGGCATTGTGACCGTTTATTAATGAGAGCAGTTCTGGGACCTTTCTATAGACGCTCGTGCAGTTTACTATTAGCACATTAATATTGTTATTCCCTGTTGCGTTTTGCCTACTACTACCTTGTCGCGTCTCAGGAGGCGTCTTCTCGGGCCTAGGGAGGGAATTCTCTAACCTAAAAAACCCACATGTGTACTCCACTCATACTCCGCTACCCTTGTAGCCGCTTCCTGCGTGTAGTGCACGCCTGACCTATTCAGGGGGACCCTACATTTCTCCACCCGATAGCGGAGGTCGAGAAATTTGCACCCCAGATCTCCGTAGAATCGTCTGAGCCTCTGGTTTAGGCCTTCCACTCGGCTCCAAACCAGAGGACCGCGATCGGTTCTCGGAACGATACTACAAATAGTTAGCTCAGATTCCACCCCGCGAGCGAGGCTTTCCGCCTTCACCAACTCCGCCAACCGCCTGGATGAACTGAGGATGACCTCTGAACCCAGACGGCAGGAGTCATTGGTACCGACATGAGCAACAATTTGCAGTCGGGTGCACCCAGTGCTCTCTATCGCCGCCGGCAGGGCCTCCTCCACATCTCGGATCAGACCCCCCGGCAAGCAGAGTGAACACTGGCCTTCTTCCCCGACCTTTCCGCTATTTTCCTAAGGGGCTCCATCGCCCGCCTAACGTTGGAGCTCCCAATCACTAATAAACCCCTCCCCCCGTGTGCCTGCTCGGACCTTGCTGAAGGAGCGGCCACATGTTCACTCACAGGCAGAGCGGGCGATGCCACAAGGCCAGCCTCCACATTGACCCTCCGCCTCGTGCGCCGCTGAACCCGCCACTCCCCTTGGGGAGACGGTAGCCCAAGCGGGGCGGTACCCGCGAAGATGTCTCGACAGCAGGGACTGTGAGTGAATCATGTAACACCTGGGTGTACCATGCGACGTACCAGACTCCCCACTGCTGCTACACTCCGAGGCAGCAGCTTGAAGACGGCTGACCGCGGCCATCAACACGTTCAGCTGTTCGCGAACAGTGTCCATCTCCTCCTGCATCCGTACACAGCAGTCACACATCCTACCCATCCTGAGAAATCAACAACTTACTGTAGAGAGTTAATCAACTTTTAACTAGACTGCTAATTCACTAAAGGCGGCTGATAGCTGACTAAACTGTGGATCGCACCAATTACACCTCGTTATAAAATTCAACACTGTAAAGTAAATTAAACTGTATCAAGTAATTGACAAATCTCCGACGAGTATTTTGGACATAGTTGAACCCCAATTCTTTAAGGAAACATACTCTCATGCATAAAACAGCTTGAAACGCGTGATTACTTTACAAACGAGTTAATGTGTTAAAATATTTGACGTTAAGCATGTAAAAGAGAAAAGGTTCAGGAAAGGTTTGAAATTATGCTTAAAGTTTGTTGGAAGTCGAAAGTAGTCTAATTACGAAACAATAGATGAATATAGTCTGGATAATTTCCGCTCCATTTTAGGCAAAAACAAGTTTTTCAGTCTACATCTATACTACGCAAACCACCGTGAGGTGCATCTCAGGGTGCGTCCCGTCGTACCAGTTATAAGGGTTTCTTCCTGGTCCGTTCACGTATGGAGCGCGGGAAGAATGATTGTTTCAATGCCTCTGTGCGCTGTGCGAGCAGTAATTATTCTAATCTTATCCTCACGATCCCTATTTGAGCGATACGTAGGGGGTTTTAGTACATCCCTAGAGCAAGCATTTAACGCCGGTTCTTGAAACTTTCTCGGGATAGTTGACGTCTGCCTTCAAGAGCATCCCAGTTCAGTTCCACATTCGTGCTGCCATTCTCTGTATACGTTCAATATGCGCTGTTACTCCCCATGTACGGTTCCCACACATTTGAACCATACTCTGGAATGGGTCGCAAGAGTGATTTGTTAACAATCTCTTTTGTAGACTGACTGCATTTCTCCAGTATTCTACCAATAAACCGAAGTCTACCACCTGCTTCACCTTCGTTTTAACCTATGTGACCATTCCATTTCATGTTCCTACGTTTTTTCGTCTTGTGAAGTGGAATACTTTACATTTCTGAACATTTAGAGCAAGTTGCCAATCTCTGCACCACGCTGAAATCTTATCAAGATCTGACGGAATATTTAAGCAGCTTCTCTCAGATAGTACTTCATTACAGATAACTGCATCATTACCAATTCTTTTGTTTCTTGTCTGCAGATGCTGTACTCATTTACTTCAATTATTTCGTTTGATTTGCAATATGCTGCTGTTAATTGCACTATGTTCAGCTGCTTAAATATTTTGAATATATTGAATATAGGCTTTCAATATTTCATATGAGAAATGGGTTGCACATGATCGATGTCTTCGAAATGCACATGATCGATGTCTTCGAAATCCATGCTGGTTGGCATCGAGGAGGTCATTCTGTTGAAGATCTCAGTGTTTATGACGACCTGATATAATGACATAATTTTGAAATGGATTCTGTCTGTAAACTGAGTTGCGAAGAGAGTGTATAGTAAAGATAAATAAATTAAAACGTCATGTCTGATGCTGACTGCATGAACAGTGAAAATGCAGTAAGCAATAAACTTTTTCTTCCTTTCTTTATTCCGTGTGAGGTGTCAGAGAGAAAAAGTTTCGTAAAGGTTTGACATTGTGTGTAACGTTTGTTGGAAGTCGCTAAGTGCTGTTATTCTCATATGCTGGATGCATATAGTCGGCGGTTCGCTGTTATTCTCAAATAGTGGATGAATAAAGTTGGGGGTTTCTAATTGCTGTCTTATTGTGTTTAACTTTTAACATATGATTATACATCTTAAACAGTGAGTTACGATAGCATTTTACATTTGGCCAATAATTACACTAAATACTGAAAACAAATTTTTTATGACTCCTGGAAGCTGTTGGCCTGTTACAACCTGCAATAGGGATATAAGCTTAGTAATACCCAAAATATGAAAATGCAGCTTGGGGATGGTGACTACCTTATAGTACCCAGACCAAAGGACGAGTAATCACTGTATATGTTCTTCCAGATTTCCGATTTAATTAGAACTGTGTACTCTCCAAAAACGATGTTCTTTGGTAGACGGTCAATCCATTTAATTACAGTTACATTTCTTATCTGAACATAGTGCACTTAATAGCAGCATATTGCAAATCAAACGAAATAATTGAAGTAAATGAGTACAGTATCTGCAGACAAGAAACAAAAGAATGGGTAATCCAGTGTAAGTTTCCTCCCAGAAATTACTATTACAGCGTATAAGAATTTGGGCGTCGCACTATTAACTGGTAGAGAAGCTACATTCGTTCATCGTATTTGTGTCTAACAGTGTCCCATATGCGTTAGAAAATTCGATTGCAATTGAAATACGAGTAAAATAATGTAGGCCCCTGCTATGCAAGTTTATTCATCAAATTCAAGTTTAATGTTCCTGACATGCGTTGACGATGAGTTATACAACACCGCAGCGGCATAAAGGCAAATAAATCTATTTGGATAACCGGTCGAAGTCATACTCGATTTAGAAATCACAGTTCTATCTTTCACACCAATTTAGTCTATTGTTCGACATATATAAGCTTAGTTGCCAGTTGGATTGATCTGATGGCAGTAGTGAAGTTCTGCTTAAGTGCACAATCCGTGCTCAGCAGTCAGGTTTATTCCCAGAATATATGCGTGCCTCAACGAATTATCAAATAACTACAATAAAATCTATCTCCCCACGATGCGTTACACTTTGCGGTACAAATTACGTTTAATATGCACCGTTCTCATTACCTGCGTGTGCTGTATACCGATCGTACAGCATAAAAAGATGTTGCTGACTCCCATCTTCCAAGCGAACACGCGCGGAATTTCAAAAACACGCACCGGCGTTCCTGGAAACGATAGCGCAGCGCCCCAGACTCGCGATGCCTGTACGACAGCCCAAAGAACAGCATCGGCGGAAATAACACAAGCACTGTACGCACAATATAACTTTTCGCAGGCAGTGCTGGATGCAAGAGCACGTGTTGGACGCCTAGCACAATGGCTTATGCTATGGCAATGGCAGGTGTTGACAGATGTGAAAATTGCCGAACTATCAGTTTAATAAGTTACGGCTGAAAAATACTAACGCGAATTCTTTACTGACGAATGGAAAAGCTAGTAGAAGCCGACCTCGGGGAAGATCAGTTTGGATTCCGTAGAAATATTGGAACACGTGAGGCAATACTGACCCTACGATTTATCTTAGAAGCTACGTAAAGGAAAGGCAAACCCACGTTTCTAGCATTTGTAGACTTAGAGAAAGCTTTTGACAATGTTGACTGGAATACTCTCTTTCAAATTCTAAATGTGGCAGGGATAAAATACAGGGAGCGAAAGGCTATTTACAATTTGTACAGAAACCAGATGGCAGTTATAAGAGTCGAGGGACATGAAAGGGAAGCAGTGGTTGGGAATGGAGTGAGACAGGGTTGTAGCCTCTCCCCGATGTTATTCAATTTGTATAATGAGCAAGCAGTAAAGGAAACAAAAGAAAAAATCGGAGTAGGTATTAAAATCCAGGGAGAAGAAATAAAAACTTTAAGGTTCGCCGATGACATTCTAATTCTGTCAGAGACAGCAAAGAGCAGTTGAACGAAATGGATAGTGTCTTAAAGGAAGATATAAGATGAACATCAACAAAAGCAAAACGAGAATAATGGAATGTAGTCGAATTAAGTCGGGTGATGCTGAGGGAATTAGATTAGGAAATGAGACACTTAAAGCAGTAAATGAGTTTTGTTATTTGGGGAGCAAAATAACTGATGGTGGTCGAAGTAGAGAGGATATAAAATGTAGACTGGCAATGGCAAGGAAAGCGTTTCTGAAGAAGAGAAATTTGTTAACAACGAGTATAGATTTAAGTGTCAGGAAGTCGTTTCTGAAAGTATTTGTATGGAGTGTAGCCAAGTATGGAAGTGAAACATGGACGATAAATAGTTTGGACAAGAAGAGAATAGAAGCTTTCGAAATGTGGTGCTACAGAAGAATGCTGAAGATTAGATGGGTAGATCACATAACTAATGAGGAGGTATTGAATAGGGTTGGGGAGAAGTTTGTGGCACAACTTGACTAGATGAAGGGATCGGTTGGTAGGACATGTTCTGAGGCATCAAGAGATCACCAATTTAGTACTAGAGGGCAGCGTGGAGGGTAAAAATCGTAGAGGGAGACCAAGAGATGAATACACTAAGCAGATTCAGAAGGATGTAGGTTGCAGTAGGTGTAGGGAGATGAAGAAGCTTGCACGGGATAGAGTAGGATGGAGAGTTGCATCAAACCAGTCTCAGGAGTGAAGACCACAACAACAACAACAATGGCAGTACAGGTGTGCTACAATGCCCTGCCTCCTCCTCGTAGAACAGGCAGCACACTGGAATCAGCGTTGCATCAACAATGCTATTTTCTACAGCGCGCCTTATTGTTTCCTAGTGGTAGACAAGTGACAACGATCGGCAACAACCCGTAACGGTCCGAAGTCATCCGACCAGGGCCGTATTTCGAACCTACCGTCACCTAAGGTGGACCGGTAATAGGGCTTTTAAGCGACACGGATGCCTGGGATGTTGATGATAACAACAATACATAACGACGGTAGGCAAGAAAAACCTCGTAACTCCGTCGCTTCGTGAAAATCTCGTAATTCCGGTAACGAGAAATCCGTTATGAAAGAGAGATTTGAAAGTGCATCAATTTCTCTAATCTGTCAATAACTAGGTTCCCGCTTCATAGTTACACATGTAGCAACTCAGTCTGTATCATTTTATATTATTTTTCAAGAAGCCTTTCTTGATTTTGCTATAAAACTGAACAAATGGCAGTTACGAGGTTTTCATTGCCATCCATGGATAAAATTTTTATGACAGGATGAGTCAGAAGTTACGCAACTCTAAATTCAGAAAACAGTTTGGTGGGAAACTGAGTTTCTTATCGGCGAGAATGTCTGTGTTGGCAACGGATGACATTGTAGGAGATGCATAGCACGTGATATCCAAGCAGTTTCCCGCTGTTTTGCTAGGTGCAAACAAACATGCGTTTACGACTTTGCAGTGCTTGTGTCGTTAAGAAGAACGAAGCAATGTTCCTTCGGACATACGAGGGTTGGAACTGTAATAGTTTCAACTATCTATTTACATCTCCTACAAAATAGATACGTGTTTCAGAGTTTTACTGACCTTCAGTGTAGTCACCAGCATTTTGTATAACCCGTTGCCAGCGATGTGGAAGTCGTAGGATACTCTTAGCAGTGCCAGCTGTGTTGACAGTTCGAGAGGCGCGGTCTATTTCCCGACGAATTTGTAGCAGTTCTGAAGCAAATGCCGTGAAATGTTTCCTTCAGTTTAGAAATCGAGTTGAACCTACGAGGGCTTAAGTCGGGGGAGTGCAGTAAGTAGGTGGTATAGCACTTAGCAACCCCATCAGTCAAACAAATCATTAACAGCTTGCACTCTATGCTGTTATTTTTGGAACACAACCTACGACCAGCTTAGAGACAGAAGTTATGACACTTTCTGCAGGACCTGACCATCATTTTGCAGGACAATGCTCAAGCACGTACAGTGCAAGCTGTTACTGATTTGTTTGACTGATGGGGCTGTTAAGTGCTATACCACCTACTGCACTCCCCTGACTTAAGCCCTCGTAAGTTCAACTCGATTTCTAAACTGAAGGAAACATTTCACGGCATTTGCTTCAGAACTGCTACAAATTCGTCGGGAAATAGACCGCGCCTCTCGAACTGTCAGCACAACTGGCACTGCTAAGAGTATCCTGCGACTTCCACATCGCTGGCAACGGGTTATACACAATGCTGGTGACCACTCTGAAGGTCAGTAAAACTTTGAAACACGTATCTATTTTGTACGAGCTGTAAATAGATAGTTGCTACTATTAAAGTTCCAACTCTCGTATACGCGCGTCCAAAGGAACAGGCGTTGCGACGACTACAGCCGTTATGAAGTACACGAGATGTATTCGTAGTTGCGAATACGAACAACGACCACCTGTACAAGTGAATGACGACAACGAAAATTTGTGTTGGACTGGGACTCGAACCAAGATTCCCGCTTTACGCGAGCGATTTCCGTTCGCTTTGGCGTGCACCACACAACACCACACCCAAACTTCCATAGGTCACCGTCCCTGCGTCTCAACCTGCACTCTTACACACATTATGTAATTCCCGTACACGGAAAGACATTTTAACTGAAAGTCGCTGCCTGGTTTCGGAGGATAAATACGATATTGCAGTGCCTGTGTCGTTAAGAAAAACGTAGCAGTGCTCCTTCGAACATCCATGTCTCCCTACTCATGGCCGAGTTTTCCAGCGAGTTCTATGTTAATGTCTCACATCAAGCATTGCAGAAAAAAGTTCCACAGTAGGAGCGTGTGGTGACTTCTCGTCACACCCGGTATTTTGTAAATGTTCGTCCCTGGTACGTTCTTTCATTTGATTGGCTCTCATGGGTTCTTCATCCCATCAACTCATTTATTTCTTAGCGACATTCGCTGATCTTGAGTAGTATCCCATCTTCACACACCAAAAACATACACTGTTAAAAAAAAAAACAGTTCGCTCGAAACGCTTATTGTGCTGATACCACTCCCAGAATCTGCAAAATCGGCGTCCTGTAGGATTGTGACGTTCTATGAGCCTTTCGACACAACTCTTTACAGTTCATTGTGCATTACTGCCGCTGCAGACCAACAATAACGTGTGGCCCCTCCCACTACTACAATGGCGCCTAGGGCATCATTGTCTGCAGCAACACTTCTTTCCTGTCTGCAGGCCTCCGATTGTACAGCCACACTACAGCAGAGGAACAGAATACACCACGATTTGATTACGCCCGTAGTTAAAAGATAACAAAGAGCAATGAATTTACTTCCAATTGTGTTGAAACAAAGGCACGTTTCGTTCTACCTGACACTGAAGTTAAAAGATCGCTGTCATTCTACCTGACAACGAACTTAAAAGATCACTGTCAGCTTATCTTTTCTGTCCATAATTCTCTTCTTACTTACTCTAAAACGTTCGCACGATTTTGATTTGTCCACATTACACGACTGTACTCATGAGACTTATAATCCAGAAGCATATGAATTATTCGGTGTAGGAAGTTGCATTTGCTTACAAAAGCACTTTACTTTCGCATGTTAGGAATGTAATATAAGCACGGAATTTCAGTGCTTAAGCAATCAGACATTAGTTGTGGAGGTGGAAGACGAGAGAATTATTTAACAACGTAAATAACGTTCTTGTTGCAAAGTCCTCGATTCCTCGCGAAATAACATTAGGATGAGATGACCCCAATACTCTATCCTTAATTCTCGGACTACGAGACATGCAGCGATTGGAACAAACATGAACCGCGAGAAATGTATGCATGAACATAAATGCAGATGCTAGCGGAGCCTACAGGTTGTGGTATTGTATTTGACCACTAACGGCACCTGTGCAATGTCCTTAACACGTTGTAAGTGTCAATCGTCGTCAGAAGAGTGTTCTACGTAGTTGTGAGTGCATTATGTCGGAGCTAAGTGAATTTCGTACGTGGACAAATTGTTGGTGTTCGTATGGTCGTTGCTTTGTAAACAAGGGACGCGAGGTGTTTGGCGTATCAAGAGACACTGTATCAAAGATTTATACCGCATACAGGAAAAGCGGAGAAAAACATCATCCACTAAGCCACAACACGGACGATAGTGTATGTTGAGTGATCGTCACAGAGGGCCATTGAAGATGACTGCGACGAAAAATAAGGGGAAGAGAGCTGCAAAAGTCACTGCAGAACTGAATGTCGCCCTTGGGAACGCTGTCAGCACCAAAATAACACGAAGGAAGCTCTATAAGCAGGAAACTGCAGGGCGAGCTGGAATAGCAAAATCACTCGCCAGTGACGCAAATGCCTGTGACAGGAAAATGTGGTTCAAAATGGCTCAAATGGCTCTGAGCACTATGCGACTTAACTTCTGAGGTCATCAGTCGCCTAGAACTTAGAACTAATTAAACCCAACTAACCTAAGGACATCACACACATCCATGCCCGAGGAAGGATTCGAACCTGCGACCGTAGCGGTCGCTCGGCTCCAGACTGTAGCGCCTAGAACCGCACGTCCACTCCGGCCGGCGGAAAATGTGGTCTCGAAGTCATAAAACATGGATTATGCGGCAATGGAAGAAAATTATTTTATCGGATGAGTCTTAGTTCACGGTGTTTCAGACTTCTGGCCGGGTTTACGTCCCAAGAATGAAAATTGGCTGGGACTCGGTGATGATTTGGGCAGTCATTTCGTGGTATTCCATCGGCCCCATTGTTACGGTACAAGCTCGCATTAGTGCCAAGGATTATGTGACCATTTTTGGTTGAGCAGGCCCATCCCATAGCACAACGTCTGTTCCTCATTGGGCATGCTGCGTTCCAAGACTACAGGCCCCCTCTCAAACGGCTCGCATGGTTCAGGACTGGTTTTGTGATCACGAGGGTGAATTGTCGCATCTCCCCTGAGCATCACAGTCACCATTAGTGAGTCTTTGTGGTCGGTGTTGGAGAGAAGGTTGCGTGATCGGCTGAACTTAACACTATTTTACAGAAGGAATGGTGTAAGATTCCCTTGGAAACGGTATAGGATCCGTACTTATCCATCCAGAGACGAATGGAAGCTGTTTTATGCCAACGAGTTACCTATACTGTACGAGGGTGAGTCAAATGAAAACCTTAAATATTTTTTTAAATATTATTTATTGCGCACAAGTGGTACAAAGCTGTATCACTTTTCAACATAATCTCCCCCACACTCAATGCAAGTCCTCCAGCGCTTACAAAGTGCATAAATTCCCTTATAAAAAAATTCTTTTGGTAGTCCGCACAACCACTCATGCACCGCAAGGCGTACCTCTTCATCAGAACGGAACTTCTTTCCTCCCATTGCGTCTTTGAGTGGTCCAAACATATGGAAATCACTTGGGGAAAGGTATGATGAGTATGGTGGATGAGGAAGACCCTCAAAATGCAGTTGTATGATCGTTGCAACTGTTGTACGGACAGTGTGAGGCCTTGCATTGTCATGTTGCAAAAGGACACCTGCTAACAGCAATCCACGTCGCTTTGATTTGATTGTTGGCTGCAGATGATTTTTTAGGAGATTTGTGTATGATGCACTGGTGACAGTGGTCCCTCTAGGCATGTAATGCTCTAAAATGACGCCTATTTCGTCCCAAAAGAGAGACATCATAACCTTTCCTGCTGATGGTTCTGTTCGAAACTTCTTTGGTTTTGGTGATGAGGAATGGCGCCATTCCTTGCTCGCTCTCTTCGTTTCCGATTGGTGGAAGGTAAACTAGGTTACGTCCCCAGTAACGATTCTTGCAAGGAAGCCATCACCTTCTCGTTCAAAGCGCCGAAGAAGTTCTTCACAAGCATCGACACGTCGTTCTCTCATTCCAGGAGTCAGCTGCCGTGGCATCCATCTTGCAGACACTGTGAAACTGGAGCACATCATGCACTATGTGGTGTGCTGACCCATGACTAATTTGGAAACATGCTGCAATGTCATTAGTGTCACTCGGCGGTTTTCCTTCACTATGGCTTCAAATGCTGCAATGTTCTGTGGAGTCACAACTCGTTGTGCCTGACCTGGACGAGGAGCATCTTCCACTGAAGTCACACCATCTGCGAACTTTCTACTCCATTCGTAGACTTGCTGTTGTGACAAACATGCATCACCGTACTGGACCTTCATTCGTCGATGAATTTCAATAGGTTTCACACCTTCACTACGCAAAAACCGAATAACAGAACGCTGTTCTTCCCTGGTGCAAGTCGCAAGTGGGGCGGCCATCTTTATACCGATACTGTGTGCATCTGCACTATGCTGCCACCTACAGGCCATTCTGCACGCTGTTTGTAGCACGCTTACCAACTTTCAGAATAACGGCGCGAAATTTCGATTTGTTATGACAAATTTAAAGTTTTCATTTGACTCACCCTCGTATTAGGCATGGTAAAGTTTTGGTGTTACCATAATTTTGTCCGCCCCCTGTAACTCCACGGGGATGAGACACTGTCGACTTCCTGCACTAATCAGAAGACAATCGAAGTTAAAAATGTCCAGACATCAAAAATGGTTCAAATGGCTCTGAGCACTATGGGACCCAACTGCTATGGTCATAAGTCCCCTAGAACTTAGAACTACTTAAACCTAACTAACCTAAGGACAGCACACAACACCCAGCCATCACGAGGCAGAGAAAATCCCTGACCCCGCCGGGAATCGAACCCGGGAACCCGGGCGTGGGAAGCGAGAACGCTACCGCACGACCACGAGATGCGGGCCGTGTCCAGACATCCTCCTATCTCATGAATAAAACGTTAGAATATAAGACTCTGAAACAAATAGCGCAAACTTTAGAAGGCGGATGATTCCAGAGTTAGCTGCCTGCATAGCATACAGGTAATATTACATGAAGATTGTCGACCGTGGTGGCCACGCGGTTCTAGGCGCTGCAGTCCGGAACCGCGCGACTGCTACGGTCGCAGGTTCGAATCCTGCCTCGGGCATGGATGTGTGTGATGTCCTTAGGTTAGTTAGGTTTAAGTAGTTCTAAGATCTAGGGGACTGATGACCTCAGATGTTAAGTCCCATAGTGCTCAGAGCCATTTGAACCAACTGAACAGGAAGATTCAGAATGTGCCACGATACGCAGGTGATAGTAGTGAGACAAAGTGGCTGTTGGAGTAGGCATTCGCTTGCTTAATGGCTGTGATACGATTAATCACCGGAAGTTATCTCTCGATATGTATTACCTCATGAAGCACTTGCGAGTACGATAGACACTAAGGGATTATTACAAAACAGAGCTTTTCCGCGGCGCTCAACACAAGATGTACTTCCGAAACGTTACACAGGTACCTGTTTTGCTGCGTATCGTTGCTACGTATCTACAATTTTCACCCCTACAGCGTGTCAAGGAGACAGTTCTTGTGTCACTGGTAGGCAAAAGCCGAGTAAGGAATATCTTTGAGGATTGGGAGTAATTAATTATCTATTGCAACAAGAATAGCTTAAAACCTAATCCAGGGAATACTCAAGTGCGTGCATATTGTTTACGAGACATGAAAAATGACAACAGATAAATAAATGTGGAAAAGCTCGGATTAAACAAGGATGGGGAAAGAAATCGATAGATTCTCCATATTTAAACCATCCCTGCGACCAGTTTAATAAACATAAGAGAAATCATGCAATGTATGGTCGGACGAGGATTTTGAAATCTGTTCCTCTCAAATGAGATTGCAGTGCCTTAACTACTGTTCTGTCTCTCTCTGCAATTCCTATGGAGTGGGATGAATCTCGAGCAACATTCTAGTCCAACGTATGATGAATTACATTGGACTGTGAACTGACTGCTGAAACCTACGATGGGAAAGGTTTTAATAGCTAATATGTATCTACACACATTAAGAATATTTAAAGAGAATATAAGACACCAGGCCCAAATAGAATTCCAGTTAGACATCCCCTGGATTAGGTTTTAAGGGGGCTTGAATCGAGAAAAGAATTTGGTTTTTTGTTTACTAAAATTCTAGTGACCTTCTTCTTTAAAATAACATTCTATTTTGTACAAACACTATGTGATCAAAAGGATCCGGACACCCGGTACTCCATTTCAGCGACCTCAGTCGTCATTAGACATCGTGAGAGGGCAGAATGGGGCGCTCCGCGGAACTCACGGACTTCGAACGTGGTCAGGTGATTGGGTGTCACTTGTGTCATACGTCTGTATGCGAGATTTCCGCACTCCTAAACATCCCTATGCCCACTGTTACCGATGTGATAGTGGAGTGGAAACGTGAAGGGACACGTACAGCACAAAAGCGTACGGGCCGATCTCGTCTGTTGACTGACCGTCGACAGTTGAAGAGGTTCGTAATGTGTAGCAGGCACACATCTGTCGAGATCATCATACAGGGATTCAAACTGCATCAGGATCCACTGCAAGTACTATGACAGTAAGGCGGGAGGTGAGAAAACGGATTTCATGGTCTAATGGCTGCTCATACGCCACACATCACGCTGGTAAAGGCCAAAGGACGCCTCGCTTGATATAAGGAGCGTAAACATTGGACGATTGAACCGTGGAAAAACGTTGTGTGGAGTGACAAATCACGGTATACAATGTGGCGATCTGATGACAGGGTGTGGGTATGGCGAATGCCCGGTGAACGTCATCTGCCAGCGCGTGTAGTGCCGACAGTAAAATTCGGAGACGGTGGTGTTATGGTGTGGTCATGTTTTTCATAGAGGGGGCCTGCACTCCTTGTTGTTTTGCGTGGCACTATCACAGCACAGGCCTACACTGACGTTTTAAGCATCTTCTTGCTTCCCAATGTTGATGAGCAATTCGGGGATGGCGATTGCATCTTTCAAGACGATCGAGCACCTGTTCATAATGCACAGCCTGTAGCGGAGTGGTTACACGATAATAAAATCCCTCTAATGAATTGGTCTGCACAGAGTCCTGACCTGAATCCTACAGAACATCTTTGGGATGTTTTGGAACTCCGACTTCCTGCCATGCCTCACCGACCGACATCGATACCTTTGCTCAGTGCAGCACTCCGTGAAGAATGGGCTGCCATTCCCCAAGAAACCTTCCAGCACCTGACCGAACGTATGACTGCGAGAGTGGAAGCTGTTATCAAGGCTAAGGGTGGGCCAACACCATACTGAATTTCAGAGTTACTGATGGAGAGCGCCACGAACGTTTAAGTCATTTTCCGCTAGGTGTCCGGATACTTTTGATCACATAGTGTAGCTTAATTCCAAGTATTTTAATCTCATTTTCTAATAATACGATGACATAGAACAGGCAAGTCTCAAGAATAACGTATTATCTTTATCGTTGAATTGTGAATTTTATTGATAGTGCGGTACAGGAAAAAAAAAGAGACGACTGTATGCCATTAATGGCAGGGAGTACCCACCTGGGGATGTTGACCCGACGAGTTGTAAGACTTTTCAGTTGATGCCACAATGGGCGACTTACGTGTCGATGATGATGAAAGAATGACAACACGACAGCCAATCCTCGTGGGTAGAAAATCTCAGGTTGCGCCGTGTATCGAGCAAGGGCTCGCCGCATGGCAGTCAGATGCGATGCGCTGACCACTCAGCCAAGGGGGCGGACAGTTCAGTGCAAACATAGTGCAATTCAATAAACGAATTTTTGAAAAGAAGAACTCTCCAGGAAAGTAAGTAAGTAACAGAATACATACAGTTTCTTGGAATAATGCGGACAATATTACTATATGTAGTGAGTTTGTGTAGGATGAGACTTCAGCTCCAACATCCAGTTGCAATGAAGCGTCATGAATCTCAGGACCAGAATGCTGGTTCACATGAAATTGTTTACACTTTCATTCTGACTCTGAGTATGACCAAGAAGACGTTTTCAAATAACTCAGTATCAATTAGATCTATGAAAACTGGCTTTATACAGCACATGGCAGCTGTTGGTAGCTTTTGATTATATATGTAAATATGCATTGATTCTCGGTATCTATTATTTTTGCTCGAAGTATCTGATCCCTTCAGACATAGTCCACCTAAAGGCTCAAGATCTGTAGACAGAGTATAGTGTACTCTACGTTCTGGAGTATATGGTGCTGTTGCCACATACAAGAAAAAAAAAACAATTATTGGAAAATACGTGATAAATGCTATTCATTCATTTGCAATGAGAGGAAGAGCATAACTGACAGGAAACAGAAGGATTTAGAAGGGGCAAGACAGACGAGGACAAAACCTGGTAAAAAAAAGAAGGCGTGAACAGGTGCTTAGTGACTCGGAAAATTCTTCTTGTAGTCCGAGACTGCACTAAACTGTAGGTCAAATTTTAAACATCGTTTCGCATGAATGTGCATTTTTCCACAGGTGAGGAACGTTTGCAAGTGAACTATTAGAGACAAACACCTAAAATTTTCCATATTTATCCATCATATCAGTTTACATATTTTGGCATCGACTTTTATTAATAGGTCAAAAAAATAAACGATCATTACTAACATAAGTTGGCAAGAAAGTTAATTTAATTTCTGGAATTACAAAAAAATTATTATCTGCTCAATAATACATTAAAATGGTTTTCGCTAAACGTGTCAAAAACATCATTTATGCTACTCCAAATCATAATCTTTATAGTGCATATAGCATAACAGAAAATGTTCTGAAATTTAACACGGCAGTTGTACGAAGGTACGGCTCCCGTTTAGTTGCTCTCATCATAACAGATAGCTAGATTTCCTCCACCCACAAAGATATTCCTTGCTCGGCTTTCGCGGTATCAGTGTCGCAATTAATTGCCTGATTAACAAGTAGCAGGTGTGAAAATTGTAGACTTGTGGCAACAATACGCTGCAGTGCAGTAAAATGGTTCCTTCAATAACTCCCATCTTTTGTTGAGCGCTGCAGGGAAGCGACCCGAATAAGATCACCGGCACAGATTTTTCACTGACGATAATGTTTGCAGTAAACTATCGTCATTGGACGATAATAAGGTAATGCAGAAAAAAGTGAACAAAATCTCCACTTGGTGTAATTGACGGCAACTCTCTTTAAATGTGGATAAATGCAAGGCAATGCCTAGAACAAAGAGAAACTATCCGATTACAAGATTAATGGTGAAAATCTTGAGCGCGATATATGGTGTAAGTATACAGGGGTGATACCAAGAAACAATATGAAATGGACCGATCACGTAGATTTAGTTAGAGGGCAGCCAAATTTATTTTGATTTGTTGTAACGATTCTGGAAAAGTGCAATGCATCTGGAAAGGAAATCGCACACGACACGCTATTTTTCCAGCGTTTGAAGTACTTTCCAAATAGGCATCGTAAGAGGTACTGAAAGCAGACACTGACTTCGTAGCTACTCGCGCAAAAAAAAAAGAAAAAAAAAGTCAGTCCCTTAGCTTTCACACTACTTAACCTAAATTATCCTAGGGACAAACACACACACCCATGCCCGAGGGAGGAGTCGAACCTCCGCCGGGACCAGCCGCACAGTCCATGACAGCAGTGCCTGAGACCGCTCGGCTAATCCCGCGCAGCGGTGCTCGTGCATCCTCTCCTTTTTTGTGTGTATCTACTCAGCGCCTACACGAAATGGAGAAGGAAAATGAAACAGAATAAATGAAAAATAAACCAAATAAACTGGGGACACATTTAAAGCCGTCAATTGCGCCAATTTTGGCATCGCGCTTTCGCGTTGTCTCTTGCAGGTACAGCCCGGCGCTTCTCAGTCCTCCAGAAACAATTGACAAGCGCTCAGCGCTACTCTTTCGCGGAAAGTCATGAAAATTTTTGAACGTTTCCTTCAACGGGAAACGGCCGGCAGAGACTTAAACTGCCAGCGTTGCCTCAGTAGATAATCACTCACACTCTACCGTCCTTTGGGGAACGGCAAGTTTTAGTTTACTTTCTTTTAAGTGAATAACACAGCATCAGTTAGATGAAACTAGTGACGTTTCTTTAGACGTACCAGTGGTGATAATTTTCAAATTAGTGTATTATATTTTGGTTTCTATAACCGTAAATCTACTACAGCTGAAGTATTGTTTACAATTGTAGTGGATGTTCTCACTCGTTTTTCTCTAGGTACCAAGTCATGCAAAGGTACTGCTACTGACAGCGGCAAATATGACCGGCGGTTTTTCTAAGTTGCAAGAAAAAATAAGCGAGTTCTGCATGTTCACTGTTTGGCCTATTCTTTGAACCTTGTGACTCACGAGGAAATGTAGAATGAGACCGCGGTAATGAGACCATGGTGACGAGACTCAAATGTGAAAGAAATGACCAGTTCTTTTCGCAGGTGTCCTAAGCGACTAGCTATCTGAGTCTCTGCAAGCTGCACAAGGTGCTAGCTTTTTTCAGCCTGTATCTCTACGGGCTTTTTTCCCTGTCAGGTGATGTCGTAGAATAAGTTCACTGAAACCTATTTTCCAGAATTAAGAGCAGTTAATTTTGTCCTTGGAGGAACTCGAGATCGAAAAATCCGATGTCGGTGTTCTGTGTTCTTTTGAATTTATCTTTGTCAGTACACATCTTGCCAAAATTTTAGAATCAGTTGAAATTTTGGATGCTTTCTTGCAAAATTGCTCTCTACAGCTCGAAAAGGCCATGGACAAGATTAATAGTGTCAGAAATGTCGTGAAGTTCTCTCGCACTGATGAAAGTTTCCATGAAGTATGGAGCTCTTGTTTGGTTCAAATGGTTCAAATGGCTCTGAGCACTATGGGACTCAACTGCTGAGGTCATTAGTCCCCTAGAACTTAGAACTAGTTAAACCTAACTAACCTAAGGACATCACAAACATCCATGCCCGAGGCAGGATTCGAACCTGCGACCGTAGCGGTCTTGCGGTTCCAGACTGCAGCGCCTTTAACCGCACGGCCACTTCGGCCGGCGCTCTTGTTTGGAATCAACCAAGAAATTTGATGTCGAAGACCCGAAAGTTCCAAAGGTTCGAAAGATTTCACGAAAACTTGATGACTGCGCTCTACCTAACGCTTTTACCTATGCCCATAACTAGAGGTCTGCGCGGATAAGGAAAGTGCAATCCGCATCCGCACCGCATGCGCAAGGTCCTAATCCGCAACCGCATCCGCAGCAATTAATCCGCATCCGCAAGTTCCTTATCCGCATATATTTAAGTTTTGAATGAGTAATTAATAGTAATAGACAGTAGTACTTTGAATTATGGTATGTAATGACATAGTTATTGTTAGGGTGCCATTTCTGCGACAACTTAACTACTTTTGACTTCTTAAATCACGAAAGCATTGGCGCTCCAGAGCACACACAGTAGCGGCTCGGATCTCGTAAGATTGGAAACGCTATTTAAAAAAATAAAATTCAATGTAATAGTATTAAATGATGAAAATACGTGTACAGAAACAATTATATTTCGCTGCTCTTGTGCCAAGGCAGCTGAAAATGACGATGGTTTTAAACTGTTACTAGCACATTGCATCATTTACCGACAGTCTTTTTGTACTCACTGCTTGGATCTGTCAAATTTTGAAGCCATTCATGTCTGCTGATGATTATATTATAGCTTACGCGTTCAGTCCTCGTCATTTCCAGGTGAAAATATTTACAGTATTAGGCCTACACTGCAAAACGCTGGCGCACCTGGAAAAAGTTAAGCTGCCAGCAATAATTGACGTTGTCTGGAAGAAATAACTCGTCTTCCGAAGCGTGACAACAAAATCAGTGGTTATAGAAATTAGGAGTGGTTGGATGAGGTAGCAGTTCCTTAGCACTCACTGCACCGTACTTGGCCCCCACATCAACAAGAAACTGTGCCGTCTCGAGAAACCCAGATCCACACGCAACTTCGAATGGTAAAATGTCTTTGCTGACAAGATTGATAAGTTTTTCTGTCGCGGCAGTCTTCAAATTTGGCGGAACTTCAGGAACTTTCACGTCTCTCTTGGTATTTAAATAAGTAATTATGCTACTTTGTCGAGCCTCACACGAATGGTTTAGCAAATTTGAAGTTCCACTTTTGTGTCCAGTGTAGGAATATGCTTTTTTACCTGCAAAACAAGCCACTATATATTTTATCTTTTCGTTGCCATCAAATACGTATGCGAATTTTTTTCCAAATTGGAGATTTCAATTTGTTTTCCTTCACTAATATAAAATCTCCTTTTTTCACCTTACACGAAATTGTATCCATCGATATGGTGTTCATTTGAAGAAAGAACTCTCACTGATATTTGCTACGATGCACGTTGTCACTCAGTCACTACAAAGCGCTAACTGAAGTCAGCGGAAAATCGCAACGGGCACCTGTCTGGTAGACAGTGGGCAGGTTTGGCACCCAGAGAGCACTTCACAGGCCACACAAAAGACACGGTCGCGGAAACGGATTAGGCGCAGGTCTCTTGGGTACATCTACGTCGGTCGTAGCCAGGGGCTGAGGACAACAGACATCCGCTCTGCCCGGGCCCTGCAAGATTCCAACAATGTCAACAGACTTGAAGTTTTGAACTAACATTGCAACATACGTACTGGGCAGATGCCTTGCTCATTATCCGCAGATGACCCGCGGATATCCGCGCCGGTCGCGATTTTATCCGCCAAGTAACAAATACCGCGGATATCCGCGGATATATCCGCGGATATCCGCATCCGCGCAAACCTCTACCCATAACTGTTACCGGAGAATTTTTTTGAGGCTTTAGATACTGTCATCCAGTGTTTCGAGGATCGCTTTCGTAAACCTGCTATGACACACTGCAAAGAAACAGAAACATCTCTTCTTTCCAAAACTAAAGATGGCAGTTATATAGTAGAGTTTTTTAAGGATGATTTTGATCCTGAAAGATTAACTTTGCACAGAAATAGGATGTTAGATGTATGTTAATCTACAAATTATTTCGCTGGAAGTACGGAAGACATAGTGAGCTTCTTTTCCTCAAACATGCACGTCAGCAAATTGACTCCAGAAGTGATGAATTTGATAAAGATCGCTTTAACTGTACGAGTTTCGAAATGTACAGCAGAACGTTCTTACTCCGCCCTTACAAGATTATAAACTTAACTGCGCAACATTATGACGCAAGAGAAATGAACGACAAAGCTGTCAAGTATGTTCATAAACAAGGAGCAAAAAACGTGATCCCCTTGACACCGAGGCCAACATTTTCGTCGTACGATCTGCTGTTCGTGGGATCACATTCTTGGCGAGTGAGAAATTATACAAAGATTTGAAAAAATAAAACGATCCTATGTGGATTGGGCGTTATTTCTTTGTATTAATTAACAAGTGTGGAAAAAACCTAACAAAAAACAGTTTGTTTTTCTTTATTAAGTGTTGCTCATTCAAAAGTACTTGAAACTGGATCTTCAGGAGAGTTAGTTTTCAACATTTGTGGACTGTGATTTAGAGCACCCACATTGATCTTCAAAAGCTGACGCCCATGGTTGAAAGGAATCAGAGACGCTTTGCCACGATCGAAATAGTACTATGTAACCCTTATGGAAGTGTAACAGAAATGCTCTGGGAATTTAAATCGGAATCCTTGCAAGAAGTTATCGCGAAACACCATATTGGAGGAAGATAGTGTAACAGATCGTCTGCCATCACCGTATATCTCGCATTTGGATCATGAGACTCAGATATGTGGCATTAGCATACGTATAGAGGCACACATGCATTCATTTTTCCATCTCTCAATAAATGAATGGAATAGGACAGGGAATCTCCGATACTGGTACAAGTACTCTCCGCCATGCGCTGTACAGCGGCTTCTTCTTTTTCTTCTTGTGCCTCTGTCCTGCATCACATCATCACAGGGTCGGCATAATTATTAACGGATTTGTCACATTTGGCATGGGTAATTTAAGAGGCGGCCGGATGGCCTTCATGTCGCCACTCCGTTACAATACCCCCCCCCCCCCCCCTCGGTCGCTCCTCCGGAGTGGAATGTGTGTTATTTATGTTTGAGCGAGGGCAAGTTTTGGACATGTTTGTGAATCGTGTAATTATCGGCTTTCGCTATATGAAAAGATATCGATATATCGACGTAAAAAATATCGACGTACCGGCCTATAAAAATATCGGTTGCACATTGTAAATATATTTCGGTCTTAGAGCTATATATTTAAGTATTGATTTATTATTAGATATTCTGTGCATCAAAAAGCTAGCAGCCTGTTTATCCCCCCCGTAGAGCAAGAACTGAAAGGAAAACAATGCATGTTCACGCTTGGCGATAACCATTTTGCTAACAGTGGTAACTGCATGTAAGTGGCACTATGGGTCCGTCGATCGGTTTCGTCACATATCGGATTTGTCCGGAACACTTCATATCGACTTCTCTGTTTTTTTCTTTTCTGCAAACGCCAGCGACTTAGTGTCAAAATTGCGTGGCGAAGTTAAACGTTGTAGTTTCTGTTGGTAGCGTCGAGCGCCGACTACTTCAGCATTTCCCCTCACACGTCTCCGCAAAGACTAATCGTATAATTAAGATTTTTGCTCATCGTATTAGCAACTGTTTTTGAAGATTGCCAATGTGAAGCAAGAGCATGCTAGTTGCGTTAAAAATCGTTTTTCGGACTACTTTGTGCCCCCTTTGCTTCGCACAGTCGAAGAGTAAGACTCCCGACGTGATGGAAACTGAAAAAGTAGAAAGTCTCCTTCACACAGTTAAAGCAAAATTATTTTCTGCTACAATTTCAAAAGAACAGTTTCCAATATTTACCGTAAATTTCAAAAAATATATAATATATAATAAAAATATCGGCACTCGATATTGCCATTTCGATATCGATATACCGGGAATAAAATTGTCGCCAATAAATATCGATATTTTATCAACAGCCCTACTAGAAACCACATCCAGGCTGCCTGGCACATCAGCTCTCTTCGTTAATTCGCCAGGTGGCTTCGATCCGGGGCCGGCACCACCCCATCCCGGAAACGGCACTTTAATGCGCATGGATATCGGGGTGGGTGCACTGCATAGTGGCTTGCCGCATATATTTATGGCCCTTAGAAAAGCGCAACTGTTTGGATATATTAAATGAAGTTTATTTTTTAAAAACACATTAACGAAATGCATACACATGTTGATCACGCCTAATCATTTCAGGTACGTAAAATTATGTCTGGCATATGACCTCCTCTACCCATTTGTATTTCACCAACAACACGGAATTTCCTCCATGAACTCGCATATGTTTCAGGGTTTATGGACGTACACCACTGATTTAAGATAACCCCAAAGAGGAAAATCGCAAGGGTTAAGTCACGACCTTGGTGGCCATTGTGGTCACCTTCACACGAGATGAACTAACTGCTCGATGAGCAGTTTCCGGATTGCCTCGATTGTTTCTTAAATACCCAATCTAATGCCTTATCTCCGCACGGTATCGGTTTCCTTTAACTGTCGCTATTTGTCACGCTTTTTCTTAAAGAAAAAAAAAAGAAAGTCACACCAAATCGTCACTCGCCTTGCAAGCCTTTCTCTCTTTTGAACAATACAAGGATTTTCTGACCTCCAGCTGCGACACTTCTGTTTTTTCACAAATCTATTTATGGGTTCCTCGTCACTAAAGATGTCGTTCCTCGGAAAATCGTCGTCTTCTCAGAAGCCAGTCAACAAAATGCCGTCTTTTCTCATGATCGGCTTCTTTCAGCTGCTGCTTTAAATGAATTCTGTAAGGGTGTTAATGGAGGCTATATTTGAGACATGGTCGTACTGCAGCAATTTCCTGTGCCAAGAACCGATTTTACTAGACTGATAGCCACGCTGTTACGAAACACCGAAATGTTTTGTACAGGTCGACCATAATGAGGCCGTACAGAACTCTTTAAATGTTCTATGTTGAATCCGCTCCATTGAACTTTAGTCTGCGAATTGTTGATTTATGCGTTGCTGAATTACTTTCCCCGTTCCAATAAAGTGTTTTAACTATTTGCACACGCTGCGCAGTAGTAAACTGCTCCATAGTTAGACACATAATAAAGATATGTGATAAATTCAGAATGAAGTGGTTACGGAAACCGAAATGATATACCAGAATGAGGTAAAACTGCATTAAAAATATACGACGCGATTAAAGACCGGAGCGCTTTTTGAACAATCGCTTTATGTAGATGTAGTTCTACCAGATCACGTGATTGAAATAACAGTTCATTCATAATGTGACCTAATTGTTTCTTAGACAAAAAGAAAAAGGAACTTGCCTCATTATATGGAGCTGTATTTCATTTTTTACGTTTATAAATCCTATTACATGTATTCTCCAGAGAGGTGTTTCTGAGATCTAGAAAGATCCCGAGGATGTACGGTTTAGGTACATATTAGAATTAAATGACGACTACATGGATGGTTATACTATTTAAGTGCTAATAGTAATACATTAATTTTAATAATTTCTGGGACATTACTGTTCTACGGACCGGAAGGAATTGCTTAAGGGAATGTTACTCAAGTCGCTAAATCCACTATATGACCAACAAAACATCTAACACCCGAATGTCTCAGGAAAATTATGTTAGTGACGCTGGAGTTCATGACGACTGTGCGAAACTACGTCAGCAAATTCTGATAAACGTGATAAACCATTTCTTTCTTTCAGGTATCTTTCCTATCTTGGTAGCATCTCGCGCACTTCTTGCGTGCGATCCCACGAAGGTGGTGGTTGAGATAACGTCGATAAAGATATGACAACAAAAAATTCCTACTGAAATCATTCAAACGATAAACGCATTACTAAGAAATATTCGGGAATGGAAATAACAGTGGGTAATCAGTAATTTTTTTCCAAGGTGCCATTCGTATTTTTTTCAAGGTGCCATAAAATAGAATGTTTCTTGTAAATATTTGTATTATAAAATTACTCATCATCTTACGAAACTTACGTCTGAGAACTACCTGTGGCTCACTCTTAACATGACAACGTACAGTGCTTAGCTGCTAAGACATTCCGATGGTGGGCTGACGTTTCGCTCAGCGGTCACTGACTCGCCGTTTCACTGACCTGATATCAGAGAAGCCTCCGAGAACACTTAGCGCTTCCCGCCTGGGAGATAAACTGATACAGAGCCCATTTACCTCCGAAGGACACGTCATTACAGTACGTTAGTCGCTTAGTCGCAGATAGAGTTGTTGTCAAGAGCGAAAGGTAATGTGGCGCCATCCCACCTTACTGAGAGATGACAACCAGTCCACGGCATTTCTGATGACTCTCGTGTTCCCAGAGTAAACAGATTCTGAGAAAAATGCGAGTTACGGTTACGAGATGAGTGACGTCGAAGGTAATCTAATCACGAAGTGCCACTTTTCATCGACGTCGGCTGTGGTTCTTGTTTTTGTCTGCCAAGGCGATCACTTTTTCCAAAAGGCGCTTGTTTTTTCCACTTTTAACACTAGGTGCGTCCATGAAGACTTCCTTAGTTCACTCCGGCGTGTGAACAAATAATAAGCGGCCCCGATTTCGAGACCTACCGCGAGCACAGTACTGGATATTTATTTGTATGTCCTTCGTTCAAATATGCACCAGAATGAAAAACGCTCTTATCATTGTACAAAAATAGGCGAATATGTCCTGGGTAGAGTTAAGGATGTAAAAGAAGGGATTCGTACAAGTCTAAACTATAAAAGTATAGTGCTTCAAAAACCTCCCAGAAAAACGTGCTTTTGCATGTAAAATCCAAACAAACCAAGATTTTTTCAAACAGTTAAAACCTTTTTTTAAACCAAGATCCGACACACTGGTGTACCAAACCTGAATCAATAGTCTCGCTCCAGTCCAGAGTTATTTAAGGGTGACTGTTTTTGCATGTAAAAACGGTTCTATCATAGAACAAATATACGCAAATATGTCTTGGGAAGAGTTAGGGATGTGAATGAAGGGATTCTGTGTACATGCAAATGGTCCCGTTAGCGAAACATTAATTTCATCCTAATTAAAATCTTTTGCATAAGGAAATAACAGATTCGCAAGATCTGGGCGCCAGCTCCTGTTTGTCATCCAAAGCCTGCGTAGTACCCCATGTTCGTATCTCAAATAGGAACCAAGCACCAAGATCCTCCCAAACCGCGATTCTGCGCGCGGTCTTTCTATAGTGCGCTGTCACCGTTGTGTAGGCCTCTGGCATTACGAATGGTAGTCATAAAGTTTCAATTATCACATCGAAAACATCAATCAATGACCATGAAACGTGATTACCCTTCAGTGCACCCCTTTTTCCCAGTGATGGATGACTTGATGGAGAGTCGACCGTGGTGGGCGAGTGGTTCTAGGCGCTCAGTCCGGAACCGCGCGACTGCTACGGTCGGCGGTTCGAATCGTGCCTCGTGCATGGGTGTGTGTGATGTCCTTAGGTTAGTTAGGTTTAAGTAGTTCTAAGTTCTGGGGGACTGATGACCACAACTGTTAAGTCCCATAGTGCTCAGAGCCATCTGAACCATTTGAACTTGGTGGAGACCTTGATCGTAGACGTCTGCATCAGGAAACTTCCATCTCCAATACCACATCGTCGTCATTCCGGAAACGGTTTCTCCATTCGAGAAAAGAGAAAGAAGTCACTCCCTCTCACCTTTCCATATTCTCTTTTGGTTAAAAGGTAAAGCTATTATCAACTCGAAGGAGTTTTATCAGGAATGGTATTGTTTGAGACGATTTGTTCTTGCTTTCCACGGATATCTGAAATGACTTAACTGGACGTCGAACCATGGTGCTACTCGGATTTCTTCATATTAACAAACAGTACATTCCCATACGTGAAGGAAGCGATAAATTACAGATGAAAATCCTAGGACTAACTGGTTTGGACGCCAGTCCTTGTGTTCCTTACTGTAAGACGCAGAAGATGACTATATCGCTACCTGATGATAATATTAACAGCCCCTCCGTTTTTTATTCGATGTTCTACAATAACTTCAGTTACGTAAGCACAAGTAGTTCTAAAATGCTTATAATATTAATAGTTCGTTCCAAAGAGCGTCATCCGAACATAGGGTCGTTCAGGAGGAAAAGGAATTCGTTAAAGAGTGACGCTAGTAAGATTCTGAAGAGAAAAAAAAATGTTCAAATGTGCGTGAAATCTTATGGGACTTAACTGCCAAGGTCATCGGTCCCTAAGCTTACACACTACTTAACCTAAATTATCCTAAGGACAAACACACACAACCATGCGCGAGGGAGGACTCGAACCTCCGCCGGGCCAGCCGGACAGTCCATGACTGCAGCTCCTTAGACCGCTCGGCTAATCTCGTGCGGCCTGAAGAGAAAATATCATATAAACAAACATTCTATGCTCAGTGGTTTACGAAATGGAGCTCTTTCAAACTGTCAGCAATTGGAGCAGTGAAGATGGCTAAACTGGCAGATCGTTCTCTATTATCCTTTATCGGGAGTTTCCCTTTACAACTCATACCAGAAACAACTAGTGTGAACTTCAAATGCAGTTCGTAGCTCCTGTACAAACATGTTGTATTACTAATCGGAGCTGATGTTTACATTGTTCTTGAACGTGTACGAAATCTTTGTAAACGCCGGCAAGCAAGTAATCTACTTAATATTTTTGACAAGTTGAAACTGTGTTCCGGCTTATGGCTCTGACCTGTATACACACGTTATGTAAGAAAATCGCTACCACCATTTTATCTATCCGAGCTCACTCCATGCACCGCCTCGAAGTTTCGTCCTACCACTAATTCCATCTACTGCTTCTGAACTCCACACAGGAGCTTCCGTCATGTTGTGGGTTCAAAATATGTTCTTCTTAGACTGCGACTCTATTACAATTACTTGACCTCTACTCGTCGAGATGTGTTGGAAAGATATTGGGGACATGCAATGCATTTGTAAAGGAAATTACGTACAAGATTCCAGTGCGATTAATTATAGAATACTGTTCCTGGGTCTGAAGTTCTTATGGAATAGGCTTGACGACAGACGTCAAACGAAATTAGAGACGCACTGCTAGGATAGTTCAAAATGGCTCTGAGCACTATGGGACTTAACTTCTGAGGTCATCAGTCCCCTAGAACTTAGAACTTATAAATCTAACTAACCTAAGGACATCACACACATCCATGCCCGAGGCAGGATTCGAACCTGCGACCGAAGCAGTCGCGTGGTTTCGGACTGTAGGGCCCAGAACTGCTCGGCCACTCCGGCCGGCCATGTTGTGGGACTAACATTCCTAAGGGAAAGAACGTAGCGGTCAGTCCGACGTAACCAAGCCTGAAAGAGGTTGCTGATACGACAAGCCTTTATTCTTTAGCGGAGTAACAATGAAATAAACATTTGTGTCATTTTAAACTGCATGAAGTGTTGTCTGTTCGTCTCGGAATCTTCGGCTCACGGTCGTTTAGTGGTTTCCTACGTTTCACCGCCACGAGTGACTGGCGTTGTCGTTAAGAGCCACCTGTCATTGCTACCAGCAAGATATAACACCCCAGAAGGAGCTATTTATGTTACATTCGAACTTACAGTATTTTGGTCACGCGTTGTTAAAATGCACTTGGAATCCCCAACGTCCGGAGAGGCAGTCTTTGCAGTATTTTAGCTGCAACTGCGTCCACAGCTGAAGTAAGTTATTCGATTCAGTGATTTGTCAGACTGGCTGTCGTAACTGTGGAAGCCGTAGCAATTAAATTATGGCAAGGACCGCCTCGCCGGGCGTTGAGCGAGCCAACTATATTTTAACACCGACTGATCATTGTAAGTTTGATTTGAACACAAATACACTGCCTGACAAAAAGTAGAACACCCGGAAGAGAAGGAGAAAACGAAAAGCAGCCTCACGGGTTGACAGGGTATGTGGTGTCATTTTAGTGATTACAAAATCGAGTGAACTGTACAAAGAACTTGGCGATATGAGCCAACTTACAAGAAAACTTCCCATCGACACCTCCCCCCCCCCTAATATTTAGTGGTAAGATGGCCCAGGGATAGCCCGTCAAAAACTGAACATAGATGAGGCATGAAAACAGGAAGATTATGTGTTGAACTGTGGGGAAAAGAAGCAGAATAAAAGCAGTGAACGGTCCAAGGTCAAGATGAGTAACTTCGAGCGTGCTGCAGGAACCACGGCGTCGTGGTTGTGTGGTCAGGAGCGCGAGTGAGGTTTGAACAGGATCTCTCCATACGCAGTCCAGCACCGTGACCACATAACCACGACGCCGTGGCTATTCAACTTCGCTCGATGTTGCACATCTTCAGCTTCGATCGTTCCTGGTCCTACTTTGCTTCTTTTTTCACAGTTCAGTACACCTTCTTCCTTTTTTCATGCTTGATCTGTGTTCAGATTTTTTACGGGCTGCCGACTGGAACAGCTTACCACTGAATCAGAGGTGGGGTGCGATGGGGAGATTCCCTTGTTAGTAGGAATTTCAGCCCACCTGGACTTGACGCATGCACTGATTTGGTGGGGAAGGGTACCATAACACCGTAGTATCCTCCCCCGAGGCGAGGTGGCCCACAGCTGTTGTAACTGGTCCCTGATATCCCAGATACCGACACTACCGATCTGAAGTCCGATCTGGTCCCAGGCACGTCTTACGGGGGACCGATCTGGGTCTTGTTGGCCAGGGGAGTGCCTCAACATCAAGCAGACAGTTCATAGGGACACCGTGCATGGACGAGCTTTGTCCTGTTGAAAAATAGCAGCAAGATACTGTCGTGGGGACGTAGAATGTCCGTGGCATACCATCTTGCCATCAGTTCCCTCAATCACTACCAGACACGACCTAGATCCATACCCAGTAACTACCTAAGCCATGACGCTAGGAGTGACACCTCTGTGCCTTTCCAACACATGGAAGGATGGGACCTCTCCCCTGGTCGTCGCCATACTCGACGACTATTGTCATCTAAGTTGTGCATAACCGCAATTCATGGCTGACGCCGTTCATCAGCACTCCTCCCCAGCCATGGCACCACTCCAAACACAACCGTTTGCGTTTTGGTTTAACGTCAGACTAAGCACTGGACGGTAATGCTCTAATCCGGATGCTCCCAGTTTCATACCATTGGTACAGGACGACATTGAATGTTGCAGGGAGTCCATTTCTTGTTCTCGAATGGCAGGCGCGGATGTGAAGAGGTTACGATGTTCTTCGAACACAATGTGTGGCTTCCCTTTTTTGTGGTACCTTGACGACGAGTTTGGTTGCCTGAGGTTCGCTCGTAGTCCAACAAAGAGCCACTGTCTCTTTCGAATGGCCCACAAATCTGGATATTGCACGATTCGACCATCTGGTCAAATGGAGCCGCTCAACGAGGTCCGTTTGAAACTGTGTCGGGAGCTCACACGCTGCCTTCCATTAGTAGATGAAATTTCCGTGTCCTTCACACTGATCCGGCGCTCTTCACGACCCTTTTAACTCTACCAGGTCTGAATACGAACAATGCCAATGCATTTGGGTGGCATTTCTTTCACAGAGAATTGCAATATTTCATGATTTACATACACACCGATGGTTGTAGGTGGGCTGCTTCTGTGTTGGCAGCGCTGTATAGCGATTTGCATTGGATCTTTGACTGCGCTTTCTTTGTAAGAGACTCTGTGGCTGGTTGGACTCGTTGTTGGAAGTTGTTAGTTGCCAGCAGTGATGGAAGTAGTGTTGGGCAGTTGGAAGTTAGTCGCCAGCAGTTATGGAAGTACTGTTAGGCAGTTGGAGGTGAACAGCCAGCAGTGATGGATGTTAGATGTGAGAAGTTAGCATTTATGGAGGGTAGAGGTCTGAAGTGTTAGCGTAGGGTAACGATGTGGACGTATCCGAAGTGGAGATGGAAAATTACTCATGATTATATATCTTTGTTCTAGATGTCAATGACGATTTATATTCGTGTTTGAACTGGATGTCACATTATTAAGGTAAAAAATACATTATTTGGTTTGCAACAAAATCTTTCCTTTGCTAACCACATGCCTATTAGTAGTCAGTGGCTTTAGTAGTTAGAATCTTTTATTTAGCTGGCAGTATTGACGCTAGCTGTATTGCAGTAGTTCGCGTAATGAAGATTCTTGTGAGGCAAGTGCTTAATGAAATGTATAGATTATTGTCAGGATTGCTTCTTATTCAGGGCCATTCTTTTGTATGAATTATTTGAAGTCAGGTTGTAATTATTTTTTGAGCAGTCAGCTTGCGTTGCGCTAGAATATTGTGGGTCAGTGTTGACATGATAAGAAAAAGTAAAGAGGAAGTAGGCTCAGTGCGTTCAGTTTTACTCAGCTGTTTCAGAATCAAACAACGTAAAAAGTTTCATCTTCTCAGTCATTCAGCAATTTAAGTGCAGATTCACACATTCAAATAAAGAAGTTTCAGTGTGTATGTGTACGAAGTTAAACTAGTATCCTTTCATGCCTTCTGGGTGTTTCACTTTTTTGTCAGGCTCTGTGTGTCCGTTTGACGGGTTACACAATGCAGTTAAAAATCGCTATACTGCCGAAACGATACAGCAGTGAAAAATAAAATTTCATTCTAACAAATAATGGCAGTGCTTTTCTCACTTACGGGAAAATAGATGTATTTACTGTCACAGGCGGTTGCATAAGCGGTAATGTATTGAATCCAAAGTAAACCAGCGCAGTGTGGATTCTGTAACACAGTGTTTTCTTGTCGCACGAATGTTTGATTTTCTACCGGAGTAATTTCCTCTCGTCGCTGCGTCTCTTCGACTAATGCGAGGCTCTTCACCGTTTTCATCGCGACTGATACTCATGGAGTGATTTGCAAGTCCGCTGCTTTCTCGTGTGGACTACCCGTGAAGCTAGTGGTCGCTCTCTAACCAGGCACCGCTGCTAGTGTTAAAAAGATACAGCTTGGGATCAAATATGAAAACTGCTTGCATTCTGAAGGCCTATGCTTTTTAGAGAAGGGAGCAAGTAAGATTACGGTTTGTCCCATCGAAGACGAGGTCATTATATATGGAGCCCAAGTTCGGATTGGGGAAAGGCCAGGGAACGAATTCTGCTACGTCTTCTTCAAGTAATCATTCCTGAGATTTTCTTAAGTTATTCTGGGAAAATGCTAGAGACTTGAATCAGCATGGTCGAGTCCAATGCTCCAACCATTGCGCTGCCTCGGGCATGGATGTGTGTGATGTCCTTAGGTTAGTTAGGTTTAAGTAGTTCTAAGTTCTAGGGGACTGATGACCTCAGATGTTAAGTCCCATAGTGCTCAGAGCCATTTGAACCATCTGAACCAACCATTGCGCCACCTCGGTCGGTGCTTTCAATAGATGAGGGGAACAGGCACTCGGGATCGCCTGCTAGCTTTTCACTCCGTGCTGGTCTGACTTTTAAATCTGATGAAGGACAAAAACGCTCAGCTCTGTCCTCAATTTAATTGCCTTCGTGGTACTTACTAGCAATCACGTTGTAGCAGGTATTTAGAAACTAAAGTATTAGTATGAAATAAGGAAAAGAGGAGAAACTGTATCGTATCAGTAGAAAAAAGTTATGACAAAAGAATGAGCATTTGAGGCAGAGCGGCACCATCTGCACATATTATAAAGTCCTTGACCGTGTTCTTCTGCTTGCATGTGAAGGCTAACCTCAGAAACTATTGCAGGAGTTTTGATACGCTTTCGACTAGTAGGTCGACTATTTCAGGAGGAGGGCTTGTGTATGTAATTTATTAGCACTACGCCACACAACTCGTCCGTAGACACCGCTGCCCGAGCGAAGTCGTGGAGGGCAGGTAGATAATGGAAAATGGACACGGTTTTAACATTGCGTCACCTCAACCGCTCGCTCATCAGCGTTTCAATCATCCGCGTCCTACTTAGGTATGCAAGGTAATTTGCCTCGATTTTTACAATGTTAAAGTAATAAGCTATAATAATAGACGTGAATCTATTATATGACTCCCGTTATGATATACGATTTTTATCTCTGTTCTTCTCTCGTGCTCTAGGGAACATAGCACCGTAATTCGGAATAACATACGCACTGTAATACCGTACAGAATAAAGTATGTGGGACCCGTGCTACTGGTGATAGGTGTAACAGGAAACAGTGAATGTATAAGAAGGCAGCACGAATGGTCGCTGGTTTGTTTGATCCAATGGAGAGCGTCACGGAGATGCTGAAAAAATGGCACTGGCAATCGTTCGAAGATAGACACAGACTATCCAGCGAAAGTCTGCTTGCCATGGTTCAAGAACCAATGTTCAGTGAGCAATGTACAACAACTCTGTATGTATAGCTCCAGTAGGGATCGCTAACAAAAGATTAGATAAATTGCAGGGCGCACCGAAGCATTCAAGCATTCCTCGAACGTTCAATACGCGAATGGAACAGGCACCGCGGAGAGTGCAACCGTTATGAAATCCATTAAATGTATTCGCAGTACCCAATATTGCCATCAGCTGTAGAATGGAATGGCGGCAATGAAAATTTGTGCCCGACCGGGACTCGAACCCGGATTTCCCGCTTATCTCCAGCGGCGGCTATACCATTTGGCTATCCGAACACGACTCACGACCAGACCCAAATTTCCATTTGTCGTCAACCTCGCTTCTACAACCTGCACTCGTACAACCATTATGTATATTTCCGTACAGGGGTGACATTTTACTTGAAAGTTGCTTGTCCGGTGTCGGCGAATAAATACGATACTGCAGAGTCAGTCTTACACAGAAATATGATGCGCCTTCGGCCATGCAACACAGGTTTTTTTTTCCTAGCCGTTTTCTCCTTGTAGTAGCCAAAGCTTTCAACATAAGCTAGTGAGCTTAGGAGAGCAATAACAAATGATCATTTCAATGTGCGCTAGTACATTTCCTTTGTCAATAGCGCGAAATATGTCTTCCGGTTATTGCAAAGAAGTCTGTGAGAGCATCCGCCCGTTTTGAGATAAGAATTCGACGCAAACGGCTGGTGGCGTAATGAATTGGCGTGGTCATTATAACGTTATCGCAGTCACTTAAATTACGCCACGTGCCGCTCGTTTCCTGGAGACCAATTACGTTCTTAAACCAGAAAGGGCACAGCTCTGTTTCTCGGTAACTACTCATAAGGAACTCCTACACACAAATACAAACGTAGTTAAAAATCTCACTTGGACTGCTGATACAATATCCCGTCCACATTCACTCTACGCTTGTCATCACAGGCTTAGGAAATAGCCATCACTTCTGTAAAGCTATTTACAGGGGCAATTCGAGAACACTTTCCTTCAGAAGCGACTTGTCATTTGGCGCCCCTCCCGCCTTTCCCTTTTTGAACGTTCACTCGTGTCAGTACACAGTTAGCAACTGGGCGCCCCTCTCAGTCCCGCGTCCCAAGTGGCCGCTTCTAATTGAGATAGTCGTATTTAGAAATCCGATTACAGTTTCGGCGCCACTGACTAAACCACTCCTGACAGTATTTTTTTATATATAGCGGCAGTCCTTGGCTTGCAAGAAATTCGAAGTGAAAATACGAGGCACGATGCGTTATCAGAGCAGAACGGAAAGCGGCGATGGTCCCGTGATGGAGCGAGAGCCTGGGATACGATAGCGTTCACTTTCTGTCATGCCAACTGTTTTGATGATTGTTTTTTTCCTTTTTATCGATGTTTTTAATGATTTATTCTTCTTTACTGAGGATAGTTCGAATTTGCCGGTTCTTTCTTCGAAACGTTGTATTTACTTGTAAACGGTTTTCTCGTACGTTACGCTGGACTAGGCAATATGTTAGCCTTGATACCTGTCAGAAATTTTATGTAATTCTGCAATGGACCAACGATTTTTGTGGCTACGTATTGAACGCCTTTATGAGAAATATGTTGGGTCCTCTTTCACTGTCAACCATTCGCGGATAGTAGAATGGGAGCTTCGTCAGTCAACCTCTAGTTCACAAATGGTTCAAATGGCTCTGAGCACTATGGGACTTAACATCTATGGTCATCAGTCCCCTAGAACTTAGAACTACTTAAACCTAACTAACCTAAGGACAGCACACAACACCCAGCCATTACGAGGCAGAGAAAATCCCTGACCCCGCCGCAACCTCTAGTTGAGAACACTTCCATGCAGATACAAGGATTAGGCCTCCCCATACGTCAATGGTGGATCATGAATCGGATCCGAACTGAACGAGGAAAATGTGTTTATCTATTGCTCTAGTGGGGATGGTCTATTTCTGCAAATGACTGCCGTCCTATCTCCAATCGCCATATCGCTGCTGACTATCCTCTTCGACCGTACAAATGAATAATAACGGACTTTCGCCACGAGCTGTGGCTGAGCGGTTCTAGGCGCTTCAGTTCGGAACCACGCTGCTGTTACGGTCGCAGGTTCCAATTGGTGCCCGGGCTAGAGACATAGAGAGATATTTATTTAAATTTCAGTGCCTATTAAAGTCTATAGGTTTATTTGTTCAACGTTATTGCTAGACAGATATCGAAACAATACTCCACTTCTCGCCACATGTTCGTAAGCACGACAAGTGTTATTGTCTCTACTGCGGCGTGTATCTGTTTTCTCAGATGTACCAGATCTCAATCCTTGTTCTGTAAATAATGTCCTTGATAAACCTCCTCGCACTGAGATTCGTCGATGTCAGACCGCGATATCTTGGGGCCAGGCAATGGGACCGCATTCTGACCTACAGCTCAGGAAATGTCTCAGGAAGAAATGTGGCAACATCCTCTTGAGAGTGGGGATGGTGGTGGTGGTGGGGGGGATGGCATCTGTGGAACTGCATAATTCACCAATATGTCGAGATAGGTGTGCCCTGTCATTGGCGCGCATGCGCCATGTGACTCACTGTCAGCGCTGCTGATGAAATGATGAGGACCACGTCGAGACGGTCTCTATTGATTGCATATTTACCCAACAATATAAATGTCAATTTTTTTCGTTATAAGCATTTGTTTGTGTGTACCTGAAGCCCGGACACATGTATCGTTGTATTTATTTTCATTCTGTGATGAATAAATGGAAGTAGCTTTATTATAATGTTTGGCACAATAGCATCATAAAGACTAATTTCCAGCCTATTTCACAGGAGTATTTCTTCTACAAGAATGAAGATAGGAACTTGGGACGAATTTTAATTTACGCATCCTTGGCGCCAGTTGTAAGCTGCAAGTTCATGTGGTTGGCAGAAGGGTTCTTCCTGGTCCTGCTAGCTGCTAGTTCGCTCGCTCCTTCATTACCAAATGTGCGTTGAGTCGAGATGGCAATAGCACAGCAACAAAAGGCGTTTTGCGTTCTCCTGTCGCGCGGGGTAGCCGCTTGGTCCTGGGCGCCTTGTCACGGTTCACGCGGCTCTCTCCCGTCGGTGGTTCGAGTCCTCCCTCGGGCACGGGTGTTTGTGTGTTGTCCTTAGCGTAAGATAAAGTTAGATTAAGTAGTGTGTAATGTAAGCTTAGGGACTGATGACCTCAGCAGTTTGGTCCCGTATGTTCTTACCACAACTTAACAAAAAGAAAAAAAAATGCGTTCTCCCAGTCAACAAGTGCAGTTCAGTTACAACTATATGGCGTGATTTTCGTTTGGTGACAACACGAAGCGTTCGACAATGTAAAAGGGTTAATTATTTTTTGGCTTATTTTTAATCTCATAATTTATAATGTAATGATGTGTAAAAAAGGGAAACCCTATTTTAATTGTAAAGAAGAACACCATTTTGATATGTGTTTCAAAGTTTGCATTTAACATGCCGAAGCTTCCAGAAGATGTAAAAGTGGTGAATTCAAAGACACTGAGAATAACTGAAAGAGCGCTGTTCTCTTATCTTCTTCTTGTATTATCACCTTTCGTCGTTTGGAGCTTGACCTGAGCAGAAGTAAGTGTCGTAGCTGTAACTATATTTTTACTACAAAGGTTATTTAAATCTGTCTGTTGTGTCTGCTCCGTTATTGATTAAAGCCATTGCCTTGAGTGTTAATCATCTACATTAAGATTTCTGAATGTTACAGCTAGAAAAATAGGCAAGATTGGCGGTCGACTCTTCGGACACGAACGATCGGACATAATTAGTGTTATTTCGTTAAGGAATTTTCAATTTAGTGACCGATCCCAGATGTTTATTCCGATCACCTTTCTCGTCGGTATGCAGTATTTTGCAATTAGAACTGCGGTGTCTGATGGGTTTCTGTTTCTGAACAATAACGTCTGCCAGCCTATTCAGTGGTCTAATAAAAGTTGATCAGCAAACCTGTGACGCACTACGTTGTGCACTTCTTAGCAAAATTATCTATGCTCAATGAGGGCTGATGCAAAGTCGCGGCTGTTCTATTGTTATTCATTGCCCCACTCGCAAACTTTTAAATCCTTGCCGCACCTTTATGAAATGCCTCATCTGTCTCTCATTGTGATACGTGGGATAACGCCTCAGTGTCACCACCAAGTCCAAGAGACTGATTGTTTACCTAAGGGGTAAGCACAGGTCGCACTGTCGTACGATCAAGATGTAGAGGGCATTCAACAGAATTTTTACACGTTGTCCACAGAAGTCTACTCGCTGGATCAGCTGTAATTGGCGTACGAATCTGACATCGCACCATTGGCCTCCAAGAACATCTCAACTCATGTTGTCATTTTGTGAAAGACTCCGTCTGTGTGCCTCCCCTTCAAACAACATACGGTAAACTGCGATGCCGTATAACACATGCACGCAGAAGTATGGAAGGAGTTTGACAATCGTCTGGATGTTTAATTGTTGTGCGTCCATTGGAGGGCACACTGAAAATTTGTGAAGGGTAAATGGAAACTGATCCTAAAGGTAACTGTAAAAAGTACTCTGCGGTTGTACGTGGATACATGTAAAAGGTATCCACTTGTAAAATCGGATCGTTCTTTGAAAGCAAAAACTTTGTAGTCCAATGTGTAAGTTAAAATTTACCGCAAGTTTCTGTTTTCATTTATGCAGAACAGCTATTCCCAACCGGGTGTAATCACCCCCTGAAGGGTAAAATGAAATTTTCTGAGGGTTAGAAACCAAATCGTTCAGCTATGTCTCGACCACGGAACTAAATTATTTTTAAAACATCGCTACTGTTATTTTCATAAGACCTCAATAGTGAGTACATATGTTACCAATAATTACACTAGCATTGCCGTGTGACACAGTGGAGCGAAGGTTACAGCTTGTGAAACGAACGTGTTGACATCTTCCTCACCGAGTTCACACACTAACACATAGTTTGTACGACACATCTATGACAGTGAAACTGAGATATACACTTTCATACATGCTTAAATATCTCACGAAAATTCTTTCTCAGATTCGTAGGTAGTTCCCGAAATGGGCCAGAATTGGCTTTACTTCGAATCAGATCAACGAACTAACTGACATCACTACAGAGCAGTAACTATATAATACTTACTACATTGCTGTCGTTCTACACATTGCTATTATCATTATTATTATTATTATTACTATTTTATTAGTGGCAGTTGACAGACACAAAGCACTGGCAGCGTGAAGTCTGCCACCTTCTGTCACTTCATAAGTAACGAGTCCATAAGTAACGAGTCCAGCATTCAACTGACTTACGAACAGCAAGTGGTGCAAATATTTAAATTGTTTAATTTTTAGTTGTACCCAAGGAGTGGGGAAAGCAAGAGTCGCTATGGAGAGGGGTGGTCCAGAGGAAGAAAATTTTGTAACAAGTGTCCACCCTCACTGTGGAGAGTTAGCTTTCTTTTCGAAGAATGGGTTGTAGGTAACACACACAAAGCATTGAGAATTGCTTCATCATTCCATAAATAAAGGTAGTTACAAATAAGAAGCAGCAATGTCTGGTTCAGTCATTAGTTTGTGGTTTGATAAAATACCTACAAAAACGAAATATAATTTATATTCCAGCATTATAGAAATAAGTTTAACTTTATCCATATTTTGCAGCTTAAAACGTGACTGTATTCAAAACATTGGAGGTATGAATTAAACAACGCCTTCAGTCACAACTTTTTCGTGTTTTATTAACTACACGATGCGTTTCGGACCCTGTGGGTCCATCGCCATGTGCACTTTGTCTTAATACATGCTTTACTTCTTCTCCTGAATGAAGTGAAATGCAAATTCCTGTCACGAAAAGGTTTAATGTTAGGGTATGAATTTCGTAGGTCGAACGCGGAAAATATGTGCAAAATAGTGGAAAATGAACAGTGTAAACTTACCACATAATCCGAGGAATGCATTTTCAACGTTTTAGTACCGGCAAACATTCTTTTCTCTGTCATTTTAGTACATGTCACTTCATTCAGGATGTACATTTGCACGCAAGTTTATAAACACTTCACAGATGTTTTTGTACATGGTGTTGTCAAAGATAAATTTATTCGTAATGCTAAAGATGTCACTATAAACAATTGACATATGCAAGTAATAACTTCAGAATAGGACTTTAAAATTACTGAAATAACTATGGCTTGCGAAATCTGTTTGTTCATTTAACATAGATTCTGGTTTTTTTGATGTTGTGGAGAATCTAAATAGGTATGCGTATTCAAATACAGAGATATGTAAACGGGCAGAATACGGCGCTCCGGTCTATACGTATAAGATAGCAAGCGTCTGGCGCAGTTGTTTGATCGGCTACTGCTGCTACAATGACAAGTTATCAAGATTTAAGTGAGTTTGAATGTAGTGTTATAGTCGGGGCACGAGCGATGGGTCACAGCAACTCCGAGGCACCGATGAAGTGGGAATTTTCCCGTACGACCATTTCATGAGTGTACTGTGAATATCAGGAATCCGGTAAAACATCAAATCTCAGACATCGTTGCAACCGGAAATACACCTTGTAAGAATGGGACCAGGGACGACTGAAGAGAATCGTCCAACGCGACAGAAGTGCAATCCTTCTGCAAATTGCTGCAGATTTCAATGTTGGGCCATCGACAAGCGTCAGCGTGCGAACCATTCAATGAACCGTCATCGATATGGACTTTCGGAGCCGAAGGCCCACTCGTGTACCCTTGATGACTGCACGACATAAAGCTTTACGCCTCGCCTGGACCGGTCAACACCGACATAGGACTGTTGATGACTGGAAATATGTTTCCTGGTCGCACGAGTCTCGTTTCAGATTGTGGCGAGCGAATGGACGTGTACGGGTATGGAGACAACATCATGAATCCCTGAACCCTGTGTGTCAGCAGGAGACTGTTCAAGCTAGTGTAGACTCTATAATGGTGTGGGGCGTGTGCAGTTGGAGTAATATAGGACCCCTGATACGTCTAGATACGACTCTGACAGGGGACGCGTCCGTAAGCATCCTGTGTGATCACCTGCATCCACTCATGTCTATTGTGCATTCCGACGGACTTGGTCAATTCCAGCAGGACAATGCGACACCCCACACGTCTGGAATTGCTACAGAGTGGCTCCATGGACACTCTTCTGAGTTTAAACACTTTCGCTGGCCACCAAATTCCCCAGACATGAACAGTTGGAGTAATATAGGACCCCTGATATGTCTAGATACAACTCTGACAGGGGACGCGTCCGTAAGCATCCTGTGTGATCACCTGCATCCACTCATGTCTATTGTGCATTCCGACGGACTTGGTCAATTCCAGCAGGACAATGCGACACCCCACACGTCCGGAATTGCTACAGAGTGGCTTCATGCACACTCTTCTGAGTTTAAACACTTTCGCTGGCCTCCAAATTCCCCAGATATGAACAGTTGGAGTAATATAGGACCCCTGATACGTCTAGATACGACTCTGACAGGGGACGCGTCCGTAAGCATCCTGTGTGATCACCTGCATCCACTCATGTCTATTGTGCATTCCGACGGACTTGGTCAATTCCAGCAGGACAATGCGACACCCCACACGTCCGGAATTGTTACAGAGTGGCTCCATGGACACTCTTCTGAGTTTAAACACTTTCGCTGGCCTCCAAATTCCCCAGACATGAACAGTTGGAGTAATATAGGACTCCTGATACGTCTAGATACGACTCTGACAGGGGACGCGTCCGTATGCATCCTGTGTGATCACCTGCATCCACTCACGTCTATTGTGCATTCCGACTGACTTGGTCAATTCCAGCAGGACAATGCGACACCCCACACGTCCGGAATTGCTACAGAGTGGCTCCATGGACACTTTTCTGAGTTTAAACACTTTCGCTGGCCACCAAATTCCCCAGACATGAACATTATTGAGCATATTTGGGTGCCTTACAACGTGCTGTTCAGAAGAGATCTCCACCCCCTTGCACTTTTACGTATTTATGGACAGCCCTGCAGGATTCATGGTGTCAGTTTCCTCCAGCGCTACTTCAGAAATTAGTCGATTCTATGCCACGTCGTATTGCGGCACTTCTACGTGGTGGCGGGGACCCTACACGATATCAGGCAGGTGTACCAGTTTCTTTGACTCTTCAGTGTATTTTTACCACTACGGTAGGAACGAAACTGAATTCTAGGTCTTTAATCCGCTACATGTTATTGTCTGGCTCACTGACTGCCACTCCATCCTCTGTCTCAGGTATCATGAGACATCAGTATGCTAGCTCATGCGGCACATTGAGGTGACGTAAGTCATTGGATAGCGATATGCACTATACAGATGGTGGTAGTATCGAGTACACAAGATGTAAAAGAGCAGTACATTGATCAAGCTGTCACTTGTACTCAGATGATTCATGTGAAACGGTTTCCGACGGGATTGTGGCCGCACGACGGTAATTAACAGACTTTGAACGCGGAATGGTACTTGGTCCTAGAAGCATGGGTCATTGCATTTCGGAAATCGTTAGGGAACTCAGTATTCCGAGATCCACTGTGTCAACAGTGTGCCGTGAATACTAAATTTCAGGCATTACCTCTCACCACGGACAACATAGTGGCTAATGACCTTCACGTAACAACCTAGAGCAGCGGCGTTTGCGTAGAGTTGTGGGTGCTGACAGACAAGCAATGTCGGACGTACGACGAACGTATCTGTTAGGAGAGTGCGGCGAAATTTGGCGTTATGGGCTATGACAGCAGACGACCGACTCGAGTGCCTTTGCTAATAGCACATCACTCACAGTGCCTCTACTGGGCTCCTAACCATATCAGTTGACCCTAGACGACTGGGAAACCGTGGTCTGGTCAGGAATCGATTTCAGATGGTAAGAGATGATGATAGGGTTCGAGTTTGGTGCAGACCCCTTCAAGTCTTGGACCCTGGTTGTGAACAAGGCACTGTGCAAGCTGGTTGTGGCTCCATAATGGTGTGGGCTGTGTTTACATGGAATGGACTGAACTGATCTTTGACTGGAAAAGGAATTTTTCCTCTACTTGGAGACCATTTGCAGCCATTCATGGACTGCATGTTCCCAAAGAACGATGGAATTTTTGTGGATCAGAATGCGCCATCTCACTGTGCCACAATTGTTCGCAGTTGGTTTGAAGAACATTCTGAACAATTCCAGTGAATGATTTGGTCACCCAAATCGTCCGACATGAATCCAATCGAATATGTATTCGAAACGAGATTTTCGGAGTTCTTTCCTTGAGTGGTTTTGTCTGGAAGACAGCAAGCCACGCTTGGCACATGCGCAAAATCCATAAAGTTATGTACCAGTTCAGGCGAGATGCTTACCGTGTCAAAAATCTAACATCTCTTAATGTAGCATTCTTGTATCGAGATATCATTAATGTTATCGACCATTTCTTGAGAAAAAACCTAACTGGGGCGTCCCGCAACCGGAACGCTTAACTTCATTTATCCAATAACAAAAACAATCTTGAGTGTTGGCGCAGATTGCTCAAGTACTTACTAAGTTCTGTATCTGGACCGCATTTCACTTTGCTTTAAATTTAAAGTGTTATATCACTCGACGATCCCCTCTTTAGCCGTTTCTCCGAAACCTGTGATATCGATCAATTAATACAGCTGATAACAAAGAACTGCACTTTGCACCTGTTTCAATATTTGGTTAAAGCTGTTTCAAAAATCGTGATTACCAACAGTCGTGCCACTCAGGAAAATTTACCTGGCCAAGTAACCCAACTCTGTAGAGGACAATGGAAGAGAGATCCAGGCGGAATTCATATTACTTTGAATACGTATCATTGCCCCCCCCCCCAACTCAAATTTATCGACAGCTTCTCGCTCAGAGAATAGAACCGCATTGTAAAAGAGCGCAGATCTCTCTGATTTGCAATAAAAAAAAAAGACTACGCAGAATAAAACATCTCCGTGTCTCACACGATCCTAGTACATAACCTCTTCGGACAAAGTATTTGTAACCTCCTTAAAAGAGCACACCGATCGCTTTATATAGTGTAGAACTGAGGTCAAGGGGCCATGATACAAGGGTTACCATACGTCTTTTTCTCGCTAACGTCTTTTTTTTGTCACAAGAAAATATACGCAGGAGGTTTTCATAAAAATCAATAAAATGCCCTCTTTTTGGGCTCCGGGAAAAAAATGCGGGCTTTGAACAAAGGAAATCAGTCCTCGCTGTAATTAATCGCCGGCCGGAGTGGCCGTGCGGTTCTAGGCGCTACAGTCTGGAGCCGAGCGACCGCTCCGGTCGCAGGTTCGGATCCTGCCTCGGGCATGGATGTGTGTGATGTCCTTAGGTTAGTTAGGTTTAATTAGTGCTAAGTTCTAGGCGACTGATGACCTCAGAAGTTAAGTCGCATAGTGCTCAGAGCCATTTTTTGTAATTAATTGTAAATAAGTACAACTGTAATAGTTTAAAAAAAAATCTAACTTTGGTATACTAAGTTTATTTTCGTGTCGTTGGCGACGTCGTTAGGAAATTGAGTATCCTATATTCAACCGGTATGTTCTGCCCTCCGTGTTATGTTCATTGGTGTTCCTTCTGCTAGCATTGGAGGTAGAGCTTAAAGTTGTGTTGTTTATTTGAGATAGTGGTATATCTTATGCATCAAATCAAAGCAAAGAAAATGGTTTGGTGTGTGCAATTGAAAGTACTCTGCCTTTTCATGTAGTTCGTCACCATCATAGCTTTAAGTTAGTGGATTGCACAAGTAAATTGTACACAGTTCTTTACAAAGACTCTACCATTGCTAAGCCAGTTTCGTATAATCGCACCAAAGCTGAAGCTGTTGTTACATTGTCCTATGAAAGTGTTCCCTACTGTAATACAATACTTTGGTACCAAAGCAGGTGGGATCAATACGAAAATGAGTAAAATGAAACGCACACCGAATGAAAAATCAGACACAATGGCCACATACGTATATAAAGGAAACGTTAGAAATATCTGATATAGAAAAGAAAGTTCTAGGTTTTGCTGGTGATAATGCTAACACTAATTTTGTTAGAATCCGAAGAGCTGCAGGGAACAATGTTTTCAGCCATTTAAAAAAGTTATTAAATTCAAAATTGATAGCAATGGGTTGTCCTCAACATGTTCCCTAAACACGACCGACGTTACCTGAATGACACCATCCAGGACGTAAGATTGGAAGAGGACGAACAGAAGATGAACTTCATCGTCGGTGGCCTCCCATGTCTCCAGCCCTCACACCTTGTGACTTTTAGTCCGTGGGGTTACGTAAAAGACCTCGTTTTTTATCCCCCCTATGCCACACATTCTTGAAAGCCTGCGGCATCACATGAGTTGAAGCTGTGAATTCGATAACGAGAGACCAGCAGCTTCGCGCATGGCAAGAAATGAGCCACCGTTTTGATATTTGTCGTGAAACACATGGTGTTTACACTGAATGCATAAAAATTAGAACTTTTCTCTTTCCAAGAACGTTGGAACTGTGTTCCTATTTAAGTTTGGAAGCAATAAACGTTTGAAATCTGTCCATTCTTTTTGAATACCCTTGTACATAGTGTAAGTTGTAAACCGCTTGATTTTATCGATAAAATATCTGCTCTTTATACATGTTCTGTCCTCTTTTTCTGATTCTGTATCTCAATCGGTAAAAACGGAACCGTCATGGGATCACTTTGTTGTCCGTTTGTCTGTGTATGTCTGTCTGTCTGTCCGACTCTCAACTCCCATTTTTCTGAGGAACGGGTACGCGTATCGAGTTGAAATTTACGTCGCATTGTTGTTGTTGTTGTGGTCTTCAGTCCTGAGACTGGTTTGATGCAGCTCTCCATGCTACTCTATCCTGTGCAAGCTTCTTCATCTCCCAGTACCTACTGCAACCTACATCCTTCTGAATCTGCTTAGTGTATTCATCTCTTGGTCTCCCTCTACGATTTTACCCTCCACGCTGCCCTCCAATGCTAAATTTGTGATCCCTTGATGCCTCAAAACATGTCCTACCAACCGATCCCTTCTTCTAGTCAAGTTGTGCCACAAACTTCTCTTCTCCCCAATCCTATTCAATACCTCCTCATTAGTTACGTGATCTACCCACCTTATCTTCAGCATCGTCCATGTTTCACTTCCATACATGGCTACACTCCATACAAATACTTTCAGAAACGACTTCCTGACACTTAAATCTATACTCGATGTTAACAAATTTCTCTTCTTCAGAAACTATTTCCTTGCCATTGCCAGTCTACATTTTATATCCTCTCTACTTCGACCATCATCAGTTATTTTACTCCCTAAATAGCAAAACTCCTTTACTACTTTAAGTGTCTCATTTCCTAATCTAATCCCCTCAGCATCACCCGATTTAATTTGACTACATTCCATTATCCTCGTTTTGCTTTTGTTGATGTTCATCTTATATCCTCCTTTCAAGACACTGTCCATTCCGTTCAACTGCTCTTCCAAGTCCTTTGCTGTCTCTGACAGAATTACAATGTCATCGGCGAACCTCAAAGTTTTTACTTCTTCTCCATACTAAGGTGAAATGTCCCTTGACGGTGTAAAACTGCAAACTTTTAAGTTAGTGCAATCAAAAGTTACGACCGTTTATATTGCATATTTTCATACTCGAAAACTCGTTCATCAAAACCTATAGGCTTCTCCCCGTTGACCTACAATCATGAATTTTTGCAAGAAATATCTACATCTACCTTTATACTCCGCAAGCTACACAACGGGGTGTCATTACCTCCCTTTCCTTTTTCAGTCGCGTATAGTTCGCGGGAAGAACGACTTCCGGAAACCCTCCGTGCGCGCTCGAATCTCTCTAATTTTACATTCGTGATCTCCTCGGGAGGTATAAGTAGGGGGAAGCAATATATTCGATACCTCATCCAGAAACGCACCCTCTCGAAACTTGGACAGCAAGCAAGCTACACCGCGCTGCAGAGCGCCTCTCTTGCAGAGTCTGCCACTTGAGTTTGCTAAACATCTCCGTACCGCTATCACGCTTACCAAATAACCCCGTGACGAAACGCGCCGCTCTTCTTTGGATCTTCTCTATCTCCTCTGTCAACCCGACCTGGTACGGATCCCACACTGATGAGCAATACTCAAGTATAGGTCGAACGAGTGTTTTGTAAGCCACCTCGTTTGTTTCACAGTAAAACTAAAGGAAAAAATACGAAAACAGTTCATTTCTAATTATGTCACACGATTTTTTTAAATTTGCAGTGTAACTGTCTGTCCGTCCATCTACTGTATTAAGACCCCTTTTTCTCAGAAATGTTTCGAAGTATCAACTTGAAATTGATGTGAAATGCTTAGGTCTATAGGTCCTTCAAGGTATAAAAAATGTAAAATAAGTAAATGCAAACAAAAGATATGGCCATTTATATCACATATTTAATAAATCAGTCTAGAAGTCTAGGACACTATTCCTGCTGGAAAGAGCAGATAAGCGGTTGTAAGCATCTCACTAAGACAGTGAATTGATATCAATTATTTCCAGTAAGATGGACGCAGAGAAATTATGGGCAAGGTTTAAGGAGATTGTAAATCGTGGCCTAGAGAATTATGTGCCTAGTAAGTGAGTCAAGGACGGAAAAGACCCTGCATGGTTTAATAACGAGATTCGGAAACGCTGAGGAAGCAGAGGCTGTTGCACTCTCGGTTCAAAACAGAACGAGCAAATGATGAAAGCAAAGGTTAGCAGAGATTCGTGCGTCTGTGAAAATGTCTAAGCGCGAAGCATACAACAACTGCCACCGTCATACCTTAGCGAAAGATCTGGCAGAGAACCCGAGAAAATTCTGGTCCTATGTAAAATCGCTAAGTGGGTCTAAGGCTTCCATCCAGTCACTTGTTGACCAGTCTGGTTTGAAGATAACAAAAGGAAAGCTAAAGTTTTAAATTTCACGCTCAACAAATCGTTCGCGCTGGAAAATCGTACAAACTTACCGTCATTTGACCATCGGACAGACTCACGTATGAACGACATAGTAGGCCGGCCGGAGTGGCCAAGCGGTTCTAGGCGTTTCAGTCTGGAACTCCGTGACCGCTACGGTCGCAGGTTCGAATCCTGCCTCGGGCATGGATGTGTGTGATGTCCTTAGGTTAGTTAGGTTTAAGTAGTTCTATGTTCTAGGGGACTGATGACCTGAGATGTTAAGTCCCATAGTGCTCAGAGCCATTTTGAACGATACAGCAATAAGTATCCCTGGTGTAGAGAAACAACTGAAGACGTTGGAAACAAATAGGTCACCAGGTCCGAAAGAAATCTACAGCATTGGCCTCGTGCTTAGCGTGTATTTATCGCGGATCTCTCGCCTAGAGCAAAATCCCAAGCGACTGGAAAAAATGCAGGCGACTCCTGTGTATAAGAAGGGCAAAGAAAGTGTTGTGAATTGGCAGGAGCCAATTCACGGGGTTTGGAGGAAGCCGAAAGGCACGCGTTTAAGCTCACGCAGGCTGGCGTGGGGTCTGGAACAGGTAAAGTACACTTCTGGAAATTGAAATAAGAACACCGTGAATTCATTGTCCCAGGAAGGGGAAACTTTATTGACACATTCCTGGGGTCAGATACATCACATGATCACACTGACAGAACCACAGGCACATAGACACAGGCAACAGAGCATGCACAATGTCGGCACTAGTACAGTGTATATCCACCTTTCGCAGCAATGCAGGCTGCTATTCTCCCATGGAGACGATCGTAGAGATGCTGGATGTAGTCCTGTGGAACGGCTTGCCATGCCATTTCCACCTGGCGCCTCAGTTGGACCAGCGTTCGTGCTGGACGTGCAGACCGCGTGAGACGACGCTTCATCCAGTCCCAAACATGCTCAATGGGGGACAGATCCGGAGATCTTGCTGGCCAGGGTAGTTGACTTACACCTTCTAGAGCACGTTGGGTGGCACGGGATACATGCGGACGTGCATTGTCCTGTTGGAACAGCAAGTTCCCTTGCCGGTCTAGGAATGGTAGAACGATGGGTTCGATGACGGTTTGGATGTACCGTGCACTATTCAGTGTCCCCTCGACGATCACCAGTGGTGTACGGCCAGTGTAGGAGATCGCTCCCCACACCATGATGCCGGGTGTTGGCCCTGTGTGCCTCGGTCGTATGCAGTCCTGATTGTGGCGCTCACCTGCACGGCGCCAAACACGCATACGACCATCATTGGCACCAAGGCAGGAGCGACTCTCATCGCTGAAGACGACACGTCTCCATTCGTCCCTCCATTCACGCCTGTCGCGACACCACTGGAGGCGGGCTGCACGATGTTGGGGCGTGAGCGGAAGACGGCCTAACGGTGTGCGGGACCGTAGCCCAGCTTCATGGAGACGGTTGCGAATGGTCCTCGCCGATACCCCAGGAGCAACAGTGTCCCTAATTTGCTGGGAAGTGGCGGTGCGGTCCCCTTCGGCACTGCGTAGGATCCTACGGTCTTGGCGTGCATCCGTGCGTCGCTGCGGTCCGGTCCCAGGTCGACGGGCACGTGCACCTTCCGCCGACCACTGGCGACAACATCGATGTACTGTGGAGACCTCACGCCCCACGTGTTGAGCAATTCGGCGGTACGTCCACCTGGCCTCCCGCATGCCCACTATACGCCCTCGCTCAAAGTCCGTCAACTGCACATACGGTTCACGTCCACGCTGTCGCGGCATGCTACCAGTGTTAAAGACTGCGATGGAGCTCCGTATGCCACGGCAAACTGGCTGACACTGACGGCGGCGGTGCACAAATGCTGCGCAGCTAGCGCCATTCGAGGCCAACACCGCGGGTCCTGGTGTGTCCGCTGTGCCGTGCGTGTGATCATTGCTTGTACAGCCCTCTCGCAGTGTCCGGAGCAAGTATGGTGGGTCTGACACACCGGTGTCAATGTGTTCTTTTTTCCATTTCCAGGAGTGTAATTATACTATCAAGAAAAGTACGTAGCTGCTGGAATACTTAACTTTAATCCATAATTGGTGAACATCGGTCTGACTGTACATGCATCACAAGATAAATATCAAATGATAATGGCGCCTTGCTAGGTCGTAGCAAATGACGTAGCTGAAGGCTATGCTAACTATCGTGTCGACAAATGAGAGCGTAATTTGTCAGTGAACCATCGCTAGCAAAGTCGGCTGTACAACTGGGGCGAGTGCTAGGATGTCTCTCTAGACCTGCCGTGTGGCGGCGCTCGGTCTGCAATCACTGACAGTGGCGACACGCGGGTCCGACGTATACTAACGGACCGCGGCCGATTTAAAGGCTACCACCTAGCAAGTGTGGTGTCTGGCGGTGACACCACAGAAAGAACCTCCAAAAACATCGGTTTGCTGCAGAGTCCTTGAACTTATTCTCAGTTCGAATGCAATAAATTTTCTTGAGACCGAGAAGCTTATGTACACGAAGCAGCCTAGTTTTAGAAAGAATTGCTCATGCAAAACTCAGCTTGCCTTTTCTTACATGAACTGTGAATTATGGATTAAGTGCACAGGCAGATTTCCGGAAAGAGTTTGACACGGCATCCCATTGCAGGTTGTTAAAGAAGGTACGAGCATATGGAACAGGTTTACAGATATGTGAGTGGCTCGAAGACTTCTGAAGTAACAGAATCCAATATGTTGCCCTCGGCGGTGAGTGTTCATCAGAGACAAGGGTATCGTCAGGAGTGTCCCAGCAAGTGTGGTTGGACCGCTGTCCTTCTCCATACACATAAATGATTTGGAGGACAGGGTGGGCAGCAATCCGTGGTTGCTTGCTGATGATGGCGTGGTGTACGGTAAGGAGTCGTCGTTGAGTGACTGTAGGAGGGTACAAGATAATCAAAATTTCTATTTAGCGTGGTGAGTGGCAGCTAGGTCTAATTATAGAACAATATACACTCCTGGAAATGGAAAAAAGAACACATTGACACCGGTGTGTCAGACCCACCATACTTGCTCCGGACACTGCGAGAGGGCTGTACAAGCAATGATCACACGCCCGGCACAGCGGACACACCAGGACCCGCGGTGTTGGCCTCGAATGGCGCTAGCTGCGCAGCATTTGTGCACCGCCGCCGTCAGTGTCAGCCAGTTTGCCGTGGCATACGGAGCTCCATCGCAGTCTTTAACACTGGTAGCATGCCGCGACAGCGTGGACGTGAACCGTATGTGCAGTTGACGGACTTTGAGCGAGGGCGTATAGTGGGCATGCGGGAGGCCGGGTGGACGTACCGCCGAATTGCTCAACACGTGGGGCGTGAGGTCTCCACAGTACATCGATGTTGTCGCCAGTGGTCGGCGGAAGGTGCACGTGCCCGTCGACCTGGGACCGGACCGCAGCGACGCACGGATGCACGCCAAGACCGTAGGATCCTACGCAGTGCCGTAGGGGACCGCACCGCCACTTCCCAGCAAATTAGGGACACTGTTGCTCCTGGGGTATCGGCGAGGACCATTCGCAACCGTCTCCATGAAGCTGGGCTACGGTCCCGCACACCGTTAGGCCGTCTTCCGCTCACGCCCCAACATCGTGCAGCCCGCCTCCAGTGGTGTCGCGACAGGCGTGAATGGAGGGACGAATGGAGACGTGTCGTCTTCAGCGAAGAGAGTCGCTTCTGCCTTGGTGCCAATGATGGTCGTATGCGTGTTTGGCGCCGTGCAGGTGAGCGCCACAATCAGGACTGCATACGACCGAGGCACACAGGGCCAACACCCGGCATCATGGTGTGGGGAGCGATCTCCTACACTGGCCGTACACCACTGGTGATCGTCGAGGGGACACTGAATAGTGCACGGTACATCCAAACCGTCATCGAACCCATCGTTCTACCATTCCTAGACCGGCAAGGGAACTTGCTGTTCCAACAGGACAATGCACGTCCGCATGTATCCCGTGCCACCCAACGTGCTCTAGAAGGTGTAAGTCAACTACCCTGGCCAGCAAGATCTCCGGATCTGTCCCCCATTGAGCATGTTTGGGACTGGATGAAGCGTCGTCTCACGCGGTCTGCACGTCCAGCACGAACGCTGGTCCAACTGAGGCGCCAGGTGGAAATGGCATGGCAAGCCGTTCCACAGGACTACATCCAGCATCTCTACGATCGTCTCCATGGGAGAATAGCAGCCTGCATTGCTACGAAAGGTGGATATACACTGTACTAGTGCCGACATTGTGCATGCTCTGTTGCCTGTGTCTATGTGCCTGTGGTTCTGTCAGTGTGATCATGTGATGTATCTGACCCCAGGAATGTGTCAATAAAGTTTCCCCTTCCTGGGACAATGAATTCACGGTGTTCTTATTTCAATTTCCAGGAGTGTAAGTTAATGCAGATGAGTGGGAATGCAACAATAGTAGTGTCCTGCTTGATACAGTCACGTCGTCACCGTTTAAATATCTGGGCGTAACGTTGCAGAGCGATATGAAATGGAACGAGCATGTGAGGATTGTAATAGGAAAGGCGAATGGTTGATTTTGATTTATTGGAAGAATTTTAGGAAAGCGTGGTTCATCTGTAATGGAGGCCGCATGTAGGACACTGGTGCGACCTATTCTTGAGTACTGCGCGAGTGTTTCGGTTCCGTACCAGGTCGGATTGAAGGAAGACATCGAAGCAATTCAGAGGCGGAATAGTATATCTGTTACTAATATGTTCGAACAATACTCGAGAGTTACGGAGATGCTTCGGGAACTCAAATGGAAATCCCTGGAGGGAAGGCGACATTCTTTTCGAGGAACGCTATTGATAAAATTTAGAGAACCAGCATTTGAAGCTGACTGCAGAACGATTCTGTTGCCTCCAACATATATTGCTCATAAGGATCACGAATATAAGTTACGAGATGTTGGGTCTCATACGGAGGCATATAGACAGTTGTTTTTCCCTCGTTCTATTTGCAAGTGGAACAGGAAAGGAAATAACTGGTATTGGTAGTACGGGGTACCAACCACCTCGAGCCGTAACGTGGACTGTGAAGATTGTCGTAGATTTAGATGTAGATACTTCGATACTCGCAAAATCACTCATTAAAAACTATAGGGTACCACTTCCCGTTGACTCAGAATCAAGAAATTTGGCAAGAAGCAAGGTTTGACATTACAAGTAAAGGAAAAAATCCAAAAATTGTTAATTTGTAGTTATGCCTGATACAGAAAATATTTCTTTTGTCATCTGTTATCCGACTTCAAACTTACAGTTAAACCGTTCTGGAATGTCTTGGAATTCCTAGGGCCGATATCCTGCCAGTATCAGTGTCGATAACAGGCAAAAATCGTCGAGATTCTCAGTTCCCGGGATGGATGAACTATGTACATACACAACAAAGTTTGTAAGGAGTGCGAGTCCCACTTGCATCTGGCCAATTTTTTATGGTGAACTTACGGTAATCCTACCGCGGCTGTAACGTACGGTAGTGAAGTGGTGTGTATGTGACAGTCCGCTATATGGGATCGGCGTAGTGACATCAATCGACGAGGAGGCGTGATGGAATGGCAGAGAGGAGCCATCGTATTTGGCCGTGCCCATGAGCACACTGTCAATGAAGTTGTCCGATTTATTGGTGTAGCAACGCACACTGTTAAATGTGTCTAGAAGGAATGGATTACCACTCGCAGTTCCATGTAACATCCCACACTTATCGTGTTAAGGCTGACAGGGAGTAGAGAAGAGTGGAACACACTGTCAATGACAGCCATGTTGAAACCTGACAGGTATTGCTGCTGTCAGCGAAAGCGGGTCCATTTCAATCACTTTTCGAGCGAACACTGCGAAATGAACTACATGTAGAGGGCATTTGGAGACGGATATATCGCCGTAGGGCGTTGCTCACAGCGGCACAAAAGATGCACGTTCTTAACAGGAAAAACTACACATAACTTGGACAGTAGCTGACTAGAGGAGTGTTGTGTGGCCTACCAGCTCCTGATTTTGCCTCTTTTCAAAAGGCGTAAGGTGTCCTGTTTACGAGTTTAAACCGCATTGTGTGCAGGGTGTAGTTCTTGACGGAGGTGGTTCTGTGATGTTTTGGGGGCGTTTTTTGTACCATGACTTGGCCCTCTCTCATTCAGGTTACCGTGAACATGAAAAGGTGGTATTTCAGCATTTGCGCATCCTCACGAAGAGCACGAGGTGTGTGAAAAAAGTAACGAGACTGACAACGCTGTGAGCGATCTAGCAGCGACATGTTGTTCTATTTGTGCAGGGCGGTGTGTTCATCCCTTGCGGATCCTCAGTCAAATTGTTCAAATGGCTCTGAGCACTATGGGACTCAACTGCTGAGGTCATTAGTCCCCTAGAACTTAGAACTAGTTAAACCTAACTAACCTAAGGACATCACAAACATCCATGCCCAAGGCAGGATTCGAACCTGCGACCGTAGCGGCCTCGCGGTTCCAGACTGCAGCGCCTTTAACCGCACGGCCACTTCGGCCGGCAATCCTCAGTCAGTGCTTGAGCTCCGTACAGTCATCATGCGATTTCTGAGAGCGCTATAAGTGCATTGTGTTTTTGTTGTGTGTTACGAATACGGGACACGTAATTTAGAGCAAGGTTAGGACATCAGATCTGGAGGATCCGCGAGTGTGCCCATTGAAAAGTTGAATGAGGTCTATGGAGTACATTCCTTAAGAGCACAAGTTTTTCGCTGGCACAAATCATTTTTGGAAGACCAAGAACTTGTTTAAGATAAACCTCACTCAGGGAGACCCTGAAACCGACGAAAAAGTCGAACGTGTGTGTGCTCTTGTGAGATCAAACCGACGTTTAACAATAAGGATGGTGAATGACCTGTTAGACGCAAACATTTCCACAGTACATCAAATTTTGACCGAAGATTTGCACACTGCAGACAAGGAGATGCTGCGTCATGACAACGCCTCGTGTCACACAGTCACGGAATTTTTGGCCTGAAAAGCCTTTCCACTTGTTTCACCGCCCCCCCCCCCCCCCCTGTTCACCTGATCTGAGTCCTTGTGACTTTTTTTCTTTTCTCGAATTTTGGAACTCAGAGAACAATCAAAAGAACGTGAGCGACATTTCAACGCCCTACCAGTTTAAGCTTTTCAGCGCTGCTACCAAGACTGGGAAAAACGCCTCCGCCAGTGCACAACTGCCGCCCCAAGGAAACTACTTTTGTTTCGAAAAAAAAAAAATTGGTAGATAAAAAATCAGTCTCATTGCTTTTCTCACATGCCTCTTATACTGTGTTCACATGACGTCTTCACTGGACTGCACGCATACTTTCCTGGTTTAATGAACGTTCAGAGACCCTGTCGCACATCAGCTAGTCCGCTAAATCACAAAATCTTAACCCTACACAAAATGAATGGGACTAGTTGTAGCAATCAACATCCTTCTAGTTTCGTAGCTCTACGGGACATAATATTCATTGAGGAACTTGTAGCCCGCATCTCGTGGTCGTGCGGTAGCGTTCTCGCTTCCCACGCCCGGGTTCCCGGGTTCGATTCCCGGCGGGGTCAGGGATTTTCTCTGCCTCGTGATGGCTGGGTGTTGTGTGCTGTCGTTAGGTTTAAGTAGTTCTAAGTTCTAGGGGACTTATGACCACAGCAGTTGAGTCCCATAGTGCTCAGAGCCATTTGAACCATTTGAGGAACTTGTATAACATTCCTGAAGAAAGTTGTGTCTCTGTTCCTCGCTGAATTGAGGCCATTGTACAGGGTGTTTGACTGTTATAGGTACAAACGAAAAGGGAAAGTAGAGGACAATGAAACAAGCAAATTACATCGACATCTTCATGGATACTCCGCAAATCACACTTAAGTGCTTGGCAGAGCGTTCTTCGAACCACCTTCACAATAATTTTCTATTATTCCTTTCTCGAACAGCATACGGAAAAAAACGAATACCTAAACCTTTCCGTGCGAGCTCTGATTTCTGTTATTTTATTATAATGATCGTTTCTCCCTATGTAGGTCGGCATCAACAAAATGTTTTGGCATTCGGAGAAGAAAGTTGGTAATTTAAATTTCGCGAGAAGAGCCCGTCGCAACGAGAAAGGCCTTTGTTTTAATGATATCCACCCCAAATCCTGTATCATGTCCGTGACACTCTCTCCCCAATTTCTCGATAATACGTGCTGCTCTTCTTTGAACTTTCTCGATGTACTCTGTTAATCCTATCTGTTAAGCGTCCCAGACCACGCACCAGTACTCCAAAAGAGGACGGACAAGCGTAGTGCAGGCACTCTTTTTAGTACATCTCTTGCATCTTCTAAATGTTCTGCCAATAAATCGCAGCCTTTGGTTCGCCTTCCCCACAACTTTTCCTATGTGTTCTTCCAAATTTAAGTTTTTCGTAACTGTAATTTCTAGGTATTAGGTTGAATTTACGGCCTTATGATTTATCGCGCAACAGAAGTTTAACGGATTCCTTTTAGCACTCTTGTGGATGACCTCACACTTTTCGTTACTTAGGGTCAATTGCGAATTTTCGCACCATAAAGTCATCTTCTAAATCGTTTTGCAATTTGTTTTGATCTAATGACTTTTCTAGACGCTAAACGACAGCATCATCTGCAAGCAAACTAAGACGGCTGCTCAGATTGTCTTCTAAATCGTTTGTATAGATAAGGAAAAGCATAGAGCTTATAAAACTGCTTTGGGGAACGCCAGAAATCGCTTTTCTTTTATCCGATGACAGTCCGTCAATTACTGCAATCTGTGACCTCTCTGACAGGAAATTATGAATTCAGTCGCATTACTGAGACGATATTCCACAAGTACGGTATTTGATTACAAGCCGCTTGTGAGGTACAGTGTCCAAATTAGAAATTTAAAATCAGTTTGAAATCCCTTGCCAATAGCATTCAACACTTCATGTGAGTGAAGAGCTGGTTGTGTTTCACAAAAACGATGTTTTCTAAATCCGTGCTGACTGTGTGACAATAGACCGTTCTCTTCGAAGTAATTCATAGTTTAGAATACAATATATGTTCCAGAAACCTGCTGCATATTGACGTTAATGATATGGGTCTGTAAATTAGTGGATTACTCCTACTACCTTTGTTGAAAATTGGTGTGACCTGTGCAACTTTCTAGTCTTCGGTTATGGGTCTTCCGTAGAGCGAGAGGTTATATGTGATTGTTAAGTTAGAGGCTATTGCATCAGCATGCTCTGAAAGGAACCTAACTGGTATACAGTCTGGACAGGAAGACTTGCCTTTATTAAGTGATTTAAGTTCTTTCACTATTCCGAGGTTATCTACTTCTAAGTTACTCATGTTGGCGGTTGTTCTTGATCCCAATTCTGGATTATTTAGTTCGTCTTCTTTTGTGAAAGAATTTCATATCCTAATGATCCAGATAAACGTAGGTTCGGAAAATAATGGTTCCCCAATACGACGAATTACGATTGAGTGCTTGAACACATTGTAACAGATTCCCCGAGGATGTAAACTGCAGATATGCACGTAAAGACAAACACATTACAATAGGTGTTCAATTTTGGTACCGTTCATGTGAAGGTAGGCTTCAGCACGTCTAGTCATCTATTGCCATACAAGTTCAGAAATCCTAGGCCTGTACCGAATGCATTGGCAACCATTCACACGGTGTTTCGGATACACGAAAATTTTTAAATATCCTCACACAAAAGACTCCAACGATTTCAAGTTGCGGGACTTAGGAGACCGTAGTATCGACGAGCCACAACCAATACACTTGTTGTCTAAGTGCTATTTACCAGTACCTAGGCATCAGGAATGATGATAAAGTCAAACAAGTACCATTTATTACTGTGTAATTCACGCCTCACTTGCGGTTTTACGAAATAAACGTAGTCTTGGACGGTAAAATCGTGTACACTTCACGTCCGGTAAACCATTCGTTCCCGGACCTATGTTTATTAGAATCACTTGCTTGTTTCATTGCACCTGTAATATGCAAACACCCTGTAAAGGCTAGAGTCGATGTAACACGCAATTCGAGTGATGTATCCTGCAAGTGACTTACTTTTTTATCTTGTGTACTTGTTTTAAGTTCGGGCATTGTGACATTACTGGAAGAAAGAAGGTTTGAGGGTAGCAAACTGACTAGCATGAGGTGTAATTTTGAAAAGAATTCTCGATTGCTTTAAATTAACAAATTAAGAAAATTACAAAATTTATTAATTATTTTAGGGAAAATTTAAATATAAGGAGTGATCAAAAAGTTTCCATTTTGGTGTGTTATGCTGCAGCATACAGTGTGATTGGGGGGTAGGACGTCAAAGGGGCCGACTTGGAGCAGGAGAGGCATCACAGGACATTTTAATTTCCAGTGTCTATACTTTTACAAATAAATTCATAAAACTTTGTCAGCATCACCAGGAAGGATTCAGGATTCACACATATTGCAGTGGAAGTTCGAAAACATAACAAAATAATTTTTTTTTTTTGCCTGTGAAATTACATCATTTTTTCACTTACTAATGGCTGCATTTGTTGCTGTAGGTACACTTTTCTTCATAAGTTAGAGAGATTCTTCGATGAATTTTGCACAGCATACATACCATACTTACAGGTGTATAAAACTCTAGAATTTATTTAATTTTTGAAAAAACGAATGATCTGTTGTATTTTAAACTTCATGTTTAGAAAAAACACAAATTTTGTAGTTAATTACCTCAACTTTTACCACAGTTTTTAATAGATTTGGAAAATTCTAGAGTTTCATACACCTTTCGGTATGGTTTGTATGCTGTGCAAAAGTCATCAAACCATCTCTCTTACTTATGAAGAAAAGTGTATCTATAGCAATAAATGCTGCCATTAGTAAGTGAAAAAAATGAAGAAATTTCACATGTAAAAAAATTACTTCGTTATGTTTTCGAACTTCCACTGCTTTGAGTGTGAATTCTGAATCCGCCGGCCGCGGTGGTCTAGCGGTTCTAGGCGCTCAGTCCGGAACCGTGCGACTGCTACGGTCGCAGGTTCGAATCCTGCCTCGGGCATGGATGTGTGTGATGTCCTTAGGTTAGTTAGGTTTAAGTAGTTATAAGTTCTAGGGGACTGATGACCACAGATGTTAAGTCCCATAGTGCTCAGAGCCATTTGAACCATTTTTTTGAACATTCTGAATCCTTCCTGGTCATGCTGACAAAGTTTTATGAATTTCTTTGTAAAAAGTATAGACAGTGGAAATTAAAATGCCCTGTGGTGCCTCCCCTGCTCCAAGTCGGCCCGTTTGACGTCCTACCCCCTTAAAGTACTGCTGTACACTGTGGTCCAGTGTGGGCGGTAATTATCGTATGTAGCGAAATTTGGTAGATATGCTAGTGCGTTAATGCGGAACCGATTCACGTCGAAAAAAAAATTAATTCCAATTTTGGCCACCAGGTGCAAATCCGGCGTTCTGGACTGTTTGTATGACGATACGACATACACGCTCTTATTTGCCAAGCCACAACGGTTAACAATAAAACCAATGTCATGCCTTTCTCACTTGTTTGACCCTTTCTGCCCACGTCCCATTACACAGGGAAACATTTCTATACTTCTTTCTTCCACTCATAGCGCCAAATTTGCACCTGCTGTTCAAAATTGGAAGTAATTTGTTCCAGCGAAAATCGATTCCCCATTAACCATTGGGGAACGGAGAATGTGTGTGGGGCAGCATGTCTCTTAGGAAGTACCATTGTGGAAGAGTGCGCGACAAGGTGTGCTGCTCTTTCGAAATAACGCACGTCCCCATATCGCAAATGTCGTAACGCGGAAGATGTGTCAGTTCACGTGTGAGACACCTGACCTGCCGCCCTATACTCCTGATATCTCCCCATGCGTTTTATCACGCAGTTAGTCCTTTGAAAAAGTCCTTGAAGCGTCGACGATTCCTTTCGGATGGGGAATTGCAGCGGGCAGTTACGGACTTCTTCACACAGCAGGACGCGGTATTTTTTACCAAACGGGGATCTTCAGCCTGGTGCGTCGGTGAGGCGATTGCTGCAATGCCGACGGCGGATTTACCTGATTGGCATGCCGATTGTGGACTGTACGGCCTTCTGAAACGTCCCCTTAGAAAAATTAGTGAATTACTGTGCTGATAAACCTCTTACGTTATTTGATTTTCAAACAGCTGAGCAGAACTGAACTTTACTTATTCTGATCAACACTAAACTGACACAATATTTTTAGCGCAACGCTATCTGACTTTCAGTAATCCCTACAAAAGAATGGCCCTGACTAACAATAACCTATACCTTTCATGAATCACTTACCTCACAAAAATCTTTGTTACTCGAACTACTGCAATACAGCGAGCGCCAATACTGCCAGCTAAATATAAGATTGTAACTACTGAAGGCACTAACTACTGATAGGTATAGTTAGCAAATAAATGATTTTGATAGAGAACAAACAATGTATTTACCTTAGCGGATGATCTGGACGTGTGTCCATATCAGAGACAGTAAATTTGTAAGACTGGATGCCATGAACTGATATATATATATATATATATATATATATATACATATATACATATATATATATATATATATATATATATATATATATATATATATATATCAGTTCATGACATCCAGTCTTACAAATTTACTGTCTCTGATATGGACACACGTCCAGATCATCCGCTCTCAAGACTCCGCCATCTCGCTCCCCACATCCACCACTGCTGGCGGCTCACCTCCAACTGCGCAACGCTACGCGCTGTTCACATCTAACAGCCCAACACTATAATAGCGAATATTCCAACAATGCGACCCAGCCACAGAGTGCACACAGCACAGCCAGTGATTTTCATACAGAGCGCTACGTGACGTTACCAACATAAAAACCTAAACAGCCTGCTTACATAGCTCCCATGCTCCCCACAAAAAATTTTACAAATTGTTTTGGGCAGTGGCCAATAATGATTTGATAAAATTTTTCATAATTACAATAACAAAGATATCAAATGCACACACTTATTGATTATGTAAGTAGGCTGTTCAGTTCTGCTCAGCTGTTTGAAAATCAAATAACGTAAGAGGTTTATCAGCACAGTAATTCACTAATTTTTCTAAGGGGACGTTTCACTTCGAACGGAAGCTTTTAGATCGCCCCTTATGTTTCACAAGAGCAACGGCCTTGCCGCAGTGGATACACTGGTTCCCGTCATATCACCGAAGTTAAGCGCTGTCGGACGTGGCCGTCACTTGGATGGGTGACCATCCGGCCTGTCATGCGCTGTTGCCATTTTTTGGGGTGCACTCAGCCTGGTGGTGCCAATTGAGGAGCTACTCGACCGAATAGTAGCGCCTCCGATCATAGAAAACCATCATAACGAGCGGGAGAGCGATGTGCTGACCACACGCCCCTCCTATCCGCATCCTCATCTGAGAATGACACGGCGGTCGGATGGTCCCGATGGGCCACTTGTGGCCTAAAGACGGAGTGCTGTGCTTATGTTTCACAAACAACTGGGGCTGGGTATGTAAATCAAGTGTCAAAAAGCTCATTTCTTGAAGGCCTAGCCATTTTGTGCATAAAAAGTTACATTGGTACGATATTTAACTGTCAAAATGGTTTCCTTCGAAACACGTACTAAATTCAGATCATTTCGAAAACAGAAGGCGCCAGAAACGCAAATGAGGTGTCTGTAAGATCTTGCTTTCTGAACAAAATTAAAAAATAAGATTAAAGCGGTCAAATATTTTGTGAAATTATTTGTCTAAAAGTAAGAAATAAAAATAAGTTACAGACCCATTTGAAGCGTCTTTGGACGATACTCGAAATCATGTACAGTAAATGAGGTGCGTCAGATGTTTCACTAATCTGTTTTATTTCTTACTTTTAGACAAATCGTTTCACAAAACATTTGGCGATATTTTTTTCAAAATTTTTGACTAACGGATGCAATACATTGTACTGATTAGTGAATATTCCAACAGTAACAACATTGGCATGACGTTCTGAACGTACATCAACGATTTACAAGATAACACCACTATCAGATTGTTCTCTGACGCTTCTGTTATCTACAGGGAAGTATCGCCGTTGGCCAGTTGTAAGTAAACCCTCACTGACTTACGCAGTATTTAGAGTTCGTTTACTGAATGGCAGTTCTCTTTAAATGTCGATAAATACAGGATAATGCCCTAGGAAAAAGTAACAACAGATACTATCAGATTGTAAGGTCAGTGGAAAATATCTGGAACCCGTTACATCGGTTAATTATTCAGGGATAATATTTAGACATAAAATGGGAAGTACAACTAAGATTAGCAATACGGAAAGCGTACTGAAGACTTATTGCGTTTGTCGGCCAGGTTCTGGGAAAGCTCAGTGCTTCTGTAAAGAGGACCGCGTACAGGATATTGGTGCTTGCCATTATGGAACACTGGTCAAGGTCTGAAAGTCCTTATCAACGAGGTACGATAGCAGACACAGAACGAATTCTGAGACTCGCTGGTAACATAAACGAAACGGTATAGTACATACTAAAGAGTAACAGAGAAGCCCAAAAACTTTAATGTGAATCTTTGGAGAAAAATCAAATATCTGCTACCGAAACCCTCTTGAGTAAATCCTAAGAACCAATATTTGGCAAATACTGCGAAATTATGATGCGTCCATCATGTATCTCGCGTGGGAATTACGTGAATGGAATAGATTAGGGGACGTATCTAGATACATGCATAAAGAAGAGGACAGAAAATAGCTTAATATTAGTGCGGGGTAGTTTTCGCCAACCAATGCGCGGTGATTTGCGGAGGACACACTGTTGAGATAAAACAGAAGCCTATGACCACTGCAGCCAGTGAGACTGAATATCGTCTAGTGGCTTAGCGGACACGTTCCGCGGTAAGGAATGTCTATACGTATAGCAGAGACGAATCGGGAATCAGATGACATAAGTGACTCTGACAAAGGCCAGACTGTAAGGGCCCGGCGCCTGGAAACGGCGAAGCTGGTCGACTGTTCGCATGCTATTGTTGAGCGCCTATGAAAAGCGCTGAATGGATGGTGAAAGCACGAGCAGACGACAAGGCGTTGGGCGCCCACGCTTCATCATTTTGCAAAACGACTTGGACGCGATATCTGAATGGTGCAGAAGGTGGCAGTTCTCTCTCAGTGAGGAAAAGTGTGAGGTCAGCCACATGAGCACAAAAACAAATCCGTTAAATATCGATTACACGGTGAATCATAAGAATTTAAGGGCTGTTAATTCCACTAAACACCTAAGAATTGCAATTACGAACTACACCGTAGAGCCAAAGAAATTGGTACACCTGTCTAATATCGTGTAGGGACCCCGCGAGCACACAGAAGTGCCGCAGCACGACTTGGCATGGGCTCGACTAATGTCTGAAGTAGTGCTGGAGGGATTGACACCATGAATCCTACAGGGCTGTCCGTAAAGCCGGAACAGTTCGAGGGAGTGGATATCTCTTCTGAATAGCACATTGCAAGGCACCCCAGATATGCTCAATAATGTTGATGTCTGGGGAGTTCGGTGGGCAGCGGAAGTGTTTAAACTTAGAAAAGTGTTCCTGGAGTCACCCTGTAGCAATTCTGGGCGTGCGGGGCGTCGCATTGTCTGTTGGAATTTCCCAAGTCCGTCGGAATTGACAGTGGACGTGAATGGATGCAGATGATCAGACAGGATGCTTACGTACGTGTTACCTGTCAGAGTAGTATGTAGACGTATGAGGGGTCCCATATCACTCCAATTGCACACGCCCCACATCATTACAGAGCCTCCACCAACTAGAACAGTCCCCTGCTGACATGTATGGTCCTTGGATTCATGGTCTCCATACCCATACACGTCAATCCGATCGGTACAATTTGAAACACTCGTCCGACCAGGCAACGTATTTCCAGTGATCAACAGTCCAATGTCGGTGTTGACGGGTCCAGGCGAGGCGTAAAGCTTTGTGTCGCGCAGTCATTAAGGGTACACGAGTGGGTCTTCGGCTCCGAAAGCCCATATCGATGACGTTTCGTTGAATGGTTCGCACGCTGACACCTTTTGATGGTCCAGCATTGAAATCTGCAGCATTTTGGGGAAGGTTTGCACTTCTGTCACGTTGAACGATTCTCTTCAGTCGTCGTTGGTCCCGTTCTTGCAGGACCTTTTTCCGGCCGCAGCGATGTCGGAGATTTGATGTTTTACCGGATTCCTGATATTCACGGTACACTCGTGAAATGGTCGTACGCGAAAATCCCCACTCATCGCTACCTCGGAGATGCTCTGTGTCTCATCGCTCGTGCGTCGACTACAACACCACGTTCAAACTCACTTAAATCTTGATAACCTGCCACTGTAGCAGCAGTGTTCGATCTAACAACTGCGCCGGATACTTGTTGTCTTATATAGGCGTTGCTTTTTCTCAATATATCTAGACGAAATTATGTCATTCAAAGTGACCCAAACAGTCAGAAAACACTTGCGCCCTAAGGATCTAGACTTCAGTTCGCTTAACCCACGGAGAAACATATCAGACTTCTCTCTTTGCTCATACATATGTGGCTTTTAAGACTTTTTAGTGGAGAATATTGTCCTACTATACTCCTTACTTACAACATATTTTTTTCTGTTTGGCAAGGAGTTTTATTGGTTTTTAATTTCTGTGGGACTGTTTTATTCTTTGACAGCGCCGGGAAACATTCCCTAGGGCGGTGCACAGTGTGTTGTGAGACAATTATATTGAATTCTTCGCTCTTATCGTAAATGAAAAATCAGTTTCCTCCAGTTGATCTATTCCTAGGAAACTACATCAGAAGGAAGGCCCTTTATTCCTCATAAATTTTCGCGTAATAAATATTGGCTCTGATGTAACACTACAGACGCTTTTGGCTAGCAGATGAAATGCCTTGCAGTTATCCATCTCCTTCCATTTAGAAACTGACCCTTTTACTTATACTCACTTTATCAAATTTCTTTGTGTTACTCTAGTTTTCATGTTTGGTTTCCCTTTCAGAAGTTATTGTCAGCATTACTAATACGTACTGAAAGTCAGAACAACCTCTTACTTGCAGTAAGATAACAGATTTTGTGGGGGACAGCTTCAATGAGCTAATCCCACGAAGTCTGACACGAGAGCACTGCTCAACTTATTTTTCTTTGAAAAACATTCAGTCGATGTGCAAGGTCGAATTACCTCGTTATACAAGTAGCTATTTCATCCAGATGACAACATTCTACTTAGTATTAATTACATATAACATCGAAACAAGTAACATCTAGCATTTGTTCTGATCGTCTGTCACTCTTTCTTCGAGCGACATACCAGCCCATTGCCATTTCAAGGTATTTTCTCTTTCCATTATATACGTAATACTGACTTCGCCAGGCGGTGAGAACTAGTGGTTAATTCCACCCCACCCCCTCCCCCTTAGTAGTCGAACTACAAAATACTATGTCTGAATTGCTAATGCGGTCATAAAAAGGTAGTAAATCAAAAACAATAAATACATGGAGAGATTTACGTTTATTGCCATTATCGTTCAAAGATCAACAATACAAAATATTTTCCGGATAAATTTAACTGGGCACAAACACGACTATTGAGTGTGTTTGTGTGCCTGCTTGTGAGGGGGGGGGGGGGGGGTAAGTGAATTAAACACTCCGTCTCATCACTTGACGAAGTCGGCATTGTTTGCTGTCCTGTGTAACTGACGCGACGTCAGCTCGACGTGTTGATTTCTTCTCTTCTCATGTGGCTATCATCTCCCATTTCCTGTGGCTCTGAGGCTGCGATCCAGGCCACGTCCACTGCCTCCTTTTTCTGCCGGTTGATAAACGGCTTCATCCTTCCAAGTAGAGCACTACCCGGCAGCTGGTCAGTGTTACTGTCCTTGCGCACGAGGTCTGCTGTCTGCAGTGATTATCTCGCACAGGCAGTGCCAGTATAATATTTGGATGCTGCGGTCAGACAAGGGATACGCAGTCGGATGCTCCAAGACTGTAGCACTGGACCGTAAGAAAATCCATCCGATGTACAGGGTGAGCGAGACGTCTGCGTATCCCCTAGTATCGAATGCCAATTGATTTGATTTGTTTCAGCTCAAGTACTTGCGTATTAAGTGTCCAGTATATCACTATGTTCCCTATCATGCTGTTGACACATTTCCGTATTCCTCCGTCTTAACATATCTTCGAGCATGTCCGATGTTACAGTGCAAAATGGATCCTCAGCAGCGTTGCGCAGTTTTCGTTTGTAGCATAACGACGTGCAAACACACGCGCCTTAACACCTTCCCACAACGAGTTGTCGGGTGTGATGGGGTCAGGACTTCTTGGTGGCCATTTCAAGAGAGCTGATGCTGCTGATGAACCACGACCTATCCACGGTCCTGGCAAGTTTTCATTTAGAAACTCACGCACAGCAAGATAGTTGTGGAGAGGCGCTCCGTCTTGCTGCAGCCATAAGCTTTCTGTTTACCATGTTTGTAACAATGTTTAAATAATTTGCGCCATTCACAGTCTCTTCAAAAAAGTACGCTCCAAGCATATGTTGTGCTGTCATTGCTGCCCGTATCATTACGTGAGGCATGTTACTTTCTAACGCGACTGCGTAATGAGGGTTCTGTTCAGCACAAACGACAATATTTCTACCACATGAAGTGCGATAAATAAGCATAACCTTGGCACGTTTTACTGATTTGAAAATTGAGTTAACACAGCATGGCATGCTAAAACGCACTGATTCCAGTCTGCATCCGATAACTTGTTTATCAACGTCGGTCGAAAATGTCTGATCATCACATCTTTTTTCGTGTGATCTCGCATTGTTATCCTCGGTATACCGAATTCCGAAGGACTTTTATAGGTAGACGTCATAGGAGATTGTTCAGTCGAAGCAGAGACTCCAGCACTTGTTTCTTCTCGTGTCTTCATCATTCCACTCCGCGGTCTGTCTTTAACACAGCCAAAAGCAAAAGCACGTATTTCCCAATCCAGGAGTGTTGTCTTTCGCAATGGCGTTTTATTAAATCTTTCCTGGATGTTCCCATTATCTGTCTCATTGTCTGCCCTGTGTGATATTCGTGCACCCATACACTTGTCACTAAGCGCTACAAATAATGAAACTATGACCGCTCACATCTGCCATGGTTACAAATTAAAACTAGACTGCGACTGCGAAAATATATAAACATGAATTCCAACAAATGATAAGAAACAACATATGTACCAACCTGAATAATAACATTTGATATTAAACAGGGATTACAGGGTTACAGCGACTTCTCGCCCACCCTGTAGAATGGAAAATGTCTCAAAATGACAGGGATATGACTCGAAATCTGAAAAGATAGTCTGCAATAGGGCACATGCCTCTAGGAGGCAGTCAGAATGCTTTTTGTGAAAATGCACGAAAATCGTTTCTTCTCTTATCAATCGACTATTAACTTCACTCATTGTCTGATCTCTTCCCTCTGACCATTCTTCTCTTTTCCTCCAACTGCCTCGCTCTGACTGGGTTGGGTTGATTTGGGGGGGGGGGGGGGTAGGAGGAGACCAAACTGTGGGGTAATCGGTCTCATCGGATTAGGGAAGGATGGGGAAGGAAATCGGATGTGCCATTTCAAAGGATTCATCCCAGCATTTGCCTGAGGCGATTTAGGGAACTCATGGGAAACCTAAATCAGGATGGTCGGACGCTGGATTGGAACCATCGCCCTCCCGAACGCGAGTCCAGTGTGCTAAACACTGCGCCACCTCACTCGGTCACCTCTTTGGCCACCTACCATTACAACCGTCCCAGCTCGGTGGTTTGGTTCATTTTCTCCCACTCTGGACTCCAGAGGGCTGGATCTCCTGCCATTTCAAGCTTTCCACCGATGGGATCAATTTGCAATCTCACCGAATGAACAACTGACACTGCATAACCACACCTCCCAGTCTTCGTGCAGGGTCCAAAAATTTATGACCTAGTGAGTCGGAAAGTCCCTTGGCGGCAGCTGGCATGTAGCATGGGAACACCTGTGCCAATCCCATGCTGACTCCTTGCCGTGGCATCTCTCAGCATTGAGTGTTGGCTCCCCAGCGGATTGCACGCTGGATTTTCTTGTGAAGGCCGATATAAATTACTTCAAATGTTTGCATTCCTAAGTCGTCAAGACGGCTGTGACCCAACAGCAAACCTGCATGCTCAAAGCAGCAATGCCTGTGTTTCTGATATTCTGCTGTCAGTCACTCTCTAAGTGGGACAACCTTCTTAGAGTGAAACAAACACTTCGATTGAACCGTACCTCTCTGGCTTTCGGGGGTAGCCCAAGTGGAGCCCTTTTGTCCTGCGTCCTGACAGTTAAGTATTATATTATAAACATAACTTGCATGTGACCGGAACCGGTATTCTGTGAGTATTCCAGTGTATTATCTTGGTCCAATGAATGATGCTGAAAACTGGTCTTCAGCGTTAGTGGAAATTATAGAAGTATTCATTTGATTCATAAGAGTCAGCTGGAGGTAGGCAATTTTGGGGAGTTCTGGAAAGTGTTCGGTGAGTTAGGTCAGTTACTAGCAGACTGGTTCTTATAATTCGATTCTGTTAAACAGAATGGTGGCAATACTGATTACGCCATGTGAAAGTTGAGTAACATGTCTTAGCTTGGAGCTCACCAATAATAAACAAACATTATGTACAGATTTTGTTTGTATTACAAACTGTTAAAATTATCTCAAACATTATATGAAACTGTGGACCTGCAATGTTGGACAAGCCACCAAACACGAGATAAGTACAAATAAATCGACGGGAGTTGTGGATTTGAAATCTACTGCAGACTCTACTTCTATCAACAAAACTATGAAGTATAAGTGGATCAGAGTGTCCCCTTCGCCATCTGGTTGGAGCTCATAGAGCAAGCAGCGAATCCTTTTCTAGTCATTAAAAAAAAGAAGTTATCGAAATATTAGGAGTAGGAATTAAAATCCACAGAAAAGAAATAAAAACTTTGAGTTTTGCCGATGACATTGTGATTCTGTCAGAGACAGCAAAGGACCTGGAAGGGCAAAAAAAAATGGTTCAAATGGCTCTGAGCACTATGGGACTTAACATCTAAGGTCATCAGTCCCCTAGAACTTAGAACTACGTAAACCTAACTAACCTAAGGACATCACACAACACCCAGCCATCACGAGGCAGAGAAAATCCCTGACCCCGCCGGGAATCGAACCCAGGAACCCGGGCGTGGGAAGCGAGAACGCTACCGCACGACCACGAGATGCGGGCTGGAAGGGCAGTTGAACGGAATGGACAGTGTCTTCAGAGAAGGATAATGGAATATAGTCTAATTAAATCAGGTGATGCTGAGGGAATTAGATTAGGAAATGAGACACTTAAAGTAGTAGATGAGTTTTGCTATTTGGGGAGCAAAATAACTGATGATGGTCGAAATAGAAAGGATGTAAAGTATAGACAGGCAACTGCAAGGAAAGCGTTTTTGAAGAAGAGAAATTTGTTAACATTCTTTTCTGAAAATATTCTTTTCTGAAATATTCTTTTCTGAAAATATTTGTATGGAATGTAGCCACGTATGGAAGAGAAACATGGACGATAAGTAGTTTAGACAATAAGAGAATAGAAGCTTTCGAAATGTGGTGCTACAGAAGAATACTGAAGATTAGATGGGTAGATCACGTAACTAAGGAGGTACTGAATAGAATTGGGCAGAAGAGGAATTTGTGGCACAACTTCACTAGAAGAAGGGATCGGTTGGTAGGACATTTTCTGAGGCATCAAGGGATCACCAATTTAGTATTGGAGGGCAGCGTGGAGGGTAAAAAACGTAGAGAGAGACCAAGAGATGAATACACGAAGCAGATTCAGAAGGATGTAGGTTGCAGTAGGTACTCGGAGATGAAAGAGCTTGCACAGGGTAGAGTAGCACGAAGAGCTCCATCAAACCAGTCTCTGGACTGAAGACCACAACAACATTTGAGAACGAAAAATTTTAGCATTGTTGCTATGGCTAATTGATATTTCGGTTTTTACCCGTTTATTAGCAAAAAATAATAACACCAGCTGTAACCGAGACCAAACAAACACCGAAAAATACGGGTTATTCGGAACGAAAACACCGGTATCTGTTTTAACCGGTCGGTTTCTCCCATCCCTACTGGAACCACTAACTAGGGACCGGTCAGATCGACTCGACGAGACCTGAAGGTCATTCAGAGTGCAAAGGTTGTTGATACTTTTTCATTCCTCCTGTGGAGTGATCATGGGGGATGGCGGGGGTGCGACTTTGACACGTGCATGAATAAAATAGAAAATGGTTCGTCTAGGACCACCCTGTTAGGCAACACCCTCGATACCATCCGTGCAGCTTTGATGAGTACTTTAAAACTGTACCTGCACAGAGGCGTCTGCTAGCAGACAACCCATAGACACCCGTCATATTCTGCATACCTGCAAGCAAGCAAGCACTAGAGCAGCAGTATAGCGCCAGTCAGACGTTGGGCGTCGAGTGGCTGCCTGCAAGCTCCTAGGAATCAATTTTTAAAGTGTTCATCAAAGGTGCTCCGGTGGTGCTGAGGGTATTGCCGAAAGGAGGTAGTCTTAGAGGGATCCTATGTCATTTTATTCATGCATGTATCAAATTCGCTACCCCCACCTCCCATGATGACATAGGAACACGTGAAACGAGAGGGCTGGGAAAGGATAAACACCCTTTGCTGCTACGTAGTACATTCAATATTCGTCGAATGGTTTTGTGAACAGTCGCTAGTGGTTCCACTCTGATTACCAGAGCAAACATTGCAGTCGCGCTACACTCCAAAGCAGTCAGGCAGTGTTCAATGAGCTTGTAGCCGCACAGTGTCCTTAGAGAAGCATTCAAACGTGTGGGGGTGTCAGTAGTATCAAAGATTGTCAAGAACGTCGTCCTGTTTGGCCTCACAAAGTAAGCTATCGTTTTCGACGGCGAAATGTGTGTAAATGAACGTCCTAAGTGAAGGGGAGGTTTCGTTGGTACCCTTTATGCCACCTCCTAAGGCACTTTCGTGTAGATTCTGAACGGCAGAGTATCTGAAATGTTTTCTTCTGTCGTGCATATACTACTGACCATTAAAATTGCCACACCAAGTAGAAATTCAGATGATAAACGGGTATTCACTGGACAAATATATTATACTAGAACTGACATGTGATTACATTTTCACGCAGTTTGGGTGCATACATCCTGAGAAATCAGTACCCAGAACAACCACCTCTGGCCGTAATAACGGCCTTGAAACGCCTGGGAATTGAGTCAAACAGAGCTTGGATGGCGTGTACAGGTACAGCAGCCCATGCAGTTTCAACACGATACCACAGTTCATCAAGAGTAGTGACTGGCGAATTGTGACGAACCAGTTGCTGGGCTACCATTGACCAGACGTTTTCAATTGGTGAGAGATCTGGAGAATGTGCTGGCCAGGGCAGCAGTCGAACATTTTCTGTATGCTGAAAGGCCCGTACAGGACCTGCAACATGCGGTCGTGCATTATCCTGCTGAAATGTAGGGTTTCGCAGGGATCGAATGAAGGGTAGAGCCACGGGTCGTAACACATCTGAAATGTAACGTCCACTGTTCAAAGTGCCGTCAATGCGAACAAGAGGTGACCGAGACGTAACCAATGGCACCCCATACCATCACGCCGGGTGATACGCCAGTATGGCGATGACGAATACACGCTTCCAATGTACGTTCACCGCGATCTCACCAAACACGGATGCGACCATCACGATGCTGTAAACAGAACCTGGATTCATCCGAAAAAATGACGTTTTGCCATTCGTGCACCCAGGTTCGTCGTTGAGTACACAATCGCAGGCGCTCCTGTCTGTGATGCAGCGTCAAGGGTAACCGCAGCCATGGTCTGTGAACTGATAGTCCATGCTGCTGCAGACGTCGTCGAACCGTTCGTGCAGATGGTTGTTGTCTTGCAAACGTCTCCCTCCTTTGACTCAGGGATCGAGACGTGGCTGCACGATCCGTTACAGCCATGCCGATAAGATGTCTGTCATCTCGACTGCTAGTGATACGAGGCCGTTGCGATCCATAACGGCGTTCCGTATTACCCTCCTAAATCCACCGATTCTAAATTGTGCTGACAGTCACTGGATCTCGACCAAGGCGAACAGCAATGTCGCGATACGATAAACCACAATCGCGATAGGCTACAATTCGACTTTTATCAAAGTCGGAAACGTGATGGTACGCATTTCCCCACCTTACACAAGACTCACAACAACGTTTCACCAGGTAACGCCGGTCAACTGCTATTTGTATATGAGATATCGGTTGGAAACTTTCCTGATGTCAGCACGTTGTAGGTTTCGCCACCGGCGACAGCTTTGTGTGAATGCCCTGAAAAGCTAATCATTTGCACACCACAGCATCTTCTTCCTGTCGGTTAAATTTCGCGTCTGTAGCACGTCATCTTCGTGGTGTAGCAATTTTAATGGTCAGTAGTGTGTTAAAACCGTGTGATTTCTGCACTGTGCGTCGCGGTTCTCCATTACACAGGCGTCAGCAGAAGGCGGGAGATTAGCGTTGGGCTGAATTGTGGTGAAATTTGGTGGCAATGTGACCTTACACCTCACACGAACTTCTGAACTCTGGCCTTTTTTTCGCACGTATGGACACATTGCTGTCTGAAGCGTCATCGAGCCCTTAGGTGACATCGCAGGGCGTCAGATTTTGCACCGTTACAGAGGAATGACGTAGGTTCTAGGTTCCTTCGAGCTAAATTTCTAGTTTCTCCGTCGTAATGAAGGGGTTTGCAAAAAGTGACCCTTTGATTATTTTGCACTGTGCATTTAGAGGTATGAACAGTAATCTTCCTTCCTTCCTTTGTGACAGAGGACAAGTGGGACGCCTGCGGTACACAGCGGTCGCCTGCTCCGCCAGCAGCTTTCTGCTTTCCTCGTGCAAATAAGCGGGGAGGCGGCAGGGTCACGGCGTGTGACACGGCCGCAGCCAGCGGTACCCGCCTGGGCTGACCAGCGGCCGCCGGGTCGCGCTCCCGTCTACCGTGTCCCGCGTCCCCGGCGCTATCTCTCATCTGAGGCTACACCGTTATCTGCCGGCCTCCTGCGCCCGCTGCCTAGCAATCTCAGCACGTACCGTACACAAAGCCTGCCCTCCAGATAGCACTATCTCAGCGATCAGACGACGGGGCGGCGCATTTCATTTGACAGATTGGAGCACGAGATGCAACCGCAAGTGGAGCTAGCCCCGAGTGACGTACGTAAGACTGACAGATCTCCGTGTCGGCACGTCGCCCATCCCTCCTACTGTCCCTGTAACCTACGTGCTCCTGACCTAGGGGACTTCGCGTAACACCTACATACGTAATCCGCAAGCTATCATACGGTACATGGCGGAGGGTACCTTGTACTACTACCGTTCCTGTTCCATTTGCAAATGAAGCAGAGAAAAACAACTGCCTGCATGCCTCCGCCTTTTTTTTTTTTAACATATCAGTCTTGTGACTGGTTTGATGCGGCCCGCCAGAAATTCCTCTCTTCTGCCAACCTTTCCATCTCAGAGTAGTACTTGCGACTTGCATTTTCAATTATTTACTGGATGCATTCCACTCTCTGTCTTTCTCTAGAGTTTTTACCCTCTACAGCTCCCTCTAGTACCAATGAAGTTACACTACTGGCCATTAATTACTTTCACTTCCAGAACTATACTACAGTCAGACTACCTAAGAGTAGGTTACCCCCTCAGTCACTTAATCTTTGAGGATATCATGAACGCTTTTGACAAGTTTTCGTAAAAAAAATACTTCATTGAAAAATAAATATACACTACTGGCGATTAAAATTGCTACACCACGAACATGACGTGCTACAGACGGGAAATTTAACCGACAGGAAGAAGATGCTGCGATATGCAAATGATTAGCTTTTCAGAGCATTCACACAAAGTTGGCGTCGGTGGTGACACCTACAACGAGCTGACATGACGAAAGTTCCCAACCGATTTCTCATACACCAACAGCAGTTCACCGGCGTTGCCTGGTGAAACGTTGTTGTGATGCCTCATGTAAGGACGAGAAATGCGTACCATCACGTTTCCGACTTTGATAAAGGTCGGATTGTAGCCCTTCCCGATTGCGGTTTATCGCATCGCGACATTCCTGCCCGCGTTGGTCGAGATCCAATGACTGTTAGCAGAATATGGAATCGGTGGTTTCAGGAGGGTAATACGGAACGCCGTGTGGATCCCAACGGCCTCGTATCACTAGCAGTTGAGATGACAGGCATCTTATCCGCATCGCTGTAACGGATCGTGCAGCCACATCTTGATCCCTGAGTCAACAGATGTGGACGTTTGCAAGACAGTCATCTGCACGAACAGTTCGACGACGTTTGCAGCAGCATGGACTATCAGCTCGGAGACAATGGCTGCGGTTACCCTTGACGCTGCATCACAGACAGGAGCGCCTGCGATGGTATACTCAGCGACGAACCTGGGTGAACGAATGGCAAAACGTCATTTTTTCGGATGAATCCAGGTTCTGTTTACAGCATCATCATGGTCTCATCCGTGTTTGGCGACATCGCGGTGAACGAGCATTAGAAGCGTGTATTCCTCATCGCCGTACTGGCGTATCAACCGGCGTGATGGTATGGCGTGCCATTGGTTACACGTCTCCGTCACCTCTTGTTCCCATTGACGGCACTTTGGACAGTGGACGTTACATTTCAGATGTGTTACGACCCGTGGCTCTACCCTTCATTTGATCCCTGCGAAACCCCTCATTTCAGCAGGATAATGCACGACCGCATGTTGCAGGTCCTGTACGGTCCTTTCTGGATACAGAAAATGTTCGACAGCTGCACTGGCCAGCACATTCTCCAGATCTCTCACCAATTGAAAACGTCCAGTCAATGGCGTCCGAGCAACTGGCTCGTCACAATACGCCAGTCACTACTCTTGATGAACTGTGGTATCGTGTTGAAGCTGCATGGGCAGCTGTACCTGTACACGCCATCCAAGCTCTGTTTGACTCAATGCCCAGACGTATCAAGGCCGTTATTACGGTCAGAGGTGGTTGTTCTGGGTACTGATTTCTCAGGATCTATGCACCCAAATTGCGTGAAAATGTAATGACATGTCAGTTCTAGTATAATATATTTGTCCAATGGATACCCGTTTATCATCTGCATTTCTTTTTGGTGTAGCAATTTTAATAGCCAGTAGTGTATGTCCTGATGTCTTAACACATGTCCTATCATCCTGCTCTCCTTCTTGTCGGTGTTTTACTAATGTTCCATTTGTCGCTGATACTGCAGCGAAACCCCTCTTGCCTTACCTTATCAGCCAGCTCAATTTTCAACATTCTTCTGTAGCACCACATCTCAAACGCTTCGATTCCCTTGTGTTCAGCTTTTCCCATAGACCATGTCTCACTGCCATGCATTGCTGTGCTCCACGCGAACATTCTCAGGAATGAGATTTTCACTCTGCAGTGGAGTGTGTGCTGATATAAAACTTCCTGACAGATTAAAACTGTGTGCCGGACCGACCGTCGAACTCGGGACCTGCCTCTTGTGGGCAAGTGCTCTACCAACTGGAAGGCAGGAGACGAAGTACTGGCAGAATTGAAGCTGTGAGGACTTGTCATGAGTCGTTCTTGGGTAGCTCAGTTGGTAGAGCACTTTCCCGCGAAAGGCAAAGGTCCCGAGTTTGAGTCTCGGTCCGGCACGCAGTTTTAATGTCAGGAAATTTCATTCTCAGAAATTTCTTCCTCAAATTAAGACCCATAATTGATACCAGTAGATTTCTCTTGGACAGGAATGCCCTTTTTACCAATACTAGTCTGCTTTTTATGTCCTTCTTGCTCCCTCCATCATGGGTTATTTCGCTATGTAGCAGAATTCCTAAACATTTACTTCGTGATCATCAATTATGGTATTAAATTTCTCGCTGGCCGGCCGATGTGACCGAGCGGTTCTAGGCGCTTCAGTCCGGACCGCGCGAGTGCTTCGGTCGCAGGTTCGAATCCTGCCTTGTTTTAAGTAGTTCTACGTTCTAGGGGACTGATGACCTCACTTGCTAAGTCTCATAGTGCTCAGAGCCATTTGTTTCTCGCTGTTCTCATTTCTGCTACTTCTAATTCCTTTCGTCTTTCTTCGATTTTCTCTCAGTACATACTCTGAACTCATTCGACTGTTCATTCCATTCAACAGGTCCCGTAATTCTTCAGTTTCACTAAAGATAGCAACGTCATCAGCGAATCTTAACACTGATGTCCATTCACTTTGAATTTTAATCCCACTCTTGAATCTTTCCTTTACTTCCGTCTTTGCTTCTTCGATGTATGGATTGAACAATAGGGGAGGAAGACTACATCCTTTTCTTACACCCTTTTTAATCTGAGCACTTCGTTCTTGGTATTCCGCTCTCATACTTCCCTCTTGCTTTTTGTTCATATTGTATACTACCCGTTTTTCTCTACAGCTTACACCTATATTCCTCAGAATTTCGAGCATCTTGCTCCATTTTACATTGTCAAAAGCAGTTGCAATTTCGACAGATCCTATGAACTTACGTTGATTTATCTTTAGTTTTGCTTCCATTATCAAAAGCAACGTTAGAACTGCCTCTCTCGTGCCAAACAGATCGTCATCTAACAAGGTCACAATTTTCTTTTCTTTCTACTGTATGTTATTCTTGTCAGCAACTTGGATGCATGAACTGTTAAGCTGACTGTGCGATAATACTCGCACTTGTCGGTTCTTTCAATCTTAAGAACTGTGTGGATGATTTTTTTCGTTAGTTTTATGATATACCGCCAATCTCATACATTCTGCACACCAGCATCAATAGACATTTTGTTACGATTTCCCTTAATGATATAAGGAATTCCGATTGAATTTACTTTCCTTCTGCTTCATTTGATCTAAGTCTTCCAGACCCCTTTTAAATTCTGATTCTAATACTGGATCTCCTATCTCTTAGCTACGGTACCTAACGATTATTGCTTGTGCAGCTGCTCTGCTAAACAGCATCCCTTACGAACAAAGCATTTGCCTCTTTACCTGTGGATACTCGTAGTTTAGGTACTTAGGCTATACACGGCTCTGTTTGAAAACAATAGCTCGATGTAGTCATAGCGGGGTGCCGCGAAATTCTGCTTTGATGCCCCGCAGAAAATTCTCTGTAAATAATAACCTGTAGCTGTGATTCTCCAGTCAATCATTCTATGCACTGGATGAAATTGCGAGTTAATAAAAAAAAATATATCAAATAAAAGTTAAACGAATAGTTTAATAACAAGTGTTCTGATGTCTGTAATTTATGCAGAGGGCAGAGGATTATGTTGAATAATGTCTATTCAAAAAAGGATATCTCAAAGAAACAGGAAGTGGTCCTATGGTATTCAATTAAAATACATACCCTTCTGAAATGCAGTAAAGTTACGTTGAGAGCGTTACAAGGTTGGTAGCCAAATTCCCAATCCAAATAATCATCAAAGACTTGCGTAAACTAAGTCCACTTCGTGATCAAAATGCATGAAATATTCATCAGTTCAAAATAGTTCAGAGTTCAACATGATGATACACAAACTGACACACGCAATACAAAGAACAGTAACTCATACTCTGTCTATCCTCAGTTCCTTAACACAAACGGAATAAGTTAGAGTCCTCCTCTGGAGCACATTCAGACCTCTCCAACTATAAAGTTCCTTCAGAAGTTTGAGTACGGTTGCGGCCGTTCACTACCCAGAATGTTCTCCCCTGGTAGCTAAGTGGTCAGCGCGATGGAATGTCATACCTGCCGGCCCGGGTTCGATTCCCGGCCGTGTCGGAGAGTTTCTCCGCTCAGGGACTGGAAGTTGTGTTGTCCTTATCATCATTATTTCATTCCCATCGACACGCAAGTCACCGAAGAGGCGAAGTGGCGAATTCGAAACACTTGCACCAAGCGAACGGTCTACCAGACGGGAGGTCCTAGACACACGGCATTTCCATTTTACCGTCCAGAATCAAACACCCATATGATTGAATCACCTACATTACCTCAGGCAACTCTGCCTTCTTCAAGAACTCAATATACAGTGTCCAGAGTCGCTCCCTTGAGCTCTTCAGTCGAGAAGTCCCAGTCTCCTCTTGACTCTCAAAGCATTCTACTACTGTCTGCTTTCCCATTGCCTGAAGGTCATCCCCACCAAAAACAGACATGTGTGCTACAGACATGACTTGACTCATCTTGACCACTTAAATGAAGAAATATTATAAACATTCTGTCACACTCACATAAATTACAATAATTATAAATGAGGCTTTGTCTATAAATAAATAAGCCAGTATTCTTGCACAAGTGCGCTCACGATAAATGATGACAAATCATCCTATACATTGTTGAAACAATTATTTAGGCCTGCTTGACAGAAGCGTTTTTTGGTTCTCTGTTCAACTGTGGTGTCCGCTAACACTCGCGGCTGACCGCTTTTAAATTAGCACAATTTTTTAACAGCGCCCTCAGTCAACATTTAAATAAAGTTACTGGCAAAGTAGTAAACTCTTCATTAAGGAAATACACAAATGTGACAAAATTTGAGGTATTTGCGCTGTATTCATTTGCTGTGTAATTGTGGTGGATACGATATTCTGACAAACATTTGCGTAATGAAACAGATATGAAAGACGTCGCAAATCAATAAATAAAACAGATACAGATACGTATCTTTCCGAGTTGATAGCTATAGTGCAGTACTATCATGTGAGACATTGTATGTTAGCATTGCATAAAGCGATTAAAAGTTGTTGATTCAGATCGTCATTGTGAAAATGCTTATTCGTTGCGAAATATTAACTTCTGTAATTTTAAAGACAATATTGTGTGTCCTTGGATGTGCCTTGTTTTTCTAGAATCGCTGAGGTATCCAGATTCGAAAAATGGCTCTGAGCACTATGGGACTTAACATCTATGGTCATCAGTCCCCCAGAACTTAGAACTACTTAAACCTAACTAACCTAAGGACAGCACGCAACACCCAGCCATCACGAGGCAGAGAAAATCCCTGACCCCGCCGGGAATCGAACCCGGAAACCCGGGCGTGGGAAGCGAGAACGCTACCGCACGACCACGAGATGCGGGCATTCAGATTCGCTATAATATGTAACTGCGATTTATGTCGACGTTCAGAGAGTTGTAACTCAGCCATCTTGAAGATCGTCCCCACCACTTCTTGCAGCAAAGTCCGTCCTCCTAAGCGAGCGTCCGTCGGCAAAATTCCCCATACTGGGATTAAACTGTATACGGTGACGCTGCTACTCTCTTTGCACTTGGACTCGCTTGTACCGGTCACATAGCCGAAAACCGAAACTGCCGCGGCGCGCCCTGAAGACTCGGACCTCTAGCGTTCAGACATAGAACAAATTCATCTTACCTTGTAACAATATTGAGTGGCCGATTAGCTCGCCTACATACGCGTAACGTTACGTCTTCCCTATCGACTCTTGTTTCTCCTTCTATCACGTCATCAGACAAGTTCTCCCTGTCATAGAGGCCTTTAATGTACCCCTTCCACTTATTCGCTCTGTCCTCTGCATTTAACAGTAAAACTCCCGTTGCACTCTGAATGTTACAACACTTGCTTTTAATTTCACCGAAAGTTGTTTTGACTTTTCTGTATGCTGAGTCAGTCCTTCTGACAATAATTTCTATTCGTGTTTCTTCCCATCTACCCTGCAGCCATTTTGCCGTAGCTTCCCGCTACTACCTATTTATTTTATTTCTAAATGACTTGTATTTCTGTAATCCTACCTTCGTACGCGTCCTGATTTCTCTTATCTTGTTTTCGCGGTCCTTCCGCGAAATGTTCGTTGGCAGCAGTAGAATCATTATGCAGTCAGCCACCAATGCCGGTTCAGTAAATTTTCTCAACAGGGTTTCGCGAAAACAACGTTGCCCTTCCTCCAGAGATTCATATTTGAGTTCACGAGCATCTTCGTAATATTCGAGTGTTGATCAAACCTATCGGTAAAAAATCTAGCAGCACACCTCAGAACTGCTTTGTGGATCCCACCGACTCGAGCAGTACACAAGAATGGGTCATACTGCTATTCTATATGCGGTCTCCTAATACTGTATTCGATTGTTTTTCCTACTCATCCGCATTAATATACATTTTTATACATTTAGAGCAAGCTGCCACTCATCACACCAAAGAGAACTTCTGTGTACGTCATCCTATGTCCGCCAACAGTCACTCAAAGATGACACTCTCCAACATACTTCAGCGTTATCAGCCAACTGCCGCAGACTGCCGCTCACCCTATCCGCCAGATCGCTTATGTTCATAGAGAACAAGAACGGTTCTATCACAATTCCGTGGGGTTCTCCTGATGATACCCTTTTCTGTGATGAACACATACCGTCAAGACAACGTACTGGATTCTATTCCATATCCTGGAACCTATTCCCTGTGCTTGGACCTTTTTTAAGTCTGCAGCCGAGTATAGAGTCAAACGCTTTCCCGAAATCTAGAAACATGGAATCTGCCTGTTCTCGTTCGACCATGGGTCGCAGGATATCGTGCGAGAAAAGGGCAAGTGAGTTTCACACGAGCGATGCTTACTGAAGCCGCGTTGGCCTTCGGGAAGCTTTTCTGTCTCAAGGAAATATATTCGGGCTTAGAATATGGTCAAGAGTTCTGCTGCAAATCGAAGATAATGACATTGGTCTGCAATTTCATGGGGCTGATATTTTAATCTTCCCATATGCTGGAGTCACTTGCACTCTTTTTCGCATCTACAACCTCCAGGGTTCATTTAAACTGTAATGCTCTGTGCCTTAACTGGCGCTTCTGCATAGCGCCCAGAGGTCTCCATACCACTTGGATACAGAATTCTGGTCTTGGAGCATATAACTACACGTGCCTTTCGATTCGTGTCGTCTGAATCGTCCGCCATGTTATAGTTAGGCACCACTATTCCCAAAATCCATTATCACCTTGTATGACTATCTCTGTTAACAAAACAGACAGGATGTAGTACCCAGAAGAGTCGATAAACTTCCCGACAACTCGATGTTTAAAGTCCTGTCGCAGTACGTGTCTCTCTGCTGCACGTGACATTTAGAGGCAACGCAAACTTGATAGGGAATATCACTTACGATGACCTGCTCTTACAGCGTAACGCATAGGACGCTAGCCTGCCAGTCAGCGAGGTCACCGAAACCCGTTTCGAATCCACGTGGCGGATTAACGACCGCGACTGGCACACTGGCCGGGCTGACAGTGGCTTTTAGGTGCTTTCCCACGCTCGTTTATGCATATGCTGGACTGGTCCCCAATTTCCGTCTCAGAAAATACGTTAAACGGTTAAAATACGATGACACACATAACGATGTTTACGCGGTTCATAGACAGGCAGCGCCCTTTGGTGACTGCGGCGACAGGATGGGCATCCGACTGCAAAATTAAATAAAAATAAATTTACCAAATCTTTACTCTAGAGCACCCCGTACTAGACAGGATAAACGCGAAAGAGAGGAAGAAGAAGATGAAGACGTGTACGCTTTAAGGTAAATAAAAGGCGCACCACGAAGAATTATACGAATGGGACGGAAACCGATATACATGTATAGACAAACAAATGATTACAATCTCTGAAAAACTGATTTATTCAAGAGAAAGAGATTCACAAACTGAACGCATCCTTAACGCGTTGGTCCACTTCCGACCCTTCTGCAAGCAATTATTCGTCTTGGGACTGATTGGTAGAGTCGTTGCATATCCTCCTAAGGGATACAGTTCCAAATTCTGTCCAACTGGTGTAAGGAGTGTGTCAGAAGTCTCCATACACTGATTAAATATTACATCCCACGAGAAGCTCTCTGCATTGTCCTGACAAAATTGTTAACTCGATTGGACAGTTTCATGACAACATGATGGCAAAAACCGCCTTGAAAACGAGCTTTAAGACCAGTTTCCCGTGACATGCGGTGTAAAACAAGGCTGTGTACTGGCTCCCACATTCTTCTCACTTTATTTCGCAGCTGTTATGAGAGACGCGACCAAAGGCTGCAGTGGTCAAATAGGTCTTGACTCGAGAACAGACAAAAGTGTCTTGAACATCTCTCGCCTCAGAGCAAAAAGTCGCGTAAATAAAATACCTATCTTAGAAATTCTTTACGCAGACGACGTATGCATGATGGTTAATTCTCCTGAATCTCTCCAAACATAGATGAACCTGCTAAATGACTCCTGCAGAAGATTTGGTTTAGTCATAAGCATCACCAAGACGCGAGTCCTTCAACAACCAATTAGGGGCTCCAATAAGACGACTGCAGTATTAAGTTGGACAACAAACATTTGGAAAATGTGTCGCATTTTTAAATATCTAGGTAGCCAAATTAGAAGCGACAACAGTCTGACAACAGAAATTGCAGCTCGTATATTCAATGCAGCTTCAGTTTTCGGCAAACTGAATCACCGAGTATGGAAATCACATGATTTCAGACTACAAACTAAAATTGCGGTCTACAAAGCAATAATATTACCAACTTTATGCCTCGGAAACCTGGTGCTGTTGTAAAGCTGATATTAGGAGGCTAGACACCTTTCATCTTCGCTGTCTGAGATCAATTCCCCGCATGAAATGGGAAGATGTTCCAAACATGGAGATGTGGCGTCGCGTGAAACTGCCTGGCATTGAAGCCCTCTTAATGAAACACCAACTGCGATGGAGTGGCTATATCATACGCGTGGACGATAGTAGACTTCCAAAAGCGGTGTTCCATTCAGAGCTCTCGTGTGTAGAAAGCGGCGGCAAGGTGGCCAACACCTGCGATATAAAGATACCATCAAACGCTACCTCACAGCCTGTGGCATTCCGAGCAAACGTTGGGAGGAGCTTGTATTGCACCGACCAGAGTGGCGCTCAACTGTGCACAAGTTGTGGAACAGTTCGAGCATTTCCGTCTAAAGAACCTGGACGGTAAACGAAAGCTCTGCAAACCTAAGCCCAAGCCTAATTACGTCTATACGTATAACTCCACTGGGCAACTGTATTGCACTTCGTGCGACCGGATCTTCAAAGCAAAGCTCGGTTTTGCAAGCCACACGCGAGCCCGCCACAATAAGGACTAAACGACTGATGGAGTCGCTGTCGCCGGACACGGCGAGGAGGACATGATGACATTTGAGTATCGAAAACAATATAGTCAACATAAGGCTGTTCTTTGCATTGTGTAGGGCTGGAAATAAATAAGCACTCAGATACCGATAGTAAAAATATGAGGTCGAAACATGGGGGCGCGATTGTAAGCATTGTTGTGAGACGAGGTCTGTCTGCGAAAGTTAAATTTCAGTGTTGGTCGAGAGCTCGGAGGCAGAAGACGTGTCACGCTGCCCTCACGTCGGTGATGGCAGATCTTACCACCCACAAGGCCTGATTTCATTTATATGGCTGGGGAGATTTAGAAGGCTTAACTACGCTTGAAGATGGAATTCAAGGTAAAATTCGCAAGCATAGCGTAAAGCGCAATTGCAGGGTTAGGGTCGTGTTGTTAGTCCGAGTTTGCAATAATCCCTTGTTTTGCTCGTCAGCTAAAGAAGCCTCCTTATCTTGCAAATAATAAAACTAATAATTACCATTTGGATTTCCAATTATCTTGCCGAGGTTGGCTTGCCAATCGGGCGTAGAATGTCGTCGACGTAGCGCTGAGCTGTAAAGGGTGCCGCGGATAACAACCAAAGGGGTCGTACCAGGGAAAGAAACGGCACCCCGGGCCATCACCACTGCTTCTCGCCCACGGCACCCTTACAGCTCAGCGCTGCGTCGACGCTGTTCTACGCCCCGTTTTGTCGCCCTTCATGGCAAGCCATCCAAGGCTTATGTTTCAGCAAGATAATGCCCGCCCGCACACGGCAAGGGTTTCTACTGCTTGACTTTGAGTTTGACAAACCTTACCTCGGCCAGCAAGGTCGCCGGATCTCTCCCCAGTTGAGAGCGTTTGGAGCATTATGGGCAAGGCCCTCCAACCATCTCGGGATTTTGGTGATCTAACGCGCCAGTTGGACAGAATCTGGCATGTTATCTCTCAGGAGGACATCCAACAACTCTGTCAAACAACGCCAAAGCGAATAACTGCTTTCATAAAGGCCACAGCTGGACCAACGCGATAACCCCTTTCTGTAGTGGATTTTTGAGCCTTCCTTCTGCTTTTAGTTTCTCCAATTTCATGACTTTCGTTCCCATTGCTGCTGGTTTCCATTTTCGGTTTTTTACTGTTTCCTAAGTCACTGACCGGGCGCTAATGACCATAGCAGTTTTGCGCCCTAAAACAAAAAAAAAAACAAAAAAAATGGACCAACGCGTTATCGACTTGCGCAATTTGTGAACCTCTTTCTCTTGAATATTTCTGAAACTATAATCATTTGTTTGTACAATTTCATCACATCCTGCGATTCCCCTCCTGTTCGGTTAATTCCTTCGTGGTGCATATTTTTTTGTATTAGGTTGTACTGTTGGCAACATAGATAACCATCTTCTGTTCTTGGCCAATTTTGCCCAAGTTCAGATCATCCAATCCGCTCTCCCTTTCCATTTGGTGTAAATTACAAAGAAGGACCACACTCGCAGAGAGGTGTTGCCCATCTCCTTATTCTGTGTAAGTGGATGGGGTAAGAACTATGTCCAGTAATAAAGCGCACCATTCTCTTAGTTGACTCATCGACGCGCGCTCGTAGTCTGTAAAAAATTGGGGAAATGTTACATGAACGACTGTCGGTGGTCCTATCGTTCTAATCGCGCTGCCATTCACCTATTATCCAGATCCGGAGTTGGATTTTGTTTTTATATTTACCCCTGTAATCGCCGGCCGTTGTGGCCGAGCGGTTCTAGGCGCTTCAGTCAGGAACCGCGCAACCACTACGGTCGCAGGTTCGAATCCTGCCTCGGGCATGGACGTGTGTGATGTCCTTAGGTTAGTTAGGTTTAAGTAGTTCTAGGGGACTGATGACCTCAGATGTTAAGTCCCATAGTGCTCAGAGCCATTTGAACCATTTACCCCTGTAATCATTTGCACACGGTCGAATCTACTTCCACTGAAATAGCACCCTACTCTGTATTGTACTTAAATGCCAATGGGCAGATTCCCAGCATCAGCAGTACACCCTCGGCAGGTGTTGTACCGAAGAGCCCAGGGAGCCTGAGAAGTTCGCCCCTCTGTACTCGTCTAAGGCAGGATCTATTCTCGAATCGCATCCAAGGCGCCTATGCACTGGTTGCGAACCCAACTATGGCACTGAAGACAGCCCTAGCGGCACGCATCGGTAGCTTGCAATTCATGATACTGCTCGCACAAGCTTGTGCATAATTTTCACTCCTTTCTTGTGGATAGCTTAATATTTGCTTGAAATTCCTCCTTTCAGCCAACTGGACTCATCTGCAGAGCTTGCTGCTTGATATGGAGGGTTTCTAATCTGAGGTGGTTGACCTTCGAGTGGTATGTAGGCAGCTTTGTGTGCTACTATGGCTAGTTTATTATTTGATCACCGCCGCCGTATCTGTTCGAACACAATACCAGCCGTTCCTCCCAACTTCGACGGAGAGTCAGCAGATACCACCACCAGGACGTCATCTGCGTACGTCACTATCTCATAAACAGTTGCTTCCCTCATTGAGGAGTCATGTATCAAAGTTAGTACCACTTATAGAGCCTCATGGGCAGCCTTTTGTTATCCTTTTCGCAAGTTTTTGCTTCCCTGCGGACCATTCGACGGTATATCCGTAACAATAATCCATGAAGCTGTTGCAGTGACACCTTGGATCCTGAACATCCCAGAGACGTTCGAACATCGCGGACCACTAGACATAGTCGAATGCTCCCACGATATCTATCATGACTGCTATTTCGAACTTATTCCTGGAACATTGAAAATTTCACAAGCAGTCTCTTCATTGCGTCATCAATAAGCCTGCCTTTCCGGAACCTGCAACCAATCGCTTAATATGCGCTGCTGTACCTTAAGGCAGTCTGTTCAAAAGGCATATCGGTTTATAGCTCTTCGGAGCTGTCGAATCCTTGTGACCTATTCCACTGAGACAAAAGAGTTAGTAACGCAATTTAAACTCGGATAATAGTTTATTTTCACTGTTATAACTCACCATAAAATAAAGAGAAAGCTAAACAGTTTAGGAACGCTGGCTGTTTGTGCACAGAGTACTTAGTCACGCATCGCTGCACGGGCAAGAATATCACCGTAGATAGTCGTAGCTTCTAGCCGTTGACCCTTACTTATTTTGCCCCCATTCAGGTATCCTTTATTGTCTGTACAGCCGACCTCCTTTGCCACGTTCTACTGGCCAACTGCAATTATATTTTTTTGTGGTAAGGAGCCATTATCGTTGTTGAAAACATTCATGGGAAATCCAACGTATTCAGGCTCATGTATAGAATATGAAATACGTAACTCGCATTTTAAGATATATTTCCTCGCTACTGGCCCATTTATCTGCTGTTAGCCTGTAAAGTTACCGACTCATTCTTCATAAAATGAATTTTCTGATCAGTTTTCACTAATTTTCAAATTATATTGTAAAGGAAACCGGGATCGAAACAGTGGGTGGGACTCGTTAGCCCGGCACCGAACAAAGGTTACGTTGGTTTCGTCTTCCGGAAAAATAGTGTCCAGTATTTCCTGGGATGCAAGAGTGAGTCTTTCGTGGCCTCGTAAAGAGTGAAGCAATTACAAATGTGCTACGCTAGTCTTCTGGATCAAATGGCTCAAAAGACTACGTTGCGGAAAGATCTTTATCTTTCTGTCTTCTTTTTCTTCGTTCTCCATTCCACCGACTGGAAAATACGCCTATATTTCGCTAGTCACCACGTATGGCTAACATGCAAGTTCGCAGTTTTTACGTTGTGACATATCGTCTAAGAGACATTGTGTGTGTTATGGACTACTACTCTGATAACAAGAGGGGGACGTTATCAGCACAGTCGATACTCGGCCGGAAAGTGTTGGCGTTACTACATTAACCCGATGGCTGTCCCATTTAGTTTGGTGGTCATTAAAGACCTGTAGACTGCTGCAGCGATAATAGTATACGAGAGACTGGCAATCAGCGTATTCTATCCGGAACAGGGAGCATACGACCACTAGTCGACAGGTGTAGCAGTGCGAGCTTAGCGATCGATTCTTTCCGGACCTAGGGGAGCAGAGATGACTCACCGTTTTGTTCCCGGTCGGGCGTTAGATTCGTGAGCACTTTTACGTGTTAAATTCGTCAGATGAGGGAATAGAATTTTTAAGTCTCACATATTACTAGGTAAACGCACATATAAAAGTCACATATCAATGATTGATGGGAGTTTTTAGTCATCCAAGCATATTTTCATTGATTAGGTCAGACACGTGTACCTATCTCAACTGTACTATTATTCTTTATTACACATTGCGGGACAGGTTTCTGATAAGATTATGAAAACAGCGATGAACCATTGCGTTATTTACACTCTTGTGTTCCTGCGACGTTCTTTAAGATGAGTCCAATGTCCTAAACGTCGAGGAACAGTTGGAACGATATTACAACCATGGTAAAATTATTTACTCGTTACATATAAATGTACTACTTTTATTGCAATTAAGACTCCGCCTGTTATCTTTGCACCAAGAGTTGTTTCCCTCCAGAAGACATTTTACAATCTTACTTTGTTCCTGACCTCCAGCAGTAACAGTTATGATCATGAGGCGTAGCTGTCACCATCGTGAAGGCTGAATGAAAATCATAGTGCTTTACTCGGTATGGTCCTGTTGGTGTTGTTGTTACCTTCCCTTCCTCCAGCATATGAACTGGCTTTCTCAACCAATTATAGGGGAGCCTACAGTTTAACGTCGAACCACAGTGTGAGCCAGCTTTTGCACATACTTAAGTCTTTAAAAAAACCAAAACGAGCGCTAAGTGATGGAAAATCCAAAAACCAGATGATGAGTACACTGGAGAACTTTCGCCTTGTAATCTGACACGTACCTTAGCCAACGAGCCACTGTAATAGGACAATTTACAGGGTAGTTAATGACTACTTCGACACCACTAAAAGTTTAGCAGATTGTGTATTACCTGATCCACAATATATAAAAAAATTAAACTGAGTGGTTCACTTACAGACCAAATCAACATTATTAACATTAGTTCAGACATTTGACTGTAATTAGTTAAACCTGATGTTGTGAATTAACATACTGTCGTAAATTTCAGCACAATTTATAATTTTATTCTCGTGATTACATTATTACATTCCCATAGAAATGTTAGGAGAAATATCTGTGTTTAATTAAACCAATGATTAATTAGCAAAATTCATAAATTTCATCTTACCTAAAAATAGACTTTTGGAACATTTATCAGTCATATGATTATTTAACGTGACTTGTGCACCTTATATATCACGTCAATAACAAGAAACCAATTAGATCAGTTGTAATTAACTTTTTCGGTAGCGATTCTCGAACATTCTGATGTAAATAATATTGATTTTAAGTCATTTAATACTACGAAATTATCATACAGAACTTTAACCTAAAACTCCGTTTCGGTACTTTGTACCGCACCTCAATTAATGTCAGGAATAAAATCCAACGTGAAATCAAGATGTAATTAATGATTTTACGATAGGTATTGTTGTCGTAACTTCATAACCGAATTTCCACACAAAAGTCAAAAGAACAATCTTTAGAAATGCATTCAGAATGAATCATCATTTATTGTTTTTAGAACCGTACTAACAGTTTGTTGTAAATCATTAACTTTTCATTATAAATCAGTAAATGTAATTGTTTTGACAATAGGCCAAAGAACAGGCCTTGTTATGATGGGATATATTGAGCGGTGCAAAGCATTTGAAGTCAGTCGCAGTTTGGCCAATGTAATGACACAAAGTCTGTAACAGTTGCTGTTTTTTCAGTCACATTGGTAGAAAACAGTTTATGTGTCAACATCTTTGTAAATTGTTACGGAATATGTATCTGCTGCTAAAAAGGATTCATCAGCATATTATTTTACCATCCAAGTTTTCATCATGTCAGAAATCCAGGAAAATCTGCAATATACATCCCTTAATGGACTTTATTGGTGGAGGAGATTCGACGGCTCAAAGCTAAGTATTCCAATGCAAAAACTACATCACTCTCCTGCTACGAAGAAGTGCAGCTGGAACAATATTAGACTACACAACTACGGATTTATCATTCGCAAACAAAACGGGTTTAGAACTGCGTCGGCATGAGATATTATAAAACTTGATTACATTCAACCATCACGTAAAAACACTACAGGTAATTCTGAAAGTGACCGCTATTAGCGAATTTGAACTAGTTTATTCAGATACCAGCTGAAATGGAATGTGTTAGATGTTGAACACCTTGATCGAGGGTTACCAAACCGATATTCAAGTATTTGCTAGTGGTATATAATGGAAAAATTTTCATATTTACTGAACAGAAAAAGTCATCCCTTCAAGCGAAGAATAGTGTGAGTATGTGATGGCTATTGGGTGTGTCTAACGTTAAGTTGTAACTTTTCAGGTGGATATCGCAACACGGCCTGTCCTGAGAACGTGCACTTATAGCTTATCCCCATTTCTCAGACTTTGGGAAAGGTCGAACCACTGGTACAAGAAACTCTCTGGGGAGGGCAAGTACAGTGCAGAGACATTGCGAATAAGAACAGCAACACTCAACACTCAATAACCATTCAAATTATATTAAAAATAATAACAGCAAAAAAGTCAAGAATGATGAGGTGTTTCCAAAAGCTGCACAGCTGTATGAAGGTATTTTATTCGCAACTACCGGTTTCACGTCGGTATAGACGCAGCTTCAGGTTTATCCGTCAAGAATACAAATCATTGTGTGAAATTTTTGAAATGGTAGAAATACAGAACCACAGTATTGGCATTCACCAAAAAACAACGACCACTACTCACAATTCTTACATTTACGTACTGTAGATAGACGATTAAGGAGTGCCAGTTTTCGGGAAGTTGTCCACGTTAAGAATCAAACCGCACTGGTGGGTTGTCATAATAAAATTGAGTACACCAAAAGACGCTTGTCAAAATGTACAAAGCATGACTGCAGAAAGAGCCAGGCCTAGAAAAAAGCGAAAAAAAATAAAGGGACGCTACTGTGAACAGGCATCAAATGCCTAAAAATAAACTAACGTCTAGGGAAAGTACTATAAGCACACCGGAAATACCATCCAAAAAATAATGCTCTAGTATGGAACCAAAACGTCGAGAATGGAAGAAATCTGAGAAATAGTTTACCTAATAATACCTCGAAGGATGTATTATAAAATCAGGTAGCCACTAGCTGTATAAAACCAATATAAGTAAAACTTAAACTTTTGTGATGCGCGTACTTCTGTCCTCTTACTAACAGGCCGATGTAATGTAAGCGGCCCGCGAAGGCTAGCAATACAATGCAGAGTGGAAGGGGTGGAAGGCGACGGTGCCAAAGCGGAAAGCAACGTAAGGACACGAAAAGCTGCAACGTATCGGACCAAGTTATCACAGAGTACCCTATATCGATAGTGTATCGGAATATTCTGTTATCCGTTCGGCATTCTTCACTCCAAGGAATGTTCGTAGCAGATACAGGCATAATGAAAAGGCCGAATGCAATAAATATAAGGGCTCTGGGGTTTACATCTACATCTACATCTATACTCCGCGAGCCACCTTACGGTGTGTGGCGGAGGGTACTTATTGTACCACTATCTGATCCCCCCTTCCCTGTTCCATTCACGAATTGTGCGTGGGAAGAACGACTGCTTGTAAGTCTCCGTATTTGCTCTAATTTCTCGGATCTTTTCGTTGTGATCATTACGCGAGATATATGTGGGCGGTAGTAATATGTTGCCCATCTCTTCCCGGAATGTGCTCTCTCGTAATTTCGATAATAAACCTCTCCGTATTGCGTAACGCCTTTCTTGAAGTGTCTGCCACTGGAGCTTGTTCAGCATCTCCGTAACGCTCTCGCGCTGACTAAATGTCCCCATGACGAATCGCGCTGCTTTTCGCTGGATCATGTCTATCTCTTCTATTAATCCAACCTGCCGTGACTTCCTCCAGAAATATATAGGTCAAACTGGGCGCAATTTTAATATACAGTTTAAAGAACACCTAAAAATCGCCGGTACCAAATCAGCTATCTCTGTTCATCTAAAAGAAACGGGTCACTCTATTTCCATCATTGAAAAGATTTTACTTATTATATGTGAGGGAACAGAGAGAAATGTTTCGGAAGAAATACATATCAAAAAGACATTAAAGCGAGCTCCAGATTCAATCCTGAATAACCAGACTGAATTGAGACACTACAATATCCTACCGAATTTTGATTATTTCCGTTATCGCCAGTAGCTACTAGGATTATTTCCACGGTAAATGGCAACTGTATAATATGTAAATACTACTTCTTTGGTAATTTTAGAATACTGAGGGTCGGATGTAAAGCGTATTATGTTTCATTTTTCATTTTATACCTACAATAAACTACGGATTTTTCAAATTTATGTAATGTTGTTCCCAGCCATCGGGTGTTTTCCTGATTATGATTTCCTTTTTGGGACCGTGGCCTTCCGCCTTCCAGTGTATTGCTAGCCTCTATTGGCTTCTTACACCACATCGGTCTGTTAGCAAGACAGCGGAAGTGTGAGCATCACACGGGGTTTTAAGTTTTACTTACATTGGTTTTATACAGCTGGCAGCTACCTGATCTTATAATACACCCTTCGTAGTGTTATCCGATAAGTTATTTTTCATATTTCTTTCATTCTCGACTTTTCGGTTCCACACTAGAGTATTATTTTTTGGATGACATTTTCCGTGTACTTATAGTACTTTCCCTAGACGTTAGTTAATTTGTTGGCATCTTTTAGTTGTACTCAATTTTATTATGACCGCCCACCAGTGTGGTTTGATTCTTAAAGTAGACAACTTCCCGAAATCTGGGACTCTGTAATTGTCTATCTAGAGTATGGAAATGTAACCATTGTGAGTACTGGTCGTTGTTTTTTGTTGAAACCAACACTATGGTTCTGTATTTCAACTATTTCAAAAATTTCACAGAGTGATATGTATTCTTGACAGATTAAGCTGAAGATGCGACTGTACTGACATGAAGCCGGTAGTTGCGAATTAAGTACCGTCATACAGCTAGGCGGCTTTTGGAAACACCTAATCATTCCTGACTTTTTAATTGTTCTAATTTTTGTGATAATTTGAATGGTTAGTGAATGTTGAGTGTTGTTATTGTTACTCACGAAACACTGGCATGAGGGACAGGGGAGCACCATATCGACAGACCGTACAAGAGTTGGATTTAGTGCTACGACTGTTAGTTTGTTCGTAGATCATTTGAACGAGTTAGTAGATAATCAAAACTATAGCCCAAAGTAATTGGAAAAGAGGGATTAGGGAAATGCAATTCTAACGGAACTTTTTCGCTCAAGAAATGCTCAGAGCACAACTTAGCGATCACTAATACCATCTTCAGGCAGAAAGATGAATTTAAAATCTCATGGCAAAATCGACGGTCAAAACACTAGCACATGATTGATTATATAATTATGCGCGCTACAAACCACAGCGATGTCATTATCACGAAAGCACTGACAAATGTAATGACCGCTGGACGGACCGGGTACTGATACGGTCTGTGTTGATCCTACACATTTACTTACAACGTAGGAAACACAGAAAACTTGGATGATCTTAAATGACCACCGACTGTCGTAAAGATAGTAGCAATATAAAAAAAAACTCTGGAAACTATTGAACGAAAGACTACCCCACAAATATCCTGAAAGCAGTTGCTGAAGAATCATTGGATACTACAAGACCTAACACCTAGACTGGTTGGACGAAAATGGCCAAGAAATTCAGGCACTACTAAACAAACTACTAAACAAAAAGACAAAGGCACGCCAGGCTCGGGAGATCAATCCTAAGTCAATCACCAAGAAAAGAGAATATCAAGAATCGAAGGCGGAAGTGCAGAGGAAATCTCGTGCTCTGTAAAAGAAATGATAGACGATGATATCTCAAGAAATGCAACATCTAACAGAAACTACAAACCTCAAGCCTTCTTCAGTATGACGAAAACTATACATGGCCTAGTAACTCAAGGTCGAAACACCCTTAAATGTAGGGATGGCTCATCCTCCTGAAGGACAGCAACTCTATTAACACACGAACTCTTGACTAAAGACTCAGCAATCAATGAAACAACGCTTTCCACAATTCCTCGAGAACCTACAAAACCTCATCTTGGCGAACTCCCTTCTCTCCAAGAAGTTGAGAAAGCTATCAGCTCAAAAACAACAAAGCCGTCGGATCAGATAGAATCCCCGCTGAATTTTTCAAGGAAGATGGACGCTGAAGATATACTAATTCCCATTGTCAAAATATGGAGAACTGAAACCGTTCCTCCTGATTTCAGAGAGGCGCTGATAGTTACCATCTTCAAAAAGGACGACAGAGCTGACTGTGGTAACTTTTATCTGCTGCTGGAAAAATACTTGCTCGAATTCTGTCCACCGTCTGCCACCTCTCGCTGAAATTTGTTTACCTGAAACACAGTGTGGATTTCGACCTAATCGCAGTACCACAGATATGATTTTCTCTGCCAGACAAATGCAGGAGAAACGTAAACAACAACACCCTGTGTACATAGCATTCATAGATCTTATCAAGGTTTCGATTCAGTCAAGAGAGACGCCTTGTGAAAGATCTTAGCTAAAATAGACTGTCCTGAGAAGTACGTTAACATTCTTAGACTACTGCACTATAACATGAATGGCATGGTTCTTGTCAACAATAGCTCTGGAGAGAATTTCGAAATCACAACGAGTGTGAAGAAAGGTTCTGTGATAACTCCCGCTTCGATTTCAGTATCTGTCGGGACCGTATTTCATCTTGTCGATGGGAAGCTGCCAAAGGGCATATAAATAGAATACAGGTCTGGTGGTGGTTTGTTCAGTCTCAATAGGCTGCGGCCGAGACTAAAGTATTCACTACAATCATCATTGAACTTCAACATGCAGGTGATAATGTCGTTCTTGCCAACTCAGAAGAAGATTTACAAGTTATCTTAAATGTATTTAATGAAGCATATACGAGCATCAGTCTAAGCCTTAACACTCTGGAGACGCAGATCTTAGATCAACCTCTCCCCCATCTCTGTCGCCAAAGCCCCAAGAATCACAGTCCAAGACAAAGTTCTGCTGACCATAGAACAATTCCACACCTCCGCAGCCATTTTTCACCAAATGCAAATATTGATGCTGAAATACAACATCGCCTCAAATGTGCCAGTACAGCTTTTGGTCGTCTTCGGGTAAGGGTCTTTGATAACCATAACATCAGCGTTAAGACCAAGCACTGTGTATGCTGGGCTACTCTTATACCATCTGTCGCATATGGGTGCGACGCATAGACTACTTACAGAAGGCACATACGATGTCTGGAAAAGTACCATCAGCACTGGCTGAGAAGGATCGTGAAGGTGAAATGGCAAGATTGGCGCACTAACATCAGTATTCTGGAAGAAGCAAACTCTAGCGGCATTGAAGCCACGATCATCAAGCATCAACTCCGTTGGATGGGCCACATTGCTCGTATGCCTGAATCCAGTCTACCAAAGCAAATTATGTATTTCCAGCTAAAGGATGGTCAAAGAAACTTAGGATGACCACAGAAACGATACAAAGATTTAGTAAAGGACAACATGAGCAGATGTCAAATTGAAAATGATAACTGGGGTACTACTGCACTTAACCCTTCAGTATGGCGTCGCAACCTTTGGGAAGCTTTTCGGCGGAGAAAACAGAAACAGACAAGTGTAATGCCAGGAAACAACGACAACTCCTGAAGATAAGCAACGCTACGCACCCAGTCCCCACCAGAATAATGCGGAAAAATATGCAGCTTCCAGGGTTGGCCTCTACAGTCACTCAAGATCCCATAGAAAATCACTCAAGATCCCATAGAAACGAGTCTTTTATCGAAATGAAGTGAAACGAGTAGTTTTACAGGATTTGTATAGATGATTAGTGACTGTGTGGCTGGTCCCAGCGGAGGTTCGAGTCCTCCCTCGGGCACGGGTGTGTGTGTTTGTCCTTAGGATAATTTAGGTTAAGTAGTGTGTAAGCTTAGGGACTGATGACCTTAGCAGTTAAGTCCCATAAGATTTCACACACATTTGAACATTTTTGATGATTAGTGATATCATTAATGAATATATTGTCTTCACGGTTCCGTGTCTCAGTCGGTAAAAAGGGGACCCTTTCAGGATCTCTTTGTTGTCCGTCCCTCTACTTGTCTGTCTTTTCGACTGTTAAGAACCATTTTTCTAAGGAAATGCTGGAGTATCAACTTGAAATTTATGTCACATAGTAAGGTCTATGGTCTCTTGGCGGTGTAAAACATTTAAACTTCCAAGTCAATGTAACGAAAATGTACGACAACTTATGCCACGTATTTTGATACTCGCAAACTAGCTCATGACGACCTGGAGGGTACTTCCCGTTGACCTAGAAGCATGAAATTTATCAAGGATTAAGGTTTTCCAGCAAAAGTTAACAGAAAAATACGAAAATTGTAATTACATCGCATAAAAAATATTTTTGGCATTACAAACTTATAGGGGATAGGAAAAATAATGTGAATAGTGGTAGTAATGGGATGGTTGTGTCTGATGGTCAAAAACGCAGGTAAGGCACGTGTCGAGCTGGACTGTGCGTGCTCAGTATTGACTTGGCATCAGTGCAGGTTTTTTACAAGTAGTGCACACTTCTTATCTGCATTCAGAGGCCGTGGTCGACGTGCAGCGATAGACCTAACAGAGTTCCAAAGAGGGCAGATTGTGGGGCCCGATTAGCTGGAGCATCAGTAACCAAGACAGCCAACTTACTGAATGTTTCAAGAGCAAATGTTTCAACAGTCGTGACAATCTACACAAAACATGGAAAGACATCATCGTGTAAACGTAAGAGTGGGCGAAAATCAAAACTAAATAACAGAGATCGTCGAATGCTAACACGAATTGTGTAAAAACAGCACGGCGGCTAAAGTGACTGCAGAGATCAATAGCCATTTCGAGACAGCGTCTCTATCGACACTGTCCACCGTCAACTCCATAAAGCGAATATACATGGACGAGCTCCTATAAGGAAACCATTAGTGACGACAACCATTGTAAAGGAACGTAAAACATGGTGTCAGAAGCATAAATCCTGGACGTCTGATAAGTGGAAACACGTCATATGATCCGTCGAGTTAACGTTTTCGTTATTTCTAACGTCGGGCCGGGTTTACGTCTGGAGAACGCTAAAAGAAATCTACAATCCTGATTGCTTGATTCCAACGATTAAGCATGGAGATGGAAGTGTGATGGTGTGGGTAGCCACAGCATGGTATTCTGTTGGTCCCATTATCACTCTCAAAGGCCGTGTTACAGCTAACGATTATGTGAACATTTTATGTGATCAGGTGCATCCCATGATTCCAATGTTGTTCCCCAACAATGATGTCATATTTCAGGACGAAAAGCAGCTATTCACACAGCCAGGACAGTACAATCGTGGTATGAAGAGCATGCAACTAAACTGCAGCGTCTTCCTTGGCCTGCACAGTCCCCAGACCCTTTTGGGCGGTATTGGAGCGCAGACTTCGGAGCACATTTCCGCCTCCGTCTTCACTACAGGAGTTAGAAGAAGTTCTGATGGAAGAGTGGCACAACATTCCACTGGAGACTATACAATCATACGCCAATATTCGAAAAGGAATCTCAGCTGTATTACGGGCAAATAGGGGCCCAACCCCCTATTACTAAACAATTCCCAAGTACATACAGGTGTTCTCATTATTTTGCCTATCCCCTGTACATTCTATTCGTAATCTGTCAAAAATCTTAAGAAGTACTGTTTTGATCTGCTTTCAGATAACTTCCGGGAATTCAGCCAGGTAACACTTTAAGCGACCGCCAAAATTTCGGCGGGAGAACACCCCGCCATTTTCAAGTCAAACTGCAACGGACAGGCGACTTACGTGCAAATTTAAAACCTCGGTTCTCGGACTAAAGCAGGAAAGATAACAAACACACTGAACCCTAGTGCCACCAAAGATGGCCATAGTCAGAGCTATCGATAGTGAGACTACAGTTCTGTTTGGAATCCGGCTCTCTCATTTGTCAAAAAACAAAGGGACAGAGTCAATGTTACCTCACTTGCGAATTCGTAGTCTCACTATCGATAGCTCTGACTTTGGTCATCTTTGGTGGCACTAGGGTTCAGTGTGTGTGTTGTCTTTCCTTTTTCAGTCCGAGAACCGAGGTTTTAAATTTACATGTACGTCGCCTATCCGTTGCAGTTTGCCTTGAAAATGGCGGGGTGTTCTCCCGCCGAATATCGGCGGTCGCTGAAAATGTTACCTGGCTAAATTCCTGGAAGTTATTTGAAAGTTGTATACGCCAAGAGAAACTCAGATCTCACATTGTTTTGATCTGGTTTTCAATAATAGGTAGAGTGATTCACGAGGAAGGTCTGTGTGTATAATTTAAAAATGTTTCGTACAAATTGGCTGAGCTACGATGAAATCCTCTACTGCTGTGAAAACGATGCCTTTGCTGTCTAGCAGTCACAGGCCTTAAGGCCGTCCCACTACCGTTCTGATTGTCAATGCCTACAACATGTACAGTATTTGTAATGTTTCAGAGCCAAGTAATATTAATAACTGATGCAAGATTGCACTTCCATTATTTTGTATGGGGTTCCGATATCCTATAAAATATCCATTGGAACGTTCCATAGAACAATTACACTTTTACGTAACAACAATAGCCCAATGGCCGGCTGTTCCGATTTCTCCTCTGGAGACTTCCGGTAAATCCTACAAGTAATCGCAACACGGACGAGAGCAGACGAAGTTAAGGCATCTGCAATTGACAGTTAGTGTAGTATGCTCATATAACACGAAAATTAGCAAATTAAATAAAAAATTACAATGTTGTTGTCTTCAATCCGAAGAGTAGTTTGATGCATCTCTCCATGCTACTCTATCCTGTACTAGCCTCTTCATCTATGAGTAACTACTGCAACGTTGATCGTTCTGGATCTGCTTACTGTATTCATTTCTTGGCCTCCCTTTACAATTCTTATCACACCTCCCCCAACCCCGCTTCTCTCCACTATTAACTTGGGTATCCCTTGATGTCTCAGAATGTGTCCTACCAAGTTATCCGTTCTCCTTGTCAGGTTGTGCCACAAATTTCTTTTCTCCCCGGTTATATTCACTGCCTCCTCATTAGTTATGTGATCTATTTACCTAATCTCAGCATTCTTATGTAGCACAAATTTCAAAAGCTACTATTCTCTCTTTTTGTCTAAACTGTTTATCGCCAATGTTTCACTTCCAAACATAGCTAATACAAATATGAAATTACATAAAAAATTTAAAATTAAAACTAAAAAGATTCTCGAAAGCCCTGGAATTCCTGAGACCAATATCATGCCAGTATCGATATCGATAACAGGCAAAAACCGCCCAGAATCTCGATTCTCTGGATGGATGAACTCTCTATTTACATAATTAAGTTTTTACGGAACCCTCGGTGCACAAGTGGTATTCGCACATCTGGATATTTTTGTTCGTTTTCGTTGGTGCCCTTTATCCATTTTTATATATTTAATAATAACTGCGTAAGTAAATACACTTAATTCATATAATTGTTCGTTTTTGGTGCCATTTGCCCAGATATATACATTTAATAATTACTACTTAAATACATATATTTAGTGCATAATTATAACTGTTAAATTTTACTGAACGTTGTCCATAGCTTTCCTCCAGTTGTAACACGTTAATTAAAAAAAAATCTGTACATCCATCTCGTCACCAGCTGTATCATGCTTCTTGAAGGGAAGCCAGTTTCTCGGAAGCCACCAAATGATTTTTTCATCTAGATAATCTGTGATCAAATTTATCCGTGTCAAAGCGTCAGGCGCATTTTCATATTCAATAAAAGCTTATGATTTTTGATTGACGTGAAGGCGACAGATCTCTTGATATCAATGCGCCTGTCTTCTGCCAGTTAAGAGAATTATTTTCAGGATTAACAGAAAGCCATTGTCAAGAGTAAGTAATAATTTGCCACTGTCAAAAGCGCAGACAAAGAGATAAACAATTAATGCCCGCAAGACGGGGCCTTGTACGCGTGAGTCACGTCACAGCCGCTACGTAATACGAGTATGTCCTGATCGTCTTTCGGCGACACAATTCACATAAATGAAGCAGTGGTCAGTTCGAAGGCCGGTATGACGGAAAAATAGTTTACCGAGCCTGTTCCGAGAGAGACGTAAAACTCCGCCACAGACCGCGTAAGGTCCATCAGAACCGACCAGCCGCCATGTCATCCTCCGCCAAAGGCGTCATTCGATGCTGTTTGGCGGGAGAGGGGGGGGGGGGGCAGCACAAGACTCTCCTGGTCGTTATCAGTTTTCGTGACCTAGAGCCGCTACTACTAAGGTCAAGTAGCTCCTCAAATGGCTTCACGAGGCTGAATGCAGCAGTATTAATCGATTTCGTATTACAAATCAACAATTTTCGGCTAAGACTTGAATTAATCATTGAAAATTTCTATTTTCTTACAAATACTATTTATTTGTAAGTAACAGGCAGAAGAATAGTGGTGTAGTTCCACAGGTTACGTGGCCCTTTATATACCCTCACTCACTTTCTAGGCCGTTCACCGCATGCGGTTTCTACTGTAATCCACATTGAAGAGCCAAAGGAACTGGTAGACCTGCTAATATCGTGTGGGGCCCCGCGAGAACGCAAAAGTGCTGCAATACGACGTGGCATAGACTCGACTAATGTCTAAAGTAGTGCTGGAAGCAATTGACACCAAGAATCCTGCAGGACTGTCCAGAAATTTTTCTGAACAGCACGTTGCAGTGCATCCCAGATATGCTCAACAATCTTCATGTCTGGGGAGTTTGGTACACCGAAAGAGTTTAAACTCAGAATACTGTTTCTGGAGCCACTCTGAGCAATTCCGGGCGTGTGGGGCGTCGCATTGTCTGTCGAATGCACAGTGGACATGAATGTATGCAAGTGATCAGACATGATGCTTATGTACGTGTCACCTGTCAGAATAGTATTTAGACGTCCAATATCAGGGGTCTCATATCACTCCAACTGCACACGCCCCACACCATTACAGAGCCCTCACCAGCTTTAACAGTATCCTGCTGACATGCAGGGTCCATGGATTCATGAGGTTGTTTCCATACCCGTGCACGTCCATCTGCTCTATACAATTTGAAACGAGACTCGTCCGACCAGGCAACATGTTTCCAGTCATCAGCAGTCCAATGTCTGTATTGGCGGGTCCATGGAAGCCATAAAGCTTTGTGTCATGCAATCATCAAGGGTACAAGACTGGGTCTTCGATGACATTTTGTTGAATGGTTCGCTTGGTGACACTTGTTGATGGCCCAGCATTGAAATCTGCAGCAATTTGCGGAAGGGTTGCACTTCTGTCACGTTGAACGATTCTCTTCAGTCGTCGTTGGTCCCATAATTGCAGGACCTTTTTCCGGTCGCAGCGATGTCGGAGATTTGTTTTACCAGATTCCTGATTTACACGGTACACTAGAGAAATGATTGTCCGGAAACTGACACCATGAATCCTGCAGGGCTGTCCATAAATAAGTAAAAGTGCAAGGGGGTGGAGATCTCTTCTGAACAGCACGTTGTAAGGCACCCAAATATGCTCAATAATGTTCATGTCTGGGGAATTTGGTGGCCAGCGAAAGTGTTTAAACTCAGAAGAGTGTCCATGGAGCCACTCTGTAGCAATTCCGGACGTGTGAGGTGTCGCATTGTCCTGCTGGAATTGACCAAGTCCGTCGGAATGCACAATAGACGTGAGTGGATGCAGGTGATCACACAGGATGCTTACGGACGCGTCCCCTGTCAGAGTCGTATCTAGACGTATCAGGGGTCCTATATTACTCCAACTGCACACGCCCCACACCATTATAGAGTCTACACTAGCTTGAACAGTCTCCTGCTGACACACAGGGTCCAGGGATTCATGATGTTGTCTCCATACCCGTACACGTCCATTCGCTCGCCACAATCTGAAACGAGACTCGTGCGACCAGGAAACATATTTCCAGTCATCAACAGTCCTATGTCGGTATTGACCGGTCCAGGCGAGGAGTAAAGCTTTATGTCGTGCAGTCATCAAGGGTACACGAGTGGGCCTTCGGCTCCGTAAGTCCATATCGATGACGGTTCATTGAATGGTTCGCACGATGACGCTTGTCGATGGCCCAGCATTGAAATCTGCTGCAATTTGCAGAAGGATTGCACTTCTGTCGCGTTGGACGATTCTCTTCAGTCGTCCCTGGTCCCATTCTTACAAGGTGTATTTCCGGTTGCAACGATGTCTGAGATTTGATGTTTTACCGGATTCCTGATATTCACAGTACACTCGTGAAATGGTCGTACGGGAAAATTCCCACATCATCTGTGCCTCGGAGATGCTGCGTCCCATCGCTCGCGCGCCGCCTGTAACACTACGTTCAGACTCACTTAAATCTTGATAATCTGCCATTGTAGCAGCAGTAACCGACCTAACAACTGCGCCAGACACTTGTCTTATATAGGCATTGCCGATCGCAGCGCCGTATTCTGCCTGTTCACATATCTCTGTATTTGAATACCAGTTTCCTTGGCGCTTCAGTGTAATAAGATACTGATCGCAAACGCAAAGCAGTCGAAATACGGGGACGTCCAATACATGTTCAAATGGTTCAAATGGCTCTGAGCACTATGGGACTTAACATCTATGGTCATCAGTCCCCTAGAACTTAGAACTACTTAAACCTAACTAACCTAAGGACATCACACAACACCCAGTCATCACGAGGCAGAGAAAATCCCTGACCCCGCCGGGAATCGAACCCGGGAACCCGGGCGCGGGAAGCGAGAACGCTACCGCACGACCACGAGCTGCGGACTCCAATACATGTACAACACACCTAATGGACAGGTAACGCCACTACGATCGTAGCTGACCAGTTATACTAGGAAAAGTACCGTAGTCTACGCTTAATTATGATAGCCTACGGTAGTCTTTATACAGCCACTGTTGTCCCACGCCTGCAAGTGGTACACCATTCCCTGTAAACACGTTGGACAGTCTGCACTGACACGTCAATAAATCGGGGAACTTCATTCACGATGTCGTCTCACGTCTTAACACGATAGCCTCTTGATGTAACGTCAACACGTCGACCTGCCCTATTGCACTGATTCCCCGCAAATGACGCACTTAGGCCAGTATTACACTATCAAATTTCCTTGTCAAATATCCTTGTCAAAGATATTTGATGGTGTAATAGGAAACTTTGTCAAATGTCGTCCAACATTTGATCAAATCTAGGGCCTCGCTGTAGATTTGATAAAAGAAGTCGCTTGTGTTCTGTTCACTGCATTGTCACATGTTACCACATGGAGCGCTAGCTTCGCTGCAGCGTTCTGTCGTCTGTAGAGTTTTTATAAACATTGCCGGCAAATACAATTTGTGTGTGAACCCTCTCCTGTAGCAAGGAATCGGAGTGTTACAGTGAGCCTGTCTTCTGCAGATGCAACAGTTCTTAAGTGAATATTGTGCTTTGTGATATGAGGATACACTTCACTGAGCACATACAGAAATGTATGCTCATCCATTCTTAAGTAATTGATGTACGGCTTGACGTCCTCCACTATGAGCTCACGTAACAAGTTTTGTTGAATGCTTTTATTGTGTCGTCGTAAAACCCACGGCTTCACCCAGATATGTTTCCTTTTTTCTCCCGCTTCTCTTCTGCATGTGCGACACAGTGCAATTGTGGTAAATGCAACTGCTGCGGTTAATAACAAGTTGTTGTTGTCAGCCATCTTGAACTTTGACGAAAAATATGATGACAGTGTAATACCCCTTCTAGCGCTACGTCAAAGATCTTTGTCAAATATATTTGACGGAATATTTGATCACATCTTTGATCAAATCTTTGACAAAGAAATTTGATAGTGTAATACCGGCCTTACACACCACTTCACTGCCACTACTTACAATGAAGGATCGCACGACTGTCTGGGACCAATTCTACACAACATGCAGCGCTCCAAAGCGATCGTTGTGCTCTGTTAAGCGAGAGAAGTATAAAAAAAAAGAAGGGTTGAGGAAGTAATTCAAGCTAGTAGGAATCAAATCAAATTAATATTAATTACACAAAAGCAAATTATAAGGACCACTGCAGCTGGAAAGACGTGACAAGGAGTTACAAGGATTCGACAAAAATATGGAAACATCACGAGAAATGCGAGCTTGAACATAAATGCAGGTGCTAGTCAAGCCTGCGGGTTGGGCTGGTGTATTTGAACACGAAAGCCATCTGTGCGATGTCCTCTATACGTTGCAAGCGTCACTCGTGACCAGAAGAGTGTTCTGTGTAGTTGTGAGAGCATTGTGTTGTATCTCAGAAAATTCGAACGTGGGCAAGTTGTTGGTGCTCTCATGGTGGCTACTTCCGTAGCCAAGGTAGAGGAAGTGTTTGGTTTTTCAAGAGACACCGTGTTGAAGATTTACACGGTAGACAAGGAAAGCGGAAGAACGTAATCCGCTAAGTCACAAAGAGGACGAAAGGGTGTGTTGAGTCATCGTGAGAGACGGTCACTGAAGACGACTGTGCAAAAAAAAAAAAAAAAAAAAGAGAGAGAACGATTACTGCATGTCACTGCAGAACGGAATGCCTCACCAGCGAGCCATGTCAGCACCAAAACAACACGAAGAGAGCTCCATTAAGCTAGGATTATCAGAGCAAACGGGAATTCAAAAACCGCACACCAGTAAAGCAAACGGCCGTAACACGAAAACGTGGTGTCGAAGCCGTACAACCTGGACTATGCAGCAGAGTGGAAGAGAGTTATTTGGACGGACGAGTCTCGTGACACTCTGTTTCCAACTGCTAACCAAGTTTACGTCCTAAGAGTGAAACATGGCGAGGGTTCGGTGCTGATTTGGACAGCCACATCGTGGTATTCCATGGGCTTCGTGGTTACTCTGCAAGGTCGCATTACTACCAAGGACCATTCTCTGTGATCAGGTCCATCCAACAGTGCAACGTTTGTCCCCTAAAATAGCGATGCTGTGTTCCAAGACAAGAGACCCTCATCGAGGGAGGTGGTGCAGTGGTTGGCACACTGCACTCACATTCGAGAGGACGACGGTCCAAACCCGCATCCGGCCTTCCTTATTTAGGTTTTTCGTGATTTCTCTACATCGCTTCAGGCAAATGGTTCCTTTGGAAAGGCAAGGCCGACTTCCTTCCCTGATCAGAAGGGACGGATGACCTCGCTGTTTTGTCCCCTCCCCCAAATCAACCAACCAACCAACAGGCCCTCTGTTCACACAGTTCGCACGGTCCAGGACTGGGTTTTCGTTCACGAGGATGAAGTGTCGCATCTCCCTTGGGCACGACAGTCACCAGGTCTAAATATTATTGAGGCTTTGTGGTCTACTTTGGAGAGAAGGGTGCGTGATCTCTATCCAACTGTATCATCGTTAATTGCCACTATTATTCAGAAAGAATGATATACGTTTCCCTTGAAAACCACGCAGGACGAGTGTTCATCCATTTCCAGACGACTGGAATCTATTTTGAATGCCAACGGTATTCCTACACCGTATAAGGCATGGAATTGTGTTGTGTTTGCGCTGTTTCCATGTTTCTGCCCACTACCTGTATGTTAACATCCATAACAAACGATGCGAGCAGTGGAAAGTCTACTGAAACCAGTAACAAATAACTGCTGATTTTTCTGTGTATAACTGACGGAATGATGTAGAGCGCCGGCCGTTGTGGCCGGGCGGTTCTATGCGCTTCAGTCCGGAACCGCGCTGCTGCTACGGTCGCAGGTTCGAATACCGCCTCGGGCATGGGTGTATGTGATGTCCTTAGGTTAGTTAGGTTTAAGTACAGGGTGGCGCACGAAATGTGTTACCATTTTGTTTTTGAATATAAACTTTATTCAGAATGAGATTTTCACTCTGCAGCGGAGTGTGCGCTGATATGAAACTTCCTGGCAGATTAAAACAGTGTGTCCGACCGAGACTCGAACTCGGGACCTTTGCCTTTCGCGGGCAAGTGCTCTACCATCTGAGCTGCCGAAGCACGACTCACGCCCGGTCTCACAGCTTTACTTCTGCCAGTATCTCGTCTCCTACCTTCCAAACTTTACAGAAGCTCTCCTGCGAACCTTGCAGAACTAGCACCCCTGAAAGAAAGGATATTGCGGAGACATGGCTTAGCCACAGCCTGGGGGATGTTTCCAGAATGAGATTTCCACTCTGCAGCGGAGTGTACGCTGATATGAAACTTCCTGGCAGATTAAAACTGTCTGCCCGACCGAGACTCGAACTCGGGACCTTTGCCTTTCGCGGGCAAGTGCTGTACCAACTGAGCTACCCAAGCACGACTCACGCCCGGTCTCACAGCTTTACTTCTCCCATCTCATTCTGGAAACATCCCCCAGGCTGTGGCTAAGCAATGTCTCCGCAATATCCTTTCTTTCAGGAGTGCTAGTTCTGCAAGGTTCGCAGGAGAGCTTTTGTAAAGTTTGGAAGGTAGGAGACGAGATACTGGCAGAAGTAAAGCTGTGAGACCGGGCGTGAGTCATGCTTCGGTAGCTCAGATGCTGCCGGCACGGTAGCTCAGCGTGTTCGGTCAGAGGGCTGCGTGCTCTCTGTAACAAAAAAACTGAGTCAAGGAATCAACGATCAACTTGAACGGATGTCTTGTGACGTCCGCAACGACCAAACACAACGTTCAACAACGAACAAAATGGAAAAAAAAGGATGGTAGAGCACTTGCCCGCGAAAGGCAAAGGTCCCGAGTTCGAGTCTCGGTAGGGCACACAGTTTTAATCTGCCAGGAAGTTTCATAAACTTTATTGTCAATACAATCTGAAAGGAACATACGAGTATATTACAATGAAGAGCCGTCCATGGAGATTTGTTCTAACTTAGCACATGCTCAATATGTCCACCATTTTGTTTCCTAACTTCCTTCAAACGAACACTGAAGTTAGTGATTACCCTACGGCACATGTCTTCCGTAATTTCACTGCAAGCTTGAAGAATAAGTCTTCTGAGCTCCATTATATCACGTGGACGTTTTGGGAAAATTTTTTCCTTTCGGTACCCCCAAAGAAAAAAGTCACATGGATTGAGGTCTGGACTATTGGGGGACCAATTTTGTCCGTCATTGAAGCGATCTGGAAACCTGAGTGAAATGATCCGCATGTCGAAATGCTCGTGTAAAAACTCCGACGCAGTGTTTGCAGTATGTGGCCTTGCTCCATCTTGCATGAACCACTGCGTGTTGAAGGGCAAGGCAGTAGCAATAAGCTGTGGAATGAAGCTATTGCGAAGAATGCTCAATTAACGTTCGCTGTTCACAGTTTCTTCAAAGAAAAAGGGTCCAAGAAGTCCGTAACTGGAAATTGCTGCCCACGCTGTAATTCTCGGAGCATAATGTTGTCGTTCATGAAGCACTTGTGGGTTTTCAGTGGCCCAAAAGCGAACATTTTGTTTGTTAACCACACTGTCTAAATGAAAATGCGCCTCGTCTGAAAACCAAACGTTGTTGAGAGTTTCTTCCCTATCTTCCGCCCACTGAGCAAACAGTAGTCTCTGCTGCTTGTGTTCTTCGGTGAGATTCTGTGCACAGGTCATCTTGTATGGTTACATATGGAGGTCACTTTTAAGAATGCGTTGAACGGAGCGTCTGGATATTCCCAGTTGCACTGCTGCCTTTCTTCGCGTTTTCCCAGGACTTCTCTGTGCAGCAACTCGTACCTCTTCAATATTCTCCGGCGAACAAAAAGGCTTAGGCCGAGGTCGCTTCGTTTCCAATACTGTTCCTTCCTGTACAAATTTATCGTACAACCTGTGGATGGTCTTCTTGCAAGGGACCCATCGTGTGTTAAACTGTTGTCGAAAACGCCTCTGAGTCACAACAAGGCTTTTCGTTTCATGAAAAAGTAACACAACTGCCGATCGTTGCTGTGTCGTGAGTCTTCCATTGTCAGCCACTGCTGCTTACTAGTCTCCTAGCGGCAGTATCGTGAATTATACGTCATTTCGTAACTCATTTGTTTTTCAAAGCTCTGCTGGTACTGCTATAGAGATCCCAGCGGGATATCTAATGTGGGTCGTAAATTGTGAAAGAAACAATTGGTAACACATTTCGTGCACCACCCTGTAGTTCTAAGTCTAGGGGACTAACGACCTCCCATAGTGCTCAGAGCCATCTGGTGTAGAGCATATTGCGTCATATTTCCCTGGGATATTCCAAAAGGAACGGCTCCTTTTGACAATGGTGGAGATGCGATGGTGGATTCTGGCACAGCGCCACTGTGAGGAAGACATCAATGGGATGTCGGGAAAACTTTACTGTTGAGGCGTTATTCTTCGCACATTCAAGACTTTCGATGGACTGGATGATGTATAATGGGACACAGTAAATCAGCATTGTAGTAATATAGTCTGTAGTGATTGCCAGTGGTCATACTTCGTTATTTTTCACCAGCTAAGTATTCAGTGAGTACCAGAGCATTAGTTGTTCCAGGAATACAGGTCATAATTCCAATATAAAATGACTCATATACTCAAAGTGAGGGGTGAGGTGGGGGACTCTTAGCATAGATCATTCAAATGGTTCAAATGGCTCTGAGCACTATGTGACTTAACTTCTGAGGTCATCAGTCGCCTAGAACTTAAAACTAATTAAACCTAACTAACCTAAGGACATCACAGACATCCATGCCCGAGGCAGGATTCGAACCTGCGACCGTAGCGGTCGCTCGTGTCCAGACTGTAGCGCCCAGAACCGCACAGCCACTCCGGCCGGCATAGATCATTCATTCTGTGCCAGATACCTTCAACACAGTGTCATGATTTTGAAAAAGCATTCTTTTAACATTTGCAACAATTACAATTTGCGTTATACAACCTGGATTAGGTAAGAAGAACGCAGATTTAATTCACAACAGCAATAAATACATAACTAAAAAAAATTGAAACCTCCTGCCAGTTACAGTGTGTTAGTTATTTGTTAGTGTCTTTGCTGACTATCATTATATACAGGGTACGGGGTAAAACTGAGATCAGACCAGGGTAGGGAAGTGAAGCGAGGAAAACTGACCGTAGAACCATAGGCTGTAAACTACGGCCATAAAACGTCTGCCAATCAGTAATGAGCATGCGGAAGTGTGCACACACTTAACCCATAATGGAAAGAGCACGGTAAGTGGTTAAATTACCACAAAGCAATTGCTTAACCTGAACAGTAATGCAAGTCAAATGACAAATTCCCATTCAAGGTTGGTTTCGTCACACGTGTTGCTTCTGTGATGTGTACTAGATTCCGCGTGGTTGTAATTAAAGTGCAGCTGCTCACAGAGATTCGTTGTGGGCTGTAATTATCGTATGGCTGCGAAACTTTGTAGATATTATGATGCGTTAATGCGGAACCGATGTATGCTGGAAAAAAACAATTTTGGCCACCAGTTGCAGATCTGCCATTGTGATTGCAAGAAAGACGTGTATAAATGTTTCCACATGTCATGGGTTAGGAATGGAACGTGGGCAGAAAGGTCAAACAAGTGAGAAAGCCGGCCGCAGTGGCCGAGCGGTTATCGGCGCTACAGTCTGGAACTGCGCGATCGCTACTGTCGCAGGTTCGAATCCTGCCTCGGGCATGGATGTGTGTAATGTCCTTAGGTTAGTTAGGTTTAAGTAGTTCTAAGTTCTAGGGGACTGATGACCTCAGATGTTAAGTCCCATAGTGCTCAGAGCCATTTTGAACCAAGTGAGAAAGGCATAATGTTGATTTTATTCTTAACTGCCATTCACATAATTTGTTCAGTATGGGTGCTGAAGACGTCGACGTGATGCTGAACAGCATCAGAATTGCACCTGGTGGCCAAAATTTGAATTACATTTTTCTTCCAGCGTAAATCCGTTCCGCATTAACGCATTAGAATATTTACTATCTTTCGTTGCCATACGGTAATTACAGTCCACACTTGTCCTCTGTGAGTAGTTGCACTTTAATTGAAACCACTCCTTACATCTTGACTGTTAAATCAGCTAGACTTTAAGTACCGTAATTCTTATAATCTGTCAAGACAATATGCTGCACTACATTGACAGCAGTGTAGTAAGGTAACTGATACGTGTACTGTCAGGTGTAACGCCTTTAATACTGTTTTATTAAGACCACGTTTTTTAATTTTTGCTAATTCACAGAGAATGCGAATGCATTTTCTACTGTTGCAGGTCCATCAGCAGCTGCAAACTAAGACAGTGATGAAAAAGAAAACAAAAACCAATTTTAAAAATTCTCGTTTAAGAATCTGGAATATTTTGTTAAGGTAAGACTAGTATTAAAACACATTTTAATGAACGAGAATTTTACTTAATGTTATACACGTTAGGAGAATAAAAAATGAATTCGCTCTATGTTGCTGGACGAAACAAACTTACAAAATTCAAAATTTTTTTGAACTGATGCCATAAGTAGTAATATAATTAAATTAAAAAACAGAACAAAATATGTCGATTTTACACATAGATTATATCTCTCAGCTACACGCTAACATATATTTGACATCGAAGACAAGAAATTTTCTGCTCAATTTTAGAATTGTTATTAAGTGGAACGGAGAAAGCCGCAGCTCGAAGTAAGCAAAATAGCGAGGGAATATTTTTTCAGAACTGTTAGTGCAAGGTCCAGTTGAGAACTTCGCAGTCGCAAGATTATGCTTCCAGTCTGATGGATTGTGCGGCTCTACACAGCATCTTGGTTCTGCTCTTGTCGTGTGTCTGCCCGAATTTAGTAGCCATGCCGTCATAACTCTGAACGTAACGTTTTTTAGCTTCTGGTTCCTCGTGTGCACTTCCTGTTTTAAAGATATCATCTCATACAACTTTTTGGCAGTAGCCGATATCTGGGACACTGGACTTGTATTAGGTAAACGAAGGAATTAAATGCATGATTAGCCGCAGGGATGGGGATTTTCCATGGTTTCTTCGATTCACTGATGGCGATCGCTGAATAGCTCCTTCAACAACGTCTGGGTTCATTTCCTTCCCAAACCTTGTTCAACTTAGCTTTAAGTTTACTCGCTTGCTTTGCATTTACTTGCTTGTTTATTTAGGCACTCGATAGAAATTACGGTTTTGGGAATAAAGAAAAACAATAGAAAAAGAATGTGTAGCTTTGAGATATGAAATAGTGAAGGAGGCAGAGTATCAAATAAACAAAAAGAAATGTCCCAATAGAAATCCTTTGGAGACACTAAAATATTGAATTTAATACACGAAAAAAGAAAATATAAAAATGCGGCAGATAGAGCAGATAAAAAGGAATACAGACCTTTTAAGAATAAGATTGACACAAAGTCAAAAATGGCTAACTTAGAGGATAAATGTAAGGCTGTAGAAGCATACATCACTAGGGGTAAATAGATACTAGTGGAAAATTAAATACACCTTTGGAGCAAAGAGAAGCAGAAGAATGAATATTGGGAGTTCAGATGCCAAGCCAGTATTAAGAAAACAGGGAATGCTGAAGAGTGGAAGGAATATCACCTCCGGCGTTATTCAGTCCGTACATTGAGCAAGCTGTGATGGAAACCAAGAAAAAATTTGGAAAGTCAGGCAAAAGAAATAAAAATTTTGCCGATCACATCGTAATTCTGTCAGAGACAGCAAGGAACTTAGAAGGGTGGTCGAAAGGAATGGGTAATGTCTTGAAAATGGGTTGTAGGATTAAAAACCAAAAAAGTAAAACAAGTGTAATGGAACATCATGACAGCCGAGGTAGAGAGGATGTAGTGTATAATGCTGTCTGGCTAAAGCAGGAACAGCATTTCCGAAACAATGAATTCGTTAACATCTAACATAAATTTAAGAGTTAGATAAAATCAATAAAAAACGAATCCTTAAATCCAGTTGTAAAGCATTTACTCAGCCACGCTATTCAGCCAAGACCGTAATGAATGAAAACAGTGTAACGAATACGGCAATACGGTTTTCTTAAACAGTGAATCGACGTTCCACACACGTCTTATGTGGGCTGTCCTGCCACCTATCGGCGAGTAGTACGTAATATCTCGAGTTGCGCCCGTAGAAAACAGAGGTAGATGTCTCTGCAATACCTTAGAAAACAATCTTATCGGTGCCAATTACACACCAACGTCAGAGTTTCATGCTTGCCAGAAACAGCTAGTCTTGTTGGCCGTAGACTGTACTGATGTAGCAATGCAAACGGAAATTCGAAGCTCAGTAGTAAGCAGGGAAGTGGTCCCTATAAAGCTCCTGATGACGCCGTTGTCTGCGAAAGTGCGGCAGTTTTAACTGATAAATTTTATTTTAACTTCTTCACAAACTCGTCACTAGAACTCAAGTTTTTCAGTCAGAATGTAAAGAAGGCTGGTAATATTTGCTTTAAGATTAATTATTTTGCAAGAGTCAGTGGCCTGGAACGCTGAATAATTTGCAAGTATTATGTGGTTTACAGGTGGATTCCGAGCTGAATCTGATTTCTGTTTCGGATTACAGGGTGTCCCATTTATCTTGACCACCCTAAATAACTGTTTGTCCAGATGCAAATTACAAAATGTTTCAAGCAAATGTTCTTTAGCCGTCCGGGGGTCATCAATCAGCGTGATTACCTTCGTTGTAGCTTTGTTTTTTTTACACAGATATGAACAGCAATATGACTTTTTTAAATGGCACCCTGTATTTTTTATTCGGTAATTCATTTCCTCTCCTAAAGACCTATTCAAAAATGTACCACATTGTACCATTCACTAAAACACACAATATTAAATACATAACACAACATTGACGTTGACGCTCCCAGCGCTTAGTGCAGGTACTCGGGTTAATGGAACACGTCCACGTACTGACGACGACAGAGGACAAATGTAAACATAAGTAGAATGCACACCCGTCATTCCGTCAATCATAGTCAGTTGAAGAGTTGTGTGAGTAGAATGCACACCAACGAAGAGAAGGTGGAAATGCTACTCATCTTAAATACAGTTGTGTAGAGTAGGCATACAGTAAAGGCTGTCCTTCCTACAAACTGCATCGACGTAACGTTCCTTCTATTGTTGTTGTTGAAGGTAGGCGAAATACTACGCAGGTAGGGGAACTGTACAGACAGCGATATCCTGACAAGAACCCACCTTCCCGACGGATGCTTTCTCGTCTTCTTGCGACGCTTCAGGAAACGGGAAGTTTCAACCTACGACAACGCAATCGTCGTAGTACTCGCACAGGCGAAGCTGCAGAAGTCTGTTCTCACTTCCGTTGCTACGAATCCACATGTGAGCACACGACAGCTTGAACACGAGATTGGCATTCCTAAAACCGATGTACATCGTATTCTTACACGTCATCGGTTCCATCCTGGCCATGTACACCTACATCAAGAATTGCATGGGAATCATTTCCAGAATCGTGTACAGTTCTGTCAGGGGGCACAGCAGCAAATCCTCTCCAACCCGAACTTCTTCTCCAATGAATATTTACCGATGAATGTTCCTTCTAAAACAAAGGGCAGGTAAATACAAGGAACATGCATTATTGGTCCAGCGACAACCCACGATGGCTTAGATGGGGGAACATCAGCGTCAGTAGAGAGTTGACGTATGGTGTGGGATGCTTGGTACTACAATTATTGGCCCTTATTTCATCAATGGTAGTATAAACGGCACAGCGTATGCCAACTTCCTCAGATGAATTCTTCCTCCTCTTTTGGTTGAAGTGCCGCTAAGAACCAGAATGTTTATGTTGTATCAACACGATGGATGTCCATCACATAATGCCTTGCGTACACGTCGTCTTCTGAACCGAAGGTATCCTGCCAGATGGATTGGTCGATGAGGAACAGTTACCTGGCCTGCTAGGTCTCCTGATTTAAATCCTCTGGACGTTTTTCTTTGGTGACGCATTAAAGACGTTGTCTATCGCGATATTCCAACAACTCCAGAGGACATGCAGGAACGTATCGTGCTTGCTTGTAATTCTCTTCAACAGGCAACGTTGGAAGCAGTAAATAATTCTTTTATTCAACGAGTGCACCAATGTATCGATGTCCTGGGTCACCATTTTGAGCACCTTTGAATGTTCTACTCCTGGGCAATGGTACAGGAGAGTCAAAGTCAATTTTGTGTTATGTTTTTACTTGGTTTTTATTTGTTTTCTGACAACTCCAGCAAGTGGACGAGTTTGTGATCCCGGGCTCAAAGTCAGTGTTGTGTAATGTAATTAATAACATTGTGTTTCAGTGAATGGTACACAGTGATACATTTTTGAATAGGTCATTAGGAGAGGAAATGAATTACCGAATAAAGAATACAGGGTGCCATTTAAAAAAGTCATACCGCTGTTCGTGTATTTGTAAAAAACAAAGCTACAACGAAGGCAGTCATGCTGATTGACGTCCCCCTGACGACTAAAGAACATTTGCTTGAAACATTTTGTAAGTTGCATCTGGACAAACAGTTATTTAAGGTGGTCAAGATAAATGGGACACCCTGTATAATACACTGACAAATAGGTTAGAACACTCGCACGAAGCAGTTTGCACGATTTACTGGATCTGTCTTCTACCAACTGGCACTGACTTAATAGGCCTAATCCAGCTCATTGAGAGACCTAAGTCCAGAAGAGGCACGGCTCTGCTTAATGACAGACACATAAATTTACTAGTGCAAAGTTAAGTTTTCAACGGCGCAGTTTCATCAGTCACTATTTTTAGCTTTACTCCACTGATACGTCAAAGAAATTTAATTCTTATCTTCCAGTGGGTACCCACTTACAAGTGCTGCGTTTTCCCGAGAAGTGTATCTCTGTGTATGCATACAGGTGAAAATCCACGTTTTCATTATTGCAGAGGGCAATTTTGTTTTTGTTTTTATGAGTAGCCAATTTTTTCAGCGTTCACAAAAAAAAGAAAAAACACCGTATCGACGTAATACGTCAGGGAAGTCGACTCATGGTCGTAAGCACGCTATTGCTGCAAAAGCACGAAGAAAAGAATAGAATGCAGGGAGCCTTGAATTCGCAAAGTGGAAGCAATACGTAACAAACTGCGTTTACATGTGGCTCCCAAATCCGGTTTTCCAGAACGGATTTCCCAACACCACTGCTGCAATATCGATTCTGGAAATGCTGCCGGATTCCCTCTTCCACAGTCGATATTTGCACCTGTGTAGGAAATGCTTATTGTTCTCTATTGATCCATCATGTTCAGGGGACATCAGTTGGTTAAATAATTGTCAGTATCAATGAAATTCTCCAACAGATGTTATTCATTTTATTTTGACAACCAGTTTCGGCATTCCACTAGGCCATCTTCAGGCCCCACAAGCATCTCTCAGAATAAACGATAGTGACATACAGTGCCATATATCCCTGGATTTCGTGGATTCAAACCGTTTCACTAGTGCTTCATTCGAATACTCGGTTGCTACGGGTTTGAACCATCGCCCTCCCGAATGCGAGTCCAGTGTGCTAACCACTGCGCCACCTTGCTCGGTAGGAACTTCTTATCTACATACTACATTTAATTGAAGAGAAACAGCCATCATGCTTAAATCGGAATACACAACTTCCAGAGGCCTAACGACTGAAACAGAGGACAATCAGAAAACTGACATTTCACCGGGCTATCATAGTCGATTCAGACCATACATGGTTGTCGGCGACAATCGGTTTTCGACATTTGGTTTTCGTCTTCCGGAAGTTGTGTCGCATGTAACGCAACAACAGCAGCGGTCAGCTGACACTGGAAGCACGTTTCGGAAACACACGCGCGGCGAACGCCGGCATCCTCGTGAACCAAACAAACACGCTCGCTTCAGTGGCCTCATTCCGAGAGCTACCGTGTAAGGCTGTCATAATGGACGAGGCCTCATCTGTATGCGTCCGTGAACCGGTCTGCATCAACAGCATTACCCGCGCTCTTCAAGTCTCCGTCACGTGCGCGGCAGTGGTTGCTCTTTGTACCGTTGGAGGTTCTTTGTCCCGCCCATGTCTGGATGGCTGAGGCAACGAGTATTCTGTTCAGAGTGTCCTACGATTATGGGAGGGCATTTACGGAATGGATCATCAAGTAATTGATTTTTTTGCGATATATCAATACTGAGCCAATTGATAACAACAGAACCGGACAAAGGCTAGTAGCACTAGCCCTCTGAGGGTGTCGTACAAACTTAATTATGCATACAGTTCATCTACAGGTTTTGTTGAGTGACTTTGCGAGTATCAAAACACGTGACATAAATCGTCGCTTCTTTTGATTGTACTGACTTAGAAGCTTAATTTTTTTTTTACACCGCCAAGGAACCGTAGGCCTTGATATATGACGTAATTATATTTAAAAAAAATATTGGCTTTCGGGATCTGCCCATACAGCCATCTCAGTAGTGGAATGTCAATTATGACGATACGAACGTAAGAACAACAAAACTCCCAGTCCTCGAGGGGAGAAAATCTCCGACCCAATCGGGAATCGAACACGGGCCCTACGGCTAGCAGTCTGCCGCGCTGACCGTGCAGTTACCAAGGCGGACATGGCACAAATTTCAACTCTACACCTTTACCCCTTCCTGAGAGAAAGGGCTCTTAACAGATGGGTGGATGTGACATAACTACAATTTAACAATTTTCATATTTTCCTTGTTCCTGTACTGTGAAACCTTGATCTTTGCCAAATTTAATGATTTTAGGTCAACCTTAAAAGTACCGTATAGGTTTTATGTGTGAGTTAGCGAATATCAAAATATGTGAAATAAATAAGAACTACAAAATTTTCTACACCGGCAAGGGACCGTTAGACTTTAGCATTTAACATAAATTTCAGTTTGATATCTCTAACCTGTTCCTGATAAAAAGGGGTCTTAACAGCCAAAGTGGTCCTGTAAGGGTTCCTTTTTTACAGATTGAGGTACGGATCCCTAAAAATAAGAATCGTAAGTTTTCCTAATAGTTAGTGTTTATCGGAACCTTATCTTCATTGCATAGATCGTAGTCTGCCTTCAACTCCTGATTTGAGCTCACCGAATAAAACATTAGTTACGACAGTTAGAAGCGACCACTAATCACTTTGGTGGTGTGCAAACTGGTACGAGGTGGTCATGTGATCCTGCACCGTTGACGTAAGTGATGGCAGTGAAGTTTTGTGTAGGAACCAGTTGATTGTATTAAATCAACGCAGTAAGATGGGTCGCCGTGGAGGCGCGACAAAATTGCTGAAAAGAGCTATCGTGTTTCAATATGTCTATGGACACACCGTAAGTGAAGTCACCCGATTTGGTGGTTTGTTAACGAGAACTGTCCAACGTCTCTACAAGGAAGAATGTATCACTCGTAGGCACGTAATACGACATAGAAACAGTGGTCCTAAGAGAATCGTAACGGACATGCGCCAGAGGTGAGTGTCACGCTTTGTCAATGACAATCAGTTTCAACTCCGACACGATTTGCTGATTTTAATTTATTCAACTGTGGATTCTCGGTCAAACACTATTTTGTGTTGTGTAAGCGAAGCACTTTTTAGCCTTGTTTTACAAATTGTACGTCCTAGTTTTCGAGCTATAAGCCCATTTTCTGTTACATATCTGAGCCCGAATATGAAAACCTATCAAAGACGCCTTAATCTAACGATTCTTGACCTAAAATACGTTGAAAATTTTATACAGTTACATTTGTATATCACAAAGTAGTCTTTATGTAAAATTTGAAATTTTTGGTTGCTGTTTTCCGTCTGGTTGACGTCCTGGATATTAATGGTGGAACCTCGTAACTCCATACTAACATTATGTAACAATGCCACTAGTTCGTATTTTCAAAGAACTCCGGGAGTTGTGTGATGGAACTTTCCCACAGACAGGGAACATCATCGACATATCTATGCCAATACACAACAAGTTTTGCCAGTGATTCACTCTTAAGAAATGAGTGCCGTACTTGTGCACGAAAATTTCTGTTAGCAGAGGGTGTAAGGGTGGGTCCTTTGTCAGATGTCAGTAAATACAGTCAATCTCAATCAATTTACGAATTAACATAACGGGGCAACTGCACACAAAGGACAGTTGGAAAGACCATTTCTCACAGTAAAGATGAACACCTTCAATGACCAAAGAACACAGATACTATACAATAGCTGAATGGAGTCGAGTAGTATAATCCGATGTGTAGCGATATTACCTCTCTTCAAACGATGAAATGCCTCTAGTGCAGCAATTGACCAATGAGGTGTTTAACCTACGGTGCGTGGAGGGTATACTTCAGGCTAGAGGTGGTTATGAGATTTTTTGTGGTGTTTTTCGTAGACTTGGATCCACTCATTCAGGTTATCGTGCTGAGAAAGTGTTCTCTCTTCTAGATCCTCATGGTGAGTAATGAGTGTGCAGTGGACACTCCAGTCTTCCAAGACAACAGCATCCTCGAACACAGCAGCCATACCCGTGCGATCCTGGTTTGACAAACACTCAAACACCATACCGCGTCTTGACTGGTCCGCTAAATCAGACGATCTTGATCCCACTGGAAATGTCTGAGACTATTTGTAACAGTGGGTCAAAGGTAGTAATCATCATGCCCGCAATTTGGTAGCTCTACAGATTCTTATTATTAATGAGTAGCTTCAGCATGACGTGGTATACCTGGAGAAACGTGTGGACTCTCTTCTTCGTCCAGTTGAGGTCGACAAAATTGTTATTTGTTAGGAAGCAGGTACTGTACGAGGCCTGTTCAGAAAGTAAGCTCCGATTGATTGCCAAATTGAAACCACAGTGAACATCAGAAATGTTTTACTTGTAACAATTAGCTACACCTTTCAGCTACTTCTCTACGTAGTCGCCGTTCTGACTTAGACTTTTGTCATAGCGTTGTACCAACTTTTCAATAGCCTCATCATAGAAGGCAGCCGCCAGTGCTTTCCGCCAATTCTCCACGCTGGCCTACACCTCGTTGTCTGTGTCAAAATGTTGTCTTCAAAGACAGCGGTTCATGTGACCAGAGATGAAACTCAGGGGGAGACAATTGCGGACTGTATTGTGGGTAATCTCACATTTCCATTTGAAAACGATGCAGGAGCATCTTCATTGCCCCTGCAGAATGCGGCTGAGAATTGTCTTGAAGAAGAAACAGCACGACAGTTATGTAATGTTAGCTGCATAGCTTCAGGCGAAATTTCTCACCAGGCCCTCGTACTTGGCGGCAGACACTATTTTCCAGACATCTTTACGCACTCACTGCGAGCTCAGAAATGAGAAGAGCGACGTGACGCTAACTGGGGTTATACTAGAGACACTACCCAACACATCTGTGCAAAGCTTTATCGGATTTTCATAGTCGTTTCCATTTCGCGACCGATCGGAGCTTACTTTCTGAACGCCCCTCGTATATGTGAAAGCCTCTTCTGTTGTATGAGAGGGCCTGATGACCCTTATCAGATCAGGTGAAATAAATAAATAAATGAAATAAATAAATTGTAAAGGCTAGAGGCGATATTACACGCTATTAGTGCGATATCTCCTGGATGTGGTTTATTCATTATCTTATCGGAACATAATTCAGGTTTTGCGCATCACGTTAGATGGATGCCGACGACGGCGATGTTAACCATTTCTCCACCGATTCTTTCCCGATGACATTCGTTTCGAAATGGCGACCAGATCTTTGAGGAAGATGAGAAGGTTCTCACCACTCGGATGACTTCATTAAATACCACGTTTCTTCAGCGTCGTCATCTCGACGTCACGACTTCTGTTAAACTTCGAACTCATTTTCCAATTTCTCAAATACTTTTAAAAAGCCTCTATAGATCTCATATACCTAATTAAGAATATTTGTCTGTTTTACGTGTCCTACACTCAGACAATGAATAACAGGCCGGGTTGGCAGTCCGAAAGCATGCAGTTCTGCGTCGACAGCTTGATATTCTTTACTGATGCCAGAAGCTTGCTTATAGATGGAGAGAATCAGCGACAACTTCGGTACTGACCGCAGAGTTACTGCAGTAATATCCGACAACGATAGGGCTACCTACTTCCGTCAGTGCCTCATATAGACTACAGGACGATGGAGATCAGTAAATAAACAATGCACATTGTGGTGTCACCGCCAGACACCACACTTGCTAAGTGGTAGTTTTAAATCGGCCGCGGTCCATTAGTACATGTCGGACCCGCGTGTCGCCACTGTCAGTGATCGCAGACCGAGCGCCACCACACGGCAGGTCTCGAGAGACTTACTAGCACTCGCCCCAGTTGTATGGACGACGTAGCTAGCGATGCAGACTGACGAAGCCTCGCTCATTTGCAGAGCCGATAGTTAGAATAGCCTTCAGCTAAGTCAATGGCTACGACCTAGCAAGGCGCCATTAGCATTACATAGCAATTGATAGTTATCGTATGAAGCATGTCTCATCAAGAGCGATGTACCACAAGGATGGATTAAAGTTAAGTATTCCAGGAGCTACGTACTTTTCTTTATAGCATTCATTACGTATCCTGTTTCAGACCTATCTACTACCCTGCGTGAGTTACCGCGTGCCTTTCGGCTACTTACGAGTGGCGTGGCTGTCTTGTTACGCCACAACACACATAACTTTTGATATGTGACAGAATTCAAAAGTCCAAGCATGCTCAAAATTCGAGGCTCCAGCATAATGCAAATATCTTGACAGATTCTTCAACGTTGCGCCTGGGATATTTGCACCCCACAAAGTAAATACAAGTTCGAAGGATGATTTTAACACCATAGTATCTCAGTAGCCAGATTCATAACAGAGTTAGTATGTCGTTGCTTTCCTACGGTTCACGCAGCCAGTTAAAGGGAACCCTATAGTTTTAGGTTGAAACTGAATCAAGTTCCAATCTGCCAAGTTTTACTTACAAAAACCTGAACCAGAGGGAAAAGTATCAGCTGCGGCTATACCTTCGAGAGGTTGGACTATTAGTGTGAGATTTAATCACAATGTCGCCATGCCACGATTCCGACACATATAACATGTTAAAATGTTTCTTCTAACTACGAAGAAACACGTCGATTACACTCACTTTTTGACTACGTTTTTTGTGCTAAACACGATAGAAATCGAGAGTTTATTCTAATTTTCAGGTGCTTAAAGCTTTGTCTTACGTCGACGATGTGCACTTATCTCAAGAACAAAATTCAACATTTCACATTTCAGGTTACATTCACCGAAGAGAGAATGCATATGCTTGGTATAAGACTTGATTTCGTATATGAACTGCAGTTTCCCAACATACGACCAATGAATCGAATCTGCAACCAGGTTAAGCCGCAGATGAATTTTCCTCATTCTTTTACTACTAGCACCCACATGTATGACAGTAGTATTTTACATACTACTTGTTAACCTTGTTCCAAATTACTTACATTTCCACTGGTCCATATCTCCGCCTGTGAGGGCAGAGTGCTGAATGTTAACTTACACTAGAAGACTGAATAGTTATAAAATATTCGCGAAAGGTCTCTTTACTATAAATGTACATCTGGTGATACATCTGTGATTGTGCGAGGAGACGCTGCAATGAAAATTTTGGAAACGCTGCGTACTGATACGAAAAATATACCAAGATAATAAGTTGGCGGTTTCTAATTTATACTGCCGTAAATACACTCGACAATACTATCACGTCCAGCAAAGTCTCCATTATGTCTACAGGTCTCGACAACACCCGCAAATAATGGACAGGATGATAACTAAACAAATATTAATTGTTGCAGGTAAATTACGCACTAAAATACTAACGTTGGACACAAATATTTGAACGTGGTTGGAGCGACGTAACTTGTACTAGGTAACTGCACGAGGAAGTCCGGGTACCACGAAGCTGTCGTCCTTACGAAACCGACAACGGCTGATTACGCGCTTGTTAAGCCGGCGCTATACACTGATGGGACTTTCCCAGCACGCATGAGCGCAAAAAACGTGATAGGCCCAATGAGATCCCTGACCCTCTACCTTAGGCCACGAGCTTTATTTAGTGTTGAGTGTGGAATGTCTCTCACGAGCTTGTACGGGTAAATTACTAGCAAACAGTTTCGGACTGCTGACCTACAACTAAGCTATCTGCGATGGGCTTGCACTGCTGCTTAGAAGAAGGATGGAAATCTCTCTCCTGCGGCAGTTTATTTTAGAATCAGGAGACAATGAATATTCATGATGAATTGAAATACCCATTGCAAAAACAGCCATCGCAGCTCCATTTTATCAGCTTGGCAACTGCAAAATACCCGTACCCAAGAACAGAAGCTGTAAGATACTCTTAGAGACGCTGAAACACCTGAGGGAGATCAATTCATGACAAATTACTGAACAACAAAAATGGTCGGAAAATTTATGGAATAGAGCAGCTCAAGAAGTTCGATAAAATTTGGCTAGGAACGTATACCATAAAAAAATAAGATGTAAGCGAAGAAAACAACTTATAGAAGTGAAGTTTCGAGAAGTAAGACAATGTTAGTTTCTACATCACATAGTGTACTACTTCTTTGCAGAAGGCAATCACAACCTGGTCGTCGGTTAACAATAGACTATAAAGATAATTTTCGCGACTTCTATACATTTATTCTCATACTTCTTTCTCCAGTCGGAGAAACTTCTTGCACAGAAATTTTAAACATAGGAGGCAAGGCATATCGTTGTTTCTGAATAGCGTTAACTTTAAAGGATTTTGAAGTTTTGGTGCTAAGGAACTTCAATGAAAACTATTTTTAATGTTAAAATATTTTCATTTATTTTTTTCCTGAAGATCGGAATATTGAATTGCTGCAAGTCACCCCTCTCTCTGAAAGACGAGGGAAGTATCTTCCCTTAATCCATACCTGCTACAAATATTTCAGTTCGTCGTAAGCGTCATGAAGAATTTTTTTGTATTATATACTCGTATACAAGTAATTTACAAGCGCTGAAGGTCATAGGGGTCTGGAATAATTCGCAGCCGTATATGAGAACTGTTTCTATTTTTATATTTAGGATTGGAAGTCAAGTCCACATATCCACACAGGTTGTTGAGAACTTCATACACACACACACACACACACACACACACACACACACACACACACACACACACAAACAAACACGCACGAGCACACATACACACACACACACGCAGATATTAGGTAGTTTCACTACTTTTTTTAATACTGGATGCGTTGCATCAAATGTTTATGGAAATAAACAGGGTTATATGGCAAGTAACAACTCGCGATTCAAGCTCACGAACGATTTTATGAATTTACTAATTTACATTGACAATTTTTTGCATTCAAAACAGGAAGGTATTTATATCTTCTTCGGCGCAGGAGCAATTTTATGAAACCACCACGTCTATTCGGAACGAATGCTCTCATAGAAGCGGTGTTTCAAAGTCTCGAAATAACTGTGGAAAACTTTTAACAGTTTTGAACATGGCTGTCATTCAGCAATCGTATATAAGTTTCAGCGAAAAATAGCACAGTCATCCGGTTATTTCTCCGTTGGAACTGTAAAATATACTGCGGTACATTTTGCTGTCGAGAACCGAAGCTGTCGCTGCGTTTCTGATTGCAGGTGCCTATAACGCTGCCTTCATCTACATTATGTGTTTACCATTGTTATGACCACTTTTCTCTGTTCTGATGTCTGTCATCAATTCGATTATCGCGATATGAGTATCTTGATCTTGACCTTTATACGTCGCTCTCTTTTGCTAGTTGGTGTTTCTTGACAGTAGCTTGGATACTGCTATTTGACTTCACTTATATGAGTACCACCTTCCTTCCAATAACTTCCTGTCTCCTTGCAACTCTACAAATATCCTCCACATTGACGTTATTATGAGTATGTAAATATGTCATGTTAATCATTAATTGTTTGACGTATCACTTTACTTTGTTCTGCTAACAGAGACAGTACAAGTTAGAAATAGCACTTTATGTAATAATCTTTGCTAGCACAACAATTTCCAGTGACCACTGTGTATATTTTCGTAAAAAATACCTTACGCTCATTACATATATGAAAATATATAAATCATACTATCGTATTATTGCAGGACTGTTACGAAATATAAGATCGGTATACGCTAAAAAGCGTTACGCATAAAGCAAGTCGCATTATATTGATATGAAAAATCACATACACTTAAAAAATCACTTCATGTACTATAGGTAACGTTGTGTTGTGTTGTGGTCTTCAGTGCGAAGACTGGTTTGATGCAGCTCTCCATGCTACTCCATCCTGTGCAAGCCTCTTCATCTCAGAGTAACTACTGCAACCTACATCCTTCTGAATCTGCTTAGTGTATTCATCTCTTGGTCTCCCTCTACGATTTTTATCACCCATACTTCCCTCCAGTTCTAAATTGGTGATCCCTTGATGTCTCAGAGTGGACCTACCAAACGATCCCTTCTTCTAGTCAAGTTGTACCACAAATTCCTCTTCTCTCAAGCTCTATTCAGTACCTCCTCAGTAGTTACGTGATCTACCCATCTAATCTTCAGCATTCTTCTGTAGCACCACATTTCAAAAGCTTCTATTCTCTTCTTGTCTAAACTGTTTATCGTCCATGTTCCTCTTCCATACAAGGCTACACTCCACACGAATACTTTCAGAAAAGATTTCCTGACACTTAAATCTACACTTGCTGTTAACAAACTTATCTTCTTCAGAAACCCTTTTCTTCCCATTGCCAGTCTGCTTTTATACTACTTTTGTAGTTTTAAGCAATTGACGCGGTTGGAAACCCGAGAACACTTTATTCAATGTTATCGCCGCGAGACTCTGCATTCATACATTACTTTTATATCCTCTCTATTTCCGCCATACTGAATTATTTTGTTGCCAAATAGCAAACACATTTACTACTTTAGGTGTCTTGTTTCCTAATCTAATTCCCTCAGCATCACCTGATTTAATTCGACTACATATCATTGTCCTTGTTTTGTTTTTGTTGATGTTCGTCTTACTTCCTCTTTTCAAGATCCTGTCCATTCCGGTTAACTACTGTTAAGAGTTCTTTGCTGTCTGTGAGAGAATTATGTCATCCTCAACCCTCTGAGCTTTTATTTCTTCTATCTAGACTTTAACTTCTACTCCAACTTTTTCTTTTGTTTCCTTCACTGCTTGCGCAATGTACAGATTGAATAATATCGGGCGTAGGCTACAAACCTGTCTCACTTCCTTCTCAACCATTGCTTCCCTTTCATGCCCGTCCACTCTTATAACTGCCGTCTGATTTCTGTACAAGTTGTAGATAGCCTTTCGTGCCCTGTAGTTTATTGATGGTACCCTCAGAATTTCAAAGAGAGTCAACATATTTCTTATAAGTAACGTATTATAAGAAATATGTGTCTTTTGTAGTACAGATACCGCCGCCGACGGGCGAACGCCTGAAACTAATCCAGTAAGATAAACTGCTACTAACGAACAGCTTACCTCAATGAAGTAATAATACCATTTCTACAATCTGCAGAGGAGCAGATATGGCCTGAAGACAAATGGACTTTACGTATGCAAACCATTCAAAACTGAGGTCTTCTCAGTGACCAATGGAGAGCGATCTACAGGAAATCACTAAGAGAGACAGAGAGACAAGAAACATACACTCCTGGAAATTGAAATAAGAACACCGTGAATTCATTGTCACAGGAAGGGGAAACTTTATTGACACATTCCTGGGGTCAGATACATCACATGATCACACTGACAGAACCACAGGCACATAGACACAGGCAACAGAGCATGCACAATGTCGGCACTAGTACAGTGTATATCCACCTTTCGCAGCAATGCAGGCTGCTATTCTCCCATGGAGACGATCGTAGAGATGCTGGATGTAGTCCTGTGGAACGGCTTGCCATGCCATTTCCACCTGGCGCCTCAGTTGGACCAGCGTTCGTGCTGGACGTGCAGACCGCGTGAGACGACGCTTCATCCAGTCCCAAACATGCTCAATGGGGGACAGATCCGGAGATCTTGCTGGCCAGGGTAGTTGACTTACACCTTCTAGAGCACGTTGGGTGGCACGGGATACATGCGGACGTGCATTGTCCTGTTGGAACAGCAAGTTCCCTTGCCGGTCTAGGAATGGTAGAACGATGGGTTCGATGACGGTTTGGATGTACCGTGCACTATTCAGTGTCCCCTCGACGATCACCAGTGGTGTACGGCCAGTGTAGGAGATCGCTCCCCACACCATGATGCCAGGTGTTGGCCCTGTGTGCCTCGGTCGTATGCAGTCCTGATTGTGGCGTTCACCTGCACGGCGCCAAACACGCATACGACCATCATTGGCACCAAGGCAGAAGCGACTCTCATCGCTGAAGACGACACGTCTCCATTCGTCCCTCCATTCACGCCTGTCGCGACACCACTGGAGGCGGGCTGCACGATGTTGGGGCGTGAGCGGAAGACGGCCTAACGGTGTGCGGGACCGTAGCCCAGCTTCATGGAGACGGTTGCGAATGGTCCTCGCCGATACCCCAGGAGCAACAGTGTCCCTAATTTGCTGGGAAGTGGCGGTGCGGTCCCCTACGGCACTGCGTAGGATCCTACGGTCTTGGCGTGCATCCGTGCGTCGCTGCGGTCTGGTCCCAGGTCGACGGGCACGTGCACCTTCCGCCGACCACTGGCGACAACATCGATGTACTGTGGAGACCTCCCGCCCCACGTGTTGAGCAATTCGGCGGTACGTCCACCCGGCCTCCCGCATGCCCACTATACGCCCTCGCTCAAAGTCCGTCAACTGCACATACGGTTCACGTCCACGCTGTCGCGGCATGCTACCAGTGTTAAAGACTGCGATGGAGCTCCGTATGCCACGGCAAACTGGCTGACACTGACGGCGGCGGTGCACAAATGCTGCGCAGCTAGCGCCATTCGACGGCCAACACCGCGGTTCCTGGTGTGTCCGCTGTGCCGTGCGTGTGATCATTGCTTGTACAGCCCTCTCGCAGTGTCCGGAGCAAGTATGGTGGGTCTGACACACCGGTGTCAATGTGTTCTTTTTTCCATTTCCAGGAGTGTATGTTGATCAAGAAACATATTGTAATGGAAGATATAATGGTGAAAATAAAATGGTGGTGGACGGAATACATAGCCAGGCGAATGGATGACGGACGAATGAAGTTGTTTGTTGAATTCCAAGACACACAAAAGGACCGAAACATGATACTAACGTGTTAATTGGCAAGATGATTTTTATGAAAAGCATGCAAGAGCAACATGGCTGAAGACCATTCTTTTTTTCGAGTCGTCAGTCTTCTGACTGGTTTGATGCGGCCTGTCACGAATTTCTCTCCTGTGCCAAACTCTTCATCTCAGAGTAGCACTTGCAAACTACGTCCTCAATTATTTGCAGGATTTATTCCAATCTCTGTCTTCCTCTGCAATTATTGCCTTCTACAGCTCCCTACTGCCATGGAAGTTATTCCCTGATCTCTTAACAGATATCCTTTCATCATGTCCCTTCTCTTGGCCGGCCGTTGTAGCCGAGAGGTTCTAGGCGCTTGAGTCCGAAACCGCGCGACTGCTTCGGTCGCAGGTTCGAATCCTGCCTCGGTCATGGATGTGTGTGATGTCCTTAGGTTAGTTAGGTTTAAGTAGTTCTAAGTCTAGGGGACTGATGACCTCAGATGTGAAGTCCCATAGTGCTTAGAGCCATTTGAATCTTCTCCTCGTCAGTGTTTTCCACATATTCCTTTCCTCTCCGATTCTGCGCAGAACCTCCTCATTCCTTACCATATAAGTCCACCTAATTTTCAACATTCGTTTGTATCACCACATCTCAAATGCTTCGATTCTCTACTGTTCCGGTCTTCCTACAGTCCATGTTTCACTGCCATACAATGCTGAAGACTTCAATGCACGGAGAAGCCTGGAGGCTGAACGAGAGTCCAGTGTTGTTGCTATTGTATTTTCTGAGTGTTTATATATATGAGTGCCTCCAAGGTCTTTATAAAATCTGTTATTATCGGCTGTCGGAGGAAGCTTGTAAAATTAAAACTGCATTTGTGTGTGATCTGTTTTACCAAATGGAATTTTGTGGCGTTCAGAAGCATTTATTAATAACAAGTGTTTCAAGTGTTCCCATCATCCGTCTTGATTTTGCTATTTGTACGTACAACTTAGATTTCAGATTTGTACAACTCCATCTTCAGACATCCGTAAGATTGTCCAATCAATCGACTGTTGAATACAGCGATTAAATCAAGTCGCGTACGCGTAGAAGATATGTTGTACAAACCCACTTCATGTGCGTGTAAGTAAAGAAGCTACTACTATTTATATACGGAACACGTTATCGAGTTCAGTCATTGTCGTATATAACTCCATCTGCATACAGCCAATGATTTGGTCGCTGTATTCCTTTACTCCGACAGTCATATGGCTGTCTGAAGATGGAGTTACGCAAGTCTGAAATCGATAACATGCTGTCCATATCAACAGCAAAAATTATAGCAGCTGGGGATTATGTGAAGCATAACAACTAGCCCGTGCGGTATACATAAAAAATCGTTCAAATGGCCTGAGCACTATGGGACTTAACATCTGAGGTCATCAGTCCCCCAGAACTTAGAACTACTTAAACCTAACTAACCTAAGGACATCACACAGATCCATGCCCGAGGATTCGTAGCGGTCGCGCAGTTCCAGACTGTAGCGCCTAGAACCGCTCGGCACCCCGGCCGGCTTCAAAAATCGTCCTAAATCCCAAACGTTAAGGTAAGCTTAATAAATGTGGCTGCTGTATTGCGAAATAATATGTGAGAATTTTCATTCGAGGCAGAGATAGAGGACGCCGGCTAAACGTTTGTTCCTCCAGTGCATATTATGGGGTTGTAGTTTTGACTGGCTACGGAAATATACACTCCTGGAAATTGAAATAAGAACACCGTGAATTCATTGTCCCAGGAAGGGGAAACTTTATTGACACATTCCTGGGGTCAGATACATCACATGATCACACTGACAGAACCACAGGCACATAGACACAGGCAACATAGCATGCACAATGTCGGCACTAGTACAGTGTATATCCACCTTTCGCAGCAATGCAGGCTGCTATTCTCCCATGGAGACGATCGTAGAGATGCTGGATGTAGTCCTGTGGAACGGCTTGCCATGCCATTTCCACCTGGCGCCTCAGTTGGACCAGCGTTCGTGCTGGACGTGCAGACCGCGTGAGACGACGCTTCATCCAGTCCCAAACATGCTCAATGGGGGACAGATCCGGAGATCTTGCTGGCCAGGGTAGTTGACTTACACCTTCTAGAGCACGTTGGGTGGCACGGGATACATGCGGACGTGCATTGTCCTGTTGGAACAGCACGTTCCCTTGCCGGTCTAGGAATGGTAGAACGATGGGTTCGATGACGGTTTGGATGTACCGTGCACTATTCAGTGTCCCCTCGACGATCACCAGTGGTGTACGGCCAGTGTAGGAGATCGCTCCCCACACCATGATGCCGGGTGTTGGCCCTGTGTGCCTCGGTCGTATGCAGTCCTGATTGTGGCGCTCACCTGCACGGCGCCAAACACGCATACGACCATCATTGGCACCAAGGCAGAAGCGACTCTCATCGCTGAAGACGACACGTCTCCATTCGTCCCTCCATTCACGCCTGTCGCGACACCACTGGAGGCGGGCTGCACGATGTTGGGGCGTGAGCGGAAGACGGCCTAACGGTGTGCGGGACCGTAGCCCAGCTTCATGGAGACGGTTGCGAATGGTTCTCGCCGATACCCCAGGAGCAACAGTGTCCCTAATTTGCTGGGAAGTGGCGGTGCGTTCCCATACGGCACTGCGTAGGATCCTACGGTCTTGGCGTGCATCCGTGCGTCGCTGCGGTCCGGTCCCAGGTCGACGGGCACGTGCACCTTCCGCCGACCACTGGCGACAACATCGATGTACTGTGGAGACCTCCCGCCCCACGTGTTGAGCAATTCGGCGGTACGTCCACCCGGCCTCCCGCATGCCCACTATACGCCCTCGCTCAAAGTCCGTCAACTGCACATACGGTTCACGTCTACGCTGTCGCGGCATGCTACCAGTGTTAAAGACTGCGATGGAGCTCCGTATGCCACGGCAAACTGGCTGACACTGACGGCGGCGGTGCACAAATGCTGCGCAGCTAGCGCCATTCGACGGCCAACACCGCGGTTCCTGGTGTGTCCGCTGTGCCGTGCGTGTGATCATTGCTTGTACAGCCCTCTCGCAGTGTCCGGAGCAAGTATGGTGGGTCTGACACACCGGTGTCAATGTGTTCTTTTTTCCATTTCCAGGAGTGTAGATGATGGAAGGAGATTTTTGACTCGCGCGTCCCATGCGTTTTTTCCTCTTACAAATACTTCTGTCGTCTGTCACTGACAAGAGGAATGCAACGACCCTTTAGACCCGTCGTTTGAACTATCAGCACTCAATAGTTAACAAAACAGCAGAAGCCCATTAAATATTCATTATACAGGGCTATAAACCGGTCGCCTGCAACTGGAATTTTTTGTTGAATTTCATTCGGCATCTGAGCATCGGCTGACACTCCCCTTAACGTACATTAAGATAAGAGAAACACTAAATCATTTTAGGCTTCTACGTTAATTTTAACACGTCTTCATTCATTCTCTCTCTCTCTCTCTCTCACACACACACACACAACCAAAGAACCGCTTCCTACGTTAATGTAAAGTTGTATGATTTTTCTAAATTTCTAGTTAACTGAATCTTAGAGTAAAATTTAGGTCTACGAATTTGTCTGATACTAATTTAGCCTACACTTTGTTTCGTATTTGATTTTCAGTGAACAAATGAGGACTGATAGTCAACAGAAGAACATTTTTCTAACGAAGTCAGGTGCGATTTGTAAAACAGTGTCTTCGAAATAAATACCATTAGATTATAGATGTCGAAAATTGTAGCTAGTGATTAAAAATTTACTGAAACAAAACTTGATTTTATGTTGTTTAAAATCTGCAACCGTAGAAAACTATAGAGCTATTTTTGGCGAAAGACCAGTAGAAGCAGCATGAGACATTAGCGTCAGAGCAAATATTTAGTTGAAAAAACGCTGAAATTATCTTTTATGGTAAAATCAATGAATTATCAAAGAGACATTGAAGTGAAAAGAATTTAAACCATTTTAAAACGTTTTCTGCTTTAATTTAACTTTTAATTGTCATTGTTCATTTGTTTTTTGCCGATTATTTACTCCGTTTATCATTGTCCAACCTCAGTAATTCGTAGAACATAGTTACAAGTCTGAAGCAATATCTATAGGTAATCTTCTAGCATTCGTCACTCTCAGATACTCTTTTCTTGGTGGCTTGGTGCAGTTCGTACGGAGTTTTTCAGCGTATGTTCAAAGATGTGTCTTAGTTTCTCTGTCACTTACGCAAAACGCAAAGTCTCTATTTTTCGTGTACATGGTCGGTTTCACACTCAGGCAACCAGTCGTTTAATCCAACATATCTTTAGAGATGCAGAGGTCACATTTCTGGGAGATTACAGGAATATCAGTTGTAAAGATATCTTACTTGTCATATCATCTGTCCACAAATTAAGTAATGTAAGGGTAAGCGTTCATGTTAGAGATGGGCGGATGTTCCGGATTTCCTATCTGTTGAATTTGGAATGAAGAAAAACAAAATATCTCTAAACCAGTACAAGACGCTGGTACAAAGTAACTGTAGTCCGGCTTTCTACGTGGGCGGTTCAGAAAGTAACCTCCGATTGGTCACAGTGCGGGTTGTGGGGGGAGTAGCGACGCCATCTGTGCGTTCACGCACTCAACAGGTCAGTCGGCATCAAGCCGTGGTCGAGTGAACGTCGTACCTGCGCTAGTTTAGTTTTTGTGGCAGTTTGAAATGTGTGCTGCAATAGAAAACCTCGCCAAATGTGAAGTGCGTGCTGTCATAAGGTTTTTTACAGCCAAAGGATATTCTGCAGCAGCTATTCATCGTGGGCTTTGTGCCGTGTACGGACCAAGAGTTATGAGTGAAGGAGTTGTCCGTGAATGGGTACGTTTATTTAAAAGTGGACGAGAAAACGTTCATGATGAAGAGAGGAGTGGTAGACCATCATTGGTGACTGACGAACTCGTTCAGACAGTTGATGAAAAAGTTCGTGAAAATCGACGTTTCTCAATGTCGGAGTTGTCTACTGGTTTTCCACAGATTTCTAAGACTCTCTTGTACGAGATAGTGACAGCAAGATTGGGTTACCGTAAGTTCTGTGCACGATGGGTGCCCAAAATTCTTACCGACCACCACAAAACTCAAAGAATGGCCTCTACATTAGACTTTCTGTCACGTTATGAGGACGAAGGAGAACCATTGTTAAACATAATCGTGACCGGTGACGAAACCTGGATTAAGTACGTGAACCCTGACACAAAAGAACAATCAAAGATGTGGGCACATTCAAATTCGCCTACCAAACCAAGAAAAGCCTCGCAAGATTTTTCTGCCAGAAAACTGATGGCAACGGTGTTTTGGGATGCCAAAGGTGTGTTGTTGGTTGAATTCATGGAACGTGGTACGACCATTAATCAAGACGTGTACTGTGAAACAATAAAAAAGTTACGACGGGCTATACAGAACAAACGCCGTGGTATGCTGACTTCCGGTATCGTTTTTTTGCACGATAACGCCCGTCCTCACTCTGCTCGCAGAACAACGGCCCTTCTTGAGTCCTTCAAGTGGGACGTTATCAACCATCCACCTTACAGCCCAGACCTGGCGCCAAGTGATTATCACCTCTTCATGCATTTGAAGATATGGCTCGGGTCACAGCGGTTTGATGACGACGAAGAGCTCAAAGATGCGGTCACAGGCTGGCTCCAGGCACAAGCGGGTGATTTTTATGCAGGAGGAATTTCAAAGCTTGTGAAGAGATACGATAAGTGCCTCAATCGGTATGGAGACTATGTAGAAAAATAGTGCAAAGATGTAGTTGTAAGATGTATATATTAAAATATTTTTATTTAACTTGGTGTATTTTTTTAAATCAACCGGAGGTTAGTTTCTGAACGGCCCTCGTATATAATATTGTAACCGGCAGTGTATTCACAAAGATTATGAAGGTATTTGTGAAAAATTAAAATACAGTAACGCCGGATAATTGTCTTCAGCAGGCAGTGTGCTACCACCTACACGACATTCGAGAACCACTCTTGGACCGACTCGGTGACTAACCTGAAATCGAATTTCAGCTCAACCTGTCAGCGTCAATGTCTGGTCACAATAAAGATTACATGGTCCAGTCTGTTACAGTAATTGTTAAAGGCTTCTTGGGTCGTGGAATATGTCAGTCACTACACAACGTAACCGTATATACATTGCCTGCCAAGAGAAGCGAAGCACTCAGAAGGGAAGAAACGAAATTAAACTTCACTGGTGGAGATTATATGATTTTATTTCGGTGATTATAAAAGCGAGTCAAATTTACAAAGAACTTGGCCGTAGGAGGTTCTGATAACGCTGTATGACATTGCGCCCCCCTCTGGCTCGAAAGCATGCTGATTCAGTTGGACAGGATGTCATAAAGCCGTTGTATTCTCTCCTGAGCGAAGCTGTCCCACAACTGTTGTAACAGCTTCTTGATATCTTGGGACGGATTTGACATACAAGTTGGTCCCACACGTTCAATGTATGGACGAGTACTATCCTGCTAAAAAGTGGCGCCAAGATAAGGTCGCATGAGAGGTAACACGTGAAGATGCCTGACGTCCGAGACGTACTGTTGCACCGTCAGAGTTTCTTCAACCATTACCAGCCGTGGTCTGAAATACCTGCTGTCTCTCTCCAAAACATTGGAAGAACTGGACCGTCCCCCAGGTCGCCGCCCCGATTGCCATCCAGGGTAATGCAGAACCACGCTTCATCGGTAAATACAACGCGATTCACCAGCGTCTAAAACAGCCAATCACGGCACCAATCCAAACGTAGTCGTTTGTGTTATCGTGTTAACAGCAGCCTACGTATGAGACGGTGATTCCGTAGTCCGGCTGTAGCTGTGTTCCGACCAATAGCGCGGTATGACATGGAATGTTGCATGGGGTCCATTATATGTTCTCGGATGGAAGACGCACATGTGAAGAGGTTAACACGTGCTTTGTATACAATACAGCGATCCTCCCCTTTCGTGGACAAATGTGGTCGACGGGAACCTTGACATCGAATATGCCTGTCCTCAATCCGGCATCTGGCCACTTTTAAGTACGAATGCTACACAAATCTTATTGTACGATTCGACAAGCCATCCGAATGGAGACCCACGATGAGGCCCCTCTCAAAGTCTGCCAGGAGTTAATAACCACTACGTGGCATCTTCGGGTCCTTCATAGTGACCACTCATCACCGTCTGACGCTGTTCGCTCCCCTTACATATATCCTACCAGGCGACGCTAATCCACTCTGAGGATCGGTATACCTGCCACAGAGGATTGCCTCTCTAACCATTTACACACCCGCCGATGGTGTGTATGCTTCCCACGCCCGGGTTCCCGGGTTCGATTCCCGGCGGGGTCAGGGATTTTCTCTGCCTCGTGATGGCTGGGTGTTGTGTGCTGTCCTTAGGTTAGTTAGGTTTAAGTAGTTCTAAGTTCTAGGGGACTGATGACCATAGATGTTAAGTCCCATAGTGCTCAGAGCCATTTTTTTCCGATGGTGTGTACGTGAGCGAAGTAACGTTGACATCTGACAATGTCTTCTGAGTGCTTCATTCTTTTTGTCAGAAAGTGTACTCCTCTACCGATTATTACTTACCTATCTGTAGAAACAGTGCTCGTGCATTACGCATACATCGCTGTTGGAAACATCCATCGCGCCACAGAAGCAGACCGGTGGGGACAGCGTTATGATGGGAGGAACATTCACCGGGGCTTCCATGGGACCTACGTACCTAATTAATGTACTTAACACAGTACTATGAAAAGAATCGAAGGGGGCGACCGAGACTAAAGTCCCCGCACGATGTTGTAATCCAATAATTCAAAGCCTTATATCGCGTTAGAGACAGCCGGCATACAAAAAGTGATAAAAAGTATCCGGACACCCCTAAAAACATACTTTTTTCATATTAGGTGCATTTTGCTGCCACCTACTGCCAGGTACTCCATATCAGCGACCTCAGTAGTCATTCAGACATCGTGAGAGAGCAGAATGGAGCGTTCCGCGGAACTCACGGACTTCGAACGTGGTCAGGTGATTGGGTGTCACTTGCGTCATACGTCTATACGCGAGATCTCCACACTCCTAGGAGAACATCCCTAGGTCCACTGTTTCCGATGTGATGGTTAAGTGGAAAAAATGGAAATGAGCGTATGGTATTGTGCGCCGGGAGTCCCCCATTCGCCGGCCGGTGTGGCTGAGCGGTTCTAGACGCTTCTGTCTGGAACCGTGCGGCCGCTACGGTCACAGGTTCAAATCCTGCCTCGGGCATGGATGTGTGTGATGTCCTTAGGTTAGTTGGTTTAAGTAGTTCTCAGTTCTAGGGGACTGATGACCTCAGATGTTAAGTCCCATAGTGCTCAGAGCCATTTGAACCATTTCCCCATTCGGGGAAGTTCGGCCGCCGAGGACAAGTACTTATTGCATTCGACGCCACATTGGGCGACTTGCGCGTCGGAGATGGGGCTGGAATGATGATGAGGAGGACAACACAAGAGCCCCTGAGCGAAGATAAATCTCCTGCCCCAGCCGGGAATTGAACCCGTGCCCCTTGACGTGGCTTTCCGCCGCGCTGACCATTGAGCTAACGGGGGCGGACAGTGAAGTGGAAACGTGAAGGGACACGTACAGCACAAAAAGCGTACAGGCCGATCTCGTCTATTGACTGGCAGAGACCGCCGATAGTTGAAGAGGGTCGTAATGTGTAATAGGCAGACATCTATCCAGACCATCACACTGGAATTCCAGACTGTATCAGGATCCGGTGCAGGTACTATGACCGCCATGCGGGAGGTGACAAAACTTGGATTTCATGGTCGAGCGGCTGCTCATAAGCCACACATCACACCGGTAAATGCCAAACGACGCCTCGCTTGGTGTAAGGAGCATAAACATTGACGATTGAACAGTGGAAAAACAATGTGCGGAGTGACGAATCACGGTACACAATGTGACGATCCGACGGCAGGCTGTGGATATGGCGAATGCCCGGTGAACTTCATCTCCCAGAGTGTGTAGTGTCAACAGTAAAATTCGGAGGCGGTGGTGTTATGGTGTGGTCGTGTATTTCATGGAGGGGGCTTGCATCCCTTGCTGTTTTGCATGACACTGTCACAGCACAGGCCTACACTGGTTTTTTAAGCACCTTCTTGCTTCCCACTGTTGTAGAGTAATTCGGGGATGGCGACTGCAACATTCAACATGATCGAGCAGCTGTTCATAATGCACGGCCTGTGACGGAGTGCTTACATAACAATAACATCCCTGTAATGTACTGATCTGCACAGAGTCCTGACCTGAATCCTACAGAACACGTTTGGGATGTTTTGGAACGCCGACTTCGTCCCAGACCTCAACGACCGACATCGATACCTCTCCTCAGTGCAGCACACCGCGAAGAATGGGCTGCCATTCCCCAAGAAACGTTCCAACACCTGACTGAACCTATGTCTGCGAGAGCGGAAGCTGCCATCAAGGCTAAGGGTGTGCCAACACCACATTGAACTCCAGCATTACCGATGGAGGGCGCCACAAACTTGTAAGTCATTTTCAGCCAGGTGTCCGGGTACTTTTGATCACGTAGTGTATTTATATTTACTGAGGACATCCAGGCAACGTTCTGCGATCGAGAGATGAGCGCTACCACTTCATCTCGTGTCCCCGTCCAAGTTCTCAAATTCTGATGATGACAGTTTATCCGCCAACAGCTTTTGAACCGAGAACGTCGGAGTTGAACACCCAGCAGTAGCACGCAGTAACACGTCGATGTCGCCTCCAGATGCGGGCATAGAGTTGTAGATATACCACTGATGAAATTTAAAAACTGAAGTCACAATGGTATAGGGATGTGACTTGAACTCGCTTCGTTCTTTGTATGCAGAGGATAGCAGGTAATCTGGCAGGCTCGCGCAAGGCGCCAGCTAACACCGGCTGCCCAGCGATCGCCGTGCGCTTATCGCTCACCGCTGATAAAGCACGCTGAATCAGCCGCGATAGCACAGCCGCCCTCGCAGGACTCGCTTATCTAGGACCTACAGCGCCAACCTGCTTTGTTAACTCCGGGACCGTCGCGATTACAAACACTCTCAAACACGGATTCGTTGCCAGAGAACAACGCGGGCTTAACAAGTAGCACTATCGCAACGTGCAAGGTTCGGAACAGTAATATGGGTACCCTCATACTGCATGGCGTCCGCGTTAAGTAGACAAAGACGGAAAAAAATCGCAACATCAAGGTGGAGTTGTGTGACATAAACGAAAGTTGGTAGGCGTGTTTCCACAACCCAAAGATGAAATCTATTCAAAATTCGCCCCACTATGCAAATGAGGTTTGCTTTAAATACACGCGGCAACGGCCTTGCCGCAGTGGTTACACCGGTTCCCGTGAGATCACCGAAGTTAGGCGCTGTCGGGCGTGGTCGGCACTTGGATGGGTGACCATCCAGGCCGCCATGCGCTGTTGCCATTTTTCGGGGTGCCCTCAGCCTCGTGATGCCAACTGAGGAGCTACTCGACCGAATAGTAGCGGTTTCGGTCAAGAATACCATCATAAATACCGGGAGAGCGATGTGCTGACCCCACGCCCCTCCTATCCGCATCCTCCACTGAGGATGACACGGCGGTCGGATGGTCCCGGTAGGCCACTCGTGGCCTGAAGACGGAGTGCTTTTTAAATACACGCAGTAACTGTCGTGAGTGTTACCTTTGAGAGTGGAGGCAGTTAGTTGATGCTAGTCAAGAATGCCTTTAAGGCGACAAAGACGGCATTATCAAAACCGCACTGCGTTTGAACGAGATCGTGTAATAGGGCTACGAGAAGCTTAATGCTCCTTCTGCGATGTTGCAGAAAGATTTGGCAGGAATGTAGCCACTGTACATGAGTGATGGGAGCGGTGGTCGCGAGAATGACGGTCGCAAGAAAACCGGACTATTGGGAGGGAAGATCATCGTGCTCAGCGTATGGTTCTGGCGCATCGTACTGCATCTGCAGCAGAAATTTGAGTAGCACTTGGCACTACAGTCACACAACGAACTGTTACAGCCGGCCGAGGTGGCCGAGCGGTTCTAGGGGCTTCATTCCGGAACCACACGGCTGCTACCGGCGCAGTTTCGAATCCAGCCTCGGGTATAGATGTGTGTGATGTCCTTAGGTTAGTTAGGTTTAAGTAGTTCTAAAGTCTAGGGGACTGATGATGACCTCAGATGTTAAGTCCCACCGGGTGGAGTGGCTGTGCGGTTCTAGCCGCTACAGTCTGGAGCCGCGAGACCGCTACGGTCGCAGGTTCGAATCTTGCCTCGGGCATGGATGTGTGTGATGTCCTTAGGTTAGTTAGGTTTAAGTAGTTCTAAGCTCTAGGGGTCTGATGACCTCAGAAGTTGAGTCGCATAGTGCTCAGAGCCATTTTTTTGTTAAGTCCCATAGTGCTTAGAGTTATTTGAACCATTTTTGAACTGTTACAAATCGGTCACTTCAAGGACAGCTCCGAACCAGACGCCCTGTAGCGTGCATTCCACTGATCCTAAATAACCACCATTTACGGATTCAGTGGTGTCAAGCGAGAGCCCAGCGGAGGACAGGCTGGAGACCTGTTGTGTTTTCTGCTGAAGGCCCGTTCTGCCTTGGTGCCAGTGATGGCTGTGTGTTGATTAGGAGGAGGCCAGTTGAGGGCCTGCAAGCAGCCTGTCTGCGTGCTAGACACACTGGATCTACATCTCAAGTTATGGCCTGGAGTGCGATTTCATATGTGGAGAACTGTCGTGGCTATCCCACGCATTCTGACTGCAAATTTGTACGTCAGTCTGGTAATTCGACCTGTTGTGTTACCATTCGTGAACAGTATTCAAATGGTTCAAATGGCTCTGAGCACTATGGGACTTAACATCTGAGGTCATCAGATGGCTCTGAGCACTATGGGACTTAACATCTGTGGTCATCAGTCCCCTAGAACTTAGAACTACTTAAACCTGACTAACCTAAGGACATTACACACATCCATGCCCGAGCCAGGATTCGAACCTGCGACCGTAGCGGTCACGCGGTTCCAGACTGTAGCGCCTAGAACCGCACGGCCACACCGGCCGGCTCTGAGGTCATCAGTCCCCCAGAACTTAGAACTACTTAAGCCCAACTCACCTGAGGACATCACACACATCCATGCCCGAGGCAAGATTCGAACCTGCGACCGTAGCGGTCGCGGGGTGCCAGACTTAAGCACCTAGAACCTCTCGGCCACAACGGCCAGTGTGAACATCATTCCAGGAGATGTTTTTCGAAATGATAACGCTCGCCCACATACCGCTATTATAACCCAAAGTGCTACACATCTACATCTACATCTACATTTATACTCCGCAAGCCACCCAATGGTGTGTGGCGGAGGGCACTTTACGTGCCACTGTCATTACCTCCCCTTTCCTGTTCCAGTCGCGTATGGTTCGCGGGAAGAACGACTGTCTGAAAGCCTCCGTGCGCGCTCTAATCTCTCTAATATTACATTCGTGATCTCCTCTGGAGGTGTAAGTAGGGGGAAGCAATATATTTGATACCCCATCCAGAAACGCACCCTCTCGAAACCTGGCGAGCAAGCTACACCGCGATACAGAGCGCCTCTCTTGCAGAGTCTGCCACTTGAGTTTATTAAACGTCTCCGTAACGCTATCACGGTTACCAAATAACCCTGTGACGAAACGCGCCGCTCTTCCTTGGATCTTCTCTACCTCCTCCGTCAACCCGATCTGGTACGGATCCCACACTGATGAGCAATACTCAAGTATAGGTCGAACGAGTGTTTTGTAAGCCACCTCCTTTGTTGATGGACTACATTTTCTAAGCACTCTCCCAATGAATGTCAACCTGGTACCCGCCTTACCAACAATTAATTTTATATGATCATTCCACTTCAAATCGTTCTGCACGCATACTCCCAGATATTTTACAGAAGTAACTGCTACCAGTGTTTGTTCCGCTGTCATATAATCATACAATAAAGGATCCTTCTTTCTATGTATTCGCAATACATTACATTTGTCTATGTTAAGGTACAGTTGCCACTCCCTGCACCAACTGCCTATCCGCTGCAGATCTTCCTGCATTTCGCTACAATTTTCTAATGCTGCAACTTCTCTGTATACTACAGCATCATCCGCAAAAAGCCGCAGTGTGTCGACATGTTGGCTTGGACTGCTCGATCACTGGATCTGTCTACAATCGATCAGTATGGGACATTATCATCGGACGAGAACTCCAGCGTATTTCACAAACGGGATTAACCGTCCCTGTATCGACTGACCAAGTGCAACAGGCATGTTGCAGGAAAATAACTGTTTGCAAAGCATGTTGCACAATTTCATTACTATTCTTATTGTAATTCTCATTACTAAAATTACCTCTATTAAGGGGGGTAGGACGTCAAACGGGCCGACTTGGAGCAGAAGAGGCACCACAGGACATTTTAATTTCCACTGTCTATACTTTTACAAATAAATTCATAAAACTTTCTCAGCATGACCAGGAAGGATTCAGAATTCACACTCATAGCAGTGGAAGTTCAAAAACATAACGAAATAATTTGTTTTTCATGTGAAATTTCATCATTTTTTTCACTTACTAATGGCAACATTTGTTGCTATAGGTACACTTTTCTTCATAAGTAAGAGAGATTCTTCGATGAACTTTGCACAGCATACAGACCATACTGAAAGGTGTATGAAACTAGAATTTTCCAAATCTATTAAAAACTGTGGTAAAAATTGAGGTAATTAACTATAAAATTTGTCTTTTTTCTGAACATTAAGTTTAAAATATAACAGCTAATTCCTTTTTTTATAAATTAAATAAATTCTAGAGTTTCATACACCTGTAAGTACGGTATGTATGCTGTGCAAAATTCATCGAAGAATCTCTCTAACTTATGAAGAAAAGTGTACCTATAGCAACAAATGCAGCCATTAGTAAGTGAAAAAATGATGAAATTCGCACGTAAAAAGAAGTTTATTTTGTGACATTTTCGAACTTCCACTGCAATGGGTGTGAATGCTGAATCCTTCCTGGTGATGCTGACAAAGTTTTATGAATTTATTTGTAAAAGTATAGACACTGGAAATTATAATGTCCTGAGATGCCTCTCCTGCTCCAAGTCGGCCCGTTTGACGTCCTACCCCCCCCCCCCCTTAATTAACCACACAAACTTGCAACTGGCCCTCAATATACACTGCCTAAGAAAAGACGTACATTACCCAGAAGACATGACCAGATGTCAATTTAATTTCGCATACATAATTTAATTTCGCACATATGGGCACCACCGACAGGTATGTGAATTGTTAGAGTTGTAATTCTCAGAGAAGGTAGAGAGACCACCAGAGCGCGTCGTTGTTCGTGGTTACTGCTCTTACTAGGCTTGGTAGGGTGTGTGAGGGGCGTGAACAGCGCCAGCTGTTGAGTGATCACTGTCAGGGACCGCAGAAATGCCGCGCACTTGTGAGTGACAGCGTTACCAACACCAGTTCGAAAGGGGCCTCATCGTGGTGCTCCATTTGGTCGGCTGATCGAATCGTGCAGTATCGAAATTTCTGGGGCATTCGGATGCGTCAGAGGTCCGATGTTGGACTGATGGGAACGTGAGCACAGGCATACTAGTCGTGAAGGTTCTGATCGATCACGCGTGACCACCACAAGAGAGGATTGCCGTACTGTGCACCAAGCCCATCGTAGGCCTTTCACGTCCGCGCCTATCATCCCAGAGCAAGAAGTGGTCTCCCTGCAACATTCTGTGACATCCCGCACCATTGCTCGTAGAGGAGCAACAGTCGGACTAGGGATAGACCATCCCACAAGGAGGTTCTCTTTAGCACCACAACACAAACTGCTACGTTTGGAGTGGTGCCGCGTTGTACTGCCTTCAGCGATGAGTCGCGGCTCTGCGCTGCCCTGGCTGACCATCGACGGCGCGTATGGCGGCGACCTGGAGACAGAGCCCATTCTTCCAACGTTTTGGAAAGGCACAGCGGTGTATCTCGTGGCATCATGGTGTGGGCGGCCATCGGTAATGAATTCAGGCCACGACTGGCAGTGACTGACGGAACTCTGATAGTGCAACAGTACGTCACGAACATCCCGCGTCGTCATGTATTGCCTCCCATGCGACAGTGTAGTGGTGTCATTTTTCAACAGGTTAGTTCTCGTCCATCCGTCGCCCGAGTCTCTATGAACGTCATGCGTGATGTTGAGGTACTCGCATGACCAGTAAGACCCCCAGGTCTGCCCGAAAGAATATATGGGACCTGTTTGGACGTCAGCTGTGTCCCAAGGCCAGTATCCAGGAAATCAACGAGAAGTTACAATAGTCGTGGGCTAACTTGTTTCAGAAGAGGATGGAACGGCTTCATGATACCCTTCCCTACAGAACCAGTGCATAATCCAGGGCAGAGAGGTGCAACATCATGAAAAGTGGGTTCTTACTGCCAGGTACTTTGTACATTTGACTCGTCGTTTAGTCACTGAAACATCACATCCCCTTTCAGCCAAGTAGTTTCATTCCGTTTCCTCCTCCTCTTCCGGTGCTTCCGTTTTTTTTTTTTTTTTTGTCCGGCAATGTACATAAATGTAATTTAATTCGCGCTAATAAATGCAATGACCGATACGTTCGACTGACACCAACTCCACGCGTCATGCATACAGAAATACCTGTTCCGCGTGTTTAATACCGACCAAGTCTAATGTAAGCGGTATGTCTAAAAATTGAAGGTTACATGCCACCGTGTGTTAAAACTGCATATCCGTTAACGTAAAGACAAAGCGCAGTAGTTTGCGTATTACATGTTTTTTTATTACTGGTTCGCTCTGCCATCAGGAGCATCTCCTGATATTAATCGTATGATGGCATCCCATCACACAAATATCTGAATATCTCGTTGGCAGACCGAATCCAGTAAAAAAAAGTATACACGTGGCGGTTTGTTTTTAAATTAATTCCTAACGGTCACTGAGTACCCTGCAGGCGAGACGTGCGTTCGATACGTGCTGCATACAAATGTTTACGCATGGACGGTCATTTGGAAAAACGCCACGCAACACTGAAAGCACTAATCCGAAACGGTTTCTTGCTGCAGCCAGTGAAACGCAGTAAAACTGAACACTCGTGTAATAAGAATCCTGCCTGACAGGGAGCACAGAAGAAATTGTTAGTAACGGTTAAGTGATATTTGAAGAGGAGCATCTGATTAGGGAATAATGTGCCAAGTTGTTGGGTGTACATATCCATAAAAATTGTAATCCCATTTACTAGTTTCGGAAGCAAACAAATCATAATCTAAACATAGGCGCACCACGAAGAAATACACTCCTGGAAATGGAAAAAAGAACACATTGACACCGGTGTGTCAGACCCACCATACTTGCTCCGGACACTGCGAGAGGGCTGTACAAGCAATGATCACACGCACGGCACAGCGGACACACCAGGAACCGCGGTGTTGGCCGTCGAATGGCGCTGGCTGCGCAGCATTTGTGCACCGCCGCCGTCAGTGTCACCCAGTTTGCCGTGGCATACGGAGCTCCATCGCAGTCTTAACACTGGTAGCATGCCGCGACAGCGTAGACGTGAACCGTATGTGCAGTTGACGGACTTTGAGCGAGGGCGTATAGTGGGCATGCGGGAGGCCGGGTGGACGTACCGCCGAATTGCTCAACACGTGGGGCGTGAGGTCTCCACAGTACATCGATGTTGTCGCCAGTGGTCGGCGGAAGGTGCACGTGCCCGTCGACCTGGGACCGGACCGCAGCGACGCACGGATGCACGCCAAGACCGTAGGATCCTACGCAGTGCCGTAGGGGACCGCACCGCCACTTCCCAGCAAATTAGGGACACTGTTGCTCCTGGGGTATCGGCGAGGACCATTCGCAACCGTCTCCATGAAGCTGGGCTACGGTCCCGCACACCGTTAGGCCGTCTTCCGCTCACGCCCCAACATCGTGCAGCCCGCCTCCAGTGGTGTCGCGACAGGCGTGAATGGAGGGACGAATGGAGACGTGTCGTCTTCAGCGATGAGAGTCGCTTCTGCCTTGGTGCCAATGATGGTCGTATGCGTGTTTGGCGCCGTGCAGGTGAGCGCCACAATCAGGACTGCATACGACCGAGGCACACAGGGCCAACACCCGGCATCATGGTGTGCGGAGCGATCTCCTACACTGGCCGTACACCACTGGTGATCGTCGAGGGGACACTGAATAGTGCACGGTACATCCAAACCGTCATCGAACCCATCGTTCTACCATTCCTAGACCGGCAAGGGAACTTGCTGTTCCAACAGGACAATGCACGTCCGCATGTATCCCGTGCCACCCAACGTGCTCTAGAAGGAGTAAGTCAACTACCCTGGCCAGCAAGATCTCCGGATCTGTCCCCCATTGAGCATGTTTGGGACTGGATGAAGCGTCGTCTCACGCGGTCTGCACGTCCAGCACGAACGCTGGTCCAACTGAGGCGCCAGGTGGAAATGGCATGGCAAGCCTTTCCACAGGACTACATCCAGCATCTCTACGATCGTCTCCATGGGAGAATAGCAGCCTGCATTGCTGCGAAAGGTGGATATACACTGTACTAGTGCCGACATTGTGCATGCTCTGTTGCCTGTGTCTATGTGCCTGTGGTTCTGTCAGTGTGATCATGTGATGTATCTGACCCCAGGAATGTGTCAATAAAGTTTCCCCTTCGTGGGACAATGAATTCACGGTGTTCGTATTTCAATTTCCAGGAGTGTAGTTCGAATGGGATGAAAGTCGGTAGACGTGACGTGCATGTACAGCCAAACATATCATTAAAATTTCAGAAAAATTGAATGCTTAATTTAAGAGAAAGGCCTTCACAAATTAAGCAACTCAATAACGCGTTGGTCCGCCTATAGGCCTTATGCAAGCAGCTATTCGGCTTGGCATTGACTGACAGAGTCGTCGGATGTCCGTCTAAGGGATATCACGCCAAATTCTGTCCAATTGGCGCGTTAGATCGCCAAAATACCGAGCTGGTTGCAGGGCCCGGCCCGTAATTCTCTAAACGATCTCAATTTGCGAGAGGTTCGGCGACGCTACTGGACAAGGTAGGGTTCGGCAAGCACGAAGCCAAGCAGTAGAAACTCTCGCCGTGTGCGGACGGTCATGATCTTGCTGAAATATACGCCAAGGGTGGCATAACGGGGCGTAGAATGTCGTCGACGTAGCCCTGTGCTGTAAGGGTGCAGCAGATGATGAATAAAGAATGTCCTGCCATGAAATGAAATGGCACGCCAGACCATCACTCCTCGTTGTCCGGCCATATGGCGGGCGACAGTTTCGTATCCCATCGGTGTCCTGGGCGTCTCCAGACACGTCTTCGCTGGGCATCGGGGCTCCGTTGGAAGCAGCCCTGGAAGCATCACTGAAATTTCACGCCGTTGTGCCCTACACCACTGCAAACGAGCTTGTAGGTGTACATAGTTCAATGGTAGTTGGCGCAAGGGGTGCCGTGACCTCAGCCCTCTTTCTGCGAGCCGCCTATTAATGGTCTTCGTGGTGACTGAAGCACCAGCTGCACGTCGGATTGTTGATAATGATAAATCAGGGGCTCTAAGTGCCTCTCTGAAGACTGCTCGGTCTTCACCTTCTATCGTCTCTCTAGTTCCACTTCCTCCTACTTTACGCTGTGTTCAGTCACGGTTCACCCATTCCTGCCGACACCGTCGAATAGTGGCATCGCTCGTATTCGAAGTCGACCGATTCGCCGATTACTCCAACCGACTTCTTTGAGCCGAACTACACGTCCTCTCTCAAATGCTGATATCTGCGTATAATGGTCACGCGCCTGTCTGCGGGCGTAGTTACTACCCAGCTGGGTACACGGAATGACATTCGCAAAGACTTTATGCCCTGGTATCGACATGTCCTCTGTTTTGTATCCTTTTCAGCTGCGCGGTGAAACTGCGCAGCGCCATCCATTGGCCGCCAAAGTTTACAGTTTGACATTTTCCGGCAATACATGTATGAATATCAGTTTGTGACCAGTGTGCGTAACTCCTTCGTAGTGTGTCTTTTTTTTGTATTATAGTGTATATAGCATACTTCCATTCCTTAACATCTTACTGTATATTTTTCTACTATAGATAATTATTTAGGAAGATAATTTTGATTGGACAAAACTGTCCGATAGGCTCCCGTTTAAGGTGTTAGGCACTGACACTGCAACTTCAGGATGTCCACAGCTACAACACTAGCATTTAAAAAAAAGAATAAAACGGTGGCTCTGACAGTGTCATCGATCATTTTCCCAACAACATATAATATCTGATAGGTAGCAAAACAAATTTTAAATCTAATATCCAACTGTTTCTTCTGAACAACTGTTCTACTGCATAGATTGTTACAACGATGTTTGTGACACTCCTAAATTTTAGAGTATTTCACGCTTGAGCAATGTCAAGAACATGAAATGCTCGTTTTCATTTACTTAAGATGTAGTGCTATTTAGTAATGTATAAATGGCCAGTTATATACACAAACAAATAATGCATACGTAGCATGTGAATCCATGTGTTGAACGTTCCTTCGATAAAAATAGAGCAAATGTTGTTGGGAGAATGCTATAAAAGTAGTGTAAATGAGTAACGCACGAACATCAAGTGCCATTAAAAATTGAGGAAAACATTGACAGTATGTAATGGGATTATACGACTTGCAAAACCCTTTCTGGACAGAAAGAAAACTGCTGATCATGCACCACGTTCAGTTTGACTTTCATCACAATCAGGAGCGTGCACGCGCAACAGACACACGAAATGGGCGATTTTCTTTGGATGGTTATCGGAAGAATTGGATATTACTAAATATAGTATTAAAACCGTTATTCGCAAAAATTTCGGGAAGTGGAAGATCTGTTCCCCGATCTGTATGGTGGTAACTTATCAGCAAAAATATACGTTTCACAAAATCTATCTTAGTCAACGGAGGTTACTTTGATGAAAAACAAAAAAAACCAACCAACAAATAAAAGTATGTTGCTTGTTCCTTTCATCTGTCTTCTTTGTTTTATTATACCGTCCGCTGAGGTTTGAGGTTTGTGGACGTTCCTAGTACAACAGGACTCCGAAAATATTTATTGTAATAGTTTTCGTAATGTTACCATGGGCAGCAGGAGTAAAATAAATGAAACAGGAAAGTCAAACCTTGAAATGAATACCATACTGTATCAGATTGAAAAAAAAACCACTTAAATTTCTCTACGGAGATCAGTGATTGACGTTTTATACACTTTTTATTTTACACGCAATCACAGAATACGATTACAATCATCGCTAACTATGTGCAGGACCTATATGTCACAGGTGACAACTGGCGTATGTAACGTTCAAGACATACGGGTTACCCAAAAGTAAAAATTCATTTTCATCAAAACATTAATGCTACCAATTCTTCTTTCAAGGGTCTTAAAGATTCTCTCTGTAGAAAAAGAGGATAGCCATTGTTCCTGGAAATTTGGTGACAAAACATTCAAGGAAGTTCGTGAGCTGAACTGTTTAATATATGGAAATTGGCCACCAGCATCAGGCTTCTTCTCACCAAATTCGGAAGAAGAGGAAACGTGCTTAATGAGGAACGTCCTGGACGACCGTCAACATCTGACGGCGCAGTCTGGAGCTTTCAGGAGGCCATAAGAAGAAGCCCAGGCTTTTCAGTGAGCCGTGAGTTGAACATTCCATGATCCACTGTCTGGTGTACCTTCATTTTACGCTGAATAAGAGAGCGTATCGCTTACTAGTTGTGCAGAAACTGGAGGAGGAAAATTACGCCGTATGGAAATGTATGCTGACGTTTTGGAGGCCAAGCAAAATGAAAACGTGTTAGAGAACCTCCTCTGCACAGACGAGACCACGTCTCACACATGTGCTTTGTGACCAGTAACAACTACCGGATATACGCCGACAACAATCCTGACGAGGTGCAAGGATGGGAGAGAAACACTCTAAAACTGAACGTATGTTTAGGGTGACCAAGGGTAAGATTCTCGTTTGCACAGCAAACGATGAAAGGTACCGGTCACATTGACATGCTTGAGCTTTTCCTGAAACCGTATTGGAGACTATTGTAATTCTGACTTCTGGTGCGTACCAGCAGGAAGGGCTCCTCCCTATTTTGCTCTTACTGTTAGAAGCTACGTCAACCGCATGTTCCCTAGACGGTGGACCGGTGGAGATTCACCTCGTATGTAGGCTCCGAGATCACCTGATCTTTTCCCCATAGACTTTCTCGCGTGGTGTTAAATAAAGTACCATGGGTGCAGAGTTAAGATCAGTAACTTGCACCAGCTGCGTATTTAGAATTGTAGAGGTGGTTAACAGCATCAGACTTGATCAACTATGGAACATGTTCAGGGGTATAGCATAAGAATTGTCTCTTTCTGTTGACATGCAGGATGCCCACGTTGAACTTCAATGATGTCTAATGTGTCATACGCTTCCTTGGTGTATAGATATACGCTTTTTATATTAAACATGAAAAATGAATAGTTACTTTTGGGACGCCCTGTATTGCTATACTAAATGGGAGAACACCCTACACAGTTTTGTTATACATCTACATCCGTACACCGCAAGCCGCCGTACTATGTGGGGTGGAAAATAAGCAATGTGTCAAAATCATACGCCCTGCCCTTACTACCTATTCCATTCGTAGATGGTACGCAGGAAGTGGCACTATTTGACACGCTCTGTTTAGGCACGTTTCTCTAATTTTACACTGATGTTCAGAAAACAACAGAACACCTTGAACGACTAATGGCTGGACGTTCATATTCACAGGAAATGTACGTCAGTATGTTCTGAAGAAATGATGAACATTTTAACCAAGTCGACCCGCTGATTCAAGGTCAACATCCATATCACGGCGTAACACCACCTACCGGTTAAATGTGCCTGCGCTTCTCGTTGTCGCTATAAACTTGAGGAGACGTGCAGGATGCTTCGCAGACATATGCACGAACCGTAGCATCAAATAATTGAGTTTGAAAGAGTGCACATTTTGGTGTGAGAGAATGTGATGCATCCATCCGAGAAATTCCTACTCGTGTGGGACGAAGTGTGTCGGCAGTGCAACGAGTGTGTGCCGAATGGTTCACAGAAGGCCGTAGAACACGACGAGATGGGTCAGGTAGCACCACTCGCACCACCACTCCCTCCCCCTTCCCTCCCCAGCCAGAAGATCGACACCTCGTCAGAATGGCATTGCAGGACAGATCTGCGTTACCCTTGGTTCTGGCGCAACAGTGGAACAATGTAACACAGCGTACAATATCAGGGGTGACACTCCGTCGCTGTTTATTACGGCACAGGTTTCGTGTGCGTCGTTCGCTTCTCCGCCTACCTTTGTCGAACGTGCAGAAACATGCTAGAGAGCATTGGTGTACGGAACGACCTCATTGGCCACAGGACTGGCATCAGATAGTGTTTTCGGACGAATCCAGGTTCTTTTATTTTGAAAATTATGGCTGCATTTTGGATCGCCGCAGACAGGGGGAGAGGCATCACAGTGACTGCATTAGCACAAGACATACAGCGCCAACTCAAGGACTAATGATGCGGGTGCTGTTGGGTACAACCACAAACCACAGTTGGTGCATGTCCAGGGCACTGTGACCAGTGTTACCTACGTGAATGTTACTCTTATCATAGCCTTTCTGCGCAACAACCAGACTCCATTTTTCAGCAAGACAATACATGACCACATGTTGCAGAAAGATTTGGCAGGAATGTAGCCACTGTACATGAGTGATGGGAGCGGTGGTCGCGAGATTGACAGTCGCAAGTGTAATGTCTCTTACAACGATCTCTCCGCGATATTTTGAGAAATTTTATAAATTATATAACTCAGTACATATCTCGAAATATCTCTTCTTATCTTACCGATTATCAATGCAAAGTAGTTTCAAGCCCAATTATTCATTGGAGCGTCCATTTACTCCATGGAATAGCTTCTCTGCTATCTATGTTTTCTCTTATGAAAAGATTGAAGGAATGCTTGCCGATTAGTCGTGAAAGAAGGAGGATGTATATGTATGTATTGTTGAGCTAGTCGCCATCTTGATGAGATTCTGTATGAGAAGGAATTTAATACATGAACTAAACTAAAGTAAGTGTGTTCGCGTACTATTTAACAGATTATTATTGACAGTGTCTGCTTACTACGCTGTGTTGCACGGGATCAGTGGGGAACGTCTGATTTACACTGGACGAACCTGCCGTTTTGTATGCTCAAGATATCCAGTTACTTCAAATAAATAGGCTAACACGGTCTTACCAGCAGATCTCCGGTCTTCCCCATGTGATCACCGAAAGTTAATAATTATTACAAATGTTTTCAGGAGATCGACTGACAATTTTCGTCGCACCGAGACGTGTGCGTCGTTCGCTTCTCCGCCCACCTTTGACGAACGTGCAGAAACATGCTAGAGAGCACTGGTGTACGGAACGACCTCACTGGCCACAGGACTGGCATCAGATAGTGTTTTCGAACGAATCCAGGTTCTTTTATTTTGAAAATTATGGCTGCATTTCGGATCGCCGCAGACAGGGGGAGAGGCATCACAGTGACTGCATTAGCACAAGACATACAGCGCCAACTCAAGGACTAATGATGTGGGGTGCTATTGGGTACAACCACAAATCACAGTTGGTGCGTGTCCAGGGCACTGTGACCAGTGTTACCTACGTGAATGACATCCTGCGACCCGTAGCCATAGCCTTTCTGCGCAACAACCGGACTCCATTTTTCAGCAAGACAATACATGACCACATGTTGCAGAAAGATTTGGCAGGAATGTAGCCACTGTACATGAGTCATGGGAGCGGTGGTCGCGAGAATGACAGTCGCAAGTGTAATGTCTCTTACAGCGATCTCTCCGCGATATTTTCAGAAATTTTATAAATTATATAACTCAGTACATATCTCGAAATATCTCTTCTTATCTTACCGATTATCAATGCAAAGTAGTTTCAGGCCCAATTATTCCTTCGAGCGTCCATTTACTCCATGGAATAGCTTCTCCGCTATCTATGTTTTCTCTTATGAAAAGATTGAAGGAATGCTTGCCGATTAGTCGTGAAAGAAGGAGGATGTATATGTATGTATTGTTGAGCTAGTCGCCATCTTTATGAGATTCTGTATGAGAAGGAATTTAATACATGAACTAAAGTAAGTGTGTTCGCGTATTATTTAACACATTATTATTGACAGTGTCTGCTTACTACGCTGTGTTGCACGGGATCAGTGGGGAACGTCTGATTTACACTGGACGAACCTGCCGTTTAGTATGCTGAAGATATCCAGTTACTTCAAATAATTAGCCTAACACGGTCTTACCAGCAGATCTCCGGTCTTCTTCATGTGATCACCGAAAGTTAATAATTATTACAAATGTTTTCAGGAGATCGACTGACAATTTTCGTCGCACCGAGACGTGTGCGTCGTTCGCTTCTCCGCCTACCTTTGACGAACGTGCAGAAACATGCTAGAGAGCATTGGCGTACGGAACGACCTCACTGGCCACAGGAGTGGCATCAGATAGTGTTTTCGGACGAATCCAGGTTCTTTTATTTTGAAAATTATGGCTGCATTTTGGATCGCCGCTGCATTAGCACAAGACATACAGCGCCAACTCAAGGACTAATGGTGTGGGGTGCTATTGGGTACAACCACAAACCACAGTTGGTGCATGTCCAGGGCACTGTGACCAGTGTTACCTACGTGAATGACATCCTGCGACCCGTAGCCATAGCCTTTCTGCGCAACAACCAGACTCCATTTTTCAGCAAGACAATACATGACCACATGTTGCTGCATCAGCCTTTTGCCCTGTCCTGCCAGATCACCTTGTCACCAATCGAAAATGTGTGGGGTGTGGTGAAACGACGTGTGCAGCGCTGTGACCCAATGCCAACTACCACAGATGAACTTTGGAACCAGGTGAATGCAGCATGGATGACTATATAACAGGACGCCATTCGCGCCTGTTACTGTCTGTCATCACTCATGAAACACGTTATCAGGACCCATGGTGGATCCCGTGCCTACCAGGCAACAGGATACACGCTGAACCGAGGCGACGGAAACACAAATCATTTCTGTGGAACATACTAATGTACATGTCCTGTGAATATGAACATTCTATCTATAATCGTTAAAAGTGTTCTATTTTTTCTACACATGAGTGGCGATCGCGGCCATTACGCGTAGTATAGACGGAGTGATTTCCCTAAATCGCTTCAGGCAAATGGTGGAATGGTTCCTTTAAAAGGGCACGGCCGATTTCCTTCCCCATCCTTGACACAATCCGAGCTTGTCCTCCGCCTCTAAAGACCTCGATGTCGATTGGACGTTGAACCTTCATTTCTTCTTCCTTCGGAAGTTCTGAACTGCGAAGTACTGAGAGAGCGATGGTAGGAGAAGATCGTAGTGGGAATAGTTCTCCGCACAAGACCCCATTTCAGTTACAATGGGGCTGTGGGACTTGCAACATCGTTTATTCGTTTATGACTGTTTCATTAGAAGTGGCGTGTCGGTTACAGCTACGCAGCAAATATCTCGTGTGCAATACAATCGCGGTCGACACGGACTTGGTTCGAGTTTTGACACAATCCACAGATGGATGGTACAGTTCAGATCACCTGGGGACATAATGGATGAGAAGCGTACAGATGCGAAACGTTGTGTATCGACGCCAGAAAATGTTGCAATGATAAGGGAAGCGATTGTCAGAAGCCCAGGACGGTCAGATAGACTTAATTCTAGTGACCCTAGCAGTCAATCGTGAATGCTTAGACGAATTATAAATCCATTAAAATTCCATCCGTACAAACTCCTTATCGTGCAACAACTGGAGCCAACAGATATTTCTGTACGCAAAGACTTTACTTGCAGGATGCAAATGATTTTGAGTGGTAGTTTAATTTTATTGATGGGAAACGAAGCTCATTTTAATTAAAAAGTGACCGTCAATCAATAAAACCCACATTATGGGCTCCTAAGTCTACACACGTTATTCATCAGCGTCCTGTACACTCTGAGAAAGTCACTGTGTGGTGTGCTCTTGGCTCTTTCGGCGTTATTGGACCGTATTTTCTCGAAGAAATTGGGTCCATGGTGACTGTTAATTCGGCTCGATACGTTTATATGCTTGAAACGTTCTTGAATCCAGAACTAAGAAGACGAAGAATCTCTTTAAACGGCGTTTGGTTTTAGCAGGATCGCATTACGTCACACACCACGAACGCTTTAATGGCAGTTATTCTAACCCTGCTTCCTGGACAGATTATCTCACTTCTTGACCATGTTCCTTGACCTCCTAGATCTTCAGACTTATCAGTGTGTGACTTTTTCCTATCGAGGCACCTCCAGAGCTGTGTCTATAAGCACAAACGGAGAAATTTGGACCAGCTGGAGATCATTTAAGAAATTGCTGCCATCCCTGAACAGACACTGGTCCGTGTGATGAGGGATTTGGAGAAGAGACTTGAATCGTGCATTCGAAATGGTGGACATCGCCTCGACGATATTAATTTTTCATAAATACCAAGTAATGAGCTTTGATTTAATGTCAATAAACATACAGTAAGTTTAAAACTGACTGAGCGATACGTATTTAAATCTCCCGTATGACGTGTGTCACCCTGTACGTTGGAAGAAGTAATATTTCTTATCTCGATTTGAAACTTTGGTTCGCGAAATTTTGTAAGGCTTCCCACGTTACATAGCGCCTCTCTTGTAACGTATGCCATTGTAGTTTGTTGAGAACTTCTCTTACACTCTCTCGCTAGCTAACAAATTGTAAACTAACTCCCAGCTATTCTCAGAATTTCATTCATCTCTTTAGATATTCCACCTTGGTATGAGTCCCAGATAGTCGAGCAACGCTCAAGAATTGTCGAAGGGGCGACATACCAGGCATGAGTCACACTTCCTCAGGATTCTTCCAGTAGGTCTGAGGCGGGCACCTGTCTTTCCCATCGCTAGACTGATGAGCCCGCCCCACCTTAAATCTGCCCGGACAGAGATACCCTGTGGCCCTGCGCTGGCGACACGTCCCCGCACTCGCTCGTCCTGATTAACTTTCCCTCGCGCGAGTCGCGGGGCCGTTCCGGCTCGCCGCTTCTGCGGTAACGAGGGAACTTCCTGCACTCGACAAGGCCCCGTCGCGACTGATTGCGCCCGAGCTCCGGAGACCGCAGCTGGCTTGTCGACTGACTGCTAAGCTTTTTTACATTGTGTCCCACTCTCTGCTACGTGAATTCCTTCCCTGCAGTTGATTCTCCCCAAGTAATTGGTCTACGATAGATGGTTTCCAAAAATGACGGACACACCACAAAACATAAACATGGGAAAATATACAATTATTAGCGAACTCAGCAATGCTTCACAATTGGTAAATACACTGAAGCGCCAAACAAACTTGGTATAGGCATGTATATTCAAAAACAATGTCAACAGGCAGAATACGGCGATGCTGTCGGCAACGCTTATATAAGACAACAAGTGTCTGGAGCAGTTGGGTTGGGTTGGGTTGTTTTGGGGGAAGAGACCAAACTGCGAGGTCATCGGTCTCATCGGTTTAGAGAAGGATGGGGAAGGAAGTCGGCCGTGCCCTTTCAAAGGAACCATCCCGGCATTCGCTTGGAGCGATTTAGGGAAATCACGGAAAACCTAAATCAGGATGGCCGGACGCGGGATTGAACCGTCGTCCTCCCGAATGCGAGCCCAGTGTGCTAACCATTGCGCCACCTCGCTCGGTGATCCTGGAGCAGTTGTTATATCATCTACTGCTGATGCAATGACAGGTTATCAAGATTTAAGTGAGTTTGAACGTGGTGTTATATTCAGCGCACGATCGATGGGACACAGCATCTCCGAGGTAGCGATGAAGTGGGGATTTTCCCGTACGACCATTTCACGAGTGTACCGTGAATATCAGGAATCCGGTAAAACATCAAATCTGGGACATCGCTGCAACTGGAAAAAGATCCTGCAAAGACGGGAGCAGCGACGACTGAAGAGAATCGTTCAACGTGACAGAAGTGCAACCCTTTCGCATATTGCTGCAGATTTCAATTCTGGGCCGTCAACAAGTGTTAGCGTGCAAACTATTCAACGGAACATCATCGATATGGGCTTTCGAAGCCGATGGCCCACTCGAGTACCCTTGATCAATGCACCACACAGAGCTTTACGCCTCGCCTGGGCCTGTCAACCCCAATGTTGGACTGTTGATGACCGGAAACATGTTGCCTGGTCAGACGAGTCGCGTTTCAAATTGTATCGAGCGGATGGACGTGTACGGGTATGGAGTCAAGCTCATGAATCCGTGGACCCTGCATGTCACTAGGGGACTGTTGTAGCTGGTGGAGGCTCTATAATGGTGTTGGACGTGTGCAGTTGGAGTGATATGGGACCCGCAGGTGACACGAACATTAGCATCCTATCTGACCTGCATCCGTTCATGTCCACTGTGCATTCCAACGGAGTTGGGCAATTCCAACAGGACGATGCGACACCCCACACGTCCAGAATTGCTACAGAATAGCTCCAGGAACACTCTTCTGAGTTTAAACACTTCCGCTGGTCACCAAACTCCCTAGACATGAACATTATTGAGCATATCTGGGGTGCCTTGCAACGTGCTGTTCAGAAGAGATCTCCACTTTCTCGTACTCTTAGAGATTTCTGGAGAGCCCTGCAGGATACATGGTGTCAATTCCCTCCAGCACTATTTCACCGAGCGAGGTGGCGCAGTGGTAAGACACTGGACTCGCATTCGGGAGGACAACGGTTCAATCCCGCGTCCGGCCATCCTGATTTAGGTTTTCCGTGATTTCCCTAAATCACTCCAGGCAAATGCCGGGATGGTTCCTCTGAAAGGGCACGGCCGACTTCCTTCCCCATCCTTCCCTAATCCGATGAGACCGATGACCACGCTGTCTGGTCTCCTTCCCCAAAAACCAACCAACCAACCAACCACTATTTCAGATATTAGTCTTCATGCCACGTCGTGTTGCGGCACTTCTGTGTGTTCGCAGGGGCCCTACACGATATTAGGCAGGTGTACCAGTTTCTTTGGCTCTTCAGTGTATCTACTGGAACTGTACATGCATTCTGATCTCCTTCTCCCCCCTCTCTCTGTCCATCTCTTCCCCTCTATTTGTCCATCTTCTCCTCTTTCACCCTCTCTTTGCCCATCTCCTCTCCCTCATTCCCCCTCTCAATGTCCATCTCCTCCTCCCCCTCCCAATCTCTCTCCATCTCCTCCTCACCCTTCTCTCTGTCCATCTCCTCCTTCTCCCCTCTATCCATTTTCTCCTCATCCTCCCCTCTGTCCAGCTCCTCTTTGTGTCAGAGAATGGGGTGAAAGTTATTTAGTTCCGTGAGAACACGAGGAGACAGCTTCATAGTCTAATGGAAACATGGCATCTTTTACTGGACTGCGACTGGGTTCTTCTCTGTGTTACTGGTAGAAAGTGGCAACAGCTTGTAACCACAGGTTCCCAGTCCAGAAGGTTCGGCCAAGGACGGGATATGGATATAACGCGTGCCGATGTCCCATACATTATTACGCACGCTAAAGAATACGATCACGATCTCATCAGAATTTGCCATTGATGGCGTAAGAAGGTCGGTTCCATCAGCACTTCCAAAAGTTTTTGTATGTTAGGTGCCAATCAGCTCTATCACTTCTATGTCCTAAACCTCTTCTGATGCCCACGTGGATCTGTGACCGCGCAGGTCAAGAGAGTTGCCACCTTTTGCAGGTGCAATACGTGATGATGACTTTATCGTACAAAAATCTTTACGCTTGACTACACAGTGCTTGCTTGTATTATTCAAAATTTTCTCCAAAAGCATGTGTGATCAAGTATATTTCCTGACCCTGAATGCGTTAGATCAATATTGGAAGGCCCTCAATGTGAGTCTTGTTGCTGTAAGCACTCCTCTCCAGCTTTGCGCTGAGTACAACTTCACACGAATATCTGTAGCGTCCTTCTTATCAACCACTACTATCAGGGCCATGATGGGTGGATCAAACATTTAGGGTCACAGTTACACAGATGAAAGTGGATCCCGAATTGAGTACTTTGAGAAAAAGATGTAATGGTTTGAAATGAAAAATTAATTATTTACTCAAATAAAAACTTACAGCAATAACCTATGGCCACAACAGTGTACAGACGAACGTCACCCCCAATCCATGACTGCAATGATATGTCAATTTTTTCTGTTTGGCTATGGGACAGGACAGCAAGTTGATGATGAGGGTATCGGTTTTTTGGTGCTCAAAACGTTAATACCTAAGAGGAATGGTGCATGATCGTGCTGAACATCGTCTTCCGGACAACTAGTGATATGGTCTTCATTAACTGTGGCGGCATGTCTTGAATCAACATATCATGTGATCTATCCTTCACCTAGGATTTATCACATTGGCAACTTAGTTTTTGGGTTAATGTAACTGTTGCGATTTTTCTTTCACTTCGGAAGCCTATGTACAAGCAGTACAGTAAAAAAAATCCTTTTTTATATTTTACTACAATTCTGATTTTTTGATCTTCATTTCTTACATTAGGCCCTCCTACACTCAATTAACTGCCTGCGCAAGCAGATCTCTTCCCAAATGAGATACCAAGCGAGGTGGCGCAGTGGTTAGCACACGGGACTCGCATTCGCGAGGACGACGGTTCAAACACACGTCCGGCCACCTGATTTAGGTTTTCCTCAACCGTTTAAGGAAAATGCTGGGATGCCTCCTTCGAAAGGACACGTCCGCTTTTCTTCTCCATCCTCCCCTAATCCGAGCTTGTGCTCCGTCTCTAATGACCTCGTTGTTGACGGGACGTTCAACAGTAATCTCCTCCTCCTCCTCCTACAACTGAGATCACCAGTCTCTAGCCCATGCGCGTCCACTCCACTAGCGTTTGGAATTCTAAAGGCAATAATACGTAAAAAACTAATGTTAAACTGCTGTCAATCTTACACTGACGGAAAAAAGCGCAATACCAAGAACGAGTTGTGCGAGAGAAAGGTAGGCGTGTTTCGTCCGTCAGATGACGTCTGTTCAAATTTCGCGTCTGTGGCATAGGAGTGGCGCTAGTGGCGCCACTATGAGGATGCAAATCACGTTTGCTTTAAATACACGCTGTAAAGTTCGTGAGCGTTTGTTGCCTTTGAGATTGGACGTGCTGAGTTGACGTTAGTGAAGAATGCCTTTAAGGCGACAAAGACGCCTTTATCAACACCTCACTGAGTTTGAACGAGGTCGTATAATAGGCTACGAGAAGATGTATACTCATTTTGGCAGGATGTAGTCACTGTACGTGACTACTGGTAGCGGTGGTCATGTGTATGTACGGTCGCCGACCGGGGTGGCCGAGCGGTTCTAGGCGCTACAGTCTGGAACCGCTCGACCGCTACGACGCAGGTTCGAATCCTGCCTCGGGCATGGATGTGTGTGATGTCCTTAGGTTAGTTAGGTTTAAGTAGCTCTAAGTTATAGGGGACTGATGACCTCAGCAGTTAAGTCCCATAGTGCTCAGAGCCATTTGAACCATTGTTTTGAATGTACGGTCGCAAGAACACCCGGTTCCAGACGGCCGCGTAGCACTGTCGAAAGGGAAGACCAACGTGTTCGCCGTATGTCTCTAATGCATCGTACTGGATGTGCAGCAGCAATTTCAGCAGCAGTTGGCACTACAGTGAAAGAACGAACTGTTACAAATCTGTTACTTCAATGACAGCTCCGAGTTAGACGCCCTGTAGCGTGCGTTCCACTGACCCCAAAACACATCCATTTGCAACTTCAGTGGCGTGTTGGTTAGAAGGAGGTCAGCTGAGCTCCAGCAACCAACCTGTCTGCGTGCTAGACATACTGGATCTACACCTGGAGTTATAGTCCTGAGTGTGATTTCGTATGACAGCAGGAACATTCTCGCGGTTATCCCACGCTTTCTGACTGCGAATTTGTGCGACAGTCTGATGATTCGACACGTTGTGGTGCCATTCATGAACATCATTCCAGGGGTTGTTTTCCAATAGGATAATGCTCGCCAAAATACCGCTGTTTTTACTCAACATGATCTACCGAGTGTCGACATGTCGCCTTGGCCTGCTCGATCACCAGATCTGTCTCCAATCGAGCACATATGGGAAATCATCGGACGAGAACTCCAGCGTCTATACAAACAGCATTAACAGTCCCTGCAGCGACCGAGCAATGGCAACAGGCATGGAACTCCATCCGACAAACTGATATCCGGCAACTGTACAACACAATGCATGCACGTTTGCATGCTTGCATTCACTATACCGGCGTAACACCGGTTATTAATGTATTGGAGCCGGCCGGAGTGGCCAAGCGGTTCTAGGCGCTTCAGTCTGGAACCGCGCGACCGCTACGGTCGCAAGTTCGAATCCTGCACCGGGCATGGATGTGTGTGATGTCTTTAGGTTAGTTAGGTTTAAGTAGTTCTAAGTTCTAGGGGACTGATGACCTCAGATGTTGAATCCCATAGTGCTCAGAGCCATTTGAACAATTTTGTATTGGAATTTCACATTTGCAGTGGCTGATATCGCTTACATTAACCTGTGATCTCGCAATCTTAATCACTTGATTATGTTACCTAGGTAAATGTATTCCCCAAATTTCATTACTTTACATTAATTATTTTTTGGTGTTGCGATTTTTTTAACATCAGTTTATTTGAAATGACGGTAATTTATTCGGGAAAAATTGTTTGCCTTTTCATGCATGCACTTTAACGCGTTGGTTTTGTGAATCACAAAAGAGAAATCAAACCAAAGTACTATATCATATACGGATCTTTAGAACAATGACTGCGTTTCATTTGCCTGAACATTTAGTCCCCATGAAAAGATAAAGCTCTCAGTCGATCCGTGAGGCGCGCAGCTTGAAGTTGTCGCTTGGGGTGTAGCCACTTTCAGTGGCAGTCCGCATTTGTCTCGGCTGCATAATCGGCCGTCATTAGTGATGTCAAGACAAGTCTTCAAGCCATGTAAAATTCACCGCTCTGAAAGATTATTAAATATATAGGGTTTGCGTGTCGGGAGCTAGCAGTGTTGAGATCGAAAGTGGTAACAGAAAACCTCCAAATAAAGAAATTACCTACGCAAATAACCAGTGTACACTTTTATTTCTACCACGTATTATTCAGCATGGTTAAATTATGATTAACACACACACACGGTAGCCACAGCTCATCTCGATGGAAAGAAGCCACAGCGACGTCTCTTGTAATTGCGTTTAGCTGCCTCTTAAGAGAGGCCTCGCTGCACCTCCGCGTTATCTGTTCAGTAAAACCTACTGACGTCGCTGGCTATTCTCAGCGGGTGGCGCACAAATCAGGTGCACGGCGCGCTCGCTCTTGTCCATGTTCTACACTGAAGTGCCAGAGAAACTGGTATAGGCATGCGTATTCAAATACAGAGATATGTGAACAGGCAGAGTACGGAGCTGCGGCCGGCAACGCCTATATAAGACAACAAGTGTCTGGCGCTGTTGCTAGATCAATTACTACTGCTGCAGGTTATCAAGATTTAAGTGAGTTTGAACGTGGTGTTACAGTCGGTGCACGAGCGATGGGATACAACAACTCCGAGGTAGCGATGGAGATTTTCTCGTACGACCTTTCACGAGTGTACCGTGATTATCAGGAATCCGGTAAAACGCCAAATCTCCGACATCGCTGCGGTCGGAAAAAGATCCTGCGAGAACGTGACCAACGTCGACTAAAGAGAGTCGTTCAACGCTACAGAAGTACAACCCTAACGCAAATTGTTGCAGATTTCAATGCTGGGCCATCAACAAGTATCAGCACGCGAACCATTCAACGAAACATCGCCGATATGGGCTTTCGGAGCCGAAGGCCCACTCATGTACCCTTCATGACTTCACAATATACAGCTTTGCGCCTCGCCTGGGCCCATCAACACAGATATTGGACTGTTGATGACTAGAAACATGCTGCCTGGTCGGACAAGTCTCGTTTCCGCATCGAGCTGATGGACGTGTACGGGTATGGAGTCAACCTCATGAATCCGTGGACCCTGCATGTCAGCAGGGGACTGTTCAAGCTGGTGGAGGCTCTATAATGGTGTTGGACGTGTGCAGTTGGAATGATATGGGACACCTGGTACGCCTAGATATGACTCTGACGGGCGGCACGTACGTAAGCATCCTGTCTGATAACCTGCATCCATTCATGTCTATTGTGTATTCCGACGGTCCTGGGCAATTCCAGCAGGACAATGCGACAAACCACACTTCCAGAATTGCTACAAAGTAACTCCAGGAACACTCCACCAAACTCCCCAGATATGAACATTATTGAGCATATCTGGGATGTCTTGCAACGTGCTGTTCAGAAGAGATCTCCAACCGCTCGTCTTCTTACAGATTTCGGGACAGCCCTGTAGATTCATGGTGTCTGTTCCCTCCAGCACTACTTCAGACACTAATCGAGTCCACGCTACGTCGTGTTGCAGCACTTCTGCGAGCTCGTGACAGTCCTACACGATATTAGGCGGGTGAACCACTTTCTTGGGCTCTTCAGTGTATTTGAAACTATCACCGTTTTCCCGCTGTATCTTCTGGCATATTAAGGACGCTGGCAACAAAACATTATTCAGTACTCTGAGCGAAGTATCAAACACACACACAAATGGTTCAAATGGCTCTGAGCACTATGGGACTCAACATCTTAGGTCATAAGTCCCCTAGAACTTAGGACTACTTAAACCTAACTAACCTAAGGACATCACACACACCCATGCCCGAGGCAGGATTCGAACCTGCGACCGTAGCAGTCCCGCGGTTCCAGACTGCAGCGCCAGAACCGCTAGACCACCGCGGCCGGCAAACACACACACACACACACACACACACACACACACACACACATATATATATATATATATATACATATATATATATATATATATATACACACACACACACACACACACACATACACACACACACACATTGTACAAACGAAATGAAAACACCACGGAATAAATTCAAATTTCTCTGCCGTCAATCGAAAACAAAACACGGGTTCGACTACGGAAAACGTAAATTTTACAGTTAAACTTAAGTCCAAGTCACAGCAACAGTAGAGCCAGAATTTACCAATAAGCAAGAGAAAACGTAAGTAAACACTGTTAAAATACGCAACATAATCTATAAATAACAAACCACACAAAACTGTTCTCCACACCAAAGCCTCACAAATTTTTATCTATTTCAACAGGTGAGTCAAAACACAGAAACAACAACAAAAACACGTTCGGCTGACAAATAAATTCCAGCCACAGCTGAGGAGAAGTCAGACACAGGAATGATAAGAGAAAGAAGCATATGTTACGGCTTTACCAGAATATATATTTATGACCGTTGTACTGTAAACCATTATTCAATTCTGACAATGCTCTAATATCCCTATGTTTGCAGATGACATGGTGTATTAATTTAGATCTGTAGTTGATTTCAGTTGACAGCCACAGGGCAGACAAAATGTTAAAACTAAGTAACCTGTATAAAATCTCAGTGTACGTATTTCAGGAACAAGAAAACGAGAAAAAATCCACTGAGGATGCAACAAGTGTGGTGAAATATGTTTCACTATTAAAGCACAGTAATAACTGTGTACTTGCAAAAAGGCTGGCCCTCTTTAATCATTATTATTTTTCTGCAAAACCGGGAACAGAGGTTAAAATTCTAATATGATACTGGCTGTCCCTTTCCTCTGTTACCATTAAGCAGGGGCTCATAAAATAGTGAACCAGAGTGTTTACGTAAACTTAGTAACCACCGGGCTAGGAGCATGTACACTTTATTTTGCACATGTAGCTGAGCGGCCAGTGAATCTGATTACCATATGGAGGCCACAGTTTCGACTCCCTGTCGCGCCTGCGATTTGTCTTGATGGGATGGCTGCAACTGGATGTGCTCAGCCATGTAAGGCCAACTGTGGAACGATTAGAAACAGAAATAGAAGCTCCAAAGCTGGGCAAGTTGTTAACGGCTAGGACAGCAGTGCGCTGACGACATGAATATCCATGCCGCATGCAAAGATGATGCTGGTGGAGGGAGACAACAACGTTAGTACGTTATCTTTAGGGACTGATCGCAGAATTACTTTCTTTCGTTTTATGTTTTCAAACACAATGTTCGTGGAATAGAGCTTCGATTTTGGGACAGGGTGTGCCCTGCGTTTAAACTTTCTGGCAAATTAAAACTTTGTGTCTTCCGGACGCGAACCCGAGTCCTTGCCTTTCGCAGGCAGTGATCTTCCACACTGAGCTATCCAGGTACAACTCATGATCGAAAATGAGAGCTTCAATTCTCCCAATACCCGTTTTTCTGCTTCCAAAAGTTCATAGAAGCTGTTCCATGAGCTTCCGGGATGATTGCACCCGGAAAACGTCGACATCTTGCTACATCTTTCTACATCTTTGCGGAAAGATGTCTACGTCATCCGAGTGTAATTCTGAAACTTCACGGAACACTCATTACGCCGGGAAAACTTCAAGAATCAGTTCATAGAAGTTCCCCTGCAAACCTTGTCGGACTAGGTACTCCTGAAGAAGAGATACACCGGAGAAACGTCTTAGCCACATTCTATGGCTTCTTCCCCGTATGGCTCGCAGAACAGCTTCTGTGAAGTAATTACTGGCACAAATGAAGGTGTGAGGGGCTGAGAGTGGGTCAGTCGTGCCTGGATTGCTCGGATGGAAAGAAATGACGGGTTCCGAGTTGGGCTCCCGATTCGGAGCACAGATTCACGCTGTATGTTTTTGCCGCAGAAAAACTGTTCTCAGTCGTACAAATCCTGTGACATAACTATACAGCAGAATCGAGAAATTACGTGGTAAAAACATTATTAACATTTAAATTTTCTGTTGTTATTGCAGTGGATTTAATGACGACCAATCTTGAGCATTAGGGTTGTTATAAACTGATTCCTTAATATAGAAAAGCCCTGATTAGTTGTGTACAACTTTTCGGTGGATATAACGTAAGCACCTATGTGATTTATGATGAATGTACTGTAATAAAAGAAAAAAAAGGCTGCCTACCTTCCAACAAACGTCGTGTACCTATATGTGGACCCTGGACACACTGCACCAACGAAAATCCCCAGTAAAGCAATATCCAAGTGATGAATCATTTGCTATACCGGCGTCAAATATTTCCACCGAGAGATACTATAACCTTAGCGGCAGCAGAATATCTAAATTTTAAATTTATTTTTACTCTGTAATTTCTTGTCAAATTTACTAAATAGTGATACCACTGAATTTGTCACATCAGGAACCGCTATTCTTCGTCGTACAGCATCACAGTTTATGATGACACAGAATATAACACTAAAGATATTGTGTATGTGTTTTTTACACTTTTGACGTAAATTCAGTTTCTCAAAACTTTTTTCTGTTATATATGTATTGCAGTACCATTTAGCTGTGCCTGTAGGAACAATATGTTCGTACTTTGCCATATAACAGCCGTAAAGACCGTAGATACTTTTGTAAATACCTTGTACCTTTAATTACACTTTTGTGTGTATTACGAAACGGTAAAACGTGTAGACAAAACGTTATACTAAATATTATGTATACTCTATATTCATATTTGTCAAGAGAGTCTCGGCAGGAATTATAGTAGCAATGTGTCATGAAAGAATGGAAAATGAAGCACAGGGATTCCACTGTAAGCGAACAAAGGGAGGGTAAAATCTTTGTTGAGGAGAGCTGCAGTTGACTGGAGGCCGTGCCGGACAGCAAATGTGCCATCACACTGTTTGTGGGTTTGTGGATGATGACGTAACGCAGCATCCTAATGTCCGAAGTACGTTGTTTTGCCGAGTCATGAAGTTTTTATTTGCGATGAAAATACTTCGACATGAAGTGCCTAGTACGATTCCAGGCATCGGAGAAATGGAGCTCACAAAATGACATATATACGTTAAAATTTCGTTAAACATAATTATTCTTATGTGTGACTATAGATGCACATAAGGCTACACATAAGTAATGCAATGTTTTAAGAATATAAGGCGAGCTCTTTGAGTCATTGTAGATCATGTGTTTTCATTAAAGGATGTAAATTTCAAAACTTTTCAACATTTATGTGCTGTTGTACCTCAAATGGCTAACTGTCCCTGAGCCAAATTCAACAGCAATAGTCCCATTTTTCAAAAGTTACAGCCCAATAGCTCCAATCAGTGCTGAAAGACTATCTGGGCCCCACGGTAATTGAAATTTACGTACATGAATACGTAGGATATGTACAGTCATCTTTCTCAATGAAGTCAATTCGAAACTCATAATTTCGCATTTCGGCATACTTACGGAGGAAGAGGCGCAGACGTACATGTGTCTGGAAGCTGGTACAGTCAGTTACAGCCGGCCGCTGTGGCCGAGCGGTTCTAGGCGCTTCAGTTCGGAACCGCGCTGCTGCTACGGTCGCAGGTTCGAATCCTGCCTCGGGCATGGATGTGTGTGCTGTCCTTAGGTTAGTTAGGTTTAAGTAGTTCTAACTCTAGGGGACTGATGACCTCAGATGTTAAGTCCCATAGCGCTTAGAGCCATTTGAACAGTCAGCTACAGGAAAAAATGACTATGAAGGAACGAACGAGAAAACTCAAAGATTACTGTCTCGCAGAAACTATGCGCACAATGCTGTTCTTGTGAGGTGGGACGAAGAGGTTTAGTTTCAGTTTTTTGCACCTCTTGAAGCGTTTGCCGGTTCTGTTATTCCAACTCTGTCGCAATCAAAGCGCTAATTACTCAATGTGTGTTCATCTCACGGAATGTTCGCCGTTGCTTCCTGCAACGTGTTTGGCCGACAGCCTAACGTTCAGGCGGAGGAAGAGCCAGAGTATGATTACGTTACGTGGGCACAGTACTAGGAAATCACCAGACTTGTGCTGGACGTCAAGTTGCTATATTAATACTCACTATGAAGACACGTAAAATCTTTTATTTCGTCTATAAATTTGTACATTCATTTGCTTCTTTCAGATATAAATGAAAAAGTACCGAAGTGTACATTGCAGCTAATGCTTCAGTCATTGAAAACAACCTGGAGGCTGTGAGTAATAAAATCAATGAAGCAATGATCTGACGCTCCTGCCATCGTCTTTTCTATAGCTGTTTATCGGTTAATGTCAAGAAATAATGCAATGTAGGCAATAAATGCGTAGAACAGTTTTGCAGTAGTTTTTCTCGAAGGTTGGAGGTGAATCACCACTAATAAGCAGTGTCTCAAAGAACTTCAAAAGAACCATTCATGGTGGCATCAGTAGTTTCAGGGTAACGCTGATGCTTCGTAAAGCCGAAGTGGCAGGTTTAATTCTTGCCATAATATGTCATTACTGTGTCTATCTGCACAACTGTAGAAAACATTTCCAGAAATGGTTACCCGTGCTCCCGTGCGCTCTCTCTCTCTCTCTCTCTTACACACACACACACACAAATACACATGCGTGCGCGCGCACAAACACAAATATACCTCAAAAACTAGAAAGCAAATTGGCTATCTCGCTGCCATGTTATGTTGGGTGAGAGTATTTTAGAGGTAGAAGCTACAGCGCCGACGTCACTATCCTACTGAGACGAATCATCTTTCTCTCCCACTGAAAGAAATCTTTCCCTGTTACGGGAAACGAGGAAAACTATCTGTATGAGTCATTCCTTAGAGAGAAGCATACTGGTGTAAAGGAGGAGAAGATGACACTTCAGTGTGAATAAATTCACAAAAAATATTCAATCGGTCTCCTCTCACTGAGGTAACAAAATTGTAAAAGGCAAGAAATGCTGGCGATGTCTGTGTGACTCCTAAGGACCAGAATGCCTAGGTATGTCTAAGACGGCGACTAATCTTCTGTCTGTCTTGACCCCACCACTTCTACACCAACTCTAATAGGTGGCAGTTTTAAAGCGAATATTCAGTGAAACTGTTAACAGAGCGTTCTGGGAACCTTTTCTAAATTAAAAGAGGTAAGAGAGCAATTACACGAGCGAGAAAGGAAATGTCAACGGGTATAACGCAATAAGTAATGTCATTCAGTATCCCCTTCATACAATAGTTGTGGCCAAACAAACTCTGGGCGCAAGTTACAAACAATTCTATACAAGCGAATTGCGCAACATGTAAATAAACTACCAGGCATTCCTCGGCGTAGTAGTATTCGATAATAACGCATCGCTCTTTCCATGATATCACACCTGACACCCCTCCTTACAGTGGCAAACATGCACAAGAAAATTTTTACGCATACGTTTTACTTATTGTGCATGGTCTCCTTCGAAATACTCTCCTCCACAACTGATATACCGCTCCTGACTTAACGAGCTTTTTTTGATCTTGGAGAACCATTCCCGACTCACTGTGAACACTGAACCTTGGTTTCAACACCATAACCCTAGACCCCCGTCATATCACCAATTATGATTCTCTTAAGTAACATCTCGTTCTCATTTGCGTGATGCAAAAGCTCTTCACAGATTGGGACGCGAAGGTTTTCTGGTCTTGACTCTTTGCGCAGTGGGACGATCTTGGAGGCGACACGATGCATTCCAAGATGCTGTGTCAGGATATCATGACACCATTTTACTGAAATGTTACATTCTTCTCCAATATCTCGAACAGTCAGTCTTCGATTGGCATGCACAATTTCGTTGACGTTCCTGACACGAGTGTCGTCTGTAGACGTCGAAGGGCGTTCTCAACGGCCGGCCTTGTGTCCAAGCGGTTCTAGGCGCTTCAGTCCGGAACCGCGCTGCTGCTACGGTCGCAGGTTCGAATCCTGCCTCGGGCATGGATGTGTGTGATGTCCTTAGGTTAGTTAGGTTTAAGTAGTTCTAAGTCTAGGGGACTAATGACCTCAGATGTTAAGTCCCATAGGGTTCAGAGTCATTTGAAAAATTTTGTCCTGAACGAGGGTCATCTTTAACTTCAGTCTGGCCATTTTTAAACCGCGTAAACCATTCGTAACACCGAGTATGGCTTAAGCGCGCATCACCGTAGGCGTCCTGCGTAATTTGATGTGTCTCTCTAAAGGTTTTCTTGAGTTTCACGCAAAATTTAAGCAGGCGCTTTTCTCCTCCAACTCTGCCATCTCGAAATTCGCAAACTGTGTTATACAACGTTCCACTCAATACAGCACTGAACAATAACAAACGAACATGCAAAAATTAAACTTCCGCCAGTCAACATTAAACACAGGCGTGTGCAAGGATGCCAACCGCATTTCGCTCCAACACACCACTGGCTCGAAATTACGAATGTTGCGGAATTTTTGAACGGACCTCGTATACAACATAAGACAAAATACGTAGAACTTTAATTTTTGTCTAGGACAATGTAGTCATTCTAACGGAATTAAATAAAATACATGGCAAAAGAAGTGAAGCACTCAAAGGGAGGAGAAATTGACATCTCATGTTTTGAGAGGGCGTGTGATGTTATTTCGGTGATTATAGAATAGAGTCAGTATGAGCCCACTTATCAGTATCACGTTGCACCCTCTGTGGCCTGGATGCGTGTGCCGAAGGGTGTCAAAGACCTTGCGTCCTCTATTGAGACAAGATGACTCAGGAATGTTGTAACTGGTCGTTGATATCTGACGGGACGGAGCTGACGTCCCAGCTGTTCTCACACATGTTCTGTTGGAGACAGATTTGGGATCTTGATGGGTACAGGAGTACCTCAACATCACACAAACAGTTCATAGAGGCACGTACCATGCTTGGACGAGTTTTCTTCAGTTGAAAATGGCACCACTGAACTATCGCGAAGAGGTAGAACATGGGGATGCAGGTATCCGTAACATATTGTTGTGCCATTAGAGTTCCCTCAACCATTACCAGACGTGACCTTAAGTCATACCAGATGGCTTTCCACACCAGTAGTAACGCCGCTGTGCCTCTCTGGAAGGTTGGCAAAAAGAGCCCTCACCCTAGCTCACGATCATACTTGTTGTGCCATTTTTAAACAATACAGTTATTGTCCACGCATGTAGCGTGTCTCTGTGAACATTCTGCGTGATACTGAGGGTTATAGCCTGTCCCCGGTGTTATTCAATCTGTATATTGAGCAAGGAGTAAAGGAAAAAAAAGAAAAATTCGGAGTAGGAATTAAAACCCATGGAGAAGAAATAAAAACTTTGAGGTTCGCCGATGACATTGTAATTCTGTCAGAGACAGCAGGGCCTGAAAGAGCAGCTGAACGGCATGGACAGTGTCTTGAAAGGAAGATATAAGATGAACATCAACTAAAGCAAAACGAGGATAATGGAATGAAGTCGAATTAAATCGGGTGATGCTGAGGGTATTAGATTAGGAACGAGACGCTTAAAGTAGTAAAGGAGTTTTGCTATTTGGGGAGCAAAATAACTGATGATGGTCGAAGTAGAGTGGATATAAAATGTAGACTGGCAATGACAAAGAAAGCGTTTCTGAAGAAGAGAAATTTGTTAACATCGAGTATAGATTTAAGTGTCAGGAAGTCGTTTCTGAAAGTATTTGTATGGAGTGTGGCCATGTATGGAAGTGAAACGTGGACGATAAATAGTTTGGACAAGAAGAGAATAGAAGCTTTCGAAATGTGGTGCTACAGAAGAATGCTGAAGATTAGATGGGTAGATCACATAACTAATGAGGAGGCATTGAACAGAATTAGGGAGAAGAGAAATCTGTGGCACACCTTGACTATAAGAAGGGATCGGTTGGTAGGACATGTTCTGAGGCATCAAGGGATCACCAATTTAGTATTGGAGGGCAGCGTGGATTGTAAAAATCGTAGAGGGAGACCAAGAGATGAATAAAGCAGATTCAGAAGGATGTAGGTTGCAGTAGGTACTGGGAGATGAAGAAACTTGCAGAAGATTGAGTAGCATGGAGAGTTGCATCATACCAGTCTCAGGACTGAAGACCACTACAACAACAACAGCTGAGGTACTCTAGTGGCCAGTAACATCCCCAGATCTGCCGCCGAAAGAATATGTTTAGGACCAGCTCGGGCGTCAGATCCATCCCAGTTTCAGTTATTCAGTATATCAAGGACTAGTTTGCAACAGTTATGGGCTAGTTCCCCTCAGGAGGGAATACAATGACTTTATGACACTCTTCCCAACCGAATTAGCGCTCGCGTCCAGGCCAGACTGATAAGTGGGCTCATACTGCCGAATTCTTTGTAAATGCTGGTCTATTTTGTAATCATCAGAGTAACATCACATACCCCCTCAAACAGTGAAGTTTCACTTCGTTTCCTCCTAATCCCCTCCTCCCCGCTCCCACCCAGGGCGGTCACTTTTTCTGTCAGGCAGTGTAAATTCAATGCGCAACAAAAATTAAAGTGTCACTTTTTCAAAACCTGCCAATGTGCTTGCCATAGTGGTAACGCCGATTCCCGTTAGATCACCGAAGTTAAGCGCTGTAGGGCTGGGCTAGCATTTGGATGGGTGACCATCCTGTGTGTTGAGCACTGTTGGCCAGCGGGGTGCACTCAGCCCTTGGGAGGCAAACTGAGGATATACTTGATTGAGAGGTATCGGCTGCGGTCTCGTAAACTGATATACGGCCGGGAGAGCGATGTGCTGACTACATGTCATCGATTTGTTGTAGAATCATGGAACATATTTTGTGTTCAGACATAATGACCTTTCTAGACTGAGAAGCTCATCTGCAGAAACCAGCACGGTTGTAGGAAACAGCGGTCATGCGAGACACAGCTGGCCCTCTTTGTGAATGATATACAACAGGCTCTAGATACCGGCTCCCAGGTTGATGTCATATTTCTCGACTTTCGAAAGGCGTTCGACTCAGTTCCGCACTGTCGCTTGCTACAAAAAGTGCGCGTTTACGGTCTATCCAATGACATATGTGGTTGGATAGAAAGTTTTCTAGCAGACAGGGAGCAATATGTCGTCCTGAACGGGGTAACTTCAACAGGAACAAGAGTAACTTCTGGTGTGCTCCAGGGTAGCGTAATAGGTCCTCTGCTTTTTACGATTTACATAAACGATCTGGTTGATGGTATTGACAGCGGCTTTAGACTGTTTGCCGATGATGCTGTAGTCTACAGGAAAATATTATCACACGAAAGTTGTGAATAAATCAATGCGGATATGCAGAAAATAAATGCGTGGTGTAATGACTGGCAGTTATCTCTCAATATTAGTAAGTGTAACCTACTGCGTATAACAGGGCGAAAATCCCCATTAGCGTATGAGTACAAAATAAATGATCAGTTTTTGGAAGCGGTGACATCAGTCAAGTATCTGGGTGTGACTATTCGAAATGATCTCAACTGGAATGATGTGATTACACAAGTAACGGGTAAGGCGAACTCTAGATTTCGGTTTAGTAATAGAATCCTGAAGCGATGCTGTCCTTCAACAAAAGAAATAGCTTACAATACGTTAGTTCGTCCAGTTTAGAGTATTGTTCGTCTGTATGGGACCCTTAGCAGTTGGGTCTGATTCAAGAGATTGAGAAGGTCCAAAGAAGAGCGGCAAGATTCGTGACTGGTACATTTGGCCATCGCGAGAGCGTTACAAATCTCATAGAAAGTTTGAAGTGGGACACACTTGCAGATAGACGACGGGCTAAACAGAAGGGGCTGCTCACTAAATTCCGAAATCCAATCTTCACCGAGGATGTAGAGCATATATTATTACCACCAACATACAAATCGCGTAATGATCATCATTCAAAGATAAGGGAAATAAGAGCTCGTACCGAGGCGTTCAGACAGTCGCTTTTCCCTCGCGCGATCCGCGAGTGGAACACAGGGGGGAGGGGGGGGGGGAATGTGACTGGCGCTAATTGTGTCCTCCGCCACACACCGCTTGGTGGCTAGCGGAGTATATATGTAGATGTCCTCTATATTCGCATCCAGTGACGCCTTTTCGCTGAGGATGACACAGCGGCCGGTCGGGATCGTTGGGCCTTCATGGCCTGTTCGGGCGGAGTTAAGATTTTTTTTTCCTTCAAAACCTGGTAATTGTCTCCCACTCAGAGTTTGAAATTTGGATCAAAGATGTCTACAACCTTCCTCTGCAATGCTGCAAAAGAGTGGCGCCTGCCACGTCACTCTCGAACTCAGCGACTCTTCGAACAGCAAGGCGTCGACAAATGCAAGAAGAAAAGCCACAGCTGAGAAGTTCATGTGAACTTTAAGTTGGGTTAATTACGCACATTAGCACGAAATTTCACCACAATTCTGCCAAAAGGCATCGTGGACGTGTCACACGATGGGAAGGTCACCACACTCCCTCTTACCCACCTTTCACCCTTTCTTTTTCCGCCTCTGTGATGGGGGCCAGAGCCGCGACACCCAGCGTTGAAATCACATGATTTTTTTATGGGCGGCCGAAGAAAACATTCGAGACACACCTCTGCTCGGAATCGATACGAAAAGGCGTCAGGGCGTGGCATCGAAGGCGTTTATGAAAACGCCCCATGCCTAGGGCGTACCTGTCGGAAACTTCGACACCGATTAAGCCTCGTGGCTGAGTCTAATGCCTGAGGATTAAACTAACGTTTACTTTATTTATTTAGCCTTTTTTTGTAGAAAAACATTAATGATCTTCACAAAATGATCCCTTAACAATCCACTACTATACAACAGGAGAATGCCTGAAAGGTACCTTCAACGTGGTCAGCAGATTGTCATTTTCTTCCATTTACTTCTGACATATGATCCGTCTCTATCAAATCTGATGTCGACAGAAAGTAAACTCCAGCCTAGAACCTTTCGTATGTCGCAGAAGGCAAAACTAGAATAATGAATACGGATGTATTCCCCAAGAAAAATTCCAAACAGCTTATTTATTCTCAGAGTAAAGTACCAGATAGGTAAAGAAAAACAACTAAGGTACCTTGAACTTGTGACACCACAGCGTGCTTTCCGAATCACTGCAGATGAATCACGACCTGAAAAGAAGTCCGCAGGCGGTCAGCGTGCTCTCGTTGCAGTATTGCCGTGTCTGCATCGCAGGCTAACCATAGGCGTGGGTTTAAGTGTGCCCTCATTTTGTTTGTCGTACTGTGCCTACCAAATGAATATGTAATGATGAAATGTAACCAAGGTAAGCTAAGTATGTATATATTTAATTTAAACTAGAGCATGTTCTAGTAATTCAAATGGTTCAAATGGCTGTGAGCACTATGCGACTTGACTTCTAAGGTCATCAGTCCCCTAGAACTTGTTGTTGTTGTGGTCTTCAGTCCTGAGACTGGTTTGATGCAGCTCTCCATGCTGCTCTATCCTGTGCAAGCTTCTTCATCTCCCAGTACCTACTGCAACCTACATCCTTCTGAATCTGCTTAGTGTATTCATCTCTTGGTCTCCCTCTACGATTTTTACCCTCCACGGTGCCCTCCAATGCTAAATTTGTGATCCCTTGATGCCTCAAAACATGTCCTACCAACCAATCCCTTCTTCTAGTCAAGTTGTGCCACAAACTTCTCTTCTCCCCAATCCTATTCAATACCTCCTCATTAGTTACGTGATCTACCCACCTTATCTTCAGCATTCTTCTGTAGCACCACATTTCGAAAGCTTCTATTCTCTTCTTGTCCAAACTAGTTATCGTCCATGTTTCACTTCCATACATGGCTACACTCCATACAAATACTTTCAGAAATGACTTCCTGACAGTTAAGTCTATACTCGATGTTAACAAATTTCTCTTCTTCAGAAACGCTTTCCTTGCCATTGCCATCCCCTAGAACTTAGAACTACTTAAACCGAACGACATCACACACATCCATGCCCGAGGCAGGATTCGAACCTGCGACCGTAGCGGTCGCGCGGTTCCAGACTGTAGCGCCTAGAACCGCTCGACCACCCCGGCCGGCTCTAGTAATTCCTGTAGGGCTACACTCAAGAAGGAAAAAAAGAAATCGCATATTTCAGTATCTTCTTAAAAAATGGTTCAAATGGCTCCGAGCACTATGGGACTTAACATCTATGGTCATCAGTCCCCTAGAACTTAGAACTACTTAAACCTAACTAACCTAAGGACAGCACACAACACCCAGTCATCACGAGGTAGAGAAAATCCCCTACCCCGCCGGGAATCGAACCCGGGAACCCGGGCGTGGGAAGCGAGAACGCTACCGCACGACCACGAGCTGCGGACAGTATCTTCTTACTTCCTGTCTAATGTCACGTTCTAACCCTAGAAATGTTTGTTAGTTCTCATCTATGTATAGTGGACCGTTTAGCGCATTTTCTGTAAGGTCAAAAGTGCGAAATGTCTCCAGTGCGTAGATCCTGTGTCAAAAGAAAAGAGAAAAACCAATGTAAGTTTTCATTAGTTATCCACTTATTTAATGCCATAGTTAGTGCACGACGTGTAAAAACAAAAACAAAAAAAAAAACTAGATGTAGCAACAGTGACCATGGTGTACGTCTCATAGTTTAATTCGGGCAATCACAGTTGACAACTTCGTCATTGTTTAGAACTACGAAATAGTTGTGATCTTAATTTTAATTTGAGTCGTCGCAGACCTGCACTAGCATAATTTTTCATGATCAAGAAGATCTCTAACACTAATAAATTTCGTTCCAAATGCGATATTTTTTTACCTTTTATTCTTTAAAACTGTGTTTTGAATGACACTTAAAACGCGGAGACAAAAATATCTTTCGAAAATTATATAATGACAGAAACAACAGAAATTTCTGTGGATAATATGTTGTCCCTTCTGATAAACTTGTTTCAGTATTAACATAACATGTATAATTATAGCACAGTAGCAGTTACAAAAGTTTTTAAGGACTAGAATCAAAACGCCGACCATTGGATCTTTACGTAAATGTATACAACTGTATCAACTTGCATACAATAAAATGCAGGCAGATTACCGTGTTTTTACTACTGAAACAACATATAAAGTGGTGCAATGTATTCAAATATTCTTGTGCGGTGCAGGAGCGGACAACACGCTACTGACAAAAATGTTAATATAACCGGAAACGGTGGCCGTCTGAAGATGAGCATGATAGCTCGAGACCGGTTATGGCTTTTAAAAGTATTTATGGCTGCTTGCGTTATCCACCAACAACCCATAACAGACACACATTTCACAAGATCCAACATGGATAAAATAACAGTTTTTTAACATTTCACCTGTCGAGAACAATGTTTGTCTTGTCAAGAACTCTTGTTTTGTACTCCCAATGAAAGGTACGTGTTACTGTTCTTCATTTGATATCCACATTTAAGGCGAAAACACTGATACGTTGGATTGCTCAAAAATTAATGTCACAACCATAACCATTTCGAGTATGAATCAGAAAACGGAAAATCTTTATGTAGCCAGATCTGGAGATTAATATGAGATATGTTGTTTCGTAGCAACATAGATTTACTAATTCTGTGACCTCAACCCGCTTGAAAGCTAACGTCTCGTAGTCAAGCAGGTGACTAGGGCTACACTGGCAAAGTTAATGACGGATGGAGAAGAAAATTCTCCGCGACTATTCCAAAGAAATCAGCCTGCTAAGATGATATAACGGATACAACAAAACTCTTAAGTCTGGATGGATCGAAAGGGATTTGGAGTCCACTTTTTCTCAATACGAGCTCTGTGCACGCTCCGTCGCCTCAAAATATTTACCCCTTCACACTCATCGATATAGACCCCAAGCGTACCACAAAGGGGCAAGGAAATTCTTATTTGGTAATATGCAATTAAGTTCTGCTACAATTTATACACTGGAATCGATCTATTTCTCAAGCATAGATTCACTGCAGATTTAACCTACAGCTCCACCGTAACGTTTTACAGGGCCCACTAGCGATAACAGGCCGTTCAACCGCGATTACTTACACTTTGAGGAGAAAGTGGTGCTCAGAATCTGTCTGAACTGTTAAAATCGATTCTGTTTAAATTCCTAATTTAATACAGAGCGAGATGACGCAGCGGCAAGATTCCGTTTTCGTGTCCGGAAGGACGGTTTCATGTCTACAGCAACTCATCCAGATTTAGGTATTACGTGGTTTTCCTAAATTGCTTAAGGTGAACACCGGAGTACTTCATTTCAAAAGGCACGTCAGATTCCCTTGCCTATCCTTCTCCAATCCGAATTTATACCCTGCCTCTAATGACTACGTCGTCGACATAACGCTAAACTTTCATCTTCCTTCCTGTATTCACAGTTCAAATGTTTGTGTATTTTGTTTTCAAGACGGAAAAGGGAACCAAACAGGCAATTGTATCAAAAGAAAGATAGTTAATAATACACCAGGATTCGACCGCACAATCTCTCTTAAATTTGCGCGCTCAGCATTGAACTGCGCGAGCAGGTCAGTAGGATTTCTGGTGTCTCGTTAGAAAAAGTGGCAAGCGGCCTTGGAAGTAACCCAGAACTCTGAGGCAATTATCGGCATCCTCGGCACAGTTTAGAAATTCCTCATCCGTTTCCACAGTTACAGAAACGAACGCAGAAGCAATTATTGCTTTCTCTGACAGAAGTCGGCGCACAAAATCTTCCGGTGAAAGCCAGCGTTCTCACAAGTTGTCGTGTGAATATTTTGATCTTCTCCACCTCAGCGGAGTCGGAAGCTCGCATTTTTTCCCCCTTTGTATACTCGGGCTCAATACATTTAGACTGTCACTTTACACGGTTCCACTTGCCTGAACCCATACACGTACATGCCAGTGCACTCGTGTGCCATTGGCAAGCTATTCCTTTTACTCGACGAGCCTGTCGAGTGAAACGTAGCCAATACAATTAGGTCCGGAGTATTTGTTAGAGACGAATTGCTTCGTACTAAGGCTATGAATGTGGGAACAGAAAAGAGATAGAAAGCAAGATTCATTACGGACGAGATTTATTACGGAAGAGAGGTACACTGAAGCGCCAGTGAAGCTGGCATAGGCATGCGTATTCAAATACAGCGATATGTAAAGAAGCAGTGTACGGCGTTGCGATCGGCAACGCCCATGTAAGACATCAAGTGTCTGGCGCAGTTGTTAGATCGGTGACTGCTGCTACAGTGGCAGATTATCAAGATTTAAGTGAGTTTGAACGTTGTGTTATAGTCGGCGCACGGGCGATGAGACACAGCTTCTCCGAGTTAGCGATGAAGTAGGGATTTTTCCCGTACTACCATTTCACGAGTGTACCGTGAATATCAAGAATCCGGTAAAACATCGAAACTCCGACATCGCTGCGGCCGGATAAAGATCCTGCAAGAATGGACCAACTGCTACTAAAGAGAATCGTTCAACGTGACAGACGTGCAACCCTTACGCAAATTGCTGCAGATTTCAATGCTGGGCCATCAACAAGTGTCAGCGTGGAAACCATTCAACGAAACATCATCGATATGGGGTTTCGGAGCCGAAGGCCCACTCGGGTACCCTTGATGACTGCACGACACAAAGCTTTACGCCTCGCCTGGGCCCATCAACATCGACATTGGACTGTTTATGACTGCAAACATGTTGCCTGGTCGGACGAGTCTCGTTTCAAATTGTATCGAGCGGAAAGACGTGTGCGGGTATGGAGACAACCTCATGAATCCATGGAGCCAGCATATCAGCATATCAAGCTGTAGAAGGCTTTGTAATGATGTGGGGCGTGTGCAGTAGGAGTGATATGGGACCCCTGATACGTCTACATACGACTCTGACAGATGACACGTACGTAAGCATCCTGTCTGATCATCTGCATCCGTTCACGTTCATTGTGCATTCCGACAGACTTGGGCAGTTCCAGCAGGACAATGCGACATACCATAAGTCCTGAATTGCTACAGAGTGGCTCTAGGAACACTCTTCTGAGTTAAAAAACTTCCGCCGGCCAGCAAACTCCCCAGGCCTGAACATCATTAAGCGTACCTGGGATGGCTTGCAACATGCTGTTCAGAAGAGATCTCCACCCCCTCGTACTCTTACTGATATATGGACAGCCCTGCAGAATTCATGGTGTCAGTTCCCTCCAGCACTAAAAAAAGTGATTCAAATGGCTCTAAGCACCAGGGGACTTAACTGCTGAGGCCATCAGTCCCCTAGACTTAGAACTAGTGAAGCCTAACTAAGCTAAGGACATCACACACATCCATGCCCGAGGCAGGATTAGAACCGGCGACCGTAGCAGCAGAGCGGTTCCGGGCTGAAGCGCCTAGAACCGCTCGGCCATAACGGTTGGCCCTCCAGCACTACTCAGACATTAAACGAGTCCTTGCCACGTCGTGTTGCGTGACTTCTGCGTGCTCGCAGGGGCCCTACACGATATTAGGCAGGTGTACCAGTTTCTTTGGCTCTTCAGCTTACTAACAGCTGCTGTGACTGAAGACTTTGAAACTTAAAACAATGATTTTACTTTCAGTTTGAAGAGCTTCTTCTTGAACTAGTACAATTAGTGTTACATGTCCTTCTGACTTTAATTACTTACCGCGCTCTATGTGGAACCTTTCTAAATTTGTTGTATACGCTTGTGCAAAAGTCATTCTTGACCTGAGTGAAGCATGAAGCTTACTTTAAGCTTAATTTTTTGTTTTCGCCTAGAGTACTTGTACTGTATTGTATTGTATGTTAACCGGGGACCTAGAAACGACGGAGAGGCTCCGTCCCCTCCGCAGCCGCAGTGGTCCACAACCCCGCGACGACTACCGCAGTCCACTTCACCCCTCCGCCGCCCCACACCGAACCCAGGGTTATTGTGCGGTTCGGCCCCCGGTGGACCCCCCAGGGAACGTCTCACACCAGACGAGTGTAACCCCTATGTTTGCGTGGTAGAGTAATGGTGGTGTACGCGTACGTGGAGAACCTGTTTGCGCGGCAATCGCCGACATAGTGTAACTGAGGCGGAATAAGGGGAACCAGCCCGCATTCGCCGAGGCAGATGGAAAACCGCCTAAAATCATCCACAGACTGGCCATTTCATCAGACCTCGACACAAATCCTCCGGGCGGATTCGTGCCGGGGACCAGGCGCTCCTTCCCGCCCGGAAAGCCGTGCGTTAGACCTCACGGCCAACCGGGCGGGCGCCTAGAGTACTTACTTCGCATACTTCTTTTTTTTTTTTTTTTTTTTTTTGCACCTCATATGACCTTTAGCGTTTACACACACACACACACACACACACACACACACATACACACACACACACACACACACACAGTTCTTCATCGCATCTTTTCATCTTTTCTTAAAGGAAAACTACTTCTTTTCAGAACAAAATCCTATGATCCCATGTGCTCTCTCACATTTACCTGCTTTACTTTTACATTAAATGTATTCGCAATTGCAAATATGGACAACCATCCCCTGTAGAATAGAATGACGACAATGAAATTTTGTGCCTGACCAGGAATCGAACCCGGATCTCCCGCTTTTCGCGCCGACCGGTGTGGCCGTGATGTTCTAGGCGCTTCAGTCTGGAACCGCGTGACCGGTACGGTCGCAGGTTCGAATCCTGCCTCGGGCATGGATGTGTGTGATGTCCTTAGGTTAGTTAGGTTTAAGTAGTTCTAAGTTCTAGGGGACTGATGGCCACAGATGTTAAGTCCCATAGTGCTCAGAGCCATTTGAACCGCTTTTCGCGAGCGGTCGCCTTACCGTTTAGCTACCCATGCACGTCCGGCACGAATTTTCATTGTCGTCATTCCATTCTACAGCTGATGGATGTTCATGTTCGCAGTTGAATGAATTTAATGTATTGTATAACGGCTGAGGTCGACGCAATGCCCTTTCCATTGGATATGCACGCATGCGCAAAGAACTTTGCATCGTAATTCACAGTAACACAGGCAGTGCAATATCGTACTTTACTTTCTGCTGCACTTGGTTATTTCGATTGGCAAACGCCAGGTGTTACGTGTGATCGACCTGACGCACTAGATACGCTTCCAGAAGTGTTATAGGGAACAATACTGACATCATCTGACCATCCGTGAACGTTGGTCATATGTAGGGCAATGAACTACGACCTACAAGGAGGGCAGAACGTTGGCAGGAACTAATGACTTTGGCGACTGGTTTTTATCTGGCATCGCTATTCTCCACAAACAACGAAGTCTTTGACGTTCACGTTAGCTTCCTGTGTATCTAGTCAGGAATCTAACTTCGCGATGACAAACACAAGAAATAAAACAGAAAATTACACGCCATCCTCTTCAGGAATCTCTCTGTTCTGCTATACCTACCGGCCCTATAGTGAACCAATTATCATTTTTCTGCGAATTTAAACAGGTATTCGGTGGAGGGCGGGAGGATGGGGGGTGGGGGTGGGGGGAGGGGGCGAAGGGACGGCATAAGCAGATCGACGAAGCCCTCATCAAGAACGACTTCAAGAAGCTTCTTCGAAAGGGATATTAATTTACTATTACATCACTGGGCAATGTTCGCAATCTCTGTTATTTAAGTTAGCTAGGTCCTGTACTTCGAAACTGCACTGCAAACACGATACTTTATGCGTAATAATTACAGTAATATATGTAAAAAATCTAATCATTAAGGACGCTTAAAGATGTTCCTGAACTATCAATGAAGGAAGGAAGATTGTATCTTCAATTTCCGTCGACGACGAAGTCATTAGAGCCGGATTGAAGGGGAATGAGGAGGATCATCTCGACATTTGCCTGAAGCGATTTTGAGACATAACAGGAAACCCAGATCTGGAGTACACTACTGGCCATTAAAATTGCTACACCAAGAAGAAATGCAGATGATAAAAGGGTATTCATTGGACAAATATATTATACTAGAACTGACATCTGATTACATTTGCACGCAATTTGGGTGCGTAGATCCTGAGAAATCATTGCCCAGAACAACCACCTCTGGCCGTAATAACGGCCTTGATACGCCTGGGCATTGACTCAAACAGAGCTTGGATGGCATGTACAGGCACAGCTGCCCATGCAGCTTCAACACGATACCACAGTTCATCAAGAGTAATGACTGGCGTATTGTGACGAGCCAGTTACTCGGCCACCATTGACCAGACGTTTTCAATTGGTGAGAGGTTTGGAGAATGTGTTGGCCAGGGCAGCAGTCGAACATTTTCTGTATCCAGAAAGGCCCGTACAGGACCTGCAACACGCGGTCGTGCATTATCCTGCTGAAATGTAGAGTTTCGCATTGATCAAATGAAGGGTAGAGCCACGGGTCGTAACACATCTGAAATGTAACGTCCACTGTTCAAAGTGCCGTCAATGCGAACAAGAGGTGACCGAGACGTGTAACCAATGGCACCCCATACCATCACGCCGGGTGATACACCAGTATGGTGATGACGAATACACGCTTCCAACGTGCGTTCACCGCGATTTCGCCAAACACGGATGCGACCATCATGATGCTGTAAACAGAACCTGGATTTATCCGAAAAAATGACGTTTTGCCATTCGTGCACCCAGGTTAGTCGTTGAGTACCCCATCGCAGGCGCTCCTGTCTGTGATGCAGCGTCAAGGGTAACCGCAGTCATGGTCTCCGAGCTGATAGTCCATGCTGCTGCAAACGTCGTGGAACTGTTCGTGAAGATGGTTGTTGTCTTGCAAACGTCCCCATCTGTTGACTCAGGGATCGAGACGTGGCTGCACGATCCGTTACAGCGATGCGGATAAGATGCCTGTCATATCGACTGCTAGTGATACGAGGCCGTTGGGACCCAGCACGGCGTTCCATATTACCCTCCTGAACCCACCGATTCCATATTCTGCTAACAGTCATTGGATCTCGACCAACGCGAGCAGCAATGTCACGATACGATAATCCGCAATGGCGATAGGCTACAATCCGACCTTTATCAAAGTCGGAAACGTGATGGTACGCATTTCTCCTCCTTACACGAGGCGTCACCACAACGTTTCACCAGGCAACGCCGGTCAACTGCTGTTTGTGTATGAGAAATCGATTGGAAACTTTCCTCATGTCAGCACGTTGTAGGTGTCGCCACCGGCGCCAACCTTGTGTGAATGCTCTGAAAAGCTAATCATTTGCATATCACAGAATCTTCTTCCGGTCGGTTAAATTTCGCGTCTGTAGCACGTCATCGTCGTGGTGTAGCAAATTTAATGGCCAGTAGTGTAGATTCAATGCGGGGAGCGATACAAGTGAGTAGATGATGACTGCGGACACATCGGTCAAGCAGCACCATTTTGAGCATCACCTGTGATGCACCTGTATCTACAAAGTAATGAGAATTGTAGAAGTCTTAGATTATCTATATCCTTATTTCTGAGCAGTAAAAGTTGCAAGAGAGATCGATCTTGTTACATCAAAGGACGCTGTATGATGATGTCACGGTGTTTCAATGGAGCCCAATGGAATTAGACCTATTTTGTGTTCCTATTCCGAATGGAAACATGGCACCAAGTTAGACAGACGAATTGTAATCACGTAGTTCAAAATGCACAAAATGGAAACTATGTTATCACGGACTGGTTTAGGTAGACCTGCATAAGTTACAAAGAATGCCAGCAACTGAGGAATCAACGTTCACCGATCGATGCTTACGTCAGTCAATGTGCGAAACGGTTCACGGAGAGTCCATCACTGCGTCATCTCACGCACGTAAGCTGTAGCCAGCGTACCATCCCCTACTAACCTGGAAAAGAAGAATGCAGAGATAAATGTAGTAGAGGTAAACTGAAAAACTCTTCGTAATTTATTACTATTTTCATTAGGAACAACGTACCAGTATCACTTGTAGAACAGTTTACGAACTTACAAATTATATATTCACATTAAGATCACTCTTATTTGGGATACTGCATAGACCTTGTTAATAACCACATTTTAAACAGGAACTTTAGCTAATATTCTTTTACTTCAATACACCAAATGTTCAGTTATCACAAATATTTATGACGAGCCGTCACCTCTCATGTATTGTTCCTAAAACTCATCACTGTAATAGTTGCTGCACATATATCTGTGTCATTGGGTCACAGGCATAAAACAAATGTTAAAATTATCAGGTTTATGTTGTTCTTGTTAATGGATTCTTCAGTCACTTCCTTGTAGAACAATTCTCTAAAACAAGCAAACTGTGTTTTGTAACACTAGTATTTGTTTATTGCTAACCAGTTTTTGGCTTATCATTCTATCATCGATAAGAACTGCCTGGCGTCCTCAAAGACACTAGAGCGAAAGAAACCAAGCACTGAAAATTAAATATACTAACAATTACACAAAATCTTTGGTCATAACATTAAGCAGGAAATGTCAAATCGCGTGGTCATCACTCGTGTTGCGTGAAACATGTCACAATAGTCAGTGGCTTTTACTTATAGTGTAGTACAGCTGTATCAGGAAAGAAGTTGGGAGTGGATAAATTACAATATTGACTGTACGAGAGAGACATATTTCAAGGCAAACATGTCCGCCCCCGGTAGCTGAGTGGTCAGCGTGACAAACTGTCAACCCTGAGGGCCCGGGTTCGCTGGGTCGGAGATTTTCTCCACACAGGGACTGGCTGTTGTGTTTTCCTAATCATCATCATTTTATCCCCATCAACGCGCAAGTCGCCGAAGTAGCGTCAGATCGAAAGATTTGCACCCGGCGAACGGTCTACCCGACGCGACGTCCTAGTCACACGACATTTACTGCAAACATTAGTCTGGCTCTGACCTGCAGTTCACATACACATTGACATAGGAAAAAATTTCTTTTTCAAGAAGAGGCACTGCACACTGAAAAGTCACTAAGTCATTTAAAGTCACTTTTATAATGCTCGCATAAATATTTACCTTGAGTGCTCATTATTAACGTAATTGACCGAATATTGCCAATATGCTCTCAGATACAAAAACTTATAAAATGTAATACTCTTCTGCTTCATTTATTTCCGTTACTTTTCATTCGAGATTTACCTGTTACTCTTCCATGTTTGAAACTAATGTAATCGAGCCGAACTTCGCTGTACATACTCTCAGGAAATGAAGTATCTAGAACATGAGTGTATATAGTACCAGAAGAGTGGAGCTTGTTACAGAACTTTCGAGACAGTTCTGTAAAAACACATTTTCTGCTCCCGAATGTTCCAGAACACTTCTTTAATATCTCAGACATACCTGTAATTACTCGAATATACAAGGACGCTACTAAAATTTCATAAACATTCAAAAACACTTTTGTAACTAATAAAAGTTTTTTCGAAAAGAATCAGGTCATTTCAATACGTTCTGTATGAAAAAATACGTTTCTGACGTTTAAATTATTCTGTTAATAGTGAAAGACGTGACTTCAGCCGTTTCTTAGCTCCTTAACTTCCACAACATTCAAACACATCCTATTATTCTGTTACTTTCGTATACCATATATTATCATGAATATTTATGACGAGCCTAACTAAACTCTCTCACGCACAATAGAAAATGCATGACTACGTATACAAGCACAGAAAGAAAGAAAGAGAGAGAGAGAGAGAGAGAGAGAGAGAGAGCCACGGATCGATGTTAGGCCATGGGGACAATATAACGTTTTTCGCGCCGGACAATCAAATCAAATTCAATAGCAATATCTTGTACCTGAGTAGGGTGTACTTTAATGGCACAGAATGTGCACTACGGCACTTTTCTTTCTCCAGCTTCAGCAAAGCACGACGATGATAGTAAGGAACGGGTATTTTATAAATTTATTAAACCCTGTAAAGCTTAAGAATTGATTTCTCGCTTTGCGTTTTGTATGTTTAATGACCTCCAAGCGATTCAGGGATGAGAGAAATACTTCCGGTGTAAATCATAGACGTTCCTCGGATGTTGCTGTTATTATAAAATCGATCTGCAAGTCTGAGATCATAAGAGAATCGACTTCGGCCTACTTTGTTACCAATGGAGAGGACTATGTGGTTCTTGTGGTGAAAGCAGAAAGTTTAAAAATGATTCAACTGAAATATACGTTCCAGTTTGAATCTCGCCAATTAATTGAATAGAACTGAAATTTTCAAGTTATTGAAACACAACGGCTATTAATCAATAGTTGGCGCATTTTAAATGATCAGTAACAATACTGCACTCTTCTTTTACCTTCCAAAGAATCTCTGTAAACCAAACAATAATTTCTTTAGTTTGTAGGCATTAGAAGTGAAAATTCTTTAGTACAGTGTCTGGAAAATTCAGCTACTATAATTTTAATACGAATTTTCATCCACGTTGAGGAAAGCACGAACTGAGTAATTAACAGTAGTTAAAAGTAATTAATAAATTCAGCGAAGATGTGTTGTGTATTACGGTCCGTAATAAGCTGAATCGTATTGCGCTTGCCCTACGACGCCAATCATTACAAATACAAAATTGTTGAGGCTTTCGTGGCCACTTGTTGACAAACTGCCTATTGGCTTCTGTCTCGGGTTCTTCGGCCGACGTTCATCTAATGATTTTTCTGACGTTTCGCCAGCACGAGTGGCTGGCATTGTCAAAGCTTCACCCTCCATTGCCAGTTCACCACCGGCAATGGAGGGTGAAGCTTTGACAATGCCAGCCACTCGTGCTGGCGAAACGTCAGAAAAATCATTAGATGAACGTCGGCCGAAGAACCCGAGACAGAAGCCAATAGGCAGTTTGTCAATCATTACAAAGTTGAAGCAGGAACAATACTTCGATGGGGTTTCTGAAATTAATACATCAAAGAAAGTATATTGCGAAGAGCACGTGACGTCATAGTAAATGATTGCCTGATATTTTACGTCGACGTTGATAATATGGGATTCAGAGTAACATATTAATTATACTCTTTCCAAAGTAAATTTAAAATTTATTTAGAATGAAACCATATAAGTTTGTTAACGAGACGACATTTTTTCCACTCTTCGGCTGGTAATACGCTGCAAAAGAATAATTGTAAAAAAGTAAAATCGCTCGGCTTGGCATACAGATTTAATTTGTAACGACTGTTCAAGCTCGTCAACATTTTTGCTCAGTTCGTTTTGTCTAGATCACAGTTCAACTGGTACATGCACAATTACTCCTCACAGTCATGGTAACAGTAGTATCAGTAGGCGGTTACTAAATGAACGGTTGTCTCGATGCTGCAGTATTTGGCATGTACACTATATGATCAAAAGTATACGGACACCTGGCTGAAAATGACTTACAAGTTCGTGGCGCCCTCCATCGGTAATGCTGGAATTCAGTGTGGTGTTGACCCACCCTTAGCCTTGATGACAGCTTCCACGCTCGCAGGCATACGTTCAGTCAGGTGCTGGAAGGTTTCTTGGGGAATGACAGCCCATTCTTCACGGAGTGCTGCACTCAGGAGAGGTATCGATGTCGGTCGGTGAGCCCTGGCACGAAGTCGGCGTTCCAAAACATCCCAAAGGTGTTCTGTAGGATTCAGGTCAGGACTGTTACTGTCATGTAAGTACTTCGCCAGAGGCCGTGCATTATAACCAGGTGCTCGATCGTGCTGAAAGATGCAATCGCCATCTCCAAGAGTGGGAAGTAAGAAGATGTTTAAAACATCAATGTAGGCCTGTGTTGAGATAGTGCCACACAAAACAACAAGGTGTGCAAGGCCCCTCCATGAAAAACACGACCACATCGTAACACCACTGTCTCCGAATTTTACTGTTGGCACTACACACGCTGGCAGATGACGTTCACCGGGCATTCGTCATACCCACACCCTGCCATCGGACCGCCACATTGTGTACAGTGATACTTCTCCCACACAACGTTCTTCCATTCTTCAATCGTGCAATGTTCACGCTCCTTACACCAACAAGGCGTCGTTTGGCATTTACCAGCGTGATGTGTGGCTTATGAGCAACCACTCGACCATTAAATCCAAGTTTTCTCACCTTCCGCCTAACTGTCATAGTACTTGCAGTGGATCCTGATGCAGTTTGGAATTCCTGTGTGATGCCCATTACGACTCACTTCAAGTGTCGGTGGTCTCTGTCAGTCAACAGACGAGGTCGGCCTGTACGCTTTTGTGCTGTACGTGTCCCTTCACGTTTCCACTTCACTATCACATCGGTAACAGTGGACCTAGGGATGTTTAGGAGTGTGGAAATCTCGCGTACAGACATATGACGCAAGTGACATCCAATTACCTGATCCCGTACGAAGTCCGTGAGTTCCGCGGAGCGCCCCATTCTGCTCTCTCACGACGTCTGACTACTGAAGTCGCTGATATGAAATACCTGGCAGTAGGTGGCAGCACACTGCACCTAACATGAAAAACGTATGTTTTTGGGGGTGCCCGGATACTTTTGATCACATAGTGTAGCTTACTGTACCTGTACGTATGTATGTATGTATGTGTGTGTGTGTGTGTGTGTGTGTGTGTGTGTGTGTGTGTGTGTGTGTGTGTTACTCTTCATTGGAAATCTCGCCCTAAGCTCATGACAACTCCTCAGATCAGCCTAGATCAGTTCAGCCTAGCCCCCTTGATGGAACGACCCTACATTGACCCAGTATAGCTCAAATAAACCAAAAAGACGTATCTGTCGAAGTTCACCATTTCATTCTACATTTCGGATTTAAAAAATTTGATCTCATCGGACGGAGTGCTGTTTTCTGCCTGCCGTTGTATTTCTTGTTGTGTCACGTTTGATATGACGTAATAATTCGTCTTCATCCTGCGTCATTACACGTAGCTACATTCGTTCCTGGAGAAATCACCAACATTTTTCTGGCAATTGGCTGTGTCTCCCGATAGATCAATGACTGTAACTAATTTCCACTGAAATCTATCCTTCTTTCTTCCAATTACGACAATGTCCTCTTTGTAGTGAAGATCTGCGGAGCTCCTGATACCAATTAAGCTGCAACTCCTTGCCCAATTATCCCTCAACATAGTACACCAAACATTTACCAGCAGCATGCTTTATTTACCTGTGTCACACTGTAAGATTTCACCGGCCAGAGTGGCCGTGCGGTTCTAGGCGCTGCAGTCTGGAGCTGAGCGACCGCTACGGTCGCAGGTTCGAATTCTGCCTCGGGCATGGATGTGTGTGATGTCATAATAGGTCACCTTTAGTTAGGTTTAATTAGTTCTAAGTTCTAGGCGACTGATGACCTCAGAAGTTAAGTCGCATAGTGCTCAGAGCCATTTGCGCCAACTGTAAGATTTCCTGGGCGTCTTGTGGCCATCCGAATTGTATGACTACTGAGTATGAGATAGATTTTGTGAATGAAAAGTTTACATTGGTGGTCAGTGCATTGTTCTGGGTGAAAATAATGTTAAAACACACTGCCGAAAAAAAAGGCAGCACCCTGGGACTCAGATAGTTCAGCATTGTAGCAGTGTATGATAACAAATTCAGACCAAATGAAACACATATCACAGTAGAGGCTGCCCAAACGGTCGCATCAACACAGTGCACCTTCTTCTTGTGGCTTCGCAGCCTTGTGTTCTCGCATGCAAACTATCATAAGGGTTCCTAATGGCATCCTGAGATGGATTTTTGCAAGTATCTTGGGCCTTTAGTTGCAATTCAGCAATGTTTCTTGCAGCCCCTAGAGGAAGAGTAAGTTCCCGCTTCATCATGTCCCAAAAGTGTTTAACTGGCGAGACATCTGGTGAACTTGTTGGCCAGAGTAGTAGTTGTACACTACGAAGAGCGCATTGTATCGCAGCAGCCGTATGTGGAAGTGTGTTGTCTTGCTGATTAAGCGAATCACTTCCTCCCAGAGAAATGGAAGTAGCAAGGGGTCTGTACAATTTACCTTGCAGAAACATCAGTTGTGATCCCTAGTTGTAACTGACTGGCCCCATGCTGTGCTGACTTGCGGTAATTCTGAACTAAGATATATTTAGAATATCCTGTAATAAGCTAACATATCCTACGCTATCGGATAAGTGCCTGAGTTAGAAAAAATAAAAGTTGTAAGGAACGTAATATGCGAGGGTAGTTTGAAGCTCGTATCACCAGATGTCAGCGCTATCGCAACGAGGTGCCAGCGTAATAATAGGTCACCTTTTATTCAATAAACAGGCTACGCGTTAGTACTGTAGGTAGACATCAGTGGTACGGACGTTCCTCTGTTGCTGTTGCCGTGTATTGATTTAAGAATATGGAAAAAATACCTAGATTCGAGCAGCGATTGAGTACTTTGTAAAGAATGGAATAAAAGCAAAAGAAACTCAAGCCGATTTCCAGAACATATTGGGGGACTCTGTTCCTTCGTGTTCACCTGTTGTCGAATGTACAAGTGAGTTTAAATTTGATAGCGACAGCTCAGATGTTGATGAGGTAGTGGTCTCCAAAATGTGCCAAGCCCTGAGAAATTATGGCAAAAGGGCATAAATTGGTCATGGAGGATCGCTCATTGGAAGTGGAAGAAATTGCTGAAGCTGTAGGGATGTCGACTGAACGGGCACATCACATTTTAACAGTGGAATTTAATAAGACAAAGTTATCTGACTTTCAGCAGTTCTGAACTAGGATGAGTTTAGAATATGCTGTAATATGCTAACATATCCTACGCTATCGAATAAGCGATTATTTCCTCACAACAATACGATGATACATTTTTCGGTGTAGCACTGGGTCTACATTCGGTAACACCCTGTACCTGCACATTTAGAAGAAAGAATGGAAGTGGACGAAGACAGTGAAGAAGAAGAGAAAGAATAATAACAAAGACGATGCAGTTTCTGTGAGGAAACGTCCGAGAAGTCTGTGTCATCACCAACAGCAAAGATGTTCTATACCATGTACCTACATGAGATGATGATTAAAACCCAGAAAACTCGTTTCAGGTGCAGGCTGCCTTTATGTAAGGGTTTTAAATGTGTCCAGTGCACTAAATGTAAAAAAAAAAAATCTATGCTTCACAGAAAAAAGTAACTCTGCCGCGACTCCTACAGCAGGATGAGAAACTCATCAGAATGGAAGTGTCCGAACAAAGTTTGACCTGTGTTCAGAGCAACCGACAAGATTTTCTGCGCCGGTTTGTGACCACAGATGAAACTTGGGTCTTTTACTATACACCAGAGACAAAAAAACAGTCAAAGCAGTGGAAAACTGTAGATTCAGCAAAACCACCAAACAAAGTAAAAGCAATGCGATCCACCAGGAAGGTGAAGGTTTCAGGTTTCTGGGTAGCAAAAGGATTCTGCTGATACATTACCTCCTCACTCGTCAATCAATTGCGGGATAGTACTGCGCTAACCTCCTGGATCATTTACAGCAAGAGATATAAGAAAAATGGCCAGGTTTGGCAAGGAAGTAAGTCATCTTTCGTCAAGACAGTGTGCGCTCACACGAGGGGCTTGCCATGGCAAAAATACATAAACTAAGATACAAATTTTTGCACATCCGTCTTATTCGCCTGGTTTGGTTCCATCGGAGTTCTGTCTCTTCGCCAAGCTCAAAATTTTCGTCTTTGGGCGAAGATTCTCTTCGAACGAAAAACTGGCAGCCGAAGTTAATCCTACAAATGTACACCAGGGTCTGTCTCACCCTGGAGGTTTTTGTTCATTACTGCACCTACGCTCCCGTACATACACATCCTGCTGCCGCCGATGGAAATTCAATGTTGAGTGACACGAAGTTGAGGATGGAAGTTGTGAAACATCGCTATTTAATTAATTCGACAGAGATAGTTCCTGAAGGGTCACAGCGACGCTGAAGTACACACTGTGTAATTGTTCTGTCGCTGGGTGCAAAGTACATTTATGTGAAAACGGCTCGTATAAATCATATTTTACTAACGGAAGACGCTATACGGGAAGCATTGTTAGAAGAACTCAATGGTCAAAGTGATTCTGAAGCTGATGCTTCTGCAACGGATATGGACAATACCGAACTGGTAAGTCTGCCGAATCTTCAGACAGTGATGAAAAATATACACTCGTCCACGGTAAGAATGGTCATTTTTGGAACGCAGCTGTCTCTAATTAGAAGAGGCCGGCCTGTTGCCGATAACATTGTAGTCTGTATTCCAAGAGCGTGGAAATAATGTATGAATGGGTTCATGAACAGAAATTCTTCCAATCCATATCCATATGTGGCATATAGCAAACCAGTGCTTAACAGTATTGGTTAAAAACAGTCTTGGTTGCAATTTTTAGCTTTTTATTTTTCAACGACGCGTTTCGCCTTATTTAGGCATCTTCAGGTTATCTTTTCCAGATGGACGCGATACTCGCTCCTGTGAACGGGAACGTGTTATGGAGATCTTGGTGCCTCTCGCGTCCATCTAGAAAAGATAACCTGAAGATGCCTAAATAAGGCGAAACGCGTCGTTGAAAAATAAAAAACTAAAAATTGCAACCAAGACTGTTTTTAACCAATATGGGTTTATGAATAGTTGAGAACATCTCAAAATATTAGTGTAATTCGTGAATTTCATTAAATAAATAGTTTTACATCTAATTAAACTGCAAAGGAAGTCTTTACATCCGGATCACTTTCAAATTTTGTCACTGAAAAGCTTCCATGATGGCTTTTTGTTTGTGTCGAAGTTTGTATGCATTACTACTAATATTGATTGAAAAAGTACATGACAGAGGTGAAACAAAATGCAATCAGTACATGAGAGTCCAATTTCATAACAAAATGTTTTATATTCAGGCAATTTTTCCAGCAAATAATTGAGGGTCACTGTGACCCTGGTGTACAGTTCGTCTGACAATTTCAGGGCTAACGGGTGTTTTGCGGGTCTGGAGGAATCTAATTTTCGCGATTATATCAGGTACTGGAACACCACTGGACCAACTGCACTAGTGTACAGGGAGACTGCATTGAAACCTTAAAAAAATCTCTGATGTAGGTCCTTTCTACACCGTTCCATGAGCTTTTCAAACTACGCTACGTGAGGAATGTGAAGATTAACGGCACTTTTCACGTACAGTAGAGCAATATTACGTATTCGTCTGCGGAATTTTGAGGAGCGGCTTCTGTACGTGAGAGCGTCGAGTCAGAGCGCAGCGAGTTGTTTAGTCGGGAGTTTGGCGTCCGTAATACGCGCCGGAGGCTGCCTGCTGAGGCGGTGTCGGCCGTTGCGCTGACGCATCCGCCGCCTCCGGCGCTGGCGTCGCAGTCCAACGGACACCCCGCTTCCCGCTCCGACCCAGGTGCGACTGCTGCGCAGTTTGGCCTTCCCCTGCGCTGCGCTGCTCCGGTCGGTCGTTCCTACGCAGCTGCAGAACCAATCTACAGCGAGGTGACAGTGGTGCAAGTAAGCACTCTAGTCCAAAAATAAAGCATCACCAACGTAAGAATGCTGAGAACTATGTCTGACACGTTACGGGACAGATAAAACTTAATTTCAACACACTTCGCGTTCTTCAGTTTCCAAAAATTGTAACTACAAAAGCCTGGAAACCGAAAGGATATATTCGTAACAATGCTGCAAAAGTCTTTTACAAAACGAAAAACAGTTAGCGAGAGATATGGTGACCCCCTAGCAGCCACAATCATTTGTCAGCGACGCAGCGTTGTCTCTAGCGATGATAAAAGATCTCTTCTGGCAGCCGATCCCCCTTCCTAGGTAAGGGCAATGCTAAAGTAAGAAAAGAGTCGTCGGCAGCAGAAGGTGAGTTGTAGTTCGTCTCATCAACGCATCTCCAACATGCTCAACAGAATTGACATACTTTTTTTATTTGTTGTTTTTTTTCATTTTGAGCCAAGTCATCAGTCTTCTGACCGGTTTGATGTGGCCCGCTACAAATTCCTCTCAAAAAAAAAAAAAAAAAGCGGTTCTAGGCACTATGGGACTTAACATCTGAGGTCATCCGTCCCCTAGACTTAGAACTACTTAAGCCGAACTAACCTAAGGACATCACACACATCCATGCCTGAGACAGGATTCGAAACTGCGACCATAGCAGCAGCGCGGTTCCAGACTGAAGCGCCTAGAACCGCTCAACCACAGCGGCCGGCAATTCCTCTTCTCTACATCTACACGGATACTCTGCAAATCATACTTAAGTGCTTGGCAGAGGGTTCATTGAACCACCTTCACAATAATTCTCTATTATTCCACTCTCGAACAGCGCGCAGAGAAAACGAACACCTGTATCCTTCAAAAATGTTCGAATGTGTGTGTTATCTTATGGGACTTAACTGCTAAGGTCATCAGTCCCTAAGCTTACACACTACTTAACCTAAATTATTCTGAGGACAAACACACACACACTCATGCCCGAGCCTCTGCCGTGATCAGCCGCACAGCTGTATCTTTCCGTGCGAGCTCTTGATTTCTCTTATCCTATTACGATGATCGTTTCTCCCTATGTAGGTCGCCGTCAGTAAAATATTTTCACATTCGGAGGAGAAAGTGGGTGATTGAAATTTCGTGAGAAGATTCCGCCGCAATGAAAAACGCCCTTATTTTAATGATGTCCATCTCAATTACTGTGTCGTGCCCGTGACACTATCTTCCCTGTTTTGCGATAATACAAAACGCGCTCCTCTTCGTTGAACTTTCTCGATGTACTCCGTTAATCCTACACTCCTGGAAATTGAAATAAGAACACCGTGAATTCATTGTCCCAGGAAGGGGAAACTTTATTGACACATTCCTGGGGTCAGATACATCACATGATCACACTGACAGAACCACAGGCACATAGACACAGGCAACAGAGCATGCACAATGTCGGCACTAGTACAGTGTATATCCACCTTTCGCAGCAATGCAGGCTGCTATTCTCCCATGGAGACGATCGTAGAGATGCTGGATGGAGTCCTGTGGAACGGCTTGCCATGCCATTTCCACCTGGCGCCTCAGTTGGACCAGCGTTCGTGCTGGACGTGCAGACCGCGTGAGACGACGCTTCATCCAGTCCCAAACATGCTCAATGGGGGACAGATCCGGAGATCTTGCTGGCCAGGGTAGTTGACTTACACCTTCTAGAGCACGTTGGGTGGCACGGGATACATGCGGACGTGCATTGTCCTGTTGGAACAGCAAGTTCCCTTGCCGGTCTAGGAATGGTAGAACGATGGGTTCGATGACGGTTTGGATGTACCGTGCACTATTCAGTGTCCCCTCGACGATCACCAGTGGTGTACGGCCAGTGTAGGAGATCGCTCCCCACACCATGATGCCGGGTGTTGGCCCTGTGTGCCTCGGTCGTATGCAGTCCTGATTGTGGCGCTCACCTGCACGGCGCCAAACACGCATACGACCATCATTGGCACCAAGGCAGAAGCGACTCTCATCGCTGAAGACGACACGTCTCCATTCGTCCCTCCATTCACGCCTGTCGCGACACCACTGTAGGCGGGCTGCACGATGTTGGGGCGTGAGCGGAAGACGGCCTAACGGTGTGCGGGACCGTAGCCCAGCTTCATGGAGACGGTTGCGAATGGTCCTCGCCGATACCCCAGGAGCAACAGTGTCCCTAATTTGCTGGGAAGCGGCGGTGCGGTCCCCTACGGCACTGCGTAGGATCCTACGGTCTTGGCGTGCATCCGTGCGTCGCTGCGGTCCGGTCCCAGGTCGACGGGCACGTGCACCTTCCGCCGACCACTGGCGACAACATCGATGTACTGTGGAGACCTCACGCCCCACGTGTTGAGCAATTCGGCGGTACGTCCACCCGGCCTCCCGCATGCCCACTATACGCCCTCGCTCAAATTCCGTCAACTGCACATACGGTTCACGTCCACGCTGTCGCGGCATGCTACCAGTGTTAAAGACTGCGATGGAGCTCCGTATGCCACGGCAAACTGGCTGACACTGACGGCGGCGGTGCACAAATGCTGCGCAGCTAGCGCCATTCGACGGCCAACACCGCGGTTCCTGGTGTGTCCGCTGTGCCGTGCGTGTGATCATTGCTTGTACAGCCCTCTCGCAGTGTCCGGAGCAAGTATGGTGGGTCTGACACACCGGTGTCAATGTGTTCTTTTTTCCATTTCCAGGAGTGTATTTGTTAAGGATCCCAGACCGCACAAGCGCTACTCCAAAAAGAGGACCGACAAGCGTAGTGTAGGCAATTGTTCGCAGATCTCTTACATTTTCTAAGTGTTCAGCCAATAAAACGCAGCCTTTGGTTTGCCTTTCTACCGTCCCATGTCCAAGTTTTGCATCTCTCTCTTGTTCTGTTTTACGAAACCAAATGAGGGATACGTTTGGCGACACCGTCTCTGGCGGGCCGCTTGAATTTGCACGCGCAGCAACCTGACTGGCTAACTTCAATTCTAATTAACTCGGAAATGACACAATGTATCGAATTTTTCTCCTAACAATTATTTCTCAACACAACGTACCCTGCAACACGCTTAGAAGCTTTTCAGATTGTTTATGACCACCCTTTATAACCATGTGAAATGAACTTCTCTGGATGTGTGGTTGCATGTACTTAAACGGACAAAAAGAGAAATGACGACATTCGAACTGAACTGAATACGCAAAAAAAAATGATGGAATAAAAGAATATCAGATAATGTGGACAGAACACACAAACCGAATGCCAGATGCAAGACTCGCTAAGATAGTAAAACTATAAATCAAGAGGGCGAAGGTCTTTAGGAAGACCAATGAAGAGATAGTTTGACCAATTCTGAAGGAGACAGTAAGGACTGAAAGACCCAAGCCCTGGTGTAGATGATAATGATGATTTTTTATTTGGTTTTACGTGGAGCCCATTTCACCAGATACAATTATTGCACATAATGATACAAACACGACATTGGTACTATTTCATTACAAAACATGAAACGCATCTAAACGGGATAAGGAGTCACAAAGTATATTAATCTAGCTGCGCCATTACAATAAAAGTCATGAAATCTTATCGTAACATCCAGTTATATACACAAATACCTAATGAAACATTAAAGCTACCCTCAAATTTTAAAGTTCTTTTTCAAAGATGAATGAAATGGCAAATACATTTGACAACGGAACTATTCGAGGAACTAAGAGCGAGCCTAAGGGAAAAATAATGTTAATTTGTCAAACAATGCAGATTTTAATTCTTCTTGGATGATGGTTTTTATCAAATTCTATGAATTATGTAAAATGTCCTCGTCAGTGAGGCAGGAATCACAATTTGAAGAAGGAATGCCTTTTAACAAATGTCTCGTTTTATTAGTAGTCGTATGACTCACTCTTAATCTGTTAAAAGTTACAATATCTATTCTCGCGAGCACCAAGTTGAGGAACCAAGGATGGCATGGAATCTGTTACTGAATCGGTCAGCACCTTCTTGTACCTTTGATGTAAGTATTGTGGGGGTGTTTTGATGAGATGTAGATGCTGCATCGTTTTCGTCCGTTGATCTGCCCGTTCGTTGCACCAGTATCCATTGAAGATGAATCCGTTGACGCATCTTCTTTGCTCGATTAAGACTTCGCAGTGTGTAATGTGCCAAAGGGTTACCAGTTTTTCCTTCGACTGCACTCGTAAGAATCTGTAGGGTGCTCATCGACTCAGTGCATTTAGGGTCTTGTTGACCTGTAAGTCGACGATGTAAACTATAGCTTGATGAACAGCGTAAAATTCCGTAATATCGACGCTTCAGTAGGCAACAGGAAAGACTGTCCACGCCATGTCTGATAATCAAAAAATGCGTCTCCTACAGAGGCTTACATTTTGGAATCGTCCGTATACAGTCATACCGGTTACGATCCAGTTTCGACGGTGCTGAAGCTCTCATGTTTACTCAGGGTTATGGATGTTTTAGGTATACGACCACCATATACGAGGTGCGGCTAGAAAAAAACCGGACTGATGCTGGAAAAAACATTTATTTACAATTATTTACAATTTCATGTTATCTCCTTCAATGTACTCTCCTCCTCGGTCTCTACACCGCTCCATACGAATTTTCCACTGTTCATAGCAATGCTGCAGATCATTTTCGGTAAGTCCATACATTACTTCCGTCGCTTTTTCTTTTACTGCTTCAACAGTCTCAAATCTAGTTCCTTTCAAAGCTGACTTGACTTTAGGGAAAAGAAAAAAGTCACAGGGGGCCAAATCAGGTGAGTAGGGTGGATGATCTAAGATGGGAATGTTGTGTTTTGCCAAAAACGTCTTCACTGACAACGCACTGTGAGCTGGGGCATTGTCTTGGTGAAGGATCCATGACTTTTTTCTCCACAAATCGTTCCGTTTTCTGCGTACTCGCTCACGTAGGGTAGCCAGGACGCTAATGTAGTAATGCTGATTCACTGTTTGTCCCTCTGGTACCCAATCAATGTGCACAATCCCTTTGATGTCAAAAAAAAAAAACAATCATCATTGCCTTGAATTTCGATTTTGACATTCGTGCTTTTTTTTGTCGTGGAGAACCAGGAGTTTTCCAATGCATCGATTGGCGTTTAGTTTCGGGATCGTAAGTAAAAAACCACGATTCATCGCAAGTAATAACATTTTGTAAGAAGGTGGGATCACTTTCAATGTTTTCCAGGGTATCAGAACAAATCATTCATCGGCGTTCCTTTTGTTCAATTGTGAGACACTTTGGAACCATTTTTGAACACACTTTGTTCATGTTGAAACTTTCATGAAGAATCTGCCTAACACTTTCCTTGTCAACTCCTGTTAACTCAGACACTGCTCTGATTGTTAAACGGCGATCTTGTCGAACAAGTTTACCGATTTTTTCAATGTTTGCATCAGTTTTTGCTGACAATGGTCTGCCAGTGCGAGTGTCATCACTGGTGTCTTCGCGGCCATCTTTAAATCGTTTAAACCACTCAAACACTTGTGTTCGCGATAAACAATCATCGCCGTACACTTGTTGTAACATTACAAACGTTTCACTTGCAGATTTTCCTAGTTTGAAACTAAATTTGATGTTAACACGCTGTTCTTTCTGTACACTCAACATTTTCCGACGCACAGACAAAACGTCAACTACTTAAAACAGACGCCACGGGCAGACTGAGTGCAGGAGGCAGATGAAACTCGAGCAGTAGGCGGAGCGAGAGTCACGTGACAGGCCACGCGACTTTCAGCCTTATTGCATTCGTTTTATTGTTTCACTACTAGTCCGGTTTTTTTCTAGCCACACCTCGTATAGCAAACTGAATTTTTGGAGAGATATCGTCTACTTGACACCACATACCGTGTGCGAAGCTGATATTAACATTGTGGTCTCAGCTGTTCCTAAATTTCACCATGCTATAAAGTAAGCTGACAAAAGTCATGGGATTCCCACCAATATCGCATCGGACCTCCTTTTGGCCGGCGTAATGAAACTCGACGTGGTAGAGACTCAACAAGTCCTCTGAAGTCTCTGCACAAATATTGAGCTTTACTGTCTCTATAGCCGAACATATTTGCGGAAGTGTTGCCGGTGCCGGATTTTGTACAGGAACTGACCTCTCGCTTATGTCCCATAAATGTTCGATGGGATTCATACCGGGCGATCTGGCGGCCAAATCATTCGTTCGTATTATGCAGAATGTTCTTTCAACCAGTCACGAACAATTGTGCCGCGATGGGATGGCGCATTGTCGTCCATAAAAATTCCATAACTGCCTGGGAACATGAAGCCGAACATAACCAATTCGAATCAATGATCGGTTCAGTTGGACAAGAGGACCCAGTCCATTCCATGTAAACACAGCGCACACCATTATGGAGGCATAACCAGCTTGTACAACACCTTGTTGACAACCTGGATCGATGGCTACGTGGGGTCTACACCACACTCGAATCCTGTCATCAGCTCTTACCAACTGAAATCGGGACTCATCTGACCAGATCATCTGTTTCCAGTCGTCTAGAGTCTATCAAAATGTTGAAATGTGTGTAAAATCTTATGGGACTTAACTGCTAAGGCCATCAGTCTCTAAGCTTACACACTACTTAACCTAAATTATCCTAAGGACAAACAGACACACCCATGTCCGAGGGTGGACTCGAACCTCTGCCGGGACCACCCGCACAGTCGATGATTGCAGCGCCTAAGACCGCTCGACTAATCCCGCGCGTCTAGGGTCTATCCGATGTGGTCACGAGCACAGGAAACACAGCAGCTGATGTGCAGTTGGCAAGGGCAGTGGCGTCGGTCGTCTGCTACCACAGCCCATTAACGCCAGATTTCACCGCACCGTCGTAACGGACACATTCATCATATGTCCCCCATGCGGTTAGTTCACGCAGTGTTGCTTGTCTGTTAACAATGACGGCTCTACGCAAACGGCGCTGCTCCTCTACATCTACATCTACATACATACTGCACAATCCACCATACGGTGCGTGGCGAAGGGTACCTTGTACCACAACTAGCATCTTCTCTCCCTGTTCCACTCCCAAACTGAACGAGGGAAAAATGACTGCCTTTATGCCTCTGTACGAGCCCTAATCTCTCTTATCTTATCTTTGTGGTCTTTCCGCGAAATGTAAGTTGGCAGCAGTAAAATTGTACTGCAGTCAGCCTCAAATGCTGGTTCTCTAAATTTCCTCGGTAGCGATTCACGAAAAGAAGGCCTCCTTTCCTCTACAGACTCCCACCCGAGTTCCTGAAGCATTTGCGTAACACTCGCGTGATGATCAAACCTACCACTAACAAATCCAGCAGCCCGCCTCTGAATTGCTTCTATGTTCACCCTCAATCAGACCTGATAGGGATCCCAAACGCTCGAGCAGTACTCAAGAATACATCGTATTAGTATTTTATAAGCGGTCTCCTTTACAGATGAACCACATCTTCCCAAAATTCTACCAATGAACCGAAGACGACTATCCGCCTTCCCCACAACTGCCATTACATGCTTGTCCCACTTCATATCGCTCTGCAATGTTACGCCCAAATATTTAATCGACGTGACTGTGTCCAGCGCTACACTACTAATGGAGTATTCAAACATTACGGGATTCTTTTTCCTAGTGATCTGCATTAATTTACATTTATCTATATTTAGAGTTAGCTGCCATTCTCTACACCAATCACAAATCCCGTCCAAGTCATCTTGTATCCTCCTACAGTCACTCAACGACGACGCCTTCCCGTACACCACAGCATCATCAGCAAACAGCCGCACATTGCTATCCACCCTATCCAAAAGATCGTTTATGGAGATAGAAAACAACAGCGGACCTACCACACTTCAAAATGGCTCTGAGCACTATGGGACTTAACATCTATGGTCATCAGTCCCCTAGAACTTAGAACTACCTAAACCTAACTAACCTAAGGACAGCACACAACACCCAGCCATCACGAAGCAGAGAAAATCCCTGACCCCGCCGGGAATCGAACCCGGGAACCCGGGCGTGGGAAGCGAGAACGCTACCGCACGACCACGAGATGCGGGCTACCACACTTCCCTGGGGCACTCAAGATGATACCCTCACCTCCGATGAACACTCACCGTTGAGGACAACGTACTGGGTTCTATTACTTAAGAAGTCTTCGAGCCACTCACATACTTGGAAGCCAATCCCATATGCTCGTACCTTCAAAAATGGCTCTGAGCACTATGCGACTTAACTTATGAGGTCATCAGTCGCCTAGAACTAATTAAACCTAACTAACCTAAGGACATCACACACATCCATGCCCGAGGCAGGATTCGAACCTGCGACCGTAGTGGTCGTTCGGTTCCATACTGTAGCGCCTAGAACCGCACGACCACTCCGGCCGGCTGGCGCATAGTCATCCATAAAAATTCCATAGTTGTCTGGGAACGTGAATTCGATGAAAGGCTGCAAATGGTCTCCACGTTGCCGAACATAACTATTTCGAATCAATGAACGGTTCAGTTGGACAAGAGGATCCAGTCCATTCCATGTAAACACAGCCCACACCATTATGGAGCCACGACCAGCTTGCACAACACCTTTTTGACAACCTGGGTCGATGGCTGGGGGTGGGGTCTACTCCACATTCGAATCCTGCCATCAGCTCTTACCAACTGAAATCGGGACTCATCTGACCAGATCACTGTTTCCAGTCGTCTAGAGTCTATCAAAATGTTGAAATGTGTGTAAAATCTTATGGGACTTAACTGCTAAGGCCATCAGTCTCTAAGCTTACACACTACTTAACCTAAATTATCCTAAGGACAAACAGACACACCCATGCCCGAGGGTGGACTCGAACCTCTGCCGGGACCACCCGCACAGTCGATGATTGCAGCGCCTAAGACCGCTCGACTAATCCCGCGCGGCTAGGGTCTATCCGATGTGGTCACGAGCACAGGAAACACAGCAGCTGATGTGCAGTTGGCAAGGGCAGTGGCGTCGGTCGTCTGCTACCACAGCCCATTAACGCCAGATTTCACCGCACCGTCGTAACGGACACATTCATCATATGTCCCCCATGCGGTTAGTTCACGCAGTGTTGCTTGTCTATTAGCACTGACGGCTCTACGCGAACGGTGCTGCTTTTGGTCGTTAACCGGAGACCGTCGGCCACAGCCTCGTCTATGGGGGGAGGTAATGCCTGAAATATGGTATTCTCGGCAGGCCCTTCACACTGTCGATTTCTGAATATTGAATTCCCTAACGATTTCCGAAATGGAATGTTCTAACTATTGCTCCGCGTACAAAGTCTCTTAATTCCCGTCGTGCGACCATAAACATGTCGGACCTGTTTTCACGTGATTCACCTGAGTAGCAATGACAGCTCCGCCAACGCAGTGCCCTTTTATACCTTCCGTATGCGATACTACAGCCATCTGTGTATAACGCTATCCACTGAGTTTTGTCACCTCAGTGTATGATACTGGTTGAAAGGATTTGGGTTTTCTCGACCAGTAAGACAGTGATGGTATTTCTTAAACTCCCCTCAGTTCTTCGAGAGAAGCTTTTCAGTGTTTGACCTCAGGACGTGCTGTAGAGCGATATAGCTGTCGGACGTGGTGAGGTGAGTGAGCTGGCCGCCAGGTGCTGCCTGTGCCGGCTCGCCCCGCCTGAGGCAGCCGGCGCGGTGCGGCGCGGCGCGGCGCGGCGCGGCGGGCGGAGAGACCAGCCTCCCGCTGCACGGTCAGCTGGCTCCGGCTGTAGCCGCGTGCCTCTGCCCTGCCGCTGACCGCCGCATCCTGCTGCCGGGCCGCGCTGCCTTGCCCTCGCTCCCGCTCTCGCTCTGTTGCCGCACGTTCTTTCCCCATGCGTCACACACTCGTCGCCAGTTTTTCACACAGCCGCGTAAAATACACTCCTGGAAATTGAAATAAGAACACCGTGAATTCATTGTCCCAGGAAGGGGAAACTTTATTGACACATTCCTAGGGTCAGATACATCACATGATCACACTGACAGAACCACAGGCACATGGACACAGGCAACAGAGCATGCACAATGTCGGCACTAGTACAGTGTATATCCACCTTTCGCAGCAATGCAGGCTGCTATTCTCCCATGGAGACGATCGTAGAGATGCTGGATGTAGTCCTGTGGAACGGCTTGCCATGCCATTTCCACCTGGCGCCTCAGTTGGACCAGCGTTCGTGCCGGACGTGCAGACCGCGTGAGACGACGCTTCATCCAGTCCCAAACATGCTCAATGGGGGACAGATCCGGAGATCTTGCTGGCCAGGGTAGTTGACTTACACCTTCTAGAGCACGTTGGGTGGCACGGGATACATGCGGACGTGCATTGTCCTGTTGGAACAGCAAGTTCCCTTGCCGGTCTAGGAATGGTAGAACGATGGGTTCGATGACGGTTTGGATGTACCGTGCACTATTCAGTGTCCCCTCGACGATCACCAGTGGTGTACGGCCAGTGTAGGAGATCGCTCCCCACACCATGATGCCGGGTGTTGGCCCTGTGTGCCTCGGTCGTATGCAGTCCTGATTGTGGCGCTCACCTGCACGGCGCCAAACACGCATACGACCATCATTGGCACCAAGGCAGAAGCGACTCTCATCGCTGAAGACGACACGTCTCCATTCGTCCCTCCATTCACGCCTGTCGCGACACCACTGGAGGCGGGCTGCACGATGTTGGGGCGTGAGCGGAAGACGGCCTAACGGTGTGCGGGACCGTAGCCCAGCTTCATGGAGACGATTGCGAATGGTCCTCGCCGATACCCCAGGAGCAACAGTGTCCCTAATTTGCTGGGAAGTGGCGGTGCGGTCCCCTACGGCACTGCGTAGGATCCTACGGTCTTGGCGTGCATCCGTGCGTCGCTGCGGTCCGGTCCCAGGTCGACGGGCACGTGCACCTTCCGCCGACCACTGGCGACAACATCGATGTACTGTGGAGACCTCACGCCCCACGTGTTGAGCAATTCGGCGGTACGTCCACCCGGCCTCCCGCATGCCCACTATACGCCCTCGCTCAAAGTCCGTCAACTGCACATACGGTTCACGTCCACGCTGTCGCGGCATGCTACCAGTGTTAAAGACTGCGATGGAGCTCCGTATGCCATAGCAAACTGGCTGACACTGACGGCGTCGGTGCACAAATGCTGCGCAGCTAGCGCCATTCGACGGCCAACACCGCGGTTCCTGGTGTGTCCGCTGTGCCGTGCGTGTGATCATTGCTTGTACAGCCCTCTCGCAGTGTCCGGAGCAAGTATGGTGGGTCTGACACACCGGTGTCAATGTGTTCTTTTTTCCATTTCCAGGAGTGTACTAACCGTTGCCGCCGGCTAATCATCCTTACATTACTGCCGTGGGCTTTCTGTTATTACCCCGCCAGACGGAAAATGGAAAGAACCTGAAAGACACGATCGAATGTCAATGTTAACTTTGTGCACGTATACACCATCGGCGCGTATTTAAATGATTATAGAGTTACAATTCTCTGTGACAGATACACTACTGGCAATTAAAATTGCTACACCACGAAGATGACGTCCTACAGACGCGAAATTTAACCGACAGGAAGGAGATGCTGTGATATCCAAACGATTAGCTTCTCAGAGCATTCACACAAGGTTCGCGCCATTGGCGACACCTACAACGTGCTGACATGAGGTAAGTTTCCAACCGATTTCTCATACACAAACGGCAGTTGACCGGCGTTGCCTGGTGAAACGTTGTGATGCCTCGTGTAAGGAGGAGAAATGCGTACCCTCACGTTTCCGACTTTGATAAAAGTCGGATTGTAGCCTATCACGATTGCGGTTTATCGTATCGCGACATTGCTGCTCGCGTTGGTCGAGATCCAATGACTTAGCAAATATGGAATCGGTGGGTTCAGGAGAGTAATACGAAACGCCGTGCTGGATCCCAACGGCCTCGAATCACTAGCAGTCGAGATGACAGGCATCTTATCCGCATGGCTGTAACGGATCGTGCAGCCACGTCTCGATCCCTGAGTCAACAGATGGGGACGTTTGCAAGACAACAACCATCTGCACGAACAGTTCGACGACGTTTGCAGCAGCATGGACTATCAGCTCGGAGACCATGGCTGCGGTTACCCTTGACGCTGCATCACAGACAGGAGCGCCCGCGATGGTGTACTCAACGACGAACCTGGGTGCACGAATGTTCTTTCAGCTTTCCGGTTAGATATAAATGTCGTGGTGGTAGATCTGGGGTCACCGTTTAGTAGCCCCGTGGTCTAGGGCGCCTTGGCACGGTTCGCGCGGTTCCCTCCGTCGGATGTTCGAGTCCTCCCGCGGGCATGGGTGTGTGTTGTCCTTAGCGTAAGTTAGTTTAAGTTAGATTAAGTACTGTGTAAGCTTATGGACGATGACCTCAGCAGTTTCGTCCCATTAGGAACTTACCACCGATCGGTATCACCAACGTCTGTGCGGCCTTAGTCAAATTGTTGGCACCATCGTACTAATGCTGGACGCGACACTGTGTAAGTAGGCTGTTTAGGTTTTCATGTTGGTAACATCACGTAGCGCTCTGTATGAAAATCACTGACTGTACTGTGTGCAATCTGTGGCTGGTTTGCGTTGATGGAATTTGCTATTGTAGTGTTGGGCAGTTGGATGTGAACAGCGCGTAGCGTCGCGCAGTTGGGAGGTGAGCCGGCAGCAGTGGTGAATGTGGGGAGAGAGATGGCGGAGTTTCGAGTGCGGATGATCTGGACGTGTGTCCATCAGAGACAGTACATTTGTAAGAATGGATGTCATGAACTGATATATATTATGACTTTTGAACACTATTAAGGTAAATACATTGTTTGTTCTCTATCAAAATCTTTCATTTGCTAACTATGCCTATCAGTAGTTAGTGTCTTCAGTAGTTAGAATCTTTTATTTAGCTACCAGTATTGGCGCTCGCTGTATTGCAGTAGTTTGAGTAACGAAGATTTTTGTGAGGTAAGTGATTTGTGAAACTTATAGGTTAATTTAGTCAGGGCCATTCTCTTGTAGGGATTATTGAAAGTCAGACTGCGTTGCGCTAAAAAATATTGTGTGTCAGTTTAAGCACAGTCATGTATAATTTTTCTAAGGGGACATTTCAACTGTATTTGATCCTTATACAGCCAGAATCTCACGGTGAGTCTGTGGGTAATTTAGACTTCAGCTTTGGAGTACGTTTCCCATTGTCGTGGCATTTCACTTGCACGCTGCGATGCACCTGTACTCATACCGCAGCAGAACTGTGCGTGCAGTAAACCTGGAACACGTATTGTCTTCTGACATTGCGCCATTTACTTTCCGTAGTCACTACATAATACACTCCTGGAAATTGAAATAAGAACACCGTGAATTCATTGTCCCAGGAAGGGGAAACTTTATTGACACATTCCTGGGGTCAGATACATCACATGATCACACTGACAGAACCACAGGCACATAGACACAGGCAACAGAGCATGCACAATGTCGGCACTAGTACAGTGTATATCCACCTTTCGCAGCAATGCAGGCTGCTATTCTCCCATGGAGACGATCGTAGAGATGCTGGATGTAGTCCTGTGGAACGGCTTGCCATGCCATTTCCACCTGGCGCCTCAGTTGGACCAGCGTTCGTGCTGGACGTGCAGACCGCGTGAGACGACGCTTCATCCAGTCCCAAACATGCTCAATGGGGGACAGATCCGGAGATCTTGCTGGCCAGGGTAGTTGACTTACACCTTCTAGAGCACGTTGGGTGGCACGGGATACATGCGGACGTGCATTGTCCTGTTGGAACAGCAAGTTCCCTTGCCGGTCTAGGAATGGTAGAACGATGGGTTCGATGACGGTTTGGATGTACCGTGCACTATTCAGTGTCCCCTCGACGATCACCAGTGGTGTACGGCCAGTGTAGGAGATCGCTCCCCACACCATGATGCCGGGTGTTGGCCCTGTGTGCCTCGGTCGTATGCAGTCCTGATTGTGGCGCTCACCTGCACGGCGCCAAACACGCATACGACCATCATTGGCACCAAGGCAGAAGCGACTCTCATCGCTGAAGACGACACGTCTCCATTCGTCCCTCCATTCACGCCTGTCGCGACACCACTGGAGGCGGGCTGCACGATGTTGGGGCGTGAGCGGAAGACGGCCTAACGGTGTGCGGGACCGTAGCCCAGCTTCATGGAGACGGTTGCGAATGGTCCTCGCCGATACCCCAGGAGCAACAGTGTCCCTAATTTGCTGGGAAGTGGCGGTGCGGTCCCCTACGGCACTGCGTAGGATCCTACGGTCTTGGCGTGCATCCGTGCGTCGCTGCGGTCCGGTCCCAGGTCGACGGGCACGTGCACCTTCCGCCGACCACTGGCGACAACATCGATGTACTGTGGAGACCTCACGCCCCACGTGTTGAGCAATTCGGCGGTACGTCCACCCGGCCTCCCGCATGCCCACTATACGCCCTCGCTCAAAGTCCGTCAACTGCACATACGGTTCACGTCCACGCTGTCGCGGCATGCTACCAGTGTTAAAGACTGCGATGGAGCTCCGTATGCCACGGCAAACTGGCTGACACTGACGGCGGCGGTGCACAAATGCTGCGCAGCTAGCGCCATTCGACGGCCAACACCGCGGTTCCTGGTGTGTCCGCTGTGCCGTGCGTGTGATCATTGCTTGTACAGCCCTCTCGCAGTGTCTGGAGCAAGTATGGTGGGTCTGACACACCGGTGTCAATGTGTTCTTTTTTCCATTTCCAGGAGTGTAGATGTGAGTATTGTGAAAGTATTAGTTCAGTTAGTCACGACAGCAAATCAGTGTACAAAAGCATGGAGCCAACGGTAAAAGCCAATCCGGGGGAAGATCGATTTGGATTCCGAAAAAATATAGGAACACACAAAGCCTACGTCTTAGCTTAGACGGCCGGCCGAAGTGGCCGTGCGGTTAAAGGCGCTGCAGTCTGGAACCGCAAGACCGCTACGGTCGCAGGTTCGAATCCTGCCTCGGGCATGGATGTTTGTGATGTCGGTAGGTTAGTTAGGTTTAAGTAGTTCTAAGTACTAGGGGACTAATGACCTCAGCAGTTGAGTCCCATAGTGCTCAGAGCCATTTGAACCATTTTTTTTCTTAGCTTAGACGATAAAACTTATAGAACACAAACCTTTATTTACGGCATTTGAGGATGGCAAAGTGTTTTGAAATGCGGCCGTTTAAGGTTGTGAATGAGAGACGCGTGCCAGCCACGTGTTTCTAAACTGCTTACTTTTCATAGCAAGCAGTTACCTGCAGCATCGACGTTGGTGGCACTGCCTTGAAAAACAAGAAAAACAATACACAGTTACTTGTGGTGTGTCCACTGTGGACTTTACCACGTTTTACAGTTCATAATTGTTTCTCAAAGAGTGAGTGCGACTTATTAAATGAACTTGCACACATGCCTTTGGTGCACACTGCAGCGTGATGATTGTAACGCCCTCAAGTCGAACGAATGTTCCGAGAAAAGTTTCACAGCCGTCAGCGTAATAGTAAGAATTGTATCGCCTAGGATAGCAACTTAGAAGGAACTATGTCTTCAAAGGCACAGGGAGCTGGACAAGGGTCTCGTCAATGAATGTTTCGCACTTTTCGTGCAGTAGAATTTCAGAAGATCATATTGGATCCTATGGGAGAAGGTTCATCAGTGAACACCAGTCTACTTGCCTGTGCAGGAATACTTCGGTGATTCAGCCGGGTTTGGTTGCCTACGGATGAAGTGCTAGCCTGGAGACAATGAAGTCGCGGAATCGAGTCCCAGTAAGGCAGCGGAATTTTTCCGTCTGATTTTACTCTGTCCTTTACCTCTCAGTGATGTGACGATTCGACAGAAACGACACGAGGTTCGCATTCCACTTTAAATTGCATGTCCCCTTTCCCCGGTAGAATTACTGAGGTAGGTTAAAGCCGCGCAAGTCGTCAAAGTGGCGCCTAGTTGAAAGAACTTTCAAACAGGAGGCTGAACATCTCTCTTGAGGCACTCCCAGCCAACTATGCCATACGAGTTTACATTTTTTCGAGGATTTACACTTCCATCGGTTGTCCGCAGAGAAGCATCATCTCTGAATGACTGTAACGAAATTATGAGCTATGCAGCATTTCCACTTGCTGCACTGAATGTCTCCTCTCTTTACGTGTAGATAAATATTAAAAAAGACACAAAAAGAATCTTAATAATATCCTATTACGAAATCTGTGGTAACCCTATGCACTCTCATTTTTCTTAAAAAAATCTAGTGATATTATATTAAACCGATATTATGCGGAACAGATATGTGAAATTAGTCGTAGGGAAGACTGACACAGTGCGATAATTTGAGTCTTCCTGGGTTTTCAAACGGAGGATAGTGTGACTGGCATCCAGGGCTATTTCCCGTCCAGTCTTATGTAAACATTGCATGCGAGCGCTGAAGCTCCGTCGAGGTTGCTGAAGTCATCTCATATATAGCAGAGATTTTTTTTCAGAGAGTTTCATTAACACCGTTAATAGACACTATGCTAATTTTTATCACGAGTTAGAGATTGCTGCATACTTCCCGTAATAAAACTATAGATACCTTTCTATTTCGATAAACAAAAAAAGTCTAGTATGTTAATTACATAATATAATGCACCCTCGTCCTTAAATATTATCGTTTACCAAACCGTTTCCATCTCTTGCACCGACTGTGAATTATTAGGGTTGGCCGGCCGCGGTGGTCTAGCGGTTATAGGCGCGCAGTCGGGAACCGCGCGACTGCTACGGTCGCAGGTTCGAATCCTGCCTCGGGCATGGATGTGTGTGATGTCCTTAGGTTAGTTAGGTTTAAGTAGTTCTAAGTTCTAGGGGACTGATGACCACAGATGTTAAGTCCCATAGTGCTCAGAGCCATGTGTGTGTTATTAGGGTTGGTTGGTTGATTGATTGATTTCAGGGAAGAGACCAAACAGCGAGGTCATCGGTCCCTTTGGAAGGATGGGGAAGGAAGTCGGCCGTGCTCTTTCAAAGGAACTACCCCAGCATTTTCCTGAAGCGATTTAGGGAAATCACGGAAAAACTTAATCAGGACGGTCGGACGCGGTTTTGAATGCGAGTCCAGTGTGCTAACTACTGCGCCACGTATTAGTGCGATTATTACATAGGTAGTCAACACTGTACATATGAAAATGTAGTTAGCCTATGTAGTGAATACTGTGGGAAGCGAATCATAGCTGCTTCATTTTTTTGTGGTTTCCAAAAACCAGTTCGGGTGATTGACGGAATGCTTCCTTTTAATACACCACTAACGGTTTCCTCTCACATCATTCTCTAATCCAACTAGTGTGCGATGCCGACTGACCTCGAGGTCGAAGGGACTTCATTACTTAACCTTTATTTGTTATTTCAGTTAGAAGAAACGTTACTCCTCACCTAGGGAATAGTGACAGCGGTGGAAAGCGAAGATGAATGTAATCCACGTTGGAAAACATCGTAACTGCGCTCGAATCTCGGGACAATATGAGGGCAGAACCAAATATCCTTGTTCACATTTTCTGTGTTAATGACTAAGAGAGCAGCAGCGAGTACAATAAAAAAAATTGTCTAGTCACATCCTTGCATAAAATACTCTGTCCGTAAAGACCCTTGGAAGTTGGCAATACAACAAGAATAAACAAAGAAGGGACGCTAAACGGCAGTATACGTGTTCTCCTGGTTTTAAATTTCCTTAGCCGGAACCGGTTGCATTGAAATAAGAAGAATACGAGGCTTTATTACGAAAAGCACGACGTTAGTTCTTTCCTGAACGTGACTGTTACGTCGGAATCAACATAAACTGTGGAAAGCGTTAATGACCAGCCAAAGAAGAAAGCACTCGTTGGTGGAACGGTGTGTTCAAATTGCTCTTAGAAACGCTGCTAAACGCTTTTCATTGTATCTGATGTACTGTTCATTAACGGACGTCCACCTGCGATCTCAAAACAAAGCAGACTGTTACGAAACTTCAAGACACCTTTACGGTCTCATTTCATAGCTGCAAACTCGAGACGAAATGCGAAATGAGCGTACAATATTGATCAGAAACGGTGGATGTCAGACAAAAGGCTGCCTTATTTTAAAAATTCTAGACCCTCGATTACTCGTTACGAGGTAACATATTGCAAGTGGTGTGGGAAACATGGTGCCGGTATTAGGTTAGCTGTTTCCCCTCCTATTCGGATCATGAAAGCTCTCGTCAAAAAACAACTGCCTTCACGTTTCTAGCGTCGGCGAAGTTACCCTAATTTTATCTTCGTGGTCCTTTGCGTAAATTAGTTCTGAGAACTATACAAATAACCCCTCCTCGTAGGGAATCTACTTTAGACTCTTTGGACAGTAACGTGCGGCTCGCATCACGCCCCTTTTTTCCTCTCCTCCGGTATACTCATTCATTCAGACATGGTGTTCTGTGAACGCATCACGGAGGGGAGTCCTCAGGAATAAGGGACAAGTCAAGCTCTACGTTAACAAGCAGAAGCAGCCGTTGCACGAGACATCTGTACAGTGTACTAACAAAAAACGATGCTAGCGCTAATCTATTCAAAGTCATAAATACGGGTGTTATTTCTAGTTACTATGCAGGGTGAGGGTGCTACGAGCGGCTACCCCAAGCACATCCAGAATGGATAAAATATCGAGTTGTGGTTTTCACCAAAGCTATAGCGGATAACATGGAGGATTTCTTGAAGATTGTAAGTAATTTTTATCTTTTATAGCCACTGAATTCCGATACCGACTGTTTTTTTTTCTAATGGAACTATATATTTTTTCTGTGCTGTTTGAAGGAAGCTTCTAAGAGAACTTCAGCAACATCACATGTACGGAACTTGATCAAATGGTATCAAGATAACCACTGCCCAGCCATCAGGAGAACAGGTATCACAAATGTCTACCCTATTATACCAAATGTAACTAAACACGTAACTCAGGTATGGTTCTTGTGTTTATCTGTGCGCTTGAAGCCCTACAGTTTGTTATCATGTGAAACTCAGCTCGCCCTATTTGCCCAAGAAATTCACAGTGCCGTAGACACTGGCGAGCAGATTGATGCCGTATTCCTGGACTTCAGGAAGGCATTTGATACGGTTCCGCACTTACGTTTAGTGAAAAAAATACGAGCTTACGGAATATCGGACCAGGTTTGTGATTGGATTCAGGATTTCCTAGAAGAAAGAACACAACATGTCATTCTTAACGGTTCAAAATCTGCAGATGTAGAGGTAATTTCGGGAGTACCGCAAGGAAGCGTGATAGGACCTTTATTGTTTACAATATACATAAATGACTTAGTTGACAACATCGGTAGCTCCGTGAGGCTATTTGCAGATGACACGGTTGTCTACAAGAAAGTAGCAACATCAGAAGACTCGTACGTACTCCAGGAAGACCTGCAGAGGATTAATGAATGGTGCGACAGCTGGCAGCTTTCCCTAAACGTAGATAAATGTAATATAATGAGCATACATAGGGGCAGAAATCCATTCCAGTACGATTATGCCATAGGTGGTAAATCATTGGAAGCGGTAACGACCGTAAAATACTTAGGAGTTACTATCCGGAGCGATCTGAAGTGGAATGATCACATAAAACAAATAGTGGGAAAAGCAGGCGCCAGGTTGAGATTCATAGGAAGAATTCTAAGAAAATGTGACTCATCGACGAAAGAAGTAGCTTACAAATCGCTTGTTCGTCCGATTCTTGAGTATTGCTCATCAGTATGGGACCCTTACCAGGTTGGATTAATAGAAGAGATAGACATGATCCAGCGAAAAGCAGCGCGATTCGTCATGGGGACATTTAGTCAGCGCGAGAGCGTTACGGAGATGCTGAACAAGCTCCAGTGGCGGACACTTCAAGAAAGGCGTTACGCAATACGGAGAGGTTTATTATCGAAATTACGAGAGAGCACATTCCGGGAAGAGATGGGCAACATATTACTACCGCCCACATATATCTCGCGTAATGATCACAACGAAAAGATCCGAGAAATTAGAGCAAATACGGAGACTTACAAGCAGTCGTTCTTCCCACGCACAATTCGTGAATGGAACAGGGAAGGGGGGATCAGATAGTGGTACAATAAGTACCCTCCGCCACACACCGTAAGGTGGCTCGCGGAGTATAGATGTAGATGTAGATAGATAGCAATCAGACAACTTGCTCTTAAGGGGCTCCGGAAAGGCTCAAAATCATGAAAAGTTCAATTTTTACTTTTTTGCGTTTTCAGAATCTGCAGACTATTACCTTTTAATAGATATATAATTTATTCAATTCCGAAGACTACAACTATTTTTAAATTTTTTTTGAAATGTGTTCTACATGGGCGTGACCCACTGTGGCGCTGTTAAACTGCTGTCAAATGGTGTTATTATTAACGTCCGTGTTCATCAGGTACATTTTAGTGATGTGAGATAAAGTATGTGTTGTGGCTAACCTGTGATGGTTCAATATATATCGCTGGTGTGATTGTCGATTGTTTCATGTTTATTTACTCTGTCGTTATCTCGAAAATATTCGTAATTAATTCTGTTTCTTGAGTCTCTGTTTTGTTGAAGTATAATAATGAGTAAAAGTAAAGTTATTAGAAATCCTTTGAAGGCTTTTAAGAAAAGGAGAAATGTTGGAAAGCCAAAGGTATGTGTTATTACTGTAAACAATAAAGACGATGAAAATCCCCAACATAGCTTGTGTCCCAAAGAAGAAGACAGTTGATGTAAATATAACAAAGGATTGCTAACTGGTGAAGTGTACACTCATAAGCATAGTCTGCCTCATGCAATAATGGAGGTGATAAAACCTATTTTCAGAGACTTAGCAGCACCTGAACTGTTGAAAAAGTGTATTCACGGAAAAACTCAAAACCCCAATTAAAGTGTAAATAGTGTTATATGGTCGAGAATCCCCAAGACTGTATTTGTTGGAATAGAAACACTTCACTTTGGTGTGTATGATGCTGTTGCGACTTTCAATGATGGCAACATTGTAAGGTGCAAGGTATTTAGAAATATGGGAATGAAGATAGGTTCTAACATGGTACGAGCGATGCTTGCTTTAGACAAGGAACGCCTTCGGGCTGCAGACAGGGCTGTAAAGAGTCTAGAAATACAAGCAAGAGTAAACAGGAGGAGGAACAAGAGGAAGCTGGAGGAGGAGTTTGCAGAGGATGAAGATAATCCATCCTATGGACCTGGAATGCACTAAAAAGTTAATCCAATCTCTGTCGCTCGATTCCCAAAACTTTTATTTTCTCATAGTAATTACATGTTTTCTAAGGATCTTCCAAACATATTTGTTTCAAACTTTCAGTAAATGTTACACAGTACCTTCTGCATAATTTAACACAGCCTTTTTCCAAAAAACTGTATATTTTTGAATATATAAATAAAAAATTGCAAAAAAATGTTGTGAATTTTCATTACAATTGAAAAAAAATCATCTTTAATAACTGAACTAAAATTTTGTAAAATCCCTGTGTTAAGTTGTAGCCCATATTCCAATAAATAATCTGTAAAAAGTTTAACTTCCTACCTCAAATGCTTTGTGAGGAAAGATGTAATTTATAAGCGTTATTTTAACATTGCAAGTATAGGGCGTTCCGGAGCCCCTTAAGCCTATTGAGATATTCACAATGTATATGACAGTCGAAAATGCTTATATTACTCATGGCGAATGTCACCTACCAGAGCAGCGGTGCTGTTGTATGCTGAAGAGTGCCAAGCATTCACGATCAATCTTTACAAAAAAAAAAAAAAAAAAAAAAAAAAAAAATAAGGCGTATCTCGTGAGTAGGAGAGGGATCGACCAAACAAGTGCACTACCGTTCCGTCGCATTTCATCCTATTCATATTCAGCTGCATCTACAGATTCATGGTAATGATTTCCAAAAAGAAGGTTAAAATCAACTGGGTTGTTAGGACCGGCCTGCGTGGCGGAGCGGTTCTAGGCGCTTCAGTCTGAAACCACGCGACAGCTACGGTCGAAGGTTCGAATCCTGCCTCGGGCATGGATGTGTGTGATGTCCTTAGGTTAGATAGGTTTAAGTAGTTCTAAGTCCTAGGGGACTGATGACCTCAGATGTAAAGTCCCGCAGTGCTCAGAGCCATTTGAACCATTTGGGTTGTTAAGCCACGCCATATTTCTTCAAACAATCGACGTTTCGACCCCTCTGCTGCGATCTTCGTGGGATCTTGTGAAGTCTACATCTACATCTACATCTGAGAGGTGGCATGAGCCCCCTCTCATATTTCTATCTTACGATTTTCCTCTCTAATTGCATGCGGTGAAAAGTTGCTATTCCTTCCCACGCGGACTTCCCACGCAGCGTCTCTCGTCACCCAGATGGTCCGGTGACAGGCGGGCTCTTCTGATCTTGAAAGGGTAAGCCGACGGGTATGAGGGAGTCGAGTGAATCCTTTCCAGACGCTGACATTGTCAAAAGACACGCCCGCAGGGGCCTGAAGTAGCGGCTGGGCTAGAGGTTCCGTTACTTCGCAGAAACTTAGCGAAAACACTTTCTGGCGGGCTACCAGCGAGGCGTGGGAATGACTTGTGTACCCAGGCAGTTTTGGCGGGCAAATTCCCGCGCTTTCTGCAAAATCGTAACTGTGATTGGCTTGCTCAGGGCATAGCTCCGTGACGTAGCAAAATCGGCGCAGAAATTGGCGCCAAGAATCGCCATTGGTGGAATGGTAGTGCTCCAGCAATAGAGTGGAATTTTCCGCCAGTTTTCGAGTTGCTGATTGGAACGGTTAACCACGGCCACTGTCGTGGGGGCGGGAACGTTCTGTGTTCGGTTTGTACGGGTGCTCTTGTGGGGAGTCGGCTCTCGCCTTTCGGTCGGAGTAGGTTACAAGACTGAGCTCTCGCTGCTGTGGACAGCCTGCCTTCCATTGGCTGTCTAATATACTTTTATTTAATTGTAACTGTTTGACGAAGTTGCTGAAGTTTCTACTTCAACGTAACTTTCCGAGTACAGTTGGCAATTGAGCGTTCTGCGTACAAGCGGCTTATGTTGTCCGTCTTGAGCAGTTTTGGCTAAAGTTGACTGTATTGGAGTTACTGTGTGGCTTCGCTTGTTAAAATCACTCACTGTACCGTCAGTGATTGTGTAGCGAGTCCTCTTCGTCTCCCTCAGAGGCGTATTTGTGTTGCTAGGAAGTCTTTAGTCTGGAACAACTAGACCAGGAGAATTTGTCTCGGGCTATACTCGCGACATTGTCATCACCACGACGGGACGTCGAAGCAACCAGCCATCGCCCCGGTATACCAGATCGTGTCCTTGCAGTTAAGAAGACAGCTTGGTAATGTATGTCCGCAGCACCGGCAAATCAGGTAATTTTGCTATGTGACAATGAGAGCTCAGCAGAGCGCCGCTGTACCCGTCTTTTCTAACGTGGTTCTGTCTTGGGTGTTCATTGTCTGGGTTCTCACTACTGTAGCAGCAATTAATGTTGGGTTGGCTGGGTGTTTCTCTTAAGATCTGAGTTGCAAGGAATTGGCTCCACATACCACTTGGTCATAAATATCACAATCTAGTTTATGGACAACTTCACCTTCACAGCATTTATTTGAGTATCCGATTTGACGTATTGTAAATGTTTCATGTGTTTTGTTTATTATTTTGAGTTTAGTCATAATAAATCAAATTGTTATTTTGGACAGAACTTTCATTCTGTGGATCGGTAAAGCAACCCTATCATTTCTCACTACGTTAATGAAACTTTCCTTTATTTAATTTATTTATCAAATGAAATTATTGCAGGTGCCAAACTCTTTTCTACTCCACTTGCAGGGTCGATTACAGTCAGTTCGCGTTTCTTTTTAATCCATGTGCAACAGCAAAAGTCGGAGTTAGAATAGGGGGGGGGGGGGCTTAGAGCATCATTTACATATGTAGATTCTAGAAGAATTTAGTATTAAATACACTGCTAGCCCCGGCACCTCGCACATCTACATCCATACTCCATACTCCGCAAGTCACCTGACGGTGTGTGGCGGAGGGTACCTTGAGTACCTCTATCGGTTCTCCCTTCTATTCCAGTCTCGTATTGTTCGTGGAAAGAAGGATTGTCGGTATGCCTCTGTGTGGGCTCTAATCTCTCTGATTTTATCCTCATGGTCTCTTCGCAAGATATACGTAGGAGGGAGCAATATACTGCTTGACTCCTCGGTGAAGGTATGTTCTCGAAACTTCAACAAAAACCCGTACCGAGCTACTGAGCGTCTCCCCTGCAGAGTCTTCCACTGGCGTTTATCTATCATCTCCGTAACGCTTTCGCGATTACTAAATGATCCTGTAACGAAGCGCGCTGCTCTCCGTTGGATCTTCTCTATCTCTTCTATCAACCCTATCTGATACGGATCCCACATTGCTGAGCAGTATTCAAGCAGTGGGCGAACAAGAGTACTGTAACCTACTTCCTTTGTTTTCGGATAGCATTTCCTTAGGATTCTTCCAATGAATCTCAGTCTGGCATCTGCTTCACCGACGATCAACTTTATATGATCATTCCATTTTAAATCACTCCTAATGCGTACTCCCAGATAATTTATGGAATTAGCTGCTTCCAGTTGCTGACCTGCTATATCGTAGCTAAATGATATGGGATCTTTCTTTCTATGTATTCGCAGCACATTACACTTGTCTACATTGAGATTCAATTGCCATTCCCTCCACCATGCGTCAATTCGCTGCAGATCCTCCTGCATTTCAGTACACTTTTCCATTGTTACAGCCTCTCGATATACCACAGCATCATCCGCAAAAAGCCTCAGTGAACTTCCGATGTCATCCACAAGGTCATTTATGTATATTGTGAATAGCAACGGTCCTACGACACTCCCCTGCGGCACACCTGAAATCACTCTTACTTCGGAAGACTTCTCTCCATTGAGAATGACATGCTCCGCTCTGTTATCTAGGAACTCTTCAATCCAACCACACAATTGGTCTGATAGTCCATATGCTCTTACTTTGTTCATTAAACGACTGTGGGGGCCTGTTTCGAACGCCTTGTGGAAGTCAAGGAACACGGCATCTACCTGGGAACCCGTGTCTATGGCCCTCTGAGTCTCGTGGACTAATGGCGAGAGCTGGGTTTCACACGATCGTCTTTTTCGAAACCCATGCTGATTCCTACAGAGTAGATTTCTAGTCTCCAGAAAAGTCCACTGTAGATTGAGCACGGAGTCGAAACATCGATTGTTTGAAGAAATATGACGTAGCCTAACAACACAGAATATTTCAGCTTCAGTGACAATGGCTACGAAAACTGCATACTTACATACTTCGAAAAATAGTAATGGTGATGGAAGGTAGTACTGTGTAGGATAAAATTAAGTATCAATGTATATTGCATGATTTCTGAACGAATCAGTGCAGCCTGCATTTAACTTATAGGTAACAGGTAACAAGGGAATGGAATAAATAGGTAAGTACTCCGACTGTTATCTACGAAAAGCGCAAAGTGGTGCGGCATATCACTGCAAAATCTTTTGAAAGAAGATCCATCGCTTACAAACCATGGGAAAGTCAATCTTCGCAATGTGTACTAATCGTCACTTGAAAATCCACACTGACATAATAACAACGCTCTTGGTCTGCAAAGTTCGGTGCATGTTTTTCAAGACCCACGTCACTGGTCCCTGTTTTATTGATAGGAATCTAAATACACTCAAGTATCTCGAGTTCCTAAGATACACTGCTGTGGCAGTTATTGGAAGACATCATACTGGACGAAAGGCATTCAGTGAGGTACCAACATGAAGGATGACCCTACTGTTCCCCAAATGTAGCGATAGATTCTATTAATGGGAGGTTTACTATCTTTGGCCCGAAAAAAGCCTGTTCTTTGAGAATTGTTTTCTCGGGATATCTTATAGATATCAATGTCAAATTTGGTCAAAATGTTTATTGATATTTCCTCTACGAACTGGATTTTTTTCGACCGGAAATATCGAAGGGCAAAGGCGGAAGTGCCGTCGGAACGAAAAAAAATTTCGATGTAGACCTCCACGCATGGTATGTCACAGGTCAGCCGGCTCGTCTGAAATCAAAATTGAGTTGACGTTAGCGAAGTATATAAGATTCTTTAGGAATTGTACCTCGCTTAAGTTATTTGGATCGTAGGAAACAAAATGGCGGCCATTTGAAAAAATAGGGTTTTTTTCATCGAGTTTTCGACTTCGTCGGCCAAGTAAAAATATTTATATTTGATGGATCGGAATAAAAGTGGTACAGCTCCTAGACAATTTAGTTAGCTTCGTCGGAAACAAAGAATCGTGCCAGTCGGTTCAGTAGATTTGAAGTTACCATACCGCGCGATAAAAAAAAAAAAAAAGAGTCATTTCGATAAAAACGCGTTTGAAGTTTTGATTACATATAAATGCAATATTATGCAACGTACGTCGACTCTGCTATTCCGGGTCCATAAACTAGAGCTTCCTCTTCCTCATAGAGGGCGTTCTGCTCGATCTTGGCCATCCTGCGCTGCTCCAGAGCCGCTCGTACGACCGGTGACAAGCGGTTTTCAGCCGCTTGAATCCGGTGGTCGTCCGAATGCTTGGCGAAATGCGTCGAATAGAGTCCCAAGGTGATGTGCATCGTTGTCATGGTCTTCAGGAAAGTCGCAATCTCCATAGTCTTCGCACCAGAATGCAAATGCTTGGGGGCTAACTTCCAAACACATGAGTTCAAACTTTCATTTGAATTTTGTGTGTTTCTTCCAAAGCCCCGGTACAATAACTCGTCCTCCGAAAGAAAAAAAAACTGGTGCGTGAAAAAGGGCGATTTCAGACAGGTGCATTTTTTTGTTCAACCGCGAATAACAAACATTTCCGTTTCGTGTTCGGAAAGACCGTTTCAGTGGTGAATTGTAAACACTTCTATGGATCCAAAAATGCAATTTTATAAAAATAGATTTTTTGAACCAAAAGATAGTAAACCTCTCCTTAAGAGAACATTCGGAGAGGACTAGAACTGGCGTTCAGGAAACGCAAAATTGCCGTCCGGGGTGGCCGAGCTGTTCTGGGTGCTACAGTCTGGAACCGCGCAACCGCTACGGTCGCAGGTTCGAATCCTCCCTCGGGCGTGGATGTGTGTGACGTCCTTAGGTTAGTTAGGTTTAAGTAGTTTTAAGTTCTAAGGGATTGATGACCTCAGAAGTTAAGTCCCATAGTGCTCAGAGCCATTTGAACTTTTTTTTTTTTTAAGCGCAAAATTGTCTGCACTCACCAAACTTAACACTGCTATACTTTTATCTATGGCGAAAATTAAAACAAGAGGTATGTTAGAAAACTCTGACGACTACGGAAGGCACTTTCTAACACGGGCCTGCGGTGACATTGATTCCAAAGAAATGCAACATGGAGTACTGTTTCTCCAAAATCACTGGATCCTTGGATGCTCACGTGAATATTCCACAGAGCATAAAAGGAGCCGCCGCCAGCTTGTATCCGTCCCGCAGTGCAGGTGCCAAGGAACTGTTCACCTGGTAGACGACGGATTCGCAGCCTCCCATCGGTATGATGAAGAAGGTATAGGGATTAATCAGACCATGCAACGCTCAGTCACTGCGCCAAAGTCCATTGGCGATGGGCACGTGTCCATTCCAGTCGTAGTTACCGATGCCGTGTTGTTAACGTTGGCACGTGCATGGGATGTCGGCTGTGGAGGCCCATCATTAAGAGTCTTCGCAGCACTGTGAGTTCAGACATACTTCTACTGTGCTTAGCATTAAAGTCTGATATTAGTTCTGCCAGTTCGCCGCCTGTCCCGTTCTAGCAGTGTGCCCAGCCTATGACGTCCGGCATCTGTAATGAGGCGTGGCGCCCGACGTGGTTTCACCTTGGTTTTGCCACGTGTTGAAGACACTCTGCACAGCACTCCTCGAATACCCGACAAGTACCCAACAAGTCGTAAAGTTTTCCAAATGCTCGTGCCGACCCTCCGGGCCATCGCCATCTGCCCTCGGTCAGACTCAGATAGATCGCGAGTCTTCCCCATTCTACACACTGACAGCACACGCACTGATACTAAATGCACTGTGCGAGTATCTGACTAGCAGTCATTCCTCGCCAGGTGACGCTGCTTTCGTCCGGACGGGTTTATATCGATAGCAGATCGGTGGTTATAATATTTTGGCTGATCAGTGTATACTGTATTAGAAGAAAATCTGTTACTCTGAAGAACGCCACTGTTCCTTCCCTTGCACTACGCAGCTGCTGTTTCCATCTGAAAACTCAAACAAAAAAATTGATGCGATGACAGCAATTTGAGCATCTGCTCTGAAGACTACAAATGTTTTGTGAAAGACATGCCGTCACTGATAGTGTATTTGAAATTTTACGACTGGCCCGTCTTTCTGAATGTAGTTATGTTTAACATCTCCATTTTGATAATTATTTCTGTGGTGCTACAAGTAATTTATTTCTATGTAATTATTTTTTCTGTGCCAAGACAGGAAATTTGTGTTTAACGGAATAGTATATATATATATATATATATATATATATATATATATATATATATATATATATATATATATATATATATATATATATATATATTGTATCCGGCGCCGGCCGGAGTGGCCGAGCGGTTAAAGGCGCTACAGTCTGGAACCGCACGACCGATACGGTCGCAGGTTCGAATCCTGCCTCGGGCATGGATGTGTGTGATGTCCTTAGGTTAGTTAGGTTTAAGTAGTTCTAAGTTCTAGGGGACTTATGACCACAGCAGTTGAGTCCCATAGTGCTCAGAGCCATTTGAACCATATTGTATCCGGCCTGGAAGGTGGCGCGTGGGTCTGCTCCTGTAACTGAAGGGTAGGCCGAATGTAGGAAGTGAGTAGGAGCGGGAAAAGGTAAAACACGTCGGTACAGCGAGTGAGTCAAAGTGGTTTACTGGTGGATGAATATTTACAGAGGAATACATAACTTAGTACGTAGGTGCAAAGCTGAAGCGAAGTGTCCCGGCCGTCTGCTCTTGATCAAATGCGCGAATCTAGAGCGGAGCTCGTAGATCTGGACAGCGCCTGCTAGAGGGCGCTGTCGTCGGTGTCAGTGTCGTAGTGCCAACCTACGCCGTGGCATCGTATCCATCCATACCACAATATATGACCAGTAATTGTTACATTCAACGTTAGAAAAGATATATTTGTGGGATATGTCTCGTTTAATAAACAGTGTATACTACAGCATTGTTGGGCAGATCGGAATTATATTTCCTATGGTGCAGTCTGAAACTACGAAGGAGATTAAAAAAAAAAATACAAATAGACCAGAAATTGCATTAGCGAATTCGATTATTCTAACGCAAAACTCCACACACAGCCCTAACTAAACAGCATCGTTACTTTTATTGAATGAAGATTATTGTTGGACATGTGATTACAGCATTGCCAAATTTCACTTCTCTGACGTCCGTTTTCTACGAAAATAAGTTACAGACATCTTTGCACTGTTATTATGCAAGGAACTGCGCAGTGGCGTCCGAGTGTGCGAATCTTGTTTCATCCTTTATAAACAGTGTGGTCAGAAACAGTCTGAAAAGCTTTTAAGGGTGTTGTAGGGTAGGTTGTGATGAAAAATAATTGTTGAGAACAAAATTCGATTCACTGCGCCGTTTCCGAGTTATTTAGCATTTAAATTAGCCAATCAGGTCGACGCGCGCGCAGATTCAAGCAGTCTGCCAGAGTCGGGGATGCCAAGGTGTTCTTCGTTTGGTTTCCTAAAACTGAACAAGAGAGCGATACAGAAACTGGACATGGGACGGTAGGAATGATCGAACTCGAGCCAAAGGGTGAGCAGTCTCGTACCCTATCATCTACGCTGTGAGAACAAAAAATGTTTCAAATGGCTCTGAGCACTATGGGACTTAACATCTATGGTCATCAGTCCCCTAGAACTTAGAACTACTTAAACCTAACTAACCTAAGGACAGCACACAACACCCAGCCATCACGAGGCAGAGAAAATCCCTGACCCCGCCGGGAATCGAACCCGGGAACCCGGGCGTGGGAAGCGATAACGCTACCGCACGACCCCGAGATGCGGGCGATCAAACCAATACTCGCTGCTAGTGCAAGAGTGCTGCCAGCGTTCTAAAAACACCCGCTGCTGCGTGAAGGCCAGTGTACTCATTGGTCACGCTCTGAGTGCAAGCACAGCGATACATCAGTACACTGGCCAGATTCACGTGCTGAGCAGCACGCGACTGCCCTGTCTGATAAAACAAAAACTTCTGCTTCTCAGAAGATGGCACTTTGTTTTTCGGCAGCGCATCACTTCGTTCCACGAAATTAATCTTCTCGTTAGTTTTGGAAGAAGCCACGAGCACTTGAGTTGCCACGCTGCCCAGGAGGCATTGATTTTTAGGAAACAAGCTGATAATTCCGATTGAACGCTATCGGTGCCGAGAGAACGTACGACACAAGAAATGCAATCTACATAGATGATTTTATGAAGCAATGTCTACAGTGAGACTCCACCGTTAATTAGTTTATATCACGGAATTGGAATTTTCAGACATGAATAAGAACGCAGACAAGGTGATTTCAGTAACCAAATCTACTTTCTACTTAATTAGAAGAGGTTTTTAAATCACTGAACGGCAATGCAGAGCAAATACACACAATGGATTTCAACGTGCTCCATCGTCTGGAGGATTTTTAAAATTTTCCTTTGACTACGACAGAACTTCAACACAGAATGGAACCAATGATTGCACATGGCGCTCAACAGCAGACCAACCACTACTTGTTCCCATGTCGACTACGTGAGGATCATTCAGATTGAACAGTGGATAAATGGAAACGTGTCAGCTGGTCAGATAAATCCCGTTTCTTGTTACACCAGGTCGATAGTCGTCTCCAGATAAGCCGTCACCTAGGTGAACGGCTGCTCCAAATATGCATGGCGCCACCGACGCAGGCCGATTGGGGCAGTACCATGTAGTGGCGGATATTGACGTGGGCTTCCACGTGACCCACGGCAGTAATCGAGGGGACCGTGACAGCTGTGGACTACGTGAACAGTACTCTGGGCCAGTTGCATCGCTGCGTGCTCGATGACTTCCCCTATGATGATGGCATCTTCCAGCAGGATAACAGCATCACAAGGTCGCAATCGTGCTACAGTGTTTTGAGCAGCATGGTAATGAACTCATGTTGATGTCCAGACCTTCAAATTCACCTTGTCTGAATCCGATGGAAGGCATCTGGGACGCTACTGAGCGCCAACTCCGCACCCACAAAAGACTGGCCCGTAATATACGGGAATTCTTCTTATTCTTTTCTTCTTCTTCTGCCAGTCTAGAATTAGCCTGTTCCGCCTCACAATCTCTTCCTCGGCCTCCCTACACTCCTTATTGCACCTTTACGATGCACTTCAAGTTTCTTATTTCGTTGCTTCTAGCATCACAATAGCAAAGCTGGGCAATGAGAGGAAATCGTCGCTGTCCGAGTTCCATGTATCCTGACCACAAACTGGTGCTTGTAAATGTTTGCTTGGAATACGTGGAAGCGAATGGGATTGCTGCTGGAAACGTCGTCGAACTGTTCGTGCAGATTGTTGTTGACTTCCAAACGTCCCCATCTGTTGACTCAGGGATCGAAACGTGGCTGCACGATCCGTTACAGCGATACGGATCAGATGCCTGTCATCTCGACTGCTAGTGATACGAGGCCGTTGGGATCCAGCACGGCGTTCCGTATTACCCTCCTGAACCTACCGATTCCATATTCTGCTAACAGTCATTGGATCTCGACCAATGCGAGCAGCAATGTCGCAATATGGTAAACCGCAATCGCGATACGCTGCAATCCGACATTTATCAAAGTCGGAAACGTGATGGTACGCATTTCTCCTCCTTACACGAGGCATCACAACAACGTTCCACTAGGCAACGCCGGTCAACTGCTGTTTGTGTATGAGAAATCCGTTGGAAACTTTCCTCATGTCAGCACGTTGTAGGTGTCGCCACCGGCGCCAACCTTGTGTGAATGCTCTGAAAAGCTAATCATTTGCATATCACAGCATCTTTTTTCTGTTGGTTAAATTTCGCGTCTGTAGCACGTCATCTTCGTGGTGTAGCAATTTTAATGGCCAGTAGTGTAAGAACTTGTGCTAAAGCAAATCAAATCAATTAGCATTCGAAACTAGAGGTCACGTAGACTTCTCGCCCGCCCTGCAGTTACCTACAGATAGAATGTTCTACAATTTTGCTTTCAGCTTGGCTGTTGCCCCACTGCTTATTACTGCTTAGCTCTCTTCACCTCTGACGTTCAAGAGATTTTCCAGCGTCTTTGGAAATTCAGAGAACCGGCATTTGAAGCTGATTGCCGAACGATACTACTGCCGCCAACATACATTGCACATAAGGACCACGAAGATAAGACACGATAAATTAGGGCTCATACGGAGGCATATAGACAGTCGTTTCTCCCGCGCTCTGTTTGCTAGTGGAACAGGAAAATGGTTCAAATGGCTCTGAGCACTGTGGGACTTAACTGCTGAGGTCATCAGTCCCCTAGAACTTAGAACTACTTAAACCTAACTAACCCAAGGACATCACACACATCCATGCCCGAGACAGGATCCGAACCTGCGACCGTAGCGGTTGCGTGGTTCCAGACTGTAGCCCCTAGAACCGCTCGGCTACTCCGGCCAGCGGAAGAGGAAAGTAAGGCGCTGCAGTCATAGACTGTGCGTCTGGTCCCCGTGGAGGTTCGAGTCCTCCCTCGGGCATGTGTGTGTGTGTGTGTGTGTGCTTGTCCTTAGGATAATTTAGGTTAAGTAGTGTGTAAGCTTTGGGACTGATGACCTTAGTAGTTAAGTCCCATAAGATTTCACACACATGTGAACTTTTTTTTTTTTTTTTTTTTGAACAGGAAAAAAAATGACTAGTGGTGATGGAGGGTGCACTCCGCCATGCACCGTACGGTGGCTTGCGGAGTATCTATGTAGATGTAGATGTAGACAAATGCTATCAGTAGCCTCGGAGCTAGAACACCAGATCCTCCATCTCGTCGTTTAGCTTGGGATGAACAGTGGGGTCTTGTCTTCGGCAGCAGGAGTATATACGAGGGCTATTCCGAAAGTAAGGTCCGATCGGTCACGAAATGGAAACGACTATGAAAATCCGATAAAGCTTTGCACAGATGTGTTGGGTAGTGTCTCTAGTATAACCCCAGTTAGCATCACGTCGCTCTTCTCATTTCTGAGCTCGCAGTGAGTGCGTAAAGATGTCTAGAAAATAGTGTCTGCCGCCAAGTACGGGGGCCTGGTGAGAAATTTCCCCTGAAGCTATGCAGCTAACATTACATAACTGTCGTGCTGTTTCGTCTTCAAGACAATTCTCAGCCGCATTCTGCAGGGGCAATGAAGATGCTCCTGCATCGTTTTCAAATGGAAATGTGAGATTACCCACAATACAGCCCGTAATTGTCTCCTTCTGAGTTTCAGCTCAGGTCACATGAACCGCTGGTTATGAAGACAACATTTCGGCACAAGACAACGAGCCGTAGGCCAGCGTAGAGAATTGGCGGAGAGCACTGGCGGCTGCCTTCTATAGCGAGGGTATGGGAAAGTTGGTACAACGCTACGATACACGTCTAAGTCGGGTCGGCGACTATGGAGATAAGTAGCTGCAAGGTGTATCTAACTGTTGCAAATAAAACATTTTTGATTTTTACCGTGGTTTCCATTTCGCGACCTATCGGACCTTACTTTCGGAATAGCCCTCGTATATACTACAGTGGCCACTGGTTACTCACGGAACAGCGACAGTGTTGTGCATGCCAGCAGAGGCGGGCAGCCAGAAAGCTAGCAGCAGCTGGCCAGTGCCCCGCCGCCGTCGCGCCTCAGTGGTGCCAGCCAGACAGCCGTCTTTCCCCGGGGCCTTTCTGGAGCAGCCGGAGCCAACCCTTCCTTCTCTGGCAAGCACGAGCTGCTCCACTTCGCACTCTCTCCGCGCTTTCGTTCACCCAAGGCCGTGATGCTTCTTGTGCCGCCCACCACATAATTGCACGCTCCAGCTCTACACTTCTCGCAACACAGAATGTGTAATTGCCTCGATAACTGACGTCGTTAGCTGCAGATTTATATTGAACAGCAATGCCCACAAGAATTAGGGTAACTGGCTTTGGGCGTCTGCCATACTACACTGAACTGAAGTTTGGGTATGTTACTAAATAATACCTTTATCTTTTGCTAATTAAGTACGCAACAAGACATCGTTACATCCTCGAGCGTTTGCATAAAAAGGATTGAAACGTCCGACATGTGTCGGAAACAAAGCGGAAACAGTCTTTCATCATGTCATCTAGGGTGCTTTTCATTTGATTTTGAGAGCTTCGGTAACGTGTATGTCCTGCATGGCACGTTCCATAAACGTCTGCAGAGGCCACCCTGTGGTATCCATTCCCATCCGTCAATGAGAGCCCATGAGAGTTCTACGAGAGTCTGTGATGGAACAAGGCGACCACGAACACGTCTGTCAAGCATGTCGCACATATTCACGATGGGGTTTAGGTCAGGACTCACCGCCTGACATTCCATTATTTCAATATCCAGGCTCCGAAACACATCCCTGCTGACACCCTCCACATAGTCCCTGACATTAGAAGGAATTCAGGGGCCAGCACCGTATTCCGCAACCACCACATGGTCCAACAGAATCTGTTAGATGTACTGCTGGCGTTGAGGTGACCACGGACAACGACGGGGTGCATATGGCTGTCAACACAGAAGCCTCCCCACAAAGTCAAGAACCTTGAAAATCTACCGATTTCCTGGACAACATTTGTAAGGTACCGCTCACCATGGTTCGCTGCACACAGATACGGCCATCACCTTGCGTCAGAGAATATCTGGACTCGCATGTGAATAACACGTTTCCCCAGAGACGAAGTTGCCAGTTAATTAGGATTCAGCAGAGCTGAAGGCGAAATGGAACATATTGTACGTGTCAAGCGGGGTATTCGAACAAGATGTTTCTCGGAACCTGTTCATTACAGTGTGATCGGACACGGCGGCTCCAGTGACCCTTCTAACATCGTGCTGCAGTGCTCTGGCAGTATCCGTACGACGCCGCAACACAGAGATGACCAGGTATCGATCTTCACGTGGGTTTGTAATGGGTCGGCTCTAGAGTAAATTGAGAGCATCTGTGAGCCTTGTGCACTGACCTGTCTCCCTGTAGCGTGTCTACAACCTATGGATGACACATAGAGAGGCACTGATATCTTCAGCAAGACGACCACAAGTCCACCCATTTTGGATCAAACAGATCGTCATTGCAACTTGCACTATATTAAAATGTTCCACTGCATGTGCCTGGTTGACTACAACGTCTACAAATGACAACTTCCATCTGTCTACCTCATCAGAAAATACTGGGACACCCGACACTGTAATGAAATGGTTCCCAACCTGGGGGTAATTCCCCCCTAAGGTGTAAAATGAAATTTTCTGACAGGTAAAAACTAAAAGATTCCATTCTGTTTCAGTCGTGAAACTAAATTATTTTTAAAAGGTCATTACTATTATCACAATTTTGTAAGACTCTAATAGTGATTATATAAGTTATCAATAATTTCTTTTTCTCAATTAGTAGCATTAATGCCGTGGATGTTGCAGGTTCCTCACGTAGTCCACACATATGTTCCGCTCTGTCTCATACATCGCTGATGATAAAATTGAGACATATAAGTAACAAATGCTAAATATCTCAAGAAAATGACTTATGTAAGTTGTAGATAGTACCTGCAGTAGTCCAGAAATTGCTTCATTACTCGTTTCGAAACAGATAAATGAATTAATTGATAGCATGCCACAGCAGTAACTACATAAGGGCTACTATAGTGCTGTACACATTATTATTATTATTATTATTATTATTATTATTATTATTATTATTATTATTATTATTAAAAGAGTGGTTAGACACAAAGCATTAACAGCCTGAAGTCTTCCAATCGTGGTCACGAAATGGAATTCGGGCAGTTTTGCGGTGCAACTTCGCACGTGGGTTGAACATAGACCAGTGCTTTGAAGAAATGGCTCTTGCTCTCGGTGATGTCTGTCCACATCGTACAAGTGTATTCAGGTGGTACAGAGAATTCCAAAGAGAAAATTTCACTCTGGGGGACGCTGAGAGGACGGGAGGGCCACTGTCATCAGTTACGGAGGAAAACATTGATGCTGTGAGGAAAATGCGAGACGAAGACAGACGATTGGCCTGTAAGCAGATAGAGGATACGTTAGGGCTAAATGGACCAGCAATTCGTTCGATTCAACATCATCATTTGCAAGTAAAGAAACTTTGTTGCCTCTGGGTGCCGCGTAGATTGACGGAAGTGTAGATAGCAAAAAGTGTGACGTGGTGCTGGGAGATGTTAGATAAGTTTTCTAAGGGACAATATCAGTATGTGAATAACATCTTGACAGGTGACGAGACTTGGCAGTACTATTATGACGTGCCGACTAAGACCCAAGACAAAGTTTGGGTCTTTGAAAATGACGACACAGCCGTAGCTGTCAGACAATCCCGATCGGTAAAGAAGAAAATGAAAGCTGCTTTTTTTATTATTTATTTTTTTATTTTTTTGCAAGTCGAGTGGAATTGTGAAGCGTGTTGTTTTGGGCACACGTAAGGAAGTCACAGCTAAGTGGTACACTCAGCAGTGCCTGCCCAAAGTCAGCCAATCTGTGAAGAACTTGCGACCGAAGTCACGAATGGACACTTGGTTGTTCCATCATGACAACGCTCCAGCTCACCTTGCCAAAGCATGCGCCGAATATTCGCGAGTACAGGACTGAAGTTTCTAGAGAACCTACCTTACAGTCCAGACCTTGCTCCTTGTAAATTTGCAATGTTCCCACATGTGACAATGAAGTTGAAAGGAGTGCAGTTTCCAAGTAATGAGGACCTCCTGAGGGCTTGTGACAACGAGTGTGCCTTACTCCCTAGAGAAACTTGGAAGAATTGGTTTAAGGACTGGTTTTGGAGGATGGAGAGGTGTATTTAACGTGGCGCTAATTCCTTCAAAAAAATTTAATAAATAAAGCTGTATTGCAAATCTTTCCTAGTACGCTTTATATATGACGAATGATTTCAATTGTTGCCTGCCTACATTGAAAGCGAAGATCTCATGCCAAGCAATAAGGCCATAGGTACTGCCTGTATCAAAATACATTTAACATACCGGACGTTGATACACGTGTTCCCCTAATTCTTTCGAATTGTGTAGCAACAATTAGGAGCATAGGAACACCTGATACTACAGCTGACTCTACTAGCATGTCACGAGTGGGAGGCTACATTACCAGATATGGTCTAACGTGCAGCTATACTGTCATAGCCTGACACTAAACTAGGCAGACCACTGACATGTGTCGCGAAGCGCTTGGTAACCAAGATCGACGCTAAGTCGATAGCCGAAAACGGAGCAGGGAGACAGTGTTACGTACGCAATGCGACCGACTCAGTCCTAGAGATGGGTCGTTCGCGAACTAACGGGTCCAAAGGAACGGTTCATCAAGATGAACGGCACGAGCGAGGAACGAATCCTAAGGAACGGTCTTTCATAGTTCACTTCGGTCGCGACTTTCTACTTATAGTTCCGGGGAACGGGAAATGGTCGGTCTCGTTCCCGCAACGGCACGTCAGCCGGTCTCGTTCCAGCCTCGGTCCCGTTCCCGTCTCTGTCTCGGTCTCGGTCTGGCTCGGCCAGACTCGTGCTTCTTCGCGTGGCCACTCATCGCAGTTCCACTGCCGACTGCTCATAGTTCAGTATCGAGTTGTTGTTCGTTTCGTTCGCTTCGCACGCCCATCCTAGATCTGTTTCAAACCTTTTTTGAGTTCTAAACATGTGGTTCTTTTCGTTTTTATTCAGCGTCGATGACGGGTAATTGAAATGTATTTTATAACTACGTAAATTACATAAAATTACGTGGTATGTAATACACACATCTTTTCAGTTAACAAAACGGTGTATCAACTAACTTCACTATTTCGATAAACAGCAGAAGAAGTACTTGTAAAGAGGCAAGACTTTATTGTTATTACACATGCAAAGGATGTCGGCACAGCACACACGAGTGGCCATTTTCCGTCTTTTTTTTACCCAAGGTAAAAGAGCATGTTTCTTTATTATGGAAGGCAGACCGACTTACAATCGAATGAAGCCCGCGCTCCATAATCGAGTGTCTGGTATCACATTTTGTAAAGGGAATATGATAACTTCTTCAATATCATTTCAGTGGTACAGGGTGGCGCACGAAAAATCGGCCCCGAGTACTAGACTGCTCATCATCGCCCACCAATCGTCGTGTATTGTTTCGAAGTTGTTGTTTGCATTAGCTTATTTGTTATATCTTCACTGTCTAATTATTACATGTTTATCTATTCTGCTCGTAACGGTCAACAAATCGTACGTAACTGGCGAGCAGTCTGTACTCGGGGTCGGTTTTTCGTGCGCCACCTTATATTATTTCACTGCGATCAGCCACATAACGCTGCAGTTGGCTGAATGAGAGGTTTTGCAGAATCACGAAAATTACAAGTGAGTGAGAATTCTGTTATGAATAAAAACTCTGTAGTCCGGAGGGGGAGGGGGGTGGGGGGGGGGAGCAAATGCTCCCTCTTGGCGCCTTCCAACTTCAGTCACCTATGCTACTAATTGTCAATTTTTCATAAGAACCATATACCAAGTACAAATGAACGGTGAACGAGTAGAAATGAACGGTTCCCAAAAAAGAGCGATCACCAGCGAACTACTTTCCAAGGATGAACGAGTTCGCCCATCTCTACTCAATACCGATTAACGAAGGCTTGAATCGCCTTACCCAAAACACATTATTTGACAGAGATCCAAATTGAAGTGCAGCTCCAGAAAGTGAGGTATTACCTTTAAACGAGAGTCAGTGTAGGTAGATACATTACGAATCTCTCCAACCGCCCGCCAGCGTGACGTGTTTAGCACGACCCCTGAGGGCTGGGATACACCTGACAGGTTTTTGCTCTCAGACAGTTTGATGTTCTCAGTTTACTCTAGAGCCGAATTTTCGCTGACAGTTACTGCCTGATAGTTCCTTGCGATTACTGTCTGTAAGTGAGAATCTTACGAGAGCAGATGCCGGAAGCGTTTACACGCTGCCGGCTGAGAGTGTCTGTGAGAGCTAAAAGACCACTCTCCGCGAGATTTTTCCGTCCTGGTTCTGTGCGTGCGATGGAAGAGCGACGGGCTGCAGCTGCACTTTTAATGCTTTTAGCGACAAAGAAAAACCGTAAACAGCCGTGTTCGTATTGGATGAGAGAGTGTTAGGCCGCGGAATGACTATGGAGCATGCGAGAATCTCATTTTACAGTTTGTGATGGAAGAGATACTGTTCACTACTGGACTCAATATTGTCCATCTAAAAACTATTATGCGTAAATCCATTATAGGCAGACTGCAGGTGACATGAATATTTCTAGCACCAGCTACTTTTATTCTCTTTAATATTTGGTAAAGTAACAATTACGATGAAATAACATTACATGAATTTCATCTTTATATCAATATCTGATAAATGAAGCATTTCCGGCCATAAATTCATTTGCCCGTTTGTGCTTGTACTGACCTAACGAACCACTCGTAAATTCCTGAAGGTTTGTTCTTCAACATCCAGCATAATAACATATTCAATAAATGACATGTCATATAAAATTATAGATGCAGCTGTATTACTTAAAGATAAATGACAATTTTCCGAGTCCAAAATCTCTTATTTTTAATCATAACTTCACTTTCCAGAATGAGATTTTCACTCTGCAGCGGAGTGTGCGCTGATATGAAACTTCCTGGCAGATTAAAACTGTGTGCCCGACCGAGACTCGAACTCGGGACCTTTGCCTTTCGCGGGCAAGCGCTACACCATCTGAGCTACCGAAGCACGACTCACGCCCGGTACTCACAGCTTTACTTCTGCCAGTATCTCGTCTCCTACCTTCCAAACTTTACAGAAGCTCTCCTGCGAACCTTGCAGAACTAGCACTCCTGAAAGAAAGGATATAGCGGAGACATGGCTTAGCCACAGCCTGGGGGATGTTTCCAGAATGAGATTTTCGCTCTGCAGCGGAGTGTGCGCTGATATGAAACTTCCTGGCAGATTAAAACTGTGTGCCCGACCGAGACTCGAACTCGGGACCTTTGCCTTTCGCGGGCAAGCGCTCTACCAACTGAGCTACCGAAGCACGACTCACGCCCGGTACTCACAGCTTTACTTCTGCCAGTATCTCGTCTCCTACCTTCCAAACTTTACAGAAGCTCTCCTGCGAACCTGGCAGAACTAGCACTCCTGAAAGAAAGGATATAGCGGAGACATGGCTTAGCCACAGCCTGGGGGATGTTTCCAGAATGAGATTTTCACTCTGCAGCGGAGTGTGCGCTGATATGAAACTTCCTGGCAGATTAAAACTGTGTGCCCGATCGAGACTCGAACTCGGGACCTTTGCCTTTCGCGGGCAAGCGCTACACCATCTGAGCTACCGAAGCACGACTCACGCCCGGTACTCACAGCTTTACTTCTGCCAGTATCTCGTCTCCTACCTTCCAAACTTTACAGAAGCTCTCCTGCGAACCTTGCAGAACTAGCACTCCTGAAGCTTGCCCGCGAAAAGCAAAGGTCCCGAGTTCGAGTCTCGGTCGGGCACACAGTTTTAATCTGCCAGGAAGTTTCATAACTTCACTTGTTTCTCTATGTTAATTAGTCTGTGTTATAAAACTGCTTTGCCTGATTCCTTGAACTGTGGACATTCTGGTAAATTTCTTCTGTGGAGACGTTAAAAATTATAGCCTCTTCCGCCGACAAGCTTTGCTTCCTTCTTATCTGAGTTCCTGTAGTCCAGTAACTCCACATTCCATAAATCTGGTCTTTCCTCAAACAAACCAATTAAATGCACAACTTCGTCCTGAGTACACTTCCTGGAAGCTTTCTTCATTACTTGTTTTGCCGTCACGTCGCTGACATTCACTCGCAGTGCGTATTCATCGTGACTACAGTCTCAAGTGTTCCACCAACGCCAGTACATAGTGATTTATAGAGCAACTCCTAACGGTTTTGAAGTGGCCCAGAGGATAGCGTGCTACTCAGTCGTTCGTAGTTACATATTATATTAACACGAGAAAGCGTCTCTCCAGTGACGTAACAATTTTCTGTTTTCGATTGTTAATTCTATATAATATGTCTATGATGTTTTTATATATTATTTGCAGCGTATCATTGTTTGAGTCTGGAGCTTAAGAAATTGGCTAACTGCTCGTGTTGTTCGTTTAGGAGGTAAAGCTGGCGATCTCTACGCTCACAAATGTGCCACGGCCACATATTATGGCCCAAAACACGCAATTCCCTACTTGTATTGAATATGTGCGTGAGTACGGCAAGATATATTACCAAGGTGTGGTAGTGGACAAACTGTGAAATACGGCACAAATCTGGGACGCAATATGGCTGCCAAGCACTCTCCGTGTACTTTCAGCTCTACCGATAAAGCCGGTATAGTTCTTCTTGTCTGAGAGCTATAGCGAGCAAATCTTGAGATTTGAGGTTGACGTCTACACAAGAGGACTAAACTCGCAGAGGGCGACTTTCTGCGACGCTGCCGTCGAACTGAATCGGTGATGTTTACACGGCACGTATTACTCACAAAAGCTCTCTGAGAGTGAAAAACTCTTAACTTGTATACCTAGCTTTTACGGCTTGCATCTTCCGAAGTCGAAATTATCATCCGTACACAAAATATCGGCTCCATTCCGAGAGTCCGTCTCCATATCGTTGGAGTTATTACAGAATTATGTGCCCGTATCTCTGATGTCCATCTGTTGTATTTTGGAACATGTATTATACTTGCGTACTTCGAAATTCCTGCAAATCGAAAATTTTCTCTGTAGGAATCAAGATGGATTCCGGAAAGCAACGATCGAGTGAAACCCAGCTCGCTGTGTTCTTCCACGAGACCCAGAAAGCAGTATACGAGGGCTGGAACTTAAATAGTGGCAACTAAGTACTCACAACCGATACAAAAGAGTTACGTGTTTGCACCCGTTACTGCCCTTCAAAGTAGTCACCAGCGTTGTACAGATTCCGTTGCCAGCGATGTGGAAGGCGTAGTATACCGTTAGCAGTGCCTGTTCCGTTGATGGTGCGAATGGAGCGGTCTATTGCCTGTCGAATCTCTGGAACATAACTGAAACGAATGCCACGAAGTGGTTCCTTCATCTTCGGAATCAAATCAAATTCACAAGGACTTAAGTCCGGGGAGTATAGTGTATGGTACAGTACTTCCCAGTCCCATCAACCGGACAGAGCTACCACAGCTTGCGCTGTATGCGCCCGCGCACTGTCGTGCAAAATGATGGATGGGTTGCATGGAAAGTGTCGTCGATTCTTTCGCAAAGCTGGTCGCAGTTGAAGCTCCAAAAACGAACAGTAATACTGAGCATTGGCGGTCTGCCGTGGAGGAACGTAATGCATTAGGATAACATCATCACAGTCGCACACGAGAATCACCATACTTTAGCCTGCTCCCTTCGCACCATCGACAGAACAGGCTCTGCTAACAATATACTACGCCTTCCACATCGCTGGCAAAGGGTTCTAGACAAAGCTGGTGTCTACTTTGAAGGACAGTAACAGGTGCAAACGTGTAACTCTTTTGTATAGGTTTTGAATAAATAGTTGCCATAATTTAAGTTCCAACTCTCGTATACCGCGCCCAGGTTGATGTAGGGTTCCTTCGCTACCTGAAGGCGTTCGATACATTTCTGCTCCGGCACCTAATGAACAATATCAGACCAGCTGTGCGACTGGATTAAGGAGTTTCTAGCAAACAGAAGTCGGCGTGTCATTCTCAACGGAGAGAAATTTTCAGACGTAAAAGTAACTTCGGGCGTACACCACGAAAGTTTTATACCACCATTACTTTACACAGTATACATAAATTGCCTAATGGGTAACGTAGGAAGCTCCACAAGGCTTTTCGCGGTGTATGTATCGCGAAAAGACCATGATGCTAAATCAGAGAGATTCTCGTTCACACGGCAACTTACCAACAATCGTTCTTCGCGCGAGCCATTCTCGATTAGAACAGAAAAGGACGAGAGTGACTGCGATACACAAGTACCCTCCACCACACATCGTGGATGGCTTGCGGAGCAAAGTTGTAAAATTAGAAGGTTGCGGAGCAGTGGAGGAGAAACCACCTGCTCCTAAAGCTCACTCTACCACCGCGTCACAAATCTTCAGATACGGTATAACATGCAGACGCGTTAAATATCATAGTTTGACAGTAAACCAGGCAGGTAACTACCGATGAGACGTGGTGATTGTGGAAGTGTAAGTTGAAAGCCGAAAAGGCAGTATAGAGCCAATGTTATGTATGCAAGTAGCATGAGCCCGAATCAGTACCGATGAACAAAAGTCAGAATCGTCTTACACAACAACACACTGTTTTACAAAGTTCTAAATACAAGTTTAGCTTCAGAAAGGATGGTATTAGCTTTAATCGAGAATCAGTGTAGCTATGACTTCAATGATGAAATGTTTACTCGATCGGAAAATCCACGTGACGCCTTAACACGACACCTGCGTCTTGCTGCTGTGGTAAAAGGAAATATAAACGGTGTAGAACATATCGCCGCCATTCTCACTGTGTGTACGTATATCGAGGCCAAGAAACGCATCCAGCCATCTTCTGCCATTAATACTGCCAAATCCAGATTAACTTGTCGACTCCGTAAAGATACGATTTGAGGCCAGGAAAAAGAAGAAGAAGAAAGAATTGAGGCAAATGTCGGGACGGTCGTTTGAAAAGTGTGTCACCGGTTTCTCTGCCTTCTTTGTCAATTCTCTATGGCATCATGGGCTGGACGTTAAGTCCTTGATCTTTACTTTTTCATCGAATAGAAAGTTTTCGATGTTGCATTGTAAGAGATGTGCCGAAACACTTACTTGACAAATCTGATCAAAATGGTGGAGAAAGTAAATGAGTACATTCAACGTGACATTATATTTATGGGATAAGTAGGGAGAATATAACATGCAGACTGACAGCAGTATGAAAGACGTTTCTGTAAAATGGAAATTTGTCAACACCGAACACAAATTTAAGTGTTAGAAGCTTGTGAATCAATTTTGTAGAGTGCAGCCTTGTACATATAAGGGGCGTGCAAAAAGAAACGACCTGCAGACACAATTACAGAAACCAGTACCTGTATGTTAGAAGTATAGACCCTGGTTGTAGAGACACTTGTCCCACTGTGACACAAGGCGGTGAATGGCTGTCTCATAAAATTCCCGGGGCTGTGATGTTAACCAGTTCCGCACATACAGCTGGACGTCGTCGTTCGAGGTGAATCGTTTGCCACTCAGACCCTTTTTAAGGGGACCAAAAATGACGTAATCACAGGGAGAGAGGTCCGGACTGTATGTAGGGTGGCCGACAACCTCCGATTTGAATTTCTGCACGAGTGCCACGACTGTGTTGGCCGTGTGAGGCTTTGCATTGTCGTGGAGCAGAGTGACCCCATGGGTGAGATTGCCTGGTAGTTCAGATTTTATCGCTTGTCGAAGGGTGGTCAAGGTTTGCGAGTAACGCTGGGCATTCACTGTTGTCCCGTGCTGCACGAAGTGAATCAGAAGGGGGCCATCTTGGTCAAAGAAGAACGGCAGCATAGGGGCAAACGATTCACCTCGGACGACGACGTCCAGCTGCACGCGCGGAACTGGTTCACATCGCAGCCCCGGGTATTTTATGAGACAGCCATTCACCACCTTGTGTCACAGTGGGACTAGTGTCTCAACAGCCAGGGCCAATACTTCTACGAGTAATACACAGGTATTGGTTTCTGCAATTATGCCTCCGGCTCGTTTCTTTTTGAACGCCCCTTATATGTGGACCGTGGACGATGAACGGTTCAGACAAGAAGAGATCAGAAGGTTCCACATTTCTAGATTTCCGGAAAGCATATGACATGACGCCCCACTGTAGATTTTTAAACGATGATCGGGGAATATGGAGAAGGTTTCCAGATATGTGAGTGGCTCGAAGACTTCCCAATAAATGGAATTCAGTATGTTGTTGTCGACCCTTCCGTGTTCATCAGAGGCAAGGACGTCGTCAGTAGTGCCGCAGCCAAGTGTGATAGGACCGCCATTATCTTCTGTACACATAATGAGCAGGCGGACAGGTGGGCAGAAATCTTCGATTGTTTGCTGATGATGTCGTTGTGTACGGTGCGACTGTAGGAGGATACAAGATGTCGTAGACAAAATTTCTAGTTGCTGTGATGAATGGCAGCTAGATCCAAATGTACAAAAATGTACGTTAATGCAGAGGAACAGGAATGTTCGAATACCGCAATAGTAGTGTCCTACTTCACACAGTCACGTCGTTTAAATATCTGGGCGTAATTCTGCAAAGGCGATATGAAACGTAATGAGCGTGTGAGGATTGTGGCAGGGAAGGTGAATAGCCGACTTCGGTTTATTGGGAGAATTCTAGGAAAGTGTGTTCGATCTGTAAAGGTGTCCTCATATAGGATACTAGTGCGACCTATTCCTGTGGGCTGCTTGAGTGTTTGGGATCCGTATCAGGTCAGATTAGAGGAAGAAATCGAAGCAATTCAAAGCTGCTAGATTTCTAACCGGTAGGTTCCAGCAACATGCAAGCATTACAGATATGATTCGGGAACTGTAATGGGAATCCCTGGAGGGAAGGTGACGTTCTTTTCGAGAAATACTATTGAGAGAATTTAGAGAACCGCCATTTGAAGCTAACTGGAGAAAGATTATACAGCTGCCAACATATTTCGCGTAAGGACCACGAAGATACGAAAATCAAGGTTCATACGCAGGCATATAGACAGTCGTATTTCTCTCGCTCTTTTTTGTGAGTTGAACAGGAAAGTAAATGACCAGCTGTGGTATAGGGCTCCGTCCGCCACGCACCGTACGCTGTCTTGCAGAGTATGTACGTATGTAGATGTAGAAGCTTTGAGACGTGGTACTACAGAATAATGGTGAAGATGAGATGAGTAGATCCAATAACTAATGAAGAGGTATTGAATCGAACTGTGGAGAAAAGAAATTTATGTCACGCGTTGATTAAAAGGAAGGATCAGTTGATATGACACATTATAAGACATCAAAGAGACGTTAGTTCGGTAATGGAGGGAAGTATCGAGGTTAAGATTTGTAAAGAGAGACCACGGCTTCGACTACAGTAGCTTGCAGCAGTTACGGGGGGATGATGAGCCACGCACATGCTATACTAACGTGAGGATCTGCATCAGATCAGCTTTCGGGCTGAAGACGACAACAACAACGACAACATCAAGCGACACTATTTCCAGAAGCGTCCGCCTCCGTACCTGAGTGGTCAGCATAAGATGGCTGCCACGCGGACGATCTGGCTTCGAATCCCAGCACTCCCCCCCTCGGTAGGAGGGCTGGTGCGGGATGCACTCAGCCTCGCGATGCCAATTGAGGAGCTACTTGACCCAGTAGTAGAGGCTCCACGGTGTGGAAAGTCTGCAAAAATGCCTGGAGAGTGGTCTGCTGACCACACGCCCCTCCATACAGCATCTGTATGACTTCGCAAGGCAGAGGATGACACGGCGGGTGGTCTACATCACATGGGCCTTCCCGGCCTGGATGAGGAGCTCGTTTCATTTCCAGAAGCTGGCGACGGGACGCGAATAGATGATTTCGCATACTCGGCCAGTTAAGTTTTTCCATTAAAAATCGGACGATTAGGCCGTGTGTAACGATGGCGTGTGAAACGATTCGCCTAGAGGCAGGATGCATGAAGCGGGTTGGGCCTTAACGTATCGGGCCGAGAGGAAAAAACTTGTCCGGCCCGTGTGGTCCGGATGTGTTCGCAGTTTCTCAGGATATTACATTTCCGTAGACACATCCGTTGCTGCTACGGCTTGGACGGGACGAAGCGCTGAATGGACCACAGAACAGGCTGATGAAGTTTCACTAACGTTGGAATTCCTGCAAGACAGCATCACATACACGATATTTATTGTGCGACGCAAGATCTGCCTCCGACAGCGTGCGGAAACCAGTCCCAGCCGCATGCAGGCTGCCATCACGGCAGGATACTACACGTCATTTCTCGAACTTCGTGGCGTATCGGTTTTAGGAGCGGCGGTGGAAAAGATGTCAGAGAACACCATTGCGCCATCTACCACTTCAGAATGGAGTGTCAGTTGCATTTACTCACAGATTTGTGCATAAATACGAACTGGAATATTACAAAGTAATGGTAGTGCATAGACTGGCCAATTCAGACACTGTTGCTAGACGCCAGTACTGTAACTGGCTATTGCAGACACTGCCTGACGGAGAAGTTGATCCTGAATCCCTCCTCTTTCTGACGGAGCATGACTGCATGTGGCGGAGTACGTGAGTTCTCAGAACAATCGATAAATCCTATCATCAGAAACGTCTTGTCCGCAGCTCGTGGTCTGGTCTAGTGGCTAGCGTTGCTGCTTCTGGATCACGGGGTCTCGGCTCGATTCCCGGCCGGTTGGGGATTCTCTTTGTCCGGGGACTGGATGTTTGTGTTGTCCTTATCATTTTATCATATTTCGTGACAGTGGCTAGATCGGATTGTGTATAGACTGGAAGTTTGTACGGGCGCTGACGACCGCGCAGTTGACACCACACAAACCAAACATTGTCATCATCGTTAGATTATTTCGTCAGTTGTAAGGTATCTGAAATCAAGATGATGATGATTAAGTCCCGTACTCCTTGACAGAGCGTAGGGGACGATGCGGGAGACCCGCACCGCTGTACTAGGCAACGTCCTGGCGGAGGTGGTTCGCCATTGCCTTCCTCCGACCGTAATGGGGATGAATGATGAAGACGAAGACGACGCAGTCATCTCGAGGCAGGTGAAAATCCCTGACCTCACCGGGACTCGAACCCGGGAGCCCGTGCTCGGGAAGCGAGAACGCTACCGCGAGACCACGAGCTGCGGACGAAAACAAAGTAACAATGTATTGTTCACGTAACTATCAGACCTTGTGGCTTTGTGAAGAAAGATCGTTACAATACGTCATATTGCAATAATTGTTCACCAAACATCGTGTAGAAGCTTTTGCTTTACTCCTAGCTTTAATAAGCTAGCAGACGTCAACCAACTGGGCACTAATAACATATGGTGTCCCACATGGTTCCATCTTAGGCTCATTGATTTTTCCTGTGGATATCAATGAATTTTTATCAGTACCATTGCCAAATGCCAAGTTCGTCTTGGCTGCAAATGACACAGGCTCATGCAAATCAAGAATGGTCTTAGAAAGCTGGGATAATGAAATTTTCGGGGGCTTTAATAAATATATCTTCTTACCAATTCTTTGTCAGTATATTCTGAAAAGACACATTTTATGGAATTCAGAACGTGTAACATGTTCCCCCCCCCCCCCCCCCCCCCTCCCCGGTGTGTGCCAAAATAGGGCGACAAGTAGACAGAAGAGGTTGACTGTATAACAATACTGAGATTACAGCTTGATAATAAATTCAGCTGAGAGGTGTTCCACAGAACTGCTGAAGCGCTTAAGCAAATGTTTATTTGCAATGTGGTTACTGTCGAACACAGGTGATATGAAAATTAAAAAAAAAAAAAAAGCTAGCCTACTTCGCTTACTTTTACTCGGTTCCAAAAGCGTGGCCGGCCGGAGTGGCCGAGCGGTTCTAGGCGCTACAGTCTGGAACCGGGCGACCGCTGCGGTCGCAGGTTCGAATCCTGCCTCGGGCATGGATGTGTGTGATGTCCTTAGGTTTGTTAGGTTTAAGTACTTCTAAGTTCTAGGGGACTGATGACCGCAGCAGTTAAGTCCCATAGTGCTCAGGGCCATTTTTGAGCCAAAAGCGTGTAATACGAATTATTTTTCATGGGAAGTTAAGAACCTCCTGCAGAGACCTGTTTATAGAACTGATGATACTAACTGCTGCTTCGTAATTTATTTGTTCATTGACGTAATTTGTCATAAATAATGTATCTCTTTTTCAGACTAACAGTTCAGTTCATGGAATCGAGACGAGAAACAAGAGTAATCTCCGAAAAGATTTAAAATAACTTATTTGTCCAGAAATGTGTCCGTTATACGGGAACACACATTTCCATTTGGCTTGCCAGCAGCCATAAAAGGTTTAGCTGCTGATAGATTTCAGTTTAACAGGGTCCTAAACGATTTATTGTTAGCCAGCACCTTATAGGCCTACTCCACCGATGAATTTCTTATTAGAACCGACAGATGTGTATACGTATATTGTTAATAACGTCAAATAATGTGAGCATTAAGTAAAATCTGACTTCTGCACACCCTTAGTCCAGTAATGTGATCAGGTGTTGTAAACTAATTTCTTCTTTGATTATGCGTGTCTACAACGTCTAAGAATTATTTTATGGACGTCAGTGTATTTTACACTTACATGGTTTATGACAAGTTTGTTGGAAATGTGTTAAAGATTTTTTTGACTTATTCCACATCTATGAGGACCATTTGACTTGGGAGCTGTGGAAAGGATATTACCATATCTTTTTTACTTCATAAATCTTTACTGCATATTCTTGTTTTCTGAAATTTCTACGTCGTGGATGATCCCTTTACTATTGATCTGTTGGAATGAAACGTAGACCTCCATCCAATCTTTAATCTAATCTTATGGTATCTGTCACAGGAAAAGACTGTACTGTATATATAAAAGAGTCCACACACACACACACACAGATATATATATATATATATATATATATATATATATATATATATATATGTGTGTGTGTGTGTGTGTGTGTGTGCGTGTCATCATGGGTCCTTTCAGACAGACGCTCAACAAGGGCTTGAAATACGAGGTGTGGCTAGAAAAAAACCGGACTAGTACTGGTGAAACAATAAAACGAATGCAATAAGGCTGAAAGTCGCGTGGCCTGTCACGTGACTCTCGCTCCGCCTACTGCTCGAGTTTCATCTGCCTCCTGCACTCAGTCTGCCCGTGGCGTCTGTTTTAAGTAGTTGACGTTTTGTCTGTGCGTCGGAAAATGTTGGGTGTACAGAAAGAACAGCGTGTTAACATCAAATTTTGTTTCAAACTAGGAAAATCTGCAAGTGAAACGTTTGTAATGTTACAACAAGTGTACGGCGATGATTGTTTATCGCGAACACAAGTGTTTGAGTGGTTTAAACGATTTAAAGATGGCCGCGAAGACACCAGTGATGACACTCGCCCTGGCAGACCATTGTCAGCAAAAACTGATGCAAACATTGAAAAAATTGGTAAACTTGTTCGACAAGATCGCCGTTTAACAATCAGAGCAGTGTCTGAGTTAACAGGAGTTGACAAGGAAAGTGTTAGGCAGATTCTTCATGAAAGTTTCAACATGAACAAAGTGTGTTCAAAAATGGTTCCAAAGTGTCTCACAATTGAACAGAAGGAACGCCGAAGAATGATTTGTTCTGACATCCTGGAAAACATTGAAAGTGATCCCACCTTCTTACAAAATGTTATTACTTGCGATGAATCGTGGTTTTTTACTTACGATCCCGAAACTAAACGCCAATCGATGCATTGGAAAACTCCTGGTTCTCCACGACAAAAAAAAGCACGAATGTCAAAATCGAAATTCAAGGCTATGATGATTGTTTTTTTTGACATCAAAGGGATTGTGCACATTGATTGGGTACCAGAGGGACAAACAGTGAATCAGCATTACTACACTAGCGTCCTGGCTACCCTACGTGAGCGAGTACGGAGAAAACAAACGATTTGTGGAGAAAAAAGTCATGGATCCTTCACCAAGACAATGCCCCAGCTCACAGTGCGTTGTCAGTGAAGACGTTTTTGGCAAAACACAACATTCCCATCTTAGATCATCCACCCTACTCACCTGATTTGGCCCCCTGTGACTTTTTTCTTTTCCCTAAAGTCAAGTCAGCTTTGAAAGGAACTAGATTTGAGACTGTTGAAGCAGTAAAAGAAAAAGCGACGGAAGTAATGTATGGACTTACCGAAAATGATCTGCAGCATTGCTATGAACAGTGGAAAATTCGTATGGAGCGGTGTAGAGACCGAGGAGGAGAGTACATTGAAGGAGATAACATGAAATTGAAAATAATTGTAAATAAATGTTTTTTCCAGCATCAGTCCGGTTTTTTTCTAGCCGCACCTCGTAGTGTGTGATTTGGTTGGTGTCTGTAAGAGAACTTGTTTTGGTATATCCGTGCTGTCTCTCAACCGTTTCCATCTGCTTGGCCATGCGCAGCCACAATCACGGCTTGTTCCTGACATGAATATCGGACCAACAGCTGTATGCAGTACGCTGGGTAACTCACACGGGTTACAACCCACAGGAACACACGGCACGGTGATCAGTTTCTGCACAGCACTTTCTGTAGGAACAGCTGTCCCTGGATATTTTATCGTGAACCTTTCATATAATGTTTTAAACGATTTGTATTCAAAAAAAGTTTCAACCATAAACACTCTTCGTTCGATTGAAAAAGGCACCTGCAGAACTTTATTCACGACAAGATTCAAACTGAATACTGACAATGCAGCACTCATCATTAAATTGCCGCTCGACATCAAGTGACCCAGCTCGAGCATCGTCCTAGCGTCAAGAAATAACAACAGTCAACTTCAAATTTCACGTCAATTGTAACACAGGGCCTTTTTTATCCTGCCAGCCCGTGTAACTTACATATTAAATGGAACGGTCACGAACACTTTTAGCACATAGAAACATGTTATTTTTAGAAATCATAATCAAATTATGACACTGTATTCATCTGATGTTTTTTAATTCACTGTATCGTAAGAATAAAATGGGATGCTGAAAGCTTCAACTGCAGCACAAGGTGAAATTCCGGATTTCGCAGCTTCCTGTCTGAATGGGGCACAGGCAGGCCATAAAGTGGCTTTCTTCCTTTTTCACGTACCAGGATGTAATACGATTGCTGCAATGCCCCGAATTGGCTTAGAGTCATTTATAAATTAGCCCTAGTTTCAACTCCTTGAAATTTATTTACTGTCCAACTGAGAAGTGTACAATTTATCACTGTAATAATTAGTAATGCTGTGTACATAATAGATCGTGCGACAAACTTCACCTTTTGTTACTATTTTTAACGATCAAAAAGAACAAGTGGATAAAACACTGGAGTCTCATACGGAAAAATGGGGCTGAAATCCCCGTCCCTTCCTCGAGAGATTTCCGTTCTTTTACTTAAAAACCGTAAGCGAATGATATGATAGTTCCTATGAAAAGGCTGTGAGCGATTTTATATCCCATCCATGTTTTATATGAGCCTATCCTTTGTTGCTGATTACCTCGTCGTCGACAGTATGAAACAATACGGAACACCTTTATTTTCCCTTTTAGCAACTAATATCGCGTGGTTACGGCTGAAACGACAGTTCTCTCAGTAGTTAACAGCATCCTAAGATCGACTTTTTAACATGAAGTTAACAGTTCTCATGCTTCAGAAATTCATTAATAACCTTTTCATTGAATGCTTCCATAATGAGACAATATACAGCGTCAGCAGTTCTGTCTCCTAAGCTACAATGTAATTTAAGGAATAAACATCTATCCAAATTATTCTGTCAAGGAGAAATAGATAATATAAGGCTTAAAGGGTTGAAATTATGTTATGAAATACTTTGTTGGATTCCAACAAAAATGGTATAAACAAAAGAAAAAAAAATCCATAAAATGCATGAATATTTACAGCCGAAGACCGTAATACGTTGATGATAAAGACATACTAATCATAAGTTTTCATTTGTGGAACATCTACAACTGTTCTTCAACATTTTAATGGTAAACAAATCCGCCACAGTTGTAAAATATTTTTTTATTGACCGAAATCTTGCACGACAGAAGTCGCTATACACTATCACGGTTTCGGATCTTCGCCCCATCATCCACGTCCATCCCAAATTGTGGGTGACGGTCCACCTATTGTAGATGTTTGTCTGGGCTTAGACATGACGTCCTACTACTGCTAGATTTCAGATATATCTGATGACGGGCTAAGACCCCGAAACCGTGCTAGTGTATAGCGACTTATTCGTGCAAGACTTCGATCAATAAAAAATATATTTCATAAGAGCGGCGGATTGGTATACCATGAAATATATTGATTAATCGAAAATCATCACAATTTTTATCGCACTGAATTAGTCTTCACGGTTAACAACAGAAAAATTGCTCCATCTGGTTTCTTGGAGATTCACAATTAAATGCTATCAGATTAAGCTGCAGATCGTATGCGAACGACAAATATAGCTGCGGAGAGGTTATTCCACATCAAACTTCTACAAAAAAAGTTACTGCGCCGAAATTAAAATGACCGTAGGTTTTCTTACACGATATATGCAACTGCACGCGCTACATTGCGCCAGAGGTACTCTGTGAGAAAAGTGTGGTGTACCAGAAGAGCAGGTAAACATCTAATTTTCGCCAGACGCTTAGCGTGTAGCAGCGCTCGTAAGAACGAGAGAACGTCCGGCCTGTGCCATGCTGTGACAGTACACCGGCCGGTCGTTTCCTTGACAATGACAATGACGTGGGCTCAGCGACGCTTACATGCAGTGTGGCAGCCCTTGGAAAATGAGAGTGTGTCGTGACACGTTTCAAAAGCCACGCCATTCTGGCGGCCACGCTCGCTCATCAGCAGGTTCAACTGCTGTTTGTAAACAACTTCTTACTGCTATGCCGAATACAGGGCTCACCGTATAATCAGCACAGGCTATGTGTGTGACTGAAAGGCCTGTTGTACATTTTGGAGGTAAGTGAGCTATTGTACGAAAAAGATTTCTTTATTCCTTATTCTTTAGTAGTTTTTCTTCGAAGAGAAGAACAATGTCCACTGTGCAAACTCATAATTAAGGTTTCATTTTTAATTTGCCCTGAATGCATGAATGGCTCCGTCTGTTCTACTTTACGATCTTGTACGGCCGAGCGAACAATATGTCTGCCCTTTCGGGCGCTGGTCACTTGGGGCCGTTGAAGTCCTACATGGTGTTGAGTATGGTGCTTCTGAACCTATCAATTCTCTACTGGTTAACAATCGCGGGATCCCAACCACGCCGGCCGGAGTGGCCGAGCGGTTCTAGGTTCGAATCCTGCCTCGGGCATGGATCTGTGTGATGTCCTTAAGTTAGTTAGGTTTAAGTAGTGCTAAGTTCTAGGGGACTGATGATCTCAGATGTTAAGTCCTATAGTACTCAGAGCCATTTTTGATCACAACCACTTGTGGTAGCATTATTATGGACCGATATATTACGGTTTCGATAGTCCACTATCCTGTCACTGTCGAATTCCTACATGTACTGGAGGACGTTACTCCTCCTTACACGAGGCAAAGCACGAAATTCTTATCAACAAGTAACATTCAAATGCGATTTCTCAATGAAAAACCCGCTACGTAACCTTTCCTTATACACTGAATGTATGTATGGCGTCATTCCTAGCTCCTTTCTGCGGTTGCATAGACAAGTATGAAGTAAACATCGTGCCAATTTCAGTTCTGATCCACGCCGCCTTCGTGGCGTTGCAATTTTTAGTGGTGAGTGGTGTATAAGGAAGCATCTAGGCTTCCCTCTCCAGCTAGGACTGAATGATGCCCCTGTCCATACTACTCTATCCCGTGCAAGCCTCTTCATCTCTGTTTAACTACTGCAACAATACATCCACTTGAAGCATTATTCATCAGTCAGTTTTGAAACGCTTGCGCTATCCCTATTTGCAGACAAAATTACTGGACATCAGGTCCACACGTTATGCAAAAAACTGTTTTCTATATAAACTCAAAAATGTTTGAACACCTTCGTGCCATCGTCAGTAAGTGCCCTCTATTCAGTTCTTAATTTTTCTTACGTCGCTGGATTATGTAGGACCCACTGCACATTGACATATATTGGTAGCTTCTCATAGTTAGTTTCGGAAATCTATTTTCTTCTGTTGTCGAGGTGCACACACAAACCCATCTTTGTTCAGTACCTTACTCATTAGGGACTGGCTTTGTACAGTGAAAAACTGTTAACTGTGAGCTGCAAGTGAGGTTCCGCAAAATATGTGTTGTACACGTGTGTGCATATCAACAACATATGAGAACGGACACTACAAATCTAACGCTGAGAAGCTACCAATCTACAGTAACGTACAGAGGATCCCACGTAACCCAACAATGTAGAAAAAATTCAGAACTGAATAAAAAGCACCCTCTGACGTAGGCAGAAAGATGCTGAGACATATTTGGATTTACATAAAAAAGTTGTTTGCATAATAGGTGGACCTGAAACCCAGTCATCTGTCTGAATCTTATTACTGTGTGTATCACTTGTTCTACATCTGCCCTCCCCTCAAACTTCCCTCCATTAGCAACTTAAAGTTTCCGTCATGCCTCGGAATGTGTCATGTCAACCAATCCAATCTTCTAGTCAAGCTGTGTCATAAATTTCTTTCTTGCCCACTTCAGTTCAGTACTTCCTCATTAGTTACTCGACCTACCCATCAAATCCTTAGCATCCTTCTGTAGCGTCACGTTTCAGAAGATTCTATTCTTGTCTGAATTGGAATATAGGTCGTGTTTCACTTCCGTTTACGGTTACACTGGCGACAAATATCTTCAGAAAAGGATTCCTAATATTTAAATTTATTTTATATGTTCATAATTTCCTTTTTTCCAGAAACTTTTTGCTTGCTATAGCCGGTCTCCATTTTATATCATCTCTAATTCGCCCTTTGTCAGTTATTTTGCTGTCCATATAGCAAAACTCATCAACTACTTTTCATGTGCCGCGCGGGGTAGCCGTGCGGTCTTCGGCGTTCTGTCACAGTTCGCGCGGCTCCTCCCGTCGGAGGTTCGAGTCCTCCCTCGGGCATGGGTGTGTGTGTTGTCCTTAGCGTAAGTTAGTTTAAGTTAGATTAAGCAGTGAGTAAGTCTAGGGACCAATCACCTCAGCAGTCTGGTCCCACAGTCCCTACCACAAATTTCCAAATTTTTCCTTTTCATGTCTCATTTCCTAATCTAATTCCCTCAGCATAGTCTGATTTGATTGCACTTCATTCCAATACCCCTGTTTTATTTTCTTTCATGTTCATCTTATTACGTCTTTGAAGACATTATCCACCCCGTTCAATTACTCTTTCAAGTCCCTTGTTGTCTCCTCAGTGTCATTAAAAAAAGCTCAAAATTTTTATTTCTTCTCCCTCAACTTTAATTCTCTTTTCAAATTCCTCCTTGATTTCCTTTACTGCTTGCTCAGTGTACAGATTGCTATTCCAAGTACCTTGTTGTCTCTGCAGTGTCATTGGAAAAGTTAAAAATTTTTATTTCTTCTCCCTCAACTTTAATTCTCTTTTCAAATTCCTCCTTGATTTCCTTTACTGCTTGCTCAGTGTACAGATTGCTATTCCAAGTACCTTGTTGTCTCTGCAATGTCATCGGAAAAGCTCAAAATTTTCATTTGTAACGCCTCAACTTTAATTCCCTTTTCAAATTACCCCTTGATTTGTTTTACTGCATGCTCAATATGCAGATCGAATAAAATTGGAGAATGGCTACAATCCTGTTTCACTCCCTTCTCAGCCGGCCGGGGTGGCCGAGCGGTTCTAGGCGCTACAGTCTGGAACCACGTGACCGCTACGGTCACAAGTTCGAATCCTGCCTCGTGCATGGATGTGTGTGATGTCCTTAGGTTAGTTAGGTTTAAGTAGTTCTAAGTTCTAGGGGACTGATGACCTCAGAAGTTAAGTCCCATAGTGCTCAGAGCCATGTGAACCATTTGAACTCCCTTCTCAACCACTGCTTTCCTTTCGTGTCCTTCGACTCTTATAGCTGCAGTCTGTTTTCTACACAAGTTGTAAATAACCTTTCGCTCGGTGTATTATATCCCTGCTACCATCAAAATTTCGAAGCATGATTTCCAGTCAACATTGCCAAAAGCTTTCTCTAACTGTTATAAACCTAGGTTTGCTTTTCTTTAATCTATCTTCTAAGACAAGATTAAAGAAAAAAAAACAGAAAACATAAATCAGATTGTCTGAACTCAGTTCCTTCTGGATACGAGGCTGACCGTCATATCGCTCGATCAGAGACGCTCATTTTGGTGTGCAGTGCAGCACGTCAGTGGCAACGGCAACAATGTTGGACCTCTTCCTGGAAACGGGCGTGGTAGTGGGTGCGGCGAAGAAGTCACAAGGCAGTCCCGCTTGTCCTATGGAGGTCGCCACAGCGGCGGCATCCCCAATTCAGTACACTCACTCACGAGACGCGTGACGCATCGACAACACTTGTCGCTCAGTAAAGTTTTCAAGTCTTGCTATCAAGTTAGTTTATGTGCCTCATGATGCGACCCGGAAGTCATTGCTGTCTCTTTCTGAGCTCAACATCACAGTCATCATGGAGGGATGCTGACTCAGTTTTTCAGGATAGCAAATGGGAAGTTGCGGTACAAAAAATGGCCCAGAGATCACCAGTGTGTGTGTGCGTGCGTGCGTGCGTGTGTGTGTGTGTGTGTGTGTGTGTGTGTGTGTGTGTGTGTGTAGTGAATGAAGTATTATGAAACAATGTGTGTATAGTGTGTGCAGTGACTGATAGTGAGATATGAGTGAACAATGTGGCATTACATTATTTAATAAGTTATTTGTAAAAAAAGTATTGTATACCAGGAGTAAATCTAATGATTGTCTCTAACTAGAAGTCTGTATATACACGTGTATACGAATTAGCTTATTTTAAATTGATCTAAATTTGTAAATACTTTGACATGTCCTACATCCGTGTAAAAAGAGATCTACGGATGAATAAAGCTAATACACTACTACTACTACTACTACTACTACCGAGCGGTCTGAGGCGCTGCAGTCATGGACTGTGCGGCTGGTCCCGGCGGAGGTTCAAGTCCTCCCTGGGGCATGAGTGTGTGTGTTTGTCTTTAAGATAATTTAGGTAAGTAGTGTGTAAGCTTAGGGACTGATGAACTTAGCAGTTAAGTCCCATAAGATTTCACACTTTTTTGAACATTTTGAACTACTACTACTACTACTACTACCACCCCCTGTCAAGTCTTCACAGGCCGTGGAAAAACATTTGACACTTGCACACGTTCGACACGTTACAAAAAATCACACTTTGCTGCAACGGAAATGCAGTACTACGACATTAGTAAGGACTAACACGACACGCCACCCACTCATGAGACCGTGAAGATGCCAATACCACACAACACTTCATTAGCAGCTCTGGAGAGGCCCGACTACGGTGCATTGGTAATACTCGTTTTAACCCTAAATATTAATAATACTTAAAGGGAGAGGAAGAATGGGGTGGGGGGGGGGGGGAGGGTAGTCATTTGGTTAAGCTGACACTTCTTGGTTTATACAGGGCATACCATGAGGAATGGTGAGCATTCAGGGACACGACAGAAAACTCTTATGAAGCAAAAAAACTCCAAATGCACATATGCCCTATTCAGAATGGCTTCCGAGATAGGAGATCAAAATGGTTCAAATAGCTCTGAGCACTATGGGACTTAACGTCTTATATCATCAGTCCCCTAGAACTTAGAACTACTTAAACCTAACTAACCTAAGGACATCACACACGTCCATGCCCGAGGCAGGATTCGAACCTGCGACCGTAGCAGTCCCGCGGTTCCGGACTGCAGCGCCTAGAACCGCACCGCCACCGCGGCCGGCAGATAGGAGATCTGCCTGCAGGGCTCTTCCTTTAACGCTCTTTCTTAAGTATCGCAGATAAGCATATTATTCTATTCTATGACACATATACGAGGTTTGTTGAGAAATTAAGTTCCGATCGGTCGCGAAATGGAAACCACAGCGAAAACCAGAAACGTTTTATTTGCAACAGTTAGGTACACCTTCCACCTACTTCTCTACATAGCCGCCGCTCCAACTTCGAGTGTTGTCGTAGTGTTGCATCAACTTTCCTATATCCTCGTCGTAGAAAGCAGCCGTCTGTGCTTTCGGCCAGTTATCAGCACTGATCTGTAGCTCGTTGTCTGAGCAAAAATGTTGTCTTCATAGTCAGCGGTTCTTGTGAGCAGAGATGAGACTCAGGGGGAGCCAATTACGGACTGTATTGTGGGTGACCAAACACTTCTCATGGGAGACGCTGCAGGAGCGTCTTCATTGCCCCTGCAGTGTGCGGCCGAGAATTGGCATGAAGAAGGAACTGCTCGACAGTTGTGTTACGTGGGCTGCATGACACAGGCGAAATCTCTAACCAGTCCCTCGTACTTGGCGGGAGACGCTATTCCCTACTCATCTTTACGTGCTCACTGTTCACTCAAAACTGAAAAGAGCGACGCGACACGATCGACGGGCACACTACAGACACTGCCCAAGACATCTGTGCAAAGCTTTACCGGATTGTCTCTGTGGTTTCCATTTCGCGACCGATCGGAACTTACTTTCTGGACAACCTTCGTATATCGAAGTATGTTGCAGCGGCAGCGAGACTCAGAGATGCCCGGAGGTGCCTCTCACGGAGAGCATCCCAGGATGCATTTTTTTGGATTAGTGGTACGCATGTACGAGGTGCGGCTAGAAAAAAACCGGACTGATGCTGGAAAAAACATTTATTTACAATTATTTACAATTTCATGTTATCTCCTTCAATGTACTCTCCTCCTCGGTCTCTACACCGCTCCATACGAATTTTCCACTGTTCATAGCAATGCTGCAGATCATTTTCGGTAAGTCCATACATTACTTCCGTCGCTTTTTCTTTTACTGCTTCAACAGTCTCAAATCTAGTTCCTTTCAAAGCTGACTTGACTTTAGGGAAAACAAAAAAGTCACAGGGGGCCAAATCAGGTGAGTAGGGTGGATGATCTAAGATGTGGAATGTTGTGTTTTGCCAAAAACGTCTTCACTGACAACGCACTGTGAGCTGGGGCATTGTCTTGGTGAAGGATCCATGACTTTTTTCTCCACAAATCGTTCCGTTTTCTCCGTACTCGCTCACGTAGGGTAGCCAGGACGCTAATGTAGTAATGCTGATTCACTGTTTGTCCCTCTGGTACCCAATCAATGTGCACAATCCCTTTGATGTCAAAAAAAACAATCATCATTGCCTTGAATTTCGATTTTGACATTCGTGCTTTTTTTTGTCGTGGAGAACCAGGAGTTTTCCAATGCATCGATTGGCGTTTAGTTTCGGGATCGTAAGTAAAAAACCACGATTCATCGCAAGTAATAACATTTTGTAAGAAGGTGGGATCACTTTCAATGTTTTCCAGGGTGTCAGAACAAATCATTCTTCGGCGTTCCTTCTGTTCAACTGTGAGACACTTTGGAACATTTTTGAACACACTTTGTTCATGTTGAAACTTTCATGAAGAATCTGCCTAACACTTTCCTTGTCAACTCCTGTTAACTCAGACACTGCTCTGATTGTTAAACGGCGATCTTGTCGAACAAGTTTACCGATTTTTTCAATGTTTGCATCAGTTTTTGCTGACAATGGTCTGCCAGTGCGAGTGTCATCACTGGTGTCTTCGCGGCCATCTTTAAATCGTTTAAACCACTCAAACACTTGTGTTCGCGATAAACAATCATCGCCGTACACTTGTCGTAACATTACAAACGTTTCACTTGCAGATTTTCCTGGTTTGAAACAAAATTTGATGTTAACACGCTGTTCTTTCTGTACACTCAACATTTTCCGACGCACAGACAAAACGTCAACTACTTAAAACAGACGCCACGGGTAGACTGAGTGCAGGAGGCAGATGAAACTCGAGCAGTAGGCGGAGCGAGAGTCACGTGACAGGCCACGCGACTTTCAGCCTTATTGCATTCGTTTTATTGTTTCACCAGTACTAGTCCGGTTTTTTTCTAGCCACACCTCGTATGTCTCTTACCCATCCAAACTCTTTGACGTTTTATTAGAACCCAATCTACATTGTTGCTTTAAACCACTTTGTTCGAGATGTCATTCTGGCATTAAACTAGCCCGTTGATCGCATAGTTGTCCATGGTGTGTTGTGAGTGGCGTACTGCGAGGGACTGAGAGTACATCAGAGAGAAGCATCGGTTAACTGTGTTTGTGCACTCTCTGCTAAAATGCTACGAAACGCGAGGTATAGTGATGTAACGCTTGTTATGATTTGCTAGGAAACGTTTAGTAAAAAGAGACTGTACACGTGCTCCAGTGATGGTCAAGATTGAAGACTGCCGACAAAATGAATTTTCAGCTGCTTTGTCACGTAAATCTCGGGCATTGGATACGAACCAGCACTATGCCGGCCGCGCGGAGTGGCCGCGCGGTTTAGGGCGCCATGTCACGGACTGCGCTGCCCCTCCCGCAGGAGGTTCGAGTCCTCCCTCGGGCATGGGTGTATGTGTTTTTCCTAGCGTAAGTTAATTTAACTTAGTTCAAGTAGTGTGTAATACTAGGGACCGATAACCTCAGCAGTTTGGTCCCTCAAGTATCCACACACATTTCATTTTCAGCACTATGCCCGGTGTTTTGACATTCAGATTTGGCAGACAGAGCGACTCGGGAGAAACGGCTAAAAATGAAATACGCACGTACTTTTGCACACAAAAAGTCCCAGTATGGTGGTGGTAGGAAGATGGTGTGATTGAGACTGCACTGGCGGATGTACGGAGTTGCGCATTACCGAAACGCTCACTGGTACACGAAACAGACTTTCCGATATTTTGTTATGACTGAAGTTAGTTACATGGAGGACTGTTCGCTTTATTGGTTTAGTGTTCGGATCGGCATATAGCTTAATTTATGGAAGCTATGGTATAAGATGAGGCTATCGCTCGAATGCTGTGCCGAACGTTTTCTGTTGATTTCATCCTATGGAGCATTGAGATTCGCTTAGGATAAGTATTCCAGCTAGGTTGCTACCTTCCACAAATTAAGACTGCTCATTTGAGTGGTTGACGTATAGCCCTGCAACTACTACACCATGTTATTGCGGTTTTCTGTCCGGAGACAGGTTTGATGCAGCTGTCCACGCTACTCTATCCTGTACAAGGCTCTTCATCTGTGAATAATTTCTGCAAAATGGATCCGTTTGAACCAGCTTACTGTATTTTTGTCCAGGTCTACGTCTACAATTTTTATTCTTCCCCTCCCCGTCCCAGTTCTCTCCATGACTATTCCTTGATGCCTCAGGCAGCTACTCTCTCTGAATGCTCGACACGAAAATGTGAAGCGGTTTTGTCCGCAACATCGATCACACATCGTATTAGGAAACTAATCGTGAGTGTTGCCCGTATGTCTCAGTTATCCCACAGATGGAAAATCCTCTCGTGTCTTGAACATATAGAATAGAATTTCAGAGATCGTACATTATAAGGTATAAAAGGTATTATAAGGAACAAAACATAGAAGTCATTAGAAACGATTAGAAACGGTGCACTAAAGTCAGTGGACATTTAGGGAAAAGGACACCGGCAGTGTTTTGGTGGGAAAATCATAAAAGTATTTGTTTTTATTGTAATTACAGAAAACCTAAGATCGAGATAACTCGATTGCGACTCGAGCGCTGCTCCTCCGAAAAACAAATTCCAAGCGAGTTAACCATTGTGTCAGCTAGTTCGGTCGACCTTACAGATCACTATACGGTTGGACTGGATGGGCAAAGCTAACCGATAGTAACTGAGTGTGTTGAGCTCGGTAATATAGCAGCTCCTCAATCTCCACTGAAATATCAAATTCGAAGAGGGGCGTTCAGACCTGAGTTAGGGGCTGCAGAGATTTAAAACCTAGCCTCGTAACTGAATAACGAGGGGTCTGAATCTCCATCCCAATATCCTCTTCCGCATTCTTTAAATGAGCATTAGAATGAATGGAAACCTTGTCTACACCCATTTTTTTCTGATCAGTGTGTATAAAGAACTAGACTTCAGCAATTCTATTTGTCTGTATGGGTTGCAGACATTTCTGGTGTGCGAACTGTGCTCAAGTGAGCTTCACTCCAGGTGCAGCAGCACTTGTCTTACGATGAGGAGGACGAGATTAGTGTTTAACGTCCCGTCGACAACGAGATCGTTAGAGACGGAGCAAAAGCTCGGATCAGGGGAGGATGGGGAAGGAAATCGGCCGTGCACTCTCAAAGCAACCGTCTCAGCATTTGCATGAAGTGATCTAGGGAAATCACGGAAAACCTAAATCAGCATGGCCGGACGCGGGTTTGAACCGCCGTCCTCCCGAATGTGAGTCCAGTGTGCTAACCATTGCCTTGGGGAGTTTTACTGAGAGGCAAGTCAGTGACTTTGATGATAGCAAATACGAGGTGCATTCAAGTTCTAAGGCCTCCAATTTTTTTTCTCCGGACTGGAAAGAGATAGAAACATGCGCATTGTTTCAAAATGAGGCCGCGTTCATTGTCAATACGTCCCTGAGATGGCAGCACCGTACGGCAGATGAAATTTTACCGCCAGCGGCGAGAATGAGAACTGTTTTAAATACTTAAAATGGCGACGTTTTCCATACTTGAACAGCGTGCAATCATTCGTTTTCTGAATTTGCGTGGTGCGAAACCAATTGAAATTCATCGACAGTTGAAGGAGACATGTGGTGATGGAGTTATGGATGTGTCGAAAGTGCGTTCGTGGGTGCGACAGTTTAATGAAGGCAGAACATCGTGTGACAACAAACCGAAACAACCTCGGGCTCGCACAAGCCGGTCTGACGACATGATCGAGAAAGTGGAGAGAATTGTTTTGGGGGATCGCCGAATCACTGTTGAACAGATCGCCTCCAGAGTTGGCATTTCTGTGGGTTCTGTGCACACAATCCTGCATGACGACCTGAAAATGCGAAAAGTGTCATCCAGGTGAGTGCCACGAATACTGACGCACGACCAAACGGCTGCCCCTGTGGCATGTTGCCAAGCAATGTTGACGCGCAACGATAGCATGAATGGGACTTTCTTTTCGTCGGTTGTGACAATGGATGAGACGTGGATGCCATTTTTCAATCCAGAAACAAAGCGCCAGTCAGCTCAATGGAAGGACACAGATTCACCGCCACCAAAAAAATTTCGGGTAACCGCCAGTGCTGAAAAAATGATGGTGTCCATGTTCTGGGACAGCGAGGGCGTAATACTTACCCATTGCGTTCCAAAGGGCACTACGGTAACAGGTGCATCCTACGAAAATGTTTTGAAGAACAAATTCCTTCCTGCACTGCAACAAAAACGTCCGGGAAGGGCTGCGCATATGCTGTTTCACCAAGACAACGCACCCGCACATCGAGCTAACGTTACACAACAGTTTCTTCGTGATAACAACTTTGAAGTGATTCCTCGTGCTCCCTACTCACCTGACCTGGCTCCTAGTGACTTTTGGCTTTTTCCAACAATGAAAGACACTCTCCGTGGCCGCACATTCACCAGCCGTGCTGCTATTGCCTTAGCGATTTTCCAGTGGTCAAAACAGACTCCTAAAGAAGCCTTCGCCGCTGCCATGGAATCATGGCGTCAGCGTTGTGAAAAATGTGTACGTCTGCAGGGCGATTACGTCGAGAAGTAACACCAGTTTCATCGATTTCGGGTGAGTAGTTAATTAGAAAAAAAATCGGAGGCCTTAGAACTTGAATGCACCTCGTACTTCTGCCTGACTGGTACATATTTTCTTCTGCTTTTAGAGGACAGCATAAGGAGAACCTGATAATAGGGCATCTGGGAGGAAAGTGCGTGTGTAGCTATCATCTTCAGTGAATATGAAATCGCACCCACTGCCGTTCACTGACTGCGAAGAATTTATGGGGACCACATCAGCGTTCTGAGGCCCTTGCTGCTACGTTTCAGAACCAACGATATTTACTTTTCGTTAATCGTTCGACTCCGATCGAAGTCAAAGACAGAGGGGCAACTGTTTCTAGAAAACGAAACTACGTGGCCACTATTGGAACTGCGAGCTACGACGAAGCCTTTGCGTACATAATGCCTTGTGCTACCAGTGTCATTGCGCACCGAACATAAGCAGGCTACATTAGTTTTAGAACAAGACCTGCACGTCACAAAGTCTTCCGAAAGTGATACACCAATTTTCCGTTGCCAGTCGGTTAAAATGTAAGAGCAATGACCTGCCAGACAACCTGATTACGGTGGTTACAAAATTCGGCCTCTAATGAACGCCGTTAGCGGAAAAGAGATGGACATAGATGTTTATCTTGACGATGTCTACCTCCTTAGAGTATTAAAGAATAGTGCGACATAGAGTCCTGAGGAAATAAGTTGTCAACTTGAGAAAGGAAATTCACTCCCCGTTAAAGATAGGATTAACAGAACAACTAGACAAGATTCAATTAAGAGCGCCGCCGTTTTGTGACGGGATCATCTCGCCCACGCGAGGGCGCTACGAAGATGCTAAACAAACTCCAGTGGCAACGCTACGAAGATCTGCGCTGTGCGTAACGGAGAAATTCCAAGAGAGTACGTTCCGGAAAGAGTCTGACAACATATGACGGCCTTGTGCATACGTCTCACGAAATGACCACAAGGAGCAAATTGGAGAAATTAGAGCTAATGTAGTGGTTTACCGACAACTGCTCTTCCCACGCGTCGTTAACGGAGGGGGATCAGTTAGTTGTACAGGAAGTATTTTCCGCCATACACCGCCAGGTAGCTTATGTTGATGCAGATGTTTAGGGATATCAAGAAAACTTAAATCAAGACGAAAGGCATTCCTCAAGAATATGGGTCCCCAGGCTTAACTACAGTGCCATCTCATTCAACATGTACTACGTAGTAGAACACAACATTTGATTTCTTGTCTTCTGTTTTGAGTGGAACGTGACCGACGACAACACTTAAGGAAGGAACACAGTACTGTAACAACCAATGTCTTCCCACTTGAAACACCCACCAGAAATGTTTGACTCTCTGAGTATTTTTCCTTTTCTTATGGTTTGTGAGCTTTTTGCTAGTGAAGAGAAATGATAATTTTTTCATGAGAACAGTCTTAAAAATCATTTCAATTGCTGATAACATACTTCAATACCACTCAAAAATTATGACAGTCGCATTTGCCTCATAAACATTTAGATTATTCCTCTGCAAGAGAAGACATTATTTCTCTTCTGTTCTCTTGTGACACTATCGTAGTGTACAGTTTCACAAGCTGTTTGGGGAAAATGTTTCAGGCACGCAAGGTTATATGTTAGAATTGTTTATATAACGGCAAATATTTTTCGATTATTCTTTATTAGGCAGTAAGTTAATCTCATTGATTATAGGATAACTTAATTCATATCTAACCCCAGTTTTTTCTGTGTCATAAGAGCAAAACACTTGCAACATAAATGACTTTATTTTTCATATAAACGAGTCTGTTGTTGAATTATAAACAGAAAATACTTCCTTATTACATAGTAATTACGCGTCCCTTTGCTTCTGTTGCCTTAATCTCTTCTTCTCGCACCATCAAACGCAGTTTTTTCTCCAATGAAATGCGTCCGTTGTATGTATCGGTGAAGTGACCAATACATGTCTCCGAGCATATTGGTATTCCTGCGGCCCTGATAGCGGCTTTCTATCATTATGATGTTTCGATTAAAGAGCTCACTTTGTTCCTACTGATAGTACGTAAAATTTTAGGACAAGAAATAGTCATAATTATTCAAAAGGTGATACTTGATGCTCATCAAACAGCCTAACTTCTTGAACGTTTCCATTATGCTGATTACACCAGAAATATAACGTGGGTCCTTTTTGTTACTTCAGAACTTGATAACAACATACCTGAATGATAACCAACACTTCACCGCAACTACAATAATTTTGATTAGCAGTTGGAATCAAACTTTTTTTTAATGTCAAGTACAAAAACCATGCTTTCTTTCAGTTTCCCTTCAGACAGTCGAGGAAGCTTATAGCATTCACTAAGGCCTTCATGAACCGTTTCATTAGATCCAACTTAATCCATAGCGGTGATAATAGATTCTTTTAATTCACGAGACTCTTGCGCAAAAAGAGAACCAAAGCGCTTGTCACGGTAGTTACGATATATAAAATGAATCAGAACTCCACCGACAAAACTTCGGAGGTTGTTCAGGGATATTTTTAGAGTATTTTGGTATAAGGGACTCGTGGTCTCCGGTAATTACATTTAGTTTGATTCCTTGCCTCTAATATCGGTATCACATCAAAAAAATCTGCACAGCAGTGCAAATGTCCGCGGTATGAGATAGTGTCTTGTTTGGAAACAAACTTGCTCCATTCACTCACGGTAAATGCTGTTGACAACAGTAGGGCGTATTTTACTCTTGGTTCTCAAGCTTGCATTCAGTACTGCTCGGTCCCGTTGTGGGTTTGTTTTTCCAGTAGTGTTTGCTGTACGTTAACAGCGATACACAGTAGTATGCATACGTTTACTAATGAAGACTCGGCCGATAGGCATATCGTCCACGGGTTGACTGAATGTAATGGCGAAGCGTCACGTCGACGCTACACTCAGCTGTTCCTGCAGCGACGGCAACCACATCACAGGAGTTTAACACTTGTACATAGGCGCCCGAGAATAACAGGAGCCTTTGGCGTTACTACTGTTTGGTGACTGCGTATTACAGGCTTTCTGGGTGGTGTGTAAGTCATTTCACAGAAACAAAGACAATTCTCGTAACAAATCCGAATAATTCAATAATTCATAATTACGTTATTATTCTGGATCGAGCCACCGGAGACCACAGATACCTTATATACCCCAAAATAGCCAGAAGATACCCATGAACGACCACCGATTTTGTCGATGGGGTTCTGGTTCAGCCTGTACACTAAATAAATCAATCTCAGCTACCAAATCTCAACTTCATAATATTATTAAATGAAATAGCACACGAGTCTTACATCATTGACATTGCAAAATATGCATTTTTGAAAAAAAATATTGAATTTTAATTGTAAAAAAAATGGAGAGTAAAGAGATGTTTTGCTGTGGTATCTAGATTTAACGCTATAAAGAACATGACAATCAGCAACTGACATTGAAAAAGTGTTTTTCAGCTTTCATCTGTGTTATTAAAAATACAACTGGACAATAAAACAAGTCTTAGACACGCTGAAACATTTACAGCAAGTTGAAACCTCCATCTTTGCTGTGTTTACAGTATACACAGTTCGCTCATTTTTTTAGGTTCCGTAAGGTAGCAAGTTGATGGTTGTGCCGAATATAAGTTCTACGGTCCCCTGGCGCTGGAAAAAACTTTAAGCTTCTAAGTCAATGCAGTCAGAAGATACGGTCATTTATGCTATATGTTTTGATACGCGCAAACTAACTTACCAAACCTTCACTTCCCCTTGACCTAGTCATGAAATTCGGCAAGAACCAAGGTTTCATAGTAATAGCAAAGGAAGAAATCCGAAAATTTTTAATCTGTAATAATCTCACATAAAAATAAGAGAAATCAGGGCTCGCACAGAAAAATTTAAGTGCTCGTTTTTCCAGCTCACCGTTCGAGAGTGGAACTGTGAGAGAGATAGCTTGAAGGTGGTTCATTGAACCCTCTGCCAGGCACTTAATTGTGAATAGCAGAGTAATCACGTAGATATAGATGTAGATGCCATTTGTTGACCGCCTGTCTATCTGCCTAATCGTCTGTCGAGACCCCCTTCTTCTCGGGAACGGGTAGTGGTATAATGTTGAAATTTGTGTGTAATACTAAGGTCTATTGTTCCTTGGCGGTGTAAAAATTTTAGCTTCTAAGTTAATGCAAGCAAAAGATATGGCCGTTTGTGTCACGTTTTTTGAAACTCGCAGACTCATTCATCAAAACCTATAGATGAACTATCTGTACACATAACTACTGACAAAACCCTCGTTGTTCGGGTCAGGATAAATGGCATAGGAGAAGGCACAAGTAGCATTCTAGATATGAGATGCACGCAGACGTATACCTCGTAGAGGATGTTATGAATGGAGTTATCCTATTGGTCGCTGTGCGTGGCAGTGGATGAGAGTGGTGGACAAAAATCGGCTAAATATGGAGTAATAAATGTTATTAGGTAAAACTAAATGATACGAGGGCTGTTCAAAAAGTAAGACGACTTTTCAAATTGCGCGGGCAACGTACATTCGACTATCGATCTTTTTTTTGTCATGTTCGTACACATGTCCCGAACATATCTTCACAGTTTCACGAGTATAGCATACTTCGTTTGTTTTTGACAGATAGAAAGGTTGGACGTGTTTTACTGTGCTCAGAGATTTTCGATTATTATCAAAAGTGGAGCAAAGAATTTGCATCAAATTTTGTGCGAAAGTGTAAAACACTTGAAGTGTTGACAGTGTCATACAGTGAGTCTGCTCTAAGTAAAAAAATGTTTACAAGTGGGACAAACTTCCAAGATGGGAGAGGAGATGCCAATGACGAACGTCGCTCTGGACGCCCCATCACATCAACAATAGATGATAACGTCAGAGCTGCGAACAAAATTGTTTTCGAAAATCGTCGAATAACCGTAAGAGAAGTTGTTGAGGATTTTGGCATATCGGTCGGCTCGCAATTTTTTTGATGTTTTGGGCATGAGACGTGTGTCAGCGAAGTTTGTTCCAAAACCTCTCAACTTTGATCAGAAGAACCGTCGCATGAGCATCGCTTAGGAGCTCTTGAATGACGTCAATATTGATCCTGATTTTCTCAAAAGGGTCAGAACTGGTGACGAAACACGGGTTTACTGTTATGACGTCGAAACCAAAGCCCAGTCGTCCCAATGGAAGCATCCCGGAGAGCCAAGACCGAAAAAAGCACACCAAGTTCGATCAAATGCCAAAGTTTTGCTCACTGTTTTGTTCAGTTACAGTGGCACAGTGCATTATGAATTTTTTCCTCGAGGTCGTACGGTCAATAACGAGTATTACTTTGACGTTATGCGCCGTTTGCGAGAAGCGATACGCAAAAAACGTCCGGAATTGTGGATAAACAATTCATGGCTTTTGCATCACGACAATTCATCGTTCCTTGTGAGAGATTTTTTGGCCAAAACAACACGACAACCATGCCTCAGCCACCATATTCACCGGATTTTCCCTCCCTGCGACTTTTTCCTGTTTCCGAAACTGAAGGGGCCTATGAAAGGACGAAGATTTTCAATGACTGAGGAAATAAAACTGTATCGCTGGAAGTGCTCAAGGCTATACTAAAAAGTGCTTATGAGAAGTGCTTCGAGGATTGGAATAACGTTGGCACAAGTGTGTCGTATTTGAAGGGGATTACTTTGAAGGGGAAACATGAATATTGATGAATAAATAAATATTTTTTCATAAAAATATATAGTCACCTTACTTTTTGAACACACCTCGTATATGACTTACGAACTTTACCGTACACGTGCAAGGGTTTTTTTATTATTTCATTCACGATGCAATGTAGGGGTGATAAGAGTCCTCAACGTGTTTCATCCATACTATCGGAGGTGGAAGTGGGTGAATGTGGTTGGCAGATGTCCCAATAAAATGTGCAATGTGGAACACTTAGTTCTCTTAGAAAAAGTTACATTGTCTACGACATCAGCTTTACCGCTTTAGTGTATGTACTCGCTTATACAATCCTCAGCCGGTTTCATCAGTACTGGCATTAAAGTTACTTTACGTAGACATATTTAACCGCGGGTAACACCAGGGGGCCAATGCAAAGTGATTGCTGAAAACGCGATAAATTATGTAAAGGATTGATTACACTCACGAAGAATAACAAAAATTTTTATTTGAAATGACTGTAGTTCAAAAATGGCTCTGAGCACTATGGGGCTTAACTTCTAAGGCCATCAGTCCCCTAGAACTAAGAACTACTTAAACCTAACTAACGTAAGGACATGACACACATCCATGCCCGCGGCAGGATTCGAACCTGCGACCGTAGCGGTCGCGTGGTTCCAGACTGTAACGCCTATAACCGCTCGGCCACCTCGCCCGGCCATATGACTGTACTGTACGGTTCGATTAGTCATTTGTTATTTACGAGTATTTTTAACTTTGAGTCTATCTGTAATTTGTTCTTTGTGTCTGTGTTAATCAACGGTAAAGTATGACTCACGAAAACGGGCTGACAGTTTAAAAACTGACCTACGAATATTTGATATTACACGTCGTTATTAAAGTCTGAATGACGAAACCGAGCAAACATCGTCTTATGTCGGACGAATGAAACAATAAAGCGTTTTCACATGTACGGTAAAGTTCGTGAGTCACAGCTTTTCCTAAGAATATTTATTTCTCTAGATGTTTGTTCGTCACAATCACCCGCTGCCACGCACCGCGACCAAATTCCCTTAGGGCCACCATGAGACCAAGGGCTACATAGCACCACAACTATGACTGGGTGGCAGTGTGTGGTCGTGGAGAAAAGTCTCTGTCAGTACACACACACACAAGCCTTTTATACTGTATGTAGATATAGGCTACATTAAGTTTGCACAGAACGTTCAGAGCTCGAGTTCTACTAGGGATAGCATTTATTGGTGAAACAACCGGTGTTCTGTTATATCGTTTTTTTCATGTCATTTTTAATCTTACTACTAAAACCGCACAAAGTAACCGGTTTCTAAAATAACCGATTTTATGTTTTTTATTCCTACTATTTCCTGTAATAAACGCAGAAATGTAACAGAGGCTGAAAAATTTTCGCTCACTTAGTTCCAAGACACACAGAATCAAAATATTAAATTAAATGGCCAAATAAAAGAAAACTTAATCCGTTCACTGTTCACTGCTTTTCTTGAACACTCATTAAGTGGTTGAATACTACAAAAAAAAAAAAAAAATCAACAGTGTTCTTCCACTGATTCTAATCTTTTTGAAATTCTACTCAAAAATCAAGTTGCAATCGGGGATCACGCCACTCTTTCGGCATTATGAAAAACAATCAGTGCTAAAAGGTGAAAACTGACGATCAAGGGTTCTATTTTTCGTGTTATTTATCACTTTTCAAGGGCTACATGCAGATAATCGCAGCAGATCGACTACTTGTGTATGTGCAAGTAGCCGATTTGCTGCGATTATCTGCTTGTAGCCCTTGAAAACGGATAAATAAGAAGAAAAATAGAACACTTGACCGTCAGTTTTCTCGACACACAGCAACAGGAACAGTATTGCAATTTTGTCAAACGAAGACATGGTTTGAGATCGTGGATGTTAGACGAAATAAATTGTTGGTATTGTACAGCAACCGGCCACAAATTTATTTTACGTTACTTTATTTAAAAAGTACCCTTAGCGGTTTCGAATTTTTCACAATTCATCATCTGGCGGTTTTTCCATGAATGAATTGTGAAAAATTTCGGAACTGCTAACAGTACTTTTTAAATAAAGCAACCCTAAAATCAACTTGTGGCTGGTTGCTGTACACCATCAACGATTTATAGGGAGATTATTGTCTCAGCAGTGCTGTACCAAGTCTTATGTCATGTTTTTGGTTGCTCGTTCCTGTCGGCACAGTTATTAAAATAGCACAGATTACGTTTTCCCATTTAGTATAATACCGCAAAGCAATGCAAATTTTTCGAATAAAAATTACTCCTTTTTTAAATAGGATCATTTAAAAACGAAAATTTTTACTGTTGTTGCTGTGGCTAATTGATATTTCGGTTTATTAGTAAAAAATAAGAACGTCCGTTATAACCGAGACCAAACAAATACCGATAATTCACAACTAAGATACCGGTATCGGTTTTAGCTGATTGACTTTTCCCATCCCTAAGTCCCGCCCGCACTCGTCCGATTTTTCTTCCGGACGAGTGTGAGAGGAGGGGAACGGTAGCAGCCGAGAGAGCGGCACGTACGCTGGACGAGCATTGAGCCCGGAGAGCGATTGTCTGGCGCTCGCGTTTTTTCGCTCCCACGCTGCGGCCGCCGGCCAGCACAAAGGGTCGCACCGGAAGGAAGCCTGCGACGCCAGCTGCGCTCGTGTCGCGTACAGTAGCCGCACGCCGTACTCACCGTTCAGCGCTCGCTCGCAGTGCTCCCAGACGGCCATGTCGCTCGCCCCAGCGTCGCTAGGCAACCCCGCAGTAGCCGAGACGCCGGCAGTCGCGTCCGGACGAGAACTGAAAGGAACACGAAACGCCAGCCGGTGGACTCAGCAAAACGGTACACGCGGGCGACGTAGGTCAGAGCGCGGCGCGAGGAGGAGTTACGGACGCTGGACTGGCTGGACTGCGCCTACCCCGGGCACCCTCTGGAGTCACGGCCGACTGACTGCCGCCGCCGCGCCGGCCCGGGGCGGCTAGGAGACGCGCTCGGGCGAGCGCCGGCCCGCGCATGCGCAGTACGCGCATTCCTCGCCGCTCCTGGGAGCCGCGCGGCACACTTCGCCGTGGGGCACGGCTGGCGGAAGGCACCTGCCCGAGGGAAAGTCGAGGCGGTCTCCTCCACTCCTCTGCCCGCTTTTATAAGTAAGGCACATCGCACCGCACTCTGAGTGTCTCATTCATCTCCCGACGAGGCGGCTGTTTATTGCGGAGTAGCACCGTGAATCTGAGAAACATTGCGAATGGCAACAAGATCTACAGCTAATGAGCGCTGTCAGCTGGTCCTTGCGTACTCTGAGCTGACAAAAGTTGTAGGACACTTCCTACTATCACGTCGCACCTCCTTTTTCCCGGCGAAGTACAGCAACTCGATGCGTCATGTCGTTCTGAGTCCCCTGCAGAAACATTGAGAAAAGCTGTCGCTATAGCCACTCATAATCGCGAAAGAGTTGCGAGTGCAGGATTTTGTCCACGAACTGACTTCTCGATTGCGTCCCAGAAATGTTCGATTGGATTCGTGTCGGGCGATATGGGTGGCCAAAACATTCACTCGAACTGTCCAGAATGTTCTTCAAATCAATCGCGAACAATTGTAACCAGTGACATGGACCATCAATGATCGCTTCAGCTGGACATAAGGATCCAGTCTATTCTACGTAAACACTGCTCACGCCCTTACGGATCCACTACCAGCTTGCACAATGCCATGTTGACAATCTGAATGCATGACTTCGTGGGGTATGCGCCACACTCAAACCCTACCATCAGCTGTTCCCATCTGAAATCGGGACTCCTCTGACTAGGAGAAGCTTTTCTATCCGTCTAAGGTCCAACCGATTTGCTCAAGAGCGCAGGAGAGGCGCTGCAGGCGATGTCGAGCTGTTACCAAAGGCATTCGTATCGATCGTCTGCTGCTACAGCACGTTAACGCCAAATTCCGACGCACTGTCCTAACGGATACGTTCGTCATACGTCCCACACTGATTTCTGCGGTTATTTCTCGAAGTGTTGCTTCTCTGTTAGCACTGACAACTCTACGCGAACGCCGCTGCTCTCGCTCGTTAAGTGAAGGCCGTCGGCTACTGTGTTGTCCGTGGTGAGAGGTAAGGACTGAAACTTGGTATTCTTGCCACACTCTTGACACTGTGGATCGCGGAATATTGAATTCCGCAACGATTTCCGAAATGGAAAGTTCCACGCTTCTAGCTCCAGCTAGCTTCCGCGTTCAAAGTCTGTTAGTTCCCGTCGTGCGGTCATAAACTCGCCGCAGCCTTTTCACGTGAATCATCTGAGTGCAAATGACAGTTCCGCCAATGCACTGCCGTTTTATACCCTGCGTAGGCGGTGCTAACGCCATCTGTGTATGTGCGTATCGCTATCCATGACTTGTCACCTCAGTGTGTACACAGAGTTATGCTTCCCGTAATTTGATTTGCATTATCTGCACAATATGCAGTGAGGTTCTTTACATCTGAATTACGAAAATTCAATGAACACTTTATCAGACAGTTAACATCAATAGCTGTCTCCCAACAGCCTGTTCAATGAGGTCCACAAGCGTGCTTCCTATTATCTTTTCAGGATCAAAATATCTTACAACTTTAGGGTACATCTTTCTGTTTTTGCGCTTGGACACATCGGTTGTAACAGAGAAAAAATTGCTTTATTTAGCTGGATCTTTAAAGTAAAGTTCTGAACACTTGTTGGAGCCGAAACCCTTTAACAGCTGCTTCTGCCTTAGTTCGACACGTGTCATCATCTTAGCCAAATTGGTCTGTTTATAAATAACTTTTGTGCTCCCAGCCACGATTTTCTTTTATTCAGATTTTACACGACGCATTTCGGGAAATGATTCCCAGTTTCAAGTATGTTTTCTTTTTGTACTATACCATTTTTACGTAATGTTTTCGACGCGTAAAATTCTGTTATGTTTTGTTCACTTTACTGCAATATATAAAAAACCCACATTTTTAGTTATTTATTTATATATATATAGTTAGCGGCGAAATATTGAAGGACTTCTACTTACAATTTTCTTCCGGTCCATTTGTGCAGAAGCTCACATTTTTTAAACATCACACATAACTTTCAGTGCACAGTATGCATCGATGATAACTTACATAAATGAACACTTAGAAAGGAGTTTTTAGACGTAGTCAACAGAGATAATGTTACAGTTTTTCCACAGAGTATGATATACTTTTGTACAGAAGGTATTTATCTTCACAATATGGATCATAATTTGTTTACATCTAAAATACCGTTGAACCAAGAAAACCTACAACAAGAAATAAATATAGTGAAATAGAGAGCAGTTGCTGATAATTATACTGCTTCAATGGTTGATAAAGTCCTAGACAAAGTGAAGGAAGACCCAAACACAAAGAGCACCATGGAGAAAAAGTAAAAAACGAATATATATCTACCACTCCATAAATTGACGATATATTACAGAACTTTGCAAATATTCTCAAAAAGCACAAAGTAAAAGTTGGGTTTTCTACAACAAAAAGTAATAAATAAATAATCAATATACATTATAAAAGTAACTGTACAATGTCTATGCCGGTAAAACTCAGAAACGAGTCCCAGTACGATCAAGGAGTTATATGGAATGATAGCCTTCTAGCCCCCATGCACGTAGAAGGTTTCCGTTTTTATCCGAAGGGAGTGCTTTTAAAGATGTAAGGGCTGGAAAGTTTCGCTCTCTAGAAATTTCTAGAACATTCCAGAACATTCGAGAGTATTCTAGAGCATTCCACAACATTCGAGAGTATTCTAGAGCATTCCACAACATTCCAGAATGTTCCACAATGATCTGGGATGTTATGTAATGTTCGGGAATAATCTGGAATATTCGGGAAGATTCCAGAATGTGCGGGAACATCCCGGAAGAATCCAGATCATTCTGGAACATTCCAGAATACTCTCGAATGTTGTGGAATGTTCTGGAAAATGTTGGACCGTTCGAAGCCTTTTGGTATATTCTGGATTTCGCCACTGGAGGGGCTACCTATTGGCAGGGGTATATAAAGCAAGGCCCGTGGTGGTTTAGAACGTCACTTTTTAATCAGTGACGAAGTAAAGAACCGAATAAGTAGTGCGGCGAGTAGCTAAAAACAAACAGTGAAGTGTGAGCAGTCAAAGTATCAAAAACAAAGTATGAAAAGTGTGTAAAGTGTACTTAGTGTATTTGTTCATTGCAATTTTATTTGATTTATATTTTAGAAAATGCCCAAACCTAAAAGAGGAATAGTAGTAATCCATAAGTATTATGTATTGTGTACTATGTTGTGTGTTTTTCACATCTCCTCCTAAACCACTGGACTGATTTCAACCAAACTTGGTACACATATGCCTTAACGTCAGGTGACGATTACTGTCGGGATAAGAACCGCCTAAATTGGTGGGAGGGTGGAAAAGAAGCGTAGCCTGTGACACGTGAATTCCCAGACTTTATTCATCCAGTATTTGAAAATGACGGCACTTAGCGACTAGCATAATTTCAAACATTTACGAAATATTTTCTCGCTGAAAATCCCTACAAAATAATAAAAGGGAAAATGTTTATAACTTACTACTTTTCCGCTGTTCGTGCAGTAAAAGTACCGCATGAGGCATGGCGTTATAATTTATTAATTCCTTACGACTAACTTTATGCAAGACACAGACTGTTTGCAAATATACCACTGAATGTAAGTGCAAAATTATATTATTGTAATACACGTAGTTCAGGAGATAAACAGTGAGATGTGTGAAAACCTGTCGCATAGTGCATAAACTTTAAATTTATTACTTTGTTGCTACTAAATCCATTCGCAGCATATTCTGTAGACAGTATACACATATGCTTCTGAATGTTCCTGTAAAACTATATTACTGCGCAACACATAGTTCAAGACATACGACATCATAAACGTTAAGAACAAGGCCAGACGCTACGTAACACGAGTGTGGATGCACAGTTGTAAATAAATACTTGGACAACGTCGGGTTTCTCCGCTAGTATAAAGTATGATCATGACCCATACTCAGACTCCGGAATATACAAAGTAACAAGCCAGGAATGCTCCATGTTCTACGTAGTACATAACACAGGACACCCATCTGAAAAAGTAGAGCGAAGTGTTTAAGTACTCCACCGACTAAATAAAGGGCGTAAAACGGATTTGTCAGAAGAACTGCAAATATATTCACATTACAGAAAATATGAAGACAAAATGTTTAACGAAAAACTTGAAAGTGAATCAGTGAATTTTTTCAGATGCTTTGAAAATACACTTAAATGAAAATAGTAAGACAGAGAAATAAATACCATTATAAAATAGATATAAGCAAATTATGATCCATATTGTGAAGGCAAATACCCTCTGTACAAAAGTATATCATACTCTGTGAAAGACCTGTAGCATTATCTCTGTCAACTACATCTAAGAACATCTTTGTAAATGTTCGTTTGTGTAAGATGTTCACGATGTACGAGGCCTATTCGGAAAGTAAGATCCAATCGGTCGCGAAAAGGAAACCACTGTGAAAATCAAAAATGTTTTATTTTCAGCAGTTATCTAAACCTTCCAGATACTTGCCTACAAGGTCGCCGCTCAGACTTAGACATTTGTAGTAGAACTGTGCCAACTCTGCTGTACCCTCGTCACAGAAGGCAGCCACCTCTGCTTTCCGCCAATTCTCTACGCTATTCTGCAGCTCGTTGACCGTGCCAAAATGTTGTCTTCATAGTCAGCGGTTCATGTGGGCAGAGACCACACTTCCCATTGAAAACGCTGCAGGAGTGTCTTCATTGCCGCTGCAGTGTGTGGCCGAGAATTGTCATTAAGAAGGAAACGCATGACAGTTATGTTATGTGGGCTGCATGACACCAGGCGAAATCTCTCAGCAGGCCCAATTGAATAGAGCGACGTGGCGCGAGCGACGAGCATACTAGAGACACTGCCCAACACATCTGTGCAAAGCTTCATTAACATGTGTGAGACTCTGCACAAATGCGCCATAAGTAAACTGTAAGCACAAAGTTCCTCCAAATTACGCCACTAACTACAGAAAAGATCGACAACTAAATAAAAGTTGGGTTTTTATATATTGCAGTAAAGTCAACAAAACAAAGCAGAGCCTCACACATCGAAAACATAACGTAAAAATGGCAGAGCACAAAGAGAAAACACACTCGACAATGGGAATCATTTCCCCAAAACGCGGTGTGTAAATTGCGAAAAAAAGAAAATCGTGACTGGTAGCAAAAAAGGTATTTATAAGCAAACCCATTGTTTTCACAGTTGCAGGCTTTCGCAAAAACCATTTATAATGGACACAAACAGATCTTAGCCAAATTAGAATCATGGAAGGATTACTTCGACAATTTATTTCCACAGTCCATACTTTTGTAGCTGATTTTATGTTTGACAGTATGGGAAACTACTGCTACCTCGTGTGCAATGTATATCCTGAATGCCATTACCAAAATATCTGAGTATATTTGAGGACATCTTTACTTTTTCGTTCTGATAACAAACTTCTATACAAGTACACTCCTGGAAATTGAAATAAGAACACCGTGAATTCATTGTCCCAGGAAGGGGAAACTTTATTGACACATTCCTGGGGTCAGATACATCACATGATCACACTGACAGAACCACAGGCACATAGACACAGGCAACAGAGCATGCACAATGTCGGTACTAGTACAGTGTATATCCACCTTTCGCAGCAATGCAGGCTGCTATTCTCCCATGGAGACGATCGTAGAGATGCTGGATGTAGTCCTGTGGAACGGCTTGCCATGCCATTTCCACCTGGCGCCTCAGTTGGACCAGCGTTCGTGCTGGACGTGCAGACCGCGTGAGACGACGCTTCATCCAGTCCCAAACATGCTAAATGGGGGACAGATCCGGAATCTTGCTGGCCAGTGTAGTTGACTTACACCTTCTAGAGCACGTTGGGTGGCACGGGATACATGCGGACGTGCATTGTCCTGTTGGAACAGCAAGTTCCCTTGCCGGTCTAGGAATGGTAGAACGATGGGTTCGATGACGGTTTGGATGTACCGTGCACTATTCAGTGTCCCCTCGACGATCACCAGTGGTGTACGGCCAGTGTAGGAGATCGCTCCCCACACCATGATGCCGGGTGTTGGCCCTGTGTGCCTCGGTCGTATGCAGTCCTGATTGTGGCGCTCACCTGCACGGCGCCAAACACGCATACGACCATCATTGGCACCAAGGCAGAAGCGACTCTCATCGCTGAAGACGACACGTCTCCATTCGTCCCTCCATTCACGCCTGTCGCGACACCACTGGAGGCGGGCTGCACGATGTTGGGGCGTGAGCGGAAGACGGCCTAACGGTGTGCGGGACCGTAGCCCAGCTTCATGGAGACGGTTGCGAATGGTCCTCGCCGATACCCCAGGAGCAACAGTGTCCCTAATTTGCTGGGAAGTGGCGGTGCGGTCCCCTACGGCACTGCGTAGGATCCTACGGTCTTGGCGTGCATCCGTGCGTCGCTGCGGTCCGGTCCCAGGTCGACGGGCACGTGCACCTTCCGCCGACCACTGGCGACAACATCGATGTACTGTGGAGACCTCACGCCCCACGTGTTGAGCAATTCGGCGGTACGTCCACCCGGCCTCCCGCATGCCCACTATATGCCCTCGCTCAAAGTCCGTCAACTGCACATACGGTTCACGTCCACGCTGTCGCGGCATGCTACCAGTGTTAAAGACTGCGATGGAGCTCCGTATGCCACGGCAAACTGGCTGACACAGACGGCGGCGGTGCACAAATGCTGCGCAGCTAGCGCCATCCGACGGCCAACACCGCGGTTCCTGGTGTGTCCGCTGTGCCGTGCGTGTGATCATTGCTTGTACAGCCCTCTCGCAGTGTCCGGAGCAAGTATGGTGGGTCTGACACACCGGTGTCAATGTGTTCTTTTTTCCATTTCCAGGAGTGTATGTTGGCTGCAATCGACAGTACCCCTATAAGCGATGCTGAAGCTATGCTTACATGGCGCACAGCAATCTTGTGCGAGTCACTTGAGAAGTAAATAACGCTATGAGTGTGTTTAAACCTGAATGTATCTACAATCTGCTTTCGTGAGTCCTTTTTTGTTTTTTTTTTCTTTATGGGATTTCAATTCCCCACCACCACCCAGAGGGTGGGGGGGGGGGGGGGCGGGCTGGCAGCATCATAATATGCTGCTCTACAGCCTACATAAAAGTTAAAAAACATAATGAGAATAGAAACAAACAAGAAAAACAGGCGATAAAACGGTGATATTGTAAAAAAACTGTAAGATGGCGGTAAGGTGTAGAATTTAAAATATAAAAACACTGTGGTGGTGTTGTGGATGAAGAAGTAGACAAGCACAATTAAAAAACGCGGCGACAGTGTCGTTTGTGTTCGCATGAGATAAAAAACACAACTAGCGACAGTATGGCGGCTGATCGCAACACTGACAGGGGACACACAACACTGAACACTCACTTATAATAGCACTATACAGGTGACACGGCGGCAGATGGGCGGGGGGGGGGGGGGGAGGGACCCGTACCTATGACAGGGAAAAGCGGGGAGGAGAGGGAAAAAAAGGGGGAGGAGATGGAGGGAGGGGACATAGAAAAGAGGGGACTGGGCAGATGTGAGAAGGAGTGAGAAAGGCAGCGGAGGGGAGAGCAGAAAGGACTCAGGGGAGAGAAGGGAGGCAGAGAGAGGGCAGGTGGTGAAAAAACAGGATGGAAGGGGGCGGGAGAGGGAGCCTGGGGAAAGGACAGAGGAAAGGAGGTGGAGGTGAGGATCAGAGTTGATAGGAGGGATAAATGGAGGGAGAGAGGGCATAATCTGGGAGGGGGAGTTGATATAAGGCACCTTGGGAAAGGAGATGAAGGGTGTAGAGATGGAGGATAGGGGGGACACAACAGTGAAGGCAGAGGGCGGGGATTGGAGAGGAGAGGAGCAACCAGGGGATGAGGGGGATGAAGGCGGCAGGAGGTGTAGAGTGTGTGGCTATGTTCGAGGAATAGGAGCAGATGGGGGAAAGTAATGAGGTCATAGAGGATCCACATTGGGGACGGGAGGTGTATATGGAACACGAGGCAGAGTGCATGGCGCTCGAGGATCTGGAGGGACTTATAGAATTTGGGGGGAGGGGCAAATATCCAGGTGGGACTGGCATAACAGAGGATGGGACGGATTAAGGATTTGTAGGTTGGAGGATGGTAGAGGGGTTCAACTCCCATGTCCAGCCAGAGAGGAGTTTGAGGAGTTGGAGGCATTTGTGGGCTTTGGATTGGATAGAGCGGAGATGAGGGATCCAGGTGAGGTCATGGTCAATGGTGAGGCCAAGATAGGTGATGGTGGGGGAGAGGCGGACAGGACAGGCGCAGATGGTAAGGGGGAAATCCAGGAGCCAGAAGGAGCGAGTGGTACGACCTACGATGATTGCCTGGGTCTTGGAAGGATTGATTTTCAGTAGCCACTGGTTACACCATGCGGCAAAAAGATCAAGTAGCGAGTCATTGTTACTTCTGTGCCTTTATGCCTTTGCTGCTCATCGGTATGATGCGAGCGCATCCGTTGGTTGCCAGTACTGACCCAGAAACAAACAAACATTACCCCTCTCACGACCCCTCTAGAAGCATAGGCTTTGTCATTCATTCTCCAGTGCTCGAATTGCCTTGAGCCAAATCGTATTTCCGTAGAAGCATGAATGCAGAGAAACACTGGATGTCGACAGTAACACCGATTATTAAAGGAAAATATTTCGAGATTTGTCGGTCGCTGATTATGAACTATCGGTAGTACTTCGCAGTATTAATACTGATAACACTGATCACTGACGAAATATAGGGGAGAAACAGGTAATCAAGGTAACCACGGAGGCCCAGCGTGGGCTGTAGTTATCGTACGGCAGCGAACCTTGGTAGATTGACTAATGCGTTAATGTGGAATCGATTTACGCTGAAAAAAAAATTGTTCTAATTTTGGGCACCAGGTGCAAAACTACCTTTGTGCGCTGCATGACCGTATGACATCCAAACTGTCATCTGACAAGACATACCGTGAATGAAAAGTATGGCTATCAAGAAGTGAGCCCGAGTGCTGTTAGTGAAACCGTTTTACGTGAACGTCAGCAGTTACAGTGCTGCACTGAGAGACTATCGCTGGCTGAAAGACCTGAGGAGTGACCCGATGTTCTTAAAAGGTTTAAGGAAGATGATAATGAAATTCGAAAATACAGGTGAGATTGGTGTGCCACCTGGAGGAGGAAGGCGTCCTACCCCGGTGGAAGTTATTGGCGAGGTTACTGTTGCTGTAACTGATCTTGCAGTACGTGTCTAGGCAGTGCTAGTGGTAGTGGTGTGTCACGAGAATTGTCCATCCCAGGGCCAACAGTACCGAAACTTTTGCGGTCTATTTTACACTAGTACCTGTACAAGATCCAGATGGTGCAGCAATTGAAACTGGATGATCAGCAGCAATGTTTCGAATTTGCTCCTCGGTTTCTGGCATGGATGGAAGTTGATGACATCTGGGCAATATTCCATGGAGTGACGCGGCGCATTTTACACTACAGGATGCAGTGAATACACAGAACTGCCGAATTTGGGGTACCGTTAAACCACATGCTGTGCACGAAGAGACATTACACTCGCCATACGTGACTGTGTATTCGCAAGCACCTTTGTTCTCGGTCTGCCTTCTTTGAAAAGAATACACCCAGATGGCGTGTCAGGTGTAGGGCGTAAAGTCTCCACGTTATCGAGACCTCCCTGTACAGCACGTGATTCCTGCTTTGGAAGAGCACAACTGTATGGGAACCACTGTTTTCATCCGAGATGGGACAACAGCTCACGTCGCTCGCCCGTGAAAGGTCTGCGTAATGAAATCTTTCATACGTGTTATCTCCAGAGGTATTCCACGTGCATGGGCTGTAAGATCTCCTGATCTGAATCCATATGACTTTTGACACATAGGATATTAAAAGAAAGCGTTTACCAGGGACACGTTCGGTCTCTACCTGAGTTGAAGACCAGTATGCGGGAGCACGTTGTTCAGATTCCGCAGGGACTGCTGCGCGCAACTGTTGATCATGTCGTTTTACGGATGCAGCATCTAGTTGACTTCTTGCGGTGCTCATATTGAACAATAATAATAAAATCGGCGTTATGCCTTTCTCACTTCCTTCACCCCTTCTGCCCACAACCTTTCTACTGCGAGCAACTGTTGGTTGGTTCAAATGGCTCTAAGCACTATGGGACTTAACATCTGAGGTCATCAGTATCCTAGACTTGGAATTACTTAAACCTAACAAACCTACGGGCATCACACACATCCATGCCCGAGGCAGGATTCGAACCTGCGACCGTAGCAGCAGCGTGGTTCCGGACTGAAACGCCTAGAACCGCTCGGCCGCAGCGGCCTGCTCAACTGTTGATCATGTCGTTTTACGGATTCAGCATCTCGTTGACGACTTCGGTGCTCATATCGAACAATAGTAATAAAATCGGCGTTATGCCTTTTTCACTTGCTTCACCTCTTCTGCCCAAATATTTTCTACTGCGAGCAACTGTTGATCATGTCGTTTTACGGATTCAGCATCTCGTTGACGTCTTCGGTGCTCATATCGAACAATAATAATAAAATCGGCGTTATGCCTTTCTCACTTGCTTCACCTCTTCTGCCCAAATATTTTCTAATGCGAGCAACTGTTGATCATGTCGTTTTACGGATTCAGCATCTCGTTGACGTCTTCGGTGCTCATATCGAACAATAATAATAAAATAAAGTTATGTCTTTCTCACTTGTTTGATCTTCTGTGCCCACGCCCACGTCTTGTTCCTAATCCTTAACATACGGAAACATGTCTATACGTCTTCTTGTGCTCACAGCGCCATATTTGCTCCTGGTGGTCAAAACTGGAAATAATTTCTTCCAGCGTAAATCGATTCTACATTGACGCATTAGAATACATCTTTAACATTCGGTCACGTAAGGTCATTACTCGAGTTTCCTTGTATAATACTATTTGTGTTGCGGTATGATACGGCCTGTTTCTCCCTGTCCGTTATTTGTTACTCTTGCTTCCTATAGTGTGGTCCACTAGACCACAAGGGGATGCCAGGACAATAACACTACTTTTCTCACACTAATATCGCTAGTTTTTTTAATATAAACAAAACTCCAGACATTAAATGTTCTTAAAAGCACACTTATTCGTTTTTAGAGTGATTGTTGTGGTACAAGTGTTCAGGAGGTAAATGTTCATATATTTCATGCATAGTCAACGGAGAATTCTATTACGTTATTCGAAAGAATAAAATTAACATGGCGTTAAGAAATTTCTGTGAGTACAGTGTTCATAGAAAGCCATCATGCGTAAATCAGCTGGTTAGTATCGGGTACAATGATTACAATGGTGATGTTGTCTTGATTTAGGAGGTTGTCTGGTACAAGAGACCTTTTGTATCGTGTAGTCATCTGTTTGGCAGTCACTCGAGAAAACGTATAATCAGACGCTCACGAATATTCGACTTTTTACTATGAGGTTACTGGTGTCCTGCTGTTTTTTTCTTACTACTAAAATACATGATAATACAAGCATAAAAGAAATTTTTACATTTTATTGACATTAAATCATAGACGATTCGAGAAGGATCACGTAGAATCTGTCCCTAAAAACGCTACTGATACAAGAGAGCTTAGAGTAATCATCGATTAAGTGCACCCTAGCTTCTGCAAGAATGTGATAAGTGAGTAAATGAATAAACCGTCCATAGGGTTATCAGAGAAGATGGTTACAAAGGAACAATGGCGAGGAAAAGACCATATATGATGAAACTGGACTGAGACAGGAGGTTCTAGTTCGCGAGGGACCATATTTGCAAAGAGTCATATTGGCGAAATGATGCTATGTATGCTGATGAAAGACAATTCAACGTGTTTGCAGCGAACTAAAGAACTATGACGTGAGGGAAACTAATTGCTGCGAGCTAACCATTTACAAACTGTCGTAAAACACGGTAGGGGGACCGTTTAAGTATGGGATTATGCTTCGTCACTTGAGGTGGGTGAGATTGCTCCAATTTACAGAAAGTTAAGCAAGGAGGGACAACTCAACATTCAGAAGCAAAGTTTGTAAGGCGTTCAGACGTGTTGAGCATTAGATCCAAATTCAGATATTTACAAGATAATGACTCAAGACTCACACTGTACCCTGCGAAAGAGTGGATTCTTCTTAACTGCCCCAAAGTCACTGAGATATCACCTCAGTCGTCAGACCTCAGACCCGTAGAAAGTTTATGGGAGGAGCTAAAGGGAAGCGTCAGGACAGCTGCAGTCAAATCGAAAGATCTGAAAGAAAGCCGAATGAAGAAGGAAACTAAATGGCCCTGTGTAGACCGCAAAAATCTTTGCTAACATGCAAGCGCGTTTATAAGTGGCTATAAAGCAAAAGGGATATCCCACGAAATACTGAGTTCCAATATTATTCCTATATTGAAGAAAGATTATCGTGTGTCCAAATAATAAAGACTATATTGTTAAGTAATGAAATACTGTTTAACAAAATGTTGTCTTATGAAGTTATTTAAGCAATTATGTGCCAGAATTTAGATTTATTAGGAGAATTAATTTTTCATTTATGAAAATTTTGTTTATTTATTTAATGCATGCGTGAAAATTAAACACATTGTAAGCCCTCGTGGTGTTTTTGACATATCTACATCCATATCTACGTACATACTCCGCAAGCCGCCGTACGCTGTGTGGTGGAGGATACCCTGTACTACAGCTAGTCGTTGCCTTTCCAATTCCACCTGCAGATAGAGTGAAGGAAAAACAACTGTCTGTACGCCTCCGTATGAGCTCTAATTTCCCGTATCTTATCTTCGTGGTCCCTACGCGAAATATACGGTGGCGGCAGTAGGATCATTCTGCAGCCAGCTTCAAATGCAGGTTCTCTAAACTGTATCAGTAGTGTTCTTCAAAATGAATTTCTCATTCCTCCAGGGATTCCCACTTGAGCTCCCGAAGAATATCCGTAACACTTCCGTGCTGATCGAACCCACCGGTAACAAATCTAGCAGCTCGTCTCTGAAATGCTTCGATGTCTTCTTTCAGTCCTGCCTGGTGCGGACACCTAACACTCCAGTAGTCCCACCACACTTCCCTGGGGCATTCCTGATGTTACCCCTGTCTCCGATGGACACTCGCCGTCGAGGACAACATACCGGGTTCTATTACTTAAGAAGCCTTCTACCCAGTCACGTATTTGGGAGCCTACTCCATATGCACTTAACTTCGTTAACAGTCTGCAGAGCGGTACGTCTGCTATGTGTATGTGCGATTCCCTAACGTTGTCTCTGCAATGGAATTTTCTCGCCTACAAATGATTAAGATGACCCTGACATTGCCAACCTACACCTACGGATTTCAAGAGAACGAAGTATCATGTTGTGGTTTTTATTTCACTTCAATTTAGCACATCAAACCAATGCTTCCTATTGGAATACTACTAGAATAAATTACAACGTGGATACCATTAATTACTTATTCTCAAAACAACATGCAGAGTGAAAAAATGTAATTTCGAGATTGACAGAATATGTGTTTGACTTTCTATACACCGCCGCCCCCCTCTCCCCCCCCCTCCCCCGCTTATTAGACAGCAAAAAAATTGGCTGATACTGTTTAGCGGTGAGAAACAGAACACTATCAACCGGACTGCCCCTTCAGAAAACATTCAGTGGACAAGCAAAGGGAAGTCAACGTATTTACTGCAAGTGAATCCCTATCCACCGAACCGGAGTGTGCATATCACCTATCGAGGTGCGGATAGCAGTTGTATACTGCAACGATGATTTGTTCACTGAGGCTCTGGCCGTTGTACAGACGACGTATGTGGTGTACTTGCAATTCTCTACCAACACAGTGGACGCAATACGCCGTCCGCAAACTCGTAGGTCTGAAATTACCTCAGTAGAAGACAGAATACGAGTCAAGATCTCTGCTTGCTCTTTAGTCAGAGACAGAAATTCGACTCAAGTATTCTGCCATAAGTAAACACTTCAGTGTGTAGCAGATTCCACAGAGAACTGTCACTCGTGTAAACAGAATAAGAACTCTGTCGACTTCACGTGCTCCCTGTGCCGAAAACAACACTTCTCAAAACCTAAAAAATGGTTCACATGGCTCTAAGCACTATGGGACTTAACATCAGAGGTCATCAGTCCCCTAGACTTAGAACTACTTAAACCTAACTAACCTAAGGACATCACACACATACATGCCCGAGGCAAGATTCGAACCTGCGACAGTAGCAGCAGCGCGGTTCCGGACTGAAGCGCCTAGAACCGCTTCGTCACAGCGGCCGGCCTCAGAACCTAACCGCTAGATTCTCCACTGTTGTTTCCGCCAACGAAGTCTCTAGCTCGATCGCCAAAGGAAACTGTTTCCCATCGATCCCTGCATGGATGTGCTGTCGATTGATCCTTGGAAGGAAGTCCTTGCTCAAGCCATACTTCGCTTCTTCCTGGACGGCCGGTATCTATGTTTGTGCTCAGGCGACGAATTCCAGCGACTGTTACAAAAACATTACCTCTCACTATATGGGTCATGGATCTGCCAGCCAATCACCCGAAGCTCCTTTCAGAAGATTTTCCGGAAGTTTCCATTTACATTCCTACGTCCTTAGCACTCGGCCAATCAAAAATCTCTGCTTTTCAGCGGAAAGCGAGCTTCGGCACTTCCAATGAGATGATTCCTCAAACGTCAGCTTGCGATCATCGTTTGTAACTTCGTGCATTGTTTTGCACTAGAAGGATGTCCTTCTTCCATGTCTGGCGCTCTTTCTCCAGGGACGCTACTCTGAAATTTTTTTCCGTCCCACCAGAGAGCAGCCTCCCACCTGCTCTGTCCGTGCTTCACGGGTTCTGCTGCCTCCAGCATCATAAACAGCTGCTGCCAAGCTCTGCTCTCTCTCAGGGCAGTAAATGCCCGCTCCTGCAGAACACAACTCTCTTTGCAGCCCCTCTTTAGCCCATAGTGGTTTCTGAGGAGCACACGGCACACTTCGCCACTTCTGTCAGTGCTCAGCCCTAATTAACTACCAGACATGCAGTACTACAAAAATTGTTAGTACATGGTTCTAACCAAAATCAGCCACTGAAATTATTAATAATCAAATTGTGCATTCTAAACAGTGATCCAATATAAATATAAATCTATGAGAATATTAAATATATAGTGGCAAAATGTTACCACCTTACAATACGTAGCAAAAAATAGTGAATGACAGCCTCTGTACACACCGTAAGCCACTGTGCAGTGCATGGATTTTATTTCCTATTCCATTCGTGCAATGAGCAAAGGAAAAATAACTGTGTGCCTCTGTAGACGCGATAACCTCTCTTACGTTATTCTCATAATTTCTATGCAGGATTTACGATGGTGGCAGCATGAAGGTCGAACAATCTTCTTCTAATACAGGTCCTTTAGATTTGTCCAACCGGATTTTGTGAGAACTAAGTCGTCGTTCTGCTAAGGATTCTCATTTGAGCTTCCTGAACATTTATGTTAGATTACCACGCATCTTAAATCAACGTGTTTCTATCCTAGCAATGCGTGTCTAATTTCATTTGGTCTGTTGTTAAATCTATTCGATAAGAACTCCAGACACAAGAACAGTTTTCTAGAATTAATCTCACTACCATCTTGTACGTGATTTCCTTTACAAATGCATTGCATTTCCCCAACACCTTTCCAACACATCTCGAGGAGTAGAGGTCAAGTAATTGTAGTAGAGTCGCACTCTAAAAAGAACATATTTTGAAAATACTGAAAGCTACCAGGCATCAGTGTAGGCGTCCGTGTGGAGTAGATTTTTTGATGGAAACAGAGTCTCGTCATCCATGGTAGTCACGTACAATTCATATGGGAAAAATAGGTAGTAGACTCTGTCGTCTACGAGCCCATGGGTCTTTCAGTGTAGTGAGAGTGTGTGCCTGGATTGAAAGAAATAACATGCATCGAAGTTGATTGTGAAACTTAAATATAATTTTAATTAATTATTATTGGTATTTCTGCCTGAAGCCTTCTGCCGTTAAAGAGTGTTTTTCACCAGATGCGTTTCGCTTTTATTTATAAAGCTTCTCCTGAGGTCATTCCAGAATATGATTATATATAGTAGGGCTCTACATTTTGGTGTTTGTAGACTAAAAACAATCTTTACTTATAAAAATGGCATACAATTTACTTACGTTGCTTTTGTGTCTTGTTTACACTTCTTCAAACAACTACGCCGGCCTGAGTGGACGAGCAGTTCTAGGCGCTTCAGACCGGAACCGTGCGAGCGCTACGGTCGCAGGTTCGAATCCTGCCTCGGGCATGGATGTGTGTGATGTCCTTAGGTTAGTTAGGTTTAAGTAGTTCTAAGTTCTACGGGACTGATGATCTCAGAAGTTAAGTCCCATAGTGCTCAGAGCCATTAGAACCATTTTTTCAAACCACTGCATTTTCCTTCGCTGTTAGCGGAGGTTGAGACCGAAATAAACTTAGTTGCGCATTCACTTGTGACAGTTTTTGAACCTACTTTTCTTATGCTGCAGTGGTTTTTTTTTACCGCTTCACCTACTTTTGTACAATTTCACATGTGAAATAATACTGTAGTTACACGCGTTCTACATCCAAAAGTTAAGGTGCAACCAAGTTTCTTTCGACCTCAACGTCCACCAATTACAAAGGTAGATGCAGTGGTCTGCAGAATGTGCAAACAAAAGGAAAAAAAAAAAAACATCGTATGTAAATCGTACGCCAATTTCATAACGAAATACTTTTTTAATATATAAGTACCAAAATGTACAGACGTATTATGTATTCGCATTTTCAGAATGAGCACAGAAGATGCTTTATAAATACAAACGAAAGACATGTGGTGTAAAATAGTATTTAGTTGCAGTAAGCAAAGCGGTAAAACCAATAATAATTGATTATAACAGCTCCTGGGGAAGATGCCCATACAAAAACTAATAATTTTCGTTAATTTGTGCAATTTGAACAGCAGCTTAATGTAGCACGCATGTATGACGTACAGGTATCCCAGGAGAAATGGTCAATATTCAGGAATATGACTGGGACTATCACGCGAAGCCAAAACGTCTAGTAAACATGAGCTCTAAAACGCATAAATTAACATCTAAGAACACATATTAACGTTCGATACTGTGAAACAAACCTCTACTACTACAAAGTCTTTGCTTTCCATATTTTGAGAGGTGGTAGTATGGATCAAAAGAAGAAATGAAGTCCCGTAAAATGCGACTCTACATTGCATACTTTAAGAAGAAGGGGACACTAGAACCCGCTGTGAATGTTGAGAAACTACGAGAAAGTGCCATTAAAAAAAATATGCTATGGAAATCAAAAACCGTTTTGAGATCCTAGAGACCCTGGAAGCAAGAGAGAACGTGCAGGAAAGGTGAAAAGAAATAAAGTCCACGGTACAAAGTGTAGAGGAGGATATATTGGGAAGAAAGAAGATAATGAAGAAGAGGAAATGGTTCAACGAGACATGTCAGAAGGCTACAGAAAAGAGAAGGAAGATGAGGGAGAAGTGGTTAGCTGTCAGGGAGAACGAGCAGAAAAGGGAACATTTTATCAGCATCAGGAGGGAGACAAAGCGAATCCTAAGAGCAGAGAAGAGAATATATCTAACCAGTTTGCTAGAACAAATTGAGGCAGAGAGCCAAAACAAGAACTCAAGGCAGTTCTTCCAATAGATAAAAAAATCGGAAACGTGGATTTCAGAGCCCAACTTTTTTCAATAGAGATAAGAACGGCAACTTGATAAATGACAAGGAAAGAATTGTAGAAAGAAGGAAATAATACTTCTCAGAACTGTTGAATCGCCCAGACCCAGATGAAAAACGGTTCTGTCCACTATGGGACTTAATATCTGAGGTCATCAGTGCCCTAGAACTTAGAACTACTTAAACCTAACTAACCTAAGGGCATCACACACATCCATGCCCGAGGCAGGATTCGAACCTGCGACCGTAACAGTCGCGCGGTTCCAGACTGAAGTGCCTAGAACCGGCCGGCCACTCCGGCCGGCGACCCATATGAGATATTACCTGCAAACACTACGGGAAAAAGGAAAGATGAAGAAGAATGAGAAGTTAGTGAAGAAAACCTGAAGATCGCAATCAAAGGACTGAGAAACAACAAAGCTCCAGAGGAGGACAGAATAACATCAGAATTAATCAAGAAGGGAGGTGAGAGCTTACACTTAGAGATATATAAACTGATCAGTTGATATGGGAGAAGGAGAAATTGCCAGAAGAATGGAAATTGTCTATAATATGCCCAATATACAAGAAGGGAAGCAAAATGGAATGCGGTAACTACGAAGGAATCAGTTTGTTGCATGTAACGTATAAGGTGCTGTCCATCATTATGCTCAGAAAATTGCAACCATTCATAGAGAACAACATACAGGTACCAAGCTGGCTTTCGACCACACCGATCGACAATGATCACATTTTCACACTAAGACAATTGTTTGAAAAACACTGGGAATATGCTAAAGATATCTACAGCCTGTTCGTCGATTTTCAACGTGTATGTGACAGTATCCACAGGAATAGCCTGTTTGTACATAAAGACCTGCAAGCAACGTCCCACGTGTGGCTTAGGGATGATACGGTGCGCCCGCCGCTTGTTTCGCCTTACTCTAGACCAAACAGGGTAATCACAAGAGGAAGCCACAGCTTCAAAATCGATAAGGATGGTAAAGAAGAGACAGTCTCAATTGAGCGGCTTAAACCTGCTTACACCGAAGAGGGTACACTCCTTCCTCGGTCTGCAAAATCACCCTCAAACGTGGAGGCCAAAGAAACAGCAGAGAGTCTCGCCGAGCCCTCGGTTTCAGAAGAGGACAACGAAGCAGCAAGTGCAGAACCGGAGCAGCCATTGCCTGCACCAGATGTTTTCACGAGAGCTGGTAGAAAAATCAAGTGCAAGTTTCCCCACATACCTGGTGCACCCGGTTTCAAAAGGAGGGGGGCTGATGTGGCGACGTCGTTTATCCACTGCGCCAAAGACAGCGGGTGAAAGCTGCAGCTGATTGATATTTATCTTTGCCGTAGTCGGCTTGGTTACGAGTTGTTTATTCTTGTTAGTTTTTGATCTGTGCTTGGAAAATAAAATGTTTTCTCATCTCATGAAAAAGCTGTTACTTCATAAAATATAAAGGCTCCCATAGCTAGTGAGAATGATGCAAGCTTGTATGGAAGGGTCAAAGGCAGCAGTACGTTTCCGAGGAGCCACATCAGAAACATTCGAGACTGAGACAGGCCTCAGACGAGGGAATGCTCTCTCATGTGTTCTGTTAAGTGTCGTCTTAGAGAAAGTAATAAAAGAGTGTAGGCAACAGGTGTGGGCTGGAGTAGAGATGGACGGTAACTTCAGTTGTCTCGCATATTCAGGTGACATAGTACTACTAAGTGAATCAAAGCACGAGTTGAAAGTAATGTACTAGAAAATGGACAATTATGCACAGAAGGTAGGGCTCAAAGTGAATCGAGACAAAACAGAGTTCATGTAATTAGGATGAAGACAAGAGCAGGAAGAATTTCTTGAGATAGATGGCAAGAGGTTCATGGAAATGCATACATTCTCTCAGAGAGACGCTCGTCTTTAAATCGATCTTAGTGAACACTAAGATGATAATCTACAACACAGTGATATGCCCGGCAGTAATGTACGGTTCAGACAGATGAAGCATGACTAAGCGAGAAAAGAAAAAATTATTAATATTTGAATGAAGAGTAATGAGGAATATATGGGGACCAGTCTTAGATAACAGAGAATGGAGTAGGAGAAAAAAGGAGGAAATCTACCTTCTGATGCGACAACCAACTATCCTACAGAATATAAAGAGCAAAAGAATAGAATGGGTGGGCCATGTAGCCCGTATGCCAGATGAAAGACAGGCGAAGATGGGGAATCCAAACACCAAATGCCCCATTAGTCGACCAAGGCAGCGCTGGATGGACAACCTGGCGAAGGACCTAGCAGTCCTGGGAATTGAAGAGACCTGGTGGAACCTGGCACAAAACAGGATGGAATGGAGGCAGTTCGTGGAAGCAGCGCATGGTCTGCAGGGCCTGTGATCGCTGGATGTCTATCTATCTATCGTATTTTTGCTACTAGTGCAGATTTTATCTTCAGAAGAGGATTTCCACCAGGTTCTAATGCAGGGAAAGCCAAGATTTCTGCACATATGCAGTACTCTCCCTCAGGTGCCGAGCTTTCTGCCTGGATACACACTTCCCCCACTATCACGCCACGCTGTCTGAATGGGAAGAGGGGGACAAACCACGAATCTGCCACAATTAGATGGCAGTTCAGTGGAGCAAGGAACACCGAACTTCTTGCATGCGGCTTGGTTTCATATTTCATTACAACATTGATAAAAAACAAACAAACAAAAATCAGCATTATTTAAATGTTTTTGGTGCTCAGAAGATATAGTAAAATTTATATCTAATATAAACTGTGGGTCTGTGGACAGACTAGGCAATTTCGCAGATTTTCGTCCCTCGGGTTGCCAAGCCATTGTGACTGAATTAGTTTCGTAATGGAAGAAAGCCTTTATGCACGTATGTTGATCGAAACATTGTATCACATTTGCAACCTCATTATGCAGACTTGGAAACTCTTCCCGAGGAAAACAACGACGTAAAATAATTTGTCTTTTAAACAGGAATTACGAGGGTGGTTTGAAAAGTTCTCGGAACGGAATAGAAAAAGAAGTTGTTACATTACTGAAACTTTTTTTAAATTTTTCAATGTAGTCTCCGTGTAGATAAGGCGCTCGGTTTAACGATGTTCCAGTGCCTTGATCCCACCTCGAAAATGAGTTTCCTCCAGGCTTGCAAAATAGTTGTCAACTCCGGCTCTCAGTTCTTCTATTGAAGTGAATCTTCGTCCACCAAGAAAAATTTTCAGTTTTGGGAAGAGATGGAAGTCTGACGGAGCCACATCATGTGAATAAGGCGCGTGTGGCAACAAATCATTCGTTAGTTCGTGTAATTTTGACATGACGATGGTACATGTATGCGGGCGCGCATTGTCTTGATGGAAGATGACATTCTTCCTTCCTAAACGTGGCCTTTTTTCGCGAATCTTTTGTCGAAATTTGTCCAGGAGGTTAGCATAGTAATCTCCAGTAATTGTTTGCCCAGTGGGGAGATAATCTACAAACAGGATCCCTTTCACATCCCAGAACACTGATGCCATGACCTTTCCCGCCGAAGGAATTGTCTTTGCTTTCTTTGGTGTCGGAGAATCAGCATGCTTGCACTGCTTTGACTGTTGTTTTGTTTCTGGGGTATAATAGTGCACTCAAGTTTCATCTGTGGTCACAAAACGACGAAAAAAATCTTGTTTGTTTCTCTTAAAACGGGCCAAACTTTGTTCCAATATGTCCATTCTCATGCGTTTTTGACCCAACGTCAAGAGTCGCGGCACCCATCTTGCAGATAATTTTTTCATTTCTAATTCTTCAGTTAAAATGTGATATACCCTTTCAGATGACATCTGGCAAGTGTGAGCAATTTCACGCACTTTCAATCGGCGATCCTTCATGATCATTTTGTGTACTTTTGCAATGATTACTGGAGTAGTGACACATCTTGGCCGACCACCGCGCGGATCATCATCTAAGCTCTCCCGACCAGATTTAAAATCATTTGTCCACTTGATAACACTTGAATATGAAGGAGCAGAGTCCTCCAGAGTATTCTGGAAATCGGCATGAATGTCCTTTGCTTTCATACCTTTGTTTACAAACTACTTAATCACTGTTCGAATCTCGATTTTTGCCATCTTTGCAAATCAGTACGCGGGACCAAAAACACAGCCACGTCTCCGCCACAGCTCTCTTCCAACAGCACTGACGTGGCACGTGTTTACAGCCAACATTCCAATGAATGTCACGAGAACAACTCGTTGCGCTGACCTCTCGTGGTGATTCCGAGAACTTTTCAAACTTTGCTGATCCATTAGGTCATACTGCACATGTAATGGGGCGTTTTTAACTAAAACGCAAAAGGTGTGTAAGACAGCTCAAAAACAGATGTAGGAGTTTTTGTTCCAGAAGTTGCCCCTTCCACAATGCTGTTTTGTTTTAATATCATCCCCATCAAATCAGAAATGTTTCAGAATGAAATTTTCTGTCTGGAGTGAAGTGTGCGCTGGTATGAAACTTTCTGGTAGATTAAAGCTGTTTGCCCGACCTAAACTCGAACTCGAGACCTTTACATTTTGCCAGCAAGTGCTCTACCAACTGAGCTACCCAAGCGTAACCTGCGAGCCCTCCTCACACCTGTACTACCACTAGTACCTTGTCTCCTGCTTTCCTAACTTCACAGTTCTCCTGCGAAACTTGCAGGACTAACATTCCAGGAAAAAAGTATATTGTGGAGACATGGCTTAGCCACAACCTTGGAGATGCTCCATTCTGTAAACATCCCTCCAGGCTGTGGCTGAGCCATGTCTGCACAGTATTCCTTCTTCCAGCAGTGCTAGTTCTGCAAGTTTCACGGGAGAACTTTTGTGAAATTTGGAAGATAGGAGAAGAAGTACTCGCGGAAGTAAAACTCTGAGGAGTGGTCGTGAGTCATGCTAGAGTAGCTCAGTTTGTACAGCACCTGCTGGCCAAAGGCGGTTCCGAGCTGAAGTTTCGATCGGGAAAACAGTATTAATCTGCCAGGAAGTTTCAGAAATAAGTTGTTTCTCACCTTGCAAGGAATTACTGTGGGAACTGTGCAATAAAGTCCACTTCAAGTGGGAGATCTGGAATGCATTGTGGATGTTCTAATTTTCCTTCCCGTTTTCCATCCGAAAATCAACAACAGTGTGTCTTAAATCGAAAAATCGTTCCAGGCATGCCCTATGACTTAGCCAACGTTCTATGCAGTAATATATGACGTCTCTATACTCTTCGTTCAATTCAATATACTCTTCGTTCAATCCAATATTTGATGTAATAATGTGTGCGACTTGAGGAAATTTTCTCTAAGTGCCACCAATTGCGTCACGTGCTCCATGCCTGCTAATTTAGGAGAAATTGCTTCTTGATGTACAGGACAAGGAATCCTCATACAAATCGTCCGTAAATCGTAATTTTTTTCTATTTCATCGTCAACTATATCGTTAAATTCCTTCTACATGTTGTTGTAATGCCGTTCTACAGCAAAATTTGCGCTACCCGTCGATTATGTAAATGCGTAATAGATACTGAGAATTCTCATCCTTCTCTTCTGTGATTCTAATTCATTTTTAAAGGTACGAAAGGTAGATAGCTATCTGTCTCTTTTTGTGCATACTGTCACTGGACCTATGAACTTCCTTTATACCATGAGTAACCCTTTCATTCCTGAATTTTTCTGGATTAAGGAAAATTTTTCTTTGTGCTCTAATACTCGTAGGTGATTTTTTAATGATTTTAGATTTATGTTTTATACACATACATTTCAAAATATACTTCGTACACTTGGCTTCTTTTTACAGACTGAACTAATTAATTCTGAAATATTCATTTTGTAATAAATAAACTGATCATTAAATAATTAACATGCGAAATGACAATAGTAATATTAAGTTATACAGTGGAATATAACTAACCAACGACTTCTATGTATTCTGGCTGCCGCAAGTTGCTGTACTGCTACATTCACTTGTTGATATTTTTATAGTTATGCCCAACAGGTGACATTACTGGCGCATGGTGAAAAGATTGCACATTCACAAATGTGTACATGAGGTAAATATTTCTGTTGCAGCTAATACACAGCAAACGTTAATGTACATAATTGTAGCCAGGGGATATGAAAGGGTTAAATAGCGAAGGATAAACAGTGCTGACACAACGATTCTTTGGAACTGAGGGAATACCGCACCAATGCCGCATGTAACAGAGTCGCATCGCACTGCTAAATGAAATGGCGCACTTCATGGAGTAGTTCTAAGAGGGACCGAGCAAAGCCAAGACATGCCGAGATACGCCGAACCTCGGACCGCACGCATGCAGCACATAATGCACACGTGAAGTTTTATACGGAGCGGCCTGACCCTGTCCTAATGCACTGAATGTGTTATTTGTTTCCATTTTTTCTGAAGTTTAGTGAACAGTTATTGCCAGTGGCTACCTTATACGAAATGAGCTCTCTCTTGTTATAGATGCTTTCCGAGCACGGGGTCCCGGGTTCGATTCCCGGCGGGGTCGGGGATGTTCTCTGCCCCGTGATGACTGGATGTTGTGTGTCATTCATCATCACTTCATCATCATCATCGTTGACTCGTAAGTCGCCGCAGTGGTGTCAACTAAAAAGAACTTGTGATACGGCGGCCGAACTACCCCGCATGGGGCCTCCCGGCTAGCAATGCCATACGATCATTTCATTTCATTCAAAAGATGTTCCATGGCTTCAATGTCGTAATTTGAACATAGTCAACTAGCAATCCAATATGATTTTCTTCGAACCACGGTGCTATGCTGCTGGTTTCGTAGATAGAAGCAGTATCATGACATAAAAATTTTCGGTTTTGGCTCCACAGTGTTGTACGAATGCTACATTTGAAAATGTTCTCATATAAATACCTACATTAATTTTTCACTGGCTAGAATCAACCACGCAACAATACCACAGACGATTGCACCATCTCCACTGAATAATGTTGTCGCTGCAGTATACACAGGTGGAAACCGTTTGCCGTTCTTCTCCCAAGTAATAACACGCCCACATAAACGTCACGTCATGTGCCTTGACGCATCACTCCGTAAAACCTTTTTCCACGTTTGTCAACGACATGCGGCCGTTCATGCGATCGCTTTTTTAGGTTGCAATATTATTACGAAATTCAACGCTTATCGGTTCTGATCGGATCATTCTACCGCTGATTTCTACGTCTTTATTGAAAGAATAGTCCTCTGCAATAGCTGATTTGATGTTATTTTTTATTTTAATTTCTGTGCAACATGCTCCATTACAATACTAGTAATACGACATGTATGTATTGTGTGTGTATGCGTGTGTGTGTGTGTGTGTGTGTGTATGTGTGTGTGTGTGTGTGTGTGTGTGTGTGTGTGTGTGTGATGCAACGGTTGTGTTGTATGATGATGATGAGAGGAGGGAGAGGCTGAAGCCTGGTGCGGGCACATAGCTTACCCCTCGCGAATAGCACCAAAAGGGCCGTGAAGCTTAATGCCCTCATCCGACTGACGGATCACTAACAACGGTGTCACATGAGACACTGCGGAGCAGTTTGGTATTTAAGCCAGGACATTGTCGCAAAGTCTGCTGGTCAGGAACTTTTCGCCACCACCTCTCCTCCCGTTGCCGGCCAAACGATGGGAATGAAAACTTTTTGTACCACCACGATTAAAATTTACTTACCCTCGGGTCGAGCGCCATCGCAAAATCGTGCATTTGCGACCTTTTTTTTCTTCCTGGCGTGCCCTCACATTGTTGAGTGATAAAGGCTGCGTTAAGACAAAAACTGAAAAATCCATGGTGCGACCGAGATTCGATCGCAGGACCTTCCGATTTTTTGGCATGCCTTTACCGGTTTTTTTCCACATATTTCCATATCTAAATAAGTTTAACTCCAAAAAAAAAGAAGAAACGAAAATCAAATATATCCCTACTTCGCAATTCCACTTTTACCCTATCATAGTAAATGAACTATTTCTCTTCAGGCATTGCCCCCAACCATTCTCAAAAATTCTCCCAAGGGACTAGGCTCAACGTGTCTATAATTTTTATTTATTTATTTTTTATTACATGACCATAATTAGTAAATGTGTACAAATGAAATTTCTATAAAATGGAATGTTACAAAAGTATGATTCAAAGGATAAACTAAAATAACTTTGTATACTACTTCAACAAATGGTGCAACTGGAGTTTTCTTGTCCACTACCACTGGTGTTTTCTGTCTCCAAAATATCTACAACAGACTCATGCTGCATTGCCGATACCTCAATGAATGCAGCTTTCCATGAATCAGCCGCCGCGCGGGGTAGCCAAGCGGTCTGAGGCGTCTTGAAACGGTTCGCGCCGCTGCCCCCGTCTGAGGTTCGAGTTCTCCCTCGGGCATGGCAGTGTGTGTTGTCCTTAGCGTAAGTTAGTTTAAGTAGTGTGTAAGTCTAGGGACCGATGACCTCAGCAGTTTGGTCCCATAGAAGCTTACCACAAAGATGCAACTTTACGTGAATCAGCCAATCTCTTCCCTTCCTCATTATTTACTATTCAGGTCATTCTGTTTTCGATGTAATGCGCCGCACTCCCCAGCTAGCAGGGAGCGGTGAAGGGGAGGAGGGGGGAAAACACTAAGTGCTGTAAACAATTTGCAAGGAGCGCACTGTACGTCGGTGTGCGTTAAAGAATTGTGGGGGTTTTGTAGTTACCACTAGTAATCAAGCTCTCGTTTTATACTAAAATGTAGACTTTCACGGCCGGAAATATCATGTCCATTATAATTATCCGGGCTGTTATGCCGTGGTCGGTTGACGAATTCTGTGTCGATTCCCAACGTTTCGTCCCCGACTGCGGGAGACATCTTCAAGGGGGTCCGTAGCTCAATGGAAATTTTGCTGTTAGTCCGCGTTTTGTGCCCACGGAAGAAATTATAGCCAGTGTAGAAGCAGGAATTCGCAGTGTGGATTCTGTAACAGCTGAAGAAATCCGTATAGAAACAGTAAGAATATTAGCCAATGCGAAACCGCCGAAAAGTAATATAACTGTGGGTGAGAGAAGAGCTTTAAAACTCCTGAATGACGACGATAGTATTTTGGTTCTCCCAGCTGACAAAGGAAGCGCAACGGTGGTTATGGATGTGGCCGACTATCGGAGTAAAATTACTGATCTGCTGGATCCGCAAGCATATAGGAAGCTGAATAAGGACCCCACTAACAGCGTTCTCAGAACTGTGTCGCGGTTAATAAAAAAGTCCTCCATTGAAGAGAGTGTACAGAAAGGTCTCTGCAATTCGGTTGCGCTACCACCGAGGCTTTATGGATTGCCCAAAATTCATAAAGAAAAAGTGCCGTTAAGACCGATACTAAGTGCCATTGGTTCGCCCACCTACTCGTTAGCCAAGTTTTTGACTACGCTGCTAAAACCACATGTGGGCCGTTCGGACTCTTATATAAAGAATTCGACACATTTCATCAGCAGATTGAATGGCATAGTGGTCCAGCCGGAGGACATATTGGTCAGCTTCGATGTGGTATCGCTGTTTACCATGGTTCCACTTAATGATGTATTGGAACAGCTGGATCGAAATTTTTCCTGCCGATATTTCAGAACTGTTTAAGTGTTGTTTGACGACCACATACTTCAAGTGGAATGAACAGTTTTATGAGCAAACGGATGGCGTGGCTATGGGAAGCCCCCTAAGTCCCGTAATTGCAAACTTCTTTATGGAGAAATTCGAAGAACAGGCTTTAGGTACTGCCAGCAAAAAACCAAATGTATGGTTCCGATACGTGGATGACACGTTTGTGCTGTGGAGACATGGTAGGGAGGAACTAAGCCGGTTCCACGACCATCTGAACAGTATAAACTCGAGAATTCAGTTTACAATGGAGGAGGAGGTAGACGGCAAGTTACATTTCCTCGACGTGCTTGTTTTTAGAAACGAAAATGGTAGTTTGGGCCACTCAGTATACCGCAAACCCACGCACACGGACCGTTATTTGCACCGGAATTCGAACCACCACCCACAACAGAAGCGGGGTGTTATCAAGACGTTAGCGGACAGAGCTAGAAATATTTGTGAACCTGAGTTGCTCGACGCTGAGATGGAACATCTCCACAATGCACTAATGAAGAACGGATATTCGTCCGCCGAAATAAAACGTGCGTTGAGGCACCCACGCAGAAATCATACTGACGTACAGGCTACTGCAAAAATCTAAGGTTTTCCTGCCGTTTGTTAAAAATGTAACGGAAAGAATAGGGAGGATCTTGACGAAGCGGAATATTACCGTAATTTACAAGCCCACGAGGAAGATACAGGAATACCTTAAGCCTGCCAAGGACGCTCGCAAACCACTGGAAAAAGCTGGAGTGTATAGGATCCCATGCAGCTGTGGTGATGTTTATGTGGGTACCACTAAAAGAACTGTTTCTAAACGTTTGGACGAGCATAAGGGAAATTGCAGAAGAGGAGAAACGGAACGATCAGCTGTTGCGGAGCATGCTTTCCAGCCAGGGAACCACAATATTCGTTTCGAGGAGACGCAAGTACTAGCGGCCACAAGCGGATATTACGAAAGGCTCTACAGGGAGGCAATCGAAATCGCTAAACACCCTAATAATTTCAACCGTAAGGAGGAGGGTGTGAAATTAAACGGCATATGGATGCCGGTGTTAAAGAAGATGTGTACCACCCGCCCACTACTGGGTGATGGCAACGGCGATCGACGGCGACGGACAGAGGCCAAGTGCACTGACGTTTTCAAAACACGTGACGTCACGCCGCGGCGTGGGAGCGCGCGGACACGGAATTTAGCGGCAGTCAGTAGCGAGCCAGTGGGTGTGTTGGACCTTCCATCGAGCTACGGACCCCCTTGAAGATGTCTCCCGCAGTCGGAGACGAAACGTTGGGAATCGACACAGAATTCGTCAACCGACCACGGCATAACAGCCCGGATAATTATAATGGACAAGCTCCCGTTTCTCCCCTTCACTGAAGATGTAGTCGATGGTCATTCCCAAGAGCATGATATTTCGCGAGGGGAAGGTAATAGCCATCCGGATACAGGAGAGTCTGAGGTTCAGTCGCGTCAGGTGTGAAACGGAAATAACACGCTAAGGTCTTCTATGACAGTCGCCAAACGCCAGACGACGACACACAAGTTTAACGATGTTCATCGGTGTCCAAGAGGCGACAGCTGGGGCAACTGGTAGCGTGTCGCGTCGCTATTTTTTGTTGTTGACTTGATACCACGTAGCGCGTACGGTTGTCGGTAAAAAGTGGTAGTCTATTGTTTCTCACACTCGTAGCCAATTGGCAGTTGGGTGCTTGGTTTCTACCACGTTACGCGGAACTGCCCGCAGAAGGGTGGTACAAAAATCTTTCGTCTACGGCGGGGGCGTTGGAGGGATATCTGAGGTCACGTATCTGTATTCCAAAATGAAGGTCAATACATAGGAGAGCCGTGTCGCGACATGCGCTACCGACACTGGCGGACGTCAGAGACAGGCATCGGGTCCTCCAATAGACAACTCTTGAGGGAAGCGTGTTGACTGGTCCATAGGTTTCCACATATTGCTCATATAAAGGGCAGCTGCCCGTGCCCAGACGTTAACCAGTCCCAGCCTTCCATTGCGTAGGAGGAGGGTGAGACCGTCATAACGTACTTTAAAAACGTGTCCTTTGGACAGGAAATAAGCGAAGGCCGCCTGAAGTCTGTGACCTGTCACCGCCAGCAAGAGGAAGACCTTTGCCAAGTGATTGAGTTTTGACACCACGTAGAGGTGGACCTTTGCCAAGTGATTGAGTTTTGACACCACGTAGAGGTTCAGATACTCCACACGTTGCAGCTGGTTCAAGTCGCGGTGCAGTTTCTGACGCACCGTCGCGCTTATTATTCGTAGGCACCATCGATAGTTTCCTGCGTTCGTTCCGCGCACATCCTTCGTAAATGAGGCTCCCAAATACCTCAATCCAGTTACTCGCGGGAGGGTGGCGACAGCACCCGGCCCGAGACCGCGCCCCATATCCAGCACCGCCGACTTGTTGATGTCCAGAAGTCTACCCACAGCCTGTCCATATCACTTGATCCAGTTTAGTACCCTGCGGACTTCGCCGTCGGAACGAACCAGGAGCGGCAGGTCGTCGGCATACGCCCTATAGCGATGAGGATGTCCCTCAGGGCGATGCCCGATAGCCCGTGGTTGCGACTGACAAGGAGTGGCTCGCCGGCCGGAGTGGCCGAGCGGTTCTAGGCTCTACAGTCTGGAGCCACGCGACCGCTACGGTCGCAGGTTCGAATCCTGCCTCGGGCATGGATGTGTGTGATGTCCTTAGGTTAGTTAGGTTTAAGTAGCTCTAAGTTCTAGGGGACTGATGATCTCAGAAGTTAAGTCCCATAGTGCTCAGAGCCATTTGAACCAAGGAGTGGCTCGAGCGTGATTACATAAAGGTAGAACTGGAGTAAACTTGGCGTAGAGACCTCTTAATCGGTATTGGGCCCACCGTCCGTTTGTTGACCTAAACCTGAAAGCTGGCAGCTGCCAGGAGGCGCTGCAGGGTGTCAATGAGCCTTGAGGGAAATCCCATAAGGGCCATCCCCCGTAGGGGGAAGTGCGCTTGCTTAGCTGAGTAAGCCGGCACGGTAGCTCAGCGTGTTCGGTCACAGGATTTAGCTGCCCTCTGTAATAAAAGAACTGAGTTAATGGATCAACAACGAACTTCAACGGATGTCTTACGACGCCCGCCCCGAGCAGATGCAGCGAACAGAAGTGACCAAAATGAGACTAAAAACAAAAAGTGGTAACGTGTTTGCCTGTCATGCAGCGGGCCAGGGTTCGATTCCCAACTGGGTCAGAGATTTTCTCCCCTCGTGGACTGGGTGTTGTTTTGTCCTCATCATCGCTGACGCGCAATTCGCCCAATATGGCGTCACCTGAAATAAGACTTGCGCCTGGCTGCCGAACTTCGCCCCAGCCATCAATGCCCCACGAACATTTTTTTTTCTTAGGAAAACGTTATTGTGCACTCTATTCGAGAACCGACTGAAAACCGATGGAGACGATTGCTGCTCTCAGGCGGTCGCCGAGGCGATCACTATTAAGTCCCTGCAGTCGCCGATGGTTTGGATCTTCTACATCTACATCTACATCTACATCCATACTCCGCAAGCCACCTGACGGTGTGTGGCGGAGGGTACCTTGAGTACCTCTATCGGTTCTCCCTTCTATTCCAGTCTCGTATTGTTCGTGGAAAGAAGGATTGTCGGTATGCTTCTGTGTGGGCTCTAATCTCTCTGATTTTATCCTCATGGTCCCTTCGCGAGATATACGTAGGAGGGAGCAATATACTGCTTGACTCTTCGGTGAAGGTATGTTCTCGAAACTTTAACAAAAGCCCGTACTGAGGTACTGAGCGTCTCTCCTACAGAGTCTTCCACTGGAGTTTATGTATCATCTCCGTAACGCTTTCGCGATTACTAAATGATCCTGTAACGAAGCGCGCTGCTCTCCGTTGGATCTTCTCTATCTCTTCTATCAACCCTATCTGGTACGGATCCCACACTGCTGAGCAGTATTCAAGCAGTGGGTGAACAAGCGTACTGTAACCTACTTCCTTTGTTTTCGGATTGCATTTCCTTAGGATTCTTCCAGTGAATCTCAGTCTGGCATCTGTTTTACCGACGATCAAATTTATATGATCATTGCGTTTTAAATCTCTCCTAATACGTACTCCCAGATAATTTATGGAATTAACTGCTTCCAGTTACTGACCTGCTATTTTGTAGCTAAATGATAAGGGATCTATCTTTCTATGTATTCGCAGCACATTACACTTGTCTACATTGAGATTCAATTGCCATTCCCTGCACCATGCTTCAATTCGCTGCAGATCCTCCTGCATTTCTGTACAATTTTCCATTGTTACAACCTCTCGATACACCACAGCATCATCTGCCAAAAGCCACAGTGAACTTCCGATGTCATCCACAAGGTCATTTATGTATATTGTGAATAGCAACGGTCCTATGACACTCCCCTGCGGCACACCTGAAATCACTCTTACTTCGGAAGACTTCTCTCCATTGAGAATGACATGCTGTGTTCTGTTATCCAGGAACTCTTCAATCCAATCACACAATTGGTCTGATAGTCCATATGCTCTTACTTTGTTCATTAAACGACTGTGGGGAACTGTATCGAACGCCTTGCGGAAGTCAAGAAACACGGCATCTACCTGTGAACCCGTGTCTGTGGCCCTCTGAGTCTCGTGGACGAATAGCGCGAGCTGGGGTTCAAACGACCGTCTTTTTCGAAACCCATGCTGATTCCTACAGAGTAGATCTCTAGTCTCCAGAAAAGTCATTATACTCGAACATAATACGTGTTCCAAAATTCTACAACTGATGTTCACCCTGCGATGTCTGTTCAGGGACGAGGGTTGTTGGCAATGTCTTCTTAATGCGGCCGTCCAAAAGCCTGACGAATATATAATCGGCGTTCAGCACTGTAAGTGGCCGATAGTCATTGACCGGTTGTCTTCATAATAGCTTGTGTATCGGTATGAGAAGTCCTACGATTAAGGTAGACGATACTGTGTAGTCCTGCGACATGAGTTCTCGGAACACTGTAACCCAGCTGGGAATCATGATGCCATGGAAGGTCTGATAAAACTCGACTGGTAATCCACCAGTCTCTGGAGACTCATTGACCACACCTTTATCCAGGACGTCCCCCACCTCCTCAGATAAAACTTTCTCTGTTAATGCAGTCGCCGTTGCCGTGTCAATAGTGCGTGTCACCTGTTTTAACATTTCCGCAGTGGCCTCGTCATCTATCCTAAAGATGGCGAAAATAATCCTCCATGGCTTTTACCATGGTTGCTTGGGTCGTACAACAGCGACCATTTCGCGCCGTAAGGAGTGTGATTAACTGTCGGCGATGTCGGAGCACGTCCGCCAGAATGTGGTGCATGATGGGTACCTTTGCGGCCATTAGGTCGTGTCGTTGCGGGCGGACTATGGCGCCTTCTAATCGGAGTTTCGTCAACAATAGTATGTGAGCGTTGATTCGATGGCGTTCTTGTTGTCTGTCCGGTGATGGGGGCAGACCGTCAAGGCCCCTGGGCGCCACATAATAAAAGTCCAGGGTCTGCCGGTGCCATACAACTAGGTCCTTGCCAAACTGCATAAGTGTCTTGCGGAATGCCAGTTTGGCGCCGAAGAGCTACCACGCCAAAGTCGAGTGGTATCGGGAGAGACGTCGTTCACAGCTGGTCCACGTTGTGGCGACTTCCTGACGGCAGTGCGGATCCTGGAGGTATGTTTCGTTCATCTTCCAAAGGCCGTTTCTATATCAGACTTGTTGAGAGTGGAGATGCATGGTGCAGATATATCCACTAGGATCAGAGGGATCATCGTTCGGGGGCCATCATTCCCTGTGTATTACATTGTGACACAAATATGCGATCTAGTTGGCTCCCCGAATAAAAAGTCGTGTGGTTCGTATTGTTTCTGTCACGAGGAAAGCTAACCATGTCGATATTCACCATGGTATGATGCGTCTGTCCAGAGCTGTTGTCATGTATCTTTCTCCAAGTGTCGCGCAAGTGAATATCGTGGATCGCCATAACTAGCTCCAGACAAGGCGTGTAATGCGGGATCTGGTCTTGGGATGAAGGAGGCAATTATAATCTTCGGCGAGGCGCTGTGTTCATACAGTACTAGGAAAAGGGGTGCGATGTCACTGGAACAGATAAACATAAATGAATCGGATGTGGAGTGCCGTGACTGCTAATCCTTGTGCGGCGGGGAAATACGTGATATCGGTGGCTTCGATACCGTCACGTACTAAAATCGCCACGCCGATGTCTCTGGGAGCACCAGGCGTGACATACGTTGCGTAACCATAAAAGTTCGAGAGTGCGTTCGTGGCAGGAATGAAAAATCAACTCTTGTGGCTCGTATTGTTTCTCTCAGGAGCAAAACTAACCATGTTGATATTCATCGTGGTCACTCGGTAAGCCTGGCCCTACGGTGGTTGGACAAGGTTATCCATGGCGATGGTGGAGAGAAGCGGGTGTCGCGAGTGACGTCACACCCTGCTGACCGCGCCCGCTCCCAGTGTTGTTCACATTTCAGCAGGCTCCGAATCGGGTTCCTGCCCGGTCTCGACGTTCTCGACGCATGATGTGGGCCCAGAAGTCTGTTCACGTTCCATAATGTCGTGGTGGCTGATAGGAAGAGACCGAGCGGCTTCGCACCCTGCACTGGAACCTTTCTGCTGAACACTGTTCGCAACAGAGGACTAGCAGACGGAATTCGCCCACCCCTCTGTCCGTTGATGTAGGGGTGGAGCCAGTGGCAATGGTGTCAGCCTCATGGCCGGCGTCCTGCAGCGTTAGTTCTTCCACTCGCGAGTAGGAGCTGCCGCATTGCGACACGGTCCTGCGGCGTCGCTTTTGGCGTTTCGGTAAACACTGTCTTTATGTGTGGCCTTCCCTGTCGGACGATAGCATTGACTCAAGCTTAGCCGGCACAGGGGCTTCCTTTTGATACGAGAAGCGTATCGATAGCCATCCTGCTGTCGGCGGTGCCTGTAGCGTTCGGCTGTATCGATGGCGTTGTACGGAGTTCTGCCACTGGACACTCTGACTGATCGACCAGGCATCGGCCTGCGGAGGGTTATTCCGGTACTGCAATGTCGGCCTGTTGCGTCTGGATAGACGGAGACGTAGGGAGCGCCGCCGCGTGAGTTACCAGGAGGACTGTTGACGTTGATAGAGGTGCCACGCCCAGCGGTGGAAGTTGTGTGATCCGCTGTTAGGCCGGCCGTCGTAAATAACTACGTCCTGGCAACCTCCTATTTGGAGATATGATGGTACGTGCCGTCAGAGTTCAATACGTACCTGGTGTACTCCATTGAGGACCCGATACGTCTTAAAATGGGTCCACTTTTCTGCCACGCGTTCACGCTCTGTGCCGCCGGGAGTTCGAAGGGTAGTTCGAATATGCGTACAGTCCCCAGTCCGACATGGTCAGCCTCGACGTTGCAACATTTCCGTCTGCGTGACAGAAGCGAAGTACTTGTTTCATGTCTTGAAGAACCCTGTCGCACGTACCATCGCAAGTTTCACACAGACCATGTTATTTACGATCGAAAAGTGGATGCCGACGATGTCGGCAGCCGGGATCTTGGCCTCTTCATTTCAAAAGCGCTCGACATCGAGTACGTTTGCTCTAGCAAAGTCGTTTCTAAAAGCGAATTTCAGAGTTGTTTTTCTGTGCTGATTCACCATGATCCCGTTGCGCTGCGGCGTCACGTTAGTAATGGCCGGAGGAAGTAAACAAGGCGAGCGTGCTGGCGCTGCAAGAGGAAACAAACAGCACGTCCGCTCTGGTCTGCCGCTAAAGCCGGACTGCGACCTCAGCCACGAAGGCGGGCAGCTGATTTCATGTCTGATAACTGGTTCCCTCAGTCCGCCTTACGCTGTCCTCACACTGGACGCGAACGTCGATGCTGCACGCGATGAGTTCTTTTTGTTATTTGACAGTAATAATGGACTTTTTGGGTATTTTTACATATCCAGTTCCTTTGACACGAAGAAGCTATTCAGTTCCTTAACTGAAAAATTAAAAGAAATCTGTACTCGACTAAAAATAATAAATGAAATTCTTTCAGAAAATTAGAATGGTTTTAGTAAGGGCAGATCTGCAGACATGCACAACATGTTCCTTACAAAACACATAAAAAAGAGAGGATAATAATGGTACCTATATAGCGTTTATAGACTATATGAAGCCCTTTGACCAACTAGATAGCCAACATCTCTGGATAGTAATGGAAGAGAGTGGATACCCCAGGCCTATCATACACATATCGAAAAATATCTACGATAATAAGACAAAAATAAAGATCAAAATTGTTTAAACATATTGATGTAATAAGGAGGTTTCGGAATTAGGCAAGGATGTAGCCTGTCAGCTCCACGTTTTAATATAGCTGCATATTAACGAACTATAGAGAGAGTGAAAATTTTTATTCACCCAGGCTTAAAAATATTACATAAATCGCAAATAAACACTTATTTATTTCCTGGTGGCCTGTTAATCGTACAGTATGTTTAAGATGAAGCTACAATCCGCTGGTCATAAGCTGAGTTTACTGTGCTAACAATTTAATGCGGAAGTTTCTTCTGATAACACCAAAGTAATGGCATTTAGGGGAGTCTAACACATAAGATCAAGAATTGTCAGTAGAACAAGGAAACCCGACCAGATAGCCATACTTATTAAAGCGCCCTCCCGGACGGGGGAGGGGGGGGGGGGTTCTTAAGGCCTAATACAACTTTCACAGAAAAAAGTTGATGCTCCAAGAACTTTTGCAGAATAACACGATTTTACAATATATTTTTTGAAATAATGCTAACGTAAATCAAACATCAATAATTTGAATATCCACATTTTAAGAAAACTCATAATAAATAAATTTATACAAGGCTGAAACCAGTAATGTCTATGGCACATTGTCGCGTGTCTTTATACTCTGAGTCGTGAGATATCTCCTATTATCGCGTGGGACACCCATTTGCACGGCGTAGTGCTTGAACTCGATGTGGCGTGGACTCAACAAGTCTTTGGATGTCCAATGCAGAATTATTAAGCCACGCTGCCTCTGCAGCCGTCTGTAATTATGAAAGTGTTGCCGGTGCACCATTTTCCCGATAAATGTTCGATGGGAATCATGTAAGGCGATCTGGGTGGCCAAACCATGCCTCCAATTGACCAGAATGTTCATCAAACCAACCGCGAATTACTAAGGCTCTGTGATATTGCACATATGGTGCACAAAAATTCCATCGTTATTTGGGAACATGAAGCTCATGAATGCATGTAAATGTTCTCCAAGCAGCCTAACATAACCATTTCCACGCAATGACCGGTTCAGTTGGCCACAGGGCCCAGTCCATTCCATGTAAACACAGCCCACACCATTATGGAGCCACCACCGGCATGCACAATTTCATCTTGATAAATTGGGGTCCATGACATCGTCGGGTCTGCACCACACTCGAAACCTAACTTCAGCTCTTACCAACTGAAATCCAAACTCATCTGCTCAGATCATGGTTCTCGAGTCGCCTAGGGTCCAACCGATATGGTCATGAGCGGAGGATGGGCGCGGCAGGCGATGTCGTACTGTTAGCAAAGGCACTCGCTTCTGTCGTCTGCTGGCATAGCTGATTAACGTCCAATTTCGCTGCACTGTCCTAACGGATACGTTCGCCGTACGTCCCACATTGATTTCTGCGGTTATCTCATGCAGTGTCGTTTCTCTATAAGCAGTGAGAACTGTACGCATACGCCGCTGCTCTCGGTCGTTAAGTGAAGGCCGTCGGCCACTGCGTTGTTCGTGGTGAGAGGTAATGCCTGAAATTCGGCTTTCTCAGCACACCCTTGACAATGTGGATGGAGGAATATTGAATTCCCTAACGATTTCCGAAATGAAATGTTCCATGCGTCTAGCTCTAACTACCATTCCGCGTTGTAAGTCTCTTAATTCCCGTCGTCGGAAACCTTTTCACAAGAATTATCTGAGCACAAATGACACCTCCGCCAGTGCACTGCCCTTTTATACCATTGTATACGCGATACTACTGCAGTCTGTATATATGCATATCACTATCCCATGACTTCTGTCACGAAGTGAAACTCAGTAACGTGCCAGCAGTCTGCAACGTCGGTGACATTTGAGTCTACTTATTCTTGTAGTTCGGAAGGTAGAGGAAGTATAGCACGTTACTTTGTTCCCGTCACGCCCTAGTTCTTCTGTTCGTTGAAAGCACGTTGAATAAGCTCTCATCATCATATACTACGTCATTCCACCACTCGGACCCCCTGTAAACGTGGTCCTTGCGAACTGGAACCTGTCACCTCAGATCACTTTTACACGTGTGAGTCTTTCCTTGTCACCCTCCAGTTGCACCAGTTTTCTCTGATAATATGACCACACGCCGCTGTGTTGGGACAAAGCAATCAGCCTTTACTTCAATGGCGTCCGATAATGGAAATGGAAATGAGCGTTTGGCGTCATTGGCTGAGAGGCCCCTTACGGGGCAGGTCTTATTACATTCGACGCCACATGGGAGACATGCGCGCCGGATGGGGATGAAATGATGATGAAGACAACACAACACCCTGTCCCTGAGCGGAGAAAATCCCCGACTCTGCCGGGGATCGAACGCAGGCACGTGGGACGGCAACCCGTCAGGCTGACCACTCAGCTATCGGGGCGGACAGCGTCCGAGAATAGAGAGGTATATTAAAAGAACAAATATGTGATAAGTCTATTGATTTTTGCTGTTACGAAGTGAAGCTGCATGACAGTGGATTGGGGAAGAATCCAGTTTCACAACTGACGGCCTTGCATCGGACTGACGAGTTAATTCCATCACTGTGTCGCACGACTGGCTCGGAAAATTCAACCTGATTTGAAGCTTGTGCATGGTCGTCCGTTGTCGTGCATTGCCGTGCGACGAGCTGCAAGCCGACTACTTGGAACCTATCGGAAAATATGGCGGGGGACCGTTTGAGTATGGGTTTATACTTCGTCACCTTCCCAATCGTTATGCGCCGGATATGATGTTGATCGCAAACTGTGCTTAGGAGCGCATTGTGCTCGGAGTTGTTTATCATGTGCATCTATTTTTTATTTCGTTACTTTCGGTAGAAAGGAAAGCAAAAGTCTTCTATGGTGGGATTCCTTAGACATCTTACGCATGTTAAAAACTCTCTCGCTAGATTCAATTATAAATAGTTATGTATGATTCAGTTGTCAAGCTTATTCTCAAATGGTATCTGCTTCAATCTGCATTGAAGCAGTAAGTGCAAGAGATATCATTGTTGCATTTGTTCGACAATAAAAACCCAGGTGAGAGGTTACTGGAAAAGTAACATTCCCAGACTGTTTAATTCTACATAAAATTAAACTTAATTCATGGTTCGGAAGATTCTTTGGTTCACGTTGAGGCAACGCAGAACCTGCACTTAAAAGCCCTGCTAGGGGTAAATTTAATTCAATTAAAAATCCTATACCACCGTTGCTAATCATTAGCCATCAAACGTATCGTGCATTGCACTACGCGTGATCTTCCCAGTCGTAGAGACGTAAAGATTTGAATTCGGACTACTCTCAGAGCAATGGGATTCTTATTTTGCGCAAGGCTTAGATTAATGTTAAATCGTATGTTAAGGACACTGTTCAAAAGAATTAGAGGAACAGGTGCATCAACGTCTGGTATGTTAAACCTATTTTCTTACAGGCAGTACCTGTGGTCTTATTGCATGGTTTGAGATCTTCGATTTCAATGTAGGAAACAACTGAAATCATTCGCCATCTACTGGCTGTGTTATGCATTACAGTGTCAGGTGACTCTTGAGAAGGAAGTGAGTAACGGTGCCCCAATGTTTCAAAATGGTTCAAATGGCTCTGAGCACTATGGGACTCAACTGCTGTGGTCATCAGTCCCCTAGAACTTAGAACTACTTAGACCTAACTAACCTAAGGACATCACACACATCCATGCCCGAGGCAGGATTCGAACCTGCGACCGCAGCAGTCGCACGGTTCCGGACTGCGCGCCTAGAACCGCGAGACCACCGCGGCCGGCACCCCAATGTTTACTATTGAGATACACAGATGACAGTTGTCACTTATGGACGTCGTATTCAACCAAGTATATGCAGTGCGACCTCTTAATGCAGTGCTAGTTACAAGTGTGGTCTGTTTGATCCAAGAAGGATGGACTTTCGGTCGTTTTGCTGCAGATGCAAAACCCTCGCCATGTGTCATGCATATGTTGTCGACACGCTACAGTGAGACAGATCAGTACACAAGACGAGTTGAGCAAAGTCGCCGACGCATTATAACCCCAGGTGAAGACAGATATCTGGCCATCTCTGCGTTGGTGGCGTCGTGCGGATACCTTCAGAACACTGCAAGACGATCTCAGAAAGGGCCATTGGAGTCGCTGTGTCCTATCTCACTTTAATGAACAGGTTGCGGAAAAGGACCTTAGGACCCAGGCGTCCTATTCTAGTACCCCGCTCCCCTTCAGTTCTGCCGTTCCCATGTCAACTGGCAACTTCGTCCCTGGCGAAACTTGTTATTCATCGCCAATTCCAGATATTCGATGACACAAGGTGATAGTTGTGTTCGTGTGCGGAGACCCGTGGTGAACTGTACCCGCCAAAGGTTGTCCAGAAAATCGACAGATTTCCAAGGTTCTGTGATGTTCTGAGGGGTTCAAATGGTTCAGATGGCTCTATGGGACTTAACGTCTGAGGTCATCAGTCCGCTGGACTTAGAGCTAATTAAACCTAACTAACCTAAGGAAATCACACACATTCATGCCCGAAGCAGGATTCGAACCTGTGACCGTAGCAGCAGCGCGGTTCCGGACTGAAGCGCGTAGAACCGCTCGGCCACAGCGGCCGGCTTGTCGTGAGGGGACTTCAGTGTTGACAACATTGTCGTTGTCCATGGTTGCCCCACCGCCAGTCAGCACGTCTAACAGATCCCATGTGGTGGCTGCTGCTTACGGTGGTGGCCCTGATTTCCTTCTAATACCAGGACCTATGTGGTGGACATCAACAAGAATGTCTTGCTAACCGTGAACATTGAAGAAATGGAATGGCCAGACGTGAGTCCCGACCTAAACTTCCTCGTGCATGTGTGAGACATGCTTGACAGTCTTGTTCGTGGCCGTTCCGTCCCGCCACAGATTCTGCAAAAAGTCTCATGCTCTCTCATTGAAGGGTGGGGACGAATCCCACAGAGTGACCTCCATAGACGTATATGGAGCGTGCCACGTAGGTGTCAGGCAATAATTAACGATCGCGGAGGACATACACTTTATTGAAGCTCTCTAAGTCCAATGGATCAAATATGGTTCAAATGGCTCTAAGCACCATGGGACTTAACATCTGAGGTCATCAGTCCCCTAGACTTAGCACTACTTAAACCTAACCTAAGGACATCACACACATCCATGCCCGAGGCAGAATTCGAACCTGCGACCGTAGCAGCGGCACGGTTAGGCACTGAACGCCTAGAAACGCTCCGTCACAGCGGCCGGCAAAGTCCAATGAAAAGCACCCAGGATGACGGGATGAATGATTGTTTCCACTTTGTTTTCCATACCTTTAGGACATTTCAGTTCCTTTTATGTAGACAATCGAGGATGTAATTATACTTTGTTTTATAATTAATTTGTGAAAGATAAAGTTGTAAGTTGGTATCATACCCAATCCTCAATTATTGCTCAGTGGAGTATGGCAGACGGCCAAATTCTTGTTCCCCTAATTGCTTTGAGCAGCGTATGTTAGTGATGTGGAAGACGCAATGCGCTCGAAGCTATGTTAGAATGAACACTCTTCTCACACATCAATTTTTACTGCTGGCCACGAAAATTTCGTCATCAAGGAGCAGGGAAAATAACGGAATTTTATTTATTGTGCGTCTACAGCAGGATTTCCCAAACTTTTCCTCTAATAGAACACTTCGAGAAGCCTGGTTTTTTGATGGAACACTTTGTTTATTTTGGAGGTTAATAAAATTTTCAAAAAAAAAATTAAATAACTTGTTTTATTGTGTACTTGTTTTATTGTGTTTTTATTGTGTACTTCAAATTTAAATCATAGCTAATAAGACAGTAATCATAATATTTTTTAAAATAATTGATATTGGAAAAATGTCGGAAAAACCTCGTGTTATTAATAGCTTTCCCCGGAGCATCTCTCCACTTCCCGAGGAACACAATTTGGAGGTATACACGGTATAATATTTAGTACACAGAGCTGCCACCTCTGGAAGCTGGACATCGAGTCGCATCGCGCTTTGATGACAGATATGATGTGGGTACTTCATTTATACTGTTTCAACTCTAGGACAGAGTTCACCAGTCATAGTGTTTGGCCAGTGGTGGCGTGCCAGGCTGTAGGCAACTGATGATCAGATTTTTTTCACTGTGTGAGACGTCTGGAGAAACTGCTGGGCAGCGCACCTTTCGAACGTCCTCTCTATCTAGGTAGATCAGGACAGCATAGGCTACATACGATCTTGCGTTATCAAAAATGTTCAAACGTGTGTGAAATCTTATGGGACTTAACTGCTAACGTCATCAGTCCCTAACCTTACACACTGCTTAACCGAAATCATCCTAAGAACAAACACACACACCCATGCCCGAGGGAGGACTCGAACCTCCGCCGGGACCAGCCGCACAGTCAATGACTGCAGCGCCTAAGACCGCTCGGCTAATCCGCGCGGCTTGCGTTATCTTTTCGAGAGATAACATTGCGGACACCTTGCAGACAGGACACGGCCATTAGCCAGAACACGTCAGAAATGTAAGAGTTTCTATGAATACTACCGACAGTACCTACCAGAAGCCATCGTGTTGTGTACCCAATGGCACCCCACCCTATTAGCCTATGTGCAGAATCCGATGACGAATACATTTGCCAAAGTTCGTTCTCCTCAGAGCCTGCGAACACGGATACATCCATCTTTATGCTGTGCGCAGACCCGGGACACATCTGAAAAGATACTGCCTGAGTGGATACTTGTCTTGCCTTCCGAACTCAAGGTTCGCGACGGGGCTACTCGATGCTGCACAATCGAGCGAAAAATATCTCTGTCCTCTCGGGCACTAGTCGCGAAAAGCTGTTGACATCTTGCACGGTGTCGAGTTCGGGCCTCCTGAACCCATCGATTCCACGTTCCCATAACAGTCACGGAGATTCCGACCAACAGCAATATCGCCGAAAGTTAGATTGCAGTTTCTATAATCCACGACACTGTCGCTGACCTGTACGTGCAAATTCAAGACGGGAAAAGAAATCAGTCTCAGCGCTAAAATCGAACTCTGATATCTCGCCTTTGTTACTCGAGCTATCGCGATACCGACCGATGAGCAGTCCTGGTTAAAACTCATTTACAGGTTATAGGCAACACAGGCAGAGTCCAAACGAAAAAAGAACGATAGGAAGCAAAATAAGAGCAAATAAAAATGTCAGTACGGTGATGAAAATTATGTGACAAAAGATTAAAAATAAAAAATACATTGGTACCAATTAACAGAAAATGATAGTAATCTGAGTAATTTTGATAAACATTTATAAATAAGAAAATATTATTACTCGGCGAGATTCTAATCCACGACCTTCTGCACTCAGACTGTAACTTTACCACTACGCCACGAAAGACGTTCACTTTCAGCACTATATCTATCGAACCAGTTGGAACTATCATTTGCTGCCTTCAAAAAGTGCAGTTTTACGCCTTGTCATATAAAGTTTAGCTACTGTATGGCGTATTCCGTGGTGATGATAACTGAATGCGTGAAATCGAATGGCATCTTGTGCGAAGGAATCCAGTAGACTCTGGCTAGTGGTGTGTACGAAAGGTGTGTATTTCGTTACCGTCGTTTTGTGTGTGTTGTTCTGGATGCGCTTATCATGGGTGATGAAATGCGAAATAAAAGGGGCGGACCCAGGATTCGGGATACCAACACGACAAGGGAGAAAGCCAGACAAGGAACTGGAAGTGAGCTGACCATTTGTTGTGGCAGTTTGGCAACGGCGAACAGTTCGCGTGTGACATTAAACGCTCTGATAATAGGAAGACACCTTCAAATCGTGAAGTGTCATGTATCAGGTAATTTTAATCAGACTATAGGGTTGTTGACTGTTGTGCTACACGTACGCGGTCCGGTATTTGTGGATCGTGTGCATGAAAAGACGCATCGCAGATGTACGTTGTGCAACAAACAACAGTGTCGGCATGTGGAATAACACCCATGTCGGAGCTCATTGCTTCCACTGTGTGCGTACCGTGGAGGGAGAGATTTGAAAATGATCCCATCTTCAAACTAATTTTAGATCCAAACGGTACCTTCTCCTTATCAAAACTTTATCTACTAACGAATAAACCTACCCAAGAGATACATTTTGATTTTGATCGGTTTTGAATATATTGTAGTCTAGAGCAAAATAAGACACACGTATTTTTTATACGTCCCTATACGACCTTTCAGTAGGGGGGGGGGGGGATGAAACATCCCCTCGAAAAAAATTGAGATCAATGTTTCTGAATGAATGCCGTCTAAACAGTAACAAATATTTTAAAAATTCCAAAAAGGTTCTAGGGTTTTTATACGTTACAGAGGTGCGCCCAGCTTTGAGGAAAGAGTCATCTTTCCAAAAAAAAAAAAAAAAATTTCGACGTCCCTCTCTCCTCCACCCCTACTATTTTGTTATGACCACAGCCCACCCCGACGTTGGATGCCGCCTGATGGCGTTAGGGCACGTGACGCGGTAACGAAAGTGCGTAAGCGGAGCAAACACGGACGGGAGATCACTCTAGGGAAGATATGGGTTGCAAATGGAGAAATCTGTTGAGATAAACAACTTTGACAAATCACAGATTATTATCACGCAGAGCCTGTCAACGAGTATCTCGAAAACGGTAAAGCTGGTCGAATGTTCACGTGCTACTATCGTGAGCTTCTACGGTAAGAGGTAAAAGGACTGTGAAACTACCACTAAGTGGTTGGACGTCAACGACTCTACACAGAACGTGAGCTTCGGAGGCTTGCCTGCTCTGTAAAGTAGGAAAGATGGTGATCTGTGGCATCTCTGCCGAAACAGCACAACGCTAGTGCACGCACAAGAGTTTCGGCGCACACCGTTCATCGAACACTGCTGAACATGGAGCTCAGGAGCAGACCACCACTACATGTTCACGTGTTGACATCGTCAATTACGATTGCAGTGGGCACGGGTCGTCGGGATTTTTACCGTCGATCATTAGAAACGTGTCAGCTCTTTGGTTGAATCACATCTTTGCTACACAAGGTGGCTGGTCGTCTCCACGAACGCCGTCATCAAGTTGAACGGCGGCTCCCCGAAACGTGCAGCGCGCTACGGACGCAGGTTGGTGGGAGCAGTATTATGCTGTGAGAGACATTCTCCTGGGCATGCGTTGGACCTGTGGTAGTAATCGAAGACACGGCGACAGCTGCGAACAACCTGCATCCCTTCATGCTTGATATATTCCCCGACGGCGACGTCATCTTTCAGCAGCATATTTGTCCGTTTCTCGGAGCCAGTATCGTGCTACAATGGTCTGAGGAGCATTATAGTGAACTCACCGTTATCCTCGGCGACAAAATTCGCCTGATTGAAATCGTATGGAACTCATGTGGATCGCTATCGGGCGCCATCACCGCGTACGCAAATCAGCGCGAATTACATGACCTGTGCTTAGACATCGAATGACATATACCCCCACAAACCTACCAACAAACTGTCGGATCCCTGATACGCACAGTCAGTGATGTATTTCGTTCCAAAGCCGGCCAAACAAGCTGTTAAGGAGATGGTGATAATGATCTTGTTCATCATGGTATATTCTACATATATTGTTCTTTATATATTTCTCCTTTTAATTTTATGAAATATAAAATATGTTTGAGTTGTAACATTATAAATGTGTACAATAATGAGGAAGCGCAGAAATTTTCTGGTCAAAAAATGTTGAACGCGCTTTGATTTCGAAAAAAATAACTTTTCGACAATTGCACCATTGTACCATTGTAACGTACATTAATAACCGTAGAACTTCCATTTGAAATTCTTTTAAGTCTGTTTACCATTTGAACAGTAATCATTCAGAAATATTAAACTCAATTTTCTTCAAGGGGTAGTTCAGCCCCCCCCCCTTCCCCCCACCCTCCCGCCGCAACGGTAGTATGGGCACGTATATGTGTGTCTTATTTTGCTCTACAGTACAACATATTCGAATGCGATCAAAATCGAAGTGTATTCCTTGGTAAGTTTACTTGTTTGTCCTCACTACAACCTCTACAGGCCTGCCATAGAAATTGTGAAAAATCTGTGGCGTTATTCCTACTCAGTTCATGCGATTGTTCCGAAATGCTAATTATTTCCATATCCAATCATGTAGTACACATCAAGCAAGTTTGTCGTTTGTGGCTTGCCGCCAATATAGCGTTGCACTTACGATGTCTAGCAGTGTATTTATGCAGTTTGCTTTGCGTCTCGGTTAAACTACATCGCAGCTAGACAGTAAATGTCATCGTCCATAGAAGAGTATTACCGCAAATCAAGGAAAGGCGAGGAGCAGTGATTCCGCGTTTTCTACGAGAATGCACTGAGTGAATGAGGAGTGCATCAACAGAAGCAGTCGCCAGACTGTATCAAGGGCCGCACGGCTTGATGCGGCCGGCAGAAAGTGTTTTCTCTCTGTTGTATGGAAGCCACACATCAAAAGCAAACCTACATTTCACGCCGTTTCCTACTTCCCAACCAGTCTGTAGTTTTGGACCGCGTAATGGGCTTCGAAGCTAACTACCGTAACGATCATTAAAGAAGGTAACGCATCGGCAATAATGGCGTGCTGTGTTATGAGTCGAATCGTCATTTAAGGAGAAACTGACTTTCGTACTGAAGGATTTGCAGCAAAACTTAAAGTATATGTTCATCATTGTAATGATGCAATTCGCTATCAAAATATGGCATTTTAATATTACATCTCCACAAATTGTCCGCCTTTGTAGCTCAGCGAAACTCTGTAGCTCAGCGAAAATAGAAAAGTGGTCAGCGTTTCTGAATGTTGTGTGGAGGACCCGGTTTCGATTCCAACAACTGTTAGGGATTCTTCCTTGGTAGGAAGACTGGAACGGGTTGCACTCAGCTTCGTAATGTCAACTGAGTGGCTATTTTACTGAGAAGCAGTGGCTCCAAGGTCTGGAAAACTGACAGCAGTTGGGAGAGCAGTGTACTAACCCGCAGATCCTCCGCATTGCATCCGAAGGACGCCATTGGCAAAAGATGATATGGCGGCCGGTCGGTATTGAATGAGTCGACAGGGCATTAGGCGGAGATTTTATCTACATAAGTTAGTTGTGGGGAAAATCTATTTTTCTTGCAACAATGTTAGGAGATGGCGAATGCAAACTTGTTTCTTTGTCCATTATTTTATTTTCGCGTGTAGTCTCCGCTTTATTGCAAACATTTTTTTGAAACAAATTTTCTTCGTTTGATTGTAAATTACTGATCTTTTTTCACACAGTCATGATTTCTGCTTTACAGCCATTCTCAGGCGCATGTTGAAATTTTACAGTACAGGGTGGTCAGAAACTGTCTGAAAAGCTTGTAAGGGTGTTGCAGGGTAGGTTGTACTGAGAAAAATTCGATACGATGCGAGGATTCCGGGTTAATTAGCATTGAAGCTAGCCAATCAGGCAGTTGTGCGCGCAAATTCAAGCAGCCCACCAGAGACGGAGTCGCCAAACGTGTTCTTTGTTTGGTTTCCTAAAACCCAACAAGAAAGCGATAGAAAAATAGGGCATCGGACGGTAGCAAGGATCGTTCCCGAGCCTGAGCAGTCTCGTGCGCTGTCATCCACGCTATGGGAACAGCTGATATGAATTGCAACTGCCGGGCCACTTGAATTTGCGCGCGCAATGGCCTGGTTGGCTAACTTCAATGCTAATGAACTCAGAAACGTATCAGATTTTTTCTCATCAGAATCTACCTTGCAATACCCTTACGAGCTTCTTAGACTGTTTCAGACCATCCTGTATACTTGAATTGTCTAAATGATATGTCATCGTCGAAAAAACGTATTTCTCGTCTTATAAACTTGTTATCGTATCGAAGATATTTAATATGGCTGACAATAAGATACAGTACGCGTATTTGACAGCAAATACGTTGCTGAGAGCTGCATTCATCGCATCCATCATGCGTCGGTTGATTCTATTTGCAACTCCACGACTCGAAATTGTAAACGAAGACCACACCAAGGATCGTCATGCGACATTTACACAGAATCACGTCACTAAAGGTTGGTAACCACAAAGTCGCAGTTATCTCTCAAGTGGTTCGTTTGCGGACCTACGTTTACTCAGACTATTTTGCTTTCAATTCCGCATAGTCTCAACCATATGCGTTTACTCAGAACTAACATCATTTGCGAGGGAGGTGTTATCCAGCCTTATGCAAAACTCTTGCGATTATCACATAATCATTTTTGTTTATCTTATATAGGGTTCTTAGCAAAATGTCGTAGATTTCTTCAGAGTCATCAAAAATGTTCAAATGTGTGTGAAATCTTATGGGACTTAACTGCTAAGGTCATCAGTCCCTAAGCTTAAATACTATTTAACCTAAATTATCCTAAGGACAAACACACACCCATGCCCGAGGGAGGACTCGAACCTCCGCCGGGACCAGCCGCACAGTCCATGACTGAAGCGCCTTAGACCGCTCGGCTAATCCCGCGCGGCTCAGAGTCATCATCTCGTCCCTCTTTTGGATAATATACTACAGTTATCGACAGAGAACCTCTTGATATATTTATTCTGACCACATTTATCCGTTCATTGCTGCAGGTGTAAGAGTGTATTTTGTTCGTTAAAGTCTTCTTCCTCAGAACAATAATTCCAACACACGCTCTTTCCTTTTGGGGTACTCCACTGTAGATGATACCTTGACTGTTTATTGTTGTAGAATGTCTTGATTTCTTTTTGATTTCTGTGACCTTGGCCATGTCAGTATTTTGTGAATTTAGCTAATCTTCTAAGTCTGCTTCTTTATCTCCGAAACTGTTGACGTTCTAGGAAGACAATTTGAAAACACTGTATATTTCAAGTCGTTTGTATCTGTTGTATGTCAAGGTGACCTTCAATTTATCCACCCGGCTTGCTTTTTACTGGAGATTCTGAGTAATGCTGTAAACCTCCCGTTACAGGAGACAAGCCTGTAGCAAGGGCAGTTAGGTAGTTGGTACGCCTCCTTTAGGTATTTCGGCACACCTGTTTTCGTTTTGGAGTTGTCTCCCTTAAATGGTTGCCTTCACTGCAGCTACGGATACGTCTATGCAGGTTTTGTAGGATGTACTTAAAAAATAAATAAATACAAAGTGCATGTCAGCCAAGGTGAAGTGCCTACAGGAAAGAGCTGAAGACATCGAAACAGAAATGGTCTTTGGCAGGACTGACTAAGCATAATTATATGAGGGGGATTTGGAAAATAAGTTTCCCCTGTCGACTGTGGTCAGAGTTGTGTGTGAAAGGAAAAAAAAAGAGAATGAGACAGTAAAGATAAGACATATCTTTATTTTTCTACATAATTTCCAGGTACATTGAGACATTTGTCATACCACTTTATAAGCTTCAAAAAGCCTTCCAGGAAAAAATCAGGCGTTGCATACGGAAGAAGCGTTGAACGGCTTGTTTGGCGTCAGCATTGCTGCCAAAGCGCCTTCCGCGGAGAGTCTTCTTCAAAGCAGGAAACAGATGGAAGTCACTTGGTGCCAGATCCGGACTGTAAGGCGGATGGTGTAGGCGCTCCCAACCAAGAGCTGCAATATGGTTCTGCGTTGCCGTCGCCGTGTGTGGTCTCGCATTGTCATCCAACAGCAGAACGCCAGATTTGAGAAGGCCTGGCCGCTTTTTCAGAATCACCTCTCTCAATTTCGACAGACTGGCACAGTAACGCGCAGCATTGATGGTTGCATCCTCCAGAAAGTCCAGCAGAAAAACTCGTTTGGCGTCGGCCGGCGGGAGTGGCCGTGCGGTCCAAGGCGCTACAATCTGGAACCGCGCGACCGCTACGGTCGCAGGTTCGAATCCTGCCTCAGGCATGGATGTGTGTGATGTCGTTAGGTTAGTTAGGTTTAAGTAGTTCTAAGTTCTAGGGGACTGATGACCTCAGAAGTTAAGTCCCATAGTGCTCAGAGACATTTGAACCAGGCTGAACGCCATGCGTTGTTCCATGTGTGTCGGGGTCAGTTGGCGGGACACCCATCGTGCTGACACCTTCCTGTATCGAAGAATGTCGTGGATGATCTTGTGAGGTCGCTCGTGTCCGATTCCAAGTTCTGCCGCCACTCCACCGATGGTGATACGCCGGTTCGCTTAAATCATGTCATCCACCTTCCTGACATTTGATCTGTAGTGGCCGTGCGCGTCCGTCCAGGTCTCGGTATTTCCTGCACTTGCTGACGTCCATCACTGAATTGCTGGCACCATCTCCGCACCATTTGCCTCGACATCACACTTGACCCATGCACCTCAACAAGGCGGTTATGAATTTCTGTGCGTGATACTCCACGTGCCCATTCATAGTGGATAACAGTTCTCACTTCCGCCTTTGACCATGACCCCAAAACGCACCTTCTCTCCATAGCTCCGAGGGGCTGGCCTCCGCTTTGCGCAGTCACTGCGACAGCGCCATCTGCTTGATTGCGGTCGACCTCTACCCAGTGGTGTATCGGTGTCTTGTACGTGCGCGTTCACCTGCAGTGTTGTCTTTCACCCATATCACACAACTCTGCCCACAGTCGACAGGGGAAACTTTTTTTCCAACTCCCCCTCGTATAAAAGTCAAAACAGCCTTCGGTGAAACTGAGTGCAAGGGTTGTACGGTTAAGAATGCAATGGGAATTCCATTGCTAAAAGCAGAGGAAGAGTGGTAAGAGTACATTGAATGGCAGGACTTGTCTGATTACGTGATGGAAGAAGAAAGTGGAGGCGATGCGGAAAACATAGGGGATCCAGTATTTAAGTCAAAATTTAAAAGAGCTCTTGTAGACGTGAGATCAAATAAGGCAGAAGGGATAGATAACATTCCATCGGAGGTGTGGTGTCACCGCCAGACACCACACTTGCTAGGTGGTAACCTTTAAATCGGCCGCGGTCCGGTAGTATACGTCGGACCCGCGTGTCGCCACTGTCAGTGATCGCAGACCGAGCGCCACCACACGGCAGGTCTAGAGAGACGTCCTGGCACTCGCCCCAGTTGTACAGCCGACGTTCATGGCAATGGTTCACTGACAAATACGCTCTCATTTGCCGAGACGATAGTTAGCATAGCCTTCAGCTACATTTGCTACGACCTAGCAAGGCGCCGTATTCAATTGATATTGAGATTCTATTAATGTATCATCAAGAGCGATGTTCTACAAATGTGGATTAAAGTTAAGTATTCCAGAAGCTACGTACTTTTCTTTATAGCATTCATTACGTATCCTGTTTCAGACCTCACGCCAGCCTGCGTGAGTTTAAGCGCGTGCCTTTCGGCTTCCTCTCATTGTGTCTAGGCTGTCTTGTCTAGACACAACAGGAGGAAGTGGCAACAAAACGGCTATTCAAAATTCTGTGTAGAATCTATAAGACTGGGAACATACCACCAGACTTTCGGAAAAATAAGATCGATACAATTCCGAAGATAGCAAGGACAGATAGGTGCTAAAATTTGTGTTGTGGACGGCATCTTCGTCAACCGCACCCGGCGTGCTGGGCACCGCTCGCAGCGCTAAGCGTGAGACGGCACTTCTGCATCTCCCGCCATTGCGTCGCCTGGTGATGCCTCCCTTCCATCGCTCTCGTCTCCGATGAGCGGCGCCACGCATACACGTCACCAAAGGGCGCGAATCCACACGACTTCACTGCTCGCCGAGACTGACTGGCCGGCGCATTCTTTTAAGCAACCGCAGTTCAAACCTCGCACCCGACTGAGTGCATCAATATTAGTGTGGGAGACTGCAGCGTGACAATAGAATGAACGTCGCACGACTTTACTGAATATTACTAATCTTAAGAGACGTGTAGAAGTGTATCAGCATCCGAGACTATGTTCTAGCTAAAACATCGCTATCATTAGTATGAATAACACAGCACCTCAGAAGAACCTACAGCATTCAAAGTTAGGTATAGGGAGTTTATAACTAAAGCTACTCACAGAGATCCAGTGTGGGCTCGATTACCATATCACACGAAATTGGTAGATATTCTAATACATAATGTGAAAACTTACGCTGGAAAAAACATTAGTTTCAATTTTGGCCACCAGCTGCAAGTATGGCGGTGTCAATACGAGAAAGACGTATAGAAATGTTTTCATGTGTAATGGATTAGGAATGGGACATGAGCAGAAAAGGTCAAACAAGTGAGAAGGGCATAATGTTGATTTTATTATTAAACGACACTTACACACCTTGTGGCATGTGAGCACCGCAGACGTGGACGAGATTCTGTACAGAGCCAGACTTGCAGCTGGTGGTAGGGCAACAACGGAACTAATTTTTTCCAGCATAAATCGGTTCCGTATTAACCCATTAGCGTATCTAACAAGTTTCCCTGCCATACGATAATTACGGCCCACACTGGACCTTCCTGAGTAGCTTCACTGTAATTATAACCACCTGGTATAACTCAGTTATTAAATGTACACAGCGTAAATAAAATTATTAATTTGTTATTCTTCTGTAGATGTAGAGCTGACTGGCCACCTATACTGTCGCAATATGAGCTCAACAGCTCATGCATCCAAGCCGAGGACAAGTATAATATGCAGAAGAATTGAAAAGAAAATTGAGGATGGATTGGATGGCAATCAGGTTGCCTTTAGGAAAGGTAAAGGCAGTTCTGACGTTGCGGTTCCTAACGGAAAGAAGGCTAAAGAAAAATAAAGACAGGTTCACAGGATTTGTCGACCTGGAAAAAAAACTATCGACAATGTGGAATGGTGCAAGATCTTTGAAATTCTCAGAAAAATAGCTACAGGGATAGACAGCTAACATACAAGATGTACAAGAACCAAGGAGGAAATGTAAGACTGGAAGGCCAAGAACAGAATGCTCAGAGTAAAACTGGTGTAAGATTGGATGCAGTCTTTCATCTTTCATCTTCGTGTATACATCGAAGAAGCAATGATGGAAATAAAAGAAAGTTTCAAGAGCGGGATTAAAATTCAAGGCGAAAGGATATCAATAATAAGATTCCCTGATGACATGACTGTCTTCAGTGAAAGTGAAGACGAATTACACGGTTACGTTGAAGGGAATGTATAGTCTAATGAGTACAGGACATGGATTTAGAGCAAATCGAAGAACGACGAAAGTAATGAGAAGTAGCAGAAACGAGAACGGTGCGAAGGTTAACATCGGAATGGATGGTCGCAAAGGCAGATGAAGTTAAGGAATTCTGCTACCGAGGCAGCAAAATTACGAATGACAGTTGGAGCAGGGCGGAGAACAAAAGCAGAGTAGCACTGGCATAAAGGGCACTCCTGGCCAAGAGAAGTCTATTAGTTCAAACATGGGCCTTAATTTAAGCGGGAAAGTTGTGAGAATGTACCTTTGGAGCACAGTATTGTATGCTAGTGAATCATGGACTGTGGGAAAAAAGGAACAGAAGTGAATCAAAGCTATAAGATGCGATGCGGTACCACAGATAATGTTGAAAATTAGGTGGACGGATAAGGTAAGGAATGACGAGGTTCTGAGCAGAATCGGTTAGGAAAGAAATGTGAGGAAAACTCTGACAGAGAGGGACAGATTGATAGGATATCTGTTAAGGCATCAAGCAATAACTTCCATGGTACTAGAGGGAACTGTGGAGGGCAAAAACTGTAGGGGAAAACAGAGATTGGAATATATCCAACAAATAATTAAGGACGAAGACTGCAAGTGCTACTCTGAGATAAAGAGGTTACTATTGTAGTTTAGTGTGCTTTTACCTAAATAAGAGAAAAACCTTTCTCTATGTTGTCACGTATACTATACCCCAACAGAACAAATAATCCTGTTATGGGAAAAGCCACGTATAATCCTCTTACTAAAATTTAGTTTAGTTTCCTCTTAAAGTAAACTATGGGAGGATAGTCCGGTTAATAGGACTAAGTAATAGAGTTACCCTTTTTACAGTACTTGATCGTGTGTTGTGTCTAATGGATAAGTAAATCAGACTATACAATGATTTTCCAAGATTTTTACCCAGCGGTTAAATAGAAACGCAGTATGAATAATATTATTCCTAAGCTAGCACAACTCAGTTCTAAGTTCATTTAGTGGTTTAAAACATGGTCTCCAGCCTATCCAGGCAATGAAACAGTGAAGTATTGGAAAAGCAGAAATATGAATTTTGCCTACTTTCTTCCTACTGTTTTATTTGCTTCTTAAAATTAATTATTACTCCACGTAAACAATGTTGGTGCAGACACTGGAATTTCTTTTTGACTACTACACCCTTATACATTACGTTGTAAAAAAGGGAAAAAGCGCAGTAGATAACTTCAGGGAAACTAAAAACAAATTGGGCAGGGGAGACATATAGAAAAGCATTTTCTATAATAAACAAACTTAAATACTAAAATACTTAGATACTAAAGCACACACTTTTTATACTGATCATTTCACTTCAAAAAAACCTCTTTCTTACTGGAATTTACTTTAAAAATATATTATTATTTGAACGAACCCTGTACAGTCATTTACCAGATTCTGGTAACTTGGCTACACCCTAATTGAATTTTACGGAAGCAAACTTTTACTGTAACAGTTTGCAATTGTCAAGAAAACACAAAAACAATTTAAATAGTGCCTCTTTATACTGGCTTGGCACTTCATAAGTCTGTAAAATAGAGTGCTCCGACTCATTAAACATCAGGAAGCAATCCTATATAGGTGTATGATTAGGATGAAATAACAGGGCGAACGACTTTCTTTAAATTTCAGGAATGAGTATTAACACACAGTTTAAATGAACGGTTCACGCTGTACAAAAGTAAATTTACTATTAAAAAAGTCTTATCTGGTGGCTGTAGGCTTCGCTGTGGCGAACAATTATGGCGGCTACACTACCCACAGTATGGCCTGCTAGTCTCTTGCTGTATGGGCTTAATTTCTCTTCTTGGCGTCGTTCAACTCTACATATATTAGCCCAACAACTTGCCGCTATGCCGTAAGCCGTTTGCAACCTCCATCCGAGGCATTTTGTGCGAATTTGCATGCAAAGCTTCTCCTGCTCCACAAAGGTGTTGCCTCAATCATAGCTGCCTACAGATTGCGTGTTTTACTTCCCGCGCTTGCTCTAGGTAGCGCGTTAATTCGTCCTTGCCACTTTTCCACTCCCCACAGCCCCTTTCATTTTAAACAAAAGCACACTGCTCATCACATAACACCTGCTTCTTATGTTGTTGCCAAGCGTGACCATTTCTTAAATTGTCAAATTTACATTAACATGAACAATTTCTACACACAAATATTTTTAAATACGAAAGTTCATTAGAAAATTATTAAACATAACAAACAATTTACAAGTTATTTTACTTACATTACTCACATACAATGCAAAGAACTTCAATCTCCAGTATAGTACACTTTACTTTACATATACAGAAAATATAGCATCAATATGCGAAAATTTTAAAGCAAAAAAATTATAAAAGATTTAAATGAACTATAAACATTGTTATAAGGTCAGAACAGGGAAGGAATTTATGGAGGGTGGCATCAAACCAGTCAGAAGGCTGATGACTCAGTTGTTTTCCATCAAGGTTGTCTTCTGTAGGAAGGTCGGCTTCCCTCCACCTAAGAACCCAGAGACTCCGCCTCCCCCCCCCCCCCCCCCCCGCCCGCTCCACCACCACCTGCCACCCTACGTTGTGGATGCTCTTCGTCTGACTCCTGCCCAAGAGTCCTGTCTGACTTCAGTGGCCTAGCGAAAAGCTTAACCTCCCGTCAGCACAGTTCTCTGTGTTATAGCAGAGTTCACAAACGTCCTCGCCACGGTAAAGCAGAAGACATGGAGCAACCTACTTTTGTACTACTACAAAAATGATCAAGCTTTCTGACCGTTCCCTGAAATAAAAAAAAAAAACTTGTAGCTAAGTGGACAAAACCCAAGGACCAGAAATAACTTCACAAGGGATGTGGAATGCTGTATTGGGTCGGGTTGTTTGGGGAAGGAGACCAGACAGCGAGGTTATCGGTCTCATCGAATTAGGGAAGGATGGGGAAGGAAGTCGACCGTGCCCTTTCAGAGGAACCACCGCGGCATTTGCCTGGAGTGATTTAGGGAAATCACGGAAAACCTAAATCAGGATGGCCGGACGCGAGATTGAACAGTCGTCCTCCCGAATGAGAGTCCAGTGTCTAACCACTGCGCCACCTCGCTCGGTTGGAATGCTGTATTAAAACTTTTTTTTTTTGTAGAATTCGTGATTTATAATTTTTATTTCTTAAATTTATGATCCGTGGTTTGTTTTCGTTCTATAATTTGTTTTGCAATTTGGAAATTGTAGAACTTAGCTTACCACATGACAAATAAATAATCTAGAAGCAATTCCTGAAGTAAACGATGTGAGTGGATTGTTATTAAATCTAATTCTCTGTTAATATGTATAACTTATAATGTATAACTTGACTCGGCCTTCATGCCTGGAGGCACTTTTTCATTGTGGTATCTTCAGAATACGTTGGGCGAGTGACTGAAAATGAATGAATTAATCTTGCAGAAGGAACACCACTTATGGTGAGGGGAGACGGAGAGTGTGTGAAAGAGGCGATAAGCATAATTCTAGGGTTTCCATCTATACTCTTGTGTCTGAGGTTGTGTTTATGTTACTGGGCAACATGCACTGTTTTATCTTGTAGCTTTTAATGTTGCGTCTGTAAGGGGACACTACCGGTATCGTGGCCTATAACCACATCCTTAGGTTTACATTTAAAGAGAAGACAATGAAACCGAAGTGACAATTCATATGGTCCAGCGGACCCAGATCCTGCCACTACAATCATAAAACGTTAATACTGACAATTATCGAACATACATTACTTTTAGTCATTAAAGACATCAACGTAGGACGAAAGGTGAACCCAAGCTTTGCTGGTAAAGTGACATTACCCTCCAAATGCTGATAATTATTTAAAAAGGAAGCGAATGGTGGGTACCTCAGCTACCATAAAAATGAGGAAAAAGCTACAACCAAAGTAAAATATTAAAAAAATTGAACATAGGGATCCTGGACAATCCCCATACCAAGCCAACAGATTGAATGCTTAGAGATTTTTAGCTGTAGGTACAGAGACACCACAAAAAAGACTCCAACATACGTAGAACATGCTGAACCGAACAAGATTGTACATGGTGCCCTTGGATAATGAAATCAACCCCTAGCATGACAGTCTTAGGTACAATATCGCCATGTCACAGGTCGGTCTTGCTATTAAGTGTTTACTGACATACAGTCTCGTGCTGTGCATTATTTCCACTTCTTACAACACATCAAGAGTGTGTTCGTTTCATTCTACCTACAGTTAAAAGGGGAGAAAGGCTGAGGTTGGTGGTGGTGTCGGGCGGGAAGGGAAGGGGGGAGGGAGTGGGAACGGGGGGGGGGGGTGATGGAGGGCGTAGGCATCTTCTAATGTTTGCTTCATTATAAACTGGGGAGCCGACCTTTTCTGGTCACTTATAATATACGGGACTTGGTCAATCTATTGCTCGTCTCACATGATGGCGCTCATCGCCGTCCGCTACGCAAGCGCTGTGCTCTGAGGCCGGCCGGGGTGGCCGAGCGGTTCTAGGCGCTACAGTCTGGAACCGCGCGACCGCTATGGGCGCAGGTTCGAATCCTGCCTCGGTCATGGATGTCTGTGATGTCCTTAGGTTAGTTAGGTTTAAGTAGTTCTAAGTTCTAGAGGACTGATGACCCCAAATGTTAAGTCCCATAGTGCTCAGAGCCATTTGAACCATTTTGGGCTGTGCTTTGAGTACGAATGCTTTCCTGCACGCTCACGAGGAGAACATGGCAAGTGGCACCACCCCATTTCCCTGAAACCTCGCTCCAGACCATGTGGTGTACGAGTGTCCGCTTTTCGATGACGTTGCATCACAACTTAGGCAACAATTACCCAATCGTGACACGCAGGATCTGCTCAAGCAACAGGACACATTCCGAACTCTTAATGAACTCTCAAACGACATCTCAAATAATGGCCTAAGGGAACTTCAAAGGAACAATAATAATTAGGATAGCGCATCAATCAAGTCTCCATGCACGTGCCCTGTACCGCCGGGTCGTGGACTTGGCTAACCGCTGGGTTCCGCCACGTCTCGTATTTAGGGGGAGAGTGCATAAATCACCAATTACGACAAACCACAAAATATGATAGGAGTGATAAGAATTTTAGGTTAGATGTAGGTTAAGATGGGATAAACTGATAGTACAAAACTGCAGCGAATGCAAGATCTTGGACCGAGCGAGGTGGCGCAGTGGTTAGACACTGGACTCGCATTCGGGAGGACGACGGTTCAATCCCGCGTCCGGCCATCCTGATTTAGGTTTTCCGTGATTTCCCTAAATCGCTCCAGGCAAATGCCGGGATGGTTCCATTCAAAGGGCACGGCCGACTTCCTTCCCTAATCTGATGAGACCGATGACCTCGCTGTCTGGTCTCCTTCCCCAAACCAATCAACCAACCAACCAAGATCTTGGGCCAGCCCGGTGCCAGGGGCAGGCCACTGGGATTAGCTCGGTGGGCACGACCGATAATGTAGGTTTGTACACCACGCTGGCACACCTGGAACGCTGCAGGTAGTGTAGGCTAGTTTAAGTATTTGTACAACGTAGTACAGAATTGGAAACGTCATCAACGTATTAACCATGTACGTAGCTCAGTAAGTCAAAGTAACATGTAGAATCAGTAATGATAGCATAAGCAAGAGACGCCCATAGTGGAATAATTAACATAACATACAACCTGTAGTAAAATAATGTAGCTGCAGTAAATGTAATGTATACGAAGAATTAGGACCCACTAACGAGCAAGGTAGTGCGTTGTTTAAGTATCAAATTGTTGTTGAATAAAGAAAAACTTCGCTCAGTGGAAGGGGAGTGAAAATAAGCGAACACGTGTCGCAATTTATCCATAGAAACTCGACTATTTCTGAAAAAACGACGGTCATCTTTTTCGAGATATTTTCCCGGTATTTTTGTGCCATTTAGCGGGCGTCACTCTCAGATGTAATGGCGATACAGTGGCTAACGTCGCGGTTTCTTCATTTTGCGCTCAGTGTTCGAAACCCGATTATTTTATTTTCAATTTTCGTTTATATACACAAGTTCAAAAAAATGTTCAAATGTGTGTGAAATCTTATGGGACTTAACTGCTAAGGTCATCAGTCCCTAAGTTTATACACTACTTAACCTAAATTATCCTAAGGACAAACACACACACCCATGCCCGAGGGAGGACTCGAACCTCCGCCGGGACCAGCCGCACAGTCCATGACTGCAGCGCCTAAGACCGCTCGGCTAATCCCGCGCGTCTATACACAAGTCCGTAGAAAATTGCTACACGTATGTTGATTGGTTGGTTGGTTGTTTGGGGAAGGAGACCAGACAGCGTGGTCATCGGTCTCATCGGAGTAGGGAAGGATGGGGAAGGAAGTCGACCGTGCCCTTTCAGAGGAACCACCCCGGCATGTGCCTGGAGCGATTTAGGGAAATCACGGAAAACCTAAATCAGGATGGCCGGACGCGGGATTGAACCATCGTCCTCCCGAATGCGAGTCCAGTGTCTAACCACTGCGCCACCTCGCCTGGTTCACGTATGTTTTCCGGTGCATATTAATGTTGTTGTTGTTGTGGTCATCAGTCCTGAGACTGGTTTGATGCAGCTCTCCATGCTACTCTATCCTGAGCAAGCTTCTTCATCTCCCAGTACCTACTGCAACCTACATCCTTCTGAATCTGCTTAGTGTATTGATCTCTTGGTCTCCCTCTACGATTTTTACCCTCCACGCTGCCCTCCAAAAATTGGTGTTCCCTCGATGTCTCAGAACATGTCCTACCAACCGATCCCTTCTTCTAGTCAAGTTGTGCCACAAACTCCTCTTCTCCCCAATTCTATTCAATACCTCCTCATTAGTTATGTGATCTACCCATCTAATCTTCAGCATTCTTCTGTAGCACCACATTTCGAAAGCTTCTCTTCTCATCTTGACCAAACTATTTATCGTCCATGTTTCACTTCCATACATGGCTACACTCCATACAAATACTTTCAGAAACGACTTCCTGACACTTAAATCTATACTCGATGTTAACAAATTTCTCTTCTTCAGAAACGATTTCCTTGCCATTGCCAGTCTACATTTTATATCCTCTCTACTTCGACCATCATCAGTTATTTTACTCCCTAAATAGCAAAACTCCATTACTACTTTAAGTGTCTCATTTACTAATCTAATCCCCTCAGCATCACCCGATTTAATTTGACTACATTCCATTATCCTCGTTTTGCTTTTGTTGATGTTCATCTTATATCCTCCTTTCAAGACACTGTCCATTCCGTTCAACTGCTCTTCCAAGTCCTTTGCTGTCTCTGACAGAATTACAATGTCATCGGCGAACCTCAAAGTTTTTACTTCTTCTCCATGAATTTTAATACCTACTCCGAATTTTTCTTTTGTTTCCTTTACTGCTTGCTCAATATACAGATTGAATAACATCGGGGAGAGGCTACAACCCTGTCTCACTCCTTTCCCAACCACTGCTTCCCTTTCATGCCCCTCGACTCTTATAACTGCCATCTGGTTTCTGTACAAATTGTAAATAGGCTTTTCGCTCCCTGTATTTTACCCCTGCCACCTTCAGAATTTGAAAGAGAGTATTCCAGTTAACGTTGTCAAAAGCTTTCTCTAAGTCTACAAATGCTAGAAACGTAGGTTTGCCTTTTCTTAATCTTTCTTCTAAGATAAGTCGTAAGGTTAGTATTGCCTCACGTGTTCCAACATTTCTACGGAATCCAAACTGATCTTTCCCGAGGTCCGCTTCTACCAGTTTTTCCATTCGTCTGTAAAGAATTCGCGTTAGTATTTTGCAGCTGTGACTTATTAAACTGATAGTTCGGTAATTTTCACATCTGTCAACAATGTAACGTTATCCTTATTCGTCTACTAATTGTATGTCAGATGAAGAAAAAAGATTGAGCACATTATTTGAAATTGTTTTCGGTGAAATTCCTGTAGTGTATCTTGATTCATAATTAGCTGCAAGGGCCAATTTTCGAAGAATAAACACACAAGAAGTGTAAGAAGTAACATAAGAGTTGATATGAGAATGAAGTACCAGAACATGAAAGTTTAAAAAGAGTGTAACCGCTCAACATACCATACATACATATATTATATAATAAATGTGTGACACCTATTTTGAAATCCAGTTGCAATTTTACAGTAACATAGCACCCTTGTATCCTCTAACTTGATAAGAAACATTTGTGTAATAACGTTCTACGCACGTTGGTAATTAAATGAAAACAATAAAAATAAAATAAATAAAAATAATAATCGGGTTTTGAATACGGGACGCAAAATTAATAAGCCACGAAACTAACCTTTTTTTATCTCATTTTGTTCGTTGCGTTTGTTCGTAGCGGACATCCCATGACACCCGTCCATTCTCAGTTGTTTTATTATAGAAGGCAGCTAACCCTCTGACCGAACAGACTGAGCTACCGGGCCAACTTCTCTGAGCCAACATTTCATCTGAGGATATCGCCCAGCAAAATGCACATGAAGTTCCTCGAAAATATCCTAAAAAGTTTGACCGTCGTTTTTTCAGCTACTTTGGAGTGTCTACAGATAAGCCGAGACACGTGTTTACTTATTCAGAGTTCAGTTCACTTCCGCTGAGCGAAGTTCCTGAGAAATCGTGTTCTCTTCGTCTGTGAGTCCGCAGCTCGTGGTCCCGCGGTCGCGTTTTCGCTTCCCTCGCACGGGGTGCCGGGTTCGATTGCCGACGGGATCAGGGATTTTCACCTCCCTCGAGATGACTGGGTGTTTGTGTTGTCATCATCATTCCTGAAAGTGGCGAGATTGGACTGAACAAAGGTTGGGAATTTGTACGGGCGCTGACAACCGCGCAGTTGAGCGCCCCACAAAATAAACATCATCATCATCTCCGTCCTCGTCTTTCTAGCTCGGGTGTTGTCGCGGTGTACGGGCGCTGACAGTACGATGAGCTGGATAATGTGTAAACATTCAGTCTGTTGGTTTGGTACGGGTTATTGTCCAAGCTCCCTCTAATCCATTTTTAATATTTTATTTTGGTTGTAGTTTCGTCTCCGTTTTTATGGTGAATGAGCCACGCACTATTCGCCCTCTTTTTTAAAATAATTATCTGTGTTTGGAGGGTAATGCTGTTTTACCAGCAAAGCTTGTGTCCTCCTTCCGCCCTACGTTGATGTCTTTAATGACTAAAAGCAATGTGAGTATGTTTAGTAAATGCCAGTAGTGGCCTTTTATGATTGTATTGTTATGACCTGGGACTGCTGGACTTTATGATTTCTCACTTAGGCTTTTATTGTTTTCTCTTTAGATGTACACCTGAAGATGTGAGTACAGGCAATGAAATCGGTCGTGTCCCATTAAAAATATTATACGGCTGTAAGCGGTGTTCTTTTTGCAAGATTTATTACCGCAGCCGCAGATACCTGGAACATACCATGGAGTTGTCTGTAATGAATTAATTAAGGAGTCAAGACTTCAAACAATAGAAAAACTGGTGACGCTGACTGTGCAAGCCTTAAGACGATTAATAGTGCAACCGTGCACTCACCGTGGATACGAACTGCAACTATCTGCAAATCGAGCTCCACTTCGCAGGCAACGATGCCTGTCTCCTGTTTTCTGGGGCCGTACTTGATTCGCTCCGATGACTGGCGGAGAAGGTCGAGAAAACCAGTCTTGCTCGTCGGCTACTGCGACAAAGTAGGCTGCGAGTGATTTTCTTCACTTGTTTCATTGCGTGAAGGCAACAGATTGGGTGTGAACTAATGGTTGGCGGGCCAAGGTGTAAAAGTGTGAATGGATGCAGCGTGCATCATAATGAGTAACAAAAACTGACGTAAAAGAAAATATGCGATATCAGAAGTAGTAATTTTCTACTTTGTGAAATAATTAAAATGAGTAGTAACAAGCCGCCACTGACTTGTGGCCCTAATTAGTAAAACTACACTACTGGCCATTAAAATTGCTACAACAAGAAGAAATGCAGATGATAAACGGGTATTCATTGGACAAATATATTATACTAGAGCTGACATGTGATTACATTTTCACGCAATTTGGGTGCATATCCTGAGAAATCAGTACCCAGAACAAACACCTCTGGCCGTAATAATGGCCTTGATACGCCTGGGCATTGAGTCAAACAGAGCTTGGATGGCGTGTACAGGTACAGCTGCCCATGCAGCTTCAACACGATACCACAGTTCATCAAGAGTAGTGACTGGCGTATTGTGACGAGCCAGTTGCTCGGCCACCATTGACCAGACGTTTTCAGTTGGTGAGAGATCTGGAGAATTTGCTGGCCAGGACAGCAGTCGAACATTTTCTGTATCCAGAAGGGCCCGTACAGGACCTGCAACATGCGGTCGTGCATTATCCTGCTGAAATGTCGGGTTTCGCAGGGGTCGAATGAAGGGTAGAGCCACGGGTCGTAACACATCTGAAATGTAACGTCCACTGTTCAAAGTGCCGTCAATGCGAACAAGAGGTGACCGAGATGTGTAACCAATGGCACCCCATACCATCACGCCGGGTGATACGCCAGTATGGCGATGACGAATACACGCTTCCAATGTGCGTTCACCACGATGTCGCCAAACACGGATGCGACCATCATGATGCTGTAAACAGAACCTGGATTCATCCGAAAAAATGACGTTTTGCGATTCGTGCACCAACCTAATATTTTCTTCCATAGCTTTTGGATAAGCAGAGTTCTAGTAAAACGTAACTGTTCATACATCCATTTTTAGTAGAGAAATTTATAACTATTTTAAAAACTTGCGGATCTTCCGGTTGCAGGCTATAATGAGAAAGCTGCATATCCGATTTTAGTGTTTATTTATTCACCATCTTGCGTATATTCCAATCTCAGTAGCGCCAGAGACGGGTAATTTTCTCTTTTGCGGGATGTGCTTGTACTTTCTAAGTTAATCGTGACTGCTTCGTGTTTTTTTTGAGATCTTATATCCAATTTTTTCACAGTACGATGTGGCTGGGAACTGTGCTAGTTGTGAGAGGACACAAGCACAACTGGCTGCTGCTTGTAAGGAGGTGCAAGCTGCATTGACTAATGCTCAAAATGAGCACGCCCGGTTAGCCGAGCTATCTAACGCACGGCTTTACGGAGCGCGAAGGAGCGCCTGATCCCTGGCACGAGTCCAAAAAAATGGTTCAAATGGCTCTGAGCACTATGGGACTTAACATATGTGGTCATCAGTCCCCTAGAACTTAGAACTACTTAAACCTAACTAACCTAAGGACATCACACACATCCATGTCCGAGGCAGGATTCGAACCTGCGACCGTAGCAGTCAAGCGGTTCCGGACTGAGCGCCTGAACCGCGAGACCACCGCGGCCGGCAGGCACGAGTCCGCCCGGCGGACTTGTGTCGAGGTCCGGTGAGCCGGCCAGTCTGTGGATGGTTTTGAGGCGGTTTTCCATCTGCCTCGGCGAATGCGGGCTGGTTCCCCATATGTCTCTAAGCTGGTCGTAGGTTGTGTTCCAAAAATGAAAAGCATAGAGACAGAAGTGATGACACTTTCCACAGGACCTGACCATCATTTTGCAGGACAATGCTGGGGGTTGTCTGGGGAAGGAGACCAGACAGCGAGGTCATCGGTCTCGTCGGATTAGGGAAGGAAGTCAGCCGTGCCCTTTCAAAGGAACCATCCCGGCATTTGCCTGGAGCGATTTAGGGAAATCACGGAAAACCTAAATCAGGATGGCCGGACGCGGGATTGAACCGTCGTCCTCCCGAATGCGAGTCCAGTGTCTAACCACTGCGCCACCTCGCTCGGTCGCAGGACAATGCTGAAGCACGTACAGTGCATGCTGTTATTGATTTGTTTGACTGATTGGGCTGGTAAGTGATATACCATCTACTGCACTCCCCTGACTTAAGCTCTCGTGAGTTCAACTCGATTTCTAAACTGAAGGAAACACTTCACGCCATTCGCTTCAGAACTGCTACAAATTAGTCAGGCAATAGACCGCGCCGCTCGAACGTTCAACACAACTGCCACTGCTAATAGTATCCTACTACTTCCACATCGCTGGCAACGGGTTATACACAGTGTTGGTGACTACTTTGAAGGTCAGTAAAACTTTGAAACACGTATCTATTTTGTACGAGCTGCAAATAAATAGTTGCCACTATTGAAGTTCCAACCCTCGTATTAAGAAGAGTTGGAGAAGAAAGAGAAAACGGAACTGGATTGGACATTGTTTGAGGAGGGACTGTTTATTGAACGAAGGAATAGAAGAAATGGTGAAGGGAAAATGGAGAAGAGGAAAAGAAGATATCAAATGCTGGACAATATCAAAGGAGACAATATTCAGAAATGGAAAGGCTGGCTAAGGACAGACAAAAGTGGAAGAGGCTTAACCCATGACAAGACTGCCGTAAGGCAGAATACCATACCACTACTAATTAAGAAAGCAGGAAAACCAGAGTGCCAGCAAAAGTTAACGGAAACAAAGAACATTTCATCACCCGGCCATGAGTCCACCGATGGAAAACGTTGCACGGAGATTTAATATTGCTGTTAATGGAGCCTATGGTCATATTACATTGAGTATGTATCAGATTTCAGTAACTGAAAATGCTGATTAATCGGCAGCTCAGATCGCGGAAGCCGTAAGAAATAACTGACTGTAGCGTGTTGAGGAAAGCAAGAAAACATATATTCGAAAATGTTGATAGCATTTTTCCTTAAGTTTGATAAACGCAACAGATACACATAACAGAGACTTTAGTCATCAATATGTTCTTCTTCATTATTTTCAACAGTATGTCGACGCCGGGGTGACTTTTCGATTCCGCGACTGCAGAAATCACATGGTGTTGAGGCGAAGAACTCGTTGAGCCATGTTCGGAGCGCATTTCATCCGGAAAGGAAGTTCCTTGAAGGTTTTCCGATAGACAGCGGAAAATCTGAAAATCTGAGAGCACAAGAGCGGGTAAATAAGTTGGAAGTGAAATGACTTCCCAATTCCTGTATAGTTTCTTGTTGTCAGTCTAGTAGAATGCCGGCCGGTGTGACCGAGCGGTTCTAGGCGCTTCAGTCCGGAACCGCGCGACTGCTACGGTCGCAGGTTCGAATCCTGCCTCGGGCATGGATGTGTGTGATGTCCTTTGGTTAGTTACGTTTAAGAAGTTCTAAGTTCTAGCGGACTGATGACCTAAGATGTTAAGTCCCATAGTGCTTAGAGCCATTTGAACCATTTGAATCTAGCAGAATGCGGGCGGGCGTTATCGTGGAACAGCATCGCTTCACACAATCTTCCTGGTGGATGTTCTTGAACTGAATCTGCAAGACGTCTCAGTGGTGGTTACACGTCGGGGACACAATTCGTAGTACACCACACTGCGCTGTTCCACCTGATGTTTAGCATTATCCTTTGTGGATGCGCGCGATGTTTGTACGGGAGTTGCTGCTTTGTTTGGGCTCAACCTTTCTTTTCTTTTCCTTATTTTATTCTGGAGACACCATTTCTCGTCACCAGTAACGGTAAGGGACAGGAATGGTCGATATTGCTCCAAAGCCAATTGCTGACGAGCAAGCTGAGATTCAACTGCTGATTTTTGTGATTTTGGCTTAGAGCATGCGGTACCCATACACCCGATTTTTTAACGTTCGACATTGCATGCAAATGTCGCACGATGGTGGAATGATGACAGTTCATCACATTTGTCAGTTATCGAGTACACTGACGTGGATAATTGTGGATTAATTGGTTTAAACGGTCGTCGTCAGCCCCGAAGGTTTTCTTGAATGTGGAGAGTCACTGATGTCAAAACGAACCTCCCTGAAACGAGAAAACGGTTGTCTTGCCGAAACTCTGTTCGGTGGTATTATCCCCAAACAAGGCGCGAATGTTTCTGGCTGCCACCACTGCTGTCACCCCTGTAGTGAACTCAAAAAGAAGAATATGTCGGTAAAGTTCCGATTTCTGCACTTGGCACTCCATGTTCTAACGTCCACAGCTCCACTCACTATCTCCAGATGACAAAATGACAATATGTAAACACAAACAACGACAGTGAAAAACAAACAAAACGTGATAATCGATAAATAAACCCATAGCAGTCGGAATACCGACATGCAAAACAAAAACTCTATGAACTTATGCACCAACCTAATAAATAACATTATGAAGGTTGAACCTTAAGTCCATCGACAAAATTTCGGAAGTTGTTCAGAGACATCCTCTGAGTATTTTGGTTTAAGTAAGCTATGGTCTGCCGCGCGGGATTAGCCGAGCGGTCTTAGGCGTTGCAGTCATTGACTGTGCGGCTGGTCCCGGCGGAGGTTCGAGTCCTCCCTCGGGCATGGGTGTGTGTGTTTGTTCTTAGGATAATTTAGGTTAAGTAGTGTGTAAGCTTAGGGACTCATGACCTTAGCAGTTAAGTCCCATATGATTTCACACACATCTGAACATTTTTTTGACCTATGTTTCCGTTTCTCATAACATAGTAATAATGTAATTATCATTTATTCTCTTTGTTATCCAAATTAGATATGATTCTGTGAAAATATCGTCAGAACAGCAAAAAAACCTGTAATACGCCATGAAAAAAACTTACTGCAGGAAATACAGACGAATGCAACCACGCTCAGACGAAACACGTACACGTTATCAATGTGTTTAATCTGTTGTACCGTTCTTCAATCCCATTCAGTGAACTTAAGGACGAGGTGGATATTGGTCAACTCTTTATCAATTAACCTATACATACTGCCATGTGCCACTGTTAACGTGCAACTAATATTGCCAGAAACGCGAACCGGAGGCTGCACCGAGCAATGCTGAATGCGAGCTTGAGGGCGAAGAGTCGTCGGCGGCTGTACTCGTACCCAAGTTATCATTTTCCTCCTGCATTTCCCTTAATGCATCGCAGTTCGGATATGGAGATGCCTGCGATGGCTTAGAGGACCAATCCTGGTATGAAACATGCGGCGGCCAGTTACGAGGGCAGTTCAATAAGTAATGCAACACATTTTTTTTCTGAAACAGGGGTTGTTTTATTCAGCACTGAAATACACCAGGTTATTCCCCAATCCTTTAGCTACACAACACTATTTTTCAACGTAATCTACATTCAATGCTACGGCCTTACGCCACCTTGAAATGAGGGCCTGTATGCCTGCACAGTACCATTCCACTGGTCGATGTCGGAGCCAACGTCGTACTGCATCAATAACTTCTTCATCATCCGCGTAGTGCCTCCCACGGATTGCGTCCTTCATTGGGCCAAACATATGGAAATCCGACGGTGCGAGATCGGGGCTGTAGGGTGCATGAGGAAGAACAGTCCACTGAAGTTTTGTGAGCTCCTCTCGGGTGCGAAGACTTGTGTGAGGTCTTGCGTTGTCATGAAGAAGGAGAAGTTCGTTCAGATTTTTGTGCCTACGAACACGCTGAAGTCGTTTCTTCAATTTCTGAAGAGTAGCACAGTACACTTCAGAGTTGATCGTTTGACCATGGGGAAGGACATCGAACAGAATAACCCCTTCAGCGTCCCAGAAGACTGTAACCATGACTTTACCGGCTGAGGGTATGGCTTTAAACTTTTTCTTGGTAGGGGAGTGGGTGTGGCGCCACTCCATTGATTGCCGTTTTGTTTCAGGTTCGAAGTGATGAACCCATGTTTCATCGCCTGTAACAATCTTTGACAAGAAATTGTCATCCTCAGCCACATGACGAGCAAGCAATTCCGCACAGATGGTTCTCCTTTGCTCTTTATGGTGTTCGGTTAGACAACGAGGGACCCAGCGGGAACAAACCTTTGAATATCCCACCTGATGAACAATTGTGACAGCATTCCCAACAGAGATGTCAAGTTGAGCACTGAGTTGGTTGATGGTGATCCGTCGATCATCTCGAACGAGTGTGTTCGCACGCTCCGCCATTGCAGGAGTCACAGCTGTGCACGGCCGGCCCGCACGCGGGAGATCAGACAGTCTTGCTTGACCTTGCGGCGACGATGACACACGCTTTGCCCAACGACTCACCGTGCTTTTGTCCACTGCCAGATCACCGTAGACATTCTGCAAGCGCCTATGAATATCTGAGATGCCCTGGTTTTCCGCCAAAAGAAACTCGATCACTGCCCGTTGTTTGCAACGCACATCCGTTACAGACGCCATTTTAACAGCTCCGTACAGCGCTGCCACCTGTCGGAAGTCAATGAAACTATACGAGACGAAGCGGGAGTGTTTGAAAATATTCCACAAGAAATTTCTGGTTTTTTCAACCAAAATTGGCCGAGAAAAAAAAGTGTTGCATTACTTATTGAACTGCCCTCGTACATTACACATAATAGAGGGCGGAGGGCGTGGCTGGGCCTGGCGAAGTTTTCGTCTCTGACGTTTTTCATTTTCCTGCCTCCGACGTCCCTGCTCAAAATATAAGACTGCAGCTGAAGTAGTTGCGCGCTAATGTTTACGACCTTCTGCTGTAGCGCACCAGTTACTTGGATCTACGTTTATTTAAGTTCTTCTGGAATTGGTCCTCATAGTGCTTCACAGGAGCACCACGGGACCTTCTACCTGTGCTCACTTCATTGTATAAAATTTGTCCAAGAAGTCTGTTGCTTCTCACCCGCTGCACATTCCCAACCCATTTGAACGGTGACCAAGAACGGTGGCTTCTATTATATACAAGGGTTACCCAGAAAGTAATGCACCGCATCTTCTTTCTTCAACAATCCTTTATTGAATATAATGAGAATAACAGACACGAAAGAATGGCATTTTACCTACACACGCTATTTTTCCACGTAATCTCCATCCCGTTCTATGGGCTTCCTCCAGCGCGACACAAGGGCGTGTATGCCCTGTCAGTACCAATCCTTGTCCTGGTGGTGGCCCCATTGCTTCACTGTGAGAATCACCTCCTCATCGCCCTGCAAATGGCATCCTTTAATGGGCCAAACAACTGGAAGTCCGAGGGGGCTAGGTCAGCTGTGTCTTTGTGACAGCCATGAATTGTCTCCCTGACCGCTGCAAATCGTGAAGCTCCGCCGACCCTCTTCTGATGACCTCATCCTCCGTGCCCAGCGACTAACTGTACTTCTGTCTACAGCAGATGCTCCATAGACTTTGCACAAGCGCTTGTGAATATTCCCCAAGGTGTCTTTCTCTGTGGTGAGAAATTCAATGAGGCAAATTGCTTGTAACGTACATCACCTACAGATGCCATTTCGCTATCTGTCGGAAGTGACGGAAACTTGGCGCGCTCACTCAGGAAACTTTAAATAATACGTACGTAACGTTTCGTATTCGTAGTATTATTTTCGGCTGAGAAAAAAAATACGGTGCGTTATTTTCTGGACAATCCTCGTGCATCTTTGCCTTCTCAAAAACTGTAATGTTTAATACGAAGTCATCCCATTTGATGTTCACAATGTATTTAAGCTTCTGTTGGTTGAAGAGTTCTAGTTTCTTAAGATCACGTCGATGCAGTGTCCAGGTTTCGCAACCATAGAACAGGGAAGAAACAAAACTGCTCGTTACACCATCAGTGTCATATCTTTATTCAGCATCTTTGATCAGGAAGACCCGACGTAGATGTCCAAACGCAACATGTGCAGCATGCATCCTGTTCTCCACATAATTTACCGATGAGCAGTTAGTCGATAGTATGCAACCTAGACAGAGGAAGTGATCTTCTTGTTCCAAAGGCGCACTGGAAATAGATATACTGAAATCAGAAATGCCAGTTCCAGCAGCTGACCTTGCTAATACCTTTGTTTTTTGGATGTTAATGGTCAGGCCAAACCGTTTGTATGCAGTACCGAAACAATTTACAGACAGTTGCAGTTCTGTGGGTGTGTGAACTGGAGAATCATTGTCGTCAGCGCACTGCAGTTCATTTAGCTGAGTGAGACTTGTGAGCCTTTTATAGTGCAGTCTGGACTGATTAAATAGCCCAAGTTCTATATCTGCATTATCTCATAAGGCAGGGCTGCTAGATACAGAGCAAACAACGTTGGCATGAGAATACGTCCTTGTTTGAACCCATTAGTAATAGGGAATTCATCACGGAAAGCTTGAACCAGTTGAGCAAAGTGTTGAGGGAAGCCAAAACGTTTTAAGTCTTTCCACGTAGCTTCAAATGGTTCAAATGGCTCTGAGCACTATGGGACTCAACTGCTGTGGTCATAAGTCCCCTAGAACTTAGAACTACTTAAACCTAACTAACCTAAGGGCATCACACACATCCATGCCCGAGGCAGGATTCGAACCTGCGACCGTAGCGGTCGCGCGGTTCCAGACTGTAGCGCCTTTAACCGCACGGCCACTCCGGCCGGCTCCACGTAGCTTCTCTGGACACTGTATCAAAGGCTGTGCACAATTGGAGGGGTGAAATACGCACTAAGAATTAAAGAAGTACAATCTAGGAAAGAGTCTCGAGGCGCTTTGAAAGAATTCTAGCAAAAATTTTACCAGGCACACAGAGCAAGGATAAGCCACGGTAGTTGACACATATTTTTCGGTCGCCTTTTTTTAAAGATAGTGACAATTGTGGAGTTCTTCATGTCAGATGGTACCTTAGGGGCTTCTGGTTGTTCTTGACTTCTTATTTCAGTTTGACATTCCTGCTTGAGCTCTTGAAAGTGCGTTTTCTTTTCCACAGAGTATGGATCTTGAACTAGAGACAGGTAAGCAAATCTCTTGACACTTATGGGGTTCTTAATCACTTCATTGTTGTCATCAAACCAGTCATTTTTCTTCTTTGCATCAAAACCAATGACCTCCTCCTCAGTTTTCTTGATGGTGTTTTTAAAGTGGACCAGAGGCGAAGAGCAAAATGGAGATTACTGTCGTCAACACCAAGTTCCGCAAGTGAATGGTACAAGACTGTTTCCATACAGGACACACCGCGCATTCCGCCCACATTGGCCCTATTGTGCAGGTTTTTTTCAGTGCCATACAGATACAAAGATAAATCGGGGTATAAAATCAAACGAAATGCAATTATTCTATAACGAGCCACCGGAGACCACGGGTTCGTTGTATTAAAATACTCAGATAATATCCCTGAACAGTCTCCGAAATCTTATCGGCGCAGTACAGGTTCACCATGTACAAATTTTGAAGCAGCTGTCATTCTCTTGCTAAAGAGTAAAAAATGTCGGAAGACCTTTCGAATCGTTGTGCGCAGAGATCGACCTGTCTGGACGCAGGCAACAAGCCGATAACATAATTATGCAAAGAATAAAAATCATTAGGTTTTTGATTTGCCATAACCCGTGTAACGTACCTACAACCAATATACACTCCTGGAAATTGAAATAAGAACACCGTGAATTCCTTGTCCCAGGAAGGGGAAACTTTATTGACACATTCCTGGGGTCAGATACATCACATGATCACACTGACAGAACCACAGGCACATAGACACAGGCAACAGAGCATGCACAATGTCGGCACTAGTACAGTGTATATCCACCTTTCGCAGCAATGCAGGCTGCTATTCTCCCATGGAGACGATCGTAGAGATGTTGGATGTAGTCCTGTGGAACGGCTTGCCATGCCATTTCCACCTGGCGCCTCAGTTGGACCAGCGTTCGTGCTGGACGTGCAGACCGCGTGAGACGACGCTTCATCCAGTCCCAAACATGCTCAATGGGGGACAGATCCGGAGATCTTGCTGGCCAGGGTAGTTGACTTACACCTTCTAGAGCACGTTGGGTGGCACGGGATACATGCGGACGTGCATTGTCCTGTTGGAACAGCAAGTTCCCTTGCCGGTCTAGGAATGGTAGAACGATGGGTTCGATGACGGTTTGGATGTACCGTGCACTATTCAGTGTCCCCTCGACGATCACTAGTGGTGTACGGCCAGTGTAGGAGATCGCTGCCCACACCATGATGCCGGGTGTTGGCCCTGTGTGCCTCGGTCGTATGCAGTCCTGATTGTGGCGCTCACCTGCACGGCGCCAAACACGCATACGACCATCATTGGCACCAAGGCAGAAGCGACTCTCATCGCTGAAGACGACACGTCTCCATTCGTCCCTCCATTCACGCCTGTCGCGACACCACTGGAGGCGGGCTGCACGATGTTGGGGCGTTGGAGGCGGGCTGCACGATGTTGGGGCGTGAGCGGAAGACGGCCTAACGGTGTGCGGGACCGTAGCCCAGCTTCATGGAGACGGTTGCGAATGGTCCTCGCCGATACCCCAGGAGGAACAGTGTCCCTAATTTGCTGGGAAGTGCGGTCCCCTACGGCACTGCGTAGGATCCTACGGTCTTGGCGTGCATCCGTGCGTCTCTGCGGTCCGGTCCCAGGTCGACGGGCACGTGCACCTTCCGCCGACCACTGGCGACAACATCGTTGTACTGTGGAGACCTCACGCCCCACGTGTTGAGCAATTCGGCGGTACGTCCACCCGGCCTCCCGCATGCCCACTATACGCCCTCGCTCAAAGTCCGTCAACTGCACATACGGTTCACGTCCACGCTGTCGCGGCATGCTACCAGTGTTAAAGACTGCGATGGAGCTCCGTATGCCACGGCAAACTGGCTGACACAGACGGCGGCGGTGCACAAATGCTGCGCAGCTAGCGCCATTCGACGGCCAACACCGCGGTTCCTGGTGTGTCCGCTGTGCCGTGCGTGTGATCATTGCTTGTACAGCCCTCTCGCAGTGTCCGGAGCAAGTATGGTGGGTCTGACACACCGGTGTCAATGTGTTCTTTTTTCCATTTCCAGGAGTGTATAACGTAGCTATAGCAAATATGTGACGTTCCTACAACAAATAAAGCCTACGTTCGTCTGTGAAAATCGACTCGATAAGCAATCTGAGCTATCAATAATCGGAATCTAACCCACATAACACTGGGTAGGTGTTGTATGAGAGTCATCTTCAGTCTCATTTCAGCCCTCAACAGATCGTTACACGAAAAACTTAAAACTAACATTTGGGTAAGCTATCTGACTGCGTATTTGAATATGAAAAACGACAGGAACAAATGAACCTATAGCAATGAATACCTAAGTTATCTGAATGCGTTTTTGAATAAGAATTTGTATTGTATGGTATTGTATGTTTACGGGGGACCTAGAAACAACGGAGAGGCTTCGTCCCCACCGTATCCGCAGTGGTACACAACCCCACGACAGGCTTAAGCAGTCCACTCACTCCACCGCCGCTCCACACCGAACCTAGGGTTTTTGTCAATAAACAAATACCATATATTCGAAACTTGAATAAAAATCTAACAGCCGTATTCGAGTTTACAAACTCGCGAAGCAAGGTTTAACACCTGCGTTCTGCTGAACGGACAATATGCACGGGTATGTGACGTACGGTGTTCAGACACACATGGTCGCGTACACCTCTGTTGTGTCGGTTTGTCAGGCACTCCACAGCGCTGTACTGATTGGCACGTACCATTCGCCGAATTCGGTGCTCGCCTCACCTATCAACATTCTGCTCCTCACCGCTGTTACGGCACCAGATGCCCGTTCGCGGTATTTGCAGCTGTTCCGATACTCTTTGCGCAAGGCAACGATCGGACGCCTTAAACAGAATCTTCTACGGGATAATACGACAGAACCTACGAGCCTAAACACTCTGCTCTTTACCAATGATTGATCATCAGTTTACTTTTCGTTTTCCTTTCGGTTTAGAATAATCTCAATTGCCCAGTTAAACGGTGCTGAGAAAGGCCAAATTGCAGAAATTTTGGTAGAAGCTTTTTTGACAAGCTTTCTATATGTTTTCGAGGGTGTAAAATAGAAATTTTCAAAGTACCTCCAAAAATTTCGGCCCGGAAATACGTTAAAAATGGAAAAAGACACGATAAATTTTTTGGGTTTTACGTTTTTATCTCGAAAACCGACACAATTTTCGGCAAAGTTGACTATTTACGAAAATAAAGAGCTCAAAATATCCCTCAAAGTTCTAAAGATACATACGTCAGAATATTCTTATGGTATGTATGGCTGAACGCACGGCTGTTAATTGTGTTAATATTTTCACTGTTCTAACGTATCACTAGGCCTGTGTAGATTTTACATTAGTTAATTGAACTTAGCTGGTTACACCACTGTTTTTCCTGTTTGTAACTGATCTAAAGATGGCAATGGCCGATACCGGTAATTGTCAAATGTACAATTTTTGTAATCAAAACGGACTTTTATCAAAAAAAGTAGATTCTATTATCTTATTTAGCTGTAACACACCCATATATATTCTCCTTTTGCAGATGAATCAAATAAAAAGGAGGGTAGTGGTGCACGAAGTGCAAAGACTATGGAACGTCTTTGAAATTTCTTTACAATTATTGTATTACTAATATTATACGTTAATAATCATACGTTAATAATAATTATTATAATTGTTACCAAGTGTCATGTAAAGCATAATTATTATGTCATTTACATAACTTATTTGAACATCTTTTAACTGTAGGAGTGATGAAACCTTGCATTTTACTATTTCAATGAACTTCCTAGCATACTGAGGAATGAGTAGTTGGGTGTTTGGCGGTGGCGCCCGAATTTACGTCAAGTTCAACACGCGCGACAAGCCGTAAGGTTGGCCTGTTAAAAAAGTCACTCAGACATGTTTTGTGGGAAATTTTATATCATTTATTTTCATAGTCGACTTTGCCGAAAACTGAATTGTTTCCGAGTTGTAAGCGCAAAGTCCCAATTTTTCGTAGTTTTTCCAGTTTCGAACAGTTTTCATGCCGAAATTTTGGTCGGACTTTGAAAATTCAGATTCAGCGTCCTCGGAAACGTATAGAAAGTTTGTCAAAAAAAAAAACTTCTACAAAACTTTTCCCTACGAATCACCATTTGGTCCGACTAATCCTGTCGCTATGCACTACGCACTCGTGTGATCATTCTTCACGAAAGTTGCATGTCACGCTACTCTGCGTATGCGTCGGTGAGGTAAACGGAATTTATCGACCATTCAGTGACCTGCCCCGCAGCTGGATGTTTAGCGTCGCTGACTTCCGTATGGAAGGAACCAGGTTCGATCCCCGGTACCTCCTCGGAGTTTAATGAGGTAGGCCGGTCTGGAACGGGATCAACACAGCTTCGTAAGACCAAATAAGGACCTTCTCGAATAAAAAAAAGCAGCGGCCTCGTCAAGATTCACTCACTGGCAATAACATGCTGCTCACATGTCCCACAAACAAAAAAATGGCTCTGAGCACTATGGGACTTAACATCTTAGGTCATCAGTCCCCTAGAACTTAGAACTACTTAAACCTAACTAACCTAACGACATTACACACATCCATGCCCGAGACAGGATTCGAACCTGCGACCGTAGCAGTCCCGCGGTTCCGGACTGCAGCGCCCAGAACCGCACGGCCACCGCGGCCGGCTCCCACAAACATAGATCGCTACTTCTGCTGTCTTGTAGGAAGCAGTTTGGCCTGTCAGAATAGAACTAAGGCCAAATACGTGGGTGGCGTTCACGTTACGATTATTCATTGTGTATCTTATGTCAGATGAGTACGTTCGCCTGGGCTAATCGTACATGTTTGTATTGGTTGCAAGTGATTAAAAGACGTCCATCGATAAGTAACTCCTTTTCTTGCAGTTTTTTATTTTGAACTTCTACACTTATTCAGTCTTAAAATCTATTAACATATTATGTTTAAGAGAACTGATTTCTGTAAAGTTACGCAAACGATAATAATCTAAAAAGTAGCAGTCAGCACGAAAGTATAGTTTATGTCTTTCATAGTAAGTGCTGCACAAAACTACGGCATTCAGGTCAGCAGCGACTCTACCGCTTGCGTCATTCAAGGTGCTGACATCATCCGTACGTGGCAGACAAGAGCATGATTGGGGAGAGCTGCAAATGTGAGGGTCAGAGAAGGAAGCTGGGGTGATCAGCTTGTCTGAGTATGAGTGATGCATGATTTGTCAGAAAATTTACTATCGATACCCATTACCGACCGCGAGTGTGTCTACATTTACGTGACTACCCTGCAATTCACACATAAGTGTTTGACAGAACATTCACCGAACCACTTTCAGACTCGTTTTCAATCGATACGTTCTCGAATAGAACTTGGGAACGGCTGACACATAAATATTTTTTTTCAAACTCTGTTTTATCTTATTTAATTAGGATGCTCATTTGTCTCTTTCCAGGTTGGCGTCAATGAAATATCTGCGAATTCGAAGGAGAAAGTTGATGATTGAAATTCCGTGAAAAGATCTCACTACAACGATTGCTACCCCAACTCTTCCCTACTTCGAGAGAGTACAAAATGAGCTGCCTTTCTTTGAACTTTTTTGACGTCCTCCGTCAGTACTGTTTGGTAGAGATCCCACATTGCGCAGCCGAACTCCAGAAGAGATCGGACAGAACAAGCGCAGTGTTAGCAGTTTTTTAGTAGATGTCTCGAACAGCGAATTGATCAGGTGATTAAATATTTTTCCTTCTTCGGCAACAATATTTATAACTGCATATGCGAAATCTGGGATATTCAGCTACGTAAGGTCAAGGGCTACAATGCGCAACGGTGACAGACGACTTGCGACCAGATTTAAACGACTATAAATCCTTCCTTGAGCCACTGGAGGTGTGACATCATGAAGGCGGTTTCATGAAAGTAATATACACTCATGCTCATAAATTAAGAATAATTGCAGAATGTGGTGCCAGCCAACGTGACACCACACAAAACTGGCGCTAATAGCATAGGCACCCAGGGAACACACACGACACAGATCTTTAAGTCCACGGTGTTGGTGATAAGTTGAGAAAACCGTCCCGAAACACCTGTGCTACAAAACGCCACTGTTTCCTGCGCATGTACCCCGACATCAATATGGGATATGATCACCATGCACACGTACACAGGCCGCACAACGGGTTGGCATACTCTGGATTAGGTGGTCGAGCAGCAGCAGGGGTATGGCCTCCCATTCTTGCACCAGTGCCTGTCGCAGCTCCTGAAGTGTCGTAGGGGTTTGAAGACGTGCAGCGATACGTCGACCGAGAGCATCCCAGACGTGCTCGATGGGGCTTAGGTCTGGAGAACAGGCAGGCCACTCCACTCGCCTGATTTCTTCTTTTTTACGGTACTCCTCCACGATGACAGCTCGATGGGGTCGAGCGTTATCATCCATCAGGAGGAAGGTGGGACCCACTGCACCCCTGAAAAGGCGGACATACTGGTGCAAAATGACGTCCCGATACACCTGACCTGTTACAGTTCCTCTGTCGAAGACATGCGGGGTGTATGTGCACCAATCATAATCCCACCCTACACCATCAAACCACGATCTCCATACAGGTCCCTTTCAAGGACATTAAGGCGTTGGTATCTGGCTCCTGGTTCACGCCAGATGAAAACCCGGCAAGAATCACATTTCCGATTATACCTGGCCTCGTTTGTGAACATAACCTGGGACCACTGTTCCAATGACCATGTACTGTGTTCTTGACACCAGGCTTTACGGGCTCTCCTGTGAACAGGGGTCAGTGGAATGCACCTTGCAGGTCTCCGGACGAATAAACCACGTCTGTTCAGTCGTCTGTAGACTGTGTGTCTGGAGAGAACTGTTCCAGTGGCTGCGGTAAGGCTACCTGCAGTACTCCGTGGCCGTCTGCGGGTACTGATGTTGAGATATCATCTACATCTACATTTAAACTCCGCAAGCCACCCAACGGTGTGTGGCGGAGGGCACTTTACGTGCCACTGTCATTACCTCCCTTTCCTGTTCCAGTCGTGTATGGTTCGCGGGAAGAACGACTGCCGGAAAGCCTCCGTGCGCGCTCCAATCTCTCTAATTTTACATTCGTGATCTCCTAGGGAGGTATAAGTAGGGGGAAGTAATATATTCGATACCTCATCCAGAAACGCCCCCCTCTCGAAACCTGGACAGCAAGGTACAACGCGATGCAGAGCGCCTCTCTTGCAGAGTCTGTCACTTGAGTTTGCTAAACATCTCCGTACCGCTATCACGGTTACCAAATAACCCTATGACGAAACGCGCCGCTCTTCTTTGGATCTTCTCTATCTCCTCCGTCAACCCGACCTGGTACGGATCCCACACTGATGAGCAATACTTAAGTATAGGTCGAACGAGTGTTTTGTAAGCCACCTCCTTTGTTGATGGACTACATTTTCTAAGGACTCTCCCAATGAATCTCATCCTGGCACCCGCCTTACCAACAATTAATTTTATATGATCATTCCACTTCAAATTGTTCCGTACGCATACTCCCAGATATTTTACAGAAGTAACTGCTACCAGTGTTTGTTCCCCTATCATATAATCATACAATAAAGGATCCTTCTTTCTATATATTCGCAGTACATTACATTTGTCTATGTGAAGGGTCAGTCCCACTCCCTGCACCAAGTGCCTATCCGCTGCAGATCGCTGCATTTCGCTACCATTTTCTAATGCTGCAACTTCTCTGTATACTACAGCATCATCCGCGAAAAGCCGCATGGAACTTCCGACTCTATCTACTGGGTCATTTATACACTGCTGGCCACCGTAAATGCAACACCAAGAAAGACAAGAGGTAGCACAACAAGATTTATTTTGTAGATAACGTGTTGGCCAAGTATCAAATGATTACGTTTACAGACGTCTGTGACATGTGGTTCCTGCCAGAATCAGTAGCCAGAGTAGCCGCCATTGTTGGAGATCACCGCTGCCACACGTCTCGGCATTGAGTCAAAGAGACGTTGGATGTGTTCCTGGGGTACAGCAGCCCAAGCAGCTTCCACACGTTGCCAAAGATCATCTGGTGTGGCAGCTGGGGATGTAATCTGGGTCACTCGTTGAGCAACCATGGACCACATGTTTTCTATCGGCGAAAGATCCGGAGAGCGAGCCGGCCAGGGAAGCAATTCAATCTGGTTATTGACGAAGAACCTTTGGACAATGCGTGCCACGTGTGGTCGCGCATTATCCTGTTGAAATATGGCTGTGGCCGAGCCCTGAAGGTAAGGAAGGACAACTGGCTCCAGCACCTCGGAAATGTAGCGCCGGCTATTTAAAGTACCGGCAATGCGTACTAGAGGCGTGCGAGAGTAATATCCAATACCGCCCCATACCATAATACCCGGTGCAAGACCAGTGTGGCGGTGCATAATGCAGCTGTCCAGCATCCTCTCTCCACGGTGTCTCCACACTCGAATCCGACCATCGTGGTGCTGCAGACAGAAGCGTGCCTCGTCAGTAAAGACAACGTCATTCCATTCTGCCGTCCACATCCGTCTGTCATCACACCATTGGCGACGGAGACGTCTGTGGTTCTGCGTCAATGGTAGGCGAAGCAATGGACGTCTTGCGGACAGACCACTCTGCTGTAAACGGCGTCGAATGGTACACGCAGAAACTGGATGATGCGTTACAGACGCAATGTGCTGTGCTATGGTTCGGGATGTCACTGAGCGATCCGTCACTGCCATGCGCACAATTTGCCTATCAGCACGTGCAGTGGTGCACCGAGGTGAATGCGATCGACCACATCGGTCCGTCGTACCATCCTGCATCCAACGGTCACATATCCGCATTACAGTTGTTTGGTTTCGTCCAACACGACTAGCGATTTCTCTGTATGATAATCCACAATCTCGGTAAGCCAATATCCTTCCTCTGTCGAACTCGGATACTTGATCAAACAATGTTCGCTGTAGTCTACGAGGCATAACTGATCGTCTTGTGAAACAACCACAAGGTAAACACACCTGCCGAACGTACACTCGTCGAAATCGCCAAGCCTTAAATGGCGCTACGAGGTGGCGCCACAGGCGCGCGTGATGTGCGTCTGCGCTGAAATTCTAATCAGTTGCATATCTCATCGCTGCAAACCCATGGTGTAAATTTCACTTGATTCGGATGCTTCCTTCAGGGTGTTGCATTTACGGTGGCCAGCAGTGTATATATTGTGAAAAGCAATGGTCCCATAACACTCCCCCGTGGCACGCCAGAGGCTACTTTAACGTCTGTAGACGTCTCTCCATTGATAACAACATGCTGTGTTCTGTTTGCTAAAAACTCTTCAATCCAGCCACACAGCTGGTCTGATATTCCGTAGGCTCTTACTTTGTTTATCAGGCGACAGTGCGGAACTGTATCGAACGCCTTCCGGAAGTCAAGGAAAATGGCATCTACGTGGGAGCCTGTATCTAATATTTTCTGGGTCTCATGAACAAATAAATCGAGTTGGGTCTCACACGATCGCTGTTTCCGGAATCCATGTTGATTCCTACAGAGTGGATTCTGGGTTTCCAGAAACGACATGATACGCGAGCGAAAAACATGTTCTAAAATTCTACAACAGATCGACGTCAGAGATACAGGTCTATAGTTTTGTGCATCTGCTCGACGACCCTTCTTGAAGACTGGGACTACCTGTGCTCTTTTCCATTCATTTGGAACCTTCCGTTCCTCTAGAGACTTGTGATACACGGCTGTTAGAAGGGGGTCAAGTTCTTTCGCGTACTCTGTGTAGAATCGAACTGGTATCCCGTCAGGTCTAGTGGACTTTCCTCTGTTGACTGATTTCTGTTGCTTTTCTATTCCTCGGACACTTATTTCGATGTCAGCCATTTTTTCGTTTGTGCGAGGATTTAGAGAAGGAACTGCAGTGCGATCTTCCTCTGTGAAAAAGCTTTGGAAAAAGGTGTTTAGTATTTCAGCTTTACACGTGTCATCCTCTGTTTCAATGCCATCATCATATCGGAGTGTCTGGACATGCTGTTTCGAGTCACTTACTGATTTAACGTAGGACTAGAACTTCCTAGGATTTTCTGTCAAGTCGGTACATAGAATTTTACTTTCGTATTCACTGAACGCTTCACGCATAGCCCTCTTTACGCTAACTTTGACATCGTTTAGCTTCTGTTTGTCTGAGAGGTTTTGGCTGCGTTTAAACTTGCAGTGAAGCTCTCTTTGCTTTCGCAGTAGTTTCCTAACTTTGTTGCTGAACCACGGTGGGTTTTTCCCGTCCCTCACAGTTTTACTCGGCACGTAACTGTCTAAAACGCATTTTACGATTGCCTTGAACTTCTTCCATAAACACTCAACATCGTCAGTGTCGGAACTGAAATTTTCGTTTCGATCTGTTAGGTAGTCTGAAATCTGCCTTCTAAAATGGTTCAAATGGCTCTGAGCACTATGGGACTTAACATCTTAGGTCATCAGTCCCCTAGAACTTAGAACTACTTAAACCTAACTAACCTAAGGACATCACACACATCCATGCCCGAGGCAGGATTCGAACCTGCGACCGTAGCAGTCCCACGAATCTGTCTTCTATTACTCTTGTTAAACAGATAAACCTTCCTCCCTTTTTTATATTCCTATTTACTTCTATATTCATGGATGCTGCAACGGCCTTATGATCACTGATTCCCTGTTCTGCGCTTAAAGAGTCGAAAAGTTCGGGTCTGTTTGTTAGCAGTAGGTCCAATATGCTATCTCCACGAGTCGGTTCTGTGTTTAATTGTCCGAGGTAATTTTCGGATAGTGCACTCAGTATAATGTCACTCGATGCTCTGTCCCTACCACCCGTCCTAAACATCTGAGTGTCCCAGTCTATATCTGGTAAATTGAAATCTCCACCTAAGACAATAACATGCTGAGGAAATTTATGTGAAATGTATTCCAGATTTTCTCTCAGTTGTTCTGCCACTAATGCTGCTGAATCGGGAGGTCGGTAAAAGGACTCAATTATTAACCTGGTTCGGTTGTTGAGTATAACCTCCACCCATAATAATTCACAGAAACTATCCACTTCTATTTTACTACAGGATAAACTACTACTAACAGCGACAAACACGCCGCCACCGGTTGCATGCAATATATCCTTTCTAAACACCGTCTGTGCCTTTTTAAAAATTTCGGCGGAATTTATCTCTGGCTTCAGCCAGCTTTCCGTACCTATAACGATTTCAGCTTCGGTGCTTTCTATCAGCGCTTGAAGTTCCGGTACTTTACCAACGCAGCTTCGACAGTTTACAATTACAATACCGATTGCTGCTTGGTCCCCGCATGTCCTGACTTTGCCCCGCACCCTTTGAGGCTGTTGCCCTTTCTGTACTTGCCCGAGGCCATCTAACCTAAAAAACAGCCCAGTCCACGCCACACAACCCCTGCTACCCGGTCTTCTTGTGGTGTTGTACACTATGGACACGTTTCCTGTCGGCTGGAATCGTTGTCATAATCTTGAGATCATACTTTGTGGCACACAGAGGGCCCGTGCTACGGCTACGACCTTCTGTGTTTGACCAGCTTCCAGTCACTCTAGTATTCTACTCCTCACAACGTCATTAATATGTGTTCTTTGAGCCATTTTCAACACACAGTCACCATTAGCACGTCTGATAACGTCTTCACACTTACTCGCTGCACCGTCCTCTGACATGCACCAACACACCTCTGCATATGTGGACTACTGCCAGCGCCACCGTGCGACGACCGCAGGTCAAATGCACCGCATGGTCATACCACGAGGTGATTTAAACCCGCAAACCGTCCACCAGATAGTTGTTTCACCATGTATCAACATTATCCTTAATTTATGAGCATAACAACAGCATCCGAATCTTGAATATGTTCGCCAAGGTAGTCCACCTTTCAGAGACCCAAAGAGATGCAGGGCTGAAGGCCGTGAATCTGGACTCTACGGTGGAAGTGGTAAGACAATACAGCCGTATTTTGCAATTAGTTGCGTGGTCGCAAAACTAGTGTGGGGCCGGCGTTATCAAGTTGCAGATGAAAGTTGGTCTTCTTCTCTGGCCTTCAGCTTAGTCAGTGTCGCCTTGTAGCTCGCTGAACTGACAGTTTCTCCAGGCCCCGGGACGTCCAAAAGAACCATACTCTGGTTATCCCAGAAGACTGTGCACATCACTTTGCCTGCAGACGGCTGTGTCTTGAATTTCTTCTTTGACGGAGAATCCGCATGCCGCCATTCCATGGACTGTCTTTTGGATTCTGGCACGTAGTGGTGACGCCACGACACATATCCAGTGACGATGCTATTCAGAAAGTTGTCACCTTCAGCTTCGTATTGGTCCAGCAGGTCCCGACAAATTTCTATTCGATGAGTTTCTCGTTCTTCTGTAAGCATCTGCGGGACCCATCTCCCACAGACTTTGCGATAACCACGATGTTCCAACATTGTTTCCAAGGCATTACAGCCGACGTTTAGCTTCGGACATAATTCTTTGGTGGTTATCCGCCGATCAGCACGGATGAGTTGATCAAGACGCTCTTCGTTGCGAAGGATGACAGCTGCGCAGGGTCAACCGGACTGTGGCTTGTCATGCACACGCTCTGCAACACCTTGAAAATGTCATACCTATCGCCTCACATTGCTCATGTCTATTGTATCGCCTCGGTACAGCTTTAACAACCGTCGATGGATTTCAATCGGCGCAATTTGAATAAATCAATCATACATTGACCCTAAATACTGAAAAGCGTGAGGTCATCCACGTGAGTACTAAAAGGAATCCGTTTAACTTCGGTTACACGATAAATCAGTCAAATGTAGAGGCCGTAAATTCAACTAAATATCTAGGAATTACAATTACGAACAACTTAAATTGGAAGGAACACACAGAAAATGTTGTGGGGAAGGCTAACCAAAGAATTCGTTTTATTGGCAGGACACTTGGAAAATGTAACAGACCTACTAAGGAGATTGCCTACACTACGCTTGTCCGTCCTCCTTTAGAATACTGCTGCGCGGTGTGGGATCCTTACCAGATAGGACTGACGGAGTACATCGAAAAAGTTCAAAGAAGGGCAGCACGTTTTGTATGATCGCGAAATATAGGAGAGAGTGTCAGTGAAATGATACAGGATTTGGGCTGGAAAACATTAAAAGAAAGGCGTTTTTCGTTGCGACGGAATCTTCTCACGAAATTCCATTCACCAACTTTCTCCTCCGAATGCGAAAATATTTTGTTGACACCGACCTACACAGGGAGGAACGATCACCAAGATAAAATAAGGGAAATAAGAGCTCGTACGGAAAGACATAGGTGTTCATTCTTTCCGCGCGCTTTTCGAGATTGGAATAATAGGGAATTGTGAAGGTGGCTCGATGAATCCTTTGTCGGGCACTTAAATGTTATTTGCAGAGTATCCATGTAGATGTAGATGTAGATGTAGATGAAGATGTACATCGCTGTTTTATACGCACGTCTACATCACATTCCATTTTGGAAAACTCCTCTGCTGGCGCCAACTACCGCAGAACAACGGAATCACCTGCAAATGAAAAGAGGAAGGTTCAAGCATTAGCACTACACCAACAACATCTGGCGCAGACATCAAAAGTCACCACAAAAATATAGGAGGCATTACTTTCAGAACGACCCCCGTACTTTACTGAAGAAAAAAAGATAAAGAATAGTACAACTGAATTACTTTGTTCTCAAAAGAAATTGCTGCCTAATCTTGTCGCTGTACGATCGATTCCATAAGATAAACATTAAACAATACGTAGATGTGGCACTATCGCGTGCTATTAATCCATACAATAATACAGGAACACTGTATGGGAATGGACACAAATTACGCGCACAGCATAGAATATATTAAAAATCCATGCTGATGCTCTAAGTTAAATTAATTTTTATTTCCAGACATAATTACTTTTGTTCTTAGATTACCGATTTCGAATGTCTCAACGAATGATCTTCCGGTGCAGAACATTGATCAGAAGACAATGGTTTTAGACGGTCGATAGTGATAGTACGAAAACATAAATGTAATTTTTGCTGAGTGGTGCTCCGCAGTTATGAAGGACTAAACGATACTTATATGTAGTCGTACCGACAGCTGCTAGATGAACTGCCTTTAAATTACTATCGAGCAGTAATGTTCGTAGAGGGCACGTACGCGTGCTTTGATTACATGAGTTATTTGTGTTTAAAAAAAATACGTAATTATTATTTTCCATATTGTGAAAGTTAGTCAACCACAATTTAGAGTATTTAAAAGAAGCTTTGATGAAGGAGGACTACACGCTCCAATAATACGAAACAAACGTATTTGTTCACTACTTTAATTAGAGAGAATATAAAATTATAAAAAGCAGAAGAACCAAGCATAACTAGAAACATAATTATATGAATGCGTGGAGTCTGTACTTTCGGACACGTCCGAAAGAACCGACATCATGCAGTCGTATAACTGATTCGTCTCGGTGGTTAAAATGAATCCACAATCTTTGGATGAGGACTGCGGATAAGTGGCGTTACGTGAGAATGTGAATCGGCCGGGTAGCGTGCCGAGGTAGTCCACGCAGGTACGATAAACGCTGTGTCCAAATGGCAAGCAAGCCAAAATACAGACAATTCTTCTCCAATTTCCTCTACAGTGCATTCCCTAAGACACCACAGAGCTGGGATGTTCCAGTTATGAAGAGTTGATCCCCGCCTTTTCCACACTTAGAACCGATATATTCACTAGTAATCGGAATGTTCTTCTTACTCTGACGTCTTGCTACGCCCTTATCCTCACTTGACGCCGGTTTCCTGATATTCTTGGTGGTATAAATGACAAAAATAAATAAATAAATAAACAAACGATGTTCATTGTACCTCTACTCCACGTCCCCTACGCTTCCCTTGGTTTCTGGAGGGTGGGAACGGGACATCCTGGCCAGGCATCGGGTTGCGACCCCTGCCCACTTTGCCTCCATACCTCGCTTTGTGCGCCGGGAAGGTTCCTTCAAAAACAAAAAAAAACAAAAAAAATGGCGTAGTGGTTGACATAACTAACTAGTATGCAGGAGATCGTGGGTTCGAGGTTCAAAATGGTTCACATGGCTCTGAGCACTATGGCACTTAACATCTATGGTCATCAGTCCCCTAGAACTTAGAACTACTTAAACCTAACTAACCTAAAGACATCACACAACACCCAGTCATCACGAGGCAGAGAAAATCCCTGGCCCCGCCGGGAATCGAACCTGGTAACCCGGGGTGGGTTCGAGTCGCGGTCTGGCAGACATTTTTACTCGTCACCGCTCTAAGTCCCGGTGCAGCTGATATCGTTAGTTCCTTTCCTTTCTCCTCTATCCCTCTTCCACCTAAGAGATGTATAATTGTTAAAGACACAGTATTTTGCGGAAGAGGATGATTAATAGATGGTAATCTCTCATAGTTTACGTGAGTGGGATTGATTCTTAATTTTTGAGCTAATGTATCAGGCTGACACACAAGTAATTTCGACCATTATCATGAAATAAGATTCTATTCTTGTAATTTTAAGTTTAGTCATTAAGGTTCCCACTTAATGTTTTATGCGCTTATATCTTATTTAAAATGGACTTCAGATCACAGTGGTTTGCCTCTCTGCCCTTTATGGTTACATCACGACGGAGACGATCTTTGCGAAAGCCCTACTTGTTTCTGTGATGTTTGCAACAGTTTACCCAGCTGTTTCTGTAGTCTAGGCTAATGTCACTCTCATACTTACGCCAGACTTAAGTACTCTGACCATGTGCAGATGGACGTTATCTTGCTGAGATGTAAGCCCAGGATGGCTTGCCGTGAAGGGCAACAAAACAGGGAGTAGAATATCGACGACATACCTCTGCGGTGTAAGAGGACCGCGCATGACACCCACAGCAGTCTTCATACGAAGTGAAGCACCCCAGACCGTCACTCATGTCGGGCCGTATGGCGGGCGACAGTCACGTTGGTATCCCAACACTGTCTGGGGCGTCGCCAGACACGTCTTCACTGGTCCTCGATGCTCTATTCGAAGCACGACTCATCACTGAAGACATTTCTACCTCAATCAATGAGTTTCTAGGCCTAATGCGCCCGACACCATTGCGAAGGGGATTTTTGTTGTGTAGAGACTGATGGTAGTCAGCATAAGGGGCGCGGTGTAAGAGGACCGCGCATGACACCCACAGCGGTCTTCATACGAAGTGAAGCACCCCAGACCGTCACTCATGTCGGGCCGTATGGCGGGCGATAGTCACGTTGGTATCCCAACACTGTCTGGGGCGTCGCCAGACACGTCTTCACTGGTCCTCGATGCTCTATTCGAAGCACGACTCATCACTGAAGACATTTCTACCTCAATCAATGAGTTTCTAGGCCTAATGCGCCCGACACCATTGCGAAGGGGATTTTTGTTGTATAGAGACTGATGGTAGTCAGCATAAGGGGCGCGGTGTAAGAGGACCGCGCATGACACCCACAGCGGTCTTCATACGAAGTGAAGCACCCCACACCGTCACTCATGTCGGGCCGTATGGCGGGCGATAGTCACGTTGGTATCCCAACACTGTCTGGGGCGTCGCCAGACACGTCTTCACTGGTCCTCGATGCTCTATTCGAAGCACGACTCATCACTGAAGACATTTCTACCTCAATCAATGAGTTTCTAGGCCTAATGCGCCCGACACCATTGCGAAGGGGATTTTTGTTGTATAGAGACTGATGGTAGTCAGCATAAGGGGCGCGGTGTAAGAGGACCGCGCATGACACCCACAGCGGTCTTCATACGAAGTGAAGCACCCCACACCGTCACTCATGTCGGGCCGTATGGCGGGCGATAGTCACGTTGGTATCCCAACACTGTCTGGGGCGTCGCCAGACACGTCTTCACTGGTCCTCGATGCTCTCTTCGAAGCACGACTCATCACTGAAGACATTTCTACCTCAATCAATGAGTTTCTAGGCCTAATGCGCCCGACACCATTGCGAAGGGGATTTTTGTTGTATAGAGACTGATGGTAGTCAGCATAAGGGGCGCGGTGTAAGAGGACCGCGCATGACACCCACAGCGGTCTTCATACGAAGTGAAGCACCCCAGACCGTCACTCATGTCGGGCCGTATGGCGGGCGATAGTCACGTTGGTATCCCAACACTGTCTGGGGCGTCGCCAGACACGTCTTCACTGGTCCTCGATGCTCTATTCGAAACACGACTCATCACTGAAGACATTTCTACCTCAATCAATGAGTTTCTAGGCCTAATGCGCCCGACACCATTGCGAAGGGGATTTTTGTTGTATAGAGACTGATGGTAGTCAGCATAAGGGGCGCGGTGTAAGAGGACCGCGCATGACACCCACAGCGGTCTTCATACGAAGTGAAGCACCCCAGACCGTCACTCATGTCGGGCCGTATGGCGGGCGATAGTCACGTTGGTATCCCAACACTGTCTGGGGCGTCGCCAGACACGTCTTCACTGGTCCTCGATGCTCTATTCGAAGCACGACTCATCACTGAAGACATTTCTACCTCAATCAATGAGTTTCTAGGCCTAATGCGCCCGACACCATTGCGAAGGGGATTTTTGTTGTATAGAGACTGATGGTAGTCAGCATAAGGGGCGCGGTGTAAGAGGACCGCGCATGACACCCACAGCGGTCTTCATACGAAGTGAAGCACCCCAGACCGTCACTCATGTCGGGCCGTATGGCGGGCGATAGTCACGTTGGTATCCCAACACTATCTGGGGCGTCGCCAGACACGTCTTCACTGGTCCTCGATGCTCTATTCGAAGCACGACTCATCACTGAAGACATTTCTACCTCAATCAATGAGTTTCTAGGCCTAATGCGCCCGACACCATTGCGAAGGGGATTTTTGTTGTATAGAGACTGATGGTAGTCAGCATAAGGGGCGCGGTGTAAGAGGACCGCGCATGACACCCACAGCGGTCTTCATACGAAGTGAAGCACCCCAGACCGTCACTCATGTCGGGCCGTATGGCGGGCGATAGTCACGTTGGTATCCCAACACTGTCTGGGGCGTCGCCAGACACGTCTTCACTGGTCCTCGATGCTCTATTCGAAGCACGACTCATCACTGAAGACATTTCTACCTCAATCAATGAGTTTCTAGGCCTAATGCGCCCGACACCATTGCGAAGGGGATTTTTGTTGTATAGAGACTGATGGTAGTCAGCATAAGGGGCGCGGTGTAAGAGGACCGCGCATGACACCCACAGCGGTCTTCATACGAAGTGAAGCACCCCAGACCGTCACTCATGTCGGGCCGTATGGCGGGCGATAGTCACGTTGGTATCCCAACACTGTCTGGGGCGTCGCCAGACACGTCTTCACTGGTCCTCGATGCTCTCTTCGAAGCACGACTCATCACTGAAGACATTTCTACCTCAATCAATGAGTTTCTAGGCCTAATGCGCCCGACACCATTGCGAAGGGGATTTTTGTTGTATAGAGACTGATGGTAGTCAGCATAAGGGGCGCGGTGTAAGAGGACCGCGCATGACACCCACAGCGGTCTTCATACGAAGTGAAGCACCCCAGACCGTCACTCATGTCGGGCCGTATGGCGGGCGATAGTCACGTTGGTATCCCAACACTGTCTGGGGCGTCGCCAGACACGTCTTCACTGGTCCTCGATGCTCTATTCGAAACACGACTCATCACTGAAGACATTTCTACCTCAATCAATGAGTTTCTAGGCCTAATGCGCCCGACACCATTGCGAAGGGGATTTTTGTTGTATAGAGACTGATGGTAGTCAGCATAAGGGGCGCGGTGTAAGAGGACCGCGCATGACACCCACAGCGGTCTTCATACGAAGTGAAGCACCCCAGACCGTCACTCATGTCGGGCCGTATGGCGGGCGATAGTCACGTTGGTATCCCAACACTGTCTGGGGCGTCGCCAGACACGTCTTCACTGGTCCTCGATGCTCTATTCGAAGCACGCCTCATCACTGTAGGCATTTCTACCTCAATCAATGAGTTTCTAGGCCTAATGCGCCCGACACCATTGCGAAGGGGATTTTTGTTGTATAGAGACTGATGGTAGTCAGCATAAGGGGCGCGGTGTAAGAGGACCGCGCATGACACCCACAGCGGTCTTCATACGAAGTGAAGCACCCCAGACCGTCACTCATGTCGGGCCGTATGGCGGGCGATAGTCACGTTGGTATCCCAACACTGTCTGGGGCGTCGCCAGACACGTCTTCACTGGTCCTCGATGCTCTATTCGAAACACGACTCATCACTGAAGACATTTCTACCTCAATCAATGAGTTTCTAGGCCTAATGCGCCCGACACCATTGCGAAGGGGATTTTTGTTGTATAGAGACTGATGGTAGTCAGCATAAGGGGCGCGGTGTAAGAGGACCGCGCATGACACCCACAGCGGTCTTCATACGAAGTGAAGCACCCCAGACCGTCACTCATGTCGGGCCGTATGGCGGGCGATAGTCACGTTGGTATCCCAACACTGTCTGGGGCGTCGCCAGACACGTCTTCACTGGTCCTCGATGCTCTATTCGAAGCACGCCTCATCACTGAAGGCATTTCTACCTCAATCAATGAGTTTCTAGGCCTAATGCGCCCGACACCATTGCGAAGGGGATTTTTGTTGTATAGAGACTGATGGTAGTCAGCATAAGGGGCGCGGTGTAAGAGGACCGCGCATGACACCCACAGCGGTCTTCATACGAAGTGAAGCACCCCAGACCGTCACTCATGTCGGGCCGTATGGCGGGCGATAGTCACGTTGGTATCCCAACACTGTCTGGGGCGTCGCCAGACACGTCTTCACTGGTCCTCGATGCTCTATTCGAAGCACGCCTCATCACTGAAGGCATTTCTACCTCAATCAATGAGTTTCTAGGCCTAATGCGCCCGACACCATTGCGAAGGGGATTTTTGTTGTATAGAGACTGATGGTAGTCAGCATAAGGGGCGCGGTGTAAGAGGACCGCGCATGACACCCACAGCGGTCTTCATACGAAGTGAAGCACCCCAGACCGTCACTCATGTCGGGCCGTATGGCGGGCGATAGTCACGTTGGTATCCCAACACTGTCTGGGGCGTCGCCAGACACGTCTTCACTGGTCCTCGATGCTCTATTCGAAACACGACTCATCACTGAAGACATTTCTACCTCAATCAATGAGTTTCTAGGCCTAATGCGCCCGACACCATTGCGAAGGGGATTTTTGTTGTATAGAGACTGATGGTAGTCAGCATAAGGGGCGCGGTGTAAGAGGACCGCGCATGACACCCACAGCGGTCTTCATACGAAGTGAAGCACCCCAGACCGTCACTCATGTCGGGCCGTATGGCGGGCGATAGTCACGTTGGTATCCCAACACTGTCTGGGGCGTCGCCAGACACGTCTTCACTGGTCCTCGATGCTCTATTCGAAGCACGCCTCATCACTGAAGGCATTTCTACCTCAATCAATGAGTTTCTAGGCCTAATGCGCCCGACACCATTGCGAAGGGGATTTTTGTTGTATAGAGACTGATGGTAGTCAGCATAAGGGGCGCGGTGTAAGAGGACCGCGCATGACACCCACAGCGGTCTTCATACGAAGTGAAGCACCCCAGACCGTCACTCATGTCGGGCCGTATGGCGGGCGATAGTCACGTTGGTATCCCAACACTCTCTGGGGCGTCGCCAGACACGTCTTCACTGGTCCTCGATGCTCTATTCGAAACACGACTCATCACTGAAGACATTTCTACCTCAATCAATGAGTTTCTAGGCCTAATGCGCCCGACACCATTGCGAAGGGGATTTTTGTTGTATAGAGACTGATGGTAGTCAGCATAAGGGGCGCGGTGTAAGAGGACCGCGCATGACACCCACAGCGGTCTTCATACGAAGTGAAGCACCCCAGACCGTCACTCATGTCGGGCCGTATGGCGGGCGATAGTCACGTTGGTATCCCAACACTGTCTGGGGCGTCGCCAGACACGTCTTCACTGGTCCTCGATGCTCTATTCGAAGCACGCCTCATCACTGAAGGCATTTCTACCTCAATCAATGAGTTTCTAGGCCTAATGCGCCCGACACCATTGCGAAGGGGATTTTTGTTGTATAGAGACTGATGGTAGTCAGCATAAGGGGCGCGGTGTAAGAGGACCGCGCATGACACCCACAGCGGTCTTCATACGAAGTGAAGCAACCCAGACCGTCACTCATGTCGGGCCGTATGGCGGGCGATAGTCACGTTGGTATCCCAACACTGTCTGGGGCGTCGCCAGACACGTCTTCACTGGTCCTCGATGCTCTATTCGAAGCACGCCTCATCACTGAAGGCATTTCTACCTCAATCAATGAGTTTCTAGGCCTAATGCGCCCGACACCATTGCGAAGGGGATTTTTGTTGTATAGAGACTGATGGTAGTCAGCATAAGGGGCGCGGTGTAAGAGGACCGCGCATGACACCCACAGCGGTCTTCATACGAAGTGAAGCACCCCAGACCGTCACTCATGTCGGGCCGTATGGCGGGCGATAGTCACGTTGGTATCCCAACACTGTCTGGGGCGTCGCCAGACACGTCTTCACTGGTCCTCGATGCTCTATTCGAAGCACGCCTCATCACTGAAGACATTTCTACCTCAATCAATGAGTTTCTAGGCCTAATGCGTCCGACACCATTGCGAAGGGGATTTTTGTTGTATAGAGACTGATGGTAGTCAGCATAAGGGGCGCGGTGTAAGAGGACCGCGCATGACACCCACAGCGGTCTTCATACGAAGTGAAGCACCCCAGACCGTCACTCATGTCGGGCCGTATGGCGGGCGATAGTCACGTTGGTATCCCAACACTGTCTGGGGCGTCGCCAGACGTCTTCACTGGTCCTCGATGCTCTATTCGAAGCACGACTCATCACTGAAGACATTTCTACCTCAATCAATGAGTTTCTAGGCCTAATGCGCCCGACACCATTGCGAAGGGGATTTTTGTTGTATAGAGACTGTGAAAGGTCTCTGTTGGATTCCTTTCATGTTTAATTTCTCAAATTTGTTGTCTTTTATGGAATAAATTCCTCTTCTAAATTTACTATGGCGTTTCTGACTATCTGGGAGGAGACTGAGTAGTGGAACGTGTTACTTTTACACGTAAACAAGAACGATCTGTCACACCACTACACTTTAAAACACAGTATATATGTAATTCATGTCACACAGTCTCATACGGAACCTACATCCGCTTTCTGTTATATACTGTATATGATAAGATACTGTCATCCCCCTTCCCTTCTGTGTGAGAGGATGAATGATCAAATGTGTTTGTAGTTGCATGCTTGAGGGTAGCAGACACGGCTGTCTGCTAGAGAACAGTAGGACCAACGTCGGAACAGGTAGCTACGGTTCCTAAAAGCAGAGAGGTTTCTATTCTTAGTATGGTCCGGTCTGTCCGTTGTCAGGTTGGTATAGGAAGCTGCCCCTCTGGCCCCTTCCGTTTGTCTTTGTGAGCGACTCTCAGGAAGCACGCTGGGTAGTAGGCAGTTGCAGTCGGGCAGTAGGCAGTGGCAGTCTGGTAGTAGGCAGTTGCAGTCTGGCGGTGGCGAGCGTCTGAAATGGTAAGATCTCCGGCTAAGCGCGTGTCTGCTAAGTCCGTAGGACAATGGATTTGTTAAGTTCAGCCTAACTGAAAATTTAATCACCGTGATTTCAGGTTTAGCTCTAAAATATCTAATGCTATCTTAAATTGCAGCGGAGTGTAATTCTCGTGTCAAGTTCAGATTATTTTGCGGTAGTTGCTTTGTCATTACTTTGTGAGACCAGTACCACGTGCTTATATAAGTGTTTGACCCGTCAGGTTAACAGTAAGACGTTAGTAACCAGTTCAAGGTTTTTCTTTTGTCAATTGCTTTTCGATCTAATTTATTTTTATTATCTAAATTATTGTGGAGTTATACGCTTTCTGTAAACCAAGTTGACCACGTGAAGCATGTGGTGTAATCATCAAAGTAGCCCTCAGCTATTCTTCTTGGGAAGATTTCACAAAGAGTTAATATGAATTTAGTATACCAGTGTGTGGTAATTACATGACGGACAGGATTGTGCTACGAACGTAATTTCTTTGACTGAAAATTTGAATCTGTTGGTTGTGGTTAACTTTCTCTTGCATGTGTTTCAATGTTCTTTGTGTGTTGTTTTATGAATGGCCGGCCGCGGTGGTCTCGCGGTTCTAGGCGCGCAGTCAGGAACCGTGCGACTGCTACGGTCGCAGGTTCGAATCCTGCCTCGGGCATGGATGTGTGTGATGTCCTTAGGTTAGTTAGGTTTAAGTAGTTCTAAGTTCTAGGGGACTAATGACCACAGCAGTTGAGTCCCATAGTGCTCAGAGCCATTTGAACCATTTTATGAATGCAGTGTTGTATCCAGTCTCCCAATCTTGGCTCCATATTTTATGTGTTCCGTAAGATTCCAATCTCACATTTTCACAATCGTAAATAAGGCACCAGCTCAGTATAACTCACGTATAATATGCTGAAATTTCGATGATAAATCTTAAAATAAATTTCCAAATATAAACTGATTTCTTTCTTTTTATTTAAATTCTACTTATATATATATATATATATATATATATATATATATATATATATATATATATATATTACCGGTTGTTGTATGACTGTAAAAGATTATAATCAATGTTAGTCTGATTGGTAATGTGGTAAACCTAGACTAGTTACCAGCAGAAACAGTTGCCCAGTAAACGCACGCTTAACCTCCCCAGACAGCTCACGGCTTGTAACCCGCTTTTATTCTACTATTAGCACCCGATGTCAGCATAGCAAATTCAAGTAGCAATATTACACATGGCGACCCTGTTCTGTGATTCTGCTAGACTCTGGAATCTCTGAGACGTTAGATTGCAAGCGTTGTATAATCTTAATTTTTTTTCCCTACAGCGCTCAAACAACTTTTGCGATGTTTCTGAGCAGACGTTCAAAAGATTCACGGCGTTGTTGAGCGGCGTTGTGTTGTTTGTCTTGTTTTGTTTTCTATATGTGTGTGTTTTATATGTGTGTTTTTTTTTCTCTCGCTTGTAAATTCCACTGTTTCGATCAAACATAAATATTTGTTTTGCGTGTGAAAAAGTGCGTACTAGGTTGGGTATCTTTCTTGTGACTGTCGTAATTTTTGGGAGACACATTTATTGTGATTAGTGTGTTGCGTACTGGGTGTAGATTGCACTAATGCTGACACATAACCAAGCTAAAAGTAAGCGGTCCGACAACTTAAGCAACATGGACCAAGGGGATAATTTGATTTCCAATATTAACGCGTCGGGCGGTTCCGAAAATGCAATGGGGAATACTTCAGACGAAATACAAAACAGCACGAACGGCCTCACATCAGAGCCACAAATTAATTTGCCTCCAACTAACCAAATTGATTTGGTAGAACTCATGAAAGCCTTATTGCAACAAAATAAAGAATCGTTCCGAGAACAAAAAGAATCATCTGAAAAATCGATCCGCGAGCTAGGCGAACAAATGACGCAGAAATCTGAAAAATCGTTCCGAGAACAAAAAGAATCATCCGAAAAATCGATCCGCGAGCTAGGCGAACAAATGACGCAAAAATCTGAAAAATCGATCCGCGAGCTAGGCGAACAAATGACGCAAAAATCTGAGAAATCGATCCGAGAGCTAGGCGAACAAATAGACGAAAAACTAATCCAGCAGACAAATAAAGTCGACAAGTCGATGCAGAGAGTGTCCGATGATATCTCACAAAGAATAAACAATCTGGCAAGTGAAATAAAAAGTGATATTATGAAAGAATTAGGCCGTACATTTGAACAAATCGATGACCGTCTGCAAGCCCTAGAACAGAGCAAGCGTAGTGGCGAGGCCGAATCTAAAGAAAGCGAAGAACGGCTACTTAGGAATTTCCAAGAGCTGAGAGAAGAATGCCAAAGGGAGCACCAACAGGTACTCTCGAGGGTCCAAGAGGTGGAAACGCATTGTCCCACGGTCGTTAGCAACACAATAGCGGACAACAGTTTAGCGATCCACGCGTTGGAACAGCAGGTTGAACAATTGAAGCAGACTGGGGCGGAGGACAAGAGACAAATAGATGATAAGATTGCGGCATTAGCGGACATTGTAGGCACGATGAAGCTGACGGAAAGCGAGAACAATACTACACCGGTAGCAGCCGCAGAGACCGAAGAAGTGCGTTCGCTTCTTAAATTTCAGAAGGGACAATTCGAAGTGAACAGACAGCACAAAGCTGTAACAGGCGAATTACAAGAACGCGTGGCGCATCTGGAAAACCGCATGGCGTGTGACTCCAAACTCGCCAATAGCAATAAAAATAGCCGTACGAACAGTGCAGAGAGGGACTCCGGCCACGAGGGAGATTTTGACGACAGGGAAGAATGTAATTTGAGGAGCAGACATGAGACAAATAGAAACATACAAGGGCGTCGCCAGGAGGAAATGCGGGGATTTGATTTCAAACATTTCCTTACGGTAAGAAAGTTTGAGATATTCCGAAATTCTCAAAAAGGCATACATCCACGAGCATGGCTCGAGCAATTTGAGTTCTGTCTTCCTCCCGACTGGGCAAGTTCACATAAGATAGAATATATGTGTGGCTATTTGGAAGGCGAACCGGCGAGTCGCATGAGGTCGGCAGTGCGTCACTGCAACTCCACTCGGGAGTTTCGACAAGCCTTTCTCTCCGCCTATTGGTCGGAAGCGGCACAAGATAGGGTCAAACATGGCATAATTATGCTGCCAAATTTGAACCAGTCTGGTTTCGGCAGCCCGGCACGCCTATTCGACCACATGCTGCAGGCAAATCAATTTTTATACGACCCATACGGGCCTGCGGAACTAATTAGGATATGCATCACCAAATTGCCGATGCACTTGCGGCACGTCATTCTTGCGGGACGATGCAAAGAGGACGTGGAAACGTTTAAAACACTTCTCCAAGAGTTGGAATATAATACAGCAGAATGCCCGCCTAATCAGGCACAAAGTTATTACGGGGCACAGCAGCGCGACCGCAGTCGTGGCCGTATTACTAATCAACGGCGTGACTGGTCGTCGCGACACGAACGGAACAATAATCGGAACCAGCCGTATAGAAACTGGGGTGACAGTCGCGAACACAGGTGGAACAACAGAAATGATCGAGGACGTGGACAAGATCGTGAACGCTACAGGTATGGCAACCAGAATCGTTACTACGATGAACACGGTGGGAGTAGGATTGTAGGCGGAGCCCCACATAATGTTCAAATTCGGCCAGCCAACCCTAGACATAATCTGGCAAATGGGAATGAACGAAATCGGCAATGACAAATGATCAGCCCAGAAGGCGCCAAATCGGAACAAATGAGCGACATGGCAAATGAGTAGAAAGGACAGTGAGAAGTAGAGAGGATGGTGAGGAGAAAGAATTGATTAGTTTAAATTTGTGACGTATGCATTTTGAATAATATGTTGGTAAAAATAATGATAAAGATGTTTCTATGTGATTGATTGAAGTGATGTTTTAATTTGTTTTCTTTCCTTGTGCAATTAGGATTTAGTTTGATTCAAACGTGAACATAAAAGGTTTCTTTGTGAACGAGTAAAATGCTGTTTATGTTTTTTTTGTGTCAATTGAAAAGAGTCGCTCCTGAGAGAAGCAAGATCGTTGTTGAATTAGTGCAAAAAAAAAAACTCAGGGGAATATCCGATCTGTGGGTATTATGGGTCTGGCAAACCCAGGTCCCCAGCTGTTAGTAGCCTTGTTTCCGATTTTCTGCTTTCAGTGCTACTATCTATCTATTACTATTCTATATCTGTCAGTATAAATGAGGATCTCTTACTATAGTATGCGTGCTGTATGAATATTTTAAGATAGGAGAACTCTGAGAAAGGAATGAGTAAATCTGGAATCTTGAAAACAGGATGCGATAATACGTTTAACCATTGGCTTCCCAATATGCAATGATATGTTAATATTGATGATATATGTCTTTTTTTGTTCTTTATAGCTGAGTACGTAAAGTGCTGTCTGTGGATTTCGTAAGTATATTGATTCCCTTCAAGGTGAAAGAAGAATTGTGGTTTGTGTAATTTACGTGGCTCTGAAATATTATTGTGGTAGTCAAATACGAGCAGTTTTTCAGCAAATGGAGAATGGAATGGAAATATGGATCCTTTTTGTAGTCTTGATTGATGTTGAGCCAAAGCCTGGAAAACTTATTCTGCGTTAATACTTGTCCCAGAAAAGCGACGTTTATGTGTTTTGCTGATGCTGTGAGCATTACAGCCTACTGTTTTCGCTGGTGCGGGATGCACTGCAGCCTATATGATTTGTACTGAGGAAATTTCCCTCTTGAAGGTAGAGGATGATTAAATAATTTTGATTATGGGAACGAAGGAAAGCTTGGTTTAAGGTAATAAGGATGAAGCAAAACATTTGTCATTTAAACTACAGGAGGATTCGAATCTTTTGTGTCTGTTGTAAGTTCAATATGTTAAGATGATACTGTTTTACAGAATAGAGGTGACCACAATTTTGCCATTCATGAGAAATGAATCCAGAATAACCACCACAGGCGAAATAACTGATTTGGAAGCGAAAGGTAACTTAAAGAAGGAACGAAATCGCAACAAAATGGGTAAGAAAATGTAGTATAACCTGTATAGTGCAGACATCTTTACCGTTCTCAGAGCCATCTGTGTGATTAATTATTGTGATAACGTAATTTTAGATGAAATTTTCTTACTGTTTTATGTGTGAATATATGAGTATGATAAATGTATAATTGCGAGTCTCTTTTCAGGTGTGTCTACTGGTATAAATGTTTTGGTGTGCAAATAACCATTGTTCTTTTTAATGTGTATGTTTAAGGAAAGTCTCCATATTCATTATATGACAAGACGTATACCGCGAGCGTCAAGAAGAGGGCGAATTAGAACATTGCTGTAGTGGTATATACACGGTGTTGAAATAGAATTGGAGTAGCTTGTGGGCTTAACTAGGAGTGGATAGAAGTAGAATTATGAGTAATGCATGTTTATGGGTAGTTAGTTTGTAGAATAGACAACAGGTGTGCATGTGTGTGTGTAAATAACATGTGAACCCTATGCTGTCCTGACCTATACTTGCACAAGGGATAATCCTATTCATTTTAGTGAATTAATAAGTAGCACTTGATTTATTAAAACGTAAGTGAACCACATTAGTGATGTGGATTTAAATATTATATTGTCAGTTCATTTAATTTTAATTTTTTTACATTGTCAAGTCATTTCACTTTTATTTTTTTTACATTGTCAAGTCATTGAAATTTTATTTTATATTGTCGATTCATCTAATTTCTTTTTATTTAAAAAAAAATAATTAAGTCTCACGTTTGTTCTAAAAAATTGTGAAAGACAATACTAAGTGGTATTATGTATGACATTGTGTAATCACATAAGGATGATAAAAAATTTCTGTGAATGCAGTTGAGAACGTGAAAGCGAACCGGCAAAACTCTTAAGAGACAGCGGGAGCAGCCGGACTAGTTGTAAACTGGCGGGTTTCCCAGCAGGACACGCTGTCAGCCAGGCCACTTCGGGAGCGCGGCCGACAACAAAAGAAGGGCCGCCGCAAACACTTTCCCTTGTACCTGGAGCTAATGGGCGGCTGCCCCGCGCGACCCTTCGTGAAGGCGTTGACCTGAGATGGGCGAGCGGTCCACCGCGCGGAAATCCATCTGCTGGCAATGCACCACACGCACGCGACCGTGACGAGACGGCCGCGGAGAAACAACGCAAAGGGCGTGGAGCCTTTTGAAAGGTACTGTCCAAAGAAACTTGCAGACGTCAACGACGCCTATCGACATTTCCTGAAGGATGCCTACTGTCAAGCGACAGTAAATCATGGTTCGATGTTCTCTGGTCACTAAGGGTGGCACAAAAGAAGAGCCACTAAGTGCCATCCTTGCCCAGGAATATCAAGCGGCGAGCCAATTGAGGATAACTCAAGAATGTAACAACACAAAGGGCGTGGAGCCTTTTGACACATACTGTCCAGAGAAACTGGCAGACTTCAACGACGCCTATCAACATCTCCTGACGGATGCCCACTGTCAAACGACAGTAAATCATGGTTCGATGTTCTCTGGTCACTAAGGGTGGCACAAAAGAAGAGCCATTAAGTGTCATCCTTGCCCAAGAATATCAACCTGGCGTGTCAAACGAGGATACCGCACGAATTTGACAACACAAACATGGAACCAAATCGAGATGTACGTGACACGGGAGAGACTTCATGAGAGGGCAGAGCCGGCGGGATTGCACGCAACAGATGGACAAAAATCCCTACTGACAGCTGCAGCGACGAACCCCCTCCCCCACCCCTAATATTGTGCCTCGGAACAGTGGAACTAGTGAGTGTATCAGTGAACAGTGATTATACGGTTCTTAGTTCAATGCATATACGTGTGATTCTGTCACAGAAACTTTGACTCGTGTGTTTTGCAGGGACTCGATTTATTGGTGTTTATTAAACTCTGACTCTTGTATTTTGCAGGTGTTCTATATTTTTTTTTAAACTTTGACTCTTGTATTTTGCAGGTGTTTTATTTATTGGAGTTTTGTTTTAGATGTTGACTATTGTACTGTTTTATTGATCAATGTTTGTTCTTGTGTTATGTATTAGATTTGTGATATTTTGTTTCGTAAATTCATTGCAGTGGCATTGCTTCGTTTATCAGTCAGATTGCTATTCATTCTCATTGGACTGTGATCGATTAGCCTTTGCATGGGGCATATTTACTGTGAGGAACCCCTTAAGGGTAACAATCACATAATTATTGTAGTTTCAGTATAATGAAAGAGTGCTCATTGTTTGCTAGCTAATTGAAATATAGTAGAGTGATTAAATTAGTGCCACATAGTTATTTTAATTCTACAAATTATTAGTTTTGTAAGATATAGAATTTTTTTGCGATAACCACTTTGTAAAACATGTTTTTTTTTCTTATCAATTTTCTTGCTTTTGCGAATTGTGCATTGTAATGTTCTGCTTTATAATACTGATGTTATTTCATGTTCTCTTTTTAATTGCTGTGGCACCTATAAAATAAATAAAAATAAAATGGAATAAAATATTAATGATTAATTATTCTGTATGTATGATGATTGGTTGTAATTGGTATTTGCTTATCTGGAACGTGGACGTTTAATTATTCGGTATCAGACGCTTGTCAATGGCTATTTGGAAAAGGCAATGTAACTCGTAGTTGACCGTGAAATAAAACTGAAATAATCGGACTTCGTAATTAAATCGTTTCCAAAGACTGCTGCGGTAGGTACGGACTCATGATCTAATCTCAATATTACAATGATTTGCCAGCCATGCCAATACGTCGTACAGAGGTGATTGTCTACTAAACATAAAAAAGTTACACAGTTAGTTAAATCAGATATATTCAATGAAACAGCCTACAGTTCATAATCCTACTTACTTTTATAAATATAAATTCATTACAGAATCGAGTGCCTAGTGTGGTTGCAACTCGCAGTATTCTTCTATAACATGAAAATATGGCGGTGTGCCAGACAATAAAATAAAATACGTGCTTCTCGCACCACTTCTACCTGAGCTCTCCCTCTTCTCTTAATCAAACATAAGAGTAACGTAATTATTCTTTTGTCTTTATCAGCGACACAGCGCTGCAGTTGTGTGCCATAGGCTTTATTTATTAGTCACTGATTATTTATTTAATTAATATTTCGCGTTTCCGCGGAAACTCACGCTCGGCATGCAAATGTGCCTTTATACACCTTTGCTATTTTCATAAATTTTCCTTGTTAATAAACAGTCATAAATTTGCCTGTGATCAGTTGGCTCTTGCATGAGCAAATACTGGTGAACTCCATAAGGGTAACAACCAGAAATTGTTTTCATATTAATGACACAGGAACCATTGTTTTTACCTGCTGACCGATTTAGGTCTACACGATCTTTTAAATAGGTGTCACAGATTGTGTGGTTTTTTTTTCTCTCTTTGAAATTGGTAGATTGTAAAGATGTTTGAAATTATTGTGTTTTAGCAAGTAGCTGGTGACCTTTTGCCTTTTCTTTACACTTTTGGTTTAAGTAGGGTGTGAGAAGCCTGCTTGGGAATGTCCTACCATGGCCAGAAAATTCCCTGCACAGTCTTTTCCCGGAGCGTTGGGGTTATGAAAGGTCTCTGTTGGATTCCTTTCATGTTTAATTTCTCAAATTTGTTGTCTTTTATAGAATAAATTCCTCTTCTAAATTTACTATGGCGTTTCTGACTATCTGGGAGGAGACTGAGTAGTGGAACGTGTTACTTTTACACGTAAACAAGAACGATCTGTCACACTACCACACTTTAAAACACAGTATATATGTAATTCATGTCACACAGTCTCATACGGAACCTACATCCGCTTTCTGTTATATACTGTATATGATAAGATACTGTCATCCCCCTTCCCTTCTGTGTGAGAGGATGAATGATCAAATGTGTTTGTAGTTGCATGCTTGAGGGTAGCAGACAAGGCTGTCTGCTAGAGAACAGTAGGACCAACGTCGGAACAGGTAGCTACGGTTCCTAAAAGCAGAGAGGTTTCTATTCTTAGTATGGTCCGGTCTGTCCGTTGTCAGGTTGGTATAGGAAGCTGCCCCTCTGGCAGGATTATGCTACGAACGTAACTTCTTTGACTGAAAATTTGAATCTGTTGGTTGTGGTTAACTTTCTCTTGCATGTGTTTCAATGTTCTTTGTGTGTTGTTTTATGAATGCAGTGTTGTATCCAGTCTGCCAATCTTGGCTCCATATTTTATGTGTTCCGTAAGATTCCAATCTCACATTTTCACAATCGTAAATAAGGCACCAGCTCAGTATAACTCACGTATAATATGCTGAAATTTCGATGATAAATCTTAAAATAAATTTCCAAATATAAACTGATTTCTTCCTTTTTATTTAAATTCTACTTATATATATATATATATATATATATATATATATATATATATATATATATATATATATATATATATATATATATATGGCTGTGTGCGCCACCTTAGATGCGGGTGACCTTGAAGGGGACTTAGCCGCTGAGCGAGGCTGCTGGGAGCCGCGGGCCCTAGTATTACTAGGCCCGCGGCGGGCTATAATCAAACAGTTGTGAATGGGTTGCGCAACATCCGGCGGCTGATAAGGCCAGCGCTGGGGTCTGGGCGCGCTTCCTGTTTCTGCGTCAGTCGACTGCAGGCAGCAGCACGCAGCACACAGCCATGCCGTACCGCCGCAGGAGATACTCTAGGAGGAGCAGAATGCCTGTTTACAAGACTGTTTTAAGTTCTGAGGAGACACCAAATGCAACATCTCAAACTGAGATATTAGCAGGGCCAATTACATTTGTTGGCTGTAAGATTACTTTTTCTTGTACTACAAATGAAGTTGTCACAGGCAATTCATGGTTGTCTGTTGCTTTGGTTAGAGGCAGTGACAAGCCTTTACAGGGATTGGAGGCTTACTATGACAGAGACATTATCTGTTATAAAACATTTGCAATTGGTGTTGTTGGAGACAGAAATTATGGTACTTGTGTTGTTACAACGGACAAGCCATTCTCTTTGTACACAAGGAATAGAAGGAAAGTTAACACAAATGAAAGAGTTAATTTGTTGTGTAAAATAAGCGGTGTTTTATCCAGATATATTGTTGTTCAAGGAGATGTAACTGTATATTATCATTCTTAATAAAGTTTTTAATTCCTTATCTCCCATATATATATATATATATATATTACCGGTTGTTGTATGACTGTAAAAGATTATAATCAATGTTAGTCTGATTGGTAATGTGGTAAACCTAGACTAGTTACCAGCAGAAACAGTTGCCCAGTAAACGCACGCTTAACCTCCCCAGACAGCTCACGGATTGTAAACCGCTTTTATTCTACTATTAGCACCCGATGTCAGCATAGCAAATTCATGTAGCAATATTACAACTCATGGTAGTCAGCATAAGGGGCGCGGTGTAAGAGGACCGCGCATGACACCCACAGCGGTCTTCATACGAAGTGAAGCACCCCAGACCGTCACTCATGTCGGGCCGTATGGCGGGCGATAGTCACGTTGGTATCCCAACACTGTCTGGGGCGTCGCCAGACACGTCTTCACTGGTCCTCGATGCTCTATTCGAAGCACGACTCATCACTGAAGACATTTCTACCTCAATCAATGAGTTTCTAGGCCTAATGCGCCCGACATCATTGCGAAGGGGATTTTTGTTGTATAGAGACTGATGGTAGTCAGCATAAGGGGCGCGGTGTAAGAGGACCGCGCATGACACCCACAGCGGTCTTCATACGAAGTGAAGCACCCCACACCGTCACTCATGTCGGGCCGTATGGCGGGCGATAGTCACGTTGGTATCCCAACACTGTCTGGGGCGTCGCCAGACACGTCTTCACTGGTCCTCGATGCTCTATTCGAAACACGACTCATCACTGAAGACATTTCTACCTCAATCAATGAGTTTCTAGGCCTAATGCGCCCGACACCATTGCGAAGGGGATTTTTGTTGTATAGAGACTGATGGTAGTCAGCATAAGGGGCGCGGTGTAAGAGGACCGCGCATGACACCCACAGCGGTCTTCATACGAAGTGAAGCACCCCAGACCGTCACTCATGTCGGGCCGTATGGCGGGCGATAGTCACGTTGGTATCCCAACACTGTCTGGGGCGTCGCCAGACACGTCTTCACTGGTCCTCGATGCTCTATTCGAAGCACGACTCATCACTGAAGACATTTCTACCTCAATCAATGAGTTTCTAGGCCTAATGCGCCCGACACCATTGCGAAGGGGATTTTTGTTGTATAGAGACTGATGGTAGTCAGCATAAGGGGCGCGGTGTAAGAGGACCGTGCATGACACCCACAGCGGTCTTCATACGAAGTGAAGCACCCCAGACCGTCACTCATGTCGGGCCGTATGGCGGGCGATAGTCACGTTGGTATCCCAACACTGTCTGGGGCGTCGCCAGACACGTCTTCACTGGTCTTCGATGCTCTATTCGAAACACGACTCATCACTGAAGACATTTCTACCTCAATCAATGAGTTTCTAGGCCTAATGCGCCCGACACCATTACGAAGGGGATTTTTGTTGTATAGAGACTGATGGTAGTCAGCATAAGGGGCGCGGTGTAAGAGGACCGCGCATGACACCCACAGCGGTCTTCATACGAAGTGAAGCACCCCACACCGTCACTCATGTCGGGCCGTATGGCGGGCGATAGTCACGTTGGTATCCCAACACTGTCTGGGGCGTCGCCAGACACGTCTTCACTGGTCCTCGATGCTCTCTTCGAAGCACGACTCATCACTGAAGACATTTCTACCTCAATCAATGAGTTTCTAGGCCTAATGCGCCCGACACCATTGCGAAGGGGATTTTTGTTGTATAGAGACTGATGGTAGTCAGCATAAGGGGCGCGGTGTAAGAGGACCGCGCATGACACCCACAGCGGTCTTCATACGAAGTGAAGCACCCCAGACCGTCACTCATGTCGGGCCGTATGGCGGGCGATAGTCACGTTGGTATCCCAACACTGTCTGGGGCGTCGCCAGACACGTCTTCACTGGTCCTCGATGCTCTATTCGAAGCACGACTCATCACTGAAGACATTTCTACCTCAATCAATGAGTTTCTAGGCCTAATGCGTCCGACACCATTGGGAAGGGGATTTTTGTTGTATAGAGACTGATGGTAGTCAGCATAAGGAGCACGGTGTAAGAGGACCGCGCATGACACCCACAGCGGTCTTCATACGAAGTGAAGCACCCCAGACCGTCACTCATGTCGGGCCGTATGGCGGGCGATAGTCACGTTGGTATCCCAACACTGTCTGGGGCGTCGCCCGACACGTCTTCACTGGTCCTCGATGCTCTATTCGAAGCACGACTCATCACTGAAGACATTTCTACCTCAATCAATGAGTTTCTAGGCCCAATGCACCCGACACTATTGCGAAGGGGATGTTTGTTGTTTAGAGACTGATGGTAGTCAGCATAAGGGGCGCGGTGTAAGAGGACCGCGCATGACACCCACAGCGGTCTTCATACGAAGTGAAGCACCCCAGACCGTCACTCATGTCGGGCCGTATGGCGGGCGATAGTCACGTTGGTATCCCAACACTGTCTGGGGCGTCGCCAGACACGTCTTCACTGGTCCTCGATGCTCTATTCGAAGCACGACTCATCACTGAAGACATTTCTACCTCAATCAATGAGTTTCTAGGCCTAATGCGCCTGACACCGTTGCGAAGGGGATTTTTGTTGTATAGAGACTGATGGTAGTCAGCATAAGGGGCGCGGTGTAAGAGGACCGCGCATGACACCCACAGCGGTCTTCATACGAAGTGAAGCACCCCAGACCGTCACTCATGTCGGGCCGTATGGCGGGCGATAGTCACGTTGGTATCCCAACACTGTCTGGGGCGTCGCCAGACACGTCTTCACTGGTCCTCGATGCTCTATTCGAAGCACGACTCATCACTGAAGACATTTCTACCTCAATCAATGAGTTTCTAGGCCTAATGCGCCTGACACCGTTGCGAAGGGGATTTTTGTTGTATAGAGACTGATGGTAGTCAGCATAAGGGGCGCGGTGTAAGAGGACCGCGCATGACACCCACAGCGGTCTTCATACGAAGTGAAGCACCCCAGACCGTCACTCATGTCGGGCCGTATGGCGGGCGATAGTCACGTTGGTATCCCAACACTGTCTGGGGCGTCGCCAGACACGTCTTCACTGGTCCTCGATGCTCTATTCGAAGCACGACTCATCACTGAAGACATTTCTACCTCAATCAATGAGTTTCTAGGCCTAATGCGCCTGACACCGTTGCGAAGGGGATTTTTGTTGTATAGAGACTGATGGTAGTCAGCATAAGGGGCGCGGTGTAAGAGGACCGCGCATGACACCCACAGCGGTCTTCATACGAAGTGAAGCACCCCAGACCGTCACTCATGTCGGGCCGTATGGCGGGCGATAGTCACGTTGGTATCCCAACACTGTCTGGGGCGTCGCCAGACACGTCTTCACTGGTCCTCGATGCTCTATTCGAAGCACGACTCATCACTGAAGACATTTCTACCTCAATCAATGAGTTTCTAGGCCTAATGCGCCCGACACCATTGCGAAGGGGATTTTTGTTGTATAGAGACCGATGGTAGTCAGCATAAGGGGCGCTTTGAGCTCAGCCCTGTTTCTGTGAGCCACCTATTAATGGTCCTTGTGATCACTGAAGCACCACTTGTCCGTTGGATCGATGATAATGATGAATCCGAGGCTCCGAGTGCCTCCCTGGCGTTCTGTCGCCTCTCTAGGTCTACCGCTTCCTTCTTGACGCTGTGTTCAGCCACGGCTCACCCATTCCTGCTAACATCGTGGAATAGTGGCATCGCTCCTGTTCAGATGTCGACCGATTCGCCGATTATTCCATCTGGGTTCTTGGAATCCAACTACACGTTCTCCCTCAAATGCTGACATCTACGTACGCTGTTCACGTGCCTGTCTGCGAGGCATAATTATTATCCAACTGACAACACGTAACGAAATTTGCAAAGAGTTTATGCCCTGGTATGGACTTCTGTTTACTATCCTCGACGGCTGCACGGTGAAATAGCGCTGCAGCGCCACACTTTCATCCATCGACCGTCAAAGTTTACGATATTGCATTTTCCGTCGATACCTGTGTGAATATTAGTTTGTGAACAATTTACATAGCCCTTTCGTGGTGCGTCGGTTCTTTTTTTGTTTTAGAGTATATTTTCCTTCCTTTTCTAGTTTCCTTATTTCCTTGCATCTCTCTTTCATCAATGTCGTCCTTGCCTATTCTGTTTCTCTCCTTAATTCGTTGTTCAGTTTTTTGTAAGTTCTTTTGCCTTCCTCAATTCGTGCTGTCTTTCATTTCCTTCTTTCTTCTATCATACTCAGCTTTGTTTCCCTATTCTTTCGACCTTCCCCACCCCTACAACTTACTACGAGGGTCACTCCAAAAGAAATGCACACTATTTTTGTAAAAATACAGTTTTCATTCTGCATCTGTGAAAGTTTTACAGTGTGTAGATACATTCTTCCCGCTTGTTTTCAAACTTAGTTCAACCTGTTCCCGTGAGTGGCGCCGCCACAGCATGTCAAGATGTCTGCTACACTTGACGTTCGTCAGAAGCAACGTGCTATCATAGAATTCCTGTGCTGTGAAAACGAGGTAGTAGGAAACATCCACAAGAGGTTGAAAAAGGTGTATGGAGATGCTGCTGTCGATCGCAGTACAGTTAGTCGGTGGGCAAGCAGGTTACGTGATGAAAGCGGGCACGGCAATGTTGAGGATTGTCCTCGCAGCGGCAGACACACACTGCACACACTCCAGACAATGTGCAAAGAGTTAACGAATTGGTGACTGCTGACAGACGCATCACAGTGAACAAACTGTCACGCTACGTTGGGATAGGGAAAGGAAGTGTTTGCAGAATACTGAAAGTGTTGGCGTTAAAAAAGGTTTGTGCCAGGTGGGTTCTCAGGATGTTGACAGTGACTCACAAAGAAACAAGAAAAACGGTTTGCAGCGAACTTTTGGAACAGTACGAGAATGGTGGAGATGAATTTCTTGGAAGAATTGTGACAGGTGATGAAACATGGCTCCATTTTTCACCAGAGACGAAGAGGCAATCAATGGAGTGGCATCATGCAAATTCACCCAAGAACTCAAAACCACACCTTCTGCTGGAAAAGTTATGGCTACGGTCTTTTTCGATTCCGAAGGACTGTTGCTTGTCGACATCGTGTCAAGTGGAACCACCATAAATTCTTATGCATATGTGACGACACTGAAGCAACTTCAAGCTCGACTGAGTCGTGTTCGACTACATTGGCAAAAGCAGGATGTTTTGCTGTTGCACGACAATACACGGCCACATGTCAGTCAAAAACCATGGGAGCGATCACAAAACTCGGATGGACAACACTGAAACACCCGCCTTACGGTCCTGACCTGGCACCATGTGACTATCATCTCTTTGGGAAACTGAAAGACTCTCTTCGTGGAACAAGGTTTGAAGATGACGACTCCATTGTGCACGCTGCCAAACAGTGGCTCCAACAGGTTGGTCCAGAATTTTACCGTGCTGGTATACAGGCGCTGGTTCCAAGATGGCGTAAGGCAGTTGAGAGGGATGCAAATTATGTGGAGAATTGAAAATATTGTTCCTAAAGGATGTATCTACACACTGTAAAACTTTCAAACATGTAGAATAAAAGATGGATTGAAAAAAAAAAATAGTGTGCAATTCTTTTGGAGTGACCGTCGTAATTATTTGTATAACCGACTAGCCTACATTTTATGTAACACTGTGAGCTGTGAAGGAGATAGAGGAAACGATTAGGTGGAACGCTGCGAGGTATCTGAGAGGCAGGGCGCAGTGAACCGCAGCGCAGACGGAGTGGAGAGGGACGCGTCGCCTCGCCTCAGCTCGCCTCGCCTCGCCTCGCCTCGCTAATAGGGGCCGTCGTCCTGGGCGAGCTGCCCGGCCGTGTTTACCCTTTCCGCGCCTCACTTCTCTGCGCTCCGTGTTTTATCGCGCCGGTGCTAATGTGTGGCTTTCCTAACGCTTCCGCGAGCGGCCTTAACAGCGTGTGGAAGCTTCAGGGGAAGATACCGACGCTGCCTGCAGTCGCTGCCTGAGGCGTTCTCATTTAGTCACTGCCTCCCTCACAGGCACAGTAATCACAGAGAACGACGAGCGGTTTAGCTGCCTTCTTAACATCAGAAGGCAGGAAAGAAAAAATTGGTACACCCTTTTAGAGGTTGCAGATTCACTCAAGATTTATTGTTGCAATAGTGCACATGGAGTACGTGCAATGACAACGTTTAGCCGGCCGGAATGGCCGAGCGGTTCTAAGCACTACAGCCTGGAAACGCGCGACCGCTACGGTCGCAGGTTCGAATCCTGCCTCGGGCATGGATGTGTGTGATGTCCTTAGGTTAGTTAGGTTTAAGTAGTTCTAAGTTCTGGGGGACTAATGACCTCAGAAGTTAAGTCCCATAGCGCTCAGAGCCAGTTGAACAATTTGACAACGTTTATAGATCAACAGCACGAGCAGTTCTAAGGTACCAGTTATCGACTCTTGGTGAAGCACCAATATTAGTACATGGTGTAGCCTCCATGGGTGGCAGAGCAGGCGCTGACTCTGCTGGCATCTTAACGATCGTACAGACGGCGAATATTGTCCTGAGATACGTTATGCCAGGCCCGCTCAACTTGTTTACGTACTTCTGTAAGAGTTGTTGGTTGACGAGTCGGGCATTTCTCGTGCCGTCAAGTCTCACACGTGCTCGATTGGGAACAAGTCTGGAAATCGTGCTGTCCAGGGTAGTTGCTGGACGTCTCGCAGAGGCGTTGAGTCTCACGGGCAGTCTACATCTCCATCTACATTTATACTCCGAAAGCCACCCAACAGTGTGTGGTGGAGGGCACTTTACGTGCCACTGTCATTACCTCCCTTTCCTGTTCCAGTCGCGTATGGTTCGCTGGAAGAACAACTGCCGGGAAGCGCGCGCATGTGTGTGTGTGTGTGTGTGTGTGTGTGTGTGTGTGTGTGTGTGTGTGTGTTGGGGCTTATGGGCGCTCAACGTCGAGGTCACCAGCGCCCTGACACACATTAAGGGGAACGAATGTGGACAGACCTAATAAAACTGAAACACACACGCAAAGAAAGCAGGGAAGGACAGTAGAACGTAAGGAAAGGGAAAACGTAAGTGGCCAGCCAATGACAATTTACTGTGACATTCTTGTTGCCGGAAAGCCTCCGTGCGCGTTCTTATCTCTCTTATTTTACATTCGTGATCTCCTCGGGAGGTATAAGTAGGGGGAAGCAATATATTCGATACCTCATCCAGAAACGCCCCCCCTCTCGAAACCTGGACAGCAAGCTACACCACGATGCAGAGAGCCTCTCTTGCAGAGTCTGCCACTTGAGTATGCTAAACATCTCCATAACGCTATCACGCTTACCAAATAACCCTGTGACGAAACGCGCCGCTCTTCTTTGGATCTTGTCTGTCTCCTCTGTCAATCCGACCTGATACAGATCCCACACTGATGAGCAATACTCAAGTATAGGTCGAACGAGTGTTTTGTAAGCCACCTCCTTTGTTGATGGACTACATTTTCTAAGGACTCTCCCAATGAATCTCAACCTGGCACCCGCCTTACCGCCGGCCAGTGTGGCCGAGCGGTTCCAGGCGCTACAGTCTGGAACCGCGCGACCGCTATGGTCGCAGGTTCGAATCCTACCTCGGGCATGGATGTGTGTGATGTCCTTAGGTTAGTTTAAGTAGTTCTAAGTTCTAGGGGACTGATGACCTCTGAAGTTAAGTCCCATAGTGCTCAGAGCCATTTGAACCCGCCTTACCAACAATTAATTTTATTTGATCATTCCACTTCAGATCGTTCAGTACGCATACTCACAGATATTTTACAGAAGTAACTGCTACCAGTGTTTGTTCCGCTATCATATAATCATACAATAAAGGATCCTTCTTTCTATGTATTCGCAATACATTACATTTGTCTACGTTAAGGGTCAGTTGCCACTCCCTGCACCAAGTGCCTATCCGCTGCAGATCTTCCTGCATTTCGGTGCAATTTTCTAATGCTGCAACTTCTCTGTATACTACAGCATCATCCGCGAAAAGGCGCATGGAACTTCCGACACTATCTACTAGGTCGTTTATATATATTGTGAAAAGCAATGGTCCTATAACACTCTGGCAGCTTATCGATCGTACAGACGACGAATATTGTCCTGAGATACGTTACGCCGGACCTGCTCGACCTGTTCACGTACTTCTGTAAGAGTTGCTGGTTGACGAGTCAGGCGCATCATTTCTCGTCCCGTTGTGTCCAACGCCGTGCTCGATTGGGAACAAGTCTGGAAATCGTGCTGTCCAGGGTAGTAGCTGCACGTTTCGCAGAGGCGTTGAGTCTCACGGGCAGTGTGTGGGCGAGCATTATCCTGTTGGAACAACAAGTCACCTTCATGTTGCAAGCACGGCAAAGGAACGGGTCTAACAAGATCCTGCTCGTACAGACCGGTAGTTAGTGTTTCCCTCAGAAACACCTAGGCTGAACGAAAGTTGTAGCTTATACCACCCCTGACCATAAGTCCTAGGATGGGGCCAGTGTGTCACGTGCGAATGCACTCTGCGAGATAGCTCTCGCCAGGTTTTCGCGCAAACGACCATCACTTGCGAGCAGGCAGAATCTGCTTGGATCGCTGAAGACCACGGCGTGCCGTTCCATCTTCGAAGTGATCTTCCGACGGCACCGGTGTAGCCGTGCACGTCGATGCTGTGGTGTGAGTGGAAAACGGACAAGAGGTGTGCGTGCCCGTAGTCCCATTGGTAATAATCGGTTCACAACAGTTCGTGTTGACACGTCTGGGCTCACAAGCCCTATTATTTGTGTTGTGGTGGCTGTTCGATCTGCCACTGCGGCCCTTACAATGGCGGGTGTCTGTGCTGCGTGGACATCCAGAACCTCGTGTATAGGTGTGAGAATGTTCACGTGATCACTGACAGCAGCATCATTGCGCAGCCGACGCAGCACGTCCAACTTGTGTGACAGTTCTTTCTAGGTAGCATCCAGCCACTCGGAAGATCACAATTTGACTCCTTACAAACTCGCTCAGTTGGCTGACTGTAGGAAGCACGAGTGCGTCTCCGTGACACGTTTACCTGCTTGCTTCTCACGTTTCCACCACACTGAGCCTTCTGGCAGTGAACATTCCGTATTGAAGTGTCGATCAATATTGTTCGTTTGCCACTTGCTTACTGTAAGAACACTTCTCTGAACAATCTTTCCGTTTCTCCTGCCCCATAGGATACCTAGCTGCGTTGCCGAGTGTTTATCTGCAGGTTCATTTACGTTAACTGATAGGAAACAGGAGGTTATCCACAGAACGGCGGATAGCTATATAGGGAAAGGACTATGTGGAAAACACTAGAGGTAGAGATACGGCGATAGGACATGTGTCAAGACAACAGGCGATAGTTTCCATCCTGCTAGGGTCAACCATACAGGGCAAATATTGTAGGAGAAGGTAGAGACTTCTCTATAAGCCCGCATCTCGTCGTCGTGCGGTAGCGTTCTCGCTTCCCATGCCCGGGTTCCCGGGTTCGATTCCCGGCGGGGTCAGGGATTTTCTCTGCCTCGTGATGGCTGGGTGTTGTGTGATGTCCTTAGGTTAGTTAGGTTTAAGTAGTTCTAAGTTCTAGGGGACTGATGACCATAGATGTTAAGTCCCATAGTGCTCAGAGCCATTTGAACTTCTCTATAAAGAGCAAATAATAGCGGACTTTGGGCCCAAGTGCTACTCTGAGGTGAAGAGGTTCAGGATTAGAAATCGCGGCGAGTGGCATCACAGCAATAAAAAAAAAAAAAAATAAAATAAAAAATAAAAAAAAAAAATAAAAAAAAGACTCACTAAGATTCATTTAGGACTATTTCGTACAAAGTGACTCTGAAAATATTTATTTATATGGATATGCTGTCTGTTCTTTCGGACATGTCCGAAAGAACAGACACCATGTCCACATAAGTAAATAGTTCTGGCACTACTGGCCATGACCTTCTTCTTCTTCTGTGCGGATGCACACATATTCCCCGAACTCTTACGGGACTCTTCCACGAGTAATGAGTGTGTTGGCGTGGGACACTATGAATGTAGTGTGTGGACATACAAGGTGAGAATGTGGGTCTCGCGGGAGGCGTCCGCGAGATAGTCCCTGCAGTCGCGCTGTCGTCTGTGCCCTCGGTGGCTCAGATGGATGCCGGCACCGTAGCTCAGCGTGTTCGGTCGGAGGGCTGCGTGCTCTCTGTAATAAAATAAGTGAGTCAAGGCATCATTGATCAATTTGAACGGATGTCTTGTGACGTCCGCCCAGACCAAACGCAACGAACTATATCGAACAAAATGAAAAAAAGAAAGAAAGAAAAAAGATGGATAGAGCGTCTTCCATGTAAGTAGGAGATCCCGGGTTCTAGTCCCGGTCAGGGCACACATGTTCACCTGTCCCCGTTGATATATGTGACGCCCGTCAGCAGCTTAAAGTAATAATATAATTCTAATTTCCGAAAATATTTATTTTCCCTATAAAGTTGAGTTTAATCTTAAAGGTTACAAAGCAAACAAACTGCATTTTGTTTCACTGGAAATGAAATGAACGTATGGCATCTACATCTACATCTACATCTACATTCATACTCCGCAAGCCACCCAACGGTGTGTGGCGGAGGACACTTTACGTGCCACTGTCATTACCTCCCTTTCCTGTTCCAGTCGCGTATGGTTCGCGGGAAGAACGACTGTCTGAAAGCCTCCGTGCGCGCTCTAATCTCTCTAATTTTACATTCGTGATCTCCTAGGGAGGTATAAGTAGGGGGAAGCAATATACTCGATACCTCATCCAGAAACGCACCCTCTCGAAACCTGGCGAGCAAGCTACACCGCGATGCAGAGCGCCTCTCTTGCAGAGTCTGCCACTTGAGTTTGCTAAACATCTCCGTAACGCTATCACGGTTACCAAATAACCCTGTGACGAAACGCGCCGCTCTTCTTTGGATCTTCTCTATCTGCTCCGTAAACCCAACCTGGTATGGATCCCACACTGATAAGCAACACTCAAGTATAGGTCGAACAAGTGTTTTGTAAGCCACCTCCTTTGTTGATGGACTACATTTTCTAAGGACTCTCCCAATGAATCTCAACCTGGCACCCGCCTTACCAACAATTAATTTTATATGATCATTCCACTTCAAATCGTTCCGCACGCATACTACCAGATATTTTACAGAAGTAACTGCTACCAGTGTTTGTTCCGCTATCATATAATCATACAATAAGGGATCCTTCTTTCTATGTATTCGCAATACATTACATTTGTCTATGTTAAGGGACAGTTGCCACTCCCTGCACCAAGTGCCTATCCGCTGCAGATCTTCCTGCATTTCGATACAATTTTCTAATGCTGCAACTTCTCTGTATACTACAGCATCATCCGCGAAAAGCCGCATGGAACTTCCGACACTATCTACTAGATCATTTATATATATTGTGAAAAGCAATGGTCCCATAACACTCCCCTGTGGCACGCCAGAGGTTATTTTAACGTCTGTAGATGTCTCTCCATTGATAACAACATGCTGTGTTCTGTTTGCTAAAAACTCTTCAATCCAGCCACACAGCTGGTCTGATATTCCGTAGGCTCTTACTTTGTTTATTAGGCGACAGTGCGGAACTGTATCGAACGCCTTCCGGAAGTCAAGAAAAATAGCATCTACCTGTTGAGCCTGTATCTAATATTTTCTGGGTCTCATGAACAAATAACGCGAGTTAGGTCTCACACGATCGCTGTTTCCGGAATCCATGTTGATTCCTACATAGTGGATTCTGGGTTTCCAAAAACGACATGATACTGGAGCAAAAAACATGTTCTAAAATTCTACAACAGATCGACGTCAGAGATATAGGTCTATAGTTTTGCGCATCTGCTCGACGACCCTTCTTGATGACTGGGACTACCTGTGCTCTTTTCCAATCATTTGGAATCCTCCGTTCCTCTAGAGACTTGCGGTACACGGCTGTTAGAAGGGGGGCAAGTTCTTTCGCGTACTCTGTGTAGAATCGAATTGGTATCCCGTCAGGTCCAGTGGACTTTCCTCTGTTGAGTGATTTCAGTTGCTTTTCTATTCCTTGGACACTTATTTCGATGTCAGCCATTTTTTCGTTTGTGCGAGGATTTAGAGAAGGAACTGCAGTGCGGTCTTCCTCTGTGAAACAGCTTTGGAAAAAGGTGTTTAGTATTTCAGCTTTACGCGTGTCGTCCTCTGTTTCAATGCCATCATCATATCGGAGTGTCTGGACATGCTGTTTCGAGTCACTTACTGATTTAACGTAAGACCAGAACTTCCTAGGATTTTCTGTCAAGTCTGTACATAGAATTTTACTTTCGAATTCACTGAACGCTTCTCGCATAGCCCTCCTTACGCTAACTTTGACATCGCTTAGCTTTTGTTTGTCTGAGAGGTTTTGGCTGCGTTTAAACTTGGAGTGAAGCTCTCTTTGCTTTCGCAGTAGTTTCCTAACTTTGTTGTTGTACCACGGTGGGTTTTTCCCGTCCCTCACAGTGTTACTCGGCACGTACCTGTCTAAAACGCATTTTACGATTGCCTTGAACTTTTTCCATAAACACTCAACATTGTCAGTGTCGGAACAGAAATTTTCGTTTTGATCTGTTAGGTAGTCTGAAATCTGCCTTCTATTACTCTTGCTAAACAGATAAACCTTCCTCCCTTTTTTTATATTCCTATTAACTTCCATATTCAGGGATGCTACAACGGCCTTATGATCACTGATTCCCTGTTCTGCACTTGGCCGGGAGGCCCCTATTCGGGGAAGTTCGGCCGCCACATTGGGCGACTTGTGCGCTGGTGATGAGGATGAAATGATGATGACGACAACACAACACCCAGACCCCGAGCGGAGAAAATCTCCAACCCGGCCGGGAATCGAACCCGGGCCCGCTTGCATGGGACGCGAGCACGTTACTACCTAGCTAAGCAGGCGGACTTTTTCGGTTTATTAGTACGTCATCAGGTAACAACTACTTAGCTTCCACAAGAAATACTAGTCTCCAAGAACCATAACTTTGAAACTAGAGATATTATCACCGTACATAATCTTTACTCATGACATTAGACAAACAATAGCATATCGAGTGCTCATCACCCTTGTTTTGTCTTGGGCTTATAATAGCCAATAGATCTGGGAAAGAGACTGAGATAAGGATAATTGCAATGTAATTAGTTGCCAATTTTCGAAATAATATTAGAACAGGTATCACATGAACCATAATTATTAATATTACATAGAGTTTCACATTCTTATTTGTATAATAGAAGCAGACAAGTTTGCTCGAACTGCATTCCGGGCTCTGGTATTCCATCCTCTACATATTCAAAATATCGTTTCTAGTTTTTTTTTATACTGTGGAGTACTTCCAGGTTGGAAGTGAGATAAGATCGTGAGGTCCGCCATGGGTTGCCAACACATTTGGCAGGAACTTAGTCATTTTCCTTCTCCACTCGAATTCGGCTCACGTCCAGTGCAATTGAAGAGTTAGATTTTCCTCATTTTCTGCTTTATTAACGTTAAATAATTAATTTCCTCGTCTGTAGCAGGAATAGCTAATCCACGCTTGTGCAACAAGCAGCAGAAATATATTCTAATCCAAACTCAAGATAATTGTGTATATTACGAAGAAAAATGTATAATGCGAGTTTCCATTTGGAATCGCACAATATTTCACATTACAGTATCGATGACGTGGTAGGAACATTAACAGTATTAACTGTTCTTTGAATTAGCAAAAATAGATGTCATTGACTTACTTCCGTAGGTCGAAATAGTCACGGGAGGTACTTTCACTCATTCAGCTGTCTAGGTCTGCTACATTGCAGTAGCTACATGGACAAAGGGAGTCAACTGAAAGGCACCCACTCTATCGAACGGTACATTACAAAGTCGGTTTTAGAGGCAAATTCAATTGACAAAAATGTTCATCCATAACTTTTGATGGCTCTCACACAAAGGACTGTTCGCTGAATCATGAAGACAACCGCGTAAATGCCTGAGAGAAGTCAGATGTCACTAAAGTTTGCTTCAGTTTCTGGGTTTCGTGTTATACCATACTCCATCAAAACGAGACTACGTGATTTTGGGTACATCGGAAGTGTTTAAACTCAGAAGAGTGTTCCTGGAGCCACTCTGTAGCAATTCAGGACTTGTGTCGTGTCGCATATTCCTGCTCGAACTGCCTAAGTCCATCGGAATGCACAACGGACATGAATGGATGCAGGTGATCAGACAGGATGAGTACGTACGTGTCACTTGTCAGAGTCGTATCTAGACGTATCAGGGGTCCCATATCACTCCAACTGCACACGCCCCACGCCATTACAGGGTCTCCGCCAGTATGAACAGTCCCCTGCTGACTTGCAGGGTCCATGGATTCATGAGGTTGTCTCCATACCCGTACACGTCCATCCGCTCGATACAATGTGAAACGAGAGTCGTCCGACTAGGCATCATATTCCCAGTCATCAACGGTTGAAGTCGGTGTTGACGGCCCAGACGAGACGTAAAGCTTTGTGTTGTGCAGTCATCAAGGGTACATCAATGCGTCTTCGATTCCGAAAGTACATATCGATGATGTTTGGTTGAATGGTTCGCACGCTGACACTTGTTGATGGCCCAGCATTGAGATCTGGAGCAATTTGCGGAAGAATTACACTTCTGTCACGCTGAAAAACCTTCAGTCGTCGTTGGTCCCGTTCTCGCAGGATCTTTCTCCGGTCGCAGCGATGTCGGAGATATGATGTCTTACCGGATTCCTGATATTCATGGTACACTCGTGAAATGATCGTACTGGAAAATCCCCACTTCATCGCTACTTCGGAGATGCTGTGTCCCAACGCTCGAGTGCCGACTGTAATACCACGTTCAAACTCACTTCAGTCTTGATAACCTGCCATTGTAGCAGCAGAAACCGATCTAACAACTGCGTCAGACACTTGTTGTGTTATATAGGCGTTGCGACCGCAGGTCCGTATTCTGCCTGTTTACATATTCTGTTTTTGAATACGCATACCTATACCAACTTCTTTGGCGCTTCATTGTAGAAGCATATATCAGTGTGGGAAAGGTAGACACCACCTGTAGGGAAGCTGAAGAGGCCATTGGAGAAAAGAGAAGCAGCTGTATGAATATAAAAAAAAGGGCTCAAATGGCTCTGAGCACTATGGGACTTAACATCTCAGGTCATCAGTCCCCTAGAACTTAGAACTACTTAAACCAAACTAACCTAAGAACATCACACACACCCATGTCCGAGGCAGGATTCGAACCTGCGACCGTAGCGGTCGCGCGGTTCCAGACTGAAGCGCCTAGAACCGCTTGACCACCAACGGCCGGCATGAATATCAACAGCTCAGATGGAAAACCACTAGTAAGCAAAGAAGGGAAAGCTCAAAGGTGGAAAGAGGATACAGAGAGACTATACAAGGAAAATGGAGTGGAAGCCACTATTATAAAAAGGGAGTAGTCTGTAGATGAAAGTGAGAAGGGAGATATGCGAGGAGCATTTGGCAAAGTACTGAAAGACCTAAGTCGAAACAAGGCCCATGAAGTAGCCGGCATTCCGTCAGAACTACTGTTAATGCTGGAAGAGCTAGCCACGACAAAACTGTTCCCTCTGGTCTGCAAGATGTCTGAAACAGGTGAAATAACGACAGATTTAAAGAAGACTGTAATAATTGCAATTACAGAGAAAGCAAATGCTGATAGGTGTATTACCGAAGTATCAGTTTAACAACTCATAGTTTTCAAATACTATCACTAATTTACAGAAAAATGGAAAAACTGATAGAAGCCGACCTCGTATAAGGTCAGTTTGGATTCTGAAGATGTATAGGAACACGCGAGGCAATACTGACCCTGCGACTTGTTTTAGAAGATAGGTTAAGGAAAGCCAAACTTGCGCTTATAGCATTTTTAGACCTAGATAAATCGTTTGACAATGTTGACTGGTATACTCTCTTTCAAACTCTAAAGGTGGCAGGACTAAAATAGAGGGAGCGAAAGACTATTTACAGCTTATACAGAAACCAGGCAGCAGTTATAAGAGTCGAGAAGCAGTGGTTGAGATGGGAATGAGACAGATTTGTAGCCTGTCCCAGACGTTATTCAACATGTACAGTGAGCAAGCAGGAAAGGAAACCAAAGAACAATTTGGAGAAATAATTAAAGTTCAGGAAGACGAAATAAAAGCTTCGAGTTTTGCTAATGACTTTGTGATTCTGTCAGAGCCAGCAAAGGACTTGGAAGAGGAGCTGAACGGAATAGACAGTGTCTTGAGAGGAGATGAACAATAACAAAGCCGGCCGGAGTGGCCGAGCGGTTCTAGGCGCTACAGTCTGGAACCTCGCGACCGGTACGGTTGCAGGTTCGAATCCTGCCTCGGTCATGGCTGTGTGTGATGTCCTTAGGTTAGTTAGGTTTGAGTAGTTCTAAGTTCTAGGGGACTGATGACCTCAGCAGTTAAGTCCCATAGTGCTCAGAGCCATTTTTTTTAACAATAACAAAAGCAAAACAAGAGTAATGGAATGTAGTCGAATTACATCAGGCAATGCTGACGGAATTAGACTAGGAAACGAGGCACTTAAACTAGTAGATGAGTTTTGCTATTTGGGTAGTAAAAGAACTGACTATGGTCGAAGTAGACTGGCAAGAAAAACATTTCCGAAGAAGCAAAATATGTAAACATCGAATATATATTTAAATATTAGGAAGTTTTTTTCTGAAAGTATTTGCCTGGAGTATAGACTTGTATGGAAGCGAAACGTAGACGATAAACAAGTTAGCCAAGAAGAGAATACAAACTTTTGAAACGCTGTGCTACAGAAGAATGCTAAAGATTAGATGGGTAGATCATATGCATGAGGAAGTATCGAACAGAACTCGGGTGAAAAGAAACTTATGGCACAATTTGACTAAAAGAAGGAACCGGTTCATAGGAGACGTTTTGAGGTGTCAAGAGAGGGAAGTGTTGGGGTTAAGAATTGTAGAGGGAGACCAAGAAATGAATATAGAAAACAAGTTCAAACCTATGTTGGTTACAGTAGATATTGGGAGATGAAGAGGCTTGTATAGAATAGAGTAGCATGGAGAGCTATACCAGACCAGTCTTTGGACTGAAGACCACAACAACAGCATTAAGAGGAACGTTGTGGAACGCTTGCTAACTTACCGCTGATATCTACCTTTTGCAATCACAATGTCACTGGTAAGTGGGAGTTCAAGTTTCCTATGTAGAAGCCTAATGAAGCAGCCCAGTTGCAAAGTAACGCTGTGTTCCTGTTAAAGTATTCTAAATTTAACATATGCTCATGCTAATATAGTACTCTTTGCGAACAGATCGAAGAGAAACTCATACTGCATATGTATCTGAAAGCGGTAAACCGAAAAACGTAATCTGTCAATAACGTATGCACAAAATTTCTTGATGTAAATTCAGTATAGACAGGGAATTGCATAATTTCGGAAAAGGAAGAAAGATTAGAGTTTAATGTCCTATCGACGACGAGGCAAGATAGAGGAAGGATACGGAAGAAGATCGGCCGTCAAAGGAACTTCAACCAATTTAGGGAAGCCGCGGAAAACCTAAATGCAGATGCCCGACAAATTACTTGAATCCCCGTCCTCACGAATACAGTGCCTTGACAATGCGTTACCTCGCTCGGTGCATAATTTCCAGTAGTTTCATTTTGGCTGTAATAATAATTATTGTGATGTCAAACTTGTTTGCTTTTACATAAAAAATTCTTTTCTTTCCAACTCAGTTTTCCTAAAGCGTAACTATGTGCATTTGGTTGTCTTGCGTTCTTTGCCACAGATAGTTGAAAGTAGCATGACTATACACTATTGATAACTTCCAGGCATGTGTGAGCATACATTTATGGCTCGGAGGATATTGTGGACAAGCTGCAGAAACAGTTTTGCTAACCCGATATTTTGCAAACTGTATGAAACTTTTATTTTTTTGCAAGCAATTTTGTTTCTTCTCCATTATTTTAATTTAAATATTTGAGAATTACATCCGTATGTTCTTTTGAATAAATAATGAAAATTTTGACTTAACGTATAAAAATAAAGACGTGTAGAAAACCATGAGTTTGAATGGCCTTTTCACTACGGTACGCATAAGACACTACTGTTACGCTTACATCATTTCCGCTGAAAATTTAGGACAGTTCGTCGAAGTGACGTGTACTCGAATTACTTGTATCAGCTCTTGTGCTACATGGAATACACCGTTATAAAGAGTTATCGCAACATGTTTCCAAAATATCGCATATTGTGCAGAAAAGTAATTATTGACTAGATATTGTTTCCAGAGATATCTACCCAACAAAAATCATTGGATACATCTATATCTAAAACTACATCCACACTCAGCAAACCATTGTGAAGTGCCTGGCACAAGGTACTTGGATGCATCTATATCTAAAACTACATCCACACTCAGCAAACCATTGTGAAGTGCCTGGCACAGGGTACTTTCCACTGTAGCGTACAGGGTGTCCCAGAAGGTACTCTGGAAGTTGAATGTCTTATAACTCGACTTGTAATTAACTTAGAGGAAAAAAGTAAATTTCGTCTGATGCATCAACTCAAAAAAAAATTTTCTGATTCTTTAAGAGTTTTACAAGCGCTCGCCTTGGGACACGTACAATACATAGTCGATATTACAACTCGGTTCAAACCCGTGCTTAAGTGTCTTGTCTTCAGATCAGCAATATCGTGCACGGAAATACGGTAGACCTGTACCGAAACAGTAGATGATATGTGGGATGACTGACTAGCATGAAAACGCTTTCGGAGTACCCGGTACATTTTCGGACAAGGGATTCGCAGTGCTTTTGATGCCTTACGAACCGACTTCTGTGGTTAACTCTCGAAAACCTGTCGGATTCTCGCATCCTCGGCGTTCCTACGTGGTCCTTTGAATCTTCACTCGCTATTTCCATGAGGTTCCTGTGCCATTTTGCTACGGAAGGCCGAGAGGGTGGTACTTTCCCTTATCGCGTTCTGAAATTTCCCTGACCTTGGGTGTCTGACTTCGTTTCAGTAAACCAAGTCACACATTGTGACTTTCCCTGTGCAGACTCCATTCTTCGATTCATTTCTGGTGCTCGTAACATTCTGCAATAACAAAGAAAAAACTTCTTTTCAGTTATATTACTCTTGTCACCTCGAAAACCGAAACCTTTACTCATCACTTTCTATGAAAAAAACTTTTTGAGTTGGTGCATCAAACTTTATTTTGTCTAAGTTAATTACAAGCCAAGTTATGATACTGAAATTGTAAATTACCTTTTGAGATTTATAAATAATAGAGCGCAGCAATCAGTCGTCCTTTTTTTTATTTGCAGGTTTTACTACGCAAATCCAGATTTCGGCTAGTGCCTAACCATTATCAATGATTTTCTAATCTCAATGCGTATTAGTTCCCTGAGGTTCGGGCATCAGTCACCTTTTGAGATACCCTGTAGATTAGTGTTTCTTCCCTACACATTCATGAGGAGTGTGGGAAGGATAACTGCTTACATGCCTCTGTGCCAGCACTAATTAAATAATCTAATTTTGTCTTCACTGAACTGGCGGGACCGACACATAGGGGGATGTTGTATATTTCTAGATACATCACTTCTAGATACATCACTTCTTGGGAATTGGTACGTAGTGTTTTGCGGGCTAATTAACGTCCGTCTTCAAGGGACTGCTAGTTCATGTTTACCAGAATCTTCGTGACGGTCTCCGGTGAGTCAGACGAAACTGTGACCATTCGTCTGTTCTTCAGCAGCTCAAACGTCGCTGCAGTGCAGTGTCTGAGACACTTCATTAATGATCAACAGCCGCATTCAATTTAGAATGAACTCGCGATCTGCGATTATGGTTCCGCATCCGCTACAGAATATTTCAGAATAAATGAAAATTTGTGCCGGATTGGGATTCGAACTCGGATTTCCCGCTTGTCGCGAGCTGTCGTCTTAATCACTTCGGCTATCCGAACACGCTTCCAGTAGCTGATGCCGAACCATAATCGCAGTTTTCGTGTTTATTCTTAATTGAATGCTGCTCTTGATCGTATACGCAGTGTTTCAGACACTGCACTGCAGTATTTCAAGTCATCGCAAGGCAATGATGAGAGAAAACAGTGTCCCACCCCGTGCGGGAATGACGGTAATATAGGGTAAGTTCGGGAGGGTTTGACCACTGGGTGAGAGGGACCAGTGGCGTATTTCACAAATGAGTGACGTATTTCACAAATTCCTTCACTGACACGCCTTCGGACTCCACTCCTACTAAACGTGAAACTTCCAAGAATACCATCTCAAAACACACTACTCCTAAGCCAACACAGACAAAACTTTTGGAAGAAATATCACCTCTTCCTTCTACTGATAAAGACATGAATTTTAATAGGAAAGCAGCAAACATATCCAAAGGGCTAAATTCTGTTGAAGATATTGAAACTGTGAAGAAAAAGAGGGATAAGAAAAAAAAGGAAAATGAGAAAAGGAACAAAAAGATCACCAAGAGGAAATACTAGTGTGGAGAAAGACTAAGACATCTCAAAAAGAAAAATACTAAAAGTGGTTGCACGCTTTCTTTCCTTATAATTTTTATATTAATGTCACACGCTGGCGTTAAAGAACAGATGTTGGCTCATCACATTACCTCTTACGTTAATCTGAAGATGTTCAAAAGGGTGAAACGCTTCATTGTCAATAAATAGATAAAAACAATTCGCAACTGAGACTGTCTTATTTAAAGAATAAAAGTACTGCAAATAGCTCCGTGTTCATGAGATGCAGACGTTGCAGAAAATTACGAAAATAACTTTGATCAATGGGATGAAGATGAATGTTTTGGGTGTGGTCACATCTATTACGGAACTAATAAAAGTGACGATTAGATTCAGTGTGTTTCCTCTTCACGATGGTCACATGAATGTTGTTCAACATCTGGTAATAAGTGTAATTGCTGTGGTGAAAGAGAGACAGGCTAATGCTTGAAAAAAAAAACAGGAACTCATTAGGAAAGCCAATATTCAGTCAAGATTTATAATAAACTGATAAAACTGTTCTGGACTAAAATATTTAATGATATAATCTGTATTCATTACAAGATACTCCAAATAAAAACATGTAATTTCAATTGCATTATTTCTTCAAGTATAGCCATTTTATATGGTCCATCTCTCCCAGTACACTGGTCCCCTTACGTGGAAATGCCTTAATAATTTATTGTACTTAAGTTTATATGACACTCTATACGAACATACTTCCAAAAGTTAAAAAAAAAACAGAAAAAAACACTAAATTTATGATGGGAAAAAAGTGGTCCATTTCTTCCGGACTAACCCCACTGCCAACAGTAGACACCAGGACGAATGGAGATTTGGGTCGCTCCTGGAAGCGTTCTTAGTTTTCCAAATGGACAACAGCGACCACAATATAAATAGATACAACGTCAAGTCACCAAAACCGACCCCTGTTGGACGAGGATGTGAAGCAGACGGTTACGGACTTCTACACGCAGCAGGACACGACGTTTTACGAAACGGATATCTTCAACGTGGTGAGCCGTTGGGATGATTGCTTCACTGCTCGCGGCCATTTTGCCTGACAAGCATACAGGGATAGAAAAACAATTAAAATCACTCAAAAGCGGAAAGGCCGCTGGACCTGATGGAATACCAGTTCAATTTTACACAGAGTACGCGAAGGAACTTGCCCCCCTTCTTGCAGCGGTGTACCGTAGGTCCATAGAAGAGCGTAGCGTTCCAAAAGATTGGAAAAGGGCACAGGCCATCCCCGTTTTCAAGAAGGGACGTCGAACAGATGTGCAGGACTATAGACCTATATCTCTAACGTCGATCAGTTGTAGAATTTTGGAACACGTATTATGTTCGAGTATAATGACTTTTCTGGAGACTAGAAATCTACTCTGTAGGAATCAGCATGGGTTTCGAAAAAGATGATTGTGTGAAACCCAGCTCGCGCTGTTCGTCCACGAGACTCAGAGGGCCATAAACAAGGGTTCACAGGTAGATGCCTTGTTCCTTGACTACCGCAAGGCGTTCGTTACAGTTCCCCACAGTCGTTTAATGAACAAAGTAAGAGCATATGGACTATCAGGCCAATTGTGTGATTGGATTGAAGAGTTCCTAGATAACGGAACGCAGCGTGTCATTCTCAATGGAGAGAAGTCTTCCGAAGTGAGAGTTATTTCAGGTGTGCCGCAGGGGAGCGTCGTAGGACCGATGCTATTGACAATATATATAAATGACTTTGCGGATGACATCGGAAGTTCACTGAGGCTATTTGCGGATGATGCTTTAGTATATCGAGAGGTTGTAACAGTGGAAAATTGTACTGAAATGCAGGGGGATCTGCAACGATTTGACGCATGTTGCAGGGAATGGCAATTGAATCTCAATGTAGACAAGGGTAATGTGCTGCGAATACATAGAAAGAAAGAACCTTTATCATTTAGCTACAATATAGTAGGTCAGCAACTGGAAGCAGTCAATTCCATAAATTATCTGGGAGTAGGCATTAGAAGTGATTTAAAATGGAATGACCATATAAAATTAATCGTCGGTAAAGCAGATGCCAGACTGAGATTCATTGGAAGAATCCTAAGGAAATGCAGTTCGAAAACAAAGGAAGTAGGTTACAGTACACTTGTTCGCCCACTGCTTGAATACTGCTCAGCAGTGTGGGATCCGTACCAGATAGGGCTGATAGAAGAGATAGAGAAGATCCAACGGAGAGCAGCGCGCTTCGTTACAGGATCATTTAGTAATCGCGAAAGCGTTGCGGAGATGACAGATAAACTCCAGTGGAAGAGTCTGCAAGAGAGACGCTCAGTACCTCTGTACGGGCTTTTGTTGAAGTTTCGAGAACATACCTTCACCGAGGAGTCAAGCAGTATATTGCTCCCTCCTTCGTATATCTCGCGAAGAGACCATGAGGATAAAATCGGAGAGATTAGAGCCCACACAGAGGCATACCGACAATCCTTCTTTCCACGAACAATACGAGACTGCAATAGAAGGGAGAACCGATAGAGGTACTCAGGGTACCCTCCGCCACATACTGTCAGGTGGCTTGCGGAGTGTGGCTGCAGATGCAGATGTAGACCGTAATGCCTTCGAACGTGAACTTCTTTATCGCCGTTTATAGTACGGCACTGCCTCAAAATTTCCAAGAATTTCTGGAGTTATCTAGAGGAACATTTCCACATACAAAGAATATCATCGATATATCTGTACCAATAGACAACATGTTTTAAAAGTGGTTCATTTGCTTGAGAACAAGCGTAGTCAACGAAAACAACTAATTTGACATTTCCTTTGCCGCTAGTGGAAACCGGCGAATATTTCATAAAACGGAACGCCTTCCAGCCCTGCAAACAATAAATGTTTGACACACTGTTTAGAGCATATGAAAGGCCTTATTACGGAGGCGTGGCGCCGCTTCCTCCGGCTGCGAAAGTGGAAACGCCAGCTGGTCGGCAGCTGTGACAGTCCTGACGCAACGCACGCTGTTCACGGCAGAACACGCGTGGGCAGGAAGTCTACGGTGCTAACCCCAAAAAACTAGATCAACAAATTTTTTGTCAAGAATGTGGGGCCTTCAATAAGTAACGCAACATACACTACTGGCCATTAAAATTGCTACACCACGAAGATGACGTGCTACAGACGCGAAATGTAACCGACAGGAAGAAGATGCTGTGATATGCATATGATTAGCTTTTCAGAGCATTCACAGAAAGTTGGCACCGGTGGCGACACCTACAACGTGCTGACATGAGGAAACTTTCCAACCGATTTCTCCTACACAAACAGCAGTTGACCGGCGTTGCCTGGCGAAACTTTGATAAAGGTCGGATTGTAGCCTATTGCGATTGCGGATTATCGTATCGCGACATTGCTGCTCGCGTTGGTCGAGATCCAATGACTGTTAGCAGAATATGGAATCGGTGGGTTCAGGAGGGTATACGGAACGCCGTGCTGGGTCCCAACGGCCTCGTATCACTAGAAGTCGAGACGACAGGCATCTTATCCGCACGCCTGTAACGGACCGTGCTGCCACGTTTCGATCCCTGAGTCAACAGCTTGGGACGTTTGCAAGACAACAACCGTCTGCGTGAACAGTTCGACGACGTTTTCAGCAGCATGGACTATCAGCTCGGAGACCATGGCTGCGGTTACCCTTGACGCTGCATCACAGACAGGAGCGCCTGCGATTGTGTACTCAACGACGAACCTGGGCGCACGAATGGCAAAACGTCATTTTTTCGGATGGATCCAGGTTCTGTTTACAGCATCATGATGGTCGCATCCGTGTTTGGCGACATCGCGCTGAACGCACATTGGAAGCGTGTATTCGTCATCGCCATACTGGCGTATCACCCGGCGTCATGGTATGCGGTGCCATTGGTTACACGTCTCGATCACCTCTTGCTCGCATTGACGGCACTTTGAACAGTGGACGTTACATTTCAGATGTGTTACGACCCGTGGCTCTACCCTTCATTCGATCCCTACGAAACGCTACATTTCAGCAGGATAATGGGCGACCGCATGTTGCAGGTCCTGTACAGGCCTTTCTGGATACAGAAAATGTTCGACTGCTGCCCTGGCCAGCACATTCTTCAGATCTCTCACTAATTGAAAACGTCTGGTCAATGACGGCCGAGCAACTAGCTCGTCACAATACGCCAGTCACTACTCTTGATGAATTGTGGTATCGTGTAGAAGCTGCATGGGCAGCTGTACCTGTACACGCCATCCAAGCCCTGTTTGACTCCATGCCCAGGCGTATCAAGGCCGTTATTACGGCCAGAGGTGCTTGTTCTGGGTACTGATTTCTCAGGATCTATGCACCCAAATTGCGTGAAAATGTAATCACAGGTCAGTTCTAGTATAATATATGTGTCCAATCAATATCCGTTTATCATCTGCATTTCTTCTTGGTGTAGCAATTTTAATGGCCAGTAGTGTATTTTTTTTCTCGGCCAATTTCGGTTGAAAAAACGCAGAATTTGTTGTAGGACATAGTGGCATATTCCCGCTTCAGCCCCTATATCTTCATGAAGTTCCGATAGGTTTCGGCGCTTTACGTAGCCTTCAAAATGGCTTCTGTGACGGAGGGTCCTTCCAAGCAGAGTGCTGCCATCGAATTTCTTTTGGCGAAAAACCAGACCTTCGCAGATATTCACAGGCGCTTGCAGAATGTCTACAGACACCTTGCAGGGAACAAAAGTACGGTGAGTCATTGGGAGCAGCGTCTATTATCGTCGCAACAAGATCTCACATACCTGTCCGATCTCCCACGTTCCGGCCGGCCGCACACAGCTGTGTATTCTGCAATGTCTCTACAAAAAGGCAAACGAATTTCTCCTCCTCCATGACAACGAAAGGCCTCACACAAGTTTGCGCACTCGAGAGGAGCTTACAAAACATCATCCACCTTACAGACCAGATCTCTCACCTTCCAACTTCCTTGTGTTTGCCTCAATGAACGATGCACTCCTCGGGAAGCAGTACGTGAATAATGGGGAGGCTATTGCTGTAGCAAGAAGTTGACTCAGACGTCAACCAGTACAGTGGTACCATGCGGGCATACAAGCCGTCCCAGTGAGGTGGCGTAAGGCTGTCTCATTGAACAGAAATTATGTTGAAAATTAGGTTTTGTAGCGAGAAAAAAGTGTTGCATTACTTATTGAACGCCCCTCCTAGTTTATCGAAGTACACTAGTTAAAAACTTGTTCATCTAGTTTTTGGTGCTGGCACCGTAGACATCCTGGCCCTCAGGAAGTGTAAAGTTATTGGCCGCAGTTTCGTCAACACTGAGGCGATTTTCTTACCTCGGCATGACTAGACGGTTTTGGTGATTTGCCGTTGTAGTGTGCGCATTGGTTAAAACAAGATGGCGTTTACATCATTTGTAGCACACATTAAGCTGTGAAAATTGGAGGCAATATTCCTTCTACATAACTATCTGGTGGGGAAAAAAATCAATATTTTTGCCCATCTTAAAGCAGAAACACACATATTTAATCTATGTCCTACGTATAGGAGGGAGGGGGGTGGCGGGGGGGGGCGGAAGAAAAAAACAGATCTATGTGTCCTCACATTTAGTATTGAATGAGCAGTCTCATTTTAATTATCCCCCTCTCCTTTGGGATAACGTTACAATGTCCACATAGGAAAAGAACCTTGATGCATTCATTCATAGATAGGTAATCAAACACCCAGTCCTATGCACTTAGCTCTACTTCAGTGTACACTTATTTATATTTATTGTAAATGCTGTCCTAATGAACGTGATAAGGTTGTGAAGTACAAACGCAACTGTGACAAAGTAGTCAGCAGCGACAAGTGTTATAGTTTAAGTCGACAGCTGACAAATTTAGAATCTGGAATGTGTTTATCTTTGCTTGGTTGCCATCTTTGGCATCAGCTGTGTACTAGGAAGTGGGCTTACAACCCGAAAGCTAGGTCGTAAAAATGGTTCAAATGGCTCTAAGCACTATGGGACTTAACATCTGAGGTCATGAGTCCCCTAGACGTAGAACTACTTAAACCTAACCAACCTAAGGACATCACACACATCAATCCCCGAGGCAGGATTCGAACCTGCGACCGTAGCAGCAGGACGGTTCCGAACTGAAGCGCCTAGAACCGCTCGGTCACATCGGTCGGCGCTAGGTTGTACAAAATATTAAAGTTTTGTGAAATAAGGAAAAAAAGTTTTTCGTTAGTTTACGTTGTTTCACCAGAAACCTACACTTGAATCAATTAAAAAATACGAGGGCTGTCCAGAAAGTAAGTTACGATCGGTCGCGAAATGGAAACGACTACGAAAATCCGATAAAGCTTTGCAAAGATGTGTTGGGCAGTGTCTCTAATATGACTCTAGGTAGAATTATGTCGCTCTTTTCATTCCTGAGCTCTTAGTGAGTGCGTAAAGATGTTATAGAAAATAGTGTCTCCCGCCAAGTACGAGGGCCTGGTGAGAATTTTCCCCTGAAGCTATGCAACCAACATTACATAACTGTCGTGCGGTTTCTTCTTCAGGACAATTCTCAGCCTCATTCTGCAGGGGCAATGAAGATGTTCCTGCATCGTTTCAATTGGAAATGTTTGGGTACCCACAAAACGGCCCGTAATTGTCTCCCTCTGAGTTTCATCTCTGCTCAAACGAACCGCTGGCTATGAAGACAACATTTTGGCACAGACAACGAGCTTTAGGCCAGCGTAGAGAATTGGCGGAAAGCACTGGCGGCTGCCTTCTATGATGAGGGTATTGGAAAGCTGGTACAACGCTGCGACGAATGTCTGAGTCAGAACGGCGACTACGTAGAGAAGTAGCTGAAAGGTGTAGCTAACTGTTACAAATGAAACATTTCTGATTTTCACTGTGATTTTCATTTCGCGATCAATCGTAACTTACTTTCTGGACAGCCCTCGTTTTATTTTTTTTAATTACATTCTCTCTGGATAATAAAGACCATCAGATGCAAATATTGCACATAGCAAGATTTTCACAATTAAACTGCTTGAGCCGGCCAGAGTGGCCGAGCGGTTCTAGGCGCTACAGTCTGGACCGCGCGACCGCTTCGATCGCAGGTTCGAATCCTGCCTCGGGCATGGATGTGTGTGATGTCCTTAGGTTAGTTAGGTTTAAGTAGTTCTAAGTTCTAGGGGACTGATGACCTCAGAAGTTAAGTCCCATAGTGCTCAGAGGCATTTGAACCATTTTTAAACTGCTTGAATTTGTGCGACAGTCACAAGATTGTTTTCAAATTCATCCATTATGTGTTTCGACGATTACGCCATCATCATCAGGTAGAAGGCCTCTTTCACGTATCTGTTCTTAGCGCAAAGTACTCGCGATTTCTTGCAGCAGCATGCAAAGTGGCTAGAAGGTTGCGTCTTGCATGTTCAAGAAGTAGGTTGGAAGAGGTCAGGTATTACGAGATAGTGAAATTTAAATGGTACATAATGATAGTCTGCATTACATTTAAGAAAGAACGGAAAAGAATTGTGGTTATTACAAAGTGCGTCAACGTTAACACGTCGAAAAACACAGTTTTTCCAAAGCCAAGAAAATGTGGCTAGAATCAGAATCAAAACTCCTTTGCTAGGAAATAGGCAGCTATATAAAATGCAGTCAGCGCAGCCCAGGTTTCGAAAAACTGACATCATATTCAGAGCGAATGCGTGAAAATTACGAAAAGATGGAAGAAATTGATTGATGCAAGTGAATATTATTGGTTAAAACAGTTATTTGTAATTTGGACTTAAAATATAAATTTATTGGCTGGCCACCGCTCATATTCCTACAACGCTTTCTGCTGAGAACGGTTACGTACTTATATTGCCACCTAACCGGATGTAAATATAGAAAGATGGAACGGACAAACTGCTACCGCTGCAGGAATTCTAATATATTAATTTTGCTTAACAGTAGATGTCCTGAGCACACTTTCAAATTTACGGAATAGCATTTCCAGAACTAATCTAGTTTCCAGAAATCAGGAAAAAGTCACAAAAGTAATGGTAATGTGGCGGCTTGTATAAAACTTAGACAGACTGTAGAAAACGTAATACTGCAGAAGCAAAACAAATAAGTAAAATGAAAGACAAAAATATGTACCTATATAAATACCAGTAGATTTCTACTGCTAAATATTGACCTCCTCGACACGTTTCCATGCTTTAAGTGTTTGAATGATATGCAACCACGCTACTTCTGCGTGTTTTCCGAAGTCATCTACACGCTTTTGATTAGATCGTCGTCTGCGTCTTTTTCTATCTGTTGGAATCCAGAAAAAAACTTCTTACGTCCACGTACAATCAATTGGCCTGGCTACATACTCTACGCGACTGGATCTCATTTTTTTTACAGTCATAAATGCTTCTGCTACAGTCTCTTGTTGATCAGTTTGTTGACTTTCCTGATTCGTCTAGTAGCTCTCAACAGACTTATTTCCATCGCTCGCTGGGCAAGCCTTAGTTTTTTAATCGTTGTCGCATTTAAAGTCTACAGCTTACAGCCATTAGTCAAAATTAGTCGTTCACACTAATCCTAAACTTTCCATTTCAATCACAGTGAAAACTTAGTTTTGATAAATGTATTTAGTTTACAAAAAGGGCTGTAGGTGTCACAAAGCCGTTGTATCCTCTCATGGGGCAAGTTGTCCCACAACTGTTGTAGCTGGTATTTGGTATCGTGGATGCTGCCACTGTGACAGAGTTGACATCCAAGCTGTTTCCACCCATGCTCCATCGAGGACTGATCTGCGGATCTTGCTCGCCATAGGAGTACCTCAACAAACCACAGATAATTTGTAGACACACGTGCCATATGTTGTCCAGCCGTCTTCTATTGAAAAATGGCACCACGATACTGTTGCATGAGAGGTAACACGTAATGACGGATAATCTCCGTTAAGTACCGTTGTACCGTCAGGGTTACACAGTGAAGAGCCAAAAAAATCTGGTACATCTGCCTAATATCGTGTAGGGCCCCCGCGAGCACGAAGAAGTGCCGCAACACGACGTGGCATGGACTAGACTAATGTCCGAAGTAGTGCAGGAGGGAATTGACTCCATGAATCCTACACGGCTGTCCATAAATCCTTAAGAGTATGAGGGAGTGGATTCTCTTCTGAACAGCACGTTGCAAGACATCCCAGATATGCTCATAATGTTCACGCGGAAGTGTTTAAACTCGGAAGAGTGTGCCTGGAGCCGCTCTGTAACAATTCTGGACGTGTGGGATGTCGCATAGTCCTGCTGGATTTGACCAAGTCTGTCGGAATGCACGCAGGACATGAATGGATGCAGGTGATCAGACAGGATGCTTACGTACGTGTCACCTGTCAGAGTCGTATCTAGACGTATCAGGGGCACTTGTCATTCCAACTGCACACGCCCCACACCATTAAAGAGCCTCCACCAGCTTGAACAGTCTCCTACTGACATGCAGGGTCCATGGTTTCGTGAGGTTGTCTCCATACCCGTACACGTCCATCCGCTACATACAATCTGAAAAGAGTGTCGTCCGACCAGGCAACATGTTTCCAGTCCTCAACAGTCCAATGTCGGTGTTGACGGACAAGGGTCCGAAGGCTCCGAAGGCCCATATCGAAGATGTTTTGTTGAATGGTTTGCACGCTGACATTTGTCGATGGCCCAACATTTAAATCTGGACCTATTTGCGGAATGGTTGCAGTTCTGTCACGTTCAACGATTCTCTTCAGTTGTCGTTGGTTCCGTTCTTGCAGGATCTTTTTCTGGCGGCAGCGAAGTCAGAGATTTGACGGTTTACCGGATTTCTGATATTCACGGTACACTCGTGAAATGGTCGTACGGGAAGAATCCCCATTTCACAGTTACTTCGGAGATGCTGCGTCCCATCGCTCGTGCACCGACTATAACACTACGTTCAAACTCACTTAAAACTTTATATCCTTCCATCGTAGCAGCAGTAACCGATCTAGCAACTGCGCCAGACACTTGTCGTCTTATACAGGCGTTGGCGCGCCCAGCGTTGTATTCTGCCTGTTTACTTACCTCTGTATTTGAATACGCATACCTATACCAGTGTCTTTGGCGCTTCTGTGTGTCTCAGTCACTATGAGCCGTGACGTAAAGTCAAACACGATGGTTCCCCACCACCGTGACATCGAGACTAACATTGCTGTACATCTCCAAAACATTGGCAGAATTGAACTTCTCCTCTGGTCATCGCCGTACTCGCCGACTATGATCGTCCAGAGTAGTGCATAACAGGAATTCATCGCTAAACACAGGGCGACGTCATTCATCAGCAGTCCATGGTTCAAACGGCTCTAAGCACTATGGGACTTCTGAGTTCATCAGTCCCCTAGACTTAGAACTACTTAAACCTAACTAACCTAAGAAATCACACACATTGATGCCCTAGGCAGGATTTGAACCTGCGACCGTAGCAGCAGCGCGGTTCTGGACTGAAGCGCCTAGAACCTCTCGGCCACAGCGGCCGGCAGCAGTCCATGCTTCCAGGTCGTGGAACCAGTCCTAATGAAGCCATACGCGTGGGAGGGTAATCCTCTAGTACGGCGACTGCTAGTATCTGTCCAACGGTGCCAGATGACACAGAGTGTTGCAGGGAGTCCATTATCTGGAATTGGATTTCAGGCTCAGATGTGAGGCTGCTACTACGCGATTTGTGTACAGCACTGCAATCCTTCATTGTGATGATCAGACCTGGTCGACCGGAACGTTGGCGACCAGCACGCGACCCCTCACGTTCGCATGCCGTCCAACGGAGGGCCACTGTCGCATCAGAATGCTCCACAAATCTGGATTTTTCATGATTCGTCCACTCAGTCAAAAGGAGACTAACAATGAGGCCACTTTCAAACTAAGTGAGCTGCTGATAGCGCTGTCTCACTCGAGTACGCGGTATCACTTAACATCTGACACTGTTCGGTCCATATGTATAACCCTAACAGACCTGGTAACAATACTAAACAAGAACAAAGCAAATGCACTCATTCCGCGTGTACTGACAGACCTGGTAATAATACTAAGCAAGAACGATGCAAACGCACTCTGGTGGCTGTTCTACCTGTCACAGTGAATTGCAACTTCAATCTTTTACATTTTCATCGAGGGCGTGCACGTGTACGAAGTTACATTGATATCCATCCGTGTCTGGGTAGTTCACTTTTTCACTGATGTAGTGCCTGTTTCGCCAGTATGTATTCCTTCTTCGTGTTTTCAACGTAAGATCTGCAAAATTCCTCTAGAGCTACTGGGAAAAGTTTTGGTGTGATGGAATATCGTTGCTGACTCCTCTCAATTGTCAATTTCTCATTGTAAGTTGTAGCATTAAATTATACAGGGTGAACCTGAATTCCTTTGAGAAAATTTCGAAGGTTGGTCAGCGGTAACTTCTGAGAATTTTGACACTACGAGGGGCATGGGACATGTTGTCAGCTGCGATTTGTTGCAGAGTAATTGCATTTTTTTTATGTGTGTGAAATCTTATGGGACTTAACTGCTAAGGTCATCAGTCCCTAAGCTTACACACTACTTAACCTAAATTATCTTTATGACAAACACAAACACCCATGCCCGAGGGAGGACTCGAACCTCCGCCGGGACCAGCCCAACAGTTCATGACTGCAGCGCCTTAGACCGCTCGGCTAATCCCGCTCGGCGTAATTGCAATTCATTTGATTCCTTACTCTCATTTATCTCCTTGTCTGTATTGCACTGAAAATATCTGTACAGCAGTGCAAACGTCGGCGTTATGCACTGGCTGTCTTGTTTGGATACAACTATTTGACAATAGTAAAACGCACTCCATTCCTGGCCCTCAAGCTTGCATTCAGTGTTCCCGAGTTCTGTATCGAGTTTGTCTCTCCTGCACTGTCCACTGTAACTTAACAGCGATACATAAGGTTTCCTGATGAAGACTTGACCAATACACATTCCCCTAGTGATATTTGCTTGTATATCCTTACATTTGTCCTCTAATATTCCTGCTTAGTCATTTTGCACTTCCTATCTATCTTAATTTTTAGGCGTTTACATTCCCTTTCGCCTGCTTCATTTTTCTCCTTTCATCAATTAAATTCAATATCCCTTGTGTTACCCAGGGATTTCTACTAGCCCTTGTCTTTTTTACCTACTTGATCTTCTGTACCTTCACTATTTCATCCGTCAAAGCTACTCATTCTTCTTTTACAGCATTCCTTTCCTCTGTTCTTGTCAATCGTTCCTTTCCCCTGTTCTCGTCCCTCTGAAGCTCTCTGCAAAGTCTGATTCTTTCAGTTTATCAAAGTCCCATCTCCTTAAATTCCAGCCGGCCGCTGTGACCGAGCAGTTGTAGGCGCTTCAGTCCGGAACCGTGCGACTGCTACGGTCGCAGGTTCGAATCCTGCCTCGGGCATGGATGTGTGTGATGTCCTTATGTTAGTTATCTTTAAGTAGTTCTAAGTTCTAGGGGACTGATGATCTAAGATGTTAAGTCCAACAGTTCTCAGAGCCATTTGAACCAACCTCAGATGTTAAGTCCCATAGCGCTCAGAGCCATTTGAACCATTTGAACCTTAAATTCCTACCTTTTCGCAGTTTCTTCAGTTTTAATCTACAGTCCATAACCAATCAATTGTGGTCAGAGTCTACATCTGTCTCTGGAAATGCCTTACAATTTAAAAATCTGGTTCCGAAATCTCTGTCTTACCACTATATTATCAATCTGCAACCTTCCGGTGTTTCCAGGTCTCCTCCACGTATACAACCTTCTTTCATGATTCTTAAACCAAGTTCTGGTGATGGGTAAATTATGCTCTGTGCAAAAGTCTACCAGGCAGCTTCCTCTTTCATCCCTTTTCCCCAATCCATATTCACCTACTACTTTTCCTTTTCTTCCTTTTCCTACTATCAAATTGCAGTCCCCCATGACTATTAAATTTTCATTCCCTTAACTATCCGAATAATTTATTTTATCTCATCATTCATTTCTTCAATCTCTTCATCACCTGACTAGCTAATTGGTAGATAAACTTGTATTACTGTGGTGGGTGTGGGCTTCGTGTCTATTTCGCCTACAATAATGCGTTCACTATGCTGTTCAGAGTAGCTTATCCGCGTTCCTGTTTTCTTATTCATTATTAAACCAACTCCTGCATTACCCCTATTTGATTTTGTATTTATAACCCTATATTCACCTGATCAGAAGTCCTGTTCCTCCTACGACTGAACTTCACTAACTCTCACCGTATCTAAATTTAACCTATCCATTTCTCTTTTTAAATTTTCTAACCTACCTGCCCGATTAAGGGACCTGACACTCCACTTTCCGATCCGTAGAAGGCAAGTTTTCTTTCTCTTGGTAACGACATCCTCTTGAGTAGTAGCCACCATTAGATCCGAATGGGGGACTAGTTTACCTCCGGAATATTTTACCCAAGAGGATACCATCATCATTTAACTGCACAATAGAGCTGTATAGCCTCGGGAAAAATACGGCTGTAGTTTCCCCTTGCTTTCGGCCGTTCGCAGTACCAGCACAGCAAGGCCGTTTTGGATAATGTTACAAGGCCAGATCAGTCAGGCATCCAGACTGTTGTCCCTGCAACTACTGAAAAGGCTGCTGCCCCTCTTCAGGTACCAAACGTTTGTCTGTCCTCTCAACAGATACCGCTCCGTTGCGGTTGCACCTACGATATGGCTATCGGCATCGCTGAGGCACGCAAGCCTCCCCACCAATGGCAAGGTCCATGGTTCATCTGGGGAAACTGTAGACAGACAGACAAAAAATACATTACAGCATAGAAATAAAAGAATAACAAGATTTTCCGATTGCATTAAAGTCACAAAAAGACGACTACAGGGCAAGAGAGGCAGAACGACGCAGTCAGAAATATCGTATAAAATACCAGTGTAAATATTTGCACTAGATAATAAGAATAATTTCCGGAACGCATCGTGGTATGTACGGAAAAAACGCAACTGGTATAGTACTTTGTTATTTACAAAATGGTTCAAATGGCTCTGAGCACTATGGGACTTAACTGCTGAGGTCATCAGTCCCCTAGAACTTAGAACTACTTAAACCAAACTAAGCTAAGGACATCACACACATCCATGCCCTAGGCAGGATTCGAACCTGCGACCGTAGCGCCTAGAACCGCTCGGCCGGCTGTTATTTGCATATGAATGCAACAGTTGCAAGCTTAGCATCGATTATAATGAATAAAAGAGTTACAGTACTGTTTAACACATGGGGAATAATATTCCGCGTCAGACATTTTATCTTGCTTCCAGTTTTACCGATATCTGTAGAAGCAGCACCAGCTCCTAGAATCCTCTCTTTCTCGATATCACGAACGTGTTTGTACGCTTCTTCTGCCGTTACGTCTGAAATGTCATTCTTTCCATTACAAGCTGTATATGTTTGATTCACCCTTTGAAATATACGGACGTTTAGAAATCTCTTCAAATGTTTATGGGGTTTTCTCTGGGTTGTTGGTTAATGTGCCATCTGGTTCATAATGATAGCTACCCAACACAAGTTTCTGTTGTCCTTTTCATACTCTGACTGTTTTCAATTGTTACAGTAACTAAATTTTTCTTATATATTCTCAGACCAACTACGATGCATTTCGGAGTAGTTCTTTTACAATTCTTCATGCACTGTCATGTTCTTATTTTCGTTTACTTACTTCTAGGATGAAATCGTCGTCTAATGCAGTAAAATAATTACTTACGCAAGTGCGAAGCATGTCATTCCTATAGACCCTCGCATTATCATTTACATGAGGAAATACCTGGACGCTTGTGAGCCCGCTTAAAAATATAGTACCAGGCACATTGACACTGACTAGTGCGAATTCATTCCTTCCACGGACGTTTGATTGACGATAACGCTTTACCATCAGTCGCCAAATCAAAGCATGTCTGTTGCCAGTTTCGAAGTTAAATAGGGACTCGTCCGTGAAGAGAATGTACCACACTCATTGGCAGTCCAGTGACAATGTTGGCGAGTTGACTGCAAAAGCTTCCTCCTGTGGGCAGCGGTAATCTGTACACTCGTGGCTGACCGCTCTGTATACATACAATGCCACACGAATCTATTTGCATACACTACCTATGACATCATGCACTTGGTGATAGCAGCCAGAGTAGGCCATAACGGCGGTTGTATCACGCACACAACAACAAAACGTACTTGCTGGAATCTTTACGATTTGAAGTTTTTTTTATTTTTATTTTTTTTATTTAAAGTCATGAGCTTGGCCTGATCAGATGCGGTCCGCCACGAATTCCCGTCCTGAGCCAACATGTTCATCTCAGATTAGCACTTGCAGCCTACGTTCTTAATTATCACCTGGATGTATCCTATTCTCTGTTTTCCTCCACAGTTTCTACCTTGTACAGCTCCCTCTAGCACTATAGAGGTTATTGTCTGATGCCTTAACAGATGTTCTGTCATCCTTTCCCTTCTTCTTGTCACTGCTTTCCATATATTCTTTTCATCGCCGATTCTACGGAGAATCTCCTCATTACTTACCTTATCAGCTACGTCATTTTCAACATTTTTCTGTAGCTCCTCATCTCAAAAGCGTCGATTCTCTTCTTCTCCAATTTTCCCACAGTCCATGTCTCACGGCTATACAATGCTGTGCTCCAAACGTACATTCTCGGAAATTTCTTCCTCAAATTAAGACCTTCGTTTGATACTGTTAGACATCTCTTGGCCAGGAATCTCCTTTTTTCCAGAGCTAGTCTGCTTTTTACGTCCACCTTGCTCCGTCCGTCATGGGTTAGTTTGCTGCCAAGGCAGCAGAATTCCTTAACTTCATCTGTTTCGTGATCTCTGATTATGATGTTAAGTTTCTCGCTGTTCCCATTTCTGCTACTTCTCATTACTTTCGATTTCCTTCAAGTTACTCATTGGACTGTGCATTCCATTTAACAGATCATGCAGTTCTTCTTCACTTTCACTGAGGATAGAAAAGTCATCAGCGAATCTTAACACAGATATGCTTTCACCTTGAATATTAATCCCACTCTCGACTCTCTCCTTTATTTCCGTCATCGCTTCTTCGACGTCTACATTGAACAGTAGGGGCGAGAGACTACTTGCCTATCTTACACCCTTTTTAATCCGAGCACTTCGTTCTTCACCTTCCAATCTTATTTTTGTCCCTTACACTTATTTTTCTCAGGATTTCGAACATCATTTTACATTGTCGAACGCTTTTTCCAGATCATCCTATGAACGTGTCTTGATTTTTCTTCAGTCTTTCTTCCTTATCAAGCGTAACGTCGTAACTGCGTCTCTGGGGCTTTTACCTTGCCTAAAGTCAAACTAATCGTCTAACAAATCCTCAATTTTCTTTTCCATTCTTCTGTATGTTATTTTTGTCAAAAATATAGATGCTCGAGCTGTTAAGCTGATTGTGCGATAATTCTCGCACTTGTCGGCTCTGGCAGTCTTTGGAATTGTGTGAATGATTATTTTTTTCTGTAAGTCTAATGATGTATCGAGAGACTCACACATTTTACACACCAACGTGAATAGTTGTTTTGTTGTCACTTCCCCGAATGATTTTAGAAATTCTGATGGCATGTCGTTTTTCCCTTCTGTCTTATTTGATTTTAAATCTTCCAAAATGTAACAAACCTACTAAGGAGACTGCCTACACTACGCTTGTCCGTCCTCTTTTAGAATACTGCTGCGCGATATGGGATCCTTGCCAGACAGGACTGACGGAATACATCGAAAAAGTTCAAAGAAAGGCAGTACGTTTTGTATTATCGCGAAATATGGGAGAGAGTGTCACAGAAATAATACAGGATTTGGGCTGGAAATCGTTAAAAGAAAGGCGTTTTTCATTGCGACGGAATCTTTTCACGAAATTCCAATCACCAACTTTCTCCTCCGATTGCGAAAATATTTTGTTGACACCGACCTACATAGGGAGGAACGATCACCACAATAAAATAAGGGAAATCAGAGCTCATACGGAAAGATATAGTTGTTCATTCTTTCCGCGCGCTATACGAAATTGGAATAATAGAGAATTGTGAAGATGGTTCGATGAACCCTCTGCCAGGCACTTAAATGTGATTTGCAGAGTATCCACGTAGATGAAAGCTCTTCTAAATTGTGATTCTAATACTGGATTCCCTGTCTCTTCCCTGTCGGTTCCTGTTTCTGCTTCTATGACGTCATCAGGTACGTCCACCTCTCATATACGCCTTCAATATACTCTTTTCACCTTTCCGCTCTCTTCTCTGCATTTATCAGTGGAATTCCCATTGTTCACTTAATGTGACCGCCCACCCGTTAAATTTCACCCAAGGTTGTTCAGACGTTTCAGTGTGCTGAGTCAGTCCTTGTGACCATCATTTCTTTTCAATTTATTCACATCTTTGATGCTACCATTTCGTCTTAGCTTCCCTTCACTTCCTATTTATTTAATTCCTAAGTGACTTGTATTTCTGTATTTCTGAATTTTCCTGAACATCTTTGTACTTCCGTCTGTTACCCATGGTTTCTTCAACTTTACCTTGCTTGTACCTACGTTTTTCTCTCCAACTTCTGTGACTGCCATTTTTAGAGATATCCATTCCTCTTCATCTGAATTGCCTTCTGAACTGTTCATTATTTTAGTATTTATAGCCTCAAAGAATTTCAGGCGTATCTTTTCATTCTTTAGTACTTTCGTTTCCCACTTAAACTTCAGCCTTCTCTTCATCACTACTACTCATAAATAGTGAGCTGAGTCTATATCTGTCGCCATGAACGCTTTACAATCCAATATTTGATTTCGGAGTCTCTGCCTACTATGATGTAATCTAACTGAAATCTTCCTGTATCTTCCGGCCTTTTCCAAATATACCTCCTCCTCTTGAAACCTAATATTCAGTTAAAACCGATACATCGCCTGCCGTAATGTCCGATCAATCAGCCGGAGAGTCATGTGACAATCGGAACCTGTCTGCTGTGGTACTGGTTCTTGCACAACGACGGAGACAGCGATTGCATTGAATGTCGTACGTGCAATATAATTAGCATATCCATTCCTTATCGAACGAGGATAACAATCTGTACTCTGCTCAGAACTATAAATGTTCTGAATCGTTGGCTCCTACCAGCACAGCGACGTAGGACAAGGTAACTTCATCACACCATCTGATCAAAAGAGTATGGATACCTATTACGGACATTTATATGGTGCGTCCACCCTTCGGCTTTATGACGGCTTGAACTCTGCTGTGGACACATTCAGTGAGGTGACTGAATGTCTGTGGAGGAATGTCAGACCATTATTCCTCAAGAGAGAAATCAGAGAAAGTAGTAATGCTGGACGCTGGAGTCTCAGAGTGAAGTCGATGTTCTAACTCAAACCAAAAAGTGTTCTTCTAGATGCAGGTTGTGACGACTCTGTGTATGCCAGTCCATTTCAGGAATGTTATTGTCCGCAACTCACAGATGCTGCTTTACGGCAGGCTGCATTTCCATGGCGAAACAAACTATCAACGTATCGGAACTGATCCTCCACTGCACACAGTATACAAAGCTGTAAAATGTTTTCATATCCTTCTGCATTTAGTATTTTCTTAAATACAACAAGAGGACCACATCCCAAGCAAGAAAAACACGCCTGTAACTTAACACCACCTCCTCCGTACTTCATTGTTGGCACAATACACGATGGCAGGTAATCTTCTCCAGGTATTCACCAAACATAAACCCCTACATCGGATTCACACGAAGTAAAGCGTGATTCAACACTCGAAATCTCTAGTTTTCAGTCATCCACTGTCCAATAGCGTCGCTGACTATACCATCTCACCTGTCGGTTAGCATTTACTAAAGAAAAGTTTTCAAAAACTTTTTAATCTTTCAAATGTATTACATTTTAATTTCATTGGTTTACAACCGGTCTTTTGTTACGTTAGGACTCTTCTGCTATTGGATGCAGATCTGGCAGTTTCATGTTTTACAATTTAATTTCACTGGTTCGCAATCTGTTATTTGTTATGTTTGGACTTTTCTACTGTTAGATGCAGAATTTGGCAGTTTATATATTTCAGTCATAACTTACACTCTTGTTTATGTAGGCTTTCCATGCCAAGCGTGTGTTGCTTCGTTGCACTTATTCTGTTATTAATCATGCTGCTTTTTCTTATTTGTTTGTCATGGTGAACACATCTCGTAACGGACCGCTGTTACTTTCTGTTATTACCTATATTGCTTTTGCACTTTTTTCGGAATTTGTACCTTAGTTTCCCTCCATGCTGTGTTATGCGCCCCCTTCACAGTGTTTGCGACGAATACGGCCCGCAGCATTACTGCTCAGTCCGCATACCGTAGCCGCAAGGGCCACATAGGCGAGAGGCATAAGCTTTGGTAAGTGTCGGCCTCGAATGTTGGCGTTTTCGCATGGTTCGTCATATCAGTTATTTAGTTTAACTTTGGTTTAGCACGTGACTTCAACCTAATGGTGGCTATATTGTTACAGACCGTATTCATTACCGAGCGAGGTGGAGCAGTGATTAGCACATTCGCATTCGGGAGGACGACCATTCAAGTCCGCGTTCGGCCATCCTGATTTAGGTTTTTCCTAATTCACTTTGGGCAAATGTCGGGATGGTTCCTTTACAAGGGCACGGTCGACTTCCTTGCCTATCCTTCCCTAATCCGATGGGAACCGATGACCTCGCTGTTTGGTCTCGTTCCCCACATCAGCCACCCTACCAACCGTATGAATTTCTGGTGACAATTTTAGGACAAGAGGAATTTTGCCAAGCCGCTATTCAAAGTTGCAGTTCGTCGCAGCTACAATGTGGGATGTCATTCGACGGTCCACCTACGGTAGATGTTTGCCTGTTAGTTCTTAGCGCATTAACAAGACGTCCTAGTATCGCTAGGTAGATTATTGTTCAATCATTTTATCTGTTTTCAGTTTCTTTTTTAATTTCTTAATTGCTTAATGGAGTAGGTTACAACTGTCGTTTTACTTCTGATTTTAGAACACTTGATCATGGGTTCAGACCCCGAAACCTTGATAGTGTATAGCGAATTCTGTCAAGCAAGACTTCGCTCAATGAAGTATTTTACAACTGCGGCGGATTTGTTTACCGCGAACATCTTACTTACGGTATTGACTATTAAATGTACTGAGTACAGTGCAAGGAAGGCTTTTCTGTGGCCCACCCAAGTCTGACAGGCAAGAGACCGGACATAACACAGATTAGCCTCCATTCCAGAAAGGAATATCAACAGAAGTCGCAGGGAATCAATCTCTAGGTCTCGCAACAACTTTTGGACACAATATTCAGCGTGCATAATGAAAAACATGCAAACCACGTTGGACAAGCTCTGGGGTTGTAGCTCTTCACTACGCTGAGATTCGAGACAATCCTAAGCCGTGTATGAAAAAAGAAATATTTGTGTTTAAAGTCCTGTACGTGGAAATTACGCGGGATACCTCGGTGAGGCAAGTGATGAGAAAGAAATCAGTCGAATTATTTTCAAAGATGCTATACGATTTATTAGTCATAGTATTAGGCAAAATGGTGCAAGATGTTCGAAATTATGAGAAAAATAGAGGTAAGCTATAGGGCAAGTACAGTATGAACAAGAACCAAGAGGGAACAATAAGAAAATGGTTCAAATGGCTCTAAGCACTATGTGACTTAGCGTCTGAGGTCATCAGTCGCCTCGACATAGAACTACTTAAACCTAAGTAACGTAAGGACATCACACACATCCATGCCCGAGGCAGGATTCGAAACTGCGACCGTAGCAGCAGCGCGTTTCCGGACTGAAGCGCCTAGAACCGCTCGGCCATAGCGGCGGGCGGATGTGCTGGTATAGGCACGGCACCAAGACAGGATTGCATATCAGAGGGGAGGTAATGGGGTAGTTGGAGTTTCGTTTGTGTGATGTTGAGGACATGCAGATGTTTTCAGTGTCTGTGCCGGGGAAGAGGGTTTTGGTAAGCTGAGCATTCGTGTAGGGAAGGGTGAGTGAATGTGGAAAGCCGGATGGAGTGCGTGACGTTCAAGAGTTTGGTGAGAGTGAAAAAAAAATTTTAATGAAACAGATATCTACATGTACATACAAACTCTGCAAGTCTCTGCGAAGTACATATCAGAGGTTACTTCCAAGTGAACAACCTATTACCCTCATTGGGTGATTATGTGATGTGCAACGTCGAGTCACAGAATAATCGGTGCGATATTTCTCGATGGCGCGGTGACCACCGAACGGTACGTGAAGGGTTTGGAAGATGATTTCATCCACATTATCCAAAGTGGCCCTGATTTCGACACGATGTGGTTCATGCAAGACGGAGCTCGGCCCCATCGAAGTGTTTTATGTCCTGGAAGAGCACTTTGGGGACCGCATTCTGGCTCTGGGGTTCCAAGAGGCCACAGACATGGGCCTCGATTAGCCGCCATATTCTCCGGCTCTGAACACATGCAACTCTTTTGTGGGCAATATTAAACACAGAGTGTACAGCAATAACCATAAAACCATTTCTGAGCTGAAACGAGCCATTCAGGAGGTCATCGACAACATCGATGTTCCGACACTTCAGCGGATCATGCAGAATTTCGCTATTCGTCTGCGTCACATCATCGCCAATGATGTCCGCAGCTCGTGGTCCAGCGGCTGGCATTGCTGCCTCTGGTTCATGGGGTTCCGGGTTCGATTCTCGGCCGGGTTGGGCTGAGCGGTCCTAGGCGCTTCAGTGCGGAACCGCGATGCTGCTGCGGTCGCAGGTTCGAATCCTGCTTGAACGTGGATGTGTGTGATGTCCTTAGGTTAGTTAGGTTTAAGTAGTTCTAAGTCTAGGGGACTGATAACCTCAGATGTTAAGTCCCATAGTGCTTAGAGCCATCTGAACCATTCGACCGGGTTGGGGATTTTCTGTTCAAAAATGGTTCAAATGGCTCTGAGCACTATGGGACTCAACTGCTGTGGTCATAAGTCCCCTAGAACTTAGAACTACTTAAACCTAACTAACCTAAGGACATCACACACATCCATGCCCGAGGCAGGATTCGAACCTGCGACCGTAGCAGTCGTGCGGTTCCAGACTGTAGCGCCTTTAACCGCTCGGACACTTCGGCCGGCTGGATTTTCTGTGCTCGGGGACTGGGTGTTTGTGTTGTCTTCATCATCATTCGTGACAATGCCTAGATTGCGCTGTGAAAAAAAAAATTGGACTGTGTAAAAGCTGGGACTTCGTATGGGCGCTGATGACCGCGCAGTTGAGCGCCCCACAAATCAAACATCATCATCATCGCCAATGATGGTAGGCATATCGAACATATCATAATATAAATCCGAATATCTGTAGTGACGTTTTTATGTTGAATAATGAGTGTGCACGCCGTAGATTGTAACTTATTTACGCTCTTTTTCATCTAGTTCAGTAATTGTCACCCTGTACTTTCATGGACCTTGTAAACAGCACCGTGCCATCAACGCAAAACACAAACCATACACACACGATGGTCGGTAGTTGTGCTGTGTACAGAATGCACTCCGGCGATGATGGGCCGGAGCGCCGAAGTTCCACTTTGGCTGTCGACATTGAGAGTCGTGCCCTTTAGGTACGATTTTCGCAGGCGCATATGTGACACAGGAATTCACACAGGATAGCAGCGTCATACCACAAGGATAGCAGACCACCACAGACACGCTGTCTAGGATTTGATGGTTGTTATTCGTGCAACCTCTGCAAACGAAATTGTTCTAGTTGGAAACAACGTAGACCTCTGCCGGGTGCTTCTGACGTTGTGGAAAATATGGTGCGGCGCATATTGAAAGTTGCTAAATTATCAGTAGCGACTTTGCAACGAACGTGAAATTTTCAAGAAAGTAAGTTCATGACAGCAGCCGTACTATTACTGAAGCAAGGCAAAGAAAAGTGATGAAAAGTAATTCCACCTTCAAGCTCTGCAACGAATAACGTCACGTTGATTGAAACATCTAACGCAGTAATCATGAAGACAGGGACCAGGTAGTTAAACGTCAGGACCAATTTTACTGATTAATGCGCTGTCTGATGTCTAGTGCAGCAGTTGTGTAAGTGGCTTCAGGTGCACAAAGAACTTGGTGGGCTCTCTCACTCTCAGTTTAGATGAAAGTTCAATAAATGTTTGAACCGGTGGAGGATTTACAACTTTGGACAACAGTCTGCGGATGTGGTCAATTGCGATAAAGATCGGGATGTTTCCTCTCAGAAGGGCATGGCCAATTTTCTTCTCCATCCACCCCTAATACGAGCTTGTCCTCCGTCTCTAATGACCTTGGTGTCGATGGGATGTAAAACTCTTTAATCTTCCTTTCTTCCTTTTACGACAACGATAGACGTGGCAGGAGTCTTGGTGTCCTCTGGCGACCGTTGAAACCTATATGTAAGGCACATCTAGACATATAAAACACGGCACACGACAGCGCCTGATACTGTTGATAAAGTAATATGGTACAGTGAACTCAGGAAAAACTCAAAACAACCAATATCTCTAATAAAGTATTTATTTAGATGACCCGTTTCGGTAACACTATGTTACCGTCTTCGTATTTTCAACGTTACAAGTCATACAATCTCCGCCATCTGCGCTTTGTATCGTGTCGTATCAAAAATGTATGTGCAAGGATCGAGGAACACACTGGATTTCAACATGTCATAATTAAAATAACTGCATATACAAAACAGAAGATTAATGCGTCTTATGTTTGGTATATGCAGTTACATTAATTATACCAAGCCGAGAACCAGTGTGTTCCACAATCCTTAGACATACATTTGTGATATGACACCATACAACGCGCGGATGGCGGATATTGCATGAATTACAAAGCTGCAGATCCGAAGATTCTAAGATTACTAACATTGCCCTAGCGGTATTGGATGTTTGGAGTGTTTCCGGAGTTAGTTATACTAAAGGTCGCCGCTATTCTAGTACTCTCAGGAATATATTCATGCGGTAGCGTGTTCTACAGATTCCTCCAAATTGATAAATTAAACTACCATCGAATGTCCGCAAGGTTCGATCTATAGCCCTATTCCTACTTCTGAAGCGAGCGCCTCCATTCTGCATTTAATTATACCCTCGATAACCTACTGTACAGTGCATTACCAATTTATGTTCTCCTCCAATCGCGTATTGAGCGCTCTAATCTCTCTTATCTCATTCTCATAATCCAACGCGTAGACTGCCGTAAAATGAAGAACAATGTCAAAGATTTGCACGAATAACGGTTGTCTAAATTTACCCGTCAGGGTTTCGCGAGTACTACGTCACCTTTCTTCCAAGGATTACCATTTAAGTCACCGTTAAACAAGTACGTTACGCTTTCATATGACCGATGCCGACGTGCTGTGGTTCTCTGGTCAGCGAAATAACTGATGATGGAAGTAGTAGAGAGCATAGAAAGTGCATACTGATAATTTAAGTGTTAAAAAGTATTATCTGAAGGTATTTGTGTGGAGTGTAGTCTTGTACAGAAGTGAAACATGAATGATAAGCATTTCAGAAAGAAGGTGAATATAAGCTTTTGAAATGTAATGGTACGGAAGATTGTAGAAGGCTAGGGTGGTAGAGCGAATAACAGACTGGAAGGTACGAAACTTCCTGGCAGATTAAAACTGTGTGCCGGGCCGAGACTCAAGCTCAGGACGTTTGCTTTTCGCAGTCAAGTGCTCTACCAAGCACGACTCGCGAACCGTCCTCACAGCTTTAATTTTTCCAGAACTTCGTCGCCTACCTTCCAAACTTCACAGAAGTTCTCCTGCAGAACTAGCACTCCTGAAAGGAACCATTCTGGAAACATCCCGCAGCCTGTGGCTAAGCCGTGTCTCCGCAATATCCTTTCTTTCAGGAGTGCTATTTCTGCAAGTTTCGCAGGAGAGCTTCTGTGAAGTCTGGAAAGTAGGAGACGAGGTACTGGCAGAATTAAAGCTGTGAGGTCCGTGTCGCGAGTCGCTCTTGGGTAGCCCAGTCGGTAGAGCACTTACACGCGAGAGGCAAAGGTCCCGAGTTCGAGTCTCGGTCCGGCACACAATTTAAATCTGCCAGGAAGTTTGATATCAACGTACACTCTGTTGAAGAGTGAAAATTTCATCCTGATTAAAACATATTCAGCGTAATCGAGAAAAAAAGGAATTTGTGGCACAAATTGACTAAGAGAAGGGATCTGTTGACGGGAGATATTCTGTGACATCAAGAAATCATCAATCTGATAACGGAGGGAACTGTGAAGGGCAAAAACAGCAGAGGAAGACCAAGGCTTCAGTACCGTAAGCAGGTTGTAATAGATGTACGTTGCAGTAGTTATGCAAATATGTAGATGCCTGCACAGGACAGACTAGTATGGAGAACTGCATCAAACCTGTCTCTGAAGGCCGCAACAACAAACATAGCGACCTGTTGCGATTCTAGGAGCCCGTCTCTGACACTGTTATGTCTGCTTTTATAGTTGCTACGGACTCCAAATGCTGGAACACTGGTCTTGCTAGTGGCTTGGATGCTGTTTTCTTTACAGATGCACCGCACTTCCCCAGTATCCTTTCAACCAATTTAAGTCTTCCATTCGCCTCTCATAATAGTGATTTTACATGATGGCGTCATCCCATATTGCTTCTTTGTGTCACCCGTAAATATTTAAACGATGTGAGATGCTCAGGAGGTTTACCATGTTAACAGCTAAACTTGTAACCTGTTCCTGTCAGTATCCTTTCTCTTTGTTGTAGACATTATCTTACATTTATCCAAATTTAAAGGATGCTGCCATCTATTACACCAAATGAAAATTTTCTGGCATGTCTTGCTGCATTTCCTTATTGTCGTCCAAGGACGATATACTATGTGATCAAAAGTATGCGGACACCTGGCTGAAAATGACTTACAAGTTCGTGGCGCCCTCCGTCGGTACTGCTGGAATTCAGTATGGTGTTCGCCCACCCTTAGCACTGAAGACAGCTTCTAATCTCGTAGGTAAACGTTTAATCACATGCTGGAAGGTTTCTTGGGAAATGACAGCCCATTCTTCACGGAGTGCTGCACTGAGGAGAGGTATCGATGTCGGCCGGTGAAGAGTGGCACGAAGTCGGGGTTCCAAAACATCCCAAAGGTCTTCTATAGGATTCAGGTCAGAACTCTGTGCAGGCCAGTCCATTACAGGGATGTTATTGTAGTGTAACCACTACGCCACAGGCCGAGCAATATGAACAGGTGCTCTATCGTGTTGAAATATGCAATCGCCATCGCCGAGTTGCTCTTCAACACTGGGAAGCAAGAAGGTGCTTAAATGATCATCGTAGGCCTGTGCTCTGATAGCGTCACGAAAAACAACGAGGGGTGCAAGACCCCTCCATGAAAAACAAAAAAATGGTTCAAATGGCTTTGAGCACTATGGGACTTAACTGCTGTGGTCATCAGTCCTCTAGAACTTAGAACTACTTAAACCTAACTAACCTAAGGATATCACACACATCCATGCCCGAGGCAGGATTCGAACCTGTGACCGTAGCGGTCGCGCGGTTCCAGACTGTAGCGCCTAGAACCGCTCGGCCACTCCGGCCGGCCCATGAAAAACATGACCACACCATAACACCGCCGCCTCCGAATTTTACTGTTGGCACTACACGCGCTGGCAAATGACGTTCACCGGGCATTCGCCATACCCACACCCTGCCATCGGATAGCCACATTGTGCACCGTGATCTGTCACTCCACACACGTTCTTCCACTGTTCAATCGTCCAATGTTTACGCTCCTTACACCAAGAAGGCGTCGTTTGGCATTTACCAGCTTGATGTGTGGTTTATGAGCAGCCGCTCGACCATGAAATCCAAGTTTTCTCACCTCCCGCCTAACTGTCATAGTACTTGCAGTGTATCCTGATGCAGTTTGTAATTCTTGTGTGATGGTCTAGAATCTAGATAGATGGCTGCCTGTTACCCATTACGGTTCAATTGGCTCTGAGCACTATGGGACAACATCTGAGGTCATCAGCCCCCTATAACTTAGAACTACTTAAACCTAACTAACCTAAGGGCATCACACACATCCATGCCCGAGGCAGGATTCGAACCTGCGACTGTAGCAGCAGCGCGGTTCCGGACCGAAGCGCCTAGAACCGCTCGGCCACAACGACCGGCTACCCATTACGACCCTCTTCAACTGTCGGCGGTGTCAGTCAACAGAAGGGGTCGTTCTGTACGATTTTGTGTTGTACGTGTCCCTTCACGTTTCCACTTGACTATCACATCGGAAACACTGGACCTAGCGATGTTTAGGAATGTGGAAATCTCGCGTACAGACGTGTGACACTAGTGACACCCAGTCACCTGACCACGTTCGAATCCGTGAATTCCGCGGAGAGCCCCATTCTGCTCTCTCACGATGTCTAATGACTACTGAGGTCGCTGATATGGAGTACCTGGCAGTAGGTGGCAGCACAATGCACCTAATATATAAACGTATAATTCTGGGTGTGTACGGATACATTTGATCGCCTAGTATATATTCTTGTGGACAACAGCATAGTTAGCGAACAATATGATATCTGAAACTTCCTGGCAGATTAAAACTGTGTGCCCGACCGAGACTCGAACTCGGGACCTTTGCCTTTCGCGGGCAAGTGCTCTGCCGTCTGAGCTACCGAAGCACGACTCACGCCCGGTCTCACAGCTTTACTTCTGCCAGTATCTCGTCTCCTACCTTCCAAACTTTACAGGATCTCTCCTGCGAACCTTGCAGAATTACCACTCCTGAAAGAAAGGATATTGCGGAGACATGGCTTAGCCACAGCCTAGGGGATGTTTCCAGAATGAGATTTTCACTCTACAGCGGAGTGTGCGCTGATATGAAACTTCCTGGCAGATTAAAACTGTGTGCCCGACCGAGACTCGAACTCGGGACCTTTGCCTTTCGCGGGAAAGTGCTCTACCATATGAGCTACCGAAGCACGACTCATGCCCGGTCTCACGGCTTTACTTCTGCGAGTATCTCGTCTCCTACCTTCCAAACTTTATAGAAGCTCTCCTGCGAACCTTGCAGAACTACCACTCCTGAAAGAAAGGATATTACAGAGACATGGCTTAGCTACAGCCTAGGGGATGTTTCCAGAATGAGATTTTCACTCTGCAGCGGAGTGTGCGCTGATATGAAACTTCCTGGCAGATTAAAACTGTGTGCCCGACCGAGAGTCGAACTCGGGACCTTTGCCTTTCGCGGGCAAGTGCTCCTGACGCTATCTTATAAATTTTCCGTGGTACTAAGAACATTAAAGGTCTTCTTACGTTTCCACCGAATACCTTTTACATCTACTGGGTGGAGATTGCCATATAGATGGTACTGCTGCGTTGATAAAGTCATGTGGTAGAGTACTCTGCAGTTTGCTACAAATCAATAAATTATATTAGCTGATGATTTCCCGGAAGTTCTGTCTGTGGATCTACTTTCTGAAAAATCTTCATCGATTGCCCGTTACACCTAGTGGACGGCGTTCTACGTAGATGGAAACGTTGCATATGCAGATGTGTGCTGATGGTGGCGTCAGGGGATCACGTCATACTGGGAACGGGGCGGCTATTACTCTCGAACGCATGCAGCAATGCTGTGCAACAAGCTCTCATAGGTGCGCGCAGTAAAATTTATAGCCGATTAAAAATTATCTCTCCATAAAACTCGGCACTCAAATTAGATGGCATTTTTATCAGCCGCTGCCTTGTTACACGCAGATACTTGAAAATTCTCCACGACCAGAGGCAAAACTTCAGTATCCGTACAGCCATCTTTGCGACGAGAACCAGAAACATAGAGGACAATTTTCCATGAGCGGGCGTTGCTGCACACAGACTGCCCTGCGGGCGATAAGAGTGAATCACTGCTCCATATGGAGAGCGATAACTATCTTTACAGCCAGTGTGTGGGTGCACCGGCCCTGTAACGTGCAGTACTCTGGCGCCTGTGCTGAGGTTTGTTCCTAAGGCCAGCGAGCACTTTCAGAACTAAGACAGCGAATTCATTACTACGTTAAGGATTTACACACATTTCTGCCATGGGATAACTAGTGACACCATACTGGCTGGCGCAATATGAACAAGCCACAGAAACGATAACGGTTAGACTCGCAAATAACTGATATCTGAAAGCCTTTAAGGTGAATGCCGGACAGACAGATTGATGTAATACGGATATGGACTTTCAATGTACTTATTGTTTCTCAACTTCCGGTGACGACTGAAGGATAGATTACGTCAGTTTCAGTCGGAGCAGGATCTAGTTTCTTTCAGGACACGCCTGCCTAATACACATCTACAGGCTGCTTCGGACTTGGTGTACGGGCACTTTTTCTCCGAATGGTACGTGCAGAAACCTAGTACAGTGCGTTGTAGGCAAATTGATTAAGGCGAATAGAACTTAGTACCCTTGAAAAAAGCTCTGAAATCACATTTTTACCTACATTTTTTTCGATTTGTCGCCAGTTGTGTAAAATCATCAAAAACACTTATTGTGGCTGACAGTTTGAAGAATTCTTAAAGAAAGAAAAAAATGTTTTGGGGCAATGAATGTGGTTTTAAATTTGGCTGTGACGGAAAGGTTCTACTTTTAACTGTGCATTTTATCGCTTGTAACACATTATTAGGAAAAATCACATTTTTCTATTTCGGTTAATGGTACTAAAAATACAAAATGCTTTCTGCCTTCTTCTAAGTAAGTCGTGCCCACCTTTATCTATGTTGAGTACGCTTAAGTATAACTGCATCTGGGAGCGACCAACATACTTCGGGAATTCTTTCTTGGACACTTTTGCCAGACACAGTCCTTGATACATCCCCAAAGCAAATAATCAATTGGAGGCCCTCGTCTGTTTATACAACGAGCAGAAGAAATTTGATTTGAGGTACTCCTTAGCGCCAAGGAAAAGTGTGCTGAACGCCTGTATTGCCGCAACCGCATTAACAACCGTGTCACTAACGAAACTTTTCCTAGGATCTCTGTCGGTGTATGTTGGAAGAATTCAGAGCACCGGTCATCATTTAACTTTACGTTGAAAAAATTATGTGCTAGAACTTTATATTGGATGAGTCTACACCAGGCATTTATGCTGCAATGTGTCATTTGTCTTGCTGGCATAACCAATGAAGTTTTTCATCTGATCACTAGTGATCATTTAGGTATTTACCTCGTAAATGTAATTGAAATTGCTTCCACCAGCATACAGCATAACAGTCGTACATTTTGATTTCGAATCCAGATGCAGTGGACGATTCATCTTCGCATAATGTCTGATGAACGTGGATGTGACGTGGATATCTAAACAACTATCACGTAGAATTCTCCAGATGTTGCTTCTGCTCACCTGGTATTCTCCATGTGAAAAAGTATGGATCGAGATTTATTACAGCAATAATATCTGCATTTTCGTTTCTCTGTTCTCGTTTCTTATTTGTTTGTTGCAATTTTGCGTCAGTTGCAACTTCGCTGTATGGTATATCTGTGTCTCCAATCGCCGAATAACATATAGTAACAACGAGTGTGGACGATCTTGATATCTCAGGCAATTGAGACGACATTATCTGAAGATCATAAACATGTCAAATGTCTCTTCATTGGAATATGCCATTAGTGAACGAATAATGCAAACAAACTGAAGACCACCAATGAAAACTTCAACAGTATACGGCCAGAACTCTTCGTGTTGCGGTAACTGGTCCTCCTGCTACCTTAGGCTATGAAGTGCCTGTGAACTTATCATGAGCGGAATGCAATAGTTCCGAGTACATTTGGTGATAGATATTCTCATACACGTTGCATGTCGGTCAATTTCACAATATTCTGCAATATGTCATGGTAGAATGCAGTGTGGAACTGTTGATGAACTGTTCGTTGTATAGCACGTAAAGTTTGATTGTTCGACCTGGAGAGTTGGCTGTGGGATAACGCCTGATTTCAGCCTCACCTTTCCTTTCAATTCTGTACTATCAATGACAACGCAAACACCGCACTATAGTACGTTGCAAAAATACTTATCTCACTCCTTCGCTAATCAATTATTCTCTTGGCACACAAGCCGAGGCACGAAGAACTAAAGAAGATTGTGGCTTAACCCCACGTCGACGATTAAATTATTGCTGGCGGACCACTAGCTTGGAGTGGGGGAAGGATAGGAAACGAAATCGGCACTGTAATATTAAAGTAACCATTCCGGCATCTGTAAGGAAACCAGGAAAAACCTAAATCTCAGTGGCCGAATTAGGATTTGAACCCCGCTGCTTCCGAATATGAATGCGCTAAAAAAAAAGAGTCTTTATACAGGGCTATTACAAATGATTGAAGCGATTTCATAAATTCACTGTAGCTCCATTCATTGACATATGGTCACGACACACTACAGATACGTAGAAAAATTCATAAAGTTTTGTTCGGCTGAAGCCGCACATCAGGTTTCTGCCGCCAGAGCGCTCGACAGCGCAGTGAGACAAAATGGCGACAGGAGCCGAGAAAGCGTATGTCGTGCTTGAAATGCACTCAGATCAGTCAGTCGTAACAGTGCAACGACACTTCAGGACGAAGTTCAACAAAGATCCACCAACTACTAACTCCATTCGGCGATGGTATGCGCAGTTTAAAGCTTCTGGATGCCTCTGTAAGAGGAAATCAACGAGTCGGCCTGGAGTGAGTGAAGAAACGGTTGAACGCGTGCGAGCAAGTTTCACGCGTAGCCCGCGGAAGTCGACGAATAAAGCAAGCAGGGAGCTAAACGTACCACAGGCGACGGTTTGGAAAATCTTACGGAAAAGGCTAAAGCAGAAGCCGTTTACAATTGCTACAAGCCCTGACACCCGATGACAAAGTCAAAGGCTTTGAATTTTCGGCGCGGTTGCAACAGCTCATGGAAGAGGATGCGTTCAGTGCGAAACTTGTTTTCAGTGATGAAGCAACATTTTTTCTTAATGGTGAAGTGAACAGACACAATGTGCGAATCTGGGCGGTAGAGAATCCTCACGCATTCGCGCAGCTAATTCGCAATTCACCAAAAGTTAACGTGTTTTGTGCAATCTCACGGTTTAAACTTTACGGCCCCTTTTTCTTCTGCGAAAAAAACGTTTCAGGACACGTGTATCTGGACATGCTGGAAAATTGGCTCATGCCACAACTGGAGACCGACAGCGCCGACTTCATCTTTCAACAGGATGGTGCTCCACCGCACTTCCATCATGATGTTCGGCATTTCTTAAACAGGAGATTGGAAAACCGATGGATCGGTCGTGGTGGAGATCATGATCAGCAATTCATGTCATGGCCTCCACGCTCTCCCGATTTAACCCCATGCGATTTCTTTCTGTGGAGTTATGTGAAAGATTCAGTGTTTAAACCTCCTCTACCAAGAAACGTGCCAGAACTGGGAGCTTGCATCAACGATGCTTTCGAACTCATTGATGGGGAGATGCTGCGCCGAGTGTGGGAGGAACTTTATTATCGGCTTAATGTCTGCCGAATCACTAAAGGGGCACATATCGAACATTTGTGAATGCCTAAAAAAACTTTTTGAGTTTTTGTATGTGTGTGCAAAGCATTGTGACAATATCTCAAATAATAAAGTTATTGTAGAGCTGTGAAATCGCTTCAATCATTTGTAATAACCCTGTAGTTCAGTACACCCCACGTCCAACGACAAAAATGGGTTACTATGAGTACGAACAAATTATGCACATTCATTTCCACTCGATCTGAATACGATGACATCCGATGTTAAGAGAGGCGTTTTAGTAGAAAGGTTTAGATTTGGCGGTTCAATTTAGATCTATCTGGTTGGTACGTTAGTTCGTAGAGTTTTGATTTATATAAACACAACAGACAAACAAACAGAGACTTTAGTCATCAATAATATATTCTCCTTCACTATCTACAACAGTCTGCCAACGCTGTGGTAACTTCTCGATTCCGCGGCTGTAGACATCACGTGGTTTTGAGTCGAAGAACTCGTCGAGCCGTGTTCGGAACGCATCCGGAAAGGAAGTTTCTTGAAGATTGTTCGATAGAGAGCGGAAAAAGTGAAAATCTGAAGGCGCAATATCAGGTGAATAAGGTGGGTGCGGCATGGCTTCCCAAGCCAACTCCTTGCACAATGTTTCTTGTCAGTCTAGCAGAATGCGGGCGCTCATTATCGTGGAGTAGCACCACTTCACGCAGTCTTCATGGTCGCTGTTCTTGGACTGCGTATGCAAAACGTCTCAGCTGTTGGCAATAAAAGTCAGCAGTAATGGTTAGACCTCGGGGAAGAAATTCGTAGTACACCACACAGTCGCTGTCCCACCAGACGCATATTGTTATCTTTTGTGGATACGCGCAGGTCTTCGTGCGGGGGTTGCTGCTTTGTTTGGGTTCAATTTCCTGTGTTGCCATAAAGACACCATTTCTCGTCACCAATAAAGATGCAGGAGAAAGAATGGTCGGTGTCGTTAACTTGCAATTGATAACAAGCAAGCAGAGGTGCATATATGGCAACCCGCAGATTTTTGTGATTTTGGCTCAGAGCATGCAGTAATCATACATCCGATTTTTGAAACTTCCCCATTGCATGCAAATGTCGCACGATGGTGGAATGATCATAGTTCATCACATTTGCTGGTTCTCGGGTACACCGACGTGGAGCATTGTGAATTAAAGTGTTTAAACGATCTTCATCAAACCACGAAGGTCTTCCTGAAAGTGGACAATCCCTAATGTCGAAACGATCCTCCTTAAAACGGAGAAACCATTTTCTTGCCATGTTCTGACCGATGGCATTGTCCTCATATGGCATTATTACCATACACAGCGCAGATGTTTCTGGCTGCCTCCCCTGCTGTCACCATTCTACTGAACTCAGACAGAAGAATATGTCGGAAATGTTCCGATTTCTCCACTTGGCACTCCATTCTCTAGCGCCCACAGCTCCACTCACTATCTCCAAATGACAAAATAACAATATGTAAACTCAAATAGCAACAGTAACTACAAATAAAAATGACAATCGATAAATAAACCTGTGGCAACCGGAATACCAACATGCAAAACAAAAACGCTATGAACTCAAGCACCAACTGAGGATCTGTAAACACACTCCACAAGTCGGCAAGTTTTCCGTACGAAAGATGATCCTATCAGTCTCTTCCGTTGTAGGGAAGCAGATGGAATCATCCTTCTCATTTAATAATCGTCCAAATAATATTTGTGCAGTTTATAGGCTATTTCTTTGCTCGAGCCTATTGAGCTTTAAGTTTAATTCAAACTTACTGCAGTTTGCTGCTTATTGATTATTATTATGTGCTTTTTCATACTGATTGTTGTTCAGCTCATACTATCATTTGTTACTTCCTGCTTGTGGTTGTATATATGTTCGTCCTTTACGTTACCCTGACATCAGCCTTGCCGAATTACAGTCCGGCTTTCGCCGCCGTGCAGTGCGGACGTGTTGTTGTTTCCGCCTGCGGAGCGCGCGCCTCGCTGTTGTTTACATTTCCGCGGCCGTCACTTACGTGTCGCTTACGTGCATTAGAACCATGGCCAACCGTTTTCGAAAATCAACATTACGATTCACCTTCTGCAACGACTACGCACGACCAAGGGCCTTGGAAGGGGAACGCTTCCTACGCGACGTTGCTAAGATCCCAGCTTCCGACATCTTGGGCATCCATTTGTCCATATTAAGCAGTACGGTGTACGTCGAAGTCGTCAGTGACGCGGTATGTGAAAGAATACTTCGTGACACCAACCATGGATTACGCTTTTGCCACGCCGACGGCAATGTCGGAGCGGTCACTGTCGACCACGCCGGCTTAGGAATGCGCACCGTACGAGTTTTCGAACTCCCGTTCGAGCTCCCGGCGGAAGACGTTATCGCGGCTTTCCGCCCATATGGCACTGTACATGGCCACACTGCCGAACGCTGGGCGCAATTCCAAACGTACCCCGTTCTTAAAGGTGTACGGCAGATCACCATCGATCTCCATCGCCACGTGCCATCTTACCTGCACATTAGCGGCTGCCGCGCGGTTGTCATATACGACGGCCAACCCAAGACCTGTTCCGGGTGCGGCAAAGAAGGCCACCTCAGATCTGAGTGTCTTCAGCGACGAATCATCCAATTGCCAGCCGCTACCGTGGCACCTCCGGCTCCGACGACGGTTTTACCGATCACCTACGCATCGGCGCTCTCTTCTCCTCCCACCGGCCGCCGCATGTCGGACCATGTACCGGTGACTCTTCCAGCTGCTACGGATACCGCCGGGGCCGACACGTCGCGCTCACAGCCTGGTGCTACTCCGGCGCCACTACCAACAGCGACGACTTCCGACCCCCACCCGCCCGACCATATGGACGCCCCTTCATTTGACGTTCCCGCGACGACCTTCCTCTCAGAGCGACGCGACTCCCTTCCGTCTTCCGACACGGAGGGACGAACCCGCAAACAACGTTCACCTAAGAGGCGCAAGAGGAGGCGCCATACGGTCTCGGAACGAGACGGATCACCTCCCACTGGTGCTCCAGAGGCCGTCCGACCCGACGAGGCCTCGGAGAACCTACACGACGATACGAATGAGGACAACATGACGCCGACTCTGGCTGTGTTGATGCCTACTCTACTGGCTCGCCCAGGTGCTCCTGAACCAATGGACTCCACCGCTGCGACTGCCGCCGAGACGTCCTCCGCACCTACGACCGACGTGGAACGTACGACCATCACAACGACAGCGTCTTCAATGGCGTGGAGTGAGGACGTCGATGAGGACCCGAACCACACGCTGGGGACAGAGTCACCCCAGACGGAAGCATCGTTACGCCGCTGATAACGTTGTCAGGTGGCGTACGGCACGACTCGCCGTTACCTCGCCCCTCTTCATCCTCCGCCGGTGGAGTTCCCCTCCACGGCGGGGTACGGCTCCAAACCTACCGAATAGCGACGATCAACACTAACTAACTTCAACTGCTGCGAGAGATGATATGGGCGTCGGACGTCGATATCGCACTACTACAGGAAGTACACTTGGCCACACTTCCAGACGTCGCGGGATATAACACTTATCCTTCTCCTGGTGACCACCTGGGACGCGGCGTAGCCATCTACGCCAGAGAAGGCATTCCAGTGACCGATATCACATACCTTCCATCTGCCAGAGGCATGGCCGTCACCGTCATGGGGACGCGTATCGTCAACATTTACGCTCCGTCAGGCTCCACCCGCAGACGCGACAGGGCACTCTTCTATTCAGAAGAAATCGCTCCTTTGTTTCTTGGACGCTGCGACCATTACTTGCTTGGGGGTGATTTTAATTGTGTCTTGCACCCCAAAGATCAAGTGCCCCACTACAACACCTGTCAAGAACTGCGTCTTGTCGTCCGCGATCTGTTGCTCCGCGACACTTGGGAAGTTCGGCACGGCGACGCGCCTGGATATACTTACCAGACGAGTCACTCCGCGAGCCGCCTTGATAGGATTTACGTCTCTTGGGAACTCACACCTGCAGTCCAAGGTGCAGAACTATGGCCCCTGGCCTTTTTGGACCACTGTGCCTACATCTGCAACATTCTTTTCCCCAAGCAAGTGGTCTGGCGTAGTCGTGCACCGTGGAAGCTAAACACCACCCACCTTCATGATCCCGAATGTCTTCAACGTGTTACCGAGACATGGGCCACCTGTGAACGTCGCTTACCTACATACTGCACGACCTTGACCTGGTGGCTGGAATGTGCCAAACCTGCCATTCGATGTACTTTGATTCAGTATGGAAAGGAAGTAGCTGCGTGGCGCCGGCACACTACCGACTATTTCTACGCCGTTCTCCGCGACCTGGACGCCCAACCGCCCACCCCCGACACCCAGAGGGAACGCAGCAGGATTAAGGCGCAAATTATAACTTTGACACGCCATAGACTGCAGGGGGCTATAGTGCGAACCCGATGTCAAGATTCGGCGGAACAAGAACATCCCACCATGCATCACATCGCCTCCGATAGGAAACATCGACGACAACGACTCATCACCGAGATCAACACCTGCCACGGCCAGCACGTCACTTGCCAAGCTGAAATCGTTAGTGCCTTTGTCGACCACTACCGCACAATGTACCAGGAGGAGACTACCGACAACCACGCTGAGGAGTCTGTGTTACCACACGTAACTCGCACCCTCACCAACGACGAAGCGGACGAAATGTTGGAGCCAATTACGCGTGACGAAGTCCATAATGCAATTAAAAAAGGCGCTCTGAATAAGTCACCTGGTGTCGACGGATTGCCGATAGAATTTTATCGCGCTTTCCTCACACTAATGGCGTCACGGTGGAGAACGATGTTTCATGAACTGCTGACGATGGGGAACGCCGTACCGCCGTCCTTCGTCACGGGAATTATTATACCCATCCACAAACCGACACCAGGTGTGACGACAGCACATTACCGTCCCCTGACTGCTTAACGCAGACTATAAAATTTTTACACGTCTACTGGCAACGCGATGCCGCAAGGTCCTGCCTAGCATTCTATCCCCGGAACAGACAACTCCGGGCGGCTCAGTTAATATACACTCCTGGAAATGGAAAAAAGAACACATTGACACCGGTGTGTCAGACCCACCATACTTGCTCCGGACACTGCGAGAGGGCTGTACAAGCAATGATCACACGCACGGCACAGCGGACACACCAGGAACCGCGGTGTTGGCCGTCGAATGGCGCTAGCTGCGCAGCATTTGTGCACCGCCGCCGTCACTGTCAGCCAGTTTGCCGTGGCATACAGAGCTCCATCGCAGTCTTTAACACTGGTAGCATGCCGCGACAGCGTGGACGTGAACCGTATGTGCAGTTGACGGACTTTGAGCGAGGGCGTATAGTGGGCATGCGGGAGGCCGGGTGGACGTACCGCCGAATTGCTCAACACGTGGGGCGTGAGGTCTCCACAGTACATCGATGTTGTCGCCAGTGGTTGGCGGAAGGTGCACGTGCCCGTCGACCTGGGACCGGACCGCAGCGACGCACGGATGCACGCCAAGACCGTACGATCCTACGCAGTGCCGTAGGGGACCGCACCGCCACTTCCCAGCAAATTAGGGACACTGTTGCTCCTGGGGTATCGGCGAGGACCATTCGCAACCGTCTCCATGAAGCTGGGCTACGGTCCCGCACACCGTTACGCCGTCTTCCGCTCACGCCCCAACATCGTGCAGCCCGCCTCCAGTGGTGTCGCGACAGGCGTGAATGGAGGGACGAATGGAGACGTGTCGTCTTCAGCGATGAGAGTCGCTTCTGCCTTGGTGCCAATGATGGTCGTATGCGTGTTTGGCGCCGTGCAGGTGAGCGCCACAATCAGGACTGCATACGACCGAGGCACACAGGGCCAACACCCGGCATCATGGTGTGGGGAGCGATCTCCTACACTGGCCGTACACCACTGGTGATCGTCGAGGGGACACTGAATAGTGCACGGTACATCCAAACCGTCATCGAACCCATCGTTCTACCATTCCTAGACCGGCAAGGGAACTTGCTGTTCCAACAGGACAATGCACGTCCGCATGTATCCCGTGCCACCCAACATGATCTAGAAGGTGTAAGTCAACTACCCTGGCCAGCAAGATCTCCGGATCTGTCCCCCATTGAGCATGTTTGGGACTGGATGAAGCGTCGTCTCACGCGGTCTGCACGTCCAGCACGAACGCTGGTCCAACTGAGGCGCCAGGTGGAAATGGCATGGCAAGCCGTTCCACAGGACTACATCCAGCATCTCTACGATCGTCTCCATGGGAGAATAGCAGCCTGCATTGCTGCGAAAGGTGGATATACACTGTACTAGTGCCGACATTGTGCATGCTCTGTTGCCTGTGTCTATGTGCCTGTGGTTCTGTCAGTGTGATCATGTGATGTATCTGACCCCAGGAATGTGTCAATAAAGTTTCCCCTTCCTGGGACAATGAATTCACGGTGTTCTTATTTCAATTTCCAGGAGTGTACAAACGGCCACAGGAGAATGTCGCGATTTAATTGCACTGGCAGCGGCGTGCAGACTCCGCGCCGCAGTGGTTGCCATTGATTTTGACAGCGCATTCGACAAAGTGCGGCATCCTTTTCTGTTCTCGGTGATGAACCGCATGGGTTTTCCACCAGCCTTTATCGACGTTATCCGCCGCCTGTACGGCACCGCCGAATCGCTGATTCAGGTTAATGGCCGTGTGGTGGGACCAGTGGCAATCCGGCGTTCCGTACGGCAAGGCTGCCCACTTTCAAATTCAAATGGCTCTGAGCACTATGGGACTTAACATCTATGGTCATCAGTCCCCTAGAACTTAGAACTACTTAAACCTAACTAACCTAAGGACAGCACAGAACACCCAGCCATCACGAGGCAGGGAAAATCCCTGACCCCGCCGGGAATCGAACCCGGGAACCCGGGCGTGGGAAGCGAGAACGCTACCGCACGACCACGAGATGCGGGCTGCCCACTTTCGACCCTACTCTATGCCATAAGCCTGGAGCCACTCATCGGGAGTCTGACGAGCCACCTTTCTGGTCTCACTTTGCGACAGCACAGTTTTCGATGTCGTGCGTATGCGGACGACCTCCTCCTCTTGATCCGCTCGCGGAGTGAAACACACACGGTACTTGATTTGATGTCAACGTACGGCGCTGCAGCGGGCAGTAACATGAATGTGGCTAAATCCGCGGCAATGCCCATTGGACGCGGCCTCTCACGCGACGACTTAGCACCTCTCCCGTGTGTACAAAAACTACGATACCTTGGTATCATTTTCACCTCCACCGTGCGCCGCTCCGCTGCCATCAATTTTCGGCGTGCACTCCAAACTATCCGCACGACGGTGCGACAAAATCTTCTCCGACGACTGGATTCTTTACAACGTGTCCATACCTCAATCAACATGTGGCGTCCAGAATGGTCCACATCGCACAGGTCCTCCCGCTGCCATCAACTATTGGACGCAGCCTCCAGGCTGCCTTCGGATACTTCCTTACGGCCGGTACGCTCTTTAAGGTCCGCTACGACACGCTCACCCTTCCCATGCGAGCGGGAGGCCTCGGCCTTGTCAATGTGCGACTCAGAGCGGCGTCCTTGTACATGTCCACCATGCACAAGCAGTGGCACGGGGCACCTCTCTTACGCGCAGCTTGCTGGAAATTCTTGTGCCCGCGACCATAACACCACCAGTACCAGTCGGACACATCAAGCACCATCTGACGCACATTTCTGATTTCATCGTCGACTTCAGTTATGCTCACACACACTTACCGACCACGCGTTCTCCTCGACCTAAAGATTTTTACACCCCACTGCTTCGATCCATATCCAGCAACAATATCGAACTCAGACATCCGTCCAAGCGGTGGCCCACGGTTTGGCGTCATATCCACCATCCTTTTCTTCCCTCCAACGTCCGGGCAACATGGTACCAAGTCGCAAATGAAAAATTCGCCACAAATCATCGCCTTCACGCCATCGGACTAATGGACTCACCACTTTGTTCCATTTGCCACCTCGTGGATGACGATGTCCATCAACTGACTTGTGCTGCCACCAGTGACGTCTGGAAACTAGCCCGACAGTTCGTTGCCTGTTACCTCCGCGTTCCGCCGGACTCGATTGACCCATGGACTTTTATCCATCCTGAGAATACTTATTTCCCCGCCGCCAAAAATCATGCGATTGTATGGGTCAAGGGATGGACGATCACCTACATGTATAACGATGGCGACAAATCACGCCTTGATTTCTGGCAGTACTTACAAACCGCCCACAGTCAAGTCGAACACCGACCGCGCTACCGCGCCTTCTTCGCCAATTACCTACATGCGATCTTTACGTCACACCGCTCAGTTGGATGGTGCCACACGCCGACAACACTCCCGCCCCCCCTGCTGACATCTGAGACTCCCCGCGCTACTTTCTATATTGTAACCCACAGTGGAGTAGACGCATGGACACGCGCCTCCTTTCTTTTATGCAATATACCAGAACACACTGGTTTTTCCCTCACTCCACTGTATACTGCTTCACACCGCTTAGCTTACATCAGTATTATTATTCTTTTTTTCCTACACCTTGTTCATAAAAACAAAACAAAAATTGCTCGCCTTGTACGAGTATAATGTCTTGTGTTATTTTCGCCGGAAGGATGGCATTTCTGTTGTATTTCAGTTTCTACCAATAAAGATCTTTTGTTAATTTCCCTGTTCCTGGTAAAAAATATCATGATAATAAAATACAAAAAAAAGGGTAGCGTCTTTAAAAAAAAAAGCGGATACATCGATTCTCGTGAGATCACCGAAGTTAAGCACTGTCGGGAGTGGCCAGCACTTGGCTGGGTGACCATCCAGCTGCAATGCACCGTTGCATTTTTCGGGGTGCACTCAACCTCCTGGTACCAATTGAGGAGCTACTCGACCGAATAGTAGCGGCTCCAGTCAAAGAAAACCATCATAACGACCGGGAGAGCGGTGTGCTAACCACACGCCCCTCCTATTCGCATCCTCAACTGATGATGACACGGCGGTCGGATGGTCCCGATGGGCCACTTGTGGCCTGAGGACGGAATGCTACTTTTTATGTTATCCACCGTTTGTTTATGTACCTCTGCCAGTTTATCTTGTTTACAGTCTTTATGGTGAGACTTACTTTACTCCCCCACTTTGTTTTTATGGCTTTATACGTTGTCATAAACTTACGCGTCTTGCTGATTTGTCACTGCCTGTCTCCTGATTTGTTTTTCATCAATGGCAGTTGATGGGGTTGTTCTTAATTCATCAAACCACTCCTTCACCACACACCACATCACTCAGGATTGGTGGTATCCCTACATCATCACAAGCTGCATCATTTTTCAAGTCACTTACGGGAATGCAGCCAGATGACGTCGTCGATAACCGCAGATATTTCCACAGGAGCACACCCTGCCGTTTTAAAAGTAAAACTGCAGCAAGTAAGCGCTGTACAAGCCAATTTAAAACATCGATTTTCAGAGAAACTCCGTAAAAAGAACACACACAAACGCCTGCTGTAAACACTAGCGCCATCACAAAGATGACCTAAGTCAGAAGTTATCGATCGTGAAATTAATAATCTACGGGCGAGGTCGCAAAACTCTGTCCCTCTGTTCTTAGACAAGTGCAGAATTTAAAGAAAAACCACAATCTCTATTTGTAACGTTACTTGCTAGTTTAATTTCAACAGCTTCCTTAATAACGCTATCCCAATAGTTCGACGTGCATGTCAGGACATCCGTGTTGTTATTTTCCATGTGATGACCGCTGCTATCCGGCCGTTGTGGCCGCGCGGTTCTAGGCGCTTCAGTATGGACCCGCCTGACCGCTACGGTCGCAGGTTCGAATCCTGCCTCGGGCATGGATGTGTGTGATGTCCTTAGGTTAGTTAGGTTTAAGTAGTCCTATGTTCTAGGGGACTGATGACCTCAGATGTTTAGTCCCATAGTGCTCAGGGCCATTTGAACCATTTGACCACTGCCATGCCAGTGTTCTGTAATGGCGGATTTGCTCGGCGGTTATAAGCGTGTGTGCCGCTTATGCTCAGTAAAGCGGTCCTCCACAGTCCTCATTAGCCTGACCAGTATATGAGATGCCAGAACTGCAAGGAACACGGTAGACACCCGACTTACGCAAACCAAGATCGTCTTTTGCAGAACCTAAAAGGACCCTTACCTTAGATGTGGTCGAAACACACATTTCACATCATATTTCCGCAAAATACGGGCAATCCTGTTCGAAATGCTCCCTGCGTAAGGCAAAAAGGCCGCCGACTTTGGTGCTACCTCACCCGGTTCATAGTTGGTCGACTGCACAACGCACGTGTAACATGTCTTTCACTATAACGATTCTGACGAAAGAGGACTTCGAGATGGGCTAACTCAGTTGACAAACTCTCAGGATCCGAGATGAAGTGGCCCTGTGAAACAAGGTACGAAGTACCCTTTCACGTTGAGCTGGATTGTGACAACTGTCAGCCTGCAGATACAAGTCACTGTGAGTAGGCTTCCTACAAACGGCGTGTCCCAACGTACCATCCACCTTCCTCCTGACCATTGCATCAAGGAAGGGAAGACAGCCAATCTTTTCCATCTCGGTCTTAAAACGGATAGTCTGGTGGATTGAATTCAGGTGTTCTAAAACGTCGATCAGATCCTCACTGGCATGAGGCCAAACAACAAAGGTATCGTCTACATACGCAAGCCTCAAAGCCGCAGACTCCAAAGCACGTTCCCTGAAATCTCTGTGACAATATGAACGACTGTGTGTTTTTGAACCCATCTAAAATCAGGTTACCTTAGGTTCTGCAAAGGATGATCTTGGTTCGCCTAGGGCGGGTGCTTCTTGCAGTTGCGTCCTGTCATATATTGATCAGACTATCAGGACCGGTGTACTGAGCATAAGCGGCACACACGCTTGCAACGTCCGAGTAAATCCGCCATTGCACGTTGCCCTGGCACCGGTCATCCTATGAAATATAACAACACAGAGATTCTGGCATGCATTACCAGCTATTGGGAAAGTGTATTTAAGAAATCTGTTAAAATTAAATTAGCAAGTAGCCTAATTAATAGAGATGGTGGTTTTTGTTTGAATTCTACATGGAATACTGCTCTCTCACTTGTGTAAAAACAGAGGGTCAGACTTTATGTTAACTCACCCGTTGATTATTAACTTCACTGTTGATGACTTCTGACTTCGGTCATCTGCGGTTTGTAATGGCGGTAGTTTGTGTGTGTGTGTGTTTGTGTCATGTTTACGGATTTAAATTGGTTTGCACAGCGCTTACTTGCTGCAGTTTTGCCTTGGAAATGGCAGGGTGTGCTCCTGTCGTAATACCAGCCTTAGTCGACTTCGTCACCCGGCTGCATTCCTATTCATTGTATTCGATGGGAGAAACTAAGGTCTTACATCACTTTTACTTTCTTTACACGCTTCACTGTCGGTATCGTTCTGTTTAGTAAGCATTACTGTGGCTGGAGGCGAGGCATCACATTGACTGCCTAAGGGTCTGCCTCTGAGTTATGGTATCTTCATGAGATAAACTTAACAGGTTTTATGTGTTGTTTATTATTTGTTGTATCAAATCGTTTGGCATATTCTGCCTTTCTCTGTGTTTTGTTGCATTTCGTAGATGTTGTTATGAGATGCATATTGACACTCTATACGTTGTGAATGAACTGTGCGTGAGAGAGCGAGAGAAGTTTTGAGTCTCTCTCTCCATTACTTCATGTTCCAGCCCTTCTACTTTCAAAATTAATGCGGTCTGAAACGTAGTTCACTGGAAGAGCACACGTTTTAGCTTACGTGTAACTATCGGTTCTAACTTAGCTACCTTACACATTAGGTCCAGATCACTTATATTATCAAGAAAGGTGTCCCGCATGGCCCGCGTATTTATTAGTGATGTTACTTCATACTTACTGTTTAAAGTGTCTTGCTGCAACAAACGATGCTGCTATCGCCAGCCGGCCGCTGTGACCGAGCGGTTCTAAGCGCTTCAATCCGGAACCGCGCGACCGCTACGGTCGCAGGTTCGAATCCTACCTCGGGCATGGGTGTGTGTGATGTCCTTAGGTTAGTTAGGTTTAAGTAGTTCGAAGTTCTAGGGGACTGATGACCTCAGATGTTAAGTCCCATAGAGCTCAGAGCCACTTGAACCATTCTTTGCTATCGCCATACTGCCGTAACGGCAGTTCTTGGGGATGCAGATCATTTTTTTTTCATCCTATGTTTAAAAATATCCGATTCTGGATTAAGAACATACTATGTGTGTTGGATGAAATTTGAATCTGGAATATGTTGAGAGACCACGCGCATGTTGCTGATGCTGCTATGTATGTTACAGTTAGAGGCCGCAGTCAGTCTTCTCAGTTTGTTTGGTGTATAGGAATCTGTAAGTGAGAAACTGAGTCGTTCCACCTTTGGTTCAGGTTTTTTTTTTTTTTTTTTTTTTTTTTTTTTACAGTGGATGCATCCTATTTTATGCTAATGTTGTGGACATTCCGCTTTTTTATGTCATTCGCTACCACAAGCGCCACAAATAAGTTCAAGGGCTCTGCAACCCTTCACAGTGTATCCCAGATCGCAGCACTTAAAACATTGTGGGACTACATTGTAATCCTTGATTCCGAAAAAGTGGAAATGTCTATTCTCACTCGATAAATCGTGTCTGACGCTGGGACTTACGTCTACAAATTTTATTTCCAAAACCTTTTTAAATCTCACACAATAAATGGTTTCTTGCTCTGGAAATTGTCTCTACAATGTCATTCGCAAAACCCTTATTTCGTAGCCGAGTTTTAAATCTCATTTTTACTTCAGTTGCAAAATTGACTCTACATGACGGGCCAGAAGTCACGATCGGAAAGTATTCAAGTAAGTTAACATATAGTTTCGTGACTGTAGGGATCTGGAAATGTATTCTAGATTAAAAATAATGTTTCCTGCTCGTAGTATGTCTGTATTCTGGTCGAGGTCACTGAAATTACAACAATGCAGGCGTCATTCCATGCAAATACATGAGTGATCGTGTTGTCTTGCTTGTGGTTCTGGCGAATGCTACATGTAATCGTGTTGTCTTGCTTGTGGTTCTGGCGAATGCTACATGTAATCGTGTTGTCTTGCTTGTGGTTCTGGCGAATGCTACATGTAATCGTGTTCTTTTTTTTTTCTACCGAGGTGATATTGTTGCCGGCCGGCGTGGCCGAGCGGTCTAGGTCCTTCAGTAAGGAACAGCGCGACCGCTACGGTCGCAGGTTCGAATCCTGCCTCGGGCCTGGATGTGTGCGATGTCCTTAGGTTAGTTAGGTTTAAGTAGTTCTAAGTTCTAGGGGACTAATGACCTCAGATGATAAGTCCCATAGTGCTCAGAGCCATTTGAACCATTTGATATTGTTGTAAACATTTGTGTTATAATGGCGTATATAACCATACATACAATTGAAGAACGTCGTCTTCTTAGCGCGTGGGTGCATGAAAAGGAACAAGCAGGTGAGACCCATAATGAAGCCGGTCGCTGTGACCGAGATGTTCTAGGCCCTTCAGTCCGGAATCACGCGGCTGCTGCGGTCGGCTCAAATGGCTCTGAGCACTATGGGACTCAACTGCTGAGGTCATTAGTCCCCTAGAACTTAGAACTAGTTAAACCTAACTAACCTAAGGACATCACAAACATCCATGCCCGAGGCAGGATTCGAACCTGCGACCGTAGCGGTCTTGCGGTTCCAGACTGCAGCGCCTTTAACCGCACGGCCACTTCGGCCGGCTGCTGCTGCGGTCGCAGGTTCGAATCCTGCCTCGGGCATGGATGTGTGTGATGTCCTTAGGTAACTTAGGTTTAAGTAGTTCTAAGTCTAGGGGACTGATGATCTCAGATGTTAAGTGTAAAGTGTGAAATCTTATGGGACTTACAGATGTTAAGTCCCATAGTGCTTAGAGCCATTTGAACCTATAATGAAAATAGGAAACCTTTTTTAATCGCCTCAAGAGAAGTTCCAGTGGAGACTAATCTTCAAAAGCTGGAAAGAAAGGCTTTTGCAACTGGGTCTGTAACAGATGCACTACGCAATGGAAGACCCAAGCAATATGACAACGATAATGAAGTCGCTGATCACTTAAATGCATCATTGTTTCGTTCACCAGCAAAATCGACAAGGAAGCGGTCGACGAAGATGAACATTCCCAGAACGTCCATGCTTCGTTGGATGAAGAAAGGAGGTTACCGATCATTTAGACCCGGCAGCATGGTCGTAAAAGGAATTTGCTACGTGATTAATGCGAGCAGTTGCTTGCAGCTTTTCCATCATCAGCGGCTCGTTGTAAGGTTATGGTGACAGATGAATGCGCTGTGAATCTTAGCTCTCTGTCTCTAAATGTTTATATCTGGGCCAAAGGCAACCCTGAGAATGACCACTCCAGAAATATTGCGCCGGGAAAGCAGACGCACACGGCAGCGAATGCAACTCTGCGTCGAGAATGATGGTCAGCATACAAAGAGAGTTTAAAATATGAAAGAACTGTCTAAGAATATTCGTTCCTGTATTATTCCATTCTTCCATGTATCTTTTTCAGTTAAATATAATTTCTGCTAGAGCTAGGGAGTTGTTTCACGTGTCGGTTTGCCTTTCACGTTGCTTCTTGTTTCAATACTTCTCCGATAGTGGCTCTGGCCCACTCTGATGTGTGCTGATAATTTTAACTCATACAGTTCATCCAGGAACTCAACATCCTGATAAGTAGGACATTGCTACTAGTGGTCTTCTCTTTTATGATTTTACTCTTAATGTGTGACATGTTTCAGCGATTCGGCAAAACACTTTTACAATCTTCCTGCGCCTGTCCGTTATATCGACAGATGTGTTTTCCAAATTCATCTTATCTTCACGTTTTCTTTTTCTTCGATCTACGCATGTTGTCAGTTCGTTTAACACCCAATTTGCGTCCTTGTTTTCTCTCGATTTAGTGAAGAGAGTTGAATTCTGTTTTTTCTCGGCCTCTTCTAGTTTAGTGCACCATAATGGTGATTATTTATTCTCTGTCTCCTTGAGATACTCATTTTCTAATTTCAACCCAATGTCTCTTCTTGCGGCTTCTCTGTCTTCTCGCTTGCGTTGGGTATGTTTTGAACCTCTAGAATTGTGGTCTCGTCCTTGAGTGTATTGTTTTCTCTTTTTAGAATATCAGTCTGTCCCTCTAGACGTGCTCGTCTTTGTGTATCCAAGGACTCAGCCACCTGGCCTCAATCTATATCTCTAAAATTCGCACGCGGTTTGGCGTTGTCATTGTTTAGTGCCTGAACTTACCCTTCCACTTGTGACTGTATGGCAATGAATATGATTAATGTGCGTTTCAAGTTATGCACGAATATCAGTGGCAGTTTCTCAGCTCTCAATTCCCGGGCAAGCCCATTACGTATCTATTCTGTGGCAGACAGTTTCACCTCACGGGTAGCAAACTCAGTACTCAGAAGCTGCTCCTCCTCCATTTTATGAGCACCTCTCTGTGGTGCAATGTTTACAGCTTTATAATGTCTCACGTGGTAACAGTATTTCCACCAATGACGAGGTGCTGCTTGATCTGACCGTAAATGGCGCAGAAGACGGAGCTGCCGCCGGCTAGGGCTGCGTCTGTTGCTTCAGGTCTCACACCTAGGTGCGAGAGAGGAGCAATACACAGCCAAACGCCATGTACTGGCGTCTCAGTTACTTCTTTAATAGAAGCAACTGGAGTCCAAGCAGATTTACACCGTGCGTGCAGGTTAAGGAGAGACGCAGTTTTCGTTCGTTCTATGCATCACATTCAACGATCGTCCTGTGTACCACTTTTTAGATTATCACGCAATAATTGTGCGTTCTAAGTGCCAAGATCGAAGTTCGGTTTTTATACCACAATCGACCTTCAGTCTGTGTATCGCTAAGGGCTGTGTCGTGATCCTTGTTCGTTCTCTGTTCCACGATCGAAATTCGTCCTCTGTACAATGATCGAAGTTCGTTCTGTGTACCACCTTTTGACGTGAACATTGTCGCATTCCGATCCTAGTACTACTACTAAACTTCAGTTGCAGTATAGAAAAAGTATGTCAAAGAGCTCGTCACAACTATGAATCACACCTGTCTGTTCTCACTCGCTTTTGGCGATACTTCTGTGGAGAAAAGTAACCCAACGTAGAAGAAGAAAGAAGAAGAAGAGGAGACTGAGGGTTATAATAACCACTGCACTCGCAAAACCTACATTAGGTGAAGTGTAGTCGACACTGTAATGCAGTCAGGTCAGTAACACAATAAGAAATGTACGATAACAGGCAGTATTAGCATCTCCTGTGAATAACTTCATATATAAGTTGTTGCGTATTTAAATATTCGTATTATACATATCCGAATTAATGTTGAAGCATTGCATTTAAATCTCTCTAAATTCATTTGCATATGTGGAAGAGACCTGGAGACACTGGAAGATTTTACATTGATTATACAATGGTAAAATAGGGATTTCGGAACCAGAGTTAAAATTGTAAAATATTTACAGGGGCAGATGTGGACTCTGACCACAATTTATTGGTTATGAAATGTAGATTAAAACTGAAGAAATTGCAAAAAGGTAGGAAATTCATGAGAGAGGACCGGGATCAGTTAAAAGAGCCAGAGGTTGTTGAGAGTTTCAGACGGAAAATTAGGCAAAGATTGACTAGAACAGGGGAAAGGAATACAGTAGAAGACTAATGAGTAGCTATGAGAGATGAAATAGTGAAGGCAGCTGAGGATCAAACAGGTAAAAAGAAAAGGCCTAGTAGAAATCCTTGGTTATCACATCACATTCTGAATTTAACTGACGAAAGGAGGAAATACACTATAAGGCAAAAAGATAGGGAGAGAAAGAAATAAAAAACGACGCACAAAGATGGAGTTATACAAGCTGGTTACAAACTGATATTCATATAGGTATCGACGGTAAATGGGAAATTGTAACTTTTGGCGCCTAGTGGATGAATGTGTGGTGCTGCAGCACATTTTTACCGCGCGACTGGCTAGAATTGTAAACAGGGGTCACGTCGGTACCAGGGCATAGAGTCTTAGCGAATTTCATTCTGTGCACTCAGTTGGTCAGTACCTGTATCTCGTCGAGACAGGCATGTGTAGAGATTACGCAGATGTCAGTATTTGAGATAGGACGTGTTGTCGGGCTCAAAGAAACTGGTTGGAGTAATCGAGAATCGCTCGACGTTTGAATAGCAGCGATGCCACCATTCAACGATGTTGGCAGGAGTGGGTGGACTATGGCCGAACACAGTGTCAAGAAGGAAGCAGTCGACCTAGAAAGATGTCAGAACGTGAGGAACGAGCAATCATTAGAGAAGCACTCAGAGCCCCAGATTCATCATTATTATCGATCCGTCATGCAACTGGTGCTTTAGTGACCACAAGGACCATTAATAGGCGGCTCAAAGAAACGATACTGAGCTTACGGCGCTCCTTGCACCGACTACCATTGACCTCTGTGCATCAACAAGCCCATTTGCAGTGGTGTCGAGTACATTCGGCCTGGAAACTCATTAACTGGAGTAGAATTGTCTTCAGTGATGAGTCCCGCTTCGAACTGAGCTCCGATGGCCAGCAAACAAGTGTCTGGAGGTGCTTCGGAGAGCGGTGGAATACCAATTGACGGACGTCCACCATAAGACCTGACAACCAGGAGTGGTGGTCTGCTGTGTTATTTCATTTCATATCAGGAACACTTTGGTTGACATGCATGGCAACTTTACAGCACAGCGGTACGTCGCCGATAACCAACCCACCGTTTGTTGCCCTTCGTGGCAAACCATCCTGGTGATACATTTCAGCGAGGTAATACTGGTTTCTGTCGCTTGTCCTCTCGCTTGCCAAACCCTGTCTTGGCCAGCAAGGTCACTGGATATCTCCCCAACTGAGAACTTTTGCAGCCTTATGGACAGGGACGATGAACCACTCTGGATACTTACCATCTAATGCGCCAGTTGGATAGAATTTGGCACGATATCACTCAGGGTGACATCCAACAATTCTGTCAATCAATGCCAAGCCGAATAACTGCTTGCATATGGGCCAGAGGTGGACCAAAACGTTATTGACTTACTCAGTTTGTGAAGCTCTTTCTCTTGACCAAATCCTCCAATTTTTCAGAAACTGTAATCATTGGTTTGTCTGTACGTGTACACCACACCTACCGATTTCCGTTCCATTCGGATAATTCTACTAGGTAAATGTCTTAAGGGGGGTAGGACGTCAAACGAGCCCACTTGGAGCATGAGAGTCACCACAGGACATTTTAATTTCTACTGTCTATACTTTTACAAATAAATTCATAAAATTTTGTCACCATGACCGGGAAGGATTGAGGACTCACATTCATCGCAGTGGAAGCTCAAAAACGTAACAAAACACTTTTTTTACATGTGCGATTTCATCATTTTTTCACTTATTACTGGCTGCATTTGTTGCTATAGGTACACTTTTCTTCCTAAGTAAGAGAGATTCTTCGATGAATTTTTCATAGCATACAAACAGCAGTTACAGGTGTGTGAAACTCTAGAATTTTCCAAATCTATTAAAAAACTGTGGAAAAAATTGACATAATTAACTACAAAACTTGAGTTTTTTCTAAACATGAAGTTTAAAATGTAACAGTTCATTTATTTTTCATAAATTAAATAACTTTTAGAGTTTCATACACCTGTAACTATAGTTTGTAGCCGGCCGAAGTGGCCGTGCGGTTAAAGGCGCTGCAGTCTGGAACCGCAAGACCGCTACGGTCGCAGGTTCGAATCCTGCCTCGGGCATGGATGTTTGTGATGTCCTTAGGTTAGTTAGGTTTAACTACTGCTAAGTTCTAGGGGACTAATGACCTCAGCAGTTGAGTCCCATAGTGCTCAGTGCCATTTGAACCATTTTTATGGTTTGTATGCAGTGCAAAAGTCATCGAAGAATCTCTCTTATTTTTGAAGAAAAGTGTACCTATAGCAACAAATGCAGCCTGTAATAAGTGAAAAAATGATGAAATCTCACGTGTAACAAAAGTGTTTTGTTACGTTTTTGAGCTTCCACTGCTATGAGTATGAATCCTGAATCCTTCCTGCTCATACTGTTAAAGTTTTATGAATTTATTTGTAAAAGTATAGACAGTGGAAATTAAAATGTCCTGTGGTGCCTCTCCTGCTCCAAGTCGGCAAGTCGGCCCGTTTGACGTCGTCCTCCCCCCCCCCCCCCCCCCCTCGTGCCACCAGGCATACAGCTGCCTGTTGAGGTGTGATGATTCGCAGTCTCTGTGGCATCCGGAAACTGTCAATTTCGGGGAGAACAACAGCATCCGGGGGCGCCGCATCCGCAAAGTGCGAGAAAAGTCCTGTCAGCTTCGCCGGCAGCAGCGGTCCGTGGTGTCAGCAGGTCAAGGCAGCACCGGCGCGGGACTCGCGGCCACAGAGGAATTCCGGTTCACACAGTGCCGGCTCGGGAAATACGGCACGGCAGCTGCGCAAGCAGGAAGCGCCGCGCCGCGCCGCGCCGCGCACCGGGGCAGGAGGGAGGGCTGCCCAGAGGTCGTCCAGCGCTGTCCAGCGCGGACCAGGCCCGGCTCCTCGCTAGATACCGCTGTTACACGTTTACCTAAGCGAGAACAACAGGACCTACTCAAATTGCTAACAGGACGAATTTGGGGATTGCGTCTCACCACCAGTCTTCTACATCTACATTTATACTCCGCAAGCCACCCAACGGTGTGTGGCGGAGGGCACTTTACGTGCCACTGTCAAAACCGTTCTTCATGCGTCCCTTCCGTTCAAATGGTTCAAATGGCTCTGAGCACTATGCGACTGAACTTCTGAGGTCATCAGTCGCCTAGAACTTAGAACTAATTAAACCTAACTAACCTAAGGACATCACACATATCCATGCCCGAGGCAGGATTCGAACCTGCGACCGTAGTGGTCGCTCGGTTCCAGACTGTAGCGCCTAGAACCGCACGGCCACTCCGGCCGGCGTCCCTTCCGTCATTATGACAGTGTAGCCTGGGTACCCAACGAAAGAAGAAAGTACAAAAATGTTCTGAGAAAGACGATGTAAGTCACATAGGAATGTAATAAATAAGGAGTGCACGGTAGTTAAAACGTAATGGCTGCAGGGAAAATCTGAAGAAATCAAAAAAGAAATATATACTTATATGGATATGGTGTCTGTTCTTTCCGACATGTCCGAAAGAGCTGTCTAGAACGAAATTAGAACGATATTAATACCTTCAGCTGTTAACGGGCGTTAATATATATCAACGGGGACAGGTGAAAATGTGTACCCCAACTCTATCCATCTTTTTTTTAATATATAAAGTCGTCGTGCGACTTGTAGTTAAAGACCAGTTTTTACAGGAGCGCCTGAAGTGTCTCCGCCTACAGCAGGCCAGCTCGTCCAAACGTGTCATCTCATTGCGTAGACGTGGGTTCTGGGTAGCAGATCTATTCAGTTCGGTTCGGTTAATACAGTTTTCAGCTTCTCAGGGCTTGGACGTTCCAGCTACGAGGTGGGTCATCGAAGGTGCTCCGTAAGAAATTGGAAAAATATTGCTTATAGCGTGGGTTGCGTATCAGGACGCAGTGTCGTTCGTTGAGATAAGTCCAATATCCTAGCGTAGACTTGTCGCCAGAAGTAAAAAGATAGCGGATCGTGTGGCCACAGATCCAATTCACAGAGTGAGTTTTGGCGGAGGGGTAGAAAGTCTGATCGGGGTACAAAAGCATGTGGACGTCGATCGGAGCTGGTGTCTGTCGAGTAAGAAAAGCCAAAATTCGCCGCGCAAGTGTCCAGACGTCGAACGCTGTGCCACAGTGGAACCGGTGGACATCCGTGTCATCCACTCCACAGTGGGTGCAGAAGGATGAATCGGCGAGATGGATGCGGTGCAGACGGTCTCTGTTAACTTGTTTGCCATTCACGGTTATGTACGTGATTCAACGTCTGATTCGAGAAAACGCGCATGGATCGCCTTCCATATGTGTCGCTACACGTACTGTGGATACTTACATTCGATGGGGTTGGACGGGCGGCACTGTTGTAACAATTCGCAGACTGTTTTCGTGAGGTACAAACGTGTAAGTGTTAAGGACCGGTAGACATAACTGAACTCCAGGAAAAATCGTTGGATGTAATAATTTAAAATGGTTCAAATGACTCTAAGCACTATGGGACTTAACATCTATGGTCATCAGTCCCCTAGAACTTAGAACTACTTAAACCGAACTAACCTAAGGACAGCACACAATACCCAGTCATCACGAGGCAGAGAAAATCCCTGACGCCGCCGGGAATCGAACCCGGGAACCCGGGCGTGGGAAGCGAGAACGCTACCGCACGACCACGAGCTGGGGACAATCCATCTGAGCCACGGAGGGCACAGAGAACAGCGCGACTGCAGGCACTATCTCGAGCACGCCTCCAGCGAGACCCACATTCTCACCTTGTATGTCCAGACACTACATTCGTAGTGTCCCACCCCAACACACTCATTACTCGTAGAAGACATTCTTACCAAGTCCTGTAAGAGTTCGGGGAATATGGGTGCATCCGCACAGAAGAAGGTCATGGCCGGTGTTGCCAGAACTATATACCACTTATATAGATATGGTGTCTGTTCTTTCGGACACGACCTTCTTCTTCTTCTTTGCTGATGCACACATATTCCCAGAACTCTTACGGGACTTGGTAAGAATGTCTTCCACAAGTAATGATTGTGTTGGGGTGGGACACTACGAATGTAGTGTCTGGACACACAAGGGTCTCGCGGGAGGCGTGCTCGAGATAGTCCCTGCAGTCGCGCTGTCCTCTGTGTCCCCGGTGGCTCAGATGGATGCCGACACGGTAGCTCAGCGTGTTTGGTCCGAGGGTTAGCAGCCCTCTGTAATAAAAGAAAAACTGAGTTAACCGATCAACCAACGAACTTAAACGGGTGTCTTACGACGTCCGACCCGAGCAAAGGCAACCAACGAAAGCGAACAAAATGAGATTAAAAAAAAGATGGATAGAGCATCTGCCATGTAAGCAAGAGATCCCGGGTTCGAGTCCCGGTCGGGACACACAGTTTCATCTGTCCCTCTTGATATATATCAACGCCCGTTAGCAGGTGAAGGTATTAATATCATTCTAATTTTAAAAAAAGAAATGGTCATCTTAGGGACTGTTTCAGCGTATACAGGGTGTTCCGAAAGTATCGTTCAAGTTAATACATGAGGCAGAAAACATCTAAACAAATATATTTTGACAGCGAAAGTATCGCCTCTGAAGTCAGCTTGTAATGTTAGGGAACATTTTGTTAGTGATGTTGACGAAAACTGTTGTGTCGGTGTCCCCGACTGGGAATGTGTACTGACATTCAAACTTGCGCAGTGTACGGACATTTGACTCTGAAGTCTGCTTGGAAACTCACTGATTCATTCGCAAGCATCACCTCCTTGTGACAACAACGCTGAGTGCCTTGTAAACACTCCAATTGTGTCGCAATCATTGCCGCATTGTGACAACATCAGTGTACGCGGAGCGATTTACGTATGCTGAAATGACGCATCTGGCTCTCGTAGGGGTCGGTGAATGGAAATGGACGAGCTGACAGCACTTCCCCACCGACGGGTTTCACAGCACCAGACATCCGTACGTCTGCAACGCCTGCTAAGTGAAACAAGCACTTTCCATTCAAATGAACGAGCGTGGTGGTGCAGTAGTTAGAACATTGGACTCGCATTCGGGAGGATGGTTCAAACCCACGTCTGGCCATCCTGATTTGGGCTTCCCGTGGTTTCCATAAATCGCATAAGGCAAATTCCGGGATGGTTCATTTGAAAGGGCACGGTCGATTTCCTTCCCCATCTCTCCTTAATCCGAGATTGTGGTCCGTCTCTAATGACGTCTTTGTCGACGGGACGTTAAACAGTAATCTCCTCCTCCTCCCCCTCCTCCTCCTCCCCCTCCTACTCCTCTCCCTCCTCCTCCTCCTCCCCCTCCTTCTCCACGCAAGTATGCGTGATACAGGTCGGGATCGATCAGCGTGAACCCCCTAGAGGAAGACGAGACTGCGACATGTTGAAGACACTTCATCTAGAAGTGCACGACGTATAATAATAGAAACAGTCATGATTCCACAACAATAAATGGCTCAAATGGCTCTGAGCACTATGCGACTTAACTTCTGAGGTCATCAGTCGCCTAGAACTTAGAACTAATTAAACCTAACTAACCTAAGGAGATCACACACATTCATGCCCGAGGCAGGATTCGAACCTGCGACCGTAGCGGTCGCTCGGTTCCAGACTGTAGCGCCTAGAACCGCACGGCCACTCCGGCCGACCACAATAATAGGTACAGCAAATTTCTATTACTTTTATGGGCAAAATCGGTGTGCTCCGTGTTCTTGTTGAAATACATTACATGACCAGCAACTTCATGCTTTACATCTTCAGCGCATCGCAGCATTAGCATCATGATTTTCCCCCAAAGCGCGCGGTTTGCACAATGGTTTTTACAACAGACTGCCCCGCACACTTTATTTCCGGTCGACATCCTGTTCATCGAAGAGGATTTGTTTACCCGTGAAAAGTATTTCAATGTCCACGATTCTCATGTTAGAAACATGTGAATCCACGAGGTACTCGACCTCGTGCTCATCAACAATGGTCCGGCATTCTCGGTGACAGGTTGATTGGACCATATGTTCTTACATTCCACCTGAACAGAAGGAGATACCGCATTTTTGTGCAACTCGTGTTGCCAAAACTGCTGGAGGATGAATCTCTGGTTGTTAGACAAAGGATGTACTTCCAGTACGATGGGGCGCCAGCCCATTTCAGCATTGCTGTGAGGAATCATCTGAGAGCCACCTTCGGGAATCGATGGATCGGCTGAGGTAGACCTATGGCCTGGTCTCACGTTTCTCGATTTCTTCCTCTGGGGCAATATGAAGCAGTTGGTGTACGAAAAGCGTTGTGGAAACAGGAGAAGACCTCGTCGCTAGAATTGCTGTAGATGATGGTACCATTGCAGACACGCCAGGAATCTTCGCACGGACACGACAGTTAATGGTCCAACGATGTTCAGCGTATGTAAAGGTCAATGACTGCCAATTCGAGCAGTTCCTGTGAATGATATTGCTGAAATTAGCAAGCTAAACTACACTCATGCTCACAAATTAAGGATAATTGCAGAATGTAATGCCACACAACGTGGCACCACACAAACTGGCGCTAATAGCATAGGCACATAGGGAACACAAACACGACACAGATCTGTAAGTCCACGGTATTGGTGATAAATTGAGAAAACCGTTCCAAAACACATGTGGTACAAAACGCCACTGTTTCCTGCGCATGTACCCCAACATCAGTATGGGATATGATCACCAAGCACACGTATACAGGCCGCACAACGGGTTGTCATACTCTGGATCAGGTGGTCGAGCAGCTGCTGGGGTATAGCACCAGTGCCTGTCGGAGCTCCTGAAGTGTCGTAGGGTTTTGAAGATGTGCAGTGACACGTCTACCGAGAGCATCCCGGAAGTGCTCGATGGGGTTTAGGTCTGGAGAACAGGCAGGCCACTCCATTCGCATGATATCTTCTGTTGCAAGATACTCCTCCACGATGGCAGCTCGGTGGGGCCGTGCGTTATCATCCATCAGGAGAAAGGTGGGACCCACTGCACTCCTGAAAAGGCGGACATACTGGTGCAAAATGACGTCCCGATACACCTCACCTGTTACAGTTGCTTTGTCAAAGACATGCAGGGGTGTACGTGCACCAATCATAATCCTACCCCACACCATCAAATTACGACCTCCATACAGGTCGCTTTCAACGACATTAAGGGGTTGGTGTCTGGTTTCTGGTTCACGCCAGATGAAAGCCCGGCGAGAACCACTGTTTAGACTATACCTGGACTCGTCCGTGAACATAACCTGTTACCACTGTTCCAATGACCATGTACTGTGTTCTTGACACCAGGTTTCACAGGCTCTCCTGTGACCAGGGGTCAGTGGAATGCGCCTTGCAGGTCTCCAGGCAAATAAACCATGTCTGTTCAGTCGTCTGTAGACGGTGAGTCTGGAGACAATTGTTCCAGTGGCTGCAGTAACGTCCCGAGCGAGGCTACCTGCAGTACTCCGTATCCGTCTGCGGGCACTGATGATGAGATACCGGTCTCCTTCTGGTGTTGTACACTGTGGACGTCCCGTACTGTAGCGCCTGGACACGTTTCCTGTCTGCTGGAATCGTTGCCATAATTTTGAGATCACACTTTGTGGCACACGGAGGGCCCATACTACGACCTGTTGTGTTTGACCTTACTCCAGTCACTCTAGTATTCTACCCCTCGTAACGTCATCAATATGTGTTCTCTGAGCCATTTCCAACACATAGTCATCATTAGCACGTCTGAAAACGTATGCACACTTACTCGCTGCACCGTATTCTGACATGCACCAACACACCTCTGCGTATGTGGACTGCTGCCAGCGCCACCGTGCGACGACTGCAGGTCAAACGCACTGCATGGTCATACTCCGAGGCGATTTAAACCCGCAAACCGCCCACCAGAGCGTTGTTTCACCATGTATCAGCATTATCCTTAATTTATGAGCATGAGTGTACAGTCTGTGTAAATCGTCCTCTGCATCAGAAATTGCAATCAGGGACCACAGGTACTATAACTACATGTATTTGTTTTGACGTTCTTTACCTTCTGTATCAATGTGAAGGAATCGTTTAAACCACCCTGTGGAAGTTAACACAACTTTCGGTAAAATTAAAAGCAACGGCGTCAGCACTGGAAGTTCTAGAGGAATTCTACTGTTAAACGCAAAAGAATTGTCGGATAGGTAGAAAGAGTATACCGAAGCGCTCTACAAGAGCAATTATCTGATGACTTGATGGAAGAAGAAATGGGATTTGATATGGAAGATATAGGGGATCAAGTATTACACTCAGAGTTTAACAGAGCTTCCGAAGACTCGAGATCAAACAAGGCAGAAGGGATTTATAACACTCCAGCGGAATTTATTAAATCATTCGGGCAAGTGACAACCAAACGACTACTCATGTTGATTTGTAGTGTCTATGAGACTGAAGATATACCATCAGATTCCGGAAAAATGTCATCCACACAATCACAAACTCAGCAAGGGCAGATAAGTGAGAAAACTGTCGTCCATTAAGATAACAGCTCATGCATCAAAGTGACAAGAATAATTCACAGAAGAATGGAAAAGAAAGGATCTCTCGGGTCACGATTAGTTCGGCTTTAGAAAAAGTAAAGACAACAGAGACGCAGTTCTGGCCTTGTGCTCTGTAATGGAAGCGTGACTTTCGTGAGATTCTTGGATCCATAGAAAACGCTTGACAAAGTAAAGTGGTGCGAGATGTTCGAAATTCTCAGGAAAATAGGTGTAAGCTGTAGGGAAAGATGGTAATACACAAGAACCAAGGGGAAACAATAAGAATGGGAGACCGAGAACGAAATGCTTCGATTAGACATGGCGTTGAATTTATTCAGCGAAGAAACAATGAGAGAAACAACAGAGAGGTTAAAGAGGGCGATTAAAATTAAGGGCGAAAGGATATTAGTGATAAAATTTGCTGCTGACGTTGCTATCTTTAGCGAAAGTGAAGCTGAATTACAGGACCTATTGAATGGAACGAATAGTTTAATGAGCATAGAATATGGATCGAGGGTAAACCCAAGAAATACGAAAGTAAAGAGGGGTAACAAAAATGAGATTATCGAACTACTTTGTGACGTAATGGGGAGTACTAAAACTGGGTTGAGATGTGAGTGATAATCATTTCTAAATTTTCATTTAGTAACTTACCAAAAATCAGCCTCAAAAACTTACAGGAGTACAGTGTTAAAATCCATTACCAAATGGCTTGATAATAACAGATATTGAGTAGGAGACTGATACTCTCTCGAACAAGGAAAGATACAAACACCATTACAATAAATTATTTAAAGTCCAGAATCAACTAACAGGCTCCGAGGACAGCAAGCGTAATATTGAAACAAACAGCGTAATAGTATACACTGGGGCAACACACGAAACAAGTACAATAGAAAAAATTTAAAATAAATATCAAATTCAAAATAAACTACTGCACCCAAGCCAGGACACCACAATCATACTATAACCGTGAGAAAACGTATAAGAAAGCTTGCTATAAATAACAGTGCCCACAGTCTGGCAAGTAACACGATGACAAGAAATCAGAAATACAGTACAAGGTATAACTAAATCTTGACGATCCAAAATTACAAGAAGATGAGAGAACGTCTGAAATGTTCTCGAAATAGGTTTAGGCCTTGTGCTCAAAGCAGGTTTATGGCAACAACATTAACAAGAATAAGCAATCACTACAAAAGGAACCAGAGAGGTAATTCCAAGAACACAAATCAAAGGCACCCAACACAAGCCAACAGTTTCCTTTACTTAGAGAAACTGATATCGCCTGGCAACAGGTACAATAACATAACTCTATCTTTCAGCGACAATGTTTACGAATCCTGGTGGATGAGGAGAGCTGGTAAAATAATGCAGTACCTATTTTCTGCTTGTGTGCGATTTCACTTTTAAGGAGTGCAACGATAAAAACGGTTTTCTCACCCTGACCATCCGCCTTTTCAAAGTTTTGTAAGAAACTAATCGTGAGCTTGGACCAAGAATTCGAGAAACTCTTTATGAAGCCCCACCTGTCCTTGTGACTACATCGAAATCAGGTAAACAAACGTCTGACCTGGTTAAAAGATATTTCAAATATATTTTCTTTCCAATTGAGGGAAAAAATCTGTATTATGGTTTATTCTTGGGGTGTGTATTGTGTATTGTGTATTGAACCGGGGACTTATAAACGACGGAGAGGCTTCGTCCCCGCCGTAGCACTCAGTGGTTCACAACCAAAACAACAGGCCACAGCAGTCCACCCAACCCACCGACAGCCCCCCACCGAACTCAGAGTTATTGTGCGGTTCGGCCACTAGTGAACCCCCCGGGAACGTCTCATACCAGACGAGTGTAACCCCAATGTTTGTGTGGTACAGTAATTATGGTGTACGCGTACGTGGAGACAGTGTTTGCGCAACAGTCGCCGACATGTTGGTTCAAAATGGTTCAAACGGCTCTGAGCACTATGGGACTTAACTTCTGAGGACAACTGTCCCCTAGAACTTAGAACTACTTAAACGTAACTAACCTACGGACATCACACACATCCATGCCCGAGGCAGGATTCGAACCTGCGACTGTAGCGGTCGCGCGGTTCCAGAATGTCGCGCCTAGAACCGCTTGGCCGTCCCGGCCGGCGCCGACATAGTAATTCGGGGGTAGTCAGTGTCGAAGAACCGTTTAGAGCATCGTACCTAATTACACGGAACTTGTTCATCTGCTGATACCAAATGACTCGACGGGACATGTACAATCATGAGATGTGTACTGCTTTCGATGTTGTAGGAACTTTGTGAGAAGATTTTCAGATCTAGTACTGCTGAATGAATATGATATGAATCTCTACTTGACAAACAGTATTATCAAATTGCAATCAGTCGTACATAATCAATTCTCTTCGTCAAGGCTTACCAACGTCCTAAAATATGTCTGATATGAATCAGAATATTTAGAGAATCACTTGTGACAATTTGAAATCCTGCTGAATTTTTTTTTATTTTTTGTTTCCCATTGTGTACATTGTGTGAAGAAATTTTGTTCATTTCATGTGCATGGTGTAAAAAAGTTATGTTTTAAGTATTTCTTTAGAGATTATTATTATTATTGTAATGATTTTTTATCATAATAATGAGTTACTTATTTTTTCAATGAATAAAATACATATATGTTAAACAGTAAACTACCGGTAAGAAAAACCAAAAAAGTGAATGTAAAACGTAAAATAACAATTTAAAACATAAAATAAAGTAGGTGAAATAAATAATTATAATAAGAATGAATGTAAAATATTTTAATTAGGTATGTTGAAAATACTACAGCATCACATTGTGTACAGCTTATTTTCCAAAACTGGTGTTTCAGAAACCAGCTTTATCACACATGTAATTATGTGACATGGGAGGTTTCTTACTTTACGTTGTAACAAAATTTTTCATTTCTCAGAATTAGTTAATGGTGGCAGGGTATTTTGCAAAATTTCAGATTATTACAAAAGTTTATCATACAGTTTTCAAGAACGTCAAATACATTTTAACTTTTATATGAAAAACATTTTTTCCATATCATTCTTTCGAAGATTTTCTCTCTAAACCTAATACGCCAAATTACTATTCGGGGTGTGTTTTACACCTTAAAAATGAAATCGAACACAAAAAAAATACGCGTTGCATTATTTTGCCCCCTCTACACACGTGCCAAGTTCCATCAAGATCGCTTATTTACACTTGTGATGCTATTGCACAACTGCGCTAAATGATTACAAAAATGGTTCAAATGGCTCTGAGCTCTATGGGACTTAACATCTGAGGTCATCAGTCCCCTAGAACTTAGAACTACTTAAACCTAACTAACCTAAAGGAAATCACACAGATCCATGCCCGAGGCAGGATTCGAACCTGCGACCGTAGCAGCAGCACGGTTCCGGACGGAAGCGCCTAGAAGCGCTCGGCCACCATGGCCGGCTAAATGATTACAATCACGTTCTCAGGAACAGGGGTAATTTATAACAAAATGCTTAACAACCACTCAATAATAAATAATCACCTTAGCACAGACCAAGAACCTATGCACACACGAGTAACAGTGTCTGTGGCGCCCTATAAGCACAACACCGATCGTATAAGAGGCAGTGTTAACAACAACTCGCATTAGAAGTGAACGACAACTCACTCACACAGCTCAAGACGGTGCAGTTCGTGAAGAGACAGACAGCTCTATAGCAAACAGCGCCCGGCGTGCCGTACTTTCACTCTCCCGGCAGCAGACTCTACAGCTATCCAAGCGTGGCGTCAAATCCGTCCTCTCCGATTGCTCGGTGGCATTGCAGTCAAAAGTGGTTCAAATGGCTCTGAGCACTATGGGACTTAACATCTATGGTCATCAGTCCCCTAGAACTTAGAACTACTTAAACCTAACTAACCTAAGGACATCACACAACACCCAGTCATCACGAGGGAGAGATATCTGTGACCCCGCCGGGAATCGAACCCGGGAACCCCTGCGCGGGAAGCGAGAACGCTACCGCACGACCACGACCTGCGGACTTCAGATGGATCAGAAACCATGTAGGATGTCAGTGCACCCAACAGTGTCTAAAATGTACTCTTGTACTCGTGTTCTGCGGCTTTCAGTCAGTTGCTTTGGACACATTTTCTACAAAATGTAACTGTTACTTTCATAAACTGGTGACCTTGAATAATAAATAATAATAAACTAAATAAAAATGGTATAATTGTATGCAATCTACCTGAATGTAACGCCGAACCTCTCTTCTGGTAGGATCACCAATCGCATATTTGTATTTTGATAGGTGACGGCAGGTCCCAGAAGTGGGACTAGATTGTCAAATGAGGTAACAGTCATGCCGAAATAACAAGAATTTCTCTGGGTAACATCTTAGCTCTTGAAATATCAAAATTTTATTTAGTCTGTCAGGCGTAATTGGGTGTACATCAATACTTCCTTTTCCTTTGGTTTTTCTTGTGCGGGATTATGAGAGTACAAATCACCGTAGTCTCAAAACAATCTATCTAAGGAACAAGCACTTTTCGTCTCCACTAGAAAAACCCGCGGAAATGAATCGGCTGTCAGGAAACAATTGCTCATCGTGTGCGAGCTCTCAAAAACAGGAGCAACTGGACTGTAACAAAGACGAAGTAGCTGCGCGTCAAAAAGTATCCCGTGTGTGCCCACCCTAACATGGAGCATCGAATGATACTGCTGCAACTCGCGTAACTGCAAGATTTAATTTTTCTGCGGAAAAATCTTATACCAGTCGTTGCATCTGCTAGAAATCGGAGAAAACTTTTTATATTAGGCCAGGAGCGAGCAGTATTCCAAAAGAAATACCGTGATCAATTGCAATAACGATGGTCAGTCTTTTCCGTGAAAAACGACCAATTCACCTGAACTAGTGAGAGGGAGAGAGTCATTGTCACATCGATTTTGTTTTCTATAGTCGTCAGACTTCCAACTTTTTTTTCCTCATTCTTTATCTCTCTGTCGTCCATTGTCTGCTGCGAGTTTCATCCTGTCTTATTTACCAAGACCAGTCTAGTCGGCACATCTTCACTTCGTATTTCATCCGTTCATTTCGTTTTGGTGTCCTTTTTGGTACCTCACTTCAGACGCTTCCAGATTCTTTGAGTTCCCACGGCCCACGTTCCACTTCGCTTCAGACGTGTACTTCTAGGGGCGCCTTTCTCAGTTTCGTGTCAATACATGGTATTAATAGAGCTCTTTTGTAGAAGAAAACATTCTCGAGCTGCGCCAATACGCTTTTGATAACTTCCTCGATTAATTTACCTTGTGTGGCTCTACAACCTAGACACTAATCTTCTTTCACTTCTATCAATCCTTGCTTAGTCTTTATGTGTAGCGAAACATACTATTCTTTTTATTACCCTTTCGCCTCTGGTCTGTTTATCCTTAACAAGAATTTGGATCAAATTAGTTACGCATACAAGAATTTCAACACTACTATCAGATTCCCTTACAATTTTATTTCTGCTTCGACTGTTTATTCCCCTTCGCATATCGCTTATTATATGTAAAACGTCATTAATTGTTCTAAAAACTTCAGTTACGTCTTAAAGTCTTTTTCTGTCTTGATCTTTCGCATTTATAATACTTCTTAGTTGGTTATTGGACATTTGTCTCTGTTGTACATCGTCGGTCAGCTGAAGATTTCGATATTTTATTCAACGTTCCACGTATATATGTGATGAAATCTAAGATTTTTAAAATAAAATGTTGCTTATATTGGAACAAGTTAAACTAATACGTATTGGATAATAGTCATCACACAATAAACAGATAAAGAATCTAATAGAACATCCTTGTTCACTAGCACAGGAAAAAGTCAAAAAATAGCTTAGTTAGTAGAAAGAAACTGACATAAAGTTCAGAGAATTTAGAAAATCAGTAGAACAAAAAAGAATTGTAGAAACTAAGCAGGAAAATCTAAAGAACCGTCTCGACCAAAAAAATAACAAGGAAAAAGAACCATAATCACATGCAATAAGAATAAATAATGGTTAATACGAATAATGAAAGAACAACAAAATTTAGAACGATAGCTTTTAGTTGTCTGTAATGAAAAATCCTTCGATTTATCTCACTGCAACACTAACAAGATGCATGCAAAAAATAAACGTTTTCTTCCTCAGTAACTTATATTTAGCAGAATAATTTGACAACTCGATTATGCAAATATCTACGTCTGATTTCCACATAATGTTAATACATCACGCAATGACGGAAAAATATCGCAACACCAAAAAATAATGTACAGCAATGAAATTCCGGGAATAAATTTGCCTAAGCAACATATTTAAGTGATTAACATTGCAAGATCACGGTTAAATGTAACCGCCAGAATGTTGAAGACAAGCATGCATACGTGCAGGCATTGTGTTGTACCTGTACAGGTGTCGGACGTCCATTGTGGGATGGATTCCGATACCTGTTGGACTTGGTCGATCATACACGGACAGTTAATGCTGTTTGTGGATGACGCTGAAGTTCTCATCCGAAGATGCCTCATATGTGCTCGATTGGAGACTGATATGGTGAATGACTAGATCAAGACAACATGTCGATACTCCACAGAGCACGTACGTGGATGAGTGTTATCCTGTTGGAAAACATCTCCTGGAATGCTGTTCTTGAATAACAACACAACAGGTCGAATCACCAGATTGACGTATGGTTTTGCAGGCAGTTTGCGTTGCGTAATCCCGAGAAAGCTCCTGCTGTCATATGAAATTGCACCCCCGACCATAACTCCAGGTGTAGACCCAAAGTGTCCAGCACGCAGATAGGTTGGTTGCAGCCCCTTTGCTGACCTCCTCCTAATCAATACACGATCATCACTGGCATTGAGGAAGAACCAACTTTGGCTGGAAAATACAACAGACCGCGCCGGCCGTGTGGCCGAGCGGTTCTAGGCGCTTCAGTCCGGAACCGCGCTGCTGCTACGGTCGCAGGTTCGAATCCTGCCTCGAGCATGGATGTGCGATGTCCTTAGATTAGTTAGGTTTAAGTAGTTCTAAGTCTACGGGACTGATGACCTCAGATGTTAAGTCCCATAGTTCTCAGAGCCATTTGAACAACAGACCGCCATCCTGCCCTCCAAACAGCTCTCGCACATGGCGGTGGTATGGGGTCAGTGGAATGCACGCTGCAGGGCGTCTGTTTCGGAGCTGTGATTAAAGTAACAGATTTGTAACAGTTTGTTGTGGCAGTGTGGGGCCAACTAATGTTTAAAGTACTGCTGCACGTGCAGTACGATTCGCCAGACTAATATGCCGAAAACTATGGTCTTTCCTCTAGGAAGTGCCATGTGACCGTCCGGAGTTCGGTGTTCTTGCGGCCATATCATTCTCGTGATGAACGCTGCCAGCAATCGTGTACGGTGGCTACAACCCTGCCAAGCCTTTCTACAATATCGCAGAAGGAACATCCAGCTTCTCGTAGACCTATCACACAATCTCTTTCAAACTCAGTGAGGTGTTGATACGGCATACTTGGCTAACATCAGTTCACCAGTCCACTCTCAAACTGACTCTCACGACCCTTACAGCGTGTATTTAAAGCAAACCTGACTTGCACCCTCACAGTGTTGCTAATAGCGCCACTCTTATGCGACATCATCTTCCAGATGAAACACGCCTACCAACATTTGTTTATGTCGCTCAACACGTTCTTGGTGTTGCGATTTCTTTTTCAGTCAGTGTATGTAGTAATACACACTCTTCCTTGAAGTATGTCACTTCTTTTCTGTGTGGTGAAAACCTGTCACCTATTGCTATTAAAATTTAACATACAGGCTGATTTAATTTGTACTACTGTTTTTATTATGAGAAAAAAATCGAGGTACGTGTGACGAGAGAATCTCTTTGGCTCCCTGACAATCAAATCTTATCTTTTAATAAAAATGCTATACAAAATACTGATCTATAGAAACTAACTTGCATGCTAAATTTTTATGACACGAAGCAGCAGTATTTCGCCTCCTAACCTAAGGGCACATCCAGCTAAACATCATTCTTCAAAAAGAGTGCATTGGAAATGGAAATGCCGTGTGGCTAGGGCCTCCCTTCGGGTAGACCGTTCGCCTGGTGCAAGTCTTGATTTGACGCCACTTCGGCGACTTGCGTGTCGATAGGGATGAAAGGACCATGATAAGGACAACACAACACCCAGTCCCTGAGCGGAGAAAACCTCCGAACCAGCCGGGAATCGAACCCGGGTCGTTAGGTATGACATTCCGTCGCGCTGACCACCTTTTTTTGCGTTTTGTTCGTTGTTCATCATTGTGTTTGGTGGTTGCGGACGTCACATGACATCCGGTCAAGTTCGTTTGTTGATCCTTCCACTCAGTTTTTTATTACAGAGGCCAACCAGCTCTCTGACCGAACACGCTGAGCTGCAGTGCCGGCACCACTCACCTACCAGGGGGGGGGGGGGGGGGGGGACAAAGAGAGTGCATCATAGAATACGATTTAACAACATGTGAGCATCTCAAGAGGACAATATGCTGCACGAAAGTATTGTGCCAATCTGTTTCTCTAAACGAATAGTTACTGAAACAGAAACATGTACAATTGTGATTTTCAGGTTGATCTCAACAAATTACATTTGGTAACATTGTTTCACTTAAGTTACTTCTGAAACAGTTTCACAGAGACACATTAAAGTGAACTGCTGTGAATGGTAGAGAGAATAATTACTAACAAGTGATTCCCGTGCCTTGGATTTATCTCAGAAAATAGAAGCGTCTTAAAAAAGAGGTGTCAGCAGCATGCAAAAAGAAAGGACGGGGAAAGTCATGAGACAAGTACTTTTGTCATTGTGGGACAGCGCGGAGTGAAAAGGCGGCGACTGCCAACAAGGTCTTTGAACTGCTTTCTGTGCACACGAAAACATTCGAATTCAGCGGCGGGTGCGTGCGGTTCCACTAACCCAGTGGGACAGAGTCCAGGACTTTCGCCGGGAATCGCTGGGCACCGCTTGAGACCGTTGAAAGATCGTTGTCTATGAATACCGGTCTAGGTCAGCGGAGTTCGCGTAATTTCTGGTAGAAACAGCCGTCTCTTGTAATGATGTAAGCTGAAGCCTCTACCCGCGCTGCTCGTAGAAGTGAGCTGAATCGTCAAGCCCAGACGACTTGCTGAACAGCTATTGTCCGTCTGCTTGAGCGCGAGCAACGTTAAACTGCAGTGAGAAAGGACGCTTGGGTAAGGCTCCGCAGTATGTTACGAGAAAGCTAGCTAGAGTGCTTCAACTCTGCTCTTAGGGAATCTCCTTCCATATATGCTGTCACCGGTCAGACAGCCTTTTCTTGCCGCTCAGGGGTTGTTATCTAGGTCAGTTTCCAGCGCATGAAGCAACAGTCGCTCTGTACATGTAAGACGACATGCTGTAGGTACTCGTATGAACCAGAAATCTGTGCTCTAACCAATCACAAAGACATTTCATCAGTTATTATTGGGTTCTCCGTCTTAACTTACTGCAATTTAACTAAAAAGAATTTAACACCAGATGCATTTCGGTTTTATATATGAAGCATCTCCTGTAGTTATTGGTGTACCTACATCTTGTTTACATATATTCAACGCACTGCTTCTTCCCTCTTTGTTTGCAGACGCTGACGTCGGAAGATTTCGTTTCGCATGCAAACTTGGCAGTTTTTGCCATTCTCCACTTTTTCTCACCCATTGCATCACATTACATTAATACTTGTTCCATAGATCACAAATACGAAACTTCGTAACAATATGGAACGTGTCAGCTTAACATAAGTTTTCTTTACACAATGTAATATTTTTTCTACTTCATATAACTACTACTTCATATCTAAAAATTCATGTGTTGAGTAGAAGAAGTTGTCATTCAGAAATACTTTTAATTTGTTTTTAAATACTATTTCGCTATCTATCAGACTTCTAATGGTATTTGGTATATGACCAAAGATCTTTATGGCAGTATAATTCACCCCTTTCTGTGCCAAACTCAGATTTAACCCAGTATAGTGAAGACCATCCTTTCTTCTAATGTTGTAGCTATGCCCTTTGCTATTATTTTTGAACTGGGATGTGTTATTAATAACAAATTTCATAAGTGAATGTATGTATTGCGAAGATACTGCGAATATCCCGAGTTCCTTAAATAAAAGTTTGCAGGGTAATCTTGCTGCAGCTATTATTCTGATTACACGCTTTGTGCAATGATACTTTCTCTCTTAATGATGAATTACCCCAACATGTAATGCCATATGAGAGCAGTTAACGAGAATAGACATAGTAGGATAATTATTTACTGATACGTTTATCACCAATATTTGCAGTAACCCAAACAGCATAAATAGCTGAACCTAAACGTTTCAGCAGATCACCAACGCTGCATTTGCGTTATTTACACTTCACCTCACTTTTGGAAGTACCAGTTATTGGTGTTCTCACTCAGCAAATGCAAATAAGCAAATACCTTTGTTTATCGTATTTATGTATTCTTCCGTCACTTCTTGGTAGAACAAATCCATATTGAAAGCTGAATAACAAGTAAACTGTTTTTGTTCAAATGATTTTTGTTTATTTCTAACTAGTTTTCAGCTCACTGGACCCTTTTCAGGAAACAACTGACTACCGTTGCATTTGATGGTATTTTTGCCAGCATTGGTGGTGAAAATACCACCAAATTTGTCCAAAGAATACAGACAAAAATAAAAGATAATATTAATAAGTAAATATCACATAATTAGATAAATTTTGGCTTTGCACTGACCCTTATATATAAAATACAGTAAGGAATACAAATGCTTTCATACATGTGATTTTACATAATAGTTTACACAAGTACTATTCAATCAATGGCACCAGCAATGACGAATATGTGCAGGTAGGAGTCTCATAACATTTCATAAATAGTAAATACACAAAAAATCAGTTTATACAAATATTCACATAAAATCTTGTCAATGGTTCAATAAACAAGTAGCACTCCTCAGAGTAGTTGACAGTTCCAACAGTAGCACCCGGCAATGGTCAACAGCTGCAAATAGCAGTCTCATAACATTTCATCAGCAGTATTTAAACAGCTCCAACAGTGGCACCCAGCAACGGCGAGCAGGCGCAGACACCAACAAGTGACATTACCTCAGTAGCAGCAGTTGCATGAGTGGCACCCAGCAATGTTGAGCAGGTGCAGACAGCAACAAGTGACATCATTTCAGTAGAAGCAGTTCAATTAGTGGCACCCAGCAATGTTGAACAGGTGCAGACACCAACAAGTGATATTATGTCAGTAGAAGCAGTTCCATCAGTGGCACCCAGCAATGTTGAACAGGTGCAGACAGCAACGAGTGACAACATTTCAGTAGAAGCAGTTCCATCAGTGGCACCCAGTAATGTTGAGCAGGCGCAGACAGCAACAAGTGACATCATTTCAGTAGAAGCAGTTCCATCAGTGGCACCCAGTAATGTTGAGCAGGTGCAGACACCAACAAGTGACATCATCTCAGTAGAAGCAGTTCCAACAGTGTCACCCAGCAATGTTGAACAGGTGCAGATAAACAGTCCATAATATTCACTATCACTAATCAGACAGTTCATCAGAGTTCATTAGCAGAAATTAAACATTTCCAACTAGCACCCATCATGTTGAACAAGTGCAGGTAACAGTCCATAATATTCACTAATTAGACAGTTCATCAGAGTTCATTAGCAGAAATTAAACATTTCCAAGTGGCACCCATCATGTTGAATAAGTGCAGGTAACATTCCATAATATTCACTATCACTAATCAGAATCATAAAAGAAGGTTGTATACCTGGAAGAATCCTGGAGATACTAAAAGGTATCAGATAGATTATATAATGGTAAGACAGAGATTTAGGAACCAGGTTTTAAATTGTAAGACATTTCCAGGGGCAGATGTGGATTCTGACCACAATCTATTGGTTATGAACTGCAGATTGAAACTGAAGAAACTGAAAAAAGGTGGGAATTTAATGAGATGGGATCTGGATAAACTGAAAGAACCAGAGGTTGTAGAGAGTTTCAGGGAGAGCGTAAGGGAACAATTGACAGGAATGGGGGAAAGAAATACAGTAGAAGAAGAATGGGCAGCTTTGAGGAAGGAAGTAGTGAAGGCAGCAGACGATCAAGTAGGTAAAAAGACGAGGGCTAATAGAAATCCTTGGGTAACAGAAGAAATATTGAATTTAATTGATGAAAGGAGAAAATGTAAAAATGCAGTGAATGAAGCAGGCAAAAAGGAATACAAACGTCTCAAAAATGAGATCGACAGGAAGTGCAAAATGGCTAAGCAGGGATGGCTAGCGGACTAATGTAAGGATGTAGAGGCTTGTCTCACTAGGGGTAAGATAGATACTGCCTACAGGAAAATTAAAGAGACCTTTGGAGAGAAGAGAACCACTTGTATGAATATCAAGAGCTCAGATGGCAACCCAGTTCTAAGCAAAGAAGGGAAGGCAGAAAGGGGAAGGAGTATATAGAGGGTTTATACATGGGCGATGTACTTGAGGACAATATTATGGAAATGGAAGAGGATGTAGATGAAGACGAAATGGGATATAATATACTGCGTGAAGAGTTTGACAGAGCACTGAAAGACCTGAGTCGAAACAAGGCCCCGGGAGTAGACAACATTCCATTAGAACTACTGGTGGCCTTGGGAGAGCCAGTCCTGACAAAACTCTATAGTAATTCCAATCCCAAAGAAAGCAGGTGTTGACAGATGTGAGAATTACCGAACAATCAGTTTAATAAGTCACAGCTGCAAAATACTAACGCGAATTCTTTACAGATGAATGGAAAAACTGGTAGAAGCGGACCTCGGGGAAGATCAGTTTGGATTCCGTAGAAATGTTGGAACACGTGAGGCAATACTAACCTTACGACTTATCTTAGAAGAAAGATTAAAAAAAGGCAAACCTACATTTCTAGCATTTGTAGACTTAGAGAAAGCTTTTGACAATGTTAACTGGAATACTCTCTTTCAAATTCTGAAGGTGGCAGGGGTAAAATACAGGGAGCGAAAGGCTATTTACAATTTGTACAGAAACCAGATGGCAGTTATAAGAGTTGAGGTGCATGAAAGGGAAGCAGTGGTTGGGAAAGGAGTGAGACAGGGTTGTAGCCTCTCCCCGATGTTATTCAATCTGTATATTGAGCAAGCAGTAAAGGAAACAAAAGAAAAATTCGGAGTAGGTATTAAAATTCATGGAGAAGAAGTAAAAACTTTGAGGTTTGCCGATGACATTGTAATTCTGTCAGAGACAGCAAAGGACTTGGAAGAGCAGTTGAACGGAATGGACAGTGTCTTGAAAGGAGGATATAAGATGAACATCAACAAAAGCAAAACGAGGATAATGGAATGTAGTCAAATTAAATCGGGTGATGCTGAGGGAATTAGATTAGGAAATGAGACACTTAAAGTAGTAAAGGAGTTTTGCTATTTAGGGAGTAAAATAACTGATGATGGTCGAAGTAGAGAGGATATAAAATGTAGACTGGCAATGGCAAGGAAATCGTTTCTGAAGAAGAGAAATTTTTTAACATCGAGTATAGATGTAAGTGTCAGGAAGTCGTTTCTGAAAGTATTTGTATGGAGTGTAGCCATGTATGGAAGTGAAACATGGACGATAACTAGTTTGGACAAGAATAGAATAGAAGCCTTCGAAATGTGGTGCTACAGAAGAATGCTGAAGATAAGGTGGGTAGATCACGTAACTAATGAGGAGGTATTGAATAGGATTGGGGAGAAGAGAAGTTTGTGGCACAACTTCTCTAGAAGAAGGGATCGGTTGGTAGGACATGTTTTGAGGCATCAAGGGATCACCAATTTAGTATTTGAGGGCAGCGTGGAGGGTAAAAATCGTAGAGGTAGACCAAGAGATGAATACACAAGCAGATTCAGAAGGATGTAGGTTGCAGTAGGTACTGGGAGATGAAGATGCTTGCACAGGATAGAGTAGCATGGAGAGCTGCATCAAGCCAGTCTCAGGACTGAAGACCACAACAACAACTAATCAGACAGTTCATCAGAGTTTATCAGCAGAAATTAAACATTTTCAAGTGGCACCCATCATGTTGAACAAGTGCAGGTAACAGTCCATAATATTCACTATCACTAACCAGACAGTTCATCAGAGTTTATCAGCAGAAATTAAACATTTCCAAGTGGCACCCACCAATGTTAATACGTGTAACCACGAACAACAGTTTGAATGCACACACAATTGCTTTTACAAAATTATCATCAATGCTCTTACACTAAACATACAAATAATAATAAACACACAAATGATATCAGATAATTGTCATATTAACTATTACAATACACAAATACCAGTAAACCTATAACATTTATGGGTGTCAGTGCAAGCCACTACCAACAAATAAAATATTTAGGAGATAGGTGGGTAGGATTAGGAAAGGAAAACACACAAAACACACTCACTCATCTTTCATCCACATTAAGTACTACTGTGTAATTGAATAGTGTTAACTGTGTAAATGTAACTCTGTCCAAGATTTGATGTTCGACATGTGTATCAAGTAGTAGTGGCAATAGTGTATAACAGTCAATAATAGTTAGTCAACGTCATGTCAAGACCAATGTTTGCCAAGCCAAATCAAAATGTACGGTTGCTGAACAACTGTCAGTGTGCCAAGATATGCAAATGCTTCCTCTCTCCAAAAAAAAAGTATATACTGCTTAGTGATTTAACAAAGTATGTGTATAGACAATCTTCCTTCCACTTGAGTGTTCTAGTCTGCCATCTTCATCCTCCTTGTTCCATATAAACCAACAAAAAAAAGCATGCTCCTCACTTACTTTACCTTTTATCCACCAAAACTCCAATAATCATCAGCATCACATAATCTTAATACTTCAATAATACCTCTTACGTCGATACATATAAACCTTATCATCAATACCATTTACCTTACCTCTTGTCCACCAAACCTCCAATAATCATCAACCTCACACAATCTCAATACCTCAATAATACCTCTTCAATACGTCGATACATATAAACCTTATTACCAATATCATTTCACTTCCATAACAACTCTTTCCTCTAGTCAGTCTCCTCGAACAAGTACAGATAAAATCCTAGTGCAAACTTCAATTCATCATCCCATACAATCCGAAGACACAATGTCCCCACACAACCTCTGTGTAATCCATCTGACCCATATCTTCTACTCATTATGAATCATAAAATACATTTTGGTTACCTTGTCCATCATTAAATAAAAGAAATGCATACATGGCCTCTAACAAACTTTAGTTCGAATAACTCTCAGTAATTAAGTACGATTACGGAGTGTGAATGATCATAATATTTCACAGTGTGTACACCACATCAAGAATCATGGCAAATCAGAAACATACATGTGGAGTATTTCTTGTGTCAAGTGTCACTTCCTATTTCAATTGCTCACGAAGACTGCAGTGTAATAACTGTCAATGGTCTAACCCTAGTGTTGGTATGTCATGTCGTTAGCTTCCTTCCTATTAGCATAAATTTATACAGCTTCCATAAAACCTCCAGCTCATGTGACTTCTATGAAGTTTCTTGTACTAATGTCGTTCGTTGAATTGTAGCAGTTCATTTTCTTATCTTAAAAATATAAGGCACTGAGCGTAAGCAAAACATGCAACAGCGAGTAAATATACCAGTAGAGAACATAATGTCAACAAGTGGATGCAGCACAATTCCTACAACGAGGCTCTGCCAAGCGAATAATCTATAATTAATACCATAGTGTGACTTAAACTCCATGTTCGTACCCAGTATATCAGCATTTCTATATACCAACTTAAAGAGTAGTTATAACAACAAAACAGAAATGTGTAAATATGCAATCCATATGCAAAGCAGCAAATATATATCTTACATAATAAACAGGTCATTAGCATCATATCAGCATAAGCAAATAAATGTTCATACGTAATCTTAATAAGTAAACATGAAGGCGCAAGCAGATAAATCACAAAGTATAACTTACATACATAACCATATCAGCACAATTAATCATGTGACAATTATAAATTAAATAAATAAGCCCAGCAGGCACGTAATAAAAAAAATGTGACATCAGTGAAAAAGCAGTGCAGCCAAGCGATGCATAATATACATAAGTAACAACCCTGTTCATTAATCAATCATTGTCAAAATCAGCAAATGTACGCAAGCACGTCGCTTCACAAGTAAATTCATAGAACATAAAATTTAGCACAAAGTATAAATCACGTAATCGCGAGCAGCAAATTACGTCTAAAGTACGTACCTAAGTGGAAATATGTGACCTGAAAAATAAACTCAATTAATAGTTACCTTTTTAGTTTATTAGTTTCTTCTTCGAAATTACACTCTTCCTGAAAATTTTCTCGATAGCAAGTCCTCTTAACGTCGGACACACACAGAATTTACCTGAAGGTCTTAAATATTTTATAAAACCGTATCCTGAGAAATACTGAACGTTAATAACATACTGAATTTATTCAGAGAAATTAGACTGTGTATTTGTTTACGGCTGTCAGAGCATTCGCACTGAGCGCTCGATCAGCTGTAGGTACGCGTGACGTAGGAAGTAATTGTTTGCGGTCAACGACTGCCTTGTGCGCCGCGCAGACTTGACTGTTGCTTTGAGTATGTGCCGCCGCCGGAACACGGCGCGGTATCCTTGTACTCTCCGTGTGTTTACGTATAACTGTTAGTTTCTCAAAAGTATGTCATTCCACAAAAATTTTAACGTTAGATATGTGATGTATTCCCTTAGAGCGTCGAGATTTAAGAGTTTCTACTTCGACAGTGTTATCATGAATAATTTTGCGAACTCTATATGGACCGTTATAAAGCAGAAAAAATTTGCGACACAAGCCTTTTCCTTTGTGAGACAAACGGTGAGACTTAATTAACACCTTTTGACCAACTGACAAGGTTTTTAAACGACCAGGACGTTTAGCTGATTTCTCTCTTCTAGCAGCCGCAGATGCAATATTTTGTAGAGCCAGGTTGACAACTTCAGAATGCCGCAGTTTCCGTGAAGGCGGGAAAGGAACGATTTCAGAAATGCGATTTGTCGGTGCTTTATTTTTTAATATCAATATAGGCGGTAAAGAAGTTGAATCATTAGGGAGTTCATTCAGAATGTTTTGAAAAATATGAAGATACTGATCCCAAGTTCTGTGATTCTGGTGACAATAAAGTCGACACAATTTATTTATTTCCTTCATCCATCTCTCTGAAGCGTTAGATTGAGGGTGAAAAAGTGAAATGAAAATTGGTTTAATCTTACGACGCCGTAGAGTACGAAGCCAAATTTTAGAGCAAAACTGTGATCCATTATCTGATATAACCTTATCAACATGACCCACTTCTTTAAGAAAATGTTTGATGAAAGCGTTAGATACTGAACGAGCTGTTGCTTTGCATAAAGGTGTAAAACACACAGATTTTGATGTCAATTTCACTGCTACCAAAATGTACGCAAAACCATTAGTAGAACGAACCACTGGACCGAACAAATCGACTGCAGCCATCTCCTTTAATTTCGCTGGAATGATAGGAAACAACGGTGCTCTGTGAGAAATAGTTGGCGGCTTAGCCTTTTGACATTACTGAAGTAGCAATTTTCTCGTAATTTATGAAAGCATTTTCTGGGACCAAAGTGTGCATAACTGAAATGTGTATACCAAATCAATTTATTAACCCACTCATCAGGAATACAAACCAACCAAACAGAGTTGTCGACCGATTTTCGTTTAAAAAGAATATCATTGCGAACTAAATAATACTGTCTAATCGCTACGCTTTCCTTTCTCCTCCACTTCTCCTTAATGTCCTTCCAGACTGGATCCTTATTTTGCTCCTTAGCGATGTCCTGGAGCGAAGACGAAATAAAATTCTCAAACGCAGCACCTTGAATATACATCAAACAATAATTGTTTTCTTTGCAGTCCTCCTCAGCACTTTGTTTCAAACCCATAGGTGCACGTGATAAAGCATCAGCAACAATATTTGAAGAACCCTGTATGCAAACAATACTAAAATCAAATTCCTGTAGATACAGCGCCCACCGTGACAATCTTCCATGTGTTAATTTTGTTGACATAAGAAATTCCAGAGCTCGATGATCGGTGTAAACCTTAGTATGTCTGCCATACAAAAATATGCGAAATTTTGTGAAAGCCCAAACAACAGCCAAGGCTTCAAGTTCCGTAATCGAATAATTCTTTTCTGATTTAGAGAGAACACGACTTCCAAATGCAATAGTTTTCTGTACTACAACGCCGTTTTCTTCTATCTCTTGAAATAAGTGTGCACCTAGGCCTTTGCATGATGAGTCCGTCGCCAAACAAAAATCTTTGGATAAATCCGGATGTGAAAGAAGTGGAGCAGCAACTAAAGCATCACAAAGTTGTTCAAATTCTGACTGAGCTTCCTCATCCCAACACCAATTAGAATTCTTTCCGGATAGTTCGCATAAACGAGGTGTGGCCTATGAACGTCACGTTTTGTAGTAGGAACAGCATAATTACGAATAGCGTCTAGTTCCTCTGGATCAGGAAGAATACCTTCTGTAGAAATAATATGACCAAGAAAAAAATCACCTGAGAACGAGCAATTTCAGATTTTTCCAAGTTCTCCATAATGCCAACTCTTGCAAAAATACGTAATAATGAATCCAAAATTTTGTTATGCTTTAAACAAATGTCTGTCGGAACACCAGACAAAGCGCACCTGACAACAACATACTATAGCAACTGGAGCATTTACGTTCGAAATTAAAATTTAAATTACGCAACTGACAGTAATGTGCAATCCATATCTTAAAGTGATTGACTCCTTCTCTAGATATATTGATAGTTGAAGAGTTGTTTTGATAGATTCAAAGGACAGTAAAAGAGTAGACAGCGGTGCAGAAAACTAAAAGGGAAATAGCACCACTACAGCTCGGGGCACTGTGCACGCTACGGCACATATTCACTTAGCGTAGTGATTCCCCTGAGGACTTAAATAGCCGCACATAAATTCCAGTTTGTGACTTAGTGGCCAATTTGGTGGAAGTGCGTACATAAATTGATCTAACCATGAACATGGACGTATGTCATTCTTAGAATTGCGAAAGATCTTAAATTTCCGAACACTTAAAAAGTGTTTATAGTCAAAGTTCTCGCCTCGTGGCGACAAACACCTACCGCGTCTGTCCCAGTCCGAATTTCGATTATTGTCAAGTTCGCGCGCCTGGCGCTCTCTTCTTGTATCTCGTAAATGAAATACATTATTTTCTTCAAAGCCCTCTGCTATCTGTGATTCTAAATTTCTTCTGCTGTCTTTTCCTACGATTTCGCCTTCAATTTGTTTGACTTGCTTTCGTAATGCCTCAAATTCCCTTTTAACGCGTTCATTAAGTTTTCCCTGATTTTCAACATGTTTATTTATGTTCTGGTACTCTTTGGTTCCCCCCATGAACCATGGACCTTGCCGTCGGTGGGGAGGCTTGCGTGCCTCAGCGATACAGATGGCCGTACCGTAGCTGCAACCACAACGGAAGGGTATCTGTTGAGAAGGCCAGACAAACATGTGGTTCCTGAAGAGGGGCAGCAGGCTTTTCAGTAGTTGCAGGGGCAACAGTCTGGATGATTGACTGATCTGGCCTTGTAACATTAACCAAAACGGCCTTGCTGTTCTGGTACTGCGAACGGCTGAAAGCAAGGGGAAACTACTGCCGTAATTTTTCCCGAGGTCATGCAGCTTTACTGTATGATTAAATGATGATGGTGTCCTCTTGGGTAAAATATTCCGGAGGTAAAATAGTCCCCCAATCGGATCTCCGGGCGGGGACTACTCAAGGGGACGTCATTATCAGGAGAAAGAAAACTGGCGTTCTACGGATCGGAGCGTGGAATGTCAGATCCCTTAATCGGGCAGGTAGGTTAGAAAATTTAAAAAGGGAAATGGATAGGTTAAAGTTAGATATAGTGGGAATTAGTGAAGTTCGGTGGCAGGAGGAACAAGACTTTTGGTCAGGTGAATACAGGGTTATAAATACAAAATCAAATAGGGGTAATGCAGGAGTAGGTTTCATAATGAATAAAAAAAATAGGAGTGCGGGTTACCTACTACAAGCAGCATAGTGAACGCATTATTGTGGCCAAGATAGACACAAAGCCCATGCCTACTACAGTAGTACAAGTTTATATGGCAACTAGCTCTGCAGATGATGAAGAAATTGAAGAAATGTATGACGAGATAAAAGAAATTATTCAGGTAGTGAAGGGAGACGAAAATTTGAAACGTCCCCTTTGAACAATTTTACAAGACTGATGAAACGTCCCCTTTAAACAAATTTTACACGACTGTGCTTAACCTGATACACAATATTTTTTAGCGCAACGCAATCTGACTTTAAATAATCTCTACAAGAGAATGGCCCTGACTAACATTAACCTGTACTTTTCACAAATCACTTACCTCACAAAAATCTTCGCTTCTCAAGCTACTGCAATACAGCGAGCGCCACTACTGCCAGCTAAATAAAAGATTCAAACTATGGAAGGCACTAACTACTGATAGGGATAGTTAGCAAATGAAAGATATTAATAGAGAACAAAGAATGTATTTACCTTGATATCATCATATATATAGCAGTTCATGACAAATTACAAAACTCCGCCATCTCTCTCCCCACATCCACCACTGCTGGCGGCTCACCTCCAACTGCGCAACGCTACGCGCTGTTCGCAGCCAGCTGCCTAACACTACAATGGCGAGTATTACAACAATGCAAAGCAGCCACAGACTGCACACGGCACAGCCAGTGATTTTCATACTGAGGTGGCGTTACCAATAAAAAAACCTAAACAGCCTACTTACATAGCCCCCATGCTACCCACAAAAAATTTTACAAAATTTTTTTGGGCACTGGCCAATACATATTTGTTAAAAATTTTTTTCACAATTACAATAACAAAGAAATCAAATGCACACACTTATTGATACAATGTTGGTCAAAAGCTCAAATTTTCTCACAGTCCATAAAGACAGTCCTGATCGTTCATGACGGTAAAATAGCAGTGTTTTTCTCAAAGTCTGAGCAGTAAAAGAAAATGCACACGGAAGTAGTGGATTTCCATGCAGTCTTGAAGAAGTAGCGTTGTCCTTCCAACGGAAAGACAGTGCTGACTCTTGACATGCTGACAGGTAATGGGCCACAACAGAGCAAACCCACCACAGAGTCAGTCGAAGTTTTGAAGAGTATTGGTGGATAGATCATCACAGAGCAGACCCACTGTAGTCCTGGTAGAGATTACGGTATTGGTGGGCCACCAGAGGTGCAGACCCACTGCAGTCCTTGTAGAGATAATGGTACTGGTGAGTCAGCAAAGACGCAGACCCACTGTAGTCCTTGTAGAGATTACGGTACTGGTGGGCCACCAGAGGTGCAGACCCACTGTAGTCCTTGTAGAAATAATGGTATTGGTGGGCCATCAAAGATGCAGACCCACTGTAGTCCTTGTAGAGATGGCCAGCAGCCTTCCGTTGTGACTGTGCAGGTGCACAATCATCATTGAAGAGTCTTGCGGATAATATAGCAAGTCCATAACCACCACTTGTGCACTCACAAAGTTTTTGGATTTGTCCTTAGAACCAGCAATGCTGTTATCCGGTCCCTTGCTGAATTATTAACACACATACAAACACTAACAGTCCCTACTTCTCACATATTGTCCATACTCTATGACCAACAGAAACGTGTGCATTGAAATGATACTTAATTTGAAGAACTGGTGTCAATTACAATATTATAACATGAGAATACAATTACAAAGATACAGAAAACATCATTAAAACATAATAGTACAGATAACATTCGTAGTAATAGGGGCTTTACAAAAGAATAGAAATAAAGATATACATCAGTGTTACAAAAATAATGACATAAGTACATACATAAAGATCAGAATAACTTTTGCAACATCACCTTCACATATGAGCATTAAATCAAAACAGAATAAATAATGTCTAAAGCATATTTACAAGGTAAATAACATATTATCAATGCAAATTATATTTGAGGATAACAGTATTCCTCATCATAGTGAATGTAACTTAGTATTAGAAGAGAAAAAAGTTCTATGAAACAGTACACAGAGACAGGAAGAAAACAAATACACAAGGGTGCACAAACACATAGGGGGATAACACAATGGAAAGGACAGGGTTCGTTTTCAGTGTAACTTTTGGTACTGCAGTATTTTGCGAACAAAACCTTTTTTGTTCTTGGAGATCTCCCTTCGTTCATCATTATTCCCAAAAGGTCCTATCTGTACCTCTTTTCTGTATTCTAACCATATTTCTTTCAAAATAATTATGGCTCATTGTACAATACTCATTTTGGCCCAAATCGTTTTCCTATAACTGTCAATGCATTGCTTCCAATTCATCATAGTTAGTTTCTTATATAGTCTACCCCCTCTTAAGCTAACTTAAATCTACTGAGCTCAGGTATATATACCAATGGACGAGGCAATGCAGCATCACATAAAACAATTAATATAAACAGCAATGAAAAAAGACGCAGATTTGCGAAGCAAGCTGCATTAAGAAATTAGCAAAGCAATTGTAATATTACAACTAATCTAAGGCAATGTGCAGCAAACAATAAAAATAAATCACTAGTAAAACTGGCTTAACAGAATAACACAAAGTCAAATTCAATAACACTATGCCTGGCAAACAGCAGCAACTTATACCTAAACATGACATAGCTCAAGCAGAAAAAATATTACAGTAAAAATGGCCATGTCTAATACCTATGTCACATCTTACCACTAGAGTGATGCATCACAAAAAACTTACTCTACGAAAAAAAAAATTACCAAGTAGTTGAAAAGAAAATTATGTATGCAGTTCCTGTTATTAGTCCCTTCTTATTGTTCTTTCCATTCCAAGAGCTCCTTTTTCGAAGAATGTGGGTCATAAAATAATTATTTAATAGATCTGTTGACAGAAAGTGTTCACATTAGCAAATGAATTTTTTTTTTATAAAACCCATGCTGCAACACAGCTGGAAACTAGATATCAAATGAAATAAGTAACTATGTACAAAGCAAAGCATAAGAACATCGTTCAATAGCCATGTGGCATTTCATAAGTAGTAAAAAAAAATATCTCATCTAGAAAGACAGTAGTCATAATCAGGTGTGTAGACAAACTATTTCTTGTCATTTCATTAGGCATTTCAGTAAATATCAGAAAGTACGATATGTTTCCAAGTAATGAGCGTGTCGCATTTGCGATGCTTTCTACAAAGGAACGTCAATAGCGAGGATAATGGCCTCCCCTTTTTTTTTCTCCACCTAATGGCTTTTTCTCCGGGCGGCTGGCCCAGCTGCGCGCCATAATGCATTACATCAAGGTCACTTACCTTTCTTAACGAAATATTTACGACAGCAGTTTTCGCTACAGCGACAGTCTCATATAAAAATTTCATAGGTCAAGAATTAGCGTTGCAAATCTGTAGAAACAAAATCTTATTGATATAACAGTGTCCAAAAAAATTTTCGTCGGCATTGTGATACATTCACGCATTTACACACATTTCGTAATTCTAAAAGTACGATTCTCGGTTTCCAACATACGTCTTCACAAGGCAGAGTTCCTAACCGCTACTCATTACTCCTTACCTTATTACACATATATATATTCGTCGACGCTTCTTTAATAATTCATCATATGAAATACGTAGCATAATCAAATTCCTCATATAGCATCAGCTTCTTGACCATAAACATACCTCAGCAGCATAATACACATCGTCATCATAACATCATAAAACCTCAGCCAAATCTCAAAATCGTCGTAGCTTCCTGGAATAATTTCAAAACCCTAAAAAATATTCTCTGCTCATTTCAATAGTGTCATCTACCTCAAACGTACCTTAAAAATCATGATCTCATACCAAATACATCATTCAAAGCTCTCATAGTATCACAATGGTTCCAAAAAAATATGAACAGTTCACAAAGTACAGACAAAATACAATTTCATAAGTGTGAAGTTATCCAACTGTGTAATTACGTAAACATCTGTCACTGATGTAGTAAAAAAAAATGTTTATCTCTCAAGTAAATAATCAGATAGCTGTGTAATTATGTGTTAGAGAAATATGGTACCGATGTGTAAAGTTGTATAAGCAAATACCATATTAGCTAGGGTTCCTTGTGGTTGCCACACACATGGTACACAAAGTAAGCGTGTACCCCCCTGAGGATAAATGTAATTATACCCTCAGGAGTTACAGATTATTGCAATGGAATGAAATGTATCACGGAAAACTTTCTTTGTAATTCAAAAATCTTGAAAAATAAATGGTTTAAGTACAAAATTGATCACTCAAATGCGTGTCCTGTAGCGCTAAATGTGCGTCTTGCTGTAAGATAATTCTGTGGAAGTGTCGTAGTTATCGTCCTCCGAAAGCTAAGTTCTGCAGAAGTCAATGTACTTACCTCATGATACACAAAAGTGAAATGCTTTGCGTATAGATATCGTAGTTATTATGCTTATTGGCGTGATGAAGAAAGTACTGTACAGTAACGTATTGTTGTGCCACGAAAAAGGCTGTCTCATTGTAGCTATACCACAAAACTTACTACTAAAACATGTTTTAATTTCTTGAATAATGCCGAAAAACTGTGCAGATATAAAACAGATACACCGCAAAAGCAACATTGTAAATTGTCACTCATTAGTAGCGTCGTGATAAAATCGTGTAGCTGTCACATAAACTAACCTCTGTGTCATCTGGTATCTCTCAGAAAGCACTTTAATTTCAGAATGTATTTTCAAATAAACCAAAATGTTGCATTAAAATCTCAAGTTAAAAAAGCACATTATCTCTCAATAAACGGTTTTACATGTGAAATGTGGTGCAGAATGCGGTATAAGTCGGTAAAGAATACTGGAATTTTTCTCAAGGTTAGCGTGTATGTTGTTTTTCTCGGAGCCAGCCGGCGCACGCAGTTGCCTGCGGAGCGCGTCATTGTCTGTCCCTTTGTTGGCGCGCGACGTTATTGGGATTAGGAGACCGAACTTCTACAAATTCGCCTTGCCGAGAGGGCCGCCCAGCTCTGTTATAATCCCGCCAGTTCTGATGAAATTCAGGTCTGTCGTTACGATCATATCGTCTGTCGTCATGTCGGTAGATGCCATAGTTTCTTTCTTGTCGGTCATGTGGTGGAGAATTTCTCCCTGAATCGTAACTGCGCGCTGAACTGTTGCGTCTGAAGTTATTCTGTCTCCCCTGATAATAATAGTTCTGGTTACCATATTGTCTGTTTCTATGATTGTCTCTGTCATATTCATTACTACGGAAATGCGAACTTTCTCTGTAGTTATTACTCTGCCAGTGGTTGTCATACGGGTGGTGTCTGTTTTGGTCACGATTTACGTTGAAAGAATAGCCTTGTCGCGTCCAGTTATTGTTTCTGTCGTCACGGAATTGTGACGTATGCGACCTGTAGTGATTGTTTTCCTGTTTTCGCACCCGGCGACTGTCTGTGTCAATTTCTAATTCTTGTAGGAGTCCCTGAAAAGCTTCAATGTCGTCTTTGCAACGTCCTGCTAAAATAATATGTCGTAAATGTTCAGGCAGTTTGATTAAGCAAATGCGGATGAGTTCTGAGGGGCTGTATGGGTTTGACAGGTACTGATTCTTGTGCAACACGTCTTCAAAATATTTCACAAGACTGGAAAATTCAGATTGTTCGAAACGTTTCATCATTATGATGCTATGTTTTACTCGGTCTTGTGTGGCTTGAGACCAATATGCTGAGAGGAAGGCATGGTAAAATTCTCCTTCACTGTGGCAATCGTGAATGACCGATCGCATTCTTACAGCTGGTTCATTCTCTAAGTAGCCACACATAAATTCTAATCTGTGTTCTAACGACCAGTTGGGAGGAAAACAATGAGAGAATTGATGGAGCCATGCTTGTGGATGAATGTCGTTGGCAGAATTCTTAAATGTTTTAAATTTACGTGTAGTAATGAACAGCTTATAGTCAAAATCATCATGTCGGCGAGTCGCATATCGGTCATTGTTAGGTCGTGCCGGCCGTTCCATCTCAAAATTCGGTGCACATTGCCAGTTTCTTTCATAACTTCCGAAATGCCCTGTGTTATTATTTTGCGTCTTTTCCGTATTTCTAAGTCCCTCTTCCCGTGTTGGAGCGCGAGTGTCCTCTGAAATTTGTAATTTTTGTATTACTTGTGCCAACTGATCTTGTACTTCCCGGATTTCTCTTTTGTACTGTATATTGATTTGATTTTGATTGAATTTCCTAATTTGTTCGCACTCTTCTGTGTCATTAAAGACTACCGGTTTTGTGTCATTCAGATTATCATCTACCTTCGTAGATAAATTAGTAAACTGATCCGAAAGTTCGGCTACTTTCTCCGATAGTGTACTTATTTCCTCAGTGTGTTTTTCTGAACCAAGTTTCAGAGTATCTACTGTGTCCTTTAAGTTTTCCTGAGTTTTTGCAAGTTGCGTAACCGAATCAGTAGATGCAACTGAGTCAAATTTAACTTGCAAGGTCTCATGATTTTCATAAACAATAGTTTGCAGTTCTTTTATGGCTGCTTCGTGATTCTGTAGTGCATTTTCATGACGCGAAAAAATAGGTTGGAAATGCTCACAAATTTGTGTTTTTACGTCGTTACAGACTTTTTGACATTTCGATTCAATGTGATGTAACTCATTAGTTAAATCCTCACGTGTTTGTTCAAGTGTGGTGTCTAACTTTTTAAGATTTTGTTCCACTGTGTCTAACTTTTGAAGATTTTGTTCCATTATGTCTAATTTTTCAAGCTTTTGCTGTGTTTGTCTCTGGTTTTGTTTAATTTGTCTCTGATTTTGTTCCATTTGTTGCATTAATTGCAATAATAATGTATTAGTGTCTGGAATCTGTTCCTCTACGCTTTTCGGCAGTGCATTTGCACCGGCAACATTCACATTTTGACAAGCAGAAAATGTGTCTTGACTTATTTGAGAAAACGGTGAGGATCCAAAACCTGAATCTACAGTATTTGTGAGATCGTCTCGTGTCATTTCGGATTCCTGAGCCGAGCTATTGCCGACCGATCGATCGATAATGCTTCCCTGTTCTCTAATTGTTTCGCTGTCTACACCATTGTTTGAAACCCGCTCCATTTCCCTATGCGCAATTACCAAATTACTACTTTTAACATTAGTTAATTCATTACTCTGCGGCGCTAACATACTGCTTTCGTCTTCGCTGTCATTTCTCAATTTACTTTGGAGCCTAGTGTTACGTTTTTCACACGCCATTATTGTCAAAATATTTCACACGATAACACAGAAAAGCACAATTTGAAGAGCAAAAACAAGAGAACACATTAACATAGCACTGAAAATAATATCTTGTTAATCGCAGCTGCGAAATACTTGGTGCAAATCTACATGCATGCCACAACTGTTTTACTGTACAACAATGAAAAACTACAACTACAAAGGAAATTCTCTCTATAATTACGCGCTAGCAATCAACAAAATCTACACTAATTACACAAACTACCAGAAAAAATCAGAAGATTCCAGTGAGGTATCCTCGGCTAAGGGTCGACATATGAAACGTCCCCTTTGAACAATTTTACAAGACTGATGAAACGTCCCCTTTAAACAAATTTTACACGACTGTGCTTAACCTGATACACAATATTTTTTAGCGCAACGCAATCTGACTTTAAATAATCTCTACAAGAGAATGGCCCTGACTAACATTAACCTGTACTTTTCACAAATCACTTACCTCACAAAAATCTTCGCTGCTCAAGCTACTGCAATACAGCGAGCGCCACTACTGCCAGCTAAATAAAAGATTCAAACTATGGAAGGCACTAACTACTGATAGGGATAGTTAGCAAATGAAAGATATTAATAGAGAACAAAGAATGTATTTACCTTGATATCATCATATATATGGCAGTTCATGACAAATTACAAAACTCCGCCATCTCTCTCCCCACATCCACCACTGCTGGCGGCTCACCTCCAACTGCGCAACGCTACGCGCTGTTCGCAGCCAGCTGCCTAACACTACAATGGCGAGTATTACAACAATGCAAAGCAGCCACAGACTGCACACGGCACAGCCAGTGATTTTCATACTGAGGTGGCGTTACCAATAAAAAAACCTAAACAGCCTACTTACAAATTTAATAGTCATGGGTGACTGGAATTCGTCAGTAGGAAAAGGGAGAGAAGGAAACATAGTAGGTGAATATGGATTGGGGGGAAGAAATGGAAGAGGAAGCCGCCTTGTAGAATTTTGCACAGAGCATAACTTAATCATAGCTAACACTTGGTTCAAGAATCATAAAAGAAGGTTGTATACCTGGTAGAATCCTGGAGATACTAAAAGGTATCAGATAGATTATATAGTGGTAAGACAGAGATTTAGGAACCAGGTTTTAAATTGTAAGACATTTCCAGGGGCAGATGTGGATTCTGACCACAATCTATTGGTTATGAACTGCAGATTGAAACTGAAGAAACTACAAAAAGGTGGGAATTTAAGGAGATGGGACCTGGATAAACTGAAAGAACCAGAGGTTGCAGAGAGTTTCAGGGAGAGCATAAGGGAACAATTGACAGGAATGGGGGAAAGAAATACGGTAGAAGAAGAATGGGTAGCTCTGAGGGATGAAGTAGTGAAGGCAGCAGACGATCAAGTAGGTAAAAAGGCGAGGGCTAATAGAAATCCTTGGGTAACAGAAGAAATATTGAATTTAATTGATGAAAGGAGAAAATATAAAAATGCAGTGAATGAAGCAGACAAAAAGGAATACAAACGTCTCAAAAATGAGATCGACAGGAAGTGCAAAATGGCTAAGCAGGGATGGCTAGAGGACAAATGTAAGGATATAGAGGCTTGTCTCACTAGGGCTAAGATAGATACTGCCTACAGGAAAATTAAAGAGACCTTTGGAGAGAAGAGAACCACTTGTATGAATATCAAGAGCTCAGATGGCAACCCAGTTCTAAGCAAAGAAGGGAAGGCAGAAAGGTGGAAGGAGTATATAGAGGCTTTATACAAGGGCGATGTACTTGAGGACAATATTATGGAAATCGAAGAGGATGTAGACGAAGACGAAATGGGAGATAAGATACTGCGTGAAGAGTTTGACAGAGCACTGAAAGACCTGAGTCGAAACAAGGCCCCGGGAGTAGACAACATTCCATTAGAACTACTGAGAGCCTTGGGAGAGCCAGTCATGACAAAACTCTACCATCTCGTGAGCAAGATGTATGAGACAGGCGAAATACCCTCGGACTTCAAGAAGAATATAATAATTCCAATCCCAAAGAAAGCAGGTGTTGACAGATGTGAAAATTACCGAACTATCACTTTAATAAGTCACAGCTGCAAAATACTAACGCGAATTCTTTACAGACGAATGGAAAAACTGGTAGAAGCGGACCTCGGGGAAGATCAGTTTGGATTCCGTAGAAATGTTGGAACACGTGAGGCAATACTAACCTTACGACTTATCTTAGAAGAAAGATTAAGGAAAGGCAAACCTACGTTTCTAGCATTTGTAGACTTAGAGAAAGCTTTTGACAATGTTAACTGGAATACTCTCTTTCAAATTCTGAGGGTGGCAGGGGTAAAATACAGGGAGCGAAAGGCTATTTACAATTTGTACAGAAACCAGATGGCAGTTATAAGAGTCGAGGGGCATGAAAGGGAAGCAGTGGTTGGGAAAGGAGTGAGACAGGGTTGTAGCCTCTCCCCGATGTTATTCAATCTGTATATTGAGCAAGCAGTAAAGGAAACAAAAGAAAAATTCGGAGTAGGTATTAAAATTCATGGAGAAGAAGTAAAAACTTTGAGGTTTGCCGATGACATTGTAATTCTGTCAGAGACAGCAAAGGACTTGGAAGAGCAGTTGAACGGAATGGACAGTGTCTTGAAAGAAGGATATAAGATGAACATCAACAAGAGCAAAACGAGGATAATGGAATGTAGTCAAATTAAATCGGGTGATGCTGCGGGAATTAGATTAGGAAATGAGACACTTAAAGTAGTAAAGGAGTTTTGCTATTTAGGGAGTAAAATAACTGATGATGGTCGAAGTAGAGAGGATATAAAATGTAGACTGGCAATGGCAAGGAAATCGTTTCTGAAGAAGAGAAATTTTTTAACATCAGGTATAGATTTAAGTGTCAGGAAGTCGTTTCTGAAAGTATTTGTATGGAGTGTAGCCATGTATGGAAGTGAAACATGGACGATAACTAGTTTGGACAAGAAGAGAATAGAAGCCTTCGAAATGTGGTGCTACAGAAGAATGCTGAAGATAAGGTGGGTAGATCACGTAACTAATGAGGAGGTATTGAATAGGATTGGGGAGAAGAGAAGTTTGTGGCACAACTTGACTAGAAGAAGGGATCGGTTGGTAGGACATGTTTTGAGGCATCAAGGGATCACAAATTTAGCATTGGAGGGCAGTGTGGAGGGTAAAAATCGTAGAGGTAGACCAAGAGATGAATACACTAAGCAGATTCAGAAGGATGTAGGCTGCAGTAGGTACTGGGAGATGAAGAAAATTGCACAGGATAGAGTAGCATGGAGAGCTGCATCAAACCAGTCTCAGGACTGAAGACCACAACAACAACAACAACTCTTTGGTTTCTGCAAATGGCAATGGAGCTGTATCATCTGAATCTCTGTCCTCATTTAAACTAAGACTTGTCAGTTTATCCGAAATCTCCTCAACTCTTTCCGATAAGTCACCTATTTGTTCTTTCTGTTTATTTACGTCTTCCGTAAGTGTCGCGACTCTGGTTTCAGTATTGACACATTTAGTAGTTAACTGTTCATACTGTTGTGTTAGGTTATTTATTCTGTCATTTGGTACGGATTCCTCGATTCTTTCAAATATTTCTTCCTTATCGTGTGCACGTTGTAAATTTAACTCTGAAAGTTTTTGTACTAGTACGCGATCTCTTTCTTCCTGTTCTCTATCATGTTCCTTTTGTCTGATTTCTATTGAAATTAATCTATTATTGTGAGCATTCAAAATCGGTTGTACTTCTTCTGTAATTTCTTTCTTTAGTTTATCTTTCATATTTTTGAAACATGTCCCTATTCGTGAGTCTAACCGTGTTTCCATTGTTTCCATCTCTGTTTTAATTGTTCCTATTTGTGAGTCTAACCGTGTTTCCATTGTTCCCATATCAGTTTCTAAACGTGTTGCCAAAGTTCCCATCTCTGTTTTAAATCCAGATCGTAACTGTGATCCCACTATTTTTAATTCAGATCCCAAATTAAATACTGCACTCATCAATTGCTCCATATTAACTGGTTCGAAATTCTTTTCACCCCTAACATTTCCCGCAAAACCAACTTCTTCCGTCAAAGCTGTAAAGTTATCTGTGTTCGATACTATTCCAGAGTCTTCTGTCGTTAAACTCGTATTCTGAAAATGTTTTGATTGTGAACAATTTTGAATTGGTTCCAGACTATTTTCCCGACTTATTAAATTGTTTTCAACTTCATTATTCATTATACTATTCTCCTGTGTTGGCGAGTTCGCCATGTTAACAATTTCGTCATTCTCACTATTCATCATTTTTGCCTTTTTCATCGATCGCGTAATCATTTACAAAACATACAAAACTCGTCACTATACGAAAATTACACACAATATATCACCAACAATACCATTCACACGAAATGCTTCCCGACAAACACGCCTAACTAACAATTAAAACCTTCACAATTGCGCAAAATTGTCAAGCCCGTATACGACTCATCAAAAATTAAATTCTGCAAAAATAACATTAGAAGAATGACAAGACAACTACAAATGTTCAATTACCAAATCTACACATGCAATATAGACTACAATTACTAAACTACAAATTACTACAACAATACTACTGTCTGCTATTTTTACTATCAAAAGAATTCCAAGGGACGATCAGAAGCAGCGGTCGCCACGTGCATGGGGGCTTAATTATTTTATAATGAAAATATATTTTAGTCGCTGTGTGTCCGGTTACGAGTCTCGTAACCGGTTGGCCCTGACTAGTATTAGTACGCAATCTGACTGCATAGAATAACAACAAAGAATGAAAGGAAATTTCCGTTACCACAATTAATTAAATCCCCAGCAACTATAAAAGCTACGAAACAAAAACTACGAACAACAAAGCACAAGTGTAACTGTTCTGTGTGTGGAAGTGTGATTCAACGTACACATCTGGCACGGTTCTTCCTCAATAAGACAAGATATTTTAAATACCATTTACACTGAATTAATTAAATAAAACTGAAATACTATAATTGCACATAGAAACCCGAATTATAGTCTAATACATGAACACAAGCCAGATGCTTTGTTGACTGAACCTGTGACCAAGAGGCATTATTAGTTAGGAAAATTAAAAAATAATAATAATAAAATGTTTTTTACCTTCATATATATTGACTAAAAATACACTCTGATCATTACAACATCTCCATTCGAACAACATCTGCTGTCTAGCCCATCAAAACAACTGCACACGACATGGCCTCAACTAGTACAGCTATCAACATCCTCTCAGCAAAGCACTCACTACCGCAAACTCAGAACTACCACTTCCCACAGCAACTTCTGAACAAGCACTGCCAGTGGAGGTGGCGGAATAAAACTCTTTGGCGCAATCTCTGGCGCTGTGACTCAGTGTAGCCACCTTTCACCGTCTGCAAGGGACGCTAGTTCTTAGGTAACCAAGCATTATAAGCAAAGATTCGATCCACTTGCACAAAATGTTGTGCACCAAACTTTTTTTAAAGTTGTAAATTGCGCTCTACGCAGTGGACAATATTAAACGCAATAAACAAGTAAACTAAGCATTATTACAGTATTGCAGGATATACACTGAGCTGGAAAAAGTCATGGGATACCACCTAATATCGTGTAGGATCTCGTTTTCCCGGCGTACTCCAAGAGCTCGACGTAGCAAGAACAAGTTGTCGGAAGCCGCTGCGTAAACATTGAACCATGCTGCCTCTATAGCCGTTCATAATTGTGAAAGTGTTACTGGTCCAGGATTTTGTGCACGGATCGACCTCTCGACTACGTCCCCTAAACCTCTCGATTACGTCCCCTAAATGTTCGACTGGTGGCCATGTCATTTGCTCGAATTGTTCAGAATGTTCTTCACACCAGCCACCAACAGTTGTGGCCCGGGGTCATGGCGCATTGCCATCCATAAAAATCTCATCGTTGTTTGGGAATATGACGCCCATGAATGGCTACAAATGGTCTCCAAGCAGCCGAACATCCAGAGAACCCAGTCCATTTCATGTAAACACATCCCACTCCGTTATGGGGCCACTACAGCTTGCACAGTGCCTTTTGGACAACTTGGTTTCGTGGGGTTGCGAGGTGCCGGGGCTAGCAGTGTATTTATCACTAAATTCTACTAGAATCCACATATGTAAATCATGCTCTAAGCCCCCCCTATTCTAACTCCGACTTTTGCTGTTGCACAAGGATAAAAAAATACGCGAACTGACTCTAATCAACCCTGCCAGTGGAGTAGAAGAGAGTTTGGCACCTGCAATAATTTAATTTTATAAATAAGTTAAATAAACAAAGGTTTCATTAGCACAGTGAGGAATGATAGGGTTGCTCTATCGATTAACAGAATGAAAGTTCTGTCCAAAATAACAATATGATTTATTAAGACTAAACACTGAAAGTAAAAGAAACACAGGAAATATAATACATCAAATTGGCTCAAATTTGGAGATTCATACAAACACTGTAAAGGTGAAGTTGTCCCTAAACTAGATCGTGAGGTTGAAGACGAGGTGGTATGTGGAGCCAATTCCTTTCCACTCAAATCTCAAGAGAGACACACAGCTAACCCAACAGTAATTGCTGCTACTCGAAACAGAACAAAGTTAGAAAAGGATGAACAGGCGCGCTCTGCTGAGCTCTGATTGTCACCTAGGAAAATCCCTATCTGCCGGTGCTGCGGACGTACATTACCAAACGGTCTTCTTATCTCCCAGAACACGATCTGGCGTACCGCAGGCGAGGGCTGGTTGCTTCGACGTCCTCGACCGAAAGGCGACTGCCGACCCCTCACAAGAGCACCCGTACAGGCCGAACACAGAACATTTCCGCCCCCACGACAGTGGCCGAGGTTAAACGTTCCAATCAGCAACTCGAAAACCGGCGGAAATTCCACTCCATTGCCGGAGCACTACCATTCCACCAATGGAGATTCTTGGCGCCAATTTCTGTGCTGATTTTGCTACGTCACGGCGCTATGCCCTGAGCAAACCAATCACCGTTACTATTTTGCAGAAAGTGCGGGAATTTTCCCGCCACAACTGCCAGGGTACACAAGTCATTCCCACGCCTCGCTGGTAGCCCGCCAGAAAGTGTTTTCGCTAAGTTTCTCCGAAGTAACGGAACCTCTAGCCCAGCCGCTACTTCACACCCCAGCGGGCGTGTCTCTTGACAATGTCGGCGTCTGCAAAGCATTCACTCGACTGCCTCACACACGTCGGCTTAACCCGCCTGTCACCGGACCACCCGGGTGACGAGAGACGCTGCGTGGGAAGTCCGCGTGTGAAGGAATACCAGCCCTCCACCGCATGCAAATAGAGAGGAGAGTCGTAAGATAGAAATATGAGAGGGGGCTCATGCCACCTCTCATAGCCCCTACGCCATTTTAGATTGTAATTGGTGAGCGGTTGGCTCACTTAGGAGCAAGGTAGTGAGTCAATCGCCCAAGAACAATCTCGCAACTGGCTCCACATGCCGCACTCTATAAAGAAAATCACTGCAACTGAAAAATGCAGCTCATAGAGGGAGGATTATTTATGATGTAGCCAACTTCACCTTCTTAATATGGAACACTAACACTCACATCACACATCCATACCCAGGGAGCCCCTTCCAAACACTGATTCACGCAGACATTCACGCTCTAAATATGGCCCGGGCATCTGAGCCAAATATGGAGCAGTTTATTCTTTACAATCAGAGTTGGAGTGCTCCGCAATTAAATGCCCAAGATGTTACAACAATTTTAATCATTAAACTAACCTGAACTCACTCACACATGATACTATTTAAGTTAACAATCTCTTTGTGAGCTTTCAGAATCTAATTACAACCTCCGATTCATTCTGTCTCCCTGCAGCAAGAATAACCTTTACAAAATGTTCCCTGAACTGATGGTCCATTCACAATGACAGTGGTGGTATCTGCTTCAGTTTATGGGGACTTCAGGCACACTGTTCGCATACACACAACAATAAATACAAAATACAAAAAAAAACATGGTGTGGAGAACAATACAGTAATTTGTAATAAGAATTACAGTGTAAAACACAAACACATGCAAGGTGTAACATACATTACAAAACCAACACTAGAGAAAGAAATTTAAGAAAAAAAAAAGGGTTCATGGGGCATCAAATTGTGCATGCACATTGCACAAAGTTCACGACTGTGCTGAGAATGAGGCACTACATCACATTGTTAGAAATATCCGTAGCACTTCACTAATTACACAGTACTGACATCACATAAGGCTAAACGTCAGGTGTTGTTGCTACGTTGTGGCAACAGCAATAGGGAGTTCTGGAGTGTCTGCAGTACGCTGTTGAGATTGTAGTCAGACCCACGCATATGATCACGGCAGTACGGTAGGAAGACACAGTGATAGGCTCTCCTCACGTCGATTAATTGTCTCTGAGGTCTATTTGTTGGGATACATCACTAGTCTAGGTCTCTTCTCTCGCTGGACAGTACTTTATGTTTCCCAATATTGCAGTTCGACAAGGGATGATGGCACGTGGAGTGACTCCACAAGTGTGTGAGGTCATCCATACAGGATCGAACTAGGAGTGACGATTGCTAAAACTGCTCTCTAAAAGAGAGGAGAAGTTAGAAATGAGACCATACATTTGTTAGTGTGGCACGATACTGCTTTGTGTATGCAGATCGGCCAATGCTAGTGAGTTGTAAAAACCCAAACAGGTGAGTATATAGCGTCCCTTTCTGTCCTGAGGCACATGAGGCGCAGATTCTGACACGATATGTGATCTTCTTCGTGTACTCACGACAACGTGGTCTGCCGCAGGGAATCCCTCCAAACGGCTGCCGCGTCCGGAGAGCTAGCAGGCTGTCGCGTGTGGGTCGCGTGTCAGTGTCAACGGCCAGCCTCACTTTCGCTTGTGGCCTGGTGAGGGTCCCGCGTAATCCCTCAGGTATGCGGCCGGGTGACCGTCAGCCTGTGGACCGGATGTTCTCGCCCTTCACGTCAGGTGGGGTGCTGACGCTCTTTTCTTGCAGGTAGCCGTAGACCTCTTGTTCCCGCTCCGGCCAGCCTCCGCATTGCCACGATCCTCGTCATCTGCACAATTCTTACAAAAATCTTATGCCTAACTTTTTCCCATGACCTTCTATGTTATAATAAATTTACATAATGAAACATTGATGGTCTGTCATTTCAGACACTCTTATTTTACTTTTATAGTTATTAATCTATGGCAATCATTATAACATCTAATCTAGACATGGAAATAATTTATTTTGATATATGTGTAGAGACCGATCTCAGTATTGTACATGGTGTGTGATAACTGATGCTTTGTAATGTATGAACAACTAAATGTGCGGGCCCGCACTAATATTACTATTAATTATATAGATTGACAGTAGACATGCTCAAGAATTAACTACCATATGCCAACGATCTACATTCTATGTCTTCTAAATAAATTATATTATTATGCAGGCTGAAGTTTTACTGAGCTATAAAGAACATGCAACTATTGTACGTTCGAACATGCAACTATTGTACGTTCGCTCGCCGGTCGTCCCTCCATCTCGGGTCTGTGGTTTCATGATCTGAAAAATAACATCCCAACAGGCGCGCGCCAAACACAGATCGTGTTCTGGGAGATAAGAAGACCGTTTGGTAATGTACGTCCGCAGCACCGGCAGATAGGGATTTTCCTAGGTGACAATCAGAGCTCAGCAGAGCGCGCCTGTTCATCCTTTTCTAACTTTGTTCTGTTTCGAGTAGCAGCAATTACTGTTGGGTTAGCTGTGTGTCTCTCTTGAGATTTGAGTGGTAGAAAACCCCCACAATATTAATCTAGTTATTGTAAAAATCCTAAAGTTTAATTTATCCTAGAATATGGTACTCTATTATTATTATTATTACCTTTTTTTTTTATACAATACTCTCACATAATTCCTGTTACGTTGAGATGTCTCGCTGCTCGCCGCTATTGACGACAGTGATGTGCGCGCCGTACGACATGGCCTCCGAGTTCTCACTACGCCTCACTGAAACTCCAGAGACTGGGTTAGCCATGGCTATACACGACAATAAATTTATAGTTGCAACTTCCTTCTCTATCTGATGCGGTTTTCGGGATCAAAGCACACCTTTCCAGAAGCAATGTAATATGACCAAGCCAGGGGTGGTTCCTGTTGAGGATTCAGTCGCCCAACACACGCCAGCTACACAGTATGTCACGAATATCCAAGTATAAGTCCCTGGTTATTCATCTGTGACAGTCACGAGCAGCACGCTAAATCCCCAACCAGCACATTGGCATGGTAGGCTTTATGCTCGCATTTCTCTCGTCTAGGGCACCATTGGAGTCAAACGCTCACAGGATCACCCCGACTTGCAAGACAACGATGCTGGCGCAGCTCTGCAAAAAACTATAATGCCCATATTCATCCTCGAAATCACGCAATATACCACAATCTTACCGTGCACTGACGCGTGCCTGCAAGCATTGGTATGAACGTTTCACGAACTGGTTGTGGCCGCTATTGAGCGTATCACGACTTCTCAGAACGCTTCTAAGAGCACGTTCTTGTATGCGCCCGTTTGTGCGACGTCTCGTCACTCATCTTTATCCCTTAACATGGACACCAGATAGGAAAGGACAAGAACATTGCTCATGGAAAGGTAGTCCCTGTTATCGCAACGACAGATGAGATCCCGAACATAGACAAAAAGTTAACAGCAGTAAATTCTTAAGCGAGAAAACTCAGCGTGTTAATACTTTAACAATCTTAATCTATTAATGCAACGATTATTGTTCCCCAAAGAAAGGTTCATATCTTTGCCTATTCTAATATGTACACCACTTTAACTACTATTATTCCACGAGCTTCTTTGTGTGAGAGAAGTGGTGGAGTCCTATGGACTAGCGTCAATCCCTTCTTAGACTCCCCCTCCTCTGACGTGCATTAGGATTTGGAGGTCTAATTTCTATCTACCGGTTCTCCTGTTGTCCTTGATTTCGCTCTCTCCAATTACGGTCGCTTTGCCGTTCGTCATTCCTCCTATCCCGGATTCCTTGTCTAGATTGACCCTGCTCCCTGACGTTCTGGTTTCCGTGTCTCTGGTTTCCATAACCTTGAGTAGCGTAACCTTGATTTCCGTAACCCTGGTTTCCTAACTGACGAGTGCGATTTTGCGATCTGTTGTCGTCTTCCCTTGCTGGCCCGTGGTATTTGTTATTTTGCGCCTTCTTCCTGTCCTTTGCGCCTTGTTTATCGAAGACTACTTCGAGTTCGCGCAATAGACTCTTGAATGCTTCTATGTCAGATCCACACTTCCCGACAAGTGTCTGTTGATACCTAATAGGCAATTTGGAAAAGCAAAATTTAATGATTTCTCCGTTGCTATATGGACTATCTAAAAACTGATTCTTCTTGAGTAAATCATCAAAAAATTTGGTTGCGTTCCTATGCCCGGACACTTCCAGTTCAGGACAAAATATTATTTCCTCTTTAATCCTGTCTTGCGTTTCCTTTGACCAGTAGGTACGCAGGAAAACACCAACAAATTCCTGATAGGTCCGACACGTCGCTGCCACACCCCGCATCTTTTCCGCGGCTTGGCCTTCGATGTGTCCACACATGAATTCTAATTTTGCGTGGGTTGGCCATGATGACGGTAATGAATTAGTAAACTGCGTCACCCAGATCTTCGGATGCATCGACCCTCCATTATCTCTGAACTTTTGGAATTTTAGTATCGACAGGAAGTGATTGTGATCAAAATCCTGTCCGATCCTCGCACTGGTGTTGTCACTCGTTTCCGATACTTGCACGTCTGCTGAGTGTCCTGATCTATCTTGCTGATAACTGTGATGTGCTACCTCTGTGTCACAGTGGCGGTGGCACTCAGAATTCACTCTCCTAAGTGGGCTACAATTATTGGAGCTATTACTAGGTATTTCTGCGTGTGCATTGTTAGTTCCGCCCTCTGTCACTGGGCTAGAGCACGGCGGGCTTTTCCCTGGAGACACAATTCTGTGTACTTCATCATTGGTATCCGAACGCGCAGTACTCGTGTGCCCTTTTCGCTCTAGTTTTGCTATCCGACTCTCTACTTCTTTCATTTGTTTCGTGATGTTCGTAACCGCAATATTACCTTGGGTTTTTAAGAACGCTAGGGATTTTGAGTGGGCTTGTGTCGCACGTCGCAAGCGACCTGCGAGTTGAGAAGTTACTTTTGCAACTTTCATTGCCCCCATTGCTGCCGTTTTGGCTAGGCCTGCTACTTTTTGTGCTACCAGTGACATCTGTTTTGCTTCGCCACATTCTTTCTTTATTGTTAGTAATTCCCCACGAATTTTCCCTATATGCGAAATTATTGCCTGAGTGTCCTTCTTACGCTGTTCGTCAGCTTCTTCCTTCTCCTTCTTACGTTGTTCGTCAGCTTCTTCTTTCATTGATCGTAGGAAGCTCAGTATTGGGTTAATGTCATCATTTTGATCCTCGTCACACATGGGTGATGTAACTCTGGACACCTGGGCGCTAGAGCTCTGACGTGACCGAGCTGGCCTCTGTCTGCACTCGTTCGTTTGACTATAAACTTCTGCTGCCGTCTCGACCTGTGTGCCTGTCTCTGTTTCATCCTCTACCTCACTATCATAATCACGGCCGCGACGTTGCTCTAAGATCGGGTCCAAATCACCTTCCTGATCAATGACCCTGTCGTCCTGTCCTGCTAAAAATGTGCCCATCTCATCTGCGAACCTATCCCCGTCAGTAACGTGTCTCTTATCCATTATAGTATCCACTTTTGTTTTAGCTTCGCTCACTAAAAGTCGTGCCTTACTTCTCGTGATCATTCATGAGAGACAAAATTTATCTAAAATACACAATAAAAATAATCTACTCCCTGTATTTTTTACGCATAGACATAAAATTTCAACAACGCTGTTCCAACGCTGTAATTACAAGCACAATTTTATGTGGTACAGAAACCGCACACAAATCCGAAAAAGTGCGATGTGGTACGGACACCACATCAACGAAACACAAAAAACAATGAACAAAAAAAATATATACACTGAAAACAAAAACTGTAATCATGCGCCGCTACTTAAAACTAAACGCGGAACTACCAGAAAAAAAACTTGGGTATTAATCAATAAAAAAAATTAGAGAAAAAAAATTTGAATGTTCGTACTAAGAATACTGTTTGTTAATCAGTGATTCTCAGGAAAGATCCGAGGCTAAGGGTCGCCATATTATGCGAGGTGCCGGGGCTAGCAGTGTATTTATCACTAAATTCTACTAGAATCCACATATGTAAATCATGCTCTAAGCCCCCCCTATTCTAACTCCGACTTTTGCTGTTGCACAAGGATAAAAAAATACGCGAACTGACTCTAATCAACCCTGCCAGTGGAGTAGAAGAGAGTTTGGCACCTGCAATAATTTAATTTTATAAATAAGTTAAATAAACAAAGGTTTCATTAGCACAGTGAGGAATGATAGGGTTGCTCTATCGATTAACAGAATGAAAGTTCTGTCCAAAATAACAATATGATTTATTAAGACTAAACACTGAATAGTAAAAGAAACACAGGAAATATAATACATCAAATTGGCTCAAATTTGGAGATTCATACAAACACTGTAAAGGTGAAGTTGTCCCTAAACTAGATCGTGAGGTTGAAGACGAGGTGGTATGTGGAGCCAATTCCTTTCCACTCAAATCTCAAGAGAGACACACAGCTAACCCAACAGTAATTGCTGCTACTCGAAACAGAACAAAGTTAGAAAAGGATGAACAGGCGCGCTCTGCTGAGCTCTGATTGTCACCTAGGAAAATCCCTATCTGCCGGTGCTGCGGACGTACATTACCAAACGGTCTTCTTATCTCCCAGAACACGATCTGGCGTACCGCAGGCGAGGGCTGGTTGCTTCGACGTCCTCGACCGAAAGGCGACTGCCGACCCCTCACAAGAGCACCCGTACAGGCCGAACACAGAACATTTCCGCCCCCACGACAGTGGCCGAGGTTAAACGTTCCAATCAGCAACTCGAAAACCGGCGGAAATTCCACTCCATTGCCGGAGCACTACCATTCCACCAATGGAGATTCTTGGCGCCAATTTCTGTGCTGATTTTGCTACGTCACGGCGCTATGCCCTGAGCAAACCAATCACCGTTACTATTTTGCAGAAAGTGCGGGAATTTTCCCGCCACAACTGCCAGGGTACACAAGTCATTCCCACGCCTCGCTGGTAGCCCGCCAGAAAGTGTTTTCGCTAAGTTTCTCCGAAGTAACGGAACCTCTAGCCCAGCCGCTACTTCACACCCCAGCGGGCGTGTCTCTTGACAATGTCGGCGTCTGCAAAGCATTCACTCGACTGCCTCACACACGTCGGCTTAACCCGCCTGTCACCGGACCACCCGGGTGACGAGAGACGCTGCGTGGGAAGTCCGCGTGTGAAGGAATACCAGCCCTCCACCGCATGCAAATAGAGAGGAGAGTCGTAAGATAGAAATATGAGAGGGGGCTCATGCCACCTCTCAGGGTCTGCGCCACATTCGAACCCTACCATCACCTCTTAGCAACTGAAATGAGGACTCATATGACCAGGTCACGGCTTTCAGTCGTCTAGCGTCCGACATGAGCACGAGCCCAGGAGAGACGCTGCAGGCGATGTCGTGCTGTTAGCAAAGGCACTCGCGTCGGTCGTCTGCTGCCATAGCCCTTTAACGCCAAAATTTGGCTGCACTGTCCAAACAACGTTCGTCGTACGTCCCACACTGATTTCTGTGGTTATTTCACACAGTGTTGCTTGTCTTGTCTGTTAACACAGACAATTCTATACAAACGCCGCTGCCCTCGGTCGTTACGTGAAAGCTGTCGGCCACTGCGTTGTCCATAGTGAGAGGTAATGCCTGAAATGCAGTGTTCTCGGCACACTCTGAACACTGTAGATTTCGGAATATTGAATTTCCTAACGATTTCCGAAATGGAATGTTCAAAAAATGGTTCAAATGGCTCTGAGCACTATGGGACTCAACTGCTGTGGTCATAAGTCCCCTAGAACCTAGAACTACTTAAACCTAACTAACCTAAGGACAGCACACAACACCCCGCCGGGAATCGAACCCGGGAACCCGGGCGTGGGAAGCGAGAACGCTACCGCACGACCGAAATGGAATGTTCCATGCGCGTGTAGCTCCAAGTAGCATTCCGCGTTCAAAGTCTGTTAATTCCCTTTTTTGCAGCCGTAATCACGTCTGAAACCTTTTGAGTGTGTGTGTGTGGTTTGAGGTTTTCGGGCGCTAAACAGCGTGGTCATCAGCGCCCAAACGCATAGAAACAGGAAGACATGCGGTGAAGGGACGAAGACGGACAGCGAACAAGGAGAACGGCTAAAAGACACAGGCCTGATGCAGTTCCAAAAGCCTTTGACATGAGTCATCTGGGCACAAATGACAGCTCTGCCTACGCACTGCCCTTTTATACCTTGTGCACGCGATACTACCGCCATCTGCATTTGTACATATCGCTATCCCATCATTTCTGTCATTTCAGTGTTTGGTTATAGCCTAATGCTCTGTTTGTGAAATCGTGACATTGGTTGAGTAACTGTCAAACTAGCCTGCCCGGCTAGCCGCGTGGTAATAAAAAACTGAGTTAATGGATCAACGATGAACATGAACAAGCGTCATGGGACGTCCGCCCCGAGCAAACTGAACGAACTATAACGAACAAAATGAGATTAAAAAAAAAACACGCGCTGATTCCCGAGCGGGAAGGCGTGCCGGTCCCGGCACGAATGCGTCTGGCGGATTAGTGTCGACGTTCTGTGTGCCGGCCGGCCTGTGGAAGGTTTTCAAGGTGGTTCTCCATCTACCTCGGTGAATGCGGGCTGATTCCCCATATTCCGCCTCAGTCACGCTGTGTCGGCGATTACTGCGCAAACACCGTTTCCACGTACGCGTACATCGTAATTACTCTACCATACAAACATTGGGGCTACACTCGTCTGGAATGAGACATTCCCGGAGAGAGAGAGAGAGGGGGGGGGGGGGGGGAGGGCACTGGAGGCCGAACCGCACAATAACCCTGGGTTCAGTGTGAGGAAGCGGGAGGCGGTGGAATGGGTGAACTGCTGTGGCCTGTTGTGGGGTTGTGAACCACTGAGGACTCCGGCGGGACGAAGCCTCTCCGTCGTTTGTAGTCCCTGCTTTAATACAATACAATTGTCAAACTGAGCACTCTTCATTTAAGATACACAGCAACCATGTCTTTTTAACATTTTAAATTATACTTTACCCAATGGATCAATTAAACACAATAAATAATTAAAATACACAACATTACAGTATTATAGGTTATATTTTTATTATGCTGTAGTTTGTGAGGTCGTGACATTGGTTGAGAACTGTGTAACATGTTTTACACTGTAAATTACTGTTTACGTAATGGACGATATTAAACATAATACATTACTAAAATACACAGTATTACAAGTTACATTATTATAATGTCGATGTTTGTGAGGTAAGCAAGCTACTGAATAAGAAATTCTATTGTGTTTTAATTATGTGCAGCAGTGTGTGCCATTGTAATGGCTGGTTGATTGCATCATGTAAAGCTTAAAAGTGGGGATGTGCTCAAATGTAATAGATCATTTAAACCAGCGGGAGATTTTGAGCTAGATCTTTGTTTACTTCAAGTGCTTCTAACAGGCTTAGTTGTCGTCCTTTATTGGCTGTATGTAGCACTTCCGTGTGGACGTGGTATCTGTTCAAAAAATGGTTCAAACGGCTCTGAGCACTATGGGACTTAACTTCTGAGGTCATCAGTCCCCTAGAACGTAGAACTACTTAAACCTAACTAACCTAAGGACATCACACACATCCATGCCCGAGGCAGGATTCGAACCTGCGACAGTAGCGGTCGCGCGGTTCCAGACTGTAGCGTCTAGAACCGCTCGGCAACTCCGACCGGCGTGGTATTTGTGTCCTTCCTTCAGCACATGTTCAGCAAAGGCGAAATCTGACTTTCGCAATCTCCAGCTGCGTTCGTGTTCAATCAGCCTAGTTGCGTATAGCCCTCCCTGTTTGAGGAGTATGCAGTTTGTTGCAGTCACTGCGAGTGATTTTATAGACACCACTGTCACTTAATGAAACTGTTTTGTCCTAGCTGCTGAATGAAATTTGTGTAGTGCCTCTTACATAAAATAAAGTCTTATAATTGCAGGATCTCTGAGTGTTGTCTAATTTGTCGGACAGCTTTTCTAAATATGGGATAGAAAAAAACTAATTTGAAATAAACAAAAAGGAGCAGAAGAAAAACAATGTACTTGGTATTCAACCTTAAAAATTTGTTCATCCATTTTTTGCATAATTTGACACATTTGCTCCGTTTATATTGCAGTTTCTGTACCGCAGGCAATATCGGCTCTTCGAACAGAAATGCAGATCATACTCATACATTTTACGCTGTTTTATTTCCCCTTTCCAATTAAAAAAAACCCCATGTATCTACCCTGAAGAAACAACACTGTGTAATTGACTGTGTCGATTCCCCGCATATAGTGCTAAAGCGCACAGCCACGATACATTCTTATTGGTTGTGACATCTCTCTGTGCTGGAGAGCAGTTCTTCAGTCAAGGCTGCTGTTGATGGAAATGGGCAGCGTTTCACAAGACGACCGTTGCACCGGAAAAGAATTCATTATTCACTTGAAAGTAGAGTGTGAAAGCGGAGATTTGTTTTGTAATTGACAGCTGCCAGCTGCTGTTCCAGTTGTCGATTTTCTGCAGGTCTTCCAGCATTTCAGCAAAGTCTTCTGGCATTGCAGCTTCCTTACGCCTATAAAAGCAGCACCATTCGCGAACATCGTCCCGGAGCGTCCGACGTCACAGCTACGCGGAATTAACACTTTTTTACAACTTGTTTGACTAATTCCATCATATCCGCTGCTCCCGCAAACGAATTACTCTATGGTTACTCTGTTTTATCAGTGAGCTACGTCATATGATTTCACCCCTCTGTTGGCGTGATTCACTACTATGACGCGGGATTCCAATGTGTTCCATCACAAAACAAAAAAATAATTACGAACTTTATTTTTTCGAGGTGACAACTAAAAATTTATATCATTACTCCTCGAGTACTCGAGTACGATTGGTGATCAATTACTAGAGACTGTAATAATCTTAAGACCGACATGAAGAGCAACGAACACAAACATCTAGTTGGAAAAGCAGATGTCGGACTGAGAACCGTTGGAAGAATCCTAACCAAATGTAATTTATTCACGAAAGAATAAGTTCGCAAAATCATTACATATAGGATTCCCGAGAACTGCCAGTGATCAGGGTCCGCCACCAAACAGGATTAACAGAAGAGGCAGAGAAGATCCAAACAAGAGTGGCGCTTTTCCTCACGCTCTCGTTTAGCAAGAGTAACGGCGCCAAGCAACTGTTCATCAAGCTCCTGTGGCTGACGCTGCAAGACAGCCGTGGTGTATCACGGATAGGTATACTCTTGCGGTGGTGGACATGCCGAAAACAGACAGGCGACATATTTAGTTTTTCTCATACACATCTGGCGACAGGACTTACGAGAGTAAAATCTGTGAAATTCGAAGTCGAACTTCCTGCAGACAATTCGCAGTTCGAACAGAAAGGGAGGTAACGGTTGCAGTACTCGAAGTACCCTTCGCCCTAGATTGCAATAACCCCGTTGTCTCGCCTCTGATCACCATCCCTGGTTAGCTGAGTGGTTGCCGGCACGGTAACTCAGCGTGTTCGGTCAGAGGGCTGCGTGCTCTCTGTAATAAAAAAACTCAGTCAAGAAATCAACGATCAACTTGAACGGATGTCTTGTGACGTCCGCCCAAACCAAACGCTACGAACTACACTCCTGGAAATTGAAATAAGAACACCGTGAATTCATTGTCCCAGGAAGGGGAAACTTTATTGACACATTCCTGGGGTCAGATACATCACATGATCACACTGACAGAACCACAGGCACATAGACACAGGCAACAGAGCATGCACAATGTCGGCACTAGTACAGTGTATATCCACCTTTCGCAGCAATGCAGGCTGCTATTCTCCCATGGAGACGATCGTAGAGATGCTGGATGTAGTCCTGTGGAACGGCTTGCCATGCCATTTCCACCTGGCGCCTCAGTTGGACCAGCGTTCGTGCTGGACGTGCAGACCGCGTGAGACGACGCTTCATCCAGTCCCAAACATGCTCAATGGCGGACAGATCCGGAGATCTTGCTGGCCAGGGTAGTTGACTTACACCTTCTAGAGCACGTTGGGTGGCACGGGATACATGCGGACGTGCATTGTCCTGTTGGAACAGCAAGTTCCCTTGCCGGTCTAGGAATGGTAGAACGATGGGTTCGATGACGGTTTGGATGTACCGTGCACTATTCAGTGTCCCCTCGACGATCACCAGTGGTGTACGGCCAGTGTAGGAGATCGCTCCCCACACCATGATGCCGGGTGTTGGCCCTGTGTGCCTCGGTCGTATGCAGTCCTGATTGTGGCGCTCACCTGCACGGCGCCAAACACGCATACGACCATCATTGGCACCAAGGCAGAAGCGACTCTCATCGCTGAAGACGACACGTCTCCACTCGTCCCTCCATTCACGCCTGTCGCGACACCACTGGAGGCGGGCTGCACGATGTTGGGGCGTGAGCGGAAGACGGCCTAACGGTGTGCGGGACCGTAGCCCAGCTTCATGGAGACGGTTGCGAATGGTCCTCGCCGATACCCCAGGAGCAACAGTGTCCCTAATTTGCTGGGAAGTGGCGGTGCGGTCCCCTACGGCACTGCGTAGGATCCTACGGTCTTGGCGTGCATCCGTGCGTCGCTGCGGTCCGGTCCCAGGTCGACGGGCACGTGCACCTTCCGCCGACCACTGGCGACAACATCGATGTACTGTGGAGACCTCACGCCCCACGTGTTGAGCAATTCGGCGGTACGTCCACCCGGCCTCCCGCATGCCCACTATACGCCCTCGCTCAAAGTCCGTCAACTGCACATACGGTTCACGTCCACGCTGTCGCGGCATGCTACCAGTGTTAAAGACTGCGATGGAGCTCCGTATGCCACGGTAAAACTGGCTGACACTGACGGCGGCGGTGCACAAATGCTGCGCAGCTAGCGCCATTCGACGGCCAACACCGCGGTTCCTGGTGTGTCCACTGTGCCGTGCGTGTGATCATTGCTTGTACAGCCCTCTCGCAGTGTCCGGAGCAAGTATGGTGGGTCTGACACACCGGTGTCAATGTGTTCTTTTTTCCATTTCCAGGAGTGTATATCGAACAAAATGTAAAAAAAAAAAAAAAAAAAAAAAAAAAAGGTAAGCGGGACAGAATGTTAATGCTTAGGGCCCGGGTTCGATTCCCGGCTAGGTCGGAGATTCTTCTCCGTTCAGAGACTGGGTGTTGTGTTGTCCTAATCATCATCATTTCATCCCCATCGACGCGCAAGTCACCGAAGTGGCGACAAATCGAAAGCGTTGCATCCGGTGAACGGTCTACCCGACGGGAGGCCCTAGTCACACGACATTTTACCAACCCTGGTACACTACCGCGCCTTCTCAAACACATCCCATCGTCCCTACACACACTCCATATCACCTCAACGCAACTTCAACCAACTCCCTCTCTCAGACAATTAGATCCGTCCCGATCTTCATCCCTCCTACCAACTTTAACCGTTCCTCACGTATCTCACTCAACGCCAGGGCTCCTCTCTCCTGTTCCCTCTCCACCCCCCCCCCCCCCCCCCGTATCTCTTGCTTCTTGTACCACTACCCTCCCCAAACACCATTACTCCTCTCCACCCTCTGTCTTTCCCCCTGCCTGTATTCCTATTATCCGCATCATCTCCTACCTGCCATCTCCACAGTTTTCCCACCTAACAGACCCCTATCTCTTTACCCACACCCGTCACCCTCTATGGATCATATTCTCACCTTGCACAATATTTCTCAGCCAGTGCAGGTCAGCTGTTAAGTGAAAGTGCAGTGCTTCGTTGCTTTTTCATGGAAGAAAATCACCACATTGCATTTGTGGTTTTTTTTATTTATATATTTTCGTCCTTTTAGCTGTCTGCCATTAATGTTTATAATTAAGAACGACAACCTCGCATCCTTTTTTCTCTTATCTTTAATTTATCACTCCGAATGCTCTCGGCTGAAGAGCGGAGTATTGTACCGCTGACAGTCCACTCCCTGCCCATATCGGTTGAGGGAGATGAAATAACCCTCTGCCGCACAGCATATAGTGCTTTGCGCATTCTAGATGTAGATGTGAAGTCGTCGCATTTGCAACCATCTTTACGCGCGTCAACGGGGCCACCAGTGAGCAGAAGATTACTACAGCGCCGCTGACACGCCGGTCACGATCTGCACTGTGAAATGTGAGCGCCACAAGGTCATGTCTGGCAGTAAACCTCAGGTGCCGGCGATTTATAGCGCCGTGCAGGGAGTGGGGTCGTAAGACCACTAACTGAGACAACAGTCCCAGTTGTCATGTGCCAGGGACAACTGCGAGCAACCAAGGGTTTCCTCTGCTTAAAATATAAGCAGTGTCTCAGTTATTGGTCTTACTAAGTTTATTACCATTATTGATTGATCATAATACGACGGCATAACATCAATGAAGTGACGAAAGATGTGGCAAGAAATGGTATGCTTCAGTTGGACAGTTCAGTAATAGACACAAAGTGGCAACTACAATGCAGATGTATTATAAAAACGGACCTACGGGTATGTAAGTGTATGCATATGTACGTTCCACATCTCCTATAGTGCACAAATTCTAGCTACATATACAATTTTGTTGAAATTAAAACACAGCACAGTACGTATAAAGAAAAACTACACACTGCCCAACTCAGAAAGCAGTACTGAGAGACTAGATTAATTCACAATAATAAATTATCAATAAAGTAATACAATCAAAATTGCTCCTTTTTCCTTCACAAAAAACTAAGACAAGAGAATCATGAGATTACACACATAAACTAGTAGAAATATGAAAGAAGGGACGAAAAATTACATGGAATAATTATTAAATCAACTGCAGAAGAGATGAAAGGAGGGTCTGAAGCTGTTGATGCTGGACTGAGCTCAGCCTATTAGTTTTAGTTGTTCATATGTTTGATGATAGCGTCGTATCTATGAATTACTTAATCTTAACACTTTTGGATAACTGGAAGATAATACCACAACACTACTTCAGAACAAATTAGATATTCTGCTCTGTTCTTTACTTTTTTCTGCATAATTTAAAATAACTGTATTTATTGCCTGTCACCATGATGCGTTGTTATGACCCAGCTACTATGTGCTCTGTATGTACCTACGCAAATTTATTTTACTAATCAGCTGTACCACTTACTTAATATGCTTCCAGCTGCATTGTAAGTTCACCAAAAGCCATTAACTCCAGTCATAATGCAAAAATTGTGTGTGTGTGTGTGTGTGTGCACGCGCATGCGTATGCGATTTTCACATCACCTCTTTAACCACTGTACCGATTTCAACAGAACTTGGTACACATATACCTTACTGTCAGGCAACAATCATTGTGGGGGTAAGAATCACCTGTCGATTAAAGGGGGAAGGGTGAAAAAAAGCGTAGCCCCAACTTTATGCACCCAGTATCTGAGAATGAGAGCACTTAGCCAGTTGCAACAAACTTCACACATAATTTCAAATCTTCATGAAATTGTTTCTCACTGACAACCTTGTAACCTCCCCACAAAAATTAATAAATAATTAATAATATGAATAATGAATGTGATTCTAATTTAGTGTAACCTCCCTACAGAAATTCATTCACATTTAACCTCCACACAAAATTTGTTTCCCATTTAATGTACCCACAAAATTCTTTTCTCATTTAATGTAAGCTCGAAACAGAAAAATTCCTAAACCTCGTAATAAAAAAAAATAAATTCCGTAACCTGGTAAATTTTTGGACGACAGCAGTGCTGCATCATGGCCCTGTAAGATCATTCTGAATAAAAAGCAAAAATTCTTACCTCAATAAAGTCGCCAACTATCTGCTCTTACAATAACTTTTTCCGGCACAGCTCTGTGCAATGCTGGCCGATAGATTTGTCTTTATGAAAGGAAGCAACTGATTTTTCTTTTGCAACAATCGGAATGATCATGGATTGGAGAAATTAGCAAATTCTTTAAATTGAAATGAATGCTTGTTGGAAATTACTTTCTATGACAAAGATTATTATTAGGACATTTTTAAAAGATTTACATGGGAGTTCACATAACATTACTAGATATGCGCGAGGCTGCTTTCTACCTTATACAATAATACTCGGGCTCCGGCATCGCTGCACCGCGACCGGCCCAGCCAACACGATACACCAGACTGCTCGCTAGCAACAACTTACTGCTACACAGTTCCTACTGCATACAACACTGCTCTTTGGTCTCAGATTCTCTTATAGCTTACATATCGCAGGCAGCGCGTGAGCAATTAATCTGCTCGAGTGCGCTAGCAACAAATTCCTTAATCATGGACCTCTTACAACCTCTACAAAACGACGAAAGAAAAAAAGTTTATCGCTTATTACTTTTCCACTGTTCATGCAGTAAAAGTACCGCATGAAGCATTGCGTTATAATTTATTACTTCTTTCCTACTGACTGTATTCGCGACACATTTTGCATGCAGTATGCACATATAGGACTGAATGTAACTGCAAAAATATATCATTTTACGCCACTTATATCAGGAGACATGACGTGAATTCGCGTAAATTGTATTTTTGCGAGTTTAAAGCAAACCATCGGCGGTGCGAAAGCAGCTTTGATACCGCGACAACTCGCAACGATTACTAGCCCGTTACGAAATTGACCTGCATACATCTACAATCAATTCCAAGGTCATAATTCGCCCCACGAGATTGTGTGCAACTTAACTTCGTCAAATCAATTATTTCTCGAATGGTAATCACTGATCCCGACATTGGCCGTTCATAAACGCACAATTAACACTCTTTTTTTTCTAAGAGTAAAAGAATGACGTCACGTCATCTACATAGTTATTAATATATTATCCCAAATGACCTCAAACATTTATCGTCATTACATTTTAACGGTAATCAGAAAAAATGTGATTTATTATCGGAAAATACTACATAACAGATCACAAATCGCACGAAACTAAACGACAGCTTTGCAAAACTATATAAAGAAATGCCCGAAATCTCAATTTCTCCATACCAACTGACAAAGACAATCTAACATTCTGCGTGGTGTCTGTTTGTTCTAAGTCGTGTCTCCCTACCACTTTCGCGCAACGACGCTCTGAGCGTGTTTTTTAGGGAATTGACTAGTTTGAACCTGGGACCTGTTGCTGGTAAGGAGACGCCAGACCACACATGACATGTAGAGTGCAGAAGAGTTCAGTGAGACTAGCGATGATATAATCAAATACTTAATGATTTCAGCGTGAGCTCCACTGCACTCCCTGAAAAAGAATCTTAATACTAACTAAATTTAGTCGAAGGGGTTCAAGGCTTTCCTATTTTTAGTTAGCTGGTAAAACAACGTCGAAAAAGCAGTTAAGTTTGCCATTGGAAATTTTATTCTACTCACAAAGCATTGTTTATAAATTGCACTATTGATAAAAGGAAATATTTTAATACAGGATGATAAAAACCAACTGCGTTCAACAAAAATGTGAACGAATATTCCCTGAATGGGTTTCCAAGTTCTACAATGGATCGAAGGATGACCTATGTCATATCACATCTATAATCTAGATTTAAGTTAAGTTTCATAAAAGAGAAAACTATCAAAATGGTCTACAGTGACCCTCAATTATCTTTAATTACTTATCTAACTTGTCGTACATTACAGTGGCTGATGTGGCTTCTCAATAATTATATAACAGAAAAATCATCGCGTTTCAGATTTTTACTTCAAGTAGCAAATGTGAACACCATGAGATTTAATTGACGATGGACACTAGTATTACGTAAAAAGGGGATGTAACAGATGAGACTTCTGCAGTTCTGAGTGAAGCCTTATGCGCTCAACAATGCGGCATCGTGTCTATTCAACCTTGTCGGTATTTAGGCAGCGTCAGGGGGCGGCGGGCGGCACAGCTCCATGCACCCCGCCATCTCAGAAGCAACTCTCTCCTAACTTCTCCTTACTACAATTTACCGAAGTTGATTTTTAAAAAAAATGCTATCTGGCTGTGTTTTCAACTGACCAATCATGGTCTCAATGTTAACCTTAAGCTCCGCCTACAAAAATTCTGTCTATCCAATGAGAAACGTTATACTTTTCGTGGTGGGGCAATGTTTTTAACGTTTGCAACGTAACAGAGACGGGATAAAGTCTCACGCTAATACTTGCAGCTGGTGTGGCCCTTTTAGTGTTATCGTAAGATCTATACTGTTCTTCTGGAGGGCTCTATCTTTTAACATGGGCTGGGGGGTGGTTTTGGCAGTCGGCTAGCGACGTGGGTGTCCGTCCCTTATTGTAGGGCCTCCTAGGCTACACGATTCTGCTCTCGGCTTCTGTTCTCGTTTCTCCCCTCAGAACTGCGTCTGTTTCACGGTGGGAAGGTATGACATGCATTTAGGCGTTCTTGTGTTAGTCTGTGGTATTCCATTTGCTCACTCATTGATCGTATTACTTTGGTTAATTTAATGTCAGGATTTATTTGGAGCTATGTGACATACTGCCAGATTTTCTGTCATGTCAGGGTTTTCATGGAAGTTGTTGGATTTGCCTGACACCTTCGAACTTAATTTTTGCACTGTAGTTAGGCAATGATTGAATCATTGTCTAAGTCAGTCAAAAATTATTCCTTTATCTAAATTTTGTTGCCTACTGTTCAGCCACATTATTCTAGTTCTATGCTAGTTTGTATTACTAATTTATGTTTTATATTCTTCCACATTATTCTCAAAAATATGTTTATATTGACGAGAGAAGAATATTTTTATGCTATTATCATTATTAATTTTTAATTATTTCCTTTCTTTATTTAAGTGTAAATTTTTTTTTATAAAGTTTGTTATCGAAAGTGAGGAGTCTTTCACATCGATTTTCTTAGAAATATTTTTTTTATAAATGTAGTAATTAAGTAAAATCTATTCCTAACACATTTTCTAAATATCATGTACAAGTAAAATGTTTTTGTTTCTAGACACTCATTTCAACATTGTTACACTAACAAATAAGAATTATTTCCAAGAGTTGCTTTGACAAAGAAATATACATATACAAGTATTGAGATATTATCCTAACAAATGGTACAAATGTTAAAAAAAGGGAAAACATCCAACAAGATAATTTTTTATTCTTTGTTTTTATAAGGAGAAAATAAATAAAATATTGTTATCCTTTTATTTTTATGAGGAGAAAATAAGTGGCATATAGTTTTAGTGTTTATTGTGCCTTACTTTTGTTCTTTATATACTGTCCATTTCAGAACTAATGACTTATTTTTATCGATAGTCTATTTTTTACTTAAGTCCATAGTCAATGACTGTTATTTTGTAGTTTATTAGCTGTCTGGTGTGCTTAACTTATTTAGTTTTTCACACGTTTCTTTTGCACAATTTCTACATCACATAATTTGATTTCACACATTCACACAATCCTATGAATGTTTAAGCATGAGGTTGGCAAATGTTTTTGCACAAAGGTGATGGACTTGAGCAAGATGGATGTGTGCAAGTATTTGATATACAGCTTCGTTCGTCGTTCCTTGTTGGCTTTGCAATGGTGTGTTGCTGTTGTGGAGGTCCCATAATGGAATGGCGCTGTGAGTGCGGAATCTCGTGGTTTACTGGCTTTGTATGCGTGAAATTCATAGCTATGTGTCGCTGAAAGCGGTCGTTTTTCGTTGTGATACTTTGCAGACGACTAGATTACAATAGGATAGGGATTTGGGAAGGTATGTCGTCTATTCTTCACCCATCTTCTTTCTTGGTCTTAATCTTGCGAATCTTCAACTTCTGTTCTTCCTGCTTTTTCTCTGCTTCTTACTGGATTCTTGGTTCTTCTCTGGACAGGATATGGGAATATTTATTGATAACTAGTTGCTTTGAAGTTCTCCTCTTAGTAACAGTTGATAAATTGTTTGGACATGTCATTTTTACTTTGTGGAAGTTTTCTTCAGTTTCGTACTGCAGCGTGCTGTTTAATAGCAGTAGTGTGACTTTTACACATATTTTTTTGCCAGTGGTGGCTTGCCCAAGCCGTCTTCTCGTCGGGCCATTGTTTGCTCGCTCCGTTGAGTCGGGGCGTCCCAGGACCCTCTTGGCCTTCCGAGTTCTGTCCAAGCAGTGTTCCACCACTCTGTGGTTCCGCTTAGCAGCAGATTTACTGCCCACTTCGGATACTTTGTTGGTCTCACTGTCCTTTCCCTTCTCTCAACGCTTCTGCCTTGTAGGAATCGTGTCTTCCTAATTACGTCCTTTTCTTTCTTGATACTTCTCTCGTTGCAACTTGTGGGTCATTGCATCTGGTTGTTGCTGGAGTTTTTACAATGCTTCTTACAAAAAGTTTTACTTATATTCATCTAACATATGTCTAGTACCTACATTGTTTTATGCCTTTTTAAAAAGCTTTACAAATTTCGGCGCCCTTTCCATGTTACAATTCTGAGATATTTTGAGTCTTAACTTCTACAAGAATCCTCAAATTCGTTTTTTATTTTTGTGTAGTGTCATGGTGTATAGCATTTTAGTATTTCATGCTGTTAGACTATCTACGCTTTAACCCTTCACCTTAATCTATGCTACTATTGGTGTTACTTTTGTTTTTGTTTTTATTGAAACTACTTTCTTTTCCCCACCTTCCTCTCTCTTCATTCTTCTTTCTCCTGACGATCTTATCTGCAACATAAACTTGAAATATTGTGCTGATTATTTACTTGAACTTCTTGAAATTTTTCGTCAATTTCTTTATGGACTTCTAACATCAGTTGAAGTGATTCCCCCTTTTGTGCATACCATTCTAATTGTTCATCCTCTTTATCTCACATCATTCTTAATTGTTTGTTTATAACTGGTATTTCTTCTAATTTTAGGTTTTGCTCAAAGAGAAGTGTGACATTCCTGAATGTTACGCCACCTTTCCCCATATCTATTATCACTTGTCTCTCATTTAAAAAATCTGCACCTATAATCAAATCTACAGTTAGTTTAGGTATAATCATGACCTTGGCACGAAAGAGTTAACCTTGTTTGTCTCGTAACATCCGCAGCATTGTTTCTAAGAGGACCTCTTACTTTAATCTTACATGTTTTCAGAACTAGCAATTCCTCATTGGCATTACACTGCATGAATAAATTTTCTGAGATCGCAGTCAGTTCACTTCTGCTATCAATTACAATATTGACTGGGATATGCTTTACCATGGCCTTCACAATTGGTTGAATTTGAAAGGGTTGGTTCTGTTCTTCTTCTTCTTGCATCAACGAATCCTCCACTGAATCATACATGAGTCTTTTCAGGAATTTCCCTCGTGCATTCGAAATTTCTGTAGGATAAGCTTCGACTGCTACTTCTCTCTCTTTTATTTCCTCTTCTCTATTTCTTCCTTCATTTACGCTTTCTTCAACATCCTCTACTTTTTCCTCATCCTCGTCTATCTTCTTCTTCTTCGTCGCTACTTCCACATAACCGCATTTAAATGCTCTAATTATCGCTTCATAACTTCCTTCATTATATACGTTGGGTTGTGTGCCCACTAGTAACTTATTTTCAACTTCTGTAACTGCGCATTATCCTCATTGAATTCGCTTTCCCTGGTTTCCATCTCAAATAGCTCTGCAATACTCATTACTTCGTCCTTTCCTCCTACATTCGTTGTGCATGTCTCTGGTAATTCATCTACCTCATCAGTATTCTCCCAATTAATTTCGTCCCAACACTATATTGTTATTTTCCTGTCTTCGTTTTCATCTGGTCCCTGCGGTTTTGTTTCTTCCTTTTTCGCTTCTCGTGATAAGGTATTTAGTTCTCTGTTCAAGGCTGCAATTATCCTGGGTCGGTGCGTCATTCTCTTTGGCATGAGTGCTTAGCTGTCAGTTCGAACGTTTTTCGGGGTTTGGTGGTCTTACCTCCACCGCTTCTATCTGTATTCTCTTTTCTTGCTCCGCTTGTTGATATTGGTTTCTTTGTTGATAATTTGTCGGTCTATTGGTTCTCCAATACCCGTTACGGTTGTCATTGTTCCCTCTGTAATAGTTGTTGCCGTTCCGGGGTGAATTATAGTTATTGCCGTATTCTCTTCTAAATCTGTAACCGTTTTTTTGTTGAAATCTGTTGTCGTTTCTTGGTGCGAAGTTATCACATGATCCGTAATTATTGTTTCTTCATACTGTGTCTTGTGCATTCCACTGCTTTTTGCTTTCGTTTTCATGTGCGCTTCGTCTTTTTCTTGCGTCATCTTCCGAAAAAATAAACTCTAGTTCCCTTAGAATTCCTTTAAATGACGTCATTGCCTCCGCGACCTACTAATGATTGCTGGTATTTCAATGGTAACTTCATTGCGCATAATTTAATCAACTCTCCGTCACCGTATGGTACATCTAGGCATTGATTTTTCTTTGCCATTACTTCGAAAAATTTCACTGGACTCTTCTCACCTGAATTTTTTGATAATATGGGTTCTCTAATAATTCGTACTTCACTCTGTTCTGTGCTTTGCTGGACCAAAATCTTCAGAGAAACTTCTCTCTGAAATCTTCGTACGATCGGCATGTCGCTGCAACATTCTGCATGGTTTCTGCGACTGTTCCTGACATGTGTGCACATATAAAGTCTAATTTGTGTGCTAGCGTCCAGTGTTCTGGTAATCCTACTCGGAATTTATCAATAAAAGTTCGTGGATGTAATGAGTTTCCATCTCGAAAGTGTTGAAATTTTCTGACTATGAGGAAATGATCGTTGTTGTACTTCGTCATAGTTCCATATGAAACTCGCGATTCTTCGCCACTTTTGTTTCTGATCATTTCTCCCGTCGTTCTTTCCGGTTGTGGTAGATCCATTGGATATTGTCCACTGCAACATTCGCCTACCCTTGCGTAATATCGTTGAAATGGTACGCAATAATTTTCTTCCATCGGTTGTGAACGTGTAGCTGAATGCATTGCACTGTACTCTTCGCGACCTGGCTTTCCATTGTCACGTATTGGGTCGGTATCTTGTCTGGCTAACCTTGCCGCTTCATTGCATGATCCAAACTATCTTGAAACATACATTTGTGGTTCTGCATGTGTTTTTGGTCCCGTTTGTTCATCAAGAATTTCGAAACGTGTTTGTTGCTGTGCAGGCTGTCTGATTTCACGTATGTTACTTTCCGGCTGTGATTGGAATCGCAAATGCGTAATACCTTCGTTAATTGCTTGTTTTTCCGGTGCTGTTACAAATACGGATGCGGTTGCAGACTCAGTGCTTGTTCGATCCTGTTCACTACGCTCTTCAATAGTTTGCAACAACTCTCTTCGCAATTTCTGAAATTGTTGCTTCGTTTGCGCTTCTATTTTGACTATGCGATTAAAATATCTTTTCAGTGCTGCTTTTGTGATACGTTTGTGTAACACACTGTTTTCAACAATTTCACGCGCTGTACCTGAGTATTGGAACAAGGCCAGTCCCATTCCATTGCCGGTACCATTCCAAAGTACCGTTATCCATGATGGCGGCCATGGCGTCAGAGACACCCCCCCCCCCCGCCTACATATACGCGCTAGGCATGAAATGTTTTCATAACACCGCCACCATTCCAAAGCACTGTTATTCGACAACAACAAGGTCGCACCCAGTGTATCCACCACGTGGTGCGTGTCTAGTCCCTATTGCCGTGGCGCGGTGCGAGAGAGAGAGAGAGAGAGATAGCATCATCTCTCTATGTCACAACCCCGCGCTTACATACACGCGCTAGGCAGGACCTATACAAATCAGTGCACGGTCCACCTCACTCTCACACTGCTCGTATACTTCGTTCGTCCAGTACTTGTCACGTCTTCGTAATTAAACGTGCAAAAATGAAGCGTTCACGATCCGCCAGCGGCAGCAGCAGCAAACATGCTCATGTGGACGAAGTTCCCTCGTGGTTCTCGTCTGCTGTTCCGCTCGTCGTCAGCTGGCCAGTCAGCGCCACAAAGTGTAACTGCACTCACTAAGGATACGATATTTTATACATGATTACTTATTGCCTAAGCCACTTCCTCTTACGTCATCACGTACAATACATTACAATTATTTTACAGAAATACATTTCTTAAACAAAATTTTCAAAACAAAATTATAAAAACAATCATGATGGTCTGTTCCTGTGGATAAAATAAACGTTTATTAATTTAGTCATCCCATGACCACATGGTCTCTAACTACTAATTTCTCTATTTCTACTTTCTACAGTTGACGTCAACATGCTACTACTACATGCCGTGACCTTTTATAGTAAACTCCTTTCCCTGGCGTCGCTCAGTTGCTGCTATTATCTGCGAACAATTAAAAACATTTGTTGCACATTATTGTAGGTTACCGTAACTCCGAATTTCTCCGATACCCCTTTGATGTTGTGCTTGTTTGACTGGTTATGGCATTGGTCTTCCGCTGCTAGTCTGCTTCTGTCTGTAATGGTAGGCTCAATTCAACGTCATGCTTATCTGTTGAACAAAACAAGAGTTAGTTTTGCACGTTACAGCAAGTAAAAATCAGTGATAGTGGTCAAGGTTCATGGCTGGACTTGAGAGCATCTATCTTTTGTGGTGACCTTCATTATCATCCTTTAAACTGACTGGCGTGTTGTTTTAGCGTCTCTGCTTAACTCAAATAGTTAAGCCCAGACTCGGCTAGCGTCGCTAATACGTCTCTACAACACTCCTACGGCCCAAATCATCAATAAGCTCCGTCGATCACGCTATTGCGTGCGACCAGCCACCTGATTTACGTCTTTCTATGACGGCTCAAAACTCGCCTTTTCACACAACATCCTCATCGCACCCATTACGAATTATCCATGTTTGGTGCGTCCCTATCGCCTAATTTCGATTGACTGGCCACCGGATAGTCGTTTTGATCACCGTACTCACACTATCAACACAATTGAGATAACAGGTGCGTCTCGAACACTACTGCGTCGGACAGACCACCTCATAATTATCACCCGAAACACCTACAATCGCCATACGCCGATAACGCAACGGGTGGGTCCTGAACACTACTGCGTCGGACATCATACCCTGCACTCGTCTCAAGAAACGCAACACATTCGGTGGGACGCAATATCCACCTACCACATCACAACACGCTCAACACACCCCAAATCCATCCACCACAGATCCAGATTTTGTCCTGAAAGCTCTCCTGTCCAATAGCCTTGCCATAAAATTTTGTATAGGAAGTTATCTACATAAGATAACCCCTTCTATAATTAATCTAATACTTCTAAATATTGTTTGTGTCATAGCTGAAGTAAATTTTCTATACTAAGCGACCCAGTGGTCCCCATACAACAAAATTTAACATCAAACACATAATATACACACAACCCATACCAAAATAAGACAAGCACATGAAAATAGGAAAATAAATACACACAACATAAAACAAATAATCACAAAACACAAATAAAACACTGCCTATACTAATACAAATAAACATCGCCAACAAATCACAAAAATCTAATCTAATTATACACTACTTTGGTCCCGGCCGCGTTCTTCCGCTGCCGAGTGTGCCGCCCTAGTCATTCTTGACTGTTTTGCGCAGTTTGCGTACGGCCAGGGTTCGCCGGACGTATTTCGATTATTTGTGCAGGTTCTGGATTGCGGTCTTCACTCGCTCTCCAGTTCTGCACGGGTTGATCCCTTCCATTTTGATTGGCTGGTTTCCAGTTATTATTACCCTGGTTCCACCTACGTTCCTGTGGCGGAAAATGTTTGTCCTCTATTATCGCGCCACTGTGGGTTGTTTCCCCTATTGTTACCGTTACCGGCATAGTTATTCCTCATCTGGTTTCTGTTTCTCTCTATATTCGCGTCTTGGCCTTCCTCTTGCGGTCCCCTTTGCTTCTTCTTCTCATGCGCCTGCTGGTCGTTATAGGCAAACTCCAGCAGGTGCATGAGAAGAAGAAGCAAAGGGGACCGCATGAGGAAGGCCAAGACGCGAATATAGAAAGAAACAGAAACCAGATGAGGAATAACTATGCCGGTAACGGTAACAATAGGGGAAACAACCCACAGTGGCGCGATAATAGAGGACAAACATTTTCCGCCACAGGAACGTAGGTGGAACCAGGGTAATAATAACTGGAAACCAGCCAATCAAAATGGAAGGGATCAACCCGTGCAGAACTGGAGAGCGAGTGAAGACCGCAATCCAGAACCTGCACAAATAATCGAAATACGTCCGGCGAACCCTGGCCGTACGCAAACTGCGCAAAACAGACAAGAATGACTAGGGCGGCACACTCGGCAGCGGAAGAACGCGGCCGGGACCAAAGTAGTGTATAATTAGATTAGATTTTTGTGATTTGTTGGCGATGTTTATTTGTATTAGTATAGGCAGTGTTTTATTTGTGTTTTGTGATTATTTGTTTTATGTTGTGTGTATTTATTTTCCTATTTTCATGTGCTTGTCTTATTTTGGTATGGGTTGTGTGTATATTATGTGTTTGATGTTAAATTTTGTTGTATGGGGACCACTGGGTCGCTTAGTATAGAAAATTTACTTCAGCTATGACACAAACAATATTTAGAAGTATTAGATTAATTATAGAAGGGGTTATCTTATGTAGATAACTTCCTATACAAAATTTTATGGCAAGGCTATTGGACAGGAGAGCTTTCAGGACAAAATCTGGATCTGTGGTGGATGGATTTGGGGTGTGTTGAGCGTGTTGTGATGTGGTAGGTGGATATTGCGTCCCACCGAATGTGTTGCGTTTCTTGAGACGAGTGCAGGGTATGATGTCCGACGCAGTAGTGTTCAGGACCCACCCGTTGCGTTATCGGCGTATGGCGATTGTGGGTGTTTCGGGTGATAATTATGAGGTGGTCTGTCCGACGCAGTAGTGTTCGAGACGCACCTGTTATCTCAGTTGTGTTGATAGTGTGAGTACGGTGATCAAAACAACTATCCGGTGGCCAGTCAATCGAAATTAGGCGATAGGGACGCACCAAACATGGATAATTCGTAATGGGTGCGATGAGGATGTTGTGTGAAAAGGCGAGTTTTGAGCCGTCATAGAAAGACGTAAATCAGGTGGCTGGTCGCACGCAATAGCGTGATCGACGGAGCTTATTGATGATTTGGGCCGTAGGAGTGTTGTAGAGACGTATTAGCGACGCTAGCCGAGTCTGGGCTTAACTATTTGAGTTAAGCAGAGACGCTAAAACAACACGCCAGTCAGTTTAAAGGATGATAATGAAGGTCACCACAAAAGATAGATCCTCTCAAGTCCAGCCATGAACCTTGACCACTATCACTGATTTTTACTTGCTGTAACGTGCAAAACTAACTCTTGTTTTGTTCAACAGATAAGCATGACGTTGAATTGAGCCTACCATTACAGACAGAAGCAGACGAGCAGCGGAAGACCAATGCCATAACCAGTCAAACAAGCACAACATCAAAGGGGTATCGGAGAAATTCGGAGTTACAGTAACCTACAATAATGTGCAACAAATGTTTTTAATTGTTCGCAGATAATAGCAGCAACTGAGCGACGCCAGGGAAAGGAGTTTACTATAAAAGGTCACGGCATGTAGTAGTAGCATGTTGACGTCAACTGTAGAAAGTAGAAATAGAGAAATTAGTAGTTAGAGACCATGTGGTCATGGGATGACTAAATTAATAAACGTTTATTTTATCCACAGGAACAGACCATCATGATTGTTTTTATAATTTTGTTTTGAAAATTTTGTTTAAGAAATGTATTTCTGTAAAATAATTGTAATGTATTGTACGTGATGACGTAAGAGGAAGTGGCTTAGGCAATAAGTAATCATGTATAAAATATCGTATCCTTAGTGAGTGCAGTTACACTTTGTGGCGCTGACTGGCCAGCTGACGACGAGCGGAACAGCAGACGAGAACCACGAGGGAACTGCGTCCACATGAGCACGTTTGCTGCTGCTGCCGCTGGCGGATCGTGAACGCTTCATTTTTGCACGTTTAATTACGAAGACGTGACAAGTACTGGACGAACGAAGTATACGAGCAGTGTGAGAGTGAGGTGGACCGTGAACTGATTTATATAGGTCCTGCCTAGCGCGTGTATGTAAGCGCGGGGTTGTGACATAGAGAGATGACGCTATCTCTCTCTCTCTCTCTCTCGCACCGCGCCACGGCAATAGGGACTAGACACGCACCACGTGGTGGATACACTGGGTGCGACCTTGTTGTTGTCGAATAACAGTGCTTTGGAATGGTGGCGGTGTTATGAAAACATTTCATGCCTAGCGCGTATATGTAGGCGGGGGGGGGGGGGGGGGGTGTCTCTGTCGCCATGGCCGCCATCATGGATAACGGTACTTTGGAATGGTACCGGCAATGGAATGGGACTGGCCTTGTTCCAATACTTACCTGCTGCTTGTCTAGTAATTACGTTTATCTTTTCTCTAGTTTCTTGACTTCTCCCTGGGTGTTGTTACATAATGTTTTGATCTCGTCTTGAGTGTCATTACACAATGTTTGTACGTCCACTTGTACCTTGTCAATGGCTGTTCTCAATTGATTGTGACCTGTTATTAAGTTTCCTATCACTTCTCGAGATTCTTTTGCCTCATCTTCAATATGACTTAGCTGTAACTGAATTATTTTGTTTCGTTCTTTAATCTCATGCATTTGTCTCGAGGTTTCTGCATTCTGAATTTGAATTTGGTTCGCTATTTCATTATTTTGCCGTGTCATGGTTTCCGTAATTAGTTGTAATAATTCTGCCACATTGGTGGGTCCTATTGCGTTTTCTTCCGACGTCCCACGCTCTGTGTTTTCGCCCAAGTGTTGGTTCGCAACCGATTGCATTGAACTGTGCGGTGACGCATTTCTGCTCGAATTCCTTGTACTCTGTGGTGAGGGAGCTCTGATTACTTGTACTATGGGTTCTACGTATTCAAGACGCAAGTTAGAATCCTCATCGTCTGTCTCTCTACTTTCCTGCTCCTCTGTCGTATACTGACCTAGGTTTTCTGTGCCTTGGCGTACATTATCCTCGTTATGGTGCGTTATCTGTCCTATTTTTCGCGAAATTGCATCGACTGTTGTACTGTCCTCTTTTCTCTGTCCGTCTTCATGCTGGGTCTCTACCTCAATTCGGTCAAGTTCTCGATCTGCCATTGCTAATCTTTCTGATTCCCTTATTTTCTGTTTTAAAAGCAATTCACGCGCCCTACTTCGCGTTAACATGCACCAATACGATCTCACACGTTTCATAAACTTTTTGCACACACGACTTGACACTTATTATACCCAAGACTGACAATCCATTCACTTACTTTTTGGGTCAGAACCAACTTGTCAACGATGTATCCGCCACCTGTGCGCTTGCATTGGAGAGAAAAATTAATTCTAACAATATTAAAATTCATAACTTAATTATGCTATTGTCTCTGCTAGAATGTCTCACTTTCTATTGAATACTATCTTACTATCTATCGCTGCAGCTACTGTTTTCAACTATTTATGCCTTTCAAAAAAAATTTACTACGAAAATTTTTTAACAGGATATTTTTCTGACCTAGTTAGGCATGTGGTCGACCTTCAATCATGGTATTTTACCATCCTGGCAGGGTCGCCATTCTCTAACATTCTGCGTGGTGTCTGTTTGTTCTAAGTCATGTCTCCCTACCACTTTCACGCAACGACGTTCTGAGTGTGTTTTTTAGGGAATTGACTAGTTTGAACCTGGGACCTGTTGCTGGTAAGGAGACGCCAGATCACACATGACATGTAGAGTGCAGAAGAGTTCAGTGAGATTAGCGATGATATAATCAAATACTTAATGATTTCAGCGTCAGCTCCACTACACTCCCTGTAAAAGAATCTTAATACTAACATAAATTTAGTCAAAGGGGTTCAAGGCTTTCCTATATTAAGTTACCTGGTAAAATAACGTCGAAAAAGTAGTTAAGTTTACCATTGGAAATTTTATTCTACTCACAAAGCATTGTTTATAAATTGCACTGTTGATAAAAGGAAATGATTAAGGAATGATAAAAACCAACTGTGCTCAACAAAATATGAACGAATATTCCCTGAATGGGTTTCCAAGTTCTACAATGGATTGAAGGATGACCTATGCCATACCACATCTATAATCTAGATTTAAGTTAAGTTTCATAAAAGAGAAAACTATCAAAATGGTCTATAGTGACCCTCAATTATCTTTAATTACTTATCTAACTTGTCGTAAATTACAGTGGCTGATGTGGCTTCTCAATAATTATATAATAGAAAAATCATCGCGTTTCAGATTTTTACTTCAAATAGCAAATGTGAACACCATGAGATTTAATTGACGATCGACACTAGTATTACGTAAAAAGGGGATGTAACAGATGAGACTTCTGCAGTTCTGAGTGAAGCCATTATGCACTCAACAATGCGGCATCGCGTCTATTCAACCTTGTCGGTATTTAGGCAGCGTCAGGGGGCGGCGGGCGGCACAGCTCCATGCACCCCACCATCTCAGAAGCAACTCTCTCCTAACTTCTCCTTACTACAATTTACCGAAGTTGATTAAAAAAAAAAGCTATCTGGCTGTGTTTTCAACTGACCAATCAGGGTCTCAATGTTAACCTTAAGCTCCACCTACAAAAATTCTGTCTATCCAATGAGAAACGTTATACTTTTCGAGGTGGGGCAATGTTTTTAACGTTTGCAACGTAACAGAGACGCGAAAAAGTCTCACGCTAAAACTTGCACCTGGTGTGGCCCTTTTAGTGTTAACGTAAGATCTATACTGTTCTTCTGGAGGGCTCTATCTTTTAACATGGGCTGGGGGGTGGTTTTGGCGGTCGGCTAGCGACGTGGGTGTCCGTCCCTTATTGTAGGGCCTCCTAGGCTACACGATTCTGCTCTCGGCTTCTGTTCTCGTTTCTCCCCTCAGAGCTGCGTCTGTTTCACGGTGGGAAGGTATGACATGCATTGAGGCGTTCTTGTGTTAGTTTGTGGTATTCCATTTGCTCACTCGTTGATCGTATTACTTTGGTTAATTTAATGTCAGGATTTATTTGGAGCTATGTGACATACTGCCGGATTTGCTATCATGTCATGGTTTTCATGGAAGGTGTTGGATTTGCCTGACACCTTAAAACAAATAAGATCTTCAAGACCTCATAGATCAGTCCCGACCTGTAATGTTATAATAGTTGAGGAGATATTTAACCGTAAACAGTGAGTTGCGGGAAAGAATGCCGCATTGTGCACGGTGTTTAAATTTAATACTTCGCAGCTACTAATTCCATTCACACCACATTTTGCAGACTGTATCCACACATGTCGCTGAAAGTATCTACATTTACATCGACATCTACATCTACATGGATACTCTGCAAATCACATTTAAGTGCCTGGCAGAGGGTACATCGAACAACCTTCACAATTCTCTATTATTCCAATCTCGTATAGCGCACGGAAAGAATGACCACCTACATCTTTCCGTACAAGCTCTGATTTACCTTATTTTATCGTGGTGATCCTTCCTCCCTATGTAGGTCGGTGTCAGCAAAATATTTTCGCATTTGGAGGAGAAAGTTAGTGATTGGAATTTCGTGAGAAGATTCTGTCGCAATTAAAAACGCCTTTCTTTTAATGATTTCCAGCCCAAATCCTGTATCATTTTTGTGACACCCCCTCCAATATTTCGCGATAATACAAAACGCGCTGCCTTTGTTTGAACTTTTTCGATGCACTCTGTCAGTCCTATCTGGTAACGGACTAGTGTAGTGTAGACAGTCTCCTTAGTAGGTGTGTTACATTTTCTAAGTGTCCTGCCAATAAAACGCAGTCTTTAGTTAGCCTTCCCCACAACATTTTCTATGTGTTCCTTCCAATTTAACTTGTTCGTAATTGTAATACCTAGGTATTAAGTTGAATTTACGGCTTTTATATTTGACTGATTTATCGTGTAACCGAAGTTTAAAGAGTTTCTTTTAGCAATTATGTGGATGACCTCACACTTTTCGTTATTTAGGGTTAACTGCAACGTTTCGCACCATTTACATATTTTTTATAAATTGTTTTGCACTTTGTTTTGATGTTCTAATGACTTTATTAGTCGATAAACGACAGCGTTACCTGCAAATAACGAAGACGGCTGCTCAGATTATCTCCCAAATCGTTTATATAGGTAAGGAACAGCAAAGGGCTTATAACACTACCTTGGGGAACGCCAGAAATCACTTCTGTTTTACTCGATGACTTTCCGTCAATTACTACGAACTGTGACCTCTCTGACAGGAAATCACAAATCCAGTCACATAACTGAGACGATATTCCATAAATACGAAATTTCACTAAGAGCCGCTTGCGTGGTACCGTGTCAAAAGCCTTCCGGAAATCCAGGAATACGAAATCTATCTGAAATCCCTTCTCAATAGCACCCAACACCTCCTGTAAAGAGCTAGTTGTGTTTCACAGGAACGATGTTTTCTAAACCCATGTTGACTGTGTGTCAATAAACCGTTTTCTTCGAGGTAATTCATAATATACGTTCTAAAATCCTGGTGCATATATCGACGTTAACGATATGGGCCTGTAAATTAGTGCATTACTCCTACTACCTTTCTTGAATATTGGTGTGACCTGTCCAACTTTCCAGTCTTTGGGTACGGATCTTTCGTCGAGCGAACGGTTGTATATGATTGTTAAGTATGGAGCTAATGCATCAGCATACTCCGAAAGGAACCTAATTGGTATACAGTCTGGACCAGAAGACTTGCTTTTATTAAGTGATTTAAGGTGCTTCACTACTCCGAGGATATTTACTTTTACGTTACTCAGGTTGGCAGCTGTTCTCGATTCGAGTTCTGGAATATTTACCTCGTCTTCTTTTGTGAAAGCATTTCGGAAGGCTGTGTTTAGTACCTAACTCTGCTTTGGCAGCACTGTCTTCGATAGTATCTCCATTGTTATCGCGCAGAGAAGGCACTGATTGTTTCTTGCCGCTAACATACTTCACGTACGACCAGAATCTCTTTGGATTTTCTACCAGGTTTCGAGACAAAGTTTCGTTGTGGAAACTGTTATAGGCATCTTGCATTGAAGTCCGCGCTACATTTCGAGCTTCTGTAAAAGGTCGCCAATCTTGGCGATTTTGTGTCTGTTTAAATTTGGCATGTTTGTTTCGTTGTTTCTGCAACAGTGTTCTAACCCGTTTTGTGTACCAAGTAGTATCGGCTCCGTCGTTTGTTAATTTATATGGTATAAATCTCTCACTTGCTGCCGATACTATTTCTTTCTACAGTACTACACTACTGGCCATTAAAATTTCTACACCACGAAGATGACGTGCTACGGACGCGAAATTTAAGCGACAGGAAGAAGATGCTGTGATATGCAAATGATTAGCTTTTCAGAGCATTCACACAAGGTTGGCGCTGGGGGTGACACCTACAACGTGCTGACATGAGGAAAGTTCCCAAACGATTTCTCATACACAAACAGCAGTTGACCGGCGTTGCCTGGTGAAACGTTGTTGTGATGCCTCGTGTAAGGAGGTGAAATGCGTACCATGACGTTTCCGACTTTGATAAAGGTCAGATTGTAGCCTATCGCGATTGCGGTTTATCGTATCGCGACATTGGTGCTCGCGTTGGTCGAGATCCTACGACTGTTAGCAGATTATGGAATCGGTGGGTTCAGGAGGGTAATACGGAACGCCGTACTGGGTCCCAACGGCCTCGTATCACTAGTAGTCGATGACGCATCTTATCCGCATGGCTATAACGGATCTTGCAGCCACGTCTCGATCCCTGAATCAACAGATGGGGACATTTGCAAAACAACAACCATCTGCACGAACAGTTCGACGACGTTTGCAGCAGCATGGACAATCAGCTCGGAGACCATGGCTGCGGTTACCCTTGACGCTGCATCACAGACAGGAGCGCTTGCGATGGTGTACACAACGACGAACCTGGGTGCACGAATGGCAAAACGTCATTTTTTCGGATGAATCCAGGTTCTGTTCACAGCATCATGATGGTCGCATCTGTGTTTGGGGACATCGCGGTGAACGCACATCGGAAGCGTGTATTTGTCATCGCCATACTGGCGTATCACCTGGCGTGATGGTAAGGGGTGCCATTGGTTACACGTCTCGGTCACCTCTTGTTCGCATTGACGGCACTTTGAACAGTGTACGTTATATTTCAGATGTGTTATGGCCCGTGGTTCTACCCTTCATTCGATCTCTGCAAAACCCTACATTTCAGGCCAACTGGCTGTGAATCGAGGAAGTACAGTACATACTGACGAAACTAAAATGAGTTCTAACATGGAAATTAAGCGTTTCCGGACACATGTCCACATAACATCTTTTCTTTATTTGTGTGTGAGGAATGTTTCCTGAAAGCTTGGCCGTACCTTTTTGTAACACCCTGTATATCAACGGGAACAAGTGAAAATGTGTGCCCCGACCGGGACTCGGACCCGGGATCTCCTGCTCACATGGCAGACGCTCTACCCATCTGAGTCACCGAGGGCACAGAGGACAGTGCAACTGCAGGGACTATCTCGCGCACGCCTCCCGCAAGACCCACATTCTCGCCTTGTATGTCCACACACTACTTTCGTAGTGTACCACCCCAACACAGTCATTACTCGTGGAAGACGTTCTTAGCAAGTCCCGTAAGAGTTCGTGGAATATGTGCGCATCCGCACGGAGGAAGAATGTCATGGCCGGTATTGCTTATATGGATATGGTATCTGTTCTTTTGGACATGTCCAAAAGAACAGACACCACTGATGACCTGCAGCCGTCTAGAACGAAATTAGAATTATATTAATACCTTCAGCTGCTGACGGGCGTTGTTATATATCAGATGGATAGAGCGTCTGCCATGTAAGCTGAAGATCCCGACTTCGAGTCCCGATCGGGGCACACATTTTCACCTGTTCCCGTTGATACAATGACAGATGTTGGACAGACAAACTTCGATACAAGGGAGCTAACTGCGAAGAAGCTTTGGCTAACAGAAGTGATACTTTAACTGACTGATGAAAAAAGAAAGTGCATAAATGTTCATGGAAGACATAAATATAGCAAAGTAAGTAACTTAGGAATGAAATAAACAGGAAGTGCGGGGAAATCGAGGCAAAATAGCTGCAAGAAAAACATGAAGAAATCGAAAACGGAATGTTCATCGGAAGGACTGATTCAGCATATAGAAAGATCAAAACAATCTTGGGTGAAATTAAATCAAGCGCATCAGTGCTAGGAGTGCGATGGGAATTGCACTATTAACACTGAGAAGAGTGCCAATAGGTGGGAAGGGATACAGTGAGGGCCCTCTTCGATGGGAAAGGCATGTCTGACGACGTGGTAGAAATTGTGACCGATATAGAAATCGTAGGGGCACTTGGATCAGAGTTTAACAGAGCTTTGGAAAATTTCCAGTCAAGTAAGGCTAGATATTATTCCTTTGGAATTTCTAAAAATCACTGGGGAAAGTGCAAAGAAACGACTTTCAAGTTGGACTGTAGAATCTATGAAAATGAAGACACACCATCAGACTTTCGGAAAAATATCATCCATACACCCCGCAGATAGCAAGGGCAGATAAGTTCAAAAGCTATCGTTCTGTCAGCTTACAATTCACGCATTCTAGTTAATTAGAAGGATAATATACGGAAGAATGGTAAAGAAAACAGAAGATTGTTAGATGACCATCAGTTTGGCTTTAGCAAAGATAAAGGCTCCATAGAGGCAGTTCCGACGTTGCTATTGATAATGGAAGCAAGACTTAAGAAAAAAAACTATACACTTTCATAGGATTTGTTGGCCTATAAAAAGCCTTCGACTCTGTGAAATGGTGCAAGATATTTGAAAATCTGAGAAAAATTGGACTAAGCTGTAGGAAAGGGCAGGTAATATACAATACTTCCAAAAATGAGAAGGAAACAGTTGGAATGGAAGACCAAGAAGGAAGTGCGCCTATTAAAGAGAGTGTAGATTTCAGACTTTCGCCTCAAATGTTGACTCTGTACATCAACGAAGCCATGACAGAAACAAAGGAAAGGTTTTACAGTGGGATTAAAGTTCAGAGTGAAAGGATATCAATGGTAAGATTCGCTGATAGCACTGCCGTCGTCAGTGAAATGATGAAGATTTACAGTACCTATTGAAAGGAATAAACAATCTAATTAGTATATAATGTGGATTGAGAGTAAACCAAAGAAAAACAAAATTAATAACGAGTAACAGAAATGAAGTTAGCAAAAACAGTATCAAAATTTTGGACCACGAAATAAGCACTCCTTGCTGGCATGTCAGCTTTCTCTGGATTCGAATATGCCCGGTGTCCAGCAACATTTTATTTCTTCCCCATGATATTGTAGTATGTGAACGATGTATATTTGGGCTGCTATATCTGCTAGGTATATTTGCTGAATTATCTGTAAGGCACTTGGGGAGGGGGGGGGGGGGGAGAGGGTGGTATCTGAGTAGACGAGAAAATTATTCTTCGAGTACACCTCATCTGCTCCAGTGCCTTTGGTACTGCATGGAGCTCCGTGTCGAAAAATATAAGTTCGTCTGTAAGTCGAATACTAAAGACACTGTCAGTGGAAACTAACAGACAGACGACAGTATGACCCTGCTTAGACCCATTAGAGCAAATAGCTGCCAATTTTCGACGGAATAAAATCCATGTACAAGGTTTCTTGTAATTTGTCTAATATAAAGGCAGCCTTGACCTCAATACTAACCATGGAAGCTGCTTTCTACAACTCTGGTTAAAACTTTCAGGTCAGCCATACCAAGTCTTGGAAGTTGCTTCTTTGCTCTAATCCCAAATAGTCTTGTTGCTCTTCTGCGATTTACATGCACTGGCCCAGCTGATTTTAGAACAAGAAGGTTGAATGCTGGACCTTACACGCTTATTGCACTATAAAGAACTTTCACCATATCGTTATAGACGGTTCCCCATTCCTAAGGGCGTCCATACCTGCGGGCAAAGGAGTGACCCCCCCCCCTCCCTCTCGCCAACAATGTGTCGTATGAACGCCCTTGTCCAGTCTCAGCGCACAGGCTAAATATGGGGCTTGTCCTGGAGGCTCCTGTTGCCAGTCTTAACGACCTCATGAGGGAAGGAGACCAACGTCTTTAGATAGAATAGTCGTGCAAAGACATACACAGAGTCCAGTAGCTACTGAACAAAGGCCCTGTAAAATAACTACTGAGGCCCTGTAAGATGTTTAAAGCATTTGGAGCTCATGTGTTGAGATGTTTCATGTGAGTCAAGTACATGAACTTATCATCAAAAAGAAGACCCAAGACCATTCCTTTATGCTAAGAATGGTGTCCCCAACTCACAGTTCGGATTTGTAATGTACACTATTATCCCTCGCAGTATCGAGAGAGGGCACTTTGTGCACACCTCTTGAAAATATTGTAATTTAGTCAGATGCTCTATCTTTCAAAATTCTGAAACAATTATTTATTGTTTTTAATGAACTCTTCTACCAGATTCGATAATTTTTTCAGTTAAACTTAACACAAAAATTTAAGTCTCAGTAGTAGATGTGACTTTTTACAACGAACTTCATATTCAACATTTTTAGGTTACTTTAAAAGTTATTTGTGAATGAAAACAACTTTAATTAACCAAATATGTATTTTTAAAATTTTTCTATGGTGGTCACAAAGTATCCCCACCCCCACACCCGCCCATCCCTCATTTGTAGCATGCTTTACTGAAAAGCTGGTATTTGTAAGAGTGTGTTCAAGATATTTTCAAGTTCTGGACTCTATGTACATCAGTACATCTTTAAAATGTCCGTTGTTAATGTAAGTCAACAATAAGTAACAAATTTTGTTTTTCTTTCCATTTTTTAATGTGGGCATATAGTAAGACGCGCCCCTCCCCCCCTCCCTCCCCCCCAGAGAATAAACATTACTGAAAATGCATTGGTATCGTGAAGTTAAAACTGACATATTCACATGTATCTGGGGAATAACTGAAGCCCTTAGTTTCGGCTTATAATTATCGTCTTCTTAATGTTAGTTGCATTGTCTATTGATTAGAAGATGAACAAATGATTGAGAAATCGTTCACAAAAAGAAAGCATTGGACAGGGCTCCTGACTGTGGACAGTACACTGTTCATGCAAAACATCAGGACCACTGCCCACAGCAGGATTGGGATTGGATGGTGTCTGGTGGCATTGTGGGCACATGACGCTATCTAGGTACTTCCTGTTAACGTGATCAATTGTTAATATCCATCGTCACTAGAGAAAAAGTGTTAGACTCTATCTGGACGCATTTTCAGTGCGTTTTTGAAAGTGTCCCCCCACAGTGAGTCAACACTGTCCCTGACTGCAACAAAGATGTAAAAGGAGTATGGCCACATTGGTACCGGGACTCTGTAATTAAATCGCAGCTGCACAGAGAGGTCTGTGTAAGCTGTAATTATCATACGGAAGCAAAAATTGGTGGATATTCTAATGTGTTAATGCAGAACCGATTAATGCTGGGAAAAAAATAGTTCCAATTGAGTCCACCAGGTGCAAATCTGGCGCTGTGAATGCAAGAAAGACGTATGTTTCCATACACAATGGATTAGGAACGGGACGCGAGCAGCAAAGGTCAAATAAGTGTGAAAGCCATGATGTTAGACAGTTTGTTCAATATGAGAGCTGGAGACGTCGAAGAGATGCTGTACAGCGTCAATTTGCACCTTGTGGGCAAAATTTGAACTAATTTTTTCCAGCATGAATTCCACACTGGACCTCCGTGAATCGCTGTACTTTAATTATAACCACCCAGTAGTTACTCCACTTACGCGATCACAGCTCATATGTATTTACTGTTTGCGACTGTTAGCAGAATGGACCCGCAGTGTGCAGATGCACTGGTAAGGAAAAAAAAAAATTATAGAAGACGTCAGTTCGCTTGGCACGTTGATTATCTACTGCACAGACCCGTATCAAAAGAAAGATATACATATCACTGAATATTTATTCTCCACTACTATGATAATTTTTAAATGGTTTACTTTCATTAAATAAATACGTGTAGAATACAATTTATCTTACGAAATATTAACAGTAATAGTTTGGCTCATTCTTACCCTACAATCCAAAGACACTTACAAAAACCAACAAGCCTACATCTAATTACGGTACATAAAACTGAGCCTTGTAGTGCTCTGTGAAAGTTATTTGTTTTCTTTCTCTTTATTCCTTAACGTAATACCTCGAGTATCGCGTTTTTATTATTTTGACAGAAACTTAAAATCCCGAGTATACTCAGGCAACGTAAGAACAGACCTTCGAAAAAATATAAACCCGTTTCAGCACTGATAGTTAAGTGTTCGGCCGCTAGGGAGCATCTGTTTCTACATTTGTAGTCCGGCGGTCATATTTTTATTGAGGTGGTTGCCACTAGATGTCGTCTTTACTGCCTGCAGCTGTGGATACTCTGGAGACTCGACAACCAAACGTGCACTTTCAGCCTCTCGCCTTTGTTGTTTAGGCAATGCTTCAAAGAAAAAAAGGAAAGAGGGGGTGGGCATGGCTATAATGATCGTGAATTTGACACAGAATTTAGCGACTCAGAAACTGAAGAAGAATGTGACGTTGCTTCACTAGAGACTGAAAGTGACGACAGTACGTCAGTTACGTGACAAGTGCTCAGATAAAGATACATCAACTGTGCTCCAATCAGCTCTAGTAGAAGCATTTCACGATAGACAGTTTTCACACCATTAAAGAGTGAAAGACAAAAAAAGACTTCAGAATCTTATACAGCATTATCTACATGCATTCGCATTCATTCGCACTGCACTATTAATATGTTGAAAAAGAGAAAAATGCACAGAAAAATCATGTAGCAGCTACGTATTGTTGGTGCACTGTATGACCGGACAAACCGGTAAAGTAAGTATATAAGCGGAGCAGGGGCGAATAGGGAATCGCTCTAGCAGCGATGGGACTCAGCAGCACACGAACCCTACGTGTTCTCATGTTGGACCAACAACATCAATACCGATTATAGTGGGTACAGAACAGTCGAGATTGGACCGTGGATCAACAGAAAAGTGTCGGCCGGTCGGATGAATAATGTTTTTTGTTGTGCTAAGTCGATGGTTGTGTCCGGACATCCCAACATCCAAGTGAACAAGCGCTTCGAAACATCAGCCGCGCCACATACGCATTTATCTGGGCTTCCGTAGGACTTATGGTAGTAATTGAGGCCATCATGGCAACTGTGGACTACATGTTATTACTGCAGTCACCTGCATCCCTTCATGCCTGCCTTCCTCGAGGACAATGACATCTTCCAGTAGGCTAACTGTCCATGTCACAAAATCAGAATCATTCTACCAATGGTTTTGAGGAGCATGATACTGAACTCGCGTTCATGTCGTGGCCACCAAATTCGCCTGATCTGAAACCTGTAGCGTACATCTGGGACGCTATCCGGTACTATCTCTGCTCCCACAAATCACTGGCCCGTAATTTACGGGCATTGTGTGGCATATGCATGGACAACTAGTGCCATATCCTCCAGAAAACTGCCAAGGATTTGTCAAACCCATGCCATGCAGAATCACTGTCGTATTGTATTCCAAAGGTGGACCAAAACACTCTCATCGCTGTATACTGTTGATGACCATTGGAAAAAAAAAGAACAAAAACACTTCAAATACTGCACTGTACTAGAGTTTGGAAATTGTTTCGTTGGTGTGTCTCGAGAAAAAGAGCCAGATTCTTGAGAATCTCATCAGGTATCTCGGGAAATGTGCTGCCCTCTCTTAGTATGCAAATCAGTGTAAGGTTCTAGTACACAATCAAACAATTTGTCAAATTTTACTATGTCTGCCAAATATTTGGCTGTGTGGCCATGTGAGGTGCTGTGTGTCGTATTTGTCAAACAAAGAGCGTGTTCTAACTGTCTGCCAGAAATTTTGGCTCACTGAAAACTTGACAATGTGGCGGATGTTGTTTGTGTCGATGTTTCCCCGCATATGTTTTGTGAAAAGTAATTTTATTACAATTTGTCTCACTACATCTGGAGTTTACACAATTGTGGAAACTGTGGTCAAGGATAAAAACAAAACTCCATTGGCAGTTACCAAAATCGTAGCGAGTTTGCATCTTTCCCAAATATTACACAGGAAGAGCCTAAGATGAAAATCAATGTTCTACAGATAACAAACAAGCGGGAGAGCGATGAAATAAAAAAAGGCCGATGTTGGCTGTATGTTCCCACATTCTGATATTTTAGTGAATTGTCATTAGAGGCTCAAGTAGGAGAGAATAAATGTTCGCATATTTGTGTCTTTAATTCTAAATAAGTCATCAAAAGTGTCATTGCACCTCCACAGAACATTGATGTAATCATTAGGGCCTGAGTGTAACATTTCTTTCAGTCTCTCTCCGTTTTAAATCATTCCCGGACCAGCATCTTGGTTTTCTTTCCCCTTCTTTTTCTTGTTGATTAAACACAGTGCCAGAGTCAATTTATAAATGCTTTATCTGTATTTGTAGTCATTCCCACTAGTGTCGAAATACGGCGTATACGAAAAACGTCCGCTTCAAAAGGAAGATTAAACTGACGAGCTTTGTTGGTACGCGTACTGGGTGTTTGACAAATCCACGGCTAGATAACAGCGAATTTGACAAACAAGTTTGCTCGTTTATAGGAACCTATATGATCACTGTAAATGCGCCCATAAAGTATCAAACAATTTGTAAAATTTCACTCTGTTTGCCAAATATTTGATATTGCGAGGAACTGCTTGACGTTTTTCCACACAAGAGCATGTCTAATAGAAAATTTGATTGACGGAGTATTTGACATGACGGCAGACGTTGTTTGTGTCGATGTTCCACCGCATATGTGTAGTGAAAAAGAATTTCATTCTACTTTATTTCACTGCATCGTGAGTTTCCACAAATGTAGAACCTAACAGGGTAGGTACTGTGTGGCATATATATAACACGATATGATATAGAAATATTCATTATTTTCCGCGAACGATATACAATGAGAAAAGGCTAGGCAACTCATTGAATTCCCTTGTAATTGTATAAAACAATGACCTCCAGTAGTGATAAGAATGGTGTAAGTGATAAGGAAGCACTAGTTTCAGTTTCAAGAACATACAAAGGCAACAAAAGGGAACTCAGGAGTTCATTGAGAACGTGAATGTCACATTTGAGATAGTTAAAAATGAGAGCAGAGAATCATTGTTTTGATATGAAAAGTCAAAAATTATGGGAGACACATGGGCTAGGTCGAGAGAAATACTATGACTAGATGGCCAGACGTGTGAAGTATTTTAGAAGAAAATTATTCTGATATATTTATGATTAATTTTTATGCACCTAGAATGTTTGAAGTCAAACAACATTCTGAGGAATGAATAGCCTCATGAGGACATAGGACAGCTGAGCTCTCCAAATCGTTCAGGGTTGCTGCAACAGGGGTGACTGATAAAAGACCAATCAGAAGGCTCTATAGAATTGGTTCACACACTAGGATGATCATGTTTGATTCAGGGGTTGAAAAATGATAGAATATAGACCACCGTACATAGTAGAGGTGGAGTTGATGTGGCGCTACAAGAGAAAAGAGTGATAAAGAAAAATCAAGGCTCTGCTTGTATCAGCTTTGCTTGTTCCATGGCAGAACTACCTGGTAATGAATGAAATCTCATTTAGTATTTCAGTGCAGCATTTTTTGGTTGGCACAACTCTCTTCAGTTCAGCAGAATCACTATGTCAGTGCTGTTTACCATTCACTATCTGTTTCTGATATGATAGATGTTCACAGGTGCAGTGGATGTTTGCACAAAAAGAGGCACTCTAGTCATGTATCATCACAAGTCTTTAAAAAGGAATGGGAGTGACAGAAGAGAGGGATGAGAATTCCCAGTGTATATTATGCAGTCACATAAGCAATGGGTACTGAAAATTTGCTAGGAAACAATATTATAATACCAAGCAAAAAGAATTTAATGATTTAGTTGACAATGAAAGATTAAATAATTACAATGATAGACAGATTGGATTCATGGTAAAGCACATCAAGAAGCACTTTGTGCTAAATTATCAGGCATGCAGCATATGAAGATAATCGTGGTATGAACAGCAAAATATCTGAAGTCAAAAGTATTATTTCACCATCAGTTGCACCTGTTTTCAATGAGAGTGAAGGAAGAGTATAGAGAATTTATACATGTCTCCAAAGTACATTGGTTAAATCAAGGGACAAGCCTACATGATCCTACGATTTAAAACTCACTGTAGTTGAATTTATGAAGGAATGAAAATTACAAGATCCAGAATGGATTGCACAGTTTGCATTTTAAATAGACTTGTGAGAGTTTTGTGAAAGGAAATCATTTTTCTGGGACACAAAATAACAGATACTGGAGTAGAGCAAATTGTATGTTTATTAGGATACTACCACAAATTCATAAAGAATTTCAGTAAACCTGGAGCCTCATTGCATAAGTTACTGAAGGCTGATGAAAAATATGACTGGAGAAAGCAGCAGCAGAGTTAAAAGAGAATTTAATCAATTCTCCCGTATTACAGTATCTTGATTTTGAGAAACCTTCCACGTGTACTACAGATGCAAATGGTGAATTGTTGGGGCAGTGTTATCCCACGGAAAAATTTGAAGCAACCTACCAATAGCATACACCTCAAGACAACTAAATAAAGCACAGAAAAATTACTCAGCAACTAGAATGTTTGGCATTAATATGGACTATGATGCTATTTAGACCACATGTGTACGCCAGGAAATTCATGATCTTAACAGATTGTAAGCCATTAATGTGGATATTTAGTGTACAAGATCCCTCATCATGTTTACTAAAGTGGATATTGAAATTGGCAGAATTTTCACTTGAAATTGTGTATCAACCTGGCCAGTTGAATGCTAATGCTGATACATTAAGCAGAAGGCAGACGGCAGCAAACAAATGGAAGAAGCAACAGGATGAGAGCCAGAAGAGCAAATAACAGTAGTGACCGAGCTTGAGAAACAGGACCAGGACACGACAAAATAATGATGAGCAGAAAGTAACAAATCTGACAGAAATATGTGACACTCCATTGAGTGTGCACCAAGGAATGCATTGAATGGTGGATCAACTAAAGAAATAATTTGTAAAGGAGTGAAAAAGAGATGTAGAAGAATACACTAGAACGTGTGCTACGTGCAAACAGAATAAATTTACACAAAGTGAGTAAAAATACCATTAGTTATGGCAGAAACCATTTTTAGCAAAGGTAGTCCAGACAAAGTAGGTCCATTAGATGTAACATAAAAATTATATATATACATTAACATTTCCATATGACTGAAGCAAATTTATGAAAGCCATGCAATACAGTGTCAAATGCAGTCATAGAGGTATGAATTCTGCAGTTTATTTGGGCTAACTGGACAATAATGTGACAAACAGAAGAGAGTAGGACTGCCTTGGTTCACTTCTAGGCTGTTAAAAGTTTGTTCTCAGAGGCAGCTTCAGGCCATTTCCCATGCTCATTCAGTCAAATGCTGACCCTAGGTTACACTTTTTTTCAATTAATACAGAAAAAGATGTAGTTTGCAAAACATTTTTTCAGCTTTAGTTATACTAGTTAACATTAAAAATAGAAAGCATGGAAGTAATGCTATAATTCCATTAATGTGATTAAATGTGAAATTTCTTAAGTAAGTGAAGAATTGTAGAAGACATCAATGTTGATTGCGTGTTTTCAAAGTTTATCCCCAGTTTCTCAGTTTCATGGACATTAAAATGGCATTTTTCTACTAAGTGTTTTCTTTACACCTGACAGGATTTTCCCCATCATTCTGAATTTTTATATTTCCAATTTTTAATTCTGGTTTAACATTACATTATTGGAATATACTAAATTTTTGTGAAAAACTGACTGATTACCGTAAATTTAATCATATGAGGATACAATTTCAGATTGTTGAATGAAAAAGGTAGCATTCATATTTATATTAACAACATCAAGAGACTGCACACACTATTGATATATGCATGCCATTTTGGTATCAAAGTAAACTACCTTAAAAGTACTAAGTGGATAATTACCAATCATTTGATATACAATTAGTTTTCTGTACTTCTTGTCAAAATTAGTTCTTGGGGCTCAACATGTTTTCAAACTCAAAAAATCAGTTACATAAAAAAATGGCAATTTCTGAATTTTGTCCGCTATTCCATAATTTTCTGCAGGTGCCCACAGGTACACGAAGTATGGTACCTTCTACTATATACCAGTATGACATTACCGAAAACAAATGTGGATGAAAACAACTTTATCTTCCAACAGAAATGTGGTAGTAAGAATACTGCAACATGTTCTATAGTGTGGTTCCAATACAACATTCCAAAACAACTGAATAGACTTCAGTTTCCTGATGTACAATTGTTGAAAATTTTTGAAACTTCTTAGAATCCTATACTAAAAGCAATCATATTGCAAATAAAAAGGACTTGATGAAATCACTTCTGCATGCCTGGGTTAAAATACTGGTACCTGAGGCGTCAAAACTGGTAGAATCAATCAGTGAATGCTTCCAAAGAAATCTCATACAGCAGACGATGGCATGTTTATGATGGCATTCAGTATGCCAATGCAGCATGTCTAATGATGTGCTTCTGGGTTATACAGCCAAGCTGTTTACATTTTTTGCACAACATTTCAATGACTGACCATGTCGCCTTCTTCAGGTACTGCAGGTTTTGCTGTTACATGTGCTTACTGCTTGGGCTCCAGCCAGACTGCACTACTGTTGGTCCCATGTCCCTATTTACGGAAATATAGACAGGTAGATAATAGTTCATCAAAATAAAGATGCCAAGCAATCGAATAAAGAGGGATGGTGGTTGCAATTTAAACATTGTTACGAGTCTGGCATTCAATTTTCTACAATCTTGTAGGCCATTACATTCACCAGAAATGAGAAACGTAAGGAGAGGTGCATTTCAGGGAATATCAATGTGAGCTCTGGGAAAAAAGAAAGTCTAACTGAGCTACAAATAGTGGTGTGGTACCAACAACAGTTCACATCTGGCTGGAGTCCAACTCCAGGCAGTGAGTGCACGTAACAGCACCTAGAGAAGACAACAGGGCCAGTTGTCGAAATACTGAGCAAAAAATCAAAAACAAGAACTCGGCTGTATACCTAGAAGCACACCAGGCCGATAAAATCGTTTCTTGTGCTTATTATTTTACAAATGACAGTCACAATTTCAAGTTTTTGGGCCTTTTCTGAAGAGTGATAGTATCACAGTTCATCCCACATAACCATCAACATAAATTTTACAGAACACTTTTGGCAAGTTTCCAGATAAACTGAGTTGATGTTACCACTAGAATTTGACCACAGAGACACCACCACCTATGAATTTTACTGTTTGCACTACACACGCTGGCAGATGACATTCACCGGACATTCGTTATACCCACACCCTGCCACCGGATCACCACAATGTGTACTGTGATTCGTCACTGCACACAACGTTTTTCCACTGTTCAATCGTCCAATGTTTATGCTCCTTACACCAAGTGAGGCGTAATTTGGCATTTACCAGCATGATGTGTGGCTTATGCGCAGCCATTCGACCACAAAATCCGTTTTCTCACCTCCTGCCTAACTGTCATAGTACTTGCAGTGGATCCTGATGCAGTGAGGAATTCATATGTGATGGTCTGGACAGATGTCTGCATGTTACACATTACGACCCTCTTCAACTGTCGGCGGTCTCTGTCAGTCAATAGACAAGGTCGGCCTGTATGCTTTTGTGCTGTAAGTGCCCCTTCACGTTTCCACTTCTCTATACACTGTAAACAGTGTACCTGGGGATGTTTAGGAGTGTGGAAATCTCACATATAGACATATGACACAAGTGACACCCAATCACCTGACCACGCTCTAAGTCCACGAGTTCTGCAGAGTGCCCCATCCTGCTCTCTCACAATGTCAAATGATTACTGATGTCACTGATATGGAGTACCTGGCAGTAGGTGGCAGCACAATACACCTAATATGAAAAACATATGTTTTCGGGGATGTTCGGATACTTTTGATCACATAGTGTATATTTTATGCTTACTGTATGTGAAGATAAGAGTAAAAGTAGATAAGTAAGGAAATAATGAAGTTCACCAGACAAAGTGTTAAGTCAGCCCTTTAAAACAGCCCACTGGTTACTTTGGAGCACTGCAGATGGCGTAGAAATGGTACGAAGTTGTTATGTAGACATTGTTCTGTGTGTGATTGTATTTAACTATTTGAGTATAACATTCTGACACGGAATTTGGGGGTCAGACCAGCATTTATCTCATCGGAAACTGGCTGGAACCGACACTCAGGAAGACCAGCATAAGTGCCCAAGGTTGTTATTAAAAATATGGATTTGTTCTGGGTCTGGTTCACCTCACAGTCTCATGAACGACTCTGTGTGTGTGTGTGTGTGTGTGTGTGTGTGTGTGTGTGTGTGTGTGTGTGTGTGTTTGTTTGTTGCTTTTGTCTCATTCTGTTGGATGCCTTTTTGGCCAAAAGCTTACTTGTTTAACAGTCTTTTTGTTGTGCCTATATGCAACTCAGCACCTCCACTAAATGGTAAGTAGCAATCTATTCTTTTCACAATAATGTCAAATGAAAAACACAGCTCACATGACAGGGCCAATACTTAGTTATTTGTTATTACAGGTCTATCAGATTGCATGTATTCTATTTGCTGTTAAGATACTGCCAAACCCTCCAGTAACTATTCAGCCCACTGGCCTGTTCCAGCAGAGTCAAAGCCTATTTTCAAATACCCAAGATTGCTGGTGAACTGCGATGTCATAAGCATGTTTACATCTCTGAGAATTTCACTATACACGGTTTATGAAAACTGCATTGCCAAGCTCTTGAGACGTGCTGCCATTTCCCATCTAGCTCCCCTGGGGGACACAATTCTCCCAGGTATATTGTCTGAGTATGCTTTGCCAACTATGAACCTAAAATACTATCCTGAAAGGAAGAATTGGACCATAATGGAAAGACAACTCTAGAAACCCCCATTCATTCAGTTGTTGGATGATGTATTTCCATGTAGTGTCACACACCTTGACAGTATTAAAACAAAACAAAAAACAAACAAAAAACAAACAAAAAACTAAAAAATGTTCCTATAAAGTGTTTAAGCAAAATTGCCTCTTGTATCACTGCCTCCTGGAATAATTGACTGTTGCATGTACAATGATGTCCATGGAAACCACACTAAAACGGCTGAGAAGTTTTCAGTTTACTGAAGTCCATATTAAGTGGCTGTGTATTATTTGTCCACATGTCTTCCCTATACAACTGACAAGTGCCATATGTGGTAAGTACCTGGGTCAATGCAGTCCTTCCCATATTTCAGGAGGGGGATCTTGAGTGCTTCCCTCCAAGAACCACAACATTCTCCTTCAGATGTGATACTGTAAAAGAAAAAAGTACAAGGAGGAAAGGCTTTGACTCATTATTCAAGTATCGTGATGCAATTTGTCTGTCCCTTGTTGTGTACTGCAAGCCTCAGACAGTGCATGCTCTTAACTCTCCTATACAAAAGGGGCAGTCAGACAGGCAGTGTTACTGGACCCAATGGTCAGTTGTGTTGTCTTGGTTTGTTCCACTCAGTTTTGTAATGCTTGGTCGTAATTCACATTAGATATACATTGTTTTCAGTGTTTTGTCATTATCTGAGCTATAGCTTCTGGTACTGCGATTACAGCACCACTGTCTCATATGACCACTGAAAGTGCATGCATTACCTTCCCCACCGATCGTTATCTTTGTCATTATGACTATAGTTACGAAAGTTAAAAAGTCAGTCAAGAAGGCTAGGAGAGTATTCTTACTAGCAAGAGCAGATAAGCAGTTGTTAGCATCCCACTTAGTACATGAATCGACTTCATTTACTTCCGGTACGATGGACGTGGAAGAATTATGGGTAAATTTTAAACACATTGTAAATCACGCATTGGACAAGTATGTGCCGAAAAAGTGGATTACAGACGGAAAAGACCCACCGTGGTTTAACAGCGCAATTCGGAGAATGCTCAGGAAGCAAAGGCAGTTGCACTCTCAGTACAAGAAAGATCGGGAGAATGAGGACAGGCAAAGTTAGTAGAGATTCGTGCTGCTGTAAAAAGAGCGATGCGTGAAGCATTCAACCACTACCACCGTCATACCTTTGCAAAAGAGCTTGCTGAAAACTCAAGGAAATTCTGATCTTACGTAAAATAGGTAAGCGGGTTGAAGGCTTCCATCCAGTCACTCACTGATCAGTCTGGCCTGGCAACAGAAGACAGCAAAACAAAAGCTGAAATTTTAAATTTAGCATTTGAGAAATCTTTCACACAGGAGGATTGTACAAACATACTGCCGTTTGAGTCTCGTACAGATTCCTGTATGGAGGACATAGTGATAGACATCCCTGGGGTTGTGAAGCAGCTGAATGGGTTGAAAATAAATAAATCGCCAGGTCCTGATGGGATTCCAATTTGGTTTTACAGAGAGTACTCTATTGCATTGGCTCCTTACTTAGCTTGCATTTATCGCAAATCTCTTGCCCAACGTAAAGTCCCAAGCGACTGGAAAAAAGCGCAGGTGACACCTGTATATAAGACGGGTAGAAAGACAGATCCTCAAAATTACAGACAGATATCCTTAACATCGGTTTGTTGCAAGATTCTCTAACATATTCTCAGTTTGAATATAATGAATTTCCTTAAGACAGAGAAGTTGCTGTCCATGCATCAGCACGGCTTTAGAAAGCATCGCTCCTGCAAAACGCAACTCACCCTTTTTTTCACAGATTTCTTGAGAACCATGTATGAAGGGTATCAGACGGATGCCATATTCCTTGACTTCCAGAAAGCGTTCAACTCAGTGCCCCACTGCAGGCTCCTAACTAAGGTACGAGCATATGGGATTGGATCCCAAGTATGTGAGTGGCTCGAAGACTTGTTAAGTAATAGAACCCAGTACGTTGTCCTCGATGGTGAGTGTTCATCGGAGGTGAGGGTATCATCTGGAGTGCCCCAGGGAAGTGTGGTAGGTCCGCTGTTGTTTTCTATCTACATAAATTATCTTTTGGATTGGGTGGATACCAATGTGCAGCTGTTTGCTGATGATGCTGTGGTGTATGGGAAGGTGTCGTCCTTGAGTGACTGTAGGAGGATACAAGATGACTTGGACAGGATTTGTGACTGGTGTAAAGAATGGCAGCTAACTATAAATATAGATAAATGTAAATTAATGCAGATCACTAGGAAAAAGAATCCCGTAATGTTTGAATACTCCATTAGTAGTGTAGTGCTTGACACAGTCACGTCAATTAAATATTTGGGGGTAACATTGCAGAGCGATATGAAGTGGGACAAGCATGTAATGGCAGTTGTGGGGGAGGCAGATAATAGTCTTCAGTTCATTGGCAGAATTTTGGGAAGATGTAGTTCATCTGTAAAGGAGACCGCTTATAAAACACTAATACGACCTATTCTTGAGTACTGCTCGAGCATTTGGGATCCCTATCAGGTCGGATTGAGGGAGGACATAGAAGCAATTCAGAGGCGGGCTGCTAGATTTGTTACTGGTAGATTTGATCATCACGCGAGTGTTACGGAAATGATTCAGGAACTCGGGTGGGAGTCTCTAGAGGAAAGGAGGCGTTCTTTTCGTGAATCGCTACTGAGGAAATTTAGAGATTTAGCATTTGAGGCTGACTGCAGTACAATTTTACTGCCACTAACTTATATTTCACGGAAAGACCACAAAGATAAGATGAGAGGTTACAGCTCGTACAGAGGCATAAAGGCAGTCACTTTTCCCTCATTCTGTTTGAGAGTGGAACGCGGAGAGAAGATGCTAGTTGTGGTACGAGGTACCCTCTGCCACGCACCGTATGATGGATTGCGGAGTATGTACGTAGATGTACCATACATTTGTTGACAGGAAGAAACAGGTAATAGACTGCAATAAATCATGCTACAACTCCACTTTACTCTCTCTGGTAATGCACCTAGCTTTTGTCCACGCAAAGCGGAAAGCAGCAAGATTGTCAGCAGATGGATTATGATGAAACTTTTGCAGTGTCACCTGCCTTTCCCTGATAGATAAATGTCAATCCTTCGTCCACCATTGGCGTAGTCACTTGGCAGATTAAACGAACACTTTGAAGCAGACATATCAACAGTCTTGTGAATCACTGTAATGACTAGGTCTGTTGATAAAATATCAATATATCTTTTTTTTTTTTTCAAAAAATATTGGTATACGTCAGTGATATTTTTTCCCTTGATACATCGATATCAAAAATGGCAATATTGAGTGCTGACATTATTTTATATTAATTTTTTTTCACAATTTTCAGTACATATTTGAAGGTGTTCTTTTGAAAGTTTTATTTCACTATGTGAAGAAGTCTCATTACTTTTTGAGCTTTTATCACGTCCAGTCTTACTCTTTGCTGTGTGAACCAAGTATATGTGGCACAAAAGTAGTAGTCTGATTGCCCTGGCAATGGCGGTGTGAATAGAATAACAAGGTTTCCAACGTGAAGAAATAGCACACCAGTTGTGTTTAAAAAAAATTTTTTTTTTTTTAAAGCAAATAGTGTGCTATTTCTTCACATCGGCATTCTTCAAAAACAGCTGCAGAAAACAATGAACAAAAATCTGAATTACAAGATTGGTCTTTGCGGTGGATGGAGACACATGAGGAGAAATGTTGATGTAATCAGCGCTTGGCGCTACCAACAGAAACTGCAACGTTTAGCTTCACCATGCAATTTTGACACTACAACTGCTAGGTGGTGGCAGTGGCAGAAACACAACAAACAGTGGAGTCAACATGAAGAATTCCAGACAAATCCAGTATGTGACAAAACCAAATGACTGACCCATCATACTGCTTTTATTGTGCCACTTACAGAGTTACCATTGTTAGCAAAGTGGATTATTGTCAAGCACGAATGTGTAACACTTTCCTTTCAGTTTTTGCTATAAGGGGGATAGGCAGGCTGCTAGCTTGTTGATGTACAGAATTCCTAATAATAAATCAATACCTAAATATACATCTCTAAAACTGGCACAATATTTACAATGTGCAGCCAATATTTTTGTAAGTCAGTACGTCAATACTTTTCCGTCGATATATCAATACTTTACTTCTTTCCAAAGCATTCTTGAACTATTCACATTCCATTGCAGTATTGAAGCTATATAAATCAGAAGGGTCTTCTTTCTCCACATGTCCATATTTTTGGTGACATGTTATATAATGAAGTACTATCTGAGAGAAGCTGCATAAATATTCAGTCAGATCTTGATAAGATTTCACCATGGTGCAGAGATTGGCAACTTGCTCTATCTCAGTTATGTGACTGGATTTGTGATTTGCTGTCAGAGGGGTCACAGTTCGTAGTAATTGAAGGAAAGTCATCGAGTAAACAGAAGTGATTTCTGGCATTCCCCAAGATAGTGTTACAGGCCCTTTGCTGTTCCTTATCTATATAAATGATTTAGGAGAAAATTTGAGCAACTGTCTTAGGTTGCTTGCTGACAATGCTGTTGTTTTATCATCTAGTAAACTCATCTGAAAGTCAAAGAAAATTGCAAAATAAAAGATATCTGAATGGTGTGGAAATTGGCAATTGATCCTAAATAATGAAAAGTATGAGGTCATCCACATGGATGCTAAAAGGATCTGTTAAACAATGGTTACATGATAAATCAGTCTAACCTAAAGACTGTAAATTCAACTAAACACCTAGGAATTACAATTATGAACAATTTAAACTGGAAAAACACATAGAAAATGTTGTGGGAAAGGCAAACCAAAGACTGCATTTTATGGGAAGAAAACTTAGAAAATGTAAAAGATCTACTGAAGAGATTGCTGAAACTATGCTTGTCCGTCCTCTTTTGGAGTACTATTGCACAGTCTGGAATCCTTACCAGATAGGACTAAGGGAGTACACCGTGAAATAGGAGAGAGTGTGTCACAGACCTGATACAGGATTTGGCATCGACACCATTGAAACAAAGGCGTTTTTTTGCGACGGCAGAATCTTTACACAAAATTTCTATCACTAAATCTTTCCTCTGAATGCAAAAACATTTTATTGATGCCGACCTACATACAGAGGAACGATCATCATAATACAATAATGGAAATTTGATCTTGCACGGAAAGATATAGGCATTCATTTTTCAGCGCGCTGTTTGAGAGTGGAATTCTCAGAGTATCCATGTAGATGTGGCTGTAGGAAATTGTAGCACACTGGTTGCCACATCTTATGACAGCATTCACCATGAAGAGGGCATTCTATTTGCAATGAGGACAGTTGGTATACCACCTGGCAGTCAGTGCGTATAAGAGGATGGACACAACTTTCTCTACTTCTTAATATTTAGGTTATGTTTCATGATGGCACTGTGCAATTATTGACAACTTCATTTTAAGCAGTTGATTCTATATGGGCATTCCTTCAGTTGTTTTACACACACACACACACACACACACACACACACACACACACACACACACACACACACACACACTCTCTTAAGCTACCTATACAGTGAATTTTATCTGTAATAACAGATTATATTTCACTGCTGATAACAATCTTTGTGCTTATTGCATGTTCTTGTTATTGCTCATTGTCATATTTGGCTTATTGAAGTTTTAAGTAGACTACAAGCTAAGTCTTGTCCACTTCCTTGGTCTAGAACCCATCACTTGTCAACAACAGGATCTTCTAGTTACGACTCAGCAATAGTGAATCTAATTAATGGAGGTTGGCATACATGCAGATGTGTTCAATGATCAAAACTGGGCTGTAATAACAATTCCTAAAAATCTGGTATTGAAAATCTCACTGTATTGTTTCACAATCTGTCCCTCTAAGAAGAACTTTCATAGAATACTATTTGTAAGAAACCGGTCATAGCTTCTTGTCTCATCACAAATTATTGCCATCAATAACACTTGTACTTATCAGGTGCTCTGGCTTGTTATGTAAATAATGTTACAATAAATAATCAGTTTCTTTAGTGTTTTTCCTGTACAATGATAAATGATTCCCCCAGCAACTTGATGCACTTAGAAACCAATCCATCAACCTAATGCACTTAGAAACTCATGTCCTTTGTGTGACAGAAACCTGGGCAAAGACCAAAGACATCTGTTTTTAATGAATGTTCAGCATTTTTGGGATCCTGCATGAACCAAGTTCTCAATATGTTTTAGAATTGCAGCAAACTTCAATTCCGTCTGTATTTGATCTGTTTCAATCAGTGGCTATGATGGCACTACCACACCTTTAGACATAAAAATAACCACACAGATTAGAAACTGTATTATGCTGATGACACATATCTTGCTATGTCACAGACACTATGGATAGTTTACTGAAGATGCCACAATTGCTAGGAGCCATGCCTACAGCCACATACTCCCGTTCCAATGCATTTAACCAGGAACAGACAGCAAAGTGAACAAGATGCACAAGAAATATGAAGAATACATGTCTCTAGTATGGAACATAATTTATATATGAGGAAAGGTCTCTCTCTCTCTCTCTCTCTCTCTCTCTCTCTCTCTCTCTCTCTCTCTCTCTCTCTCTCTCCGCACGCGCGCGCGCACACACACACACACACACACACAAACAAACACACAAACAAACAAACAAACAAACAAAACTGAAAGAGAGGCTGACTGCATCTTCTTGAAAATTTTGTTTTGATTTTTATGAAAGCGTTTTCTTGTATTTGTACTCAATGTCTTATGTGATACAAAAACCATTACTGTAATTCACATACAAAAACTGCAAACTTGCTGTTGTACATGACTGTAAAGATAATCACTGCAGAAAAAAGTTCTTATTGCCAGCTTACAAATAAATTACACACTTTTTTTACAGTAACTATGAGCATGCAGATGTGGGTAAGACGACTTACAGAGGATGTAGTGTATACATAGATGAGCAACTGGATAGTGGAGATATGTGATTGTAAAATAGTTACCAGAAACAAAGGTACACATATTAAAAGTTGAAGAGTGATGTGGCAAAATTGGAGAGAAAATATGAGGAAATGCCACTTAAAGAGACTGATCAGCAGAATGAAACACAGTGAAACGGGAAGAACAAGGTGAGAAAGAATGGACAGCATTACAAAAAGATGATTATACAACTGTCAACAAAATAAGATTGATTATAGGATATAAACTGCTGAGTGACGGGAGAATAGATATTAAGACTTATAAAAAACTGTAGCTTTCACTGCTAAGTCTTGCTCTGCTGATTATGTTACCTGGAGCTAACAATCAGAAATAAATGCACACAAAATTAATCACCTAACAGACAATGACATGGGGGGGGGGGGGGGGGGGGTAAGTGCAGAAGAGTACAGGTGTTGCAAAGCACAAGGCATTCAAAGGCACGAATGAGTGACAGAAGGGTGTACTGTGGAGGAATGATATGGAGTATGGGGCGGGGGGGGGGGGGGGGGGACACATTTAACTATCATGAGAAATAATCTTATTGTTTCCCTATGAGGATATATACAGCTCAAAGGCAATTGCTCCTGTCGCACTTTAATGAGCATATAACAATTTATAATTTATCTATGGGAGAAGAAAAGAAAACCACAAAAAATGTACACATCTCCTACTATTATGAAGAACTGGAAGAGTATGTTAACCAACAAGAGCAAATTCTTGAGTTTATTGTTGCATGTGTAGAAAAATCAGGTATGCAGTCCGCGTAGTCTTCAAAATTTATGAATAAGCTTATGAGGTTCAGACAGTTAATTTTAATCTCTGAGAAGAAATTCTTGTTAGTAAGTTGATAAAATGTTACACTCACAGAAATATATCATAATCAATATGTTAACTGATTGGATAACCTGTGTCATTGTTTCTAGAAACAAATGTTCTGCTTGGGGCAAAATAGGGTAATATTAGTTCCATGAGCAGAACAGACTAATTGTACTGAAAGTGACAGTAGTTGTATCCGTATGTAATAACTGTAGATAAATCTTCTCATTTTTATATAATCGTCATGTTAAAATATCTACTACTCACACAGGGACAAAAAACTGTAACAATAGATTTAACAACTTTGAAATCTCAAGGTTACAAGGATCAATACAATACGTATTTTTTTTCTTACATTATCTTTGAATGGTATAAATTTCAACAACTTACAAGTTTAATTTCAAATTCTATCCTGTCAATTTAAAGTTATATATACAATCCAACAAACCATACACAATAATTAAATCATAACAACACACACAAAATCTGAGTGACACACAATTTTTGGCTCAGGCAAACTGTGTGTAAATTACAAGGTACAAGAAGTGGAGCTATTCACTGTTGCACATACTAATGAAAACTACCAAATATTACAACATGTCATATGGTCTAACAGCAAACTCAACATTGAATATGCACATATCTTTTGCAAATGGTGCTTTTTGCAATTTAATGTCAGTGATAAACAACAAGAATGCCCTACTGTCAGTAGAAAATTTAATTTACTGTCACTGACACCACTAAACACTTTAAAAAGGAGAATGACTTCCAGTCTTGGAATGCTTGCTGATGTGAAGAAGGTCATCACATTTTAGGTGCTTGTCACATGGAGAATATTGCCACAGATATATTCAAGATGTGCTTCATCCACAATCCTTGTGTCTGAGAACAACAAAACTGTCCAGCAGTTATATAAATAATATAAATTTTCTGTTCCTCATCAACAAATGCAGAGGTATGAGCCTGAGATGATATATAATTTGGTTATCACCTCAGGGACTCTTTTAAAAATATATACATATATACAATCTCTTAACCTACCACCTGAACTGCATTATCTATTATATCATTTAATTGAGCATTTGTCCAGTCCAGTGAGATGTCATCTAGATGATTGTCGAAGTCCACCAGTTCTTCATAAGCTCGCTGCTGCACTAAAACAGCTGCAGAGTCCAGCGAATTCGCCTCCACAGAAAAACTGAAAACAAAATCATTGGCTACCTTAGTTATAAGAATTACAAGAATTTTCAAATATCTCCCCCTCTCCACCCCCTCCCAATATACGAGTCGGCAGAGACTCTACCATTAAGTAAGAGACTAGAGAAGGTTGTTGGCCACTGACGGTCCAGAAGGTCATCTTTGTCCATACCTAGAAGGAAGATGCAATGCATTCCCAAAGAGGAAGCGTAGCATTCCCAGCATTGTTCCTTCCTTTGCTTAATTAAGCAGAGCCCCTGCATGCAAACCGCTTAAAGGTTAAACATAATAAGTAGGCCACTATGGAATGTTGCTTATATTGTTGAAGAGCACCTTAACGAGCTCAGGTTGTTGATACAATTTCTTCCAACCACCACAAGATTGACCATTGATGTGACAGTGCCCGTGGAAAGTGGGGCCAATGTTTTGGCAGCATGCATGACAGCAGCAGAGACGTCTTTGAGAACATCACGGATGGTTCCCAATGGGGAGGCTGCAAAGACAGCATCCTTGGTATAGGTCTGCCAGTTCGCCTTCTGAAGCAATGGTCGGCTTGATGAATGGTGGCACAGAAGTGACATGAACATTTTAAAATGGCCACTGTCAGATAGGGATTTTTCAATATATCTCTCTAGCACTTTGAAACAACAGCACATACAAAAATAGTATACTGATAGTTTACTTCTCTTCTACAATAATAAATTCAGACAAATTTCCAGAGCAGAAACCATTACTATTTCTCTTATGTTCCTAGTAATTATTTGGTACTAACATCAGAGCTCGTGTAAGTTTCATTTACTACTTGTAAAACAAATTTCCAATTTTCCTTTATTATTACTGCAATTTTGAGGAGATTTCTGTGTGAAAAGCCTATTGTTAGTAGATGCTCAGTCTTAGCATCCATTTCTATCAACTGAAATTTTGAACATTACTGATATAATGCTATTACATTATTCAGCAATCTCCTCTCATAATGACAGGAGAGTTCTACGATCAATTTTCATTGAACTGATTGTCTCTCCTGTTCCAAAATTATAAATCTCTTTTGAATTTACCATTGGTAACACTAGACTTGTGCAGTTTCCTGTAACACTATACAGTCCTTAACGCACAATTTATTTGCACAAAAGAAAATTATCAATAGAACTCAGTATGTTTCATATTTTCTTCACACTGGCTGTAGGCTTAACTTCACACCCATAACAGACACATATTGCAAGTCTAAACACTGAAAAGAGAACCACAGCTACTTAAGCCAAAAAATTAATGGTGAAAAACTTCTACCTCAAATTATTTGAATACACAGTCATTTTTCTTTTCTGAACAGCACCTTACAGTATTACGTATTATAATCCAGTACATAGAAATTTTGCTCTGGGCTTACACATAAATCACATCACGAAATCGTGACTATATATAGCGAATAAACATAAATCTAATGCATATTTTTCCTGCATTGATGAACATAACAAGTATTTACATGTAACAACAAATTTCTGTTACACTGTATCACACTGCATGGAAAGAGTTATCTGTCAAAAAAAAAGTAGGTTTCAGGGCAAATAACACAAGAAGCAATACTGGACAAAGGCATACATGTTTATTGTTCCTCCATCCTATTATTGAGCAACAAATCAATTATAGCATTTTAACACTGATGATGTAATTTCTTTTTTATTTCCCAACCAGTTATTAAAGAGTTCCTGGTAATTTACATCTTTGTCTTTGGAAATCACAAGGTGTCACACTTTTGTTTGAGACTCAATTTATTCAAAACTGTAACTAGTTTCAATCCACAGTAAAGGCTATCAACTAAAGCCATAATACATAAAATTAGCTGGAATAATAGTTATTACTTGACCTAAGATAGAACTTAAGAACTTATTAAAATAATTACACATATGATGTACTGCTTACAGGTGCCATGCAGCAATGCAGGTGATATTTTTATACCACTTTGTAGATTTTTGTACTTAGTCATTCAACAGTACTAAACATGGTCCTTAGTGAGTTCTGTTAACATTTTGCTCAGCAGTTAGATGAAGTGCAGGCATGGAAATAACAATAAAAGATTATTATATCTTTACTAATTCTCATACATAATTAAAAAAACTACTAATTATTTAATTCATAATTAAACCATAGTTTCTACTCACTGATGGTTAGTAAGCAAATTTTATATGGGAAAAAACAGCAACTTCTTATGTGCAACAATGCCACTGTCATCAACTGACCTATAATTTTCATCGACAATGAACCACAATACTCCATTAAATTAACAGGAAAGAAATATACCACTGTAAAAAATGTTAGTACACACTTTTAGAGGCTTCCAGTTTACTCAAGATTTATTGTTGCAACAGTGCATATGGAGTACATGAAAAGATTACATTTACAGATCAACAGCACAAGCGGATCTGAGGTACCAGATATCAACCCATGCTGAGGCACCCATATCAGTACATTGTGTAGCCTCCGCAGGCAGCGATGCAGGCACTGACTCTGGCATACAGTTAATCACACAGATGGCAAATACTGTCTTGGGAAATGTTATGCCATGCCTGCATGGCCTGTTCACGTAGTTCTGTAAGAGTTGTTGGTTGAAGAGTTGCACGAGTCACTTCTCATCCCATCATATCACACATGTGCTCCCCTGGAGACAAGCCCAGAGAGGGTGCTCGGCAGGGAAGTTGCTGCTCGTGTTGTGGAGCACACTGAGTTTCATGGGCAGGGAATGACACTTCACCCTCCTGTTGCAAGTACAGCAAAAGAACATATCTATAACATTCTGCACATACCGAGCACTAATTAGTGTCCCTTTCCAAAACACCAAGATGAATGAGAGTTGTATCTTCTCACATCACAGTCCATAAGGCCCGAGGGGTGGGGGTGGGCGAGAGTGTGTCTTTGTTGAATTGGATGAATGCACTCTAAAAGACAGTGCTCACCAGATTTATGTCGTATGTGCAAATGACCATCACTTGTGGGCAAGCAGAATCTGCTTTCATCACTAAATACCATGCCACGCTTTCCATGTTCCAAGTGATCCTCTTACAATATCACTCGAGCCGTGCATGTTGATGCTGTGCTGTGAATGGAAAACAGACTATAGATCTGCATGCCCACAGCTGGTAACCAACTCTCAACGGTTCGTGTTGACACATCTGGTCTCAAAAAGCCTTCTTACCTGTGCTGTGGCAGCTGTACCATCTGTCATTGCTGCCTTTATTACAAAATGATGATCATTGCGGGTGTCTGCGCTGCATGGATGTTCTGAACTTCATCTACGGGTGTGAGAATGTTCACGTGACCACAACTGACACAGCACATCCAACTTGTGTGACAAGTTTCCAGAAGAACCATCTGCCACTCTAAAAGCCATAATTTGACCCATTTCAAACTCACTCAGTTGGTTGTAGGAAGCACAAGTGCATCTCCATGGCATGGTTGCCTGCCTGTTTCACATGTTTCCATCACACTGAGCCTTCAGGCTGTGAGCATTCCCTATTATATGGTAGACACAGATGGTGCTCTGGTAGCTATTCCATTATGCTACCTTTAGCACATGACACTGAAACCAGTTTCAGTACATCCACTATTCCTCAGGTGGCATATGCGGTCATCAGATCAAAACCGATGTTGTCTTTCCACATGTACTAATATTTTTTCCAGCATATATGGTTAGGACCTATACTGAAGTATAATTTGAAGAGAATTGTGTTAACAGTTGATAAATTTTACTAAACTTTCTTGCTCTACACATGTCCAACTCTACCATGAGTCTGCAAAGCACACACTGCTCACAGATAATGCAACAACACAGATATGATTAAAACTTAATCTGTAGTGAAACTACCATAATCACATTGTATTCACACTATTTTCAAGTAATTTAATGATTTACCTTGATCTATCCTTTGGTTTCCACTTTCCATCAGCATTCTGTAACACACACAGTGCTACATTGTCCATCGTCACACTCAGTTTCTGATTGTTTATCTGGAAAATATCACCAAAAGATCCACACTGTGAGCAGGGACAGAAAAATAAAGGAAAGATAACTACGCATATCACGGTAAGGAAGGCTAAAGTATAACAAAAATGGCATCTGAGAAAGAATCAATATGAAATTATTACTCACTGTTTCTAAACACAAACAGAAGGGCCTCAAAACAAGATGATGCAAGTAATTGAAGTTTGATAACAGTTACACTTATGACTTAGACTTAGTGGGTGAGGTATGGAACGTTCCCAGGAAGTGCAGCACAGCATTGGACATCTACATGGTAGAAATATGCCTTATCAGAATGTGGATAATGTTACATTTTCTTCAGGTGTTTGGATACAACAACTAAGTACCTTAAAAGGAAAACCAACTACATTAATGACAACTATAGATAATCTCTCTTTGAACAGGTGGTGCCTTAACATTATTTCCTGAATAATCTATATTAAGAAGTTCATACTGAAGGTGTATGTATACTTTCAGAATTTTTGCAACTGTGTCACAAAAGCAACAATTCTAAGTGAGAAGAATGAAACAATATACCAGCCACCCAACAACAAATCAATATCTCCACTTCGTGAATTTAGTGATGCCTGCTCTCCCAACTCTGAACACGGAAATTATTTTCTTGCAGATTATTTTTCTGTTAACCTTATACTAATTTCTATGCTTTAAGCACATGATCGATCCTGTGCACAACACCATGGGAACAAATTGCTAACTAATTTAATCAATGTCCCACACTGTTTGCCCCATTACCTTAAAAGTAGGGTAGGGCAGGGGGTGGGAAGGTGCAGGGAAGACAAATATGCATTGCAAACCAGTGTTGATAGAGCACTCCTCTATCAATAAAGCTAATGCATTAGTTCAGAACATTAAGTGTCCTTGCCTAACCACGTCACCACAGATGGGTCCCCTCTTATCCTGAAGTTGGAGTGACCTGCACTTTCCTTTTAACCTTCTCCAAACTATCTCTCTCTTAACCCTGATGAAGGGACTATTAGTTACAGAAGCTAGGAAGTGTTTCAATTTTACTTTCTCTCTCTCTCTCTCTCTCTCTCTCTCTCTCTCTCTCTCTCTCTCTCACACACACACACACACACACACACACACACACACACACACACCACTGGAAGTGAGCACATGTCACCTTTTTGTGTCTATCAGCAGTGCTACAAATTTCACCTCCTGAAAGTAAGTATGATCAGCAACTCTTTGTTAGTTTTCTTCACTGCATTTTCCTTTGAAAATATTAAATTCCACATTCATACAGGTATTTAAATAGGAGGATACTACTGTACTAGTGTGTGACAACAGCAGTGAAACACAAATGACAGAGACTCGTATTAGCACACCTGGTATTGAAACACAATTACAGTAAAAATCCCCTTTTTTACACTTTTCAGCAGACAGACCCCAAAAGGTGTAAAATGCATGAAGTATAGGAAACACAACAAGCGAAAATGAACAAATCACTGTTACTATCATCCGCTTTACATTGTTCAAAATATGAAATTAAAACTGTGTTTAAATTATAGTTGAAATTATACACTGAAGCACCACAGAAACTGGTACAGGCATGCATATTCAAATACAGAGATATGTAAACAGGCAGAACACAGCGCTACAGTTGGCAATACCTATACAAGACAGCAAGTGTCTGGTATAGTTGTCAGATCTGTTGCTGCTGCTACAATGGCAGGTTATCAAGATTTAAGTGAGTTCGCATGTGGTGTTATATTAGGTGCACGAGTGATGGGACACAGCATCTCTGAGATCGCGATGAAGTGGGGATTTTCCCATACAACCATTTCACGAGTGTACCATGAATACCAGGAATCCGGTAAAACATCAAATCTTCAACATCACTGTGGTTGGAAAAAGATCCTGCAAGAACGGGACCAATGACAACTAAAGAGAATCATTCAAAATGACAGAAGTTCAACCCTTCCGCAAATTGCAGCAGATTTTAATGCTGGGCAGTTGACAAGTGTCAGCGTGCAAACCATTCAACGAAACACCACTGATATGGGTTTCCAGAGCCAAAGGCCTACTCATGTACACTTGACTGCACGTCACAAAGCTGTATGGGTTGCCCAGACCTCGTCAGGAATGACATTGGACTGTTGATGAATGTCATTACAAATAGAATCGAGTGGATGGACATGAACGAGTATGGAGACAACCTCATGAACCCATGGATCCTGTAGGTGGTGGAGGTTCGGTAATGGTGTGGAGTGTGTGCAGTTGGAGTGATATGGAACCGCTGATACATCTAGATACGACTGACACATGACACATACGTAAGCATCCTGTTTGATGACCTGCATCCATTCGTGTCCATTGTGCATTCCGACAGACTTGGACAATTCCAGCAGGACAATGTGACACCCCACATGTCCACAGTTGCTAGAGTGGCTCTAGGAACACTCTTGAATTTAAAAACTTCCAAAGTCCACCAAACTCCACAGACATGAACATTAATGAGCATATCTGGGATGCCTTGCAACATGCTGTTCAGAAGAGATCCCCACCCAATTATACATACGCTTAAGGATTTATGGACAGCACTGCAGGATTCATGGTTTCAATTCCCTCCAGCACTACTTCAGATATTAGTCGAGGCCATGCCACCTCATGTTGTAGCACTTCTGTGGCTCTTCAGTGTAATAATAAAAATGTAATAATATAAAATTATAAAAAACATAAAATAATTGTTTTTGTTTCTTTCTAAGAGCAATTAGCTCAATGAAGTGTGGCACATCTTCTCTTGCTGGTGGCCAACCACCAGCAGTCTCTAAGCGTTCGAGGGCTCACTTTAATGCAAACATGTATGACTCCAAATCGTTCCCCTCCCTGGCCACACCATGGGAGGAACGAAGGGCTATGAATGACATTGAGACGTATTTGCCCCAGTATCTAGTCCATACAAGAGCTGATAGGGAATCCTTTGTGCCCATTCCAGTTATTCGTAGAGCATTTACAGGACAAGATTGGGGAGGTGAAGGGCTTGTCAAATATGCGGTCCGGGTCAGTCTTGATAAAAACAGCATCCTCTGCCCAGTCACAGGCATTACTTGCTTGTAAGAAGCTGGGAGCTGTTTCTGTTACTATCACGCCCCATAAAACCTTAAATATGGTCCAGGGCATTATCTTCCACAGGGACCTTCTTTTACAGTCCAATGATGAGCTGCGCGCCAACTTAGAGCGACGAGGCGTCCATTTCGTCCGGTGCGTCCACTGGGGTTCGAGGGATAATCAGGTTGTCACCGGTGCCTTCATCTTGGCCTTCTTGGGTGACACATTACCTAAGAAGGTGAAGGTGATAGTCTACTGCTGTGATGTCAAGCCATATATCCCTCCCCCGATGCGGTGCTTAAAGTGTTGAAAGTTCGGCCATATGTCTTCCTGCTGTGCTTCCAGCCTCATATGTCGCTATTGTGGTCGTCCCTCCCATCCCGATACTCCATGTGCCTTGCCTCCCATCTGTGTCAACTGTTGAGAGCACCATCCCTCTTGCTCGCCAGACTGTAAGATTCTACAGAAGGAGCAGAAAATAATGGAATGCAAGGCCCTGGACCGACTGAACTACACTGAGGCTAAACGGAAATTTGAATGGCTTCATCCCGTGCGCATGACGTCATTTTATGCTGCAACAGTCACTCCTTTTACAGCTCCATCTGTGTTAAAACATTTCCAGAATTTTAAGTTTTCTATGCTGTTACCATGGCCTTCAGCGTTGATTTTTATACAAATTTATGTAAAAAGTGCATCGTATTTCTGCTCAGTCAGCTTTGGAATAAAGCAGAAACTGCACACTATACGCAAAGTTATTGATTGTGTTAAATAGCTTTAGCATGGTAAGCAAGATTTTCATTGTCGGTATGTTGGATCACAGCCATCTGCAGTGTTTGGAAGGGTGGAAAGTATGCTAAGTCACAGCCTTAATGATAATCACAATCTGATAATAGTGACTCTAGTAGTAATCTTCCTTATGCTCATTGCATTGTACTACAGCATTTCTAATTTAATTTCAGTCATTTATACAAATAAACACCGCTTTTGAAGACAGCTGTCTCTGTGATGTTCTCGTTCAAATTGTCATCACTTCCACATGAAATACACTAGTCCGTATTAAGTGGGTGGTCTTAGATTGGCGTGATCTGACGTCAGACATAAACATTCCTCCTCAAGATGCTCTGTAACATGACAATTTCCATCCTCTTTCTCACTCGGTACATCCCTGAGCTAAGTGACTTCCTTGTTGGCAACAAGCTGTAGATTTCATGCCTATTGTTTTCTGTTTACAAAGACTGCCAACTTTAGTGTTGTAGCCAATATTGTGCTACAAGTTTTATTTACCATAATTTTATGATGATTATCAATGATATGTCACATTAGAACATGAAAATCTTTTTAATATGGTTTCAAGAAAGATGTTTGCTTTACTGTTCTGTTTACACCATTGAACACAATCAGAATGAAAAGGGCCCACACACGTCTTTGTATGTGTCAGCACTTGGCCATTGTCTTTGTGATTGATGCTGTGTATACTATGGAGAGACAATTCAACGACGAATAAGCTGGCTAAAGGTCTCAATGCACGGTGGACACAATGCACAAAGTAAGGCGCCCTTCCCCAATTGGCTCGCTCTTCGGAATAATTTTGAAGTATGGTAGTCAAACCCAAGAGGGGACCATCACATATGGGCCAAAACATTTGAGACTCCTTTTATTCACCTCTTACGACAGGCAGGAATACCAGGTAAAGGCAAGTGCTGGAGCTCAGAAAAGAGCGACTGAATGCAGGCAGCCACAGTAAGCCCACACCGTGGCCGCCGCCGCAGGAGGTTCATCTCCATGTCTGGATAAAGGAGACCATAATTAGGGTGCTTTGGGGTGCAGTGAATGCAGAGTGCATAAGATATCAGCTGTTGTTGGCGCACAACTCACAGCAGCGGAATCCCCACCTCTGAAAGAAGGTGGAATAAATGTGTCAGTTCTGTTTGTCTCATTGCATATTTCTTTCAGTTGCATCCTGAACTATACAATAGCAGTTCTTTTTATTTAAGGGTCAAGTTTCATCGAGCTATGTTACTTGGCAGTGACACATCAGGCAAAAGTTACTTTCATCCTTAAGTTTTGCACACCAATGTATAAGACATGGCAGAAGTTTTAATCACCACTTGAATAAACAAAACAAAAAAATTGGTTATTTACTTAATATTTTTGTTTGTTGGTACATGTCTACAGTTCAGGTACACACTGAAATAACCATGCCAGGACTCCGTAGCATGCCGCTATAGTGTCCAAAACAAAACAACACAATGCAAGTTTAGATGGACTTGGTCATTTTGTTTTGCTCTTCCAGCAGTGCTATGATACTGTAGTGTAGAGATTTCAGTGTGTACCAGGACCATAGAAAAAAAATTACTCAACTCTCTCTCTCTCTCTCTCTCTCTCTCTCTCTCTCTCTCTCTCTCTCTCTGAGGTTCTATTTAAAACTTTATGACTACACCTCATACTTTATGCACTTAGCTCATATTTTTTTGAGGATAGGCACAGCAAGTAATCTGCAATAACTGGGGAAGAGCAAAGGTCACTCCTGTTTCCAAGTGGGTGGAAGATCAGATGTATATAATTACACACCAGTATTGCTGATGTCTGTCTATTTCAGGATCCTACAGCATATTTTATGCTCACAAATTATGTTATTCTCTGAGGAAAACAAGTTGCTCTTTAAGAATTAGCATGGCTTCCATAGCTTGCTTCATTCATACATGACATCTTTTGAACAGATGGAAGTTGACAGACACATTCTGTCTTCCTAGGTTTCCGAAAGCCTTCAACACTACCAAAATCACCAACTACTAACCAAGATATGATAATGTTCTCGACAAAACATTCTACAGGAGAGTATTATCTTGGATGATAAGGATATGCAGAAAGATCTTAACATAAATTCCACCTGGTGTGATGAATCTACATTGTGTATAAATGTAATATAATCCCTATAACAAAGAGAAAAAAGTCAATAAGCATCCAATTGGAAGATTAATGGTGAACACCATGGGCATGTCAAGTCTTAAGTATTTAGGGATAATACTAAGAAGCAATTTGAAATGTGACGACCACATGCAAGCAGTATCCTAGAGGGCAAAGCGAAGACATTTGTTGGAGGGTTCTAGGAAAATACAATGTTTATGTAAAAAGTCTGATACAAGATGATACTGTGACCAATCAGAGTGTTACTCCATCAGCGGAAAATACTCCTGTCAGAGCACAAAGAGGTGAATATTTACCCTCTTTAAAAGATCTAGGTAGATTAGTGCAGAACCAGCTGCCTAAATCCTCATTCTGCCTTCCTAGCCAGGAATTTTAGCAGGCAAACATATTTATGATTTTTTAAACACAGAACATTCTAAATCCTTTTGTCTTGTCTTTCTTGGTAGTTAAGCCTTCATACTCACAATCTCCCTCTCACCGCCACTATCCATATCAAGGGCTTATTTCAATAGTGGTACAAGTCCATTTTTGTTCATACTGAGATACAGAGTCCTAAAGTTAAATGAGCGCTGAAAAATCTGCAGTTGAGATACCAGAGATATTCAAGCATATGGCTTCTTGCTAGAGATGAACCTTTCTTTCTGTTTGTTTGCCTCATTAATTTCAGAAGCATTATAGACAGAAAAGTGGAGGTAATGGACTTGTACCACTATTGAAATAAGCCCTTCATATATACCTCTCTCTCCCACTGTCTCCTTTTTCTCTCCCTTGTCTCTCTATTCCACTGTCACTGGCTTCATACCTTTCTCTCTCCCTCTTTCTTACCACTGTTTTCGTCTCTGCTGCTTTCAATGCCTCTGTTCCAGTGCCATTGTCTCTGTCCCACTCTTTTTCTCTCCCACTGATGTCTCCTCTCTTTTTTACATTGACCCCTTTTGCCTGTTTCCCCACTGGCAATGGCTCAACCATACTTGACCAGCTCAAAAATTTGGGGGAATCCAACTTAGTTTTTCCCCTACACCCGCATATTTAAAATTTTGGTCCAAAAACCATCCCCTATACCTCTGTTTTAAAGTTTGCCAGTTTGGGATGGTCCAGATCCCCTAAGCCTATGTACACTCTCCTGGCTCATCCCTTTTTTATTTTCACTTCCCCTCTCTTGCGCCCTGTGTTACTATGTCCATCCATCTTTATCTTTTCTGTCTCTCACTGGCCATCACTATGTCTGTCTTTGGCCCCCAATGCTATTGTCTTCATTCATCCCTCTCTCTTTCACTACCATTTCCCCCTCTCGCCATCACTGTCTCCTCTTCCTCTCCCTCCCTCCCCCTCCCTCTCCCCCTCTTCCACTGTCACTGTCTCTCTGCTATTATCTTGCAGCCAAAAAAAGATGAATATGCTTGCATGGCAAAATATCTGGTGAGGAAGGTGAATGGACTGAGGCAGCTGGTTCCCCACTTTTCTGTCAGAGGATTTAGTTATCTTTTTAGCACTCCAATAGGACCATTCTTCGGTCGGTTCTCTTCTTTTTCCCGCTACAGCAAGGTGTGCTGGTTATATAAACTAATTCTATAGGTCAGTAATATTTTGACACATTATTTATAAACTTCAACACGTATAAACAAAAATATAAGGTTAAAACAAAATTGTCTCCCAAACAACCCCAGTTCACTTTAAACAACTTTATATAAAAAAATTATTTTTAATCTACTCCTACGGTAGACAAAAAAATGGGGTAATGAAGAGACTCCAATGTCTCAAAAATTTTATTATATTAGGTCTTTAAAAATCTGTTGTTGATTTGCAAGTACAAAGAAATTCATATGAAAAAAATTTGCTATGGTGGTTGAAACTACGTTTATGCCTCAGGCTGGGTATTACATGGCTAAGAACGGTAACTTTGAACCTCTGGATCACAGTGACAGATAAAGATATTGAAAAAAGTATCAGGATTAACTGATAACATCTCCTTAACAAAATGTGGCAGAGATTTCAATGATTTGCTAGGAATAGAAATTACAGAAGTAACCACCTGCACACCTGGCATTTCTGGTACCAAAAAATCATGGTTTTTTGGGTGTATCTTGATAACAGAGAAAGATTTTCGGAAATAGGAAAATGGTGCTTCTAGATAAACATCTAAGGAATAAACAATTAAATTTTGAGCCATTTGCTATGGTTAGTTATTTGCATTATTGCTGCCCACAGTGCAAAAAAAGGGTAAAAACTGGTGTTCTTGAAAACCGCTCATTAACCGATTGTGCTTTTTATATGCCACCTAAACCCCACCTTACACCACACCCAATGGAAAAGACCCAACCAATTAGCTCAATTTGGCTGCACTCTAGGAAGTGTGAACATTTAAATTTTGACCCTGTACAGTAGGACAGCTACAGCATACCCGTTCTTCCAATAGGAATACAAATGATCACTAGGCCAAGGGCTATCCAAACCTCTTCACCCCTTATCTCTGACTGAAAGTACCTGAGATACAATTCCCTGAAAAATCAAGTTTTTGCACTTAGCTTTTTGGAACATATAGATACTGTGCACTGTTAGGACCCTAACAAGTCAATACAGCTGATATGAAAGTGAAACACAAAATTTCAGGAAACTTAGATCTCACAACTTCCTGTTTGAGAAATTTAGGGAACATATGTTCAAGGACGAGAGAGTGCTTATTATGCTGCCACCAATCTTGGGTAAGGATGATGAGAATAAGGTAAGTGAGCGTAAGGCAACTATAGAGGTAAATAAACAGTAAGTTTTCCTTCCCACTAAATACACAAAAGGAACAGCTTAGAAAATATATATATTATTGGTATGATGTACCCTCTGCATGCACTGTACAACCACTTGCAGAGTCCTTGTAGACAATTCTATCACATTGTGAAGCTGAATAATCTCATTTATTCATTATACGTAAGGTAAGTTACAATAGCTTATAACAAAGAATGCTATAAATTTACACTGGTGTTTTGTTTTCTCAGATCATGAAAGAAGTTTTCTCCAGTCATTGAAAGTTCAGCTGCAAATGTACTTCCAAGAAGTGATTATCTTGAGAGATAAGCATATATTCAAGAAATTATTCAAAATGATAATGCCTACAAGTTTAAGGAGACCAACAATTTTTTTTCCATTTACTGAACACACCAAGAGTAAAAATATTCAACTGCATCTTCAAAAAAGGGAATTCATTATTTGGGTCCTGTTCAAATTGCAATCTGTCACTCAGATTGTGATGAAGCATGCTGGGACAATTTCACTTTCCCTCTTGTTTTGCCATCTGCCTCCTTAAAATTCATTTTTTTTTATTCTTGACTAATTACTATTAACATACATGAGTATAATCTGCATTTTCATAAAAGAGACAGGTTGACCCTCAGTTTTTAAGCATATAGCACTTTATATAATTTTGTGCTTAGTTTTATGTCTTATTTTGACTATTCCTAGTTAGTATCTTTTGTTATAGAGTGAAATTAGTAATTGTTTCATAAATTCAATTCTATTGTTGACTTATAAACAAATATAAATTCTATAATAATTATAAACATTTGGAGGAACAACTAATAGCATTCTTTAAGTATTTATTTGGCTCTATTCGGAAACATGTTAGCAAAGCAAGCCCTTAATTAATTCCAAAGTAATGACCAATTTTGTCAGAAGTATTGTTTTTATAATTATATATGTTAATTTCATCATTTAAACAAATAATTCGGCTAAATCCTAGTAGTACAGGAAACTGTTAAAAAGAACGAATTTTTTGATAGATTCAGTTCATTGAATGAGGTATGTTTTAACGGTAATATCTGTAAATTAAACATTGAACAATATGTAGTTTCAGTGCCTATTATTCTGATGATATATAAGGGCCCAATTTTTGGTTCCGAGACAGTCAGTCCACGGCCAAGTTTCAGACGAGGAACCAGTGTTGGTTATAGCAACAACAATGCACCCACTTAACTGTGAAATACGTGTAATAGACCATGTGCTAAAACAATAACAGTGTCTGTTCAACACATACCGTATTATGCCGCAAGAACTGTGTGGTTAGGTTTTTACTGCTCGTAGATGTTCAACAGTAAACTATCGTAGCAGTATGTTGACTTCTGCTTGCAACCTATTAATGAGACTTATCAAAAGTTACACAGTAGTGCACTGGCCCTATAACTGTGTATTATGGGGGGGTGGGGGTGGGGGGTTTGAACAGTGAAAGTAGAGAACTGTGTAATGCAAATGTGCACCTGTCAGCTACATCATTTGAAGTAGTCAGTGTTCGAATTCCACACATTCATTTTACAGCTGTAGTAGCAATACAGTAAGTCGGCACCGAGGACAATCAATGAAGAAATAAAGCAGGTGAAAGTCAAAAGCTCACCAGCATATCTGTATTTAATTACCATAAATTTTATTTTGAAATGATATATGGCTACCAAATTCACTTTCTATCACATCCCTTTCCTGACGTCTTCAAAAGTGTCTGCCCATAATAGATCTCAGCTAATACCAATTTTACAGTACTATAAAACATAGTTCCTCATATGTGAATGTCTCAAGAAATTATTTTGGGGTGATAGTTTGGGAGTTTCAGTTGAGCACAAAATACATGTAACTTTAAGAAATGTTGAACACATGACTAACACTAGCACCAAAAACAAACCCCCCACGAAGACACAAGAAGTAAACAATAGAACAAAGGAGTCTTATACATGGCTACATATCTATTCAACAACATGCCAGAGCATATCAAATGCCTTATGAATAATATGGCAATTTCAGTTATTAAATAGTATTGCACTTAAGCTGAATTACATGTACATTTTTGACTACTTTCCATGCCCCTGAGACTCCTCTCCATGGGATCTATGAAATACAAATAACATGATTCAAATTTATAAAATACTCATTAAGTCTGAAATAAGCTTCCATTAGTAGCTGAAGGGTTACAAGTGCGTATTCTCAATAATATCATACTTTCAGTTGGTATCACTCATTTTGAAATATTTCATTAAAAAATAGAAATGCAGACAAGATTCCTGAGTCTGGTGAACTATATTTTCTCTTTTGAAACGCAACTTTCCTCATGGGAATGCAATGCTGCATGTATAAATACTTACAACAACAAGACAAGCTGAGCTGAAATTCTCGGCAATTTTGTCTGCGACTCGCTGTCCTCGCTCATGACTGAGAACAAACAGGCCGAGGTTAGAAGACTGCACCAACAGGAAGTTAGTTTACATATAATATACACAAAAAACAAAATTCATTTGTGAGCGTTAGTGGCTTTGTACAAGAGGTGAACTATAACAGTAATAACAAAACATCTGTTAGATTAAAACTGTGCCAGACCATGACTTTGAACGTTTGCCTTTCACAGGAAAATGCTCTACTGACTTTCCCAAATTTCAAAGAAGTTTTCCTGCATATCTAGTGGGACTAGGAAAAAAGGATACTGAGGAGAAATGGCTTAGCCACAACCTAGCAGACTGTTAGCATTTTCCTATGAACGGCAAAGGTTCTGTGTAACTTCTTCAAATGACCTACACATGTAGATGTCCTATCCTCATCCAGCAAAGATATCGTAGGGAGGTATGATTACATCTATGCTGACAGGAAATTGAAGAACAAAACTATCATTTTTCTTATGTACCTCATTTTGTTTTTTTCTTTTCCACAATTCTCTGTGTCTGTCAGTCTTTTGAGCTGGTGCATGAAAGATGCATCTAACTGCATTACTTCAGTACTGTGTAAAGTAAAAGTTATAATAAGTGGAAGTTGCAAGTTTTTATTCTACTACCGAGCTACATCCTAATTTCCTTCTCCCGATGCAATGAGGACTTGCATTTTTAAATGGAGCTTATCAGAGATGAAGTCAACATGAAGAGAGAATACCCATCGCAGCCCCACTTGCATTGTTGTACATTATTGGGGAGACAAGGTAAAACAATAATTATTACAGATCTGGACAATCCACATTACCTCTCCCCAACCACTAAAGTTTTACATTTCAAAACAGTGCACTCTACGCAGCAGAGCGAAAATTCATTCTGGAAACAACAACAACCTACATTCAGTGAATCAAGAATCCCCCCCCCCTCCCGTCTCCACAACTGAGCCATCTCACAACCCCTCTACCGCTCTAAAGAGTTTTCTAGAAAATAAGTTTAAGATCACATCACAGGATTCTTTGTCAGTGGTTCTTGTTTTAAACGCAAGTGTCTCCCAGCAATCAGAGACTTTACCCGCTCTCTCTGAAGTGTTTCACCAAGTCAATACTTGATGTAAATGGCCAATAGCAGACTCAACGACAACCAAAAAATGCTGACCTGATGGAAAAAATTGGTGCAGTTAAAATTTTTTTGTACAGTGATAGGGAGGAGTGTCATGAACAACATACTAAAAATCCCGATTGATGGGGTGTGAATGTAGGGGTAGAGGGGGAGGTGCATCTAAAGGTTACTCTTAGCCTTTTCTTGACTATCTCAATAACTGCAGCATCTAGTGGAAAGGTTTCCTAGCATGAAATTAAACTGCACTAAATTTTATACAAGAAAAGTACCATTCATTTTTTTCTCTAGGACTGATAGTTTTCACGTTGCATGGGGTGGGAAAATAGCATGTTTTTAGAAACAGTGTTTTAATAGTACAAAATTTATGTACCACATCTAAGCACAGTAGGATCATATTAAGAGATAAATTAAGCTTTTGGAGTGTAATAGGATAGAAAGGTGGAAATCGAGGTTAGAAGTGAGTGAAAATAGTTTGCCAGACTGTGGGCATGCACTTTCCTCCTCCATATGCCTGCAAACTTAGGAGAGAGCAGGCTATTTCCCAATCTCTCTACTGCACTACATCACAAAAAGCAACTAAATGGTATGTCACAAAGTTATACTGCTCCTTCCGCAGCTAGCCTTATGAATCACTGGCGATGTAGTGCACAAACATTCCTGGTGGGGAGACAGTCCAGTGAAACTGTCAGAATAAAAGCCTGTACCTTGCAAAAGGTGGGGTAGAAGATTTTATTTTTTTAACTTTTTCATATTGTTGGAAAGGCTAGAAAACCAAGTTTTGCCAACAAAATTTCTCTTGGGAAAACTTTCTGCAGTCAAAAAACTTGGAAAATTTCGGCCTTTTTTCAGTTTTTTCAAAATATCTCAGTTTCATTTGCTCCTATCGCTTTAACGACTATTTTCTTTTTTAAAGAGCACAAAATTCTCTACAAATTTGATTCTTACCATTTTTTTCTACTCCCAGTATCTAATGTGCTACAGCATGTCAAAAAATACCATTTTTTTCAAATTTTCATGCAAAGTGGCAAATTACCTAATTTTTGAACACTGTTATTTCAGTTTCTATTTGTGTAGTATAAACATATTAATTATCATGTTATTCATTGGAATTTACCATCTCACTCTGATGCAGGGCCAGGACAAACAGCATCATATTCAGTAACTACGAACACATTCACGTCGGATTGCGTGAAGTTTATTTGTGTTACAATATGTAATACGATTGCATGCAGGTGCCATACGTTTTCTACAGTTGATTGACGTTAATGATCAGTTATAAGAAAAAGTATGTAGGAATTGTTCTTTAGCGGACAAAAGCATATTTATTCTCTGGCCTTCATTTCAGTCGAAGATGCGAAGTCAGGTGGACCGAATAAATTTTTTGTCATTGATGGAGGGTACCTTATCCACAAAGTGACTTGGACTCGAAATGTTTGCTTCAAGTCAATAGCCCAAAGCTATGTTTCTTACCTGCAACGTCGTTTTGGATCTCAATTTACTATTGTATTTCATGGGTACCCATGAGAGGGAGACAAATGTAGCTCAAAGAGTGCCGAGAGGATTCGTAGGTCCAAAAAACATGCTTCGGTTGACGTTGTGGTTGAATCAGAGATGGTGAACCAAGTCCCTGAGGACAAGTTCTTGTACAGCAAACGAAACAAGATGCATTTGATCACACTTCTTAAAAAGGAATTTCTGGAGTGTAGCATTGAATTGCTCCAGGCACAAGAAGATGCTGACGTTATTATTGTAACATCTGCCATTTCAAGAACCAAAGATGTTGACCTGCTTGTGCTCATGGCCGGTTTGGGGCAAGGCATTGAAAACTTATTTTTCTTAAAGCCAGGAAGAGGAAGTGCAGAAGACAAGTGGTTTTCCACTGCAGCTTACAAGTTTGACAGTGAATATATTCTGTTCACTTACACCTTTAGTGGATGTGATACAACAACCACTTTCTTTGGTCAAGGAAAAATTAAGTGCTGCAATATTGTTGTGAAAAATGAACACCTAACCTCAGCGCTTTGCACGTTCGATAAACCACATGCTACTCGTGAAGAAATAATAACAGCAGGAGAACAGGTTACTATGGCATTGTATAGTGGAGGTGTCAGCAGTTCCCACACACTAGACCATTTGCGGTACCAGCTATTCGCCAAGCCTGCCACAAAAAGCAAACTGAATCTTGCACGGTTGCCACCTACACAAGATGCTGCACAACATCATTCATTGTGGACTTACCAACAAGTCCAAAGTTGGCTGGGAAACTGGAAACCTCCTGAGAAATGGGGCTGGAATCACAGTGACCACTGTCCAATACCCATTACAATGAGCCAAGATCCAGCACCTGAAGCACTTCTTCACATTGTTTCATGCTCATGCAAGCTGAACTGTGGCGGAGCGTGCTCCTGCAGAAAAGCGGGTTTGAAATGTTCTTCAATTTGCAAGAAATTGTATTGGGGTCAACTGTGAAAATGTGCCAAAATTTTGATATGAAGACAGTGAAGAAGATGTTATGAAGGATGTTGAGGAAACCGCTGACAAAATCAACGAACTTGCTGAGGCTGACTCGCTGTTTAAAGAAGAGGTCAATCTGGGATCAACTCTATGTACAGACCCTGAATCCGTAACTCAAGGTATTTCTGGTGACACTGAGGAACCTGGCCCATCAAAACGTTGGAAGTGATGCTCATATCGGTCTCAAGTGCGCTAAAGTGCGGTATTACAAGTATTACACACCTAGAACTGTCAACATTTTTTAGTAACTGACAATGCATTTTAATTGTAATAAAGCTACTTATTTTTAATGTCAACTGTGTGGCTTTTATACACAAGAATAATTACCTACCTAATTAGGTTGCCTATTGCAGCTAATAATAGTTCAGTTTCCTGAGACAATTTATTGTGTGTGTGTGTGATGTATTTTTATATTTATAGTTTTACAAATACCAGGGCTGAGGTGGCCCATAGTGAACTTCAGGTAGTGATGTAGAATCACAATAGTTGGGTGCCCAGGAATCCTCATGTTGCATACAGAGAAATTGAATACCTGAAAGTGAGGTGGTAAATTCCAACATTTAACATGATGTATAATGTATTTATACTACACAAACAGAAACAGAAAAAATAGTGTTCAAAAATAAGGTATCTTGCCACTATGCTCAAAATTTGAAAAATTGGTATTCTTTTAGGCGCTGTAGCGCCTTAGATATTGGGAGTAGAAAAAATGAAAAGAATCAGATTTGTAGAGAATTTTGTGCTCTTTAAAAAAGAAACAAGACGTTAAAGCGATAGGAGCAAATTAAACTGAGATATTTTGAAAAAAACTGAAAAAGGCCAAAATTTTCCAAGTTTTTTGACTGCAGAAAGTTTTCCCAAGCAAAATTTTGTTGGCAAAACTCGGTTTTCTAATCTTTCCAACCATATGAACGAGTTGAAAAAATAAACTCTTCTACCCCACCTTTTGCAAGGTATATCTGCAATTTGACTGGACTAAGATGTTTATTTTCCATAAAGTATGTTAACACAACATTGAATGGAGATCAGTTGCTAACAATACAACCAGAAGAAAAATATGTGACTAGATTCTATGTAAATCTCTGCACACTTTTGTACACTGCTATGGGTAGATTGATTCTTAGCCTCTATATCCCACAGCTGTAGCGTTCTTCTGAGAAAGGTGACTTTCCCCACCACAAATGCTGCTCACTTTTCTGTTTACAGACATACTATCTCCCCAGCATTCCCTGTCCAGTTCTCTCCCATATGTAGACAAAATAACTTCTTTGAAACCATGTTTAGAATAGTGGAGTTATTTTCAGTTTAATAAGTGAGTATTTATTTGCAGTTGTTGAGTAAAGTTTTAAGTAAAATATGTTCCTATAAACAACTGCTGAAAAGTGTTTGGTCTGTAGGTGTGATGATGTCAATGACATATGCAGTGTTGGCAGGAAAGTGGACTGGATTGGTCAGTTTGGCATCTAGTTGCCGTCTGTCATTAACAGCATATTGTAAGGCCATGGAACCATGGTGTAGTCACTTTGCGTGAAATAATGAATGACTGGAAACTTACTGTGCTGCTCTCATTAACTGCATTGCTCATAAGGCTGCAGAAATCTGTTCCCTTCTGCAACTGCTGACACTTGCAGAGTGGGCTGTAGTGAGTGGAGCCACTAATCACACATCCACAGTATATTACGGAAGGTAGGTGTCAATATTACGTCTGATGGAATAGAACTTATCATGGGTAAATCTATCACAATAATCTGCTGTAATCCATTGCTTGACTTGTGTTGAAATATCTTAAATTTCTTAACACCTAGATGATTGGTTTGGTTTGGTTTGGTTTGGTTTGGTTTGGTTTGGTTTCGTTTTGCTTTAGGCCGCAAAAACAACTGAGGTCATACGAGCCCAAGTCAAAACTACAGAACACGAAGACAGACAGGAGTTAAAAAGCGCCATACTGATTTGCTAAAACGACCGATAACTCAGATGGCAAATCCAAGCGGGAATGCCAACAGTTTAAAAAAAAAAAGGGCATTCCATCAGAATGTGGGGGACAGTTAAAATTTGGGCGCAATGTGTACAAAGAGGTGGGTTAGCATCACTTATCAAATGAGTGATAGTTAAAAAGGCAGTGCCCAATACACAGCTTGCTTAAAAAGACCTCCCGGTTGGAGGGCCAAGAGGAGATCCCCAAGCCACCGGGAGAGGCTTAATACGCCGGAGCTTATTCCCATGAAGGGAGGACCATTGGCGATTCCAAAGGGACACCACCTCCTGACAGATGGCAACACAGAGATTATCTGCGGGAATACAGAAACTCGCGGGCTGAGGTACTAGGACTACAGCCTTGGCAGCAGCAGCATCAGAAGCCTCGTTTCCTGGCAGACAGACATGACCAGGAACCCACAGAAACATCACACTGGCTCCACTAAGAGTCAGCAAGTGACAGTTTTCCTGGACCTGCTGCATTAAGGGATGTGCGGTATACAGGTGACCTAACATTACAGAAGGAGCCAATTAAAGCCTCTGGGTCTCTTCAGATGTTGGATGAGCTGAGGCTGGTGTGATGCATTTGCTACTTTCAAGCTACAAAAAGTATTCCAGCCATTGATAGCAGAGACAATGAAATCAACACAGTCAAATACATATTGGCAGTGTGTTACACATGGTGACACAGTGTGGGAGACAGTTGACAGCTCCAGCTGTTGACCTTTTTTACATAATAGCTCATTTAACAATTTGTCTACTCATATGAGAGAACTGGACAGAAAATGTTGTGGAGGCATAGCATGTCTGCAAACTGAAAAGCAAGCAGCACTCATGGTGGGGAAAGTCACCTCTCCCAGAATAACGCTACAGCTGCTTTACAGAATGACAAAGAAACAATTTCCCTCTAGCATTGCCGAACAGTATGCACAGATTTACATAGATTCTGTTCATATGCATTTCTTGCGCTACTATTATTAGTAATTCACATCTTTATTCCAAGTAGTGCTAACTCACTTTGTGGAAAATAAAAATCTCCCGAGTGTATCTGCCCTCTGCATACCCAGTGGATTCACAAGACAAGCTTTGGAAAGGACAGTTTAACTTTGTGAAACATCCTATAGTTGCTTTTTGTGACAGTGCAGTAGAGAGAATGGTGAACTGCCTGTTTGCTCTTCATTTTGTAGACCTATGAAGAAGTGCAATGACCACAATCCAGTGGACCTACCTTCCCTCATGCTTCTAACCACCACCACCACCACCACCACCACCACCACCACCACCACCACCACCACCTTTCCACACAGTTACACACTCAGAACACAATTTATCTCTCAGTAACATTCTAAGGCACTTATCTGTGGTACAAACATTTAATATTTGGTCTTAACCCAGGTCATTTAACAATATACATTAATTTTATACCATTAAAACACTATTTTTAATACTCGTGTGATTTTTGGGGAACTATTACCCCATGAAAAAAAAAAAAAAAAAATGAAAAGGACCTTTTCTGTAGGAAATTTAACACAGTTTAGTTTTGTATGTGAAACATTTTTGCTAGATGCTGTGGTTTGCGAAATAATAAAGAAAAAATTTAGAAAGCTGCATTTAAATGGTTTAAACCAGTGGTTCCCAACAGGTGGTCCTCGACCCCCAGGGGTCCACGAGCTATGCCAGAGGGGTCCACAAGATGCTATTAGAATAAGAAGTATATTAAATATATTTCGTGTGATAACAGATTTTTTGTTTTGGCCATTTCCCGCATGAGCAGAGCTTTAGCGAACGCTAACTTCTGCGTCTAGTGTCTTCCTAGAGCCAACTGACACTAGCACACCTAGCGCAAAACTAGAATTAGATAAAGGGAAATAGTTCTGCTGTATGCCCTTAGACTGCGCGTGCTACCTCTTAAGCTCAATATTTTTTCAATAATGAATATGTCTGTTTTTTCTGAGAACCAAAAATAGAAAACGTATAAAAAGACTCTTAATTTGGCTTTTTTTTAGGTACTTGATACTGTGACATGACAAGGTACCAATCATTCTCGATGAGGGGGTCCTCGAGAAAATTTTGTTGAGAACCCCTGGTTTAAACCAACTTTCTGTTCCTATCATTATATTCACATTGTCACCAATAATGAAAGACACTCTGGGACCTTACCTGGGTGCTTATGCAATTAACAAGTATGTAGTAGGGACTTCGACAGTAAGATACACATCATCCCATACTAAGAAATTCGTATAACAAGAGTGGTGCACTGTCAGAAGAGAGTAAATGTTCAGAGTTTCCTGCTGACACAGTTCTGCTGCAGTACATTTGGTTGGTTGGTTTAAAAGGGGGGGGGGGGGGGGGGGGGACCGAACTGCCAGGTCATCGGACCCTCTTTCTGATCAAAATAATTCCACAAGGGTGGGAGTAAAATAATCGAGACATACAAAACACAGCTGGAAAAAAGGAGAAAACCACAGGAATGACAGAAGGGCAACAAACACTAAAATGGACAAAATCTGACAAGAAAACCACAGAGAGAGGCAAGAAAAATGGAGAAGAGATTACAACAAGAGAGCAGATTACCATGGCTGGCTGACCACTAAAATGGACAAAATCTGACAAGAAAACCACAGAGAGAGGCAAGAAAAATGGAGAAGAGATTACAACAAGAGAGCAGATTACCATGGCTGGCTGACCATGAGAATAAAAAGGAGAAGTCAGCCACTCTCCAACACATTAAAACCTCCACCCTAAAGGCACTAGGATGGAGGACACAGAGGGACAAAGGACATTCACTAAAGCTTAGATCAAATGGTAAAACCCACCTTCATGAAAACATAAAACTAAAGCTGCTGTTGAGGCATTGCCATCCAACACCGAAGGTGTGACGGTGGGAAAGTTAAAAGTACAATGCAGAGTGGCTTAAAGTGGGCAGTCCAGCAAGAGGTGGATGACCGTCACTTGTGAGCCACAGCGACACCGAGGTGGGTCCTCGCAACATAGGAGGTAACCATGCGTTAGCCACGTATGGCCAATTCGGAGCCAGCAGAGGATAACCGATTCCCTGTGAGAGGACCGCATGGAAGACTTGCACACATTCGTAGTCTCCTTAATGACACACAGCTTCTACTGCGTACTGTTAAGCCATTCCATCTCCCAAAGTCGAAAAACCCTGCAGCGTAAGAAAGAACACAGGTCAGTTTCAGAGATGCCCATCTGCAGAAGCGTTTTCTGCGTAGCCTGTTTGGCCAGCCTGTCGGCAAGTTTGTTGTCTGGGATTCCAACGTGTCCTGGGGTCCACACAACCATCACTGAACGAAGGGACCATTCCACGGCATATAGATGGACTCCTGAATGGAGGCTACCAAAGGATGGCGAGGGTAGCACTGGTCGATAGCTTGTAGGCTGCTCAAGGAGTCGGTACACAGGTGAAATAACTCGCCAGGGTATGAGCGGACATGATCAAGAGCAAGAGATATGGCTGCCAGCTCTGCAATGAAAACACTGCAGCCATCTGGCAAGGTGTGCTGTTCAATATGTCCTCTATGAACATCAGCCACCGAGTCATCAGTGTAAACCACTTCACGGCCCTGGTACATGTCGAGAATCGAGAGGAAGTGATAGTGGAGAGCCGCAGGGTTAACAGAGTCCTTAGGGCCATGTGAAAGGTCCAGAAGAATCTGCGTCCTAGGCATACACCATGGAGGTGCACATGAATGGACCTCAAGAAGAGGTGATAACAGGATGGACTCCAGTTCAGACAGAAGGGACCGGACGCGAACCACAATCTTAAGCCCTGACCAGGGCCACCAATGCGGGAGATGAACCGCCGTGGTTGGGAAAAGGAGACGTTAATTCGGATGTGCAGGAGAACTATGAACGTGTGCAATGTAACTGGTGATCAGTTGTGCATGCCTAACCTTCAATGGAGGGACTCCAGCCTCCAGGAGGACACTGGTCACCAGACTTGTTCTAAAAGCTCCCGTCATTAGGCGAATACCACAGTCATGCAATGGGTCGAGTAAATGCAACGCTGAGGGCACTGCCGAACTATAAACCAGACTCCCATAGTCAAGGCACCACTGAACCAGGGCTCTGCAGAGCTGCAGCAGCGTAGAGCAATCTGCACCCCAGTTGGTGTTGCTCATGCAGCAGAGGGCATTGAAGTGCTACCACCAATTCCGCTTAAGCTGAAGAAGGTGAGGTGGCCAAGTCAATCACGTGTCGAAAACCAGTCCTAAGAATCAATATGTCTCCACTACAGTGAGTGGATCATCAGTAAGGTAAAGTTCTGGTTCTGAATGAGCGGTGCAACGCCAGCAGAAATGCACGAGACAACTTCGCAGCTAAAAACTGGAAGCCGTGGGCTAGAGCCCATGACTGCACCTTGTGAATGGCTCCCTGAAGGTGCCACTCAGCAGCTCCAGAATGGAGGAGCAGTATGAAATGCAGAAGTCATCCACATACAGAGAAGGTGAGACCGACAGCCCTACAGCTGCTGCTCAACCGTTAATAACCAGTAAAAATAGAGACACACTCAATACGGAGTCTGCGGAACGCCATTCTCCTGAATACGGGGGGAACTATGGGAGGCACCGACTTTGACATGGAAAGTACGGAGCAACAGGAAGTTTTGGAGAAAAATCTGAAGCATTCCCCGGAGACCCCACTCATACAATGTGGCAAGGATATGATGTCGCCAGGTCGTGTCATATGCTTCACATAAGTAAAAAAAGACTGCCACCAGATGTTGGCATCTGGAAAAGGCTGTTCGGATGGCAGACTCGAGGATCACAAGATTATCAGTGGTAGAGCGACCCTGATGGACCCAACCCAACCCAACCCAACCCCCGACACACCACACATTCCAGTAGCTTACAAAGAAAGTTGGTGAGGATGATGGGTCGGTAGCTACCCACATCAAGCGAGTTTTGACCGGGTTTGAGCACCAGAATGATGGTGCTCTCCTGCCATTGCGATGGATAAGGCGCCATTGCACCAGGTCCAGTTCAAGGTGACAAGGAGAAGTCGCTTGTAGTCAGACGAGAGATGTTCAATCATCTGACTGTGGATCTGATCCGGACCAGGAGCTGTGTCAGGGCAATGTGCAAGGGCGCTAAGGAGCTCCCATTCTGTACTTGGGGCATTACAGGGTTCACTGTGGTGTGTAGTGAATGCGAGGACTTTCCTTTCCATCCGCCATTTGAGGGTGCAAAAGGCTGGGGAGTAATTCTCCAATGCAGAGGCTCGAGCATAGTGCTCAGCAATCGCATTTGCATCGGTAGATAACACATCATTGATGTTAAAGCCAGGGATGCCTGTTGGGTTTGGGTTTTGGGTTGTTTGGGGAAGGAGACCAGACAGCAAGGTCATTGCTCTCATCAGATTAGGGAAGGACGGGGAAGGAAGTCGGCCATGCCCTTTGAAAGGAACCATCCCGGCATTTGCCTGGAGCGATTTAGGAAAATCACGGAAAACCTAAATCAGGATGGCCGACACCTGTTGGGGTCTGGTACCCAAAAAGACATCTGATCTTCATCCAGACATCCAAACTTGGGATGGTGATGTATGGCACCCAATGGTCGACACATACCTCTCCCAACGCTCCTGTTTCCATCGTTTGATAAGCTGGAGAATGTGGGTGCGGAGCCGCTTAAAGGCTATTAAGTGCTCTAGGGAAGGGTGCCACTTATATCCAGGGTGTATACGACCCGGGACAACCGGGAAAAACCCGGGAATTTTTTCATCTGGGAGAAAACCGGGAAAAACCCGGGAATTTTTCGGAATTCCAGGAATTTTTCATTGTTTTAGCTTTCAGTTAAATTTTTGTAATTTTTACTGCAGAATTGATTCTCTAGCAAAGAATGTTATTGTATCCTGCTGCTGGAGAATGATACTGCAGCAATAAAATATAAATGAGAGGGAAAAAAATAAAACTTTAGTGGCAAAGGAAATGTGCAGTTTACAACAACAAAAAACCGTGCACGCACATGCATCTGCAAATAGCAGAAATATGTCAAAGGCCGTAGGGCGCAGACTGTAATTCTTCGTAACAATAAACTGCTTGCTATGAGCATGACGTCACAACTGTTCACATTAGGTTCGTTTGACCAATTGCCAGCGGTCTGTTGCGCATTCGCATTTGGCTCGCGTGTTAAGCAGTACCTTCTCCCGCTACTTGAAGTTTGGCTGTTAGCTGTATCGGTAGTGGCAGCAAGCAGCCGGATGCAAACGAGAAAAATTTTTCTCGCACGCCCTAGCTGCCAGATTCACGCTTGCACAGAGTTGTCTGAATTTTAGTGAGGAGGGGTTAACCTCCACGTGACCCGTGTTTACGTTAAGTGTTTTCGCTGCTTCTCTTTGTGTACAGCTCCCACGTCAAATGAAAACAAAACGGATTTCTGTGGCCGGGAGCTATCAAGTGAATTAAAATACATTTACATAATTACGGAGGGCAAAAATATATTATTAATTTAAGTTTTCTGATTTTATTTTATTTCCAAGTTAGCAGCAGTCAAGTATTAATCGCCTTGCAGTACAGTGAAGTTATTTTTGTAAGTTTTCTAAAGAAATTTGGCTTTATTAATTTTCCGCCGAGGCAATCATTTTATTTGAAATGAAGTGTTTCATTCTACAGTATTGGCTAGTTCCAACTGTTCGCTGAATTTCAAGTGCACGTTATCATCTTCTGCCATATACTGCATTATGCCATAATAAAGAACCAAAAATGAGATCGTAGAGTACTGGTACTCCAAGAAAATTTACATCCCAAAAACCACACTGATAAGCTTAATATCAGATGGGACCTACTTCATTCTGAATCTGGAAAAAGCCAATTTGCACTTCGAGCCGAATTATGCATTTTAGTATCGTTTACGAAATTCCGATGCTCTTTGGAGTATCCTCTGATGCACTGTTTCTTTCATGGTGTAATGTAAGCTCAGTGCTTTATACACATGAACATACGGGCTTCCTACACCACTGCAGTTGCACACGCACAATAATGCATTTTCTGGCGCTCTCTGGCAACTGGTAAATCGAACCTATTTCTAACAGTCCCCGGATAGTATTGCGAACGGTAGTTAGAAAAGCGTTACTTTCAAAGTAAATTTCTTTTTATGCAAGATGAATTATGTTACGTGTGAGAAAGTGGGATGGATATCTAAATCACAGAGTGTTCGAAACTGAACAGTTTGAGGACCAGCCACTTACAAGAATTTGGAACCCAGACATTTATGTCGTAATTTTAAATTTACTGGCACATTTGTGTGATGTGTCTTAAAGTATAACACACGCAAAAAAGACCAATATTACATGTGAAAGCTTAGCTTCTGTTGTAGCATGTTTATCTTAGAGACTAACATTATATGTGAAAGCTTAGCTTTTCTTGTAGATATACGGTACTGTGTACATTAATGTAAACTGTTAACTTTTCCTCTTGCGTGTTCGCGCAATGTAGCCAGTGATCTTGCTATTGGCTGACTATAACACGTGTCCTATGCTCTGAATAGCTGCTGTCATCGGCTGACGAGATCTCGCGGCTTGAGATATGACTCACTTACAAAAGGACATCGCAACCTCGGTTTCAACGCTCCGGAAACTAACGCGCTGTGTTTGGTGCAATTCGAATTTATACTTTCGTAATACGAAAATATGCAACGTATATGTTGCTGCAAATCAAAGGTCTTTCCAAAACTTCTTTGTTCCGTCTTTTCTTTTTTTTTCCGGGAAGTTCTATGCGATTGTATAAAACGTTAACCATTCAAAGGGTTGATAAGTTTTACAGTTCCGAGGGAAAATCTACGGAAAACCTACTGTCACTTAGCACAGAAAAAGTGTATTGTCGCCTGGGAAAAAGCATATTTTTTAAACGGGATATCCGGGAGAAATCCGGGAATTTTTTTTCCTTGTCCCCGCATACACCCTGATATCGCTGTAGAGCTGGCCGACACTCTTTCATTGCCTCAACAACTTCCGGCAACCACCAAGGGACTGTCTTTCGCCAGGGGCACCCTCAAGAACGAGGGATCACGATTTTCCGCCACAGAAACAATCGTTGTAGTGACTTGCTCAATGACATCAATGACACCATGTGGAGGAGATTCAGCAGTGACAGCAGAGGTGAAGGCTTCCCAGTCTGCCTTGTTTAAAGCCCATCTGTGTAGGCATCCGTGGGCATGATGCCGGGGGAGTGACACGAAGATGGGGAAGTGGTCACTACCACAAAGGTCATGTACTCTCCAGTGGATACATGGGAGAAGGCCAAGGCTGCAAACCAAGAGATCAATGGCCAAATATGTGCCATGTGACACACTGAAATGTGTGGGGGCACCTGTATTTAAGAGGCAGAAGTCGAGTTGTGACAGTAAATTTTCAACCTCCCTACCTCGGCCAGTAAGCATGGTGCCACCCCACAAGGGGTTATACGTGTTAAAATCTCCCAGAAGTAGGAAAGGTTTAGGAAGTTAATCATTGCAGCCAATATGTTCAGGAGTTCTGCACCATCTGGAGGAAGATATACATTGCCGACAGTTATTTCCTGTGTCATCCTTATCCTGACAGCCACAGCTTCAAGAGGGCTTTGAAGGGGCACAAGTTCACTACATACCGAGTTCAGGACATAGACGCAAACTCCACCTGACACACTATTATAGTCGCTACGGTTCCTGTAATATCCCTTATAGCCACAGAGGGCAGGGGTCTGCATTGCCGGGAACCAGGTTTCCTGGAGGTCAATGCAGAAAGCAGGTGTAAAGCTTAACAGCTGCCATAGTTCAGCCAGGTGGTGCAAAAAATCACCGCAGTTCCACTGGAGCATTACATGATTGTGAGACTGGAAAGGCATGAAACACTCAATGAGGCAGTCTGCGCCTCAGGGTCACCTGCTGCCACCAGATGAGTACCTGTGCAATCAACATCCATTGTGTCTGAGGGCCCAGCGAGATCTCAGTGGACACCAGAATCTCCATCTCACCCTCAGACACAGAGTTTGTAGGTAGTGGTGGAGTGGGTGTCACCACAGTGCCTTGATTCTTGGGGGTCTTTTTCTTTTCAGTTTTCTCTCACTGCTCCTTAGGTTTGTCCAGCTTGGAGGGCTTCACTGATTCAGTCTCAGCTACCTGTGGTTGCTTCAGCCACTGGCGGGTGTCAGCTTTGCCACTGGTAGGAACCTGGGAAGGAAGTGACCCAAGGGATCCCTTCTTGACAAGAGGAGCTGAAGAAGACTTACGCTTCTCTGGTTGAGAAGTGGGAACTGACATCCCTGATGGTTGGGGGGGGGGGGGGGGGGGGGAGGGAGAGGGTGGTGGTGGTGGTGGTGGTGGTGGTGGTGGTGGTGTTACTCCTGAAGTAAGTTGTGCAGGAGCAACAGGGAGGGAAGTGCCCCCCCCCCCCCACCATCAAGGGGGTAGGTGGAATCTGACGGCTCTGAGAGCCAACTGTATGCAGCAGAATGGAAGATGGTAGAACCGTTGTCGTAGTGGTGGCGTAGGTTGACATCATAAGCACAGGATGTAGCCTCTCATATTTTCTTTTAGCCTCAATGTAGGTCAGTCAGTCCAGGGTCTTGTAGTCCATTAGTTTTCTTTCTTGGCAAGAAAGATTCCCCATCAACTCTCGTACATATGATGTACCGGGGTGAATAAGCTTCGCTGCCAATATGGCAATTTGGTGTTGTATTTCTTAGCATTGAAGTTAAGACGTTGATTGACCACCAGCAAGAGATGACGTACTACACTTCATGGCATGTCATCTGCCCTGATGCCATCCACTCTGACCACGGGCCCTCCTCATAGGTGCCACCCAGCCTCTGCAAAGGCCACCTGGCAGGATCGCCATTGCTGAGAGTCCTGATGCCCCAGGGTGGTGACCACTGACTCCTTGCGTGCATTGGTTTTTGGTTTTAGGGCGCAAAACTACTATGGTCATTAGCGCCCAGCCCGTGACTTAGGAAACAGTAAAAAACCGAAATTGAAAACCAGCAGCAATGGGAACAAAGCCATAAAATTGGAGAAACTAAAAGCAGAAGGAATGCTTAAAAATCCACTACAGAAAGGGGTTGGTTGTCCCCAAAAAAGGCCTCAAATGACTGACGTCATTTCACTGTCACTAATAAACTTGAGAACGCGGTCGGCTGAGCGCGTGTCATCTGCTAAAATCGACGAGAGATCAGGCGATAGCTGTAGACGGGAGCGTAACGGATTAAAATAGGGGCATTCAATTAAAAGGTGTCTTACCGTCCACAGCTGAGAGCAGTGGGGACAGAGTGGGGGAGGATCGCCGCTTAAAAGATGTCGATGGCTAAAAAGACAGTGCCCTATCCGGAGTCTAGCTAAAATCACCTCCTCCCGACGACGCGTTCGGGAGGAAGAGGTCCAAGCGCAAGGAAGGGCTTTCACTTCCCGCAATTTATTATGGGGAAGTGTTGACCAATGCGCATGCCATAAATGAGCAACTTTGCGACATAAACCGCTCTGTAGATCGGTGAAGGGAAGCGACTGAATAGCTGGCCGAGGAAGAGAGACTGCAGCCTTGGCCGCTATATCGGCCGCCTCATTCCCACAGATACCAGCGTGTCCCGGGAGCCAGAGGAACGCCACCGAGATGCCCCCCAGGTGGAGCAAGCGCAGACAGTCCTGAATCCGGTGGACCAGAGGGTGCACAGGGTAAAGATCTTGGAGACTGAGGAGGGAGCTGAGAGAATCTGAGCAGATAACGTACTGTATCCGCCGATGGCGGCGGATGTAGTGGACAGCATGGAGAACAGCGTAAAGCTCCGCAGTATACACCGAACACTGGTCGGGAAGCCGAAATTGATTTGGGGTGTCACCAACAATATAGGCACTCCCTACACCTAACGATGTTTTCGAGCCGTCGGTGTAAATAAATGTGGCGTCCGTCATTTGTGCACATAGAGCACCAAATGCCCGACGATAAACAAGTGTAGGGGTACCATTCTTGGGAAATCGACGAAGGTCATGGAGCAGGCAGATCCGGGGACGGAGCCAAGGCGGTGCTGTACCCCAAGTTGTCAAGAAGGTTTTAGAAAAGCGGAAGGAAAGAGGATGGAGCAGTTGACGGAAGCGGACTCCCGGGGGTAGTAGGGAGGAGGAGCGGCCTGCATACCCTACATCAAAGGAGGCGTCGAAAAAAAGGTCATGGGCTGGATTAGCAGGCATGGAAGACAGATGGCTAGCATAACGACTCAGAAGGACTGCTCGCCGATTGGACAGCGGAGGTTCAGCAGTCTCAGCATAAAGGCTTTCCACAGGGCTAGTGTAAAAAGCTCCAGACACTAAACGTAATCCACGGTGGTGGATAGAGTCGAGACGCCGAAGAATAGACGGCCGAGCAGAGGAGTAGACTATGCTTCCATAATCCAATTTCGAGCGCACTAAGGCGCGATAGAGGCGGAGAAGGACCACTCTGTCCGCTCCCCAGGAGGTACCATTCAGGACACGGAGGGTGTTAAGCGATCGCAGACAGCGAGCCAAAAGATAGGAAACGTGGGAGGACCAGCACAGTTTTCTGTCAAACATAAGACCCAAGAATTTAGCGACGTCTGAAAACGGAAGGTTGACAGGTCCTAGATGTAAGGAGGGCGGAAGAAACTCCTTACGTTGCCAAAAATTAACACAAACGGTCTTACTGGGAGAGAAACGGAAGCCTGTTTCGATGCTCCAAGAGTGGAGGCGATCGAGACATCCTTGAAGACGTTATTCAATAAGGCTGGTCCGTTGAGAGCTGTAGTAGATCGCAAAATCATCCACAAAGAGGGAGCCCGAGACATCAGGAAGGAGACAATCCATAATTGGATTTATAGCAATGGCAAACAGTACAACACTCAGCACGGAGCCCTGGGGTACCCCGTTTTCTTGGGAGAAAGTGCGGGAGAGAGTAGTGTTCACCCGCACCCTAAATGTGCGCTCTGCCATAAATTCGCGAAGAAAAATGGGCAGCCGAACTCGAAAACCCCAAGAGAACAGTGTGCGGAGGATGCCTGTCCTCCAACAGGCATCGTATGCTCTCTCCAGATCAAAAAATATTGCTACCGTTTGGCGTTTCCGGAGAAAATTGTTCATGATACAAGTGGAGAGAGCAACTAGATGGTCAACTGCAGAACGATGCTTTCGGAATCCGCACTGGGCAGGTGTTAAAAGACTGCGGGATTCCAGCCACCATGCTAAACGGTAATTCACCATACGCTCCAAAACCTTACAGACACTACTCGTGAGAGAAATGGGGCGATAGCTAGAGGGGAGATGTTTGTCCTTACCAGGTTTCGGAACAGGAACGACGATAGCTTCCCGCCATCGCCTTGGAAAAGTACTGTCGGTCCAAATTCGATTATAAAGGCGAAGGAGGTAACGCAGACTATGGGTTGATAAATGCAGCAACATTTGGACATGGATACCATCCGGTCCTGGGGCGGAGGAGCGAGAAGAAGAGAGTGCATGCTGGAGTTCCCGCAAGGAGAAAACAGTATTGTAGCTTTTGCGATTTTGAGAGGAGAAAGCAAGATGTCGCACTTCCGCTGCACGTTTCTTCGGGAGAAACGCTGGCGGGTAATTTGAAGAGCTCGAAATCTCGGCAAAGTGCTGACCCAACGAGTTAGAAATTGCGACGGGGTCCACTAATGTGTCATGCGCGACAGTGAGCCCAGAGACCGGGGAGAAACTAGGCGCGCCTGAGAACCGTCGAAGCCGACTCCAAACTTCCGAGGAGGGAGTGAAGGTGTTAAATGAGCTAATAAAGAATTTCCAGCTTGCCTTCTTGCTATCGCGGATGACACGACGGCATCGCGCTCGGAGCTGCTTATAGCGGATACAGTTGGCCAAAGTAGGATGGTGGCGGAAAACGCGGAGAGCACGTCGCCGCTCACGTAGTGCATCACGGCATGCCTCGTTCCACCAAGGAACTGGAGGGCGCCGGGGCAATTCGGAGGTGCGTGGTATTGAACGTTCCGCAGCTGTAAGAATAACGTCGGTAATATGTGTGACCTCATCGTCGACGCTGGGAAAGTGACAGTCATCGAATGTCGCTAGAGACGAAAAAAGTGTCCAATCGGCTTGGGCAAACTTCCAGCGTCGCGGGCGCATATATGGCTGTTGAAGCTGCAGTCTAAGGACACATGGAAAGTGGTCACTTGAGTGTGTATCATCAAGGGCGAACCATTCGAAGCGCCGAGCTAGCGGAACAGTACCGACCGCAAGGTCCAAATGAGATAAATTTGTCGTGGAGGCAGACAAAAACGTAGGGACCCCAGTGTTGAGGCAAACTAGATCTGCTTGGTGGAAGACGTCTAGCAATAGTGAGCCACGTGGACAAGGATGTGGAGATCCCCAAAGCGGGTGGTGGGCATTGAAGTCCCCAACCAGCAAATATGGGGGTGGAAGCTGACCAAGAAGATGAAGGAGATCAGCTCTTGCCATTGGTGTGGACGATGGAATGTATACAGTACAAAGAGAGAACGTGTATCCGGAAAGGGAAAGACGGACGGCGACAGCTTGGAAGGAAGTGTTTAAATGGATTGGGTGATAATGGAGAGTTTCATGGAGAAGAATCACGAGTCCTCCATGTGCTGGAGTGCCTTCAACAGAGGGGAGATCATATCGGACGGACTGAAAATGAGGGAGAACAAAGCGGTCATGGGGACGCAGCTTTGTCTCCTGAAGACAGAAGATGACCGGCGAGTAGGATTGTAAGAGGATCGGCAATTCATCCCGATTGGCTCGAATACCGCGGATATTCCAGTGGATAATGGACATAGGGTGAACAGAAAATGGAGGAATGTGACCAAGGTCGCCGTCAACTCAACGACTGCTCTGAGCTTGCGACCGACAGCATGGAATGGCATTCAGCCGAAGGCAGAAGATCCTGATCCACAGGTTGGTCAGGAGCAGCTCCTGCCACCAGCGACCGGCCGGTTGATCGGCCGCCAGCAGTGCGCCTCGGCGACACAGAAGACGGCCGAGGGCGACCTCCGCCAGGTGGTGCTGTAGATGGGACACACCTTGGCGGAGAAGGAGAGGAACTGGGTTTCTTGGTAGCCTTCTTGGAAGTATGATGTTTAGATGAAGGAGGAACCGATGGTTGGGAAGTGGCCGTATGTAAAAACTCTTCACGAGTATGCTCTTTTTTCGAAGTCTTGGTGTCTGACTTTTGGGCTCGAGATTTAGCAGAACTCGACGAAGGGTGAGCCAGAGAGTGGGCAGGCGAAAGTGGTGAGGTTGAACGGGCGATCTTTGCGCTGGCCGATCTGACGACCGTGGCACTAAAGGTGAGGTCGCAAGTCTGCGTGGCTGCCTCCTTTGTTGGCCGAGGAGAAGCAAGGACAGTGCTGTATTTTCCTTTCTGAGGGCCGGTGGGCTGTCGACCGGCGAATAATTTTCGAGCAGCAAAGGTCGACACCTTTTCCTTTACTCTAATTTCCTGGATGAGCTTTTCGTCCTTAAAAACGGGACAATCTCGAGAGGAAGCGGCGTGGTCACCCATACAGTTGATGCAGCGAGGGGATGGAGGTGGACAAGCACCCTCATGGGCATCCCTGCCACACGTAACACATTTGGCCGGATTGGAACAGGACTGGCTGGTGTGATTGAACCACTGGCACCGATAGCAACGCGTAGGGTTCGGGACGTAAGGGCGAACGGAAATTATCTCATAGCCGGCTTTGATTTTCGATGGTAGTTGAACTTTGTCAAATGTCAAGAAGACAGTGCGGGTTGGAATGATGTTCGTGTCAACCCTTTTCATAACCCTATGAACAGCCGTTACGCCCTGGTCAGACAGGTAGTGCTGAATTTCTTCGTCAGACAGTCCATCGAGAGAGCATGTATAAACGACTCCACGTGAGGAATTTAAGGTACGGTGCGGTTCCACCCGGACAGGGAAGGTGTGTAGTAGTGAGGTACGCAGCAATTTTTGTGCCTGGAGGGCACTGTGTGTTTCTAACAACAGGGTGCCATTCCGTAATCTGGAACAAGACTTTACAGGACCTGCAATTGCGTCGACACCTTTCTGAATAATGAAAGGGTTGACCGTGGAGAAGTCGTGACCTTCGTCAGACTGAGAAACAACAAGGAACTGTGGCAACGATGGAAGAACTGACTGTGGTTGAGACTCAGTGAACTTACGTTTGTGAGCAGACATAGTGGAAGGTGATGAAACCATTGCGGAAGAATCCCCCATGATTACCGGCGTCTCCGATGGCGTGCTCCTCCCTTGTGGGGGCCCTCTCTGAGGGCACTCCCGCCTTAGGTGATTGTTCACACCTCAGGTCACACCTCCCGACAAACGGACGGAGGGAGCAATCGGCACTTTCGGAAGGTATCAGCTCAGGTAATCACCCCTCCCTGGGCCTGGCCGTTACCAGGGGGTACGTACGTGTCCTACCTGTCTACCCGGGGCGGGGAATTACGCGTTACCCCGTCACCGGCTATGCATGGAAGTGCGTGGGTCGGCCTTCAGACACGCACAGGAAGGAAGAAAGAGAAAGGGAAAGGGAAAGGAAAGAACAGGTCTCAAACGCCGCAGCGGAGAAAAGGGTAGAGAGAAGAGGTAAGGAAAAGAGAAGGATGAAGACGTACAAGCAAGGAAGGCGAAGAATGTGGTACATTTACATGCGTCCGTCTCCGGACGTAGGCACAAACCATACCCCCAGAGGGGGAGAAAGGGAAGGAAAGAGCCAGAGGTGAGGGGGGGGGGGGCGAAGATGGGGGATGGGGAAGGATGCGGAAAGGGAAGGTATGCAGCCCGGAAAGGAAGGAAGGCCACATTAGCTCGGGGTCCCGTGCTCGCTACGCACGTATCCACAAAAGAGTTGTGGACCCCCTGGGGGGTCCTTGCGTGCATGTGGCACATCGTGTTTTGTGTCCTTGATGGAAGAATTTCCATATCCATCAGTTGAAGGTGAAAGCAATATGGTTCACCGTTCACAGCACTCTTTGCTAGCTATCGGCAGATGTGCAAGACATGCTCAAGGATGTAATTGGCTCGATAAAAAAATCTGCTCACTAAGTTGCAGTAGGATGTAAGCTTTTGGAGCTAGTGGCTCCTTCTTCTGGCAGAAGGGTTAAAGAGGATAGAAGAGGGGTGAAGGAAAAGACTGGTGAGGTTTACGAAAAGGAGCAGAGTTCAACAAAGTCATCCAGAATGTGTGTCAGGGGAGACTCACTGGTCGGAGTGAGAAAGAAACACTGATTGATGAGGACTGCACCAGATGAGATTTCAAAACCCAAGAGCTTAAAGGTAATACACGAAGCAAAGATTACTGCCAAAACATTGTGTGAGTTAACTGGAGTAAAATGCTAAGTGCATTGTATGTGACACACACACACACACACACACACACACACACACACACACACACACACACACACTCAGAGTTCAGTTCAGTTCAGTACAGTGCCTTCAGTTAACTCGGTGCAGTTCTCTGAACCCTACATTCCGACTTAGCAGATTCCAGTTACAGGGAACTTGGGCCATTAACAGAGTACTGCACTATTACTTTCAGCCATAGTGACAATATCATCGACTGTCAAGCGACAACAAAGTTATTTATATGTATCACTGTATTAGGTACAGGCCATCAAGTGCCATGCATCAAACTCTACCAGAGTTAAACACTATATTACAATACACTCTTAATAAATGTTATTAGTTGTTTCTTATTGTGTTGCCCCATTTCTTTTCTAGTGCCATCACATTAAGAATAGTAAGTATGCAATTTGCCACCATTAAAAAACTATATCAGCAAAACCACTTTTTTGCTTCCAAGGTTGTTGGGGCTCAATAAGCGTTCAATTACAACATTCTCAACAATCTGATTCAACCATTAATCATCATTCTTCTGTAACATCACATTTCATAAACATCTATTATCTCCTTGTCCTTGCTCTTTTATCACACACATTTTACTTCCACATAATGGTACACTCTAGACAAATACTTGCAGAAAATTCTTCATAAGACAAAGTTGTATTCAATGTTAACAAATTTCTCTTTGTAAGACATGCTTTTCTTGCTATTGGCAGTCTCCATTTTTTATGTGCTCTATTTCAGCTACTGTCAGTTACCACATTTTGTTCATCAAATGGCAAAAATCATCTAGTACTTTTAGTGTCATTTCCTAATTCAATTTCCTCAGCTCTTTCTGATTTAATTTGACTACAAGCCATTATCCTTATTTTACTTTTGTTGATATTGATCTTATAATCTCCTTTCAAGGCTCTATCCACTCCACTCAACTGACTTGTTAAACAGAGCTCTCCTTGACATGGCACACTGAAATCAAGAAACATTGTTGCTCCTGGATCAAGAAACGCAATGAAAGTAGCATTCACAAACATTTTCTTGAAGAGGAGGCAGTGGAAATCTGTGCTAAATAAAAATATATTTTAACAATAAATCCACAATAGTTTCCTCACAAATTTAACAAATGTTTCCAATAACTGGTTCTTTGTTTTCAAAATGATTTTATTTCATATTTGCCAAATTAATTTATTTAATGCTTACCTCATATCTCTAATGTTCTCATTTGCCATATAGTAACCAGCTATAACTAGTCCAGCTTTTGATGCCCAAAAATCTACCTAGAAACAAAATAAAAAATATAAATTTCTTACTTTCTCCAGTTTCCACTGCTGCAATGTATCTTATAATTAAATAAACTATTTATAATTGGTAATAACAAGCACTTCTTTATTCAGTTTCAGATTTTTACTTACCACACTCATTGTCATTGGTGACAATTATAAGAATTTTCAAAATCACTGCGTGCATATAAATGTATTATCAGTGTGTTTACATAACAATATAAGTAATCAATATATTAAGCATATCTTCACAGACTAACCACACATAATAGATTACAACGCAGTATACCACTGTATTGAAATCTACTGTCTAAGGGAACACATTTTTTCTAAAATAGCAATTTCTGACCCCGTACTCACAATCTGCTGGAGAGAAGTACATACTTATGTCTTAATATCTAGATTACACTTTCCCTGAGTCTTAGCCATAAAATCAGACGAAGGTGTTATAGTCCAGTGAAACTGTCAGAAAAAAATCATGTACCTTGCAAGATGGGGTAGAAGATTTTATTTTTTTAACTTGTTCATATTATTGGAAAGGCTAGAAAACCAAGTTTTGCCAACAAATTTCTCTTGGGAAAACTTTCTGCAGTCAAAAAACTTGGAAAATTTCAGACTTTTTCAAAATATCTCAGTTTCATTTGCTCCTATCACTTTGACATCTATTTTCTTTTTTAAAGAGCACAAAATTCTCTACAAATTTGATTCTTACCATTTTTTTCTACTACCAGTATCTAAGGCGCTACAGCACATCAAAAAATACCAATTTTTCAAATTTCGAGCAAAGTGGCAAATTACCTAATTTTTGGACACTGTTATTTCAGTTTCTTTTTGTGTAGTATAAACATATTACTTATCATGTTATTCATTGGAATTTACCATCTCACTCTGATGCAGGGCCAGGACAAACAGCATCATATTCAGTAACTACGAACACATTCACGTCGGATTGCGTGAAGTTTATTTGTGTTACAATATGTAATACGATTGCATGCAGGTGCCGTACATTTTCTACAGTTGACTGACGTTAATGATCAGTTATAAGAAAAAGTATGTAGGAATTGTTCTTTAGCGGACAAAAGCATATTTATTCTTTGGCAGGCAGAAGGCGATTATCTCTGGTGATTGTTCACAGCGCGCTGACAGCTATTAGCACACAACAATAAGGGTCCTACAGTTTGGAGTCGCTTCCATTCAGTATATGTTGTGGTGCTGAAATTGCTTGCTCCTTACCCAATGTCCCTATTCTCAGAAAAAGGCATGCGAAAAGGAACAAAATCTTCATTCTACAATGCCTTCGTTCCAGTGGAAGATGTGAAGTCAGGTGGACCGAGTAAATTTTTTGTCATTGATGGAGGGTACCTTATCCACAAAGTGACTTTGACTCGAAATGTTTGCTTCAAGTCAATAGCCCAAAGCTATGTTTCTTACCTGCAATGTCATTTTCGAACTCAATTTGCCATTGTATTTGATGGGTATCCATGTGAGGGAGACAAATGTAGCACAAAGAGTGCTGAGAGGATTCGTAGGTCCAAAAACATTCTTCAGTTGACGTTGTTGTTGAATCAGAGATGGTGAACCAAGTCCCTCAGGAAAAGTTCTTGTCCAACGAACGAAACAAGATGCGTTTGATCACACTTCTTAAAAAGGAATTTCTGAAGTGTAGCCTTGAAGTGCACCAGGCACAAGAAGATGCTGACGTTATTATTGTGACATCTGCCATTTCAAGAACCAAAGGTTTTAGAAGTGTTGTCATTGTAGGAGAATGATGTTGACCTGCTTGTGCTCATGACCGGTTTCGGGCAAGGCATTGAAAACTTATTTTTCTTAAAGCCAGGAAGAGGAAATGCAGAAGACAAGTGGTTTTCCACTGCAGCTTACAAGTTTGACAGTGAATATATTCTGTTCACTTACACCTTTAGTGGATGTGATACAACAACCACTTTCTTTGGTCAAGGAAAAATTAAGTGCTGCAATATTGTTGTGAAAAATGAACACCTAACCTCAGCGCTTTGCACGTTCGATAAACCACATGCTACTCGTGAAGAAATAATAACAGCAGGAGAACAGGTTACTATGGCATTGTTAGTGGAGGTGTCAGCAGTTCCCACACACTAGACCATTTGCGGTACCAGCTATTCGCCAAGCCTGCCACAAGAAGCAAACTGAATCTTGCACGGTTGCCACCTACACAAGATGCTGCACAACATCATTCATTGTGGACTTACCAACAAGTCCAAAGTTGGCTGGGAAACTGGAAACCTCCTGAGAAATGGGGCTGGAATCACAGTGACCACTGTCCAATACCCATTACAATGAGCCAAGATCCAGCACCTGAAGCACTTCTTCACATTGTTTCATGCTCATGCAAGCTGAACTGTGGCGGAGCGTGCTCCTGCAGAAAAGCGGGTTTGAAATGTTCTTCAATTTGCAAGAAATTGTATTGGGGTCAACTGTGAAAATGTGCCAAAATTTTGATATGAAGACAGTGAAGAAGATGTTATGAAGGATGTTGAGGAAACCGCTGACAAAATCAACGAACTTGCTGAGGCTGACTCGCTGTTTAAAGAAGAGGTCAATCTGGGATCAACTCTATGTACAGACCCTGAATCCGTAACTCAAGGTATTTCTGGTGACACTGAGGAACCTGGCCCATCAAAACGTTGGAAGTGATGCTCATATCGGTCTCAAGTGCGCTAAAGTGCGGTATTACAAGTATTACACACCTAGAACTGTCAACATTTTTTAGTAACTGACAATGCATTTTAATTGTAATAAAGCTACTTATTTTTAATGTCAACTGTGTGGCTTTTATACACAAGAATAATTACCTACCTAATTAGGTTGCCTATTGCAGCTAATAATAGTTCAGTTTCCTGAGACAATTTATTGTGTGTGTGTGTGATGTATTTTTATATTTATAGTTTTACAAATACCAGGGCTGAGGTGGCCCATAGTGAACTTCAGGTAGTGATGTAAGAATCACAATAGTTGGGTGCCCAGGAATCCTCATGTTGCATACAGAGAAATTGAATACCTGAAAGTGAGGTGGTAAATTCCAACATTTAACATGATGTATAATGTATTTATACTACACAAACAGAAACAGAAAAAATAGTGTTCAAAAATTAGGTATCTTGCCACTATGCTCATAATTTAAAAATTTGTATTCTTTTAGGCACTGTAGCGCTTTAGATATTGGGAGTAGAAAAAAATGGCAAGAATCAAATTTGTAGAGAATTTTGTGCTCTTTAAAAAAGAAAGTAGACGTTAAAGCGATAGGAGCAAATGAAACTGAGATATTTTGAAAAAACTGAAAAAGGCCGAAATTTTCCAAGTTTTTTGACTGCAGAAAGTTTTCCCAAGCAAAATTTTGTTGGCAAAACTTGGTTTTCTAATCTTTCCAACCATATGAACGAGTTGAAAAAATAAACTCTTCTACCCCACCTTTTGCAAGGTATATCTGCTATGAAAGAAAGGACCAAGAATTGAGGCCCAAATGCCTCCTTATATGACTGATCTGGACCTGGTATGTAAGTATGGAACACTGTTTCCAATTCATCAGTTAATGGGCTAAAAGTTTTATTGACACTGTATGCCCTCACTTACTTTAAGCAGTGCCTATTGTTTACAGAGCCAAAAGCCCTGCTCAAATACAGAAATATTCCAGTTGTTTGCATACCTTATTCTATATGACTGGAAGAATCTGTAACAGCAGTAGTTGTAATCAAATGCTTACTATATCCATACTGTGACTCAGGAAGCTTTGCATTTCTTGAGAAGAGGGCAGTAACTGAGATAGAATAACAGTATCAAATATTTTACTGAATGTGGCGAGCTGTGGCATTAGTCAGTAATTTGAAACTTCTGCCAACCTTCCCATCTTGCCTCTGACAATCAGACTTACTTATAATGTACTTGGATATATATTTCCCCTAATATTACAATTTATAAGATAGTTAAAGGGTCTAGTCACTTCCTTCACACATTTTTTCCCACCACACTTGAGATACCATCCTGTCCATATGTCTTTTTTTCTGTAGCTTTAAGTTAAATACCTCCTACCAGCGACATGTGAGTGCTGGTAACCTAGAAGACAAACCACCACAGCCCACCGCCAGACAAATTTCAGGTAGTTGAGGGCACAGATAAAACACTTAAAATGTCAGTGCTCGCTGCCGATCACATGCTACAGGTAACTACCACTGTTGCAATGAGTGGAGTCCCCTTGACACAAAAGAAACTTATGGATAAGTCTGGTGTGGCCAATAGCCAACTCTCAGAGAGTTCATTTCCTGAAATATTCGCATGGCTTGGTGTACAAATAATGTTACTGTCATTCCAGAACTGTGGAGATAACTAATAGGTCTTGGATGTTAGTGACCAAAAGGTTTCTGGGGTAGCAATGAGATACTCATGGAGTAACTACAAACTAGGAAGAGTAACCCATAATATGGCGACCCTCTCTGCAGGCACTTTCCAGAGAACACTTCTCGTGCCCCTTGGTTGTGCAAAAACAAAACCTACAGTTTTCTTAGGGCCACGAAAAGAGATCCATCCAAATCGAAGATAGAATTGATTACACACCATGGAGGGGAGAGGGGGAGGGGGGGGGGGGCAGTGCAAGAGAGAACTCTATGCTGGAGGAGGTCCTTGCATAGAGCTTCCAACTGTATCCCAGTTGGTCTACCCATTTTGGGGATTTTTGTAAACTGTCTAATCGAGTAAAACGGACAGGTAGGCATCTAACAGACTGTGGCCACATCGTTTTACAACAGTTGCTAGTGTCTGACCCCAGTGGTGATATACCAGCTTCCACCAGGAGGCTGTCGACAGGACTCTTACAGAAAGTTCCAGCTGCCAACCGCACGCCACTGTGGTGGACTGGGTCCAACAAGATGATGGTGCTGTTGACCCATATGCAACATATCCATAGTCCAGCTGGGATACAACCAAAGCTTTGTTAAATCATACAAGCCTATGAGGTCTACACCCTTGGAGATGTTGCTGAGGAATCTGAGGGTACCAAGTTTTCTCACACAGTTTGGTTTGACCTGGCATACAGGTGGTGACCATCTTCACTTACTGTCAAATAAGATCTAAAAATTTGAGTTTCCATGACTTGAAGTAACTGGTTTCTGAGGAAAAGTTCTGCGCACAGGTGTATTGCCCTGAGTCGTCGAAAAGCGCATGGCGTGAGTTTTCATCAGAGAAAACTGATACCCATGATTCAGGGTCAAATTATGTACTTCATGCATGCCCACCTGAAGTTGGTGCTCAGTGATGTGCAATGATGGGGAGCTGTATACAGGCAAATGTTGTTCACATACAATGACAGTGAGACCATGGGTCACACTGCAATCACTCCACTATTGACTGCACTGCAAAAGAGCTTATTCCTACAGAACCTCAATTTCCTGTATGTATTGGTTGCTGAGAGTCAAACCTATCCAGAGCTGGGATCATCTAGGGGATACAAAATTCTTGATAAAAATGGGTGAACAGCCTCAGGAGCCCCACCCATGTGGTGTAGATAGAACGATATGGTGCGAAGTATATTGTACCTCTTGTAGGTCAGAGAACACAACGATCAGCTGTTGGCAATAGGCAAAAGCTTTGCGCTTGGCACATTCCAGACAAATCAGTTGGTCTTTGGTGGGCTGTAATGCCTGAAAGCTGCTTTGAAATTGTGATATAGGTGTCCTTTGGCTTCCAGGCACCAACACAAGTCATCAGTTGACCATTCATTTGAGTAATACGCACAGCCCGTTCATTATAGAGATTGGTCAATAATTAGTCAAACTTTGAGGATTTGTCCTGCCATTGGGAGGGAAATCCACTTCCCACCAAATATGATTGAAAAACCTGAGGATCGGTTTTATGCAGCTGTTAAGATGTTTCAGCATTTCATTATGGATTTTATTGGGACCAAGGGCTGTGTCCGACACTCTGCAATAGCGCCACAGAAATCCCACTCGCCGAATAGAACACTGTACGATTCAAAGCCATGTGCATGGAAGGATAAGGAGTTTCATTCCACCAGGGCATTTCTGGGTAAGGAAATTAGGATGACAGTTTCTACATGTGGACACTTTGGTGAACTGGACAGTGGAGTTTAATCCATAGTTGAGACAATGGGGTGTGGGCTTCCATAGATGATACATACTGTTCGCAATACTCCTGCTTTCTCTTCCTTATTAAAAACCACGTCTTCACTAAGAGTCTCTTGAATTTAAATGTTTCATAGATGGGTGGCACTTGTGTCACTGAAGTGCCCTGCAACACACTGATAGCTGCAGCTATTTCTTCAGATCACCATGGCACCAGTTTAATAGCATATCATTGTTTCCGCAGCAAGCATGAATAGCATCTTTTAATACTCCTTCAATATCCTTCTCATGAGTGGTTTCACATGTTGCTTTGGAGGTAAACAGAGGTTCTCACTGAAACCATCATATTGAATGGGTGATCGAACTACTCCAGATGCCCTCTTGGCATTAATGCAATTCGAACAGTATGATTCATAATTTTTAATAGCACAGAGTTGGGTTTCTCATAACCATGTCTCCTGTAGTTCCACACCAACTGCACTAGTCACTATCTGAGATCTTGTCATTGTACTGGGTGTGAGTTCTGACACAAAGTTTGAGGCTGTACTGACTGCAGGGGGTGGGGGGCTTCACACTTTTTCATAGCTACTTGATAAGACAGGCAGTCAAGTGTTTTATATTCCTGGATTTTCTTCTCCCTCTTGGGAACTGAACTCTACAGCAAATGACAGGCATGATGTTCTGGGTGGTTTACACATGTAGGGGTAACACACATTGACAACTTATTGACTATTGCATTGTTCAGCTTGAGACTATAGGAAGACAGCTAGGGACACTAAGATGGGAAACCAGAGATGTAAGACACTTGGCAGGCACACACGATAGTGTTTACATTACACAAGGTAAACACACCAACAGAAATAGCTTGCAAATTGCAGATGCTCTGGACAGCTGCCCTGCAACACACTGATAGCTGCAGCTATTTCTTCAGATCACCATGGCACCAGTTTAATAGCATATCATTGTTTCCGCAGCAAGCATGAATAGCATCTTTTAATACTCCTTCAATATCCTTCTCATGAGTGGTTTCACATGTTGTTTTGGAGGTAAACAGAGGTTCTCACTGAAACCATCATATTGAATGGGTGATCAAACTACTCCAGATGCCCTCTGTTTCAGTTTCAGTTCAAAGAATTAACTAGTAACTTCATATACTGTCTAGATGCTGTTGTAAGGTGTCACAGTAGACAGCGGTCACAAACAGAGATATCTCAGCATATTCAGCAAGCATTATTCTTGCTCTTGAGTACAGAAACATCAACATCAATGGATTCACACCGTTAGAGAGATGGGAAATGAGTAAAACTGCTGAAATAGTGACCCAATTGAGAGACGGGAGTCTACACCCTTAGGGTGGAGCTAACTGGTGTAAAACACTATTGTTGCTAGCCAAACTAGGAAGGGCAGTGATGTTTAGCATACAGCTGAACACTGTTGCTATAAGCATGGAGTTTGTTGGTGTAAAGGCGGGGCACATCCTTACCTACAGAATAAGAGAACAGAAAGTAGTCGAATGTGGTTGACCAGAAGTAGCCTGGAGGTGCAGAGCCAGATTGGCTGATGCTGCAACACGACAACAGATTGACGGTCCAACTACAGATAGAAAAGGTACGTTGCCACAATCCTTTAACAGCTCCACATTTTTGTGTTTAGAAGAGTTTAGTCAGAACATTTGAAAAGCAAATCTGTGTTGCCCTAGGTAAACTCTAATTTAAGTGTTTTCCCACTTGGAGTGCTGCTCTCAAATGTTTGTACTTTATGATGTGCACAGGGATTTCTAATTCTGTTAGCTCTCACCCCACAAACTGTGTGACTTCTACTGTGCAAACATTTGATTCTTTGCTTTCTGTAATGCTTAGAAATAGATTTAAGTGTATCAATTAGTCTGACTGCATTAAACAAGTGATATTTAGACTACTGAGTTCGTCAAGTCACATACACGTATCCTTATTGCGTCCCAAAATTTGCACCTATCATAGCTTTGCTGTGGCAGTGCTTGACAGTGATGCAAGCAATCACTTGTCACTGTAAGTTTACCTTTCTCCATTAGCTGCTAACTGCTCAGAAATTTCAGACCAATGTGAAAGCATTTTTAAGCTCTAATTCACTTCTTCTATCCTATGCCAGAACAAGAAAGGGTTGTACATGAGTGCTGCCCTCAAATGTTGCCCTGCCACATGCCCAACCCATAACCTCAATTAGGACTGCAGGAGGACGTGTGTCTGAATCACTGGCACTGAAGACACCTCACAGGAGGAGGAAAATTGGGCTTGGGATCACACCTATTACCTATGCCTTAATTTTCTCAAGGAAAACTTCCATCCATCTAAGGCTAGGATGAAAGCTCCAATGTCTACCCTATTATCCTTAGATCGCCTTTGGACACAACAAACAAAATGGACTCCATGCTGTTCGAGGTTAGCACACAATTCTTCATGGGTTTGTAGCATAAGGTTTCAGTGGAAAATGACAATGTGAATTATTTTGAGTTTGTTATGAGAAGAGATGGTGACTGGTATACACCAAAACTTGTCACAAGCCTGAAGCTGCGATCAGGTAGCACTCAATGCTTTGATCAAAAAAGATCAATTTCTCATCTTCTCTATCACAGCAATTTCTCCAAACCAATTTTCAGAAAAAAAAAGGAGGAGAGGCTTTGTTGTTCTGAAAGATTCTCCATCAGTTCTGGAGCATACCAAGAATGGGCAACCTGCCACCTCCATTTTTCTTTGCCTGACTCTCTGCCAATGGCGTGGCCAAATACAGAAATGCCATGGGGTTGTAAATATCTGCTTTAGAAATCTTGTTTTTTGTTTGCTGAGACGGCAGTGTTGGTATGGCTATCGATATGGACGAGGAGTTTAATTTGTTTTGTTGCGCATCATACACCCTGATGCCACACACCCCAATTGGAGGCTCTCTCAACAGGCACCACAAAGTCATGACAAAGGTTACCTGCTTATTACTGTTGCCCAAGAGTCCAGACTGCACAGGCACCTACTCTTCAGCATACATTGGGAGGTCACAGCTCAGGCATCAGCAGTACGATCCCTGCGTTGTCAGGGAGTTACAACTATGACAGGACAGTACATGTCACATGTACAGTACAGTATTTCCATTGCATGTGGGTTGTCAGACTAGATACTCAAACAGTTTTTGGAGAAGAGTGCAAAAATACTTCAGATGACTGTACCTGTACTACACGCAGCAAATTCCTAGATGTCCCAGTCTATATTCTGTACGTTAAAGTCGCCTTGAACCACTACAACATGCTCTGGATATTGCTGTGCTACAGAGCATAGATTTTCTTTGAACAACTCTGAAACTGTCATTGCGGAATCGAATGGCTGATAAAGATATCCAATAAGTTATTTCAGTTCACCTATCCCTATTACTTGCATCCAACTTCACAATTAAGACTATTTCCACCTAAATAGACACAGTAGTTTTGTTGACTGCAATGAACACTCCTCCTCCTATGGCACCTCATCTGTCTTTTCGATATACATTTGACGCCTCATTAAATATTTCAGAACTTCCTACTATGGGTTTCAGCTTGTCTCATTTCCAAGAATAATTTGAGCTTGATGGCTTTCCTACAGGGCAGTAAACTCAGGAATTTCATTATGAATACTTTTACAATTTACTGTTAAAATTTTGACAGTCAAAGTATCTACTTTGTATGAGGTCTGATTTCATTCTGCAAGTATCGATTGGGGAGTATTCATCAGAGAACCTCCTCACAGGGTGTACTACAATCCTCCACACCATACACAGGCTGAGAAATCTGCAGGCAAAGCTGTCACAGAATCGACAGAGCCTTTGGTTGACAACCTCCACTTGGTTCCAAAGCAAAGGACCCTGATAAACTCTGGGAATTACACTACAAATTGTGAGTTCTTCCTGCACACTGAGTGAGGCCGGCAGTGTTCATCACTTCTGCCAGTTGCCCATATGAACCAAGGATGGCCTCTTATTAGAAGCAACAGATATCACTGGTGTTGGTGTGAGCCACAACTTGTGAACAACTGCACCCTGCGTTCTCAAAGGCTGACACTTTGCTGAGATGTGTAGCTGGCAAATATATATAGCTGCACCACTCTACACTTAATACTGACTATGGTGACTGAAAAAAAAAATCACAACACCAAAAAATAATGCAGACTAAATTTTGAGATAACCTTTGTCTAGGTAACACATTTATGTGATTAACATTGCAAGATCACAGGTTAATTAAGTGTGAGATACGTCATTGCAAATGTGAAATGCTGGTACATTAATAACCAGTGTAACCACCAAATGTTGAATGCAAGCATGCCAACATGCATACATTGTGTTGTAAAGGTGCCAGAAGTCAGTTTGTAAAACGGAGTTCCATGCCTGTTGCTTGGTTAACCTATACAAGCAGGGTTAACGTTGTTTGTGGATGACACTGCAGTTATCGTCTGGTGATGTCCCATGTGTGCTTGAACAGGCCAATACAACATGTTAGCATTCTGTTGAGCATGTTGGGTTACAACAGTGGTATATGGGCGAGTGTTATCTTGTTAGAAAACACACTCTGGAATGCTGCTCATGAATAGCAACACAACAGGTTGAATCACCAGACTGAGGCAAAAATTTGCAGGCAGGGTATGTGGGATTACCACAAGAGTGCTCCTGCTGTCATATGAAATCGGACCCCAGACAATAGCTCCAGGTGTAGGTTCAGTGTGTGCAATATGCAGACAGGTGGATTGCATGTCCTGAACTGGACTCCTATTCAACACACAGCCAGCACTGGCACCAAGCCAGACCCAGCTTCCATCATAAAACACAATAGATCTCCAGCCTGTCCTCTAAGGAGTTCTTGCTTGACACCGCCGAAATCGCAGATGGTGTTGGTTTGGGTCAGTGGAATGCATGCTACAGGATGTCTGACTTGGAACTATCCTTGAAGTAACCGATTTGTAACAGTTTGTTGTGTCACTGTTGTGCCAACTTCTGCTCAGATTACTGCTGCAGATGCAATATGATGTGACAGATCCAGACACCAAACACCTGGAGTCCAATCTTTTTGTGACCGTACATTTTCGTGGTCATGCTGCCAGCTGTCATGTACAGTGGCTACATTCCTGCCAAATCTCTTTGTCATATCGCAGAAAGAGTACCAAACTTCTCATACTCCTATTACACGACTTCATCCAAACTCGGTGAGTTGTTGATAAGTGCATCTGTCGCCTTAAAGGCATTGTTGACTAACACAAACTCACCACATCCAATCTCAAAAGTTGCTAACATTCACGACTGTTATAGAGTGTATATAAAGCAAACCTGATTTTCGTCCTCATAGCGCCATTTTTATGCGACTGGTGCAAAATTTAAAGAGACATCTTTCAGATGTAGAAGCATGTCTACCATCTTTCATTTACGTCACTCTACTCCTTCTTGGTGTTAAGATTTCTTTCCATTAATGGAAAAGGTGAGAGTACACCTCTTAAATTCTTGTATATGGAAGGAATTTAAAAATCTAACTATGAAATCACTCAAAGAAAAAAAATTGGTAACCTGCTACTCTCCCAATGTGTGTCAGGCAACAGCTGGAACCCCTAGATATTTACCCTTCCCTGGTGACCCAAGTGTTCAATTTTTGTATTCATGTGGGATTTTTATGCGAAGGAGTATCTCACATGAGAGAGAAATGCTGACTTCATTCACATCATCTGTCCTCTAAAATTACAGCTGAAGAAACCCAAATAAAATAACTACATATTTCATGGTTATAATACTGGTAGTACCCATACAAGTATTAAAATGAAGACTTTATTTTACAAGCTCCCACCGAGGTGGAACTTGATGCAATGGTTCACCCATGCACAGCACAGGTATCTAAAAGCATGTGTCACCACTGCACCTGGTGGCAAAGAAGCCAGATGGTTGATAGTCATGTGGTTACCATACAGAACTGAATGCTCTTACAGTTCCCAATGGCTATCTGGTGCAACCCAATGGACATTTCGCATGTTGTACTTTTGACTGTACTCTTTTTTCCATGCTGTATCTTGTCAATGACTACAATCAAATCCCACTGGCCTCACAAGGTATACACAAAAAGCATCCGCCTACCTGTATGCCATAGGGGATGCACAACAGTGCAAAGACTTTCAAAAGGTCTGTTAAAAGACAAGTTAAGGAACCTAGACTTATGTTTCACCTACATTGATGAAGTAGCATCTTCATTGTCAGAACAACATGTGCTTTATCTTCAAGAATTTTTTCAAGACATCAGCATCTATGGAATACTACTGAATCCCGTCAAATGTGTTATAAATGTTACAGAAGTCCCCTCGTCAGATTCAATAAGTCTGCTACTAGCATATGCCTACCTTCAGAAATAGTTGCCTCCCTGATAAAGTATCCAGTGCCAACAACTGTGCGAGAACTGCACTAATACCTACATATGATACACTTCTATTGTCTTTTCACATCTTGTGCTGCCAAAGTCTAGGTGCCACTCCATGTGGTCGTATAGTAAGTCAATGACAGAAGATTCCTGACTGCTGCCAGTGCTGTTGGCAGCTTTCAGCTGCAAAGTGCACAATGACTGCAGGTGACAACAACAGTGTCTGAGGTATTGACATACAGATGCGCATACAAAATCATGTTAGACAGGTGGCTGAGGTAGACATGCAAAGCAATTGTGTCAAACCCATTGCAGCTATCAGGGGTCTTCTTTTGAAGACCCTTACCATATCGGGGCTCCCAGGGTGTGGTTCCACAGCTTAAGTGGAAGAACAAGCTACACTAGGCATGCTAAGCAGGCCTTGTGTGGGTTTCACTGCTTGCTCATCTTTTGCTACAGCCCCCTTGTGCGATCTTTCCAGATGCTTCAGCCTGCTCTGTGGATGGGGTTCTGCAGCAGCACAGCAATGGATTCTGGGAACCATCAGGTTTTTCTCTTAAAAACTGACAAACTGTGGTCTTTGCCACCATGATTGGTGTCCAAATTTCAGGTTTATGGTTGAACGCTATAATTTCACCATCTACAGCGAATGTTGACTACTGGCATCTGCATTTTTACAGCTCCAGAATAATCAACTGTCAATCCAACTGCATTACCTGAATTTCATAGCTCAGTTTGTGACTGACATTTGGCACTTAAGTTTCAAATATTTCTACAGCAGAGAGAGTAAAGAACTACTGAAAGTTATAGGCCAACACAAAGCAAAACCAGCTGGACACTTAATCAGACATGATATTCTGCTACAAAGCAATTTCATAGGCAAGATAATGACAGGATGACCAAGAACATCCTTTTTGAAAAATATGATCAGTGAGGTGGGATGTTCTTCATACATGGAGACGGTGATGATGAGGCTAAAGAGAGTAACCAGTGGCTTCAGAGACAAGGCTTAGCCCTTTGAAAGGCACAGTAGCTTCTAATGAGCTGCCAGGAATGTTGGCCCTTCAATTGCAGTGCATGCCCCCGCCAGCTGCTGACGCAGCAGCATACTGTGACGAAGTCACTGGCCAGACAAGGACATATTTACCTATATCACTAAGCCACCGTGTATCTGAGTCCTTCATGGACTAAGTTATCCAGGCATGCACACTATGAGAGCACTGGTGCAATGCTTTGTATGATTTAGCATGTAGAAAGACTGCCGCTTACAAACCCAGGAATGTGCCCCCTGCCAGAAGTGCAAAGTGACTCACTATGTGCAGGTACCAGAAACATTACTAGCGATCCATGTTTTACACATCTGTATGTGGATTTTGTTGGCCCCCTCAATATTTCTCGTACTTGCACTATTGACTGATCTACTCCTTCCTCATGCCATAATAGACAAGCCACTTCTTCACAGACCTCATCACAACAGAACACATCACCTTGTACCGATTCCCAATTGTCCAGCTTTAGAACCACAATATTATTGAGGCCTCTATCAAGTTGTACAATGCTGACACTCTAGGTAAATTTATAATTAGGTAAAATTTTACATATAAGAAGGTTCAAAAAGTTTCATGCCAGTACTGGATGGCATATGAACTATTTCTTGGGCAGTCTGAATCCATTTTTAGAAACTGTGTGTGTGTGTGTGTGTGTGTGTGTGTGTGTGTCTAATTTTTCTAAATAAAACTTCTGCATTTACCTAAACTGGTCACCTGTACATAACTTTCCTATGACAAAACCTAACGATTAGCTCCAGATTGGCTTCATAATATCCGCAATGATGTTCGTGAATTTTTTTTCTGTGCCTTGTATACCCCCAGTATATGTCCTATTAACATGATAGTTTAGTTCAAGCAGACAACGGGCCGATGAAGATCCTAAACAAGGGGGATTACGGAAGTGTCCGATTCCACCTGTCTGCTTTGACCCATGATGTCATCAATATGGTGGAAATGGCTATTCTAAGCGTCTCCAATATGGCGACTATGATGTCACTACATACACATAGCAAGAAACACGAAAATACATATAAATAAGACAATAACATCTTCCTCCTAAAATAGAATCAAACTAACAGGACGACCGCAGAATTCTTTTTTTTTTTTTTTTTTTTTTTTGGGGAGGGGACAAGCTAAATATATATATATATATATATATATATATATATATATATATATATATATATATAAAACACCATGATCTCAAAACACACAAAATGATGAACAAAAAATAATTACAAAATCTATAGGAATCTGATACTTCCTTGACCTATATAGGTCAACCGCAGCTGACGATACCGGAACACCAATACCTACATATAAAACTATGAAAATTGAGATTGGTCATTTCCCTTGACCTTTATAGGTCAACCACAACTATTGATACGAAAACATTAACACCTACAACTATGAAAAACAAAACCAAACCACAACACCTCAAAAATTCAAAACTCAAACATCCCTACAGAAATTATAACACATTAAATACACAGAACATTACAATTCGAGGAAGGGGGGGGGGATTTATTTATCACCAACAAAGAAAACAAGATGACATATACAAACACAACCAACTCAAACTCCATGCTATAATGACGTCATACACAGCACCCTTATGTCAGCGGTCAAAGCAAACGGGTGGAATCTGATGCTTCCGTTGACCCAAACAAGGAAACAATGAATGAAGTCAAGTTTTGTTCTCTGCCAAGTCTTGATTTAGTATCAAAGTACTAACTTATTCACATCTGGATACACCATGAACTACCTAACACATATGTTATTTTCCACATTATAATATCATTAGTGATCCTTTATTTTATATGGATGGCAGTAATAACATAAATGGTGCTCAATCAATGGATGACCTGCTACCTGCTGAGGAATATTAAAATGTCATGGTCAGTGTGCTACTAGGAGTTGAGACTAATTAAATACAGTTGGGATTTACTTGGAAGATTTATTGCAGGCAGGCTAGCAACAGTTGTGTATTAAGTGTTACAGATCACTGAAATATTCCTCAGAAGCAGTCTGATAACCAAACATGCTGGCAGATTAAAACTGTGTGTCTGGTCTGGACTCTGTAATCTCACTGAATCCATGCTGTCTGCGTCAACACTAGCTGATTTCAGACACCACATGCTGTATTAAGATGTTAATTTTGGTTACTATGCCTTTTTTTTTTTTTTTTTTTTTTTTACTGTCTCTGAGAATTCACCATGTTGAATTTCATTGCTAATGACAAATCTATGTATGATCATGTTTGCCAGAAGTTTTTGGGTCCTGTAATAAAAGACACCCCATCTGATATCTGTTTGACCTCTCCTCTTTGCTTCATAATTTTGATATTCTAGCTGCTGGTCATTGAAACTTGGCATTTCAATTGTACAGACAAATGTTTCTTGTGTAGTAAATGGTCCTTCCTTTGCTTTTTTTCCTTCTCAGCACCAAACACACAGTCATTTCCAATTAGTAAACTTCACTTCATTTTGTCTACTTTTCTATGAATATGAATTAGTTACTGGTAACAGCACGACTACATTCATTTCATAACTATCAATAAATTTACTTTTGGAGTGGCAGGCGTGCATTAGTTGCTAGCTCCAAAAATGTTGAATCTAGAGGACGCACTTGAAAGATTTGTTATAAACTGGATTCCCTTTCACGTTAAAAACGTGATTCCCTTTTTCATTTGGAAAAGCTAGGGCTGCCAGCAAACGTTCATAAAAAGTAATTGTTTCAATAAACAAGATCATCAAGTGTTTGCCTGGTTAAATGTACAAGATTTGAAATGTGTTTCGTATTAAATATTTTTCACTCAGTATGGAAATCATTCATCGAATATGAACTGCACTGATGATCCTGTTCGATAGAATTTTTTGGACGAAATGACTTAATGATAAATTCGAACTGTTATTAAAATTCTGACAAAACACGTTTGTGTCTTTAAGCAAAATGACACCAAGTATGTAATGTTCCAACCTCTATCATACTCGTGACAGGCAATACGGTGTATTTGCAATACATATAGAAGTTTTCTTAGCACTGACAATAGCATGGTATTAGTAGCAGCAGTGTATTTACCTGCGTCAGTGCTACCTCCGTCATTGGGAACACTTGTAAACATATGTGAAATAATGGAACTGCATCGGTAATCACCAATCCTTTGGACTTCGCATCCTTCGACTTTGAATCTTCTGCTAACAAGAGACCATTTATAGCACAATGCGGATATTTTGCTGCATGAAGAATCATTTTACAATACGCGCGAGCAGAAAACTTTATTTCCGCCATTCTCGCTTGCAAAGATTACTACTATGAAGAAGTCATAGTTAAAACCACAAATCAGTAGTAATTTAGCAAACACTGAATTTATGTCTGTAAAACCGTAATGTCATGTGCGCTTAAAACTGGCTCCACTTAATTGATGCTAATTGGTTTCCTCGCCAAAAGGCTACGCAGCAGTTGATAATCGCAAACAGCAGTTACAGTTAAAAGGCATTTAATTGTTTGGTATCTACATCTAAATCCACATCTATTCTCTGTTAAATGCCGTGAGGTGTGTGGCAGAGGGTACATCCTATTGTACCAGTTATTCGGGTTTCTTCCTGTTCCATTGACGTATGGAACGCGGCAAGAATGATCATATCGAGACAGTTAACTGATTAAGTAATTACTGCAGCTCCAAATGTGACTAATCTGCTTTATACTTTACGCATTATTCGATTAAAATTGAGAGCCATATAATTTTTAGTGCTTGATCGAGTACTCGATCAACGCAGTTCGAAATACGACCGCTCGGTTTTACTTTTGTAGCGGCATAACATCTGTGACTTTGTAAAGTAGGATCACTGCCCCGGGGGCAGTTGGAGTCAGTAATTAGTACGGTCTGCACGCTCGTAAAGCTTACATATGCTATGTATATATGCTTACTAACAAGTAGTGTGAAAATCGTATCTTCATGCTGTGTCACTATTCTACTACCACACTGCCTGTACCCTCTTTGCCACAGTAGAGACCCCGAATTTCCGTGTGGCGCTGCGATTTCGCTGTACCGGTTATACCATCGAGAGTGCTACCGTTACAAACGGTACAACATCACCACTTCTTCGGTAATGTCGTCAATATCTCTCAACAAGTGCTCGTTAATTCCACGAACATCCCATGTGCAAAACTGCTGAATGTCCGCCAAGGCTTGGACGATACTACAGTGCCAAACGACATAGCGACAATGCCTTCATTGTTCGCCACATCTTCGGATCATTCTCACATCGCCGCCGATGCTAAATAGTGAAATGTGCCACGACGAGTGTCGAATTTCCCTACTGACATCACGACAATCATTCCAGACTTGGTCCTGAGCTCACAGCTAATTACCGACATGCGATGTGTTATAAGTGCTGGTAATATTGCAACAATGCACACTACACGACATGACCGAAACAGTTTGCTGTGACGTTTTGAACATACATGTCCGACCAATTCTCCCAGGGCCGTATCGCAGGAGAATATTTTATCTTCTCCACAACCTTGCACATCTGGGCATGTACCCTACCATACACCTCATAAAGGAACAGTTTGTCTGCCCTAACATTAAAAAGGATTGTGCCAAGTGGACCAGGACTTGCATTCCGTATCAGCAGGCAAAAACTGGCTGTCATGCACAATCCCCATTTGGTAAATTCACGATTCCAAAGGGGCAGTACCAGCATGTCCATATTGACATCGGAGGACCACTTCCTGAATCATATGGTTATCATTACATTCTGTCAATGATAGCTTGTGTGACACTATGGATGGAGGCCAAGGCAGAGACAGTAGCAAAAACTTTCGTCAACCGTAGGATTGCCAGATTCAGCTGCCCCGTCTCCTTAACGTCAGACCAGGGTCAGCAGCTTAAATCCCAACTGTGCAATGACTTTGCCACCTATGCGAATGGCACTGGTTCCAAACACCTCCCCCAATCCATCGGACAATGAAAGCTGCTCTCATGTGCCACTCAAATCGTGGGTGGAGGCCCTTCCATGGGTTCTCCTGGGCATTCGTATGGCACATAAACTAGATCCTGACACGTCACTCGCCATAGTACATGACAAGCCCCTCACCCTACCTGCTGAATCATGATATGGTCCTCACAGAACAAGACTTACCAGACTTAGTCTCATGTTTACCCACAAATATACAAAACATCTGTGTGCCACTCCCTTCCATCACATTACACAACGAATTTTTATTCATAAAGACCTGCGATATGTTTTCATGTGATGCTATGTACAAACAGAGTGAAACCCGACATATAACCGCCATTCACAGGACTAAACCGAGTGTTGAAACGAAATACGAATACTTTTGATATCGTAATTGCTGGAAAACAAACAACAGTGTCAGTGAACCAGCTTAAACTAGCATGGACTTTAGCACACATGCCACAACAGATGCTTCCCTCCCCGCCGCCACCTATGCACCCATTAGTCAGTTTCCAAGTGCATATGAATCTCCGCGATTTTTTGCCTTACGACATATCCATCACTTTACATGATACTGAGCTTGTGATTGCTATTACCTGAATTGACAGACAGTCGGGTGCAAGCACTGTCACACTCAGTAGTGTGCACACCACTCCTGTCCCACCAGAAGTTGATGTATCAGGACTTACCATCACTGCCCCAGTTTACACCACCACCAGCCCTGCAATGCCTCCAGTGGACGCAACAATGCAAGGCAACACTGCCAACATGCCTCCGTCTTCAAACACCATCACCAAACCACTAACAATTAAAGATGTCACCAAGACTATGTCTTTATTTGCTAATGCTGCCAGCGGCAACCCATTAGTGGCTCTGCCGAAGTCGAGTTTTCGGCGTGCCCTGCGCCCCCTGGTGCACCTTGCTGGCTATGTCTTCCATTGCATCCACTGTCACACAGCTGCCCACATTACTTCAGACAGATAACGCACCACCACAGCGTCTCCTCACTTTCTGCTCACTATGGGGGGGGGGGGGTCTCTGTGGCAGCACATCTCTGACTCTGTAAAGGAGCATCGCTGCCCCACAATGCAATAGGAGTTTGCTTGTAATGCTTACAAAAAATGGTTCAAATGGCTCTGAGCACTATGGGACTCAACTGCTGAGGTCATTAGTCCCCTAGAACTTAGAACTAGTTAAACCTAACTAACCTAAGGACATCACAAACATCCATGCCCGAGGCAGGATTCGAACCTGCGACCGTAGCGGTCTTGCGGTTCCAGACTGCAGCGCCTTTAACCGCACGGCCACTTCGGCCGGCTGTAATGCTTACAAGTCTTATGTATATGTGCTTACAAATAAATAGTTTGGAAATTGTATCACTATGCTATGTCACTAGTACCCCATTTCCTACACTTTCTACTTAGAAGCCTACTCATTATTTATGTATAACACATACAGGCAGTAAATACTATATATACTGTAAGATATGCTCCAATCTCCCTCACTGTGGATTTCTATGTCGCTTCTTTGTATGATATTGTGTTTTTATTCGTCCTTTTACTCAGTAGAGCGTACAGTACTATGAAAATGAGACCTCTATGTTGTAATAGAAAGACGTTTATACCATTGAACTGTAGCAAACATAGGAAAGTAACTCAAAGTCAGAGAATTTGTATGGGTTGTTAAATTCTGTTGCTAACAAAATCACTTGTTTTGCTGGTAAATAGTGCATTTTATGTGCTGCTCTTTCCAAGCACGCTTTACTTTTATGTACTTGTTTTTCTACTTCAAAAAGATTGTGATAATAATGATACTTAGTTTGTGGGGCACTCAACTGTGTGGTTATCAGTGCCCATACAAATTTCTACTCTTTACATAGTCCAGACTCTCCACTTTCACGAATGATGATGAAATGATGCAGACAACACTAACACCCAGTCCCCAAGAAGAGAAAATCCCCGACCCGGCTGGGAATCAAACCTGGGACCCTGTGATCCAGAGGCACCAAAATACTTCAGAAAGTTGATAAGTAGGTTCAAAATGGCTCTGAGCAATATGGGACTTAACTTCTGAGGTCATCAGTCCCCCAGAACTTAGAACTACTTAAACCTAACTAACCTACGGACATCACACACACCCATGCCCGAGGCAGGATTCGAACCTGCGACCATAGCGGTCGTGCGGTTCCAGACTGTAGCGCCTAGAACCGCTCGGCCACCCCTGCTGGCTGATAAGTAGGCATGTACTAACAAATTATAGGAGCTCATGTATTACATATCATCCAAATAAATTAAGTGATCACTTATTTAATAGATTAATTTATTTGTAATCTTTTATGACAAACCAGAAACGAGAGTAAACTACTGTAACCATGCCTACTGCGACAAAGGTACTTATAGTATGCGATGGTTTTTCTGAGTCGTTGCGTCGAAGTAGATTAGTAATGGCGCCATATCAGTCTCCTTTTTTTTTTTTTTCACAGCGAGATGTCCCCATTATGTGGAGGAACATGCACTTAATGTGCATGCCCATTCTCATGTAAACAGTTGGCGCAAGCAAGTTGCTCCTGTTCTGCATTCATTTCAGCATCCTATTATGGTACCGAGGGTTCAGAAACCTTGGCCTCCATGCTTGAGTGCGATGTGAGCTGAGTAAGGAGTGCACCCTTATCAATGTACGGGGATTTCAGCTGTTCTATTGCAGCTGTCTCCTGTTTGTCATCCAATTTCTGAAACTGTGACTTCCTCCAGTGATTGAGCTGTAGTGTCCATCAGATGTCAAAACAAGTGTGGGCGCACTGAGCCACTTGCGGGACTGTTTTTTCCCAGGTCTTTGTGTACAAACACACTCCACTCTCCACATCTATCAATGTTGGTAGGCTGAATGTTCCTCATACTGATGATGACTTGTTGGGCAAACTGTATACATAGCCCAGGAACAACTGACCATTTGAATGCTCACATGATTAATTCTACTGGAACCCTCAGCTGCTTGCCATAGACCAACCATGTGGGACAGATTTGATGTTCTCCTTCACTGTCGTTCTTAATCTGACAAGAGGAGGCCACGACATTGGGATCACGGATTTACTTCAAACTTTTTACACCTTTAGAAGGCAATTAAAAAAATGTAGTATGAAAGTAGTAAGGTGTACTACTCTGATAATTCCGAGAAAATCGCAAGAGAAATATTGCACGTCCATTACGTAAATCATGTATCTGTGCAAAAGAGACAGCTGTAAGAATTCATTGTGGTCATGTAGTCAGCTTTTGTGCAGGGCAAGAGGGTTGTGGTCGAGGCTACAGTTCAAATGCCGCAAACACTTACATTTTAATGTATATTTTTTCTTCTCTGGTTTCATTATTTAATTTATATGACATTTAAAAGGTAATATAATGAAACACGCGTATTTGCATGAATTTTCAATTAATGTTTCCTATGTCTGAATTACAAATAACATCTTGCAATGTATGATGTCAAGAGCACATCTGGCAAGTAATTCTACATTACTCTTTTGGTCTGGCACATTGTGACTTACTATAGTACTGATCGTGAATAACGGCATTCGCATCAGTATTTATTGAGGTTTGAATTGGGCTTTCAAGCCTGTTCCTAGTCCTTGAAAATTTAATTACAAATAATAAATAATCAAATAACATATTAAATTCAATCAACTTTATGAAAATGTTTGTGGTTTTTTTTCATTACGTTACCTCTCAAATTTCATATAAATAAAATAATAAGACCAGTGATGAGAACAAACATAGGTTAAAAAATAAGAATTAGCAGGATTCGAAACATTGCCTTGACAATGACCTTTTTGCTATACACAAAAGCTAACACATGACCATAATGAATTCCTATAGCTGGCCCCTTTCCACAGATACATGAGTACATAACAAATGCATAAAACTTCTCTTGCGATTTTCTCGGAATTGCCAGAGTAGTACATCTTACTACTTTCACATTATGTTGTTTTAATTGCCTACTAAAAGTTCACGAAGTTTTAAGTTAATCCGTGATCCCAATGTTGTGGCTTCCCCTTGTGAGTAGGACTAGGGGTGGTGCTTCAGACCATGTGATAAGCTGCGCTTTAGGGGCAGCTATGAGCATGTGGTTGCTGGTTGGATGGTAACTTGCAATATGGAGGTGGTTGCCGCCACACATTAGTAAAAGTTTGTTGAAAAATTGGCTTCCAAATTGCCTCTTAAGATCTGCAGCTATGTCTTACAGTATACCAAACTTGAAGAGCCGTGAGTGCACTAGCACCCTCACAACAGCCTCAATAGATATGTCTTCTATTTTGATGACTTCTGGCCACATCATAAAACGATCGATGAACATGTGGCAATAACTTTGCCCCACAGAGTATGGTAGCAGCACTTCGATGTCCACATGTATATGTGTAAAAGTTACCAACAGTGTTGGGAAGTAAGCTGTCAGTCGAAAACCGTGCCTGCCAATTTTGTTTGGCTGACATGTTAGGCATGCACATGCTCGTGCATGACAATCTTCTTACAGTCCAGGCCACATGACTTGGTGGAGACTAACTTGGCTTTGTGTCAGATTCGTGGGTGTACTATATTATGCGGTGCATAGAAAGCCTTATGATGACACTGTTATGGTATGTAGAGCCGCTGCTTCCGTTTCGCTATGTCACTCCAAAAAATACCGTTCAGCATATTCAGAGCTGACAGACATCTGAGCTTTAACGCTTTTCGCTGCTCGTTTATAAGACAGCCCAAGAGAGGATCTTCTTTTTGCCTCAATGCTAGCTCTGCCCAATGAATTAACTTCAAACTGGCACAATTCAAAGATAGACAGTCTGTGACAGTTGTCGTTTCCTGCTATGTAACACACATCAGTTGCGAGCTGTGCGATGTACATGACTTGCCTGAACTGACATGGGTAAACGAGGTCTGCATCTTGCTGAAAGACAGCTACCAGCAGGTTGTGGTCCGTAAAAACTGGAAAGTGTCTCCATTCAACAGTTGGATAAAAACAGTTCATAGCTAAGTAAATAGCAATTAACTCATGGTCAATAGCATTCCATTTTCGGTTCTGTTGCTGAGTTAAGTTCTTAGTGAAAATTTTGAATGGCTGCCATTTGTCATTAACTTTTTTTTTTACAGAGATGCTCCCATTTTTGTCCAGCTTCCATCTACCATAAACCCCAAAGGGTGCACAATCTTTGATACCCCAGCAATGTTGCCTGTGACAGATTGTAACATAACTAGTCTATTACAAATCGCTAATGAGTCTATATTATGTCTCAAAACATCTGTATTTTTTAACTCTGCTGGGAGAACGGACACATGTAATGACTGTTGGGGCTAAGTGACAGTATTTTTCTCTTGCCTGAGACAGATTAGGCGAGTCAGCGACGTGCCTGGGAGGGCTGGTCGCTTCAGAACATAAGACTCTTCCCCTAAGCCCCTCAAGGGTCGCAAAATTCCAAGATCTCACAGGATGCCAACGTCCGTTCTTGTTTGTTGGTTGGACAAAGGTCGCCCTTTGATGTAAGGAAATTCCATCGAGTCCTGGAAGTGTTCGGAAGTGTAACGAATCTGTTCTCCCTGCAGTGCACTAAAGAATGTGACTCCACCATTTTGTGCATTCACCACCTGAGAACTTTCAGGTTATGGGAGCTCCAGCAGTCGCCTGCCACTATTTTTTGTTTATCCAATGAGCGACGAGACAGCAATCGTCTTGCCAAACTTCAGACAACTAAGGGGTACACAGTGGGCACTGCCCAAGAATTAAAACAGATTCTCGCCTGCGATTTGTGCTGGAAAGAGAAATCCTGGGTTGTTAGGCTGGTAATTGTGATAGACTCTTCCCTCAAGGACGAGGTGCTCTGGAGCGGAGGGGTGTGGCCCTAGAGAGCTAGGAGAACAGTGTGGGTCCTCGAGGTCCGATTTTCGATCGCTGAGATGCTGGTCTCCGGCCTTGGACAGGTTTACTGTTCGAGTAAGTATCGCTATTTCGCAGTAGCGAGTAACAGGCAACTTGTACATCCTTCAAATCTAGGGCTTGTGTTGCATTTATATCAGTTCAGAGTTGGACTTAGTATTCAATAGTTTCTTTTAATCGTATTTGTGAGCTGCTCTGACCTATAGGAATGCCACCTGCACTTGTGCTAGCAGTCTTTCTTGATATTAGTTTCAATTGCTCATAAATAGTTAAGGCATTCGGAAATTTCAATTAAGGTATTCTCCATGCAAATTTGTATGTGATTCAAATAATCACAGCCAATTGTTTGGTTTGATAAATCGTTCTTTTTTACGAAGAGTCTTTGTTAATAATTAGATTAAAGTGTTGCATACACAAGTTTGTGGATAGTTAGGATTCCATAATCTTAAGTTTAAAGCTAGCTTTTCGTTATTACACTATTCTTACAACAAATTTCGTTATGAGTATCATTATATTTTATATTCTACATCAACAAAATAAACTAGAGTAAACTGATCCACTCAACTTATTTCGCTCAATTTCATGACTTGTATCAGGCGACCCTTCATTATTGAAAATTTTATACACATGTTTGGTCATATTTCTTTATCTTAATCTGTGCTTTCACTGTGCTAGTGAGCCATTGCAGTACAGGTATCCCCACAGAGATCAGTTTGAGGACTTTTCATTGTTAAGATTTCATTGTTACATTCTGTATTAATGGTTGTTCAACGAGCATACACCTCTTTTTTAAGGCAAAAAATTGCTGGGAGGGTTTTCCTTTTTCTTGCTGAATTCTTGAGAGGGACAGGCAGATTCCACAATCGCTGGCGAACCCCAGATCATCTCACAGGAAAATAAAACCAACATAAAAGGAGCAGATCAAGGAAAGGAAGAAACATTTCAAGATCTTTCTTTAGGTCATGGAAATCTGCTTTGACATCTGGAGTACACGTTATTTTACGATTTCTTGTAATATTTTTGCTCATGAGTAACACTGTGAGCGATTCTTGGAGGGCAGCTTGTTTAGGCAAGTGATGTTGGAAATAGTTCAGCATGCCTGGGAATTTGTGGAGCCCCTTGTAAATTATGGGAAGGGCACCTTTTGTACTGCTTCAATCCACTCAGGCAGTGGTAACAGGCCTGCCATGGAGACCAAGTATTCCAGGGATTTAACCCCATGTTTTCCCAATGCACATTTCGTTTTGTTTAAAATTAAGCCATATCCTTGTAGGCAGCATAAAAGCTGCTGCAAGAGTTCGACGTGCTGTTCTTCAGAAGAAGATAGTACTAGAATGTCGTCCATCTATCAAAATATGAATGGTAATTCTTGAAGCACCTTATGCATGAATCGTTGCCAAGGTAGAGTGGCGTTTCTGAGACCAAATGGCATACGATTACACGCAAAAAAGCTGAATCATGTGATCAATGCTGTTTTTTATGTCAGACGGTGCTGAGGAGTTTGGGAAAGGCTTTGGCACAGCCTATTATGCAGAATATTTTGGCATTTTAATGGTACTGTTAAAATCGGCCATGTTGGGTATGGGGTAGCGCTGTTGAATTTTGAGAGCATTGAGTGGTTTATAGTCTCCACTTTCTCTCCATGGATTAGCTTTCTTATGAACCATGTGAATTGGGAAGGCCGATGACTACTGGATTTGGCCACAGTATCTGCTCTCAGATCCGTCGAATTGTGTTTAAACTACGAGTAGCTTCTCTGGAGGTATACGCCGCTGGCTGAATGTGATGGGTTGACTTTGTCTTGTGCGAATGTGCTGCTGAATATTGTGTGAGCATTTCCTTGTGGCACTCCAAGTTAGGCGAGTACTTGAAAGTCTAGACAAAGATTACGAAAAAGTCATTACTCAGGTAATGTTATGATCTTGCCTACAGTACATGAATCATTATGACTCAGAGAGTTCTTCCTGCAAGACACACATGTGTGGGCCCCAGTTCAAGACAATATTCAGCCACAGTATTGATCTGAATTACCTCATGTCTTGGCGTTATGCTGCACTGCCTTGATCTCTACATGGCCAGAGGAGGGCTTCGTCATATAAAGCTGGACATATCTACCATAGATACTCTGAGCCCAGACCTTGCAGTACCTTGTCTTCAACTGCTACTGATGTCAAAACTTACGCCACACCAGCCAACGCCCCAATGTGGGTCATCCAACTTCGACATCATCCAGCTAGCTACTGCTTCTGCTGTCTGCTGGTCTATGGGTCACTGCTGAACCTAATGCTGCAGTGTTTGAACTAGCGCCATCCAGGTGAGTCCACCTCCAGGATGACGCCAACCAGACTCTGGGCATCTCCACAGGAACTCTGGTACAGAGCCTGTGCACCACCGTGTTTCACACCTGACCTGCTGCCAAGCCACCACCTGTTTGGCATATACAAATCCTGCGACAACGGACTTGCATCCACATGCCACTGACACTGCATCCTTTACCAAGGTGCTCGGTTCAGGGCACTGTGCCACCTCATCTATGCTGCTGGCCAGTGTTGTGACCTCACCTGCCAGTGCATGGCACTGGCCCACATGTCCAGTACTCAACCGGTAATGGCATATCAGCTTTTGGTATAGCACCACTGAGAAATCGTTGTTGTGCAAATCAACTGCTCCACTGTGCTTTATTGAGCAGACCAGCTATTGTCATCATCTCAATAATGTCCTCTATTATCAAGAGTCGATACCTGATCACACCGTTAAGTTACATAATGATTAAGTAGTGTTCATGAAAGGGTAATAGTGTTGTGAATAGTAAGCCTTTCCCCTCATATCTTCCGAGCGTATTTTTCTTATTGTTATAGACATAGGCTTTTCAGTGAACAAGTAAGGGGAACAAGGGGTTACCACAACAGAACAAATAGCTCAAATGAGGGCAGATAACATAGACTTGCATAGGTATTGGATGCACTGGAAAATGATAGGACCTCGTCCTGTTTGTTTCTATCCTAGATACTTGTGTCGCTACCCTAGTTTTCTCTTTTCAGGTAAAGCAGGGAAGAAAGTGATAACATTTGTGGAAAACCTATTGACAGCCATGAAGCTGTTGTTGCTCAGAGGGACAGTTGTTACGTATGGTTGAGTTACGTTTAGTAATACATCTGAAAACATGTATAATGTATCTTGACAAGTTCAGAAATGTCGAAACGTTCGAAGTGCTGATTAAGGGTTATTGCATCATCATAAGAGTCAATATAGTTGTAGGATTACGAAGAACAGTTAAATAGTGAGTCACAAAGACAAAGTGAATCCATGGAAAGTCTTGTGGGTAGAATAAGGAACCACAATATTAGTAAGTATGTGTTGATGGAGAGTGAGGGTGGAATTTCCTAAAGATTTGGCTGGATCCATAGAAATGGCAACAGCTTTAGAACAGATAAAAGCGGTGATAAAAAGAGTATATTTTCTGCTGACATCAATTGTTATCATTTTGGGCGATCACGCCACATATGGTATGATTACCACCTCCTGTGATGTAGGAAATGTATAAAATTAGGGCATCACGTACAGGAATGTAGGTAGGATATGGGGCAAGAAACGAAAGTACAGAATGGTAATAACCAACCATTAAATGACAATAGCGGACCGAGATCCGCCAAACGGCGCTCCTAGTAAATTTTAGCACAACTAAAACAAGTACAGAGGTGGAATTTTGCTTAATTGGCTCAGTGGATGGAAGAGAACACAGTTTTGTTATGTCTGTGTTATGTTTGGACCTCGTTGGAAAGAGGTGGTTTAGCCCACAACCATATGAGTTATATGGAGTGTGTGTGTGGGGGGGAGGGGGAATGGCATGCATTCACTGTGATAGACGATATTTAGTTTCCAGGTGGGAGCAAAGCATTTCTGGGTTTGTGTGAAAGTTTTGCTTCATATAGGTGATGGCTACTGCACTATCTTAAGATTGGATTTCCACTACAACCATCATGCTAAAACTGACCTAGGGCAACATGTAGCAGAACTCAGTGGGACGTTGTTCTGTCTGTGGAAAATGGTTGTCAGTACCACATTGCTGCAAGGCTTGTCTCTTCCAAAAGGTGATCCAATCAATCTGCATGCAATGTCACCAAGGACAACTTCACACACTAAAGTACTGTAAGGCATGTGAAAACTGCTGTGGGTGTGCGTAGGGATTGAGAGACCGGTAAATGTATTATGTGTGGTTGAGTCACTGAGAGAGAGTGCTGGATTTGTACACAGGAGTGTTGCACACATGTGAGAAAGAGATAGTGAGCAAGTGCTTTCCAGTGGGATAGACAATTTTAGGACCAAAGACATTGAGTTGTGTAAGGGTTTGTTGGTTACCAATATAGAGATTTTGGAAGACGACGATCTGGATTGAATGAATTCTAACCATAAGCAAAAGCAAGCCACCAGCATAACTGCATTACAGGAGAAAATGAAACAAGAAAATTAAGTGAGAGAGGAGTTGTTAGTAGAATTTGAAGACTTGTTTAATCCTTGCATGTCTTTGCCAGTGTTGCCACTGTGCAACACAGAATTCCAACTGGGGATGAATCATCCATATACGGTAAACCATATTGTGTATATCGTTACCTGAAGCCTGTGATGGAGTTGTTCATTAAGCAACAGTTATGGGATGACATTACTCAAGAAAGTATTTGTCATTGGAGGACAACAGTGGGAATCAAAACAAACAAAGGCATGCATGATGCCATGAGCTTATGTGAGTATGTATATCATAATAGTTGTAGACTTACAGATGTGTGTCCAATCGCAAATAAAACATAACCTTAGAAAAGTTGAATCAGTGCAAGTATTTTTCTACCAAGGGTCTGTGGAATGGCCGCCAACAGCTAGAGGATGCACCAGTATCACTAAATGCCATTTGGTTTTAAAATCTCCACTAGGAGATCGGGAGCTATTCATAAAAACGTTTGACTCCCTATTATACTGTCTGTCAGACAAAATGATGAAGTTATCAATCTGTGGTGATGATGCAGAACAAACACATGCTTTCCTTGTGGTAAATGGATTATCTGACCATGATTCACAACTGATTAACTTACAAAACGTAACAGGGTGTAAACTTCAGAAACCGTTAAGTAAAAGTGTGATGGTGCTCAACCCGTTATCTATAGATCACTTCAGAGAAAGTTTATGAAATGTAAACTGAGAAGATGTATATAATGAGCCAAATGCTAATTATAAATGCAGCATATTTCTTGATAAATTTATATCCCTTTTTGAACATTGTTTTCCAAAGAAAATTACTAAATGCTACACCACAAATTTTTCGAAGAAACCTTGGATTACTACAGGTATTAAAGTGTCTTCAGAAAGAAAACTGTAGAGGACAGCAAGAACTAGTAAAGATCCAGAAGTAGTTCTACATTATAAAAATTATTGTACCATACTGAGAAAAGCTTTAAGGAAATCAAGAAATTTGTATGTTAGAAAAGAAATTAACAACTCCAGCAATAAAATCAAATCAATATGGAATGTTGTTAGAAGGGAGACAGGAAAAGTAACCACTGGGGTAGGTAGTATTACTGTTAAAGAGACTGAGACAATCTTAACCAACAGTACACAGGTAGCCAATGTATTTAACAATCACTTCTTAAGTGTAGGAGGAAAAATTGGTGAGAATAGTTCAAAAGAAAAAGCCAGGCAGTACATGGAAGAGTTAGTTCTGAAAAATTTTAGTCAGATTAAGTTTCACCTAACAACCTCTTGTGAAATAAGGAAATAATGAAAATTATTAAATCTTTGAAAAATAAATGTTCTGTTGGAGTAGATGACATCTCTAACAAGTTATTAAAACAATGTGAAGCAATTACAGCTGATGTGTTTTTCCAGACAGGTTAAAATATGTTATTGTCAGGCTTCTCTACAAAAAGGGGCAAACCACAGAAGTCAATAATTACCGGCCAGTATCCTTGCTTACAGCATTTTCAAAAATCTTTGAGAAAGTAATGTACCCAAGAGTGGTTAGCCATCTCAATAGTAATGGGATACTTTGTAAATCACAGTTCTGATTTCAGAAATACTGTTCCACTCAGACAGCAATATCCAATTTCACTGTCCACATAATAGAGTCTTTAAATAGTAAAATGTCACCAGTAGGAATATTCTGTGACTTATCCAAAGCATTTGGTTGTGTGAACCATGACATTATGTTAGCGAAATTACAATTCTATGGTGTAAATATGAGTGGTTTAAGTCATGTCTACAGAACAGGAAGCAAAAGGTCTCCTTATATGCTTCAAGTGATTCAAAGGAGTTTGCCACTTCATCTAACTGGGGTGAAATTACATTAGGTGTTCCACAAGGTTCGATCATAGGTCCCCCCTTGATATATGTGAATGACCTCCCTTCTTATGTGAAACAAGATGCTGAACTGACACTGTTTGCTGATGATACAAGCATAATTATTAATCCAATAAAAGAAAGTCAGATAGAAAATGATGCAAATAAGGTCTTTGGAAAAGTTATTAATTGGTTTTCTGCGAATGGGCTTGCTATGAACTTTGAAAAAACACAGTACATCCAATTTTCTGCAGCAAAACGTATAATTCCTTCAATAAACATAACACATCAAAAGAAGTCAGTAGCCAGGGTAGAGCATACTAAGTTTTTGGGTGTACATATAGATGAGAATCTTAGTTGGAAAATTCATATTTTGGATCTCCTAAAGCGACTAGGTTCAGTAACTTTTGCAATCAGAATAATTGCCAATTTTGAGGATGTATAAATTAGTAAGCTTACATACTTTGCATACTTCCACTCACTGATGTCATACGGAATAATATTCTGGGGCAACTCAACACTTAGGCAAAAGCTATTCACTGCTCAAAAGAAAGTAGTTTGAATAATTTGTGGGGTTCATAGTCGCACTTCTTGTAGGCATCTGTTTAAAAAGTTAGGAATTCTTACAACTGCTTCACAGTACGTTGACTCAATAGTGAAATTTTTTCTCAACAACATGGACCAGTTTACAATCAACAGAAACATTCATGATTACAATACCAGAAAAAAGAAAGACTTACACTACCCTTTACTTAACCTATCTTTGGCACAAGAAGGGGTTAAATATGCTGCTATAAAACTTTTTGATAAATTACTAGATGAAATAAAATTTCTGACAGACAGCAGTAATAGTTTCAAAAACAAATTGAAATCATACCCCCTTGACAACTCCTTCTATACCATGGATGAATTCTTGAATATGAGTAATTAAATATGGAGAAATAATATATGCATTTTGTGCCATTTAAGGGAATGGGATAGATAATATAAATACTTAGCTATAACACTATAACATAAACAAAAAAAAAGAAAAAGAAAAAAACTTGTTTCTTGTGCGCATTTCTTGTGCATTTGACACGTTCCACATCATAACGGTTTTTCTGTGCTATTGATCAATGGAACACGCAACTAACTAACTAACTAACTGTGCCAGCCACGTTCCAGCATTTCCTGGAAGGAGTTTTGTGAGGGTTGAAACTAATGGAGCGTATAGTGTATTTGGATGATGCAATAGATTTGTGGGAGATGTGGAGGGGCATATAGCGCGGTTAAGGGAAGTATTTAAGAAATTACATGCAGTACACCTGACACAAAATACAGAGAAGTGTCATGTCAAATTGACCTCTCATTTACGTGTTGAAAAATGTCTAAAATTTCAGTGGACGTCAGAGTGTGAAGATGTATTCCCGAAACTGAAAGAATTATTGACACTGGTTTGGCTTTGGTTATTCATATCATCTTTTGATGCTAGCAATCATGCCCTTGGCTACATATTAAGTTAAGAAGTAAATGCAACGGAATATCCAATTATCTATGTCTTATATCAGTTGAGCAAAATAGAGAGACACTATCCTACCCCAGAAAGGAAATACTGGGCCTCTTTTATGGTGTGACAAACTTCTGATGTTATTTGTACAGTAAGAAATTTAAAGGATAATGGATCACACAGCATTGAAGTGGTTAATGGGGCTGAAGGATCCAACTAGTAGACTAATGCATTGGGCATGAGACCAAACGACTTTGATGCTGAAGTAATTCATAAACTAGGAAAGTGTGTGGGTGGGTCCAACATAAAGGTTGACGTATTGCAGAGAGTAGGTTGCACCACTGTGGATTGGTGGGCAGTGCAAGTTGCTGACAAGGACTGGAAATATTTGCAATGCAACTGCAGTTCATTGTGCATGATGTTGCATTATGCAAGAAGACAAAACTAGTACTGTGTGTAGTAGTTTCAGCCACATTGCATGAGGTAGTTGGGACAATCACATGATCATGTTTTATCAAGTCACAGAGTTGTTAGTAGAAGAGCCACAGAATGGCATGTAGTTGAGCATTACTGGAGGGGTTCAAATTGTTATGCCACAGAATAAGTTTGTTGTACATACCTAAATTTTTTGTGAGATGACGGCAGAGGAAGCCAGCTTAGGGCCAGTGTGCCAATTGGAATGTCAGCACAGCATACCACTGATGTAGCAGAAGAAAGGCACCAGACAAGCATTGCCAAACACTCTCTGAGTGAGAAAGGCAAAAAAGTAAATGCCACATTTGAACAGAACAAGGCAGTATTAAATGACACTCCATAACTTCAAGCGCCAGAGGACCACTACAATAGTCAAACATTGTAGAAAAACCCAAGCTCGTCGACTCAGAATAATTTTGAACTACCACAGTAAGGCTAGGAGCACTTAGAAGGCCAATAAACGAGGAGAAATACGGCCATGCATCCAGAGCCGCCACACTATATGTGCAGAGTTGGCTCTTTATGAACAGGGCTTTTGGGGCTCAAAGACACATCTAGTCATGCTGCCATTCTGCCCATTTCTCTAGAAACAGAGAGAATGAGGGTCTTCTGAGTTTCAAGGAAACCACGACAAGCTGACTGATGATGGTCCACCTGCTACCTGCTTTCTGACTTCAACATCGAGACACAGCCAATCTAATATCAACCGCTACTGTGGTCTACCATTGCTGCCTACTGTGACATCACAGATGAGGAGATGTCTGATGTGCAGTCAGTCCTCCTCACATTAAGGGTCACTCACGAATCACCTGCAAGCTGTCATCCCCAAACTGTCCAGATATGGTGTGTTCGCACAACCCCTTGGCGGGCTCACGAATATCTACTGCAGTCTCTGTTGATCCATGGTGTGTGACTATGGCCTAACCTTCATGACAACTGGCACTTTCGATCACAGAGTTGGCTATCCTCACCTAAGAACACGAGACGGTGTCAATGAGAGTACTAAGGTGTAGGGCCGCACTGCACTCCAGAATGTCTGGGGTGGGTGATGCTTGCCCATCTCCACCCTGGTGTTTGCATAACAACACACGGCTGCCGCACAATGACCAACGACTATGATGTCACAACTCATCGACAGGGCACATCGGCACTTCTTCATGAAGCATGCTGATACCCAGCCACTGTACAATGTACTGAATCAGCTATGTATCTCTGTAAACTAAATCTGGCAAATAAATGTTATTACAGATACCGCTGTGTATCTAACACCTGTAGGCAATACTCTGGACTACTCTTCTGCACTTGTGCTCTGCTTCCTGCGTACAAAGCAAAACATTGGTGTCAGAAATGGTTGTCACCTCAGGACTTTAGTGACAGTGAAACCAAGTCTACAGCATCGGGTGCTGCCCAGCAGTACCTGCACAGTATGGTGTGGTAAGTGAATATTTTCTTTGTTGATGGCCTTTTTAGTGTAAATGTGTATCTGGTTTGACCATTTCAAGTCGCAGAGTCATCAATTGCACCTTGAATGTGTTACTGATTAATTCACAGAAACCTACAGACGTCATTATTTAGAGTGTATGCCATGGAAATGTATTCGACTCCAGTGTGGTATAAGTTTTGCCAAGACGTGTATTGCCATGTACCTAGGCTGCACCATTCGCATGTATTACTTGTGGACAATTTGGACATTCTTCTGAGTCCCCATGGCCAATGATACGATGAAAAGATCAGTGCATAATTCTTTTTTGTGTCTTTTGAGTACAATTTCTCTATTCGTGCTTGTTCGTTGTTGTAACCAGCAGTATTAGATTACACAAAGTGCCAGACACACATGCTGCTGCTATTGGTGATACTGTTACTGCACTGAAGGAGCAGCTGCAAGCATTGTCAGGTTTTCTCGGAAAGAACAGGAAAAGAAGAGCTACATAGGTAGGCCAAAGTTTTACAGGCTGTGGTTCAGTCATAGCAATCAGGATCAAAGAAAGCTAAGACAGTAGTGAGTGTACCATCTCTTCCTCCTCTTGATCCACCAGCGGCTACGTTGATAACGCCTTTTTCTGGCAAATCGATAGAGCATGTAACCTAATTTTGACAATATTACGGCTACCTCCGCAATGAGTGGTTAGTCAGTTGAGACTTCTCTCTGCGTGGCAAATTTTCGATTGACAGAGAAGCTAAAACGTAAGTGTTGTACCAAAAAGTTCTTAGTATAGTAAAGCCATTCAAACAGTTAGTTGACAGCGTTATCAGAAGCAAAAAAGCACAAGGTTCTTCTGGGAAAAATTGAGTACCTTAACCCGGAAACATAATGAATCAGTAGAGGCCTTTTCGGATAAGATCCAGATGATCAGTGCCCAGACGCCAATAGAATCTTGCTGTGGGAAGCCGAAACTAGGGAACTGGATGCTTTGCTACTTGTAATCGCCGGAAAGACGTCACGTAGAGTGAGGATGGAAAATCCCGAAGACTTGACTATGACCCTTAATATCACTACGCAGTTAGAAGAATATGACATTGCCCTAAGAATATGTATGGACTACAGTGTTTTCGATTCCGAGGTAAAGTGGTATTAGATTTGGGTGTAACTGTCATGTACAGAAGCAATGTCGGCAACCTGAATGATATAAGTGTGGACGAGTTAGATATCGGGCACTGGATTGTGGGAAGCAAAGACAGGAGAAACAATGTCAGCAAAAGCAGCTGTTAAATGCAAAGAGGAGTGCTTCAACCATCGGAAGGCATTCCCAATAGGACGTAACACTACACAGATAGATGCACAGACGAAATGCTGCTGGGCAAGACTTGCGGGAGGCAAGGAACATACATTCCTGGTAGATACGGTTGCACTTATGACAGTCGTCAGTCTGGACCTCATAGGTAGGAGTAGACTTGGGTCTCCACATTGCACATTCTGTGGAGTTAATGACAATGATATAGAGTAGTTAAGTAAGACATCGCTCAGTTTTAGCATCAGAAATAAGCATTTTCATGAGTGGATGGAAGTGTTACCATACGCTCGTGAAGGGTATCCAGCGATTTTTTGGCTAGACAAACATCATGATAATAACGACCTTTCATAGTATGCGGTAGAACACAGTAGGACTTAGTTTCCGCCGGCCGAAGTGGCCGTGCGGTTAAAGTCGCTGCAGTCTGGAACCGCAAGACCGCTACGGTCGCAGGTTCGAATCCTGCCTCGGGCATGGATGTTTGTGATGTCCTTAGGTTAGTTAGGTTTAACTAGTTCTAAGTTCTAGGGGACTAATGACCTCAGCAGTTGAGTCCCGTAGTGCTCAGAGCCATTTGAACCATTTTTGAACTTAGTTTCCGTTGGGGAATATAGATGCAAGTGAGGCAATGTTGCAAGGCAAACTTCTTGTGAAGGTGTTGCTGACTGAACTGTGAACACACATGCTAAAGATTGGTTTCCATGATAAAATAAAAGCAGGTACGATGGGTGGGTTTCCGTTGGTACCGATTTACCACTTGAAGCAGTACAATTATGTGGTAGAACCACTGCTGGAAAAATATTGGATTTATGATTCCTCTAACCATGGATAATTTCGCCATTGACATGTTTAGTCTGTAGAAGAGCTTTATAACTGCCACTTCAAAGATATTAGATGAAGAGGCTATTGATGTGTTACGTGATGACCACAGCCGCAAGAAAACCGTTGATGGAGCAGCATGCAATGCAATGATCCTCGTTTTCTGATTACAGTCTATGAACTCCAAAAACCGTTAATTTGTTTCATATGTATCAATTCCCTTCTTGAAGTAAATATAACACAGGATGACTGTCGTTTGTTCAAAATGATTTGAATCAGGAGTTACATCAACAATGATAGAATAATACTTCTCATTTTCTTTCTATTTCAAGATGGCACTCCGACAAGATGGGCACAACTAGAAATAAATTCATTCTGGGTACCACCTGACGAATAATGCACTTGTAACCGCTTTCTAGGTTTTTGTTGGGCTTTGACCTTGCTAACGAGTTTTGTGAGAAATGGAACACATTGACTTCAGAGCTCTAATATTCCAAGGAAATTTCCATTATTTGGATCTCCAGTTTTTTGAGCTCAGCCTGTGAACCTAAGCCTCTTGCACCAAGAGATAATATCACATCAAGTAACATGAGAGTCTCCACATAAATTGGCTATTCCACAGATGAACAAAAGAAGGACATTACCTCTGTACTTCAGGGCATCAGCTTTCCCAATATACCTGTTTCATGTCATTTCATTTCTTCACTTTTATTTTTGTTGCAGGACGGCTATATACAGGGTGTTCCATTTATTTGATGACCGATGTGCGATGCAGTAGATGCCAGGCAACGAGCGCTCCATTGCCCGGCGATCAGATGCCGTGTCGCCCATGTACTGCTGCGGTACGACATTACTACATTTAAAACATAAGCAAAATAATTTTGTACTCACCCATGTCATGCAAGGAGATGCTGGAACTGCTTGTCATTATTTACCACGCATTTCTGACATCTACTCAAGAAACTAATAATCACACAATGTAATTCTCTCTGAGATATTGAACTAACTGATTCACGGATTTTATCCTTGAGTTCTTCTATCACGTGAGGACTTCTTGTGTACACTTTGTCCTTCAGTGCGCCCCACAAATAAAAATCGCACAAAGTTAAAGCAGGACTTTTAGTGGGCCAGATATCGTTACTAATCACTCTTTCATCAAACACATCTTGACTTCCTTGCAAAGAAACGTTGGCCTTATGAGCCCCTGCCGAATCTTATTGACAAAATGCGAAACTTCGTTCTCTTTCACTCAGTTCATTAAAAAACGGTCGCAAAATATTTTGCACATATCTTTCATTTGTAATTGTGTCATTAAAAAAAATTGGGCCTATTATTCTGTCACCACTAACTGCGCACCACACCCCTATTTTCCGATCATGAAGGAGTTCCTCATGAAGCACAACAGGTCTAACTCCACTCCAGTCTCGACCGTTTAGGAAACTAACATTCCCTTGTAAAAGGAACCAAGCCTCGTCTGAAAACAGAATGAGGTTAGGATCCATTTCACCAACATGCACTTGTTTTAAAAGCCATTTGCAAAATTTAACCCTGTGCGGAGGATCGCCAGGTCGAAGTTCTTGTAATACTGATACTTTATAGGACCTTAGCCTAAGCAGCTTAGCACCTCTTTGTACAGAATCCACGATACTTGTGTTTGCTGCGAAAGACTTCTCAGAGACTTTTTAGGAGAATTTTCCAGGTAGTATGCAATGTCATCGTGTCGAACTTCTGAGACCATATACGTCGTCGTTTATGCTTCGTGTCTTGAACACTTCCCATTTCACAAAATTTATTCACTAATCTGTGAATTGCATCACGTCACGGAACACATACACCTGGAAACTTCTGTTCTACACTTGTGATGCCTGTTTCACTGCTCGAATGACGCTGGCCGACAAGGCGCGTATTTCCGTATGGCCTTCAGGCTAAAACCCACAAAAAAGGAGGCGCATAGTGCGGTCCCGTGGGACCCAGTTGAGGCGCGGCTTCCGTGGCCGGCCTGTAATATCGTGGGCAGGTGGTCGTCAGATAAATGGAACACCTGTAGAAAGAGAAATATTTTTCGTGTAAAATGACTCCGTGATGGAATCATAAGTGCCTTATCTTTGAATGTTGCCGACAAACCTTCCAAATTATAACGATGATTCACAGTTGGTGCCATATACATTTGTTGGAAAAATTTTTAGTAGAATTTTCAACAACAGTTAAAGATAGCGCATTTTCAGCTCCATCATAAGGAGGTTGTAGTGCTGTATGTCTAAAGAAAATACAGTGCATTAAAGATTAAACACGAAATAGCGTTTTATGCAGCTGTCCTGTAAGACTCATAAAACTAAAAAACGTAAGTGGCAAGGAGAGACAGACTGGTTATTCTAGTGCTGGGATAATGTTGTTTTATTTACAATATGATACAACATTTATTTCACAATAGCAGTCTGGCATTTGCCAAATTAGCACCTTGGGTGATACGAGACCTTGAGAGACTTGGGCCTCCCATAAGGCTTGAGCCCTGGGAATTATGCTCCCCCCCCCCCCCCCCCCCTGTCCCCATCCTCTCATCAGGACTCTAAGCAGGACATTACTTTGTCATATGACAATAGCGTATCATATGTCAGAGGTCTCCATTAAACTGTAAGCATGTGCCTACTGACCACACAGTACACAAGCATAACTGGTTCTGTCAAGTTCATATAGGGCAGCTTCCCGATGAAGTGCACAAACACTTTATATGTCGATATGCTTTTAGTGCTGGGTGCATATGATAACCAAGCTGCTGTTGCTGCTGCTACTGCTTTTATGTATGCTGCATGGTACTCTCAAAGGCGCCATCCCAGTAAAAATATTTTCTCCATGCGGAGCAACGCCTTCAGGAACGGTTGTCCAAGGAATAGATGTACCCCACAAACAGAGGATGTGGTTCTTGAAACCATTCGCCAGTCACCTCATCGAAGTACACATGATATGGCAAGACAGTTCCAGATGCCTCAAAGACTGGCTGTTGAAGTGTTGCACAATAAAAGCTGCTTCCATATCAATACACATTAACTGAACACCAGCAGCCAGAAGACTGCATTCGACAGGCATAGTTTTGTGAATGGTTTTGCAGAAGATAGCGAACATTTTATAAATAACTTAGTATGGAATGACAAATCTAGCTTCTCTCGTGAAGGTATTTTCAACCTCCACAACAGCCATTATTGTTGGAACACAACCCACATGTCACCCATGAATGTAGCTTTCATGCACACTTTGACATAAACCTGTGGGCTGAAATTTTGAGAGGAGTGCTTTTGGGCCCTTACCTATTGCCTGTCAAGTTGAAAGAGGCCCTGTATCGTATGTTTCTTTGCAATAATTTGCCTGACCCATTAGAATACGTTCCACTTGGTGTTTAGCGAGAGCTATGCTTTCAGCATGATGGTGCCATGAATGTGCATAATTATTTAAATGAAACGTTTACAAGGAAACGGATTAGTCACGGAAGTCCAGTGTTCTGGCCTCCATGTTCCCCAAACCTTAATCCACTAGATATTTATCTGTGTGTACATTTAAACGAACAAGGTTATAGTACTCCACCCACGGATATACACGACCTAATAGCTTGCATGCACGCTGCTTTGGCAATGGTGGAGGCAGGTGCGTTGTCTAGGGTCCAGAAAAGTATGATCCAGCGAGTTATGAAGTGTTTGCAAATACAAGGTGATCCTTTTAACATCTTCTCTAAAGTGAACATTGCTCATACATGTACATATGTACATATCGGCTGTAGCTCACCTGTCATTTCTTAGAGTTTGGGTTTCTTCCCTTAAGATTCCAGCAAATGAATATGAATCTGACATATGCATTCTCCTTCATCTTACTCCAGATCATTACTGCTATGCGTTTTACTGCAGTTAATGCTTCTGATGGCAGTGTATGGGATCTCTAGTTCTGAAATGAAATGATTGTTGGGCATTTATGGCCAGGAGACCCCACCTGGGGAAAGTCGGCCCCAATTTGCAAGTATTTACAGTTGACACCATATTCTGCGACCTGCTTTGAAGAATAGTGATTTTTTAATGTCGAAACATAAAACTAACAGACTCTATCAGCATTCTGTTAATGTATGGGTCTTCCACTGTTGTTAAAAAGATATCGTTTCGTCCCCCAGCAGAGAACTGTTGTTAAATCTGTGCTACACAGTTGCATATGATCTGGTAACAAGTGCTTTGCGACATGCACATCCCACTAAGCTAGTAGCGACTACATTCTATACTGGAATATATTGCAGTGTGAAAATGTAAGTCTGAGTACTGCCTATGCCCATGTATTATATTACTTTGGCAAAAAGCATCACATGGCAGATGGAATTGGCAGTAGAAGGTGCTTACTTTCTTAATGTCTGCACTAAACATCGGAGACAAGGATGATGTCATGTATCATTACTTTAATAGGAGGAAGTCTATGCACTCTAGAGAGACTGTACCTTTTCCCACAGTCAGGAGCATCAGGCATATTTGGAGAAATTGGCATGTATGCAAAGGAACATAAGAAATCCATCTAAAACAAATCTGTTTGACATTGAAATGGACCATCAGCCTATACTATTACAATGGCCTTCTGTAGATGACTACTAGCCTATGGATACAGGTAACACGTGACACTTTTTTAACAGAATGGATATATGCGACTACATAATGTCTGGCAGACATGAACAGCTGCAGACTTACACGGTTGCTAGACAGCAACTATGCAGTTGCGAGCTGTTGAATCGTTGTTACTGTTCACCAGTATGTGTCACTTAACCACATGCATGTTAGTGTCGGGATAGCAGCTGACAGTGACTTCAGAGTTATAGTGAAAATAGTGAGGTGGGGATCATTCAAATAGAGTGGGGGAAGCTGCACTGCAAACTGACATATATACCGAGGGACAGTTGATGGCTAAGTACGACACATTCTGTCTCGTCATTTCCATCTTCAACAGCACCAGTGCTAGTGCTACAATACTCATCATGCTACGTTAAAATTATCAGCTCAGGAGTCATACAGAAAATATTTCTAAAGCAACAAAGTGCTGCGAACACACATGGTCTGCAGGAAGTGGTATGTGTTGCAGTGGAGCGAGAGTAGATCTGTGATAATGTTTTTCTTAAGATCGGGGAGGGGTGGGGGGCATTGAGATGAAGAAGTGCTGCTTGTGCTTTCATTCACTCATTCATCCTAAGATCAACGAAAATTCATCGCAAGATGGTGTACCTACTTCAACGGGTTTTGAATTAAATACGTGTGGAATTCAAAGCATACAAAAAACAATTATTTAGGAAATGTTGTCGCATAGTTTCCAAACGTCCGACAGTGCTATTTAAGTACAGTGATGTTGTGGGTGGTATTCCTTCCCATCATTAACAAATGTTCCATTAAACCTAGAGACTTCCGTGCCATATACATCCATATACACTCCATCTTGATTTCAAAAAGTAATTGGCTTATGACGAAACTTCAGCTCATCCAGCGAAGCAATGGAATCTGTTGTCTGTAACACAGTTACCAAACTTTTGTCAGGGTTATTTAAGTGAAGTGATGCTGTGTGTGGCGCTCCCTTCCACCATTAACAAATGTGCCATTAAAACTACAGTCTTAGATGCCACATACCTTCATATAGATCCCCCTCCTGATTTCGAAATATAATTCGCTTAGGAAAGAAAAAAACAGTAATCCAGTATGTGTGGTACTCCCATTAGCATTAACAAATGTTCCATAAAAACTACAGTCCTCCACACCATATACATCCCATACTGATTTTTGAACTGTACCTCCATAATGCCAGAATTTAGACAGGACCAGACTCAAACAGTCCATTTCCATAGCTATAAATCAGAGCATAAATACCAAGTTCCTTTTATCAGAGGACTATTTAAACATTTATCCCAAACGTTATGTAGTCACTCATATCCATCCTGATTATCCGAACCCATGAGCTAGTAGTTGTCTATAGAAGGGCATTGCAATAGTACAGACTGATGGTCCATTTCAACATCAACTAGTTCTGCTTTAGATGGATTTCTTATGTTCCCCTTGCATACATGCCACTCTGAGTTTTTTTTTTTTTTTTTTTTTTTTTTTTTTACAAACATTCGATACGCGAACCATGAGTGACTCGGCAGACATCAATACGCTAATCGAATTCTTGCAATAACCGTTACAGCATGGCGTCGTCGACTGTGGCAGTCGCTTCCCTTATTCTCTCCCGGAGCTCTGCTACATCTCGTAGTAGAGGTGGTACATACACCAGATCTTTAACGTGCCCCCACAGAAAAATGTCACACAGCGTGAGATCTGGTGATCGGGGAGGCCATTTCATGAAACAGCTGTCCCCTTCTGTAGCAAGGCCGATCCATCGATGCGGCAGCTCTGTGTTCAGGTACCCACGAACTTAACGATGAAAACTGGTTCCAAACATCCGTTGAACAGCTGTAGAACACTTGTTTTTGTCGAACTTCAACACACAAAAAGCTCGCTCCGCATCTGAACTCGCCATGTTTGCAACGAGCGCTGACTATCGGCAAATTACCAAAATGCGCTGTTGCGGTATACATGAAAAAAACTTTCAGGGTTTCTCTTCAAAATGACATATGTATGATATTTGTACAGTGTTTGGTTCTTGTGCAATAAATAACTGAAAGTGTTCCCGGACTATATGTGCACCGTGTAATAAAATAATAGTGTCTCTTTAAACATCTTTGCTTTTGTCAAAATGCTCTTACTGTATCTAAAACAAGTAGCTGACACACAGTACACGAGTAAAGGGTAGAACTACATTTCACACAAGCAGTATTATGTCTGCAGGGAAATATTACTCCCATTTCTTCCTGGAAGCTGATTTTATGCTGGCGAGCGTTGTCAGAAGGTCTCAGAGTCACAAGGCTGCCTGACAGTGCTTTCAGAAGATGTGATGGAGCTTTAATATTAGCTACATCCTTCACAATAATTTTTTTATGTTTTCTCATGGGTGTTACTCACAAAACCATTACTGTTTACAAGAAGCACAAACAAGCACATGGAAAACCACACAGCATGTTGAACCTGTGGGTTGTTCGTTTCATCCCTACTTCAACCCTCCACCACAAAGGCACACATGGTGTCATCTCCATCACCAGTACCAAGAATCCAGCGTCACTTAGTTTGCCAGGATGTTGCTTAATAGCTAATGATCAACCATGAAGAGAGAGTGATCTAATTTGATCTCCTGCACATCACAAGTTGAATTGCGCAACGATGCTGATTCAGGAGATGAATCAGGGAGTATCTCTGTTCTTCACAGGTTATGAGTATCACACACAAGAAACAGTACGACTCACCACCGATACACATACACAAGTATACCTCCCCAACACTCTCAGACATCCACTACGTTAGTGGGAGACTTGCTTTCAAAGCTCCCTTTGTATATAACCTACTGTAAAGATCCAATGTGCTGACACTTCCGCTCACATGTTTATGACGTCACATATTGTAAATTTGCTTGTAAATATAGTACAATTGTATGCATCTAGCGCAGCTGCACTATTTTTCTGTGAGTGTGTATATCAGTTTCTACCAATGGGCCCACAGACTGTAGCCCAGACCTACCACTGGTGAATCCACCTTCATACACCATTATGGATGTATCACTGGTGGATTCACCTTCGAAATCCATCCAGGCCATAATGTGTGATGGATCCACTCTCAAACCCTGTCCTGGTCGTAACACATGTTGCGTACACTTTCTAACCCTATCCCAGATATTCTGTCCCAGTCATAACTTGTGGTGGGTCCACCTTTGAATCCTGTTGTTATTGTTGTGGTCTTCAGTCCTGAGACTGGTTTGATGCAGCTCTCCATGCTACTCTATCCTGTGCAAGCTTCTTCATCTCCCAGTACCTACTGCAGCCTACATCCTTCTGAATCTGCTTAGTGTATTCATCTCTTGGTCTCCTTCTACGATTTTTACCCTCCACGCTGCCCTCCAACACTAAATTGGTGATCCCTCGATGTCTCAGAACATGTCCTACCAACCGATCCCTTCTTCTAGTCAAGTTGTGCCACAGACTCCTCTTCTCCCCAATTCTATTCAATACCTCCTCATTAGTTACGTGATCTACCCACCTTATCTTCAGCATTCTTCTGTAGCACCACATTCCGAAAGCTTCTATTCTCTTCTTGTCCAAACTATTTATCGTCCATGTTTCACTTCCATACATGGCTACACTCCATACAAATACTTTCAGAAACGACTTTGAATCCTATCATGGATTTAACACTGTGCTTTGGGGGTTAAATGATGATTATGTACTAAATGATGCTGGACAAGTAGACTACATCTGCATCTACATCTACATACATACTCCCCAATCCACCATACGGTGCGTGGCGGAGGGTACCTCATACCACAATTAGCATCTTCTCTCCCTGTTCCACTCCAAAACAGAGCGAGGGAAAAATGACTGCCTATATGCCTCTGTATGAGCCCTAATCTCCCTTATCTTATCTTTGTGGTCTTTCCGCGAAATATAAGTTAGTGGCAGTAAAATTGTACTGCAGTAAGCCTCAAATGCTGGTTCTCTAAATTTCCTCAGTAGCGATTCACGAAAAGAACGCCTCCTTTCCTCCAGAGACTCCCTCCCTAGGACGACGGTTCAATCCCGCATCCGGCCATCCTGATTTAGGTTTTCCGTGAATTCCCTAAATCGCTCCAGGCAAATGCCGGGATGGTTGCTTTAAAAGGGCATGGCCGACTTCCTTCCCCATCCTTCCCTAACCCGATGAGACCGATGACCTCACAGTTTGGTCTCTTCCCCAAAACAACCCAACCCAACTCCCACCCGACTTCCTGAAGCATTTCCGTAATACTCACGCGATAATCAACCCTACCAGCAACAAATCTAGCAGCCCACCTCTGAATTGCTTCTATGTCCTCCCTAAATCCGATCTGATAGGGATCCCAAACGCTCGAGCACTACTCAAGAATATGTCGTATTAGTGTTTTATAAGCGGTCTCCTTTACAGATGCACCACATCTTCCCAAAACTCTACCAATGAACCGAAGACGACTATCTGCCTTCCCCACAACTGCCATTACATGCTTGTCCCACTTCATATCCCTCTGCAATGTTACGCCCAAATATTTAATGGACGTGACTGTGTCAAGCGCTACACTACTAATGGAGTATTCAAACATTACGGGATTCTTTTCCCTATTCATTTGCATTAATTTACATTTATCTATATTTAGAGTTAGCTGCCATTCTTTTCACCAATCACAATTCCTGTCCAAGTCATCTTGTATTCTCCTACAGTCACTCAACTACGACACCTTCCCGTACACCAGAGCATCATCAGCAAACATCCGCACATTGCTGTCCACCCTATCCAAAAGATCAATTATGCAGATAGAAAACAATAGCGGACCTACCACACTTCCCTGGGGCACTCCAGATGATACCCACACCTCCGATGAACACTCACAATCGAGGACAATGCACTGCATTCTATTACTTAAGAAGTCTTCGAGCCACTCACATATTTGGGAACGCACCTTAGATAGGAGTCTGCAGTGGGGCACCGAGTCAAACGCTTTCCGGAAGTCAAGGAACATGGCATCTGTCTGTTACCTTTCATCCATGGTTCGCAAGATGCCATGTGAAAAAAGGGGCGAGTTGCGTTTCGCAGGAACGATGCTTTCTAAAGCCGTGCTGACGCATGAACAGTAACTTCTCTGTCTCAAGGAAATTCATTATATTCGAACTGAGAATATGTTCGAGAATTCTGCAACAAACCGATGTTAAGGGTATTGCTCTGTAATTTTGAGGATCCGTCCTTCTACCCTTCTTATATACAGGCGTCAACTGCGCTTTTTTCCAGTCGCTCGGGACTTTACGTTGGGCAAGAGATTCGCGATAAATGCAAGCTAAGTAAGGAGCCAATGCAGTAGAACCGAATTGGAATCCTATCAGAACCTGGTGTTTTATTTATTTTCAACCCATTCAGCTGCTTCACAACCACAGGGATGTCTATCACTATGACGGTATGTTTGTACGATCCTCCTGCGTGAAAGATTTCTCAAACGCTAAATTTAAAATTTCAGCTTTCGTTTTGCTGTATTCCGTTGCCAGGCCAGACTGATCAGTGAGTGATGGATGGAAGCCTTCGATCCGCTTACCGATTTTACGTAAGACCAGAATTTCCTTGGATTTTCACCAAGATCTTTTGCTAAGGTATGACGGTGGTAGTGGTTGAATGCTTCGCGCATCGCTCTTTTTACAGCAGCACGAATCTCTACTAACTTTTGCCTGTCCTCATTCTCCCGATCTTTCTTGTACCGCGTCTTTGCTTCCTGAGCATTCTCCGAATTGCGCTGTTAAACCACGGTGGGTCTTTTCCGTCCGTAACCCACTTTTTCGGCACATACTTCTCCAATGCGCGATTTACATTGTGTTTAAAATTTGCCAATAATTCTTCCACGTCCATCGTGCCGGTAGTAAATGAAGTCGATTCATTTACTAAGTGGGATGCTAACAACTGCTTATCTGCTCTTTCTAGTAGGAATACTCTCATAGCCTTCTTGACTAACTTTCTAACTTTCGTAACCATAGTCATAATGACAACATCATGATCACTAATCCCTGTCTCAACACTGACACCGTTGGTCTGGTCTGTTCGTGGCTACCAGATCAAAATATTTCCATTACGCGTTGGCTATCGATTTAGCTGCTCAAGATAGTTTTCAGATAATGTGTTCAAAAGTAATTCACACGACGGCTTGTCTGTACCACCTGTAATAAATCCATAGACATCCCAGTCTATACTAGGTAGATTGAAGTCGCCTCTGACTAATATAGTATGATCCGGGAACTTCTGCGATACAGAGTGTAGACTCCCTTTGAATGATTCTAGAGCTGTCATGGTGGAACCTGGTGGCCGGTAACAGCACCCAACAATTAACTTTATTTCTCCTAGCCCTGTTAAACGTGTCCAGATGACTTCGCAATCACACTACTTCGACCTCAATAGACACAATATAGACTGAAGCAGCTTGTAGCATCACATTAATTAAACATGGGTTTCCAAGGTTTTTTTCGATGACTTGTGGAAGAAAATGCTAAACATCGCCAACACAGAGCTGACTTTTAATTTAGGATTTTCTTATAACTGCTCAGTTAGGGAGTATAATTACGTTACTTCTACAATTATCATCAATCCTCTGCTAAGTTTTAGTAGAGACTTCGTGAGTGACTGAAAAGACTGGGTAGGTAGTCACATTCTTCCCTGAGTTTTGTCTGCATATAAACGGTTGGACTAACACCTTAATAGAAGACTAAATTTGTGTTCTGTACTCATAGATAAAATGCAATGAATAAGATTATGGAATTACTCTGCAGCACGAAATTTCTGAATGACAGACATTATTTCTGCACACAAATCATGAATGCTACTAAATGCAGATGAGAACAAGTATGCTTGACAACTGCTAGGAGTGACAAAGTTTATATCTGATCACTACGATAGTGAAACTTAAAACGAGGGGAGGGACATCTGCTGGATTTGGAACGCTGATACATTCATCCACGATCATTTGGTTGGAACAACGGAAAAAAATTCTAGAACTGTCAAACCATATTTGTATGTGAATTTTTGTTTATTTATTTATTTATTATATTTTATTATTTTATTTATTTATTTATTTATTTCATGTTCCATAGATCCTGAAGCAAGTGAATTGCAAGGATAGGGAACATGTCAAATTGTACATAGTTCAAGCATAACTTGTATAAATACATACAATAAAGATACAATGTAAATAAAATCAATAGACAACAGCACAATCAATAAACAGAAAATTGCTTTTTACATATTAAGGATATGTAATATATATATGATATGGCATGTGTCTGATTGTACACACCTGAAATATATTTAAACATAAATGCTACAAAAAGACACAATGTAAATAAGATACCAACTAAACAACAGTACATTCAACTAGCAGAAAGTTTTTGTTTCACATGTTAAGGATGAGTAGTATATACAGGAATCAAGATAAATTCACTATTCCAAGGGAAATACAGAAATACCAATAAACAATTTTCATATGCGTATTCAAAAAACAATTAATTACATTATTTATACAACACTTGCAAGATTGGTGATCACATACATTTTCTTTCACATGTTCATCAATTGTATAAAAAGATTTCTCTATCAGGTTCTCCTTGAGCGTTTGTTTGAATACTGGCAATCTATTGTTAAGGCATTTGATGTGTGGTGAGAGAGCATTAAACAGCTTAATACTGGAGTTGTAAGCTCCTTTTGAACCATAGTGAGACTTTTCAGTTAAATGTGCAGACTGTTTTTGTAAATTAAATGAAGCCATACACCTCTGAGGACGCTCAGGATGGATGCAGATTCGCGCATATGGTCTACACGAGTACTTAGAGGGGTGGGGGAAGAAAATAGTTAAAGCAAAATTTGTTATTCCTGATATGTGTGATAGTATCTCACAGAAGCTTGACTGAGGAGCTGGACAGTGTACCAGATCACATGCGGAAGTGGAGGGGAGATCAGCTGCACGCAACCACTCTCAGTAAGTCATACAAAAACTACTTCTGTCTGTATGCACACAATATATGTGAGGGTGAGGGAATTCATTGCTCCTGGAGGTAGCTATTCGTTGAGGCACATCTTATTACATGCGAGTGCTGTGGCACATGTGGTGTAGTGATGACACAGTGCGTTCTGAAGAACTAAAGGGATCACTGTATTGATTACAGAAATTTATTATTCTATATGTTTTTAAGGGAGCACTATGCGGATTTGTTTACATATACACATTGTAATTATTCGAATACTATCTCGCAGCAATATTAAAATGCGAACCGAGGGGTTGGTTCGATGTGATAGGGGGCTGCAGAACCATAAGGCTCTGGCAGTCTAGTACAGACTTCGTGCAGTGGCCTGAGCCTGGAGTGATATGTATATCTCAGGAGCATGCAAAAAGACACTGGTATGCTCTCTCCCAGTCAAGTTCCAGCTTCTTGAGTTCATATACTCTTCTCTGTAGCCATTATTTTTTTGCAAGTCCAGTATAATAATATGGTGTTGGGGACCTGACAGCTACATCATACATTAAAAGTGCAAGTGATAAGTTCATTTTAAGCAAAACATAAGCCTGGAGCGTATTTTGTTGTTAAATAATTGTTTAATACTGAATATCTGTGTAATTTATTAGATTTCTTCGCTGTACTGATTATTAGACTGATATTTTTCATTTGTATGGATATTGTCTATAGTGAAGAACATTACTTGTTTGCATGTCGCCCATCACTTGCGACACTTTCTTGTAAATACAAAGTTAAGTATTGTCAATCTTCTTTATTGTAATAAAAATTATTGATGTGATTTGCTTGAATTGTTGTATAGCATTCCGAGAATGTAGCATCCTTTAGGCACCCTATATGAGACACGTGGGCAGGACCCCACATATATCTTCTTAAAAAGTGCAGGAGAATAAGATATAGCAATGAAATGTGCATCTTCTTAAAAAAAAATTGGTAAAAATTGCCCATGAAGCCATTAGTGTCATACATTGCAGGAAATAGCATGGGTAGCAAACATTCATGAAACCTCGACCAATACTGCTGACTGCTATCCTATGCTAGAAATTTGGAATATCATCTGAATTTACTAATGCTGCTGATGTTGTGATAAAAACTATTGATGTGATTTGCTTGAATTGTTGTATAGCATTCTGAGAATGTAGCATCCTTTAGGCACCCTATATGAGACGAGTGGGCAGGACCCCAGATATGTCTTCTTAAAAAGTGCAGGAGAATAAGAGCTTCAGTGAAATCTGCATTAAGAATGACAGTCTTGGGGACACTAACCAGGGGTAGTGGTGGTGGTAGTGGTGGTGGTGGTGCTGGTGGTGGGAGGGGAATTACCAATAGCAGACTTCATTTTTTGGGTCATAAATTATCATCCTAATTAATATCACTTAAATCTAATGCACTGAATTCCTGAATAAACATAAAGCAATCTTGCCCATAAATTATGGTAATTATTATGACAGTTATTGCCCATTAATCGTGTACTAAAAAACAAAACCTCCACGCAAGTGACCTGTATATTTGCATAAGGTTCATTAAATTAATCTAGCACAAGTCGCTAGTTTGTTTACAAAAGAGAACAACGCTCCCCACTGGATTAAAACCCTCCTTCCCCTCAAAATTATTGTTGGATCCATGTATGATTTTAATTATCCATATATAGAAATCTCCCAAATTATACACTTTTCTCCTCGACTGTTGAAGCTGTACAGTCATTTGCTATGGTCTTACAGTACCTCTCACTTTACACTATAAAAACATATAATTAATTCTTACCCATTTCTTACTGTTGAGTGGAGTATATATTTCGCATCTGAAATCAGAAATGGAGAAAACCATGTTCCATAAATACTCTGCCTGTCAAAAAAAAGTGAGACACATACACACCATTGAAGGTTATGTAAACGATTAGAGCTGCAGTTCTCTGTGACAGGTAGAATGGTCACCAGATTGGATTACTATCATGTTTAGTTTTGTCATCATGCCTGGTAGGATATATGACAATTGTTAACAGTGTCATATCTTTAGTGATCACCATGCAGGACATGGAGATGCCACATCCTTGTGCAAGAAAGCATTATAATCATACGGTATAGCTTCATAGGGACTCATTGTGGATCTTCAATTGGCTGGCTGGTCGAGTTCTGCAGTTCTCAGATTTGGGGAATTCGGATGTGACTGTGGCCCACTGCATGGGAGCGTAAGGGGAGGCATACTCATCATCAAAGTTCAGATTGATGTTGTCTGACCACTGCAAGGGAGGATCGTCATATTGTGCCCCGAGCACATTTTACCCCATTGGCATCTATGTATGCCAGCCGAGAGCAAGTAGTGGACTCCCTGAATCATTCCTTGCCATCTTTCATCATTAGTCGAATACGAACAGCAGCCAGTTTACAGAATCTCTGTCCCATATGAAGGCTTCTGTTAACACCTCAGTACAAATGGCTGCATTTGGAATGATACCATGACTGGGAAGCATGGGCTACTGACAAATGGCGTTTTACTCTGTTCAGCAAAGAATCACGGTGCTGTCTTATCACAGACGACCGTCATCAAATATCTTGGCGACCTGAGAGATGTCCCATTGTTCTGGTGTTTTGGGAAGACAAAGCGGTGTTATTCCTGGAGCCATGGTGTGGGAAACCAATGGGTATGACTTCAGATTTGGCTGGTAGTGATTGAGGGAATTCTGGCGGCACAACAGTATGTCACAGACATCCTGCATGCTGATATGTTACCTCGCATGCAACACTATCACGTTTCCATTTGTCAACATGACAATGTTCGTCCATATGTAGCATGTGTGTCTAGGAACTGCCTGCCTATGTTGAGGCACTCCCAAGGCCATCAAGGTCTCAAAATCTATCTTCAATAGAACGTGTTTGAGTAGTTGAGACATCAGCTCAGATCCAGTGCCACTACCCAGTGTATCAAGAACCAGGAATGTAGTGTGTGGACTATAAGTTGAGAATGTGGGTCTCACGGGGAGCATGCCCTCGGTGGCTCAGATGGATAGAGCATCTGCCATGTAAGCAGGAGATCCTGGGTTCGAGTTCTGGTCGGGGCACACATTTTTAACTGTCCCTGTTGGTGTATATCAACGCCTGTGAGCAGCTAATGGTATTGAGTTGTCGGCCAGATTACACCAGGAGAAGATATAAAAGTTTCGTAATGGAATCAGTCCATGCATCCAGGCCAGAGGGTCTGCAGTATCACAATGACAATTGGGCTCATACTGCCATGTTATTTTTAAATTTGGCTCAATTTTGCAGTCACTGATTCATTCATTCATTCTCAAATGTTAAGTTTCATTTCATTTCCTCCTTCCGTTTTGGGTGGTGCACTTTTTTTTTGTCAGGCAGTGTAGATTTGAAATGAGTCATTGCTGTGAGTAGGCTACAATATAAGCTGGCGATGTTCTAGTTGGAGGTGAGAAAACGCAGATATCAAAATTGAAATACGTTTACAGATATTTCTAATCTGAGGCAAGCCAAGTGTTCCTTTTCGAAAACCTCACTTTCGTTATTCTGAGAGAGCATAGTCCCACCAGTTGTCAATAACTGATCATTTTAGGTCGCGCTTATCTGCATTTTCAAAGAACTAGCTCTTGGGAATAGTATTTCTTTTAAGAAAACCACATGATGGAACCAAAGCCAGGGGGCATTTTTGTCTCGATCATCTGATTACACATTGCCAAATTTTTATTTTCTACCTCTGCTTCTAAAGTGCTTCCATTTCGATTTTACTACTAAAACTGGAAGAACAATAAAATATAAAAACATATATGACACTCTAGAAGACTATTTCTAAAGACCAATGAAAGTTGATGGACTACATAAAAGGCTTTGCACTAACTAGAGTAACAAGAGCTCTCGATGACACCATGTCTGAGTAGTAAATCTAACAATTTTTTCGGAGATGTCTGTCTAGAGAAATGTTCTATAAAGCATTAGAATCATCATTTCTAGAAGGAGTACAACAGTATCATTATTAATAAGAGAATCAGCTGCTCCAATTCATTTAAAAACGCTGACTGTATGAAATTGTCAGCAAAATTCGGTGTTGAATTGAGTTTTACAAACTGTGTGGGGTGTATGGCTGGAAGAAATTCTGGTAGAATGTTCTGAAGTAAAGAACAGTTTTTAATTTATTATAGACTACTCCAAGCAGTGGGTGATGTCAATCACAAATTTGTAATTATAGGTGTTGGTGCCAATAGTAAACAACATGATACAGATGTGTTCACACAAAGTATTCCGTGTGGGGTAGCTGCGCAGTCTGAGGCGTCTTGCCACAGTTCGCATGGCTCTGTCAGTTGGAGGTTCAAGTCCTCCCTAGTGCATGTGTGTGTGTGTGTGTGTGTGTGTGTGTGTGTGTGTGTGTATATTGTTCTTAGCTAGGTTAGTTTAAGTTAGATTAAGTAGTGTGTAAGCCTAGGGACCAATGACCTCAGTAGTTTGGTCCCATAGGAACTTACCATAAGTTTCCAAGTTTACAAAATATGTTCTAGAGAAAGTTTACGAACGTTGGACTCTTACTACAGTCGCTTACAAAATTTCAAGGAATGCATGATGAACAGCTACTAATCATTTTGGCAGCTCTCATCTTAGAGATGTTGAGTTGACCTTTTCATTGTAGACAACAGAACAATGAGAAAGATCTGTACAATTATTCTCAGCATAAGGAGATTTGTTGAATGCACATTGAGGATAATGAATAAATTCAGACCACTGAGGAAGCAAATAGATACATTTATTTATGTAGCTCATTATACAGTTAGATGCATTTTCATACTACACCGTATTGTCATTGATAGGAGAAGTAGCAATGTTGAAACTGAACAGTTTTGTAGCAAAAGCTTAGATCCAAACATTTAGTACAACATTCAGCATTACCTTCAAAGAAAGTCAGAAATTGCTTTGTCGAATATTTGTTTTGAAATGCAAGATAAATGCTATCGTTAATCTATCAAGAGCAGCTTCAAAATTCGAAAAAAATGATATCATAGCACACTATTAATACACATAGTTCATTGAAAATAAAACAATTGATTTGTAATGTAAGATAGTTTATATTCATGCTTAATATAGACTGAAGAGTCAAAGAAACTGGTAACCTGCCTAATATCGTGTAGGACCCTGCGAGCACGCAGAAGTGCCACAGCACAACATGGCATGGACTCGATTAATGTCTGAAGTAGTGCTGGAGGAACTGACACCTTGGCTACTGCAGGGCTGTCCATAAAACCGTAAGAGTATGAGGGGAGGAGATATCTTCTGAACAGCATGTTGCAAGGCATCCCAAATATGCTCAGTAATGTTCATGTCTAGGGAGTTTGGTGGCCAGCAGAAGTATTTAAACTCAGAAGAGTGCTCCTGGAACCACTCTGTAGCAATTATGCACGTGTGGTGTTGCATTATCCTGCTGGAATCGCCCAAGTCCGTCGGAATGCACAATGGACATGAATGGATGCAGGTGATCAGCAGATGCTTACGTATGTGTCATCTGTCAGAGCCGTATCTAGATGTATCAGGGGTCCCATATCACTCCAATTGCACATGCCCCACTCCATTACAGAGCCTCCACCATATTGAACAGTCCTCTACTGACACGAAGGGTCCGTGGATCCATGAGGTTGTCTCCATATGCGTACACGTCCATCCACTAGATACAATTTGAAACGAGACTCATCCGATGAGGCAACATGTTTCCAGTCATCAACAGTCCAATGTCTGTGGTGACAGGCGCAGGTGACGCTTAAAGCTTTATATAGTGTAGTCATCAAGGGTACACAAGTGGGCGTTCGGCTCTGAAAGCCCATATTGATGATGTTTTGTTGAATGGTTCATATGCTGACAGTTTTTGATAGCCCAGCATTGAAATCTTCAGCAATTTACGGAAGGGTTGCACTTCTATCACGTTGATCGATTCTCTTCAGTCAGCATTGGTTCTGTTCTTGCAGGATCTTTTTCCGATCACAGCGATGTCAGAGATTTGATGTTTTACCGGATTCGTGATATTCACAGTACACTCATGAAATGGTCCTATGGGAAAATCCCCACTTCATCGCTACCTCGGAGATGCTGTGTCCCATCACTCGTGTGCTGACTATAACAACATGTTCAAACTCACTGAAATCTTGGTAACCTGCCGTTGTAGCAACAGTAACCGATCTAACAACTGCTGCAGACACTTGTTGTCTTATATAGGCATTGCCGGCCTCAGTGCCGTATTATGCCTCTTTACATATCTCCATATTTGTATATGTATCAGTTTCTTTTGTGCTGTAGTGTATAAACCTACACCAGTGTCACTACTTTCTGTACTCTGAAAACTGATTTATACACGCAACGTTCGTATTCAACTGGTACTTTGGTATTTCGCTGTATTTCCATATTGTGAGGATATTTCCATATGGCGAGGATGCTTACCACCAACTCTCTCTCTCTCTCTCTCTCTCTCTCTCTCCCTCCCTCCCTCCCTCCCTCCCTCCCTCCCTCTCTCCCTCTGTGTGTGTGTGTGTGTGTGTGTGTGTGTGTGTGTGTGTCTGTGTGTGTGTGTAATATGTGTAGATAGAAAGAGATATTAATGTTAAAGTATATACATGCTGCTTCATGTATTTTTGACTATGCTAATATTTCACAATTGGTTCAAGATATAATAAAGATATTTTGGGGCAAGTGATAGCATACAAAGAAGAAATGAAAGGAAAACACAGAAATAAAGTACTTTATGCGTCGTACAAGAGTTCTTACGTGCAGTGAGATAGCTTTCTCAACAGTTGAAAATTGATGGACGTCCTTCAGTGTATTTACTATACCATGATTATGGCACTTACTACTTGTATACTAGAATCTGGTACTTTTACAGCATTGCCAAACAGGGGTAGTATATGGTTCCACTTAACATGTGGTCCCATTCAGATAAATATACTTGAGGATTGTTTATGATATGTTAGGAGTTTAACAGCAGTTGGTTTTCCTCCACTGACTATTTTCCTGGCGAATCTCTTCACTTTTATGAATATAACAGCTGATTCTCTTTAGGAAAGTATTTCGTATTATCAAATTCTAAAGATTTTTTCGAATAATAGCTTCCTTGTAGCCTGTACCATATGAGTAGGTATAAAAACTACGAAAGAATCATTTATGTTTTTAATGTCACTATTATGTGGAGTAAGCGATACGACACTATTATATAAGAAGCGAAAGGTATTTCTTAAGATGCTGTTTTGAATGACAGAGAAAGATAAGTACTATGGATATAATTTACATATTTGTTAGGACTTGTAAAACTTTAAGGAGAAAAAATGCAAATGTTATTAGTAATGCTGCAAATTGATTGGGATCATTGCTTCATTGCAAAAAAGGGAGATAGGTCTGATGTTAACAACCAACACCCAGTCTCACTTCTGACAGCCTTATCCAAAAGTTTTGAAAAAGTAATGTATTCAAGGGTAGCTTCACATATTTGTAAAAATGAAGTGCTATCGAAACATCAGTCTAGTTTTCAGAAAGTATTTTCAACAGAAACTGCTGTATTTGCTTTTCATTGATCAAATGTCAAATGTTCTGAATAACTGAACATCACCCAGTGAGACTTTTTGTGATCTGTCAAAGTCTTTTGACTGTGTGAACCATTAAATTCTTCTAGTTAAACTTAATATTGTGCTATGAGTAGTACATGGCCCAAATATTTTAATTAGTATATAACTGGAATAATGCAAAAGGTTGAAATTACCAATACAGATAGTCTGCAAAAATCAGCAGGGTCCTCTAACTGGGGAGGTATCAAGAATGGTGTCCTACATGGTTCAGTCTTAGGTCCCTTATTATTCTTAATGTATATTAATGACTTACCACTCTATATTCATGAAGAAAAAAAGCTAGTTCTTTTTGCTGATAGTATAAGGACAGTAATCACATACAACAAACAAGAATTAGTTGAGGAAATTGTAAATAATGTCTTCTAGGAAATTATTCAGTGGTTCTCTGCAAATGTATTATCACTAAATTTTAATAAAACACAATATATACACTTCTGTACAGTAAATAACATATCACCGTTGATAAACATAGACTTTTGACAGAGGTCTGTTCCTAGGGCAGAATATTCAAAATTTATGGATGTGAAAGCATGTAATCAGAATAGTAACTGGAGCTTAGCCAAGAGCACCTTGCAGACATTTATTTAAGGAACTAGGGATGTTAACAGTACCTTCACACTACATACACTGATCAGCCAGAACATTGTGAACACCTACCAAATATCCAGTATGTCAACCTTCGGCAAGGAAAACAGTGGTGACGCATTGTGGCATAGAAGCAATGAGGCTGTGGTAGGTCACTGGAGGGAATTGGTACCACATCTGCAACACAAGTCACCTAATTCCTGTAAACTCTGTGGAGGGAGCAATGAGATCTGATGTGTTTGGTTGAATTCTAGATGTGTTAGATCAGGTTCAGATCTGGTGGTCAGCATATCAATTGAAACTTGCTACTCCATCACACTCCTGGCTTTGTGACACAGTGCGTTATCTTGTTGGAAAATGTCACTGCTGTCAGGAAACATGATCATCATGAAGGGTTGTATGTGTTCTGGAAGCAGTGTACGATACTCCTTGGCCATCTGGGCCTTGCACGAGCTCCACTGGACGTGTGGACGCTCACGTGAATATTCCCAAGAACATAATGGAGCCTCCAGCTTGCCTCCACCGCACAGTATAGGTGCCAAGGAGCTGTTCCCCTGGAAAACGACAGATTCGCGCCCTCCCATCAGCCCAATGAAGAATGTATCAGGATTCATCAGACTATACAACACTCTGCCACTGCACCAATGTCCAGTGCCAATGGTTACATACCCATTTCAGTCGCAATTGCCAATGTTGTGGTGTTAACATTGGCACATGTGAAAGTCATTGGTTGCGGAGACTCATTGTTAGAAGTATTTGGTGCACTGTGTGTTCAGACACGCTTGCACTCTGCACAGCATTAAAGTCTGATGTTAGTTCCACCACAGTTCGTTGCCTGTCCTGTTTTACTAGTCTACCCAACCTAGGCAACCAACATCTGTACTAAGAGGTGGCAACCCTACCTCACGATGACTGGATGTGGTTTCACCTTAGCTTCGCCACATGTTGAACACACTCCCCGAACACCTGACAGCCGTGCAGTTCCTGAAATGCTTGTAATGAGACTCTGCGCCATCATAATGTGCCCTCAGTCAAACAGAGATAGATCAGACACTGTCCCCATTCTGCACACGGACAGCACGCTCACCGCTACATGAACCATGTGTGTGTCTGACTAGGAGTCATTCCTCGCCAGGTAACTCTGCTGTCGCCTGGACGAGTCCATATTGATGGCAGGCCAATGGTCACAATGTTCTACCTGAATGGTGTATATTCACTGATGAGGTTTGTTATTACTAAACCATCCCATTTCAAAAATAATAGCTTAGAGCAAAGCTACAATACTAGAATAAGGATGATCTTCACTATTCTGGGTTAAAGCTGACTTTGGCACAGATAGGGGTGAATTATGCTGCCACAGAACTCTTTGGTCATTTACCAAATAGTTTTAAAAATCTAACAGATAGCCAACCAGCATTTAAAAAGAAATTAAAAGAATTTCTAAATGACAACTCCTTCTACTCAATAGATGCATTTTTAGATATGAAGTATCTTTACGAAATGTCACATTCGTGATATGTGAAACAATTATTAATGTAATGTAATGCCATCTCCATGATTAGTAATTTTAATATATTGCGAGTTTAGTCGCAGACGCTAGAAACTCCATCTTAGCTTACGCTACTACAGAAAGTTAGCCCACAGTATTTCATTGTGACGTATTGCTGGATAGGCCGGCAGTAAGTGGTAATTTTATGTTAGGTTAGTGGGGTACGACTGTTGAAGTATCTAATAACTAGCCATAGATTATACCAGACGAATGCTGCACTCACACTACCAGGGAAGGGAATACAGCATTCAAGTAATCTTCTCAAAAGTTAGTGACTTTTTGCTTGCTAAAGAAGATACAACAGGGTGTGGCACGCAAAACCAGGCCGTCGTACACAGCAATAATGTTCCGGTGCCTGCGGGCGTTTCAGTAATAATGGAAAACTATAAACGCCGTCCAACCAGTCGTGCACGAACTAACCATTTCCACTGATGTACCGACACTGTGCCGACTTTGTTATTTTGTAAGGCAGCTGCAGCCGAAGCCAGTGAAACTGGCCGAAACCAGCTGAGAAAAAGGCCTCTTTGTGTGAAACCAGGTTAGTGTGAGGTGTGATAATATCGTATTTGTTACCCGAGCGTGTTGCCATTGTCGAAGCCTCATTTGCACTGGATCTTTTGTGAAAACAAAGAATTTGTTTCAGGAGAAATTTCCAGGATGTTCTGTGCCAGCAAGATGCAACATACAGGAATTGATTGAAAAATGGCAGCGTACAGGATTGGTTCAAAATGCTCCCAGAAACAGACAATCACCTGCCTGCTCACCTGAATTAAAGAGGAAGGTGCAGGAGATAATGATGAGAAGTCCTCGTAAGTCAACCAGGAGACTGAGTCAACAGGTTAATGCAAGTGAGAGAAGTTGTAGACGTGTTTTAAGGGGACTGAAAACCGTTACTGGATAAGTGTTTTGCAAGAACTGAAGGAGCCTGACCAACAGAAGAGAATGCGTTTCTGTTCATGGCTGTTGAGAAATGTTGCCAGTGGTATCTTGGACCCACTAAGGTTCATCATGAATGATGAGGAGTGATTCCACATTTATGGGTACTTTTTGGGTACACAAATTCCAAAACCAGCCGGTATTGATCGAGAGAAAATCCACACGCGATCCGCCAGGTACCCTTGAATGATTAGAACATTGGTGCTTGGTGTGCCATTTCCGGGGTATTGTCGGATCCATATTCTTTGAGATGACAGTGAACAGTGATGTGTTGTTTGGAGAAGAGTTTTATTCAAACTTGTCGGTCAGTTATGTTACTTTCAGTGGGATGGCGCAACATACCTCACATCAGCTGCATCATTGTCCTGCTTGCACGAGATGTTTACACCAGAGAGGGCAACCAGGAAAGGGTTGTTCACTTGTGGCTTTTACTTGTGGGAACTGTTAAAGGGAAGAGTATACAAAACAAATCCACATACAATTGAAGAACTCAGTACCAGGATCCAGTATCTCATCACTAGCATGGCAACACAAGAATTGAGAAGGATATATGTGAATCACCTGAAGTGTGCTCACATGTGTGCTGAAGTGGGCGGAGGACACTTTTGGCACCTACTGTGAAGGCAAGCAATCATATCCAATATATTTCATTTCATTTTATGTTCAGGTATTGAATTTACGGGTCACACATCCTGTACATCTAGAGGAATATACAATGCTGTTGATAGCTGGCTACTCTCTATTAATTTTATTTATTTATTTGGAGTTCTGTAGATCCATATGCGAATTTATCTCTGGGTATAGAACTAGTCAAATTTTTACAAATTATTGTTTAGTGCACAAGTACATTGTTCTTATCATATAAATAACAAGAACAGATGAGCTAACAGATAACCTTACATATGAGTTATCATATTTGACCTCTGAGTGAATATACAGTTGTTCATACAGATATACATACGTTTCAGTTTTAAATTACACTGTAGATAGTCAAAGAAAGATGATTAGGCCAAGAAGGCCACAAAAATAGATTTAAGCATACTCAGGAGGTATTGTGCATTTTGGCTTAGAAATTCGTCTATACTATAACAAGATCCATCTAGAAGGAACTGCATCAGCTTTTCTTTAAACTTGGGTATGTTCCCAACCAGTTCTTCGATTATTGGTGGAAGGGCATTAAAAATCTGGGTGCCACTGTATAAACCCCCTTCTGGACCATGATCTATGTTTTTAGCTCATAATGAATATCAAGTTTTCTTTTGGTGTTACAATTATGGTACGTACTATGAGTTTTAAATAAGTTGATTTTTTTAACAAAGCATGCTAGGGAAAAAAATATATTGAGAAGTTGTTGTAGAGGTTTGAAGATCTCTAAATAGATTTCTGCATGAGTGCCTAGGATATACTCCACACATAATTCTTACAGCTCTCTTCTATGCATGGAACACTTTTCTTGCTATCGATTGAGTTCCCCAGAATATTACACCATAGGTCATAAGTTGATGGAAATAGCCAAAGTATGCTGTTTTTATTGTGGTCATCTCCCTGCTGTATGATACGATTCTCAAGGCAGATGTTGCTGAGTTTAACCTTTTGCACAGATCTTGAATGTGGTAGTGCCACTTAAGTTCGCTGTCTATATGCAGACCCAAGAATTTGGAGGACTCAACCTTTACAATCTCATGTTCATCCATTTTTAGATTCAACTCATTGGCAACATTTGTACTAGAGGGAAAAGGAACATAATTTTTCTTTTTTAGACTGATGGAAAGAACATTAGTTTCGAACCATTTTTTCATATCTGCAAAAGCCTTATTTACTGTCTCATTTGACTCATTCGTCAGGAGACTATTATCTACCATGATAGTGCAATTTATGTGTATGGAACTTTTATTGTCGATCTCGTTTCTTTCTAGTGCATTCGATAGACGGTCTATATAGTAACAAAGCGCTTTTGGGAATCTTCTCCAAAGTCAGTATTGCCCGAGATAGGGGCATCAATATTTCCAATATTTACGAGTTAGACATGGGAAACTATTGTGACATTATTAGTAAAAATATTGTTAGGAGTCTCGTAACAATATTTATACTGAGACATTACTATGAACAACTATTATTCATACTTCACAATCAGCTGATCACTCTCTTGACTAATCTTGACACTTGCACTTGCTATAACTAGGACTTTTTACATATTCATTCTTCAGCCTTAATATTTCTGCTTCTGAATGTAAACTAGCTTCCTATTTGGTGAATAGTCCGTATTTATAACGCTATGTATCGAAGGAAGGAAATAATAGAATATTTACTACTTTTATCGAACAAATACCTGACAGAATAAGGTATCGAGATCATTAGAATGGCTGCGACTTTTGTCATAGGCATGTGTTAGCTATCTATGTGCCAGGCAGAAACGTATAAAATAGACGACGTGACGCGCGTGCTACAAAGAAAAGTACAACTACTCGATAACTCGATTCAGTCGAGTCGACTGACGAAAGAAACGAACGAATATCGTGCGGGCTGAATGGCCGAGGCGGCACGGGTGCCAATGCGGGCGGCCCCACAAGGGGCCCAAATGTATCCGCCGCTGGTGGCAGATCATTTAAAGAAAAAGAAGTGATCCCAATACTGAGCCTTGAGATACCCATCATGAAGAAACCTGGCCACCATGCAGTCTTTACGTGATTACTTTCTACCACACAGATAGGATTGAAGCCATTTGCCTACTGTTCCACTCATTCCTAGGGTGTTGGCTTTATTTAGGGGGATATGGTGACTTACACTGTCAAAAGCTTTTGGCATGTCACAAAATATTCCAACTGTCAGCAAATAATTATTTATGGATTCTAAAACATTGTCAGCAAATGCATGTATTGCATCCTCAGTTGAAACCCTTTTTCGAAAGCCAAACTGGCTACTGCTGACGGTGCTGTATTTACTAAGTTGCTCAACCATTCGGTCGTGTATCAATTTCCCTAGTACCTTAGAAAAAAAGTGAGAGTAATGGGTCGATAATTTGTAGCATCAGTCTTTTCTCCCTTTTTATAAATGGGTCCTATAAGTCCATATTTTAGCCTGTCAGGGAATACTCCTTCCTCCAGTGACATATTACAAATATGGCTGAGGACTACTTATTTCTCTACAACAATATTTCCATAATTTACTGGAAATGTTATCAACTCCTGCAGAGCTTTTACTTTTTAAACATAGAATTACTTTCTCTATTTCTTTCACTGCTGTTTTCCGCACACGCATCTCATCTATTTTGTTAGTACCTACGTTCGTAAGACCACACAAAACCAAACCATCTGATATGAAATTAATGAAATATCAACAATGATCAAATATGTCACTTTGTCGCAGAGAGTACCCTTTGGCGAAGCTCCAAGTTTCATATTTATTTGATCTTTGCAAAATGATTCGCGCGGGTGACAGTTGTGTTTTCATTGGTAGCGAGCTTTGTTTGAAAGATGTGTTAAAGTTGACAGTGGTGTGTTATTGTTAATATATGGTGTATTTACCCCTATTCGATGTAGTTACTACCAATACCTTGACAGAAATTCTGTACTAACGTAAGATAACATACCGGCACGGACTTTACGAGTAATGATAGTCTTGCCCTCGTTGGTTTCAAGTCGTTTAGATTATGCGCCGTGAGTGGGATTGTACTGACAGTGAGAAATGATCACGTGAAATATTAATGTTTTGTAAAAGGATGTGTTACACGCTGTCGTTTTTCCTTGTGGGCTTGTTGTAAGTCTAATTTTACCACCCTGACCTAAGCGATCACAATGCCGGAATATAATATAAGAGACGTTTCGGTGAACTTTCCATTTGAACCATATGCTGTGCAGAGGACTTACATGGAAAAAGTTATAGAATGCCTCCAGCACGTAAGTCTTATCGATATTGTTTGCTGCTTAAAGATGTTTTGCCGTATGTTGCATAGAAAACAATCGTTTTGCCTTCGTCTTCCAGAAGAAGAATGGTGTTCTGGAGTCTCCTACTGGAACTGGAAAAACTCTGAGCTTGCTGTGTGCTTCACTAGCATGGCTAACAGTAAAGAAAGCTCAGCTTCAAATGAAGGCGCAAGGTGGACTGTTTGAGCTACCTGGTGGGGACTTTGTGACTGGCCTTGCAGACAGTCTGAACACTGCAGTTGGTGGATCTACAAAAGGACAACAATCTGTGTGGGGTAAATAACAACAGTATTATAGCTGCAAGTACATCAGCAGATGTTGTTCCAAGTACTACACACGTCTCTGTTGTCCCATACTAGTTTGGATTTTATTATTCTTACAGTATCAACTTTTGCAGTTCATGAAGCAAATGTAATGGAATGATTGTGTTCTAGTTTAACTGACACTGACGCCGATAACCACATTTGAAACTGATATGAAACAATTCAGTGGAAGAAGCAGTAATACTAATACACTTTGTAAATTATTAAATTGCTTTGTATATAGCCTCAAAAGAAATGATTGTAGAATTGTTATAGGGTATAGCCACAGTATAAAATTTCAGATTTTTGAAAACAGAAGTTGTAGTAGCAAGTTGATGTTCTTTAATGTAAACTATACTTCAAATTCAGAATGAATCCTTCAGTCTGCCATGGAACTGTTATATTAAAACAGTGTGCTATAACTTTCTCCTACCTGCAAAATCTTATAAACATTCTCCTCTATAAACCAGGCTTGAAAGTAGATCATGAGTCACGCCAGGATATCTCACTTGGTAAGAGCATTACTTGCAAAAGGCAAGATTCTGGGTTCAAGTTCTGGATCAGCACACAATTTTGTTCTGTCAGAAAGTTTCAATAGTTCAAATGGCTTTCTTTACAACATAACAGTTGAAATAGCATCTCCAAGGTAGTATCTGAATGGTTTTATTTGTTACATTATAGCAAGAAAAATATGCTGATAATACTGGAAAAAATAATAAATAGTTCGTCAGTTATATAGACCAGATTATTGAATAGAAAATCTGTGAAATTAGCTTCATACAAATAGAGTTATCACTTCCTATTACCTATAACTAAACAGGTGAAAAGGTAAATGTCTCTCCAAGCTTTTTAATATTAATTTAGTATATAACCTGTTACTTCGATTTGGTGATTTCAGACTTCTTGGCACAACGTAGTGAGTCTGTAGCTCACATGACAAACCTATGATATTTTCTTCCTCCTCCTATATTTTCACCTAAAATATACTTTTGATGTTATTTTGGAGAATATTGTTTTGTTGACTTTTCAGTTAAAGATACTTGTAGAATCTTACACCAAACGACATTACAGTATGAAAGCATCAGTTTTCTACCTCCTCCTTGCTCGTAGGCATAGTTTTTGGAAGCTCTAAGCATTTATCAGTTTCATGATAGTTTGTTATGATGCTTCATTTAATAACTAGTTTAAATTAAGCAGCTTTTCCCTGATGATGCCTTCCTCTCAGTATTTATTCCTTACATTGGCAGGCGGGGATTTGTTTTTGGTAGTTCTAATTTTCCCGTAGAAAATGATGGTGATGATGTTGATATGTTATGGAAAGTTCTGTGATCACCACTACCACAGCAGTCAGTGAAGTATAAATAAATAAATTGAGAGTATTCCCCCTTGTGGAAAAGAAAATCAATAACTTGGTTTTTACAGAGTGTTAAAATTAGCTCCTGAAACTCAAATACAAGCAGATTTCATTCCATTGTGAAGACCAGAAAATAACATAATTAGTTGGATGAGTTTTGTGATTGGTAGATCACAAAAGCAATCACCTGTTTCATATCTGCAGTGTAGAGGACATACAGTATGTATATTAGATATGCAATATACTGAGCGATGTGGTGGAGTGGTTAGCACACTGGACATGCATTCAGGATGATGACAGTTGAAACCCGCGTCCTACCATCGTGGTGTAGGTTTTCTGTGATTTCCCTAAATCAGTTCAGGCAAATGCCAGGATGCTTCCTTTGGAAGGATGTGTCCGACTTTGTTCCCATACTTCCCTAATCCGATTGGACCGATGACCTCGCTGTTTGGTCCCCTCCCCCAAATTGGGTAGACAGCTAGATTTGCAATAGAAGTTCAAACTTACATTCTGCTGTTGACATTGATGTTTTTGATAACATACCAAATAATACAAGGTATTATATTGCTCAACAAAAATATTAAAATTTTTGTATTGTTTTGGTTATTTTTGTGATTTATAGTTTACTTATTTACCAGGTGTTCCAAAAATTATTTATGCATCGAGAACACATTCACAGCTCTCACAAGCAATGCAGGAACTGAAACGTACTGCCTATAACCATGTTCGTGTAACAGTATTAGGGTCTCGTAACCAGCTGTGTATTCATCCTGAAGTATCCAAAGAACTTAACAGCAGTGCCAAGGTAGGATTGATGTTTTTCTTATATATTTGTTATAGTAGACCCTACTTCACTAGTTTTAATCATTTCAAAATTAGGAGTCGCAGAACAGCTTCCAAATATGCAACACACTGTACTTCTGTTATGTTTTGTGTTCAGAATGTCGTGCTTGCAGTATCATTCAACCTTCTAGAAACATAATTTATGAGGGTCATCCCTTAAGTAAGTTTTCCTATTTTATTTCTCTGCAAAAATAAATGTGCCCATGACATATGAGGGCTGGTGAGTTTGACTGGTATGTGTTGACAGCACTTACACTGGTGTATGCTGCATGCCACAGTATCTTGTCAGCACACTGCCAGTTAGCATGGAGTTGATATCCATCGTATGGGGATGCGTGTATGAGCATTCAAATGATTTGATGTTGGCATGTACAGTTTATGGAAGGGTGCAAAGATGTGCACGACGACAGCACACAGGGAGGCTTACTACAGTGATGTATGATGATGCCATTATTTCAATTTGTGTTATTGTTCAGGAAGATCATTGCATTACCATTCACAACATATTAATGTGGCTACATCCGGGGGCTACACTTGGAAGCTCATCCGTCACAAAGATCCTGAAAGACACTCCTCGCTACCAAAATGTCTGTGCAAGATGGGCACCATGTTTTCTGAATGATGTCTGCAAGCAGCAACAGATGGATTCAGCCAAAATGTTCTGGAAGTGCATTGGAGAGAGAGAGAGAGGGAGATATCTGCTCTTCAAATGGTTTATTACTGGAGTGAGACCTGAGACAGAACGTCAGGGCGTGGTGTGGAAGAAACCTAGCACAGTGCACGAAAGAAATAAAGATCAAACATTCGGCAGGGAAAATTATGGCAACCATCTTTTGTGAGCGTGAGGGTACTTCTACACATTCTGTCTTGCAACACCACAATGAATACTGAGAGGTACAAGTTGCCATCAAAAGAAAAGTCTTGGATTTTTGTCTTGCAGAGTTCTCTTCCTTCATGGCAGTGCTCATACAGCTTGGGTGACTCAGGTGGAGCTTGGAAGGTTCAACTGGGGAGTGTTCCTGCATCTTCCATATTCACCAGGTCTTGCCCCAAAGTGATTTTCACATGTTCTTGCAACTCGTGAAGTCACACCAACAGTGAACAGCTGGTTACGGGCACACGGCCAGCTCTAGTACGACACTAGTTTGGAAAGACTTGTGTTCTATTACCAAAAATATTTGGAAAAACTGAACAGCTATGAAAAGACAGAAGCACTGTACAATGCCAATAAAATTATTTCAACATGATAAATTTTGTGTAAATTTTTTTCTATAAAATAGGAAAATTTGCTTATTGGGTGTCCCTTGTGTATGGTTTTATTTCCATTTTTATTTTTAATTTATTAACTTTAACACATTCATTTATGGCACTCTTATGTTTACTGATTACAGATTGCTAACAAATGTGATGCTAACTTTTATACGCCAGTATTGTTTGTAATCAGTATCAACAATTTCTTTTGTTTGATTATATATTATTTGTACCATCGTAAATCAGGTGATGGATGGATTGTGACTGTTGTGTTGTTACAATGAATTGATCATTCATAATTACGTTTGTGTTTGTGTGCTGCAAATTTTTAATAGATGTTGTGAATTTACTGCATTTTCCCAGGTGCACATGTGCCGTGTTAGAGTCTCATCTCGGACATGCTATTTCTACAATAATGTGGAATCCAAGAAAGAAGATCCTGCCTTTAGGAATGAGGGTATTCTCGATATTGAGGACCTTGTTGTAGCAGGACGTAAGACCAAATGTTGCCCGTACTTTATGGCTCATGAACTCAAGCAGACAGCAGATGTAGTCTTCTTACCATACAACTACTTGCTTGATCCCAATACAAGGACAACATTTGGTGTGGAAATAAATGTATGTGTTATAGATGGTAGTAATAGTAGTACTGGGTATAACTGCGAATGAATTGTGTGGGAAACAGAAGTTTATTTGTAGAAATTCACTTATTTCTTGAATGAATTGTATTTTCATGTTCCTGAATTAAGTTAGTTATTATGTTTATTAACAGTTTTAGGCTTCAGATAATTCTGTATCAACACAGTATTACTTCTAGAAAGAAACAAAATGTTCGAATTATTTGCAATACAACATAATTTACATTAGCTTGAAAATGGTTGCTACATTGTCTGTAGTTAAGTCTGAATTGTTTTCTTTGTTTGTCTCTGCTAACTCAGGATAAATTTTTTGTCTCATTATGTACAAATGTGTGTCTTCGATTTAATGTTCTCAAGACCCGTCAAGAATGAACAGCATACTGCAATGTGCGCTAACAAACTAATAAAAGTTGTACATAAACATGCATAGCAGCATTGCCCCAGTCAATGTGTATATGTTTTTTTTTTTTTTTATTTAATTTTCTTTATTCATCGTAGGAACAACTCAGAACTTTACAGGATTTGTCAAGGTAATACAGTGCCAGTTGGCAGGCCAAAATATGACACACAACATACATAACATGCTTTAAGAGGAGAGGACAGTTAGCCTGTGGTGGTAGGACAGGCGGTCGGCCATCACATTGATTAAGGAACCATCCCGTCATTTGCCTCAGTGATCTAGAAAAACCCAAATCGGAATTGCCACACACAGCATCTCCATCCTTCTGACTATGAAGTCAGTGTCTTAACAGATGCACTGCCTTATTCAGTAATTCTCTGTTGTATAGTGTCCCTTCATTTACACACAAATTGTTTCAGGTAACTTGCAATGTAAAACATAGTTCCCTTCTTTACTGCCCACACACTGAGGGCACCAGCTGGTGACTCCTGGATTGTTTCTAGCCACTTCAATGTAAAACATAGTTCCACTCTTCACTGCCATTCACACTAAGACACCAGTTGATGACTCCTGGACTGAGAAGATGGTGCTGTGCCCCTTGCCTCGATTTCAGCCTCCATATTCAACTATGTGCTACTGTCCACTTGAAAAACTATCAACAGACTTTACTGTTGTGCATTATACATCTTGACACACCATCCTTCTGAAATTAGTAAAGCATAATCGAGTATTGAAATGTTACAAGGTACTGTAGTTATCCCCTTTCTTTACTATCCACTACTGTGATTCCTGTAAGTCATATTTAATTGTTCAAAATACACTACTTGTGAAAAACATTTACCTGCCTTTTAAACAAATCTGTTTTAGTAATCTTTTTCAATTCTTTTGCAATTTATTGCACAATTTTGTCACCTGTTGTAAACTGCTGTTCTAAGCTTTTTTTCTGGGAAAACATAACTCCAAACTGACTCTTGTTCCACGATTATATGTAGAACTATTAGTGAAGTATTTAGTAATATTTTCCCTGATATGCACCACAGATTGATGTATGTTCTCACTTGATGTAGTAAGGATGTCCAGCTTTTGATATAGCTCTTTACAGTGAGCCCAATTACTACTTCTATTTGTTATTATTATGGCCCTTTTCTGTGGTTTAAAATCCATGTCCTTGTTGTGTGCCGTCAGTCTCCAGAAAAGAATACCAAGCTAGGAATTGAATGTATGTAAGCAAAGCATGTTACCATAAGACAATGTGTGTTCCAAACAGATGCTAACACCCTAAGGGTGTAGCGTGTTGATGATATTCTTTTGTGCCAGTATCTGTGCATATTCACTCTGTTAGCTGACAGTCAATGTTCACCTTTAAAAACAATGTGTTTGCTACACAGTCCTATATACATGTAGGCGAGAAAAGTCATGGGATACCTCCTAATATCGTGTTGGACCTCCTTTTGCCCAGTGTAGTCCAGCAACTCGATATAGGATGGATTCAACAAGTCGTTGGAAGTCCCCTGCAGAAATATTGAGCCATGCTGCCTCTATAACCGTCCATAATTATGAAAGTGTTGCCAGTGCAGTATTTTGTGCATGAACTGACCTTTCGATTACATCCCATCATCATGTTGATAGTGTGGATCTATGAATATTGAATTCCCTAACAACTTCCGAAATGGAACATCCCATGCATCTAGCTCCAACTACTACCATTCTGCGTTCAGTGTCTATTAATTCCTGTTGTACAGCCATAATGCCGTTGGAAATCTTTTCACATGAATCACCTGAGTACCAGTGACAGCTCTGCCAATGCCCTGCCCTTGTATACGTTGTGTACTCGATACTACAGCCATCTGTATATGTGCATATCGTTATCTCACGACTTTTGTCACCTCAGTGTACATGTGTTTTGTTTGCTCTAAGAAAGGGCAGTATCTGGGAACTTAGCAACAGTTTCAGTCTTGTTTATTAGCCTTTCACTCTCTCAAGACTTCAAATGTATGGCGAGTTGATTAATTTGGGGGAGGGGACCAAGCAGTGAGGTCATCGGTTGTATCTGATTAGGGAAGGAAGTTGGCCGTACCCTTTCAAAGGGACCAGCCCAGCATTTGCCTGAAGCGATGCAGGGAAATCACGGGAAACCTAAATCAGGATGGCCAGATGCAGGTTTGAACTGTCATCCTCCGTAACGTGAGTCCAGTGTGCTAACCGCTACGCCATCTCGCTTGGTGTATGGTAAAAGACTACCTACAGTTGTTCCACCCAGGACTCTTTGGTTTGTTCCAGTGAATAATAGCATGTAAGGGCAAGGTTAGCATAATTTTATTTTTATCATTACTAAAGGCATGCTGGATGTGTCTGTTGTAATACCTTATATGCAGTGCTTTTTTTCTGAAAAAAGTTGCCAGTACTCATGAAGTCGTTTTGTTCCAGCTGCTCTAAGTAAAAAACTGGTTTAATCCAAATAGATTAAGTACAAAATGGTGATGGCATAAAGAACACAATTTATAAGTACACAATCAAAATCAGATTACTTTCAAACTATCAGTATAAACAAGGAGCATATTCTGTTTAATTCCGAGGGGGGTGGGGGGTGGGATACATTTAGAATATAATCTGTCAAGGCCTTCACATACTTGGGATCACAGAAAAAGGGGGGGGGGGGTTAAGGGTGTGTAGAACAACAGCATTGGAATTGTTGCACCAACAATATTATTCTGAGTAACTGTTGTGAACATAAAAAAGGTAGGTTACCAGTTATTTTGAGTCTGTTGTATGGTCTGGAATTACCTTCAGCTGAATAGAAGTAATGAAAATAAAATATTAACACTATGAAAGATGATTATTAAAAATATGTCTAATGCAAAGGCTAGTTGTTTGAGCAAGCCGCTTATTAGAGGCACAAATATGAGCATTTTAACTATTCCCTGCCTCCATATTTTTAAGCTGTGTATCTCTATATTCAACAACTCCAAAGTGGAAAACAATTGTCATCACATGTATAATACAAAAACTAAAGAGATTTTGCATTGCCCTCTTAAAGATTACAACTCTATCCCCAGTTTCCGTAGTGCACCTTTGGGAGCCGCCACTTTTTTCAATTTTCTTTGAATGCAATATACAGATGGAAATGATTATAGAGTTATAAAACAACTGGCTCCTATTGTAGCAGCAATTCTGTGAAAAATGGAGCATTTTGTGTTGTTGGAAAAAGAGACATATGTTTCAGTCTGTTATGGAAGCGCACAAGGCTGTCACAGAACTACTATATGTAGTCTATAGTTTGGCACTGCATGTGGGAGTTACTGGGGACATGAAAACAGAATTCTACCTATTCCGTCACTCTAAGTTACAGTATATGTAAGGTACAGTCATATGTCACTGTTGCCAATTTGTTATATAATTATCAAAACGAAATTCTGCAAGCTGCACAGCTAGCAAAACACGGATGCTAGACTCATTCATGATATCCAGAAGGCCATAAGTGGTAGAGCACAGGCTGATACAGTTTTTCTTGACTTCCAGAAAGCCTTTGATACTATTCTGCACTTGTCTGAGATACCAGACTTTGTGTGCAGTTGGACTGGTACTTGTGAACGTCAAGGATAGATAATATTACACCAACACCAAAAGGTCTTGATAACTTTTTTGTAATGTATGGGTTTACAACTGTCAGATATCTGGGGATATCCAACCAGATCATTTTGAAATGTGTTGTGACAACCCCATAAATCTGCATTTGTGGTAGGCAGATGTCAGACTAAGATTCACTAGAAAATGTAATCCATCCTTGAAGGAACTCACCTAGTACTACAGTATGACTGGTTCTTGAGTGTTGCTCAGTAGCCTGGAACTCATATCAAATTTATTTGACAGGAAATAATAGGAAAATTCCAAGAAAAGTTGTATAGTCAGTATGTGAGCAGACATTGTCACAAATATCCAAACATCTGTCATCTCACTCTAGTTGTATTTTGCATATTGACGGTGAGGGTATAATTACAGAATTTTGAGCCTATACATGGAAGCATAGAATCAGTTGTTCTTTCCACACAGCATTCGCGAATAAAATGGGAAGAGAGGAAAATGATATTGATCCACCATGTAGTTACTGTGTGACTGTCAGAGTTCAATTATAGGTGTAACTGTAGAAGATCCCCTGTCCAGCCATCTGGATTTAGGTTTCTCATGATTTCCCTCAATTGCTCCAGGCGTATGCTGGGGTGGTTCTGTTGAAAAGAGCACAGCCAATTTCCACCCCCCCCCCCCCCATCCTTTTGTAATCCAAGCTTGTGCTTCATCTCTTATGATGTAAATGGCATGTTAAACTCTATCTCCATTCTTTTTGTGGAAGTTCCATCGGCAACGAATTTTAATTAAGAACATTTTAGATCTTTTCTGTCTCAACAGATTTTGGGGAATAACATCGATGATAGCGCTAAACTTCATACCCGCTCCAAGTGAAGTCAAACTATGCCCTAGAATGTATTTATTGTATGTTCATTGAGCGTGTAGCAATAATAGTTGAGAAGTCTGAACTGTATTTTGAATTTTGTGTATTTTATGTTCAGATTGTTCCACATCAACATTTGTATGTTTTTTATAGAATGGGAGCCATGACATCAAATTCTGTAAGGTGAGCGTGCTTTAGATTATTCTGTGCTTTCTGGGAAGATCAGTGGCCGTCATAAATACATGGCCTTATGGTGACTACATTTGTAATGTTTTCTTGTCAGGTTTGTATAGAATCAGTTGGGCAATTCAGGTGTGGAATTTGCACTGTGTGATCAGAAGCATCCAGACACCTATTGTGGACGTTAATATGGGATGTCTCCATCCTTCACCTTAATAACAGTTTGAACTCTGCAGGGGACACTTTAATGAATTGTCTATGCCAATATCTATGCAGTAAAGGCAGCCCATTCTTACTCGAGCTGAAACCATAGAAGGTAGTGGTAGTGATGTTAAACGAAATGGTTTGGAGCGAAGTCAAAGTCCTAAACTGTCACAGAGATGTTCCACTGGGTTCAGGTTGGGACTCTGGGCAGGGCAGTCCATTTGAGGACTGTTATTGTCCACAAAGCACTGTCTCACACATGATGTCTTATGAATGTGTGCTTTATCTTGCTGTTAACAGTCATTGTCTCTGAATTTTTCCTCTACTGTTTGCAATTCAAATTTTGTAAAATGTGATCATATACTTCCGCATTTAGCATTTCCTTTAGCACAGTAAGGGAACCACACCATAACCATGAAAAACACCCCCAAGCCATAAAATCACCCCCTCCGTACCTCACTGTTGGCACTACGCACAATGACAGGTAATGTTTTCCAAGCATTTACCAAACCAAAAGCCTTTCAGCTGATTGCTGCAGGGTATACTGTGGTCATTACTCCAAAACACTCATTTCAAGTCATCCACTGTCACCCCAATATTTGACAGTCTCTGTCCATCAGCACATGAGCACTGCCTGGTCTTTGTTTGGCTGAGGTTGTTCCTTCACGTTTCCACTTCACAATCGCATCACGAGCAGTTGACTTGGGCCGCTGTAGAAGGGTTGTAATGCCCCTGATTTATTTGTTACCTGGGTGACACTCAATGACTAGTCCACTTATGAAGTCACAAGACTGATCTGTTCCACTGTTACTGCTTCTGTACTGACAACACAATACTCCCTGCCTCATTTCTGCAGTGGCAGGTCCACCTCTCATGATATGGTGTGGTTAGTTCTGTATTACATAGGGGTAGCCAGATATTTTTGATCAGATGGTATATATATTAAAAGTAAAGTATGGGCACTTGGGAGTAATACAACTTTGTCTATGTTACAGAGAGAGAAAGGAAACTGAAGGGACTATTGATGTCATCTGCATCAGGACTTTATGCAGAATCAGCGGTGATGAGTGAAAATGTTTGCTGGAACAGGATTTGAACCCTGAATCTCCTGCTTACTAGGCAGTTGCGTTAACCACTGTGATACGTAGTCACAGTGTTCATTGCAGATGTGTGGACTATCTTGGCATGCTTCTCAGCTGACCCACATTCTCACCTAGTGCCACTTATCCATAGTCCCTGTCCATGTCCTCCATGCTTACTACTTTCAGGTTCCTGCAGGAGATCAGATGTAAATGTGCATCTGCACTGAAGATGGTAGATTTATTACCCATCGAGGCAAATCAGTTACATGGATGCGTGGTGTCTGTTCTTTTTGAACATATCCGAAAGAATAGACACCATGCATTCATATAGTTGTCTGTGTTACCGACTTGAAGTAAGCATGCAGATTGCAGTGTCAGGGTTTTCTTTCCCAAGATAGCTGTTGTTGATATGCACTGATGGTTTTATATCCGAGATTGCTGTTGTTAAAGAATCGTGTGTCTATCACAATACTGAACTAATAATCACATCTTCTTTTCAGAACAATGTTATAATTCTGGACGAGGCACATAATATTGAGAAAATGTGTGAAGAATCTGCCTCATTCCAAATCTCAAGTTCTGATATTGCCCTGTGCATACAAGAGGTTACTCAGGTTAGTATCTGTTTGTTCTTTTCTTCAGTGATTAGCAGTATTTGCTTGGTAGGAATAAGAAAGGTAAGTGTGTCCATTTATTTTGTCACCAGATCCTTACATGCTTTAGGGGACTCTTTGCCTTCTGCTGTTGCAGGCTCTCTTGTATGTGACATGACTTATTTTATGACATTATTCATTTTATACAATAGTGTCCTCCTGCAATTGTTGTTTTGTTGTTGTGGTCTTCAGTCCTGAGACTGGTTTGATGCAGCTCTCCATGCTACTCTATCCTGTGCAAGCTTCTTCATCTCCCAGTACCTACTGCAACCTACATCCTTCTGAATCTGCTTAGTGTATTCATCTCTTGGTCTCCCTCTATGATTTTTACCCTCCACGCTGCCCTCCAATACTAAACTGGTGATCCCTTGATGCCTCAGAACATGTCCTACCAACTGATCCCTTCTTCTAGTCAAGTTGTGCCACAAACTCCTCTTCTCCCCAATCCTATTCAATACTTCCTCATTAGTTATGTGATCTACCCATCTAATCTTCAGCATTCTTCTGTAGCACCACATTTCGAAAGCTTCTATTCTCTTCTTGTCCAAACTATTTATCGTCCATGTTTCACTTCCATATGTGGCTACACTCCATACAAATACTTTCAGAAATGACTTCCTGACACTTAAATCTATACTCGATGTTAACAAATTTCTCTTCTTCAGAAACGCTTTCCTTGCCATTGCCAGTCTACATTTTATATCCTCTCTACTTCGACCATCATCAGTTATTTTGCCCCCCAAATAGCAAAACTCCTTTACTACTTTAAGTGCCTCATTTCCTAATCTAATTCCCTCAGCATCACCTGACTTAATTCGACTACATTCCACTATCCTCATTTTGCTTTTGTTGATGTTCATCTTATATCCTCCTTTCAAGACACCGTCCATTCCATTCAACTGCTCTTCCAAGTCCTTTGCTGTCTCTGACAGAATTACAATGTCATTGGCGAACCTCAAAGTTTTTATTTCTTCTCCATGGATTTTAATACATACTCCGAATTTTTCTTTTGGTTCCTTTACTGCTTGCTCAATATACAGATTGAATAACATCGGGGAGAGGCTACAACCCTGTCTTACTCCCTTCCCAACCACTGCTTCCCTTTCATGTCCCTCGACTCTTATAACTGCCATCTGGGTTCTGTACAAATTGTAAATAGCCTTTCGCTCCCTGTATTTTACCCCTGCCACCTTTAGAATTTGAAAGAGAGTATTCCAGTCAACATTGTCAAAAGCTTTCTCTAAGTCTACAAATGCTAGAAACGTAGGTTTGCCTTTCCTTAATCTTTCTTCTAAGATAAGTTGTAAGGTCAGTATTGCCTCACGTGTTCCAGTGTTTCTACGGAATCCAAACTGATTTTCCCCGAGGTTGGCTTTTATTAGTTTTTCCATTCGTCTGTAAAGAATTCGTGTTAGTATTTTGCAGCTGTGACTTATTAAACTGATGGTTCGGTAATTTTCACATCTGTCAACACCTGCTTTCTTTGGGATTGGAATTATTATCTTCTTCTTGAAGTCTGAGGGTATTTCGCCTGTTTCATACATCTTGCTCACCAGATGGCAGAGTTTTGTCAGGACTGGCTCTCCCAAGGCCGTCAGTAGTTCCAATGGAATGTTGTCTACTCCGGGGGCCTTGTTTCGACTTGGGTCTTTCAGTGCTCTGTCAAACTCTTCACGCAGTATCGTATCTCCCATTTCATCTTCATCTACATCCTCTTCCATTTCCATAATATTGTCCTCAAGTACATCGCCCTTGTATAAACCCTCTATATACTCCTTCCACCTTTCTGATTTCCCTTCCTTGCTTAGAACTGGGTTTCCATCTGAGCTCTTGATATTCATACAAGTCGTTCTCTTATCTCCAAAGGTCTCTTTAATTTTCCTGTGGGCAGTATCTATCTTACCCCTAGTGAGATAAGCCTCTACATCCTTACATTTGTCCTCTAGCCATCCCTGCTTAGCCATTTTGCACTTCCTGTCGATCTCATTTTTGAGACGTTTGTATTCCTTTTTGCCTGCTTCATTTACTGCATTTTTATATTTTCTCCTTTCATCAATTAAATTCAATATTTCTTCTGTTACCCAAGGATTTCTAGTACTAGACCTCGTCTTTTTACCTACTTGATCCTCTGCTGCCTTCACTACTTCATCCCTCAAAGCTACCCATTCTTCTTCTACTGTATTTCTTTCCCCCATTCCTGTCAATTGTTCCCTTATGCTCTCCCTGAAACTCTGTACAACCTCTGGTTTAGTCAGTTTATCCAGGTCCCATCTCCTTAAATTCCCACCTTTTTGCAGTTTCTTCAGTTTTAATCTACAGGTCATAACCAATAGATTGTGGTCAGAGTCCACATCTGCCCCTGGAAATGTCTTACAATTTAAAACCTGGTTCCTAAATCTCTGTCTTACCATTATATAATCTATCTGATACCTTTTAGTATCTCCAGGGTTCTTCCATGTATACAACCTTCTTTCATGATTCTTAAACCAAGTGTTAGCTATGATTAAGTTATGCTCTGTGCAAAATTCTACCAGGCGGCTTCCTCTTTCATTTCTTAGCCCCAATCCATATTCACCTACTATGTTTCCTTCTCTCCCTTTTCCTACACTCGAATTCCAGTCACCCATGACTATTAAATTTTCGTCTCCCTTCACTGTCTGAATAATTTCTTTTATTTCATCATACATTTCTTCAATTTCTTCGTCATCTGCAGAGCTAGTTGGCATATAAACTTGTACTACTGTAGTAGGTGTGGGCTTCGTATCTATCTTGGCCACAATAATGCGTTCACTATGCTGTTTGTAGTAGCTTACCCGCATTCCTTTTTTCCTCCTGCAATAGGCAACATTAATTTTATAAAATATATATGCACTCTCTCTAGCTACTACAGGGTGTATACGACTCAGGACAAACAGGAGATCCGGGAAAAACCCGGGAATTTTTTTAGAATTCCAGGACTTTTTGTGTTTGTTTTAGTTTTCAGTTATATTTTTGTAATTTTGACTGGAAGAAATTATAATCTAACAAAGGATATTACTGCATCCTGCCTCTGCAGAATGATACTGCAGCAATAAAACATGAACAAGAGGAAAAAACTAAAATAAAACTGAAGTTGCAAAGGAAATATGCCATATACACAGCAAAACACAGTGCTCCTTCCAGTAGCAAAATGTGTCAAAGGCATTAGGAAGACTATGCTATGCTTCATAACAACAAATTTCCTCTGATGAGCATGGCGTCATAACTGTTTACATTAGATTCGTGTGAGGAGTTGCAAGCGGGCCCATGCGCAAGCGCATTTGAGTCGCGCATGTACCTTCTCCCGCTTCTGGCTACAAAAGTGTGGCTGTTAGCTGTGCAAGATGCTACCCGTAAAAATTTTACTGGCGCGCGCAAGCTGCCATATTTATTGGCAGCAAACCGGGCCATCTGCCTCGGGCAGCATTTCCAGTCAAGCTTTAATCGCCTTGCAGAACAACAAAGTTATTTTTGTCGATTTGCTAAGTAAATATGGCTTTATTAATCTTATCCACTGAGGCAGTCAATTTGTTGAAACAAAGTGTTTAATTCCTCACTATTGGCTAGTTTCACCTGTTCACTTAATTTCAAAAGAGCATGTTTTCATCTTCTAGCACATATGGCGTTATGCTATAGTAAAGAACCAAAAATGAGATAATACACTGGTACTCCAAGAAAATTTACAACCGAATCTGGACATATGAATGTGCACTTTAAGCCGAATTATGCATTTTAATTTGGTTCATGAAATTCCTCTGATGTCTTGTTTCTTTTATGTCATAATGTAAGATCTTGTAATACACTCCTGGAAATGGAAAAAAGAACACATTGACACCGGTGTGTCAGACCCCCCATACTTGCTCCGGACACTGCGAGAGGGCTGTACAAGCAATGATCACACGCACGGCACAGCGGACACACCAGGAACCGCGGTGTTGGCCGTCGAATGGCGCTAGCTGCGCAGCATTTGTGCACCGCCGCCATCAGTGTCAGCAAGTTTGCCGTGGCATACGGAGCTCCATCGCAGTCTTTAACACTGGTAGCATGCCGTGACAGCGTGGACGTGAACTGTATGTGCAGTTGACGTACTTTGAGCGAGGGCGTATAGTGGGCATGCGGGAGGCCGGGTGGACGTACCGCCGAATTGCTCAACACGTGGGGCGTGAGGTCTCCACAGTACATCGATGTTGTCGCCAATGGTCGGCGGAAGGTGCACGTGCCCGTCGACCTGGGACCGGACCGCAGCGACGCACGGATGCACGCCAAGACCGTAGGATCCTACGCAGTGCCGTAGGGGACCGCACCGCCACTTCCCAGCAAATTAGGGACACTGTTGCTCCTGGGGTATCGGCGAGGACCATTCGCAACCGTCTCCATGAAGCTGGGCTACGGTCCCGCACACCGTTAGGCCGTCTTCCGCTCACGCCCCAACATCGTGCAGCCCGCCTCCAGTGGTGTCGCGACAGGCGTGAATGGAGGGACGAATGGAGACGTGTCGTCTTCAGCGATGAGAGTCGCTTCTGCCTTGGTGCCAATGATGGTCGTATGCGTGTTTGGCGCCGTGCAGGTGAGCGCCACAATCAGGACTGCATACGACCGAGGCACACAGGGTCAACACCCGGCATCATGGTGTGGGTAGCGATCTCCTACACTGGCCGTACACCACTGGTGATCGTCGAGGGGACACTGAGTAGTGCACGGTACATCCAAACCGTCATCGAACCCATCGTTCTACCATTCCTAGACCGGCAAGGGAACTTGCTGTTCCAACAGGACAATGCACGTCCGCATGTATCCCGTGCCACCCAACGTGCTCTAGAAGGTGTAAGTCAACTACCCTGGCCAGCAAGATCTCCGGATCTGTCCCCCATTGAGCATGTTTGGGACTGGATGAAGCATCGTCTCACGCGGTCTGCACGTCCAGCACGAATGCTGGTCCAACTGAGGCGCCAGGTGGAAATGGCATGGCAAGCCGTTCCACAGGACTACGTCCAGCATCTCTACGATTGTCTCCATGGGAGAATAGCAGCCTGCATTGCTGCGAAAGGTGGATATACACTGTACTAGTGCCGACATTGTGCATGCTCTGTTGCCTGTGTCTATGTGCCTGTGGTTCTGTCAGTGTGATCATGTGATGTATCTGACCCCAGGAATGTGTCAATAAAGTTTCCCCTTCCTGGGACAATGAATTCACGGTGTTCTTATTTCAATTTCCAGGAGTGTATTTTACACGTACGAACATACGGGCTTCCTGTGTCATCATAGCTGTGCAACTGTGGTGACGTCTGTTATCTGGCGCCCTCTGGCAACTGCTGAAACGAACCTCTTTCTAACAGGTTGCGGGAAAACATTGTGAATGATTGATTGAAAAATGTTGCTTTCATGGTAAATTTCTTTTTACGCAAGATGAACTAAGTATGAGAATGTGTGATGAATTTGTTAAATAACAGAGAATTTGACTCTCATTTAATAATCACATATTTGAGGATGACCATTTGGAAAAAATTTCGAGCTCAGAAGATCAGACATTTATGTCGGTATTAAAAATTTTGGTGGTACATTTGTGTGATGTATCTTAAAGTGTAACACGCACAAAAAAGATCAACATTATACGTGAAAGTTTCACTTCTCTTGCAGCTTATTATTCGTCGAGACCAGTATTATATGTGAAAGCTCTGCTTTTCTTGTAGCAACACTATATATATTAATTTACACCATTAACTTTTCCTATTTGTGTGTACATGCTACTTAACAGTGATAATGCTATTGGTTGACTGTATCAGCTGGCGAGATCACGTGGCGTGAGTTATGACTGGCTTACAAAAGTGCATCGCAATCTCATTTTCAATGCTTCGGAAAGTAACATGCAGTGTTTGGTGGAATTCGAATTTATACTTTAGCAATACGAAAATGTGCAGCGTACATGGTCTTTTTTGTCTGAGATTTGTTTTCTAAAGGGCTGAGAAATTCTATGCCGGTGTATAAAACCATAACCATTCAAAGGACTGATAAGTTTTACAGTTATGAGGAAAAGTATAATGTCACTTAACACGGAAGAAGTGTATTTTCACCTGTGAGGTAGTGTGTTTTTAATCAGGAAATCCGGGAATATTTTTTCCTTGTCCGCTTATACACCCTATACTATGTCGCCACACCAAATGACTGTTCTCCATTATGTCTATTTGTTTTCCACCACAGCATCATACCCACTCATCCCTAACCCCCCATTCTCTCTCTCTCTCTCTCTCTCTCTCTCTCTCTCTCTCTCTCTCTCAACCCCCACCCCCTCCCTCCCACTTTTCTCTCTCTCAGACTGAGTATGCTGAAGTGTTGTACAGTGTGTTACAATAATGGATATTATCAAACTTTTTTAACAGCAGATGTCTGTCTTACAATGTAACACATTAGAAAGTATTGTTATTTTGGTATGTAACAGACAGTACCTTTAATGGTTCCCAGGTAATGGAAGACATGTATGCTGAAACGCAGACTGGATTTACTCAGTCCGATGGTGATTCAACACCGAAGGACTTCACAGCAGATGATTTGTGTGTCCTTAAGACAATGTTCCTGGAACTGGAAAAGGCAGTTGATGCAGTTGAGGTTACTCCAGAGGGTAGCACATATCCTGGAAGCTTTCTTTTTGAGCTTATGTCTAAAGCCGAGGTGAATTGTTGAGAGCTTGTACTTTTCAGATGTATTTTGATATTTAGTTCTCTCAAGAAACATTTTATTTTATATTGTCACTTTTTTTCATGATTCTAAAGTAACTTTCTTTTTAACAGATTACACATGGAAGAAAAAATCTTGTTGTTGACTTACTTAGTAAAATTACCCAGTATTTGTCAACAACAAGTACATCACCATTCCAGAGGAAGGGTACAGGTCTACAGAAATTTGTAGAAGTGCTGAGGATAGCATTTAGTACAGATGTAAATTCATCGCGACATATTGATCATGTTAAACGCTGCTATAAGGTGAGTTTCACAATGTGATAATACCTCCATAGCAAGTTCTGCACTGTACTGATGTTACAGATACAGTCATACTGGTAGACATATGTTTTAGCTCCCATTTTGCGTAGTATTTCATTGACTTTGTGATTTCGGAGCTAGGTTATTTCACTATCACAACTGGAATGCAATTTATGTTAAATATGTTTTCCTTTCATAAACCTGACACCTGTGATTCGGCACATATTTAAACTACTGGAGCCCGAAAGTTCAAATTTGCACCCATCCTTCCAGTTTTAGGTCTTCAGGGTTTTCCTAAACAACTTAAGTCAAATACTGGGATGGTTCCTTTGAAAAGAAATGCTGATTTTCTTCGTACCCTACCCCTATTTGAGCTTAGGCTTTATCTATAATGATCGATCCGTTACGGAATATTACGCCCTAATCTTCCTTCCTTTTAAAACCTATTAATTAACTGTAGAGTTACTTGTTTGTGTCTGTTTGTGACATATTAAACTTGAGGTTATTAAATATGTGTTTGAAGAACTTGATGTCACCACTAACTCCTCCTCCTCCCCTCCCACAACGACGACAACAACAACAACAACAACAACGACCACAACCACCATCACCACCACCACCTCCAACTCCCCTCCTCTTTCCCCTCCCCCTCCCTCTACCTCCTGCTGCAACTAAAAGATGACGACTACATGTCTTCTTTGTGGAATAAAGATTTTAACAAATTATTTAGCAATAAAGAGATGACTCATGGGAAAGCAGAAGTGCTGCACCATCGACAGATACACAAACAAATGGTACAGAGGTTTGCTTTTCTAGGTTTCAGAATGAAATTCCTTTCTCAAGATGTAGGAGAAACACACACACGCACACACACGCACACGCACACTCTCTCTCTCTCTCTCTCTCTCTCTCTCTCTCTCTCTCTCTCTCCCCCCCTCTCCCCCTCTCCCCCTCTCCCCCTCTCCCTCTCTCCCCCCTCCCCCCCTCCCCCCTCACCCTCCCTCCCCCCTCTCTCTCCCCCTCCCTCTCCCTACCCCCTACCCCTCCCCCCCTCCCCCCTTCTCCCCCTCCTCCCCCTATTGACTCATATGCACACACCTGTCTCCGTACATTGCGGGTCATTCGCCAGCTGAATGAGCACAGTGTAAGGAGACAGGCATATGTATGTGTATGTGTGTGTGCTAGTGCCTTTGTCCCGCATTTTGCACAGGGTCAGCATGGTTAAGGTTGGATTTAGCATGGTTAATTTTTAAGGGGTGGCCGGATGCCCTTCCTGTTGCCACCCCATACACATTTCTATGTACGTAAAGTGTTGGAGGGCCCTGAAGGGGCTCTTTATCCATCTAGAAGCTGCATGACAGCACACTCTTGGTCTTTTGTACTATTTTGGGGCAGTTCAGCTGCAGTACCAATACAATACAGTCGCCTAGGGTAAAATAGCTATGTAGGTATCTGTGTATTCTGTGCTAATTAGCTCCAAGGAAGTACATTGTCTGAAAGTTTAGCAGTGCTTTCAGTCCTATTTTTGTGCCTACTGACCACTCAAGGACTCAGCAGTGAAGAGAGTTCTTACCTTTTGCTCCTTCAGTTATTTATATTCCACCAAGGATTTTCCGTTACCGTATTTGCTGACATTAAATTTAGAGAAGTTTTTCGTCATCTCATCCACGTCTTGTCATTTGTTTACGTGTGTAATTAATTCTTTGCTAAGTATAGTGCAGACATACTGTACTTGCTTCCATGGTATTTCATTGGATGGGAGTTACTAGTTTTGCCATCTTCCAAAGGTGCAATGTACAATAACACAGATATTCCAGTGATATTAATGACTGTCTGTGTGTCATGTTTCTGGTGAGTAATCCACTTGGCACCAACAGCTAGTGAATTGTGTTAGGTTCACCTTGACAGTTTGGATTCTGCTTAACATGACAAATTAATAATGATAACATCCAATTGTTAGTTGGACAGTAACTTTATAATGCCATGTGTGTATGGCATTCATTGTGAATGCACCAGTATTTGTGTAGAACAAACCACCCACACAGTTGGTGTGCACTGTGCTGAACAGAAGCACCATATAAAACAAAGAGAACTATACAATTCAGCCATGACAGAACAGTGCCTAGATATTAGTCACAGAATACTATTTGAGTACACGATAATCTTGGCTGAGATGACTGTTTCGAGGTTTTACCATAAAAGTGGTAGTCAGTATTTGAATTTGGTGCAAAAACTTCTACAGAGAACATGGCTATGCACTTAGTAGGTCAAGGAGCAAGCCTTGGGCACCAAACAGAAACAGAGGGAAATTCTTGTCACTTACATTTCTGTGGGATGAGCAGTTTCGAATGTGGGGCTGATTCCGTATGCTTGCTGATGTCAGTGCACCCATGGTGGGTCAGTGCTGTGATGGGCTGCTTAGCTCACCTTGTGCATTTGCATTAATTCAGCCTATCTCCAGAATGTTGTTGATGCTGCTGCCTTGTGTATATACAGTGGACATCTTACATACCCTGACAGTCAGAAATTTTAGCTCATGGGGATGGTTGTGGGGGCAAATGACAAAAGCTTGAAAATTTTATCATATTGACATGGCTTGAGTACCCAAGAACCTTTTATCCATTCTCCAACAGTATCAGATGCTATATAAAGTAATAATAATAATAAAAACAATAAGCAATAAAATTGATGATAAGTTAAAAATATCCTAATGGGTGAGATTTGCTGAAAGCGTTTAAACTGTAGCAGGAAAGCAAATCACAGCAATTGCATGATCCTGTTTAAATGTATGTAATTACCTGGCCCTTTAAGGGTCCCTTTAACACTTTGAACCCAATATTGATATTGAATGCACGGAAGATCAGAAGGTTCGTGAAGACCGTGACCTGCATTTGTGCAGAGTTGAGTTGCAGCGAGTGTGCAGACCATTGGTAACTCAGGAAGACTACACGAGAGAGTTAAACATTTTATTGAGATTTGTGGTGCTACACTTGTAGCATGGTGACCTCCTTTTCCTCCCCTTTGTCATGTGGCATGGATGACACATGGTGCCTTGCGGTGGCCAGCTGTCAGACAAGAAGCTGGCCGTGACATAGGCATCCATGAAAGCTGTCACCCAGAAGCCCATTCAGCAGCACATGCGCCAGTCACGTATGGCATGGCCATTTATGGAAGGTCACAGTGGTGCAGAAGTGTGCTAGAGCTGTTGTAGGGGTGACAGCTTCCAGGAGAATTTGACCTTCTGAGCAAAGGCACATAGTGCCAGGACACCAATACCATTGTAGGAGGGCAGCAGCTGTATTGCCAGGGAAGGAGTATGGCTTCGGCTGAAGTGAGCCTGGAGGTGGCCCACCAATAGAAATGTGCGAAGTCCAGTTAGAAAGATTTGGTGCTAGAAAATGGTCCAGCAGTGGCAAAGGTCCAAAGTTGTAGTGGGTGCTTGCTGACCTGTGGCTCCCTCCATAGCCCTCTTGTTGTAATAAGTGCTGCTTTTTTGTAAATGCCTCTGCTGGAATTGACTGTTATTTACAATGGTTAAAAACTAATTTGTTGTGCTGATGTACTGCTTACAGCTATGTATGGAATAACTGATCTGTGGATCAGTGGTGTAGGAACTGCTTGGTGTGGCCTGCAAGAGCCCCACATTTCTGCTGTGCCAACAGGATTTCGGTCCCCAGCTTGATTGGCCCTACAGTGCATAAACAGCCCTGTTCCTGTGACTGTGATGCCAGTGCCTTGCCCGCCACTTTCTGTTTATGGCTTCTTCATCTGCTGTGGCTGAGCTGCTATTTTCCACAGTATTGGCCAAAAAATAGCGACGGCACTACAGCAGAGTAGGAAGTGGCTGTATGGTCCACCTGTAGGAAACGGCGGTATGGACCACCAGTAGGAAACGGCTACTTCCATTGAATTTCTACTGGTCTCTGGTGGCCCCACCAGAGACCAGTAGGAAGTCAATGGAACAAGAACTGAACTATATATGAAAGTAAAATGTTGAGTATGTATGAAAGTGAAATGTTGAGTAAATGACACACTAGACATGATCACCTCAGCTGTGGCATTAACCACAAGTCTGAGGAGGACAGGACAGGATAGGAGAAATCCAAACATGGAGAACTGATTGAACTCTAAAAAGTAAAGTCGTCATTAAGTGTTATCTTGCACCAATACAAAGAGATTGAAAGCTGCAGGAATACACTTCTCTGTTGATCCTAACTCAATATGTTGTTGATGGAGACAAAAAGATAAACACATGGCTGCAAAGGTAAGCTTTGAATCTTTCCATGGGCCTAAAACAGGGAAATATGCTGAAATTTATAGTGATGTAATTGGTTATGTCAATGAACTTTAGAATGATGTTTGTGCTGCCTCTTACAAAATGATTCAGAACAAAGCTTGTGAGATAGCGGTCATACTCAACATTGACAGAAAAGATTTTAAAGCAGTCGTTGGTTGGGTGATTTGTTTTATGAGATGACAAATTCTCAGTCTACGAAGGAGAACGTCTTTGCGCCATTGTTTAGCTTGAGACTACACAGATAAAATAATCGAGTTCCACCATTATGTAATACAAGTGCAACAGCAATATGACTGTTTCCTCACCCAGGTTGATAACACAGATAAGATTCCATTGTTTTTTGATACACCTCATAACACCTCTGTTGCTCCAATTGGCTCAGAAAGTGTCCTTGTGAGGACGACTGGAATGGAGAAACTAAGACGAACGGAGAAACTAAGATGCACAGAGATGATGTGCATTATAGCAGTTGGCAATAAACTTCCACCGTATCCCATCTTCAAAAGGGAGTCATTACCAGAGGAGACCATCCCACATGGAATTCATTTATGAGTTCAGGAAAAGGGCTGTATGATAGTAGATATGATGGTGGATTGATTGGAGAAAGTCTGGGGAAGACGACAAGGGGCATTATTACAAAGGAAGTCCTTTTTTGTCCTAGACAGTTTCTGAGGTCACATTGTGGAAGCTGTAAACGAGAAAATGAAATTAATGAAATCTCATTCTGTGCGAAACTTGAAAGACTAGCACTCATGGAAGAAAAGATTCTGGCAAGACATGGCTTAGCCATAGCCTGGGGAATGGTTCCAAAAGAAATTTTCACTGTGCAGTGGGGTTTGCACTGATATGAAATTTCCTCCAGATTAAAAACTGTGATCCAGACTGAGACTCGAACTCGGGACCTTCGACTTTCACGGGCAAGTGCTCTATCGACTGAGCTACCAAAGCACGACTCACAATCCATCTTTACATCTTTATTTCCACCAGTACCATATGTCCAGGAGATAAGGTACTGTAAAGCTGTGAGGATGGTTTATGAGTTGCGCTTGGTTAGCTTAACCGGTAGAGCACTTGCCTATGATAGGCAAAGTTCACGAGTTTGCATCTTGATACAGCATACAGTTTTAACCTCCCAGGAAGTATCAAGCAAATGGATCTCTGCACACATATTAATATGTAAACAAGAAAAACAAATAGGCTCTGTATGTAATGGCTTTCTTGTTGATTTTCAAAATGACGAGACAGATATGTGAGAAAAAAATATGGGTAACAATATTATGAGAAGGAAAGTTGCTACTCACCATATAGTGGAGAGGTGCTGAGTCTGCGAGCACTGGTGCTGCTGCTCCTTTATTTATTTGGAGATAAGCACATTTTATCTTTATAGCTGGAATGAGATATTGGGTTAGTGCACAAATTTGTAGCATTTTCCATTAAGTTTAATAAACACAACAGGTACATGTAAAAGAGACTAAGCCACCAGTAGTATACTCTCCTTCACTGTTTACAACGGTCTGCTAATGCTGGGAAAGCTTTCAATTCTGGGACTATAGAAATCACATGGTTTTGAGGTGGAGCGTGTTGTTATCTGGAAGATCAAGTTAATAAGATGGATGCAGATGACTCCTGTATAGTGTTTTTGGGTAGTCTAGCAGAATATGGGTGGTCATTATTGTGGAGTAGCATCATTTCATGCAGTCTTCCTTTTTCTTGTTCTTAGGTTGCATCTGCAAGACGTCAAGACTATAAATGTCAGCAGCAGTGGTTACACCTCAGGAAAGCAATTTATGGTACACTACACCGTCATCCTTTGGTGGATGTGCACTGGTTTTTGTATGGGGAGTTGCTGCTTTGTTTGGTCTGAACCATTCCTTTCTTTTCCTTACATTAGTATAAAGACACCATTTCTGGTCACCATTAACGATACAGGATAGGAATGGTTGGTGTTGTTCATGAACCATTGATGATGAATAAGCAGAGATGCACTATGGCCACCCACTGATTTTTGTGATTTTTAACTTAACCATGCAGCACCCATACACCCAATTTTTGAACCTTCCCCATTGCATGTAAATGTTGCACGATGGTAGAATGATCACAGTTCAACACATTTGCCAGTTCTTGAGTGCACTGACGTGGACTGTTGTGGATTAATGTGTTTAAATGATCTTCATCAAACCCTGAAGGTCTTCCTGAATGTGGAGACTCACTAACATTGAAACAAACCTCTCTAAAATGAGAAAGCCATTTTCTTGCTGTGCTCTGTCTGATGACATTATCCCCATACACAACATGTGTTTCTGGCTGCCTTTGCTGCTGTCACCCCTCTATTGAACTCAAACAGAAGAATAGGTCAGAAATGTTCCTATTTCTCCACTTGGCACTCCATTTTCTAGCATCCACAGCTTCACTCACTACCTCCAGATGACAAAACAACAATAGATGAATTCAAATAGCAACAGTGAACTATAAGTAAAAAAATTGACAATCAGTAAATAAAACCATGTTGTTGTTGTTGTGGTGGTCTTCAGTCCAGAGACTGGTTTGATGCAGCTCTTCACGCAACTCTATCCTGTGCAAGCTTCATCATCTCCAAGTACCTACGATGACCTACATCCTTCTGAATCTGCTTAGTGTATTCATCTCTTTGTCTCCCTCTATGGTTTTTACCCTCCATGCTGCCCTCCAACACTGAATTGGTGATCCCTTGATGCCTCAGAACATGTCCTACCAACCGATCCCTTCTTCTAGTCAAGTTGTGTCACAAATTTCTCTTCTCCCCAATTCTATTCATTACCTTTTCATTAGTTACGTAATCTACCCATCTAATCTTCAGCATTCTTCTGTAGCACCACATTTTGAAAGTGCCTATTCTCTTCTTGTTTAAACCATTTATTGGCCATGTTTTACTTCCATACAAGACTACACTCCATATAAATATTTTGAGAAAAGACTTCCTGACACTTAATTCTATACCCAGTGTTAACAAATTTCTTTTCTGCAGAAACGCTTCCCTAGCCATAGCCAGTATATATTTTGTATCCTCTCTACTCCGACCATCATCGGTTACTTTGCTCCCCAAATAGCAAAACTCATCTACTATTTTAAGTGTCTCATTTCCTAATCTAATTCTCTCAGCATCACCTGATTTAATGCAACTACATTCCATTATCCTAGTTTTTGTTGATCTTCATCTTATATCGTCCTTTCAAGACACTGTCCATTCCGTCCAACTGCTCTTCCAGGTCCTTTACTGTCTCCGACAGAATTACAGTGTCATCGTCAAACATCAAAGTCTTTATTTCTTCTCCATGGATTTTAATACCTACTCCGAATTTTTCTTTTGTTTCCTTTATTACTTGCTCAATATACAGATTGAATAACATTGGGGAGAGGCTACAACCATGTCTCACTCCCTTCCCAACCACAGCTTCCCTTTCATGTCCCTCGACTCTTATAACTGCCATCTGGTTTCTGTACAAATTGTAAATAGCCTTTCTCTCCCTGTATTTTACCCCTGCCACCTTCAGAATTTGAAAGAGAGTATTTCAGTCAACATTGTCAAAAACTTTCTCCAAGTTGACAAATGGTAGAAACATAGATTTGCCTTTCCTTCTTCTAAGATAAGTTGTGGGGTCAGTATGGCCTCATGTGTTCCAACATTTCTACGGAATCCAAACCGATCTTCCCCGAGGTCGGCTTCTACCAGTTTTTTCATTCGTCTATAAAGAATTCGTGTTAGTATTTTGCACTTACAAAATTGATAGTTCGGTAATTTTCACACGTGTCATCACCTGATTTATTTGGGATTGGAGTTACTATATTCTTCTTGAAGTCTAAGGTATTTCACGTGTCTGGTTCGTCTTGCTCACCAGATGGTAGAGTTTTATCAGGGTTGGCTTTCCCAAGGCTGTCAGTAGCACTGATGGAATGTTGTCTACTCCCGGGACCTTGTTTCGACTTACGTCTTTCAGTGCTCTATCAAACTCTTCATGCAGTATAATATCCCCCATTTCATCTTCATCTACGTCCTCTTCAATTTCCATAATATTGCCCTCAAGTACATCGCCCTTATATAGACCCTCTATATACTCCTTCCACCTTCCTGCTTTCCCTTCTTTGCTTAGAACTGGTTTTCCATCTGAGCTCTTGATATTCATACAAATGGTTCTCTTTTCTCCAAAGGTCTGTTTAATTTTCCTGTAGGCAGTATCAATCTTACCCCTAGTGATATATGCTTCTACAACCTTATGTAAAATAACCCATAGCAACCAACATGCAAAACAAAAACACTTTGAACTTATGCACCAACCTGTTACATAAATGCTGATATATTTTGCTTATTTACCAAAATCTAACTGATTGGGAGGAATGTTGTATTTAGTACATCTGGTGAACTTGTAATTTTACACCTCCCTCACCACCACCTGCTCTCTTCTCTCTCTCTCTCTCTCTCTCTCTCTCTCTCTCTCTCTCTACTCTACTCTCCTCTCCTCTCCAGTCCCCAAATTGGAGTGCAGTAATGTACCACCAGTGATCATTTCTCACAGTTTTTCACCAAATGTGAGTGATGTAGATGGTTGTAGTAAACAGTTTCAGATTCAGCAATCCATGTGGATAAGATTTTTAAATATCTTTCTTGACTGATCTTCTCCTCCTTCCTCCTTACATAGTCACTGACATCTGTAAGAGCATTATACTCTCTCTCTCTCTCTCTCTTTTTTTTTTTTTTTAAAGGATGGTATGTAGGTATTGATTTGTTGTTGTTGTTGTTGTTGTTGTGTTAGTCATAGTTGTTGATCTGAAAGACTGGTTTGATGCAGCTGTCCATACTACTCTTATCGTGTGCAAGCCTCTTCAACTTTGAATAACTACTCCCAATGAAACCCATTTGAACCTGCTTAGCATATTCATCTCTTGGTCTTCTTGTACAATTTTTACCTCTCAACCCCCCCCCCCCTCCCCCCACTCACACACAAATTTCCCTCCAGTACTAAATTGGTGACTCCTTGATGTCTTAGAAAGTGTCCTGTCAACTGATCCCTTCTTCTAGTCAGGTTGTGCCACAGATTTCTTTTCTCCCTAGTTTTGTGGAGTACCTCCTTATTAGTTATGTGATCTACCCACGTAATCTTCAGCATTCTTCTGTGGCAGAACCTTTTAAAAGCTTCTATTTTCTTCTTCTCTGAACTGTTTTTGTCCATATTTCACTTCCATACATGACTACACTCTGTACAGATACTTTCAGAAAAGACTTTCTAATACTTAAATCTATACCCAATGTTAGCAAATTTCTCTTCTTCAGAAACACTTTTCTTGCCACTGCTAGTATACATTTTATATCCTCTCTACTTCAGCCATCATCAGTTATTTTGCTGTTCAAATACCAAATTTCATCTGCTACTTTTAGTGTCTTGTTTCCTAACCTAATTCCCTCAGCATCACCTGATTTGATTGGACTACATTCCATTATCCTTATTTTACTTTTGTTGATGTTCATATTGTATCATTCTTTCAAGACACTGTCCATTCTGTTTAATTGCTCTTCCAAGTCCTTTGCTGTTTCTGTCAGAATTATGTCACTGGCAAACCTCAAAAGTTATGATTTCTTCTCATTGAGCTCTAATTCCATCTCCAATTCTTCCTTTTTTTCCCTTTATTCCTTGCTCTGTGTACAGATGGTCTAAATCTGGGGATAGGCTACAAACCTGTCTCACGCTCTTCTCAAATAATGTCTGTTTTTGCCACTTTCAGAATTCCACTCGTGATTACCAAGTGCTTTTTCTAAACCAGTGGATGCTACAAACATAGGTTCACCTTTCTTAACTGTTTCCTAGGTGAAGTCGTAGCCAGTCAGTATTGCTTCACAAGTTCCTATATTTCTTCAGAACCCAAACTGATCTTCCTTGAGGTCAGCATCCACCAACTTCCCATTCCTCTGTAAATAATTCATGTCAGTATTTTGTAACCAAAGCTTATTAAACTGATGGTTCAGTAATATTCACACCTTTCAGCAACTGAAGTCTTTGGAATTGGAATTATTACATTATTCTTGAAGTCTGAGGGTATGTTGCTTGTCCTATACATCTTGCACACTGGATGGAATACTTTTGTCATGGCTGGCTCTCTCAGTGATATTGGTAGTTAATGAGGGAACATCATCTGCTCCAGAGGCCTTGTTTCGGCTTAGGTCTTCCAGTGCTCCATCAAATTCTTCTCACAGTATTGAATTTCCCATCTCAGCTTAAGCTACTTCTTCTACCCTCTCTAATATTGCCATAGAATTCATTTCCTGTGTGTAGCCTCTCTATACTCTTTCCACCTTTCACATTTCCCTTCTTGCTTAGTCTTGGTTTTGCATCTGAGCTGCTTCTCTTTCCTCCAAAGGCCTCTTTAATTTTCCTATTGATGGTATCTATCGCTCTCCTATTATACAAACTTCTGTAGCCTTGCATTTGTCCTCTAGCCATTTTGTACATCCTGTCTGTCTCATTTTCTAGATGTCTGTATTCCCTCTTGCTTGCTTCATTTGTTGCATTTTTATATTTCATCCTTTCATTAATTAGAAGTTATCTACAAATTGCCATCCAGTATCCTTGACATTGATTTGTTGTAAAATCTTGGACCATATTCTGAGCTCAAACATAATGAGGTATCTTGACTAGAACATGGATTCTGAAAACATTGGTCATGTGAAACCTGACTTACACTTTTCTCACATTACATATTGAAAGCTTGGAATCAAGGCATTCAGGTAGATGCAGTATTTCTTGACTTTTTGAGAAGCATTTGACTCAGTACCATACCTACATTTATTATCAAAAGTTCGATTATATGGGGGTATAAAGTGAAGGATGCAGCATATAGTCTTGGATAGAGAGTCATCGTCAAGTGTAGAAGGAACTTCAAGTGTGCCCCAGGGAACTGTATTGGGATTCATGTTGTTCATGTTGTATATTAATGACCTTGTGGACAATGTTAATAGCTGCCTCAGACTTTTTGCAGTTGATGCAGTTATCTTATAATGAAGTAATGTCTGAAAGAAGCTGCATGAATATCCAGTCAGATTTTGATAAGTTTCAAAGTGGTGCAAAGATTGGCAACTTGATTAAAATGCTCAGAAATGTAAAATTGTGCACCTCACAAAATGAAAAATGTAGTATCCTATGACTTAAGTATTAAAGAACCACAGTGGGAATCAAACAACTCACACAAATACATGGGTTCAACACTTTGTAGGGATATGGAATGGAATGCTCACATAGGCTTGATTGTGGGTGAAGCAGGTGAGAGATTTAGTTTATTGGTAGAATACTGTGTGGAATTGCAATCAGTTTACAAAGTAGATTTCTTACAAATAACTCATATGACCCATTCTGTAATATTGGTCAAGTGTGTGAAACTCATACCAAATAGGACTAACATGGGGGGGATGTTAAACGTACACAGAGAAGAGTGGCACAAATGATCACAGGTTTGTTTGACCCATAGGAGAGTGTTACCGAGCTGCTGGAGAAACTGAAGTGGAAGACTTGTGAAAAGAGGCATAAACTAACCTGAGGAAGTCTACTAACAAAGTTTCAAGAAATGGATTTAAATAATGACTCTAGGAAATACTGCTATCTCCTATGCATCACTCACATAGGGAATTGAACCGGAAGAAATGCTAATAACTGGTACGATGGAACATACCATCTGCCATTCACTTCGCAGTGGTTGACAGAGTATTGATGTAGATATAGAAATTCAGTATCTCCTGTTGATGTCCAAGGATTTCTCGTAGTCTTGTGTTACCTGTTTGACTTCTGTTGCCTTCACTATTTCATCACTCAAAGCTACTCATTCATTTCTACTGCATTTCTTTCCCCTAATTCAGTCAGTAGTCACCTAATGCTCTCTTTGAAAGCCTCAACAACCTCTGGTTCTTTCAACTTATCCAGGTCCCATCTCTTTGATTTCATACCCTTTTGTAATTTCTTCAGTTTTAATCTGCTGTTGATAACCAATAAATTTTGCTTAGAGTCCACATCTGCCTCTGGAAAAATTTGCACAGTTTAAAATCTGATCATGAAATTTTCATCTTACTATTATACAGGGTGATCAGAATCATCTGAAAAGTTTGTAAGGATGTTCAAGGGAGATTGTGCTGAGAAATAATCGTTAAGAAAAAATTCGAAACATTGCAGAGTTTCTGAGTTATTTAGTGTTGAAGTTAGCCAGTCAGGTCAGTGAACACAAATTCAAGCACTCGCACACGCTAAAAGCTGGTAATGCACAGACATTTGTGGATTCGTGAGTTACCACTTGTTATAATGCTCATATTACCAGTTAAAACATGCCTTTTTAGGAAGTGATAAATTTAAGCTAGGTGAGCAAAAGATATGTATGTTTTCTTCGAGGAAACCAAATAAAGAACATATATGCTGGCACTACCTCTGGCAGGCTGCTTGAATGCGTACAAGTTTCGACCTGACTGGCTAACTTCAATGTTAAATAACTCTGAAACGGTGAAACATATTGAATTTTTTCTTAATTATTTCTCAGCACAGTCTCTCCTGCAACGCTGTTACAGACTTTTAAGGCTGTTTGTGACCACCCTGTACAATGTGGAACCTTCCAATGTCATAATTCTTAAGCCAAATGTTAGTGATGATTAAGTTATGCTCTGTGCAAAATTCTACCAGGCAACTTCCTTATTCATTTCTGTCCCCCAACCCTTACCCTCCTAATATTTTTCATTCTCTTCCTTTTTGTACTATTGATTTCCAGTCCACCATAATTATTAAATTTTCATCTACCTTCTCCATTAGCTATCTGAATAATTTCTTTTGTCTCATCATACATTCCTTCAATCTTTTCATCATCTGCAGTACTAGTTGGCATGTAAATATATGCTGTCGTGGTGGGTATTGGCTTTGAAAATACTGATAATCTCACTTAATTTTACTGCCAAAACAAGAACAGCTGATTAACAGATGAAAGTCGTGTAAAACAACTGATTCTTGCAAACTGATATTTAATTCGACTAACAGTATTGATTCATGCCTAACATTTAAACATGAGAGAGTAAAAAAAAAAAAAAAACAAGCTTCTGAAATTTGATTTTTGCCTCTGTGTCACATGTAAACATGGTGCCAGTAAATTTTCATTATTTTTGAAGTAATTAGTTGTTGGACCAAGCCTGAAACAGTCTGAAGAGTTCCAAATGTTGCTTTAAGAGTGATGAATATGCATGTATCTCTCTGAATGTCTTCTACCTAGAGATATTGATGAATAATGCATAGCATATCAGCATGTGCCTGATTTGTGATCTATGTTACAATTCAGTTCTCTCTTGATAAAACTGCGCAACAGCTCAAAAGAAATAAATTATGTGAAATTGGTTATTTATGAATTTTGCTATTTGTGAATATTGATCTGTGTGTTTATAAAGCTAGCAGGCTTTGAAGTTTTTAATAGGAAAAGATTGAAATCTCCTTTTATGGTAAATTTTGAATAATTTTTATATCACCATTGTTGTTTAAGAAAAATGTCTTGGTTTTTGCGCTTTATTTCCCATTGATAAAAATGTAGTTTGTGATTGAGCTTTTTTCAGCTTGGGTTTTAATCATGGCACAGATTACCACTTTCATCACTTTTCAGTTTTAAAGCACTCTATTGCTCCTTGTGTCTGTTAGTATGTGACATAGTCACATGCATATGTTATGTGAAATGAGTCATAATGTAATATTACCCTTATTTGTAGGTCTTTATAACTTATGAGGAATTCAAGTCAACTAAGAGCAAGACAGATACTTGGTTATCTAACAGAACAACGAATCTGACAAGTAACAAGGGAAAGCAAATAAATTATTGGTGTTTCAGTCCTGGATTTGGGTAAGTTGATTAGCATTTTTCAGAATAATTTGCTTTGTGAAAAAAACATCTTTTAACATTTGGGATTTTATACCTGTTCAGTTGTTTTGTCAGGATGATTTTAACTTCGAAGAAAGACATTTTGTGCTAAATGGATTAGTACTGGACACACCCATTAAATATCACTGATGGCATTTTCTGAAAGAGTGATCCAGAACAGTTTAGGTTTATCTGGTTAACATGTACGTCATTTGAGGCAGATGTGGGTGGTAGGAATTGGGTATGCCCTCAGCAAATAATTCACTTGAAGTGGCTTAGAGAAACCATGGAAAACCTATATATGTATTCGAACCCTGCTACTCTTAAATAGAGTCTAGTTCCTTAACTACAACTGCACCAACTTGCTTCATATGTCTCATTCCAAAGGGGTAGAGAGAGAGAGTGGGGGGAAGGGGGTGGGGCTTGGGGAGTGAGGTAAATGTCAGTGATTCAACAAAACAACAAGAGGGAGGTATGTAATTAGAGATTTAAAAATGTACATCAAGCTGCGGAAAGCTATTATATCTTCGTAAAAGTCTCTATCATAGCTGTCATTCTGCAAGTAGGCATACATCTAATCAGCCATCACTTATTTCATGCCCTCTCTTCATGTGAGATTCCATGTAGCATTCTGCATTAAACGTTAGTCCTCTTGATATGTAGAATTTTGAAGAAACACGCTGATAGTCATTAATTACAGTAAAATATTCAATTTTGGAATATTTGCAAAATATTTTATATTTTAAGGAAAATTCGCATATATTTTTATCTTTATAAGTATGCTCTTACATCCTCACTACTGAGTGACGTGCAGTACTACGTTACGACACTGGGCTCTTAAGTTGAGAACAGGGGATTTGAAATTGTTCTCTGGCCATTGTGATGGAGTTCCTTCCACAGTTTCTCTGAAAATTCTTGCAACCACTACTGGCCTGGGGGATTGTTTCCAGAATACTTACTTACTCCTTGGTGCTACAGCCCATGTAGGGTCTTGGCTGAGCTGATGATCACAGCCCGATCCTGACGATCATGTAGGTACAGGGTTAAAGTTATTGAACTACATGAAAAAAAATCATCATAACTTCAGAACAGTTTGCATTAGGATGTTCAAACTGCACAGTTGGTCGCGGGGCAAGATGGAAAATAGTATGCGCTGTATTGTTTGGTTTATTGGCCAAGCTCACTTTATTTTGGATGGGTTCATCAATAAGCTAAATTGGAGCATTTGGGGGACTGACAATCTGCATTTCATGATTGAGAAGTCTGTTCATCCTCAACAGGTGAGTGTGTGATGGCCAATGTCCAGTCACAGAATAATTGGTGCAATATTCCTTGATGGCAAGGTGACTTTTGAATGGTATGTGAAGGTTTTGGAAGACATTTTCATCCCCATTATCCAAAGTGACACTGATTTTGACAAGATGTGGTTAATGCAAGACGGAGCTCGAGCCCATTGAAGGAGGAGAGTTTTGGATGTCCTGGAGGAGTATGTTGGGGACCGCATTCTGGCTGTGGGGTACCCAGAGGTGAATGCCATGAGCCTCGATTGGCTGCCATATTCTCCAGATTTGAACACATGCGGCTGCTTTTTGTGGGGCTATATTAAAGGCAAGGTGTACAGCAATAACCAAAAAACCATTGCTGAGCTGAAAACAACCATTCAGGACACCATTGACAGCATTGGTGTTTCAACACTTCAGCAGGTCATACAGAATTTTGCTATTCATCTGCACCACAGCATCACCAATGATGGCAAGCATATAGAACATGTCATAACCTAATTTGAATATCTGTAATGATGTTTACATGTTGAATAAAGTGAGTGTGCACTGTATTTTGCAACTAATTTATGTTTTTTTTTTCATATAGTTCGATAATTGTTACCCTGTACATTCAGAGGCATACATGGATACTGTGTGTGAAATTTATTGCAAATAGCTTTAGTAACAAAGAAGTAATAAATTTAAATGTCATGCTTGGTGTGGTAGATTTTCACATACCTCAATCTTTATAACATCACATCCTCTTGACTGTGGCACACAATGATATAATTTTGCACTTGCACTCAGTGGTATATGTCTGTACTGTTTGTAAAATATGTCACAAATACAGTTAGTAGTAAAGAAGTAATAAATTATAACATCATGCCTCATGCAGTACTTATACTGCATGAACAGCGAAATAGTAGTAAGCGATAAATATTTTACATCATTCTTATGCCCACAGCGATTGTTGCCTGACAATAGGGCATATGTGTACCAAGTTCTGTGAAATCAGTCCAGTGGTTCAGGTGGTGATATGGAAAACATACACACACACACACACACACACACACACACACACACACACACAGATATATATATATATATATATATAACAGAGGGATATTAAAACTAGCCGAAAAGGTTGTTTGATAGCTGAAAGGAACTGTTTGTGAACTAGAAACGGTGGATTTTATAGCAGTATATATATATAAAAAGAAAGATGATGAGACTTACCAAACAAAAGCGCTGGCAGGTCGATAGACACACAAACAAACACAAATATACACACAAAATTCAAGCTTTCGCAACAAACTGTTGCCTCATCAGGAAAGAGGGGAAGGAGAGGGAAAGACGAAAGGATGTGGGTTTTAAGGGAGAGGATAAGGAGTCATTCCAATCCCGGGAGCGGAAAGACTTACCTTAGGGGGAAAAAAGGACAGGTATACACTAGGCGAGTGTATACCTGTCCTTTTTTCCCCCTAAGGTAAGTCTTTCCGCTCCCGGGATTGGAATGACTCCTTATCCTCTCCCTTAAAACCCACATCCTTTCGTCTTTCCCTCTCCTTCCCCTCTTTCCTGATGAGGCAACAGTTTGTTGCGAAAGCTTGAATTTTGTGTGTATATTTGTGTTTGTTTGTGTGTCTATCGACCTGCCAGCGCTTTTGTTTGGTAAGTCTCATCATCTTTCTTTTTAGATATATTTTTCCACGTGGAATGTTTCCCTCTGTTATATTCATATATATATATATATATATATATATCTAAAAAGAAAGATGATGAGACTTACCAAACAAAAGCGCTGGCAGGTCGATAGACACACAAACAAACACAAATATACACACAAAATTCAAGCTTTCGCAACAAACTGTTGCCTCATCAGGAAAGAGGGAAGGAGAGGGAAAGACGAAAGGATGATGTCTGCTTGTGTCTGTATGTGTGGATGGATATGTGTGTGTGTGCCAGTGTATACCTGTCCTTTTTTCCTCCTTTTTTCCCCCTAAGGTAAGTCTTTCCGCTCCTGGGATTGGAATGACTCCTTACCCTCTCCCTTAAAACCCACATCCTTTCGTCTTTCCCTCTCCTTCCCTCTTTCCTGATGAGGCAACAGTTTGTTGCGAAAGCTTGAATTTTGTGTGTATATTTGTGTTTGTTTGTGTGTCTATCGACCTGCCAGCGCTTTTGTTTGGTAAGTCTCATCATCTTTCTTTTTAGATATATTTTTTCCACGTGGAATGTTTCCCTCTGTTATATATATATATATATATATATATATATATATATATATATATATATATATATATATCAAAGGCAGAGCCACGTGTGAAAGCATCCACGTGATCTACCAACTGACCTGCCTACACTGTGACGCATTCTATGTGGGAATGACCAGCAACGAACTGTCCATTCGCATGAATGGACACAGGCAGACAGTGTTTGTTGGTAATGCGGATCACCCTGTGGCTAAACATGCCTTGGTGCATGGCCAGCACATCTTGGCACAGTGTTACACCGTCCGGGTTATCTGGATACTTCCCACTAACACCAACCTATCCGAACTCCGGAGATGGGAACTTGCTCTTCAATATATCCTCTCTTCCCGTTATCCACCAGGCCTCAATCTCCGCTAATTTCAAGTTGCCGCCACTCGTACCTCACCTGTCATTCAACATCTTTGCCTCTCCACTTCTGCCTCGACTGACATCTCTGCCCAAACTCTTTGTCTTTAAATATGTCTGCTTGTGTCTGTATATGTGTGGATGGATATTTGTGTGTGTGCGAGTGTATACCCGTCCTTTTTTCCCCCTAAGGTAAGTCTTTCCGCTCCCGGGATTGGAATGACTCCTTACCCTCTCCCTTAAAACCCACATCCTTTCGTCTTTCCCTCTCCTTCCCTCTTTCCTGATGAGGCAACAGTTTGTTGCGAAAGCTTGAATTTTGTGTGTATATTTGTGTTTGTTTGTGTGTCTATCGACCTGCCAGCGCTTTTGTTTGGTAAGTCTCATCATCTTTCTTTTTAGATATATTTTTCCACGTGGAATGTTTCCCTCTGTTATATTCATATATATATATATATATATATATATATATATATATATATATATATATATATATATATATCAAAGGCAGAGCCACGTGTGAAAGCATCCACGTGATCTACCAACTGACCTGCCTACACTGTGACGCATTCTATGTGGGAATGACCAGCAACGAACTGTCCATTCGCATGAATGGACACAGGCAGACAGTGTTTGTTGGTAATGCGGATCACCCTGTGGCTAAACATGCCTTGGTGCATGGCCAGCACATCTTGGCACAGTGTTACACCGTCCGGGTTATCTGGATACTTCCCACTAACACCAACCTATCCGAACTCCGGAGATGGGAACTTGCTCTTCAATATATCCTCTCTTCCCGTTATCCACCAGGCCTCAATCTCCGCTAATTTCAAGTTGCCGCCACTCGTACCTCACCTGTCATTCAACATCTTTGCCTCTCCACTTCTGCCTCGACTGACATCTCTGCCCAAACTCTTTGTCTTTAAATATGTCTGCTTGTGTCTGTATATGTGTGGATGGATATTTGTGTGTGTGCGAGTGTATACCCGTCCTTTTTTCCCCCTAAGGTAAGTCTTTCCGCTCCCGGGATTGGAATGACTCCTTACCCTCTCCCTTAAAACCCACATCCTTTCGTCTTTCCCTCTCCTTCCCTCTTTCCTGATGAGGCAACAGTTTGTTGCGAAAGCTTGAATTTTGTGTGTATGTTTGTGTTTGTTTGTGTGTCTGTCGACTTGCCAGCACTTTCATTTGGTAAGTCACATCATCTTTGTTTTTAGATATATTTTTCCTACGTGGAATGTTTCCCTCTATATATATATATATATATATATATATATATATATATATATATATATATATCTTCGTAAAAGTCTCTATCATTCTGCAAGTAGGCATACATCTAATCAGCCATCACTTATTTCATGCCCTCTCTTCATGTGAGATTCCATGTAGCATTTTGCATTAAACGTTAGTCCTCTTGATATGTAGAATTTTGAAGAAACACGCTGATAGTCATTAATTACAGTAATATATATATATATATATATATATATATATATATATATATATATAAAATGGGTTTTGGTGACCTTACAATGCAGCTGGAAGCATATTAGATACATCTTGTAAGTAAAACAAGTTTGTGTAGGTACATAGAGAGCACATAGTAGCTGATAGTGGGTCATAACAACACATCATGGTGACAGGCAGTAAATACAGTTAATTTAAATTATGCAGGAAAAAATAAAGAAGAGAGAGATACTCTGATTTGTTCTGAAGCAGTATTGTAAAATTATCTTCTAGTTATCCAATGGCATCCAACATGCTAAGAATAAACGATTCATAGATATGGCACTATCACTCAACACATGAACCGCTAAAACTAATAGGCCAAGCTCAGACCAAGATCAACAGTTCCAGACCCTCTTTTCATCTATTCTGCAGTTGATTTAATAATTTTTCATTATAAGTTATATAAGAGGATTCTCTCTCCTCTATTGAATATTTTTGATTATATTACTTTAGTGATCATTTAATATTGTGTATTAATCTACTCTCCCAGTACTGCTTCCTAAATAGTTCAGTGTGTAGTTTCTCATTATGTGTACTGCGCTGTGTTTTAATTTCAACAAAATTGTACATTTAGCAAGAATGTGCACTACAAGGCAATTGGCAGAAATTCTCAAACAGCATTTTGTGAAACTGGCAAGAAGGTAATGTACCATTCTGCGTGTGAGATGCATTGTTGTTGTTGTGGTCTTCAGTCCTGAGACTGGTTTGATGCAGCTCTCCATGCTGCTCTATCCTGTGCAAGCTGCTTCATCTCCCAGTACCTACTGCAACCTACATCCTTCTGAATCTGCTTAGTGTATTCATCTCTTGGTCTCCCTCTACGATTTTTACCCTCCACGCTGCCCTCCAATGCTAAATTTGTTATCTCTTGATGCCTCAAAACATGTCCTACCAACCTATCCCTTCTTCTAGTCAAGTTGTGCCACAAACTTCTCTTCTCCCCAATCCTATTCAATACCTCCTCATTAGTTACGTGATCTACCCACCTTATCTTCAGCATTCTTCTGTAGCACCACATTTCGAAAGCTTCTATTCTCTTCTTGTCCAAACTAGTTATCGTCCATGTTTCACTTCCATACATGGCTACACTCCATACAAATACTTTCAGAAACGACTTTCTGACACTTAAATCTATACTCGACGTTAACAAATTTCTCTTCTTCAGAAACCATTTCCTTGCCATTGCCAGTCTACACTTTATATCCCCTCTACTTCGACCATCCTCAATGAGATGCATACACTAATAAAAAAAGAAAGTCTTGTGCCTAGCAGGCTTAGACAGATTCAAATGAAATTGTTCCTCTTGAGAGGCTGTCATATCATAATTATTTCAAAATTACATTAAAAAAGACAAGCCCTATGTCAGTAGAAAGTAAAATTCTCTCAGAACTTGGAACATATACATGTAGATCATGGAAAAATTATGCAGCCATTGAATGATCTCATAATGTGCATGATCTACTAGATATTGCAAGCAACATATAATGTCCAGTAAATCAGTAGCTGCTTAGTCCAGGCTGATCTCACTGTGCTTGTTGGGCTAGATTAGCCATGTCTAAGCTGGAGGAAGGTAGTCTATGGACACAGGCCATCTCTTGTATCGATGGACTATTATAAGATGCTATCAGAAGTGTGTGGTGTATCACTGCTGTTATCTGGCCCCTAACCTGAAGTGATAAACGATATCTCTGTAACTAGGAGTAACACAGTTATGTGACTTGGTTGTTTGGTTTTGTGTCCTCTAAGCAATAGGTACATAACTTTTAGGCTTCTTCACAATATTACATACAGGGGTTGGACAGAAATGTGCAGACACCACAAGACATGCATGTTCGGCATAAATGTAGATGCTAATCAAGCCTACAGGTTGCACTATTATTTTTGACCACGAAGGGCATCTGTACAATGCACACAATACACTGCAATTGTCAGTTGTAGGCAAAACTGTGTTCTGTGTAGTCGTGAGTACTATATGTTAACAGCTAAATGTATTCAAATGTGGGCAGATGGTTGGCACTCATATAGTGAATACTTGTGTAACTAAAGGAGTTGAAGTGTTTGGTGCTTCAAGAGGCACTGTACTGAAGATTTGTACCACATGCAGAAAAGCATCATCTTCTAAGCCACATCACAATTGGAAGTGTGTGTTGAGTGATCCTGACAGACAGTCATTGAAAAAGATCTGACAAAAAATTGAGAGTATGACAGCTGCAAAAGTTACTGCAGAACTGAACGTGACACTCACAAACCCTGTCAGCACCATAAGCAGGGAATTGCAAAGGCAAATTGGAATTCCAGAACCACTCATCAGTGATGCAGAGGCCTGTAACAGGAAAACATTGTCTCATAGCCATAAGGACTGTGGAGCAATAGAAGAATCTCATTTGGTCAGATGTGTCTTGTTTCACAATTTTTCCAACTTTTGACCCTGTTTAAGTATGTTCCGAGAGTGGAGCATGGCTGGGGTTTAGTGATGATTATTTGAGCAGTCGTATCATTCCATGGGCCCCATAAGTACTCTGCAAGCACACATTACTGCCAAGGATTATGTGACCAGTTGGCAGGACCAGGTCCATACCATAGTAATTCTGTGTTCCAAGATGACAGGGTCCTTGTTCACACAGCTCGGATTGTCCATGACTGGTTTTGTGAGCACTAGCATCAGTTATTGCATCTCCCCTGGCCAGCAGTCACCATATCACAATATTGGTAAATTTTTGTGGTCTGCTTTAGACAGAAGGCAGTGTGATCGATATCCATCTTCATTGTCATTATCTCAGCTGCCTCTGTTCTGCAGGAAGGATGTTGTAAGATTCCTTTGAAAACCGTGCAGAACAAGTATTTAACCAGTTTGTGATAGCTGGAAGCTGTTTTGAATGCCAACAGGTTTCCTACACCATATTAGGCATTGTAATGTGTATTTCCATATTTTTGCCCATGCCTTGTAGTTATTGAAAGTAAATTAATTATTGCTGATTATGAAACAGGAATAATACTGGCATAAGTTTTTATTTCTGTTACTTTATTTGCATTTATTTTTTCCATAATATAGGATGCAGGCATTGGTGGAGCAGGGTGCTCACTGTGTAATTCTCACGAGTGGAACACTTGCTCCTTTGAAGCCTCTAGTGTCGGAGCTGGCCATAGATGTTCCAGTCAGGCTAGAGAATCCACACATAGTGACTCCAGACCAAGTGTTCGTTGGAATTGTACATACAGGACCTGATGGCCATCCACTCAATTCTTCTTTTAACACACGGTAATGTATGATGGACTTTCTTTGGATTTACTGCAGTACATCGACCACCAAGTGGTGGAACATGCTGCTCAGCACAACATGCTTGAGTTCAGTGGCTGCTTCACAACCTGTACCATCTGGATCCCTCACCCAGCACCGGCTGTTCTGTTCTGTGCAAATGAGAATTACCCTTGCAACACATGCTTTGCTCATGTAATCCTCCTTGCCTCAATTTCCACTAATCCATTGCACCCGCACAACAATCTCCTCCTCCTCTGTCCGACCACCCTTTCCCAATCCATGCTTTCACATCAGCACCACCACCATGTGCTGCACAAACTCATCTGCTCCAGTGCCTGTGTCACACAGTCCTATACTTTACACCTGCTGCCTCCCTGTCCCACATTCCTATCCTGCACACTGGCTGCCTCCCTCTGACCTGCCAGCTACCCCTTCCCTACCTGCCATCCCACTTCCTGCCTCCCAACCCACACAACCTCTCCCCTAAACCACCTGCCGAAATGCAGTCCTTTCATTGTGTCTCCTGCTGGGACAACACAGCTGCACAAATTGTGTGTGTGTGTGTGTGTGTGTGTGTGTGTGTGTGTGTGTGTGTGTTTGCGGTTGCAGAGGCGGATGCAAACTGCTTACATATTTGGATATGTGTAGCTAAATGATGCTGCTTTCCTCAGATTAAAATCAATCATGTGACTTTTAATTTACATCATTATACTCTTGGCTGAATATTTGTGTGTCTTGTGAAGAAGTGCGCTAGGATAAGACTGTTGTGAAAAGTCTGTAACAATAATGTGGCATTGTAGATCATATATGTTTGGCAATGTAGGTTGTTGGCAAGCGATTTTATTAGTTCTTTTCTGGAATTCCTGGAGAACAAATTAATGAAGGAATCAATAGAAGAACAAAATTGAGTTATCACATCATTTCTACATCAGAAAAATGGTCTTTTATTTCCAGTGTTCACAGTGCTACCACGAAGTGGTGGCCAGATCAAGATGTAAGCAGTATGTTGTTCATGGTGTTATGAACAGCCTGACCTTTGTGAGTTGAACAGCCTGATCTTTGTGAGTAAACATAAAATCATAGGAAAATGTTTGTTACAAAGAAGAAAAGTGAAAAGAAGGGAAATTATGAGGACATTGTACAAACAGTAAAGTTGCCTTACTGGAAATACAAAGTTGAATTTAGTTGATGAATTGTGTGACATTCAGATACAGAGACTGATTTCCTGGGAAATCCTGCTTCCTGGTTTAATTCTGCAGTTTGATGTCTTGTGCAGTTCTCAAACTAGAACTTGCATTCACCAGTGTTGTCCTCAAGTGCCCATACTTCCATCCATACAGATACAATCTCCCTCTCCCCCTCCCCCGTCCACTCCCTCTCCCTCTCCCTCGTCCTTTCCCTCTCCCCCACCCTCTCTTCCTTGTCACCCTCCAGTTCCATCGTACATCCTATGTAGAGTAGAATTCCAGTTAATACTCGTAGTTCCATACCCCTATGAACCATGGACCTTGCCGTTGGTGGGGAGGCTTGCGTGCCTCAGCGATACAGATAGCCGTACCATAGGTGCAACCACAATGGAAGGGTATCTGTTGAGAGGCCAGATAAACGTGTGGTTCCTGAAGAGGGGCAGCAGCCTTGTCAGTAGTTAAAGGGGCAACAGTCTGGATGATTGACTGATCTGGCCTTGTAACACTAACCAAAACAGCCTTGCTGTGCTGGTACTGCGAACGGCTGAAAGCAAGGGGAAACTACAGCCGTAATTTTTCCCGAGGGCATGCAGCTTTACTGTATGGTTAAATGATGATGCCGTCCTCTTGGGTAAAGTATTCCGGAGGTAAAATAGTCCCCCATTCGGATCTCCGGGCGGGGACTACTCGAGAGGATGTCGTTATCAGGAGAAAGAAAACTGGCGTTCTACGGATCGGAGCGTGGAATGTCAGATCCCCTAATCGGGCAGGTAGGTTAGAAAATTTAAAAAGGGAAATGGATAGGTTAAAGTTAGATATAGTGGGAATTAGTGAAGTTCGGTGGCAGGAGGAACAAGACTTCTGGTCAGGCGACTACAGGGTTATAAACACAAAATCAAATAGGGGTAATGCAGGAGTAGGTTCAATAATGAATAGGAAAATAGGAATGCGGTTAAGCTACTACAAACAGCATAGTGAATGCATTATTGTGGCCAAGTCAGATACGAAGCCCACGTCTACCACAGTAGTACAAGTTTATATGCCAACTAGCTCTGCAGATGACGAAGAAATTGAAGAAATGTATGATGAAATAAAAGAAATTATTCAGATAGTGAAGGGAGATGAAAATTTAATATTCATGGGTGACTGGAATTCGTCAGTAGGAAAAGGGAGAGAAGGGAACGTAGTAGGTGAATATGGATTGGGGGTAAGAAACAAAAGAGGAAGCCATCAGGTAGAATTTTGCACAGAGCACAACCTAATCATAGCTAACACTTGGTTCAAGAATCATAAAAGAAAATTGTATACATGGAAGAAGCCTGGAGATACTGACAGATTCAGATAGATTATATAATGGTAAGACAGATATTTAGGAACCAGGTTTTAAATTGTAAGACATTTCCAGGGGCAGATGTGGACTCTGACCACAATCTATTGGTTATGAACTGTAGATTAAAGCTGAAGAAACTGCAAAAAGGTGGGAATTTAAGGAGATGGGACCTGGATAAACTGACTAAACCAGCGGTTGTACAGAGTTTCAGGGAGGGCATAAGGGAACAATTGACAAGAATGGGGGAAAGAAATACAGTAGAAGAAGAATGGGTAGCGTTGAGGGATGAAGTAGTGAAGGCAGCAGAGGATCAAGTAGGTAAAAAGACGAGGGCTAGTAGAAATCCTTGGGTAACAGAAGAAATATTGAATTTAATTGATGAAAGGAGAAAATATAAAAATGCAGTAAATGAAGCAGGCAAAAAGGAATACAAACGCCTCAAAAATGAAATCGACAGGAAGTGCAAAATGGCTAAGCAGGGATGGCTAGAGGACAGATGTAAGGATGTAGAGGCTTATCTCACTAGGGGTAAGATAGATACTGCCTACAGGAAAATTAAAGAGACCTTTGGAGAAAAGAGAGCCACTTGTATGAATATCAAGAGCTTAGATGGAAACCCAGTTCTAAGCAAAGAAGGGAAAGCAGAAAGGTGGAAGGAGTATATAGAGGGTCTATACAAGGGCGATGTACTTGAGGACAATATTATGGAAATGGAAGAGGATGTAGATGAAGATGAAATAGGAGATACGATACTGCGTGAAGAGTTTGACAGAGCACTGAAAGACCCAAGTCGAAACAAGGCCCCGGGAGTAGACAACATTCCATTGGAACTGCTGACAGCCATCAGAGAGCCAGTCCTGACAAAACTCTACCATCTGGTTAGCAAGATGTATGAGACAGGCGAAATACCCTCAGACTTCGATGGAAAAACTAGTAGAAGCCGACCTCGGGGAAAATCAGTTTGGATTCCGTAGAAATATTGGAACACGTGAGGCAATACTGACCCTATGACTTATCTTAGAAGCCAGATTAAGGAAAGGCAAACCTACGTTCCTAGCATTTGTAGACTTAGAGAAAGCTTTTGACAATGTTGACTGGAATACTCTCTTTCAAATTCTGAAGGTGGCAGGGGTAAAATACAGGGAGCAAAAAGCTATTTACAATTTGTACAGAAACCAGATGGCAGTTATAAGAGTCGAGGGACATGAAAGGGAAGCAGCGGTTGGGAAGGGAGTGAGACAGGGTTGTAGCCTCTCCCCGATGTTGTTCAATCTGTATATTGAGCAAGCAGTAAAGGAAACAAAAGAAAAATTCGGAGTAGGTATTAAAATCCATGGAGAAGAAACAAAAACTTTAAGGTTCGCCGATGACATTGTAATTCTGTCAGAGACAGCAAAGGACTCGGAAGAGCAGTTGAACGGAATGGATAATGTCTTGAAAGGAGGATATAAGATGAACATCAACAAAAGCAAAACAAAGATAATGGAATGTAGTCGAATTAAGTCAGGTGATGCTGAGGGAATTAGATTAGGAAATGAGACACTTAAAGTAGTAAAGGAGTTTTGCTATTTGGGGGGCAAAATAACTGATGATGGTCGAAGCAGAGAGGATATAAAATGTAGACTGGCAATGGCAAGGAAAGCATTTCTGAAGAAGAGAAATTTGTTAACATCGAGTATAGATTTAAGTGTCAGGAAGTCATTTCTGAAAGTATTTGTATGGAGTGTAGCCATGTATGGAAGTGAAACACGGACGATAAAAAGTTTGGACAAGAAGAGAATAGAAGTTTTCGAAATGTGGTGCTACAGAAGAATGCTGAAGATTAGATGGGTAGATCAGATAACTAATGAGGAAGTATTGAATAGGATTGGGGAGAAGAGAAGTTTGTGGCACAACTTGACTAGAAGAAGGGATCAGTTGGTAGGACATGTTCTGAGGCATCAAGGGATCACCAGTTTAGTATTGGAGGGCAGCGTGGAGGGTAAAAATCATAGAGGGAGACCAAGAGATGAATACACTAAGCAGATTCAGAAGGATGTAGGTTGCAGTAGGTACTGGGAGATGAAGAAGCTTGCACAGGATATAGTAGCATGGAGAGGTGCATCAAACCAGTCTCAGGACTGAAGACCACAACAACAACAACAACAACAAGTCCTAGTTCATTCAATCTTTGTTACATCTTTAGTGTCACAATAACCAATTTATAGCAGAAGTATTTGCAGTCTTTCTCCTTGTCACCTTCATGTTGTGTAAAATTAAATGTGAGTACATTTTTACGAATTATGCACACATACACCCATTGTGGTGTCACCGCCAGACACCACACTTGCTAGGTGGTAGCTTAAATCAGCCGCGGTCCATTTAGTACATGTCGGACCCGCGTGTCGCCACTGTCAGGATCGCAGACCGAGCGCCACCACAAGGCAGGTCTCGAGTGACTGACTAGCACTCGCCCCAGTTGTACGACGACGTTGCTAGCGACTACACTGACGAAGCCTTTCTCTCATTTGCCGAGAGACAGTTAGAATAGCCTTCAGCTAAGTTAATGGCTACGACCTAGCAAGGCGCCATTAACCATTTGTGACGTTGCATGTACCTCAAGATAGAGTCTCACTTGTATCATCCAGAATGCTGTATACCAAAGGACGATATAAAAGTTAAGTGTTCTAGTAGCTACGTTCTTTTCTTTATCACATTCATCACGTATCCTGTTCCAGACTTAACGCCAGACGGCGTGAGTTGACGCGTGCCCTTTCAGCTACTTCACTGTGGACTGGCTGCCTTAACAGTCCACTACACCCATACTCCGGTAACCACTATGAAGTGCCTGACAGACAGTACCTCTCATTGCACTATGTGTGGAAGAATGACTGTATAAATGCCTGTGTGCATGCTGTGCTTAGTTTAATCTTATCTTCATGGTCCTTATATGAGTAATACATGGGAACTATAGTAGGTTTGTAGACTCTTCCCTTAATACTGATCCCTGAAACGTTTTAAGTAGACTTTCACAGGATAGTTGATGTTTCAACATTTCTATGCTGCTCTGTCTGAGTCAAATGAATTTGTGGCCATTCGTAGTGCACGTCTTCGTATACATTCAGTATTCCCTGCTAGTACTATTTCGTATGGGTTCCACATACTAAAGCAGTATTCTATGATGTGTTGCACAAGTGTTTTGTGGGTCATACAAATTGTTTGTAAGCAATCTCTTTTGTGGACTGACTGCATTGTCCCAGTATCTTACCAATGAACCAATGTCTACCAACTGCTTTACCCACAACTGAGCCTATGTGATCTTTCCATTTCATATCCATAAAAAATGTTACATGTAGGGAAGGTGACTGATTCCAGTCAAGGCTCATTGATATGTAATCAGTGGATTACTTTTTGTGAAGTCCACAATTTGACTGTCCTTATCATTTAGAGGAAGTTGCCATTTTTGCAGTTCTTTGAAATCTTGGGAGGATCTGCCTATATTTGTGTAACTTTTTCCAGATAGTTTTGTTATAGAAAACTACAAGAAATCCTTAATCCTGTCAGATTTTGTTTGATACTCCATATAATTAAACTTTCGTTAATAAGCATTGGTGCGGTACTGAGTGAAATTCATTTCAGAAGTGAAGAAATACTGCATCCATCTGTCTGGCTTTCAGGATATCAAGCGAGAAAAGAGGGAGTAGGGTGTCATATGAACAATGTTTTCAGGATTGACGCTGGTTGAGAAAAATACATTGTTGGACAGTGCTGTGAAACTCGTAATCAAATAATAATTTCATCCTGAATAATTGTGTAAACATTTATTAGCAGCCTCTTCCTTTTTTATTAATGTAGTGTATAAAACTTTACTGTAGTATGGTGTGTAACGATACAGGTATCACTACAGTATCCATATTAAAATGGCACCAGCCAGAAGAGTGCTGATGGGTGTAAAAATGAGTAACCTTGTTCCTTTAATTTCAATAAATCCATTCAGAAATTATTTTCTTCTCTTTCCATGCTCCTTGTGATTTGGTTGCAATCAAGTTTTACAGTTACTTTACTGTATGGCTCTCGGTTAAATCCTCTTCATTTCTCCTTCATCTTTGGGAAAAAAAGTTTTGAAACAGAGAAATTTGTTTCTCTCTCACCTTGTTCAGCCTCATTCAGTTTAGATAGTTAATATTTGATGCTCTTTTTTTGTCAGTTGTGGAAGCTAGTTATGTTTTATGTAACCAAACTAGTAGCTAAAATGATTAATTATCTCAGTCTGTACACCATATAGCAGTGTTGAATTTGAAAGGACAGCTCTACATAGGAAGAAATGAAGCAGATATTAAAAGTAGAGATTAATTTTGTAAATGAATGAGCACTGGGAAATTATGCAGTAATTGTTTATAAATGCTTTCCAGTAAACCATAAAATAACTATTTATAACTGAGTAATTGCAAAATCATTTATTTTCAAGATAAGCTGATACAAAAAAGACTATTGAACTTATACCTTACAATTTGAAATATAATACTATTGAGGAAGTACTGAATAGGATTGGGGAGAAGAGGAGTTTGTGGCACAACTTGACCAGAAGAAGGGATCGGTTGGTAGGACATGTTCTGAGGCATCAAGGGATCACCAATTTAGTATTGGAGGGCAGCGTGGAGGGTAAAAATCGTAGGGGGAGACCAAGAGATGAATACACTAAGCAGATTCAGAAGGATGTAGGTTGCAGTAGGTACTGGGAGATGAAGAAGCTTGCACAGGATAGAGTAGCATGGAGAGCTGCATCAAACCAGTCTCAGGACTGAAGACCACAACAACAACTATTGCCTCATCCCATTTATACCAAAACAGCGAAATTTCAGATTTTCGGTATATGGGTGATCGAATCTTTCAAACACTCTTAAAAATCAAATATGGTAATGTAAGAAACTGATTGTCTGATTTACTGTTATCACAAATGTTAATGTTAGGATATGAAATTCATAATCATATCTCTGTTGTCTTGGGGGGGGGGGGGGTGAGGATAATTGAACATTTCTTGTTCCGAAATTAACAACATATACTGATTTTTGGCATGCATACTAAATCATATAAATCTGATGCCTATTCCACTTTCATTGCTTCAGAATAAATGATAAACTACAAAATAAAAGGTTGAATCAATAATACAACTGTAAGCAACCAAACATACCCAAAGAAACCTTCAATCTGCATGAGAGTCCTCTTCAATAAATGGTTCATCCAATTTGTGACAAACGGTTTCATCACTCAACAGATTGTGGTAGTATTCGTATTATTCTCAGGTAATCATCTGTTTCTCACACATTATGAGCAGATCCTTTAAGTTTTGCTGCTGCCATGGTAAGTTTTTTTGAGTATGCCTTGAGAATAGATGAATTTGCTGCAGATCGTCTTCTTTCTTTTTAAGGTTACGTCTCACAGCTGTATTTACTCTTACTGCCACACTGAACATGTAACAAGGATCACTCTTTGTAGATATCTCAGAAGTTTTAGCCATTTATTTTTGTCTCGTATCCATTTCGTAACAATTACTAAATAGGAATGCCTCTAGATAATTTGCAGTTATTAATATTACATTTAGATTTTATTTAAAAAGTGACAATGATTGTGCTCGAGAAAATTAATAAAGAACATTACTTCAACATGTTGAAGAGGCTATTCCAGCAGTCATTGTTAGAACTGAGTGCAACCAACTGCAGATTGTGGCACTTTGGAGCAAATGATGCCTGTCGTCTGCTCCAAGGTCATTCTTGGGTCATTCCAGCAACTAGTAGGGAAGGTTGAGAAGACAAGTCTGCACATGAAGTTTCAACAAAGTTTAAAATTTGCAGCATTGTCCACTGAACTGATCATGTCCCTTTGGTTCAGTTGAGTGGAAGGACTGAACTGGAGACTTCAAAGGTTCTGTGGCAAGTTAGGCTGCGACTACCTGGATTTGCTCTATAGAATTGATATCTGTATGGTCCCCCTAAGTGTGTCAGGTGTGCCCTACACATCAGAGGCTGCTACTCAGGTAGCTGACTATGTGTGGGGTTCACACAGTTTTTTTTTTTAGATTAGGTGACTCTCTACCCAATCCAGATAATGGTAGCTGTAGGAAACCTAGAAGTATCATTGTCCCATAAGCATCCCACAGATGATAGTATTAAAATCCAATGGTAAACTGTTGAAGCATCCGCAACAAAGTGCCAGAGTTTGAAGTACTCATGAGAAGCAGTGAAGCTCACATAATACTAGATACAGAAAGCTGGTTGAAATTGATTGGAGTGAGATTTTTGGGGAAAATTTAAGTATATGTTGAAGGGATAGGCAATTGGGAAATGTAGGTGGTGTATTTGTCACAGTAAACAAGAAACTCAAATCCACCAAGATAGAAATTGAAGCTGCGTGTGAAATTCTTTGGTCGAGACTCAGTATCTGAGGTGGGCAAAAAATGATAATTGTATCCTTCCGAAACAAATAGACGTGACCTCTTTGAGGATGTTCGCATTGAAACTGGAATCAGAGATCATGACGTGGTTTGGCAACACTGTTTACCAAAGTACAAAGGACAACTAAAACAAGCAGAAAGATATATGTGTTAAAAATAACTAGATAAAAAAAATCAGTAGTGTCATATATCAATGAGGAACCTGAAACTTTCAGCAAAGGGCAGGAGCATGTGGAGAAGCGCTGGCTCAAATATAAAAGAATAGTTGACCTCACTCTAGGTAGATATGTACCCAGTAGAACAGTCAATAATGGGAGGGAATCTCCATGGTATACAGTCAATGTAAAGAAACTTCTAAAGAAACAGAGATTACTGCACAATAGGTGTAAAACGAAGTGTAGGGCTATAGATAGAAAGATTCTGAATGAAACACGTTTGGCTGTCAAGAGAGCATGCTTGATGCCTTTAATGACTACTGTTGCAGAATATTGTCAAATGATGATTCACAGAACCAAAAGAAATTCTGGTCATATGTGAATGTTCTTAGTGGCACCAAAGTCAGTGTTCAGTCTCTGAAATGCATAACTCCATTTTCAAATGTTCCTTTACAAAGGAAACCCTAGGAGAATTGTCCCAATTTAATCCTCGCACCACTGAAAAGATGGATAAAGTAAGTATAGTGTCACTGGTGTTGAGAAACAGTTGAAATCATTAAAATTGAACAAAACTCCAAACACCAATGGAATCCCTGTCAGATTCTATATTGAATTTGGGGCTGAGTTAGCCCCTTGTCTAACTATAATCTATCATAGATCCTTTGAACAAAAGACCGTGCCCAGTTCTTGGAAAAAACCACAGGCCACACCCGTCTACAAGAAGGGTTGTAGAAATGATACGCAAAACTACCATCCAGTATCCTTGACATTGATTTGTTGTAGATTCTTAGAACATACTCTTGAGCTCAAATATAATGAGGTATCTTGAACAGAACGGTCCCTCATTGCCAACCACTATGGGTTGAAAAAACATCGATTATGTGAAACACAACTTACAATTTTTTCACATGACATACTGACTGCTTTGGATCAAGGCAGTCAAGTAATTGCAGTATTTCTTGATTTTTCAAGCATTTGACTCAGTACCACACATGCACTTATTGTCAAAAGTATGATTATATGGAGTCTCAAGTGAAATTTGTGACTGCATTTAGGACTTTTTGGTAGGAAGGATGCAGCAAGTAGTCTTGGATGGAGAGTTATCGTCAGATGTAGAAGTAAATTTGGGTGTGCACCAGAGAAGTCTGTTGGGATCCTTGCTGTTCATGTTGTATATTAATGAACTTGCAGACAATATTAACAGTAACATAAGGCTTTTACAGATGACGCAGTTTTCTATACTGAAGTACTATCTGAAAGAAGCTGCATAAATATTCAGTCAGAGCTTGATAAGATTTGAAGGTAGTGCAAAGATTGGCAACTTGTTTTAAATGTTCATAAATGTAAAATTGTGCACAAAAAAAGTAGTATCCTATGACTACAATATCAATGAATCACTGCTGGAATTGGCCAACTTGTACAAATACCTGTGTGTAACGCGTTTTAGAGATATGAAATGGAATGCTCACATAGGCTCGGTTGTGAGTAAAGCAGGTGATAGATTTAGTTTATTGGTAGAATACTGTGGGGAAGTGCAATCAGTCTACAAAGGAGATTGCTTACAAATCACTTGTATGACCCATTCTGTAATATTGCTCCCATTCTATAATATTGCTTAAGTGTGTGGGACCTGTACCAAATAATACTGACGGGATATTGAATCGGGGTGTATACGACCCAGGACAACCGGGAAATCTGGGAAAAACCCGAGAATTGTTTCATCCGGGAGATAACCGGGAAAAACTCGGGAATTTTTCAGAATTCCGGGAATTTTTCATTGTTTCATCTTTCAGTTAAATTTTTGTAATTTTGACTGGTAAGAATTGATTCTCTAGCAAAGAATGTTACTATATCCTGCTACTGGAGAATGATACTGCAGCAATAAAATATAAATGAGAGAAAAAAAATAATAAAACTTTAGTGGCAAAGGAAATGCGCAATTTACAACAACAAAACACCATGCACGCACAAGCGTCTGCAAATAGCAAAACTATGTCAAAGGCCGTAGGGCGAAGACTATGTAATTCTTCGTAACAATAAACTGCTCGCTATGAGCGTGACATCACAACTGTTCACATTAGGTTCGTTTGACCAGTTGCCAGTGGGCTGATGCCCATGCGCAATTGACCCGTGTATGAGCAGTACTTTCGCCACTTCCCACTACTTGAAGTGTGGCTGTTAGCTGTATAGGCATTATCAGCCAGATGCTAACGAAAAAATTTTTTCTCGCGCGCCCTAGCTGCTAGATTCGCTCATGCGCAGAGTTGTCTGAGTTGTTGTGTGGAGGGGATTAGTCTCCACGTGACCCGTGTTTACGTTAAGTGATTTCGCTGCTTCTCTTCGTTTACAGCTCCCACGTCAAATGAAAACAAAACGGATTTCTATCAAGTGAATTAAAATATATTCACATAATTATGGAGGGCAAAAATATATTTATAGTTTCACTTTTCTGATTTTATTTCATTTCCAGGTTATTAGCAGTCAAGCATTAATTGCCTTGCAGAACAATGAAGTTATTTTTGCAAGTTTGCTAAAGAAATTTGGCTTTATTAATCCTTCACCAGAGGCAATAATTTTATTTGAAACGAATTGTTTCATTCCACAGTATTGGTTAGTTCCAACTGTTCTCTGAATTTCAAGTGCACCTTATCATCCTTTGTCATGTGTGGCATTATGCCATAATAAAGAAACAAAAATGAGATCATAGAGTACTGGTACTCCAAGAAAATTTACATCCCAAAAATCACACTGAAAAACTTAATATCAGATGGGATCTACTTCATTGTGAATCTGGAAAAAACCAATGTGCACTTCAAGCCGAATTATGCATTTTAGCATGATTTACGAAATTCCGATGCTCTTGGGATTATCATCTGATACCCTGTTTCTTTTATATTGTAATGTAAGCTCTCTTAGTGCTTTATACGTATTTACATGTGGGCTTCCTACACCACTGCAGCTGCTCACGCGCAATGCCTATTTTCTGGCGCTTTCTGGCAACTGCTAAATCGAACGTATTTCTAACAGTCACCAGATAATATTGCGAACGGTGGTTCGAAAAGCGTTACTTTCAAAGTAAAATTCTTTTTACGCAAATTGAATTATGTTACGTGTGAGAAAGTGGGTTGGTTTTCTAAATCACAGAGCGTTTAAAATTGAGCAGTTTGAGGACCAGCCACTTAATGTTACATGTGAGAAAGTGGGTTGGATTTCTAAATCACAGAACGTTTAAAATTGAGCAGTTTGAGGACCAGCCACTTACAAGAATTTCGGGCCCAGACATTTATGTCATCATTTTAAATTTACTGGCACATTTGTGTGACGTATCTTAAAGTATAACACACACAAAAAAAGATCAATATTACATGTGAAAGCTTAGCTTTTCTTGTAGCTATCCTGTGTACATTAATATAAAATGTATAAAATGTTAACTTTTTCTCTTTGTGTGTTCGCACTACGTAACCAGTGATCTTACTATTGGCTGACTATAACACATGTCTTTTGCTCTGAATATCTGATGTCATCGGCTGACGAGATCATGTGGCGTGAGGTACTGTATGACTGGCTTACGAAAGGACATCGCAACCTCGGTTTCAACACTCCGTAAACTAACGCGCTGTGTTTGGTGCAATTCGAATTTATACTTTTGTAATACAAAAATATGCAGCGTATGTTGCTGCAAATCAAAGGTCTTTCCAAAACTTATCTCTCTTTTTTTTTCATTAAGTCTTTCCAAAACTTCTCTCCTCCGTATTTTTTTTCCCCGGAAAGTTGTACGCGAGTGTGTAAAATGTTAACCATTCAAAGAATTGATAAGTTTTACAGGTCCAAGGGAAAATTTATGGAAAACCTATTGTCCTTTAGCACAGAAAAAGTGTATTTTCGCCCGGGAAAAGCATATTTTTTGAACAGGATATCTGGGAATAATCTGGGAATTTATTTTCCTTGTCCCAGTATACACCCTGTGAATGTATACAGGGAAGGGCAGCAAAAATGGTCACAGGTTTGTTAAATCCATGGAAGAGAGTTACATAGATACTGAAGGAACTGACCTGTAAGACTCTTGAAGATAGATGTAATCTATCCCAAGATAGTCTATTAACGAAGTTTCAAGAACTGGCTTTAAATGATGACTCAAGGCCTATACTACAACTACCTACCTATCACTCAAATAGGGATTTTAAGGATAAGATTAGAATAATAACTGCATGCACACGGCATTCAAACAATGATTCTTCCCATGCTCCATACATGAATGGAATGAGAAGCCACCCTAATAACTGGTACAATGGGACGTATCCTCTGCCATGCATCTCATGGTGGTTTGCAGAATACAGATGTAGTTAGTTGTATTTACCTTGTTCTTCTACATATTTACTTAGGTGTCTTTCATCCTAATTGCTAGCATCTGCGTTACTATCAAGATTAACAACACAGTCATCATCAGAGCTGATTGTCCCAGTGCAATTTGAAGGTTGAAATTCGTGAGATGACACATAAAGATCTGATACTGTGCTAGGTGAACCTCCAGTAGAACTACAGTTACCTGAAGAACGAAGAATTTTTTTATCTGAGAATGGCATGTCTGTTTATACTTTTCACAATTGAATAACAAAACAACATACTCTTGCTAAATATCCTCTCATACTCTATAACTAACTAAATGTTTCCTTATACCTAATGAATTAAAATTTGCCTAACCTTTCTCATGATGATGCTGCGGTTGTGTATATGATGTTTTTGTTGCAGGATATTAGAATCATTCTGCTTTCTTTATACATCTCCTAGACCAGTCTAAGTATTCTCATTCTTTCGCTCATATTGTGCAGGGTTACTGCTCACTACAAAAGGGTTGCTAACAATGCGCAGTCTTACTCTCAGTAACAATGTTGAAATGCAGTTTTGTCAAGTAATGAAGTGATGTAACCGAAGACAAAATATATGGATGTAATCACTTGAAAGAAAATTTGTTGGACATCTAATCAATGTATGTAGCACGTTCATGGTTGCACAGTGCACTGAGGGCTTGTGCCAGAAAGTGAAAATCGCTAATGAGGCACATTTGCTGTCGTAGCATTAGAGAGCACACTCATTTTATACTTTAGTGATGATGGACGTTGAATTTTGTCATACATTACAATGACAACTCATTAGATATTTTTTCAGAACAAAGAACATGAAAAATGAAATTCGTGATTGCATAAAAGTCGAAATAGCCGTTTTTGCACATTTGTGGTTTTAAGTATAAGAGTGACAATGTAATCTCATGTGCTCAAATAAGGAATGTCAGAAATATTTATCAGTGTATGTTCACTTCTGTTAAGTGGGCAGCCAAATGTATAGAAGGGAGGAGGAAAGACTTAAATAAACCAGTGCAAAAGAAAATTTTTGATTTCCATCTCTTTATGCCAGTTGTTCAGTGTTAAAGCAATTCCTATATTTGTAAAAGTTCATTTCTTTTTCTTTTTTAAAACCAAATGAGCTGCTTTCTGTACCCATCATTCTATACCCATTCCAATCAATCTTCGTATTGTGAAGCATTTGTATTTACTCTTTCTTTTTTCTCCCCTTTGTCTTTATAAGGACTACTCTCCTTGTCGCCAATCATTTCTGTAGCTTAAGAAGGTCATAAATAGTAATTAGATATATGTTAGTGTTTTAATACTATCTGGTGCAAATGTACTTAATATCTTGCAATGATTTATAGGAATGATCCGCAGTACATAACATCTCTTGGGCGAACAATTCTTAATCTCAGCCGTATTATTCCTGGTGGGCTTCTGGTCTTTTTTCCCTCATATCCAGTGTTGAAGAAATGTCAGGAAGAATGGCAGCTGTCAGGAATATGGTCACAGATATGTGTATCAAAGGTAAACTACTCTGCTTCGCAGTGCACTGTGTGTTTAACTTTCATGGCTGTAGACTTGCTCTTAGCATTTGTTTGGAATCGATAAACAAAAGAAATCATTTGGCAGTGTAAGACTTAAATTGTGAGCTTCCAGAGAAGTCCATAATGAAAGGTATGCAGACAAACTGTTTTGTTTTATCTCGTTTTTTCTCTTTGCGAGACAAACATTAATTTTTGAGCATTTACAGCTACTCGTAAAACAGTGCATATTGTTAATAAGTGTTCATATGTTGGTATAATTATTTTGATTCTCGTCATGCTTTAACTAAACTACTACAGTGTATGTTACCTGATGCTTGTTCATGTTAAATGAAGATAGCAAGGAGCATTTTCAAAGAAAAGAAAAAACTTATTATCTTCAGAACAATAACATCTGAAAGTGTAAGACAGTAACTTCATATGGTTATGGTATAATATGTCAAAGACTTTTCAAAAAATTCAAGACAAGCAGACTAGTTTAGTTTTGTGAGGGACTAACTAAGTAGGGAAGATCCTGATGCGGAGTGGTTGCTTCATCTGTAGGCTGAAATTTGTCGTCATGTTTGATTGCCAGCCAATAATGTGGAGTATTGGTTTTGGACCACCGCATTTAAACATATCAAGGGAATGATGAGAATATATCTCATATACTGAGTTTTTTTCCCACTGTTAAGTCTGATAGATAGTGTCTCATTCACTGACTACAAACCAAGCCATTTAAACTATTCATAGGCACAGTGAGAACCCTCTTCAACCATTATGTGAATTCAAAATGTATTTCCTTCAGTAGAGCCCTTGCTAAGCGTATTTCATATCTGATATCATTCAAGAATTCACTGAACTACCAATTTGCACTGGAACCCACTTTGAAACCATAAGCAGTTATTATGACTCTGAAATACTGCTTTTTTAAACAATTGACTGACAGCAACAGATTATTGTATGGAGCACCATAGCAAGAGGGCATCCACTGTGTAATAGGTACAGGTTGTTTATATGTGCAACATTGCACTAGTTTGGATGGTGCCATCATATGAAAGCACAGTAATGAGTTAGAATTCTCAAAACTAAAACTTAAGTCACCTTTGTTAAATGCCCAGTACCTCAGACAACAATTCCTTCCGAACTGACTATGCAAATGTAGATGAGATGTGGCTCAAATTCAAAGATATAGTAGCAACAGCAATTGAGAGATTCATACCTCATAAATTGGTAAGAGATGGAACTGATCCCCCATGGTACACAAAACAGGTCCGAACGCTGTTGCAGAGGCAATGGAAAAAACATGCGAAGTTCAGAAGAACGCGAAATCCCGAAGATTGGCTAAAATTTACAGACACGCGAAATTTGGCACGGACTTCAATGCGAGATGCCTTTAATAGGTTCCACAATGAAACATTGTCTCGAAATTTGGTAGAAAATCCGAAGAAATTCTGGTCGTATGTAAAGTACACAAGCGGCAAGACGCAGTCAATACCTTCGCTGCGCAGTGCCGATGGTACTGTTACCGATGACTGTGCCGCTAAAGCGGAGTTATTGAACACAGTTTTCCGAAATTCCTTCACCAGGGAAGACGAGTGGAGTATTCCAGAATTTGAAACACGAACAGCTGCTAGCATGAGTTTCTTGGAAGTAGATACCTTAGGGGTTGCGAAGCAACTCAAATCACTTGATACGGGCAAGTCTTCAGGTCCAGATTGTATACCGATTAGGTTCCTTTCAGATTACGCTGATACAATAGCTCCCTACTTAGCAATCATATACAACCGCTCGCTCACCGATAGATCTGTACCTACAGATTGGAAAATTGCGCAGGTGGCACCAGTGTTTAAGAAGGGTAGTAGGAGTAATCCATCGAACTACAGACCTATATCATTAACGTCGGTTTGCAGTAGGGTTTTGGAGCATATACTGTATTCAAACATTATGAATCACCTCGAAGGGAACGATCTATTGATACGTAATCAGCATGGTTTCAGAAAACCTCGTTCTTGTGCAACGCAGATAGCTCTTTATTCGCACGAAGTAATGGCCGCTATCGACAGGGGATCTCAAGTTAATTCCATATTTCTAGATTTCCGGAAAGCTTTTGACACCGTTCCTCACAAGCGACTTCTAATCAAGCTGCGGGCCTATGGGGTATCGTCTCAGTTGTGCGACTGGATTCGTGATTTCCTGTCAGGAAGGTCGCAGTTCGTAGTAATAGACGGCAAATCATCAAGTAAAACTGAAGCGATATCAGGTGTTCCCCAGGGAGGTGTCCTGGGACCTCTGCTGTTCCTGATCTATATAAATGACCAGGGTGACAATCTGAGCAGTTCTCTTTGGTTGTTCGCAGATGATGCTGTAATTTACCGTCTAGTAAGGTCATCCGAAGACCTGTATCAGTTGCAAAGCGGTTTAGAAAAGATTGCTGTGTGGTGTGGCAGATGGCAGTTGACGCTAAATAACAAAAAGTGTGAGGTGATCCACATGAGTTCCAAAAGAAATCCATTGGAATTCGATTACTCGACAAATAGTACAATTCTCAATGCCGTCAATTCAACTAAGTACCTGGGTGTTAAAATTACGAACAACTTCATTTGGAAAGACCACATAGATAATATTGTGGGGAAGGCGAGCCAAAGGTTGCGTTTCATTGGCAGGACACTTAGAAGATGCAACAAGTCCACTAAAGAGACAGCTTACACTACACTCGTTTGTCCTCTGTTAGAATATTGCTGCGCGGTGTGGGATCCTTACCAGGTGGGATTGACGGAGGACATCGAAAGGGTGCAAAAAAGGGCAGCTCATTTTGTATTATCACGTCATAGGGGAGAGAGTGTGGCAGATATGATACGCGAGTTGGGATGGAAGTCATTAAAGCAAAGACGTTTTTCGTCGCAGAGAGATCTATTTACAAAATTTTAGTCACCAACTTTCTCTTCCGAATGCGAAAATATTTTGTTGAGCCCAACCTACATAGGTAGGAATGATCATCAAAATAAAATAAGAGAAATCAGAGCTCGAACAGAAAGGTTTAGGTGTTTGTTTTCCCGCGCGCTGTTCGTGAGTGGAATGGTAGAGAGATGGTATGATTGTGGTTCGATGAACCCTCTGCCAAGCACTTAAATGTGAATTACAGAGTAGTCATGTGATGTAGATGTAGATAATTTATGTTGATATGTTTATTTTCAGCAATAAGCAACAAGAGAGGGATAGCTTCAAAAATAAACTTGAAGAACAATTTGAAGTGAAAGGGCTAGAAGAGTGTCAAATTGCTTGGGCATAAGAAACACAAGGGATCATGAAAGGGTACTATTATGTATTGATCAGGTTAATTATATAGAAAAAATCCTTAATAAACACAACACAAAGGATTGCACTCAAGTGTTGACACCTGTAGACAATAATGGAGTACTCACGCATGATAGTAGGTCTAAGATAGATGAAGAGAGAACAGCCATGGTAAAAGTTCCCTACAGAAAAGTTTTCTGCAGTTTGATGCATGCGTATACAATCGCAGCTGTAAGTCGATTCGGCAGTGATCCAGATATAGTTCACTGGCAGGCGGTTAAAAGAATTTTGAGATATTTGAAAGGGACTGGGAACTTGAATCTGCAGTTCTCTAGGAAAGAGAACTACAGTGTCTCTGCGTTCAGTGATGCAGGCTGGGCAGGAGACATAGAGGACAGGAGGGCAGTGACTGGTTTTCTGTTTAAATAGCAAGGAACTGTAATTTCCTAGAGCAGGAAGAAATAGCCAACGGTAGCTCTTATCAATTTCTGAAGCTGAATACTGGCCCTGGCATTGACTTGTCAAGAGAGACTCTGGCTACAAAGGTTAAAAAAAAAAAAAACAAAAAAAACCAAATAAACTGTATTCAATAAACATGCAATGGAAGGAAACAACATATCAATATCAGATACCATTTTATTAGAGAGAAATAGATGCAGCTCGAGTTATAGTACAACAAATCCTGATGGAACAGATGCTTATTTTGAGTAAGTCATTCTCAAGAGTACATCATCATCAAATGATTAAGAAATTTGGAGTAGTATGAAGTTTTTAAGGGCATTGATTCTAGCAGGAGTGTTGTAAATGAGAATCTGTGCTTCTGCTGATACATATGTTCTTTGCTGTCAGTTCTGTGAAAGTTTTTATCCATGTTTTTTGGATACATGTGTTCTGTGTTTTCTTGTGTCTACATTAATGTAATAAAATGTTTCTTGTGTATTACTTCAAACCATGATCATTTTACTGAAAATTAAAGTAGGAACAACAAAAACAAAACACAATTTAGCACAAAATAAAACTCAGAACTATTGAATAGTTATGTTTCTCACCATATAGCGGAGATGCTGAGTTGCAGATAGGCACAACTGCTGGAAAATGAGCTTGCGGTCAACAAGGCCTTCATCGGAGATAAACACACACACACACACACACACACACACACACACACACACACACACACACGCGCGCGCGTGACCACAGTCCCTGGCAGTTGAAGCCAGACTGTGTGTGTGTGTGTGTGTGTGTGTGTGTGTGTGTGTGTGTGTGTGGTGAGCAGCAACTATCCTTTTCATAATTTTGTTGCAATCCATCCTGGATTTTCCATTGTTTGAATGTTGTTGTTGTTGTTGTGTTCAATCCTGAGACTGGTTTGATGCAGCTCTCCGTGCTACTCTATCCTGTGCAAGCTTCTTCATCTCCCAGTACCTACTGCAACCTACATCATTCTGAATCTGCTAACTGTATTCGTCTCTTGGTCTTCCTCTACGATTTTTACCCTCCAAGCTGCCATCCAATGTTAAATTTGTGATCCCTTGATGCCTCAGAACATGTCCTACCAACCGGTCCCTTCTTCTTGTCAAGTTGTGCCACAAACTCTTCTTGTCCCCATTTCTATTCAATATCTCCTCATTAGTTATGTGATCTACCAATCTAATCTTCAGCATTCTTCTGTAGCACCACATTTAGAAAGCTTCTATACTCTTCTTGTCCAAACTATTTATCGTCCATGTTTCACTTCCATACATGGCTACACTCCATACAAATACTTTCAGAAACAACTTCCTGACACTTAAATCTATACTCGATGTTAACAAATTTCTTTTCTTCAGAAACACTTTCCTTGCCATTACCAGTCTACATTTTATCTCCTCTCTACTTTGACCATCATCAGTTATTTTGCTCCCCAAATAGCAAAACTCCTTTACTACTTTAAGTGTCTCATTTCCTAATCTAATTCCCTCAGCATCACCTGACTTAATTCGACTACATTGCATTATCCTCGTTTTGCTTTTGTTGATGTTCATCTTGTATCCTCCTTTCAAGACACTGTCCATTCCGTTCAACAACTCTTCTAAGTCCTTTGCTGTCTCTGACAGAATTACAATGTCATCGGCGAACCTCAAAGTTTTTATTTCTTCTCCATGGATTTTAATGCCTACTCCGAACTTTTCTTTTGTTTCCTTTACTGCTTGCTCAATATACAGATTGAATAGCATTGGGGAGAAGCTACAACCCTGTCTCACTCCCTTCCCAACCGCTGCTTCACTTTCATGCCCCTCGACTCTTATAACTGTCATCTGGTTTCTGTACAAATTGCAAATAGCCTTTCGCTCCCTGTATTTTACCCCTGCCACCTTTAGAATTTGAAAGAGAGTATTCCAGTCAACATTGTCAAAAGCTTTCTCTAAGTCTACAAATGCTAGAAATGTAGATTTGCCTTTCCTTAATCTATTTTCTAAGATAAGTCGTAGGGTCAGTATTGCCTCACATGTTCCAACATTTCTGCGGTATCCAAACTGATCTCCGCTGAGGTTGGCTTCTACCAGTTTTTCCATTTGTCTGTAAAGAATTTGCGTTAGTATTTTGCAGCTGTGACTTATTAAACTGATAGTTCGATAATTTTCACATCTGTCAACACCTACTTTCTTTGGGATTGGAATTATTATATTCTTCTTGAAGTCATAGGGTATTTTGCCTGTCTCATACATCTTACTCACCAGATGGTAGAGTTTAATCAGGACTGGCTCTCCCAAGGCCGTCAGTAGTTCTAATGGAATGTTGTCTACTCCCGGGGCCTTGTTTCGACTTAGGTCTTTCAGTGCTCTGTCAAACTCTTCACGCAGTATCATATCTCCCATTTGATCTTCATCTACATCCTCTTCCATTTCCATAATATTGTCCTCAAGTACATCGCCCTTGTATAGACCCTCTATATACTCCTTTCTGCTTTCCCTTCTTTGCTTAGAGCTTGGTTTCCATCTGAGCTCTTGATATTCATACAAGTGGCTCTCTTTTCTCCAAAGGTCTCTTTAATTTTCCTGTAGGCAGTATCTATCTTACCCCTAGTGAGATAAGCCTCTACATCCTTACATTTGTCCTGTAGCCATTCCTGCTTAGCCATTTTGCACTTCCTCTCGATCTCATTTTTGAGACGTTTGTATTCCTTTTTGCCTGTTTCATTTAGTGCGTTTTTATATTGTCTCCTTTCATCAATTAAATTCAATATTTCCTCTGTTACCCTAGGATTTCTACTAGCCCTCGTCTTTTTACCTACTTGATCCTCTGCTGCCTTCACTTCTTCATCCCTCAAAGCTACCCATTCTTCTACTACTGTATTTCTTTCCCCCATTCCTGTCAATTGTTCCCTTATGCTCTCCCTGAAACTCTGTACAACCTCTGGTTTAGTCAGTTTATCCAGGTCCCATCTCCTTAAATTCCCACATTTTTGCTGTTTCTTCAGTTTTAATCTACAGTTCATAACCAATAGATTGTGGTCAGAGTCCACATATGCCCCTGGAAATGTCTTACAATTTAAAACCTGGTTTCTAAATCTCTGTCTTACCATTATATAATCTATCTGATACTTTCTAGTATCTCCAGGATTGTTCCATGTATTGTTAGAATAGTTGTGTTTATTACCCGCCAAATATTCTGATTGTACCACTCAAGGTACAATGTGCTTGACTGACAGGGTATAGTTTGTATGACATTTGTGCATATTATTTTACTGACAGGCAGATAACATTCAGGTAAAAGTTAAGACATTCTATCTTTAAATATGTCTGCTTGTGTCCGTATATGTGTGGATGGATATGTGTGTGTGTGCGAGTGTATACCCGTCCTTTTTCCCCCCTAAGGTAAGTCTTTCCGCTCCCAGGATTGGAATGACTCCTTACCCTCTCCCTTAAAACCCACATCCTTTCGTCTTTCCCTCTCCTTCCCTCTTTCCTGATGAGGCAACAGTTTGTTGTGAAAGCTTGAATTCTGTGTGTATGTTTGTGTTTGTTTGTGTGTCTGTCGACCTGCCAGCACTTTCATTTGGTAAGTCACATCATCTTTGTTTTTAGATATATTTTTCCTACGTTGAATGTTTCCCTCTATTATAATCATATCATTAATTTGAACCCAATAATTACGTTTGTTATTGTCGCTGTTGCATTTTGAAATCTTTCCTGTTGTCTTATTTTCTCTTTCTGTTTTTACCAGTAGTCTCACTTTGTATTCACCTTCCCCTTTTTACCGTAATCTACTATACAATTTTATCCCACCTATATATACTCAATAATACGTAACCCACTTCCAAACCATAACCAAAAAAATTTTATTTTCCGCTTTCAACACTACCGCTGCTATAAAATCCACAGTTTCTAGTTCAATAACAGCTGCTTTCACGTATAAAACAACCATTTCGGCTAGTTCTAATAACTTTCACTATATTTCCACTTCCGTTTTTCGCACATCACTGATCATTTTTAGCCGCTCCCCACAGGTTTTAACGTCATTATTTCTTCGTCAGACAATTGTTAGCCCCATTTTCGTAATCTTTCACCACAACACCACTCCTTTTAATACATTTACACGTTTTTTCGAAATTTTCCCAAATTTCTCCGTCCTTTAACGTGTTTTAGCGGCAACACAACCACCTAACCTTTATACACATCGCTGTCTACCAACCCAAGTTCACCACAGGATCAACTTAACCAACACTTTTTCGCCTTTTTCCATACCAGATCTCCAGTTGCTTTCTAGTTCACCTTTATCTCTCCCCATATACACTCCTGGAAATTGAAATAAGAACACCGTGAATTCATTGTCCCAGGAAGGGGAAACTTTATTGACACATTCCTGGGGTCAGATACATCACATGATCACACTGACAGAACCACAGGCACATAGACACAGGCAACAGAGCATGCACAATGTCGGCACTAGTACAGTGTATATCCACCTTTCGCAGCAATGCAGGCTGCTATTCTCCCATGGAGACGATCGTAGAGATGCTGGATGTAGTCCTGTGGAACGGCTTGCCATGCCATTTCCACCTGGCGCCTCAGTTGGACCAGCGTTCGTGCTGGACGTGCAGACCGCGTGAGACGACGCTTCATCCAGTCCCAAACATGCTCAATGGGGGACAGATGCGGAGATCTTGCTGGCCAGGGTAGTTGACTTACACCTTCTAGAGCACGTTGGGTGGCACGGGATACATGCGGACGTGCATTGTCCTGTTGGAACAGCAAGTTCCCTTGCCGGTCTAGGAATGGTAGAACGACGGGTTCGATGACGGTTTGGATGTACCGTGCACTACTCAGTGTCCCCTCGACGATCACCAGTGGTGTACGGCCAGTGTAGGAGATCGCTCCCCACACCATGATGCCGGGTGTTGGCCCTGTGTGCCTCGGTCGTATGCAGTCCTGATTGTGGCGCTCACCTGCACGGCGCCAAACACGCATACGACCATCATTGGCACCAAGGCAGAAGCGACTCTCATCGCTGAAGACGACACGTCTCCATTCGTCCCTCCATTCACGCCTGTCGCGACACCACTGGAGGCGGGCTGCACGATGTTGGGGCGTGAGCGGAAGACGGCCTAACGATGTGCGGTACCGTAGCCCAGCTTCATGGAGACGGTTGCGAATGGTCCTCGCCGATACCCCAGGAGCAACAGTGTCCCTAATTTGCTGGGAAGTGGCGGTGCGGTCCCCTACGGCACTGCGTAGGATCCTACGGTCTTGGCGTGCATCCGTGCGTCGCTGCGGTCCGGTCCCAGGTCGACGGGCACGTGCACCTTCCGCCGACCACTGGCGACAACATCGATGTACTGTGGAGACCTCACGCCCCACGTGTTGAGCAATTCGGCGGTACGTCCACCCGGCCTCCCGCATGCCCACTATACGCCCTCGCTCAAAGTCCGTCAACTGCACATACGGTTCACGTCCACGCTGTCGCGGCATGCTACCAGTGTTAAAGACTGCGATGGAGCTCCGTATGCCACGGCAAACTGGCTGACACTGACGGCGGCGGTGCACAAATGCTGCGCAGCTAGCGCCATTCGACGGCCAACACCGCGGTTCCTGGTGTGTCCGCTGTGCCGTGCGTGTGATCATTGCTTGTACAGCCCTCTCGCAGTGTCCGGAGCAAGTATGGTGGGTCTGACACACCGGTGTCAATGTGTTCTTTTTTCCATTTCCAGGAGTGTATTTTTATCTTTCATTTTCATTTCAACCTCATGTTACACTTTCCACCTTCTAATACCATGTCACCCTCACAACACCCCCACAACGACCCCATTAAGTTTTATTTACATTCCCTCTGCAAACATGCCTTCACCTTAGCCAGATTACGCTTGCATATTTTATTTTCTCAGGCTTGTCTGACATTTGGCATTACCCCCAAAGGCCTCACACTTAAAGTTCCCATCTCTGGCTGCAACCCTTCTTTCCATCAGTACCTATACCAGTTCCAAACTGAACAATCCATTGCCCTCACCCACCTAATCCTTCACCTACACATCAACTCAGCCAATGAACAGACCCGTCAACTCCTATCCTTAATAAAAGTCCTCAGTCTCTCCTCTCCCACATCCACACCGGCTATTCAGAGCATCCTCCTACAGGCCAACCGCAAATTAGAACAGCATGCCACCCTTCACCTCAAAAAACTATCCAATCTCCTGGTTTCCCACCTCCGGAAAGGCAACTCACTCACCCTTCACAACCTTTCCAGCAAACCTCAACCACCTCTAATTGCACACAAAGCCAGTCTCTCCCATCTACTCAATCTCCCACTTCCAGCTCCACTCCCTCCAAAACCTCAAAATTCCAATCAACACAATCTGGTACCACAACACCCTAATTCAGTAGTTAACCTTTCCTCCAAAACTCTCTCCCAATCCGAAACCTCTGTCCTATCCAAAGGCCTCACCTTCAGCCCCACTCCCAGATTCAACCAAACAGCCCTCGTCAAAGATTTACTGTCCTACACTCGTACTCTCTGCTGGAAGTATCACTTTGCCATGAAGAAAAATGATCCTAATCCTACCCCTAATGATCCAACTCCCCAAGACACTATCCAAATTGAACCCTGCCTGGAACAGTTCCGTCCTCCGTCACAGCGGGACCCACCTCCTCTTCCTCAAAATCACCCTCTCCAAACCTTCCAGGAATTTCTGACTTCCAGCCTTGCCTCACAATCCTTCTTAAAAAACCTTAATCCTACTCCCAACATCACCACTGCTGAAGCCCAGGCTATCTGTGATCTGAAGGCTGACCGGTCCATCGTCATTCTTCCGGCGGACAAGGGTTCCACGACCGTGGTACTTGATCGTCGGGAGTATGTGGCTGAGGGACTGCGTCAGCTTTCAGACAACACCACATACAAAGTTTGCCAAGGTAATCCCATTCCTGATGTCCAGGCGGAGCTTCAAGGAATCCTCAGAACCTTGGGCCCCCTACAAAACCTTTCACCTGACTCCATCAACCTCCTGACCCCACCGACACCCCGCACCCCTACCTTCTATCTTCTTCCTAAAATTCACAAACCCAATCATCCCGGCCGCCCCATTGTAGCTGGTTATCAAGCCCCCACAGAATGTATCTCTGCCTACGTAGATCAACACCTTCAACCCATTACATGCAGTCTCCCATCCTTCATCAAAGACACCAACCACTTTCTCGAACGCCTGGAATCCTTACCCAATCCGTTACCCCCAGAAACCATCCTTGTAACCATTGATGCCACTTCCTTATACACAAATATCCCGCACGTCCAGGGCCTCGCTGCGATGGAGCACTTCCTTTCACGCCGATCACCTGCCACCCTACCTAAAACCTCTTTCCTCATTACCTTAGCCAGCTTCATCCTGACCCACAACTTCTTCACTTTTGAAGACCAGACATACCAACAATTAAAGGGAACAGCCATGGGTACCAGGATGGCCCCTTCGTACGCCAACCTATTCATGGGTCGCTTAGAGGAAGCCTTCTTGGTTACCCAGGCCTGCCAACCCAAAGTTTGGTACAGATTTATTGATGACATCTTCATGATCTGGACTCACAGTGTAGAAGAACTCCATAATTTCCTCTCCAACCTCAACTCCTTTGGTTCCATCAGATTCACCTGGTCCTACTCCAAATCCCATGCCACTTTCCTTGATGTTGACCTCCACCTGTCCAATGGCCAGCTTCACACGTCCGTCCACATCAAACCCACCAACAAGCAACAGTACCTCCATTACGACAGCTGCCACCCATTCCACATCAAACGGTCCCTTCCCTACAGCCTAGGTCTTCGTGGCGAACGAATCTGCTCCAGTCCGGAATCCCTGAAGTATTACACCAACAACCTGACAACAGCTTTCGCATCCCGCAACTACCCTCCCGACCTGGTACAGAAGCAAATAACCAGAGCCACTTCCTCATCCTCTCAAACCCAGAACCTCCCACAGAAGAACCCCAGTTGTGCCCCACTTGTGACAGGATACTTTCCGGGACTGGATCAGATTCTGAATGTGGCTCTCGAGCAGGGATACAACTTCCTCAAATCCTGCCCTGAAATGAGATCCATCCTTCATGAAATCCTCCCCACTCCACCAAGAGTGTCTTTCCGCCGTCCACCTAACCTTCGTAACCTCTTAGTTCATCCCTATGAAATCCCCAAACCACCTTCCCTACCCTCTGGCTCCTACCCTTGTAACCGCCCCCGGTGTAAAACCTGTCCCATGCACCCTCCCACCACCACCTACTCCAGTCCTGTAACCCGGAAGGTGTACACGATCAAAGGCAGAGCCACGTGTGAAAGCACCCACGTGATCTACCAACTGACCTGCCTACACTGTGACGCATTCTGTGTGGGAATGACCAGCAACAAACTGTCCATTCGCATGAATGGACACAGGCAGACAGTGTTTGTTGGTAATGAGGATCAACCTGTGGCTAAACATGCCTTGGTGCACGGCCAGCACATCTTGGCACAGTGTTAGACCGTCCGGGTTATCTGGATACTTCCCACTAACACCAACCTATCCGAACTCCGGAGATGGGAACTTGCTCTTCAATATATCCTCTCTTCCCGTTATCCACCAGGCCTCAATCTCCACTAATTTCAAGTTGCCGCCACTCATACCTCACCTGTCGTTCAACATCTTTGCCTCTGCACTTCTGCCTCGACTGACATCTCTGCCCAAACTCTTTGTCTTTAAATATGTCTGCTTGTGTCTGTATATGTGTGGATGGATATGTGTGTGTGTGCGAGTGTATACCCGTCCTTTTTCCCCCCTAAGGTAAGTCTTTCCGCTCCCGGGATTGGAATGACTCCTTACCCTCTCCCTTAAAACCCACATCCTTTCGTCTTTCCCTCTCCTTCCCTCTTTCCTGATGAGGCAACAGTTTGTTGCGAAAGCTTGAATTTTGTGTGTATGTTTGTGTTCGTTTGTGTGTCTGTCGACCTGCCAGCACTTTCATTATATATATATATATATATATATATATATATATATATATATATATATATATATATATATATATAGTGCTGGCAGGTCGACAGACACACAAAATTCAAGCTTTCGCAACAAACTGTTGCCTCATCAGGAAAGAGGGAAGGAGAGGGAAAGACGAAAGGGTGTGGGTTTTAAGGGAGAGGGTAAGGAGTCATTCCAATCCCGGGAGCGGAAAGACTTACCTTAGGGGGAAAAAAAAAGGACGGGTATACACTCGCACACACACACATATCCATCCACACACTAAGGTAAGCCTCTGCGCCCCCGGGACCGGAACGACTCCCCACCCTCCCTCCACTCATACCTCACCTGTCATTCAACATCATCTTTGCCTCTTCACTTCTGCCTCGACTGACATCTCTGCCCAAACTTTAAATATGACTGCTTGTGTCTGTATATGTGTGGATGGATATGTGTGTGTGTGTGAGTGTATACCTGTCCTTTTTTCCCCCTAAGGTAAGTCTTTCCGCTCCCGGGATCGGAGTGGCTCCTTGCCCTCTCCCTTAAAACCCACATCCTTTCGTCTTTCCCTCTCCTTCCCTCTTTCCTGATGAGGCGGCGGTTTGTTGCGAAAGCTTGAATTTTGTGTGTGTGTTTGTGCTTGTTTGTGTGTCTGTCGACCTGCCAGCGCTTTCATTTGGTGGGTCGCTTCATCTTATATATTTTTCCTACGTGGAATGTTTCCCTCTATTTTATATATATATATATATATATATATATATATATATATATATATATATATATATATATGATGTGACTTGCCGAATGGGGGTGCTGGCGGGTCGACGGACGCACGGGCGGGCGCAGGCATGCACACAATGTTCAAGCTTTCGCGGCGGGCTGTTGCCTCATCGGGAGGGAGGGGGGGGGGGACGAGGGGATGTGGGTTTTGGGGGGGGAGGGTGGGGAGTCGTTCCGGTCCCGGGGGCGGAGAGGCTTACCTTAGTGTGTGGATGGATATGTGTGTGTGTGCGAGTGTATACCCGTCCTTTTTTTTCCCCCTAAGGTAAGTCTTTCCGCTCCCGGGATTGGAATGACTCCTTACCCTCTCCCTTAAAACCCACATCCTTTCGTCTTTCCCTCTCCTTCCCTCTTTCCTGATGAGGCAACAGTTTGTTGCGAAAGCTTGAATTTTGTGTGTATGATTGTGTTCGTTTGTGTGTCTGTCGACCTGCCAGCACTTTCATTTGGTAAGTAACATCATCTTTGTTTTTAGATATATTTTTCCTACGTGGAATGTTTCCCTCTATTATAACCATATATATATATATATATATATATATATATATATATATATATATATATATATATATATATATATATATATAACAGAGGGAAACATTCCACGTGGAAAAAATATATCTAAAAAGAAAGAAAGTGATGAGACTTACCAAACAAAAGCGCTGGCAGGTCGATAGACACACAAACATACACACAAAATTCAAGCTTTCGCAACAAACTGCTGCCTCATCAGGAAAGAGGGAAGGAGAGGGAAAGACGAAAGGATGTGGGTTTTAAGGGCGAGGGTAAGGAGTCATTCCAATCCCGGGAGCGGAAATACTTACCTTGGGGGAAGAAAGGACGGGTATACACTCGCGCACACACGCACATATCCGTCCACACATATACAGACACAAGCAGACATCAACACAAAGAGAAAATAGCATTAGTCAAACCAAATACGTGCTGCAGAATTGAGTTCCATTTGCTACCTGCTGAGTTCTGAAATGCTGATTAGGTGATAATCAAGATTGCTCAGATGTTGAAACCAGCAGACTGATAACGAAGTAAATGAAATATGTACATTGTACTTTATCTCCAGAACAACATTATTTATGTTTATTTGTGACCATTGTCTGTAATGATTTTGTGGTGAAGGCAGATGCTCTGATTGTTATCTGCAAATTAGTTTTATTTATGTAGAAATCTGGTGCACAAAGCACACCTGCCACTTGGTGGCATATGGTAACTATTATTGAGGAACTGAATTGCCCAGTTCTGTGCACTGTCAAGTCTCATACGCTCAGTGTAACAGTACATAAAGTGTTGTGTCTCTGGATAAAGTGCACACATTGCCATTGCGTGCAGCATCTTTTTTTCAGTAGCCTAATAGTGTCCCTGGACACTGCTAAGAAGTAAATGTCTTTAGGTTAAGAAATGTTGGGATAAAGAGGACATTTGTCAGTTTCGTCTTCTGAAATGCTGTCCCTTTCCCCTCCCTCCCCTTCATCGTACATTTCCAGAGCCTTGCGTTTTGGAGATGTTAATACAGAACTGACATAAACCTCACTTTCACATGTTGTCCCACAATACGTGGACAATATGCAGAGTGAAGAGGTAAGGACCCAAGCCCCAAAACATCCACATCTCACTCTCACTCACATCTACATCTCTACTCTGCAAATGACTGAAGTCTACCACCAGCTTTACCCACAGCTGAGCCTATGCGATTGTTCCATTTCATATTCCTGCAAAGTGTTCCACCCAGATATTTGTATGAGTTGACCGATTCCAACTTTGACTTATTGATATTGTAGTCATAGTATACTACATATTTTTCATTTTGTGAAGTGCACAATTTTACATTTGTGAACATTCATAGCAAGTTGCCAAACTTTGCACTACTTTGAAATCTTATCAAGATGTGGCTGATTGTTCGTGCAGCTTCTTTTAGACATGCATCATCATTCAACTTAGCTATTACAAGCATATTGAATTGCTGAAACATCAGTCATATTCTTCTCTGCTTATTTTTATGATGCTTCTGCTGTGCACACTCACAGTTGTCATGCATTCCATAGTCTTACTGAAAAAGTGAACTGAAGGGTACTTAAGACACTGGCCTTGAATTTGGTAGGACTGTTATTCAGTTCCCATCTGTTCAAGCCAGTATAAAATTTCTGTGGTTTTGCTATATTGCTCAGAACAAATGCTGATATAACAGTCAGAGCTTGTGTTCCAACTGACCTTGTTGTCAATGGGCTGTTGAATTCTAATCTTCCTACCTTATTGCTATTAGGCATGATTTGTTTCAACTTTTAGCTTTTTAATGCACTGCTTTTCTGTTCTAGAAAAATAGGATTTAATTTATTATTATTATCTACAACAGAACGTATATTTTTGGGTGCTTCCAGTTTTCCATTGGGTTTGGGCGCTCTCTCCATGATTGTTTTAGCTTGCCTTGAGTCCAAGTTTTGATTGTTTTGCAGGGAGGAGTCAGTATCAGTATCTTATGCATTCTGGGAGAACTTTCTTGTAACTGTCTTATCCAGGACAATAATTCTTGTTTTCATTTGCAGTCTCAGATTGTATTATTTGAAATATTAGTGTTTCATTCAGATGCTGAGACACATTCTTTCCCAAATCCAACTGTAGCACTATAACATACTGCTTGTATTTGTCTCAGACGTCCTCCTTCCTTGTGTGTCACATACTGTCTGTTGATGTTAGCCCTCGGGTATACAGCACCAAACACGTTAAGCAGTTTTTGTTTCTTATAGTCTGCAGATAAAATATTTTGTTGGGTCCAGTTCTCCATACTGAAACTTTATGTAATTACAGGACCTGCCAGTGACCTTTAGTCGTAATTTTGTCTGTGGAGTTGAATTCAGTTTTTAATTTCAGTTTTGTGCCCCATAATACTATTGAAGAACTCTTTTCTTCACTGCTGCATCATTTGATTTGTTATTCATTTAATAATTTCATAATTAATCAGCAACTAGTCACATAAAAGAAATGTAATTTTTTAACCGATTTTGGGCACTTGGTACCCTTTCCAGAAGATTATACCTGTCACATTATTTGCAAGTGTCAAGTAAGTCTTAACAGATTCTAGCTTTCTATTACTAGTATCTTCACCCAAATGAATTTCCTTTGACTTAACAAGTTTTCCTCTAAACACACTTAATTTCAGTAGCAAGCAGCATGCAGATGTCATCACTAAATGTATTAACAATACTTAGTATTTTGTTTAGGATTTTATCATTTCTTGTAAATAGTTTAAAACCATCCATATAAAAAGATGACTAATTAAGTTGTCACAAAGCTTAATAATTGAAATAGAATCTATTTAGTTAGAGGAATCTGACAAATGCAACATAAGAGATGAGGCAAAGAATCACCATGAAACATTCCCTTTTCTTACCCATATAATTCATGAATGGAAACATTGTTGTTCATTATTTTTGGATTGTCTAGTATTCCATTATTTCATTCTATGCATACAGAATTATAAAAATTGTGGGTGAACTCCTATAGTTCAAACCAGTTCAGGATCTAGTCATTAGGTGCACTATAATATGCCTTTATGCAATCTATACACGCTACACTTAAGTTTTGCCTGTGGCGATTGACATACTTTAATATTATTATATTGAGGAACTTCTATTATTATTTCTTTCCTTTCTCAGACGTTATGTCTGGTTAAAAATGGAAAGTGACGCGGACCTTGATCAAGCGTGACTTCCTTTTAACTGTACGGTATATGTTACATAGCATTTAGGAACTTTCGGGTAATTGAACATGTATCAATAATTACAGATTTCTGTAGTTGTGTGTATACATTTGGATGTAGCTGTATTGTGTTGATGTACTGGTGGATATTGTGTGGTATGACTCCTGTAGTTGACAGTATAATTGGTATAATGTCAACTTTATCCTGATGCCACATGTCCTTGACTTCCTCAGCCAGTTGGATGTATTTTTCAATTTTTTCTCCTGTTTTCTTCTGTATATTTGTTGTATTGGGTATGGATATTTCGATTAGTTGTGTTAATTTCTTCTTTTTATTGGTGAGTATGATGTCAGGTTTGTTATGTGTTGTTGTTTTATCTGTTATAATGGTTCTGTTCCAGTATAATTTGTATTCATCATTCTCCAGTAAATTTTGTGGTGCATACTTTTATGTGGGAATGTGTTGTTTTATTAGTTTATGTTGTAAGGCAAGTTGTTGATGTATTATTTTTGCTACATTGTCATGTCTTCTGGTGTATTCTGTATTTGCTAGTATTGTACATCCGCTTGTGATGTGATCTACTGTTTCTGTTTGTTGTTTGCAAAGTCTGTATCTGTTGATGTTATGTGATCTAAAGGGTTGTAGAAGTGGTTATGAAATTGCAGTGGTGTAGCCGATGTATTTATATGATTGCTTTGTGTATTTTGCTAGTCTCTGCTCATTCTAGAAAGAATTTTCTTAAATTGTCTACCTGTCCATAATGTAGGTTTTTTATATCGATAAATCCACTTCCTCCTTCCTTTCTGCTTAATGTGAATCTTTCTGTTGCTGAATGTATGTGATGTATTCTATATTTGTGGCATTGTGATCGTGTAAGTGTATTGAGTGCTTCTAGGTCTGTGTTACTCCATTTCACTACTCCAAATGAGTAGGTCAATATTGGTATAGCATAAGTATTTATAGCTTCTGTCTTGTTTCTTGCTGTCAATTCTGTTTTCAGTATTTTTGTTAGTCTTTGTCTATATTTTTCTTTTAGTTCTTCTTTAATATTTGTATTATCTATTCCTATTTTTTGCCTGTATCCTAGATATTTATAGGCATCTGTTTTTTCCATCGCTTCTATGCAGTCGCTGTGGTTATCCAATAAGTAATCTTCTTGTTTAGTGTGTTTTCCCCAGACTATGCTATTTTTCTTACATTTGTCTGTTCCGAAAGCCATATTTATATCATTGCTGAATACTTCTGTTATCTTCAGTAATTGGTTGAGTTGTTGATTTGTTGCTGCCAGTAGTTTTAGATCATCCATGTATAGCAAATGTGTGATTTTGTGTTGGTATGTTCCAGTAATATTATATTCATAATTTGTATTATTTAGCATGTTGGACAGTGGGTTCAAAGCAAGGCAGAACCAGAAAGGACTTAATGAGTCTCCTTGGTATATTTCACGCTTACTCTGTATTGGCTGTGATGTGATATTATTTGAATTTGTTTGGATATTAAGTGTGGTTTTCCAATTTTTCATTACTATGTTTAGGAACTGTATCAGTTTAGGATCTACTTTGTATATTTCCAATATCTGTAGTAACCATGAGTGGGGTACACTATCATACGCTTTTTGGTAATCAATGTATGCGTAGTGTAGCGACCTTTGTTTAGTTTTAGCTTCATATGTCACCTCGGCATCTATTATCAGTTGCTCTTTACATCCTCGTGCCCCTTTGCAGCAGTCTTGTTGTTCTTCATTTATAATTTTGTTCTGTGTTGTATGTGTCATTAATTTCTGTGTAATGACTGAAGTTAATATTTAGTATATTGTTGGTAGGCATGTTATGGGGCGATATTTTGCTGGGTTTGCTGTGTCTGCTTGATCTTTAGGTTTCAGATAAGTTATTCCTTGTGTAAGTGTATCAGGGACTGTGTATGTGTCTGCTATGTTACTGTTAAATAATTTAGTTAGATGTGAATGTGTTGAGGTGAACTTCTTTAGCCAGAATTTTGCTATTTTATCTTTTCCAGGGGCTTTCCAATTGTGTGTATAATTAATTGCTCGGGTGACTTCATGTTGCAAAATTATCACTTCAGGCATTTGTGGTATCATCTTGTATGTGTCTGTTTCTGCTTGTATCCACCATGCATGTCTGTTATGTTGTGCCAGGTTTGACCATATGTTGCTCCAGAAGTGTTCCATGTCTGTTATGTTTGGTGGATTGTCTATTTTAATGTGTGTGTTATCTATTGTCTGATAAAATTTCTTTTGGTTTGTGTTGAATGTTTGGTTTTGTTTCCTTCTATTTTCACTTTTTTTGTATCTTCTAAGTCGTTTGGCCAATGCTTGTAATTTCTGCTTCTTTTCATCTAATTGCTCTATCGCTTCTTATTGTGAGATTTTACCTAACCTTTTTCGTTTTTTGTCTGATATTTCATTTCTTATAAATTGTGTTAGCTGTCCGATGTCTTTTCTCAGTTTTTCTATTCTGATCTGTAGCCTGTGTTGCCATGCTGGTTTTGTGGGTTTCTTCTGTGTGTTGGTTGGTTCTGATCTCTGCCTAGTGTGTATATTTGGTGTAGTGAGTGCTCCTATATAAACCAGTAGTTGTAACTCTTCCATAGTTGTATTTTCATTTATTTTGTTGTGTATGATTGTGTTGATAGTAGTTATTGTTGTTTCGACTTGTGGGTTATTTGGGGGTCTATGCAAGAATGGTCTAATGTCTGTATTTGTGTCTTTGTATCCTATATATGTCAGCTGAAATTTTTCTTCTATATCTAACATGTGTGTCACTTTGTGTTCTGTTTGTGCTTGTTCTGGTGGCCATCTTAAGATGTCATTTTCCTCTGATTGTTTAATTGATGCGTGTTGTTCTTTGTTTGTTTGCTCTGGGATGTTTGAGTCCATTACTGTATTTTCTTCTTCTTCTGATTGCACATTATTTTGTTCAAGTATTTGTTGTACTTGTTGTTTGATGTTTTCTAATTCTGCCTGGGGTATCCTGTTATTTTTGATTATTACACGGATCTGATCAGCTAGTCGTTGTTCTGTTAAAAATTTTAATTCTGGGTATCTGGTAATAAATGTTGTGTATACTTGTGATCTGTATCCAGTTGTGTTGGTTCCTAAGTTTGTTGCTTGGTAATAACAGAACATGAGGTGTCGGTTAACTTCATCTGACCATCTCATCCTCTGTCTTTGTTTTCGTTCTAGAGTGGTTGCAGGAAGCATATCCTGCAAATCACCTCTATTTGGATTTAAATCATTTTCCGTGCGGCTAGCAGTGTCATTACCATTGTGGATGGGCATAGGGTTCAAGCGTCATCCCCGACCATGACAGCGCTTGTCCGAGGCTTCATTAGTTCTGTCCTGCACCAACTAATTACACTAAAAGGGAGGTTAGCCCTATTAGTGGTTTGTTCTTTTCGTCGCCTTTTACGACTGGCAGAACATACTGGCGGCCTATTCTTTTCCCGGGCCTCCACGGGGTATTATTATTATTATTATTTCATTACTTTCTCAGACGTTAAGTCTGGTTAAAAATGGAAAGTGACGCGGACCTTGATCAAGCGTCACTTCCTTTTAACTGTATGGTATGTGTTATATTGCATTTAGGAGCTTTCGGGTAATTGAACATGTATCAATAATTACAGATTTCTGTAGTTGTATATATAAGTTTGGATGTAGCTGTATTGCATTGATGTACTGGTGGATATTGTGTGGTATGACTCCTGTAGTTGATAGTATAAATGGTATAATGTCAACTTTATCCTGATGCCACATGTCCTTGACTTCCTCAGCCAGTTGGATGTATTTTTCAATTTTTTCTCCTGTTTTCTTTTGTATATTTGTTGTATTGGGTATGGATATTTCGATTGGTTGTGTTAATTTCTTCTTTTTATTGGTGAGTATGATGTCAGGTTTGTTATGTGTTGTTGTTTTATGTGTTATAATGGTTCTGTTCCAGTATAATTTGTATTCATCATTCTCCAGTAAATTTTGTGGTGCATACTTGTATGTGGGAACGTGTTGTTTTATAAGTTTATGTTGTAAGGCAAGCTGTTGATGTATTATTTTTGCTACATTGTCATGTCTTCTGGTGTATTCTGTATTTGCTAGTATTGTACATCCGCTTGTGATGTGATCTACTGTTTCTATTTGTTGTTTGCAAAGTCTGCATTTATCTGTTGTGGTATTGGGATCTTTAATAATATGCTTGCTGTAATATCTGGTGTTTATTGTTTGGTCCTGAGTACGCAGCTCGTGGTCGTGCGGTAGCGTTCTCGCTTCCCACGCCCGGGTTCCCGGGTTTGATTCCCGGCGGGGTCAGGGATTTTCTCTGCCTCGTGATGACTGGGTGTTGTATGATGTCCTTAGGTTAGTTAGGTTTAAGTAGTTCTAAGTTCTAGGGGACTGATGACCATAGATGTTAAGTCCCATAGTCCATAGTGCTCAGAGCCATTTGATCCTGTATTGCAATCATGAATCCTTCTGTCTCACTGTATATATTGCCTTTTCTTAGCCATGTGTTGGATGCGTCTTGATCCATGTGTGACTGTGGCCGTGTTAGATGATACGGGTGCTTGCCATATAGTGTTTTCTTTTTCCAATTTACTTTCTTCGTATCTTTTGATGTTATGTGATCTAAAGGGTTGTAGAAGTGGTTATGAAATTGCAGTGGTGTAGCCGATGTATTTATATGAGTGATTGCTTTGTGTATTTTGCTAGTTTATGCGCGTTCTAGAAAGATTTTTCTTAAATTGTCTACCTGTCCATAATGTAGGTTTTTTATGTCGATAAATCCCCTTCCTCCTTCCTTTCTGCTTAATGTGAATCTTTCTGTTGCTGAATGTATGTGATGTATTCTATATTTGTGGCATTGTGATCGTGTAAGTGTATTGAGTGCTTCTAGGTCTATGTTACTCCATTTCACTACTCCAAATGAGTAGGTCAATATTGGTATAGCGTAAGTATTTATAGCTTTTGTCTTGTTTCTTGCTGTCAATTCTGTTTTCAGTATTTTTGTTAGTCTTTGTCTATACTTTTCTTTTAGTTCTTCTTTAATATTTTACATGTTTACATATTTACATGTTTAATCACATATGCTGTTGTAGGTCATAAGTGAAATACCTTTTCAGTAGTTTTAATCTGTAGAACAAAAAAGTATACATATTTGAATTTGATTTGCATTTCACATTCATTTTCCGTGAAGTATAATTTTGCTTTGTTATGTTATATTTTAGCCAATATTAGTGGAACCTCAGACGAAGGATGCATTTGTTGCAACAATGACTGAATACTACGCGAAGATCAAAGATCCAAATGTCAAGGGTGCCTGCTTTATGGCAGTCACAAGAGGCAAGGTATCTGAAGGCCTGGACTTTGCAGACATGAATGGTCGTGCTGTAATTATTACTGGACTGCCTTATCCACCTTTTAAGGACCCACGTGTTGTACTTAAACAGAAGTACTTAGATGAAAACCGAACAAAAGAAAATGAGGTAGGTTTGTAAGTAACATGTTACATAAAATTGTTTTTGCCGTGTTCGTGTTATTAGATTAGATCAGACTTTTGCTACAGTATCCTCTGCAATATTTCATAGCAGCACTTCGTTTTGTTATGGTGTTTCATGTATTAAAGTTTTGTTTTGGAAGTGGAACCTCCTTGATAGATTAAAGTTTTGTGCTGCTTGTACTGAGGTCTTTCCTTTTACCCGTAGTGGTGTTAGTCCAGTTGGAGCACCTCTTAGGAGTGTGGAAAAGTAGAAGATAAACTGAAATGTTGTCAGCCAATGATGTATGCTTGGATTGCCCAGATGGTAAACAGTGTATTGCAACCAGCATTAAGAAATTATATGCTACCAAACTTAATCAGTGCTGACAATTGGCACAGTATTATATAATACATGGGACGAATAAATGGTACTGACAGCAGCTAAGACAGATAAATGGCAGTGTTGCTGCATGTGGTATTTGTACCCTGATCCCTATGTCTTGGGGGAAACATGGGGGGGGGGGGGGGGATGCAAGAACATGCAGGTTGCATCTGCATAACTTTGCAGCTGCTGGTTCTGATACATAAACTCAAAAAACTAGTATGCTGAAGTTGTTTGATTGATATATACTACCGTGGGGGGGGGGGGACTGAAACATCTCCAGGGCACCATGTGTATACTGAGTATGAGCATACTGAGGGGTTTTAGTGTTAGTGATTCATTTATCTGGTCATTAGCAATCAGATCATAATGAGAAGGCCTGTTTGTGTACCCCCTCTTATGACTCTGAAGGCAGTAAATGTGCAGAGTTGAGAGGTGAACAGTGTTTGCAACATTCATTTTAGGGTACAATCATTCCCCACCAACAAGTACGTAATCCTGTTGATAGCTCCAGCCATTTAATCAGGGTCGCATTGTGGGCTATGGGAAGATGGATAGACATGTCAGCGGATTGCTGCACATGTTGGGCACCGTGTATTGGTGGTGTGTCGCTGCTTTCAATAGTGGTCATGGAACATTCTCACACCTTTAGACCAGGTTCCAGACATTAGCATAGAATAAACACATTTCCAGATTTACACATTGTGTGAGCAGTGGTGGCTGACCGAACATATCCTGAGACGAAATCTGTGCACATGTTGCACCTGCTGTGTCATCAGGGAGCATTGGGAACCATCTTCTTGCAGCAGGATTAAGATAATGAGTGCTTCTGGCCAGACTCCCACTGACACCACATCATCGCCAGGCATGACTGCTCTGGTGTTGTCAAAGAGTTGACTGGAGAATAGAGTGGCACTCCATTGTCTTCAGAGATCAGAGTAGGTGCTGTTAGTATGTGGGTGAAGGACGTACTTGTGTATGACAGACTCAGCTGTCTATTCCAGAGTGCATTTGACATGACACATGGGTCCCATCCCAGTCTTCAAAATGTGGCAAACCACCAGTTACAACTTGCGGTCACATTTGCTGAAGGCTAACGTAACCAGCACCTGATTAGTTACACAGGCTGTTAACCCCAGGCTACTGCTGTTGCATCAGTTGGAAGACGTGCTTTTTTCAACAGGACAGTGCATGTTCACATACAGCTGATGCAACCCTAAATCCTCTTCATAATCTACAACAGCTGTCCTGGCCAACAAGATCACCAGGTTTCTCACCAAATGAACACGCATAGGAGATGATGAAGTGGGGCTTACTCATTCTCCAGGGCCTGGAAGAACCATTGCTGAACTGCAACAAAAGGCATGAGATGGTTGCGACAGTCTGTTGCAGGATGTCATTTGGCACCTTTGTGATCATTTGCATGTGACAATACACATCTTTGTTACTGCCAGAGGTGGGTACACTGTGTATTGATATGACTGTTTGGACAACTTGTAATGTGATGTGTGTTTCATTTGGTCTGAATATATTATCATATTATCATATATTTGTACAATGATGAACTACCTGTGCCCTAACTTGTGAATAAAATAACAAAATAACCTTTTCCTTGAGGGTGTACTCCCCCCCCCCCCCCTGCAGTGCATTTCACAGTAGAAATGTAAACTGTTTGTCATTTGATAGAACATGATCAGTTTTTTGCTTTCATTGTTAAATATGGTCAGTATCAATTTGTTCTGTGTTTGTGTTATGGGGTAATCCATCAGTAGATTAACAGATATACTCATAAAAAGCTACTTACAATTTGAAACTTCCTGGCAGATTAAAACTGAGTGTAGAACTGAGACTCAAACTCGGGACTGTTGCCTTTTGTGGGCAGGTGCTCTACTGACTGATCTACGCAAGCATGATTCACAAATCAGCCTCACAGCTTCGCTTCCACCACATAGTGTAACATACCATTTTGTTAAAGTGATGTTGCACAATGTGTTTAATACTGGTGAATGGTGATCATCGACTGCTGAAGATGATTTTTTTATATAGTTTGGAAGATGAGACTTTATTTCTTAATCTGTTACTATAGGTAATAACCCACTACCTAATACAATTAGTGAGTCCTAATATTATGACAATAATTGTTGCAACTAATTTACAATGAAATAAAAGTAGTGCTGGTGTTCTGGCTATGATGGGCAAGCTACATTACCATTGCCATTAGTCTACTGCATCTTTAGTGATATACTAAATGTTGTGGCGTAACAAGACAGCCACGCCACTCGGAAGTAGCCGAAAGGCACGCGTTAACTGACGCAGGCTAGTAGATAGGTCTGAAACAGGATACGTAATGAATGCTATAAAGAAAAGTACGTAGCTCCTGGAATACTTAACTTTAATCCATCCTTGTGGTACATCGCTCTTGATGTTACAAGTGAGACTCTTTAGATACAAGCTATGTAATGCTAATGGCGCCTTGCTAGGTCGTAGCCATTGACTTAGCTGAAGGCTATTCTAACTATCGGCTCTGCAAATGAGCGAGGCTTCGTCAGTGTGCATTGCTAGCTAAGTCGTCCGTACAACTGGGGCGAGTGCTAGTCCGTCTCTCGAGACCTGCCGTGTGGTGGCGCTCGGTCTGCGATCACTGACAGTGGCGACACGCGGGTCTGACATGTGCTAATGGACCACGGCCGATTTAAAGCTACCACCTAGCAAGTGTGGTGTCTGGCGGTGACACCACACTAAAACTTAAACATTTACACTACCTGCAGTGTTACAGGTGTGCCAGTCAGGTATAAACCTACTTCAGTGATGGTCTTGCGTACCGGGCTAATCCCGGTGACTGTGCCCTAGCACTGGGCAGGCCCAAGATGTCTTAACTATTCGCTGCAGGTTCCTATTGCCTATTTTCCTGTATCTAAGTCCTACTTACTAAAAACCTAATCTACATCAAATTTGATGCGTTCCTCTAGTTTGGTGATGATCCCCCCCTTTCCTTAATTCTTGACATGGCAGATCTTGAATGTAACGGTGCTCAGCCTGTCCACGACGAGGCGGTACGGGATTGGCGTATTGGAATACATTTCATTATTTGTTGTTAGTCATGATTGTCCCTCAGATACTCTAGAACAACTTTCTGTGATACCTCATTGGCCAGGTCATTCAGTACTTGAAATGTATCCTCATGTCGTAACAGGTTAAAGGTGTCATTGTGTGGTAATTGCTGCCTCAGTGCAACTGCTATATCGTTGTGTAGGGGGCACTCATAAACCAAATGGTCTCGAGTACCCTCTGGTGCACCACAGTCGCATGAATGGGTAGCCCTCCTCCCAAATCGACACAAATACGTTGCGTAAGGCCCATGACCAGTGAGAAAGTGAAACAGTCTCCTTGTTGGCTTAAAATATCCCAGACTTAGTTGTTCTCTTATATCTGGCAGGAATTGAAAAGTTCTACGTCCAGTGTCATCAGCTTCCCATACTTCCTGCAACAGCTCTACACCCCTTCTCTTAATTGTTCCCTTATCCCCATCCTGAACACCCAGAATGAAGAGTCACGCAGAATATCCCCTGTTTTCCCAGTCTCTTCCTTCTTTGCCCAGAACCATGCAGCCTGTTCTCTAATTTTGATATCAAGGGGCCAAAGCCCCATTATTACCAACAAGGCCCCACCCAGGGATGTCCTGTAGGCCCCAACTGACCTTAATAACATATTTCTCTGTACCCTTCTCACGGCCATGGCAGGCACCACTGTCATGAGCCTGTGTTCCCAGACTCCTGAGCTGTAACTATTGATGTTAGTATACTGTTGTAGTATAACTTTATCAGTTCAGGAGGGAGATGGAATCTTTTGTGCCTGATGCATATCAGGATCGAGCACTTCTAAGGCTCTTTGGGTTACAGTTTCAGTTTGCTTTGCAAAGTTCCACCCTTCATCAATGACTCCCAAATAGTACGCCTCTCAGTGCCAGAGAACTTGTGAGCCCTCGATTGTGACTGTCGGGTTTCTAATTAGTTGTCCTTTCAGCTAAAGGTAGGTTGGCTTACTTGGTGCAACTGTCATTTTAGTTTTATGGCACCATTCTTGCAATATATTCTTGGCTTCTTGATCTTGGGCTCACTGTCCTCACAATTACAGCCATCTACCAGCAGGAAGAAGTCATCTGCGTAGGCTTTCACCTCTATTGCATTTTCGCTGTGTTGCATACTGTCCAGTAGTGTTCCGTATGGATGTCCCAAAACAAGGACCCCAATGCAGAGCCCTTTGGGCATCCCTTTGGTGTTGATTTTCTAACTGTCCCACTAGTGGATGATAGCCAGACCTCCCGATCGTCTCAATAACTCCTCAGTCAACCATATAGTGGCCTTGGACACTCCTTCTACTGTAAACAGGAGAAAAGCGAAGGCCACTACAGGTGGTCAAAGGTGGAGGCCGAATCACAGACCTTGGCTGCCAGGGTGATTGCATCAGATGCCAACCGTCCAGACCTGAAGCCGAACTCATCCCGCACAGCACTCCCATGTGCAGCCAATTTATCAGCCAATAATTTCTTGAACAGTTTTCCAAGAGATTGATGTGTACAATTTGGTCTCAGTTGGGTCTTTTTCTGGTCCTTTCTTTATTATGACCACATTTTCTGTTTTCCAAATTTTAGGTAATTTTTGCAGCCTGAGACACTTGTTATACAATTTTGTGAGTGATGCTACCAACTGAGGGGCGAGGAACTGCACCACCTCTGCAACAATGCCGCCTGGTGCAGGAGCTTTTCCTCTCTCCAAAGATTTAATCTGGGCAGCCACCTCCTCTTCACAGAAGGGGTATACTGCCATATCATTTCTATATCCTACAAGATCTGCTTCTCTTATTTGGTGCTGGCCCTCTGTTTTGCCTTTCTCATTGTCATCAGGCAACAGGGACTAGAGGAGGACCTCAGCAGTTTCCTGCCAAGACTCCGTCATCTGTCCCCATGCCAGACTGTAGATAGAACCATTGGAGAGTGGGTCTTCTCCCTCACAACTTATAGGGCACTCCCAGTGGGTCAATAGCTAGTTGATTTGTGACATCTCTCTCCCAACTTCGAACTGGAACTGCCGAAAGGTCCTTCTGGAATGTCTCTTTTTAACTCCCTGTATTGTTGCAACCATCATTGCTTTTCCCTCCAGATGACACTGCGCTGGTAATGCCTCCTCACTCTTCTGATAGACTGGTGCATTTGCTCCAGTTCGGCAGACCATGGTCATGGTGATGGAGAGGCTGCTATGCCCCCCTCCTGGTTGGTACTGCTGCCTTCACTGCACTAGTGATAGCTCTCACTAGCTCTTCAACATACCCATCATTCCACATTTACATTTTGGTTTTGGTCATCTTCTGGTAATGCAGGAATGTCGCACTCCGTTGCTAGGCACTCCCAGTCCGTTCTGTTATAATTCAATTGGATCTTCCACCCCATGTCCCTGTGGCACTCTCTGTCACCTATCGTAAATGTAATCAAGTCGATAACTGAGAGAGAATTGTTATTCGTAATGCTTTATTCGTTATTATCATTGCCGCTTTCGGCTTGTTTCCACTACTGACTACCTGCCATGTCGCGGCTCCGAAGGCTATTTGCCCAGCTTGGGAGTACGGCTCGTGCAGGCAGAGCACACCTAATCTCTTCTTCTCCACCACCTTGTGCAGCTCCTGCATCTCGAGTCTGCTATTGTGTGTATTTATCTGTCCAATAGTTATTGTGGTTATTATGGGAAGTAGGTAAGTACATGATTTTCTGGCCAATTATTTCGGCAGTCGAATGCAATGCGTCCATTTGCCAAAACTGATTGAACATAAATTTCATCTAAATCAAACTCTTCACCTCTTCTTTTAAATACTTTCTTGACCACATCTCATAGGGTTCCAAAGTCGGTGGGGAGATTAATTGACTTAAACTGTATTCTGTCAACAGCCTCCATCACCGACTTTCGTGCCATATTCATACCCCACCTAGACCACATGCCACAACTCAGTGGTCAGGGTAGTTGGCTGCTCCAACCTGTCTAGTTACATGGTGTGTTCAAGATTTGGGTACACCCTAACAGGGTGCATGGGTGGTACTCTAACAGGAAACGGTTCCTGCACAAATGGAAGCGCACTAGTGCTCGTTATTGTGTTCTCCTGAATTTCGTATTGTCGCTCTCTGCGCATTTTGTTCCTCTGCATAACTGCTGGTCAGGCCACTACCACAGGACGTCCTTGCCGCCCTTGGTCTTTCTTCAGTTGGCCTATGTCCCCAGCTTTGGGAGGAGGAAGCTTCAGCTGGTGTGGGCAGCTCTGTTTGTGTTCCAGTATCAACCATTCCTGTCTTCTGGGTGCCTGAAAGCATCCTCAAAATTTCTTTGAATTTACTTGCTCACATTGCGTCCCTCCTCCTTTTGCTCGGGGATTTGCTCTTTGGCATCCTGTTTCTGTTTGTGGCCTGAGCCATAATCAATTCTTGAAATGATTCTGTATTCAAGCATTCTGTAGGTATGGCAATTCCTCCCAGTGACACCACATGATCTTTTACCCCTATTCCTGCATGGGACACATACCCCTATTGCATTACAGTCTTTTCTTGTGTGGTTTTCTGCAGCACACTGGGAGCAAGCTGACCCTCTGGTACAGTGCTTGAGAAGTGGTCCAGGTCCCCACAATTGTGGCCATGAGGTACCACAAAATAATCTCTGGCGTTAACCTGAAGCCTATGTACAATTTGCCCGTTGTGATTTTTCTCCACATTGCTCCAGTGACCTCAGCAACGTGATGGATGACATCATGCTCCTGAGGTCCTGTTTTGAATCTCATCTTAACTCTTTTTGAATTCCTCATCCTCCCATCTCATCAAAATTATGTCTTTATCATTTCATACAGTTCCTCATCTTTCATTGTAGTCAGTACATCATATAGTATGACAAGAGGATTCTGCTTTTTAGGTGGTTCACATTTTACTACCTTACATAGCTATTGGTTTTTTTTTAACAGCTTTTCCTTGTCCTCCTCTGTTGCCATGTCTACAATTACAACATTTTTACCTTGTTTCACCTTGTTAATTCTAATCTTGTCCTTTGCGTGGTTCACTTCTGTCGTGAAAATCTCCTGGACCTTTTTTGTGTCTTGGCCAGGCAGCAGTCTGAGAAAGACTACTGTGTCTGGCCACTTGGTGACCCTTGCTATCGTGTCCTTCATAGTTTGTGGCGTGGGTGGCGTTTGTGCAGCCACACCTGCCCAGGTCTTTACTGGCTGCTTGTGCAGCCTCTCGTTTTCCTTTCACAGTTCTTTTACACGGCCTTTGAGCCCTGAATTAGCAATGGCCCATGCTGCCAACTCATCTTCAGTAGTCATCAGAGAAGCTTGTCTTATTTTCCCATTTTTAACATTCTGCTGTAGGAGCAGTGTTATTCTGGTGTGCCTACTCATAACATTCTCATCTGTCGCCTTTCCCAGCTTGTCCTGTGAGGAGGGATCAGACACCATAGATGCCCATAAAGGTGAACTCATGTTACTCATCTCTCAATCAGCCATCATGAAGTTTGACAAGTGAAGAAAGGTGGAGGTCTGTCTCGTGCCCCAGACCGGCTCCTCTGGCATGGGCGGGGGACTACTGCAGCTTGCCCACCAAACCTGCCCCTAGGCCAAGGGCACTCCTGAGCTGCTGGGTTCAGCACGCCGTCACCAACGATTTCACTCAGTGCTCCTTGGAAAGTACAACCCCCCTCCTGAGAGGCAGATGCACCTCTCGGCCTTTGCTGCCTACTAGCCCAAGTTTCCACCTCTTGGTCAAGGACCCACTCCTACTCAGGTGGTGGGATGGTCACCCAGTTGTTCAGCGGACTGGACCCAGCGGACCTGGTCCAGGCAATGTCACCACCCTCTGGGTTTGGCAGAATATGCCCTGGCTACCCACGAGTGTGGTGAAGGATCCTTGCTGACCTGCGCTGAGATCCCATGCCGACAAACGAGGTCATGGGCATGCAGAGCACCTGGTGGTCTGTGCTCCATGCAAAGAGCGAGGGGAACAGCAGGTGCCTAGCACAGAGGAGTCGTCCATGAGGTGGCAACCCTCCCCCCCCCCCCCCAACCCCCAGCCTAGCAGCCTGCTCAAACCCCCTCCCCCCCTTTCCCCAAGAGACAGATCTTAAGTCCCTGTACACAGCTCCCCCTGTGCCATGCACCCTTTGCTGTCACATCGGGTTGCGTCACAACTCTCCCTTCTGATGCAAGGCAACATCCAAGAGACAGCATTGCCCCTTTCATTAACAACACCGTCTCCATTGCCATTCAGCTAACATGCCCATATAGAGAAATCCCACATTCAACATGCAAGTCCCACCATGCCATATCAGTTTATGGTCAGGCATGCCGGCAACCGGCCTCACATGGGGGAGTGATGCACCATACATAGTCTCTCCTTCCCAAGTGGCTCTTTCCACCTTCCCTTGGTGCCAGATGTCAAGCTTGGTATTTCCTGGGCCCGCAGCTTGTTTGGCCACGCATGCTGTTCTTAATGTTTTCTCTCTGAGCAGCAAACCTCTCTCGGAGTTGCCCCAGACTCCATGGAAAAAGACAGCCTTGACGATCCCGAAAAATTCATGGAACAAAAGAAGTTCATGTTAGTAGACTCTGCTTTGAACTGTAACTCATTTCATTGCTAACATAGTTAAGGTACACTTGTCAAGTAGACAGAGAATTGTTCAAAGTTGTTTCCTGACTGTAAAAAGTTGTTATAATGTGATTTTTGAAGGAAGAACATTGTCTGATTTAGAAGTGTGGAGAGAAATGATTATTGTTGAGTTTTCAGCACTCAACAGCATGCCAAAATGGAGAAGTAGACAATACAAATCATATGTGGTATTGGGACACCAATTTGGGGGAGAGTGAGGGTGTGAGAGAGAAAGAGAGAGAGAGATTTTCAAGTCAAGACACAGATAATGAGAAAAAGGCATGTTGACATTAGAAGCATATCCTGCAGCTAACATATTGCATTACTCAGCAAACTGTTGTGGAGATACCCAGGGAGGATTGCAGACAGACCTCCTCTCCTGTCTTCCAAACTTCTTGGAAGTTCTCCTGTGAAACTTACTGGTCTAGCAGTACTGGAAGAAAGGATATCATGAAGACATGACTTAGGCACAACCTTGTGGGATTTCCAGAGTGAAATTTTCATGCTGCATCGGATTGTGTGCTGTTATGAAACTTTCTGGCAGATTAAAACTTTTTGCCAGCCCGAGACTCAAACTCAGGATCTTTGCTTTTCACAGGCAAGGACTCTACCGATCAAGCTACCAAAGCAAGACTCACAACCAGTTATCACAGTTTCGAAGGTAGGAGATGAGTGACGAACAGAAGTGAAACAGTGAGGACAGGTCATGAGTCATGCTTGGGTAGCTCTAGAATCTTTTAGAAAGTTTCATATCTGTGCACAGTCCACTGCAGAGTGTAAATTTCAGTCTGCTCACAGTTTGATGATTAGTTGATGGCATGTACTCCTTTTAAATTCCTGAGTGTGCTGCCAGTATTATAATGGAAAAACATCACTCACATTTCTTTCAGAATCTGATTGCAAGTCTTTCCTTCTGAACTGCTTGAACTCTCACTGCTCCGTCATTGATTTGCAATCAGTTTTTCCACAAAGGATTTTGCAACAGCTTCATTTTTGGCTCCTTATCATGAAATCTGCTATGCTGTTCACCGAAGTCCTGCAGGTCTCACCACTCACTTGATTCACATATTCCACAAGAATTTTCGCACCTTTAGAGATGCTAAACTTTTTGTTGTTTGTGGCAACTTATTGTTTTATGTAGAAGCAATAGCACTGAAATGTGGAGATATCTTTTGAGTCAATAGTTTCATCTTTCCGTGTCCCAGAGTTGGCATCTCATCATGACCAACAAAATGATATGGGTTGTTAGCCAAACAGTGACTGATGGGTTTCTGAGATTTGTCATAAGGACAGTTTGAACCTCTTGTGTTCTGTTTTTGTGAATGAAACATTAACAGGCATTTGGCACAAAACTGCCCTATGCTGCTTGTAGAACGATAATTCACCCTCCTTTACCAGTCTCTGCTATTGTCACCCTGGTGGCTCCAGCACTTCAACCTCTATGTATGAATGATTAACATCAACACAAGTTTCAGCTGATCACAAAACATTATCAAAGGTCCCACCCATTATCCTCTGCATAAATCTACATTGCTATGCAACAATATCTGCCCTTCCCTTAATATTTTTCATTTGTTAATAAATGACTGACTGGTTCCTATGGTCACTAGACAACGAAACAATGCTATTCACCTGTCAGTACCAAAGACACTCTTCCAAGTGTACAGTTGAAAGGTATGTGTGGTTGATACTATTGACCATCAGGTGTAGCCAAGAATTGACTGAGGTGGCTCATTTCATTACACACTCTGCTGTATTCTTATAGTTTCCTTGTAGACTAGATGTTATGAAATGCGAGGGAAGAAACCTATGGGAATGTTGGTTTTCAAAAAGAGGCTTCTGTATGTGATTTCTGGATTATAAAGATTCTGCTTGTAAAATGTTTGATCTTTCATAAAGCTTTCTGACTAACATTCACATTTTCTTGCATCCGAACCGTAATGAGAAAACCTGTAGTCACGTTTTACTACTCAGTTCTTTGTGTGCAACTCAGATGAATGATGGTTGGAATGATTAAAGACATTCACAGAATAAAAACTGTGGGTAATTTCCAGGATAAATAGACAGAACTGTAGTCTGAGTAATTCTTACACTATTATGTAGAATTTCAGTTTAAAGAACTACAGAAAGATAAAAGAAAATGCTGAGGGGAAAGGGAGTCATACATTTAGTTTGTTTGCTATGCTGTAGCTGTAAAACATGACAGTCATAGTTATCCAATGACAAAAAACTTAACAGCAAATGTTGTCTCATGTGAAAATAGTCATACACTTTCAGGCAGCTGTTTTATAATAGATCAGATAAAAATCTATTCTATTTTAGGACAGAGGTGTTAAATATTAAAGGGGAAAAGACTGTTCAAGCCTCCTCCAAGTAGTTGATAATGATCTGAATGCTAAATATGTGGAGTCAGCTTAGTGGGTAAATGTACAGTTTTTATGATTATACACTTAACAATAATTCCACCTCCTATGTCAGTGTGATGTCCCATTCAGGAACTTTTGAAGTGATTATAGTAACTTGACTGAAAAGGCAAAAATAAAGCAAATGTACATATGAAATGAAGAAATTAAAGATTTAGCGTCGAGTAACTTCTGTAATTATATAATACTAATTAATTTTTTAAAATTTAAACATTTTTCACTTTGCCTGTCTGATGTGTCTTCAGTGGAATGTACATTATTAAATTCATTTCTTTAATTTGTTATAAAATCAATGTCATTTAACCCATTTAGCAACTAAGCCACTACAACCTTATTCAACAGAGTGCGGTCATCCATTAACAGCCATAAAAACTGTTTTCATTCAGTCTTGAACAGTTTCAAATTTTAAGAAGCATGCATGTATAGTGTATTATGTTGCAATGTTTGTAAAATATGAACATGAAAGGCTAGGTGAACAAGAGCAGATAGAAAAGTCATGTGATTCAGTCTCACTCATCATATCACTTTTTGATTCACAGTTTTATTTTTTTGCTAAACAGTACTTTCAGTTATTGTTTGTATAGTTACTTTACCTTCAAAATCAGTAACTGAAAAATGTTTACAGATGTTGTCAGGTCGTGACTGGTATCAGCTGGAGGCATCAAGAGCTGTGAATCAGGCTATGGGACGTGTCATTAGACATGCCAAGGATTATGGTGCTGTCCTGCTGTGTGATTTGAGATTTGAGAATGCCAGTTTCAAAAAACAACTATCTGCATGGTTGCAACCACACATTAAGACTTTTCGTCAGTTTGGTCCCATTGTGAGGAATATACGATCCTTCTTTAGACAAGCTGAACTTATGGTATGTACAGCAATTATTTGTCTTTTGTCTAGGAGACAAGTGTAAAACACACACACACACACACACACACACACACACACACACACACACACACACACAGAGAGAGAGAGAGAGAGAGAGAGAGAGAGAGAGAGAGAGAGAATGTTTCCTGAATATATTATTTATTCTGTTAGTTCAGTAATGGAAATTCCGGGATGGAAATATGTGTAAAATAAGGGAAAGGTAACCACTTACTTACATAGGACTTGTGCATGGCACACAGGAATACATAACAAAAAACAGTTAACACTAGCTTTCAAGCTCTTGCTCTTTTACTGGTAAGAGTTCACACATTCTCACACACAGCCACCAAAAGTACATGCCTGTGGTAGTGGAAAGACTAATTTTTGAATGTTTCGAGCACTTCATGAGGCAATTCCTACTAATTTTGGGTTGAGAAAAACAAATATGACAATGAGAAATTTTTATTAGCTCCAGTTTCTATGATATACACAAGGTGGAAATATTACATATTAACGGATTGAGAGAAAAGGATACATTTTAATTACATACGTGCTAACAACAGTGAAAGTGCATTTTTAACCGGTAATTACATGCTAGGAGTTCTAAATTACTGGAAAAATACTTCGCAGATGGTCGTGTCTGAAGAGAATCATGTGGTGGCCTATTGACTTTGTCGTCTTTTAGCTTGCCTCTTGTAATGGAGTTCTGCAGAATCCCTACACAAAGACCAACAGTAATCCGCAAGCACTACTTCATTCCAATGGCCCTGATATCTTTGTTCCATAACAGAAATGTCCTGATGGAATCTCTCACCATGTTCATCACTAACAGCTCCACAACTAGTAGGGAAAGAGTCTAGGTGGGAGTGGAGAAAATGGCTCTTAAGGGACATGTTGCATCCAAGGTTACGGTATTTTTGCAGGAGCACTGTCACCAAATGCTTGTAGTTGTCATCTCTTTTGTTGCCTAAAATCCATGAACAACGCCCTTGAAGGCTTCCCAAGCGTCCTTTTCTTTCCCCTCCAAAACTTGGTCAAATGCAGGATCCTTTACAAGTTCTCTTATTTATGGTCCGACAAAAATGCCTTCCTTAACTTTTGCATCACTTAATTTCCAAAATTTCTCTCTTATGTACTTAAAGGCCAGTTCTTCTCGGTTCATAGCTTTGTCAAAGTTTTTCATGGAACCCAGCTTGATATGCAGGGGTGGAAGAAGAACATTTTTTGGGTCCACAAGAGGCTTGGCAACGACATTTTTCTCGCTAGGGTGAAGATTTCTTGCAAGCCAGTCTTCTTTAATATAATGCAGTTTCCTATCTCTACTGTCCCACATACATAAGAAGCAGCAATGCTTTGTCTAACCCAGTTGCATTCCTAAGAGTATGGCAATGACTTTTAGATACCACAGATTTTCCATTTGTGTTCATGATATTTAATTGAGTCCAAGAGAGCTGTCATATTTGCATATGCCTCCTTCATGTGAACAGCATGACCAACAGGAATAGATGAAAGAAGGTTCCCATTGTGAAGTAATAGAGTTTTCAGACTAAGCTTGGAGGAGTCTATGAATAACCTCCATTCAGTTGGATCATGATTCAAATTCAAAGATTTCATCAAGCCATTAATGTCACAGCAAACAACAAGATTATTTTTCTTCTCAAAAAAGGGAAGCAGTTCCCTGTGACGTTTTCTGTACTGTGAGATTCTCACATCACTTTGGAGAAGATTCCATTGCTGTAGTCAAGACCCAAGAATTTCTGCATTCTCCTTTGACAGGCCAAGGTCTCTAATGAGATCACTCAATTCCGCTTGACTCAGTCTGTGCGGTTTATCATCTTTTCCCTCAAAATCAGGGTCATGGGATGTGGAAGGCTTGTTTGATTCTTCTTGTTCCACACTGGCTTCATTTTCTACTTCAAACACACAATTTTTAGGTGGAGTAGGAACTGGTAAACTGTCCGAATGTGGAATGGGTCGAATAGCAGATGAAAGATTCGGGTACTGTACTGTTCTTCTTTTCTTCATAGACAATGCCTTTATAGGTGGAGTCAGGCAGAAATAGCAGTCATCTGTATGGTTTGTAGCCCCCCCCCCCCCCCAAATCATAGGCACAGCGAAAGCCATAGATCGTTTCTTCTTTTTCAGCCATTCTCGCAGTGTAACTGAACATGCGTTGCAGCATATATGTGGAGCCCAAGACTTATCCTGGTCCTCTACTTTCATACCGAAATAATACTGATAGGCAGTCTTTACAAGAGGCGTCAGATTGCGTTTCTGTGAGGAAAATGTTATTTCACCACAAATATAACAAAAGTTATTCACCATATTTACACATTTTTGTGGAATTTTTACAAATTTTACACTAAAAAAAGCACTCACGAACCAGAAATTTTGCATTAATTTGAGTAGAAACTACATGTAATTCAGTCACAGCAACAGTATCTATGTTTATGACTTACAAACAGCTGAAGAGCATTTGTGTTTTGTTATTTGACAGGTGTGCCAACTCCCAAAAAAAATTCCCCCAAATTTAAAATCTTCACTCTAAAAAACGAAATGTCACTTTATCTTCAAAACAAGAGCTAATCTGTCATTTTTATGGTGATTGCCCAGTGTTATTGAAAGCAGTTGCCTATGTGGATGGAGGTTGGGAGGGAGTAGGGAGGGAAAGGTAACCACTTACTTACAGGGGAGTGGTGCATGGCACAGGACTGGTGCGTGACACACAGGAACACGCAACAAAAAACAGTTAACACTAGCTTTCAAGGTCATGCTCTTTTACCTGTAAGAGTACACACATTCTCACACACAGACACCAAATGTACTTCCCTGTGGTAGCGGAAAGACTAATTATTGAATATCAGTTATTGAAAGTAGTTGCCTATGTGGATGGAGGTTGGGAGGGAGGGAAGGACGCATGAGGCAAGGAGGGGAAGGGAGCATGATTGTGTGAGGCAGATCTTGCACTAGATGACATGGCTGCTGCAGTGCAGTGATGATAAAGAGTGAGAGAATAAGGGAGAATTTGCAAAAAAAGGGGAGGGGAGAGGGGTGCGAATAAGGGAGAAGTTGCAAAAAAAGGGGGGGAGAGGTGCGAATAAGGAAGAAGTTGCAAAAAAGGGGGACGATGGGTGCAAAAAAAGGTTGTGTGTGTGTGTGTGTGTGTGTGTGTGTGTGTGTGTGTGTGAGAGAGAGAGAGAGAGAGAGAGAGAGAGAGATACCTATTGGTATTGGGGGGCGGGGGGGAGGGGTGGCAGTGTTTCTGTTGGCCATATACCAGTCATCCATAGGTAAGAGGTAAGTGGTTGCCTTTCCCTTATCTTACATATTCTGTTATCTCAAGCTGATATTAAACAGTTGTTACTATGAGGTAAGTTTCTGTTTACATAGTTACTGTGCAAATCAAGTGAAATAACAATCTGATACCATAACAAACAAAAAGAAGAATGTTACCACTTCTGAATCTATATACTCTGCAAGCCACCATATGGTGTGTGGCAGATGACATTCAGTGAGCAACAATCATTTCTTCCCTTTTTATTCCACCCGTAAATAGTGGGTGCAAAGAATGACTTGGGAATCCTTTGTATAAGCTCAAACATATCTGATTTTACAATCATGATTATCTTGTAAGAAGTATGTGAAACTATTATTGTAACTTTGAAATATAGCATATTAATTGCTCTTTAAATGATTATTAAAGTATTGTTCTTCTGTTAAATCACCTGTTGTCACAGGAGTTTCAAAATAATGCCTTTTTCAGGTGAGGGGGAGGAGGCATCACATTCTATTATTTCATCAGATACATTATGCTAACAAAATATGTATACAACATTAAAATTACAGAAACTTTCTTATTTGAATCAGATAAATTGGAACTGAACTCTTCATCCATGTCATCAACATCAAAAATATCACAAAGTTCATCTTCAGATTCTTTGAGAATGCAAAAAATCTCTGCATCAGTGAGTGGATTATTGTCAAACATACTGCTTCAAGTACACAATGTGCTAACAGTGATGTCTTACATTCAACTTGCTTGTTTGAGTGCTTCGATTACCAGAGTGCCTTGTTATGAATCAGACTGCAGAAATGTGTACTAGAATTGTTGTTGTCCCTTCTCTTATCTGCTGGATAACGAGTATTACTCACAAGAACTAATGAGGTGCACTGCCTGTTATATTATGGTTGTGGCAGTCCTCACTAAGATGTGTGTGTAATATTATGGGCAGGGCACCCTAAGTGTTCAGAATGACATGCTGAGTTTTGTTACCTACATCTTCATTCCAATTACAAAGATGGTTCAGTATTCCATTAGCTTGTATTTTGTGCACTATATGAGAATACAGAACTGTGTTGAACGTCTTCCAAAATGCATGGAACTTGCCATGAACATGGACACACTACTGTGTTCTGTACCTCCTAGATGAACAGAACAAACTGTGTTCATGAGACTGTAGTTTGTGGGATTCTTGTTGATGGATGCAGCACACTATTCTCTATTCCTAAAAGGACATAAAATGTGAACATAGAAAGCGTTCTGTAATTCTACAACAGATTGACATCTGCAGGATAGGTCTATAGCAGTTTATGCATTTGTTCAATTACCCTTCTTGAAAATATGAATCTCTTGCACCCTTTTCCAGTTGCTTGGAAAACTTTGTTGCTCTGGCAATCTAAGATAAACTGCTACCAGTAAGGGATTAAGTTCCAAAATGTGAGGAAGAGAACACTGGACAAGGAAAGGTGATTAATTATATTGGGACTTCTTGCCCTGGGAGTCTTTCACTGTGATCTGAAGCTTTTCCCTTAGGACAGTGGAGGGAGTTGTTTCTTTTTTATCAGTGTACATCAAAGATAGGTTGAGTAATTTAAAAAAAAAATAAATAAGCGAGCAGGCAAAAGAATTTTGATAATTCATATGGAAAGAGCCTTCAATTTATTGTCACTTACAGTAGTTTGACAGCTAGGCAAAATTAATGTTAGATTAGGGGCAGCTCCCCAGGTGGGAGGCGCAATGGCAGTGCCAGCAGTTTGAGTTAGTGTATAGAGTTTATCTTACTTCCGCCTTTATTTTCCATGAGCTTCTGCCAGGAAGTGAATATTATCTGTGTTATTATCTGATTGTCTAGTTTTTATTTACATAAAAGCTTGCATATTTATTTCCTGCAGTAGCCTTTGTCTGAACTGAGTAGTGTAACTTCAGACCATCATTACTGCCACCATCGGCTGATTCACTTTGAATTTGTGATGAGTAGTTTGTCAGTCAGTTTGGCGACAGCTAGACAGGTGATAGGAGTGTTCAGAGTGGCATTGCCAGTAGTTTTTGTTAGTACATAGCCTTTAGTGTTGTTCAGGATTTATTTTCCATGAGCATCTGTCAAGAAGTGAATATTTATCTGTGTTTTTATCTGGTTGTCTAGTCTCTGTGTGCATTTCAAACTTGTGTATTTACTTTTTGCTTTATCTTTTGTGTGAGCTGAACTTCTGGCAAAGCAGATATATTTTTTTTTTTTTAAATTTAATTTCTGTTCTAAGAGCTTGCAGATCTTGTGATCTTTGTGTTTAGTGAGAACTCTACAGAGAAGATTTTAGTGTTTGTTTATTTCCCTCGTTTATATTTAAGCACATCCCAACATCAATAGCACCACAGTTGGGTAATTTTCTTCCCTACAGGGGTCTTTTTGTTCTTTTTTAATTAGTTCCACTTCTTTTGCATTTTTGAGAATTTAACAGGTCCCCCCCCCCCTCCCCCCACAGAATGATGTGGATAGGGACTGTACTTGTTGTGTTTGTGCGACCCAAGGAGACTTTACCACTGTCCATAAACAGCTGTAAACTGCATTGGCCACTGTCAACAGGCTTCTGGCTACTGCTGGAAGCTGCAGCGACATTGGGTTCCAGTGACAAAGACATGAACAGATTTGGTGCTGTTTGAATCCGCAGGTGACCTGGTTGTCGCTGCATCTTCAGATATGCAATAACTGAGTCTTTACTCAAAAGTGAATGGCGGGCAGTGATGGGTTTGCATGTTACTGGCCAGAAGGCAAAAGAAGGAATGGGACACTTAGCTGGCCCCTTACACCTTAACAACAGATAGAAAGTTGTACCCAGTGTTTAATACTTCTGAGCCAGTACGGGATGGCTCCTGCTGGGACAGTGGCCAACTTTCCTGCTCAGTCCAGGCAAGTGCAGAGGGCAGATACGCTAGTCATTGGGAGCTCCAATTTTAGGCAGATTATAGACCCTGAAACAGCAGGCATGTCAGGAAAAAAAATGCTATTGTGCATTTGACTCAGTCTGTTGGCTGGTGGTGGAATGACATCTGCCACTTGGGTTCTGAGGCCATCCTGTGTTCCTTTTGGTGGATGGGTGATTTGGTGATGGCAGCAGCTAGCACCGCATGTGGAATGTGGGCTAAACTCACTATTATAGCATTGTATCCAGAGTTCATTGGGTCCTCTAGTTTGCAGTAGAGTGGGAGGTCTAAACCAAAGGCACAGAGAATTGGGTGGTGATATCAGATGTTAATTTCTCAATCTCCAGTATAGGGTGGAGAATTGTAGGACCCTCCTTAATGGTTAGGCATGTACTACATGCAGGAATTGGGTGCTAAGGTAGCAGAGCAGGTGTGACTTGCACATGAACTTTTTTATTTTTATTTATTTATTTTTAAAATTAGAGTAACACCCTGGCACATTATTCTCAGATAATGCCTGCCATTGGAGGTCAGAAGTAGAAAAGGTTAATGTGATATTAGTAAACTGCAGGAGCATCCAGGATAAGGTACCAGAATTAGAACTGCCGATTAAAGGTAATAATGCCCAGATAGTATTAGGATTCTAAATTTAGACTGGAATATTTGCCATGAGGATAGTTAACGACACCAAAAGTGGTGCAAATTTATTGCAGTAAGGAATTTGATAATATATGCTGAGGTTATCAGGGATTCTGAATTGAATCAGTCTGGATGAAGTTTAGCATCATACGTGGGTCAAAAATAGTAATCTGGTGCTTGTAAAGATCGTATGTGTTAGGAGTTGCAGTGGTAGAATATTTCAGAGAGAATGTCCAGAATTTCGTGTGTATGAGATGTAGCTATAAAATAATGGGACTAATACTGTCACAGAGTAAGTACACATGTCAAAGAAGAATGACCAATAGCTCTGAAGCATGAAGCCTTCATCTCTGGTTTCTGAAGACATCGCAGTGTGGCTGTGGCCTTCATTTGTGTAAGAGCAGTTATTTTGTTTTGCCGGAAAAATCATAAGTGTAACAATAAAGCAACAAATGATTGGGAAGTTTCACATGAGGCTTGGAAAAACTGCTACTAAAACCTATCTTTTACTAAAAGAAATGTGTAGCAAAGACTGTTTATCATGCATGTGAGTTTTTAAGTGTTCCAAGCATTTCCCAGATGGCTGAGAAGACGGTGAAGATGACTCACACACAAGGCACCCTTCAACATCAAAAATAGATGAAAATATCAAAGAAGTAAGTCTGATTTGATCAGATGGTTTGTTGAGTATTTTCTTGATTGCTGAAACTATAGGAATTGACAAAGAACGTGCAACACAAATTTTACATAACCAGTTTAACATGAAAAAAGTGTGCAAAATGAGTGCTGAAAATTCTCACAATTGAACAAAAAGAAACTCGTGATAATGGTTGTACTGACACTTTGAGTACTTTTGAAAATGACTTTAATTTCTTGAAAAGTGTGACAATGTAATGAATCTTCATTTTTGACTTATGATCCAGAAACTAAGCCCCAGTCCATGGACTGGAAGGGCCCAACTTCACTGAGAGCAAAGAGGGCTCGAATGAGCAAATCAAGATTCAAAGTGTCGATATTCATGCAAGTGTATATCCTCACTGGCTTCCTGAAGGTCAGATTATAAAGATACATTACTGCCTTGAGGTACTTCCTCAACTCTGTGAAAAGGAAATAAATACCCAAATTAACAACAAGTCACACACGCCATTTCGCACTACATTGTTAGTTAAGAGGTTTCTAGTGAAGTACAGCATTCCAGTATTTGACCACCCATAGTATTCACCTGACCTAGCACCATGTGACTTTTATTTGTTCCCCAAGACCAAATGCGCATTAAAAGGAACAAGATTTCAGTCTGTTGAAACAGCGAAACAAACTGTGGTACACATCATGAAGGAGCTCACAGTAGAAGACTTCCAGCACTGTTTCCATCAATGGAAAATTTGCATGAAGTGTTGTAGGAGTTCCATTATATTGAGGGTGACAATAACTAAATATTTATGTTGTTGAAATAAAATGTTTTACAGAAATAGTCCCATTATTTTACAGCCACACCTCGTGCTATTGTAATAGGGGATGACTGGAACTTACCAGGTATCGAATGTTAGAGCCCATGGTCACAACTGATATCCGAGACAGGGATTTGTGTGATATTAATCTGAATGTGTTGTCCAAAAATTACTTTGAGCAGATGTTGAGAGAACCAACTTTGATGTAATGTCTTAGATTTCCTAGCAACAGACAGACTTGAGCTTTTCTATTCAGTTAATGTTGAGGAGGGTGTCAATAATAATAAGGCAATGGTAGCATCTGTGACTACAGGAACTGAAAAGGAATGTTAAGAAAGGTAGGAAAATATTTTTGCTCAGCAAGAGTGACAGGATACAAATTGCAGAATATCTGAGTAGTCAACACCAAATATTCAGTGCTGAGGATGAAGATGTAGAGCACAGATTGAAAAAATTCAAAAGCATTGTTCAGTATGCCTCAGACAAGCATGTTCTGAGCAAGGTCTTAAGGGGTGGGAAAGACCCACCATTCTTTAATAACTGTGTTAGGAAACTGATACCTAAACAAAGCAAGCTTCATCACAGAATCAGGAGAAGTCAAAACCTAGCTGCCAGACAAAACTTGAATGAAGTGAATCATAAGGAGAGCAACGCGAGAAGCATTCAGTGACTTTGGAAGTAAAACTTTACCAAAACGATGCTCTCATAGATATATGGGGAGGGACAGTTAATAATTTCAGATTTTTAAATAAGGTGAGAAATGATTTCCTTGGATGCACAGCACACATTTCCAATGATTCTTTTCTGTAATTCTGTATGTGCATTATGTTGTTGTTGTTGTTGTTGTGGTCTTCAGTCCTGAGACTGGTTTGATACAGCTCTCCATGCTACTCTATCCTGTGCAAGCTTCTTCATCTCCCAGTACCTACTGCAGCCTACATCCTTCTGAATCTGCTTAGTGTATTCATCTCTTGGTCTCCCTCTACGATTTTTACCCTCCACGCTGCCCTTCAATGCTAAATTGGTGATCCCTTGATGCCTCAGAACATGTCCTACCAACTGATCCCTTCTTCTAGTCAAGTTGTGTCACAAACTCCTCTTCTCCCCAATTCTATTCAATACCTCCTCATTAGTTATGTGATCTACCCATCTAATCTTCAGCATTCTTCTGTTGCACCACATTTCGAAAGCTTCTATTCTCTTCTTGTCCAAACTGGTTATCGTCCATGTTTCACTTCCATACATGGCTACACTCCATACAAATACTTTCAGAAACGACTTCCTGACACTTAAATCAATACTCGATGTTAACAAATTTCTCTTCTTCAGAAACGCTTTCCTTGCCATTGCCAGTCTACATTTTATATCCTCTCTACTTTGACCATCATCAGTTATTTTGCTCCCCCAATAGCAAAATGCCTTTACCACTTTAATAGTCTCATTTCCTAATCCAATTCCTTCAGCATCACCCGACTTAATTCGACTACATTCCATTATCCTCGTTTTGCTTTTGTTGTTGTTCATCTTATACCCTCCTTTCAAGACACTGCCCATTCCGTTCAACAGCTCTTGCAAGTCCTTTGCTGTCTCTGACAGAATTACAATGTCATCGGCGAACCTCAAAGTTTTTATTTCTTCTCCATGGATTTTAATGCCTACTCCAAATTTTTCTTTTGTTTCCTTCACTGCTTGCTCAGTATACCAACTGAATAGCATCAGGGAGAGGCTACAACCCTGTCTCACTCCCTTCCCAACCACTGCTTCCCTTTCATGTCCCTTGACTCTTATAACTGCCATCTGCTTTCTGTACAAATTGTAAATGGCCTTTCGCTCTCTGTGTTTTACCCCCTGCCACCTTCAGAATTTGAAAGAGAGTATTCCAGCCAACATTGTCAAAAGCTTTCTCTAAGTCTACAAATGCTATAAACGTAGGTTTGCCTTTCCTTAATATTTCTTCTAAGATAAGTCGTAGGGTCAGTATTGCCTCACGTGTTCCAATATTTCTACGGAATCCAAACTGATTTTCCCCGAGGTCGGCTTCTACTGGTTTTTCCATTCGTCTGTAAAGAATTCGTGTTAGTATTTTGCAACTGTGACTTATTAAGCTGATAGTTCGGTAGTTTTCACATCTGTCAACACCTGCTTTCTTTGGGATTGGAATTATTATATTCTTCTTGAAGTCTGAGGGTATTTCGCCTGTCTCATACATCTTGCTAACCAGATGGTAGAGTTTTGTCAGGACTGGCTCTCTGAAGGCTGTCAGCAGTTCCAATGGAATGTTGTCTACTCCCGGGGCCTTGTTTCGACTTGGGTCTTTCAGTGCTCTGTCGAACTCTTCACGCAGTATCATATCTCCCATTTCATCTTCATCTACATCCTCTTCCATTTCCATAATATTGTCCTCAAGAACATCGCCCTTGTATAGACCCTCTATATACTCCTTCCACCTTTCTGCTTTCCCTTCTTTGCTTAGAACTGGGTTTCCATCTGAGCTCTTGATATTCATACAAGTGGCTCTCTTTTCTCCAAAGGTCTCTTTAATTTTCCTGTAGGCAGTATCTATCTTACCCCTAGTGAGATAAGCCTCTACATCCTTACATCTGTCCTCTAGCCATCCCTGCTTAGCCATTTTGCACTTCCTGTCGATTTCATTTTTGAGGCGTTTGTATTCCTTTTTGCCTGCTTCATTTACTGCATTTTTATATTTTCTCCTTTCATCAATTAAATTCAGTATGTCTTCTGTTATGCAAGGATTTTTACTAGCCCTCGTCTTTTTACCTACTTGATCCTCTGCTGTCTTCACTATTTCATCCCTCAAAGCTACCCATTCTTCTTCTACTGTATTTCTTTCCCCAATTCCTGTCAATTGTTCCCTTATGCTCTCCCTGAAACTCTGTACAACCTCTGGTTTAGTCAGTTTATCCAGGTCCCATCTCCTTGAATTCCCACCTTTTTGCAGTTTCTTCGGTTTTAATCTACAGTTCATAACCAATAGATTGTGGTCAGAGTCCACATATGCCCCTGGAAATGTCTTACAATTTAAAACCTGGTTCCTAAATCTCTGTCTTACCATTATATAATCTATCTGAAACCTTCTAGCGTCTCCAGTGTTCTTTCATGTATACAACCTTCAATCGTGATTCTTGAACCAAGTGTTAGCTATGCTCTGTGCAAAATTCTACCAGGTGGCTTCCTCTTTCATTTCTTAGCCCTAATCCATATTCTCCTACTATGTTTCCTTCTCTTCCTTTTCCTACTGTTGAATTCCAGTCATCCATGACTATTAAATTTTCGTCTCCCTTCACTATCTGAATAATTTCTTTTGTTTCATCATACATTTCATTAATTTCTTCATCATCTGCAGAGCTAGTTGGCATATAAACTTGTACTACTGTAGTAGTTGTGGGCTTCGTGTCTATCTTGGCAACAATAATGCGTTCACTATGCTGTTTGTAGTAGCTTACCCACACTCCTATTTTTTATTCATCATTAAACCTTCTCCTGCATTACCCCTATTTGATTTTGTATTTATAACCCTGTATTCACCTGACCAAAAGTTTTGTTCCTCCTGCCACAGAACTTCACTAATTCCCACTATATCTAACTTTAACATATCCATTTCCCTTTTTAAATTTTCTAACCTACCTGCCCGATTAAAGGATCTGACATTCCACGCTCCGATCCGTAGAACGCCAGTGCCAGTTTTCTTTCTCCTGATAACGACGTCCTCTTGAGTAGTCCCTGCCCGGAGATCCGAATGGGGGACTATTTTATCTCCGGAATATTTTACCCAAGAGGATGCCATCATCATTTAATCATACAGTAAAGGTGCATGCCCTCGGGAAAAATTACGGCTGTAGTTTCCGCTTGCTTTTAGCTGTTCGCAGTACCACAACAGCAAGGCCGTTTTGGTTAGTGTTACAAGGCCAAATCAGTCAATCATCCAGACTGTTGCCCCTTTAACTACTGAAAAGACTGCTGCCTCTCTTCAGGAACCACACGTTTGTCTGGACTCTCAACAGATACCCCTCCGTTGTGGTTGCCCCTACGGTACGGATATCTGTATCGTTAAGGCACGCAAGCCTCCCCACCAACGGCAAGGTCCATGGTTCATGGGGGCATTATTTTGCTCAATATTGCCCAAATAACAATACCACACCTTATAACAGAGTAGAAGTAGCTATGGTATGCAATTTTCCTTGTGTCCATGTCAGTGGCATATGCAATTTTCCTTGTGTCCATGTCAGTGGCATTAGCTAATATTTGCACTGCAAATGTGAAGCTACGTAGTTTGTTTACTAGGTACAACTATAGAACCCTAAGAGGTTTTGGCCTTACACAAAATCAGTAAGGAGATTGAAATCATCTAATCAGTCACTAAGTGACCATACAGGCACCAAAATGGAAGATGACAGAGAGAGGGCTGAATTACTGAATTTAGTCTTCTGAAATTGTTTCATCATGGAAGATCGTAATACTGTCCCTTTTTTCAATCATCATACGTTTATCATAGGACACTGGAGCGACGGACGGTACATTGCGATTGGGAAAAAATGCAGGTCATTTCTGTATCAAGAAGGGTAATACGTCAGATTCACGTAATTATAGGCCTATATTGCTGATGTCAATTGGTTGCCGAATTATGCTCATATATCATGATGTTTTTGGGGAACAAATATGTCCTCCTTAAAAACCAACATAGATTCCACAAACAGAGACATTTGCTGTATAAATCAGCACTCAGGTTGATACCCAGTTCCCAGACTTCAGGAATCCATTTGACACCAACCCGCACTGCTGGTTAGCGAAAAAGATCCGTGAGATATCAGCCCAGGTTTGTGACTCGATTCAAGACTTCTTTCCAGAGTGAACTCAACATGTCGCTCGTAAAGGAACATGTGCAGAGGAAATTTCAGGAGTACCCCAAGAAAGTGTGATAGGACTGTTATGTGACCTACAGCAGCTCCGGAAAGATTCAAAATCATGAAATGTTCAATTTTTACTTTTTTGTATTTTAAATATCTGCAGACTTTCCCCTTTCAATTGATATATAATGCATTCAGTTCAGAAGACAAGAACTATTTTTAAAATATTTTTGAAATATGTTCTGCAGGGTGTGGCCCACTGTGGTGCTGTTAAACTGCTGTCAAATGTACTCATGAATCTACATGCTCATCATGTACATATTAGTAATGTTAGAGAAAATAAGTTTTACAAAATAAGTGTTGTGGCTAACGTGTGTTAATTCGATATATATATTGCTCGCTTGATTGTCGTACGTTTTATGTTTATTTACTCTCTTGTAATGCTGAAAATATTCATAATGTATTCTGTTCATTGAAGTCTCTGTCTTATTGAAGGAAAACTGTGGATAAACGTAAAGTGACTAGGGATCCTCTGAAGGCTTTTAAGAAAAGGAGAAATGTTGGAAAGCCAAAAGTAGTTGTTATTACCGTAAACAATAAAGATGATAACAAAGTGTGTGAACCTAATATTAGTGGTACACCTGCCCATTGCCATGAAAGTGAGGAAGAAAATAATTTGCAGAGGAACATTGGTTCCGTTAGTGTAAAGTACAAATATTTTATTTGCGAATCGGATGTGAATGAAATATTTGATATGTCAGTTCTCAACGGAATTTTTTCAAACTGTGTAAGATGTATTCAGTGTAGTGAAGTCTGCCTGGAACTCTCTGCAAAAAATCACGTAGGACTTTCCAGTGAAATGGAACTGAAGTGTGGTAAGTGTTCATACATGACCTCCTTTTGGAACAGTGTTGCAGTAATTCCAAATGAAGAAAATTGTAGCAAAATCTATGAACACAACATTAGATTTGTTTATGCCTTGCATACAATTGGTGAAGGTGCAGTTTTCTGTAGCATGATGAATACTCCAAATCTCCTAACCAAGTTTATGAACTATAATAGATTCATAGGGTCTAAAGTAGAATATGTCTGTATAGAACCTATGCAAAAAGGTGTGGAAGAGGCAGTAATAGAAAACAGCGGTAATAGAAACCTGATTGCAGCATTCGATGGTACCTGGCGTATCTTCATGGTGTAGTATTTGCCACCAGTGTGTATACAGGGAAAGTTTTAGATGTAGCAGTAATATCTATATATTGTAGGTGTCTACAAGAAAATGAAGGTACACATGAAAATAATTGCACACCTAACTATACTGTCAGCAGTGGAGGAACGGAAGTGGCTGGTGTTGCTAGTATACTTCAACATTCTGTTGCATATGATAATGTGCGATACGTAAATTACCTAGGTGATGGTGATTCTATAAGTGTCAAACATATTCAAGAACTGAAGCCCTATGGCAATGATGTTGTAGTGCAGAAATCTGAATGTATTGGACACGTACAGAAACAAATGGGATCAAGACTTCGGTAAGTGAAAGCTTCGTAACAAAAACAAAAACTCAGTGATAGTAAAGGGTTGCGTGAGAAGGGAAGGTTAACTGACAGTGTAATTGACAAAATACAGAACTATTGTGGAATAGCTATTAGGCAAAACACACACAATCTCAATGAAACAGGTTTGGGCTCCTTTTTTTCCATACTTTTTCAACCGATGAAGGTCCCCATCAATACTTGTGTGCCAAAGGACAAAACAATTGGTGTAAGTACAACAAGGGATTGCTAGCTAGAGAAGTGTACATTCATAAACATAGTCTGCATGATGTGGTAATGTAAGTGATAAAACATAGTTTCAGAGACTTAGCAGCTCCTGAACTGTTGAAAAAGTGTGTTCGTGGAAAAACTCAAAACCCCAATATAAGTGTAAATAGTGTTACATGGTCAAGATTCTCCACAACTGTGTTGGAATAGAAACACTTCACTTTGGTGTGTATGATGCTGTTGCTACATTCAATTATGGCAATGTTGTAAGATGCAAAGTATTTCGAAATATGGGAATGTATATAGGTTTCAACATGGTAAGAACAATGCTTGCTTTAGACAAAGAATGTCTTTGGGCTGCTGACAGGGCTATAAATAGTCTAGAGATACAAGTCAGAGTAAAAAGGAGGAGGAGAAAGAGGAAGCTGGAGGAGTAGTTTGCAGCAGATGAAGGTAATCCAGCCTATGGATTGAAATGCATGAAAAAGGTAATCCAAACTTTGTCACTTGATTCCCAAAAGTTTTATTTTTTCATACAAATTAATTTTTTTTCAGGATCTACCAAACCAATTTGCTTAAAATTTTTAGGAAATGTGACACAGTCCCTTCTGCATAACTTAACACTACGTTTTTCCAGAAACCTGTATATTGTTCAATTTATAAACAACAAATGGCACAAAAGTAGTGAATTTTCATTGAAATAGAAAAAATTAATCTCTAACTACTGAATTCAAATGGTTAAAAATCCATGTCTTAAGTTGTAGCCAATACTCCAATAAATAACCTGTAAAAATTTCAACTTCTGAGCTCAAATACTTTCTGAGAAAACATTAATGTATAAGTGCTATTTTAACATTGGAAAGATAGGACTTTCTGGAGCCTCTGTAGTGGAATAGCAACATAAAACAAATGTAGGAAAAGTAATCTTAAGGAAATGTAACACATCCATGAAAGAAGTTGCTTACAAAATACTCGTTCAACTGATTCTTGAGTATTGATTGTCAATGGGACCCTTAAAAGGTAGGGCTAATAGAAGAAACAGAGAATATCTAACAAAGAGCAGTTCATTTCATTACAGAGTTGTTTAGTTGTCCCGATAACATTACAGAGTTGTTTAGTTGTCCCGATAACATTACAGAGTTGCTAAACAAGCAAGTTCCAGTGGCAGTTGCTGCTAGAGAGGCTTGTGCGTCACGGAGTAGTTTACTGTTGAAATTCTGAAAGAATTCTGGCAAGAATAAGACAAAAAATTAATTTCTCCCACATCTCGCAAAATGTCCACAATGAGAAAATTCGAGAAATTATGGCTAATACAGAGGTTTATCAACAATCATACATCCCACACACCATTTGCGAATGGAACAGGGAAGGGGTATCAGATAGTGGTACCAGAAGTACCCTCCACCACACACTATTAGATGGTTTGCGGATAATTGATGTAGATGTAGATATTTGGCTACAAAGCCACATAGTGGATCAATCATCGTGAATGCCGTAGAACAATGCCGATTTCTGAGTGATTTTGATATAATGGACTTTTCTGAAATGTGACATGTGCCCATCAAGGATTGTGATTTATTCACCTCATAGCTTACAGACACTAATGATATGATTGTGGTATAGGAGACATGTCAAAATAAGATAATACGACTTCACTGATATTAACTGTAATTAATAAGATAGAGCAATATTTGAACATTAATGTAACTTTTGTGAAAAAGACATCTATGTTTACATAACAAGATAGTTGATAACTACATCCTCCTACCACAGATATTCAGTTCATCCTTCATGAAATCCTCAACTGACTAGTAGCATTGCTGAAGTAGGGTACAGTGAGACCCCTATTGTTCATTTTCATGTGGTCCAGACTTAAAAAACCCAAATTGAGGAAATGCAGAATTGAGAAAAATTTAACACAAAAAAAGGCAAGTAACAATTTATCAAAAAATTGAAATTGGTAGCTATTTTCCAACATGCTATGACCACAAATTGTACATTCAAAACACACTTTTTTGAGAGATAATCCTCTGTGCTCACCCAGAAAAAGAAAAAAACTGATGAACGTGCTGAATTAAACCAAAAACATCACAGCAGCTAAGTGGTTAAACCATAAGCATATGTAGACATCTGCTTCCTGACAAACTTTGTCACCATTGCTGTTATATTAATGCTTTTCTTACAAGCCGCACTTCATATACTCGCTGTCATTAAAGTGTAATTTTAGGCTTGATGAGAGAAACAGACACATGAAAAAATGAATTTGCTTCCCCAGTTGACGTGACAAGCTTATTATAAATTGTCTCAGTAAATTTCTGTACACTGTATAAAATGTAAATTTGAAAGAAATCTCAAGTGCTACAGTTTTGCTTTGTGCCCTCTACCACTGCTGCCAATCTTTATGATCTACAATGCATTGTGCAAAGTATATACATGAGTAGTATATGTAGTTTTGCAACTCTATCATGTCATATTTGAACACGATGGTCTTCAAAATGTGCTATCGCCAAATCCTTGTTCAATTTCCATGTGACATCTCTATCATAGCATATCATCTGCACGAAAAGTATATTTTCAATACCAGAAAAGGAAAGTTGCCACTCACCATATAGCGGAGATGCTGAGTCGTGGTAGGCACAACAAAAAGATTCACACAGTTATAGCTTTCGGCTATTAGGGTCTTTGTCAGCATCACACACACACACACACACACACACACACACACACACACACATGCAAACGCAACTTGCACACACGTCTGCAGTCTCAGAGAGCTGAAACCACACTGTGAGCAGCAGCACCAGTGTATGATGGGAGTGGCGACTGGGTGGTGGTAAGGAGGAGGCTGGGGCAGGGAGGGGGAGGGATAGTATGGTGGGAGTGGCGTACAGTGAAGTGTTGCAGTTTAGACTGAGGTAGGAGAGAAGGTGCGGAGGGGGGAGGGGGTAAATAGCGGGAAGTAGATAAATAAAAAGAAATTAAAAGACAGGATGTGGCGGTGAAATGACGACTGTGTAGTGCTGGAATGGGAACAGGGAGGGGGCTGGATGGGTGAGGACAGTGACTATCTTAATAGGAAGGAATGTAAAATTGGGAAATTTTTAGCACTGGGGCTACAAATTTTTGGTGTACAATCGTGAAAAGCGTTAAATCGGAGAATGTGAAATCCAAGTTCCACTGTATCATGTAGCTCACTTTTCAGTGAATTTAAATTCATTCTCGAAATGTTCTTGGCTTTTAGTTTGTTGTAAATTTTCTTTCTCTTATGCTGGGGAGTCTAAGCATACAAGTTTAAATGACGAGCAGGGAGCATAAAATTATTTTTGTCTCTTGTATTATATCTGTGATCAAAACATTTTTCCTTCCATAATTCTAAACTGCCTTGTAAAAAAAAGATAATATCACAGATATATCGGGAGGGACTGTTAATAATTTAGGATTTTTAAATAGTGAGACACATGATTTCCTTGGCTGCACAACATACGTTTGTAATGATTCTTTTCTGTAAATCAGTATGCGAGTTATTTTGCTCAAAATTCCCCAGATAACAATACCATACTGTATAACAGAGTTTAAATAGCTATGGTATATAATTTTCCTTGTGTCCATGTCAGAGGCATTAGCTAACATTTGCACTGCCAGTGCGAAGCTACATTGTTTTTTTATTAGATATAACTAAGAAACCTAAGAGGTTTTGGTCTTACATGAAATCAGTAAGCAGTTCAAAATCATCTAATCGGTCACTCAGTGAACATACATGCCAAAATGTTGACATTTGATGTTTGGATGGACGACATCACAATTATAGGTAGTCTGCGTAAAGCAGTTGTTGGCCACTGATACATCATATATATGGATTGCAATAACCCCTTCAGTGTCAACTAAGTCCTGAAGATGGTGCATTGAAATGCCTAAACTGGTAGCTACACAATAACTTAAGGATGGCTGTAGGTGTTTAGTTTTCTTACAGTGATGAACAGCCGTAGTCCCCCAGACCTCCTGGCACAAGGATGGACGTATAAAAAGTTTGCTGATGATGCTGTGGTGTACAGGAAGGTGTCAGTGATGAGTGGATGTTGGATACAATACAACTTGGACACAATTTCTAGTTGGTGTGATGAATGGCAGCTAGGTATAAATGTAGAAGAATGGAAGCTAATGCAGATGAGTAGAAGAAATAATCCTGTAATGTTTGAATATAGTATTAGTAATGTGCTGCTTGACAATCACATTGATTAAACATCCAGGCATAACTTTGCAAAGTGATATGAAATGGAATGAGCACATAAGGACAGTAGTAGGGAAGGTGAATGGTCAACTTTGGTTTATGGGAAGATTAAAACTGTGGTTCATCTGTAAAGCAGAGCGCATATAGAACACTAGTATGACCCATTTTCTGAGCCCTGCTCGAGTGTTTGGGATACCCACCAGACTGGATTAAAGAAAGACATTGAAACATTTCAGAGGCGGGCTGCTAGATTTGTTACTGGTATGTTCTATCAACATGCGAGTATCATGGAGATGCTTCGTGAACTTGGATGGGAATCTCTGAAGGGAAGAGGAAGTTCTTTTTGTGGAACACTATTTTGAAAATTTGGAGAACTGACATTTGAAGCACTGACATTTGAAGCTGACTGCAGAATGACTCTACTGCCACCAATGTACATTCCACCCAAGAGGCATGAAGATAAGACAAATTAGTGCCTGAACAGAGGCTTGTGGGTAGTCATTTTTCTCTTGCTCTGTTTCCAAGTGGAACGGAAAAGAAAGTGAGTAGTAGTGGTACGAGATAGCTTTTGCCACGCATCATACAGTGGCTTGCAGAATATGTATGTAGATGTAGGTGTAAATGTACTTGTTCTTGTACTTGTATTTGTACTTGAACTTGTGCTTGTCAAGCTGTTGGCCAAGTATATGATTTTTTATTGTGCTTATTAGTTTATTGTAATGGACTGTGGTATTTTGCTTTGCAGTTTCCATCAGCATCTGTGTTAAGTATTTCAGATGTTTCTTTACCACCTGTACCAGCATCATTTGGAACAGCAATCGGTCGTTTAATAAACACCAAGGAAGACAGTCATAAATCATCAGATCATAATGCGACTTCATGGTCAATGAATGAATATACAACTAGTGCCTCCACTACTCAGAGTCCAGCAATGAGTAACAATCCTTTCACAAATGGAAGCCTTTTGGATGCTCTTGAACCCCATACTACATGCATTAATTTGCTGAATGAAATGCCTGACAGTGTCTCCAAGAACAGAGGTACTATTGATATTAAAGGGAGCTGTTCACAACCTCCACCAGCCAAAAAGAAGAAGATGAAGATGGCACCTTTCACATATGTGCTGTCTGAATCAAATCAAATCACTTCAGAAAATGCAGTCCCCTTGCCTCTTTCTAGTAACAGGTTGAAAGAGGTGTCTCAATACAGTTCCTCTTCAGGAGCTGCACCTAGGAAATCTGGCACAGACAAACTGGATGATATTACAAACTATGTAAAGAAGGTAAGATATTTATATTTGTCTTAATATTTATTAAACATTACAACTACCTTTAATGGTTCAACAGCAAATTATCAAGTTGTTTCAGAACAGAGTTGTTTCACAGTCCTATTTTGTCACCATATGCCCATTCTCACCTCCCTCTCCATCTCCCTCTCTGCGCCCCCTTCCCCCATTTTAGACAATTATACAGTTAAGTCTATAACCATCTATTAAGTTTAGTTCCTTTAATTAACACTTGTTAAATATTTTCAGGTAAAAGGTGCACTTGATACTGAAAATTATCAGAAATTTATCTCTGTTGTGAAAGAATACAAGACTGAAAGTAATGTGAAAAAGCTCCTACTGCAACTGAAAGATATTTTCTTACGGTCAAAGGAATTAAATCCATATTTCTTAGGTAAATATTTTTATGTGTGTATAACACTGTGAATTCTGAAAAAAAATTCTTAATGTTTCTATATTTTCTGTGATCTGTTTCATAATGTGAATAAAATACGGGTTTTTCAAAAAGTCTCTCCACAGTGCCGTATGATTGTTAGCTGCGCGTGCTGTATGCCGCATTGAAGATACCGAAATGAAACTCAGTGAAGTACAAGTTATTCATTTATTGAATATTCATTTTTACTTGCAAATTTTCACATTAAATGCTGAAAGTGTGGCCCCTGTTGTTGAATACACAGTTCAATTCCTGTAATTATATGGCACGTGTAGCTAACAATCATATGGCACTGCGGAGAGACTTTTTGAACACCCCGTACCTTAATTCAGCTTAGCCATGCACCTGCTTTTATTTAATATTTATGCATTATTATGTTTGATTTATATTAATTTTTAGGCTATTACCACAACATTTGTCACAAAAACTGAATATACATGCAACTTTTACAATTTTTTTTTAACATCATTATGCCCGGCTGTGGTGCATGATTGTACTTATTTTACTGATATTGTTGCTTTCTTTTTTTCTCAAAATATGAAGATACCTAAGGTAAGTCTTTCCGCTCCCGGGATTGGAATGACTCCTTACCCTCTCCCTTAAAACCCACATCCTTTCGTCTTTCCCTCTTCTTCCCTCTTTCCTGATGAGGCAACAGTTTGTTGCGAAAGCTTGAATTTTGTGTGTATGTTTGTGTGTCTGTCGACCTGCCAGCGCTTTCATTTGGTAAGTCACATCATCTTTGTTTTTAGATATAAATATTAATATATTAACAGAAAATTGTTAATTGAATACTAACAATGGTATAATGAAAGGCAACTGCACACCATGTAGAAGAGATGTGTCGTAGTTGATGGTGGGTGTATCTCAACTATAAAACCACAACAGTGGCTCCCCCTTCTACCCCCCTCCCTCTAACTACCCTCTTTTACCTTTCCCCTGCCTCCATTTTCCTCTCCTCTCCACCACTGTACAGCGTAACTTTATACATACTCAGAATTAATTTCTGTTCACAGGTTTCCGAGCATTTTTAAAGGAGGATCATGAAGGTGAATTTTACCGAATGTGCGAACTTTGGAATGTGACAACTGTTTGAGATGCAAAAGGTTGTAATGACAAGCTGTGCTCAAGATCTGACTCTTAGGTTGGTATATTTAGCTGTGTGTATTTCAGATATTCTTTTTCAGTTGCTACCTGTTGCAGATGTCATGGACAGCATAAATGCTTTTGCCATGATGTGAGACAGTGTTTATTTAAACAAGACATGGTTTGCTTTAATGGATACTGAATTGAAGTTGTACTCTGGGCACAGTTGGAAAAGGCACAAACAGTGGAACGTGACACTGTTAGGCAGATACTAGTACACACAGTTAAACAGGATGTAATAACAATATAGAATTGCATGACACTAAAGTTCAGAAAAGTGAAGGGAAGAAGCAAAGTCTGGCAAAAATATCACAGTGCAAGGTAAACAAGGACGGTCAGTTAATGGAATAGTTGCAAAGATGATACTTTCAAAGTAAGAAGGCTAATTTCCTGCTACAGGCAGCCTTTATTAGCTTTCCTTGGGTACTAGGGCAGTGATGTGGGATGGCTGAAGTTGGAGGTTGGCACCAGTGCCTGTTGAAACTTCCATAGGTTTGGAAGGATTTATATCACCATAGTTTTTATCATATCTGCTTTAGCACTTTTCATCAAAAGTATGTTTTCCTTATGTGTGTGTGTGTGTGTGTGTGTGTGTGTGTGTGTGCGTGTGTGTGTGTGCGTGTGTGCGCGCGCGCGCAGCTTGTTGACTTCCACTAAAAGCTACTGTGTGAGACCACAAGTGTTTGGAAAAGGGTCATCATGTGCATATGAAATCGCCTCGTCACTGCCAAAATAAGACCACTGTGACATCATTGCTTCAAGGAATCATCAATTTCAGCTTAGTAAATGTTGTTGAAGGCATAAACATACATTGCATATTTGCATACCACTAGAATGCTGTATAGTGTGTTAACTGCATTTGAGAATATTATCCTGCAAATGGTTCAATGTATCATAAATTTACCCATCCCCAAATCTTCAAGGTTGCTTAATAGGCAGCCATATACCAAGTATAGGGTGACTGTGGAGATTAGTATGATAAGTTTTTCATGAAACAGTCTATCATAAACCAGAGAGCCTGAGCCCATGAGCTACAAAAATCACATAATGTGGAACATTCATAGCTAATAAAAACTGGATATATTGGTCATAGGGAGTCACTTGCAGTCCTTCTTTATGTCAATTGCTGTTTTTATTTTTTACTTTTATTTATTTATTTATTTATTTTTAATTTTCAAAAAGACCTGTTTCAGGCAATGTCAGCTATCTACAAATGTATACAAAAATAACAATAAATTACAATTGGTTTTTAATTTTGAATTTACATATTTTGTAATTACATAGTAACCCGTCTTAACAGCACTATCAGTTCACAGTCATATACTAGAACCATACTTGCATGGTATCATTTTATATTAGAGGGCACTCTTTAAAGCTCAAGATGTTTTGCACCAATCAAATTTCTTTTAAAATTTTAATATAAAGCTACAGGATGCGAGTATGGCATTAGTACGTGAAAGCGAACTGATAGTTCTATTTAGACTGGTTACTCTGTATCAGTGAGATAGGGTACAATATAAAACTTTTATATTAAAAATAGAGAGAAAAATTTTTAGTTTCATAATATTGCAGTCACAGGATTAGAACCCAATTGTAATCAATTTGTAATGTTTAACAGATGTGAAGGTGGGCAATATTACACGGAATAGGTCTTTCTAAAATAAATAAAAAAAAAACAGCCATTGACAGACAGAAAATAAGCCTACAGATAACATCACAATACAATGCAAGACACAGTGTGTTTGGTAATGTAATTATGTAGATTTGGTACAGTTCTGCCTGCACTGACAGTAATGTGCGCATGAGGTGTGCTTGATTGTGTGTATGAATGGTGTACGTTTCCCCTTTGCTGATGAAGGCTGTGGCCAAAAGCTTTTAATTGTGCCTGTCTACAACTACTTAACGTGTCTTCTTTACAGTAAGTAGCAATTTATTTTTTCTTATATTGTTGATATTTCTACATAGAGTTTTCAGTGCTTGTTTCCATGTTATTTTCATCACATTCAGGTCTAAAAATTTTTCTCATATTGTCCTGCAAAATGCTGTTTTAGATAGTCAATTCTCCATCGAAGTTCTTCATTTTTTCTTATCCTCCATTCCATGTTTTTGTCATCACATTCAGATCTAAAAAAATTCATTAATATTTTTCTTTTGAATATTAATATTTTTTCTTCATCTTTGTTTCTAAATATTAATACTTCACATCCATATAAAATGTTGTTGGTATAATAGTCAGTTTGTGCAAGTGAATTTTGAAGTTGCTATTAAGTAATATTTTCCTTAAGATATTGATAAAACTGAAAAGTATCTTACTCATTATTGCTAGACAGGTATCTATCTCTATATCTGTCCTATTGTTGTTAGTAAAAACATTTCCCAAGTACTTGAAACAGCTAAATGTCTTGAAGTGAATACATCTACAGCCAAAGGTGCAACACTTCAGATTTTCTTGGTTATAATCAGATATTCTGTCTTTTCTTCATTAATGTCTAATACTGTTTTCTCAGCAATTTTATAATAATTTTGCATAATTCAGATTAATTCTGTTTTGGAACCACATGTTAATGATACATCATCTGCATAGCCAATTTAGTACTGTTAACCCTGCAGGTGGGTCCCTTGTGGATTAATTTTAATAAATTCTCAATCTATTGTCTCTGTGATGAGGTTAAATAAAATAGGTGAATTGGCATCTCCATGCCTCAGTCCAGTGTACACACTAAAATTTGCAGGTTCTCCTACAGGTGTCTTTATACGATATAAAATGTATTCTATACACATTTTAACTAATCTGATCAACTTTGAGAGTATTTCAGATTCCTTTGTTATATTTAGGACTGTCTGTCAATGTATGCCATGATGGGTCTTTTTGAAAATGTGAACACCTACACTCATTTCCTACATCTTCTCAGTTATTTGTCTTGGAGTGAATAAATGATGTAGTAAAGATCTACACTTTCCAGTCACATTAACGTGACCACTTGTCAAAAGCTGGAATTAACTACCTTTTGCAGCAGAACCGACTGCAAGATGTGCAGGAAGAGAGTCAGTGACGTTCTGGAAGGTGTTAACAGAGATGTGAGCCACGCGAACTCTAGTGCCGAGGCCAGTTGCACTAAGTTTCTCAGTTGAGGATCCGTGGCACATACAGCCTGCTTGTAGTGTTCACACAGATTCTTGATTGGGTGTAAATGCCAGGGGAGCATGGTAAACTCATCCTGGTGCTCTTCAAACTATGTATGTACACTGTGAAATGTGAGACACATTGCATTGTTCTGCTGGTAGATGCCATTGTGCCGAGGGGAAACAAATTGCATGTAGAGGTGGACACGGTCCCCGAGGATAGATTTGTACTTACGATCATCCAGGGAATGCCACGAAAACATTCCCTAGACCATAATGCTCCCCCCTCCTTCTGATGATTGTTGCAGGGTTTCTGATTTTGCACATTTCACACTGTACACACCAATAGCCATCTGTCTGATGGAGCTTAAAATATAATTCATCTGAAAAGGCCAGCTGCCACTCCCCACGTTACAACAATTACTGCACTGTTTTCCACGTCCCCCGACATGCTTTATATATCCTCCAATGCTAGTTCTGCCACCTGATGTTGGACTGTTGTTATTGCACATTGACATTGAACATAGGTGGTGGTCACGTTAATGTGACTGGATCACGTTTTTCTGCAGAAACTGCATTGGTAGTCCTAAATTAGTCCTTCAGTTATGGGGATCAGCCTGGTTAATAGGAAAATCTGTAGGATTTTATAAGTGGCACCCAGTAAAGCAGTTGCTCTGTAGTTATTGAACACGAGGGATTCATTCTTCTTAAATATGGGACGTACACCTGCACTTTTCCAGGCTTCAGGTGTGGTTTCTGTTTTCCAAATTGTAAATAACTCAATACATATCTGGTCTTCACAAGTATTGTTATTCTTTATTACTTGCTGTACTTCATTAACTATTGGGGTGGTGACTTGTACATAAGCCGTACCTGGTTCTTCACATTTAAAGTAAGACTGTCAATCATTACAATAAAGTAGTTACAATAATTATAATTTTGTGTGGGACACTGGCCTGCTGCAAGTCTTTCAATTGGACGTCACTTTGTTGACTTGCATGCCCCTAACCTACCTCAGTTGTCCGATCAGGGAAAGGGGTCCTACAGTTTAATGTGGAATCTGAACTGTGTGTTGTTCCTGGCAATCCTTGACACCATCGAAAGGTAAAGGCTAGGTTAAATCGAAGACTGAAAACTCCGAGGTCCGACCAGGAATCGATCACGTGCCCTTTTGGTTTCCGGTCAGACACTTTACCACTAGACCACCAGGGCCCGACATAGTAGAGTAGTTGTGAAAAGTATGTTTTCCATCTTCTTGTATGTCACTCTGTTGGTTAGTGTTTTCCTGTGCTGATCCTTTATAATCTGTTCTCTTTCAGTGAATTGCCCTAAAGATTTTTTTTAAAATTTTGATTCAACTGTCTTGCTCTGTGATGATTGAAATTGGACTCTGGTTCTCTTATCATATTATTGTAATGTTCCCTTTTCTCCTATCTTAGCATTCATTGTGTTTCACGGTGGATTTTGTAGTATCTTTCCTTCCTTGTAATATTATTTCTTTCTTTATACGTATAAAAATTATATTGACAAATAAGGTGGAATCTGCTCATCTCACTCGGACTGAAGATGCCACACAACTTGTAAATAATTAATTATTTTCCACTTTTACAAAAATAATTGATTCTGTTACAAATTATCATTATTTTGAGAAACCAATGGCAAAAAGTATGTATGTCTGGTGAACTTTCCAAAACCAGGAAAATTTATCTTCACATTTAAAATTTCCATCCAGACAGGGACAGCAAAAGCAGTACCATAAGTGGTTACTGTCTCCAACTATAGCTAAAATCTGTTGTATATAGATAGTGCCCAGCTAGACCTTACAATCGTGAATGGTTTATAATATGGGATGCAATACCGTTCTTTAATTTCAGTTTCAATCAGACAAAATTAAGCTATTTACAATAACAAAAAAATTCTTTCCTAACAGTAATTAATCCCTTGGCTTGCCTTTACAAAAGAATAGTTCACCAGTTATAATAGGAAATAGGTAATCACAAAATTTGCCTCATTGCAGAAATGAGAAAGTCTTTAAAAATCTGATCTTGAAATATGTTTTTTGTTCATAGACTGAATTTTTCTTCCCCAATGAAGGAGCTACTTTAAGTGCAATGGGGACAACGAGATATGACCAAATTTGGTTCAAGAACAGTAACTAGGTAATCAGAGAGGAATGCTTGTGGTACCACTTTTTGAGCCACAGAAGGATTCAGCCTGAACAAGATGTTATCATAGCACACCACAGACATTTTATGCAGGAAAGCTATTATTAGGAGCAATTAATTGCTGCTGAGAGTTGTTTCATGCTCCAAATGAAAAATCGGACGACGTCTTAATAACTTGGCTTGCAGATGGCTTTCCTGAAAATATCATTCTGTGATAATTCCATAAATAGAGGTTCTATGGACAGCTGCCAGATTTATTACAGCTCTTCCTTCAACAGCAAATTTTCCAGTTCTTTGTTGAAGGTATACTGGGGCGAGATGTATTCAGAAAAGTTATGTGAATGTGACTATACATGTGAAAACAAATAAATAGCACCACATGCACAGCTACAGTTCATTATATGAGGACGATTTTATACTCATTTAGTTACTCCACCAACTTTAATGTCAAAGCTCATGAGTTACAGTTGATTCTAGGCCTGTTAGAAGACTAGACCCTCAAAACAGGCTTTGACCCCTTCTCAGTGCACACCACATATAATTATTTCATATGTGTTACTGGTTGTGTTATTGTAAATGAGTGAACTAAGTTACAACCGATTAAGTTAAAAGTTTGATAGGATTCCTACATCTCATATTTGGTGGGATGTGGCCGGATTTCAAAATGAGAGTTGTCAAGGTATTAAACATCTGTTTTTCTGATGTATAATGGGGTATACCAGATTGTATTTAGTAGTACAGTTTTACCTTTTAATGACTGTGCATTGACAAAGGCTGCAGTTGTTATGAGTCAGCAGGCCATCATATACAACGCAGATGTAGTGCACTTACGAACGTGTATGGCTGATGGCAGGTGCTCACAAGTTTAGTCAAATAGTTTGTTTGTGCTGACTCTAATGAACTGCCACTTTTGATCATCTGAATGCTGATTTCTGTCTGTTGACTGCTTGTGAGTTGCCACTTTTTAGTCTGTACAGCTTTTCTGCCATAATTGGCAACAAGTAACAAGGCCATTATAGAATCAAGGAAAAGAAATGCTTTATTGACTAGATGTGGTAGATATTAATATTTTAGTGGTGGAGTAAAAACCCCTAAGGTTACTCTGAAGATCCAACATAATAATCAGATCTCATCCTGTGCAGTGATACTAGTGTCCAAGACTGCTTACAACTGCATATTAGATGTTGTTGTTGTTGTTGTTGTGGTGGTCTTCAGTCCAGAGACTTGTTTGATGCAGCTCTCCATGCTACTCTTATCCTGTGCAAGGTTCTTCATCTCCCAGTACCTACTGCAACCTACATCCTTCTGAATCTGTTTAGTGTATTCATCTCTTGGTCTCCCTCTATGATTTTTACCCTCCACGCTGCCCGCCAATACTAAACTGGTGATCCCTTGATGCCTCAGAATATGCCCTACCAACCGATCCCTTCTTCTAGTCAAGTTGAACCACAGATTTCTCTTCTCTCCAATTCTATTCAATACCTCATCATTAGATACACACAGTAAATTCAGCTTATCATTAAGACTCCAAACAACAAGTGAGTTAAGAACAGGGGACAACAGAAGTTTTACAAATACTTTTGTGTTATAATTTATGAGTTTTTTATAGTGATCTCCTTATTTGTTCTCCACAGGACAATTTTTTCATTGCAAACATGCTTTGTTTAATGGTTTGATCATACTTTTCAATGACATTAGTCATGTGTCACAAGCATGTAGCAAATTATGTGAATTTTTGAGGATACTGAATTTTGGTGAAATATTTGCTGCTGTACAGTCATTTTCAGTGGTTATTTATAAATATAAGGGCTGAAAAAGATGTATTTATATATGGAAAAGTTTTATGTTAAAATCAATGTAGTTTTAGTGGAATATCAACATTCAGTATAACTGATGCCAGAACTGGCTGTACAGAGTGCTGATTATAATGACATGAGTTTTTTACCCAAGTATGCACTTTGCATTATTTGAGAAAACTCCACACAGTAATCGGGATGTGATACAAATTTTTGCCACTAGATGCATAATTTAACATGGAAACAATAATGGTATGCATAGTAGATTTTACATGACCCGTTTTATTCCTTTAGAGTTTGTAAAAGAAGGTTTATAAATTTAAAACAACTAAACTTTGTTAAGCTTTAATATAGTGCATTCAAGTTTGGATGATGTAGACACCTTTAATTTAGAATAGTTTGAAATTTTGTGTACACTCTCTGACTTGCTTAGAGTGGTATGTGACAACATTTTTAATTGGAATTATTGGGTACTTTGATAGGATTGCATTTTTACTGCATTCAAGATAGTACAGTATATGTTCATTCAGACTTCACTTGCCTTTCTTCAACAAAGGAACAAAATAACAGCTCACTCTTCCAGCAACACGTTTCTTGTGTGCAGAAAGCGCATCTGTCATTGGATCATCAGCAGTAAGCTGGGCCACTCCTATGATAATGTAACCCCCAGATCTGTCACAGAAGAAAAATGAGAATGATCAGAATGAATGTTAACACTGATGCACTGTTGATCTATTGAGAATCATTTGCAACATCTGTAGATCAAGTTGTCTCTAGAGGCTCATTAATCTTGTTCAGAGTCACATTTAACCAGTCCCAAGAGAACTTTCTCATACTGTTATACTTGTAGAGAGAGCTCTATCGTCTGTTTATTGTACTTTTGTAATCATTCTACAGGATGATTCTTATAAATGTTTAAAAACCCCAAAATGATGTGGGGGACGCTAAGACAAGTAATTTAAAATAAGACACATGGGGCTGCAAATATCAAGGAATACCCCAGTAGTGGATTATAAATGTGGAACATTTGATGTCACCAGATGGTGAACCTCATCACACATGCAGCAGTTGGGCTTGTTGATCCTATCCTTGCTGGCAGGGACAGTGCTACTCACTGCTTATTAAGGTATTCTGCATTTGTTCTTGATTTATCTGATGTGGTATTGTAGTGCTTGCTGTATTGGTAGACTATGATGAATTGGTACACATTCATGAAAATGGCGTAGTCTAGCGGAGCGATGTGTTTCACTGTCCTAATAGCGAGATTAGGATTGACAAGCCCAACCGTTGCACATGCGGTGAGGTATGTCATCTGGTGACATCCACTTCTGGGGTATTTCCCGACATTTGCAGCCCACTGTGTCTTGTATTAAATTATTTGTCTCAGCATCATCTACATCACTTTGGGGATTTTTGAACATTAATAATGATCACTCTGTATAGTTACATATCCTCTCAGTGTACGCAGACTCATCAATTTTTACCATTCTTGTTGTGTACTTATTTTTTATGTTATTTTTATGTTTTATAAGGAAGAGATGCAAACATTGTTCTATTGTTGGCTGCTTGCACTGACCTGCAAGAACAATTTGCTTTTCCTGAGTCTTCCACTTTAAAAAGAAATTAATAATGTGGTTCATTTTATGCAGGTACCTGATTGGTTGGAAACAGCGGAGAAAATGAAACAACAGTTGAACATTACAACAATCATTTTGATCATTGGCTGAAGAGGACAAAAGAAGATAATATTTATATCTAGATCCATCAGTATTTCATACTTGTGATCAAAATGAGAATTACATGTAAACATATTTCTGAAATATTTTTAATTGCATATAATTCTCATTGAACCATAAATGATATTTTTGTATTATATATTTTGTAATTTTTTATATTTTTATAGATAATTTTTATATTTATGACATATATTGTTGTTGTGCAGAATAAAACAGTTTGGTTTCTACAAACTAAATATATTCTTTTGTGTACACATCTGGAAAAGAATTTATCTGATGGACAATTAATACCATAAGAGCTGATGCCCGTACTGTGTGCAGGATGGTCACGGTAGGTTCCTGGATGCGTTGGCGGATTCAGTAACAGAAGAATCAGTTGTAAGACCTGTTTATTCAGTAATTTTACAATCTAGACAGCGTCTTCCATTCTCCGCTAGGTCCTGTATGCGGGTCCTCACGTCCGTCTGCTACTGTGGCCCTCTGAGTGTACCTCCAAGTGGATGTGGGAATGCTCAATCCGTTTCGTGTCTTCTCTTGCCTTCCACACCACATTGTGGAGTCATTGGATGTTGTAGTGCTTGACACTATCGCCCTACCAGGCACTGCATTGTCGTGATGTGCTGTTTGCCAATCCTAACCCGCCCTTCAGCAAGCTGGTGGTGGATCAGAGGCTGCAATGTTAGAGCAGCTTGTGCCCCTGCTTGGTGTCATTGTGACTGTTTCCTGAGTGGCCCATCAGTGGCAGTTGTTATTCCAGTTTTGAAGATGGCTCCCGGCAGCTCACAGAGATGCAGTCAACCTCGCCCAACAGTGTAGCAGAGATGTACTGGAGAACTGGAACATTCATGCACAAACTCTTACCTAATAGTAATCAGAGAGTCGAGTGTGAATGAGGTAAACGTCATTGATCCCTCCGATCGAGTCGCTACTGGCCTTTTGGTCGGTGTATTTATTACAGCTGGGGAGGGGGTTTTGCTATTAGATGTCACCTGTAATGACTGAACTGCCCTCCTTTATTCCTAGCCTTCTGTCTCTCCCACTGCTACATTTTTTTTTGGTATGTCAACTCTCTCTACAAACCCGCAGAAAGTGAAGTTGTGAAATGAATTGTGCTTCTTGCATAACATTATGGGGCCACACGTCGCACATTGCCTGCTGAACCAATTGCAGTCGCTCACTGCCTTGCTAAGATTGCTGTTTCTGCCAGCCTGCTTGCCAAGCCTACTTGCCAAGCCTACTTGCTAATAATACACGTCATGGCTGTTGACACATTGGCACCATTGCGGATGAATACTCAGTCAATGAACTTAGAAATTTTCTGTCTTCCCAAATTGAACTGTTCTGCAATGCAAAAATTTTGTGTAATTAGTTTTTGTTGCATTTTGAGCAAAATGTATTCAGTATGGGCAGTCAAGAACTACCAAAATTGGAAAAAAATAGAATGTATTGCTACTGAGGTATCATTTTGATTTGAACTTTTCTTCTTGTTTTTATGAGGAACCCACAGTCAAAATATTGCATATGTTTATTTTTTAAATATACAATGAAGAAAATTTGTTCTGTTACTGTTCAAAATATTTGTTTGTTATTACTAGATCATGTGGAAAAGCAAAATAGTCTATTTTGACACCATTTTTCTTACTCCCAATCCTTAAATTTGTAAATAGGTTAATTCCATGGTGTATTCTTAACTATTTTATCCAAAACATAGTTTAACAAAAGTAGCAAGTGTCCATCTCCCTACCAAACTACTTTTTTGACTTCAGACGGTTTGAGAAACATGCTTGAAATTTTGTTTTAGACTTCGTGCTGTCACTGTTACTCTTATAATCCCTACCTTTTATTCAACAACTACAATTTCTGACAGTATGTTAAGCACATGAAGATGTATGAAATCCTATAGCTTTTAAAAATTTGTTAATGCAGAGATCTACTGTCTTCCCCTCAGTGTATATCTTATTAACATTTTCAGATTCACTATTTATTCTCCTGTTGACTGACCTTTCCACTATTCTCCTTGATTTTCTCCCACTTTATGCTTGAGGTGTTCTAGGAAGTTTAAGATGGGTAGTAACAGGATCTTGTGTGTTAACTGAGAGTAATGCGATAACATGATAATGATCCGTAAATTCACTATTCCCTTGCTTATGCAGTGGAAGAATTGTGGCCAATTTCCACTCATCTTATAGTTCTTCTCTCATATGTTTACTATGTTTTTTTGGAAAACATCTACTGATGCTTCAGGCTCAGACTTCCATAATATTGCTATTATGGGATTTTCTCCAGCAGACTTGTAGTTTTTCAGTCTGTAAGTATTGTGTTTGTGATCTCACCTCATTCCAGGGGAGGAGATGTTCCTCTTTTGCTCTCTTGGTTTGTTAGTTGTAATTGTATTAGCTGGTTTTCACAAATAGGGACACAACTTATAAACACTGAGTCCACATTATAACCAAGAATGAATGACTCCCAGTGGACTAAACTCATCTTAACATCTTTGTCTCGAAATTGGAAACAAGAATTCCCTGGTTCATGAATGTTACAAAGGATCTAGAGGAAATGGGCATATAAACAGAAGACACACAAAACTGAAACGTCTGCATACAGATATAGTGAAAAATGTGTAATATGAAACTGAGGGACCAGTATATTTTTTTGTCACTGAAAGAATTTTGAGTTGAATGATGCATGTTGCATTTTTGACACTGTGCCATTCTTTTTCTTGAAATATTCCAACCAGCTTGGATCTGCAGAAAATTTGATATCCATTTGTTTTGCAAGTTCATCAACACTCTCCAGCTATAAAGGTCCTGATTTGGCAACATTCTGGGATCTAGCTTGTTTGAAAGTAACAAGCAACACAGTCACTACATCTTTGTGTGTAGTCATTCTCATATGTTTTCTCCCTGACTTGAACTTACTGTGCTCATGTAATTTGATCTCTGTTTTTGATATAACATTGGCAGTGCAGAGTTACCAACGCCAAACTGCTTACAGATTTCTGTTTTTAAGCTCAGTTTCTTAAAACTGCCATAAACACCTTCATCTTCAAGGAGAAAAAAAAAAAAAAGTTCAAATGTATGCGAAATCTTATGGGACTTAACTGCTAAGGTTATCAGTCCCTAAGCTTACACACTACTTAATCTAAATTATCCTAAGGACAAACACACACACCCATGCCCGAGGGAGGACTCGAACCTCCCCCGGGACCAGCCGCACAGTCCATGACTGCAGCGCCCTAGACCGCTCGGCTAATCCCGCGCGGCACCTTCATCTTCATTTTAAACAAGACAGCAATTCATTTTTGTCATTTTCTCTGCCATTGTGCTTAAGAAAAATTTACAACACCAGTATTTAAAAACAAAGAGACATGAAACACTGCTGAATACAATTCACCAACTTTGTTACATCTTTCACCAAATTTGGAAGCTAGTTGAAGTGTTTCAGCAATGGTGGTGCCCAAAGACAAGTGCTGAAATGGCAGCAGCAGTAAGCAGTGTATACTTCGTATGACCCTGCACAAAAATAACCCTCACAACTGCAGAAGTCAGATATATTTGTTGATCTGAGAAACAAAATCTTTTGGAGGGAGGAGTAAAAATACATAGTTTTTTGTCAGAACCACAATATTATTTCTAGAGATGGGCCGTCTAGTTCGGCTTTGGGAATTAGTTCTCGGGTGATATCCTTTTCGGGGCCACATTCATTCTCAGTGATTCACCATTCCTTTTTTTTATCTAATTATATAGTACTATTGGTCTGTGGCAAATTTTAACTGCTCTTGATATGAATAGCAATTAAAAATAAAAAACCTCATTTTATTATGAAAATTAAAATTCAGTATTAGTTTCTTAATGTTTCCGTTTGTTAATACATACAGAATTTAAATAAAAGTCGTTCTTGTTCCTAGTGAAATTCAAACCAGCAACTTTATGGGTACAAAACTTCTTCATATATATATAAAAAACTCATATCTGCTAACTAAGGAAAGGAACATTTATAAAAGAAAAGTCCGAGAAGCAATTGAAATTTCTAATAACGAATTTAACTTCAATAGAGACGTTGGCTGTAAGTTTCCAGCCTTGTGGCTCCCCATCATCAAGGAAGTGTATATGCAGCCACAATGAGTGAAGAATAAAAACATGTCCAGGAAGCCACCTCTGGGGTCAGTAATATTTTTGGTAAACATTCCCCCTCTCATGCTCTGTCTGGTTTACTTCTATCCAATGATGGGGGTCCATCAACAACAGCAGGAAGAATTTCAACCAATAACTCTTCTTCAGTATAAGTGTGGTAAAAATTCCTGTGTGTCCACAATGATGGTCCACCAATGGTAGCCACAAGAATTTTATCCAATAACCCCACTTTTTCAGCAGCATTAGTGTGGGCTATTCACTTACTATCCAATGACAATGGCCAACCGATGATAGCCACAGGAATTGTAATCAATAATCCCACTTCTCAGGCATAAGTGCAGGAAGAATCCCGATTTATAAGTAATGCAAGGGCGGTCTTGGACAATGTTCAGTTAACCGTGGACACCACAAGACCCTGAAGAAGACCCCCCAGCAGCGGGCCTGAAGCTTCGATCATATAGATGCAGCGTAACACCCCAGAAGATTTTACCTTATATATTCCCTATAGAGGTGATGCCTGTTCCTTCAGACATGTCCAAAAGAACAGACTGCATTTTGATCCAGCAGCCATTATGAATTAAGTCACTAAGAAATTATAGACATTGTCTATGAGCTGCCATTAATTGAAATCAATGGGGAAAGTTGAAAATTTGTACTGGACTGGGATTCGAACCTGGCTCTCCTGCTTACTATGCAGATGCTCTGACCAGTCACCCATTCGGACACAATGGTCATTGCAGCTGTACGCCTCCCATCAAGCCCAAAGTCTCAACTTATCCACACACTACTAATGTAGTGCTCCTTGCCCATTGCTCGGATTATAATTCAGGTGAGATGGCCAGTGAACTCTTCAGTGCAAATGCACACCAAGTTCGAACTCAAGGGAATCGGTGAAATGATGCGAGTAATGAGGATGTGGTCAAGGGGCACTACATTAGTAGTGTGTGGATAAGTTGAGAATTTGGGTCTGATGGGAGGTGTGGTAGGATAGTCCATGCAGTTGCAATGAACATTGTATTCAGATGCCTTAGCGGTCAGAGCATCTGCCTAGTAAGCAGGAGACCCGGGTTTGAATCCCGGTACAGCACAAATTTTCAACTTTCCCCATTCTTTTCAGTCAGTGACTTCTTGCAGCCAGTGTCTGTAATTCCCTTGTGTCTTATGTATTCACGTTAGTAAATATAATCTATAAATTTTAAAGTGGAAATTATGACCTGGTTTCTAAAAACATGGGCTAGCATATAAAAATAGTTCCAGCGAAATGGGGCTTCTTGTTAATTTTAACATACAATCATAAAGAAGGTATAAATTACCAATTGTGGATGCCGAACAGCATACACAAAGCACAAGAATTTGAGATTTCACCAGTTGTTTGAAAGTGGACTAGAATGGGCAAATACAAGGAAGAATGGTGGAGCTGGAACAAAGAACAAATGGCCACCCAAAAAAGAGCAAGACAGACTAAACAAGACCTAAGTGGTAATTAGGAATGGTGGAACTGTAACGAGGAATGAGACTGTGGCGAGAACAAGTAATTGCGGAACTAAAATGAGGAATGAGCCTAGGTCAGAATGAGGAACATCCTTTCACAAATACCCTACCTCTGATTGTTTAGTAAGCATTTTTTCTAGTAAGTGTTTTAGACTATATAAAGACCTCTAGGATTTTCTGGGGTGAGAGACAGATAACTGGTTCCAAATGATCAGGTGGATGCTGACAGGGGTCAATAGATATGAGATTGATATGAGACACATGACTTAAACAAAAAGAGGAACATCTGCTGAATGGATACTATGGTCCCTAGATGGATAACTAAATGAAATTATCGTGTCTGCTTAGTGCCACATACTTTCACACTGGGGAACTGGCAACATGGTGGCAGTGGTTTAACTACAGTAAGAATGCCATTCTGGACCTGGCTAGTGATCTGGCCAGATGATAGAGGTATTTTCTCCTGTGTATAAAATTAAACACACACAAAAAAAACCTGTCCCCTACCCTTTATAATGTAAGTGTCTTTACCCCAAATTATTTTTATACTCTTCTGGTCCTGCTACAGTCCATTCACAAATGCTTTTAATTGTAAATTGTGACTGGTTTTGTATTTCATCATGTCCATATTTTGAAGATCGATAATGTCTTGATATGCATCACAGTGGACCATAAATATGATTTTTCATCTCCTCTAAGCAATATGGACAGTTGTCCATAAAATACTTACTATATCTGTGTCAAAGTATATATAAATTCCAGAATGAGATTTTCACTCTGCAGCGGAGTGTGTCATCTGATATGAAACTTCCTGGCAGATTAAAACTGTGTGCCCGAGTTCGAGTCTCGGTCGGGCACACAGTTTTAATCTGCCAGGAAGTTTTATATATAAATTCTTTGTTGTTGTTGTCTTCAGTCCTGAGACTGGTTTGATGCAGCTCTCCATGCTATTCTATCCTGTGCAAGCTTCTTCATTTCCCAGTACCTACTGCAACGTACATCCTTCTTTATCTGTTTAGTGTATTCATCTCTTGGTCTCCCTCTATGATTTTTACCCTCCACGCTCCCCTCCCATACTAAATTGGTGATCCCTTGATGCCTCAGAACATGTCCTACCAACTGATCCCTTCTTCTGGTCAAGTTGTGCCACAAACTTCTCTTCTCCCCAATCCTGTTCAATACCTCCTCATTAGTTATATGATCCACCCATCTAATCTTCAGCAGTCTTCTGTAGCACCACATTTCGAAAGCTTCTATTCTCTTCTTGTCCAAACTAGTTATCGTCCATGTTTCACTTCCATACATGGCTACACTCCATACAAATACTTTCAGAAACAACTTCCTGACACTTAAATCTATACTCGATGTTAACAAATTTCTTTTCTTCAGAAACACTTTCCTTGCCATTGCCAGTCTACATTTTATATCCTCTCTACTTCGACCATCATCAGTTATTTTGCTCCCCAAATAGCAAAACTCCTTTACTACTTTAAGTGACTCATTTCCTAATCTAATTCCCTCAGCATCACCTGACTTAATTCGACTACATTCCATTATCCTCATTTTGCTTTTGTTGATGTTCATCTTATATCCTCCTTTCAACACACTATCCATTCCGTTCAACTGCTCTTCTAAGTCCTTTGCTGTCTCTGACAGAATTACAATGTCATCGGCGAACCTAAAAGTTTTTATTTCTTCTCCATGGATTTTAATACCTACTCCAAACTTTTCTTTTGTTTCCTTCACTGCTTGCTCAATATACCAAGAGAATAGCATCGGGGAGAGGCTACACCCCTATCTCACTCCCTTCCCAACCACTGCTTCCCTTTCATATCCCTCGACTCTTATAACTGCCATCTGGTTTCTGTACAAATTGTAAATAGCCTTTCGCTCCCTGTATTTTACCCTTGCCACCTTCAGAATTTGAAAGAGAGTATTTCAGTCAACATTGTCAAAAGCTTTCTCTAAGTCTACAAATGCTAGAAATGTAGGTTTGCCTTTCCTTAATCTATTTTCTAAGATAAGTCGTAGGCTCAGTATTGCCTCATGTGTTGCAGTATTTCTATGGAATCCAAACTGATCTTCGCCGAGGTCGGCTTCTACCAGTTTTTCCATTCGTCTGTCAAGAATTCGAGTTAGTATTTTGCATCTGTGACTTATTAAACTAATAGTTTGGTAATTTTCACATCTGTCAGCAACTGCTTTCTTTGGGATTGGAATTATTATATTCTTCTTGAAGTCTGAGGATATTTCGCCTGTCTCATACATCTTGCTCACTAGATGGTAGAGTTTTGTCAGGACTGGCTCTCCAAAGGCCGTCAGTAGTTCTAATGGAATGTTGTCTACTCCCGGGGCCTTGTTTCGACTCAGGTCTTTCAGTGCTCTGTCAAACTCTTCACGCAGTATCGTGTCTCCCATTTGATCTTCATCTACATCCTCTTCCATTTCCATAATTCTTTAAGTTTTCTATTTAAAATGAAAGTAAAAAATTAATATTAATTAATTTTTGCCTGGAGAGTACCATTTTCTTACTAACAGGCACAATCAGAACAAATCGGAATATAACATTGAGAAAAACAGATTAATTGCAGATGGCAAACTGGCATAACCATTTTTCCTTAATTAGGCACTAAATTCATTTTCGATGATCAGTTTGACTGTAATGTGTTAACATCAGTTTCGTGACATAGATCATTAAGCTACGTGGATTATAAGTGATTTCACAAATTTACTAGATGCAAAGACTGATTAACCCAGATGTTTGCTTAATGAGTGACAGACTTAACTTATTGTTGCTTTGTGTGCAATTACTACAGGAAGACACAGAGATTGCAATATGAACACTTGCATTTTGGTTTGAGTGGTTCTATAAGTATAGTATAGGGTGAGGTCCTGATTAACTTGGACAGTCTGGAGAGTAATCTTGTATCTAGACACAAAAGGGTGAGGAGCTCTGTCAGCAGGATGTGAGCTTGTAAAGTTTGTGTGACCTGATTTCTGAGCAGCAAGTTGCTGCATAGTACAGGTGTTGGGACTTTTTTGTCCAGTTCACGTCATTTGGATCTTTTCTATGAGTGTGGTTGTACAGGATCCTTAAAGCTTTCACGGGAAAGTGTGTTAATACGCCTTGTAGAATTAACAGTTTTACCAGTTATTCGTGACTTGCGAGGGACACTTTGAGCCTGCTTTTTGTGAGTTTGGCTACCTTCCAGAGTTTCTGAGATAACTGGTACCACAACGAACATTTATATTTTGATAAATAAAATGCTGAAGAGCAAAGGTATTTTGTGTGTTACCTAGCTCTTTTGATATAGTCAACTCCAACTACATTCATTTACTTATATTGCAGTTAGCAAAGCTACAAAGAACTCACTAATATTTTTTTTAAAAACCGAAACTGTTTTGCAACACGTGTGATGTGTGTCTAAATTACAACTGGTGGTCCAAAACTAATTCAGGTAAATCTGATTGCACATTTATGTTCCCCTCCCAAAGTATGTTTCTCAGAACAGGGTGGTAACTAGCAACAAAGATGGTATCAAAAGACGAAATGGTAAAATAACAAGCTATGGGGGGGGGGGGGGGGGTTCAAGAGGTAATGCAACAATTTTTTCTGAAAGTTAAGTTGGTTTTATTTAGGATTGCAGTACACCCTATTATTATGCACTCTTTTGTTTATAAACTCCTCCTTTTCAACATAATCTCTGTTCAATGTGGCAGTCTTATGCCTCCTTACTGAAAAGGCCTGTATACCCGCCTGATACAACTCTACCGGTTGACATCAGAGCCATTGTCTTGCTGCATCAATAACCTTCCAATCAGTCGTATACTGTTTCCTGTGGAGTGCATCCTTCATTGGACCAAGCAGGTGGAAGTCGAAGTGGAGATCCAGGTTGAAGGATGGATCCCAGCAGGTTCACACCTTCGAGTACCACAGCTCGTGGTTGGATGTTTAAGCACTACCAACAGAGACGTCCAGTTGTACAGCGAAGTGTTTGATTGTGATCCGTTGATCATCTTGAACGAGAGTGTCTGCACATTCTAACATTGCAGGAGTCACAGCTGTATGCAGCCAGCCAGCACACAGGAGATCGGACAGTTTGCTGTGACCTTGTTGCAATAATGACAGCCTAATGATTCACCATGCTTTTGTTCACTGCCATGTCTCTCTAGACATTCTACAAGTGTCTGTGAATATCTGTGATGCTCTGGTTTTCTGCCAAAAGAAACTTAATGACAGCTCTCTGCTTGGAACACACCTCCGCTACAAAAACCGTTTAAAGGCTATTTATAGTGCCGCCACCTATCAGAACTTCGTGAAACTATAGGGGCTGAAGTGTGAATATTCAAAAATGTCCAACAACAAATTTCGCATTTTTCAGCCCAAATCGGCCAATAGAAAATATGTTGCATTACTTATTGAATACAACTCATATTACATTGTAAACATTAACACAATCAGTAGAGAACGAAAAATGTGAAAATAAAATAGGTAGAGCAGTTATCTTAGTTGACTATAGGCTGCATAATCAGAAAATGTCAAAATGATAGATAATATTTTATGAAGTGAACATTATAATGTACACTGGAATTTTCAAAGTCTGCCAAGAATTTTTTTAGAAAGTTACAATGTGTAATTTAGATACTTCATAAAATAATAAAATGTTATTTTAATAAAAGTACACATTTTTGGAAAAAGAGTAATTGTACTTATAAAACTATTACTTTAGAATTTTGATGGCATTGCAGTTTAGGATTGGAATGGTCTGGATTACAAAAGTTTTTAATACAAATAACTTTTGAAATATTAAGTACTCATAAAAAGTAAAATGTTTGCTTGAAAGAGAAGAATGAATGCTTTCAAAGCAAGCAGCTATGTCAATTGAAAAACAGTCAGTCTATAGAAGGGTTGAATTTTGACATGCACATGGTATACAAGTATCATATGTTATGAATATTTCTTTGGGTAAAATGTTTCTACATGCACTACTTATGCTAGCGTCATCAATTGATCAATTGATCAATTGATCAATTGTGCCATTAACAAGTTGTGTTGAATAAGATGTGGATAAGAATTTGACGAAACAGGAAAAAAATTATTTAAGGAGTAGAATTGTAGCAAATGAATATATCCTACATTTCAGTTGTACTTATACGGTGTGGTATCGTGGGGCTGTGGAAACTGGATGATCATTCCAAAGAATTGTTCAACATGTTACTAAGCAAGATGGGTCACTGGTTAGCAAAATTTACCCTCGTGGGGAAGGACGGTGGCTCAAATCTTCATCTGGCCATCTAAATTTTGATTTCCCATCATTTCCCTAAATCTCTCCAAGCAAATGTTGGATGATTCATTTGAAAGAGCCCGGTTTCGTCAGATGAAACAAGGACTGCAAAGGCTTATGATCTGTTACTAAGTAAAATTTTCTGCCATACAAATAGTGGTGGATGTTGGTGACACCATACACAATAGCCAAAGCGTCTTTCTCAATTTGTGTATAGTTACACTGAGCTTTGGATAACACTTTTGATGCAAAAGCAATAGGTCTGCCTTTATCACAAATTCTGTGTGAAAGCACTGCACCGATTCCGTAAGAGGAAGCATCAGCTTGCAATACAGATGGTTTATCAAGATCAAAGTGAACTAAGCATCGATCACTGAGCAATGCATCTTTAAGTTTTTGAAAAGCTACTTGGCACTCATCTGTCCAAACAAAGGGGACATTCTCGTGATGCAAATGATGCAATGGAGCTGCAATTTGTGCAGCTTTTGGCATGAACCGAATATAGTAGTTAATTTTTCCTAAAACTGACAGCAATTCTGTGAAATAGCGAGGAACTGCCAAATCTCATATGGCTAACAAATATGACTGAAGAGGATGTACACCTTGACTGTTTATGACCCGACCAAGATACTGCAACTCAGGTTTAAAAAATCACACTTGTCTAGTCTACACTTGAGTCCTGCATCAGATAACACACGAAACAAAGCACGTAAATTTGCAATATGTTCTTGAGGCATACGACCTGCTACTACAGTATCATCCAAATAGTTTGAACAGTTTGCCACTTGTGCAGTCAGCTGTTACAAATACCTTTGGAAAATGGTGGGTGTGGAAGCACTGCCAAAAGGCACACACAAATATTTAAACAAGCCCAAGTGAGTATTCACTACTCACACATTTTGAGATTCTTCATTGAGCGGTATTTGAAGATACACACTGCGCAAATCAATTTTTGAAAAGTAGCGTCCAGCGCCTAATTTGTCCGTAAGATCCTCAGGGCACAGCAATGGATAAGTACCAATGACAGTTTGTGGGTTGGCTGTAGATTTAAAGTCAACACAGAGGCAAATGTGACCCGAAGGCTTGGGCAGCAAAACCAGTGGCAATATGGGTGCTATCTTGCAATTATTTAAGCTCAGCAGCGACTTTGTCCTGTAAAGGAATGGGAACATTTCTGGCCAGGCAAAATTTTGGCTGAGCATTGTATTTCAGAGTAAGCTGTGCAACAATATTGTTAGCTTTGCCTAAACCTTCAGAAAAGTGTTGTGGGAATTCTTTTAGCAAGCTAGCTACACTGCCTTTTACATTGGATGCAGACACTGACAACACATTGTTCTGAATGTTAAAGGCAAAACAAATCAAAAGAATCAATACCAAAAATGTTCTCACACTCGCATGGTTGTAACACTGTAAAAGTCACTGTTTGCGTATGTGAGTGATACATGGCAGACAAAGTACATGTTCCGAGAATGAGAATGTCTTATCCATTATAAGCCGCCAGTTGCGTGCTAGTTTTAGTCAGGTGTGGGGAGCCTAACAGTTCATATGTGCAATGATTTAGCAATGTGGCAGAGGCACCCATGTCCAATTGAAATTTCACACATTTTTCACAAAAAAGTGTACGAGCAAAAAGATTATTTGACTGATGTCTCACTGACGAAACTGCTTACTTGCTAGTTGCAGTCTTGGAATATACTGCATTAATGACATGGGCCTTGTGACAAGAGTTTTGTGTGTGGGCTGAATTCTTATATTTGTTCAGTTGCAAATTTACGGATTGCACATGTCCTTTCCTACCACAAGCGTAACACTGAGCTTGTCAGGAGGGACAGTCTTGGCATTTGTGCCATGAATAACACATAGGGCAAGACTTAATTCTATTCGCCTGTGTAGCGAACTGCTTACGTGATGGGGGAAAGTTGTTTTCTCATGCAGTTTTTAGTTTCAGATGCAGCAAATATCTACACTGATCAACACGGTGTAGCAGCTACTGGCCAACGTTGCGCGCCCGACAGAACAAGCATCACCTACTACAGCTGCTATACCACATTTTCGACAGTTTAGTAAACAAAATGAGGAATGGCTCAAGTGGCTGCACCAGTTTGATGCGCATATGCTAGCTCACAATGTACCAGGTACTGTGAAACTTCCATATCCATTATCCATAATAGGAAGTGCAGCGTTCAGATTAATTCAAAAACTCTTTCCTAACACCACTACCAGTGAACTTGTGTATGATAATGTTATCTCTCTGCTGACTAACTATTATGACCAACAAGTGAATGTGGTAGCAGCAAGGTGTCAATTCTTTAATTGCAAAAAATGGTCAGAACAAACTTATCGTGAGTGGGTAACAGATTTGCAGGGTATGACAAGAAAATGCAGATTCAAATGTGCTTGCAGTGCTTTATATTCAGATGTAATGTTGCATGATGTGATCGTCTACAGTGTACCTGATATCAAATTCAGAGAACAAATTTTGAAACAGTCCAATCCATCATTTCAGTAGGTAGTGCAAACACTAGATCAGAATGATTCCGGTGCTTTGTCAGCTCATATATTTGAGCAGCCAGCTATTTGCTGGGTTGAGTCCCTTACTTGTGATCGTCCCACTCTGCACCAGCGGTGTGCGCTAGCCACACTGCATTAGCTGTGGCACATGGGGTGGGCACGTTGGAAGACACGAAAGCAAGAAACAGACAAAAAAAGGAAAGGAAATGTCTGCAGTGCCCACCTGGAAACACATTAGCAAAAATGGCAAGAAACTGGTAAAGCAATTAAGCACCCCTGCAAAGTAAAGACAAAGAGAGAATTAAGGCACCAGCACATAAAAAACAGAAATGTTCATGACCGTAAGACACTGGGTTCAGATGATGCTTGGCACCAGTTGTGGAGTCTAGCCCACTCATCTTGTATAGGGTGCCTAAGGGATGCTGCATTCTCGGAATGCTATACAACAATTCCAGCAGATAACATTAGTAGTTTTATTTCTATAAAGCTGATTGACAATACTTAACTTTAATGTACAAAGGTGTCGCAAGCAATGGGTGACATGCAACATAAATCTGAGTCCTGGTTATACACAATCTGATATCGCAGCACTCTCTGCTAGGCCCTGCCAATACTCTGCGAATCCTGTCCACTAATGTCCGCCCGAGGCTGGCAGGAGCGGCGCTTATATTCCCTGCTTGCAGAGGTCGCTCCTGTTGTACCGCAGTCCTTGTCAGCGGGCTATTGGCTGACGCTGCTTCACCACCTTTTCTGGTCTTGTATTCTTCTTCTTTATTCAAGCGCTTGTGATAATAACAAAACAGTGCCCTAGAATATCTACTTTTATGTAAGTTGTATTATTTACAGCTGCTTGCAACTTATGGATGGACCAGCTGTACACCAGACTAAAGCTTCATCACATTTAATTTCTATCTTTGCTCTTAAATCCCCTGAAACAATAGTCAAAAGGTCTTCTCCATGTGCCACAACTTCAGTATCTTCATGACTTTCTTCTAGTAATTCAAGAAGGGGTTATGTTACTATGTCACAAAAGGTAGCCCTACAGATGGGTTCCTGTGGACACCTCTTTGTGATGTTTCTTCATACTGCTGCCTGAGTGTTCTGCTGTACCTCCCAGTTCTGGTAGTAATCTAGCAGGCTCATGTAAAGGTATCTTGAAGTCACTGATCCTGGCAAAAAGAGGGGTCCCCAGAAATGACAAACAGTTCTTTGGTGTAGACATCACACTCATGAGAAGTGCTAGTGTCTCTTTTATTTCATCCTTCATAGATTTTCTCTCGCAGAAGCCATTTTCTGTATGATCCAGTCCAGACAATTCTCAATGTGTAAGCAGCCATGTGCAAAGAAGCCTTTCTTGGACTTTTCTCAGAGCATTCAAATAGCGTATCGGCTGGTATGATTTCTCTGAGGTGGGGACCCGGTCCTCTTCTTGTTTGGAATATTACTACATCAGAAGTCATCCATCTGTCAGGTACCCTTTCATGCATGAGACAGTAATTAAAAACTGCTGTTATATATGGCACTAGCTGGCTCTGCTTCTTGCAGCTACTCTGCACCAATCCCATCTAAGCCAGGAATTTTGTCTCTCTTTAAAGACTGATTGTATCTAGAGCTTCCTTCTATGCAAATGGTTCTACTACTGGCATATTCATCAGCCTTTTAAGTAGCTGCTTTTGTTTATTGTCGTCTTCTGCATCACACACTGGTAGTAAGATGCTTGGTAGATACTGTCAGTGTGTTACTGTACCATTTTCCTTATCATCATCATTATCACCCTTTGATTATGCGTAAGAGATCTCAGTTCTTCTTATGATATCTTATGACACATTTTGGAATTGCCCTGTTTTATGCTTGATGTATGGCTTGTTCTAAGTTCTGTGCTGCAATGTCAATATTTGAACCTGCCATTCGATGTCGTAATCTGATTTCGTTCTTCTTTGACCCTTTTGTAAATCTAAACCTGCTTGGAACAGTTTTCATAATGTTGTGTTCCCACAGGTTTTTTGAAATCAAACAGGATCATATTATGATCACTAGTGGTGCGCCATCTTGTACTTGCCATTCAGAGACACATAGAAATGCTCTGTTATTGACCAGAGTCATGTCTATGTTTGTTGCTGCTTCTGTTCTTCCATGGTGTGTATATGTAGGGCTAAGTCTATTCAGCCTGTGTAAGCTTAGTTCTTGTATCAGGTCTACTAGTTTGCTCTGTTGTTGCTCTGTTTCCAAACTATGACACCACACGGATTTGGCATTGACATATAAAGTAAAGATGTGACATCTTGTCTTAAGTTATGACCGTTATGTAAACTGTGAGCATGACTCGGAACTGTTTTATGAGGTCACTAGAATCAACAGAAATGTTGTTAAAGGTTATATTTGCTGACATGTTTTGGGTGTAGCTGTGTAAAATGTTTCAAAATGTTTTACCTTGATGTTTGGCTAAATTTCATCTCACGTTATCTGACTAGTCCCTAGATGCATTCTTTTGCCCTCCTGTAATGTTACTATATGCTTGATGATATGTAATGTTAGTATGCTTTTTACAGTTTCATAAAATGCATTTAATTTTCCATGTGCTTAGCTGTTCTATAGTATAGTCCGCCCCCGGTAGCTGAGTGGTCAGCGCGACAGACTGTCAATCCAAAGGGCCCGGGTTCGATTCCCGGCTGGGTCGGAGATTTTCTCTACTCAGGGACTGGGTGTTGTGTTGTCCTAATCATCATCATTTCATCCCCATCGACGCGCAAGTCACCGAAGTGGCGTCAAATCGAAAGACTTGCACCAGGCGAACGGTCTACCCGACGGGAGGCCCTCGTCACACAACATTCCATTTCATTTCTATAGTATAAGGGTTGTTAAACATTGTCTTTTTCATTACTGCTTTGTTTTTGTAAATATTTTTATATATAAACACTTTTAGTTTATGTACTGCATATTAACACTGTTGGTTCAGCTGCATGGAAATTAATAAAGATGTTGGACTCCATGCCTTTTGCCTGTCCTCCAACCAGTTTTTGGTACACTTTTGACTGTCCCCTCTCCTGTCCTGACACTGCAATAATTTCATTTTTATCCTATAAGATACATGTGTGTTACCTAACAAAACCACAGTATCTGTCCCTTCTATACTTCTGCAATTTCAGGTATTTTATTGTTTTTAAAATTTTCCTAGTACTGTAGCACTATGTACCAATGAAGATAGTTCTCCCCATACATGTTGCCTCCCCACTTCACTGCACAGGGTGGTCGCACGGTCTGGGGCACCTTGTCATGGTCCGTCCAGCTACCCCTGTCTGAGGTTCGAGTCCTCCCTCGAGTGTGGGTAAATAAATAATCAAGGTATCCTGATTTGCACAGAAAAATTTTCAGTGTAAGTGAAACACTTTACTAATAAGTTATATCTTGAACCTCTTATTAGATACACTTTCCAGTACATCTGCTATTTACTATTCTTGATTTATCAAAATTGCTTAAACCAAATGCCAGGGTGGTTACTCTGAAAAAGCATGGCCAAAGTACTTCCCCAACTGGAGTTTGTGTTCCATCACTAATAACTTCAACATTGTCAGGTCTTTAAACCATAATGTTCCTTCCCTCCTTTTTCTATCAGGCTGTACCAAACGAGGTGGTGTACTGATAAGACATTGGACTTACATTTGGGAAGGCAGTGGTTCCAACATCCACTCAACCAGGTGGATTTAAAGTTGGCAGTTGATGATTGGATTGCTGACATCACTGTTACAGATAGCCTGCGTAATCCAGTTACGTTGGCTATTGCAGCATATATTTGGATCGTAATAACCTCTTCAGCATCAACTATGGCTTGAAGATGGCGCATTGAAGCGCCGAAACTTGTTGCTACGCAATAAAGAAGATCATGAGGACGACTGTAGGCGTCTCATTTTCTTTCAATAGTGAGCGACCATGATCCCCAAGACCTCCAGTCAAAAGGATGGACATATATAAAAAAAATCTAGTTCTAAGTTTTCTATTTTCTTTCCCCCACTAAGACAAATGCTAGATTTATTTCTTTGAAAAGTATTTGGCTAATTTTCTTCTCCATCCTCCCCCAACCCAAGCTCGCGTTTTATCTCTAATGTCATTAGGTGGGACATTAATCTTTTTTTCTTTATTTCCATCATGTAGTGACATACAGAACGTAATCTTGATATGATATGCTGTAATGCTACATACCAGATCCTGAAATTGTTGTCCAACACAGTTGATACTTACGGTGACGAAATTTACTCGGGTTATCAACTGAGTAACAGCGTTGTCTTCGAAAAACGTTTCCTACTAACAACCATGCCAGGGAAACTTGTCGAAACAGCGATTCAACACAATGCTGCTTTTAGATTAATAACCTAAGATGATTTCATCAGTAAAATTCGCTGATGAAGCCTGCTTTCTACTTTCGCGATTTGATTATTTGCAGAGTGTAGCGTGTATTTGTATAATATGTGAAAAAATATATTCATTTGAGGTGACTGTTCGGGACGGACATTATTGAATGGGCACAATACAGGGTGGTCCATTGATAGTGACCGGGCCAAATATCTCACGAAATAAGCATCAAACGAAAAAACTACAAATAACGAAACTTGTCTAGCTTGAAGGGGGAACCAGATGGCGCTATGGTTGGCCCGCTAGATGGCGCTGCCATAGGTCAAAAGGATATCGACTGCGTTTTTTTAAAATAGGAACCCCTGTTTTTTATTACAGATTCGTGTAGTACGTAAAGAAATATGAATGTTTTAGTTGGACCACTATTTTCGTTTTGTGATAGATGGCGCTGCAATGGTCACAAACGTATAAGTACGTGGTCTCACCTAACATTCCGCCAGTGCGGACGGTATTTGCTTCGTGATACATTACCCGTGTTAAAATGGACCGTTTACGAATTGCGGAAAAGGTCGATATCGTGTTGATGTATGGCTATTGTGATCAAAATGCCCAACGAGCGTGTGCTATGTATGCTGCTGCTCGGCATCCTGGACGACATCATCCAAGTGTCCGGGCCGTTCGCCGGATAGTTACGTTATTTAAGGAAACAGGAAGTGTTCAGCCACATGTGAAACGTCAACCACGACGTGCAACAAATGATGATGCCCAAGTAGGTGTTTAGCTGCAGACAAATTACGCGAGAATCGGGAATCTCAAAAACGTCGGTGTTGAGAATGCTACATCAACATCGATTGCACCCGTACCATATTTCTATGCACCAGGAATTGCATGGCGACGACTTTGAACGTCGTGTACAGTTCTGCCACTGGGCACAAGAGAAATTACGGGACGATGACAGATTTTTTGCATGCGTTCTATTTAGCGACGAAGCGTCATTCACCAACAGCGGTGACGTATACCGGCATAATATGCACTATTGGGCAACGGAAAATCCACGATGGCTGCGTCAAGTCGAACATCAGCGACCTTGGCGGGTTAATGTATGGTGCGGCGTTATGGGAGAAAGGATAATTGGCCCCCATTTTATCGATGGCAATCTAAATGGTGCAATGTATGCTGATTTCCTACGTAATGTTCTACCGATGTTACTACAAGATGTTTCACTGCATGACAGAATGGCGGTGTACTTCCAACATGATGGATGTCCGGCACAAAGTTCGCGTGCGTGCGGTTGAAGCGGTATTGAATAGCATATTTCACGACAGGTGGATTGGTCGTCGAAGCACCATACCATGGCCCGCACGTTCACCGGTTCTGACGTCCCCGGATTTCTTTCTGTGGGGAAGTAGAAGGATAATTGCTATCGTGATCTACCGACAACGCCTGACAACATGTGTCAGCGCATTGTCAATGCACGTGCGAACATTACGGAAGCGAAATACTCGTTAAGAGGAATGTCGTTACACTTATTGCCAAATGCATTGAGGTTGACGGACATAATTTTGAGCATTTATTGCATTAATGTGGTATTTACAGGTAAGCACGCTGTAACAGCATGCGTTCTCAGAAATGATAAGTTTACAAAAGTACATGTATCACATTGGAACAACCGAAATAAAATGTTCAAACGTACCTACGTTCTGTATTTTAATTTAAAAAACCTTCCTGTTACCAACTGTTCGTCTAAGATTGTGACCCATACGTTTGTGATTATTACAGCGCCATCTATCACAAAGCGAAAAAAGTGGTCCAACTAAAACATTCATATTTCTTTATGTACTACACGAATATGTAATAAAAATGGGGGCTCCTATTAAAAAAAAAACGCAGTTAATATCCTTTTGACGTATGGCAGCACCATCTAGCGGCCAACCATAGCGCCATCTGGTTTCCCCCTTCAAGCTAGACAAGTTTCGTTTTTTGTAGTTTTTTCGTTTGACGCTTATTTCGTGAGATATTTGGCCCGGTCACGCAAGACCAAGAGATTTCTGTAGGGTGAAATTACAATGAAATGAAAACCCTTAGCTGCTTACAGGGGTTGACATACGTCAACGGGGACAGATGAAAATGTGTGCCCCGACCGGGACTCGAACCCGGGATCTCCCGCTTACATGGCAGACGCTCTATCCATCTGAGCCACCGAGGACACAGAGGATAGTGCGACTGCAGGGACTTATCTCTGGCACGCATCCCGCGAAACCCACATTCTCAACGTATTGTCCCACACTACATTCGTGGTGCCCCCGCCCATTATACTCATTACTCGCGACGCGTTGCCGGTTCCCGTAAGAGTTCGGGCACTGTTTCCGATGGTATCTGTTCTTTCGGACATGTCCGAAAGGACAGATACCATCTTAGTATATATATAGTTAAGGATCACTGGCCAGTTGGCCATCTTCTTCTTCTGTGCAGATGCACAAACAGTGCCCGAACTCTTACGGGAATCGGCAACGCGCCGCGAGTAATGAGTATAATGGGCGGGGGCACTACGAATGTATTGCGGGACAATACGTTGAGAATGTGGGTTTCGCGGGATGCGTGCCAGAGATAAGTCCCTGCAGTCGCACTATCCTCTGTGTCCTCGGTGGCTCAGATGGATAGAGCGTCTGCCATGTAAGCAGGAGATCCCGGGTTCGAGTCCCGGTCGGGGCACACTTTTTCATCTGTCCCCGTTGACGTATGTCAACCCCTGTAAGCAGCTAGGGGTTTTCATTTCATTGTAATTTCATTCTAACGAGCTGCTTGGTCACCGATGGTATCTGTTCTTTCGGACATGACCGAAAGATCTGTTCTTTCGGACATGACCGAAAGAACAGATACCATCTTAGTATATACACTCCTGGAAATGGAAAAAAGAACACATTGACACCGGTGTGTCAGACCCACCATACTTGCTCCGGACACTGCGAGAGGGCTGTACAAGCAATGATCACACGCACGGCACAGCGGACACACCAGGAACCGCGGTGTTGGCCGTCGAATGGCGCTAGCTGCGCAGCATTTGTGCACCGCCGGCGTCAGTGTCAGCCAGTTTGCCGTGGCATACGGAGCTCCATCGCAGTCTTTAACACTGGTAGCATGCCGCGACAGCGTGGACGTGAACCGTATGTGCAGTTGACGGACTTTGAGCGAGGGCGTATAGTGGGCATGCGGGAGGCCGGGTGGACGTACCGCCGAATTGCTCAACACGTGGGGCGTGAGGTCTCCACAGTACATCGATGTTGTCGCCAGTGGTCGGCGGAAGGTGCACGTGCCCGTCGACCTGGGACCGGACCGCAGCGACGCACGGATGCACGCCAAGACCGTAGGATCCTACGCAGTGCCGTAGGGGACCGCACCGCCACTTCCCAGCAAATTACGGACACTGTTGCTCCTGGGGTATCGGCGAGGACCATTCGCAACCGTCTCCATGAAGCTGGGCTACGGTCCCGCACACCGTTAGGCCGTCTTCCGCTCACGCCCCAACATCGTGCAGCCCGCCTCCAGCGGTGTCGCGACAGGCGTGAATGGAGGGACGAATGGAGACGTGTCGTCTTCAGCGATGAGAGTCGCTTCTGCCTTGGTGCCAATGATGGTCGTATGCGTGGTTGGCGCCGTGCAGGTGAGCGCCACAATCAGGACTGCATACGACCGAGGCACACAGGGCCAACACCCGGCATCATGGTGTGGGGAGCGATCTCCTACACTGGCCGTACACCACTGGTGATCGTCGAGGGGACACTGAATAGTGCACGGTACATCCAAACCGTCATCGAACCCATCGTTCTACCATTCCTAGACCGGCAAGGGAACTTGCTGTTCCAACAGGACAATGCACGTCCGCATGTATCCCGTGCCACCCAACGTGCTCTAGAAGGTGTAAGTCAACTACCCTGGCCAGCAAGATCTCCGGATCTGTCCCCCATTGAGCATGTTTGGGACTGGATGAAGCGTCGTCTCACGCGGTCTGCACGTCCAGCACGAACGCTGGTCCAACTGAGGCGCCAGGTGGAAATGGCATGGCAAGCCGTTCCACAGGACTACATCCAGCATCTCTACGATCGTCTCCATGGCAGAATAGCAGCCTGCATTGCTGCGAAAGGTGGATATACACTGTACTAGTGCCGACATTGTGCATGCTCTGTTGCCTGTGTCTATGTGCCTGTGGTTCTGTCAGTGTGATCATGTGATGTATCTGACCCCAGGAATGTGTCAATAAAGTTTCCCCTTCCTGGGACAATGAATTCACGGTGTTCTTATTTCAATTTCCAGGAGTGTATATTTATGTAGGGACTCTTGCTGTGTTCGTAGGATGCTCACTGGAACGAATATTGAAGGCGTCAACAGACAGTGGGCTTTTGCGCATTGTATCCGCGCAGGGCGCCTGTTACGGTCGTTTTAAACGGCATTCAGCTGCCGTTAAGGTCTGTCAGCTGCCTCGGACTCCGGCCTAGGGTCATTCGTACGCCCGTTCGCTTCGCACCGCTTTTTCATTTGTCAGCAGTGGTGCCACCTCCACTCGTCTTGCTTCGACAACACTGCGTATCATTGCGGTATTTCCGTCACAAATCCGGCACAAGGTTCAGGAAGCTTTTACGGACGCAGATCTAGAGACAAGGACGATACGCTTATCCTCTGATGACCCTTTGGATCAGTCAAACTGTTGCCGCACTTATTTACTGTTTTGTTCTTGAGACTTCGGATCGAATGAATTGTTAATGAATGAGTTGTTCGCCACGAGAGGGACATTAACTACTTGATTCTTCCATCAACTGCCATTGACACAGTTACATTTCTCCAATTCACTGAAATTTCTGACGGCAACTGGGATATCGTATATTTTTCACTTTAAAACCAATGGCGCAGCCGCAAAAACTTCTCACTAAGAACGACTGTTAACCCTGTTGGTAACTTTTCTGATCTATTTGTGCATGGGAGTTTCACAACGCGGATTAGTCTCATATTGGCTGCCAGAAAGAATTCAGTAATATGTACAGTCTTAGCGGTAATTTTTATACAAATGGACTAGGTTGCATCTGTCGAGCACCGTTTGAAAGGTACATAAGCATTAAGTCCTCTTAAACTGCTGTGCAGTGTGTGATGGAATGAACTAATGGTGTAGTATCATATTTCCTTTTTATTGGATCCGCGGACGCTGCAGGAGAAAAAGGGACAGACGACACTCCACTATTGAAATCACAAATGTAACACATTTTACCGTCACGGTCTAGATTAACAAGGTTTTGTAGGAATTGCGTACTTTCTTGATAAGTCTCGAAACTCAAGACTAAATCCTTACATACTACGAAAGGTGTTTCCGAGTAATGTCTTCCACTAGCGCCTACTCTCCATTATCGTGTCAACCTTTCGTTGATTAACCAAACTTATGTCGCATCGCATAGCTTTTCTCTGAATTTTAGGTGCGTTCCATTAGGTTAATCCAGTCTAGTATGGTGATAATACCAGAAGCTACGAAACGACAATTTTGACTTTGAAACTTAATATTAATAATGGAAAACATGCTCCATGGAATTCAAACCTCGAACTCTTTTTATCAGATTCAACTGCTTTTATCACTACACTACGACCACTTTCCGCAAGACCATACCTATTCTGTAAGATTTATGTTACATATATAGTGGAAGTTGTGGACATGGATTTCGTTGCGTAATGGAGACGGGCTCAGACTGATGGGATCCACTTGGCAAACCCAAGACGGCCGCGGGAGATTGAAATAGGATTTTTCCTGTAATTGTCAGTTACTTTAAGAAATTCTTATTTAATACCAGTACACTGTACATGACCAATGTTCAGCGAAACAACTGCATCAGTCAGTCTTTTTGCACTTTATATATGCTACCACAAAATAACATGAATATGAGCTTCACTTGGCGATTTAACATTCACTAGCCCCTACACTCGCTTCTTCTATACGAAAAGTATACATAGGCTCTTTTCCTGTCACTGACAAAACTCTTTCACTCAGTGTCATTCCATATTCTGTCATATACTTTTTACAAATCTCAATTCTAAGAACGGTCCCCTTATGCTTCATGGCTCACGACTTACAAGTTAGTTCAAGAGCTTCAGATGGAGTCTCCTGGTCAATAATGTCATTTCATTTCAGTGTTTCATATTCCCAACTCACACTCGTCTGAGCCCAAAATTTCACAGTCCCTTGTCAGTAAGCACCGAATACTCGCCAAGATAGCCCCACTACAAAAAAATCTCCATCTTATCTTAGCTATTATTTGTCTTGTTCAAAAGTTTGAGCGGAGTGAAAGCAAGATTCTTTAGAAATTACCCAACAATGGATTGTTGTCCGAAACTTTATAACCAAACTTAGAATGGGAAATAGAGAAACTAGATATCAAACTGACCAACGTGTGGTTTAGTTCCCCCCCCTCCCCCCCCCCCCCCCCCCCCAAGAAAAGAGAGAGAGAGAGAGAGAGAGAGAGAGAGAGAGAGGATTAATTCGTTGAAAGTGATCAGGACAATTAAGAAATACCTTACTGAGTGCCAAAATGAGATTTTCACTCTGCAGCGGAGTGTGCGCTGATATGAAACTTCCTGGCAGATTAAAACTGTGTGTGATTTGAAGGATAATTTTTGTCTGAATTTTCATAGCCAAGCGAAGGGTTGGAAATGAACAAATGGGAATATCAAAGTGACAAGCAAGTGATCAAGTTTCACAAGAATAATAGTATACCAATCGATATTTAAATATATATTATGTTTCATGCTTTCTGAACAAAACTTGAAAATGAAAACTGAAAAGAAACGACAAAGTGTTTTACGAAATTATTTATCCAAAAGTAACACATAAACTAGATGAGAGAAACAGATGATGCGCCATTGAATGATGCTCGAAATCATGTACAGCAAACGAGCTGCCGATTGAAAATTTAAAGTTCAATGGTTAACTTGGGATTTTAAACAGTACTAGAGGATATTTCTCTTTAAAATTTAAGTTAAACATTAAATTTTCAATCGGCAGCTCTTTGCTGTACATGTTTTTGAGCATCATTCATCGGCACGTCAAGTGTTTCTCTCATCTATTTTTTTCTTAAATTTAGAGAAATCATTTCACAAAACATACGTCTATTTTTAAAATTTTTTAGACAGCACCATAGCGACTGATTCGTTATTCTTAAAACATGTTTCTACACAGCACAGGAAGCAACGATATTGTTATATGTCTCAAAGCTATCTTGAATCTATCTCTTGTTAGTGATACATATCCTATTTCTATTTTCTTACTTTCATTTCATCTGCCAACCTTACCCCATAATTTCTCGTTCTCCTTCTGACCAGACAACTTCTTCTCGACCGTAAGCATAACGGTCATCACTTCGCTTTGCATGGTAATAAACCTGTTTTCGGACAGCGAAATCGATCGCTGTCGCTTCTCCGACAACCGCGAGATGGCGTAATGAGGCTACTACACGAGCAGAGGCAATGAGGTCATTTGTTCAATATTGTTCGCCATCCATTGGAGCGCAATAACTGACCTGTAGGCGACAGGGTTGAAAGTGTGTCTGCTCTGATCGCTGGACAGGTTGAAGGCGGGGGAGGTGGGGAAGGGGGGGGGGGGGGTGAGTAGGCCACACGACGAGTTTCGCCTCGGCAGAGTCATCTCAACGTCGGGTGATTGTCGACAGCCGAGTTGTGTGACGCCACTGTCGTCTGCGTGTGACGGATACAGTAAAGGGTGTCCACAATGAGACTCCAACATTTTAATATCCTATATCTTTCTCATTTCAGATGGTGGACCTGTGAATCGTGAAGTGGCAGACAGAGCAACTCAACAAGTTTGTGGTGTGCAAATTTGGTACGCCAAGTGGCCGTAGTGGAGCTGCAATCAATTGTTTTAGCAAAATGGAGGATATGAAGGAGCGTGCACAAGTGGTCTGGTGGTATACAGACACAAAATCGGCGACCCAAGTGCAGAGAAACTTTCGTCGAGTTTACAACAAAGCGCCCCCGCCGTTCAACACTATAAAGAAGTGGTGTGATCAGTTTTTGGCTACTGGGAGTGTTGCGAAAGGGCATGGTGGTGGTAAGCCTGGGATCAGCGAACATCATGTGGAACAAGTGCGGCGGTCATTCGAACAAAGTCCACAGAAGTCAGTGCGACAGGCAGCACGAGAACTTCGTATGAAACGTTCAACAGTGCACAAAGTGCACGATTACGTTTGTACACATATAAAGTGCAGGTTGTGCAAGAATTCAAGCCTGATGATCGACCAAAGCGAGAAGAATTTGCATGTGTCATGTTAGATCGCACTGCCGCGGACGAGACATTTTTATCACGCGTGATGTTTACTGACGAGGCAACCTTTCACGTGTCAGGGGCTGTCAATCGCCACAATGTGCGCATCTGGGGGTCCGAAAATCCACATACACCTAGGGAACACATGTGCGGCAATCCGAAAGTTAATGTGTGGTGTGGTTTGATGATAAATCGCATTGTTGGGCCGTTTTTGTTTCAGGAGCCGACTGTGGATGGAGCCATCTACCTGGACATGTTGAATTTGCCGTGCCACAGATAACAGACCTGCAGCCAAATGTGATGTTTCAATAGGACGGTGCACCACCCCATTGGAGCCTTGATGTCCGAAAATTTTTAAATGAAACATTCCCGCAACGATGGAATGGCCGTGGAGGTCCAATTCCTCGGCCGCCACATTCGCTCGACATAACCCCCCTCGATTTTTTCGTGTGGGGTTATGTGAAAGACCGGGTACACGCTACACCAGTAAAGGACGTTCAAGACCTGAAACAGCGCATAAGAATTGTCATCAACTCTGTCACAGAACAGATGCTCCGCAACACATGGCACGAAATCGATTATAGACTTGATATTCTTCGCGCTACCCGTTCAAGTGTACTGAACCGTCCACCTGTGTATGAAAACTTGATGAGCTGCTGTATGATTTCCCCGTATTTGTTCGTCAATAAATTGTGTTTCCTCTCAGATTTTAGGAGTTCAAATGTTGGAGTCTCATTGTGGACACTCTGTATATCGGAACTGGCATCGATTGTTGCGCAGGCGTCAGTTGTTGGGTTGGCGTCGGTTGTTGGGCTGGCGTGATGAGCAGCCGGTGTTCAGCCTGCTCGGCTTTTTATTCCGAGATTGCTTATAACTTAGCGTGCTGCTGCGCTCGCTGTGAGGTCCAGGGCTGAATCGAGAACATTTATCCACAAAAGCGACTTACCGTTTGGCGGCCCCCTGTTCCTCCATTTTCCCTCGTACACTTCCAACTGTGTTAGTTCTCAGTACTAATTGCGATACGCAATGAATGCAAATCTTGCACTTGGGGACTCCTGCCGCCTCTGTCTGCTTCTCGCCCCAAGTGGCTGCTCCTAATTGTGACAAGTCTTGTACAGAAATATTAACAGCTGTGGTGCCACTGGCGTCCTTCTTAGCTTGGCGTCCCCAAGCGGCGGCTTGTGTCACTTTAGACTTAAACCGGTACTGGTTGTGTTTGAAGTTGCAGCTGCTGTTGCCATAGTTTCGTCAATTCTTGACCCTTATTAACTGAAACTTGGTCATCCATCCTTGCACACAATAGGAAAATTTAAGAGCTCACACGGGAAACCAGTACTAAGCATAGAAGGGAAAGCTGAAAAGTGGAAGAATTACATGGAAGACACATGAAGTGGAAATGGACTTGAAGACAATATTATAGAAATGGAAGGGAAGGAGATGAACATGGGAGGAGACATATGATGCTGCGAAAAGAATTGACAGTGCACCAAAAGATCTACATTGACACAATGCATTCAGAGGAGACGACATTCCATCTGAATTGTTGGGAAAGGCAGCCATGACAAAATTGTGCCACCTGGTGTCCAAGATTATTAGCTATGCGAGATACCCTCACACTTCAAGAAGAATCTAATAATTACAACAATATAACGAAAAGAAGAGTTGCTACTCACCATAAAGTGGAGATGCTGAGTCACGGAAAGGCACAACAAAAAGACTCAGAAAGATAGCTTCTGGCCAACAAAGCCTTTGTCAAAAATAGGCATTGTAGACACATGCACACACTCACGCAAACGCGGCTCTCACACACATGACCACAGTCTCTGCCAGCTGGAGCCAACTGCAAGCAGAGGGGCGTTATGGGAGAGGAAACCGGGTGGAGGTAAGGTGGGGGTGGGGAGGGGGAGGGATAGCAGGGTAGGGTTGGGGGGTAAAGTGCTGCTGGGAGCTTGCAGGGACGAGGCGGAGAGTGGGGCAGCTAGGTGCAGATGGGGGTCTACACAGAGGGCGGGGGAAAGAGGAGACTGGCTATCCTGCTGGATTTCCGGAATGGGATCACCATGTGAGTGTTTGCAGGTGGATGAATCTGACAACTGGAGGAGTCCTTCTGCTAAGTAATCCTTGTGGTTCAAAACAACATTGGTGGAGCCTTTGTCAACAGGTAGGATTATAAGATCGGGATCCGTTTTTAGTTGGTGGACTGTGGATCTTTATGCAGATGTAAGATTAGTTTGCATGTTGAGGGATTTGGGCCTGTTTAGGTTCTGGATTCTGTGTGGTGATGGGAGTGAGTTTCGGAGGGTGGAGTAAATGTAGTAGGTCTGCAAGACAGGGTTTATCAGCTATGAAGGGACTTGGGGGAGGTTTGGGAGTTGTTGTAGTGGTGGTAGACAGTGGTAGTCCAAGGCAGGACTAGGTAGTGAGAGAGGTTTTTGAGGTGGCATTGTGCTTGTTGCTCTAGTTCCTGGAGGGCAAGAGTTCTAATGTGTGTTATGGGATCCAGGAATTTGAGACTGCATAGGAGGCGAATTTTACAGATGGAGAGAAGGTATTGCGTGGAGATTTGGGCCTGACTGATATGGTTTTTGGGACTATGTCGGTGAGGGCTAAGGATTGGCGGAATCTGAACAGATGGAGGTCTTTGTGGAAGGAAAGGTGACACTTGGAGATGAGTAATTTGATAGTAAAGCCATTGGGGGGGGGGGGGGGGGAGGCAAGCAACAATGCAGGAACAATGTTGGATTGGGTCCTGGCTAGAGACAAGGAAACTGTTCCGTATTGATGCAGGTGGAAGGAGCAAGGATACATGGTGGTGAAAAAACACATAAATAACGTAGAATTACGGCCAAAGAAATCGTAAAAACCCACTTGAACACGTGGGAAAAATTACGAAAAGAAAGAAATGGATGAAATAAGGGGGAACAAGTTGAAATCCGAGGGAGTGGGCCGATAGTGAAAGGCGAAAACCAATTGAAATTGTCGTTGAGTCATAATGAGATCAAATGAGAAATAAAAATATTTATAATGGAGGTTGCAGGTCTGTGGGTGGATAAGTGCCAAAAGGAGGACGGCAGAAGTGACTAGATTAGGTGAAATTGGTAGGGCGTAGTGGAATAGAGAGGAGAGGGAGTGGGTGGTGTGGGAGGGGTTGGTAGGATGAGATACAAGCCTGTGTGGCACAGGAAATGTGCGGGTAATAACACGCGAAAATACGCGAGGTTAACGCAGGGAGAGTGATCAATATGAAGGTATAGGATTAATGATATTGGTGGGAGTAATGTGGGACATTAAGATGCTGCACCAACAATGAGCGTGAGAGTGTGCAGGGGCAAGGAGGAGAGTGGGGCAGCTATGTGCAGTCGGGAGGCTAAATGGAGGGCGGAAGAGAGAGGAGGGACTTAGCGAAAAAGGAGAGAGGTAAAAGGCTGGATATGTAAGTGGAATAGAGGGCTGTGTAGTGCTGGAATGCGAAAAAGCAAGGGCTAAGGGGTAAGGACAATGACTAACGAAGGTTGAAGCCAGGATTGTTATGGGAATGTAGAATATATTGCGGGGAGAGTTTTCACCTGTGCAATTCAGAAAAGCCGGTGTTGATGGGAAGGATACAGATGGTACAGGCTGTGAAGCAGTCATTGAAATAAAGTGCATCGTGTTGGGTGGAATGCTCAGCAACAGGGTGGCCATTCATGTGAACAGACAGATTTTTGGTTGTCATGCCCACGTAAAATGCACCACAGTGGTTGCAGTTTTAGATTACATGACTGGTTTCACAGGTAGCCTTCCCTTTAATGGGATAGGTGATGTTTGTGACGGGACTGGAGTAGATGGTGGTGGAAGGATGTTTGCGACAAGTCTTACATCTAGGTCTATTAGTGGGATGTGAGCCATGAGGCAAGGGGTTGGAAGCAGGGTTGTGTATGGGTGGATGAGGATATTGTGTAGATTTGGTGGGTGGCGGAATACCACCGTTGGAGGAATGGGAAGGATAGTGGGTAGGGCACTTCTCATTTCAGGGGACGACGAGAGGTGGAGAATGTAATTCAGTTTTTCCAGTTCCGGGTTGTATTGAGTCACGAGTGGAATGCTCCTCCATTGCCAGACGGTGGGGCTTTGGCAGGTGTCGGGTGACTGGAAAGATAAGGTACAGGAGATCTGTTTCTGTACAAGGTTGGGAGGTTAACTACAGTCTGTAAAGGCCTCAGTGAGACCCTCAGTATATTTCGGAAGAGACCTATTGTCGCTACAGATGTGATGGCCATGGGTGGCTGGCCATATGGAATGGATCTCTTAGTGTGGAATGGGTGGCAGCTGTCGTAATGGAGGTATTGCTGACAGGTGGTAGGTTTTATATAGACAAAGGTATTCATATAACTATCTTTGAGGTGGAGGTCAACATCGAGGAAGGTGGCTTGATGGGTTGAGTAGGACGGGGTGAAGCGAATGGGGGAGAATATTTTGAGGTTCTGAAGGAATGTGGAAACGGTGTCCTCAGTCTCGAGCAAGATCTCGAAGATATCATTGAATCTGAACCAGGTGAGGGGTTTGGGATTCTAGGTGTTCAGGAAGGATTCCTCTAGATGGCTCATGAATAGGTTGGCATAGGATGGCGCCATGCAATTGCTCATAGCTGTACCCTGGATTTGTTTTTAGGTAATGCCTTCAAAGGAGAAGTAATTTCGGGTAAATCCCCGTCGCACTCTGTCTAGCCTTCCGACTGCACCTAGCTGACCCACTCTCCATCTCGTCGCTGCACGCTCCCAGCAGCACTTTACCGTCCCCCCACCCCTACCCTGCTGTCCCTCCCCCTCACTGTCACAGCCTCCTCCTTACCCCACCCTGTTGCCTCTTCCATAATGGCCTGCAGCTCGCAGTTGGCTCCAACTGGCAGAGACTGTGGTCATGTATGTGTGTGAGTTGCGTTTGCGTGATTGCGTGCGTGTGTGTATGTTGTCTATTTTTGACAAAGGCCTTGTTGGCCAAAGCTAGCTTTCCGACAGTCTTTTTGTTGTGCGTTTCTGCAACTCAACATCTCTGCTTTATGGTGAGTAGCAACTATCCTTTTCATTGTATTGTTACATTCCATCCTGGATTGTCCATTATTTGTAGAATATAATAATTCCAACTTCAAAGTAGGTAGGTAGTAACAGGTGCAAATATTGCAAACCATCAATTTAAGGCATAATGATTGCAAAACTTTGATACAATTACACGAGAATTTGGTAACAGCCAAAAGGGATCACAATCGTTTTTGATTCTGGAGAAATTTAGGTACATACAAGGGTATTCTGACCCTGCAACATACCTTAGAAGACTGTTTGAAGAGAGGCAAATGTACACATACTGCGTATGTACATTTATAGAAAGCTTTTGACTAGAATATACTCTGAAATATGAAGCTTGCAATTTATACAGGAACCGGACTGCAATTATTATAGGAGTTGAAGGGCATGAGAGAGATGGGGCAGTAGTGTGACCCTGCTGTTATTCATTGTGTATATTGACAGTAATTAAAGGAAAACTAGGAGAAATTTGGAGAAGGAATTAAGGTTCAGGGAGAAGGAATATGAACTTCGAGTTTTGTTGATATTTTTATTCTCTCAGAGATGGCAAAGACTTGGAAGAGCAGCTGAACGGAATGGTCAGTCTCTTGGAAAGAGTTTACGAGATGAATGTGAGCATAAGTAAAACAAGAGTGATGAAATTTAGTCGAATTAAATCAGTCGATGGATGATGGAGTGAGATCCTAAAAGTCGTAAATGAGTTCCGCTATTTGCGAAGCGAGCCGGCCGTGGTGGACGAGCGGTTCTAGGCGCTTCAGTCTGGAACCGCGCGACCGCTACGGTCGCAGGTTCGAATCCTGCCTCGGGCATCGATGTGTGTGATGTCCTTAGGTTAGTTAGGTTTAAGTAGTTCTAAGTTCTAGGGGACTGATGATCTCAGAAGTTAAGTCTCATAGTGCTCAGATACATTTGAACCATTTTTTGCAAAGCGAAGCCGGCCGAAGTGGCCGTGCGGTTAAAGGCGCTGCAGTCTGGAACCGCGAGACCGCTACGGTCGCAGGTTCGAATCCTGCCTCGGGCATCGATGTTTGTGATGTCCTTAGGTTAGTTAGGTTTAACTAGTTCTAAGTTCTAGGGGACTAATGACCTCAGCAGTTGAGTCCCATAGTGCTCAGAGCCATTTGAACCATTTTTTTGCGAAGCGAAATAACAAACGATGGCTGAAGTAGAGAGGATATAAAATCCAGATTGACAATAGCAAGAAAAGCGTTTCTGAAAAACAGAAATTTATTAACATCGAATTTAAATTTCAGAATAGGAAGGCTTTGCTGAACGTATCTGGAGTGTAGCGTTGTACGTGGACAATGGACAGTGCAAACAAGAAGAGAACAGAAGCTTTTGAATGTAGTGCTATTGGAGAATGTTGAATAATAGACGAGTACTTCGAATAACTAATCAAGAAGTATCGAATCGAAATGGGAAAAAAAATTCATTGCACAACGTAACTAAAGAACGGGGTTGGTTAATAGGACACATCTTGAGCCATTAGGGAATCGTTAAGTTGGTAACGGAGGAAGCGTGGACTGTAAAAATTGTAGAGGAAGACCAAAAGCTTGACCACAGTAACCAGACTTAAGGGAATGCCTGTAGTTGTTGTGCAGAGATGAAGAGGCTTGCACAAGATACATTAGTTTGGAGAGCTGCATAAAACCAGTCTTCGGACTCAAGGCCACAACAACAACAACATCGGTTTTTCATATGTGTTAGCATTATTTTGCCGACTCGTGAAGGTCGAAGGTCAGTGGCAGCCATTATCTTAGCCCATCGACCCGGCTTCCGAACACAGAGATACAGAAATGAATTCACCATATGGGCAAGAATTTCAAAATTAATAAACCTAAATCCACTACTAAATTCATCTTTGGCTTTGTCTACGTCGTCAATTTCTTCTCATATTTTTCTCTTCACATGTAGGAGCAACGTTGGTAATATTCTTATGTGAACTTTGCCTGCTCTTTATACACAAAATTCAACATTTTCCCGACTTTTTGAATATTATAACATTCTTACAATCTATTTTGGGCAGAACAAGCAAATAGCTGCTAACTAAAATGGAAATCAGTTTGTATCTCACATTCTATTCATGATAAAATACATCTGTAAACAGATGAATGAGAACTGAGCAGCCACTTTCTTTGTCACAGCCGTAAAAAATGTCTGCTTTTCTTTTCGATTAAGTGGCAAGAAAATTAGTTCAACAAAAATGTTCAGTGTGTGGAATGCGTGGACGACAGTAGGGGAAAAGGGGTTTGTGGCAGACTGAAGTTGCCGAAATAACATTTTTTTCACATATTTCTAACGTAAATTTAGAAAATTAAACATCGAGATGTTACTTTAAAAGCACAAATTCACTCAATAAAGCAACAAAAATACTGAATTTTTACTTTAATTTGCCCTATACCTGTCCCTATGTTGGACCAGGCAAATGTCGAGGTAGTTACTTCAAATCGGCCAGCTGCGTGCACCGTACCTAGTAACTCCGATTTCTATGAGATGTATATTTCTAACCTATCTGTCAAACTAATTTCAAATTCACAGGACCTCTAAAGGTACGTCTACAGCAGCGCACTGTAGTTAACTGATTAATTTAACTACGTTTCAAATTCCGCTGAATGATCACGAGGTGCTTGTCAAAACGCAACGTCATTGCAAACCGCCTGCGTCTTTCGCTACGTAAGGCGCTGAGTTATCTCTGGCTTTGGTGGACCGGCAATCTTCTTCTTGTCCGTTAGAAGTTCACTCGCAGGTTTCGTGTTGATTGCGGCATTGATGTTTAGCAATCTGTTAATAGGGGGAAAAAGATACGCAGAAGTATGGACGAATGTGTCGAAAAGTTATGTTGGAGTTTTATGTCTGATTACAGTTCCATGATGATGTTCATTGTTTAGAAGGTAAAGGAATTCGTTGAAGCACATTGCGTAGCGATAAATAAAACTGTTCAAGGAATCAAACAAAAAAGGTTTTATTTTCTGTCTGTTGAATGCTGTTTTTCATGTCGCCCATATTCAGATATGTTAAGCAACAATTTACAATTGTGCTGTAATCCTACGTTTACGAAGCATTTGTAATCTGATTGCACTACAATAAGTCGTGTAAGGTTCCGAATGGCATAGTTGTAGAGTAACCTGTCCTGATGGAGCTATTAGTTCACCGTCATAAACTAAAACCACGACTGCATGGAGTACCTTAAATCCGTTATTATGGACAGGAGCACTCTTTAACTCAACAGGCGCTTGCAACAATCTTTAAAAAAATATCTTAATATAAAGCGAAAGCATACAAGTGTTGTTTAGTATATGACAGGGAACTGATAGTTCCTTTAGTACAGGTTATTCTGTTGTAATTAAATTACAAAATTTTTTATGCTGCAGAAATATCCGGTCTCGTCAGTGTGACTTCACTGTTGTGCTGTACGGTAGTTCATCAAATACTGGACCACTCATAAGGAAGCAGTTAAAATATTCTGCAAACATTGTCGCAACGGTATTATCGTACTCGGAAATATCCGAAAGACCTGAATTGCGTTCCGCCTGATTTGCAGAAAACACATACCACTACACTCTTGCAGGCCCTCTTTTCGGAATAGTCGTTTGCCTCTGCAAAATGGTTGCCTTTAAGGGACCACTAGCGAATTCTGCCCTGTAAGTCAGTCAGTTCAAATGTAACACTGCAATACTGCAAACATAAGGAAACATACCATTAGAGATGAGACAGTACTTAACGCTTGTAAACTGGAATTTATTGCAATAAACGATACTTCAAAAATGTTACCACTGTCATTAGTATATGATAAAACCAATATCCATAACAGTACCGCATAATCATTCAGTAATCACTAGTAAAAACTTAATTCTTTTGCAATAGGAGATTTTGAAAAGATATCTGGAATTCAAAAGTTCTATGGTGGTTCGATACATAGTTGTTCTGTAAAAGGATTCATCCACCAGTTCACTATCGTTCGCTTGATAAGTAGTTCTCATGAACTGGTTAATGAAGTGTCTTATGTATTTATCTCCTACCTGTGCAATAACAGGAATTCTCTGTGATATGATAGAAAATTATCTGTCTTGGGTAATATAATGCTACGTGTCCCACATCTTAAAATTAATTAAACCACCTTTTTCCAAGGGGTGAGAGAAATGTAGAAGAACATGGTTCTTCACTTCGGTTGACGTGTAGCAAATTAATCTGGGAACATAAATTTCTAAACGGATTACTTCCCATATACAAAGGGTTTTAGGAAAGTTTTTCAGTAGGATGCAACAGTAAGTCGCAGGAGGCTGATTGTTGCTGTGTTCTGAGAATACTTGCATTATAGGCGCTGTGCCACGTCTGTGGGCGCAGCAGTGTTAGTCTGAAGTGTTTGCTATGGCGTCGTGGTCACAAAATGAGATTTAGGCAGTTTTACGGTACAGCTTCGCGCGTGGTTTAAATGTAATTAGTGCTTTGAAGAACTGACTCCTGCATTCGGTGATATGTGCCCACATCATACAACTATATTCAGGTGGCACAGAGAACCCCAAAGAGGAAATTACACTCTGGTGGACGCTGAGAGGACGGGAAGTCCACTATCATCAGTGACGGAGGAAAATATTGATGCTCTAAGGAAAATTCTCGACGAAGACAGGTGAGTGACCTATAAGCAAATGGAGGGTACCTTAGGGCTAAATGCACCAGCAATTCGTTCGATTCTGCATGATCATTTGCAAGTAAAGAAACTTTGTTGTCTCTGGGCGCCACATAGGCTTATGGAAGAGCAGATAACACGACGTGTGACTTGGTGCTGGGTGATGTTAAAGAAGTTTCTAAGGGACAATCTCAGCATGTGGATAACATCGTGACAGGTCACGAGATTTGGCTGTACTGTTATGACGTACCGACTGAGACTCATAACAAAGCTTGGGTCTTCGAAGATGACGACACACCCGTAGCTGTCAGAAAATCCCGATCAGTAAAGAAGAAAATAACAGCTGTTTCTTCAAATGGAGTGGAACTGTGGAGCTTGTTGTTTTGGACACACAGAAGACAGTCACAGCTTAGTGGTATACTGAGCAGTGGCTGCCCAGAGTCATCCAGTCCTTGAAGAAGCTGCGACCGAAGTCAAGAATGGACACTTGGTTCCTCCATGACGACAACGCTCCAGCTCACCATGCCAAAGCGCGCTTTGAATATGTGTGGGGTACAGGACTGATCACCCTCGTTGCAGTCCAGACGTCGTTCCTTGTGAATTTGCGCTGTTCCCACACGCAAAAATGAAGCTGAAAGGAGTGCAGTTTTCAAGTTTTAAGGATCTCCTGAGGGCTTGAAACAACGAGTGTGTCTTATTCCTTACAGAAACTTGGGAGAACTCATTTAGGGCGTTGATTTTGGAGGATGGAGGGGTGTATTCAATGTGGCGGAAATTACTTCGAAAAAAATAGATAAATAAAGCTGTATTGCAAAACTTCCCTAGTACCCTTTGTATAAATATTAGCAGAAGAATTTCTTTTACGTTTTCGGTTTAACGTAGCTTCGAGCACGCAAGGTAACTGTAACAAAGCTCCAAGCATGCAATAATGTTACAGTTTGGAATAAATTTGACTTCAGTTCCGTTTTATGCAGTCATATTCAAATGTTTATGCTATTTATAGTGGCATCTAATTCTGTAAGGTGAAGCTCGTCACAGAAGCGTGTGATTCTTCTCTGTAAATAGGATGACAACTGAACATCCAAAGAACAAAGATACGTCGTTCCCTCACTACAGATCGTAGAAGACAATTCAGTGTCTTTAAATTATGTCGTAAAAAGTTGAAACTTGGAAAGTAAAATTGAAACTGAAATACCAGAACCAACAAGTTAGAAAAAACCGCGAATAACATCGTCAAGCGATCTATGGAAACCTCAACATCAACAGCGGATTATTGGTAATTTAGTGGATGCGTACTGGCACGTGGATCTACCTACAGTTTAAAAGTCACCTATCACCCTCGTTATCTAGCACGAAGTTACATTAAATGTCTAAGGCGTTCATGAGAAGCTAGTTGTATGCATGTTTGACCTTTAAGTGACACGACGAATGTTTCATTTTGGATGTATGTTCAAATCCAGCACCTATAGTAAATGCTAACAAAGCAAAGTTTTCGGTCCTAACCGAGAATCGAACACAGCACCGTTCGTCGTTGCTGACTATTCGTAAAGAGACGTGAAATGTCTAATTTGTGGCCAGTATCAGCAAGTATGAACTTGAAATTACAGGACGAAAATTGTTGTACGGGGTGGGGATTGCTATCCAGCAACCAAAGTCCCTGTTAAGTAACCACGAAAGGTGTCAGATACGGTTTCATTCACAAGTAACAAAGTGTGCAAACGTTTCAACTTGAAATGAGGCGACGTAAAAGTTTTCTGTTGGGTGGGGATTCGAATTGTTAACTAAGCATAATGAAATGTTAGTTATTGAATTTTTTTACAAGTAGCGAAATGTTTGAACCTTAAATGACAAGATGAAAATTTTTTTTCACCAATAGGGAGTAAAAACCAGCCCCTATTGTTAGTGTTGACAATGCACGAAAAGAGATTAAAAATGAAAGTCAGGTGGAACTCAATTTATGGCAATGAATGATTTACTACAAACACTTTCCTTTTTCAAGTATTTTTTACACGCCGTGTATGAAGATATAACGTGCTTCGTTTTATAGACGTCCATTACGTATTTTCGGTAGAAAATCACTGACTGCAGGGGAGGAAAACATTGTGCCCTAGTTGTTCCCAACATAGTTCATTACTCTGTGAGTGGTAAAATGCATTTTCTGAAGTGTAAAAAACAAAAGGATTCAACTGCATTTCGGTAACTGAAATTAATTTATTTTACATCGTTACTATTATCTCTATTTTATAGGACTGCAATCCTGGCTTCAAAATAAATAGGTTTTTTTTTTTAAAAAAAAATACTAGCATTAACGTGTGCCACAATTTGGGGTAGGCTACAGCTGGTGCAGCGAATTTTTGAACAACATATTACTCATGTAATCCATCCACTATTTACGTACTTCGTACCACGCATCTGTGACGGTAAGATTGAGATGTATGTATCACATAGCCTTAAATACTCCATTAAAAAGCCTTCTACGACTTGTAGATAGTTCCAGTAGTAGACCAGAAATTGCTTTATTATTCACTTCGCAAGAATAAACAAGCTGTTATCAAAATAGAACAGTATCTATTTAATGACTACTACATTGCTGTAGAGCCCACACAGTATTATTATTAGTGGGAGTGGTCAGATAAAAAGCATTGGCAGCTTGAAGTCTTCTAATTTCCACCATTTCAGAAGTAAGGAGCCCAGCAATCAAGTAATACACAAACACTACGTAGAGAACACACGTATTGACAGGACTGATTTTAAATTCTGTAAAAAAGTTTGTTAGAAATAAGTAGTACCTATTGTCTCATTAGTTCGTGATTTAATAAAGCTCCTACAAAAACCAAATACCATTTATCGTTCCTCATTTTAAAAAGAAGTGTTCAAAGAACATTACTTTTCATTTTAATTTTTAGTTCGGTGCTAATGTTGATGATTGAAGTTAAACTCCCAAGGACTGTTAGGCTGCGCCATGTTTCTTCAAACAATCGACGTTCAGACCCCTCTGCTGGGATCTTCAACAGGACCTGCTGTTGTCCACTGTAGACTGAGTTCAATCTACTGTTGATACCACGCATCTGTGACGGTAAGATTGAGATGTATATATCACATAGCCTTAAATACTCCATGAAAAAGGCTTCTACGACTTATACAGGGTGTTACAATAAGGTACGGCCAACTTTCAGGAAACATTCCTCACACACAAAGAAAGAAAATATGTTATGTGGACATGTGTCCGGAAACGCTTACTTTCCATGTTAGAGCTCATTTTATTACTTCTCTTCAAATCACATTAATCATAGAATGGAAACACACTGCAACAGAACGTACTACACTTTGCTACAGGAAGTGTTCAAAATGTCCTCCGTTAGCGAGGATACATGCATCCACCCTCCGTCGCATGGAATCCCTGATGCGCTGATGCAGCCCTGGAGAATGGCGTATTGTATCACAGCCGTCCACAATACGAGCACGAAGAGTATCTACATCTGGTACCGGGGTTGCCTAGACAAGGGCTTTCAAATGCCCCCATAAATGAAAGTCAAGAGGGTTGAGGTCAGGAGAGCGTGGAGGCCATGGAATTGGTCCGCCTCTACCAATCCATCGGTCATCGAATCTGCTGTTGAGAAGCGTACGAACACTTCGACTGAAATGTGCAGGAGCTCCATCGTGCATGAACCACATGTTATGTCGTACTTGTAAAGGCACTTGTTCTAGCAGCACAGGTAGAGTATCCCGTATGAAATCATGGCGGTCAATCGAGGAAGTACAGTACATACTAACGAAATTAAAATGAGCTCCAACATGGAAATTAAGCGTTTCCGGACACATGTCCACATAACATCTTTTCTTCATTTGTGTGTGAGGAATGTTTCCTGAACGTTTGGCCGTACCTTTTTGTAACACCCTGTAGATAGTTCCCGTAGTAGAGCGGTCGAGGCGCCGATTGTTTGAAGAAACATGATGCGACCTAACAATCCAGAAGATTTTAACGTCAGTGAAAACGGCCACGAAATCTTGTAGACTTATATAATGTTGATGCTGTTGGGGGAGGGGGTGCGGAGACTAGCTGGTCCCTTATCACACTCCATGGTGACGTTCTCAGGAATGTTGGGAACCACTGCTCTGCTCAGATGCTACGCAGTGCCGCATGCAGACTCTGCACGATTTATGTCAGTAAGCACTAGCACGTTTTACGCTCCTGTGATCAGAGTCTAAAAGGTTCGTTCAGAAAATTTCGGAAACTGCAGTGGGCCACATAGTTTACAGTTACATTCATTCTGGACCACTGGTCCATACTGGTACATTCCTTGCGTCACGCGGAACCTGTATGTGGGACACATTCTTCGAGACTGCCGTTAACGGAGGGGCAAAACCGCCATCCTATCGCGGCCGTCGGCACGGAAAGTCAGCAGCGGGCGGAGTGCGGCGTTTTTGTGAAAGGTGGTGGGAACTCTACAGCACGTCCACTTTTGGCAACGTTTTGCTGATGGCTCCCGGCGCCAAATAGGCAGAGTGTACGCTTGCTCGGCTTCAGTGGCTGCGAATTTTTCTTGCCATAGTGCGAATACTTGCCTTTCTGCGCTCTTTCTATCGAGGGCAGTCCGTCAGTAGGCTGAGGAGAGGGGGACAGAACGGGAAAAGCAAAAGAGAAAGAGGGCAAGGATTCTACCTCATTTCTTTTGCGTGTGTATGTCGTCAATTCCATCGAATAATAAGAATGCTCATCTCGTTAAAATTTTCACAGCACGTCATCTTCTCTGTGGAAGCTGCTGTATGACCTTCTAACTCGAGTATCTGCAGTATCTAGTGATCTTTAAATCCATTGTCGTTACCGAATTGAAGGTGGGCTACACATGAAAGAATAGAAAAAGAAGCAGACGACTTATCTTCTACACTAAACATATGGCGTTTTTTTCCATTGAAAACGTTTGCAAAGAAGTTCGTGGCGCCTTCGAACTTGTGTAACTAGAATAAATGGGGTCGATATTCTGACTCCAGATCCCTGCAAAATCATTAGACATGACAGAGTCTTACAGAAGTATAAGGTAAGACATAGGAAGAAAACTAAAATAAATTGTTATCAACGGTGTAAAATCAACAAAATAAAACCATTCCTCAACCAGGGCGCTATCGCACTTAGTTTTTGTTACTTAGAGGAATTCTTATGGTGTAAATTCATCTTACATTAATGAACATCATTCATTTTCTTTGGGCCCTTGTCCCACTTCAACACAGCGTCCGCCTTGTTACTACTATGGATTTGGCGATGTTAGCGTCAGAGGGTAGCCGGATGCCCTTTGTGTCGGTACCCCGTACGCCACCCCCCCCCCCCCGCCCCCCTCCCCGCGACGGAAATAGTATACCCCAGGTGTCTGCATCTAGTGGAAGCCATGAAATAGTGCGAACGTTTTCAAAGGTCTGGGAGTCGCGTAACTGAGGCGGGACATGGGAATCAACCCTGTATTCACCTAGTGGGATGTGGAAAACCGCCTAAAAACCACATCCAGGCTGGCCAGTACACCAGCCCTCGTCGTTAATCCGCCAGCGCGCCTACCCGAGTCCAGGAAGCAGCGCATTAATTGCCCTCGGCTAACCTGGCGGGTGGTTACGTTACTGAACATGAACTATCTAAACTAAAGGTCCAGGATATTAGTCAGTAAGAAAAAGAATGTGCTTCGATTCAGAGCTATGCCTATTTGATAAGTTTCCTTATTTTTCTTGGTCTCTGTAACTTTGTTGTAAATAAAAATAGATCGGATTTTAACATCCCATCAATGTTACTAGAGACAGAACAGATAATTTGGTGGATAATGTCCTTGTTTGCGAAACAATTTCGACACTCGCCACAAGTGGTTTTGGGAACGCTTGGGAAAAAAACTGTCTGGCCAGCAGCGAGCTTGAATCCTACTCATCTCACTTACGACAACTTACAAGACTTTTTGTGTCCAACATGTTGAAGTATTTTTGCATTTTTTTTTCGACAGGGCAGTTTTCCTTGCTTGTTCAACTTTTGTCTCATTTAATTGATTAGGCCATGTATGACTCCTATTGTTATAAGACTGTAAGGAAGTCGTGTACTGATTCTGTACTTACGGGTAAGTACCTAGTTTTTAATTCCTCGCCCCTCCACCTACACTCTTATTTCAAAGGTTGGCGTATTAACTGATGTGAAACGTATCCCGGGTGTCAGCAGGAGAACGTGGATGTCTTTCGGCGGAGCCAAAGGTCACGCTTGTAGCAACCTACTCGTCGACTGCCACTGAGATGTTCTAGCACGATGAAACTTCTCAGGGCGGTATGGTGCAGTTCAGGTTCGTGAAACAGTAATATATGTTATATGCAACGACCAATCGTTCCTTAGTAATTCTTTTGTATTGAAATAGTATTCGTACTGCTCCATATCATCAGCACCTCTATTCCAAATTTTTCCACCAAATTATTTTCACATTTGTAAAAGAGCATTTTTTTTTGTTTGCCAATCAACTGTATAAATTGTATTTATTCGACTGGTTTCGGTTGTTTCAACCATCATGAGCTGGAAGAAAACATTATAACAACTGAAACTTCCTGGCAGATTAAAACTGTGTGCCCGACCGAGACTCGAACTCAGGACCTTTGCCTTTCGCGGGCAAGTGCTCTACCGTCTGAGCTACCGAAGCACGACTCACGCCTGGCACTCACAGCTTTACTTCTGCCAGTATCTCGCCTCCTACCTTCCAAACTTTACAGAAGTTCTCCTGCGAACCTTGCAGAACTAGCACTCCTGAAAGAAAGGATACAGCGGAGACATGGCTTAGCCACAGCCTGGGGGATATTTCCAGAATGAGATTTTCACTCTGCAGCGGAGTGTGCGCTGATATGAAACTTCCTGGCAGATTAAAACTGTTTGCCGGACCGAGACTCGAACTCGGGATCTTTGCCTTTCGCGGGCAAGTGCTTTACCATCCGAGCCAAGTACACTCTGGTGCAGAGTGAAAATTTCATTCTGGAAACATCCCCCAGGCTGTGGCTAAGCCATGTCTCCGCTATATCCTTTCTTTCAGGAGTGCTAGTTCTGCAAGGTTCGCAGGAGAACTTCTGTAAAGTTTGGAAGGTAGGAGGCGAGATACTGGCAGAAGTAAAGCTGTGAGTTCCAGGCGTGAGTCGTGCTTCGGTAGCTCAGATGGTAGAGCACTTGCCCGCGAAAGGCAAAGGTCCCGAGTTCGAGTCTCGGTCGGGCACACAGTTTTAATCTGCCAGGAAGTTTCATATCAGCGCACACTCCGCTGCAGAGTGAAAATCTCATTCTGGCATTTTAACATCTGTTGGTTTAAAATGCATACGTCTCAAAATAGACACATATACTAAGTACAGAAATGGCAAAACGGTAAAGTAAAACATAGTTGGATTCTGGCAAACTCTTGAATAGCACTTCTGACAGTAACAGGCTGCCTGTACATAAAAACCGAAATTGTGATCGACATGGGAAATATAATCACAAACACAATGAATACAAACAAAGGGATTCTGTATTTCTGCGACACTCTTCAATACATACACAGATGAAGCGATACGTAAATGAAAAACATTGAGTATAGAAGGCATTTGTGCCGACCGTGACACTAGACTAAATGTAATTTATGTGCAGATGACGTAACTTCGATTGCAGAGAATAAAGATGATCTTCATGGGGGTCTATAAATTGCAGCAGATTGCCTCATATTACAACCTAACATTGCCCGCAGATAAAACGAAAGTAACGGAATTTCAGGGCATGCAATCGGTAAGATCAAAACAGTCTTGAATAATAAAATCTTGAAGGAAGAAACATTTGAATTATCTATGATGCGACATCACGTACAAATGTATCCATTACGTAGACAAAAAGTTAACGCCGAACGATGGTAAAAAGGTTGCACAATAAAGCCAGGAAAAAACCCAGATGAAGTTTTACAAAACCACAGCAATACTAACTCTTGCTTATGGAAGTGAAGCATGGGCAACAACAACACACCAAGAAAGCAGAATGCAGGCTCATGAAATGAGGTATCTAAGACGAGTGGAAAGACGCACAAAAGAAGATCATAAAAAAAATGATTACATAAAGCAAGATTTAGGAATATGTAACCTAAACGAAAAAATGAAGGAAAATAGAAAAAATGGAAGGAACGTATAGAACGTATGGGTGGGAAAAGAATTTGGGTAAAGGATTTCAGTTGCAAATTCGCTGGAAGAAGAGCTTTAGGAAGACCATAAGGGAGAGCGTTAACAGGCAATTTCCGTAATACATGAAGCGAAGAATAAGGGGACGAATGAGGCCAACAAGCCTGAAAATAATTTAGTTTCCCGTAATCATAGTGATTTTTCGGTAACTGTGCAGTTAACTGGGAAAAGACGTTGATGGATATTTTGTAACAGAGCCGGTTTAGGTCGAACGTGATTGCCCTGGTACTACTGCGGGAGGCATATTCAATAAAAGTTTCTAACATATTGTCCTGTCCCCATTGAAACGTTTCCTGTATTATCTTAAACGCAAACTCTGAGATGTTAGTGGTTAACGTACTGCTTGACTAAGAGCATTAGCGGACTTTTTGACGGAACTATTTAAGAATTGCTATGGCACGCTTTAAGGAAATCGTCGAACTCCGGAGGGGTTGGACGAGGATTTGAACCTTACTCCTCCCGGATATCTTTCTGGAGTATTAATCACAGCGGCTCTTCTATAGGAGAATTAGTACATTCGTGTTCTTATGATCTCTGTGTGGCTCAGTAATACTGCAGTCCAGTGACAGACTACAAATCCAAACGTCTGGGATCTGATCCCAGCCAATCATAGGATATTTATCTTATTAATCTCTTCTTTAACCCCTAGAAAAATGGTAATGTGAAAATTCCAAGTTACTCCATGGTTCGGAGTTAAGTCCGCTTGTAACTGGCTGGAAAATCAGTTCAGAGATAGGAGGAAGTCAACAGCGTAATTCCTCCTAAAGGACCATGTCCAGAAAGCACTGAGATATTCAACCAAGCTTCTGGATGAGGCGATAATGAACAAAGGTAAAGCTAACCTCCTTCCCTTGGAAGCCGATCATTTGCTATTCTTAAGCGGTATTGGCTCAAACGTCGTAGCACTATTCGATCCCTACTCGAGACTTCAGTCCTCCAACCGAGCTTTGAGACTAGCACAGGGGAGAGTCCTGAAAATTCAGTTGATGTGCTCCAAAGGCACAAGTGGTAACCTGCTGGGTAGTTTTATTAGAGCGAAAATTCTGCTGCAGATTCACACATTCGCTACAAACGAATATCTGCAATTTTTCGACGTACTCGTCAGTCTACTGGACAATCGCAAACTCTCGGATGATTACTTCTGAACAATATGGTGCATCTGGATACACTTTCGCAGTAGTGGGTGCGCAGTAATTTTTGTTTTGTTTTCCCCACCGTTATCGCGACTGTTAGTAACGGAACAATATCTCAGATTGAAAAGAAACCCATGTTTGACCCATGGCCATTACGTCATCTGAGGGCTTTACGTTGAATCGAATACGAACTCATTACAAACGGAGCACAAGTTTGGAGTAGAGAACAGTTGGGAAGGAACTTTTTAGACTTGGTTTTATTGAACCATAGTCCAATAATAAATATAGAATCACACATAGAGAGAAACCACTGTGTAAATAAGCTCACCGACCAAAAAATTTGACACATCTTGAGAAGTCATTACGGGCATCATTTAATACCCTGTAAGTCCGCACTGGACTTGATAACCGCCTGGATTCTGTTATGGATTGGCACCACGAGGTTGTCCAGGTAAGCCGATGCCAAGTTAAGCCACTCGCTGAGGCAAGCAGTTCCATCAGACTGCGGGGATACTGACGCCGGCGTTTTACCCACTCTTTCAACATGTCCCACGGATTTTCTATGGGGCTTAGGTCAGGTGATTTTGCAGGTCAATCGAGATGTAGTAGGGTCGGGGAGTTTTCAGAAAAACCAGTCACATATTATTCCAGTCCGATGAATTTTGCTGTTGTCGTCTTGAAAAATAAGGGTACCAATAGCATACTCATCGTGCAGTGGCTGACTGAAAGGCACACATGATCATTCAGAATGTTTAAATAAACATGGTGGTTCACATTAGTGGTCACCTCAGGCAGAGGTCCCAATTCATGATAAGAAGAACACCCTCAAAGCATCACAGATCCACTTCCGGCTTGCACCAGATCTTGTACACATTCAGGATAAAATGTTCCGTTTGACCTTCGATGCACTCGACGACGTGCGTCATTTGAATGTAGGCAAAAACGTGATTCTTCAGGCTACATTACGTTCCACAAATCAGCTACTGTCCACGTTCGATGGTTTCTAGCCCATTGAAGACTCGCAGCTTTATGTGCCTGTGTGAGCAATGGCCTCTTGCGAGGTGACCGATTCCACATGTTCATTGCATGCAGTTCCCGTCCCAATGTTCTCTCTCTGACAGGTTGGGATGGACCTTCAATCACTGCCTGTAGCAATTCCTGTTGGGTTTGGAATCGATTTTGATTCACAAGCCGTGAAACGCTTCTCCGGTCCCTCTCAGTCGGGATCTTTTTCCGATCACAATTCAAAAGTCGTATTTCGTAGCCACTGCTTGTAGATACACTGAACAGTCCGCCGCGAGACATCAACCAATGTAGCAACTTCACTCACCGTGTTGCCATCGGCACGACGAAATACGATTAACTGTTTTTACCACTCTGTCACGTCCTTACATTTAACCATGTCCCCTAGAAACATAAATGTCACACTGATGGCTACTTCCTCATGACCAGGTAGAGGCAGGGCGCTTGCGGTTAAAGCGTGTAGCTCGATCGCTGCGCTATCTGTGTGTGCGCACTGGAGTGACTAATTTTTTGTCCGGCGTGCTTAGCTTGAACAATGATTTTAAATTATTTAACAGTTTCTACATAGGTTCAATACTTATACCTAAGGAATCTTGACATATCAACCATAAACAAAATAGAATATAAGCAAGAGAGCTCAACAGAGATTGGGAAGCATACACTTCCAAATTACAGCGCTCATACAAACACAATATAACCTTAAATTTCATACACTTACGTTACAGTCCCGCACAAAACAAAAAAGCGCTTTATATATTTGAGAATATCCGTGACACGGTAAAACAGGAGCACTTGTTGCAAATTCAGTTTCACAAATTTTTGCAGTAAACAGTTTGGCTGTGCTTTAGATTAGATTAGATTAGATTAATTATTTATTCCATAGACCCATAAAAGAGGGAATACTCCTGGGTGTGGGACATGTCAGATAAAAACATTACAAAAATTTAATTAGAAAAACTTGAGTGACATTAATTTTAATGCTCCTCAGTCAATAAACAGTAAAATTATTTACATGAATTAAATTTAAACTTCTAATATTTACGGGTTTAATACTTACATCTGCTTTCATTAAATCCATCATTCAGACGTTTGCTAGTTTCTTGGCTATTACAACCAAGTATTGTCAAAAATTAAAGTAAATTATTCATTTCAGTGATCCTCAGTTAAGAACACTCAGATTATGCGCAAGATTTAAAATTAAGCTTCCACTATTTACAGACTTAAGACTTACATCTTCTTTCCATACATCAATCATTCACACAGTAGGTAGTTACTTGGCTGTTACAACCAATTATTGTCAAAAATTAAAGTGTAATAAATTTTCATTAAAATGGTCTACTGCACTTGTTGAGAAACTCATGTTTGGAACAGAAGGAGTTGGACACCAAAAATTCTATTAATTATGTTTAAATTGTGCCTTGTCTGAAACTAAACTCTTAATGGTTGCTGGTAACTTATTGAAAATATGCGTTGATGAATACTGGACTCCTTTCTGGGCAAGAGTAAGTGATTTTAAATCTTTATGTATATTGTTCTATTCCTAGTGTTGATACTGTGTACTAAGCTGTTAGTTGGAAAAAGAGATGTATTATTTACAACAAACTTCATTAAAGAATAAATATACTGAGAAGCTGTGGTTAATATGCCCAATTCTTTGAACAGGTTTCGACATGATGTTCTTGGATTTACACTACTCATTACTCTTATTATACGCTTCTGTACTCTAAAAACTTTTTCTTTGTTTGTGGAGTTACCCCAAAATATGATACCATATGACATAATGGAGTAAAAATAAGCAAAATATGCAGTTTTTTTTAATATTTATATCTCCTATGTCTGACATCATTTGCATTCCAAACATAGACTTATTTAGGCAATTTAGCAGTTCGTTAGTATGTTGCTCCCAACTGAATTTATTATCAAGTTGTAATCCCAAGAATTTTACACTCTCAACTTCTCCTATTTCCATATCATCATATTTTATACACACACCAGAAGGAAATCTCTTGGAAGTTCTGAACTGCATATAGTGGGTCTTTTCAAAGTTTAATGACAGTGAATTGGCTATGAACCACTTATTAATGCTTTGAAAAAACTATAGGTAAACAACATCTTTCTTCTGACAGTTGCAGATAGGATTATCTTTGATGCTTATAAGACATTAGTGGGAAGGAGTTGGTCTATGATGGTGCGCATTCGTATCTGGGGTTCGGCTTCCCGCTCGCTTGAAATGTTCGAAACCAGTGGGTTCTCCTAATTACTGGTTGCACGGCAGCGTGGTGTTGACCTATATGATAGACGAGCTTAGCGCCCGCTGCTTCCTTCGCGTATACTGTATAGTTTGCACAGGTTTTTTTTGTTCTTCTTTAATTGAATTTGTTTTTCTTTAATCGAATTTTTATGTTATTCAAAAACGGCAACATCTTCTAAATTTTTCACGCTAATTAAGCCGATAGAAGCATGATTTTTCCGTATGTTCTTGACCAGAAAGCGAGTGTGGTAGCTGGAGTCGGAGATCTCAGTTAATCCTGTCTTTTGAGTTCATGTGGTGATATTTCCATGGAAACTTTTGTCCTCTGACACATATTTCTTTACAGTCAAATAAAATTTTCATAGATTTAGCTTTATAAATGTTTTAATAGAACGAAAAATTTCCATAAAAATGTTCATCCCCTTATGGGTTGAATTTCCAAAAACACTGAAACAAGTAGTTTTTTTATTAATAAGGGAGAAGTCAAATACCAGTTTTCACAGATGAGTTATAAAAATGCTTTAGTAGTACGTTAACAATCATCTGTTTTCAAAAACATTTAACCCATTATTTTACCCCTTAGTAATTGAATTTCCAAAAATGCTGAAGCACATATTTTTTAATTTCTGACTGAGGAACCAGATACCAATTTTCGTAATTCTAGCTTCAAAATTGTCTTATTAACGACATATTTTCAAAAACCCTTTCATCTCCTACAAGGAACGAATTTCGAAAAATCCGTTACTAAATAATGTCTACAGTATAAGATCAACATCCTCTGCAAATTTTAAATTTCTACCCTTACCTGTTTGGCCTGGGCGATGACGAGTCAGTGAATCATCCAGGTCCTGTTTTACCCCCTTATGGGCCGAATTTCCAAAAACACTGAAAGAGGTATTTTTTTCTAACCGTGAATCAAATAATAGTTTTCATAGGTGTAGCTTAGTAAATTCTTTAGCGGTTCTTTAGTAATTATTTATTTTTTTTTAAAAAGTCTCCCACTATTTCACCTCCATAGGAGATAAATTTCCAAGGATCCGAAACAGGTATTTATTTATTTCCTGCCGGCCGGAGTGGCCGAACGGTTCTAGGCGCTTCAGTCTGGAACCGCGCGACCGCTTCGGTCGCAGGTTCGAATCCTGCCTCGGGCGTGGATGTGTGTGATGCCCTTAGGTTAGTTAGGTTTAAGTAGTTCTAAGTTCTAGGGGACTGATGACATCAGAAGTTAAGACCCATAGTGCTCAGAGCCATTTGAACCAACCATTAATTTCCTACCGAGAAACCAAATAAACCATTTATTTCCTACCGAGAAACCAAATATCAACTTTCCTAATTCTAGCTTCAAAATTGCCTTAATAACTTCATATTTTCAAATATCCTTTCGTACCCTATTTCATCACCCTATGGGTGGAATTCCGAAAAATCCCTTCTTAAAAGGAGCCCGCAGTATAAGATCAACACCGTCTCCAAATATCAAGTTTCTGTCGTTGGCGGTTTGGGCAGGACGATGATGAGTCAGTCAGTTTCCTGTTTGTACGTGGAGACTGAAAGACGCCAAACCTCTGACCATTCTTCCTCGGTCAGCTACCGCATCCGTAACTTTCGAAAAGTCAATCTCAATTTGCAGCCGGAGTTATTTACAAAGCAGACGGACGAACAGGAAGGAAGGACGAGCCTCTGAACCCCGATGCTGCAAAACCTGAGTGATGTGTTGCAGTCCCCGCTTCATCTCAATCGATGGTTTCCCGAAAACAGCGGCATTCCCGATTGCCGCAGCGTCATGACCGCCCCTCTTCCTCAAATCTGTCCTCGCCGGCGTGTACGCTGGCTCAGAGGAACGCGGATTTCCTTTTTCCTCGCGCTCGGCTACCTCCATTTCTACGCGATTTATTCCCTATTTTCTGGGACACTGGTCAAAAGCACTAGCCTGTGTAAGGGTACAGTGCAATAAGCCAGTGCTGTACACGCGAAGGCTTTTAGCCCAGGAGGTCGTCGAAGTGAGCGTCCGTGGCCAGCCTCCCCCCTCCCCCGCCACCAATAAGAAGCGGCACGACGCGGCGCGGCCGCAGTTGCAGCTGGGTCTACGGCGCCACCAGCCAACGACCGCTCTTCGCCGCTGGGGTACGTTGGCGCCAGGCTCTCTGGACCCCGAGTCCCTCGTTCCAGCAGGCGACGCTGCTCCTCGGCTTATGTAACAGAAAGCAGGGTGAATTCCGGAAACCACGATCGCAAGGTACTCAGAATGATCTTCACACTTCCAATAACTAGAAGGCTGTAGACCAGGGGTGTCCAACATTTTAGCTTACCTCGGCCACTTTTGAAGAAGACGAGTATTTTTGGGCCGCACGTAATATACGAGTACTTAACACTAACGATGAGGGATGGTCGTGGGTATATACGGAATACCTGTAAGTAATTTACAATTTATTAATTTATGATCCTTTATACTAAAAAAAAGATGGAATTAATTTGAAGTTTTATAAATGACATTTCATTCATAATTTTATACAAGGAATGTGACATTTGAATTTGTGAGATTAATGGATCAGTATCAGGTTAGATCGAAGTGGTTGCCCTTCCCAGGGTGTTCTCAAGGTGTTAATCTGAGATTTTGGTTCAACTTTTACTCTTTGTATGTTTTAGTCTGCAAATATCTGTTCACATACGTGCGTACGTCCAAAAAAGAAAAACTAAAAAACAACTCGGAACAGGCCATGAAAGCACAACGGTACCGACCGGCCGCCGTATCATCCTCAGCCCACGGGCGTCACTGTATACGAAAATGGAGGGGCATGTGGTCAGCACACCGCTCTCCCGACTTCCAAAAAAAGATTAGATATATAACGCATGACTTTGCAGCAAGGGATATTTGTCTCTGGGCAGGTATGATTCGTAAAGGTCCAACGAAGATACACGATCAAATTTTCCTTTCACTTGGATGTCACACTTCAACTATGCATTCCATCTATGAATCTCTGGCAAAGTATCTATATTGTCGGTTAAAGGAGTCGCATAAATACAAAAATTTTGATTATTTTTTCGAAAACTCTGAATTCGATTTTCAATTGTTGCATCAGATCGAAAAGTTTAGTTGTTTATTCCGTCCTGTCTTTAGGATTATGTTTGGCCAGCGTTTTGAAATGAAAAAAATATTTGCATTTACTTGTGCTTGCCCTAATTTCAGTTTCATTTGGAACCTGTTTATTGTTTGAAACGGGTTACTGATAAGCAGTTTTCATCTTGAAGACGCCTCTTTAAGTCACCCTAAATGACTAGTCAAGTCGACGAAAAATGCTAAATCTGACACCCAGTTGGCATCGTCAAGTTCTGGCACAGATTTTGCTTTCGATATCATGAACGATTTGATTTCATTAATTATGCTGTGAAATGGTTTTAACATCTGGCCTCGACTGAGCCACCTTGCGTCAGTAAAATATACGCTACCACCATGCTCAGGATAGAAACTTCCAAGGAATTACTTGGAACTGACGATTCAATCCCATAGTAAGCTAGTCCGTGGGCTCTCGACTGAAGAAATTCAACTGAATTAAAGCTAATCGCTTTGTGCTTATCATCTGCTACTATAGAAACAGCACAAAGCTCGTGAAAGAACATTATAGACACGTTCACCTTCAAATGTGATTCTATTTTGTAGCAATTGGTATCATATCAAATTAAAGTTATTACACAGTATTTCGATACTGTTAGATAGCAAATATTGGCAGTAATTGCAAATCATACGAAGATTTCTTTTACCGACTTGTAGTGAAGGGGACGACGATGAAAAAGTTCCTTAATCACAACTATACAGAAATAACACAGAATTTTCATGTATTTCCATAAATTAATTTCATTATATGTCTCTAAATCTCTAGTTTCGCAGTTGCGACTGAAATAGCTGGAAGATAACAGTCCAGTGAGTCTGACTGATCGGCCGGTTACAAGAACGAGACTCTGGGGGTTGAAATGTAGCACGGGCGACAATGTTAAGAACCGGATGGATCAATGAGGAGACAACATTGTGTGACGGAAGTTTCAAATCGAAAATATTCTGTTTATCGTAACTTTATGTAAACGGAATTTTATGGAATTTTTTTACCGATCGTGTAATCTTGGGCACTATTGATATTTGCTTTAGGGCCCATGCGGACCTTGTTGTAGACAGTGGCGCTGCCGAATTCTTCGATGCTGTTCGACATTGATGTAGGTAAACAAACCGCGTACTTGCGAAACTTCTTGCCAGGCAGGTGACTGAATTGGCGATTCGTGCTAACCGGACATGGTATGACACCCTTGGTGGACAGACCTTGCCAGACACTAGTACAAGGTGTAAGGCCACATAGACATACATGATCAACCACTAATACTTACAGAGTACATAATTGTCGCCGACATATCTATAACACTGCTAAAGATGAAGTTGTTCTAAAAATAAAAAGATGGTATCACCAGAAGTTGAAATATCCTGAAACGTTTTCAGCAGGTAACAGTGTGTGTACTCGGGCAAGTCACTTGCATTGTAGCCGGATGTGATCTAAAAAGTGCAAACTGCTGATGTCATCTTCCTTTGGATGTGAATGTACCATCGTTTTTCGGCCTTTTAGCTATTTTTGATAACTGTAGCGGTAAGGGAAAGTAACTGGCGAATGGTCGTTGTTTGTTTCTATTTACTCCTGTCGCATTTTGCTTCATTTAAATGGTTCAAATGGCTCTGAGCACTATGGGACTTAACATCTGAGGTCATCAGTCCCCTAGAACTTAGAACTACTTAAACCTAACTAACCTAAGGACATCACACACATCGATGCCCGAGGCAGGATTCGAACCTGCGATCGTACGGTCGCGCGGTTCCAGACTGAAGCACCTAGAACCGCTCGGCCACTCTGGCCGGCTTGCTTCATTTGGGCAAAGCCGTGCTTCAGATTTACTGGCGATATATGTGCAAGTGCATCTCGAATACAAGAACAGAAAAATTCCATTTAGAATTAAAATGTATACAAGCAAAATAATCACATACAAGGAATCGAAAACTGCCCTTTTGGAAGCACGGACTGCTACGTGGAGGGAAAACACTAAAAGGACTGAAGTGTCCCCGTGTTTTGTGGACATGAAGCGATATACGGCTGGTATCAATGCACATTAAGAAAACGCAACGATCGGGTAATTTCCGCTATCATAATAGCAATTACATTGCAGGAAAAATCGCAAGTAATGCAAATTAGCACGAGCACTTTTCATGAGTAATTCTCAAACAGAAGGCCGGTTTGAACGCAACCAACAGTATGTTTCACATGCTGCAATATAGTCGCTGATTAAAACTGTGATCAAGGAAGTGTAGAATAAATTTCTTTTGTTTCTGGCAGTGATCACAAAAAATTTTGTTCCTTAGACATCCGGTTTCGGTCAGGGATGATCATCTTCAGATCTACAGCAAAACATGGGAAAATCAAATACAACTAATGGACAGTTTACATTTCAAAACAATAAAATATGCCATAATGAAAAGTATTATTTCCATAGATGTGGAAACATGCGCTTAAAATATGACGAGAAATAACTGTTTTACAAAGTGTTCTAATACATATAATGACCACAGGGGCATCGTTGAGAAATACACATAGAATCAGCTTAGCTTCGTAATACATATTTAAAATATGGTGTAAACTAGGGCACAGAAGCGGCAGAGTCATCCTGTTAAAGGAGCTACTGTTCAAGTCAGACTGAGGTACAGTAGACACAACATGTGTTTGTGTCAGAGGCACATTAGATGTCGCTACCTTAAGTTTACCTATATTCTTTAATTTTAGAATTGTAAAAAATGCAATAAAATGAAAAATACAATAGGTGAAATCTATAGTGAGCTCCTAAGGTGCATAAGTTGCTACAGTGATAAAATGGAACAAACTATAACACGTATAAAGTTAAATTAAAAAGGTAAAAGGCAATGTGTGATTATAAGACACTTTGGTTTGAACAGTAGCGCTGTTAATTGGATGACTGTTGCCACTGTGGCCTAGTTTACACCATATTTTAAATAAGTGCTACGAAGCCACACTGATTTTGTCCATTATATTCAGATATGTTGAAAAACAGGTATTGCTCGTCATATTTTAAGCAAGTGTTTCCAAATCTATGAAAGTAATACTTTTCATTATGGCATATTTGATTGTTTTGACATGTAGACTGTCCACTAACAGTATTTGATTGTACCGTGTTTTGCTGCAGATCTGAAGATGTTCATCGCTGACCAAAACCCGTAGTCTAAGGAACAAAAGCCTATGTGATCATTGACGGAAATAAAAGAAATGTATTCTATAACATTATGTTACTAGGCATGGCCGCTCAGGTTGTGATATGCCCTTTCCTTTCTTCTGCTGTTCTACTGACTTGTCCGTTGAGCCATAATGGGACCTGTAGTTTAGATTTCAAAATCATGGTCCAATTTGGTATTTTTAGCTCACACAAATCATTCGAAAGGTGAAACCAGCGATTGGCGAGACAAATCTTGTGATCGACTTTTTTATTTGTGAACTTGGAGTTACCTATTTAGCCACTGAGCCAAAGTGAAAACATTCCAGTTTTTAAGGTTCGGTAACCGATAATAATTGAAATAACAACAGATTATCATGAATAAATGGATTATTGCGTGAACAGTCAATGATTTTTCGAGTTTTACATTCAGCGCACTAAAATGCTAAAAAGCATTTTTTGCTGGAGGACAACAGTGTATTGCTTTTCATTTGTCGTAATCGTTCAACTGTCTGTGCTATTTGCCAGCAAGTTCGAAACAGATCACCCGCAGAAAAAAAGAAGACGTTGCTAACACACTAACGTCAGGAACGATTTGTATCTGCGAGCCCTTTTCAGGTTAGTTGGTCACTTCCGCACGTAAGATACTAAAGAAAGAGGCTTCATTTCTTGAACTGCCGACGTCCGATTTGTCGCGCCGTCGAAGCGAAACGAGCGTTCTGCCGCTGCGTCCTTCAGCAGAGGTTGTGTTCAGCTCTTCTACCCAAGGGGCGGGGGTTAGCATTGGTGATCGAAATGAGACACATTTGAAGTTTCCAATGTTTGCCTGAAATATATGCATTGTTACATTCAACATTTTTAGTATATGTTCTAATAAACATCAGATATATAACTAATTATTTTTCTTTAGTTTTTACGTTTAACTGCTAAGTTTGACGTCGTTTAGTAGCATATAATAGTATAATATACTCGTCTAATCACTACATAATTCATTCAGTTGTTTTTTGTAACTGGACGGGCAGCAGGCAGAATTTTTCCGAATAAAAGTAACTAATAATTTCGAAGTTCTCCGCAACGTTCGGGATTCTTTTTGCTGCAAAAATGGAAAATTTGTATTGATTATTTTTTAATTTGGCGTTTATCGCTGATCAGATAAAACTTCAACTAAATTTTCTTTACATATCTCAGTAGTTCTTAGATGGAGTCTTCCCTTTAAGGGATCAGCTACCGATGTACGGTTTTGCTGTTGCAGGACTTGGAATAGTCAACGTGTTAGAAAACCAGGTACCGTTGGAGCAAGAGAAAGATTTTCGACCTGCTGCTCGGTTTCTGTCTTAATGGATCTTCTGTGCTTTACTAAAGACGCTTGTTACAGTGCTTTGTGGAAAGACGTTAAAGTTATTATAACGAGGAAATTTATGAGCTAAGCACTTTAACTGAACTGCCGTTCTTCTTATAGGAATAGCTCCCTCATCTCCGAATTTTCATAGTGAAGAGATAACAGATTCTCGAATCGTAGTTTGAGGGCAACCTGCATAAACACAAAGAGACTCGAGAAGCTGGAACTTAAGAGTGTGAATACAGATTTCATCGCTGCACTGTTGATTTCGATAATGAACTTTTGCTTTTTTAAAGTTGGAATGTTAAATGAATGTTTTAGAAAAATGCAGATTCTGGTATTTGCTTTACTCGACATTCACTGGCAGACGGAAACGTTGAGGTTAACGCTTTGACGAAGTCTATGTCGATATCGACAATAGAGTAACACTCGTCCAGCTGGACAAGGATACTGGAAGGAAGTGCCGCGATCTTCTTAATGATCCGTACTGATGTTCTGCTGATGTAGTTTGTTGATTGATTGCTGCATTTCTAATGGAGCTTCAAAACAGCGGCTCCGCCGCGCAGTGAAAGACTATTCTGGAAACAATCCTCTAGGTTGTGTCTAAGCCATTTCTGGGCAATATGCAGTAGAGTTTCCGCAACTGTGGAAATCAGAAAAGGTACTGGCAAAAATGAAGATTTATGGTGGTTCATTGAGAGCTCATATCCACTGAACCATTCTTTCAATGAGAAATAAGCTTCTGGCAGAGTGCAGGTAGGGCGCACAGTTTCAGTGTGTCCTGAAGTTCCAGATGCTACTATCTGAAAAACTCACTTTGGAAAATGTGTGTAATTTGAATTCGTATTTATTTATGTTTTATTTCTCTATCTGTGTTACGTGTTTTACTTGGCACACTGATACGGAGGCACAACTTTGAATAGACAGCACACTTGTTCTATATTTATTTGGATAGGGTCCACCTTTATCAAAACACAATTTTGTTCTTTAATCCAAACATGTTTCACTGCAGTTGCAGCATCTTAAATGAGCTTTTATTTTTGATCTGTTAAGGATAAAGAGTGTTCTTTGCTGTTTGTATACATGTCGTTATTAGTTTTTAAATCGTAATTACATATATTTGAAAAAAACACATAAATTATGAATTCATATCTTTTAGCACATGGTGTGGTTTTTCTGATGTGTTGTGTTTCCACAGTGACCGTTTTGTTCCACAGTTTGTCATCTGCAATCGCTTATACCTTAGAGTAGATAAATTGTTTAAGCCAAAATTACGATTTGAAAACTTGTTATTTCTATACCTGAAATTATTTAATTCTATGTGTGTGTGTGTCTATTTACATAATGTTTTCTTTTTATTCATCTATATCGCTGTCAAACACTATATATTGTGTTGCCACTGTCACTGTCAATGTCACTGTTTCACTGTTTACCACAGGCCCCCCACAACCGCACGAGTGGTCAACTGTGAAGAGCGGACAAATTGAATAGCTGGGCGGCGGCCATTAGAGTGGTAAACTGACGCGCGGAGTTCGAATGTTTATACATCGCTTTTGGTTATAAAATGCCTTCCCTTGACTTAGGTCACAAACATAATGCCTCACTTAAATACGTTACTACAATATACTTTTTAATTTATGAACAAACAGCAACTAGTCACTGTTTATGAATTTATCTTACGTACTACATGGAATCTGCCGTAGCTAAAAGTTACGTACTGGACCCCTAGCATTTTTCGTAGTTCTTTTACGATAGATGTACGCAAAATTCATCAAAATACTCGAAGATTTGCCCACTATATTAATAGATATTTTCTGACTCTACCTTGCTTTAGATTTTATGACGAGAATTGCGTTATATATGGCATAGTGCTTTGGCAACTCACGACCAAATTATCAAGTTTCAACCTAACCTAGACCATGAAAACACTACAGATCAGCCAACTTTCTTCAAAATGATCAGAACATATAAAATGGTATTCTGTCGGTCGGAAATGTTGCCCCCTGACAGCGTGTAACCATTTTTGTAACAGCTATGGTTTTGAGAAAGGAAACCTGCAAATAGATGCACAGACATTATACTAATACCGTGTTACAAAAACATTTATTAAGGAAGTGCACTGACATACAAAACAACTTAAAATATACACTTACCTGTGAAATGTAATATTCGTTCCTATCTCGAATTTATTTGTACAATTAATCGCTGCATGACTCTTCACCACTGTACTTCTTTTGAATAGAACGTACAGACAGTAGAATTACGAGTAACAAATACTGTATGTACGTCCCAACAAATATACAACGTTGAATCAGGGTCTTCATAAACAACAGTACTACACAACACATCAGATTACAACCACTATAATGGCGTCCAGCCGAAGGTTCAAATTATCCCGCGACTGCAGCGCCATCAGTGAGTCTAGTTATTTTTTACGAGGTCTTTGGTTTACCAGCTGTAAAAACAAACATGGCTGGCAGTGGAGCAATTGAAGGTGTAAAAACAAGATGGCTGACAGTGGAACAGTTGAAGGTGTTCCTGGCGGCTCTTCTGAATCTTTCAGAGGTGTCTGTGATATGTTTGTGTGTGTGTGTGTGTGAAAAGGGAGTGTGTGTGAGTGTGTGTGTGTGTATGTGTGTGAGAGAGAGAGAGAGAGAGAGAGAGAGAGAGAGAGAGACAGTAGGTTTTTAGGATTTGTGTGTGTGTGTGTGTGTGTGTGCAGGGGGGTGAGTGTTTGTGTGTGAAAAGGAGAGAGAGAGAGAGAGAGAGAGAGAGAGAGAGTGACAGTAGGTTTTACAACTTGTGTGTGTGTTTGCGTGTGAAAGCTGGTAAAGCGAAACAGTGACAGTGACAGTGGCAACACAATATATAGTGTTTGAGAGTGATGAAGATGAATAAAAAGAAAATGTAAGTGAAACGTTATGTAAATAGACACACACACACACACACACACACACACACACACACACACACATACATAGAATTGAATAATTTCAGGTATAGAAATAACAAGTTTTCAAGTCGTAATTTTGGCTTAAACAATTTATCTACTTTAAGGTGTAAGCGGTTGCAGATGACAAACTGTGGAACAAAACGGTCACTGTAGAAACACAACACATCAGAGAAACCACACCATGTGGTAAGAAGGTATGAATTCATAATTTATGTGTTTTTTTTTTCAAATATATGTAATTACGATTTAAAAACTAATAGCGACATGTATACAAACAGCAAAGAACACTCTTTATCTTTAACAGATGAAAAATAAAAGTCCACTGAAGATGCTGCAACTGCAGTGAAACATGTTTGGGTTAAAGAACAAAACTGTGTTTTGCTAAAGGCGGACCCTGTCAAAAAACATACGTATTGTTAAAGCAAACACTGAAGAAAAGAGCTTCAACCCCAAGATGATTATTGTTCTATACGAGGTGTGGCTAGAAAAAAACCGGACTAGTACTGGTGAAACAATAAAACGAATGCAATAAGACTGAAAGTCGCGTGGCCTGTCACGTGACTCTCGCTCCGCCTACTGCTCGAGTTTCATCTGTCATCTGCCTCCTGCACTCAGTCTGCCCGTGGCGTCTGTTTTAAGTAGTTGACGTTTTGTCTGTGCGTCGGAAAATGTTGAGTGTACAGAAAGAACAGCGTGTTAACATCAAATCTTGTTTCAAACTAGGAAAATCTGCAAGTGAAACGTTTGTAATGTTACAACAAGTGTACGGCGATGATTGTTTATCGCGAACACAAGTGTTTGAGTGGTTTAAACGATTTAAAGATGGCCGCGAAGACACCAGTGATGACACTCGCACTGGCAGACCATTGTCAGCAAAAACTGATGCAAACATTGAAAAAATCGGTAAACTTGTTCGACAAGATCGCCGTTTAACAATCAGAGCAGTGTCTGAGTTAACAGGAGTTGACAAGGAAAGTGTCGAACAAGTTTACCGATTTTTTCAATGTTTGCATCAGTTTTTGCTGACAATGGTCTGCCAGTGCGAGTGTCATCACTGGTGTCTTCGCGGCCATCTTTAAATCGTTTAAACCACTCAAACACTTGTGTTCGCGATAAACAATCATCGCCGTACACTTGTTGTAACATTACAAACGTTTCACGTGCAGATTTTCCTAGTTTGAAACAAAATTTGATGTTAACACGCTGTTCTTTCTGTACACTCAACATTTTCCGACGCACAGACAAAACGTCAACTACTTAAAACAGACGCCACGGGCAGACTGAGTGCAGGAGGCAGATGAAACTCGAGCAGTAGGCGGAGCGAGAGTCACGTAACAGGCCACGCGACTTTCAGCCTTCTTGCATTCGTTTTATTGTTTCACCAGTACTAGTCCGGTTTTTTTCTAGCCACACCTCGTATTGCCTGCTTCACTGTCTCCAATTATCTATAACATTTTCCGTTCGGTTATCAGGGCGTAGTGGAAGCAGTTCCATTCTGGCTTAAATTCGTCGTTTTTTTTCTGATACTAGATATGCAGTCGACGCCAAATTCGTGTACGTATTTCAGTGGCGAGGTCCGTCGATACTTCGGTCGGCGAAGGATCCAGAGGAACGCCCCAACCGGTGCCTGCCCGCGACACCATGCGGCTGCTGCTCGTGCTGGCTCTGCTGGCGGCGCCCGCCTTCGCACGCTACGACAGCGACCGCGCCGGCTACACTTACGACGACGACGCGTACACTTCTGAGGACGCCGGTGGCCGCTACGACCGTTGCCGCGACGCTGCGTGGTCCCGGCGCGACTGCCTGCCGACGAGCCACAACAGAATCGTCACCAGTCGTCCTGACAGGTCAGTCAGCCACAAGCCTTCAGTCAAGTCAGTAGTAGCTCATTATACCAGTACCGGTTCAGGGGTCGATCCAGTCTCACTTTAGTAGTGGACGCTTCGTAAGGACACTAGTGAAGTAACGTAGGCTAAACAAAAAAAATATTTTGTTTATTTTTGTTAGGTAATTTCCTAATGTACACACATCAGTGTTTGGTTGCTGTTTCCCTGCGTCGAACATTCTTCCCACAAACGCGTCACATTTGCTACATGTGCTTGGAGGTACTACCCAACCTAAAAACTTTCGACTTGTAGTGGCTATAGTTATTATTCTGCAAATTACGTAAATGGTGGTGCAATTTTGTTCAGTACACTGTTCTCAGTTACCAATAGAAATATCTGTACTTATATACGCGTTACATCATATATATTCTTACGTCAATATATGACTAACGGGGGAGGGGGGGTATATATACTATGTGATCAAAAGTATCCGGACACCCCCCAAAAATACGTTTCGCATATTCGGTGCATCGGGCTGCCACCCACCTGTCAGGCACTCCATGTCAGCGACTTCAGTAGTCATTAGCCATCGTAAGAGAGCAGAATGGGGCGCTCCGCGGAGCTCACGGACTTAGAACGTGGTCAGGTGATTGGGTGTCACTTGTGTCATACGTCTCTATGCGAGATTTCCACAATCCTAAACATCCCTAGGTTCACTGTTTCCAATGTGATAGTGAAGTGGAAACGTTAAGGGACACGTACAAGCACAAAAGCGTACAGGTCGACCTCGTCTGTTGGCTGACAGAGACCGCCGACAGATGAAGAGGGTACTGCAAGTACTATGACAGTTAGGCGGGAGGTGAGAAAACTTGGATTTCATGGTCGAGCGGCTGCTCATAAGCCACACATCACGCCGGTAAATGACAAACGACGCCACGCCTCGCTTGGTGTAAGGAGCGTAAACATTGGACGATTGAACAGTGGAAAAACGTTGTGTGGAGTGATGGATCACGGTACACAACGTGGCGATCCGATAGCAGGGTGTGGGTATGGCGAATGCCCGGTGAAAGTCATCTGCCAGCGTGTGTGGTGCCAACGTAAAATTCTGAGGTGGTGGTGTTATGATGTGGTTGCGTTTTTCATGGAGGGGGCTTGCACCCCTTGTTTTGCGTGGCGGTTCTACGCGCTTCAGTCTGGAAATGCGCGACCGCTACGGTCGCAGGTTCGAATTCTGCCTCGGGCATGGGTGTGTGTGATGTCCTTAGGTTAGTTAGGTTTAAGTAGTTCTAAGTTCTAGGGGACTGATGACCTCAGATGTTAAGTCCCATAGTGCTCAGAGCCATTTGAACCATTTTGTTTTGCGTGGCACTATTACAGCACAGGCCTAACATTGATGTTTTAAGCACCTTCTTGCTTCCCACTGTTGAAGAGCATTTCGGGGATGGCGATTGCATCTTTAAACACGATCGAACACCTGCTCATAATGCACGGCCTGTGGCATGGTGGTTACAAGACAATAACATCCCTGTAATGGACTGGCCCGCACAGAGTTTTGACCTGAATTCTATAGAACACCTTTGGGATGTTTTGGAACGCCGACTTCGTGCTAGGCCTAACCGACCAACACCGATACCTCTCCTCAGTGCAGCACTCCGTGAAGAATGGGCTGCCATTCCCCAACAAACCTTCCAGCTCCTGACTGAACGTATGCCTGCGAGAGTGGCAGCTGTGATCAAGGCTAAGGGTGAGCCAACACCATATTGAATTCCAGCATTACAGACAGAGGGCGCCACGAATTTGTAAGTCAAACTTGTAAGTCATTTTCAGCCAGGTGTCCGGATACTTTTGATCACATAGTATTTCAGGGCAGAGGTTGCTCTGATTTGTATACATCGTAACGAAAATCCGAGTTCTTTGACTCTTCTTCTTTATTTAAAACGGCTCGTCTCGTAACATCGCAACCCAATTATTTTTTGCTTCTAGTTTACTAGACTGTTTACCTGTGGCTGTAAAAACAGGCCTACCAATTTTTGTTAAAGGTATGGTGAATTTTTCATTAACAGCTGTCAGAGGAACATTAAAGATTTTGTGAAGAAAGTACGTTTCTCATAACTGAGATCGCTAAAAATGCGCGCTAGGCTGGGCTAAGCCTTTTCGGTATGTATGTGAGCTACGTTGTGAACATCGAGCCACCACACTTTTCCTGTTGACACTAGCATCAACAGCGAGCAATCTAATAAGACTGCTCTCTATCTGATAAACGAATTTATACCTACACTGATGAGACAAGACGTAATGACCAGGCCGGTCCGAGTGGCCGAGCGGTTCAGGCGCTAGAGTCTGGAACTGCGCGACAGCTACGGTCGCAGGTTCGAATCCTGCCTCGGGCATGGATGTGTGTGATGTCCTTAGGTTGGTTAGGTTTAAGTAGTTCTAGGGAACTGATGACCTCAGAAGTTAAGTCCCATAGTGCTCAGAGCAATTTGAACCATTTCGCAATGACCAGCTAAATGCAAGCTAAGTAAGGAGCCAATGCAGTAGTGTACTCTCTGTAAAACCGAATTGGAATACCATCAGGACCTGGAGATTTATTTATTTTCAACCCAATCAGCTGCTTCACAATCCCAGGGATGTCTATCACTATGTCCTCCATACGGGAATCTGTACGAGACTCAAACGGCGGTATGTTTGTACGACCCTCCTGCGTGAAAGGGATGAAGGGTAACAGGCAGGTTCCATATTTCTAGAAAGCATTTGAAACGACATTGGTTGCTTGCAAGTGGGATTGTGGGCACGTGACGCGGTAAGGGAAGTATGCAAGTGGAGCAAGGAGCAGTGGCCGGCCGAAGTGGCCGTGCGGTTCTGGCGCTGCAGTCTGGAACCGCGAGACCGCTACGGTCGCAGGTTCGAATCCTGCCTCGGGCATGGATGTGTGTGATGTCCTTAGGCTTGCTAGGTTTAACTAGTTCTAAGTTCTAGGGGACTCATGACCTCAGAAGTTGAGTCCCATAGTGCTCAGAGCCATTTGAACCATTTTGAACGAAGGAGCAGTGGCGGAATCAATCTAGTGACGTTAAGGGCGGCAAATTCGGAAATATACTGATATAAGCTACTCTGATAAATCGCGGAGCTTGAGAACGAGCATCTCGGAAACAGAGAAGCTGATCGGCTGTTCGCGTGCTACTGTCGTGAGAATCTATGGACAGTGATTGAAGGACGATGAAAGCACGAGTAGACAAGTTGCTGGACGGCCACGTCTCACCACAAAACTGGGAGGTTCGCCCCATGTGTGAAGCACTACAGGTGGCGAGCTGTGGCAAATCAGACGATAGAACAGGAGCGGCGTTAAGTAAGTAATCCAACACTTTTTCCCGAAAGCATGTTAGTTTTGTTGAGGACTCCAATACACCATATTATTCCGTTGTATTGTAAGTAGGCTGTTTAGGTTTTTTTATTGGTAACGCCACCTCTGTATGAAAATCACTGGCTGTGCTGTGTGCAGTCTGTGGCTTAGTTCCATTGTGTCTAACTTTTGCTGTGTTTGTCTCTGATTTTGTTCCATTGTGTCTAACTTTTGAAGATTTTGTTCCATTGTGTCTAACTTTTGAAGCTTTTGCTGTGTTTGTCTCTGATTTTGTTCCATTGTGTCTAACTTTTGAAGCTTTTGTCCCATTTCTTGCATTAATTGTAATAACAATGCACTGGTGTCTGAAACATGTTCCTCAGTGCTATTCGGCAATGCATTTGAACCGGCAATATTCGCAGTTTGAAAAGCAGAAAATGTGTCTTGACCTATTTGAGAAAAGGGTGAGGACGCAAAACCTGAATCTACAGTATTTGCAATATTGTGTTCTGTCATTCCCGATTCCTGAGGCGAGCTGTTGCCGACCGATCGATCGATAATGCTTCCCTCTTCACTAATTGTTTCACTGTCCATGCCATTGTTTGCCGCCCGCTCCATTTCCCTATGCACAATTACCAAATTACTACTTTGAACATTAGTTAATTCATTACTCTGCGGCGCTAACACACTGCTTTCGTCTTCACTGTCATTTCTCAGTTTACTTTGGAGCCTAGTATTACGTTTTTCACACGCCATTATTGTCACAATATTTCACACGACAACACAGAAAAGCACAATTTGAAGAGCAAAAATAAGAGAACACATTAACATAACACTGAAAATAATATCTAGTTAATTGCAGCAGCGAAATACTTGGTGCAAATCCACATGCGTGCCACACCTGTTTTACTGTACAACAATGAAAGACTGCAACTACAAAGGAGATTCTCTCTACAATTACGCGCTAGCAATAAACAAAATCTACACTAATTACACAAACTACAAGAAAAAAATCAGAAGATTCCAGTGAGGTATCCTCGGCTAAGGGTCGACATATGAAACGTCCCCTTAAAACATTTTTACAGGACTGTGCTTAAACTGACACACAATATTTTTAGCGCAACGCAATCTGACTTTCAATAATCTCTACAAGAGAATGGCCCTGACTAACATTAACCTGTACTTTTCAAAAATCACTTACCTCACAAAAATCTTGGTTACTACTGCAATACAGCAAGCGCCACTACTGCCAGGTTGATATCATATATATATATATATATATATATATATATATATATATATATATATATATATAGAGCAGTTCATGACAAATTTCACAACTCCGCCATCTCTCTTCCCACATCCACCACTGCTGGCGGCTCACCTCCAACTGCGCAACGCTACGCGCTGTTCACAGCCAGCTGCCTAACACTACAATGGCGAGTATTACAACAATGCAAAGCAGCCACAGACTGCACACAGCACAGCCAGTGATTTTCATACAGAGGTGGCGTTACCAATAAAAAAACCTAAACAGCCTACTTACAGTATTTTTGGTACAAAACCCTATTTTTCAACACAATCTCCGTTCAATGCAACTGTCTTACGCCACCTTCGCAAGAGGTCCTGTATGCCCGCACTTTATCGCCACTTTATTGGTCGACGTCGAAGCCAACGTCTTGCTGCATCGATAATCGCCACTCATTCACTTACTGCTTCCCGCGGAGTGCATCGTTCACTGGGCCAAACAAATGGAAGCCGGAAGGTTCGAGATCCGGGCTGTAGTGTGGAATAGGAAGAACAGTCCAATGAAGTTTTCTGAGTTCCTTTCATGTGCCGCTGACTCGTGTGAGCCCTTGCGCTGTCATGGAGGAGAAGAAGTTCGTTTGCATTTTTGTGGAGACGAATAAGCTGACGTCGTTTTTCCAATTTCTTGGGGGTAGCACAATACACTTCAAAGTTGATCGACGCACCATGAGGGAGGACAGGAAACAGAATAACCCCTTCAGAGTCCCAGAAGACCGTTGGCGTTACTTTACAGGCTGAGGTGCGGCTTTGAATTTTTTCTTCGGAGGAGAGGTGGTGTGGCCACTTCATGGATGGCCGTTTTGTGTCCGGTTCCAAGGGATGAACCATGTTTCATCGTCTGCGTTGTCGTGATCAGCTTAGTAACGCCAAGCAATTCCGCACAGATGGTCCTTTGCTGCTCGTGATGGTCTTCTGTTAGGCGTTGAGGAACCCAGCGCAGACACAACTCTGAGAATCCCAGCTGGTGAAAAAACTGGTTAAATGGCTCTGAGCACCATGGTACTTAACATCTCAGGTCATCAGTCCCCTAGAACTACTTAAACCTAACTAACCTAAGGACATCGCACACATCCATGCTCAAGGCAGGATTCTAACCTGCGACCGTAGCGGTCGCGCGGTTCCAGACAGAAGCGCCTAGAACCGCTCGGCCACTGCAGCCGGTCCAGCTGGTGGACGAATGCGTCAGTATTAGCAACAGAGACATCCAGTTGTGCAGAGAGGTGTTTGATTGTGATCCGTCGATCACCTCAAATGAGAGTGTCCGCACGTTCCCACATTGCGGGAGCCACAGCTGTGTGCGGCCAGCCGGCACGCGGGAAATCGGACAGGTTTGCGCGACCTTGTTGCGATGACGAGAGACACCTCGCCCAGTGGCTCACTGTTAGGCCTCCGTAGACATTCCGCAAGCGCCTATGAATATCTGCGATGCTCTGGTTTTCCGCCAAAGGAAACTCAATGACAGCTCTCTGCTTAGAACGCACCCCGTTACAGACGCTATTTTGAAGGCTACGTATAGCGGCGCCACCTATCGGCAGTTCGTGAAGCTATAGGGACTGAAGCAGGAGTAATTAACGATGTCCCAGAACAAATTCCGCACTTTTTAACTGAAAATGGCCGAGAAAAAATGTGTTGCAGCACTTATTGAACGCCCCTCGTACTGTGGTGATCCAGTCACAAGTGTTTCGGAGCAAAACGTTCAGTACAGATCGTTGAAGATAGAAATGCCCCGCAGCAGACGACCCTTACTTGTGCCCATATTGCCTCTACGACTTCATCATTTACAGCTGCGGTGGGGACTGGAACACAGTGATTGCCCAGCGGATAAAGAAGAACCTGTCTCCTAGACGGATGGCTGTTGATTATCATGATACCAGGTCGATGGTCGTGTCTGCATCCGCCGTCACCAAGGCGAACGACAGTTCTAAATACGGGCCACGCCACAGATTCAGGCCGAAGAGGGTAGTATTATGCTACAGTCGACAAAAGCTTTGACTTCCGTGGGACATTTGACGGTCATTGCGAACATTATTGAGGACCACCTACATGATTTCATGCTTGATGTCTTCCCGACGGCGATGTTTCAAGCGGGTAACCATCCTCGTCACAAGACCAGATTCGTGTAGAGTGGTTTAAGGAGCACCATAGCAAAACTCACGCTGATGTCTTCGCCTGCAAATTCGTCTCACGTGAACTCAACGAATCACTTCTGGGACGCTATTGGTAGCCAGCTCCACGGCCACAAACCAACGACCCTTAATTTACGGGAAATTGCGTGATCGGTGCGTCGTGCATAGACATCTGGTGCCACATACCTCTGCAAGCCTACCAATGACTTAAATCCATCCCACATAGGTCATAATGTTTTGACTCATAAATGTAGTCTGCGACGAACCCTCAATAATCGTTCTCTCATTGCTGCCTCCGATGTTCAAATTCCTTCGACCTTTAGCAGCCGAGTAATACATATTTTTAACACGTTTTTATTAAGTCGCTTTCTTATCTGCTTGCCGGCCGAAGTGGCCGCGCGGTTCTGGCGCTGCAGTCTGGAACCGCGAGAGCGCTACGGTCGCAGGTTCGAATCCTGCCTCGGGCATGGATGTGTGTGATGTCCTTAGGTTAGTTAGGTTTAACTAGTTCTAAGTTCTAGGGGACTAATGACCTCAGCAGTTGAGTCCCATAGTGCTCAGAGCCATTTGAACCATTTTTTCTTATCTGCTTGTTCAGACAAATTTTTCAATTCATTTTAAAGTAACTTTCTGGTGAGCTACGGACTTGTAACTTTCAATACAACTCAGAACTGAATGACAATGCACTATTAACTCGCTTTCTTGTCTGGTGTGCGGCTAAAGGTACTTTGTTCTCCACTGTAACTTTCATTATAGCTCAGAACTCGACGGCAATGCAATATTAACCTGCCCTCCTGTCTGGTGTGTGGCGGTGCTATTTATCCCTTTTACTGTATCGCTTGCGAGTGATTCTTGGTAAAAACGGTTCTTGGTAAGCCCCCATGTGGACTCAATTCGCTCTAATTTATACCTTCAAGATAAATGTTTGAAATAGACTGAAAATTTTAACACACACAGAAGTAAAAAGCAGAAAATAATAATTTATATAAACTTTTTAATGTAACATTTTCTTAAAACTAACTGGAAACCCGGCCTCTGTGGCAGAGCGGTTCTAGGCGCTTCAGTCCGGAACTGCGCTGCTGCTACTGCCGCAGGTTCGAATCCTGCCTCGGGCATGAGTGTGTGTGATGTCCCTAGTTTAGTTACGTTTAAGTAGTTCTAAGTCTAGGGGACTGATGACCTGAGATGTTAAGTCCCGTAGTGCAAACAAAGATGACCAAGTAAAAGAAAACAAAATAAAAGAGACAGAAACAAAACACGATCAACTATGACCCGCCTCCATGTGGCGGGACACGGGCAATGGTGCGATCGGATGTGGGAACTGGTGTGGAGGTTCAGCCATATCAGCGCCCATATACCGATCGCAGCGGCTAAGTGGTCAATAAAGACCCATCTTAAGCAATTAGATGGTGGATCGTAAAATCAGGGTGGCAAGTGAAAAAAAAGTGCTTAGAGCCATTTGAACCATTTTTTGAGCTGGAAAGTATAAAATAATTTCTCCTAACTCCATACAGATTCCTAACTCGATACAGACAGTCCTGAAAGTTTGTGCTTATTATATTTTAATAGATACGAAAATACTTGTAGAATTTAGAACAAAAAACGTGGGGTGCATGCAGTACATAATTGATGCGTGAGTACTTCACCTCCTTACTATTATATGTTGCACGGCCCCACGGTTTTCGTTTTAAATTCTACAGGTAATTTCATAGCTATTAAAAATTCACTAGTACAAATTTTCAGGACTATCTATATGGGGTTAGGCATCCGTATGGGGCAAGGAGAAACTATTTTGTACTTCTAATACGTTTTAAAAATGTGTTACGTTAAAAAGATTTTTATTTAAGTAATTACTTATTTTGACATGTGTATGGTCGGTGATCTATTCCGTATCGGTAAAGAGAATTCTTTAAAGAACATCTTTTTGTTCAAGCTTCGCATTAGAACCGAATGACAGAATTCCACGCGTTTTCCATCATCTCACGAACGAAATTCACGCTGAAATGACGCATGATGCGAAGGGAACCTCTTTGTGTGTAAAATGTGAAAATGGCTAGACTGATTTATTATGGAGGTATTCGCAATCTCTCTGGAGCTAACATGAGTGTTACAGCAAATGCTGCTAGAACGTAGATTTATTTAGCTCTGCTCATTGAGGGCAAGCCTTTCCGCTTTGCATCCCACTCCGTACTCTTCCAACAACAACTTTTCTTTGTTTGTTCTCAGAAGTGTTACATTGATGGACTCATCCTGTGAAAATATTTTTCTAATTTTCCTTACTTGGTGAAAAATATTTTCCGTAAATTTACTGAAAATGGAGACTTTTCTGCGTCCTTTTGTAGTCCTTTGTACCTTGGTGTCCACTATTTCTGCAAATGTACTGTATACTGATCACTCATCCCAGTCTGCATGCGGAAATCCGGAAAGAGGTCGGATCTGTTTGTTGCCAACAAATCATTCATGGGTTGGTTACTGAACCATTTGTTGTAGGTAATTTTCAGAGACAATTTTTGTAATTGTGTCGCAGGGAGTTTTCCTTCGTCTGCCATTTATCGAGTTAAGATTTTCTAAATCAACAGTGGGGTACTTAAAATCTTCAGAAACCATTATTGAATGTTTTTGTACCATACGTCAATCGGTTAGATGTTAGAAACAGAAAAATATTTTACGTTGTAAATTATGTATTTTCTTCGGAAATAGCCATTGGATTTTGGACTGTGGAACATTGCTGTATGTTAGTATCAGCGTAGCTGAAGGCGATTTTAGGCAAATTCTCTTGGAATTAATTTGATTTTTGAAGACAATATAATTGTCAGTTACTTTCCTGAATGACCTAGAATAACTATGCTTACTGGCAGCATGTGGTGCCTTAAACAGAAAAGTAACGTGTATCTCCTTCTAGGGTTCGAGACTGTTAAACTCCTCATCGTATTCAGCTGTGCTTAAAATTCAACTAGCAAAACAGTCTGCTAACTGTTCTTACAAGAAGTGGCAAATCTTTTACTTGTGTGGTATTACGTAAAATAATGAAGCTACGAATAAGCGAGCAAATAACTAAAAGGTATATTTTTGATTTTTAACTTTAATGGTACTATCGCAAACAGTTTTCAATTTTTTAGAAATGCTGAAACATTCCTGATATCTTGCTTACGTAAAAATGTATCCGAACACACTGAGGTTTTCCATAAACAGAAAACGAACAAGAAAAATGCAAAAAAAAAAATAAAATAAAAAAAATAAAAAACAGCTGCTCAATGTTCTCTATCTTACGAATCAAAACCGATGTACGTCCAAACTTCTGTTTACCTGAACTATTATAAATAGCACTGACTTCCAACTATTCATGCACAAACCACAACGTCGTAAGACTGTCCTTTCAAATGTTCGTATCGTTTGTTTAATGTAAGTAAACAGTTAAAGGACTACTGCATTGCCACACCATCAATTATTTTCATTAAAAACGTTGATACGATGGTGTAAACTCCATTTTCGTCGATCCACCAGCTTAATGAAACATTAACCGCGACAGTCCTCCGAGAAACACCGCATTCACGTGAAACGAAATCCGCTTTCCGCACGTGACGCCGAATAGAAGGGAAATTGAATGCGGTTTTTCCAATCTCTTACTCAGCCGGATAACATTGAAAAGAAGCTAGGAAATTGGCTTTTCAGCCCAGGAAGCACGCTGAAAGCCGCGTATCTAATAACACCGTTGCCCGGAAACGCACGACATTCTCAAAAGAATACTCTTGTCTTTGACGCATTTCAAGACGATGTTGCGACAGACACCAAACAACTGATTTCACTGTTGGAAAGAGATTCACATTGATAACCGAAGCCTGTTTGTCAGAATTTCTAGATTGAATTTTGAGTTTATTTTACTCAAGGATGTTAACTTGAACAAGTGAAAGATAGGCATCACGGTATAACTGTATATGTGTGTGGGTGTGGGCACTTTATATATTTTATGATTTTGGTTGGGGTGGCTTTAAATATTGTGGGCTAGCATGAGACTTTTAATTAACTTATACCGCGATAACACTCGTACGGACATCGGCTGCCACTAAGTACGTGCGATACATTATTTTTTTAAACACAACGCGCGACTCACCGCCTTCTAATACATAGTTCGCGTGAGCGCTGAAATTTAGAAAAGAAAAAATGTGTATTCTTACGCAAACTGTAATTATTAATATGCGTCTCAGGGGCTACTGGTTATTTATGTACCAAACTACGAGGGTTGTTTTTTAAGTAAGGACCGTTTTTATTTTTAAAAAAAGATACAAATACTTTTGTAAAAAAAATTTTATTTTCTGATTCTACACACTTTTACCTATTTTTCTACATAGTTGCCTTGTATATTTAAGCACTTGTCATACCGTACAACTAAGTTTTTAATTCTCTCTTCAAAGAATTCGGCCGCCTGCTCCGACAGCCAAGACTTCACGGCCGCTTTCACTTCATCGTCGTCATTGAAGCGCTGCCCGCCAAGATGGTGTTTCAGGTACCGGAAAAGCTGAAAATCGCTAGGAGTAAGGTCGAGGCTGTATGGTGCCTGGTCCAAAACTTCCCAGCCAAAAGAATCAATCAAATCCCGAGTTTTTTGAGAGGTGTGAGGCCTAGCGTTATCGTGCAGGAGCAAAACTCCTTTTGTCAGCATGCCGCGCCTTTTGTTTTGAATTGCTCTGCGGAGCTTCTTTAGAGTTGCACAGTAGCCATCTGAGTTGATTGTCGTTCCTCGTGGCATAAAGTCCACTAGCAAAACACTGCGCCAGTCCCAGAACACAGTTGCCATAACCTTGCGCTTTGACAGCGTCTGTTTGGCTTTGACCTTGACGGGCGAGGTTGTGTGTCGCCATTCCATCGATTGTCGCTTGCTTTCGGGAGTGATATGGGATACCCATGTTTCATCTCCAGTGACAATTTGACTCAACATGTCATCCCCTTCTTCCTCGTAACGAATCAAAAAGCCCAATGAAGTGGCAAATCTCTTCCCTTTGTGGTCCTCTGTGAGTAGTCTGGGTACCCACCGAGAACACAGTTTCTTAAAGTTTAGGTTTTCAGGCACAATTTTGTTCAAAACCGATCTTGAAACTCGTGGAAATTCCAAAGAAAGAGTGGAAATTGTGAATCTTCTGTCCTCACGAATCTTTGTTTCGACTGCAGCCACCAAATCATCAGTGATCACAGAGGGCCGGCCTGAGCGTTCTTCGTCATGGACGTTTTGACGGCCATTTTTACCGAGCGAGGTGGCGCAGTGGTTAGCACACTGGACTCGCATTCGGGAGGACGATGGTTCAATCCCGTCTCCGGCCATCCTGATTTAGGTTTTCCGTGATTTCCCTAAATCGCTTCAGGTAAATGCCGGGATGGTTCCTTTGAAAGGTCACGGCCGATTTCCTTCCCCATCCTTCCTTCACCTGAGCTTGCCCTCCGTCTCTAATGACCTCGTTGTCGACGGGACGTTAAACACTAATCTCCTCCTCCTCCACGGCCATTTTTAAACTCTCTAACCCATTGACGCACTTTACCTTCACTCATTGCAATCAAGCCATAAACTTCTGTTAACTGACGATGAATTTCTGCAGCTGATAGGCTTCTCGCGGTCAAAAAACGTATCACTGACCGTATCTCACACGCGGCGGGCGATATAATAATGGTAAACATTATACAGTAGCACAGCGATGCGTACACGTCAGCTACAGAGCTGCAACTTGCATCAGTGTGAACGGGAAGGATGCCGGCAAGTGGCGTGGTGGCTTGTTGCGGCGTCCGCGCGAACTACGGGACTATACGTGCGAACGGCCCTTACTTAAAAAACAACCCTCGTACATAAAGATTAACTGAGATATTGCGGAACTTACTGAATGAAAATAATTTCAATATTTTTTGTTCATTGTTTGCAAGGCAAAACTGGAGAGAATCTCATCTGCCGTTAGGCGTCCAAATTCGAAACATACTGAACTCATTCCGGTGCTGTGAATTTTGGTATCACTACTGTCTTTAACTTTGAAATTAATGAAAGATCAAAATTAAGAAGTCTCTCGTTTTTACATGTAATAACATGAATCGTCAACGTAATGGCCGACTAAATCCTGCTAGGGGAGATGAGCTCCCTGCACTACGAAGTTCTGTAAAAACTTAGTTAATGAGAATTAACGGTTGCGATCATGAGAGGTGACAACTAAGTCAATAATACACACTTTCTAATAACAATTTCTATTATAGTTTTCAAAAATACAGATCAAACTTACGTTAATTATCAGACACCACTACAATGATGGCCTACCGCTAGACGAAACAAAAACAGGAGAGCTTTCAATAAAGCAATAGTCTCTGGTCATGTTCATTTTCATTACACAAATAAAAAGATTGTTCTTTTATTTTTATATCACATCGCTGTTTGTGATTTTTGGTGGTGTTATTTAACTTTTTCTAATCTTTCTTATACATCGCGCACACGTACACAGTCTTGAAATAATTTATAATTCACAAGTCTCACAACAAAAACCTCCTTTCCCTTTCTCCAAATGTCCATTTATGTGACGTAGCGTCATACTGGGTGTTTCGTCCTTTAACCAGCGTAACAGCAGATGCAGCAGCACTGGCTCAGGAGCAGTGTACAAAGGCTGCTACACTGACAATTTGAACAGTATATTGTTATTCAGTTTACGAGTAGTCAAACCTACCGAAATTCATCACTTGATTAATGTCCAGAAGGCTGGTGCACGTTTTCACAACAAGTTCCGTAATGTTTTGATGTCCGTGGCACATGATACTTGTCCGGATCAGGTACATTACATGGTAAATCCAGACCACTGCAAGTTGGTGGAGGGCTCTGCCCATAATACTCCAAATGTTCTCGATTGGGGAGGGATCCAGCAACCTTCCTGGTCGGTAGGGGGTTTGGCAAGCACGATGACAAGCAGTAGGAACTATCGCCATGTTGTGGGGAGCAGTCCGCAGCTTGCAGTAGCGTTTTCGCTTCCCGCGCACAGCGTCCCGGGTTCGATTGCCGGCGGGGTCAGGGATTTTTACCTGCCTCGAGATGACTGGGTGTTGTGTCGTCTTCATCATCATTTATTCCTCGGTCGGAGGAAGGCAATGGCAAACCACATTCACTAGGACCTTGCCTAGTACGGCGGTGCGGGTCACTCTCATCGTCCCCTACGCTCCTCGGAGTATCTCATCATCATCATCATCATCATCATCATGTGAGGCGCATTATTTTGCTGAAATGTAAGCCCAAGGTGACCTGCAATGAAGGGAAACAAAACGAGGCGTAGGCGCGGAAGGGATCCTGCTATGACAAGAACGGCACCTCAGATCATCACTCCCGTTTGTCGGGCCGTTTGGCGGGTGACAGTCAAGCGGGTATGCCACCGTTGACCGGGGCGTCTCCAGAAACGTCATCGGCCTGGAATCTCATTGACTGGAGTAGAATTACCTTCAGTGATGAGTCCCGCTTCGAACTGATCCCCAGTGATCAGTGAAGTCGTGTCTGGAGGTGGTGAGACACCAACCTGACTGTTGCCCGCCATACGACTCGACAACCAGGAGTGATGGTCTGGGGTGCCATTTCTTTTCATAGCAGGACCCCTTTGGTTGGCATCCGCGGCAGTCTTACAACATAGCAGTACGTCGTCGATATTCTAAGCCCCGTTTTGTCGCCCTTCATGGCGAGCCTTCCTGGGCTTACATGTCAGGAAGACGATGCCCATCTGCACACGACCTGAGTTTCTACTGCTTGTCTTCGTGTTTGCCCAATTCTACCTGGGGCATCAAGGTCACCGGATCTCCCTCAACTGAAAACGTTTGGAGCATTACGGGCAGGGATCTCCAACCAGCTCGGGATTTTGACGTTCTAAAGCGCCAATTGGACAGAACTTGGCACGATATCCCTGAGAATGACATCCAGCAACTCCGCCAATCAGTGCCAAGCCGAATAACAGCTTGCCTAATGGCCACAGATAGACCAACGCATTATTGACTTACTGAGTTTCTGAAGCTATTTCTCTTGAATAAATCATTCAGTTATTATGAAACTTTAATTATTTGTTTGTCTGTGTATCTACCTCACATCTAATGATTTTTATGCCATTCGGATAATTCTTTCGTGGTGCGTCGTTTTTCTCATCTTAGAGTGTAGAAACAACGTGGTTGCCTTCCGTAGGTGCCGTGAAGCAACATGACAACACCCAGTTCCATATGATACACGCAAAAGTTGCGTTATTCGTACACCTGTAGTGTGAGTCTTTCGTGCCAGACACACATATCAGTCTTCCATGAGCGATCTCAAAATATTTGCAACGGTTAATGTAGCATTTGGCGGCAATAATTTCCGTTCCGGTGAGGTTGCACTCCATCTTGGATTGCTGAAAATGATAAAAATCAAAGAAGATACATTTTTGTAATATTTTCCTTGTTGTTGTGGTCTTCAGTCCAGAGACTGGCAGCAACGTCAACAACCATCAGTTTTCGTGTGGTTCTCGAGAAATATTGAAAAATATAGATAATTTAGTGTGTGTTCACCTACAAATTAGTGTTACCGTGTGTTTTTGCGGTGTCAACGCATCCCTGAGCAGCGCCAAGTCGTGCTTCGGTGGGCAAGCTGTGCGGACAGGCCTTGTCTACGTGCTCGCTGCGGACGGCCGCGTGCTGACAAGTAAGTGGGCGCTCTTGCGGCTTACACGTCACTTGTATAATTGAAAATGAATCGAACATGAATATGACGCAACCGATTCGCAAAGATACTTTGAAGTTCACGTTCGATGAACGTTTTGCACGACCTAAAGCATTCGAAGTAGAACAGTTCTTGCGCGATGTAGTAAAGCTCAGTTCCACTGATATAATTGGGATCCACTTATCGATTGTGAGTAGCACAGTTTATGTAAAGATGGTGAATACTAAATGCTGTGATAAGATTGTTGAAGGATGTGGAGGATCTTTTAAATTTAATCACTGTGATGGAAACGTTGGTGATGTCAAAGTAGATCATGCAGGTTTCGGGATAAGAACAGTCCGTATTTTTGAACTTCCCTTTGAAATAACTTCGGAACAAATTAATTGCGTCCTCAGAGCATACGGGAAGGTCATTAGTAATGTTGCGGAAAAGTGGACCACCTTTCAAACGTTTCCAGTTTTAAATGGTGTCAGGCAAATAAAAATAGATTTTCAGCAGCACATTCCCTCGTATGTTTACGTATGCGGTTATAGAGCTATTGTGATGTATGATGGACAGCCGCGTACTCGCTCCGGCTGTGGACAGACTGGACACGTACGTTCCGAATGTATACAGAGGAGAGTGACGCAGTTACCAGCGGGGGAAGCAGTCCCACCCATGACGATGACGACCTTACCAGTGACATATGCTACGGCTACCCGTGACCACACTGCTACGACATTGAGTTTCGCTTTGGAGAGCAGTGGCTACAGAAAAGACGACGACCAAAGCTTGTCAGTGACCACTAGCTCTACTGAAGTAACCACTGTCGTTCCGTCGCCTGAAGCGGCGCCCATCACAGAAGCAGGATGTCTTTCCAAAAATGACGGAACTATTGAGCAAGATGTACAGAGAGACGAGAACGAGGATGCTGCACAAGATCCCAGCACGGCTTCCGAGACTGAAGAGCGACAGAAATCCGGATCTCTTCCCCAGAAGCATAAAAAAACGGAGGATAGCTCCACCTGACGCTCCTCAAAAGGTACAATCAGTGCGTGAAAACGCACAACAAATCGGCCGCAAAATCAGTGGTATGACTTCTGTCAATTTTGACGTAGACCCACAGACAGCGCACACAGCGGCAAAAGACTAGTTTCGAAAAGTAAAAACGCAGACGCAACAGGATGGCGAAACGAAACGGTCCACAAGTAAGGAAACAAAGAACATGACTCCGTCTCAACGTCGGCCAGAGATAGAGTTGTCTCATCGCAGTGATACGAGAAACTGGGCAGATATCATTGAAGAATTTCCCGCAGATGAGGAAATGAAGGAAGTGTCACACCTACCAGGAGGAAAGATACCAGTGCAGAAAGACAAGCAAATGAGTGACGAGACATCGTCTCGGCCATTACATGGAAAACCTTAGGCTTCGTCGACAGTGAGCCATAACGACTTGTATACTTACTTAATTAATCACGAATTCATTACAAGCTTATAGAATCGGGACTTTGAATCTAAACAAGATCCGTAGCGAATTAAACCTTAACAACTTGCAATATATGCTCTATGCCGTCGATATTGATGTTATTATGTTACAAAAAGTAACAGATATTAGACTAGATGCCATCACAGGTTACAAGCAGTCGTAAATCCAGGGAGCGACCGTGACCTCGGAACGGCGATACTCGCCAAAGAAGGAATCATCATCAAAGATGTCGAGAAACTGACAAACGCCAGAGGTCTAGCTGTCACCATTCACAGTACGCGTTTTATAAATATCTATGCACCATCTGGCATCGGAAACAGGAGGCGAAGAGCTGAATTTTATAAAGATGATATAGTTCCCCTTTTCGGTGGCCGCTACGAGCATATCACTTTTGGAGGTGACGATAACTGTCTGCAAAAGACCAGACGCCTCATTTTAATAACTGTGCAGAACTCGGAGCCGTAATTACAGAACTCCGCTTAATTGACACCTGGGAGCTCAAGAACGGCGCATTGCCGTGTTTCACTCGTATTACGAATCATTCCGCTAGTCGTAAAGACAGGATCTATGTAACAGTCGACCTGGAAACGCACGTCCTCCAGACAGAGTTATGGCCCACTATCTTTTCGGATCACGCTGCATACATATGTACCATGAACCTAAAACGGCAAGAAACGTACAGGGGACGAGGCTTGTGGAAGTTGAACGTGGAACACCTAAAAGACCCTGAATACCATCAAATATTCAATAACGTATGGAACGCGTGCGAGAACAAATTCACTTCATATACCTCGGCACTGGCATGGTGGATGAAATGTGTGGAACCCGCGATAAGAAAATCGCTGATGAATTACTCCCGCGAGAAAAATGTTTGGCAAAAACGGACGATAGAATATTACTTCCAAGTCCTTCGTGACCTGTACTAATCTGATGTATCCGTGATCGCCAACTACGTGGAAATAAAACGGATTCAGGCTAAACTTCTCGGATTGAAGAGGAAACAGCTGGAAGGTCATCAAGTAAGAGCAGGACTTCACGATGCCGTAAAAGGAGAACAAACATCCATATATCACGTGATTAATGAGAGGAAGGGGCAACGCAGGAAAATAATAACAGAACTAAGATCTTCTGACGGCAGATTACTGACCAGCAAAGTGACATCAAGAACAAAATTCACAAGTACTTCACAGAGTTATTAGGTAATACGACAATGGATATCCCGGCGGACAATGACTTCATGACGGGATTCACACGCAGGCTCGACCCGGTAGAAGCAAACAACTTGTTAACTGAAATTACAGAAGAAGAAGTCGCGGACGCTATAACACGAAGCCCGAAAAATAAGTTTCCTGGGCCTGACGGAATCCCGGCGGAGTTTTATCAAATGTTCAGAAGGCAGTTGATTCCCAAATAAGCGTGTATCTGTAACGAACTAATGAATCCCGCCAATGGCGTCCCACACGACTTCCTAGAAGTAAACCATTGTTCTAATCCCGAAACATCCTGCAGCAAACTCTGTAACAAATTTTAGGCCTATCACTCTCGTAAATTCTGACTATAAAATATTTGCCCGCATCATAAATGAAAGATTAAAATCTGTATTGAACACAGTCACTGGATCATATCAATCGAGCGTAGGGAAAGACAGATCCATTTACCAAACACTTTGCGACTACAGAGTTATTATTTCCATTGCCGCATCCTGTAAAATAAAGTGCGCCATCGTATCATTAGCCTTTGAGAAAGCGTTCGATAGAGTCGATCATGCTTATCTTTTTCACACCATGCGTGCCATGAACTTTCCGCAAGGTTTTATCAACATTATTACCAATCTTCTGCAGTAGTCGACATCGACAATTATGGTAAACGGTCAGTCCAGTAGGCCCATTGTAATGAAACGTTCGGTGCGACAAGGGTGCCCGATGTCTATGTCACTCTTTGCAATAGCAATTGAGCCATTACTTTTTCGCCTGAGCCACAACCTACAAGGATTCACTACACGCGGCCGTAGGATTGTCTGCAGGGCATATGGCGAAATAAAGGAAATTGTCACCATGACATGTCTTGGGGTGGAGTATAAAGCAATATTCGGCAGACCGTCGCAGTTAATTACAGAAGAATCCTCAACACCATCCGTGCTTGTATACGTCAGCACAATCTCCGTACTCTTGATGAGACACAAAGAGTGGCTCTCGTCAACATCTATTTATCCTCTAAATTAAATTACGTGGCGCAAGCCCTGCCAATGCCGAGGGAAGTGGCGAACAGGATTTTGGCTGCTTTTGGCCACTTCGTCAGCCGCTGCCACATCTTCAAAGTCAAGTACCAAACGTTGACTCTACCGACTGACAACGGTGGATTGAATCTCACAGACGTGTACAATAAAGCACAAGCATTGTACGTCTGTAAAACATATAAACTGTGGAAGCGGTCAGTCAACAGTGTTGCCGCATTTCTGTTAAATGAAATAGCGCCGACCAGCCAGGACGCCCCAATAGACGTTCACCACATCCCAAATGAACGCTACCACCTAAAACATTTCTTCGTAGAATATAGCTACATTAGACTGGAAACACCCGAGAAAGCTGTCATCAAAGTCAAGAAATTATACCAAAACTTAATGAACTTTCAGACCAAGAACATCATAGAACAAAAATACGTCGGTCACTCTTGGCATGATATCTGGAGGAGTACACACCACCCGCATTTACCAACAAAAGTGCGGTCATTGTGGTACTATTTTGTGAATAGGAAATTTCCAACAAACTCCAGACTACATTCCATTCATCTGGCTGATTCCCCTTTGTGAACCACTTGCAACATGATTGACACAGATGAACATCAATTTGTCTGTGGAAATGCAAATAATATATGGTTGTCAATCAGAAAAAAATTAGCAACTATGCTGGGGAAAACCGCCGTATTTGATAACGCCATCGTGCCTTTTATACCCGGAAGGAGAACTATACCCCACCTGGAAGAAAAATGCCGTCAACTGGTTGAAGGGACACGCGGTATTTTACCTGCTGTCCAGTAAAGAAAGGAGCGAAGGAGAATTTTGGACGTACATCTCCGACCAGCATCACAAGCTACTACGCATGAATAATTATTATGATACATACGCCAACTTCCTCAGAAGAACAGTCATGTGAGCTCCATTTTCGAGGATGCGATTCAGAACATGAAGAAACAAGAGACAATTTGATCTTTGAAAAACAAAAACAAATACTATCAAGTGACGAACGTCACTATCTGGTTTAGACTTGGATTTTTTCTAAAATGTCAAGGAACGTGTAATTAATTTTAGTTTGTTTTATTACTTTTAAATGTCAATTGAAAATTATGTACTACTGTGGAATGTTATGACCAATAAATTGGAGAAATAAAAAAAAAGACTGGTTTGATGCAGCTCTCCATGCTACTCTATCCTGTGTTAGCGTCTTCATCTCCCAGTACCTACTGCAACCTACATCCTTATGAATCTGCTTAGTGTATTCATGTCTTGGTCTCCCCCTACGATTTTTACCCTCCATGCTGCCCTCCAATACTAAATTGGTGATCCCTTGATGCCTCAGAACATGTCCTACCAACCGATCCCTTCTTCTAGTCAAGTTGTGCCACAAATTTCTCTTCTCCCCAATTCTGTGCAATACCTCTTCATTAGTTATGTGATCTACCCATCTAATCTTCAGCATTCTACTGTAGCACCACATTTCGAAAGCTTCTATTCTCTTCTTGTCCAAACTATTTATCTTCCATGTTTCACTTCCATACATGGCTACACTCCATACCAATACTTTCAGAAACGCCTTCCTGACACTTAAATCTATACTCGACGTTAAAAAATTTCTCTTCTTCAGAAACGCTTTCTTTGCCATTGCTAGTCTACATTTTATATCCTCTCTTCTTCGACCATCATCAGTTATTTTGCTCCCCAAATAGCAAAACTCATCTACTACTTTGAGTGTCTCATATAATTCCCTCTTCATCACCCGACTTAATTCGAATAAATTCCATTATGCTTGTTTTGCTTTTGTTGATGTTCATCTTATACCCACCTTTCAAAACACTGTCCATTCCGTTCAACTGCTCTTCCAGGTCTTTTGCTGTCTCTGACAGAATTACAATGTCATCGGCGAACTTCAAAGTTTTTGTTACTTCTCCATGGATTTTAATTCCTACTTCGAATTTTTCTTTTGTTTCCATTACTGCTTGCTCAATACACAGATTGAATAACATCGGGGAGAGGCTACAACCCTGTCTCACTCCCTTCCCAACCACTGCTTCCCTTTCATGCTCTTCGACTGTTATAACTGCCATTTGGTTTCTGTATAAACTGTGAATAGCCTTTCGCTCTCTGTATTTTACCCCTGCCACCTTCAGAATTAGAAAGACAAATTGCATATTTTGCTACATTCACAGCTGTTGTTAGAAGTGGCCTTCCGCAACTTCTGCACAGACATAATATTATCGTACAAAATTCTGTCTACTCTTTTCAAAACACTGTGGCGTTGGTCGAACAGTGCCACAGGCAGCAAGAATTTTTACCAAGAGACTTCCTTCAGACTCTGCTAGTTACTTGTGTAAAAGAATTTTCACATGACACCACAAGAAGAAATCAAGTGCGGCTAGGTCAAGAGAACGAGCTGATGACGAATCTTTACCTCTTCTTCCTACCCACCTTGCAGGATTATCTGCCACAGGCGCTCACGAACAAGATGCGCGAAGTCAGCTGGGGCCCCAACATACTGGAACCACGAACAGACAGGGAGATCAAGTAGGATATCTTCCAAGAATGTGATAGTATGTCTTCCAGTGAACACTGGTGCAGCAAAGCGAATAGTAGGCAGATACAGGCCTGTTAACTATTCATCATTGCAAAACTATGTTGCTGGATCTTTAAAACTTATTTTTAATGGTTTCTTTCGCTAATATGTTTCAGAAAATAGTTCACCTTTTATCATTACCTTACTTTATCATATTCAACTATCAGACGGTATACGATTTTCTTACCAAAGATCATCGCTGTAATTACTTCGCAGAATGAATGTGCTTAAATCAGATAAATAATTTAAGAACTTAATGATAGTGTCTTTGACTCCAACATTATATAGTTGTGTTTGTGGTCTAAATGGTATCTATGTCTCACAGTTATATACCATGTTAGTAAATATTCAACGGAGGTGCCACATTTGAATGAAACGTTACTTTATTATTCAATAGATTTCCTGTATATTATTGATTATAGTGATTAAGAAATGACATAATTACAAGAAAGTGAAAATATAGTACTTATCTACCATTTTTCTTTAAAAACCTCGTTATTCCTGAAAACTTCGCTATTAACGGAAAAACTTTTGAAAACTATCATTCTCATTATTCTGCAGCAATACTCTAGTGACGTTTTCTCCAATACTTTTAATGTAACTTCTCTCAAATCAATACGACAATACACTTCTTCAGTAAATCGGTACACGTTACACAGTGCACTAACTATGAAACATGCGAGTATGCAGCTCAATTGTCATAAGGCAGTGAACGTAATAGTAGAATCCTGGTAAATACTTTCTCTGTTTCATATTAAGTAACGAACTTTATGCAGGTTAACATTAGCGATATTGCTTCTTAATTCCATTTTATTCGCATCAACGTCCCAATCACAGTAAGTCTTTATCTACCGAAAATTTTCTGACCTGCAGTTAGTACAGTCAGTCTTCTCTGTACTGCTCCAATATTCAATTTTAATAGCGTAATAACCTCACCCATTATGTCAGGTGTGAGGGGCAGTCAAATGAAAACAGAATATCCGACACAACGGGACCATGGAATGGTTCCACTCGAAAGTAATCACCACACGCGTTAAGACATTTGCCCAACTGGGAGGCGGGACAATCCGTTCCTGTTTCGTAGAAAGCTGTCGGCCGCTGATGGATCCACAGTCACACAAACTCTTGCACTTCCCCGCCCGACTGAAACCGATGTCAACGCAAGTCGTTCTTCAGGTCAACAGAGATGTGAAAATCACACGATGAAAGATCCGGGCTGTACTGAGGATGTTGCGGTGTTTCCCAACAAATGAAGCGTAGCCTTCGTACGATTGACGGTGTTGGGGCGGGCGTTATCGTGCTAGAGATGATTCCGTCCGATAGCATTCCTGGTCGTTTTGACTTCACGGCGCGTCGCAGTTTCTGCAAAGTGCTTCGTAGCCCTACGCATTGATTGTGGTTCCACGCTCGAGGAACTCGACGAGCAGAGGAAGCATCCTGTTGCACGATAACGCCCGCTCCCACACTAGCAATCGGGCGAAGGCTACGCTTCAGTGATTTAGTTGGGAAACACTGGAACAACCTCCCTACAGTTCAGATCTTTCACCGTGTGATTTTAACGTCTTTGGCGACCTGAATAACGACATACGTGGACGTCGGTTTCAGTCGGACGAAGAAGTGCGAGAGTGGGTGTGGTTGTGGAACTGTCAGTGGCCGACCGCGTTCTGCTAAACAGGAATTGATCGTCTCCTCTCCCAGTCGGATATATGTCTTAACGTGTATGGTGATTACTTTTGAATGAAACCATTCCATGGTCCCGTTGTGGCTGGTGTTTGTTTTTAATAGTGGCTACTATGTATTTACAGCTCGCACAAAATAGATACGTGTTTCAATGTTTTACTGACTTTCAAAGTAGTCACCAGCTTTATGTATAACCCGTTGCCAGTGATGTGGGAGTCGTAGGATACTCTTAGCAGTGCCAGTTGTGTTGACAGTTCGAGCGGTGCGGTCTATTGCCCGACGAATTTGTAGCAGTTCTGAAGCGAATGTCGTGAAGTGTTTACTTCAGTTTAGAAATCGAGTTGAACTCACGAGGGCTTACGTCACGGGAGTGCAGTAGGTTGTACAGCACTTAGCAGCCCCATCAATCAAACAAATCAGTTCAAAAAAATGATTCAAATGGCTCTGAGCACTATGGGACTCAGAGCACTATGGGACTCAACTTCTGAGTCCCCTAGAACTTAGAACTACTTAAACCTAACTAGCCTAAGGACATCACACACATCTATGCCCGAAGCAGGATTCGAACTTGAGACCGTAGCGGTCGCGGTTTCAGACTGTAGCGCCTAGAACCGCTCGGCCACCCCGGCCGGCAAACAAATCAGTAACAGCTTGTACTGTACGTGCTTGAGCATTGTCCTGCAAAATGATGGTTAGGTCCTGCAGGAAGTGTCATCACTTCTATGCTCTTCATTTTTGGAACACAACCTACGAATAGCTTAGAGACAGAAGTGATGACACTTTCTGCAGGATCTGACCATCATTTTGCAGGACAATGCTCAAGCACGTGCAGCGCAAGTTGTTACTGAGTTGTTTGACAGATGAGGCTGCTAAGTGCTGTAAAAAAATGGTTCAAATGGCTCTGAGCACTATGGGACTCAACTGCTGAGGTCATTAGTCCCCTAGAACTTAGAACTAGTTAAACCTAACTAACCTAAGGACATCACACACGTCCATGCCCGAGGCAGGATTCGAACCTGCGACCGTAGCGGTCTCGCGGCTCCAGACTGCAGCGCCAGAACCGCGCGGCCACTTCGGCCGGCCTGCTAAGTGCTGTACCACCGACTGCACTCCCATGAATTAATCCCTCGTGAGTTCAACTCGATTTCTAAACTGAAGGAAACACTTCACGACATTCGCTTCAGAACTGCTACAAATTCGTCGGGCAATAGACCGCGCAGCTCAAACTGTCAACACAACTGACACTGCTAAGATTATCCTACGACTTCTACATCGCTGACACCGGATTATACACAATGCTGGCGACTACTCTGAAGGTTAGTAAAACTTTGAAACACGTATCTATTTTGTACGAGCTGTAAGTAAATAGTTGTCACTGTTAAAGTTCCAACCCTCGTACATTAACAAAAATCTTGTATTAGGTCAGTAACAATTTTGACTGGCCTGCACTATGGTTAATTTAGGTATTTAACTGTTTCACAGCGGACCATAGATTCCTGTGCTAGAAAATTTTTCCATTTTAAATACCATTTTGAAAATTCTAAAAAAAGGAAGGCGGGACGGCATTCCCCGCTTCCAGCAATCTGTACTGGGCGTTTCAAAATCTTTGCGACAAAGGTCTAGGGTGACAGATCACGTCATAGGGAACAACTTCTGTCAGAGACTAAGTGTTCGCTGTCGCCTCACAGTGACGTTAAGGATCCTTTTAGTATTCGTCGGCCCCGGGACGACGACGGTTGATGGCACTAGCAGGGACTACCAACCAAGTGTGCTGCATACTCCCTGCCCCAGTAAACTGCTAGAGTGATTTTCAACAACACAACCGTAGGAATGAGTGTCTTTAAGCAGAGAAAGATATTTTAGAAGCGAATCAAGAATTTCAGTTTAGAGACGCCTACAGTCTTTCACGCGGAGGGGGTGACTGGATAATAGGCAACACACACTGCATACGAACGCTGCAGAGTACCTGCACCTTCCGATTCTCAGGGGCACGGTTACGAAGGTTGTTCGGAAAGTAAGGTCCGATCGGTCGCGGAACGGAAACGACATTGAAAATCAAAGAAGTTTAATTTGAAACCGTCTGCTACACTTTCCAGCTACTTCTCTAGATAGTAACCGCTCCGCCATTTGGAGCACTGTACCAACTTTCCAATAACATCCTCATAGAAGGCAGCCGCCTGTGCTTACCGCCACTTCTCTACGCTGACCTGGTAACTTGTTGTCTGAGCAAGAGTGTTGTCTTCGTAGCCAGCGAGTCATGTGAGCAGAGATGAAAATCAGAGGGAATCAACTCCGCGCTGTACAGTGGTGATCAAACACTTCCCATCCAAAACGCTGCAGCAGTGTTAACACTGCCCCTACAGAGTACGGACAGGAATTGTCAAACGGATGAACTGCATGTGAGTTACGCTACAAGGGCTGCATGAAATCAGGCGAAATCTCTCACAGGGCTTCATACTTCATACTGTTATTGGTTCAAAAATGGCTCTGAGCACTATGGAACTTAGCATCTGAGGTCATCAGTCCCCTAGAACTTTGAACTACTGAAACCTAACTAACCTAAGGACATCACCCACATCCACGCCCGAGGCAGGATTCGTACCTGAGACCGTAGCGGTCGTGCGGTTCCATACTGAAGCGCCTAGAACCGCTCGGCCACTTCGGCCGGGCATACTGTTGTTCTAGCAATATATACGTCCTCTCTGTGGCCTCAGAACTGAAAAGAGTGACGTGACGTGATCCAGGGGAATACTAGAGAGACTGTCCAATACATCTATGCGCAGCTTCATCGGATTTTCACCGCGTTTTCGATTTCGCGATCGATCGGACCTTATTTTCCGAATAAGCCTCGTAATTATTGTAACCGAGGTCTACACTGCAGTGCCGCTAGGAAGCTGGCAAGTCTCTAACAAAAGTTGTACGCCATGACGTGATCTACCACCTCTAGAGGCTTGTCGCAAAGATTTTGAAACATTCTGTACATCTTCATCACATGCTGGCAGCATGTTACTAATTACAAAGATTATCAAGAGACTTTTACGGTGTGTTTTATTATTCAGGATTTTTGGTGTCCTTTCTACTCTCATTTGTTTTCTCTATTTAATACAATTCTAGTGAAAAAACCCTGTTCATGATCATGTTAGCTCATTTCATGTAATGTCTATTATATCGTTTTCCTTTACTAGATTACAGAGTGCTTTCTATGAGTATAGCGTTTTGACACACATGTCAGATATGTCTATATGTCCTTTGTACTCTCATGCCTATACAAACAGACACTAGTTGAATTCATTGAGGAGCTTCACTTTTTATATATGTCGTATCTTTTCTTTTGGACATGTCCGAAAGAAGAAACACCAATTTCGTCCTACAGCCACTATGAATAGAGACACAAAGGAATTAAAAATATTAGCTGCCAGTGGGCAATTATTTAGATCAATGAGGTAAGTTGAAAATTTGTGCCAGACTGGGATTCGAACCCGGGTTCAAAATGGTTCAAATGGCACTGAGCACTATGCGACTTAACTTCTGAGGTCATCAGTCGGCTAGAACTTAGAACTAATTAAACCTAACTAACCTAAGGACATCATACACACATCCATGCCCGAGGCAGGATTCGAACCTGCGACCGTAGCGGTCGCTCGGATCCAGACTGCAGCGCCTAGAACCGCACGGCCACTGCGGCCGGCTCGAACCCGGGTCTCCAGCATAGTAGGCAGATGTGTTGACCACTTTTTTTTGTTTTTTTCGTTTTTGTTCTCATTTTGTTCGATGTTGTTCGTTGCATTTGTTCGGTGCGGATGTCCGAGGACACCCGTTCAAGTTCAGTGTTGAGCCGTTGGCTCAGTTTTTTTATTACAGAGGGCAGCTAACCCTCTGACCGAACACACTGAGCTATCGTGCCGGCAAAAAAATGGTTCAAATTGCTGTAAGCACTATGAGACTTAACATCTAAGGTTATAAAGCCCTAGACTTAGAACTACTTAAACTTAACTAACCCAAGGACATCACACACATCCATGCCCGAAGCAGGATTCGAACCTGCGACCGTAGCAGACAGGTCTCACCACACCCACACAACTACTGTAGCACGCCTCCCATCAGACACAAATTCTCAACTTTTACCACACATTACTGATGTAGTGCCCCTGCCCATTAGCCTCATTACTCGCGTCATTTCGCCGATTTCCTTAAGAATTCGAGCTTGGTGTGCATCTGCACTGAAGGGATCATTTGCTGTCACCGCCTAAATTATTTAAGTGTCTAAAGAACAGTCGTCACATGTATAATCAAGGAGCTGATGGCCAGTGATCCCTTAAATGCAGATGACAACAAGCTCGAACTCTTATGGGAATTGGGCCACGTGTAATGCGGCTAATGGTTAGGGGCACTACAGCGGTACATGAGATGAGAATTTGGATCTGACTGGAGGACCGCTAGGACAGTCCTTGTGGCTGTGGTGACCACTGTGTCCAGATGGCATACTGATCAGCGCATCTGCCTAGTAAGCAGCAGATCCAGGTTCGAATCCCTGCCTGGAACAAATTTTCAACTTTTTCCCGATTGCTACAAATCAATTCCCGCTGGCAGCTAATGTCTTTAAATCCCTCCTGTCTAGATTTGTTATTGTTTTAAGCTGTATCATCGCAACTGGTACAAATTGCAACTAACGAAACGAGAACAGAACAAAGGACTGCGGAGAGATGTAGCACAAGCTGTGGAAGGCTATTAGGTGCAGTCGTGTGAACGAAGAACGCAGAGAGCACGCGTCCCCTTGAATCTCTGTTGAGGCGGCAAATGTGGTGTGTGTGTGCAGGTGGGCAGCCAAGTCACGCGTGCGGATGGGAAACGGCGGCTGGCGGGCGCTGCCTGGGGGCGCCGCGGAGCTGCACTGCCTGTTCCCAGTGCCGCTGCTCTCGGTGAGTGCTTCCCCGACTGGTTACTTAACTGCTTATGTATTCAGCTGCAGGTAACTTTTACATGGATCTGTTTAATATCACCAAAAACTTAATTGAAAGTTCGTAAGGTGCCGGCTGCGATTTTATGTTTGGTAGCGTGGAGTGACCTGATGATAAACTAGTGACCTTAGTCCGTATTGTTGGTTGGAAATAGGCAAAAATGTGACAGTAATACACTTAATCACGCGTTACTATAGCTCTTCTAACACATCCACTGATGATGGTGTCGTACACCATAAGTGCACTGGCCACACAGTGGTTAAGGGGGGCTCCGGAAAGGCTCAAAATCATGAAAAGTTCAATTTTTACTTTTTTGCGTTTTCTGAATCTGCAGACTATTACCTTTTAATAGATACATAATTTATTCAATTCCGAAGACTACACCTATTTTTAATTTTTTTTTGAAATGTGTTCTACATGGGCGTGACCCACAGTGGCGCTGTTAAACTGCTGTCAAATGGTGTTATTATTAACGTCCGTGTTCATCAGGTACATTTTAGTGATGTGAGATAAAGTATGTGTTGTGGCTAACCTGTGATGGTTCAATATATATCGCTGGTGTGATTGTCGATGGTTTCATGTTTATTTACTCTGTCGTTATCTCGAAAATATTCGTAATTAATTCTGTTTCTTGAGTCTCTGTTTTGTTGAAGTATAATAATGAGTAAAAGTAAAGTTATTAGAAATCCTCTGAAGGCTTTTAAGAAAAGGAGAAATGTTGGAAACCAAAGGTATTTAGAAATATGGGAATGGAGATAGGTTCTAACATGGTACGAGCGATGCTTGCTTTAGACAAGGAACGCCTTCGGGCTGCAGACAGGGCTGTAAAGAGTCTAGAAATACAAGCAAGAGTAAACAGGAGGAGGAACAAGAGGAAGCTGGAGGAGGAGTTTGCAGAGGATGAAGATAATCCATCCTATGGACCTGGAATGCACTAAAAAGTTAATCCAATCTTTATCGCTCGATTCCCTAAACTTTTATTTTCTCATACTAATTACATGTTTTCTAAGGATCTTCCAAACATATTTGTTTCAAACTTTCAGTAAATGTTACACAGTACTTTCTGCATAATTTAACATAGCCTTTTTCCAAAAAACTGTATATTTTTGAATATATAAATAAAAAATTGCAAAAAAATGTTGTGAATTTTCATTACAATTGAAAAAAAAATCATCTTTAATAACTGAACTAAAATTTTGTAAAATCCCTGTGTTAAGTTGTAGCCCATATTCCAATAAATAATCTGTAAAAAGTTCAACTTCCTACCTCAAATACTTTGTGAGGAAAGATGTAATTTATAAGCGTTATTTTAACATTGCAAGTATAGGGCGTTCCGGAGCCCCTTAATTAAAGTACAAAAAAAAATGGCTCTAAGCACTATGGGACTTAACTTCTGAGGTCATCAGTCCCCTAGAACTTAGAATTACTTAAACCTAACCAACGCAAGGACATCACACACATCCATTCCCGAGGAAGGATTCGAACCTGAGACCGTCGTGGTCGCGCGGTTCCAGACTGCAGCGCCTAGAACAGCTCGGCCACTCCGGACGGCAAACAAGTCAGTAACAGCTTGTACTGTACGTGCTTGAGCACTGTCCTGCAAAATGATGGTTATGTCATGCAGAAAGTGTCATCACTTCTATGCTCTTCATTTTTGGAACACAACCTACGAATAGCTTAGAGACAGAAGTGATGGCACTTTCTGCAGGACCTGACCATCATTTTGCAGGACAATGCTCAAGCACGTACAGTGCAAGTTGTTACTGAGTTGTTTGACAGATGGGGCTGCTAAGTGCTGTACCACCTACTGCACTCCCCTGACTTAAGCCCTCGTGAGTTCAACTCGATTTCTAAACTGAAGGAAACACTTCACGACGTCGGGCAATAGACCGCGCCGCTCAAACTGTCAACACAACTGACACTGCTAAGATTATCCTACGACTTCTACATCGCTGACACCGGATTATACACAATGCTGGCGATTACTCTGAAGGTTAGTAAAACTTTGGAACACGTATCTATTTTGTACGAGCTGTAAATAGGTAGTTGCCACTGTTAAAATTCCAATCCTCGTACATTAACAAAAATCTTGTATTAGGTCAGTAACAATTTTGACTGTCTTGCACTATGGTTAATTTAGGTATTTAACTGTTTCACAGCGGACCATAGATTCCTGTGCTAGAAAATTTTTCCATTTTAAATACCATTTTGAAAATTCTAAAAAAAAAGGAAGGCGGGACGGCATTCCCCGCTTCCAGCGATCTATACTGGGCGTTTCAAAGTCTTCTTCTGTCAGAGACTAAGTGTTCGCTGTCGCCTCACAGTGACGTTAAGGATCCTTTTAGTATTCGTCGGCCCCGGGACGACGACGGTTGATGGCACTCGCAGGGACTACCAACCAAGTGTGCTGCATACTCCCTGCCCCAGTAAACTGCTAGAGTGATTTTCAACAACACAACCGTAAGAACGAGTGTCTTTAAGAGGAGAAAGATATTTTAGAAGCGAATCAAGAATTTCAGTTTAGAGACGCCTACAGTCTTTCACACGGAGAGGGTGACTGGATGATAGGCAACACACACTGCATTAAGGATAATTGCAGAATGTGGTGCCACACAACGTGGCACTACACAAAACTGGCGCTAATAGCATAGACACATAGGGAACACACACGACACAGATCTGTAAGTCCACGGTATTGGTGATAAATTGAGAAAACCGACCCGAAATACATGTGCTACAAAACGCCACTGTTTCCTGCGCATGTACCCCGACATCAATATGGGATATGATCACCATGCACACGTACACAGGCTGCACAACGGGTTGGCATACTCTGGATCAGGTGGTCCAGCAGCTGCTTGGGTATAGCCTCCCATTCTTGCATCATTGCCCGTCGGAGCTCCTGAAGTGTCGTAGGGGTTTGAAAACGTGCAGAAATACGTCGATCGAGAGTGTCCCAGACGTGCTCGATGGGGTTTAGGTCTGGAGAACAGGCAGGCCACTCCATTCGCCTGATATCTTCTGTTTCAAAATACTCCTCCTCGATGGGAGCTCGGTCGCCCGTGCGTTATCATCCATGAGGAGGAAGGTGGGACCCACTGCACCCCTGAAAAGGCGGACATACTGGTGCAAAATGACGTCCCGATACACCTGACCTGTTACAGTTCCTCTGTCAAAGACATGCAGGGGTGTATGAGCACCAATCACAATCCCACCCCACACCATCAAACCACAATCTCCATACAGGTCCCTTTCAAGGACATTAAGGGGTTGGTATCTGGTTTCTGGTTCACGCCAGGAGAAAACCCGGCGAGAATAACTGTTCAGACGACACCTGGAGTAGTCCGTGAACATAAGCTGGAACCACTGTTCCAGTGACCATGTACTGTGTTCTTGACACCAGGCTTTACGGGCTCTCCTGTGACCAGGGATCAGTGGAATGCACCTTGCAGGTCTCCGGGCGAATAAACCATGTCTGTTCAGTTGTCTGTAGACTGTGTGTCTGGAGACAACTGTTCCAGTGGCTGCGGTAATGTCCCGAGAAAGGCTACCTGCAGTACTCCGTGGCCGTCTGCGGGCACTGATGGTGAGATATCGGTCTTCTTGTGGTGTTGTACCGTGTGAACGTCCCGTACTGTAGCACCTGGACAAGTTTCCGTCTGCTGGAATCGTTGCCATGATTTTGAAATCACACTTTGTGGCACACGGAGGGACCGTGCTACGACCTGTTGTGTTTGACCTGCCTCCAGTCGGCCTAGTATTCTACCCCTCATAACGTCATTAATATGTGTTCTTTGAGCTATTTTCAACACACAGTCACCATTAGCACGTCTGAAAACCTCTGCATACTTGCTCGCTGCACCGTACATTGACATGCACCATCACACCTCTGCATATGTGGACTGCTGCTAGTGCCACCGTGTGACGACCGCAGGTCAAATGCACCGTATAGACATACCCCAAGGTGATTTAAACCCGCAAACCGTCCACCAGAGTGTTGTTTCACCATGTATCAGCATTATCCTTAATTTATTAGCAAGAGTGTACAATGCATTTCTGCCCTTACAACAACATAAACAATTTCTTTGACCTAATGCAACGGACAGAAGCATCACAGTATCACCTAATGGAGACAAATGCACCGTTTAGCCGTACTTCATATATTTTCTATATTGTCTGATGCATGTGAAAATGACATGGGAGGCTTGAAGTGAAACATTGAATTCAAACCTTTGGATTTGTTAACAGTTGCTTTTACATGATGGAAATTTGAATTTCGTATCAAGCAATGTTCTTAAATGGTACTGTTCCTTACGAAATGAAGACCTGACAGTAACTTAGCAGGCAAAGTGGTCAGCATGCGGGGTGCCTCTATGGGAACAAGAGAAAGGATTTTACAAGCTTGTGCGTGATCCAACATGGTACAACAGAAAAGTGTTGCTTAGGGTAAAGGACAAGAGAGACAGATACTCTTACTCATTCACAGAGATTCGCGTTATTAATAAAATTACAGTTTCGTTAAACGACTTGCACAGGACAAGGGCATAGCGAGAGAAAAACTGATGTTAATCACTGTTATTGAAACGAGAGAACGAACAAATCGGTCAACCTAAAACAGGGCGGTGTAAAGAATTTAGTTTAAGACACATGTGGCAAAGATGTCAGATATTCGGAAAGAATTTGGTACACACAATTGTGACTACTAACATGATCTAATTGCGACCTAAGTAACATCACACCAGCAAGCAGTTGCATTCGGTCTCACCGTTATTGCCTCGTGGTACAGCACATCCAACGCATCGAAGCTGCAGCTCGTCGCGTCTCCACTGCCGACCTTTCGTTCCTCAACACCCCAGAAGGACAGACTTTTTGACGCAATTTCCGGCCAATCAATGACCTAGCTTCTGGGCGCAATACAACGGTCCAATCGGCTCCGTTCAAAATCCCGCTCTACAGATCCTTTGTTCGCCCGTTTTAACTGACAGATTTTCTAACAAGATGTGGAAGCTTCTACAGAAATCTTCCAGCAACCAAAAGAAACACTCGCTCATGAATTCGACGGGAAAGATCGTTCCACCTGCGCGCTCCAAGTCACGTACGACAAGACAGAGAGGAATGGGGTCATCTGCCACCATTTTTCTCCTTGTTCTGCTGTCCTCCCTCTGCTGTCGTCTTGAGCATTCCAACGGTTCAGCCCTCAGTTTCTAAGCTCGGGGACAGCAGAAAATTCGCCTTATACCACAGCCAAACTAACAGAGTGGATTTCAAGCAAGGCCGAGAATGTCCATGAAAGAGAGGCTGTTGATTGCAGAGGGAAAGTTAGAATAAAATAGAACGCATACCCTACGGATCACTTCTTATAGGCAATGGTTCGCGTAGAATACGGTGAGCATGGCAAATAAAAATAATAAAATGTCGTACCTAATTGATAGAATATACTCTAAAGGTTGTTGTTGTTGTGGTCTTCAGTCCTGAGACTGGTTTGATGCAGCTCTCCATGCTACTCTACCCTGTGCAAGCTTCTTCATCTCCCAATACTTACTGCAACCTACATCCTTCTGAATCTGCTTAGTGTATTCATCTCTTGGTCTCCCTCTACGATTTTTACCCTCCACGCTGCCCTCCAACACTAAATTAGTGATCCCTTGATGCCTCAGAACATGTCCTACCAAGCGGTCCCTTCTTCTTGTCAAGTTGTGCCACAAACTCCTCTTCTCCCCAATTCTATTCAATACCTCCTCATTAGTTATGTGATCTACCCATCTAATCTTCAGCATTCTTCTGTAGCACCACATTTCGAAAACTTCTATTCTCTTCTTGTCCAAACTTTTTATCGTCTATGTTTCACTTCCATACATGGCTACACTCCATACAAATACTTTCAGAAACGACTTCCTGACTCTTAAATCTATACTCGATGTTAACAAATTTCGTTTCTTCAGAAACGCTTTCCTTGCCATTGCCAGTCTATATTTTATATTCTCTCTACTTCGACAATAATGAGTTATTTTTCTCCCCAAACAGCAAAACTCCTTTACTACTTTAAGTGTCTCGTTTCCTAATCTAATACCCTCAACATCACCCGATTTAATTTGACTACATTCCATTATCCTTGTTTTGCTTTTGTTGATGTTCATCTTATATCCTCCTTTCAAGACACTGTCCATTCCATTCAACTGCTCTTGCAAGTCCTTTGCTGTCTCTGACAGAATTACAATGTCATCGGCGAACCTCAAACTTATTATTTCTTCTCCATGGATTTTAATACCTACTCCGAATTTTTCTTTTGTTTCCTTTACTGCTTGCTCAATATACAGATTGAATAACATCGGGGATAGGCTTCAACCCTGTCTCACTCCTTTCCCAACCACTGCTTCCCTTTCATACCCCTCGACTCTTATAACTGCCATCTGCTTTCTGTACAAATTGTAAATAGCCTTTCGTTCCTTGTATTTTACCCCTGCCACCTTCAGAATTTGAAAGAGAGTATTCCAGTCAACATTGTCAAAAGCTTTCTCTAAATCTACAATTGCTAGAAACGTAGGTTTGCCTTTCCTTAATCTTTCTTCTAGGATAAGTCGTAAGGTCAGTATTGCTTCACGTGTTCCAACATTTCTACGAAATCCAAACTGATCTTCCCCGAGGTCGGCTTCTATCAGTTTTTCCATTCGTCTGTAAATAATTCGCGTTAGTATTTTGCAGCTGTGACTTATTAAACTGATAGTTCGGTAATTTTCACATCTGTCAACACCTACTTTCTTTGGGAGTTATTATATTTTTCCTGAAGTCTGAGGGAATTTCGTTTGTCTCATACATTTTGCTTACCAGATGGTAGACGTTTGTCAGGACTGGCTCTCCCAAGGCTGTCAGTAGTTTTAATGGAATGTTGTCTACTCCCGGGGCCTTGTTTCGACTCAGGTCTTTCAGTGCTCTGTCAAACTCTTCACGCAGTATCGTATCTCCCATTTCATCTTCATCTACATCCTCTTCCATTTCCATAATATTGTCCTCAAGTACATCGCCCTTGTATAGACCCTCTATATACTCCTTCCACCTTTCTGCTTTCCCTTCTTTGCTTAGAACTGGGTTTCCATCTGAGCTCTTGATATTCATACAAGTGGTTCTCTTTTCTCCAAAGGTCTCTTTAATTTTCCTGTAGGCAGTATCTATCTTACCCCTAGTGAGATAAGCCTCTACATCCCTACATTTGTCCTCTAGCCATCCCTGCTTAGCCATTTTGCACTTCCTGTCGATCTCATTTTTGAGACGTTTGTATTCCTGTTTGCCTTCTTCACTTACTGCATTTTTGTATTTTCTCCTTTCATCAATTAAATTCAGTATCTCTTCTGTTACCCAAGGATTTCTAATAGCCCTCGTCTTTTTACCTACTTAATCCTCTGCTGCCTTCACTACTTCATTCCTCAGAGCTATCCATTCTTCTTCTACTGTATCTCTTTCTCCCGTTCCTGTCAATTGTTCCTTTATGATCTCCCTGAAACTCTGTACAACCTCCGGTTCTTTCAGTTGATCCAGGTCCAATCTCCACAAATTCCCACCTTTTTGCAGTTTCTTCAGTTTTAATCTACAGTTCATAACCAATAGATTGTGGTCAGAGTCCACATCTGCCCCTAGAAATGTTTTACAATTTAGAACGTTGTTCCTAAATCTCTGTCTTACCATTATTTAATCTACCTGAAACCTTCTAGTATCTCCAGGGTTCTTCCATGTACACAACCTTCTTTCATGAATCTTAAACCAAGTGTACTCTAAAGGTAGATGTACTCAAATAACCGTACACCTTTCAAGTTAACGCAGGCGCAATATCACTAAGCAAAAGATACGAAACTCTTCGAATTCCTAAGGATATCACTCTGAGAGCGTGATCTGTGTTCTTATGCTTTGACAAATGTCATCAATAATGATCTACTCATTGTTCGTGGCCAAACAGTTTACTGCTCACATTTTTTTAATGATTCACTGCTTCAACAAACATTGCAAAAATGTGAACACTTAATACCCTTCCGAATCACCAGTTGTCAATAAACAACGTAAAAATAACAATAAATTGAACATAGGAAGTATGATCAAAAATTAACGGGATTTCTTGTTTTTCTTAAAGAATATTTATTTATTCATCACCATCAGCTTTGTCCCTTTCAGAGTAATCCCCCTTAGATCTAATACACTCGTACCAGCGTCTGTTCCAATCGTAGAACCCTTCTGGAACTCCCTCTTGTTTTGATCTTCAGCTCCTTCAGCGATTCTGTTTCTCATTCATCAATGGTGGCAAAACGACGTCCTTTCGTGATTCTTTTCGACCTCGGGAATTAAAAGAAGTAAAAAATCACGAACAAGAATTGAAATGTGAGCGAGAGCATTATTATGATGCAATTTCCACGAGTAGTCTTGCAGCTATTCTGGACGTTTTCTTGGCATTGTTCCACGAAAGCGGCGCATAACTCCCAGATAGTATTCTTTATTGAGCCTACTGAGGTAGGAACTCATGATGCACAATCCATTGTAATCGAAGAAAATACTGGGGAGGTCCTTCACGTGCGATCGAGCGTGTCGCATTTTTATCGGTCTTGGCTCTTCAGGGAGTTTCCAAGGGGACGACATCATACCCATCTACCCGTGTTTCGTCACCTATCATAACCATCTTTAGAAGTTCTGGATCGTTATCGACCTCATTAAGCATTTCCCAAGTGATGCCTACCCCACGTCGTTTTTGCTCGAAATTCAACCGTTTCAGAACAAACTTCGCTGCTACACGTTTCATGTCCAAAACATCCGAAAAATTGCTTGGAATGAGGTAAAGATTATGCTGATATCATCAGCAACCTCTCTGATGGTGATTCGGCGATTTTTGAGGACCATTTTCTTTACTTCTTCCACAGTGACTGGCGTCAGTAATGGATGTGCTGAGGCGTCCAAGGCGGTCGTCGTCTTCGACGTTTTCTCGACCCTCTTTGAAACGTTTACACCACTCGTAAACTCTTATCTTTCATCTTATCTTTCTCGCAGCAGATTCGCCAGAAGCCACAGTCAACACCAGAATGCAGTGCTGTCCTTTATTCCATTTTTAAAGCAAAATTTAATGTAAATTCTTTGGTACATCTTTTTTGAAAGTAAAAACCCGCCGAGCACTCGAAAACACGTATGAGCTTTTCGACTGTCAACAATAAACTAAGAAACAGCTGAAAATGCAAACATACACAAGGAACATGTGTACCAACAAGATAAAAAAGAATTTTGAAAATCGGATGTATAAAGCTCGTAAAATTAAAAAAAATTTCCGTTACTTTTTGATCACACCTCGTACATAGACTAGGCAAAACATTATGACTATCTACTTAATGGAATCAATCTTTGGAACGCAATGGTCCGTAAAATGAATTTGAAAATTCCTTCGTAGACTTACGGAAGTATGTGACATCAGATGTCTACGATAGTTCACGCAATACCCGTAAATTACGGGCCGGTGCTTTGTGGACACAGAGCTGCCGCCAGAAAGAGCCCCAAATGAGTTTCATTGAGTTCAGATCAGGCAAGTCCGTTGGGCACGACAACAACATGAATTCATTAACATACTCCTCGAATCACGGCAGCACGACTCTGGACTTGAAACATGGGCTATCCTGCTGCAAGATGGCGTTGCCGTCGGGGAAGACATCAAGCATGAAGAGGTGCAGATGGTCTACAATAATGTCACGTAGTCCACAATTATTATGACACCTTTGATTACAACCACAGGTCTCGTGGAAACCGAGGTGCATGTCTCCCTCCACAGGCCTGCGTCCGGGGGGCTGTGAAACATCCATTCTCTTGCATGACGGCGTATCTGGAAACAACTATCAACGTGGTGTAACAAGTGCCCTAATCCATCCCACCAGGCCACACGTTTCCCTTGATACACGGCCCAATCTCAATGATCCCGTGCCAACTGCAGTCATAATTGTCAGTGTCGTTGGGTCGATAAGAAAACACGTAGGGGTTATCTGTTGCACTGAACAGTATGTCCATAACAGTTGTACCTCCTCCGTCAGCACTGTACTCTGTCGTTAGATCGCTGCCAGTGCTGCTTTACAGATCAGGCAAGCCTCCGAACTCTACGTTCTGTGACGAGGCATTGGCGTCCAACATCTAGTCACCTTCTCATGATTCACCGTCCTTCAACGACTTTCCACAGAAGCTCACTCAGCGGTACGCGAACAACCAGTCAGCTTCGACCTTTTCGAGATGCTCGTTTCCAGGCGACCAAAACAATCTCCCCCATGTCAAAGTCGCTATGTCAGTGGATTTCCCCATTTGCGCCCTTTGTTGTCGCTGGGATGATTCCCCCATTCGTCTCTGCTCCGCTTACTCGTTTATATTTTTCTTAGTGCGTCACATCCCCTCAACGCTACCATGGGGCATTCAATTACGCGGTTTGCAGTAGTCATAATGTTCCGGCCAACAGTGTATATAACTCTAAACACTGAAAATGGAATACCCACTTGAAAGCATGTCCGTACTCTCTCGGGGTTCAGGACGAGGTATCGATAAACGTTTCTGGAGTTAGCGTTTCTGCTGGTGCAGACAGTAAGGGATATGTGTACCAAGTTTAGCTGAAATCGGGCCAGTGGTTTAGGAGAAGACACGGGAAACACACACACACACACACATTTTTATAATACTTATGAATTATTTACGTGGTTCATTATATGCGGCAAAGAACTGCACTGAAAATGATAGGACAAGGATCGACCTTTAACAAGTAAAGGATCAGCGCCCCGCGCACTAGCTGAAGGGTTCAACCTATTGCAAAGGTCGGAGCATCGCTGTGCTAGACCTCACTCGAAATCTTTGACATTTCCCTGCAAATACTGAATGTGGCAGTGAATGTCACGCGAATTAATGGCAACACTGCTGTGTCTGGGCTCAAGTTGCCCGCGTGGCTGTCCGTTCTTGTAAAGGCATCCTTGCTTCCACGACGCTAAATAAGCTCCAGAAATAAGGGCCGGCTCACAGGAATGTTTTCTTTCTACGCATTTAACTTCGATTGGTCTCCCATGATCTTCTCTACAATAAAGCTTGCGAAAATTCCGTCACTAAGAATAACACTAGCGTTTTAAATGTACTTTTTACTACGGGGGTAAGTCAAATGGTTCAAATGGCTCTGAGCACTACGGGACTTAACATCTGAGGTCATCAGTCCTCTAGAACTTAGAACTACTTAAACCTAACTAACCTAAGGACATAACACACATCCATGCCCGAGGCAGGATTCGAACCTGCGACCGTAGCAGTCTCGCGGTTCCGGACTGAAGCGCCTAGAACCGCACGGCCATCGCTGCCGGCGGGGTAAGTCAATTATTATCTGCAAAGTAGTTATAAAATTTTATTGTAATCAAATAGGAAACTTACAAGAAAAAACATTTTTCGACGTAGTCTCGTAGCGTTTCAACGTACTTGGTCCATCGTTGTACATGCTTCCTGATGCCCTCATAAAAGAAGGTTCTCGGTTGAGCTGCGAGCCAGGAATGCACCGCTTATTTCACTGCTTCGTCAGAGGCAAATCGACGGCCAGTTGCCGGCCGGAGTGGCCGTGCGGTTCTAGGCGCTACAGTCTGGAACCGAGCGACCGCTACGGTCGCAGGTTCGAATCCTGCCTCGGGCATGGCTGTGTGTGATGTCCTTAGGTTAGTTAGGTTTAATTAGTTTTAAATTCTAGGCGACTGATGACCTCAGAAGTTAAGTCGCATAGTGCTCAGAGCCATTTGAACCATTTTGACGGCCAGTTAATGCCTGTTTGAGTGGACCAAACAAGTGATAGTTAGAAGGTGCAAGATCGGAACTATATGGAGGATGATCCAGTACTTCAAATTTGAGTTTCTGGAGCCTTTCAGCATTGTAGGCAACAGTATGCGGACGGGCTTTGTCGTGCAACAACACAACACCTTTTGACAGCAGTCCTCGGCTTTAGCCTGGCAGTAAGCGTCCCCCTGTAACGTACACTGTTTATTGTTGTGCCCCTTTCCCCATGATGTACCAGTACTGGACCTTGTGCGTCCCAAAAAACCGTAAGCATCAGTCTTCCTGCGGACGGTTGGGTCTTGAACTTTTTCTTGCACGGCGAATTTGGATGTTTCCATTCCGTACTCTGACGTTTACTCTCCGGCTCGTAATGATGGATCCATGTTTCGTCACTAATAATGATCCTGTCTAACAAGTTATCCCCTTCGTTACCAAAGCGATCCAAATGTTTTTTGCAGATGTCCAAGCACGTTTGTTTATGCAACTGTGAGAGTTGTTTGGACTCATCTTGCACAAACTTCATGAAACCCAAGTCTGTTGTGGATAATTTCGTAGGCAGAACAGTGACTAATTTGCAGACGATGTCCTAGTTCGTCAATAGTTAATCGTCTGTCTAAGAGAATCATTTCACGTGAACGGTCAATGGTTTCTTCATTTGGTTGGTTGGTTGGTTGGTTGTTTGGGGGAAGAGACCAAACAGCGAGGTCATCGGTCTCATCGGATTAGGGAAGGATGCGTAAGGAAGTCGGCCGTGCCCTTTCAAAGGAACCATCCCGGCATTTGCCTGGAGAGATTTAGGGAAATCACGGAAAACCTAAATCAGGATGGCCGGACGCGGGATTGAACCGTCGTCCTCCCGAATGCGAGTCCAGTGTGCTAACCACTGCGCCACCTCGCTCGGTGTTTCTTCATTTGTGGCGGTAAACGGTCGTCCGGCTGCTTCATCGTGCGTAACACATGTGCGACCATTCCGAAATTTTTTAATCCATTCGTAGACACTCCGTTGTGGCAGAACACTGTTGCCGTACTGTACCGAAAGTCTTCGATGAATTTCAGCCCCTGATACGCCTTTCGACCACAAAAAAACGGATCACTGAACGTTGCTCTTCTTTGGTGCAAATAGAGACCGGAGCACCCATGATTAACAGCACGGCAGCGATAATGAAACTAACCTAGCAGCTTGAAAATTGCAAAGTTATAACAACAAATAAACAAAGCATGCGTCATCAACGTAAAACGACAGTACTCTCAAAATAAACAAAAATACAGTATAACTAAATTGCGGATAATAATTGACTTAACCTCGTATATGTAACTGCTCCACTGATTATTTGTTATCCCACTGTCTCGTGCTACCGTAAAATGTTATTGTGCTTACTAATACAAACATAACAAAGCAAAGAATGTATAACCATCACTTAAATGCTATAAACAGGGTATAATAAAAAGGTATGGCCAAATTTTGGGGAAACATTCTCCAACTGTAGAAGAAGAAAATATGTTATATAAACATGGGTCCGGAAACGTTTATTTCCGTGTTAGAACTCAGTTACTAAAACTGTTGAACACATTAATCATCTAGATTGAAACGAAGCGTCATCCATGAACAACACATTTGCTCTAAAGTGAGGGTTAACAGATTGTTGATTGAACCATTCACGGAAGTGTACCCTAGCACGAAAATCAGCTGCTGATAGTGCCCTCACGCACTATACATGGTGCGGATACAGCAGGTTCTTGTATAGCACTCTCCAGACAATCATGTGATCAACATTACTGGTTGCAGCTAACTGCCTTACGCTGTCATCGTCAACTGCACGAAGAGTTTCCTCCTTGAGTTGAGGTGTCATCGTCCTTACAATCGCGGGCAGTAAGCTTAAAAGGCCCAAGCTCCGTAAGAAGATGATCAGTTGTTTCGAATGTCCTTCTATAGGGTCAATGTCGTTCTGCCACAGCCAATTCAACCTGCTAACAAGCACACAGCAAATGGGCAACTGCTGACTCCTCATTTGAGTACACGTCCACTTCACTGTACTAAACAGTTGATGCTACGAGTTTTATGCTAGCGGAACAATGAAGTTAGTCGCATGTAAAGCAAGCAGTGGAGTGAGCCACCTGTCAACATTACCTTCGTCCATCTGAAACAAAAAACACTGGCGGTGCACCTAACAATTACAAAAGGGTGTTTTTGAACATTTGACGTAAAATACGGATAGTTGATGTGGAGCAACGAACACGATGGAATAATGGAGAAACTGAAAAAACTGCCACATTCATGGCCACATTCATTTCTCCGACCCTGCATGAACATATTATGACAATGTCCTTACATACCGAACCCTATGCAGTGCTATAAATGCCAGTGTTTTGGCCATACAACCATAAGCTGCGGAGGTGAAGCGACGTGCGGAAAGTGCAGAAAAGCAGCCCATGAGGCTGAGACTGACTGCCCATCACCGGCGACCTCCATCAACTGCTCTGGGAGCCACCCAATCTGGAGCCGAGACTGTCCTGTTTTTGCTGAGGAACGCAAAATACAGGAAATAAAAGTGACCAAGCGGATCCCCTTTGCCGAAGCCAAAAAAGAATATAAGGCGATGAAATCCCTTGTCTTTGCCGTTTCTTATTCTTCCATGCTACGGAAATCTATTCCCAAGGTGGACGCCTCGACATGACGACGTCCATCGTGCCACTACCCACCTGACTGTGTATACGTCAAGACAAAGCGGGTGAGGATAAAACAATGCAAGCAGCGGCCAACACCAGCGCCAGTTCCGTAGTGGGCATCAAGAAGACACAAAATGCAGAGTGCCTCTCAACGCCCCCTTTCCCCTTATCCTCGAAGGGACAGGATGTAGGGAAAGGATCACGACGTTCGAGTCAAAAGCTGTCCCAGGTGCCGTCCGTCATCATTCTGGCACGTCTGACTGATGAGGACACACCATGTAGATACCTAGGATCCAGGCAATCCCTCCAGTCCCCCCCCCCCCCCCCCACTCCCCAATCCACAAGTACTTCAGCTTCTCGGCGCAAAGATAGGGGTAAATGAAAACCATACCAATAAAAGGATTCCCATACTACAGTGGAACATGAATGGGTTCAGGAGGAGGAACTGAAACTCCCAGCACAGGCTTGCATTTACAAGAAACACATTTTAAAGATATTGACGTTCCTGCGCTATGGGGCCATATGCTGTACCACAAGGATGAACTATCGCCGGAAAGAGCCAAGGGGGGGGGGGGGTGGCGGTCGCTGTGTTTGTTTGTCACTATCGCACACCACTCCTCTGCCCTCCCCCTGGCTACTGACATGCAAGCAGTTGCAGTTGAAGCTATTGTCGGAGGATCACGGTTTGCTGGCTGAATTTACCTCCGCAAGATGCAACAGGCTGTGAGACTCTCACAAATCTTATAGAACAAATCCCTCGACCATTTTTCCGCCTGGGAGACTTCAATGCCCATCATGTCTTGTGGGGCTCGACATCTACTTGGCCTCAGGGTCGGATTTTGGAGAGCCTACGACATCTCACCAGTTGTGCATCCTCAACACAGGTACTCTCACTCATTTGTGCACTGCTACTGGGTCATTCTCGGCCATTTACCTCTCTTTCTGCTCTCCAGCCCTCGCCAACTCTGTTCAGTGGGAAGTTATTGATGACGTCCATTCCAGAGACCACTTCGCATTCACCACTGACTGGAGCACTACCGAAGAGAAGCCACCAACATGAACGGTCAGCAGGGTGAATGGTTAGCAGGGCTAACTGGACGCTGTTCAGCCAGGTGACTGTGTTTGAACATCGCAGCCGGCCGAAGTGGCCGTGCGGTTAAAGGCGCTGCAGTCTGGAACCGCAAGACCGCTACGGTCGCAGGTTCGAATCCTGCCTCGGGCATGGATGTTTGTGATGTTCTTAGGTTAGTTAGGTTTAACTAGTTCTAAGTTCTAGGGGACTAATGACCTCAGCAGTTGAGTCCCATAGTGCTCAGAGCCATTTTGAACATCGCAACAACGTCCAGGAATGAGTGGACCACATCATGCGAGTGATGCATCAAGCTGCTGACTTATCCATCCCAAAGTCCTCAGGTCATCTTAGGAGGCGACCTGTATCTTGTTGGACATATGAGTTTAGCCATTCGGGACAGGTGTGCGGCTCTTCAACGGTTTAAATGCTGCCCTACAGCAGACAACCTTAAAGCCTTTCGAGTCGCGAGAGCTAGGCTCGACGTGTAGTTAAGGAGAGCAAGAAAAGGTCATGGCAAGCGTTTCTGGACTCTATCAACCGTTCCACTTGTTATACGAAACTATGGGAAGCCATCAGGAGGATTTCCGGTAAACGCAGTCGTTTACAAATGGCAGCAGTGCTGAAACAGGGATGTCTACAAATAACACCCAGAGACATCGCTCAGACGCTTGCAGAGAATTTTGCACAAGCTACTGCCAATGCCAGTCAGGATCCGGCGTTTCGCCACTAGAGAGGGTTTAACACTGTTAAACACTGCATTCAGTCGGGAGAATCAATCGTGTGGACAATTTGTTCCTTTTACGAAAGATTGCGAATTCCAGATGTGTACGAAGCCTTTTTGGACGATTTAACACAGACTCAGTGATTGCAGGCTCTCTTAGACACAGCTGAAACTTCCCCACTAATTACAGGGCCAACGTGATCATCAAATGATTCAGAAAACTCATTCGTTCATTCACTCCAGAACAAAAAAAGTCACAAACCTTATTTATGAAGGAAATTGTGTATTAAATCCATCTCTATTACATGTCCAGATCTCCGGTGATTCCACGTCTTAATTTTTTTCCGTTTACAGTCTCTTTCTATTCAAACAAACCGCTAGCGGCACAAATGTTAATTGGCTCGCTTTAGCGAGAAGAAAAGCGGAATATGTATCTCTCAGAAACGCGTCAATCCCTCAATCGATACTCCAGAAGCTGTCCTAGTTACCCCTCTCTAACAACCATCGAGAATGCATATATGCATCTCTGTTATTTCAAAGAATAAACGCACTAGAAAATACTTTGGCGTCGTCGAGCTGTCGCCGCATATGTTACGAGAAAATCAGATCAGATACTTTTCCAAAGTGAATGAATGTGGATGGTTTGATTGACAATGATTAATTGGTGCGTGGTAGAGGGTATTTTCTGTGGGGACATTACAAGGGGAAACCTGGAATTCATATCCAACAGTCCTGAGACTTACAACTGTCCTCTCTCCATGTGGGAGCCAGTTGCAAAATGACTTTGTGGGCGATGTGGCCTATTTTACACCATATTTTAGTCCTACCTGAAGATGCTTTGCTGAGTGTATTTATATGTTTTGACGATGCCATTACGGGTTTATCACATTAGGAACATGGTGTAGAACAGATCTGAAGCTGGTCATTACTGACTGAAACCGGTCATCACCAAAGGAATTTATATTGTGATCAAAGACTGGAATAAAAAAAACATTTGACAGTACCTTGATCACTGTTTATATTCGCGGCTATGTCGCAGCTGGCGAGCTGGCATTGTTCAGCTTAGATCACTATCGGCAGAAGTTCTCTTCATAGCCAACGCAATTAACAGATAATCACAAGCCTTGTAGAAAGTTGGAAGTACAATTGAAATACTAACTAGAAATGATATCGGTAATAAACCTGTTACTTTTAGTACAAAATAATGCAACTGGATAGAGCAGAGCCATTTGAAAAAAAGCAGTAAATGGTACAAAGATAACCTGACTTGTAAAACGCTACCATGAATGACTGTAGTCGCAAAGTCGGAATTCAAATACGCTCAATAAGTGTAAAGCACGAAACAACTATGGATAATATGGGCATACAAATGAAAGTACTATTAAAATTCATAACTGGGTAATTCTTTTATGAACACACTATACTGTCTCCTATAACAGTAGGGAGATTTATTTTTTTAAACACCGCGTACGGTCTCGTATCTCGTTGAATGTTGTGTTGAATATAAAGTCCCTTTGACGTTCTTATTATGAGCGTATCTGTTGAAATTACGAAATACGGCAACAGTTTGCTTTTTCATCAACATCATCCTTGTCCGGAAGCTTGTTCTACGAACATGAAAATCTGTGGGGATTAGTAGTGACTATTAAATGATAAAGAGTTCGTTAACTTTTTAGTATTTTTTATTCTTCTTTCACGCATTGTAAATTTTCGATTGCCAGCATGCACTCATATATGCTAGTTTTATATGCTAAATTCATTAGAAGTCGCAGTAATAACTAATCCAATTATTCTTCCACAAAATGGCGGCTGATACAAATAATTATCCAGAACTAATCTCTGAAATCGTCAGCGAGTTCAAAGAGAGGATGAAAACTGCTCGATCAGAGATGTACATCGCTGCCTTGCTAAGAATCACAGAGGGCAGTATGTTGAAAACCAGGTGTGGCTATAAAACAACAGGACTGTTGCTGTAAACCATTTTATTTCAAAAACGTACATGTTTAGTTATTGTCACCATAACATATTTCCCTCTTCTATCCCTACAACGCTACATGCAAATTTTCCATTGATGGAAACGGTGTTGGAAATCTTCCCCTGTGAGCTCGATGATGACACATGACGCTTTTCTTTCACTGCTTCAAGAGACTGAAATCTTTTCCCTTTTAATACAGATTTGACCTACGGAAATAGCTAAAAGTCACTTGGTGTTATGTCATGCGAATACGGTGGGTGATCCAAGAGTAGGAAACAACAGTAGAAAATTCTTAACAGAGAATGCGGTATAAGCCGGTGCGTCGACTTGATGCAGAACCCATGACTTATTCTTCCACAATTCGGGTAGTTTTTCTTTTCTTATTTTTTCGCGGAGTTGAGGTGGAGTTCAGTAGGAACTCCAAGGTAGTAATATTGGTTAATAATTTGACCTTCAGGAACCCGGTGGAGATACACAACTGCATGAATATCGAAAAAAAAAATCAACATAGGTTTAGATCGTGATTTGCTCATTCGAGCTTTTTTCGCTCTCGGTGAACTAGGACCCTTACAGCGCATGGATTGGTACTTAGTTTCTGGATCATAACCGAAAAACGAAGATTCGTCACATGTTATCACTCTTTCCAAGAAATTACGATGATTTTCAATGGTATTCAAAGTGTCAGAACAAATATTTTCAAGTGCTTCTTTTGGCTTGATTGTGAGAATTTTCGGCACCAGTTTCGCACACGCTTTTCCCATGTTAAATTGGTTATGTGAAATTTGCCTCACGCATTCTTTCCCAGCTCCTTCAGTTACAGCATTCGATCGATACTCAGCCGACGGTCAGATCGAATCAAATTACCTACATTTTCGATATTTTCACGCACTTTTGCTGTTGAAGGGTGTCTTGGACGTGAGTCATCTTCAACGTCTTCTCGGCCACCTTGGAAAAGCTTAAACCACTCAAAAACTCGCGTAGGTGATAATCAGTCTTCTCTATATTCTTCTTTTAGTAACAGATAGGTTTCAGTAGCAGTTTTGCAAGTGTCATGTGAAACTTAGCGCCAATTCGTTGCTGTATTGTTACAATAACAGCTCTTACACAAACGAAAGCCACGGCCATAGTGATTTGTCTTCAGACGCCAGAGATCCCGCATTCGGATGAGAAGACTTCACTCTTAACAATTATCGGTCTTTCATCTTTGCTGGATGCGTACTTACTCTGTGACAGCCTCAGTCCAGCTATTTCATAGCCATACCTCGTATGTCGCAATAAAACTACTTTTCATACATTGGAGTCTTTAAAATAAACATGAGATGTTATACACTGAAGAGCCAAAGAAACTGTTACACTTGCCTACTATCGTGTAGGGACCCCGCGAGCACGCAGAAGCGCCACAACACGATATGGCATGGACTAATGTCTGAAGTAGTGCTGGAGCGAAATGACATCATGAATCTTGCAGGGCTTTCCATAAATCCGTAAGAGTATGAGGGGGTAGAGATCTCGTCTGAACAGCACGTTGCAAGGCATACCAGATATGCTCAATAATGTTCATGTCTAGGGTGTCTGGTGACCAGCGGAAGCGTTTGAACTCAGAAGAATGTTCCTGGAGCCACTCTGTAGCAATTCTGGACGTGTGAGTTGTAGCATTGTCCTGTTGGAATTGCCCAAGTTCGTCGGAATGCATAATGGACACGAATGGATGCAAGTGATGAGACAGGACACTTACGTACGTGTCACCTGTCAGAGTAGTGTCAGGGGTCCCATGTCACTCCAACTGCACACGTCCAAACCCAGTACAGAGCCTCCACCAGCTTGAACAGTCCCCTGCTGACATGGAGGGTCCATGGATTCATGAGGTTGTCTGCATACCCGTACACGTCCATCCGCTCGATACAATTTGAAACGAGACTCGTCCGATCAGGCAACATATTTCCAGTCATCAGCAGTCCAAGGTCGGTGTTGACGGGCCCAGGCGAGGCGTAAAGCTTTATGTCGTGCAGTAGTCAAGGGTACACGAGTGGGTCTTCGGCTCAGAAAGCCAGTATCGATGACGTTTCGCTGAATGGTTCGTACACTGATACTTGTTGATGGTCAAGCTTTGAAAGCTGTAGCAATTTGCGGTAGGGTTGCATTTCTGTCACGTTGAACGATTCTCTTCAGTCGTCGTTGGTCTCGTTCTTGCAGGATCTTTTTCCGGCCGCAGCAATGTCGGAGATTTGATGTTTTAGCAGATTCCTGATATTCATGGTACACTCGTGAAACGGTCGTTCGGGAAAATCCCCACTTCATCGCTGCCTCGGAGATGCCATGTCCCATCGCTCATGCGCCGACTGTAAGACCACGTTAAAACTCACTTAAACCTTGATAACCTGGCATTGTAGCAACAGTAACCGATCTAAGAACTGCGCCAGAAACTTGTTACCTTGTATATGCGTTACCGACAGCACCGCCGTATTCGGCCTGTTTACATGTCTGTGTATTTGAATACGCGTGCCTATACCAGTTCCTTTGGCGCTTCAGTGTAGTAATGACGTGTAACACATCAAAAAAAGTTTTGCGTCACCGCTCTGCTGAGAGTTCCGAAACCTATACAGAAAATTGGAATAGAGATCAATATAAACATCATTTCCGCCCTTTTTATTGCTCACGAAAACCACATATTGCGTGTTGTACCACCATACAGCGAGACCTGCAGAGGTGGTATCCAGATTGCTATACACACCAGTACCTCTAATACCCAGCAGCACGTCTTCTTGCATTGATGCGTGCCTGTATTCGTCGTGGCATACTGTCCACAAGTTCATCAAGCACTGTTGGTCCAGATTGTCAACGGCGGTTCGGCGTAGGTCGCTCAAAGCGGCTGGTGGGTCACGTCGTCCATAGACAGCCTTTTTCAGTCCATCCTAGCTAGACCTTTTCGATAGGGTTCATGTCTGGAGAACATGCTGGCCACTCTAGTCGAACGATGTCGTTATCCTAATGGAAGTCATTCACAAGATGTGCACGATGGGGGCGCGAATTGTCGTCCATGAAGATGAATGCCTCGCCAATATGCTGCCGATGTGCTTGCACTATCGGGTGGAGGGCGGCATTTACGTGTCGTACAACTGTTACGGTGATTTCCATGACCTCCAGTGGTGTACTTCGGCCCCACATAATGCCACCCCAAAACATCAGGGAACCTCCACTTTGCTTCACTCGCTGGACAATGTGTCTAAGGCGTTCAGACCGGGTTGCCTCCAAACACGTCTCCGACTATTGTCTGGTTGAAGGCATATGCGACACTCATCGGTGAAAACGTGATGCCAACCCTGAGATGTCCATTCGGCATGTTGTTGGGCCCATCTGTACCGCGCTGAATGGTGTCGTCGTTGCAACGATGGACCTCGCCATGGACGTCGGGAGTGAAGTTGCGCATCATGCAGCCTATTGCGCACAGTTTGAGTCGTAACACGACGTCCTGTGGCTGCACGAAACGCGTTATTCAACATGGTGGCGTTGCTGTCAGGGTTCCTCCGAGCCATAATCCGTAGGTAGCGGTCATCCATTGCAGTAGTAGCCCTTGGGCGGCCTGAGAGAGGCATGTCATCGACAGTTCGTCTCTCTGTATCTCCTCCATGTCCGAACAATATGGCTTTGGTTCACTCTGAGATGCATGGACATTTCCCTTTTTGAGAGCCCTTCCTGGCACAGAGTAACAATGCGGACGTGATAGAGCCGCGGTACTGACCGTCTAGCCATGGTTGAACTACAAACAACACGAGCCGTGTACGTCCTTCCTGGTGGAACGACTGGAATTGATCGGCTGTCGGACCCCCTCCGTCTCATAAGCGCCGCTCATGCATGGTTGTTTGCATCTTTGGGAGGGTTTAGTGACATCTCTGAACACTGAAAGGGACTGTGTCTGTGATACAATATCCACAGTCAACGTCTATCTTTAAGAGTTCTGGGAACCGGGGTGATGCAAAACTTTTTTTGATGTGTGTATTTCATATTGGACGTAACTGCGTGTTGCAGAACGTGGTGTGGACCAGAGTGGACAGGTCCGGCAGCTCGAGCCGCATCCACAGCCAGGGCCACCTGTGGCCGCGCCCGCTGCCCGGCGGCTCAGCCCTGCTGGTGGACCGCGCCTCGCCGCTCGACGTGGGCCTCTACCGCTGCCTCGCCACCGCCCTGCACCCCCGCTCCGGGCCCGTCACCGTCTTCCAGGACGTCCACTTCCAGCCCTACTTCTAACCACAGCCGGACAGCCCAGTCCAATGCTGCCGAACCAGAGAACCGTTCTGACTTTACTGAAGCAGTCGCTATGCTGGGCTAAATGCTATGTGGTGCTGCCAATTACTAACGTCCCTCTGTTGTCACTCTGTCGCGAAGTTTGCTTCAGCTACTCACTGCCTCGAAATCTCTACTAAACATCCTGGGACTATTCAAAAACAAACGATGAATTACAATGTCGTTGCGTGTCTAGTGAATGGGCTCTTTCCGTGATGTTCACACCAGAATTCTCATAGTCGGAGCTACTGAGCGCATATTAAGTTAACGTCGCCGCTTTGCGCTAATACTTGTTTAATTTTAGCTGCAGAGATCCAGTGAAGTAAGAGATTCCATCACCATCACCCTGGACATCTACTTGCATGTACTTTAAGGGGGGTAGGACGTCAAACGGGCCGACTTGGAGCAGGAGAGTCACCACAGGACGTTTTAATTTCTACTGTCTATACTTTTACAAACAAATTCATAAAACTTTGTCACCATGACCAGGAACGGTTGAGGACTCACACTCATCGCAGTGGAGGTTCAAAAACGTAGCAAAATATCTTTTTTTTACATGTGAAATTTCATCATTTTTTCTCTTATTACTGGCTGCATTTGTTCCTATAGGTACACTTTCCTTCCTAAGCAAAAGAGATTCTTCGATGAATTTTTCATAGCATACAAACAGCAGTTACAGGTATATGAAACTCTAGAATTTTCCAAATCTATTACAAAACTGTGGAAAAAATAGAGATAATTAACTATAAAACTTGAGTTTTTTCTAAACATGAAGTTTAAAATGTAACAGTTCATTCATTTTTTCATAAATTAAATAACTTTTAGAGTTTCATACACCTGTAACTATGGCTTGTATGCTGTGCAAAAGTCATCGAAGAATCTCTCTTACTTTGGAAGAGAAGTGTACCTATAGCAACAAATGCAGCCAGTAGTAGGTGAAAAAAATGATGAACTTTCACATGTAAAAAAAAAGTGTTTTGTTACGTTTTTGAGCTTCCAATGCTATCGGTATGAATCCTGAATCCTTCCTGGTCATGCTGTTAAAGTTTTATGAATTTATTTGTAAAAGTATAGACAGTGGAAATTAAAATGTCCTGTGGCGCCTCTCCTGCTTCAAGTCGGCCCGTTTGACGTCCTACCCCCCTTAACCGCTGATTGTCAACGGCTGTTCTGTCTGTGAAACTACAGCTGTTAATGGAGCTAATCTGATCAGCATGGAAAGAACTTAAGCTGTACCTCGTATTCTAATGTATCCGAATAAGGTTCTTGTGTCCTTAAGAATGTGTTCCGCTCACACGCTAAAGTAAAGCTGCACAACAGGTTCTATATTTATACATCACTGTAAATAGACTCTCCAACGCTCAGTTGGATATTAAATTTATTTGCAATTTCCAAATACCAAGTAGTTTGATTTGAATTCTGCCTTCTTCCTCTAATTGAATTTTGTTCGTTTTATTTTTGATTTGTCATTTTTTTTCAGCTCACGGAATTTTCACAAAGCGTTGCTATCGTCATCACTCTGCAGATGCAACCACTAGCACATCAGAAGTGCGAGAAGCTTGACAGAGTGCAGACCACTTTAGTTAACCCATTTCTCCCCAGTGTTGTTTTCTCAAAATGCAGTCAAAGTGAACATATTATACAAAACTCATCATACCTCTTTGAAAAGGCATTCACAAGTTCTCTCTGTTTTTTATATTTCACTATTAGTATCAAACTTGGCGAGAAAAATAAGTTACTGAAAACTTCGTGTCGCGTTTTCGCAAGACTGGGAAGAAATGGGTTAATGTTGTTACAGTAATATTTACATAGGACAAGTTTCCTATTTCCGGACTTGAGTGTTACATTACACAACACAATCCAAATATTCTCTTGTTTTTGTTGCCGTTATCAATCCGAAGTCTGATTTGATGCTCCTCTTATGAAAATTTCTTCATCTCTGCATAACTAATTCAACCTGTCTCTACAATGCCGGAGAAATTGGTACACTGCGATAGACGACATCGATTTAGATCCGATGACGGTATATGCCACTCGGGGGATAGTAGATGTAGTGAAAATGGTTTCAACGTCGTCCGCGAACAGACTGCGTAGTGGAATAGCTACCAGAGCGCCATGTTGGCCTACCCTTTAGTAGGGAATGCTCACACCCAGAAGGCTCACTATGGTCCAAATGTGCGAAGCAAGCAACCGTGCCACGGAATACACTCGTGCTTCCGACAGCCAGCTTAGCGTGTATGAAAGAGATCAAATTGTGTCCATCAGATTGGCAGGTTGGTCCTTCTAAAGAACTGCCACACAAGTTAGACGTGCTGCGTCAGTTGTGCAGCGATCCTGGTATTGCTGATCACGCGAACATTCACACACCTCCAGACGATGTTCTGACGTTCCACGCAGCACAGACGCCCGCCAGGATAATCGAGTTGTAAGATCAGCAGTGGCAGACCGTACAGCTACCATATCACAGATAAGAGGACTTGAGACGTGTCAACACGAACTGTTGCGAACCGGTTATTAGGCGCCGGCCGCTGTGGCCGAGCGGTTCTAGGCGCTTCAGTCCGGAACCGCCTGACTGCTGCGGTCGCAGGTTCGAATCCTGCCTCGGTAATGGATGAGTGTGATGGCCTTAGGTTAGTTAGGTTTAAGTAGTTCTAAGTTCTAGGGGACTGATGACCGCAGATGTTAAGTCCTGTAGTGCTCAGAGCCATTTGAACCATTTGGTTGTTAGGCATGGGACTACGGGCACGCACACCTCCAACCCGTCTTCCATTCATGCTGTTAGCATCGACGTGTACGCTTAACTGATGCCATCAGAGGATCACGTGGAAGGTGAAATGGCGCGCAGTGGTCTTCAGTAATGAAAGTAGAGTTTGCCTACACGCAAGTGATGGTAGTTTGTGCGCACGACGTAGAACTGGTGAGCGCTGTCTCGCAGTGTGCTTTAGTCCAAGATACAGTGGCGTGCGATAAGTTACAAGTCTCGCTCACCTTTGGTGTTTCTAAAGCAGAAGCTAACAGCGCTCGCTACGTGCAGAATGTTGTTAGATCCGTTCTTTTGTGTTTTCGCAACAGGCATGTGATGTGTTGTTCCAATACAAGGTGATGCACGAAGATATGCAAATATTTTAACATGTTATTCTACAAGTAGAACTAAAGGAAAAAATACGTATAAACATAGGAACGCAAATGTTTAGTTTCGGAGTTACGATTGGTAAAAGATTTTGCCTGAAATTTAGCAACTTCGCTAATATGAAGCCATCACAAAAACTGTACGAGGTTAAAATAAAGCACGATTTCCATTTACTTCGTTCTTATTGGTCTGGTGAATCTAATAAAACATGTCAGACGTGTATGTGCAGTAGTTTTCCAGAACATCCAGAGAAGCAAAGATTATTATACAAGCAAATTTGTTTACTTTCCATTAAGAATGTAAAAACGCTTATGTCATTGTTGGCAACCGTTGGTGAGTTGTTTCAGTCATTTTCTAACCTTGTAACGAGTTAGTTTTCTGTATTGTTCAGTGAAAGAACATAATAACAACAGTGTATTTAAGTGAAACCACATAGTAACTGTTGTAGATTGTAGATTAATTATGGAATAGGGATGCCTTTCAAATTTACGTCAGAGGAATACGCTGATATGGCGTTTATTTACGGCAAATGTGATGATAATGCAACGGCTGCAGTTAACGAATATCGCGTACGTTATCCAACTCGGAGGATTCGGACTGCACGAACCATTAGTGGAGTATTTCGAATGTTACGGGAGACAGGTTACCCACATAGCGTTCATAATCAGTACGAGCGCTCGATACGTGAAGACGATGATGAGGATATTATGGATGCTGTTCAACGCAGCCCGGATACCAGTACATGACGCATCTCTCAAGGATTAGGCATTTCACAGTCTAACGTATGGCTTACACTAGAGTATAATAATCTGTATCCTTACCATAAACAAAAAGTGCGTCATTTACATCCGGGAGATCCTGCCCTCCGCATGGAATTGTGCAACTGGTTAAATACTAATCGGCAGTTACGCAAATACATTTCATTTACTGATGAGGCACTGTTTACTCGAGAAGGTATGAACTATTTACTTAATGAGTACGTATGGTCTGAAGCAAACCCACATGCAACAGTGCAATGCAATTTCCAGCAACGATTTAGCATAAATGTGTGTTGTGGTACTATCAACACACTCTTTATTAGACCATTCATTTTCCTAGGGCGTCTAACTGGCGAGACGTACTTACAATTCCTTCAAGAAGAAATGCCCCGCTTGCTCGAAGGTGTTCCACTTGCTACGCAATTGCAAACGTAGTTTCAACATGACGGCGCGCCTCCACATTTCACCAACGCCTTTACTATACATTTAAATGAACATTTTCCCCAGAAATGGATTGGTCGTGGTGATACACGTCTGTGGCCACCCAGTTTGCCCGATTTGACACCAATGGATTTTTGTGTGTGGGGATGGATGGAAGACATAGTTTATGAGGACAAAGTCAATACACGTGAGGCATCACTTGCTCGCATTATGAATGCAACAAACGAAATTAAGGACAACGCTGTGAAACTGAAATGAGCAACAAAATCTGTACATACACGTGCAGCTAAATGCATTGAACTCGGTGGAGAGATTTTTGAACGTTTGCTCTGAATGTATTGAGAAACTCTATGTACACTGTATAACTTCCTTAACACTGAGCTTCGTTTTCGCCGGTTTAGCATGAATTCACGTGTGCTATGCTATTAATAAAAGCAGATTACCTGACACATTCATACAGTTCCAGTTAACGTTATTACCGTCATTTTTCCAAAATTAAATTCCCTACAACTTCAGTTGAAAACTTTGTGCAATTGCCTGGAATTTAAAAAAACGAATTGGGCCAAGTAGTTAATAAATTAAAAAATTTACGAAATTACTTCTTTGCTTCTCTGGATACTCTGGAAAACTACTGTAGATACACGTCTGTGACATGTTTTATTAGATCCCCCAGATCAATAACAACAACAAAAAATGTAAATCATGCTTTACTTTAATCTCGTACAGTTTTGTGGTGGCTTCATGCTAGCGAAGTTGCTAAATTTCAGGCAAAATCTTTTATTAGCCGTAACTCCAAAACTAAACATTTACGGACCTATGTTTATACGAACTTTTTTCTTTAGTTTCACTTGTAGAACAATATATTAAAATATTTGCATATCTTCGTGAATCACCCTGTATACTAATGTTCCCCATAACTGCCCGTGAAACTCAACGAGCTCAGCAAGACGAGCGGCAACTTTCCTGGACAGCACAGCCTCCAGACTTGGCTGCAATCGAGTACGTGTGGGATATGATGGGACAAGAAACGACTCATGAGACTCGTCAACCAACAACTCTTACAGAACTACATGAACGGGTCGAACAGGCATGGCGTAATGTATCCCAGAACAGTATTCGCCATCTGTACAATTGAGCGGATGTCAGACTCAGTGCCTGCACTGCCGCCCGTGGAGACTACGACACGTACTAATAGGGGTGTTTCACCGTGTGTCGATACCTGCTACCTCAGAACCACTTGTGCTATTGATCTGTAAATGTAATTATTTTCATGTACACCATATGCACTGTTGCAACAATACATCTTGAGTGAAATGGAAATCTCTAAAAGAGTGTACTAATTTTTCTTTTCTGGAGGTGCATTTGTGTCCGCTTTTTGTAATCGTTCCTTGGTCTCCCCCTACAGTTTTTACCCCGCACACTTCTCTCCATTGACAAAGCGACGATCAGTTGATTCTTCAGGATGTGACCTATCAACCGATCCCTTCTTTTAATCCAGTTGTGACATATATTTTTTCCCTAATTCTGTCCAGCACCTTCTGATTAGTTTTCAGATTGACTGAACTAATCCTTAGCATTAGTCTGCTGCAGCACATTTCAAAAGCTTCTGTTTTCTTCTTCCTGTGTGTTTATCGCCCACGTCACACCTCTGTGAAAACCTACGCTACCGACAACAAGTGCTTTGTGACAGAGGAAACGTGGGAGTGTAATGTGACTAGGGGCTCTGTTGGCGTAAATACTTAATATGTTTTAGACGCATTTATCAACAACATGACTGAGCAAGTCAGAGCACAGGAGCAAAATTAAAACACAATCCAATAAATACACATTGTGTCTTATCTAACATAACATGCCCCTCAAAACCCCTCAAATACACGAAGCTTTACAATAACAAGGAGGGCACAAAACAATAGACAACCCGAGCAATAATAACAAAAAAAAAATGTTAAAATGTGTGTGAGTTTCTGCTAAGGTCATCGGTCCCTAGACTTACGCACTACTTAAACTTATTCTAAGACCAGCCGGCCGAAGTGGCCGTGCGGTTAAAGGCGCTGCAGTCTGGAACCGCGAGACCGCTACGGTCGCAGGTTCGAATCCTGCCTCGGGCATGGATGTTTGTGATGTCCTTAGGTTAGTTAGGTTTAACTAGTTCTAAGTTCTAGGGAACTAATGACCTCAGCAGTTGAGTCCCATAGTGCTCAGAGCCATTTGAACCATTTGAACCAAGAACAACACACACACACACCCATGCCCGAGAGAAGACTCGAATCTCCGGCGGGAGGGTTCAAATGGCTCTGAGCACTATGGGACTTAACTTCTGAGGTCATCAGTCCCCTAAAACTTAAAATTACTTAAACCTAACTGACCTAAGGACATAACACACATCCATGCCCGAGGCAGGATTCGAACCTGCGACCGTGGCGATCGCGCGGTTCCAGACTGACGCGCCTAGAACCGCTCGGCCACACCGGTCGGCCCGGCGGGAGGGGTCGGGCAATCCGTGACATGGCGCCTCAAACCGCACGGCCACTCCGCGCGGCGCAATAATAACCATACAAGCTGGAAGGAATAACAGAATCATTGATATTGCAGTGCTCTAGCTTAGAACAGAAAATACAAAATAAACCAGCTACAGAAGACGCACAAACGACCGAAACTAATACAAATTCCGCTAAACGATAAATATATAATTAAATGATAAAGATAATTAGAGCACACAGAAGAAGCGTAACCAGAGCTGGCGAAGCCACCAAACAAATCGGACCTGAAACTCAAAAACATGGTAGTTTATATATCAGAAAGGTAAATCAGTCAAGTACACCTGACAATAAAATAAGATACAGGGTCCAATTCGCCTAGTACCTTCTCCTTGTCAGTCTTATTTCAGATAACAACAATAAGTCTTACAGCGACCCCGCCTCTATGACAATGCAACAACTGGCACAGCTAAATCTGAAACGCTGTCAGAAGCAGTCGTCTGTGCACAAGTATCTCCGCCTTTCACAATCGTTATGCCACTCTTCTTGTGCATCGCCTTTCGAGAGCACACACCACAGTCCAACTCTACTTGAGTCTCTTCAAAAGAGTGGAATTCCTCCAAGCCCGCACTAATATGGCGAGCATCACAAAAGCTCTATCACCTCTGCGCTTGCTAGTTTTTTGAATATGGGCATCACAGAATACAGGAGTGAGATGTTGTTCAAAATGGCTCTGAGCACTATGGGACTTAACATCTATGGTCATCAATCCCCTAGAACTTAGAACTACTTAAACCTAACTAACCTAAGGACATCACACAACACCCAGCCATCACGAGGCACAGAAAATCCCTGACCCCGCCGGGAATCGAACCCGGGAACCCGAGCGTGGGAAGCGAGAACGCTACCGCACGACGTGAGATGTTGTCTTTGGGTCTGGCTACGATTATCCGTTGAAGCGGGTCTATCGCAGTATAAAAAGTGGAGAAAAACGTTTGAAGAATAGCGGGCAGACGGGAGAAAGTGCCATGGCAAGCGCCATGGGGAAAAAAACCTCCACGACTGTCTTGAAGGGTAGTAAGAGCAGTAGCGCAATTCTTGCTATCTGCGACAGACCACGCAAGGGTAGGCTAAGTCAGTAGTCGGTATCATGTAGTTCGATAGCATGGTCATAGTCATCTGCTCACCTAAAGAGATCAGTCCGAATCTGTGCGAGAGTGCAATATGCTGCTGTGGGCCCCCTCTGCAGTGTTGTGTCAGTTATTTGGCGCAGCAGCAGGCCCAGATTGGCTGCAGCTTCGTCCCCCAGCGTCGTCTTCTTGCAGCTGCGGGCCATAGTAGCAAGTCAGGCGGTGAGGCTCGAGCACTGCAGCCTTCATTGCATTCTATGACCGGGAGGCCTTTTTGGGCAGTTTGCTCTCATCCTGTCGTCGTTACTCATTTGGCACCACCCAGGAGTCACGTGTGACTTAGGGTATGTCACGGACGCGAGTAACCTTGCCCAATCTCCAGATTGTGACTGTGGAGCCGCCCTGCAAACAATTAATCAATTTGTTGGTGAATGCCCGAAACGAGCCTTCGGAGGATCAATGAATGACATCCACCATGCATCACCTGAAGGGCACAACTGGATCAACAGATTGGACTTAGAAATACAAGAACTTGCGTAATGTGTAGATAATTTAGCATAATACACTACTGGCCATTAAAATTGCTACACCACGAAGATGACATGCTACAGACGCGAAATTTAACCGACAGGAAGAAGATGCTGTGATACGCAAATGATCAGCTTTTCAGAGCATTCACACAAGGATGGCGCCGGTGGCGACATCCACAACGTACTGACATGAGGAAAGTTTCCAACCGATTTCTCATACACAAACAGCAGTTGATCGGCGTTGCCTGGTGAAACGTTGTTGTGATGCCTCGTGTAAGGAGGAGAAATGCATACCACCACGTTTCCGACTTTGACAAAGGTCGGATTGCAGCCTATCGCGATTGCGGTTTATCGTATCGCGACATTGCTGCTCGCTTTGATCGAGATCCAATGACTGTTAGCAGAATATGGAATCGGTTAGGTTAGTGTTGTTTCACGTCCCGTCGACAACGAGGTCATTAGAGACGGAGCGCAAGCTCGGGTTAGGGAAGGATGGGGAAGGAAATCGGCCGTGCCCTTTCAAAGGAACCATCCCGGCATTCGCCTGAAACGATTTAGGGAAATCACGGAAAATCTAAATCAGGATGGCTGGAGACGGGATTGAACCGTCGTCCTCCCGAATGCGAGTCCAGTGTGCTAACCACATATTGAATCGGTGGGTTCAGGAGGGTAATATGGAACGCCGTGCTGAATCCCAACGGCCTCGTATCACTAGCAGTCGAGATGACAGCCATCTTATCCGCATGGCTGTAACGGACCGTGCAGCCACGCCTCGATCCCTGAGTCAACAGATGGGGACGTTTGCAAGAAAACAACAATCTGCACGAACAGTTCGACGACGTTTGCAGCAGCACGGACTATCAGCTCGGAGACTGTGGCTGCGGTTACCCTTGACGCCGCATCACAGACTGGAGCGCCTCCGATGGTGTACTCAACGACGAACCTGGGTCCACGAATGGGAAAACGTCATTTTTTCGGATGAATACAGGTTCTGTTTACAGCGTCATGGTGGTCGCATCCGTGTTTGGCGACATCGCGATGAACGCACATTGGAAGCGAGGATTCGTCATCGCCATACTGGCGTATCACCCGGCGTGATGGTATGGGGTGCCATTGGTTACATGTCTCAGTCACCTCTTGTTCGCATTGACGGCACTTTGAACAGTGGACGTTACATTTCAGATGTGTTACGACCCGTGGCTCTGCCCTTCATTCGATCCCTGCGAAACACTACATTTCAACAGGATAATGCACGACCGCATGTTGCAGGTCCTGTACGGGCCTCTCTGGGTACAGAAAATGTTCGACTTCTGCCCTGGCCAGCACATTCTCCAGATCTCTCACCAATTGAAAACGTCTGGTCAATGGTGGCCGAGCAAGTGGCTCGTCAGAATACGCCAGTTACTACTCTTGATGAACTGTGGTATCGTGTTGAAGCTGCATGGGCAGCTGTACCTGTACACGCCATCCAAGCTCGATTTGACTCAATGCCCAGGCGTATCAAGGCCGTTATTACGGCCAGAGGTGGTTGTTCTGGGTACTGATTTCTCAGGATCTATGCACCGAAATTGTGTGAAAATGCAATCACATGTCAGTTCTAGTATAATATATTTGTCCAATGAATACCCGTTTATCATCTGCATTTCTTCTTGGTGTAGCAATTGTAAAGGCCAGTAGTGTACTTTGAACATTTGATTCTGTACATGTATTTTGCTAGTCATTTCTTACACTGTATACTCTTAAAATTATGTATTTGATCCAAGCTTTGTATCATCATGCAACAAATAATAATAAAAATCTACTGCGTGGTCCTCCCGTTTGGTGAGAGTCGTCGTGGCCGAGTGGTTCTAGGCGCTACAGTTGGAACCGCGCGACCGCTACGGTCGCAGGCTCGAATCCTGTCTCGGGCATGGATGTGCGTGATGTCCTTAGGTTAGTTAGGTTTACGTAGTTCTAAGTTCTAGGGGACTGATGACCTCAGAAGTCAAGTCCCATAGTGCTCAGAGCCATTTTAACCATTTTGAGGGTCGTCGATGTTAACTCTTGCCTGCGAGAGCCTCTTCAGTGGGAAGCAGAAGCTGCTAACCTTTCGCCCGTTCGTCTGCTTCCTTCTTCTCGTTAGGGGTCGCGCAGGCGGCTTCTCGCATTTCTGCGTTTGCTGGGGGGAAGGCCGCCTGCTTGGCAGCACCGTTGTTATCCTTCCGTGGCGCTGGCACGCCTACTTCCTCTCGGAGGTAGGGAGCAAGTCCTGCAAGCAGCTGCCACGGCTGGCGGCAGCCCTCCACCTTCTCTGCAGCAAGGACGGCCGCAATGTACCTCTTAACTGTTTTGAGGGCCGCAGTTACCTCAGGAACTATGTCAAGCATTGCGGCTCTCACGTCGTCCGTCGTCTGCTGCTGCCTCTTCCTAGGATCGGGCAGCTGCTCCCGTCCCCCCGTTTGCGACATTGACGGGAAATTCTGGCCACCTGCTGGCAGCGGGAGCTACAGGTGAATCTTCGTTTAGTGGAGTCGTCTTCAGTTTGGTCGGACGGTGGTGCACCTCTGCGACCGGTGTCGTCACTTCGCCTAGGATCTGGCTACTGCTCGTGAAGGCTGACCAGCCTCGTCAGTTGGCTACATGTGGTACTACACAGCGGGCGCACGTTGGCGTTTCCTCTCTGCCTCTACCGCCGGTGCGACTGTCATGCTCCCCTGAGAGTTTGACACACCTCGCGGCATTGCTGCCATACGGCCTTTATCCTGACACCAGAAGAACTGGGGCTTTCGGTCCAGGTCGGGCTAGTCGGCCGCTGTGGCCGAGTGGTTCTAGGCGCTTCAGTCTGGAACCGCGCGACCGCTACGGTCGCAGGTTCCAATCCTGCCTCGGGCATGGATGTGTGTGATGTCCTTAGGTTAGTTACGTTTAAGTAGTTCTAAGACGAGGGCTGGTAGAAATCCTTGCGTAACAGAAGAAATATTGAATTTAATCGATGAAAGGAGAAAATATAAAAATGCAGTAAATGAAGCAGGCAAAAAGAAATACAAACGTCTCAAAAATGACATCGGCAGGAAGTGCAAAACTGCTAAGCAGGGATAGCTAGAGGACAAATGTAAGGATGTAGAGGCTTATCTCACTAGGGGTAAGATAGAAACTGCCTACAGGAAATTAAAGAGACCTTTGGAGAAAAGAGAACCACTTGTATGAATATCAAGAGCTCAGATGGAAACCCAGTTCTAAGCAAAGAAGGGAAAGCAGAAAGGTGGAAGGAGTATATAGAGGGTCTATTACAAGGGCGATTTACTTGAGGACAATATTATGCCGGCCGAAGTGGCCGTGCGGTTAAAGGCGCTGCTGTCTGGAACCGCGAGGCCGCTACGGTCGCAGGTTCGAATCCTGCCTCGGGCATGGATGTTTGTGATGTCCTTAGGTTAGTTAGGTTTAACTAGTTCTAAGTTCTAGGGGACTAATGACCTCAGCAGTTGAGTCCCATAGTGCTCAGAGCCATTTTGACAATATTATGGAAATGGATGTAGATGAAGATGAAATGGGTGATACGATATTGCGCGAAGAATCTGACAGAGCACTAAAAGACCTGAGTCGAAACAAGACCCCGGGAGTAGACAACATTCCATTAGAACTACTGACAGCCTTGGGAGAGCCAGTCATGACAAAACTCTACCATCTGGTGAGCAAGATGTATGAGACAGGCGAAATACCCTCAGACTTCAAGAAGAATATAATAATTCCAATCCCAAAGAAAGCAGGAGTTGACAGATGTGAAAATTACCGAACTATCAGTTTAATAAGTCACAGCTGAAAAATACTAACGCGAATTCTTTACAGACGAATGGAAAAACTGGTAGAAGTCGACCTCGGGGAAGATCAGTTTGGATTCCGTAGAACTGTTGGAACACGTGAGGCAATACCGACATGACGCCTTATCTTAGAAGAAAGATTAAGGAAAGGCAAACCTACTTTTCTAACAAAAAATAGTTCTGATGGCTCTGAGCACTATGCGACTTAACTTCTGAGGTCATCAGTCGCCTAGAACTTAGAACTACTTAAACCTAACTAACCTAAGGACATCACACACATCCATGCCCGAGGCAGGATTCGAACCTGCGACCGTAGCGGTCGCTCGGTTCTAGACTGTAGCGCCTAGAACCGCACGGCCACTCCGGCCGGCACTTTTCAACATTTGTAGACTTAGAGAGAGCTTTTGACAATGTTGACTGGAATACTCTCTTACAAATTCTAAAGGTGGCAGGGGTAAAATACAGGGAGCGAAAGGCTATTTACGATTTGTACAGGAACCAGATGGCAGATATAAGAGTGGAGGGGCATGAAAGGGAAGCAGTGGTTTGGAAGGGAGTGAGACAGGGTCGTAGCCTCTCGCCGATGTTATTCAATCTGTATATTGAGCAAGCAGTAAAGGAAACAAAAGAAAAATTCGGAGTAGGTATTAAAATCCATGGAGAAGAAATAAAAACTTTGAGGTTCGCCGATGACATTGTAATTCTGTCAGGGACAGCAAAGGACTTGGAAGAGGAGTTGAACGGAATGGACAGTGTCTTGAAAGGAGGGTATACGATGAACATCAACAAAAGCAAAACGATGATAATGGAATGTAGTCGAATTAAGTCGGGTGATGCTGAGGGAATAAGATTAGGAAATGAGACACTTAAAGTAGTAAAGGAGCTTTGCTATTTGGGGAGAAAAATAATTGATGATGGTCGGAGAGGATATAAAATGTAGACTGGCAATGGTAAGCAAAGCGTTTCTGAAGAAGAGAAATTTGTTAACATCGAGTATTGATTTAAGTGTCAGGAAGACGTTTCTGAAAGTATTTTTACGGAGTGTAGCCATGTATGGAAGTGAAACATGGACGATAAATAGTTTGGACAGGAAGGGAATAGAAGTTTTCGAAATGTGGTGCTACAGAAGAATGCTGAAGATTAGATGGGTAGATCACATAACTAATGAGGAGGTTTTGAATAGAATAGGGGAGAAGAGGAGTTTGTGGCACAACTTGACAAGAAGAAGGGACCGCTTGGTAGGACATGTTCTGAGGCATCAAGGGATCACCAATTTAGTGTTGGAGGGCAGCGTGGAGGGTAAAAATCGTAGAGGGAGACCAAGAGATGAATACACTAAGCAGATTCAGAAGGATGTAGGTTGCAGTGAGTATTGGGAGATGAAGAAGCTTGCACAGGATAGTGTAGCATGGAGAGCTGCATCAAACCAGTCTCAGGACTGAAGACCACAACAACAACAACAACGCTTCTAAGTTATAGGGGACTGATGACCTCAGAAGGTAAGTCCCATAGTGCTTAGAGCCATTTGAACCAGATCGGGCTATAGAGCTTCTCCCTTCTCAGGGCAGCTCGAAGATGCAGTCAGGGCCTGCCGCTTGCAGGTCGACGGTAAACACGGATGGCTTCTTCATGTTCGTCCTGTTGCGCGGCTTGAGCACTTCGTAGTCCTTTCTGTACCGTTGCTTCGTCGAGAAGCAAGGGCAGCCTCCTGAGGAGCGCCTTTGTGGGCTTCCTTCGCTGCTGTGGCTTCTTCATCAGGGACACAGCGACGGTGTGGGTAGCCATAGTGCCGTTATGCGCCCCTTGCGTGCCGATATTCGCTGCCATCAGGTCTATCATTCTCAATGGAGAGAAGTCTTCCCAAGTAAGACTGATTTCAGGTGTGCCGCAGTGGAGTGTCATAGGACCGTTGTTATTCACAATATACATAAACGACCTTGAGGGTGACATCGGAAGTTCACTGAGGCTTTTTGCGGATGGTGCTGTGGTATATTGAGAGGTTGTAACAATGGAAAATTGTACTGAAATGCAGGAGGATCTGCAGCGAATTGACGCATGGTGCAGGGAATGGCAATTGAATCTCAATGTAGACAAGTGTAATGTGCTGCGAATACATAGAAAGAAAGATCCTTTATCATTTAGCTACAATATAGCAGGTCAGCAACTGGAAGCAGTTAATTCCATAAATTATCTGGGAGTACGCATTAGGAGTGATTTAAAATTGAATGATTATATAACGTTGGTAAAGCAGATGCCAGACTGAGATTCATTGGAAGAATCCTAAAGAAACGCAATCCACAAACAAAGGAAGTAGGTTACAGTACGCTTGTTCGCCCACTGCTTGATTACTGCTCAGCAGTGTGGGATCCGTACCAGATTGGGTTGATAGAAGAGATAGAGAAGATTCAGCGGAGAGCAGCGTGCTTCGTTACAGGATCATTTAGTAATTGCGAAAGCGTTACGGAGATGATAGATAAACTGCAGTGGAAGACTCTGCAGGAGAGGCGCTCAGTAGCTCGGTACGGGCTTTTGTTGAAGTTTCGAGAACATACCTTCACCGAGGAGTCAAGCAGTACATTGCTCCCTCCTACGTATATCTCGCGAAGAGACCATGAGAACAAAATCAGAGAGATTAGAGCCCACACAGAGGCATACCGACAATCCTTCTTTCCACGAACAATACGAGACTGGAATAGAAGGGAGAACCGATAGAGGTACTCAAGGTACCCTCCGCCACACTCCGTCAGGTGGCTTGCGGAGTATGGATGTAGATGTAGATGATGTGTGAGTCGACGGGCTCGACGCCGACTTGGTGCTTACTGCAGTTCGTCATCTGATCGTACACTGCTGTCCATCCTGTTGCTTTGTGCTGGATCTACAAAAGTGGTACAGGTGTCCGATCGTCTTCTTACTGCTTCTGTGGTCGATCAGTGAGTACACTGAGCTGAACCACTGATGGGCCCTTTGCTGAGGCGGCTTTACCCCGGCCTGCTTTCTTGCGTTTGCCCACGCTGCGGCGTGAAAAAACAACGATAAAGTTTGCTCTCGTCGTAAAAAGGACGTCAGTGACAATTGTGCTCAATTTGCGACTGCCAGCAGCACAGGGACGACTTCTCAGCCTGCCGTCAGCCTCAGCAGCGTAGCACACAATAGCAACGTTACGCTCGCCTCACTGCCTCGGGCTGACTTGAGTCTCGTCAACATGACCTTCTCTGGTGTAGGGCAACAGGCACCGTCTGCTTCCCTGGAACAGGAACCTATGCCTCGTTTTGTTATAAGTCGCTTGCTAGCTCAGGTCCAGACTCCATCACGCTGCCTCCTCTGCTGATCACTCAAATTTGCCTCTTTCTCTATACAGTTGGCCCCATTTTACCTGCCCACTTGTTATTCTTGCTCGATGGCTTCCTGCGGATCGTCCGCCCCTTCAGCTACCAACTTATGGGGAGGAAGATAGCAGTCGCCTCGACCTCCGTACAAATGCGGCCGCTATCACTGGTTTCCAGCAGCCAACAGGTACTTGGCGTCGCGGAGTCAGCCATTCCAGGACGTAAACAAAACCAGACTCACCATCCATGGCCTGGTGCCACATACAGAGTCTCCCCCTGCCGCTGCTGCCCACAACCGCTAGCGCTCGCTCCAAGTTGTTGCCACTGCCTTGCACCAACACACATTGTCACTCCCTGTGTCGCTGTGGTGTTGCGCTTTTTTTTCAGTTTTGCACATGCTCTGCCACGGCGGGAACACATTACCAGCACTGACGCCAACTGACAGGTGGGATGGGACAGTGTATACGGTATACAGATGTAATTAGATGTTGATTCTGGAGAGAAACGTTCTGACCTACCCGCTGAGGATAATTTCCCAAATTCTGTGTTTGGGTTCCATACTTTTTTTTTTTGCAGGGAACAGTAATAGGAGAGAATAATCTTGTAGTGCTGCTGACCTGAGCTGTCAAGTCCAGTGTATCATATTCTTAGTTCTATTAGACAAATGTTCATAAAAAAGGCAAACTATTTGCGAAGATGCTATGTATGATCTGTAGCTGATAATTTCCAATGATGTGGTTCAGTGTCGAACACCTTTCCGAAACCTAGGAAGACAGAAATTATTTACCACTTTAATTGCATCTATTAGCTGCAGTATATCGTGTATGAATAAAGCTGACTGATTTTCATATGAGTGGTTTTCCGTGGATACGTGCTAAATTCTTGAGAATTGTTTAATTCATTTGAGTGTTAAACATTGTTACGGTAGTATCCTCATGGTTGAATAGATTTTTAACACGGGTTTTTACATTACTGCTTTCTGTCTGATATCTTCACTTTCAGCACCGGACTGATATACGTGAAATTGAATGGAAGGACTGTACCAGCCCACGACTTTATGTATGAGCGCTTCTTAGGATTGTCTGATATATGTTTCATAAAGATCTGACTGTGCAAATTATTATGGGATCCATGAATGGCGCTGCTTACATACGCACGATTTGTTATTACCTTTTCTCTGTCTGTTTCTCTGCAGTCACTTCTGTAGCAAGAGTGCAATAGTCTCTGCTTCCGCAACATTCTTCAGATGGTAAGGTTACATTAATGCTGGTCTTTGCCATCTTTTATTACCTTACTTGCAACTTATTGATCTAGACCCGGACAACGTCTTTCAGCTTTAACCATAATTTGTTATATCTTGACTAAGTTTTCTCATGCAATGCAAACATTAGTACTGATATTAATAAATTAAGCTTCCCTGGAATGTGGCTGAAGGGGAGAGTAACGAAACTACTGCCTATGGCTCTATATTGCCTACAGGGTGGCTGCAACCACTGATTACAGTTCAGTTTTAAATCAGTGTTAAAGCAATGTTCTGCAAGGGCACAAAAAATAATAAAGAAATGGCACGCTACTATAAATGTCCGTATTTAAGGCTAATAGTTTGTAATAAAAATGAAAGTTTATTTAAGCAAATTCATAAACACTGTTCACTGATAGCTGTTGTGAACCTGAACTGGTATTAACAACGAAGCAATTCACCAAGTGTCCTTAAAACAAAGCATTAATGTCTATAACTTCATTTCTGAGTTCCATTACAACTGTAGTGAGGGTCACATTGTAAAACTTTTGTTCTGAGGGCTGATGTGTCCCAACTATTCCTCAGACCACAAATAAATACAGGCGACTAACTCACGAAAACAAACACTCGACCAGCACCCACAACTGTAAGTAATACAAGTTCTCAGAAATGCAATCAAGAAATTGGGAAAGCCCGCGAAACCGCTGAATAAACTGTACACACTGCGTCTTATCAGCGAATTTTCCACAAGTCTTGAGGGCACAAAAGCGAATAATTCGAAGTTCCAACTGGAACGTACTACCGATTTACCACACAGAGTAATGCAACTCCTGGTTCTGATGTGGTCGAAAACTGAGTCCCCTCTTCTGCGTCAAGCTGACGCTGTACTTTCCGAAATTTCCTTTCATGAGGCTCAGAATTCGTCCCCAGCACGAAATAACAGTTTATGTGTTCTTACTGTCAGCTAAAACATAAGTACAGAGGAGGATTCAAGCTTTCGTGCTGATGTAGTCGGCGTGGGATGCGTGGCGTAGTCCGAATGTTTACGACAATATCGTTGTGTTGCGTTTCCGTTAATTAATCTCTTTAATAGAGTCGAGAGGGAGTTGAGCGTCCTTGGTTGTTTAGGACTGGTGTTGAGAACACAGAAAAATCTTTGTCAGGCACGGTGAGCTGCCAAATTAGCGAAACCATATGAAAACTTTTAATCTTACACTATAAGAAAAGAAAAAACACGGACTTAGAAGGAATTGTCCGAATTGGACAGAAATCGGACGATATGATGTATGATAAAATTACAGTTTCAGAAAAATTGGATGATTTATTCAAGAGGAACCTATTCGAGCTCCCGCGCGCCCGCCGGTTGCACACAGCTGTGACTCCTGCAACATTGGAACGTGTGGACACTCATTCGAGGTGATCGACGGATCTCAATCAAATACCTTGCTGCTCAACTCGACGTCTCTGTTGGTAGTGCGGACACACTCGTACATCACTTGGTGTACTCAGAAGTGTGCCCACCGGGTTTCTTGCCACCTAACAGAAGACCATAAAGAGCTACGAAGGACCATCTGTGTGGAGTTGCTTGCTCGTTAAGAGGCTGAGCGTGACGATGTTTTTTCCAACATCGTCACAGGCGACGAAACATGGGTACATGATTTCGAATCGGAAACAAAACGGCAATCCATGGAGTTGCGCCACAACACCTCTCCCCTGAAGAAAACGTTCAAAGCCGCACCCTCAACAGGTAAAGTCATGGGACTCTGAAGGGGATCTTATGTTTGGTATTCTCCCTCATGGTGCAACGATCAGCTCTGAAGTATATTGTCCTACCCTCAGGAATCTGAAGAAATGACTTCAGCGTGTTCGTCGCCACAAACATGGAAACGAAATTCTACATCTACATCTACACCCATACTCCGCAAACCACCTGACAGTGTGTGGCGGCGGGGTACCTTGAGTACCTCTATCGGTTCTCCCTCCTATTCCAGTCTCGAATTGTTCGTGGAAAGAAAGATTGTCGGTATGCCTCTGTGTGGGCTCTAATCTCTCTGATTTTATCCTCATGGTCTCTTCGCGAGATATACGTAGGAGGGTACAATATACTGCTTGATTCCTCGGTGAAGGTCTGTTCTCGAAACTTCAACAAAAGCCCGTACCGAGCTACTGAGCATCTCTCTTGCAGAGTCTTCCACTGGACTTTATCTGTCATCTCCGTAACGTTTTCGCGATTACTAAATGATCCTGTAACGTAGCACGCTGCTCTCCGTTGGATCTTTTCTATTTCTTCTATCAACCCTATTTGGTACTGATCCCACACTGCTGAACAGTATCCAAGCAGTGGGCGAACAAGTGTTCTGTAACCTACTTCCTTTGTTTTCGGACTGAATTTCCTTAATATTTTTCCAATGAATCTCAGTCTGGCATCTGCTTTACCGACGATTAATTTTATATAGTCATTCCATTTTAAATCACTCCTAACGCGTACTCCCAGATAATTTGTGGAATTAACTGCTTCCAGTTGCTGACCTGCTATATTGTAGCCAAATGATAAAGGATCTTTCTTTCTGTGTATTCGCAGCACATTACACGTGTCTACATTGAGATTCAATCGCCATTCTCTGCACCATGCGTCAATTCGTTGCAGATCTCCTGCACATCAGTACAATTTTCCATTGTTACAACCTCTCGATATACTACAGCATCATCCGCAAATAGCAACGATCCTACGACACTCCCCTGTGACACACCTGAAATCACTCTTACTTCAGAAGACGTCCCTCCATTGAGAATGACATGCAATTTCTCCTTCTTCATGATAACGCGAGGCCTCACACAAGACTGCACACTCGAGAACTCGCAAAACTTCATTGGCCTGTTCTTCCTCAACCAGTCTACAGCCCGGATCTCGCACCTCCTGACTTCTATCTGTTTGGCCTAATGAAGGATGCACTTCGTGGGAAGCCGTACATGGATGATGGGGAGGTTATTGATGCTGCAAGACCTTGGCCCCGACGTCGACCAGTAGAGAGTGGTACCATGCGGGCATACAGACCATCACAGTAATATGGCGTAAGGCCGTCACATTGAATGGAAATTATGTTGAAAAATAGGGTTTTGTATTCAAAAGAGTTGGAAATAATAAGGTGCACTGGAATTCTGAATAAAACTAATCTGCTTTCAGAAAAAAATTGTTGCATTACCTACTGAACGCCCCTCGTAAGTTTGCAACTGTATTCATTTTGGACCTCCATAGTCCTATTACTTCTGGATGTCGCTGTTCTGCTCTTCCTCCTCCTTCTCCTTCTCCTCATAGAGAATATATCTTCCTAGTATGTCTTCCACGCGTTGGTGAAAACTTACCTACTCTCTGCTTCGAGTTCCAAGCAACTCCCAGTTGTTGCCATGATGAGGGGTCGACTGATTTTTACGAGAAATATGCGCTTTGTGATTTTGCTTTTCGTACTTCTCCGGTCTGTTAAGTAATTGGTGTATCTTGTGCTGATTTTTCTACTGGCTGTCTCAGTGTTTCACCTAATATAAAAGAAAGCACATGTGCATATAACACATACTTTTCCACCCTAGTGCCCATTTACTGGTTACAGTGCACACCTGTCTATTCAGGGCGATTTTACAAGTTTCTACTGTGTGTCACAGGTCCAGGAATCCACAGATGATTTGGAATGATGCTGCAAATGACAACTGTGCAGAGATCTCACGAGTGGGGGTCTCTGTCTACAACATTTCACACTGTATCTGGGAAGAATTGAGAATTATTTCAAACGCCGTTGGTGCCGACATGAGCGACGATCTGCAGCTCACTGCAACCTGTGACCTTAATTGCCCCTGGGATGACCTCTTCCATCTGGAGGACAATTCCTACCGGGATGCACACCGAGTGTACATAACCTAATTTTCTCCCCATGACGCTGTATCCCTAGGCCGGTTCCCACTAGGATTGCCGCGCGTCAAAACCGCGCGTCAGTGGCGCGGTATAGCCAGCTCTGCGTCGTGGTTTGTCCAGGTAATTGGAAATTTGTGGTGTGTTCCTATGGGACCAAACTGCTGAGGTCATCGGTCCCTATTTGCCCAGGTCCGCCAGTCACGGAAATCGTTGAGCGAGACATCAGGTACACAACCCTTGACCATAGGAACTTGCGCCGAAGCGCTAGCGCGGACGCGACGGCAGCTATGAAATACTTATCATCCCATTTCAAGGAAACTATTCGGTGAAAAAATTTAATTCTTTCGCATCTTACAGTCTGATATCTTCGCCCGAAGAAGGACTGAATTTCTTTTCATTTTTTGTCGTGGTTACTTGCTGTATCACTTTCAAGTAAACCGCGACAGCCGCTCGGGGTAGCCGCGTGGTCTTTGGCGCCTTGCCATGGTTCGCGCGGCTACCCTCGTTGGAGGTTCGAGTCCTCCCTCGAGCATGGGTGTGTGTTTGTGTGTGTGTGTGCGTGTGCGTGTGTGTGTGTGTGTGTGTGTGTGTGTGTGTTGTCCTTAGTGGAAGTTAGTTTAAGTTAAATTGAGTAGTGTGTCTGATGGGACTGATGTCCTCAGCACTTTGCATACAGTTCATTTTAGGTAACACATTATTGTGTATGAAATTTACGTAACATATCGAAATGATTTTTAAAGTTGAGAGCAGAACGATAGCTACCACCATTCTCGAGGTATTGGATGATAAGTCGGCGGACGGGTCGCGCGGTAGCCCCTTGCAGGTCGCCATGCTCGTTGGAAATCACGTGGTTGTAACAGCATCAAATTTCGTGAATGCTTTAGATTATCGAAACTGTTTTTTTGCAAATGATAGCTCGCAAAGAGTCACGTATTTTGTCATACGGTAAATATGCGAAACTTTATCTACTGAGATATGGAACCAACTATAGTTTTTTACAATCGATCGATGTACTTTTTAAAAGCCATTCAGCAGCATATGGAATGAGAAGGGCAGTGACATGGCACACGTTAATGTTTACAATGTTCTATGTAGACCTACATAGCTTAAACAGAAACTAATTTGCTGGCATGTCATAAGATATAATTGCTCCATATTAACAAGTATTAATTATTTCATTTTGCCTTAAGAAACTTGGTTTATCTGCAACATTTAGAATAATTTAGAACGACATGTAATAACACCAGCTTGCCAATGATTCCTTACAGCATCGCTAAAGTATTCTTTACAGGCAGGATATGTAGCCTCTGATAATTCAGTTTCTTTTGCCAAAAGACTGTACATCCCCGATCGCATCTTGCGAAACAGCTTGGTACAAAGAACCATAGACAATATTCTGAGCACCGTCTTTAGAATCCGCGGACTCTTGAACTTTTTTCCTAACATAAGACTGTTTGTAGTAAGAGGAAAGTATACACAAATACTTCACAAGTGCACAAGTGATACGTAGTAGCTGCTAAATTAAAAACAAAATAATCTGGAAACCTAGTTAATCAAAGGTGCTACCAGCTGCTGCAGGAACGCGTTAACAAGAATACAATTCATCTATTTGTTTTTGTGGTCTTCAGCCCGAAGACTGTGTTGATACAGCGTTCCACTGTAGTATATTCTGTGTAAACCTCTTCATCAATATGCTTACCTTATGCTCTAAAATTTTTCTTCCATTAACAAACTGATGATTCCTTGATGCCTCATATGTCCTGTTAACCAACCTCTTATTTTAGATAAGTTGTGCCATAATTTCCTTTTTCTCCTCTGTTTGTTTCAGTACCTCTTCATTACTTATACGATCTTCATATCCAATATTCGGCATTCTTCTTTAGCACCACATTTCGAAAGCATCCATTGACTTCTTGACAGACCTGTTTATCGCCCACAAAATACTTCCCAGTATTCAAATTTATAATCGGTGTCAACAAATTTTCTTTTTCAGGAATGCTTTTCTTGCTATTGCCAATCTACATTTTATATTTTCTCTACTTCTGTCTTCTCAACTACTACATCTCTTTCAAGTCCTTGAAGTTTTAGAACTACAATCTGGCTTCTGCATAAGCTGTAAATAATTTTGTGACCCTGTGTTTTATCGCTGACACCTCCAGAGCCTTGAAGAGTGTATTTCAGTGAAAATTCTCAAAAGCTTTCTCTAAATCTATAAACGCCATAAACGTAGGTTTGCCTTTCTTCAGTCTATCTACTAAGATGAGTTGTAGTATCAGTATTGCGTTGCGTGTTACCAAATTTCATAGGATTCTAACATTGTGCTCAGATTAGTTTGTGTAGCCCCTCCCAGCCCCGCCCCCCACACACATATTCCTTCCACCTTCCAGCCTTCTCTTCTCAGTTCTGGCTTGCCATCTGAGTTGTCGATAGTCGTACAGCTGCTTTTCTTTGCTCCAAAGCGTTTTTCTTTTTAATTTAATTGTCTTACATGTAGCATCTACCTTTTCCATGTGCAATTGCAAAGCCTTTGTTGATTTACATTTTGCACTTTCGGTCAGTGTAATTTTTTAGACATCTGTATTTTCTGTTACCTATTTGATTTACTCCTTTTTTATATTTTCTCCCGTTGTCAATTGAAGTCAATACATCGTATGTTACACAAAGATTTCTACTGTACCTTTTTCCCATTGTTATCTTCAGCTGCTCTCACTACCTGGTCTCTCAAGCGTACCCATTCGTCTTGTATTGTATTCCTTCCTCTATTTCGATCAATCGTCGCCTAATGATCCCTTTAAGATTATCGTCAACCTATGACTCCTAACTTATTCAGGTTTCATACCTTAATTCGCTGCATGTAGCCGTCTCTTTCGTTGTAATCTGCAACAAATTATCGTCAGTCTGCATCAGCACCTGGAAATGTCGTAGAGTTTAAGATCTGGTGTCGAAAAGTTTACTGTGTTCCACGTACACATCCTTGTTTCACGATTCTTGAACAAAGTGTTAGAGATGATTAAATTACGCTCTGTGCAAAATTTTGCCAGGCAGCTGCCTCCCCCTTTCACTCCTTCCCGCTAGCCCATGTTCTTCTTCTATTTCACCTTCCTATACCCGCTACCGAATTCCAGTCTTTCATTACACTTCAAATTTTTGTCTCTTTTAACAATCTCAATAATTTTCTTTATTTTATCGTATATCCTTCCAAACTGTTCATCACCTATTGTATTGGTAGACGTGTAAACTTGTACCACTATGGTGGGTGGGTGTTGGTTTTATCTCACTCATTGCTATGATAATGTTAATGGCAGTTTAGAGATGGAGTTGAGTATTGTGATAGTATTTCTTTCATTGTTTCACTAACTAACACTCGCAGAGTGGTTGAAATAAGTGTAGTGCAAATGCACATTCTAAGTTACCGTTATATTGACGAATGAATCTGTCTCGAAGATGCGCGTTGACACGCCTTTCAGTGGATCCCCACCCTTATCTTACTGTCTGTCTGTCATTGGCTACCTCTAGCGTCTGCCACTTTCAGGTGGGAACGCCAGTTCCGCATGCCGCCGCGTCACCGCGGAAAACGCTTGCCGCTACCGGTGCCGCACGCCGCGCTGTAGCAGGGATCGGCCTTAAGGCTGCTATCACAATACACCGACTTCAGTGGATTCCGCCGACGACCGACATCAGACGAAGACGACTGTTCATTCCAAATCAGCAAGCCATTGCGTGCGCCAGCACAATGCGGCTGATCTCATCGCCCGAACACACAGACTACGAACAATAATCAGCTACATCAAATCAGTTTGTTTCCTTCGGTCGAATCAGCCGATGTTCTCACATATGAAATATGGCTGCACAAGACTGATAAATTTAGTCCATCAAAGAAGGAGTTTACGGGATCCGGAGAATGAAAAATTTCATAATCGGGATATACGAGCTCGAAATCTACTGGCAGAAATCGCAGCTTTATTGTCAACTACGAGTAGGCAAAATCTTTATCGGAAATTTCACTCGTAACTTTTAAGCTCAAAAAATAATTTGTTCAATTTAGAAGACTGGTTTATATTATGCTTAAAGTTACTATAGTGAACCTTGTTGGGTTATGGTAGGTGCGCGTTAGCTATCTGAGAATTGTTATTACTGCTTACTGACGTTTTTGTGTCAGTAGGATAGTGATTCGACACTACTGGCCATTAAAATTGCTACACCAAGAAGAAATGCAGATGATAAATGGCTATTCATTGGACAAAATATATTATATTAGAACTGACATGTGATTATATTTACACGCAATTTGGGCGCATAGATCCTGAGAAATCAGTACCCAGAACAACCACCTCTGGCCGTAATAACGGCCTTGATACGCCTGGGCATTGAGTCAAACAGAGCTTGGATGGCGTGTACAGGCACAGCCGCCCATGCAGCTTCAACACAATACCACAGTTCATCAAGAGTAGTAACTGGCGTATTGTGACGAGCCAGTTGCTCGGCCACCATTGACCAGACGTTTTCAATTGGTGAGAGATCTGGAGAATGTGCTGGCCAGGGCACCAGACGAACATATTCTCTATCCAGAAAGGCCAGTACAGGACCTGCAACATGTGGTCGTGCGTTATCTTGCTGAAATGTAGGGTTTCGCAGGGATCGAATGAAGGGTAGAGCCACGGGTCATAACACATCTGAAATGTAACGTTCACTGTTCAAAGTGCCGTCAATGCGAACAAGAGGTGACCGAGACGTGTAACCAATGACACCCCATACCATCACGCCGGGTGATACGCCAATATGGCGATGACGAATACACGCTTCCAATGTGCGTTCAGGCGATGTCGCCAAACACGGATGCGACCGTCATGATGCTGTATACAGAACCTGGATTCATCCTAAAAAAATGACGTTTTGCCATTCGTGGACCCAGGTTCGTCGTTGAATACACCACTGCAGGCGCTCCAGTCTGTGCTGCAGCGTCAAGGGTAACCGCAGCCACAGTCTCCGAGCTGATAGTCCATGCTGCTGCAAACGTCGTCGAACTGTTCGTGCAGATGGTTGTTGTCTTGCAAACGTCCCCATCTGTTGACTCAGAGATCGAGACGTGGCTGCACGATCCGCTACAGCCATGCGGATAAGATGCCTTTCATCTGGACTGCTAGTGATACTAGGTCGTAGGGATCCAGCACGGCGTTCCGTATTACTCTCCTGAACCCACCGGTTCAATATTCTGCTAACAGTCATTGGATCTCGACCAACGCGATCAGCAATGTCGTGATACGATAAACAGCAATCGCGATAGGCTAGAATCCGACCTTTATCAAAGTCGGAAACGTGATGGTAGGCATTTCTCCTCCTTACACGAGGCATCACAACAACGTTTCACCATGCCGGTCACTGCTGGTTGTGTATGAGAAATCGGTTGGAAACTCTCCTCATGTCAGAACGTTGTAGGTGTCGCCACCGGCGCCAACCTTGGGTGAATGTTCTGAAAAGCTAATTATTTGCATATCACAGCATCTTCTTCCTGTCGTTTAAATTTCGCTTCTGTAGCACGTCAACTTCGTGGTGTAGCAATTTTAATGGCCAGTAGTGTATTATTTGAGATGGTTTGCAGATGTGGTGTACGTATTTCCGCTTTTCAGTGCTTTAGATGACCAGAGTATATTATCTAAAAGGTATTTGTTCGTTTGTCTTACACATGCTTGCTAAACGCCAGCCACTCATCTCGAGTGTGTAACAGAACGTTTCTCTCTTAATCTCATCTGTTCATAAGACTTGTATGGTTACTAAACTTGTCTGGTTATTCCAATAACTGAGGAAAGAGTACATAGTTGCCTCCACGTTCTTCTCGAGACAGATATAGTTCATTCACATGCATTCCACGTCTTTTTAATAGCAACAGCCGCACTGCAACACTCGACTCCAAGCACATAGGCATCGTGGCATCCACCCCTCACACGGAGGATAAAATAGATTCTGATCTCCTTGACAGAAGGCATTTTAACTTAACCTAACTTCCTTGACCTTGCCACAAATTGACGAAGGAGATCGGACGCACTATGACCAAGCCTATGTTATGCCTCTGGCGTCGGCATCTGGCCACTGAGAACGCGGCCTAAGAGGGGCCACCACTCGCCCAACACTGGAACTGCCTGCCACCAACGGCCAATTCTTTCCCCGAGGTGGGTGCCACGACCGCGACGCGGGAGAGACCGCTGCAAATGCAGGAGAGGCTACACCCGCTGGCTCTGTCTTATTTTCAGCGGGAGGAAATACCTCAAACTTTCTCGTTAGAAGTATAGGGCTAACCTTCCGTCGATCAACCACATACAAAACCTTTCTCGTGCTGCTGCTTTCAGATGTATGCACGTCCCGCCAGAGAACAAGAGATGAAGACGTGGTGTCAAACAGAGGTCTTCTGCGTGCCACGTCGGCAAAACGAGCAGATGGCAATCTGCGCAGAGCCTTCGATACTGGAGACTGGCCTGTCGCTCCATCGCCTGCGCAGTTCCCAAGAGCCACATGTGGCCGACCGACAGCTGCCAACAGAGCTTTCAGCTGCACGCGAACGACAGACAACTCCTTCATCGCGATCTCGCTACGGTCACAATCCCCAGCCGTAAGTACACGTGAATTTAGTTCTTTCAGGGACAAGAGCTAGAGGAATTCTGTGGAGGACTAGATTGTGATTCCGTAAAAGCTACATGGGTAATGACAAGTAGCAGAAATGAGAACGGCGAGAAACTTAACATCAGAATTGACTGACACGGAGTAGATGAAGTCAAGGAATTCTACTATGTAGGCAGTAAAATTAACAGTGACGGACGGAGCAAGGAGGACATGAAAAGCAGACTAGCAGTGGCAAAAGGGCATTCCTGTCCAAGAGAAGTCTACTAGTACCAAACAAGGACCTTAATTTGAGGAAGAAATTTCTGAGAACGCACGTCTGGAGTACAGCATTGTATGATAGTGAAACACGGACTGTGGGAAAACCGAACAGAAGAGAATCGAAGCATTTGAGATGTGGTGCTACAGACGAATGTTGAAAATTAGGTGGACTGATAAGGTAAGGAATGAGGAGGTTCTGCTCAGAATCGGAGAGGAAAGGAATATGTGGAAGACACTGATAAGGAGAAGGGACAAGATGAGGCACTGTAGACGGCAAAAACTGTAGAGGAAGACAAAGATTGGAATACATCCAGCAAATAACAAGTGCTACTCTGAGATGAAGAGGTTGGCACAGCAGAGGAATTCATGGCGGGCCACATCAAACCAGTCAGAAGACTGATGACTCCCTCCTTCCCCCCTAAAAAAAAAAAAGCTATATCGGAAGCAATTCACAAATTTATGCTGGTTTTGCTGTCGGAGGCACAGTAGTCTGATAGCATGTCATCAGAGATATCTTGGCTTCCATTGCAGAAAGCATGGCAAACAGAATAGGTTTTGCTAGCTCGACTTCTCTCTCCACCTGGCTTCCGGTACCAGGAGATGCTGCCGCTTCAGGAACAAATACCCAATAACAGACTCGTCCTTGAATTCCTTCGACGTTACATCAAACTCGACTCTGAATTCCCTCGACGTTAGAAAATGTTTCATGTGGTGACGGCCATGTGTCACAGTGTGAAAGAAGAGTACCTGACTTAATGACAAAGTTCTCCAGCAAGACAAAGATCCCTGTTTTAGCTTCCACGCAGGTCCTTTCAGAGTGATGAAAAGGTGAATCCATACTTATTAAGACTTCGCTGATTTGTTCCCCTGGTAAAAGCGACAGTTCATGGACTGCTCGTCCCGTAGAAGTGGCTGTCCCACAGGGTACATGCTAACAATAAATTTGTGCGTCATTTTATCCCATAAATTAGGTCCACAGGTGACTGCAAAAGTAATGACCTTCAAGAACTGAACGAGGATAAGAAATTTCTTAAGAGAATATCTTACAGAATTTTTTTTGTTTACTCATACTTTGGAAAAACTGGCGGTGCGTCTTTTCGATACCAAGTTCTCTGTGTAACAGATGATAGGCTGTTACAGTGTTGGAGGGATCACCGGAGTGGCTAGTGTGTAAGCTACTATCAGTAACCTTAAATTGCTACAGTTACAGCTACGGTGAACGATCGTAAGTTATACCGCTGAGAGACAACACCCGAAAGTGAAATCTAGAGTCTGGCTCGCATTGTCCTACTTCTCGCAGGCGGTAAATGTTTGCCCGTGGACAGGCAGAGAGCTCCCGAATCGCAAACGAATCGGGCGACCGTCAACTGCGAAGTGTATTGATCCCTCTTCTGCCTTTGTCCACGGCGCCAAAGCCCGAACAACGTATCTGGTTCTGTATGCGTGCTACTCAAAGCGGTCTTGCGATTGTGCTCGCTCTCCCATTATTCTGGTCATTTTCACTTATAATCTTGAGCATCCCAGCTTTCCATTAAACAATATCTCATTTGAATGATTAGTGAAAATGAAGAAACTTCATTAGATAAATCGGTATTGAGCGAGCATTCAAGAGGTAATGATCAAAAAACGGTTCCGATTTCTGACAAGGAGAACATTTCAGAGAAGCAGTTTCGACTTTTGATGAGGCGTTTGGTAATAGAAGGAAGAATAAAGAAAAATCAGAATACCTTCAACCATTGTTGACCTAGAGAAGTATTGTGTCAGTTTAATGCGGAATAATGCTTTTGTAGTCCAAGGGCAAGTCGAGTTAAGGTACGGAAAACACCTTGTGAATTGCGTTTAGAAAAAACGTATACAAAAAATAAAAAGGAATTAATAAAAGACGAAGACAAAGCGATTGAAGTTCGCGTTAAGCAATGTGTAGGGCAGAACTGTTACTTATCAGCACAGTTGTTAAACTTATACTAGGAACAAGCAGTGAAGGAAGTGAAAGGAAATTTCGGAAGAGGGATCAACGTATAAGGGGAATAGAGGTCAATGCATAAAAAGAACAGACGTAAGAATAACCCCAGGCTACCCCAAGGGAGTGTTACAGAACTATTACTTTTCGCAATAAGCAATGCCGCGATCCGTTTTGCTTGCAATGTGGCCTAACAGTTCCCGTCGCTAGCTGACGTGAGTTCAAATGGTTCAAATGGCTCTAAGCACTATGGGACGTAACATCTAAGGTCATCAGTCCCCTGGACTTAGAACGACTTAAACCTAACATACATGCCCGAGGCGGGATTCGAACCTGCGACCGCAGCAACAGCGCGGTTCCGGACTGAAGCGCCTAGAACCGCTCGGCCACAGCGGCCGGCTGCTGACGTGAGTAGAACTGTTGTGATGGTTGACATCTCGCGGCGTTGTAGTCGTCGAAAATTCGTCTCCTTTCTCTGCAAAAGCGTACAGTGTGTCATGGGCGTCCAAAGTGGAATCATGCCAGCGTGTTCTCTTCTCTTCGCCAAATGTCTATTCATCTGCGAAGCGTTATACTTAGCGGAGGCGTTCGTTGGGCCTGCGTTGGTCGGATGCTGGGTTGTCGTTTGACGGCTGCAGCTTAAGACTCTTTTGGTCGAGTGCATTCTTCATGAAACGTTCGACTGGTGTCGAAGGTTGGAGCTACTGACAGATACATTTCTTCTTCAATATTCTGTGTTATCTCCTGATGTATGTACCTCCTGTGACTGCTGCCTCTTGTCTACTCCCGGATGGGGTCGACATTCATGGCCTTGTCTACTCGGTCCGAGTGCCTGCCACATGAGAGAGATGGGGTCATGGCGTTCACCTACAGCTGCCATCGGGACCACATTCGGAAGTCGGTCATACCTCTTTTGTTCGAATCTATTTTTTTTTCTGTTGCATCTTCTAGATGCATTGGCACCACTTGATGAATTCCTGTGTCATCGTAACATCCTTTACCAGAAGAGCCTGGTACATGTCTTCTTGCGACTCGTTTCATCAAACGTGACATTTTGTCGACATCTGCCATATTAGGCATAGGGCCAAAAAAATCTGCATGTAAGACTGTATCGTTTTCTCATGAGGCTGTACTCTGTTCTTCAATTCTTCTTCCGCTAAGCGGACTTGGTGTTGATAGTCACCAATCACCTGGAATTTCCGCCACCCATCGAGCTTCTCTTTATTGTTCACGAACCACTGCTGGGCTGTGCTGTTCATGAAAAAGTATAAAAGTGTAAACGCTGATAATCTCTTCGCTGAATGCCCGTAAACCACACACACACACACACACACACACACACACACACACGTAAAAGTGCAAATATGGCTTACACATCAAGTCATCCCCCTGTTGTGTTTGGTGAGTCCATCGAATCCTTTCAGCCATTTCCTCGAGTCATGATGAACATCTCCAGAAAATACTGATGGATGCCTGATGTGCAGCGGCCTTCCCGCTGTTCTGGTGTCCAATGGTTTCCTGAATGTGCGGACCATGGGAACGGAAAATAACGGGCCTAAGTGAATTCATTACTACGTATTGTTCAAAAGCTAAGTAGCACAGCGGATAACGCCTAAGTGAATTTACATCAATGAAAGTTACGCAAAGTGAGCCACTCATTGTATTATTGGATTGTCCACATCGCTCTTATTCCACGCTCATGGCGCGTACTGGCCTTGCCATGTTGATAATGGCGGCCATCGCCGTACAAAATGGCGGAAGTGGTGTAAGGTATAGTATGCAAATCAAAACGTACGTCCCTCCATCTTCTTTGAAGACTTCCAACATTTATTTACACAGTAAATTCACTCTTGGGGAGAAACAGATAACTCTCTCATTTTTTGTCTACTAAAACTACTGGTGTCCTTCGTATATCGTAAACTACTGACGATTATTTTACCAAATCCCACTTTTGTTGGGAGACAATACGTTTATTCACTTTCTCCATAAAACGATTGGTCTCAAACGCAATGTTCTTCTGCACAAGGAGAGGGAAAAGGATGTGCCGTCAATTAAACATTCGCACGTACTCAAATACCACCTCGCTAATATCTTCTACATGTCCTAAGATTTGAAGACGAAAGGAACAGTATAACAGGAATGTGGGCACTCTTAACAATCAAGCACGCTTTCTCCACAATTATTGTCATTACACCCAGCGGTCACGAGGTCCGCCACAGACAACGAGAATAGTGTGTACTCATCATGTATACGTATAAATGATTTCACATGCGAGTAGACTCGGCTTAATTCTACACTCCACACACAGATAATCTCCTCTTAAGACTAGCACACGCAGAAGTCATTAGCAAGCCTGGCTTCAAAGCATACGCTTTCTTTAAGACAAAGGCGTCTGATTCATTAAGTAGTTACTACTAAATTTTCCTATGCAAGTAAATTTAAAAAATCACTCTCTTACTTACTGTTAATATTTACTAAAGAGGAATGAAGTAGGATGTAATTCAACCTAAATATTCCGTTTACAATACCCTCGTCGTCAGCAAAATTTGCGGAGCACATACTAAAGTCAATTGCCCATCTCCAGCGCCTGCTTCCGAGTGCCTAATATGGCGACAGCAGCGACCTGTTCCCATCCGGCATGTGGTGGAGAGGGGGGTGGGGGTGGACTTCCTACCAACCATGGCCTATCACACCTGCAGAACGGTACACATCTTTAACCCCTGGTTCCTGCTTTGCCCTGCTTGGAAGATAACTTAAGTTGGCTTGGGGCTTCAGAGGCAGCACCTATGAAAGCTTCATCTATCACCTGAGCAGACGACACACTCCAAGCCATTCAACACCCGAAACCAACCACCGGAAGAAAACAAAAATGAAAAACATAAAAAATATCACTAAGGCAATAAGGGACTTCATGATTAGTAAGTGATGTGCACTGAAAAATAAAATAACACAGTTTGTCTATCCCTTCTCCAGGACACACTGGTACCACGGTACCGAAATACAATGAAATTATGTGCACAAAACACGACCTGCTGTTCTGTAGAAAGTGGACGCCAGTGAAAGGGGAAAAGCGGTTCCCTTTCAAGGTGACAGTTTTTAAAAAAATGGTTCAAATGGCTCTAGGCACTATGGGACTTAACATCTGACGTCACCAGTCCCCTAGACATAGAACTACTTAAAGCTAACTAACCTAAGGACATCACACACATCCATGCACGAGGCAGGATTCGAACCTGCGACCGTAGCAGCAGCACGGTTCCAGACTGAAGCACATAGAACCGCTCGGCCACAGTGGCCGGCCGACAGTTTTTACATTGCCTAATTGGAGCCATGGTGATGTACAAGTTTCGAAGTATCCGGCGTCTTCCCAGACCCATGTTACGTCATAAGACCAAATCCGAATCCAGGGTCGTCAGTGACGTACAGCACTTAGAAATCAAAGCACGCTTATTACAGACACCAATGCACAGCCAGAACAGAAAGGAACTCCAGGACAGAGAGTGCTCCCTTTCATACAGACATTGAATATTCCACAACAAGCAAACATTGCACACTAAAGAAATTTCGAAACCTTCCTGAAAGATGAATACTAAATAACAGATATTTGATGGCAGTCACGTTTCAACTAGCGACCAGCAGTTTTACAGCCAACGACGCTAATCACTACGATATATTGCATGCAACAAAAATTGCGGCAGTATACACTACTGGCCATTAAAATTGCTACACCATGAAGATGACGTGTTACAGACGCGAAATTTAACTGACAGGAAGATGCTGTGATATGCAAATGATTTGCTTTTCAGAGCATTCACACAAGGTTGGCACCGGTGGCGACACCTACAACGTGCTGACATGAGGAAAGTTTCCAACCGATTGCTCATATACAAACAGCAGTTGACCGGTGCTGGCTGGTGAAACGTTGTTGTGATGCCTCGTGTAAGGAGGAGAAATGCGTACTGTTGTGTCGATTCCCTAAGGTCTCGACACAATGAGTGGCTAGGTGCACGCGAAACTAACGCAGACGGGCGTAAATTCTGAAACAGGAGACTGGATGAAAACTATAAAGAAAAGAAGAGAGATTTTAATATACTTAACTTTAATGTAGTCTTGTTCTTGTTGAAATACATCTCTTGCATAGTAGTAAGCAATTAGCAATGATACACATGGCGCCTTGCTAGGTAGTAGCGATGGACTAGCTGAAGGCTATTTAATCTGTCTCTCGGCAAATGAGAGGAATACTTGGTAGGTCTAGTCGCAAGCTATGTCGTCCGTACAACTGGGGCGAGGTCAAGTCCGTGTCTTGTGACCTGCCATGTGGTGGCGCTAGGTTTGCGATTACATAGTGGCGACACGCGGGTCCGACATGTACTACAGGACCGCGGCCGATTTAAGTTACCACCTAGCAAGTGTGGTGTCTAGCGGTGACACCACACGTACCATCACGTTTTCGACTTTGATAAAGGTCAGATTGCAGCCAATCGCGATTGCGTTTTATCGTACCGCGACATTGCTGCTCGCGTTGGTCGAGATCCAATGACTGTTAGCAGAATATGGAATCGGTGGGTTCAGGAGGGTAATACGGAACGCCGTGCTGGATCCCAAGGGCCTCGTATCACTAGCAGTCGAGATGACAGGCATCTTATCCACATGGCTGTAGCGGATTGTGCAGCCACGTCTCGATCCCTGAGTCAACAGATGGGGAGGTTTGAAAGACAACACCCATCTGCACGAACAGTTCGACGACGTTTGTAGCAGCATGGACTATCAGCTCGGAGACCATGGCTGCAGTTACCCTTGACGCTGCATCACAGACAGGAGCACCTGCGATGGTGTACTCAACGGCGAACCTGGGTGCACGAATGGGAAAACGTCATTTTTTCGGATGAATCCAGGTTCTGTTTACAGCATCACGATGGTCGCATCCATGTTTGGCGACATCGCGGTGAGCGCACATGGAAGCGTGTATTCGTCATCGCCATTCTGGCGTATCACCAGGCGTGATGGTATGGGGTGCCATTGGTTACACGTCTCGGTCACCTCTTGTTCGCATTGACGGCACTTTGAACAGTGGACGTTACATTTCAGATGTGTTACGACCCGTGGCTCTAACCCTGCATTCAATCGCTGCGAAACCTTATATTTCAGCAGGATAATGCACGACCGCATGTTGCAGGTCCTGTACTGGCCTTTCTGGACACAGAAAATGTTCGACTGTTGCCCTGGCCAGATCTCTCACCAATTGAAAACGTCTGGTCAATGGTGGCCGAGCAACTGTCTCTTAACAATACGCCAGTCACTACTCGTTTTGAGCTGTGGTATCGTGTTGAAGCTGCATGGGCAGCTGTACCTGTACACTCCATCCAAGCTCGATTTGACTCAATGCCCAGGCGTATAAAGGCCGTAATTACGGCAATAGGTGGTTGTTCTGGGTACTGATTCTCAGGATCTGTGCACCCAAATTGCCTGAAAATGTAATGACGTGTCAGTTCTAGTAAAATATATTTGTCCAATGAATACCCGTTTATCATCCGCATTTCTTCTTGGTGTAGTAATTTTAATGGCCAGTAAGTAGTATATGGGGTGATTTAGCTGCCCCTGTGAGTTTTGTGCAACCCGCAACGCTTTCAGCGCTCACAGTCGAGATTTTAAAATTCTCTCGCTCTATACTGGCTAATTATTGTCTTACAGAAAAAAATGAGAAGGCTTTTTTTGTAGAAAATTTAATGCGATTATTTTGTATTCGGATGCTTTTTCGCTACGGGTTTTAGGGAAACGTATTCCGGAAAAAATTTAAGTACATTAAATTTACTACAAAAGGGCCCTGTTCATTTTTTCTGCAGGACTAAAAGTTTGCACGTAGCGAGCGAGAGAATATGAAGACTATGGAAGTGGTGTTTGATGGCGTTGCGTGTTGCATAAAACCTATAGGTAGGAACAGCTGGATCACCCTGCACTATGACCTGGCGGATGGCGACGGAAGCTCCATGACGCTGTCTGCGGATGATATGGCTGTATACAGAAAAGTTACAATGCTAGAAAATTGTAGGAAAATGCAGGAAAACCTGTAGAACATAGACGCTTATGCAGAGACTGAAAGTTGTCGCTCAACGTAAACAAATGTAGCTTACTGCGCATTAACGGACGGAAAGTCCCGTTTTTATAATCATCACATATCTGTACGTAGGGTAACAGTACCAGTTCTGGCAAAAATCGCTGACATCAGCCTTTTTTTGCATCCGGTGTCAGATTACACCTAATGCAATTATGCTTGTTATACTCGAGGTCAACCTCTCCCCTTCCCTTCCCTGCCCTCCGCACCCCGTTCCCTGCTTTGCTCGGCCAATTACATTAGGTTACATCATCATGCTCTCAGCCAACAACCACAGGGCCCTACTGTTCTCTGCCAATTTGCTCTCCACTCAAAGTGTGTGCTATGTAGTGAGAGGAACGAAAGTAGTTTGGTGTTAAAAGTATGTGAACTGTGTAAAAAATGACGAATCATGTTTGCATTAAACACTCCCAAAGAATCGTTTATGGACTGGTTCACCAGCCACATAAGTAAATTTCATTTGAAGCTATGTACCATTCACTATAGAATATTGGAATGAGAATATAACATACTCTCTATAAATAATTGAAGACCAATTTTTTGCTTATAAAATGTAATCAACGATTTACTAATACGTAATTGTCAAACATGAGTTTTACTGTAAACGCTACTCCCCAAATACTGAGAAATTCGAAATAAAGTCAATTGTTGTTGCTCAGTGTCACAAATACATGGGTGCACCATAGAGTAAGTACCGGGTGATCAAAAAGTTAGTATAAATTTGAAAAATTAATAAACCACGGAATAATGTAGATAGGGAGGTAAAAATTGACACACATGCTTGGAATGACATGGGGTTTTATTAGAACCAAAAAAAAGTTAACATGGATTCCGCAAACAGAGATCATGTGAAACCCAGCTCGCCCTATTTGCCCAAGAAATTCACAGTGCCGTAGACACTGGCGAGCAGATTGATGCCGTATTCCTGGACTTCAGGAAGGCATTTGATACGGTTCCGCACTTACGTTTAGTGAAAAAAATACGTGCTTACGGAATATCGGACCAGGTTTGTGATTGGATTCAGGATTTCCTAGAAGAAAGAACACAACATGTCATTCTTAACGGTTCAAAATCTGCAGATGTAGAGGTAATTTCGGGAGTACCGCAAGGAAGCGTGATAGGACCTTTATTGTTTACAATATACATAAATGACTTAGTTGACAACATCGGTAGCTCCGTGAGGCTATTTGCAGATGACACGGTTGTCTACAAGAAAGTAGCAACATCAGAAGACTCGTACGTACTCCAGGAAGACCTGCAGAGGATTAATGAATGGTGCGACAGCTGGCAGCTTTCCCTAAACGTAGATAAATGTAATATAATGCGCATACATAGGGGCAGAAATCCATTCCAGTACGATTATGCCATAGGTGGTAAATCATTGGAAGCGGTAACGACCGTAAAATACTTAGGAGTTACTATCCGGAGCGATCTGAAGTGGAATGATCACATAAAACAAATAGTGGGAAAAGCAGGCGCCAGGTTGAGATTCATAGGAAGAATTCTAAGAAAATGTGACTCATCGACGAAAGAAGTAGCTTACAAAACGCTTGTTCGTCCGATTCTTGAGTATTGCTCATCAGTATGGGACCCTTACCAGGTTGGATTAATAGAAGAGATAGACATGATCCAGCGAAAAGCAGCGCGATTCGTCATGGGGACATTTAGTCAGCGCGAGAGCGTTACGGAGATGCTGAACAAGCTCCAGTGGCGGACACTTCAAGAAAGGCGTTACGCAATACGGAGAGGTTTATTATCGAAATTACGAGAGAGCACATTCCGGGAAGAGATGGGCAACATATTACTACCGCCCACATATATCTCGCGTAATGATCACAACGAAAAGATCCGAGAAATTAGAGCAAATACGGAGACTTACAAGCAGTCGTTCTTCCCACGCACAATTCGTGAATGGAACAGGGAAGGGGGGATCAGATAGTGGTACAATAAGTACCCTCCGCCACGCACCGTAAGGTGGCTCGCGGAGTATAGATGTAGATGTAGATGTAGATGACTGCGCATGACAATCGTGTATAAAAGGAGCTGTAATGAGAGAGAGAATCAGATGCGCCAGCAGTCGCAGCATGTTGACGTTACCTGAAAAGGCGCTTTTAGTGAAGCAGTATTATCAGAATGGGGAATGTGCTAGTTCAGCGTTACGATCCTATCGCCATAGAAGGGGATTCGAAAGGGTAAAGGTCCGTTGACAAATGCAGCTGTGGCGAGAATGATTTCGGAGTTCGAAGCCACGGGTTGTTTAGACGATAGACCCCGTAGTGACCGACCGAGCACAAGGCGTAATGCTGCTGAGACAGTTCAGGGAGAAATGGAGACTGTAGCGGGTTCGTCTCTGCACGGGGAAGTCGGCTCTCGTGCAGTCGCACGTCGTACTGGCATTCCATACACTACTGTTTGGTTGGCACTGAGGCGTACCCTCCGATGCTATCCGCACAAAATCCATCGGCATCATGAACTGTTACCTGACGATTTAGTGAAGCGGAGGATATTTGCGGTGTGGGCGTTTCAAAAGATGGCGGAAGATGACGATTGGTTGAGTAACGTGTTGTGGATCGACGAAGCTCATTTCACGCTCCAAGGGTCTGTCAAGTCCCACAACTGCAGAATTTGGGCTACCAAAAATCCTAGAACTGTCGTGGAAACTCCATTGCACGACGAGAAAGTCACGGTATGTGTTGGATTTACCACATCTACCGTTATCGGGCCTTTTTTCTTCGAGGAAATGCGTGATTCTGGTTTTGTAACTGCTACCGTGACGGGTGAGAGGTACGCCGATATGTTACAGAATAGCATCATCTCAGCCTGGCTGATAAACACCTGCTGGAACGTACGATGTTTATGCAGGATGGCGCTCCATTCCATATTGCTAGACGTGTGAAAGATCTCTTGCGCGCGTCGTTTGGTGATGATCGTGTGCTCAGCCACCACTTTCGTCATGCTTGGCCTCCCAGGTCCCCAGAACTCAGTTCGTGCGATTATTGGCTTTGAGGTTACCTTAAGTCGCAAGTGTATCGTGATCGACCGACATCTCTAGGGATGCTGAAAGGCAACATCCGACGCCAATGCCTCACCATAACTCCGGACATGCTTTACAGTGCTGTTCACAACATTATTCCTCGACTACAGCTATTGTTGAGGAATGATGGTGGGCATATTGAGCATTTACTGTAAAGAACATCATCTTTGCTTTGTCTTACTTTGTTATGCTAATTATTGCTATTCTGATCAGATGAAGCGCCATTTGTCGGACATTTTTTGAACTTTTGTATTTTTTTTTTTGTTCTAATAAAACCCCATGTCATTCCAAGCATGTGTGTCAATTTGTACCTCTCTATCTACATTATTCCGTGATTTATTCAGTTTTCAAATTTATACTGACATTTTGATCACGCATTACATTGTTCGTCCTTCGTATAACAGATTACTGCACTGTAGAAACATGTGTAGGTCGGTCCTTAAGCCACATTTCTTACTGTCACCAACAGATGTCTACTCTGGTAAAAACGACAATTACTGTTTTTCTATCTAAAACTTTTGGTTTACGACACAACAGAGTCTTAAATTAATTACTTTCCACATCAGTTATGCTTCTCAAATGCCACAGCATTCTTTCCAACCATTCTCCATAGCAATGATGCTTATTACGTGCCACAATATCTCAAAATGTTTGCAAAAGTACGACTAGAATGTAAAGAGAGTGTAGTGTCCACATCAAGTACAGTAACGTTAATTTCGACATACACGGTCGTCAAATTAGTGTCTAAAACCCTAAGGTAGGTATTGTAATAGTATTTCTATGCCTAATAATGTTGGAAGGTAGGCCTAAGGAATCGATGTCGTAAAACTAACGTGAACTTTTTGTAGTACTTTTTGTAGTACTTATAACTGCAGAAGAATACATGTTAGCTAAAATACTACGCTAAGCAAGCAAGCACACAGCAGATCTATAGTCTGGATGTAATGAATTAGACTTACTCTTGTAAGTCGCAGTACAGCCTCAAATAAAATATTTCCACATTTAAATTTTCTCGAAGGACAATTTAAGGAGGGAGAAAGATAAAGCATCATGTTACGTACCACAAAAATACGAGGGTTGTCCAGAAAGTAAGTTCTGATCGGTCGCGAAATGGAAACCACAGTGAAAACCAGAAACGTTTTATTTGCAACAGTTAGGTACACCATCCATCTACTTCTCTACATAGTCGCCGCTCCAACTTCGAGTGTTGTCGTAGTGTTGTATCAATTTTCCAATATCCTCGTTATAGAAAGCAGCCGCCTGTGCTTTAGGCCAGTTAATCTGCACTGGTCTGCAGCTCGTTGTCTGTGGAAAAATTTTGTCTTCATAGCCAGCGGTTCTTATGAGCAGAGGTAAGACTCAGGGGGAGCCAATTACGGACTGTATTGTGGGTGATCAAACACTTCTCATCGGAGACGCTGCAGGAGCGTCTTCATTGCCCCTGCAGTGTGCGGCCGAGAATTGGCACGAAGGAGGAACTGCTCGACTTGTGTTACGTGGGCTGCATGGCACAGGCGAAATCTCTAAGTAGGCCCTTATACAGGGTGAAAAGTATTTAAACCGACAAACTCTGGGAGGTTGTAGGGGACATAAAAACAAATATTTTTCCCTCATATCATTTTTTTCCTATGAGGAGTATTTTATTTCTCTGGTGGCAAATTAATTAAAACAACAAACACTTTTCCATTTTTTATGACCAAGAGACAACACATTAACACAACCCAATTTCAATTACAGTAGATTTTGAAAAACGCCTCCATTGACACGTAAACAAAGGTTACACCGTCGGACCATGTTCTATCTGACACGGGCAAAAACCCCAGGAGTATCCAGAATTGTTCTTGCTGCTGCTACTCTCCGGGCAACCAGATCCTTTTCTGATGCTACAGGAGTTGCGTAAACAAGGTTGCGCATCTCTCCCCACACAGAAAAGTCCAGAGGGGACATATCTGGGGATCGAGCAGGCCATGGTACAGGACCACCTCCGTCAATCCACGTTTCTGGGAACCTTCGGTCCAGGAATCGACGCACACGACGACTGAAATTTGCCGGCGGCCCGTCATGTTGGAACCACATGCGTTGTCTTGTAGGGAGCGGGATGTTTTCCAGTAATTCTCGCAACGCTCTGGCGAGAAAATTGTAATAGTGCCTGCCATTTAATGGCCTAGGTGGCAGATACGGCCCAATTAAATAGTCCCCAACGACACCGACCCACACATTAACGAAGAATCGCACTTGAGGAGCGCTAGTAACTGTGGCATGTGGATTATCCTCACTCCAAACATGCGAATTGTGCATCTTGAAGACTCCAAAAAAATGGTTCAAATGGTTCTGAGCACTATGGGACTCAACTGCTGTGGTCATTAGTCCCCTAGAACTTAGAACTACTTAAACCTAACTAACCTAAGGACATCACACACATCCATGCCCGAGGCAGGATTCGAACCTGCGACCGTAGCAGTCGCACGGTTCCGGACTGCGCGCCTAGAACCGCGAGACCACCGCGGCCGGCTTGAAGACTCCATCACGCCCGAGCGTTGCTTCATCGGTAAACAACACAGAGGATGGATATGTAGGATGCATTTCACACTGTTCCAGGTACTGCTGCGAAAACTGCGCTCTGGGTGGATAATCAACTGGTTCCAGGTTGTGGACACGTTGTAAGTGAAATGGACGTAACAGTTGCTCTAGAAGGACTGTAAGTCTTACATTCGCCTGATTCATCCCCACGTTACGTGCAATTGCACGAGTGCTGATTGAAGGATCCCGTTCCACATGCTGCAAGACAGCTTCCTCAAATTGCAGTGTTCTTATCGTGCGACGGCGTCCCTGTCCAGGTAATCTTCTAAATGACCCGGTCTCATGCAGACGTTGGTACACAGCAGCAAATGTCGTATGATGCGGGATAAGGCGATTAGGGTATTGTTGTTGATAAACCTGCTGTGCAGCTCGTCCGTTGTAGTGCCCTACGTAGTAGCTCCAGGTGTATCGCTCCATTACTAAACAGAGACAATGCACTACTACACTGGTGGACAGCAGTTGCCTACAGCTGAAGATAGTAATACGGCCTCTAACAACTGAAGATCGTAATACGGCCTCCACCGATTTAAATAATCCTCGTAGGAAAAAAGACCTTACGAAAAATATTTGTTTTGAGGTCCTCTACAATCTCCCAGAGTTTGTCGGTTTAAATACTTTTCACCTGTACTTGGCGGGAGACGCTACTCCCTACGCATCTTTACGTGCTCACTGTTCACTCAAAACTGAAAGAGCAACGCGATACGATCGATGGTATACTTGAGACACTGCCCAACACATCTGTGCAAAGCTTTACCAGATTTTCCCAGTGGTTTCCATTTTGCGACCGATCGGAACTTCCTTTCTGGACAACCCTCGTATAATCGATTATGATGACTGATAATTACTGTTATTATTACAAATCACGCAGGTCTGCTGCAAGTTATGTGCAATAACAATTTTCGACGAAGTTGCAATCAGAAATATGGTGCAAAGGCTCTCTATAACACCATCATCTAATAAAAAATATGCGACACACTCAACATAGTCAAAAGACAAACAGCATATTAGGAAGGAAGGAAAGAAGGAAGAGGGTGTCGGATTTTCGGAAGGAAGAAGCAGTTCGAGTTTAGAAAGGAAGAAGGCCTTTTTAATTACAATATGTCACTTAAACCGCAGAACGAAATGCTATGAAACACAATCATGAGACCAAAGATGCTAACAGAGAGAGATGTGACGTATCCAGAGGCTATGACAGAGACAATATCTTGAACAAAAATAAAATTATTTACTGGTTGTTGTATTATAAGTAAGGTATAACACATTCAAGCACTATGGAGCTTTAAACGAAATATTTCCGCTTGTAAAGCGTCTGCTAACTACACTACTGGCCATTAATATTGCAACACCAAGAAGAAATGCAGATGATAAATGGGTATTCATTGGACAAATATATTATACTAGAACTGACATGTGGTTACATTATCATGCAATTTGGGTGCATAGATCCTGAGAAATCGGTACCCAGAACAACCACCTCTGTCCGTAATAACGGCCTTGATACGCCTGGGCATTGAGTCAAACAGAGCTTGGATGGCGTTTACAGGTACAGCTGCCCATGCAGCTTCAACACGATACCACAGTTCATCAAGACTAGTGACTGGCGTATTGTGACGAGACAGTTGCTCGGCCACCATTGAACAGACGTTTTCATTTGGTGACAGATCTGTAGAATGTGCTGGCCAGGGCAGCAGTCGAACATTTTCTGTATCCAGAAAGGCCCGTACAGGACGTGCAACATGTGGTCGTGCATTATCCTGCTGAAATGTAGGGTTTCGCAGGGATCGAATGAAGGGTAGAGACACGAGTCGTAACACATCTGAAACGTAACGTTCACTGTTCAAAGTGCCGTCAATGCGAACAAGAGGTGACTGAGACGTGTAACCAATGGCACCCCATACCATCACGCCAGGTGATACGCCAGTATGGTGATGACGAATACACACTTCCAATGTGCGTTCACCGCAATGTCGTCAAAGACGGATGCGACCATCATGATGCTGTAAACAGAACCTGGATTCATCCAAAAAAATGACCTTTTGCCATTCGTGCACCCAGGTTTGTCGTTGAGTACACCATCGAAGGCGCTCCTGTCTGTGATACAACGCCAAGGGCAACCGCAGCCATGGTCTCCGAGCTGATAGTCAATGCTGCTGCAAACGTCGTCGAACTGTTCGTGCAGATGGTTGTTGTCTTGCAAACGTCCCCATCTGTTGACTCAGGGATCGAGACGTGGCTGCACGATCCGTTACAGCAATGCGGATAAGATGCCTGTCATCTCGCCTACTAGTGATACGAGGTCGTTGGGATCGAGCACGGCTTTCCGTATTACCCTCCTGAACCCACCGATTCCATATTCTGCTAACAGTCATTGGATCTCGACCAACGCGAGCAGCATCAAAGTCGGAAACGTGATGGTACGTATTTCTCCTCCTTACACGAGGCATCACAACAACGTTTCACCAGACGACGACGATCAACTGCTATTTGTGTATGAGAAATCGGTTGTAAACTTTCCTCATGTCAGCACGTTGTAGGTGTCGCCACCGGCGCCAACCTTGCGTGAATGCTCTGAAAAGCTAATCATTTGTATATCACACTATCTTCTTCCTGTGGGTTAAATTTCGCGTCTATAGCACGTCATCTTCGCGGTGTAGCAGTTTTAATGGCCAATAGTGTAATTAAAAAAACATGCAGTTTGTATGCTTATTTATAATATTACTTGAAAATACAGCTCTTCGGTTGCAACCGAAGAGCTGTATTTTCAAGTAATATTATAAATTTCGTCTACGGTTGCTGCATTATCGGCCATGTTCAAAATTGTATGCTTATTGTAATATGCAAGACCTCTATGAAAATTCGAACAAAATGATAAAATTGTATTATATGTAAGATTTCGCTCACTTTGCAATAACAAATAGGCATAAAATGAAATATTTCCGAACCAAAATTCTCCATAATACTTAAATAAATCATAGGATAGAAGATGACAGTAGTTTGATCGTGTTAAACTCATAAGGAATGGGTAAAAATTGGCAATTAGCCGCATTACCAGCTCATTTTGTCATTTAATGTATGTTAAGAGTTTGTAAAAGATGTGAACTCAATGTAGCAGAGTGAGTAAGGTAGATCATTTATAACACGGGTTTACGCATGCGTGAAGTACAATAGTCCCATCAACATACGACTGACTGGCTGAACTACACTGACCATACATTTATGTAAAAAAAGCATAAATTACAAAAGTTTGGTTCTTGCGAGATGTTAGATGTTTTGCATTTTAGATTCAACAAAATGACGGAAAATGTTAGTCCCCCACTACTCTAGGTGAACTGCATGTGACTGGATGCTACCCTACTTAGAAATGGTTGCCAATATTACCGTAATTAGTGCCTGGTTCAAGTTTACTTTATTAATTAACACACTTAGCAGCAAATTATGGACTTTTTTCTGTAAGCACTACACCTTCCATTGATTCTAAGTACGAATCTGTGCAGCAAATAAACTACTGCTCTGAAGCAACACGTCCTCTCAATTCTTGCACTGCTCTACTCATCCTCCCATGTGCATTTACCTTAAGTATTCGAGTGCTCTGGATATCCGTGCTATGCTATGTTTCTGCGATCGTGAGGTAAAAACAGAGGCTATGGGGTCCATATGTTGGAGGTGCATGCTATGAATTCGTAGAGTGTTTGCTTGATGTAGTACGCCATAGACGTCGATGAGCCAGCAGCAAGTCCGAACTCGCAGACTACGCATTTTTGCAAGCCTCTGGCCGTCTTGAGATAAACACACATGCATTTGCGTCGTCTCAGTGATGCACAGGAGCTCCGACTTGTCAGGTCTTGTTGAGACAGAGAAATATGAAATTGCAGTTGGACATCTGCAGATCTGTCTACCAGCTAAATTGAATGTTGTGTGTATAAACCACTAAATGATGAGTATACCAGTGCCATTGCACTCCAAGTCCGAGTTAAGTGCCTGCAGAGCCCTACTGTTTGCCGATGTATATATATAATTTGACTGCTAGCTGATCTAAATGTGTAAATGTTGGCCTACCACTCGATCGCGACTTGCCAATCTTTCCGTGTCCATCATCTTGGTAAGGTTAGCCTGGGGGATATGGGTAAAAGCGGCACGACGCGCTTCTAGAGACGAAACTGCCATATTCTCCTGCACGTGAATCATACTGTATCAGCAATAGGTATACTGGAAAAAATTTAACAGCTGATAAACCCCTGCTTACACCTTCTGCAAGTACACTGACGAATGATCGCTTTCCTTCATGTTTACTGACGTCTTGCATGGCTGACGAGAAGCTACCGCAATCTGAAACACTGTCAAGTCCCCTACCTATGCTGCCCCCAGATTGTTAGTTAGTGACGTCTTAATATGTACTAAAATTGGCTTGTTGTCCTATTGACAGAATTACTGTAATTTAATGATATCACAGCGTTGTCAGTAAGCACTACAAAGCACGACCACCAGCCAGTATTCCGAAACAAAAATATAAATATGACATGTTTGAACGTTTAACAAATTCCACATTGCATTGTTTAACAATGAATGCATATGAAGACTACATTATCCCTGCGTTATTAATGTGACCCCACTATAAGACCGCCTTAGCATACTCGTAATTGATAGAAGCGAAAGAAAAGATTTGTGTACGTCAGCTCACAACACATCGATTTGTACATTATTTTGTGCTATTTATTTTCTCTATAGTATTCCAATGATGTAAAATGAGGCTGGACAATTAACACACTGCAGTCTTTAAATCTGTTGGTACGAATAACTTAACCGTACATTACGAAAAACAGCTACATAAACAAACCAATGTCTGAACCGCAGACACGTGTAAATATTTACCGACTGGATACTTCCTCGCCACAGGTAGAACAATTACGTCAGCAGTCGACAGGGTACAATGCGCAGAAATCACGCCAGCAGGTTCTGCCTGTCAGAACTCTCGTGACCGCACTGCTGATGGACACCCCCTCCCTCCTACACATACCTTGAGGGTGCTGCCCAACAGGAAGCAACCGAGGCGACTCTAAATATTGAGAATATTACTAGTAATGACGGATATTTCCACTCTTAACGTGCCCAACAGCAACATTAAAAGTCCCACTCTTCGTGACTGGCACGTTACAATTGGTTGGTTCTTGAAGTTATCGATTTGTGTGTTAGGTGCTTTTAACCTGTTGCCTAATGCTAGAATAGATAACAGTGTATGTGGGAATGTATAACAGCTCCTCCACGCTACGCTACTGTCGATACGCCATCGTAAAAATGCCTACGATTACTCACCCTGATAGATCTATTCTATACTTATTTATCACTTGCACAACGCGTTTCAGGAAACGATTTACGCCTCAAACACATGTTCCCTAGAAAAAAATACCCAGCGGAGTTTCGCGAGAACCATGTTGTCGGTTCTTCGTTAGTTGTTAGTCGTTACTGGATATTCTAACAGCAGATGGCCAAAAAACTGGAAACTGGCTGTGATATGTGATACGGACGCTGGAGAGGCACATATGTTGCAGGCGCATCGGTTTAGATATCTGACGCATGCTGGAGCTACTGTTGTGGTACCCGACTGTCAGTCATCAACCGGTGCGCTTGGTCCAAAGTCACATGATAGCGACAAAAGATACAGAGAAACACTTTTCATTTAGTTTTCAGTCTCAGTTGCACATTTTTAATTACATGACATGCTTCACCCACCCTGGATCATCTTAAGATCTAAAAGAAACTAAATATGTACCATCTAATATTTTACAATAAATAGAAAAGACAAATGTGTCAGATACAGTGATACAGACACACCGTCGTTGTGAAAAATATAATAGGACATGAAGGAGAAGAAAAAAAGAAAGTTTGTTTTCCAGGTGTGATATGTACATCAGTTCACATATTAAAGGAATGGGATTTTTCTGTATACGTAGAGGACCGAATGGGTCCCTGACTGCAGGCGGCCGTCAACCGCTACAGCTTCCAGTATCATATAGAAGAGGCATCCAGTTTTATATCTCTCATCGTTGATAACCCGCATAGGCAATGTGCGATGAATGCGCGACGTGGTCAAGTCATGTTGATAACACGTCATTACTGGAAATATTCTCGGTGTTTAGAAAGAAGTGTAATATAAAACTTTTAGATCATCTGCATACTGTGTCCTCAGGCGAGATGAAAACTGCTAGCGTTAGTCGTCTCTGCTGCTTGTCTGGCGGCACCTCTAAGGTGTGTGTATGTGTGTACGTGCGTGCGTGTGTGTGTGTGTGTCGGCCTCTCATTCATCTGCAGCGCAGTCACAAGTCAGACCTCGCTGTGTGATGTCTGCACGTTGGACCAAGTTGGCTAAACTAAACCATTAGTTGTAAATTATCTAGCTGAGACAGGCGTCAAGGTTATGGAACGCTGTAATGAATAATTTACAAAACGAGAAACAGAATACATACAACTCAGTTCTGTCTGAGTATTCGCATAAGGTGCCACAGAAAAAGAATTACGAGTAATTAAGTCGAAAGTGAAAAAGTATTTCGTTAACAAGCTACTACTGAATAAAATTTTTTGAGAAAAAATGTAAATATGATTTTATGCCGTTCTACGTTTTTTTAAACGGAGAGGCACCGTTTCCTCTTTTCGCAGTGAGCCGAAATCAAGTGCAAGTGTCACGTTTTATTTTTGGGAGGAATGCGTAAACCGCAAGTTTTACGAGGGCAGTTCAATAAGTAATGCAACACATTTTTTTTCTGAAACAGGGGTTGTTTTATTCAGCATTGAAATCACCAGGTTATTCCCCAATCTTTTAGCTACACAACACTATTTTTCAACGTAATCTCCATTCAATGCTACGGCCTTACGCCACCTTGAAATGAGGGCCTGTATGCCTGCACGGTACCATTCCACTGGTCGATGTCGGAGCCAACGTCGTACTGCATCAATAACTTCTTCATCATCCGCGTAGTGCCTCCCACGGATTGCGTCCTTCATTGGGCCAAACATATGGAAATCCGACGGTGCGAGATCGGGGCTGTAGGGTGCATGAGGAAGAACAGTCCACTGAAGTTTTGTGAGCTCCTCTCGGGTGCGAAGACTTATGTGAGGTCTTGCGTTGTCATGAAGAAGGAGAAGTTTGTTCAGATTTTTGTGCCTACGAACACGCTGAAGTCGTTTCTTCAATTTCTGAAGAGTAGCACAATACACTTCAGAGTTGATCGTTTGACCATGGGGAAGGACATCGAACAGAATAAACCCTTCAGCGTCCCAGAAGACTGTAACCATGACTTTACCGGCTGAGGGTATGGTTTTAAACATTTTCTTGGTAGGGGAGTGGGTGTGGCGCCACTCCATTGATTGCCGTTTTGTTTCAGGTTCGATGTGATGAACCCATGTTTCATCGCCTGTAACAATCTTTGACAAGAAATTGTCACCCTCAGCCACATGACGAGCAAGCAATTCCGCACAGATGGTTCTCCTTTGCTCTTTATGGTGTTCGGTTAGACAACGAGGGACCCAGCGGGAACAAACCTTTGAATATCCCAACTGGTGAACAATTGTGACAGCACTACCAACAGAGATGTCAAGTTGAGCACTGAGTTGTTTGATGGTGATCCGTCGATCATCTCGAACGAGTGTGTTCGCACGCTCCGCCATTGCAGGAGTCACAGCTGTGCACGGCCGGCCCGCACGCGGGAGATCAGACAGTCTTGCTTGACCTTGCGGCAATGATGACACACGCTTTGCCCAACGACTCACCGTGCTTTTGTCCACTACCAGATCACCGTAGACATTCTGCAAGCGCCTATGAATATCTGAGATGCCCTGGTTTTCCGCCAAAAGAAACTCGATCACTGCCCGTTGTTTGCAACGCACATCCGTTACAGACGCCATTTTAACAGCTCCGTACAGCGCTGCCACCTGTCGGAAGTCAATGAAACTATACGAGACGAAGCGGGAATGTTTGAAATTATTCCACAAGAAATTTCCGGTTTTTTCAACCAAAATTGGCCGAGAAAAAAAAGTGTTGCGTTACTTATTGAACTGCCCTCGTATATAGACTTCCTTACACTACAATTAAAAATGGTTAAGGGTTATCTTAAAAACTAGTCCTTAAATCAAACGGACGGAACTTAAAAAATCTGCGATTAAAAACACAATCACTGCTCGCTTTTCTTGGCCAGACAAAAAACAAAACTGGCCGAAGAGAACGCTCAACGACCGTTCCCGGGAACGAGATCAGCCGCGACAGAAGTGAACGATGGACAATCGTTCTTTAGAAGTTGTTCCCCGGTCTTTCATCAGTGAACCGTTCCTTTGGGCTCATTCGTTCGTGAACGATACAGCTCTTTTACAGAGTACATGAAGGTATAGTACTAATGTACACTCCTGGAAATTGAAATAAGAACACCGTGAATTCATTGTCCCAGGAAGGGGAAACTTTATTGACACATTCCTGGGGTCAGATACATCACATGATCACACTGACAGAACCACAGGCACATAGACACAGGCAACAGAGCATGCACAATGTCGGCACTAGTACAGTGTATATCCACCTTTCGCAGCAATGCAGGCTGCTATTCTCCCATGGAGACGATCGTAGAGAAGCTGGATGTAGTCCTGTGGAACGGCTTGCCATGCCATTTCCACCTGGCGCCTCAGTTGGACCAGCGTTCGTGCTGGACGTGCAGACCGCGTGAGACGACGCTTCATCCAGTCCCAAACATGCTCAATGGGGGACAGATCCGGAGATCTTGCTGGCCAGGGTAGTTGACTTACACCTTCTAGAGCACGTTGGGTGGCACGGGATACATGCGGACGTGCATTGTCCTGTTGGAACAGCAAGTTCCCTTGCCGGTCTAGGAATGGTAGAACGATGGGTTCGATGACGGTTTGGATGTACCGTGCACTATTCAGTGTCCCCTCGACGATCACCAGTGGTGTACGGCCAGTGTAGGAGATCGCTCCCCACACCATGATGCCGGGTGTTGGCCCTGTGTGCCTCGGTCGTATGCAGTCCTGATTGTGGCGCTCACCTGCACGGCGCCAAACACGCATACGACCATCATTGGCACCAAGGCAGAAGCGACTCTCATCGCTGAAGACGACACGTCTCCATTCGTCCCTCCATTCACGCCTGTCGCGACACCACTGGAGGCGGGCTGCACGATGTTGGGGCGTGAGCGGAAGACGGCCTAACGGTGTGCGGGACCGTAGCCCAGCTTCATGGAGACGGTTGCGAATGGTCCTCGCCGATACCCCAGGAGCAACAGTGTCCCTAATTTGCTGGGAAGTGGCGGTGCGGTCCCCTACGGCACTGCGTAGGATCCTACGGTCTTGGCGTGCATCCGTGCGTCGCTGCGGTCCGGTCCCAGGTCGACGGGCACGTGCACCTTCCGCCGACCACTGGCGACAACATCGATGTACTGTGGAGACCTCACGCACCACGTGTTGAGCAATTCGGCGGTACGTCCACCCGGCCTCCCGCATGCCCACTATACGCCCTCGCTCAAAGTCCGTCAACTGCACATACGGTTCACGTCCACGCTGTCGCGGCATGCTACCAGTGTTAAAGACTGCGATGGAGCTCCGTATGCCACGGCAAACTGGCTGACACTGAAGGCGGCGGTGCACAAATGCTGCGCAGCTAGCGCCATTCGACGGCCAACACCGCGGTTCCTGGTGTGTCCGCTGTGCCGTGCGTATGATCATTGCTTGTACAGCCCTCTCGCAGTGTCCGGAGCAAGTATGGTGGGTCTGACACACCGGTGTCAATGTGTTCTTTTTTCCATTTCCAGGAGTGTATTTTAATACTGACAAGCTGCTTAAAGACGTTCGTGCCATGACTCAAAGTGTAAGTTAAAACATTCACCTCTGCGCAGGTGCATATTAAGGAACTTTGGCTTAAGTTTAAGAGAGTAGTTGACCGTACACTGATTATATAGGCCTAGTGTTTAGCAGAACAGTACGTGATGGAAGTGTCTCTCCATGGTATACTCTCACTGTAAAGGAACTTCTAAAGAAACAGCGACAACTGTATAACAGGTGTAAAACACAACATAGCGCTATAGATAGGGAAATGCTGAATGAAACATTTTTTGCTGTCAAGAGAGCAATGCGTGAAACCTTCAGCGACTATCGTAGCAAAATCTTATCGCAAAATCTCTCATAAACCAAAGGAAGTGGTGATGATACGTTTACGTTGTCAGTGGCAGCAACGTTGGTGTCCACACACTCGTGGATGACGCAAGAACTGAAATTGAGGGTAACAAAGCAAAAGCATGAATGATGAATTCCATTTTCAAATACTCCTTTACCGAAGATACCTAAATATTGGCCCAGTATGTTTCTAGGATCGCAGAAAAGATGATTGATGTAAACTTCAGTGAGTTGCCAAACGGCTAGAAATGATAAAATTAAAGATTTAAGAGCCCGATGGGTTCCCTGTCATATTCTATTCAGAATTTGTTACTAATTTATTTCCCATTTTTACCAAAATATACAGTAGATCCCTTGAGCAAAGAAACTGTGCCCGGTGATTGGAAGAAAGCACATAAAAGCACAGGTCTACAAGAAGAGGAAGTTAGCATAGTCACTGAAGTGACCCACAAAACTACCATTCTACGTATCTGACTGACGTCTATGTGTTATAGAATCCTAGACCATATTCTGAACTCAAACATAACAAGGTATTCGATCAGAACCAACTCACTCAAGCCAACAAGCATAGATTCCAAAAACACTGATTGTGAGAAACGCAGCTTCTGCTTTTTTCTCTAAACGTTCTATGTCAAGATCAAGGCAATCAAGTGGATTTAGAATTGCTTCAGAAAAGCAAACACTTCGTGCTATCCCAACGATTATTACCGAAAGTACTGTTAGACGGGGGTCTCAAGCAAAATTTGAGATTGGACTGATGATTCTTGGTTGGGAGGACACAGTATGTTATCTTCGACGAAGAGTCATCGACAGAAGTAGAAGTAACTGCAGGTGTTCCCCAGGGAAGTGTATTAGGTCCCTTGTTGTTCACATCGTTCAATATTAACCTGTCAGGGAACGAATATTAGAATTATGTATAATTAAATATTTTGTTGAGAAGAACTGCACAATTATCAAGTGAGGACTCTGAATAAATATCCGGTGAGATTGTGACACGATTTCAATATAGTGACCAAGATTTGCATCTTTTCCATACGTTCAGAAACGAAAAACTGTGCACTTTACGAAGCGTAGAAAAGTAACTACATGCAGCATCAGTAAGTCACAAATGGAACCAGTTACTTGTACGAATATCAAGATATAATGATTTGTGAGGATGTGAAATGGTATGATGACATACGCACAGTCGTAGGTAAATCAGGTGGCAGACTGCGGTTCATTGTCAGAATTCTGAAAAATGCAGTCACTATCTGTCCCATCTTCAGGTTCAGCAGTAGGATTTTCTATTCTGGCCCCTGGTAAGCGTTCCTGGGTGCCTACCCCAATTTTTTTCTTTTGAACTTCTGCATTTTGGATAAAGTTAGAACTTTTTAATGCAGAAAGAAAAAAAACAAACGACGTTGTTTTTAAGGAACTTTTTTAATGCTCGCTCTGTACATTCAGGATGACAATTGTTGAACTATATGAAAAGAGGCATAAATTAGTTACAATCTACGATATGCATACACTTTATTCAAGATGTAAACGTCACTAAAGATACTCGGATTTAGGTTACGATATGTTCGATATGCCTGCCATTACTGGCGACGATGTGGGACAGACAAATAGCGAAATTCTGCATGACTCGCTGAAGTGTCGGAACATCGATGCTATCGATGACATCCAGAATGAATGTTTTCAACTCAGCAATGGTTTTAGGGTTATTGCTGTACACCTTGTCTTTAATATAGCCCAGCAAAAAGGAGTCGCATGTGTTCAGATCCGGAGAATATGGCGGCCAATCGAGGCGCATGCCAGTGGCCTCTGGGTACCCGAGAGCCGGAATGCGGCCCCTAAAATGCTCCTCCGGGACACCAAACACTCTTCTGCTTAGATGGGGTCCACCTCCGTCTTGCATGAAGCACATCTTGTAGAAATCATAGTCGCTTTGGATAATGGGGATGAAATCATCTTCCAAAACCTTGCCATAAAGGAATATCGCACTGATTATTCCGTGACTAGACATTGCATACAACACAGTCACCCACTGAGGTGAAGAGATTTCTCGATCGCGAAATGCAGATTCTCAGTCCCTCCAAATACGCCAATTTTGCTTATTAACAAACCCATCCAAATGAAAGTGGCCTCAGTCGCAAAACCAAACCATACCGCCCACACTAATTCCCATCATGCCCCGCGGCCAACCGTGCAGTTTGAGCGTCCTAGCGCCATCCGTTCAGAAGTTATGACGATTTTATTTCATCTGGTTCAATAATTGTCTCCCTAGAATTTTACCTTCTTTTTAGCTTTTTTCGATGCGAACTCTTTTATAATCCCGGTATAACCTAAAGAGTGGGCTAACTGACTGTTTGGCGAACATAGCTAATCCAACAAGCCGCAGTTGTCGTATTGTAGTTTTAACTCGTGCGAGAACGCTGAGTGACCTCAAAATTTCCCATAGCGAGACCGTCGGATTGCTGGTAGAAATGTCCATGAATCTCATCTCAGTCGTAGTCAAGTACAACTATTTCGAATTTAATGGACATTTGTACCAGCAATCCGACGGTCTCGCTATGGGAAATCCGTTAGCTGGTATCCTCGCTGATATTTTCATCAACTCCCTAGAAGAAAAATTTTTTAATTGTTTTCCAGCTGCGTCACTAGGTATTCTTTCTTATTCCAGATACGTTGACGATATTCTAATCATCTAAAAAGGACCCGCTGACGGGGTTGATCGTATCTTTAACCTATTCAATGATCTTCATGCGAAAATTTCTTTCACTACCGAATTTGAAAATGAGGCACGTCAATTAAACGTCCTTGACTTGACGCTTACCATAGAAAAAAATAAAATTTCTTTCAATATTTTTCGTAAAGTAACATATACCGACCAGATCGTTCCTGTATCTTCTACTCATCCACAATCGCATAAAAAAGCCTTCTTTCATTCTGCTGTTCACCGAGCCATTTCTATCCCACTTTCTAAAGAAAAGTTCAACGACGAAATCAATTTACTTAAAACAATAGCAGTTAACAATGAGTATAAACCTAACATAGTAGATGACGTCCTTAAAAAGAAAACCGCTAAAAGAATTACTACACTGGGCACTTCTGTTATCGAGTCTAACTCAAAAAAATTTTCTATATTTCTTTCGTGGGGCCTATCTCTTATCAGAACCAACGCATTCTTCGAAAGAAATATTGCAACGTTGCTTTTTCTACTAATAACAATTTGAAAGAAAACTTCATTCATAATTTACATTCTATTCGTCCCCCTTTAGAAAATTCTGGTGTCTACAAAATTGCCTGCGATACTTCCTCCTCTTACTATATAGGACAAACTGGACGTGCCTTCACTACCAGATATAAAGAACACTTGCTAAGAAAAAGTGGCACTAGCCACTAAAATGCGTATTTTGCCGACCATCTTCTAATTACAGGTCATTCACCAAAAGCCATCTGCGATAGCAACATTTTGCACACCGAAAAGAAAGGGCGTAGACTAGATATTCTAGAAGAATTAGAGATTTTCAAACATCTTGCTCTAAAGGATAGCCTCATCCTTAACGAACAGCTACAGCTACGTAACAAAAATTTTTTCAACGGTATAAAGCCGTTACTTGATATCTGACTTCGGGTCTCCTTGTGCAGGTTGCCGAAATGTTCTTTTCCTTCTAAGGTAGTCCTATGTTTCCTAATTATCAAATGTTTCTTGGCTGTATTTCACGTCAATATTGCTTTCTACAAGTTGTCATTCAGTCCTATCTACATTTTCATAATGATGTTTTCGTATTTTATCTTACTATTATAAGCTTCGATGTAGACAAAATGTTATCTTGTATGCTACTATCAAACAAACATTGCTTTCCATTATGTACCAAATACTGTTCATTCATTATCACTTCTGCCTATAGTTCAATGTGAAGTAGCCTAATTGTATCTACGGCTACTAGATGGCGAGCTCGTCGCAGTGCCATGCTCACCTGGCCGCATTTGTTAACGCGGGCACCTCAGTCCGCGTGCAACCTGTAACTGCACAAGTAACGAGCAGCCCTTGGTGGCTCGCCATCACAATTTTTTATCTTAAATATCTTTGTGACTAATGCCCTTTTGGCATTTTATTATTTTATAAATGACATATAAGTACTGCCAGTCTTTCACGATGATTCTGTACTTATACTCTGTACCATACGTTTTAAGTCATAATTCAATGAGCAAAAAAATGGCTCTGAGCACTACGGGAATTAAATTCTGAGGTCATCAGTTCCCTAGAACTTAGAACTACTTAAACCTAACTAACCTAAGAACTTCACACACATCCATGCCCGAGGCAGGATTCGAACCTGCGACCGTAGCGGTCGCGCGGTTCCAGATTGAAGCGCCTAGAACCGCTCGGCCACTCTTTTTTTTTAATCTCATGATTTTTTTTTAATTGATCGTTGTGTTTGGTCGTTGCGGACGTCACACGACATCCGTTCAAGTTCGTTGTTGGTCCTTGCACTCAGTTTTTTTATCACAGAGGCCAACCAGCTCTCTGACCGAACACGCTGAGCTACCGTGCCGGCTCCACTCCGGCCGGCGTGCAATGAGCATTTTATAGACCATTCTTTGATTTAAATTCTGAGGAAGACACTCCTAGCAGTGTTGAAACCCGGTTAATTCGTTAAAAATTGTGACCAAGGACTGTTTTCTTTCAATTGCTGAGTGACCTCTCGGCCTGGATAACAGAAACAGACAAGATGCAGAAAATCAATAAAGCTATCATTACGTTTGGAAATATACAGGGTGTTTATAAATGAATACCGGGGTTTTAACGCTCAACTTACAGTTATAAATGATATGTCAAATGAAAGAGCAACTCAAACAGTTGTACCAAGTACCTTATAGATGTTAAATGTGTGCACCATTTGCCACACGGCACACATCAAGTTTATAGGCGAGTTCTTCCCAAACGTTGATAAGTGTGCCTTCAGTGTAGCAACAGCTGCTTCAATCCGGTTTCTTAATTCAGGGAGGTCTGCTGGTAGCGGAGGCACATACACACGATCCTTGATGAAGCCCCAAAGGAAAAAATCGCATTGCGTTAGGTCGGATGAACGTGGAGGCCATGCAAAGCAAGCCCTGTCATTGGGCTCCTTGCGGCCTATCCAGCGCTAGGGGGACAATGAAGTTCAACGGATTGCGGCGGAAACATTGCGCGCTGCGCTTGCGCACTGGTGCCAAGCACAACTGTTTGGGTTGCTCTTTCATTTGACATATCATTTATAACTGTAAAGTTTAATGTAATAAATATTATAAAGCGTCAAAACCCCGATACCCATTTGTAAATACCCTGTATTATTAAAATTGTACTTATGAAAAGCATTGAGAAGCCGCAAAGGACGAAATGGGTGAGGCCCAAAATTAGCTGCATAAACCTATTTTTGGTGCAAAATTCCTTCTTTCAAATCCTGTTTATTAATGTCTACGCCATACAGAGATACCATTTTTTCTTCCAGTTCTGATAGTGTAGAATGTCTAGGCTTATGTAGTTCCAGAAGAGACCAAATGTGCCCATCATGTTGTGTTGTCTACGGCAGCACATATTATAGTTAAGTACCCTACAACAGTATCTAGAATAACATTGAAAACATTTACGAGTGGTATCTACTGTCCTCTGGGCTCACGTTTAAATATTCTTCTGGCGTTTCATCTACAAAGCATTTTCTTTTGCTTTCCTGTTTCTCTGTGACACGAATCGTTGCAGTCAAGTCAGGTGATAGTCCAATATTTTCTGCTACCTTGCAACTTTATGCGCAAATAGCAAATTATTTCTCAATTTGTTTCATTCTTCCGCTAGACTCTTGCTATTTGCACTTTCAACATCTTTTGTGACTTCCCTTGCTAGATGCACTACGTTACATACGTTTGTTGCACCTAATACTTTGTGCATATTGAAGGCATAAAGACATACTCAAATTTCAAATACATCTGAATGCCCTTTAGTTCAGTACGTACCTCATTAGCCAAATTAAAGTTAAAAGCAGGCTCAACCGGTCTTTGTCATCAGGGCAAATGCTTAGCAAATGCACGCACGGCATATATCCGTGCATACCATTTCGTTTCCGGTAGACCAAAAAGGGCCGAGCCAAAATTTTCTTTTGCAACTTTACATCTTTGGGGACTAGAGCGAAATAAATTATGTGTTTTCCAAACAATTCCGCAAAAAGTGACTACATCTGCGCAACTGTCACCCGTATGGACACCACGAAGATTTAATGAATGAGCACCGCAAGAAGAAAAAGTTAACAACCGATTTTCTTTTAATGTATGTGCCTCATCTCCATAATAGATACCAGTCACATAGTTTCCTTTGTCATAAACCTGCCCATGATAACGATTGACTGACCAGTCTTATCGTTATAGTCAACAAAGCCGAGAAACGTTCTTTCATTGTGTACTGATTTTCTTCATCGACGGTGGAGTAGCGCAGTATAAAAATATTGAGCACTGTGTGGGATTCATAGGGAGTCACATCTACCATATCAACAATATTAATCAGTTGTAAGTGGAACTCTCTAACTGATGACGTACTTACTCTCTGAGAATCCTAATCCAGTGCACTATCAGTTAAGGAAGCCTCAACGTCGCCCCGACGTCCTTCTGACTCTCCAGACACTGCTGATTTAGTGTGTGGCACAATGGGTAACAATCACTGTTCCATTTTCGCAGCACTGTCTTTCTCAGCCTTACGCTTTCGTTTTTTATATCCTGCTGAGGTGCTGTAACACTTTTTGCCGCTTGTGTCATTCGATTCCATTAAAAAAAAAAAACTCAAAACTGTGTGATGCAACGATATAAAAACTCTCTACTTCGTAAATAATGAAAAGTCAAAGTGTAGAAAGTTTTAAAACGACCTAAACGTAAACATTCTCCTAATCCTCCGGAACGCGAAAATCGTTTTGAAACGACGAAAAGAAGAAAGTGTCAAATGTAAAAGTTGTAAATGTCAATTAAAGGGGTAGTCTACTTTTTAAATTTCAAAAAATCTTTTTTTGTGCTGAAAATGTTTTCTAGGGATGTCTACTTTATTGGTAGTCTTCGTCCCAAGTTCGCCAGAAGCTTCGTTACCGAGTTACAAGGCGTTTTATGAAAAACTATCTCCGAAAACCATCCCAGCTGGAGATAAATATTCAGCATGTAAGTGCAACGACGGCGTAACAGCCGTTACGGAAATTATGAACCTGCTCCAACTTGAGATCGTGTCAGCCTGTTACAACTTCTGCACAAAGGCGGATGGAGCAGAGCAGCGGATGACAGAAGCTGACAAAGAGGTCTGCGGGATCACCATGACCACGGGGAAGATGGTGGAGGACCTCCTTTGGGATCTGGTGGGACTGCTTTATCGTCCATGAATCGCTTTCTATAGGTGTAGTTCCAAGACTTTAAACGCGTTTTTTGGAAGCTGTGCTTTTCAAATGGGTGGGAGACATAACTTGAGAATGGTACGTATGATTTTGATGGGGATTTGATGGGCACTCTGAATGAATTCGCCGTCAGCGTACGTAGCCGTTTTGCGATATCTCAAAAAGTCTGTTTTCGGTGCACGTTTTTGTCTCGATGTCGTGGAGGAAGAAAATGACACTTGTTTCAGTAAGTCGCCATTTTCTTAGAACTTAATGTTTTTCGATTATTCTAAGTATGCTGATAGAAAATATATTGAAAATTATTTATACATAATTATTTTGTGAGAGGTCCAATCTGAAATTTCCACCGGTGAGCAATGTCCCGGCTGCAAGGGGCCGTTCCACTTGGTGCACCTGTACGGGGAGCGCCCGATGTTGGCACAAAAATGATTACTTACAGAAAAAAATGTAAGGAATAAAACTATATCATCAGAGATTGCATTACTTTTTATATTATTTGAAAAAAAATCAAGAAAATCATCTATTTTCATTCTTCAAAAATCACTTCCCACTTAATTAAAAATTTTATGTATTTAACACTTACATGGAGAGTGGGCAAATCAAAAACTGCCCGACACAAAATTCGTTTTAAGACCCTTAATTATTTTACTGGTGAATACTCTTTAAATACTTATATTATTTTTGCACGAAATTAGTGAAAAAAATTTAACTTCATAAAACGAGCGCCACTGCTCAATCAGTATGCAAAACCAAAACTTGACGATGGGTGTGAAGTTTGAAGTTCGTACATGCATAGTCGTACATATTACGCAACATAAGCGTTCTAAATGGCTAGAAATGAACTTATTTGATAAAGAATAACCTGTCCTTACTCTGATTTAAAAATTTTTCTTATACTTCCAGTAAATCACGGTATCAATCAATAGAAATTAAAATATATCCATTATTATTACAACAATTATTTGTATATCACAATAATATTTTTTGCTGTACAGTGTTTGATGTATTGACCATGCATTAGATGCAAAACCGTAGTACTCTGGGTTAATAGTTTTATTCAAGACAATCCCGCGGGTTCAGTGAGGACCTCCAGTGCGCCCAGGTCTTTTGCTCAAAATAACAGGGCAGGTTTTAAAAATTGTGTTTGATTTCTATTTGGCAAGACACCCAGGCGTCTCCAGAGGCACAGGACCAGGGACTTTTGCCCCGTTGATCCCTCCCCTCCCCGTAAGGCCGGTCCTGTCCGTCCTAGAATGTTCAAATTATGTGAATTCCTAAGGGAGCAAACTACTAAGGTCAATCAGTCCCTACACTTGCACACTACCTACACTAACTTATGCTAAGAGCAACACACACACCCATGCCCGAGGGAGAACTCGAACCTCCGGCGGGAGAGGCCACGCAGTCCGAGATATGGCGCCGCAAACCGCGCAGCCACTCCGCGCGGCTGTCCGTCTTAGAATATTGCTCAAGCGTGTGGGATCCGTACCAGATAGGACTAATACGAGATATTGAACGTATAAAAAGGAGGGTGGTACATATTGTTACTGATTTGTTTCACTTACGAAAGCCTCACGAAAATGTCGAAAATCCTCAGTTGCCAGAGACCTAAAGACAGACGCCAATTATTCTGCAAAAACCTACTTACAAAGCTTAAGGAATGACTAGTAGGTGAAGAATTTAAGAATAAGCTGCAGCACCTACGTATCGCTCCTGTAGGGACTGTGGAGACAATACTAGACTAACTACAGCATGCCCTGAGACGTCATGTGCCATGCCATGCACTTTAAGGAGTACATGCACTTTGCAGAACACATGTGTAATCGTAGGTACAAATTATGAGGACAGTATGTGTAAGATAAGCCAACGGAACTGTAGAGTCACTAGCAGAGCGTAAGATACTGATGAAAAGAAATCGCAAATCGCAACACCAGGAAGGTAGTTGTGCAACAAAAACGAAAACTGGTAGGAGTCTTCTTCAAATTTCGTGTCAGTTGTATAAGAGTGGCGCTAAGTAGTGCCACTATAAGGATGGAAATCATGTCTGCTTTAAAGAGACGCTGGCCGTTGTGGCCAAGCGGTTCTAGGCGCTACAGTTTGGAACCGCGCGGCCGCTACGGTTGCATGTTCGAATCCTGCCTCGGGCATGGATGTGTGTGATGTCCTTAGGTTAGTTAGGTTTAAGTAGTTCTAAGTTCTAGGGGACTGATGACCTTAGAAGTTAAGTCCCATAGTGCTCAGAGCCATTTGAACCATTTTTTTGCTCCTATTACGTAGCCTAGATAGCAGAATTCCTTAACTTCATCTACTTCCTGACCATCGATCCTTATGTTATGTGTCTTCCCGTTCTCATTTCTGTTACGTCTCATTACTTCCGTCTTTCTTCGATTTACTCTCGATGTTCTCATTAGACTGTTCATTCCATTCAGCGGATCCTGTAATTCTTCACTTTCAGTGAGGATACTAATGTCACCAGCGAATCTAATCAATGATATTCTTTCACCTTTGATCTAAATTCCACTCATGAACCTACTTTTATTTCCATAATTGCTTCCCCGATGTATAGATTGAACAGCAGGGTCGAAAGACTACTTCCCTGTCTCACATCTTTTTAATATGAATATTTCGTTCTTGGTCTACCCTCTTGCCTCTTGTACGTGTTGTATATCACTGTCTATGGCATTCCCCTTTTTTCCTCAGAATTTCGAAAATCCTGCGCCATTTGACATTGTCGAACGCTTTTCCAAGATCGCCCAATAGTATGAATGCCTCTTGATTTTTCTTTAGTCTTGCTTCCATTATCAACCACAACGTCAGAACTGCCTCTCTGGCACCTTTACCTTTCCTAAAGCCAAACTCATTGTCGTCTGACACATCCTCAATTTTATTTTCCATTCTTCAGTATATTATTCTTGTCAGCAACATGGATGCGTGGGCTGTTAACCTGATTGTGCGATAATTCACGCACTTGTCACCTCTTACAATCTTCGGAATTGTATGGATGATAGTTTTCGGAAAGCCAGATGGTATATCGCCAGACTCACACCCAACGTGAATAGTAGTTTTGTAGCAACCCAATAATTGCAGAAATTCTGATGGAATGTTATCTACCTATTCCACCTTATTTGGTCTTAGGTCTTCCAAAACTCTTTTAAATTCTGATTCTAATACTGGATTCCATATCTCTTCCATATCGAGTCCTGTTTCTTCTTCTATCACATCTATCAAATCTTCCCCATCATAGAGGCCTTCAATGTACTCCTTCCACCTATCCGCTCTCTCCTCTGCATTTAACCCATTGTACCCTTAATGTTACCACCCTTGCTTTTAATTTCCCCGAAAGCTGTTTTGACTTTTCTTCATCATTTCTTTTCCAATTTCATTACATTTTTCATGCAACCATTTCGCCTTAGCTTCGCAGATATCCTATTTATTTCATTCCTCAGCTACTTGTATTTCAGTATTCCTGAATTTCCCTGAACATTTTTGTACTTCCTTCTTTCATCGTTCAACTGAAGTATTTCTTCTGTTACCCATAGTTTCTTCGCAGTTACTTTCCTTGTACCTATGGTTTTCTTTCCAACTTATGCGATTGTCATTTTCAGTGATGTTCATTCCTCTTCATATGAATTGCCTACTGAGCTATTTCTTACTGCTGTAGCTATAGCCCTAGAAAACTTCCAGCGAGTCTCTTCATTCCTTAGTGCTTCTGTATTCCATTTCTTTGCGTACTGATTCTTCCTGACGAATCTATTAAACTTCAGCCTACTCTTCATCATTACTAAATTGTGATCTGAGTCATTATCTGCCCATGAGTATACTTTACAATTCAGTATCTGATTTCGGAATCTCTTTCTGAGCATGATGTAATCTGACTGGAATCTTCTCGTATCTCCCGGGCTTTTCCAAGTATCCTTCCTCCTCTTGTGATCCTTGAATAGAGTATTCACTTTTACTAAATCAAATTTATTACAGACCTCAATTAGTCTTTCTCCTCTCTCATTCCTAGTTCAAATGGCTCTGAGCACTATGGGACTCGACTGCTGAGATCATTAGTCCCCTAGAACTTAGAACTAGTTAAACCTAACTAACCTAAGGACATCACAAACATCCATGCCCGAGGCAGGATTCGAACCTGCGACCGCAGCGGTCTTGCGGTTCCAGACTGCAGCGCCTTTAACCGCACGGCCACTTCGGCCGGCTCATTCCTAGTTCCAAGCTCATATTCTCCCGTAAGCCTTTCTTCTAATCCTTCTCGTACAACCGCATTCCAGTACCCTGCGAATATTAGATTTTCGTCTCCCTTTACTTACTGAACTATCCGTTCAATATTCTCACATACTTCCTCTGTCTTCCATCCTTATGTACACTTCGTGTCTGTTCTTACGGACATGACCGAAAGAACAGACACTACGTACATATAATTAAGGATAAGATGGCCAATGATCTCTTCAATGCCGATGCATACCAGGCTCCAACTCTTACGGGAATCGGCGAATTTCCGCGAGTAATGAGGATAGTGGGCAAGGGAAACTACATTTATAGTGTTTGGATAAGTTGAGAATCTGGGTCAGGCGAGAGGCCTGCTACGGTAGTCCGTGCAGTTGCGAAGAACACTGTGTCCGGATGGCTTAATGGTCAGAGCAGCTGTCTAGTAAACAGGAGACCCGGGTTCGAAACACAGTCTGGCACAAATTCTCAACTTTCCCCATTGATTTACATCAAAGCCCACTCGCAGCCAATGTCTGTGATACGTTTGTGTCTTCCTTCATTTTCAGTCTGCGATGACGGCGTGTACCTTTGAACTATCGTTGTCGGTGTTGGTTTACTGTCGATTCTGATGAGAAAACCCAGTCACTGAACTGTACACAGTAACACACTCTCTGCCCTACCTTCCCATTTATAAAGAATCCTACTCGCGTTATAGCATTTTCAGCTCTGCCGATATTACCGCACACTCATATGACCAGAAACCCTTATCTTCTTTCCATTTTACTTCACTGACTCCCACTATATCTAGACTGAGCCTTTGCATTTCCCTTTCCAGACTTTATAGCTTCCCTGCCACGTTCAGACTTCTGACATTCTACGCCCGACTTCTAGAACGTTCTGCTTCCGTTGGTTATTCAATCTTTTTCTCAAGGTCATCTTCCCTTTGGCAGGCCCCTCTCGGAGATCCGAATGGGGAAATATTGCGGAATCTTTTGCCAATGAGGAGACCATCATGATACTTTTTCAATGCCAATGTTGACGAACTGCTACAAATCGGTTACTTCAAGAACGGCTCCAACACAGACGCTCTGTAGCGTGCATTCCACTCAAACACATACCACAACGATTTCCGGCTTCAGTGGCGTCAAGCGAGAGCTCATTGTAGGGCAGGATGGAGATCTGTCGTCTTTTATGATGAAAGCTTGCTCGTCTCGGTACCTGTGAAGGCCGTGTGTTGGTTAGAAGGAGACTTGTAGAGGGCCTGCAACCAACCCACCTACGAGGGTCACTCCAAAAGAAATGCACACTATTTCTTTTAAAATCCATCTTTTATTCTACATGTTTGAAAGTTTTACCGTGTGAAGACACATCCATTAGGAACAATATTTTCATTTCTTCACATAATTTCCATCCCTCTCAACTGCCTTACGCCATCTTGGAACCAGCGCCTGTGTATCCGCACGGTAAAATTCTGGACCAACCTGTTGGAGCCACTGTTTGGCAGCGTGCACAAGGGAGTCATCGTCTTCAAACCTTATTCCACGAAGAGAGTCTTTCAGTTTCTCAAAGAGATGATAGTCACATGGAGCCAGGTCAGGACTGTAAGGCGGGCATTTCCATGTTGTCCATCCGAGTTTTGTGATCGCTTCCATGGTTTTTTGACTGACATGTGGCCGTGCATTGTCGTGCAACAGCAAAACATCCTGCTTTTGCTGATGTGGTCGACTCAGTCGAGCTTGAAGTTTCTTCAGTGTCGTCACATATGCATCAGAATTTATGGTGGCTCCACTTGGCATGATGACCACAAGCAAGAGTCCATCGGAATCGAAAAACACCGTAGCCATAACTTTTCCAGCAGAAGGTATGGTTTTGAATTTCTTTTTCTTGAGTGAATTTGCATGATGCCACTTCATTGATTGCCTCTTCGTCTCTGGTGAAAAATGATGGAGCCATGTTTCATCACGTGTCACAATTCTTCCAAGAAATTCATCTCCACCATTCTCTAACTGTTCCAAAAGTTCGCTGTATACCGTTTTTATTGTTTCTTTGTGAGCCACTGTCAACATACTGGGGACCCACCTTACACAAACCTTTTTTAACGCCAACACTTTCAGTATTCTGCAAACACTTCCTTCCCCTACCCCAACGTAGCGTGACAATTCCTTCACTGTGATGCGTCTGTCAGCAGTCACCAATTCGTTAACTCTCTGCACATTATCTGGAGTGTGTGCACTACGAGGCCTGCCGCTGCGAGGACAATCCTCAATATTGCCGTGCCCGCTTTCATCACGTAACCTGCTTGCCCACCGACTAATTGTACTGCGATCGACAGCAGCATCTCCATACACCTTTTTCAACCTCTTGTGGATGTTTGTCACTGTCTCGTTTTCACAGCACGGGAATTCTATGATAGCACGTTGCTTCTGACGAACGTCAAGTGTAGCAGCCATCTTGAAGACATGTTGTGACAGCGCCACTCACGGGAACAGGTTGAACTAAGTTTGAAAACAAGCGGGAAGGATGTATCTACACACTGTAAAACTTTCACACATGCAGAATGAAAAGTGTATTTTTACAAAAATAGAGTGCATTTCTTTTGGAGTGACCCTCGTACATGCTAGACACACTCGACCTACACCTACAGTTATAGTCTGGGGTGAGATTCCGTGTGATAGCAGGAGAACTCTCGTAGTTATCCCACGTACCCTAACTGCAAATTTGTACATCGTTCTGGTGATTCGACCTGTTGTGTTGCTATTTACGAACAGCATTGCAGTGGGTGTTTTCCAACAGGATAACACTCGTCCACATACCACTGTTTTCATTCGACATACAGAAGTCGACGTGTTGCCTTGGCCTGCTAGATCACCAGATCTGTCTCCAATCGAACATGTATGCAACGTCATCCACAACAAGCATTAACCCTCCCTGCATTGCCCACCCAAGTGCAATGGGCTTGGAATTCCATCTCACAAACTGACAACAGGCACCTGTACAACACAAGGCAAGAGCGTTTGCACGCTCACATTCAACATTTTGGCGGTTACACCGGTTGTTAATGTACCAGTATTTCACAATTGCACTGGCATATCTCGCGCTTACATTAACGTGTGATGTTGAAATGCTAAGCATGTAAGTATTTCACCTACACAAATGCATTTCCGTTTATTATTTTGTGTGTTGCGATTTGTTTTCCTTCAGTGTATAACCTTTTTCATGCGGCGATGAGTGGTAGTCATCTTACACTAAATAATCACGAAACATTTTACTAAGTGCGGGAAGATTAGTCTATGGGACATATTTTTCTTTTTTGTGAGTCAAGTCTACAAAGTGAAGACGGAGCGCGGAACGGCAGTTGGAATAAATACTCACTTGACAGTAATGTATTAAGAGTTAGTTTTTATCGCTGCCAAACGTCAGCTATTTTCGACGTTCGTCTAATTTTTCCTGTCGACGATGCACAGCGGGTTCGTGTAATCTCTCTATCCTGTTTTAGCTTCGCTAAGGTATACATGTTCCTACGTGGACGTCCTTGGTGTTAAATAATCTTTTTATTTATTTTCACTACTGGAGAGAAATTTTTCTATTACAAAATGAAAAGCTAAATTTCAACGTCTAACTGTTTTCATTATGCACATTATTGAACACCCTTCACTAAAACCTTATCATATATGATTATACAACTAAAAAGCCACGAGTGGAACCTACATTCGTGATACTAAGTCTCTACCGATCGGTGCACATAGCAAAATATTCAGTTATGCAAAAGTATCCATAAATGAAAGTGATATAGATGGTGAGTAAGTATTTAAGGAGACCAAATAGCCAAGGCCCTGAGTCCTATTCACCTCTCCAGGAAAGAAGCAATGTACTCTACCTGTCTGCAAAGAGAGTAAATTCTGCGTGCAAGTGCGACAAAGTGTGCTAAATGTTAGCATAGCTTGTATCTGAGGCGGAAAATGAAAAGCAGCCCAGTATTCTTTTTAGTGGGACGTGGAGAACCGCCTAACAGCCACATCCAGGCTGACCGGTACATTCCTTGTCGTTAATTCGCCGGGCGGATTTGATCCATGGCAGGCATACCTCTCAATAGCGGAAGCGCTTGCATTAACATGCGCATCATCATAGAAAACACAAGTTAAAATACTATGACATCAGCAATTTTACGTAAGAAAATCATGCTAGTTGCATCGATACACAAACATTGGTGGCAAGTTCCAATGGGAACAAACTGCTGAAGTCATCGGTCCCAAGGCTTACACACTACTTAAACTAACTTTAACTTACGCTAAGGACAACACACCCACCCATGCCCGAGGGAGGACTCGAACCTCCGAGGGGAGGGGGGGGGGGAGGGGGAGGAGGAGCCGCGTGAACCGTGGCAAGACGCCTTTGACCACGCGGATACCCTGCGCGGCTTTCAATTAAAGCCGAAGAGTAACTTATCTATATAAATGTCTATATAAACATAAATGTGATTTTTTAAATTTTTACCTGTGACTATACATATGTGCTTGTGGAGCTAAGTCAGCTGTCATAGGCAAGATCAGTCGTGAGAATAGCCACAAGCAGATTCGACAAAAGTATTTGTTTAACTCCGAATTTTAGCGAAATAGTACCAGGTTTGGTGGCAGCATTCCATGTGTTTGTTATTGATGATGATAGCAAGTAGTCATTCAAGTATACTGTAGCGGCATTCAGAAGTAGGGGTATTTAGACAATCAGTCAACTAATTGGTCCGTATATTAAATTCATTAGTCATTTTATTTGGGGACCTTGTGGCGGACATTGTTATTAGCATAAATAGCAGTGATCGATTTGGCCTATTTGGCAGTTTTAATGCAATTAGGTGACAGTTTATACTTATTAGGACACAAGCAATACTAAAAGTCATCATAATGGTTTCAGCTGATGAAATTACTGAGTGGGTCATCAGAAGCAGAGCCATACAGCAAGAGGAAAGGGCAAATGAAATAACCGAATCCGAAGTTGAATCAGTAGTTACTAGTACTATAATAGCTTTCATTAGGAGGAACGAACACTAATGGTATACTGGGTCAGTTTTTCAGTACAATAAAAAAAATAAAAATGGAAAGGAGCAAATGAGACAAAATCGAAGCAGGACAGAGAAAATTCGAAGAAGAATTGAGAAACGAAAAAACGAAATAAAGATACGGCGAGTCTGAGCCAATCGAAGCCAACTTGAAAATAACATCACAGCTGGTCAGGTTGAACTAGAGGATTTTGTTGCTGAAATGGGATTAGAACTAAATAATGAGCTGAAACACGTAACACAAGAATATGAAAAGAAAGTTGAATCAGTAGTTACTAATACTATAATAGCTTTCATTAGGAAGAACGAACACTAATGGTATACTGGGTCAGTTTTTCAGTACAATAAAAAAAATAAAAATGGAAAGGAGCAAATGAGACAAAATCGAAGCAGGACAGAGAAAATTCGAAGAAGAATTGAGAAACGAAAAAACGAAATAAAGATACGGCGAGTCTGAGCCAATCGAAGCCAACTTGAAAATAACATCACAGCTGGTCAGGTTGAACTAGAGGATTTTGTTGCTGAAATGGGATTAGAACTAAATAATGAGCTGAAACACGTAACACAAGAATATGAAAAGAAAATAGATGATTTAAAGAAACAGACGGAAAAGCCAGTTGGGAAAAGAATCACGAATGTTGCAGAGTAGGTGCAAATAAAGGTTAGTGAACATGTCATATCTGTGGGTAGCAGTAAGAGGGAGGTAACAGAAAAAAATAAGAGGGAACGAAGACCATGGAAGACAAACTACAGGAATGAAGAGTTGTAGTGTAAGAGCAGTAAGCAAGATAAGTCAACATATACAAACAGGTCATGTGTGGGGTGCAGTACGAAAATTATATTGGCATTGTGATAAAGCGAAGTTCCGTTATCTATTATTTAGAAAAGAAAGCTCTATAAGTTGCTGAGCAGGGTCAGTTAAAGGACAATACATCAGGTGCATATCACTTCCGATGATACGATGACACTCTAACTGATATGCAGTGGGATATAAAATCAATAACTGGCTCAGATAATGATCTTGTCTCAAGGTCACCAGCAAGGATTTCCGATGTCAGGTTACACACCTGGGCGACTTACACTATGTGATCACAAGTATCCGGACACCTGGCTGAAAATGACTTACAAGTTCGTGGCGTCCTCCATCGGTAATGCTGGAATTTAGTATGGTGTTGGCCCTTCCTTAGCCTTGATGACAGCTTCCACTCTCGCAGGCATACGTTCAATCAGGTGCTGGAAGGTTTCTTGGGGAATGGCATCCCATTCTTCACGGAGTGCTGCACTGAGGAGAGGTATCTTTGTCGGTCGGTGAGGCCTGGCACGAAATCGGCGTTCCAAATCATCCCAAAGGTGTTCTATCAGATTCAGGTCAGGACTCTGTGCAGGCTAGTCCATTACAGGCATGTTATTGTCGTGTAACCACTACGACACAGGTCATGTATTATGAACAGCTGCTGGATCGTGTTGAAAGATGAAATCGCCATCCCCGAATTGCTCTTCAACAGTGGGTAGCAAGAAGGTGCTTAAAACATCAACGACCACGCCATAACACCACCGCCTCCGAATTTTGCTGTTGGCACTACACACGCTGGCAGATGACGTTCACCGGGCTTTCACCATACCCACACCCTGCCATCGGATCGCCACGTTGTGTACCGTGATTCGTCACTCCACACAACGTTTTTCCACAGTTCAGTCATCCAATGTTTACGCTCTTTACACCAAGCGAGGCGTCGTTTGGCATCTAACGGCGTGATGTGTGGCTTATGAGCAGCCGCTCGACCATGAAATTCAAGTTTTCTCACTTCCCGCCTAACTGTCATAGTACTTGTAGTGGATCCTGATGCAGTCTGAAATTCCTATGTGTTAGTCTGGATAGATGTCTGCCTACTATACATTACGACCCTCTTCAACTGTCAGTCAACAGACGAGGTCGGCCTGTACGCTTTTGTGCTGTACGTGTCCCTTCAGGCTTCCACTTCACTACTACATCGGAAATAGTAGACGTAGGGATGTTTGGGAAGGTGCAAATCTCGCTTACAGCCGTTTGACACAAGTGACACCCAATCACCTGAACACGTTCGATATCCGTGAGTCCCGCGGAGCGCTCCATTCTGATCTCTCACGATGTCTAATGACTTCTGAGGTCGCTGATATGGAGTACCTGGCAATAGGTGACAGCACAATACACCTAATATGAATAACGTATATTTTGGGGTGTCCGGATACTTTTGATCACATAGTGTATATTCAAGGTCAACGGCCACTCCTCTCCCCACCCCCCCCCACCCCCACCCCCTGAGGAACCACTGGAAATTGATGAAGATCAACCAGGAAAACCTCTCCCTCCCCCCCCCTCCCCACACACATCTTAAGAAGCAAGTGAGCTACTTATATTCACGGAAATGGTGTAACCTGATACTGGTCACGTGATATAAAATTGTTGGGAAACCCCTTGACCAGTGAGAGCACATTAAAATGGCGTGAAATCCCATGGACCAATAAGATGCAAGTTCTCACACCTTCTCGTCATACTTTGCAACAAACCCTGCTGTGTAGGCCTCTTCATTAGACATCTCTGCATCATACAGGTACGAAAAGTGGGGCACTACGCTTTTAGCTACTTAGTTTCAGTTACTTTTCAAGACCACCCCACCACCCATCCAAAAGACACATGTAGATCACTGTAAAGAGGAGAATTTCTAAGCGTTTCAATAGGATAGCGAATAACAAACAAATAATCTTTTACAGAAGACTTTATTAATTTTTTGCGCATAAATTTACACACAGAAAAGAAGTCGTTCTGTATTTGATTGCTATAGGTTTAACAACATCCAACTTAATTTTTGACTTATAACTTAAATCATTATTCTAATCACCTGTTTCTTTCTCCAACCAGTAATTGGAGAAGTAAATATAAGGAATATTCTTGAATTCTAATATGTATCTAATTTTATTGCTGTAAAATACCTGTTTTGTGGTTTTCACAAGTAGCTCTGTTCCTTCCTGCAGCTCTTCTAGGCGAGAGAATTGGGGATTCTAATGTTGCCACTTATCTCCAGTATAACACTGTTGTTAAAGCACTCCACATCTTCCTGGGTGTATACTAGCAAATCTTCTGCTCCACATTCATGTGGGATTTCCATGTAGAACTTAAAGTTTAAAACGTTTGCAGACGGGTGTCCGTTAAGTGTAGTGTTATTCCATCAGTTTTAAACTCTGGAAGTGGCTATTCTGTTGTTAGGTGCACAACGTCCAGTGCTCCACTCCTTAACAGAATATAACCATCCTTTTTAAGTAGATCCAAATAAGAAAGAGGTTAATAAAAAAAATTCGTGTGTCCTTTAATGTAGTAAACGTCCTCGATTCCATTGATTTCGGCTAGTAATCTGACACGTGACCAATTTCCATCCACGTTTACTGTAAATGCATAGCCACATTTTTCCATACATTGTGTTTAAAGCAATGTGTAAACCTCGTGTGTATATCTGTAATAGCTTCTTTTTCCAGTTCGGTTTATATTCGTCATCTGTAGCAGTTGTCCTCGCCATATACTCCAGTTTTTGTTTTTTGACTTCCATTTCTTCCATATTATTCGTGCACACAACACATTAACTTCACTTAAAGGTGTAATATAATTGATGGGGAATGGTTTATATCTGTGTGATACATTTACTCTTTTTTCTTAGGACTTGTGGAATAATAGTGTTTTTGGGTACCTGATTCAGTATGGTAATTCTGTGTAATACATGTATTGTCTTTGTTGGAGTCAGTGTTAAGAATCACCATTTAGTTTACAGTTAGATAATTAAACCTAAATGCAGACAGAACATAACTTATAAACTTTTCACGTTCATGCGTGTCCCGAAGATTTCTTTATACCTCAGTTAGTCTTCGAGTTTTCTTTCCACCACCTTCAGACGACTTCCAAACCCCTGTGACACCTCACCATGAGGCAAATGAAACAGCCATTGGGGAAGGCAGGACTGACATTATCCAATATGATATAACTCATGAAAATACAGAGCAGGAAACGGAGCGTGTGGAATTGGGTTCAAATGGCTCTGAGCACTATGGGACTTAACATCTTAGGTCATCAGTCCCCTAGAACTTAGAACTACTTAAACCTAACTAACCTAAGGACATCACACACATCCATGCCTGAGGCAGGATTCGAACCTGCGACCGTAGCAACCCCGCGGTTCCAGACTGCAGCGCTAGAACCGCACGGCCACCGCGGCCGGCATGTGGAATTGGATAGACACGGAAACAAATTCTACATTGTGTGGGAGGCAGAGCTGATGCAAATCGGAACCTTAGAAAAAGGGAGGTTCGAACTGAAGGAAAATATAAATGAAAAAGTAATTGTAAGGAAAAATCCACAATACCAAAATTTGTAGTAAAGGAAGAAAAATGGTTCAAATGGCTCTGAGCACTATGAGACTTAACTTCTGAGGTCATCAGTCCCCTAGAACTTAGAACTACTTAAACCTAAGTAACCTAAGGACATCACACACATCAATGCCCGAGGCAGGAATTCGAACCTGCGACCGTAGCGGTCGCGCGGTTCCAGACTATAGCGCCTAGAACCGCTCGGCCACTCCGGCCGGTAGTAAAGGAAGAGCGGGCATTAATTCAATTGTTAATCAAGCATGAAGAAGACATAGAAGCAGCAGCTAGCGATGAAGGAAAGGGGGAGAGGATGAATAAGTCAACAAATTGGAAGGGAATGATAAATATGTAGAGGCAGAGGAATGGTGGGAAGAAGGCGACGAGTTCTGCGAGGAGAAAGAAACTCATGAAAGCGAGACAGGTGAAGTGGATGATGAACAAAGCAAGGGAGGCAACGATAGTGAGAAGGAAGAGTACGTAAATGGCAAAAAAGGAGAAGATTTTAGTGAAGAGGAAGGAGAGGAGACAAAGGTCGAAGGGAGAGAAAAGGAAACAGATTAGAAGCAAGATGAAGATGGTAGAGAGAAGGAAGGAGAAGGCATAAGCAAGAAAGAGGATTGAAGTGAAGAGGAGGAAGAGAGGAGGCAAGGAAGACACAATGGTTTGGAGACTGCAGCAGAGAAAGAATACAAAACAGTGATAGGTCCAATGGAGAATTGCACAAGGTGGAAGGAGTGAAGAATTTTCAAACTACCACAAACTGAGAATGACAGCCTCACGTTATCTACAATACAGTTAGATGAATTACAAAGTATCAGTGAAGATGAAGGCAAATTTGTCCCCAAATTTGTGATCAAGAAACCGCTGTACAAACAAGAAGAAATCAGCTCGCAGGAAATGTTAACGATGTGCACATGTAAAGAAGTAGAAGAATGTTTATTAAGAAAGGATATAAACAACAGGGAGAGACCAATGATAGTTTTCAGCCTTTAATAAAGATTAAGTTAAGTGGAATAAAGAAAGCAGCTCTTGCGGACAGTGCTGTACAGTAACAATCATCTCAGTGGTGCCTAAACTTAATGTAGGTATTGTACTTAGAATGGATTGCTAACAAAGTATGAAACCAAAACAGACTGTGAATGGAAATATGTGGAGTTTATAGGAAATGGCAGGACAGAAAGAATGCTGTAATAATAGTCGCATCAACTATGGAAGCATGAATACATCATAGGTACATACGATTCCTGACTGATCAGACAAAATCTGATTAAAATTTATTAACTCTTTCAATGCACCTCTTTGCTCAGTGGTAATATTTTCAATGCTGTTCACTTTTTTTATATTGTACCATATCCAATACCCTAAGGCAAAAAGACTACTGTGGAAGAACAACTCAGAAAAATAGAGCAGTGGTGTGTGATTGAGAGAAATAATTCAGCCTACAACAGTACATTGATTAGGGTGAATGTGCATGATGAAACTTTATAAGTAGTGTTAGATATGAAAAATATCAACAAAATCAAAGAGAGCAGGAAAGAAAGGCCAGAGAATACACCAAAACCCATGCAAAGATTCGAGGGAGTTATATAAATCGCAAATTGTAATTTAACATCTGTCTGCTGGCAGGGCCACTGGCTAAAGAAATTCAGAAGTGTATGGTATTTCTTTTCAGTGAAAATGGTAGATGTATAATGTTGTACCAGGCGGAATCAGAGTGTCTATATCTATATTTATAAGAGCATTGGATCGTTTCAGGAACTGGGCTGAGTTCGAATTTAACAGTTTGTGTAGATGGCCCGTTAACCACTACAGGACAATGGAAAGAACACCGCCAGATAATGGAAGATTTGTTCAACACACTCGTTAGGATTGGACTGATTGGGCTGACTTTGAAAATTGAAAAATCTGAATTTTTAAAGAGAGGATCAAACTTTTCAGGATGCTACATATCACAGAAAGGAACTGAACTGGACCCAGAGGAAATTAGTCATTAAAGAAACACCTCCTCTGAAGAACAAAAAGCAACTGAAATCACTGTTTGGGATATGGGAATCATTTCATAAATTCCTTCGTAATCAGGTGTTTACTGATCCAAACTTAGCAAAACTGCACAAGGAAAAAAACCATCTGGATATAGACGCCTGAACGCCAAAAAATATTTAAAGTAATCAAACAAATTTTAGGCAACTCTCAAATATTGCACTACCCAGATTTATGTCTTGTCTCTGACACAAATGATACTGGGATAGGACTCCGTCTTTGTCACGATATACAGAAGGAGAGGGAAAAATAACAAAAAACAATGCTTTGCCAGCCACAGATTGACGAAATGTGAAAAGCATTACAGTACCCTCTATAAGGAAGCTCTAGCAATTTTTTAGGGTCTGAAAAAACTTTAGTTATTATATCTGGGGACACCATACAATAATCATTACTGATAATAAAGCTTTAACGCATCTGAAGGAGTGTAGGCTGTTACGTGATATTGATCTGGTGGTCATTGTTTCAACAACAATTTGATACTGCGATAAGATGAGTGAAAAGAGAGAAGAATGGAGTTCCAGACACTTTCCAAAATGCCTATAGACACCAAACAGCAAGAAAACATTGGGATTGAACAGAAGATACAAAATTACGTACATCAAAAGTATCTTGCAGGAAGCTGAGATTAAGAAAATATGGAGGAGATTATAACACTTACAAGAGATAGATAATCATTTGAAACTAATGCAAGCTAAAACGGACCAAGAGTACATATAAAGGTCCCGAGTTTGAGTCTCGATCTGGCACACAGTTTTAATCTGCCAGGAAGTTCCATATCAGTGCACACTCCTCTACAGAGTGGAAATCTCATTCTGGAAACATCCCCCAGACTGTGGCTAAGCATGGTCTCCGCAATATCCTTCCTTTCAGGAGTGCTAGTTCTGCAAGGTTCTCAGGAGAGCTTCTGTAGAGTTTTGAAGGTAGGAGACGAGGTACTGGCGGAAGTAAAGCTGTGAGGACGGCGCGTGAGTCATGCTTGGGTAGCTCAGATGGTATGCCGGCACGGTAGCTCAGCGTGTTCGGTCAGAGGGTTAGCTGCCCTCTGTAATAAAAAAAAAACTGAGTTAATTGATCAATAACGAACTTAAAAGGTTGTCTTACGACGTCCGCACCGAGCAGATGCAAAAAAAAAAAAAAAAAAAAAAAAAATGGTAGAGCACTTGCCCGCGAAAGGCAAAGGTCCCGAGTTCGAGTCTCGGCCGGCACACATTTTTAATCTGCCAGGAAGTTTCATATCAGCGCAGACTCCGCTGCAGAGTGAAAATCTCATTCCCCTAGGCTGTGGGTAAGCCATGTCTCCGCAATATCCTTCCTTTCACCAATATCAGCCATGGTTATTTTGGAATGTGAAAATGTTTAGAAAAGTTGAGGGAAACCATAATTTCAAGGAAACTGGGAGAAGAACGAAGCAGCACATTAATACTCGAAACAGATGTCAAAAGGTGAAAAGCGAGAAAAAGCAGCCCAAGGAAACATGCAAAACATTCTAGCATGTGATGTATTAGATGTAGTAGCTATGGATTTAATTGGTCTGCTGCTCAGAACTATCGGAGGAGGCTGATGTATTTTTGCTATATTTGATGTATTTTCTAAGTTTACAAAATTATACCGGATCATTAGAGTCAATGGCTAAACGGTTACAGTGAAGGAGTACAAATACGTAGAGGAAGTTGGTATACCAAAAGTCATAGTATCGGACAATGGTCCACAGTTTGTGTCCAGAGAGTGGAAAAATTAATTAGCAGCTCTTGGCATAAGTTACTACATACTTTGGTCTACCATCCAGCTAGTAATCCAGTAGCATCGCTTGAGGAAAACATGGTGACTGCCCAAGATCTATTGTTCTGTTAAACACATTTCCTGGGGAAAATACGTAACTATTAGAGACTGTCATGAATTGCTCCGTGTACGAAAGTAGGGATTAAACACCGTATTTAATAATGAAACGAGACTAGCACCCTATTTGAGAGAGAATGTGGAATACCACAGCAGAGAAGAGTTTTACTTGAGAATTTAAGAGCAGCAATCAGAAGAAAGCACATGACGGAGGCGTCATAGAGGAGAATGAGAGATGACATAAAGAAACATGACAGAGTTCAGAATTGGAAATTGGGTTCTAGCAAAAAGTCACAAGAAATCCAGTTAGGAAGAAGGAGAAATCGAAAAGTTTTTTGATTTATATGAAGGACCATTTATAATTTCTGACAAACCCATTGAAAGTGTGTATGAACTGACTGAACAAGAGTCAAACGAGAGATATGGGGCAAGAAACACCTCAGAACAGGGTAAATAGTATATCAGAAGTGATGTCTGTAAAGGAACTTCTGACATATTATTTTATCAGTTTTCCCTACATGTTGTAAATAGGCTGTTTAGGTTTTTGTGTTGGTAACGCCACGTAACGCTCAGTATGAAAATCACTGGCTGTGCTGTGTGCATTCTGTGGCTGGTTTGCATTGTTGGAATTTGCTATTGTAGTGCTGGGCAGTTGGCTGTGAACAACGCGTAGCGTTGTGCAGTTGTAGGTGAGCCGCCAGCAGTGGTGGATGTGGGGAGACAGATCGCAGAATTTTAAGAGCGGGTGATCTGGACGTGTGTCCATCAGAGACAGTAAATTTGACTTTTGAACACTATTAAGGTAAATACATTGTTTGTTCTCTATCAAAATCTTTCATTTGCTAACTATGCCTATCAGTAGTTAGTGCCTTCAGTAGTTAGAATCTTTCATTTAGCTGGCAGTATTGGCGCTTGCTGTATTGCAGTAGTTCGAGTAACGAAGATTTTTGTGAGGTAAGTGATTCATGAAAGGTATAGGTTATTGTTAGTCAGGGCCATTCATTTGTAGGGATTATTGAAAGTGAGACTGCGTTGCGCTAAAAATATTGTGTGTCAGTTTAGAGTTGATCAGAATAAGTAAAGAGAGAAATGTCTGAGTACGTTCAGTTCCGCTCAACTGTTTGAAAATCAAATAACGTAAGAGGTTTATTAGCGCAGTAATTCAATAATTTTTCTAAAACGAGGTTCAATATACGAGGGTTGTTCAATAAGTAATGCCCCACATTTTTTCTCAGAACATATTTATTGTTAAGAGTCCAAATCTGGTGACAATATTCATCAATATGTCTTGTCCAAATGCTATTTTTCTACATAGTCTTTATCACGTCCTATGGCCGTACACCAACATTGTGGAAGAGCATGTATTCCCTGCTGGTAAAAGCTCTTGTCTTGTAGGCGTAGCCATGTTTTCACTGCATCACTGACACTCTCGTCATCTTCAAAATGTGTTCCCCGTATGGAGAATCTTTAAGCGGCACGGATAATGGGATGCGCACGATACAGCATGTCTGGAGCAGTGGCTGACAGGACGTCCGGAGCATGTCTGTTATGGAGCTGTGTTTCTGCGTTTACTGAGGCTGTAACTTTCTTTACCTATTGTCCAACTGTACTCCTATCAACTGCAGCATCGCCGTACACAGCACACAAACGTTCATGGACGTTTGCCACGGTTTCTTTTTCTGCACACAAGAATTCAATAACAGCACCCTGCTTGTAACGTTAGTTGCATGTAGACGCCATTTTGATGCTGTACTATGGCTCTACCATCTGCTAGAACGGTTCGAAACTTCACCGGCGCAGAGAACAAACATCAAATGTGAAGCACCAACAAGGACGTTTGTCTATGTATATTAATGGGTTTAAAAAATGTGGCGCATTTCTTATTGGACAACCCTCGTAATAAATCGATGTAGCAATGCTGTGAGAGTAAAAGGTCTCCAGCGAGAACTGCAGTTAATACTGTCAGCCCAACACAGTACGCCAGTGATTGTTGAGAGCGACAGACGTCAGTGCTGGAAGCGTATGGAGTGGCTTGTCTGCGAGGAGAGTGTTACCAGATGCAGCAATGAGAAGTTATAGAGATGGATGCTTGGCTAATGATTCATGTGCTGTGCTGTCGAGCGCTGGCGTGAACAACTGAAGCATTATTACGTCATCGATTGTCTATAAGCACTGTAGCGGACAGTGAATTGAAAATTGGAACGGCAAGCTAGTCTCACTAAGGTGCGAACGAAAAGGGCGTGTGTGTGTGTGTGGGGGGGGGGGGGGGGAGGGGAGAGGTGTGCGGGGGCCCACGCGCGATTAATTCAAATGTGTAAATTAATGTAGCTGTCAGGAATTCAAATAACAATGAGTGTATCTTATTAGTACGTATTTGAAAGGCATATGTGATGGAGATTTCCTACATTACAAACTAAAACTGCAGATTTTCAATGATAAAACAACATATGTAACAATGATTTTATATAATTTGTACATCGTTAATTGTTTAAATTATTTTTACGTTAACAAATTCAATGTGTTCTTTGAATATGTTGCTGTGTTCTTTGTAGCTTTGAAGCTCTGTGTATTACACCTAAAAGAAAATGCATTAGTCTGATAAGAGTAATTTCGTAAGTGCAAATTTTGTTAAGGTGGGAAGCAGCACATGTAAAAAGAGTAATAATTTTGCGGAAAGGAGGCAGTTTTCTTTGTAAAGATATTCAGAAGAGGTTACGTGGAGAAGACGATTACGGTACTGAGACAGTGAAATTCGTTGAGTGTGCAGAAAAGAGCGGAGCATTGAAATTTCCAGCTAATTACCTTAGCAGTGATGTTGCAGTCAAATACCGAAAATTAAGAAGAGATCTCAATTTTTCGAAATTATCAATAAAGAAGAGAAGACATAAGAGAAAGGAGACACGAAAGAAAAGATTCCAGAACTTAAAATTCAGCAGAACACCTATACAAAAGAACAGAAAATTGTCGAGAAGACGAATCAAGCCATCGAAAGTCTGTGACGGGTCCAGGTGCCATAAAAATGCTAGTATATGCTGCAGTAACGGAGACGTTTGCGCTGATCCATATTAAGACGTTATTTTTACTTAGAAAAGAGGAAAGACTAAATTACAGTGGTAGAGTGGACTGTGTTATGAAAAGTGATTATGTATTGACTTTCCTGTTCGAGAAAGGGGACAGTGCATTGATAGATTAATGTCAAAAGGTATTTAACGTGAGGACCAAAGCACGCTCCAAACGCGGCTGTGAAATATTAATGAAGGGACGTCATGCTACTCAAATACATCGTTACATGAGTATCATTAATTGTGCTGCAAAACTGTACTGGTATATAGCCCCAGCACACCCGACTCCAGTTACCTTTCCAAAAAGTTATAAAAGGTTTATCAATGACGTCTACAAAATAAAAATGGCTCATCAGAGTAGGGGTGGGATTAGATAATTTTCCTACAATAACATGTTTATCTGCAAGATGACGAAATGACTCTTAGCCAGACACGTGCTCGGTGCCCGATCTATCTGAATTTGACGGATGTCAGATTGTGATGGCCCGGATGCTCAGCACGAGCATTTCGGAAAGTGCTGTGTTGAGTGTCTTCAGCACATGGCGAGACTTGGGTTTGGGTGGCCACTCCTCATCATTACAGTTGTCGCACGTCGTAGGCTGGGCAGACTGGTAAAACGGGACAATCGGCGAACTGTGGTGGAACTTACATCAGATTTTAATGCTGGGCAGAGTACAAGTGTGTCTTAACAAACAGTGCACCGAACACTCATAACGATGGGCCTCCACTGTCGACGACCCATGCTTTGGCAATGTTAACACCACGACATCGGCAACTACGACTGAAATGGGCACGAGACCATCGGCACTGGACGTTGGCGCAGGGGCAGAGCGCTGCCTGATCTGATGGAACCCTGTACCTTCTTCATCATGTCGATGGGAGAGCGCGAATCCCTCGTCTTCCAGGGGAACAACTCCCTGATACCTGCACTGCGGAACGGAGACAAGCTGGCGGCGGCTCCATTGCGCTCTGGGGGACATTCAAGTGGGCAACCATAGGTCCAGTGGAGCTCGTGCGAGGCACCATGACGACCAAGGACTACGTTGCAGACTACGTTCACTCCTTCATGGCAATCATGTTTCCCGATGGCAGTCCCATTTGTCAACAAGATAATACCATCGTCTCGACGGTTTTATATCGCTTTAGGTACCGTCATAATGTTCTGGCTGATCAGTGTAAATCAGAATATATTAGATTTTAAGTATGTATTGGAATCTTATCCAGTTCAACTGTAGATAGTACACTACTGGCCATTAAAATTGCTACACCAAGAAGAAATACAGATGATAAACGGGTATTCATTGGACAAATATATTATACTAGAACTGACATGTGATTACATTTGCACGCAATTTGGGTGCATAGCTCCCAGAACAACCACCTCTGGCCGTAATAACGGCCTTGATACGCCTGGGCATTGAGTCAAACGGAGCTTGGATGGCATGTACAGGTACAGCTGCCAATGCAGCTTCAACACGATACCACAGTTCATCAATAGTAGTGAATTTTCTGTATCCAGAAAGGCCCGTACAGGACGTGAAACATGCGGTCGTGCATTATCCTGCTGAAATGTAGGGTTTCGCAGGGATCGAATGAAGGGTAGAGCCACGAGTCGTAACACATCTGAAATGTAACGTCCACTGTTCAAAGTGCCGTCAATGCGAACAAGAGGTGACTGAGACGTGTAACCAGTGGCACCCCATACCATCACGCCAGGTGATACGCCAGTATGGCGATGACGAATACACGCTTCCAATGTGCGTTCACCGCGATGTCGCCAAACACGGATGCGACCATCATCATGCTGTAAACAGAACCTGGATTCACCCGACAAAATGACGTTTTGGCATTCGTGCACCCAGGTTCGTCGTTGAGTACACCATCGCAGGCGCTCCTGTCTGTGATGCAGCGTCAAGGGTAACCGCAGCCATGGTCTCCGAGCTGATACAGCATGCTGCTGCAAACGTCGTCGAACTGTTCGTGCAGATGGTCGTTGTCTTGCAAACGTCCCCATCTGTTGACTCAGGGATTGAGACGCGGCTGCACGATCCGTTACAGCCATGCGGATACGATGCCTGTCATCTCGACTACTAGTGATACGAGGCCGTTGGGATCCAGCATTCCATATTCTGCTAACAGTCATTCGATCTCGACCAACGCGAGCAACAATGTCGCGATACGATAAACCGCAATCGCGATAGGCTACAATCCGACCTTTATCAAAGTCGGAAACGTGATGGTACGTATTTCTGCTCCTTACACGACTCATCAAAAGAACGTTTCACCAGGCAAGCCCGGACAACTGCTGTTTGTGTATGAGATATCGGTTGGAAACTTTCCTCATGTCAGCATCTTGTAGATGTTGCCACCGGCGCCAACCTTGTGTGAATTCTCTGAAAAGCTAATCATTTGCATATCACAGCATCTTCTTCCTGTCGGTTAAACTTCACGTCTATAGCACGTCATCTTCGTGGTGTAGCAATTTTAATGGCCAGTAGTGTATGTTGTTTTATCATTGAAAATGTACTTTGTAAGTTTGTGGTGGAGAAAATCTCCATCACATATGCCTCTCTAATACTAATAAGATACAATCATTCTTGTTAGAATTTCCGACAGCTACATTAATTTATTACAATCAGATTTACACATTTAAATTAATTGCGCACGCCTTGTGTGAATGCTCTGAAAGGCTAATCATTTGCGTATCAAAGTATCTTCTTCCTGTCGGTTAAATTTCGCGTCTGTAGCACGTCATCTTCGTGGTGTAGCAATTTTAATGGCCAGTAGTGTAATATTGCAATTTGTTTTATAATAATATTTCACGCCAACGAATATCTGTGGAACTGTGTTTGACAAATACGGCTCCATGCACTTAGCAAAATTACGACAGACACCTTATGTGAAATTTCCATCCGATCTTCAGTTTTACATTTGAGTTGCTGAATGGATTCAATAATTCATAACAATTTAAATGTCTGCAATTTTATAAAAGAAAGTCACTCTAGTTACATCAATGCACAACCATTCAGCTGAACATATACAGTGTAACTGTTATGTTTGTAACAGTTTTGTGAAAGTGTGAATGTGCATGGGTGCGTGTGTGTGTGTGTGTGTGTGTGTGTGTGTGTATGTGTGTGTGTGTTTGTTTGCATATGGGTGTGTACGTCATAGGCAAGAGCAGATGTCAGACTAACATCTCCCAGAAAATAATGACAGAAAAGTTTCTCGCTTACTACATGTTCATTGTTCAAATGCGTGTGAATTCCTAAGGGACCAAACTGCTAAGGTCATCGGTCCCTAGACTTACACACTACTTAAACTAACTTATGCTAAGAAGAACACACACACCCATGCCCAAGGGAAGACACTAACCTCCGGCGGGAGGTTTCATTGTTCACGCGCGAAACTTTGAGTATTTTTATTCGCAGCACATTTTGTAGACAATATCCGTATGTATCACTAACTGTACATGCAAAAATATATCGAAGAACAACACGTAATTAAAGGAATATGACGTCATAAACATTGAGATACGCGGTGAACTAGCTTTACTTAGAATGGTGCGCAAATTACCCAGATTATACTCATCCAGTGTTTGGTAATGAGAGCAATAAGTGACTTCCAACAAACTTTAAACAAAATTTCAAACCTTTATTAAACTTTTTCATTAGTCTGTAGGTGAACAATTTAAAAGTTATGAAACCAGCATACTTAGGGTTTTGTGTCTTCGTCCATAAAGGTTTAACATGGCTATTGTCAAATATTAAACACATTGGCTTATTTGTAATCAGACGTTTGAAGCTGTTTCATACGTACGAATCCGCTTCCTTAAAGAATAGGTGGTGGTCGAGGGGAGTAAGGTTATTTGTAAGTGTGAATCCAACAGGCTGTCTGACTGGCGCTTATCGATGAATCTGTTCTACAAGATCAAACACCATCACTCTCTTCAAACACTGCTCTGCGAACAAACCTTTCTCGGGAACCTTGACTGGTTATCCGTGGCTTGAACGATTCGGTTTTTTCGTATGTTTCTGTCCACAGTGATGGACTTTTTACGTTTAGTGTCGAGCTCCTCGCCCAGTTGTGAAAGCCCAGGGGATGTCTACCGACCACCTCAGCCTCGATGCGTCATGCAGATGCGGTATGGAGGCGCATGTAGTGAGCACACCGCTCTCCCTGCCGTTTCGCATACTTTCCAGTCCGCGGAGCCACTGTCACACGGTTCATTTAGTGACGCCTCTTAACAAATTGTTCTCTGCACATAGCTCGTCTTTCCGGGCACCACATCCTGATGTTCCACACAACAAATGCATATTTTCAAGTTCCTGCAACGAATAAAGCTCCATCTCCGACAATCATGGTCTGTAAACAGTGGTAAAATACTCGTACGCTGGGGGCACATCGCAGACATTTCTGTTTGACGTCTGTTCGGTGAATTCCGGAATACTCGTAATCTCGCGTCAATGGTGTGTTGCAGCGAAATGCTAACGCCTGTGTTTAATGTGCGGAAGTTTCATTGTTGTATGTGTGTTAGTTATTGTTCAGTGTTATGCTGAGGAGAACGTTGTACTGCACACTTTGCGGGTTTCGAGATGGCAGTCAGAGGCACGTCACGATACCAACACAACTGACAACGCAAATCCCACAGTCATTCCTATACAGTCATACCCATGCAGTTAATAATTTTCAGTCTACACAGGCTCAAGTAGCAGAAGTTTAATTATAATCATACTGCGCATTACAACCAAAGAAAGAAGTATTAACACCCATTTAGCCAAACACTGCAGGAACTGTCACTTTGGACAAATTGATATTTCGGGAGTTTGTAGTAAAGACATGTATTATCATACACGCTCGATATGAATGCGGTAGGACTTTGTGTACACCATATCAGCAAGTAATATAGAGTTACAAAGAATAAAACGTAGATGCTGACGTTGTGCAACAATTGATTATTTGCGTGATTTTATATTTTTCTGGTGTGTGATAATTTTGAGCTCTTCGCAGTTATTCAGCCAAGTGGCGTCAATCTGGACGACCACAATTCGTCTGAATAACCAAGAAGAGCTCAAGATGGATTACTAGTAATTGATAATGATGTCACCAGTCAGAGACAATTATACGCATTCGTCATCGACTGACGAGTACTGACGCCCCACATGAAGCTGATTATGCCCCAACTAAATTTGAGGCTCCTTGCGCACACACAATTGCGGGAGTGTTATCTCTGAAGTTATCCCCTGCAGATGCCAACGAAACTTAAATGAACAGTTTTATGTATCTGACACGATTACTCAGCTCGGAAGTCTTCTCAGAAGTAAACAGCAGCTGTGAAAATCTTCATTGTATTCTTCTGCTATTAATCGTTTGTGGCACCCTGTGCTACAGATGGGAAAAAGCGACCGGTTAAAATCGATACCGGTCTTTAAGTTTTGAATAACCGGTATTTTTCGATAGCCTATTTGTTTGATCTCGTTTATAACAGATGCTTTTTATTTTTTACTTATAACTGAGTAAAGAGCCAAATGTCAGTTTTTAGCCACAGCAGCAGTGCTAAAATTTTTCGTTTTTAAATGAACCTCTTAACCCAGATAACCCTGACGTCCTTCTGGAAGGACGACGTCACTCACTGTTGAAATTATTTATTTTTGCGAATAACGCATTGTTGCAACGGGCTGTGACGCAATGTTATATGAAATAGGCAGAGTCAGTTGCGCGCTGCGACAGTCAGTTTGACGCTGTCGTTCATAGTGAGTGAGAAACTGTGTCTTGAAAATGGGCCGATTTTACCATGGACGAACTGACTGACCTTGTCATCGATGGGTATGTATATTTTCTTTCATATTGCGTCAATTATTCTAAAATTGTCATATAATATCTTAAAGAATTAACCTATGTTATTTATAGGTTCATATTACGATTGAAAGTTTTCGTCAGCTGTAATACAATAATGTTTTCAACCGTCCTTCCAGAAGGACTCAGGGTAATATGTTGTCATTTTGTATTCACAGAAAACGATGTACACTGATGGAACTTTTGGACATGTTAGAATCAAAAGATGAGGAAATACCTAGTACTGGTGTGAATGTAACATTACACCCTCCTCTAAATTAAACTGATGACGTAAAAGATGAAGATTCGGGTGCTGAAGAAAATCCAAGTGTAGATAAATTACCAGCAAGTCAGCTCAATGCTACTGCGATTTGTGATTTGGGCATTTCTACCAATGGTAATGCTGTGAATGCAACATGGAAACAATCCTTTACCTCTGATGTTGTTCCAGGACCCTCCAGCAGTACAGAAACAGCAACAATAACAATAACAACCACAAACAAACCAGCAAGGCTATCGAAAAATAAAGTTCTAAACCTCAAGAAATATAACTGGAAAAGTGGTGAAATAGTTAATCCAACACCTGTATGGCCTCTAATGTTCATAGTTCCAATGAAGAAAGGGCGAACACCGCTTGAATATTTCCAACAGTTTTTTGATAACGAAGTGCTTCAAATTATGGACACTTACACAAATCAGTACGCAGCCAAGAGAAATAGACTAGGTGATTGTTCAGAAGATGAGATGTTGGTGTTTATTGCAATACTTCTGCTAAGTGGATATGTAACAGTGTCACGCAGAAAGATGTACTGGCGATCAGATAAAGATAGTCACAACGACCTCGTAACAAATGTCATGTCCAGAGATCGATTTGACTTTATCTTTTCCAATTTGCATGTATGCAACAATGACAATTTAGATAAATCAGACCGTTTTGGGAAAATCCACCCATTGCTTTGTATGCTGAATGATAGATTCAAACAGTTTGCGCTTCACGTGCGGCATCGTTCTGTCGATGAATCGATGGTCCCATACTTCGGAAGTCACGGGTGCAAACAATTCATAAAAGGTAAACCAATCCGATGCGGATTCAAATTTTGGTGTGGAGGCACAAGTTGTGGATATATTATTTGGCTTGAACCCTACCAAGGAGCTGGCACGTGTACTAAGGATTATGAAACGAAAGGTATGGGGTACGGTGTGGTAATGACTTATGTTGACCAGTTACTTCCACATGTTCCATATCGAATATACTATGATAATCTCTTTACCAGCGTTGAACTACTGCATGACCTAAAAGAGAGGGGCGTGGAAGCAACGGGAACAATAAGAGGAAACAGAATTAAGAATTGTACTCTATCATCTGTAGATAAAGTGATAAAAGAAAATAGAGGATCATATGAAGTTTGTTTTGACTCAGCATCCGGGATTTCCATTGTACGTTGGAATGACAACAATGATGTTACTGTAGCCACCAACTTTGACAGAGTGCAACCACTACGCTCTGTAGCAAGATTTTCCAGGGAACAAAAGAAAAGGATTAGCGTCCTTCAACCTAACTAATTAAATGGTTCAAATGGCTCTGAGCACTATGGGACTTAAATTCAGAGGTCATCAGTCCCATAGAACTTAGAACTGGTTAAACCTAACTAACCTAAGGACATCACACACATCCATGCCCGAAGCAGGATTCGAACCTGCGACCATAGCAGTCGCGCGGTTCCAGACTGCAGCGCCTAGAACCGCTCGGTCACTTCGGCCGGCCTGACTTATTACACTCCTACAATACTCATATGGGAGGCATAGATCGAGCTGATCAAAATGTATCCCTATATAAATGCTTTATAAGAGGGAAAAAGTGGTATTTCCCGATCACTGCACATTTTATAGACATTGCAGAGCAAAATGCCTGGGATCTTTACAAGCACAATGAAGAACCCATAGATCATCTGACATTTCGTCGTCGAATTGTCACTGCAATTCTTGAAAGTAACAAAAGAGTCACTAGCAGCAGAGGATGTCCTAGTAAGAGGGCAAAACTAGATTCTAGATTTGATGGAAGAGAACATTATGTTGCTGAATTACCAACGGACGAGATAACAAAAAAGAAGAAGCAGCTGAAACGTCGAAGTTGCCACAAAAAAACTACTACTATGTGCGTAAAATGTGACGAAACACTTCATGTTTGTTGCTTTTTGTCTTATCATACTAGTGCATAAAATATGGTTCAAATGGCTCTGAGCACTATGGGACTCGACTTCTGAGGTCATTAGTCCCCTAGAACTTAGAACTAGTTAAACCTAACTAACCTAAGGACATCACAAACATCCAAGCCCGAGGCAGGATTCGAACCTGCGACCGTAGCGGTCTTGCGGTTCCAGACTGCAGCGCCTTTAACCGCACGGCCACTTCGGCCGGCCATAAAATATGTGTATAAGTTAATTTATTAGCTGTTTTAGCCCATGATTCAAATTTATTTATGTTTATTTGAAAGTATAAAACCAAAACAAGTTAATTGTGCAATGTCATATTCTTTAAAAACATGTTCCCTTATCGTCCTGACGTCCTTCTGGAAGGACACCCAATTTTGGAAATCATCATCATCTTGGACAGTTTCCAGCCACTGGCTGGGTCTGTCGGGAACACAAACCTCTCCATCGTGTTCTGTCTTTCCACCATTCCCCCTCTTCCACCTTCGTCCAGTTCTCTCCTCTTCTCTTCACATTCCTTCACTCCCTTCACCCATCTATCTCTTGGTCTTCCTCTGGGCCTCTTCCCCTCCAGTTGCAGATCAAACATCCTCTTTGGAATTCTTCCCTCATCCATTCTCTTCATGTGTCCATACCACTGCAGTCTTGATTTTTCTATCCTGTCCTGTACTGGTTCCTCCTTTAGTCTTTCCCTCACATACACATTTCGCAATCTGTCTCGTCTTGTTACACTCAACCTGCTCCTCTGGAACTTCATTTCACTAGCCTGTATTCTACTTTTGTCGCTTTTGTGCATTACCCATGTCTCACTTCCGTATGCCAATATGGGGACAAAGTAGGCTCGGTATATAATTCCCTTGGATTTCTGTGCCACCTCCTTGCTCCAAATAAGCCCCCTAATGCATTTGTAGAACTGCCCTGCTTTTCTGCACCTTTCATTTATTTCCATTGCGTTTCCCCCCTTACTTTCAATCATGCTTCCCAGGTACTTGAAGTTCTCTACCACTTGTAGTTTTTCCCCTCCACAAGTTATATCCACATTTGGCCTATTCTTCTTCCTTGTTGTGACAATTATTTCACTTTTCTTCGCAGAGAAATGCATTCCATATTGTGCTGCCGTTGCCTCCCATACATCTAACTGCTCTTGCACCTCCTTCTCGCAATTTCCCCATAACATCAGGTCATCGGCAAAAAGCACTGCTTTCATTTTATGATCTCCAATTGCATCTGATACTTGCTGTAGGATTTCATCCATAACAATAATAAACAATAAAGGCGAAAGTGCACTTCCCTGTCGCAGCCCATTTTCCAGCTTGAACCATGATACTGTCATACGCCTTATCAATATCTAAAAAGGCCATGATTAAGTCCTTCCCGTACTCATAGTGCCTTTCCTGCAGTTGCCTTACCGCAAATATGAGGTCCGTTGTTGATCTTCCCGGTCTGAAACCATACTGCTCCTCTTGCAGTCTACTTTCAATACTGCTTCTTGGAAATACTAAATAAAAATAAATACTCAAAATTGTTTTTACTTTCTTCCTTACAACCTTGTGAATGAATGTAGATAAGATATAAATCAATTTTCAAAAACAAATAATTCAGGACAATACAAGGGGTAATTTTTATTCCTAAGTCTTCATTGGTTTGAAATACTGAGTTGTTGTAGAAAATGGGAAAAGGAATCACTGTTATTTTGATAACACTGCCGACAGAAACGAACAACAGTGTTGCTGAGGCAATGATGTTCCAGTTGCCGTGTGTTGTGGCTTAAAATGCGCATTTACATGCAATGTGCAAGACTTGGTCACCACTTGGTGTATACAATAGTTTCTCACTGTCTTCGCCAGACATCCGTTGCGTAGCAGAATGGCAACCCTAGTCCCCAGGTAATTTTACGAAGCAGTGAAGTACAATCTTCATTTTCTTTAAAAGATTAAAGATTTTCCTCCATTTATATGAAATGATAATACAGGTAGGAAAATATGATAACAGTAGTAAATTAAATGATTAACACCAATTAATTCGTAGTTTAGAATAAAAATAGAAAGTAACTGATCCGCTGCTGTCTACATGATATGCCTTTATCTGCTTGTAGCCCTTGAAAACGGACAAACCAACACGAAAAACAGAGTTCTTCAAATTCGGTTTTCACCCCTTAGCACTGGCTATTCGTAATGCCCAAATAGCAGCATGATACTCGCTTACAGCATGATTTTTGAGTAGTTTCAAAAATTAGAATCAGCAGGAGAATACTTTTGATATTTTATAGTATTCAGTCATTCACCAGTTTTTGAGAAAAGCAGGGAACGGTGCACAGTCTAAGTTGTCTTTTATTTGAATATTTAATTTAATATTTTGATTCTTTGTATCTAGAAACTGACAAAAATAAAAATTTTCAATCTTTATTCGATTTCTGCCTTTATTATGGGAAAATAACCGAAAATCGGTTATTTCAGAAACGATAATTTTGAGTGGTTTTTACAGTCCAATTAAACTGGCGTTGAGAAACACCGATATAACCGAAAACCGGTCCTTTCAACGTGTTATGTTGTGTGTGCCTCACTGCTTTTTTTAAACTGTGCCTGATTTTATTCTGAGAAGCTCAGTAATGTATGTAAATACCGTAAATATAAATGTGATTCAAAAAGTACTTGAAGTGAAGTGAAGCGCAGCTGTACGGCAAGAAACTATTTAGCGCGCAATCCCCGCAACGATAGTAGTTGTGAATCTTTGAGTATGGACTCTAAAAAAAAGACAACTGATATATTAAAAAAAAGAGGACTGTTAATCCGTATCTTATGGAAAGAGGACGTGTTGCTAGGCCGTCGCTCAGAACGTATTGTTACATTTAATGAAAATTGATATTTTAGTGATAAAACCGAGTAAAGTATGTGTAAGAGTTGCCAAAGATTTATGTGTACAAATTTTCTGGAATTGAAGAATACAAATATATTGTTTTTGGAAAAGAAGGTGAACTTCATTGTCGTCGCCGTCTATCAATCGACAGAATTGTAAGTGTACAGCTGGCCGCAGTGGCCATGCGGTTCTAGGCGCTACAGTCTGGAACCGCGCGACCCCAACGGTCGCAGGTTCGAATCCTGCCTCGGGCATGGATGTGTGTGATGTCCTTAGGTTATTTAGGTTTAACTAGTTCTAAGTTCTAGGGGACTGCTGACCAAAGAAGTTAAGTCCCATAGTGCTCAGAGCTATTTTCTTGTAAGTGTACAAAGTTCACTAAAATACAGGAAAAGAAATGCATTCTCTGTGGTTTTCATTCAATAAGTAACAACCTCTCACAATTTCTTAATTACAGTAATTGGGTTATGTTCTTGTACAATTGTATAGTGCTGAACACCACTGACCAATTTTGATGTAGCAGGACGTTTGTGTGCCAAGCAATCTCCTTTTCTCACGAAAAGCAGATTGCTGTTTGATCTTATTTACTTACAACAGCGCTCCCTTAGGTATGAAAAGCTACGAAAACTTGGGCTCAAAGCTATCCGCAATACGGCCAAGTAACTAACAGAGTCGTATTTTAAACCTTAAAGAATAATAACTTCCTCCAAATCGTAATACGTCACCAACTGGTGCAGAAGCTGATCATTCAAGGAGGCAGTAACCAAAATTCAGGTACCAGTTACGACTTCAATCTCTCTCTCTCTCTCCAAACACATATACAGCGTGTTACAAAAAGGTACGGCCAAACTTTCAGGAAACATTCCTCACACACAAAGAAAGAAAATATGTTATGTGGACCAGTGTCCGGAAACGCTTACTTTCCATGTTAGAGCTCATTTTATTACTTCTCTTCAAATCACATTAATCATGGAATGGAAACACACAGCAACAGAACGTACCAGCGTGACTTCAAACACTTTGTTACAGGAAATGTTCAATATGTCCTCCGTTAGCGAGGATACATGCATCCACCCTCCGTCGCATGGAATCCCTGATGCGTTGATACAGCCCTGGAGAATGGCGTATTGGATCACAGCCGTCCACAATACAAGCACGAAGAGTCTCTACATTTGGTACCGGGGTTGCGTAGACGAGAGCTTTCAAATGCCCCCATAAATGAAAGTGAAGAGGATTGAGGTCAGGAGAGCGTGGAGGCCATGGAATTGGTCCGCCTCTACCAATCCATCGGTCACCGAATCTTTTGTTGAGAAGCGTACGAACACTTCGACTGAAATGTGCAGGAGCTCCATCGTGCATGAACCACATGTTGTGTCGTACTTGTAAAGGCACATGTTCTAGCAGCACAGGTAGAGTATCCCGTATGAAATCATGATAACGTGCTCCATTGAGCGTAGGTGGAAGAACATGGGGCCCAATCAAGACATCACCAACAATGGCTGCCCAAACGTTCACAGAAAATCTGTGTTGATGACGTGATTGCACAATTGCGTGCGGATTCTCGTCAGCCCACACATGTTGATTGTGAAAATTTATAATTTGATCACGTTGGAATGAAGCCTGATCCGTAAAGAGAACATTTGCACTGAAAAGAGGATTGACACATTGTTGGATGAACCATTCGCAGAAGTGTACCCGTGGAGGCCAATCAGCTGCTGATAGTGCCTGCACACGCTGTACGTGATACGGAAACAACTGGTTCTCCCGTAGCACTCTCCATACAGTGACGTGGTCAACGTTACCTTGTACAGCAGCAACTTCTTTAGGGTTATCGTCAACTGCACGAAGAATTACCTCGTCCATTGCAGGTGTCCTCGTCGTTCTAGGTCTTCCCCAGTCGCGAGTCATAGGCTGGAATGTTCCGTGCTCCCTAAGACGCCGATCAATTGCTTCGAACGTCTTCCTGTCGGGACACCTTCGTTCTGTAAATCTGTCTCGATACAAACGTACCGCGCCACGGCTATTGCCCCGTGCTAATCCATACATCAAATGGGCATCTGCCAACTCCGCATTTGTAAACATTGCACTGACAGCGAAACCACGTTCGTGATGAACACTAACCTGTTGATGCTACGTACTGATGTGCTTGATGCTAGTACTGTAGAGCAATGAGTCGCATGTCAACACAAGCACCGAAGTCAACATTACCTTCCTTCAATTGGGCAAACTGGCGGTGAATCGAGGAAGTACAGTACATACTGACGAAACTAAAATGAGCTCTAACATGGAAATTAAGCGTTTCCGAACACATGTCCACATAACATCTTTTCTTTATTTGTGTGTGAGGAATGCCTCCTGAAAGTTTGGCCGTACCTTTTTGTAACGCCCTGTATAAATATTCATATCATTAAGAAAAAAGTCATTTTATAAGCGATGACCTCCATTACTACTGCAGATGCAAATGCATCGTTAATGAACGGTTTTATGTATCGAACACGACCACTCTTCCCAGAAGTTTTATCAGAAATAAACACCAGCTGTGAAAACTTTCATTCTGTTATTTGACCGTTAAACGTTTGTGGAACCTTTTAGCTTCGTGCAGTTTTCTTTTCTCGAAGTCGACGGTGTCCCTTTAGTGGCCTATCTTCTTGCAACGCACGAGCGTGCCAGCGGGGCTCGGTCTCGGCTTCCTCGCTTGCCCTAGTGGCGCGCTGACGCACAGCACAACGCCCTGCCCCCCTCCCCCCTACCCATCTAACCCCCCACCCCGAGCGCACGGCTGTGCCCGCACCACGCGGCTCCGGATGCTGCGGTTCGCGGATCATGGCCGGCTACTGGCGCTGCGACTATCGACCGCGGCGTGGCGTGCCGACCCGACGCGCCCCACTTATCGATCCGCGGCACGGCGCACGCGCCGGAACGTCGCCGCGAAGGGGCGCCATCGATTCGACACCGTGCGCTGCGGTCCGGTCAGTATCGCGTCGCGACACCCCGCCGACCACACCGACACATTTCCAGGTAGGGCAGCCAGCATCGCGTTACTAAAAAAAACTGTACAACATAGTGCTCTCGTTAACTTGCCAGTTAATCTGGCCGCTGTTCTGCAATCCTCTCGTGTCTGAACGAGTCGCGTTCGCTTCGCGCGCGATTTCTAGAGACGCGAATCGGCGAGCATGCTGTGAGCTTTTAGTCCACGCTACCATTATAGCGCCGAAGCTCGGATTGCGGAAATATCAGTAATCCAATTTGCACTCTTGCAGGTGCTCCAGTACGTGTATTTGCAATATTATCGCGCCCTTTTGCTGATCACGCCCGCCACGCCTCTGTTGCGCGGTAGGGGTGTTTACCTCATTGTTTCCTGCTTCCGCGCCCACATGTGCTTTTCCTCTCCAGAGATTACTGCTGACTCAGTCACAACTAATAGTTTTAAAGGATTTCCGCCCTCTGTAGGATATTTTTGCCATCTGTTGTTCCTCGTAATTTGATCCATGCTGTTGATCTATCCCATGTAAGCGCGTGTCGTTATTTGATAATATTTGAATGCTTGGCAAATGACCATTGATTCCTCTTGTCGCCGCGTCCAAAATACTGTACTTTAACTTCACATTAAGCTTATTACGTACTATTTCTGACAGTAAACTCCATAAATTAATTCTCTGTCACAAAAATAAATAAATAAATAAATAAAATAAAATAAAAATGAAATGTGTCAGCTATTTATGCCTACACATTAATCTTCTGTGGGGTGAGTGACAGAGCTAATGTCTTATGTTTTTACTCAAGATTTCAAATGATTCATTTTGTATGTTACGTAAGTGGCACCCAGTTTCTCGATATCGTCATGACTTTTTTCATTTATTTTTCCTTGCTGGATTTAATTGTCGATCTGCTTTCGTCGTTTTATTTAAGCCACTTGTCGTGAATGGTGTTGGTAATTGTCAGTGTCCGTCGCCAGATTCGTTTGCCTTCTGTTCTTTCGTAACACTGATCTTGCCAGTCTGTCTGTTCTACTCCTGTGCACGCCGAACAAGGTGGGATAACTCTTGCAAGTGTGACACGTGAATGAGAGATGGTCTCAGCCAAAAGCGTTCATCTTACGTTATAATTTTCATAGTTTCCTCAAATTACTTCAGACGATTTCTGAGATTATTAATTCTGTGGTGTCACCGCTAGACACCACACTTGCTAGGTGGTAACTTAAATCGGCCGCGGTCCTGTAGTACATGTCGGACCCGCGTGTCGCCACTGTGTAATCGCAAACCTAGCGCCACCACATGGCAGGTCACAAGACACGGACATGACCTCGCCCCAGTTGTACGGACGACATAGCTTGCGACAAGACGTATCACGTCTTCCTCTCATTTGCCGAGAGACAGATTAAATAGCCTTCAGCTAGTCCATCGCTACTACCTAGCAAGGCGCCAGTTATATCATTGCTAATTGCTTACTACTATGCAAGAGATGTATTTCAACAAGAACAAGACTACATTAAAGTTAAGTATATTAAAATCTCTCTTCTTTTCTTTATAGTTTTCATCCAGTCTCCTGTTTCAGAATTTACGCCCGTCTGCGTTAGTTTCGCGTGCACCTAGCCACTCATTGTGTCGAGACCTTAGGGAATCGACACAACAAATTCAGTAAAGACACGGCCTATTTCCATTTTGGGCCAACTGAAAAATGCTCTGCTCCCTGTGGCCTCTGCGGCGTTTAAAAATTAATTATATAGGAAAAGGAAGAAAAAGATACTCAATACATCCACAATATATACAGATTTGAACAGTTGACAATTAAGCTCTCCGTAACAATCGTAATAATATATACTGAAAATCTCATCATAATGGACGCTGTTCTGTTTTAGATGTTGCATCTGAAATATATACATAGCATACCGTTTTTCTTAGAATCACCGGCAGAATTGCGTAACTGCACAAGCTCTTTTTTTTTTTTCACCATAGTGCTGCACACGTGTGTTGGTCTGCTAGATTATCCCGACAGAAACAAAAATTAGGTGTCACATGCTACGGTCATAATACCACTTAATCAGATAGACTGTCACCTCCACTCCTGATATTAGTATTGGTCAAACGCAAGCGGCGCTGAAATTAAGTCATTAACTTTTCAATTATGCATGTGACCTAGTGGCGCTATACCAGAGAAGATCCTTATCAGTCATAAATTGGATTTCACGACGAGAACTAATGTGCCTGTGGACACAGTTACCCGGGAAAATCGATCATTTTTCTGCTTTGACTAAGTCTAGGCCTGAATGTCTCTCCTTCCCTCTCTCCCCTTCCCCGCCCCCCACCCCACCCCTCCCCGTCTCTCTCTCTCTCTCTCTCTCTCTCTCTCTCTCTCTCTCCCTCTCTCTCTTTCTTCCTACACTTGCATACGCACACAAAAATAAACACTTTTAAGAAGGAGCACCATTAAGATAACTCAAGAAGAGAGAAAACAAATACGGAGACATGATTCGGTAAATAATGAACTGAAAGAGCGTGTATAAAACTAAACAGTTCTGATTCGTTCGGGATGCTTTCTGCAGAAGTAAATGTGCTGCAACAGTTTTTTTTATGCTACCTTTGACTGATCGTAATGTTTATCAGGAATAGGGAAAAAGTACATTTTCTTTTATACTATACTCTGTTTTTGCAGGGAATGGTTTTATTATTGAAATAGCTATCACTTTTATCTTATTAAAACGTTTACTACCACAAATATCAACTATTATGAGTTCTAATGTTAATAACTTTTGTACTCAGGTATCTTAAGGGCATGTTCAAAATTAATCTTCCCACGGACAGTGTTCGTTTGTAACTGAACTACCTCTTATACTCCTAGCAATTAATATCAATTTTGTTTCCAAACATTATGCCAGAGTAGAGAAACTATAGCGCCTAAATACCACCTACAGACTCGCCCTGAATACGTATTCAAGGACCAAACCAACACCATGGCGCTAGGGGGAGGGAAGATTTTCACCCCTCCACTTTACTAGGAACACCCAAAACTACGTGCTGCGTGTGGCCGCCGGTCACGTGGTCTGTGCCGCCATGGCGCCTAAATGGCCGGTATTACCCTGGGGGTGCGGTTCCAGTCCTGCAACAGTTGTGCGAACATTGTTCTGTTTTTCAGAAACGATTATATGATGGGTCAGCAAAAAATGTTGGTAAAGAGTTTGTAGAAACACGCCACAAAATGAAACAGCAAAACATAGCAAAGATGCTGTTCGCCGCCTTCATAGTATCTGGACGTTTAGCGCCGTACTAGTGGGTGATTTTTATTAACTTATAAAAACCTCCGAAGCGACACAGATTATCCTGAGACAAGTAATTTAATATAAGACACATGGGGCCGCAAGTGCCGGAAAATACCCCAAAAGCGGATGACAAATGTTGAGCATGTGACGTCATCAGATCAACCCAAGACAAGTATTCACCTCGGATTGGCCGGGTTCGATTTCCGGCCGGGTCGGGGATTTTCTCCGCCCGGGGATTGAGTGCTTGTGTTGTCCTCATCATCTGAGACAATTATGTGTTTACACTGACTTGTTAACAAGTAAATTTTTTCCCGGTATCGCGGTCACTGCTAGTTTATTACATGGTACAGTATAGCAAAAGCCTCCTGCGTTGTGTCAAAAGGAAATGAATATAAGCTTCAGAATTGCGTACTTACCAATAAATGATCTACGTTTTCTTTACTGCATAATGTCTGCAAAGAAGAACAAAAAAAAAAAAAAAAAAGAAAAGAAAAAGAAAAAAAGAAAAGAAAAGTCGGGAGAAAAGAAACACAAAACAAGAACAGCTTTTGTTTGGTTAAAGCGAGAAAAATAATTTTGTAACTTCTATGTTTACGACAGGTCACATTTAGAGAAGGTATTAGATATTTGCACCATTTGCGTGAATGCAAGTATCGCATCGCTGAGTCGTCGATTCACGCACTGGTTCGAAAATATTCTCCGTATTTTGGATGTGACGTCACGTGGTTATCATTTCTCATCCAGTTTTGAGGTGTTTCCCGGCACTTGTGGCACCATGTATCTTATACCCTGAAGAGCCAAAGAAAGTGGTACACCTGCCTAATATCGTGTAGGGCCCCCGCGAGCACGCAGAAGTGCCGCAACACGACGTAGCATGGACTCGACTAATGTCTGAAGTAGTCTGGAGGAAACTGACACCCTGAACCCTGCAGGGTTGTCCATAAATCTGAAAGACTACGACGGGGTGCAGATCTCTTCTGAGCACCACGTTGCAAGACATCCCGGATATGATCAATAATCTTCATGTCTGGGCAGTTTGGTCGCCAGCGGAAGTGTTGAAACTCAGTAGAATGTTAGTGCAGCCACTCTGTAGCAATTCTGGACGTGTGGGGTGGCGCATTGTGCTGCTGGAATTGCCCGAGTCCGTCGGAATGCACAATGAACATTAATGGATGCAGGCTGGCCGCGGTGGCCGAGCGGTTCTAGGCGCTTAAGTCCGGAACGGCGCGACTGCTACGGTCGCAGGTTCGAATCCTGCCTCGGGCATGGATGTGTGTGATGTCCTTGGGTTAGTTAGGTTTAAGTAGTTCTAAGTTCTAGGGGACTGATGACCTCAGATGTTAAGTCCCATAGTGCTCAGAGCCATTCTGAACCATTAATGGATGCAGGTGATCACACAGTGTGCTTACGTACCTGTTACTTGTCAGAAACGCATCTACACGCATCAGGGGTCCCATATCACTCGAACTGCACACGCTACACACCATTACTGAGCCTCCACCAGCTTGAACAGTCCCCTGCTGACATTCTGGGTCCATGGATTCATGAGGTTGTCTGCATACTCGTACACGGTCATCCGCAATTTGAAACGGGACTCGTCCGACCAGCAACATGTTTGCAGTCATCAACAGTCAAATGTCGGTGTTGACAGGCCCAGGCAAGGCGTAAAGCTTTGTGTTGTGCAGTCATCAGGGGAACACGAGCGGCTCTTCGGCTCCGAAAGCCCATATGATGAAGTTTCATTGAATGGTTTGAACGCTGACGCTTGTTGATGGCCCAGCATTGAAATCTGCAGCAATTTGGGAAAAGGTTGCACTTCCGTCACGCTGAACGATTCTCATCAGTCGGCGTTGGTCCCGTTCTTGCAGGATCTTTTACCGGCCACAACGATGTCGGAGATTTGATGTTTTTCCGGATTCCTGATATTCACGGTACACTCGTGGAATGGTCTACGGGAAAGTCTTCATTTCATCGCTACCTCCGAGATGCTGTGTCCTATCGCTCGTGCGCCGACTATAACATCACGTTCAAACTCACTTAAATCCTGATAACCTGTCATTGTAGCAGCAGTAACCGGTCTAGCAACTGTGCCAGACACTTGTTGTCTTATATTGTCGTTGCCGACCGCAGCACCGTATTCTGTCTGTTTACATGTATCTGTATTTGAATAGACATGGCTATACCAGATTCTTTCGCGCTTCAGTGTATTAAATTACTTGTCTCAGCATCATCTACGCCGCTGCGGGTTTCTTTAAACGTTAGTAAGGAACACCCTTTATGACTGAATTTTGTTTTTTGTTTGTCAGCTCCGTTGCTGTTTCGGTCAGGAATGTCTGAGTCACATGACAGCGTCACCAGGAATATGTTGCACCGTAAACTGCTTGAGAGCCGTCCCAAAACTTCGAATGTCACGACGAACGATCTAGTGTATGAGCGCCTACATTTAGCAGTGGATACTTCGATGGATGAAAGATCATCGCAAGTTTCACAGGTCTATTGATATTTTCAGTCTTTGATAATTATTTATGTTCGGTTGACCAAGGCGGTAACCATTATACCAAAATGCAGGAATTCATTTTCCATTATTAAATCAGTGGAAACTATACATAAGGCAGTTTGGATTTATGTCAGGGTATTCTCACATAAAGTTTCCACCTAATTGTGTGAGCTTTCTCAATATTTAAGATACATTGACGATTACATTTACTGGCCAGATTTTACTCACACACTACAGTAACAAGTGCTTGTGATACGCTCACTTATTCATTCTGTCTATACTTCACAGAGTGTTTGTGTACCTTTAGGTGGGGCAGAAGTACGGAAATTCACGAGACACCACATATGCAGAGAGCTATTCCAAGGACGTACAGAAACGTACTATTTAGTCAATAATAGAAGGAGTGGTATTTCCCCAAAGCAAATAGCACACAAAAATTATCAAATTTATTATCTCAAAGTCAGGAACTAAAGTACTTGTTGGTTGCTGCGTCGCTGCAGTACTGAAAGAAAAGTACACGAAACAGGTAATCGTGAGATTCGAGAACTATGATCGTCCATAATTACAAGTCAGATCTTGACGGTGATAGGCCGTTTGACTAGCTTCATTATAATCAGCAGCAGAACACCTTATTCATATTGTTGAGTACGTTTCCTCTTTCTTTCCTAGTGGCATTAACGAAGGGCCTATACACGACGGACATTCCCTCATCCTGGCCTTGGTGCTTCCTATTTTTGGCTGGAAGCCTTTCTTGTCCGAGAAGATCAACTTAAAGTAAGCTGAGAGGAAGGGCGAGAAATCCATGTGACGGAGAATGTGTTACCTGTGTTCGCTTTTTGCACTATATAACTGATTGCACGTGGTTGGGACATAATGGCATATCCTGCTATACGGCTGCGAAATTCTGCCGAAAATCTGTTTGACACATGGAGTAGTCAAGTAATCGCTATTGCCATAATTGAATTAGATTCGCTTCTGATTCACATACATGTGAGGCAAGTTTTCCTGTCCACGGACCTCTGGCAGACACATACAATAGGAGTACCTCTGGAATAAGCTGACGTACTTCTCACTCTGTCAGCATCTAACCGGATTTATCACGTAACTTGAGTGTAATGCTGTTTACATTCTGCGTTTAATCGAAACATTATTGTTGCACACCTTTGTCTTTTTTTACGCATTTACTTATTAATAACAGCAAAGGAAAATGATTGTTGCTGCTACGAAAGCAAATGGAAATACATGAAAGGAGGGAGAGTTACTTTTCATACGAATTACTATATAGTCACGTGACTTGGAAGACAGTGCGCTGACGACAAAAATCGTATTCTGCGCATCTAAATGCTCACTCCGTAGATATTCTTACTCTATGAATAGATAACGTTACCGGGTAGATTAACAAGTAACCGCCCACCCCATACTCATTCCATTCTTTAATGAGTCGGGGATGTGGGTTTACTGGTCGGAGATGGGAGGTTAAAGAATGGAACGCCCCCATATAAAACAGCTTCAAACTTTTTATTACTTTACAACTGAGTTAATGTGTTAGATACTTGGCGTTATGCATGTAAAGCTTATGGTCGAAGATGCAAAACCTTATTTGTAAAGTTTATTGGAAGTCGTTGAGTGCTCTTATCAAGTTTAGCGTTCGACCAGAAGGAAAGAAGTTCCTCTTCTCCACGTCAGACAGTCTTATGCTTAATTCAGGCTCTCTGCTGCTTGATTACTATCTATATGGCTAAGGTAGTAAGGCAAATCGGCCCGTCTTGTTTAAACAGAAAGTACTGAAAAACGAACTGTTAATGTTGGGTGCTGCAAACGAATATTTCTTGGAGGATTATCTCAACATCTAAACACTCACTACCCCTAGTATATAAAAAGATGGACGCTATAGGGAAGTTACGTAACTGAAGCTAGTAAAGCACGCCTGTTCAATGGCGTTTGACACTCTCTGATCAAATGTCTTCGGACATCCCTATAGCAGGTTAGCAACTGGAAGCAGTTAATTCCATAACATTGATAACTAGATGTCATGAGGAGAGGGTGCGCCAGAGTGTAAGGAATCGACCTATCTGTGGACAACAATTTCCTGTAACTGCAGTGGCTGCGACAAAACAGACTGATGTTTATACGTGCCCCTTAATTTCCCAAAGTCCATAGGCTATAATTTTCTTCTGCCTCGAGCGTCCAGTATAAAACTGCTGATACTAGCAATTCCAGTGACCATAATCAATACTGAGTTCTTTCTCTCTCTTTTAATTTAGGGTGGGCCCTTTTGTACTCTTCGGATGAAATGAGACTTCCTCCCTTTGAATGTGACGTGAACATTCAAATGGCTTTCTGAGGCTTCGAAAATTCCTTCCTCATCCATCTTGTAAGCAGTTCTCTGTGGTCTATGGCCAACGATTTCATGAGCAATGTCTAGTGGCTAAGTGACTATTCACTAGTCACACTGCCTGTTACGTATTAGCTCTGAGTCAACAACATACTTCTTATTTCTGCGTGTAAACGCTACTGACAGCCGCCTGATACTATCTGAGTTGAAGAAGTTCATTTGGGTTAATATTCTACAAGACATATACTGATATATAGTTATATGCGACATCAGTTTACCTGAATACAACAGATCTGTATTATACCGTACATGTGGTATTCGTAACACGAGTCTGGGAAATTACAGCCTATTGTGAACCAACATTTTTCGTAATGGCTACAATTTGAATCGGAGCGTTAAGGAACAGTGCTGAAGGTTATGGAGCGGTACAACCAAGGTTAGTTTCATGGAAGGTGGAGGAAAGGAGGCAGGGTTTCTTACAATATAAGACTCAAAACTTTTGAAAATCTGTGTTTATTAATCACCAACATATTAATACTCCATGATGTAATGGGCACCTAATATGTACTTAACCGAGAGAATTTATATTATTTTTATATATTATTAAACGTCTACTTTTACATACATAATTCGCAAGCCACCGTACGGTTCACGGCGGGCGGTACCCTGCGTAATTACTAGTAATTTCCTTTCCTGTTCCACTCGCAAACAGGGCGAGGGAGAAAAAATGGTTCAAATGGCTGTTCAAATGGCTCTGAGCACTATGGGACTTAACTTCTGAGGTCATCGGTCCCCTAGAACTTAGAACTACTTAAACCTAACTAATCTAAGGACATCACACACATCCATGCCCGAGGCAGGATTCGAACCTGCGACCGCAGCGGCCGCGCGGCTCCGGACTGTAGCGCCTAGAACCGCTCGGCCACTACGGCCGGAAGCGCGGGAGGAACTAAAAGTCTGTATGTCTCCGTATGAGTCCTAATTTCTCTTATCTTCGTTGTGCTTACAGGAAGTGTGCTTTGGCGGCAGTAGAATTGTTCTGCAGTCAGTTTCAAATGCCAGCTGTCTAAATTTTCTCGACAGTGTTCCTCGAAAAGAACGTCGCTTCCCTCTAGGAATTTCTATTTGAGTTCCCGAAGCATCTCAGTAATACTTGCGTGTGGTTCGAACCTATTGGCAACAAATATAACAGCCCGCCTCTGAATTGCTTTGATGTTTTTCCTTTAATCCGACCTGATACAGTAGATCTGCTGCTCTTCTAAGTTTTCCAGTCAATAAATCGCAATCTTTGGTTTGTCTTCCCCACAATATTTTCTATGTGTTCTTTCCAACTTAAGTTGTGCGAGGGTAAGTCAATTATTATCCGCAAAATAGTTATAAAATTTTACTGTAATCAAATAGGAAACTTACAAAAACATCATTTTTCGACATAGTCTCCTTGCGTTTCAATGCACTTGGTCCATCGTTGTACAAGCTTCCTGATTCCCTCATAAAAGAAGGTTCTCGGTTGAGCTGCGAGCCAGGAATGCACCGCTTCTTTCACTGATTCGTCCGAGGCAAATCGACGGCCCTTTACGCCTGTTTGAGTGGAGCAAACAAGCGATAGAAGGGGCAAGATCGGGACTATATGGAGGATGATCCAGTACTTCAAATTTCAGTTTCCGGAGCGTTTCAGCAGTGTGGGCAGCAGTATGCTGACGGGAATTGTCGTGCAACAACACATCTTTTGACAGCAGTCCTCGGCGTTTGCTTAGAATTGCAGGCTTTAGCCTGGCAGTAAGCACCTCACTGTAACGTACACTGTTTATTGTTGTGCCTCTTACCTCATGACGTTCCAGTACTGGACCTTGAGCGTCCCAAAAAACCGTAAGCATCAGTTTTGCTGCTGACGTTTGGGTCTTGAACTTTTTCCTGCACGGCGAATTTGGATGTTTCCATTCTGTACTCTGCCGTTTACTCTCCGGCTCGTAATGATGGATCCACGTTTCGTCATCAGTAACGATCCTGTCCAAGAAGTTGTCCCCTTTGTTACCATAGCGATCCAAATGTTTTTTGCAGATGTCCAAGCGTGTTTGTTTACGCATCTGTGTGAGTTGTTTTGGGACCCATCTTCCACAAACTTTATGAAACCCGAGTCTGTTGTAGATGATTTCGTAGACAGAACCGTGACTGATTTGCAGACGATGTGCCACTTCGTCAATAGTTAATCGTCTGTCTAAGAGAATCATCTCACGTAAACACTCAATAGTTTCTTCATTTGTGGTGGTAAACGATCGTCCGGTTCCTTCATCGTGCGCAACACTTGTGCGACCATTTCGGAATATTTCAATCCATTCGTAGCCACTCCGCTGTGGCAAAACACTGTTTCCGTACTGTACCGAAAGTCTTCGATGAATTTCGGACCCTGATACGCCTTCCGACCACAAAAAAGGGATCACTTGAGTGTTGCGCCTCTTTGGTGCAAATAGACTGCGAAGCAGCCATGATTAACAGCACAGCAGCGATAACGAAACTAACCTAGCAGCTTGAAAATTTCAAAGAGATAACAACAAATAAACAAAGCTTGCGTCATCAACGTAAAACCACAGTACTATCAAAATAAACCAAAATATAACTAAATTCCGGTTAATAATTGACTTACCCTCGTATGTAATTTTAATTCCTAGGTATCTAGTTGAATTTACGGCCTTTAGATTTGACTGATTTATCGTGTAGCCGAAGTTTAACGGATTCCTTTTAGAGCCCCTGTGGATGACCTCACACTTTTCATTACGTAGAGTCAATTGCCAATTTTCGTATCATGCAGATATCTTTTCTAAATCGTTTGCGATTTGTTTTGACCTTCTGATGACTTTACTAGTCGATAAACGACACCATCATCTGCAAAGAACCTAAGATGGTTGCTCAGATTGTCTCCTAAGATAGATAAGGAACACCGGAGGCACTACCTTGGGGAACACTAGAAATCACTTTCGTTTTACTCGATCACATTTCCGTCAGTTACAACGAACTGTGACATCTCCGACAATCACATAAGTGAGACGATATTTCATAAGCATGCAGTTTGATTACAAGCCACTTGTGAGGTACAATGTCAAAAGACATCGGGAAATCTAGAAATACAGAATCAATTTGAAATCCATTGTCAATAGCACTCAACACTTCGTGTCAATAGACCGTTCTCTTCGAGGTAATTCGTAGTGTTCGAACGCTATATGTGTTCCAAAAACCTGCTGCATATCGACATTAATGATACGGGCCTGTAATTTAGTGGATTACTCCTATTGCCTCCCTTGAATATTGATGTCATCTGAGCAACTTTCCAATCTTTGGGTACGGATCTTTCGTCGAGCGCGCGGCTGTATATCATTGTTAAGTATGGAGCTATTTCATCAGCATACTGTGAAATTAATGTAATTGGTATACAGTCTGGACCGTAGGACTTGCTTTTATTAAGTGATTTGAGTTGCTTCACTAATCCGAGGATATCTACTCGTGTTGGCAGCTTTTCTTGATTCTCGTCTGCCTTAAATTACTGTTAGGCAGTTAACATTCAGATTAATGAAAATACTTTCTGTGTATATTAAAATATGTAGTAATTTGTCACATTGGCTGGGGATACGAAAAAGAAAACGCAGCGAATAGAATCGTTTGGAACCAAAGAAATCATAATTTGTTGTTGCAAGTAGAATAGTGGATGACGGCGAAATAGTTTAGACAGATTCCAGTACAAATTATATTGAGTGCTCTTGTTAGAAGTCGTTATACAAGTTCTGGCTTCTGTATGTCTTGTGGCGGGAGAGTTCGTTTTGGGAAAACCACAACTTTTGTTCTTGGGGGAGTAGTGGGGGGCAACTGCCTCTCCATACCCCTTGCTGGGTACGCTTTTGACTCTTATCTTCCTTTTCCGAGCCTGTTCCGAAAGTTCTCTGACAGACGATGACTGGCGGACACCATATTTTCGAGTTTGTATGGGCGCCACCAGATGAGATCAAAAGCATTGGTCATCGAGCGTCATTATCAAATAATCGACGACCAATTTGGCATCAGGAGACGTTAGACGTAGAACACGAACTCCTCAAGTTTGCTTCAAAAGTTTAGATGTTTCCGTAAACATTACGCCCACTTTCACCAAAAATTTGCACGTTGCATTGTTACTCCCGTATGTCAGACACTGTGAAAACCGTTCACTGTCACTGTGACACAGTTCAAACATATAACAATAGTTGCGAAACAAAACAAGGCGTTAAGAAATTGGGAGGTTGTAGCGAATACAGTGTTCACAACGGGTTGTCGCTAGGATGTTTTATTTCTGAGAGAAAGAAAGTTAACACATCTTGCATATTAAACAAGAGCATCGAGCTTAAATGTACGTATTAAAAATTCGTTCTTTGTAACCTTTAATTTCGTTTTGCATGTCAGTGCAACAGACATAATGAAGCAACATTTACGAGCGTACTTAACATGACTCACAATTGTGTTAGCATAGATCGTGAACGTTTTGTTCCTGATAGCTATCGAAGCCTTTTGGAATGAATGGCAGTGTTTTTTTCACTTTACGTGCCCGCCTCACCAATCGTCGATTCACATCATTCAATGGGCGGCAGTGGAAACTGCGTTAGGAGCCGGAGAGACTGTTGTTCTGCAACCTAGAACTGCTAGTCGGTCACGTACACCAGCATTTCTTGTGCACACGAAAACTTCCAGACATCGCAGTTCTTGTGACTCGAAAGCTGTAAATAATGCAAGTTAATTCCCTTCAAAGGCATTGTAAAGGTGCCAGCAGATTACCTACTAATTCAGTCCTTTTAGGTGTCCAATGAAACGTATTTATCCTTTTTTTAAATAGTGTTTTGCCCAGTTTTTGCTTCTGTGTTAGAGGTTGCTTTCGTTCATTAGTGTGTTACTGAACAATCGTAATAGTGAGAACAAAGGTTTATATACCGCGGTGATATATGTCTGAAGTGACGACAGAAAATATGAGCTAGGTGGAGGATCTGAACCTATATTTGGCTTCGCTTCGCAAATTATCCTCTTACGATATTGGCCTTGTTTTCCATTGGACACTGGCCTTCACACTTCTTCAAATTTCTTTTCTCCTGGAGATAAAAAATAAACACCAAGTTAACTCCTTAAAAAAATAAAGCCTTTTTTTCCTACCATTAGGCCATCCTGCACGAAAGTCTCTCATTCACTCGATGCTCCTCCTCGTATGCAGGACGCTTACATGAAACTATTCCCTCGTTGGGTAAAACCAGAAAAGTCTCTCCGCCTCCGGTTTTTTTAAATTTTTTTGTGCTGTTCTTGTGATGGGACAACCGGTGCGTATAAGAGTTTGACATTTAGGAGGGAACATCGAGGGACGAGAATTTGGATTGGTTTGGATGGAACGCTTAGGTACATGCGACCGCTCGCGAAAAACTGGAAACTCAATTACGAGTCCTCCTGCTTGCACAAATTTTGAGTTGCGACTCCACACAGATATAGGTTTACACCACTGCCGAGTAAGTATTCATGAAGAATTACAAGGTGCTCGATAATCGAAAGTTGTGAAGCAGATAAGCATCACTTTTTTATCGTCGTTCATCGTTTCAGCGAAATTGTTCGATGAACGGGCAACCTCAAGTGGAACAGTTTTTCTGGAAGTCTCGTTTGAAATGCAACCACAAAATATTGTTCTATCTTCGCTATGATACTGCTCTGTTTAGTAGTTCATTATCAATAGTTGTCGCCAGTCCATAGAGCCCACGGATCTGGCATACGACTGATGCTCTACTTTAATAGAGAAGGTATTCGGTTAGTTGAAGTCGGAGCAAAACAGGCCAACGTTGCAAGCTCATTTACTTTAAACTGAGATACAGTGTCTACAGTAACAGTAACACTGTCACGCTAATATGTAACAAGTCAGATCAAGAACGTAGCCAGGATCTGAGCAGGATGAAAGTGTGTGTGTTTGTGGGGGGGGGGGTAGAGGAGGGGAAGGGGGGAGTGTAATTCATATTACTTTCGTGGAAAGGAAAGGGAATGGAGGTAACGGAGCACGTCTTATCACAAAATAAAACTTAAGTCTACTGGAAAACTGTTTATTAATGACCAAATACACTAATACTACTACGTATAAAGTACCGGGGGCGGTCGGTAAGTAACGCAACAATGCACAAAATAACATGTTTTTCTCGGCCAATTTCGGTTGAAAAACGCGGAATTTGTTGAGGGACATCGCGGATTGTTCCCGCTTTAGCCCCTATAGTTTCATGAAGTTCCGATAGATAGCGGCGCTATACGCAGTCTTCAAAATGGCGTCCGTAACGTAGGCGCATTTCAAGCAGAGTAATGTCATTGTGTTTCTTTTGGCGGAAAACTGGAGCATCTCAGATATTCATAGGCACTTGCACAATGTCTGCGGAGACCTGCCTCTGAACAAAACCACCGTGACCCGTTGGGCGCGTCGTCCGTCATCATGGCAACAAGGTTCTTTCTGATCCATCCTGCAGCCCGGATTCCGCACGTTCCGACTTCCATCTGCTTTGCCCAATGACGGATGCAATCCACGAGTAACAGTACAAGGATGATGGGGACGTTGTTGATGCAGCAAGACGTTGGTTCCGGCGTCGACGAATAGAGTGGTACCCTGCGGGCTTACGGGTACTCCCAATAAGGCAGCGTAAGGCCGTCGCATTTAACGGAGATGATGTTGAAAAATAGGGTTTTGTAGCCAAAGGCGCGGAGAATAATATGGTGTACCGAAAACCTGAATTAAACGAAACTGCGTTCAGAAAAAAAGTGTTGCGTTAATTATTGAACATCCGTCGGACTTGATTGAGAGAGTGTACACATTATCTTGCTGTCACGTAGTTAATGCTCAGATACATGTGAATACTTTCTGTATTTGTCTTTTTCGTTTTTACTCTGGTTGATGACATGAGAAAAAACGTCGCGGGGTGTAAATTTTAAGACCCGCAAGCCGTCTGGTGGCGAAGGGGAAATAGTTTTGGTATTTCACCACAAACGGCTCTGGGCGCACTTGATGCCAGCCAGTGCTCATTGCATTTTCTGGCTGTACTCTACTGACATGTCAGTGTGGCGGCCAAGGATGAGAATTCGATTTGTGAAAGTCGTGTTTTTTGTACAAATACTGGAGTGCAGTTATGAGATCAGAAGGACAGGAAAGGCAGGCAGTAGTTGCGAAAGGAATGAGACAGGACTTTCGTTTTATTCAAGCTGTACGGAGAACAGCTCATGGAAAACTAAGGAAAGGCTTGGAAAAGAAATTGAATTTACGGGAGAAGAAGTAAAGAGTTTAAAGCTTCCCAGTGACGTACGAAATGCAAGGGAAATTAGAAAATGAGCCTCTAATTTTGCTATTTGGGCTGAAGAATAACTGATGATGTCAGAAGGAAGGAGGATATAAAACACAGTCTGCAATAGCAAGAAAAGCTTTTGTGAAGCAGATAAAATATATCAGCATCGAATATAAGATTAAATGTTAATATGCCATTAGCAAAGTAATGGCACAGGGAGGAAATAAAGGTAAAGATAATGTTAAATGGAGCAGTATTAGAACATGTGCAAAGCTTTAAACACCTCGGAAGCAGGACAGAAACGACTGGAAGCGCAGCACAGAAATTAAAACCAGGATAGCAATGGAAAAAGAGGCATTTTATAAGAAAAGAAGAATTATCTGCAGCATTACTGACGAAGATTTAAGGATAAAGCTACTAAAATGTTCTGTCTGGAGTTCCCTGTTGTATGGTGATAAATCATGAACACTGAGGAAGAGAGACAGAGTAGTGGTGTAGGCTTTTGAAATGTGGATGTGGCGCAGGATGGAAAGAATAAACTGGTCGGATAGGGTGAAAAATGAAGAGGTACTAAGAACAGATGGAGAGGTAAGAGAGTTACGAGCAGTAATAAAAAGAAGGAAACGACAGCGGATTGAACATATACTAAGAATGAAGGAGGGGTTTATGAAAACAGATGGGTGTGTGGAAGGAAAGAGGAGGCGAGGGAGGAAGAGATTTCAGATCATGGATGATATGATGGACGGCAGCACATACACTGTCATTAAGAAGGAAGCAATGGATCGCATGAAATGATGGCTCAAAGGATCTGGTAATACAGCAGAAAACTGATGTTGTTAAGGAGTCTTTTAGAAAGTGTTTGTCTGGAGCGTAGCCTTGTATGGAAGTGAAACGTGAACGATCAAGTGTTGACGAGAAGAGAATAGAGGTTTCTGAAATGTGGTCTTGCTCAAAGATTAGACTGGTAAATTCCAAAGATTATTTGGGAAAACTGGGTATTTAATGGGGAAGTATTAAAAAGAATAGGGGGAATGTATCGGTATTGAACAATTTGATTAAAAGAAGTGATAGGTGAGAGGGTGCACATTGACGTGTCAAGTAGTAGTTAATTTGGTAATAGAGGGAGGTGTAGAAGGAGGGGCGTTAAAAATTTAACAGAGAGACCAAGACTCGAACACAGTGGGCAGGGTGAAATGGATGTGCATGGAGAGTACATTACACCAGTCTTTGGATTGAAGACAACGATAACATAGTTGGTAGTACAAAAAGAATCTACGATAGCGTCAGAATATTTCATTTTATTCAGTGCAGTAGAAGCAAGGGAGACGAGGAGCTTTAAGTGAGTCGGCCGTGCCTTGCAATTCTTTTCCTCCAGAGGATCATTAGAAGCTATTTCACTCCATCAGAACAGAGGGAAGGCAATGTGCCAGCCACGCGACCGGCAGTTGCTGAAAGTCTGAAATCATCCAACGTGATATGGCGTAAGCCAGTTGTAATGTCGTACTGCAAGGCGCGCCGTTCCAGTACCTCCCAAAACCGCACAAAATCTGTATTAGGTGGATAACAGCACAGACTTTGGTGATAAAGGAACACAACTGCTACACTTGCTTACTCTATTATACCTCTCAACTAGCCATTTACGAAATCATATATTAAAAGAATTTTTTTGTGTAATATGCCTAGCTTATGGCTTCACCTATACTTAGACTGATTTGTACAGTTCAGACTCTGAAATTTGCAACTGACCTATACTCAGTCGTGCGGCTTACCTGCGCGATTAAATTCGTGCTATGTGCTTGTACGAGCCACTAGCGAAACGGCTACAGACAAGGAAGTACTGCATTGTTCTTTCGTGCTGAAAACGCTAACCACGGGAAAAATAACAACGTGCGACTGTAAGACGCCACGATGTCATAAATACACTACTGGCCATTAAAATTGCTACACCAAGAAGAAATGGAGATGATAAATGGGTATTCATTGGACAAATAAATTATACTAGAACTGACATGTGATTACATTTTCACGCAATTTGGGTGCATAGATCCTGAGAAATCAGTACCGAGAACAACCACCTCTGGCCATTATAACGGCCTTGATACGCCTGGGCATTGAGTCAAACAGAGCCTGGATGGCGTGTACAGGTACAGCTGACCATGCAGCTTCAACACTATACCATAGTTCATCAAGAGTAGTGACTGGCGTATTGTGACGAGCCAGTTGCTCGGCCACCATTGACCAGACGTTTTCAGTTGGTGAGAGATCTGGAGAATGTGCTGGCCAGGGCACCAGTCGAACATTTTCTGTATCCAGAAAGGCCCGTACAGGACCCGTAACATGCAGTCGTGCATTATCCTGCTGAAATGTTGGGTTTCGCTGGGATCGAACGAAGGGTAGAGCCACGGGTCGTAACACATCTGAAATGTAACGTCTACTGTTCAAAGTGCAGTCAGTGCGAACAAGAGGTGACCGAGACGTGTAACCAATGGTACCGCATACGCCGGGCGATACGCCAGTATGGCGATGACGAATACACGCTTCCAATGTGCGTTCACCACGATGTCGCCAAACACGGATGCGACCATCATGATGCTGTAAACAGAACCTGGATTCATCCGAAAAAATACCGTTTCGCCATTCGTGCACCCAAGTTCGTCGTTGAGTACACCATCGCAGGCACTCCTGTCTGTGATGCAGCGTCAAGGTTACCCGCAGCCATGGTCTCCGAGCTGATAGTCCATGCTGCTGCAAACGTCGTCGAACTGTTCGTGCAGATGGTTGTTGTCTTGCAAACGTCCCTATCTGTTGACTCAGGGATCTAGAAGTGGCTGCACGATCCGTTACAGCCATGCGGATAAGATGCCTGTCATCTCGACTGCTAGTGATAAGAGGCCGTTGGGATCCAGCGCGGCGTTCCGTATTACCCTCCTGAGCCCACCGATTCCATATTCTGCTAACAGTCATTGGATCTCGACCAGCGCGAGCAGCAGTGCCGCGATACGATAAACCGCAATCGCGATAGGCTACAATCCGACCTTTATCAAAGTCGGAAACGTGATGGTACGCATTTCTCCTCCTTACACGAGGCATCACAACAACGTTTCACCAGGCAACGCCGGTCAACTGCTGTTTGTGTATGAGAAATCGGTTGGAAACTTTCCTCATGTCAGCACGTTGTAGGAGTCACCACCGGCGCCAACCTTGTGTGAATGCTCTGAAAAGCTAATCATTTGCATATCACAGCATCTTCTTCCTGTCGGTTAAATTTCGCGTCTGTAGCACGTCATCTTCGTGGTGTAGCAATTTTAATGGCCAGTAGTGTATAATAAATAATTCTCCGATGATTTTATTAGCAGTCAGTGATGGTTCAAATGGCTCTGAGCACTATAGGACTTTACATCTGAGGTCATCAGTCCCCTAGAACTTAGAACTACTTCAACCTAACTAACCTAAGGACAACACACAGATCCATGCCCGAGGCTGGATTCGAACCTGCGACCGTAGCTGTCGCGTGGTTCCAGGCTGAAGCACCTAGAGCCGATCGGCCACTGCAGCCGGCAGCAGTCAGTGAGCTGGTAGGAAAAACAAATATCGCCTGCCGTTGGCTAAGCCTCAACAGAAATGGGAACGGGTATGTAAACTTACCGTCAGAATTGCGGTTCACCAGGGTATCAGATATCTTTTCCTACTCGCAGACTGAATTTTGGCCAATCTTCCCACTCAGTCACATTTCACATTATTAGATATAGATTTAAAAATATGAGAGGCGTTCAATAAGTAATGCGACACATTTTTTTCTGAAAGCAGGTTGATTTTATGCAGGATTCCAGTACACCATATTATTCTCCACTCTTTTGGCTACTAAACCCTATTTTTCAATATAATCTATGTTCATTGCGGCGGCCTTATACCACCTTATTGAGAGGGCCTGTATGTTCACATGCTGCCACTCTATTGGTCGAGTCCGCAGCTCATGAACTAGTGGCCAGCGTTGCTGTCTCTGGCTCACTGGGTCCCGGGTTCGATTCCCGGCCGGGTCGAGGATCTTCTCCGCCCGGGGACTGGGTGTTTGTGTTGTCCTCATCATTTCATCACCATTCTGGATAAATGGCTGGACTGGACTGTGAAAAGATTAGGATCTTGTACGGGCGCTGGTCACCACGCAGTTGGGAGCCCCACAAGCCACACATCATCGTCATCATCTACTGGTCGACGTCGGAGCTAACCTCTTGCTGCGTCAGTAAGCTCCTCATTATCAATGTTCTGCTTCCCGCGGAGAGCATCCTTCACTGGGCCAACCATATGGAAGTCAGAAGGAGCGAGATCCAAGCTGTAGGGTGCATGAGAATGAACAGTCCAATGAGGTTTGGTGAGCTCCTTTGGGTGCGCAGACTTGGGTCAGACTTTGCGTTGTCATGGAGAAGGAGAAGTTTGTTTGCGTTTTTGTGGCGTCGAACACACTGAAGTCTTTTCTTCAATTTACTGAGTGTAATACAATACACATGGTTGCATCATGAGGGAGGACATCAAACAGAGGAACCACTTTAGAGTCCCAGAAGACCATTGCCATGATTTTACCGGCTGAGGGTGCGGCTTTGAACTTTTTCTTTGGAGGAGAGGTGTTGTGGCGTCACTCCACAGATTGCCGTTTTGTTTCCAGTTAGAAGTAGCGAACCCATATTTCACCGTCTTGACGAAATACGACACAAAAATTGTTGGATCAGCGTCGTAACGCTCAAGCAGTTCCGAACAGATAGTCGTTCGTTGCTCCTTTATGTTACTGTTAGGCGGTGAGAAACCCACCGGGCCCCCAGCTGGAGTGCGTCAGTACTACCAACAGAGAAGCCCAGTTGTGCAGCGAGGTGTTTGACTGTTATCCGTCGATCACGTCGAATGAGAGTGTCAGCATGTTCCAACAATGTAGGAGTCATCGCTGTGTACGGTCGGCTGGCATGCGAGAAATCGGACAGGTTCGCGTGATCTTGTTGCGATGATGATAGACGCGTCGGCCAACGACCCATCGTGCTTCTGTTCACTGTCAGGTCTCCGTATTCTGCAAGCGCCTACGAATACATGCGATGCTCTCTTTTTCCGCCAAAAGAAACTCAACTACAGCTCTCCGCTTGGAACGCATCTCCATTACAAAACCGACGGAGGTGGCGCAGTGGTTAGCACACTGGACTCGCATTCGGGAGGACGACGGTTCAATCCCGCGTCCGACCGTCTTGATTTAGGTTTTCCGTGATTTCCCTAAAATCGCTTTACGCAAATGCCGGGATGGTTCCTTGGACAGGACACGGCCGACTTCCTTCCCCATCCCTCCCTAATCCAGTGAGACCGATGACCTCGCTGTTTGGCCCCTTCCCCCAAATCAGTCCAGTCCATTACAAACGTCATTTTGAAGGCTACGTATAGCGCTGCGACCTTTTGGAACTTCATGGAAGTATAGGGGCTGAAGTGGGAATGTTCCACGATGTCACACAACAAATCAGCATTTTTTCGACGAAGTCGTCAGAGAAAAAAAAGTGTTGCATTACGTATTAACCGCCCCTTGCGTACCACAGGAAAGATGCGTTACAAACACTGGTCAGACGTTGTGAACCTAGATTCGAATAAAAAACATAGATATACTGAGGCCTTCAAATATACAGGCAGTTAGTGTTAGCACATGTAGCTATAACAGCATTGAAAATCTGGCGAAGTGTGCATAGATAATCACACATAAACACAACAATCATTCCGGTCTTCCCTGTCCGAATAATTGAATAATACACTCCTGGAAATTGAAATAAGAACACCGTGAATTCATTGTCCCAGGAAGGGGAAACTTTATTGACACATTCCTGGGGTCAGATACATCACATGATCACACTGACAGAACCACAGGCACATAGACACAGGCAACAGAGCATGCACAATGTCGGCACTAGTACAGTGTATATCCACCTTTCGCAGCAATGCAGGCTGCTATTCTCCCATGGAGACGATCGTAGAGATGCTGGATGTAGTCCTGTGGAACGGCTTGCCATGCCATTTCCACCTGGCGCCTCAGTTGGACCAGCGTTCGTGCTGGACGTGCAGACCGCGTGAGACGACGCTTCATCCAGTCCCAAACATGCTCAATGGGGGACAGATCCGGAGATCTTGCTGGCCAGGGTAGTTGACTTACACCTTCTAGAGCACGTTGGGTGGAACGGGATACATGCGGACGTGCATTGTCCTGTTGGAACAGCAAGTTCCCTTGCCGGTCTAGGAATGGTAGAACGATGGGTTCGATGACGGTTTGGATGTACCGTGCACTATTCAGTGTCCCCTCGACGATCACCAGTGGTGTAAGGCCAGTGTAGGAGATCGCTCCCCACACCATGATGCCGGGTGTTGGCCCTGTGTGCCTCGGTCGTATGCAGTCCTGATTGTGGCGCTCACCTGCACGGCGCCAAACACGCATACGACCATCATTGGCACCAAGGCAGAAGCGACTCTCATCGCTGAAGACGACACATCTCCATTCGTCCCTCCATTCACGCCTGTCGCGACACCACTGGAGGCGGGCTGCACGATGTTGGGGCGTGAGCGGAAGACGGCCTAACGGTGTGCGGGACCGTAGCCCAGCTTCATGGAGACGGTTGCGAATGGTCCTCGCCGATACCCCAGGAGCAACAGTGTCCCTAATTTGCTGGGAAGTGGCGGTGCGGTCCCCTACGGCACTGCGTAGGATCCTACGGTCTTGGCGTGCATCCGTGCGTCGCTGCGGTCCGGTCCCAGGTCGACGGGCACGTGCACCTTCCGCCGACCACTGGCGACAACATCGATGTACTGTGGAGACCTCACGCCCCACGTGTTGAGCAATTCGGCGGTACGTCCACCCGGCCTCCCGCATGCTCACTATACGCCCTCGCTCAAAGTCCGTCAACTGCAAATACGGTTCACGTCCACGCTGTCGCGGCATGCTACCAGTGTTAAAGACTGCGATGGAGCTCCGTATGCCACGGCAAACTGGCTGACACTGACGGCGGCGGTGCACAAATGCTGCGCAGCTAGCGCCATTCGACGGCCAACACCGCGGTTCCTGGTGTGTCCGCTGTGCCGTGCGTGTGATCATTGCTTGTACAGCCCTCTCGCAGTGTCCGGAGCAAGTATGGTGGGTCTGACACACCGGTGTCAATGTGTTCTTTTTTCCATTTCCAGGAGTGTAGTTTACTTACTGTCCTTCAATCTGTCTCGTACTCATTTTACTGCCACTTATTACAACTTTTCACTATAGTGTTTAGGCACTCCTCCTGGTCGCTGTATATGCCAGTTCGCAAAAACAAACGCGAGGAAGCGACGCACAGGGAAGATGGTGGCATTTTTAAAATTAGCGCGAGGCGGGACCGCACGGCACATTATGGCATTACGAGCTGTCTTTTGGGAAAAGGTCAAAAATCTAAAATATTTACAGTCGTGTATTATTAATAAAGCTTTAATTTTGTAGTCACGAACCATTTTTTGCAAAACTACTTCTGGACATAACGTTTAACGTATTTTCTCTGCAGAGTGTGACTGCTCTATTTGACATTATTTCGTCTGGTGTGCACTACAACGACTCGAGATTCAGCTCTCACGTTCGTTTCTCCTCTTATGAAGGTAAAAAAAGTGACTTAATTAATTACGTGGTTTGCACATTATTTTTAGCAGTTTTCACTTGATAATGACAAATGAGGTTGACATTAGTCAGTCGTAAAGTAATGACAAACAAAGAATGTAGACTTTGAAGGAGATACGCAATGTTTCAAATTTTTTACATTTTTCGATCTTATTGTTGTGGTCCTTGAGTCTTGATCCGCAAATTACAGCGGCGCTCTACTTCAGTAATGAAAATTTCTTCATTGAAATCATTTTTACCTCATAAAAGAAACAATGTGTTAATAGGGCAAAGGGCACGCTCGTGATTTAACACTGAAAAGTGCTGAACAAACGCAGTGCAGCTTGTTTACACAGCCGGGCTTAGGAATAACGCAGTGTGTTAAAAAGGTCGAAAGTGGCTAAATCGCTGCGTCGCCTCGAATGGCGTTTGCGCAGCTGATGACGCATTGTGATTGGCAGATGTCAGTGAGGGGAGTAGTGGGGGCGTTGCCCGCTATCACACAACAGACCGCGTGCTCGCACGATCAATATAAATCACTCCGTGTTTGGCCCTCCCCTCTCCTTCCCCAGTCCCTCACATCCCCTCCACCCAGTGTAGCCAGCTTCCCCTGGCAAGTCCCTGCACGTACCGGTAAAACAACAAACACAGCGAACACATGGAGTCCCAAAATGAGCTGTAATTGACTGAAGCCAGGCCGGCTGAAACGTCAATCAAAGTTGTTTTAATCGAAGTGTAGTGCTGCACGCACTCAACTACAACGTGTAAATCAGTGACCCTGCAACAGCTTGCGTCACCTGTACACATCGGACAAACGCACATTGCATAGAAGGGAGGACTCGGACCTCCGGCGGGAGGGGCTGCGCAATCCATGACTTGGCGCCTCAAATCGCGCGGCCACTCCGCGCGGCCACCGAGTCGTCATTTAAGTACAGCAGTTGATGGTCGGAGTCCCCACCTGGGTAAGTTCGGCCGCCAAGTTGCATGTCTTTTCAGTTGACGCCACATTCGATGACTTGCGTGTCGACGATAAGGAACTGAAGATGAGGTCAACACAACGCCCAGTCACCGAGCGGAGAAAATCTCCGACCCGGTCGGGAAGGGAATCGAACTGTATGGCAGTCAAACGCGCTGACCACTCAGGTAAAGGTGCGGATATCATTTAAGCAATGAGCTTCGCTGGAGGGAGTTGGTATGTCAAACTCAGGGGAAGCCATATGGTAAAAAGATCTTGCTTCTGTTGTTCACAGACTGTGGTAGCAATTTATGATCATCTGTTCGGGTTGAATAATAAAGGCAGATACAAATTTGCATCCACATACGTGAATGGTACGTATGCGACAGCAAGCGTTACCAATATGTTCCAAAACGCGGCCCATAGAAACGGGATTTTCCCGAGGCTCATACCTTGGGTACTATTGGTGATAGAAATGTAGGGTGAAGTGTTTGGATAGCCCTTGTGCTAGAGACCATTAGCATACACAACAGAAGGATCGTCTTATTGTAACTATCCTACTGTACCGGGTCCAGCTTAGGCAAAATGGAGCAAATCCGTTGTCTCTTTTCGAATTACACTCCTGGAAATTGAAATAAGAACACCGTGAATTCATTTTCCCAGGAAGGGGAAACTTTATTGACACATTCCTGGGGTCAGATACATCACATGATCACACTGACAGAACCACAGGCACATAGACACAGGCAACAGAGCATGCACAATGTCGGCACTAGTACAGTGTATATCCACCTTTCGCAGCAATGCAGGCTGCTATTCTCCCATGGAGACGATCGTAGAGATGCTGGATGTAGTCCTGTGGAACGGCTTGCGATGCCATTTCCACCTGGCGCCTCAGTTGGACCAGCGTTCGTGCTGGACGTGCAGACCGCGTGAGACGACGCTTCATCCAGTCCCAAACATGCTCAATGGGGGACAGATCCGGAGATCTTGCTGGCCAGGGTAGTTGACTTACACCTTCTAGAGCACGTTGGGTGGAACGGGATACATGCGGACGTGCATTGTCCTGTTGGAACAGCAAGTTCCCTTGCCGGTCTAGGAATGGTAGAACGATGGGTTCGATGACGGTTTGGATGTACCGTGCACTATTCAGTGTCCCCTCGACGATCACCAGTGGTGTACGGCCAGTGTAGGAGATCGCTCCCCACACCATGATGCCGGGTGTTGGCCCTGTGTGCCTCGGTCGTATGCAGTCCTGATTGTGGCGCTCACCTGCACGGCGCCAAACACGCATACGACCGTCATTGGCACCAAGGCAGAAGCGACTCTCATCGCTGAAGACGACACGTCTCCATTCGTCCCTCCATTCACGCCTGTCGCGACACCACTGGAGGCGGGCTGCACGATGTTGGGGCGTGAGCGGAAGACGGCCTAACGGTGTGCGGGACCGTAGCCCAGCTTTATGGAGACGGTTGCGAATGGTCCTCGCCGATACCCCAGGAGCAACAGTGTCCCTAATTTGCTGGGAAGTGGCGGTGCGGTCCCCTACGGCACTGTGTAGGATCCTACGGTCTTGGCGTGCATCCGTGCGTCGCTGCGGTCCGGTCCCAGGTCGACGGGCACGTGCACCTTCCGCCGACCACTGGCGACAACATCGATGTACTGTGGAGACCTCACGCCCCACGTGTTGAGCAATTCGGCGGTACGTCCACCCGGCCTCCCGCATGCCCACTATACGCCCTCGCTCAAAGTCCGTCAACTGCACATACGGTTCACGTCCACGCTGTCGCGGCATGCTACCAGTGTTAAAGACTGCGATGGAGCTCCGTATGCCACGGCAAACTGGCTGACACTGACGGCGGCGGTGCACAAATGCTGCGCAGCTAGCGCCATTCGACGGCCAACACGGCGGTTCCTGGTGTGTCCGCTGTGCCGTGCGTGTGATCATTGCTTGTACAGCCCTCTCGCAGTGTCCGGAGCAAGTATGGTGGGTCTGACACACCGGTGTCAATGTGTTCTTTTTTCCATTTCCAGGAGTGTAGATGTAGTCTACGGTCCGCCTCAACGGACTTATGGGGGCACCATTTAGCTCATGGGCAGTTCCTGAGAAAACGCCAAAACGTGTTTTTCACCATTTTTTCGCCGTCAGCAGCGGATATCCGAATAACTAATCGCAGAAAATTGCTGAAAATTTTGATGCTACATTCTCTAGGCATCTTCTCGTTTCCATAAATCTTTACTTGTTATCGAGAAACACCACAAAAACATGGCTTTTGGGTACGAAAACAGCGCTGCAAATTCTAAGATGAGTATGCACAGAAAATAGCTCAAAGTTTTACCATAAATTCCTAAGATCCCGATCTCGAAGATCTTTGAAAATTTTCTTGATATATTTATCCATCTCCGAGATACAGAAATTCGAAGTTACCATACTTGCAGACGTAAAATACGCACGTAAATTCCAGTATGAGAGAAAACGTAGTTTAGAAAGTGACGTAGCATGGAGGAATACGCCGTAAAGTGTCTCCATTATCATCAGAAATATTCTGGGAACCCCATGTTGTAATACTGAAGCACATGCAAAATTTTTGTGCACGTAAAACCCAGTCTGACGTTTAAAAATAGTTTTGCGTTATATCAATTTCGTGTAAGTAAACTATCAACATTTTGAAACTTCCTGGCAGATTAAAACGGTGTGCCGGACCGAGACTCGAAGTCGGGACCTTTGCCTTTCGAGGGCAAGTGCTCTACCATCTGAGCTACCCAAGCACGACTCACGCCCGGTCCTCACAGCTTTACTTCTGCCATTACCTCGTCTCCTACCATCCAAACTTTACATAAGCTCTCTTCGCAGGAGATAGTAAGAGAGAGCAAGAGAAAAACAGTGACGGTGAGAGAAGGCAGTAGTAGTAGTAGTAGTAATAATAGTAATAGTAGGACAGGACGAAAAGAGACTATGGCTGTGAGACAGGAAACATTAAGAGTTAGAGAGACACAAAGAGATAATGACAGTGAGTTGGGCTGCATTGAGTGAGAGTGGACAAGTGGCAGTGGATGGGTACGAGCGACATGGAGTGGTGGGTGTGAGCGAGTTCAGTAAGGGGAACTTGTGGGAGTTAAGTTGCATGTTGCAAAGAGGGAGAATAGGTTCGCATTCCAAATTTTTGGGAAAATTTTTAAAGGTGCTGAGGAAGGAAAAATGAGGCAACATTTTATACACGAGCATATTCGCCTTTTTTGTGCTCCGATACGAGCATTTTTGCGCGGCTACACAATTCCTCAAACATCATACTGAAGATGTTTCAGTTTAACACTTGCAGTTATACTTGTGCTGCTCAAAGAAGCCCTGCCTTACATTGCGTGATACTTATAACTTCTAGAGCGGTCTTCTTTGCAGTGCATGACGTTTTTCCTTTAAAGTAATTCACAATTGAAATCTGTTGTGCATAAATGCGACAGTCCCGCTCTGTATAAGCAGGTCGATGACGAACTGCATAGCTCTGCTTTGAGCATTTTCTGTCCCACTTGCTTCTTCCGTTGATCTTAGCCTGCCATCTACTTGCTCGACAACTGGACTTACGAATTTATTTCATCTGAAGCGACTGCGAAACATTTCACTATTCTAAATTGGGAAACTTTTTTTATTGTATTTCTGCGAATCAGTATAAGCAAAAAGAAAGAGGAAACAATGTTTTATTTGCAGGTTATCTAAATTTTTGAAGGAATGTAATAGGAAGCACACATCAAATTTGTTCCAATTAGTGACAGTATAGAATTCTCAAACCTACAATAAAGATATTTCTTGCTTTAGATACGTTTAATCATAACTCACTTTACATGTCATCTATACCGTTGTCCATGCATTTGACCCGAATTTGTAAGGGGTAGTCAAATGAAAGCGACAAAGGTGGAAAAAATTACGTAAAGTATTTACTATTACAAAAGTAATCGCCAAATAAGTGTATCCCATTGTGAGGCTAGACTGTCAGTACCTCCAAGGAAAAATTTTTCGATTGCCTACGGAACCAGGCGTCCACCTCTTTGTTCGCAGCAAATCGACGTCCATGAACGTCTTTCCTCAGGACTCAAAAAATGTGGAAATAGCATGGGGAGAGATCGGGAGTGTTATGGAGGATGTATAAGGGCTTCCCAGTGAAGCTTCTGCAACGTAGTGGGCCCTCACAAATGTCGCAGAGGTTGTTTAGAATAAGCTGCAGAAATTCCTCTGGGAAGCCCTTACACGTCGTGCATGCAATCCCGAAGTCTCCCCATGCGATTTCCACATTTTGGGAGCCCTGAAGAAAGACATTCGTGGTCGTCGATGTGCTTTGCACGAAAAGGTGCACACCTGGGTAGCATCATGGTTTCATAGGCAACCATAGACATTTTTTCCATGAAGGCACTGACCGTTTTGTTTCGTAAGTCTCAATGGGATAAATGTGTTAACAGATATGGCGACTACTTTTGACATAATAAACGTTTTACTTACTATTTACATCTGTATCGTTTTCAGTTGACTATCCCTTATAAAATCCTATTTTTGCAGCTCCTGGAGCAGGTTCTGACCTCGAACTTTATGATGTTACTGGAAGAAATGAAGATCCTTACAAAGAATCTTCCTGTATTCGGGAAAAATCTACTCGTCTGAAACACAACTCAATTTAGCTACATACGATATCTTCCAGGTAGCAGGATAGATAGATTCTTCAGTTTCCGAAAGGCGTCTGGCATTCTACCACCTTTTCGACTTATGTTAGAGATAAAATCCTAAGGATTACATGACCATATATTCCCTCGTATTGTTGATGAGAAGTGCAAATCGAAGACGAGTGACACTGTTGTAGGTTTAAATTAGTCCCCACTAATCCCACTTCTGGAAGTCCTCGAAGCGATAACACAGTATGGCCGCGCAATCGAAGAACTTTTTTGCAGTGCTGAATCGCAATATACCATGTGCTATTCCGATAGACGCCAACGGGACGAAAGAATACCTGAAGGGCGACACGGTGAACTATGCGTATAGTCTGCAGTGGGGTTTAGCCCAGTGGTACCACTCTTCAACAAAAGTCTTTGTTGATCTGGCCGGGCAACGTCTCGAAAGAACGTTATAAGATTATAAGGATGTCATGGAAACTTACCTAGTGTGTGCTGTAAAAATATCAAAGAAAGTTAGACTTAACGTCCTTTCGACGTGCCGTTCGTGAAAGAGCTGGCTAAGGATCGAGAAAAGAATCTGAAGTGACATTTAGACGTCAGAAACCACGGAAAACCTAAAGCTACATGGTCGTTCTACCGTAATATGTGTCCAGTGTCTTTCCCGTGGTGCCTTCTTGCTCGTTGTAGATATAAAACAGAATCATCATTCATTTCAACAAGAAAGAGCAGTCTTTCTAGTGTTTGGTTTGTAGCGGAATTATTGACGAATACAGAAATAAGCCAACAAATAGTTTATCGACGTCTCCTCAGACCACTAATTTGAATCGAACTGTACATTTACGAAGCGTATTCGGAAATCAAGGTTGGGCCATACAATGGAGGAATAAACCCATACTTACCATTTCATCGCGCTCAACTTCACTAGAACAGACTGTGTTCACAATCGGTGAAAGATAGTGACACTGTTTGGAAAGAAATAAAGACTTTCCAATAAGACGACTGATCAGTCCCACGGGATTTACTAGCCTACAAATAATCCTATTCTTTTCATTCTCTCCGCCTCTCTGTTTTTGTTTTGGAATTAGTGTTTGGTGACGTGTTTTAGTAGTGAGACATGCCTCCAAGACATGTCGTTGTTATGAAAAGAAGTCTCAAAAAGATATTAGATATCTCTTTATGTGATGGACCTGGCGTTCAAGATGAATGTGTTAACACATTTGATCATATAGATAAAGGGGCGCTTTCGTTGACTTCTGTTTCATATCGCACCCCACACATAAGTCACTTGTTCCTCATAATCTCGTGGTGTGGTCGAGGTTATACTCTTGTCCTTACTTCCGCGTGGAATGGAAATGATTTAGACGCTTGTCTTGTGTGTTCAAGATGGGCGCATTCAACGTGCTATTACAAAGGATTTTGCGAGATTGCGGCTTGCGTCGTATATTCACACTTCATCTACATTGTTGGAATTTACAAATATTTTAAAACTATGCAAAATCGCGCTCATCTCTCGCACTCTCTGCATTTTTCATTCGAATTGCTCTGGGGAACTGGATAAATTTGTGGTCATTTGATTTCACCAGAGCACGTGGTAGCCAGAACTCGATTCTAGTTCAAACATCTGTGGATTCTAGTGACACATAATCATTCTCTCTCACTAATAAAATCACGGTCTGCAAGTTTGTACTATTATTTTGAATTACATTTCTATGGCGATGTAAAGATGGATTGTTAAAACTGTTTATCGGGAGCGCTAGAATCGCCATGTACGGTAGCTCATTCTGTAGGCTCTCTCTTTGATCAAGTTTACAGGATTTTTGGCATTTGTGAATTTATTACTTTGCATACCTGCCCTTGTCTATGATTTCGACCGCGCGTCCCTCAGCATAGCATGCGTATACTTAAAATTTCTTCATGAAAACGTGCTCTGTTCACTTACATTGCATTCTGCTTAGTTATTATTACCTTCCGTAAGATTTCCACAGGCTACCTGATGCAGTAGCACGAGACATGCGGTCCTAGAAATGGCGTCACTGGAACTCACGTTCTCTACTGAACCAGTTCATGCGTTAAGAGGTTTTTCAAGCGGTATACGTCACAAATGGCAAGCACATTTGTTCTGCAGAAATCGAGTCTGCAAAGCATTGCCTAATGTACGATGAAAATTCATCAGAACATTCATTGTTCTGTCTTTGTAATCAGTATTAAAATCTAAATTATTCAAGATCACTTCGCCGCGCGGGATTAGCCGAGCGGTCTGGGGCACTGCAGTCAAGGACGATGCGGCTGGTCCCGGCGGAGGTTCGAGTCCTCCCTCGGGCATTGGTGTGTGTGTGTTTGTCCTTAGGATAATTTAGGTTAAGTAGTGTGTAAGCTTAAGGACTGATAACCTTAGCAGTTAAGTCCAATAAGATTTCACACACATTTTTTTTTACAAGATCACTTCAAGCAAACCCTCTTAGTTGTGCTTGCGAGAGTTTTATCATATCCGATGTACTTCTATTTCAGCCAGATAGCGTTATCAATGGTCTTGTTCTATATATTGGACTAAATTTCGTGGCGAAACCAGGTTCCTCATTATTCATTTACAAACTGATTTCAGTTAACAACAAGTCACAGACTTCCAACGTAGAGCATAACATCTTCTTATGTGAACAAGTACGTTCTTTTGCGGCTGGTTGTTTAGTATACGGATGCAGCTGGATGCAGCTGCACATCGGCTTTTAGAAAATCATTGATACTGCAAGGTTATATTTCAATATTATTCAGAATGAACTTTCACTGTGCAGGGGAATGTGCGCTGATTTGGGCGAGTTGTGGGTTGTGCTTGTCGGTTGTGCAGAAAGGCAGCCATAATACATCTACATCTACATCAACATATACCGGATGGTTATAATTAAACTTTCCCATTTAACACGTTATAACGCGGAAACTAACTACCGTACGAGTACCAAACTCGGCAGCATTAATGTCAAGGACATGGGAAAGAGAAATAATGCATTATCAGTTCAGTAGAAACACTTTTAAAGTGCTGCTACGGTACATCATACCATTACATACCGGTACCATTACTGCTACAAAAGGGGCTCAATATGACGCTCATCAGTGTCCAGAACGAAGCATGCACAGAAGAACGAAGCATGCCCGTACGTATGCTGCGCTCCAGATCAGCACATGTGTGAATGCTATCCTTGTAAACCCTGTCCTACAGGTAACCCCACGAACAGAAGTCACAGGGAGGGAGATCAGGTGACCGTAACGGCCAAGCATTTGGAAAAGATCGGCTGATAATTCGATGCTGTGGGGCTCCATCGTGCATGAAAACTGTTGAGTGCAATGCGTCTCTCTCCTAGAGGGCGGATATGACCTGCTGGCGAAGGATATCGTTGGCCAGTCACATTGCACGTCTTTGGTGCTAGAGCGCCAACCTGTTCAAAAAAGAATGGGCCAATGATGAATGTAGTGGTGAAGCCACACCTTACCGTGACACGCTCACCATGTAAAGGAATTTCATGCACAGTGACTGGAGGTGAAGATCCCCACACTCGGCAATTCTGTGTGTTCACCTCACCCGTCAGAGAAAATGAGCTTCGTCTGTCCGTAGGATGGTCCAGGGCCAGCCCTCGTCAACTTCAGTTCTTGCGAGAAAGTGAAGATTAGATTAGATTAGATTAGATTAATACTAGTTCCATGGATCATGAATACGATATTTCGTAATGATGTGGAACGAGTCGAATTTTCCAATACATGACATAATTAGGTTAATTTAACAACATACTTAAGTTAATATAACAACTTTATTTTATTGTTTTTTTGTTTTTCTTTATTTTTTATTTTTATTTTTTTAATTTTTTTTATATTTTTTTGTTTTTTTTTCTTAATTTATATCTAAAAATTCCTCTATGGAGTAGAAGGAGTTGTCATTCAGAAATTCTTTTAATTTCTTCTTAAATACTTGTTGGTTATCTGTCAGACTTTTGATACTATTTGGTAAGTGACCAAAGACTTTAGTGCCAGTATAATTCACCCCTTTCTGTGCCAAAGTTAGATTTAATCTTGAATAGTGAAGATCATCCTTTCTCCTAGTATTGTAGTTATGCACACTGCTATTACTTTTGAATTGGGTTTGGTTGTTAATAACAAATTTCATAAGAGAGTATATATACTGAGAAGCTACTGTGAATATCCCTAGATCCTTAAATAAATGTCTGCAGGATGATCTTGGGTGGACTCCAGCTATTATTCTGATTACACGCTTTTGTGCAATAAATACTTTATTCCTCAGTGATGAATTACCCCAAAATATGATGCCATATGAAAGCAATGAGTGAAAATAGGCGTAGTAAGCTAATTTACTAAGATGTTTATCACCAAGAGTGAAGTCAACACGTTGAGCGTCCTGTGGTGCAAGGTGCTGTACGATATGGATCTTGTACGGATACCATTTGAGAATGGTTCAAATGTGGACCAAACTGCTGAGGTCATCGGTCCCTAGACTTACACACAACTTAAACGAACTTAAACAAACGTATGCTAAGAACAACACACACACTCGTGCCCAAGGGAGAACTCGAACCTCCGGCGAGAGGGGCAGTGCAATCCGTGACATGGTGCCTCAAACCGCACCGCCACTCAGAGCGGCACCAATGGTTCGAAGCACCTTCCGTACAATGGACCACGGCATGTTGAATTGTCGTTGACACAGCACGCGCACTGGCTGACGGCTGGGAATTGCGCGCAGCGTTGTCTGCCATAGCAACAGCGATTTCATCAACCACTTGTTGTGGTGCAACCGGTCGTCGGCTCTTCCTGGAGCGACGACCAGTTCTCCAGTTGATTCTAACTTCTTCATTATATTTCGCACAGCATGTGGAGAAAGAGGACCCTTGCGTAATCCTTTCAGCCGGCAATATTCTCGAAACGGGGCTGCAGCACTACTGTTGTTTTGGTAATAGATGATGACGATGAGGTCCCATACTCCGAGGAGCGTAGGGGACGATGCGCGAGACCCGCACCACCGACTAGGCAAGGCCCTAGCGGCGGTGGTTTGGTAATAGAGCTTCACCAATAATGCCCTGCTGCTTTTGTCCAAGCTCATGTTGACACGTCAACAAGTGCACTGCGGCTGGTCAAGTGTATGAGACTATGAATCACGATGGCTGAGCACGGAACGTGGTGGCCGTAGTTGGAACTGGACAGTGGCGCTCTGACGCATGGAGATTAAAGTTTGGTACTCATACGGTAATTAGTTTCCGTGTTATAACGTGCTAAATCGGGAAAGATTAATTATAGCCACCAGGAACATCTATACTCCGAAGCCCCCTGACGGTGTGTAGTAGAGGGGGCTCTGTGTACCACAGTCACATCCCCCTTTTGTCTGTTCCAGTCGCGAAAGGTTCGCGGGAAGAACAATTGCCGATAAACCTCCGTGTGGACTCTAATCTCTGATTTTATCTTCGTGACGTTTTCGCGAGATATACGTAGAAGGAACCAATATATTGGTCTATTCTTCCAGGAACATACACTCTCGGAACTTTAACAATAAGCTACAGCATGATGCACAACGACTGTCTTGCAGCATCTGCCACTGGAGTTGAATAAACATCTTCGTGACTCCTTGATTCGAGATTCGAGTTCCAGGCCGATTCGGCATTTTAGTCTGGCAGGAATTTGACGTACATATCAAGTCATGTATGTTGTACCAGATCACGACTAGGAAAATATTGGCTCGCCCGGCATTGCTAATGTTTGAAAGTCGGCGCGATTTTACATCACTTTTATTTCTGTCGCAGGAGACGAGCCATGTCAGAGAGGATGTACTACTGGGGCGCCGAGCGGAGCGCGGACCCCGACGAGACGTTCATCGAGTTCTCGGCCAAGAGCGACTCTGGAGGCGGCACAGGCGACGGCGGCAAGGGGGCGGCTGACGGGGCTGCGGATGCCGTGGTGTCCGCCCCCGCGGTGCTGCCCCCGCCGCCGACGCCTGCGCCGCCTGTGGGGGCGGAGCCGGCTGGCCGCGAGGACGACGCCGACCGCGGCGGCTGGGGGCACAAGCTGGACTTCCTCTTCTCCTGCATCAGCGTCTCCGTGGGACTCGGCAACGTCTGGAGGTTCCCCTACCTCTGCTACAAGAACGGCGGCGGTGAGTACGCAAAATCCATCGCAACTCTCTGCGTTTCACAGTCCATCCTGAGGTCAGACTTGCTACGCGACACTTGGTATGATAAGAATGGCACTGTGATAACTAACTCTCCTGGTGAAGTTACTGGCGGTTGTCCAACCCAGCGCAACAGCGCTATTGGATCTCACTTACTAGGGAATGGAGACTGTCGAAAATGAAATTATTAGTTGCGGAGCACAGTAAAAGAAAGGAAGATTGGAGTTTTACGTCCCATCGACGACAAGGTCATTGGAACACAAGCGTCGGTTTGAGGAAGGATGGTAAACGAAATTGTCCGTGACCTTTCAAAAGAACAATCCCGGCATTCACTCTGAGCGATTCAGTAAACTCATGAAAAATCTGAAACTGCACGTCCCGCCAGAGATTTGAAGCACCGTCCTATCGAATACGAGTCACTGTCTTATCATTGTGCCTCTCAGGTCAGTCTCACGAGGAGAAAATGCAAGTGTCATAAGACGATTTTCCAGTAACTGCGCTCAGTGAAAGAGGGGTCAAAATAAAGAGAACACATGTGTCGGCTTGTCCGTAGATATTCGCTCGTGTCTGAGAAAACGGATGTCAAACTTTTCGATGTATTTTATGTGCCTTTTAGCGAGTGTTCAGTTTAACAAAGAGGTGACACAGTGGCTAGTGTCACAGCTTCACAGTTTTGCGCCCCTTTTTCCAAAACCAATTATTATTATATGTGTTTATTTTTTATTTTCAACCCAAGAATATTACTACACGGATGTTTTAGAATGGATATTGAAATAATGTTGCCCTAATTCATCTTTTAATTTTATATTTGGAGAATGAGTTAAAATAAATAAACAAAATAAACGAATGGAAAAATTGTTTGAAATTTTTTCGGTGATATTCCTGTAGAGTATCTTGATTCATAATCAGTTGCAAGCGCCAGTTTTCGGAAAATGGATCCTTTATGTGTGGTTTGCATGTAAAGTATTGTCGACAGGTCAAGTCTTCAGTAATGTTAACGACGTTGCCTTCCCGAGTGAGGTTCACACGCAGAAATGTCGCTGTGGGAGACCTGCTTTCGTGTGATCCTCTTGGTGTTCGGTTATCTACACTATGTGATCAAAAGCATCCGGACACCTGGCTGAAAATGACTTACAAGTTCGTGGCGCCTTCCATCGGTAATGCTGGAATTCAATATGGTCTTGGCCCACCCTTAGCCGTGATGATAGCGTCCACTCTCGCAGGCATACGTCGAATCAGGTGCTGGAAGGTTTCTTGGGGAATGGCAGCCCATTCTTCACGGAGTGCTGCACTGAGGAGAGGTACTGATATTGGTCGGTGAGGCCTGGCACGAAGTCGGCCTTCCAAAACATCAAAAAAGTGTTATATAGGATTCAAGTCAGGACTCTGTGCAGGCCAGTCCATTACAGGGATGTTATTGTCGTGTAACCACTCCGACACAGGCCGTGCATTATCAACAGCTGCTCGATCGTGTTGAAAGGTGCAATCGCCATTTCCGAATTGCTCTCCAACAGTGGGAAGCAAGAAGGTACTTAAAACATCAATGTAGCCCTGTGATGTGATAGTGCCCCGAACAACAACAAGGGGTGCAAGCCTCCTCCATGAAAAACAGGACCACACCATAACAGCACCGCCTTCGAATTTTACTGTTGGCACCACACACGCTGGCAGATGACGTTCACCGGGCATTCGCCATACACACACCCTGCCATCGGATCACCACATTGTGTATCGTGATTCGTCACTCCATACAACGTTTTCCCACTGTTCAATCGTCCAATTTTTATGCTCCTTACACCAAGCGAGGCGTCGTTTGGCATTTACCGGCATGATGTATGGCTTATTAGCAGCCTCTCGACCATGAAATCCAAGTTTTCTCACCTTCCGCCTAACTGACATAATACTTTCAGTGGATCCTGATGCAGCTTAGAATTCCTGTGTGATGGGCTGCATACATGTCTGCCTATTACACATTACGAGGTGCATTCAAGTTCTAAGGCCTCCGATTTTTTTTTTCTAATTAACTACTCACCCGAAATCGATGAAACTGGCGTTACTTCTCGACGTAATCGCCCTGCAGACGTACACATTTTTCACAACGCTGACGCCATGATTCCATGGCAGCGGCGAAGGCTCCTTTAGGAGTCTGTTTTGGCCACTGGAAAATCGCTGAGGCAATAGCAGCACGGCTGGTGAATGTGCGGCCACGGAGAGTGTCTTTCATTGTTGGAAAAAGCCAAAAGTTACTAGGAGCCAGGTCAGGTGAGTAGGGAGCATGAGGAATCACTTCAAAGTTGTTATCACGAAGAAACTGTTGCGTAACGTTAGCTCGATGTGCGGGTGCGTTGTCTTGGTGAAACAGCACACGCGCAGCCCTTCCCGGACGTTTTTGTTGCAGTGCAGGAAGGAATTTGTTCTTCAAAACATTTTCGTAGGATGCACCTGTTACCGTAGCGCCCTTTGGAACGCAATGGGTAAGTATTACGCCCTCGCTGTCCCAGAACATGGACACCATCATTTTTTCAGCACTGACAGTTACCCGAAATTTTTTTGGTGGCGGTGAATCTGTGTGCTTCCATTGAGCTGACTGGTGCTTTGTTTCTGGATTGAAAAATGGCATCCACGTCTCATCCATTGTCACAACCGACGAAAAGAAAGTCCCATTCATGCTGTCGTTGCGCGTCAATATTGCTTGGCAACATGCCACACGGGCAGCCGTGTGGTCGTCCGTCAGCATTCGTGGCACCCACCTGGATGACACTTTTCGCATTTTCAGGTCGTCATGCAGGATTGTGTGCACAGAACCCACAGAAATGCCAACTCTGGAGGCGATCTGTTCAACAGTCATTCGGCGATCCCCCGAAACAATTCTCTCCACTTTCTCGATCATGTCGTCAGACCGGCTTGTGCGAGCCCGAGGTTGTTTCGGTTTGTTGTCACACGATGTTCTGCCTTCATTAAACTGTCGCACCCACGAACACACTTTCGACACATCCATAACTCCATCACCACATGTCTCCTTCAACTGTCGATGAATTTCAATTGGTTTCACACCACGCAAATTCAGAAAACGAATGATTGCACGCTGTTCAAGTAAGGAAAACGTCGCCATTGTAAGTATTTAAAACAGTTCTCATTCTCGCCGCTGGCGGTAAAATTCCATCTGCCGTACGGTGCTGCCATCTCTGGGGCGTATTGACAATGAACGCGTTCTCATTTTAAAACAATGCGCATGTTTCTATCTCTTTCCAGTCCGGAGAAAAAAAATCGGAGGTCTTAGAACTTGAATGCACCTCGTACTACTCTTCTCTACTGTCGGCAGTCTCTGTCAGACAACAGACGAGGTCGGACTGTACACTTTTGTGCTGTACATGTCCCTTCACGTTTCCACTTCACTATCACATCGGAAACAGTGGAACTATGGATGTTCAGGAGTAAGGAAATCTCACGTACAGACGGATGCCACAACTGACACCCAATCACCTGACCACGTTCGAAGTCCGTGAGTTCCGCGGAGCGCCCCATTCTGCTCTCTCACGATGTCTAATGACTACTGAGGTCGCTGATATGGATTACCTGGCAGTAGGTGGCAGCACAATGTACCTAAAATGAAAAACTATGTTTTGGGGGGTGTCCGGATACTTTTGATCACATAGTGTATATTTCGAGTATTTCTACGATCAGTATCGCCAAGGGAATGGGCCAAATCTTCCTGAAGAATAAATATGAAAATAAACTATAAGAATTGAGAACTGATATAAGAATGAAATACAGAGCGAAAAGTATTTAAACCGACAAACTCTGGGAGGTTGTAGGGGACATCAAAACAAATATTTTCCCCTAATGTCATTTTTTCCTATGAGGAGTATTTACCCCGGCAGAGGAAGATTTCTCTGGCGGCAAATTAATTAAACCAACAAACACTGTTCCATTTTTTTATGACCATGAGACAGCACATTAACAAAAAAAATGGCTCTGAGCACTATGGGACTCAACTGCTGAGGTCATTAGTCCCCTAGAACTTAGAACTAGTTAAACCTAACTAACCTAAGGACATCACAAACATCCATGCCCGAGGCAGGATTCGAACCTGCGACCGTAGCGGTCTTGCGGCTCCAGACTGCAGCGCCTTTAACCGCACGGCCACTTCGGCCGGCGCACATTAACACAACCCAATTTCAATTACAGTAGATTTTCGAAAATACCTCCATTGACACGTAAACAAAGGTTACACCGTCGGATCATGTTCTGTCTGACACGGGCAAAAACCCCAGGAGTATCCTATATTGTTCTTGCTGCTGCTGTCCGGGCAATCAGATCCTGTTCTGATGCAACAGGGGGTGCGTAAACAATGTTGCGCATCTGTCCCCACACAAAAACGTCCAGAGGGGACATATCTGGGGATCGAGCAGGCCATGGTACAGAACCACCTCTACCAATCCACGTTTCTGGGAACCTTCGGTCCAGGAATCGATGCACACGACGACTTAATGTGCCGGTTTCCCCTTCATGTTGGAACCACATGCGTTGTCTTGTAGGGAGCGGGACGTCTTCTAGCAATTCAGGCAATGGTCTGGCGAGAAAATTGTAATAGTGCCTGCCGTTTAATGGTCTAGGTAGCAGATACTGCCCAATTAAACAGTCCCCAACAACACCGACCCACACGTTAACGAAGGACCGCTCTTGATTAGCGCTAGTAACTGTGGCATGTGGGTTATCCTCACTCCAAACATACGAATTGTGCATGTTGAATACTCCATCACGCTCGAACGTTGCTTCATCAGTAAACAACACAGAGGATGGAAATGTAGGAAGCATTTCACACTGTTCCAGGTACCACTGCGAAAACTGTGCTCTGGGTGGATAATCAACTGGTTCCAAGTTGTGGACATGCTGTAAGTGAAATGGACGTAACAATTGTTCTCGAAGGACTGTTCTTACATTCGTCTGATTCATCCCCATGTTACGTGCAGTTGCACGAGTGCTGATTGAAGGATCCCGCTCCACGTGCTGCAAGACAGCTTCCTCAAATTGCAGCGTTCTTACCGTGCGATGGCGTCCCTGTCCATGTAATCTTCTAAATGACACGGTCTCACGCAGACTTTGGTACACAGCAGCAAAGGTCGTATGATATCGGATACGGCGATTAGGATATTGTTGATGATAAACCCGCTGTGCAGCTCGTCCGTTGTGGTGCGCTACGCAGTACGCACTAACCGCATCAGTGTACTCACTCCAGGTGTAGCGCTCCATTAGTAAACAGAGACAATACACTACTACACTGGTGGACAGCAGTTGCCTACAACTGAAGAGCGTAATACGGCCTCCACCGGTTTAAATAATCCTCATAGGAAAAAATGACATTAGGGAAATACACTCCTGGAAATTGAAATAAGAACACCGTGAATTCATTGTCCCAGGAAGGGGAAACTTTATTGACACATTCCTGGGGTCAGATACATCACATGATCACACTGACAGAACCACAGGCACATAGACACAGGCAACAGAGCATGCACAATGTCGGCACTAGTACAGTGTATATCCACCTTTCGCAGCAATGCAGGCTGCTATTCTCCCATGGAGACGATCGTAGAGATGCTGGATGTAGTCCTGTGGAACGGCTTGCCATGCCATTTCCACCTGGCGCCTCAGTTGGACCAGCGTTCGTGCTGGACGTGCAGACCGCGTGAGACGACGCTTCATCCAGTCCCAAACATGCTCAATGGGGGACAGATCCGGAGATCTTGCTGGCCAGGGTAGTTGACGTACACCTTCTAGAGCACGTTGGGTGGCACGGGATACATGCGGACGGGCATTGTCCTGTTGGAACAGCAAGTTCCCTTGCCGGTCTAGGAATGGTAGAACGATGGGTTCGATGACGGTTTGGATGTACCGTGCACTATTCAGTGTCCCCTCGACGATCACCAGTGGTGTACGGCCAGTGTAGGAGATCGCTCCCCACACCATGATGCCGGGTGTTGGCCCTGTGTGCCTCGGTCGTATGCAGTCCTGATTGTGGCGCTCACCTGCACGGCGCCAAACACGCATACGACCATCATTGGCACCAAGGCAGAAGCGACTCTCATCGCTGAAGACGACACGTCTCCATTCGTCCCTCCATTCACGCCTGTCGCGACACCACTGGAGGCGGGCTGCACGATGTTGGGGCGTGAGCGGAAGACGGCCTAACGGTGTACGGGACCGTAGCCCAGCTTCATGGAGACGGTTGCGAATGGTCCTCGCCGATACCCCAGGAGCAACAGTGTCCCTAATTTGCTGGGAAGTGGCGGTGCGGTCCCCTACGGCACTGCGTAGGATCCTACGGTCTTGGCGTGCATCCGTGCGTCGCTGCGGTCCGGTCCCAGGTCGACGGGCACGTGCACGTTCCGACGACCACTGGCGACAACATCGCTGTACTGTGGAGACCTCACGCCCCACGTGTTGAGCAATTAGGCGGTACGTCCACCCGGCCTCCCGCATGCCCACTATACGCCCTCGCTCAAAGTTCGTCAACTGCACATACGGTTCACGTCCACGCTGTCGCGGCATGCTACCAGTGTTAAAGACTGCGATGGAGCTCCGTATGCCACGGCAAACTGGCTGACACTGACGGCGGCGGTGCACAAATGCTGCGCAGCTAGCGCCATTCGACGGCCAACACCGCGGTTCCTGGTGTGTCCGCTGTGCCGTGCGTGTGATCATTGCTTGTACAGCCCTCTCGCAGTGTCCGGAGCAAGTATGGTGGGTCTGACACACCGGTGTCAATGTGTTCTTTTTTCCATTTCCAGGAGTTTATATTTGTTTTGATGTCTCATACAACCTCCCAGAGTTTGTCGGTTTAAATACTTTTCATCCTGTATAAGAACACGAGAATTTAAAAAGCTTGTAAACCCAGAAAATACCATACACACATATATTATGTAATAAATGTATGACACTTATTGTGAAACCCAGTTGTAGTTTTACAGTTAATATAGCGCCCGTGTATCCTCTAACTTGATAAAAAGCATTCGTGTGGTAACCTAAAACGACATAAGTAGATAATGAAAAATAAAATAAATAAAAACTGTAATCAGGTTTCGAACACGGGACTGAAAAAAAAGTGAGAAAACTCTATGCTAGCCACTGTGGCCAGCCAGGCTGCATTTATCGTACGCTAAAAGACCTCTTAATTACGTTGAAAATTTCGACGGTCGCTTTCTAAGAAACGGTCGAGCATCTACGGATAAACTGAGAGATGTGTTCGCTTATATTAAAATATGTTTGTCTTATTTTCGTGATTACTAGGCGAGGTGTAGTTGGAGGCAACAAAGATGTTCTACCTAGAGTAGGCCTACTTGTCAGTTATATTTATCCTTAAGGTCATCTTTCTTCTAAAGATTGCCATTTAAGTTAACTGAACATCCCTGATACGTCTGCGATCTGTAAAGAATAGTAACGATCCTAATAGAGCATTTTTGTATATAGACGTTGGCTGACAAGTAACGATTCCAAACAGTAGATGAAAGGAATATTGTAATTTAGGTTCTCTTCTACTACATATTTACCGGAGATGGAAAACAAACTCGGATTGGTAAAGGATGGCGATGGACATCCGACGTGTCCGTTTACAGGAAACACCCTGGCATTTACTAAAAGCTATTTAGAGGAATCACCTAAATCAGGATGGGTGGATGGAATTTGAGCCGCTTTCCTCCCACATACGAATCAGTTGTCTTATCACTGCACCCCCTTCACTCTGTTTTATACTCTTATGAAACACATTTCAGCAATGTTCACAAGACCTGAGAAAGACACAATTATATTGTTACTGACTCCGTGGAGCATTCCCACCCATACGCATTAGGAGAAATGTTCAGATAAGGAGAAGGAAAAATAGTGGTAGGATGTGTACCAATCATTGAGAATCCAGAGTCGTATTATTGGAACTGGAAGCAGAAGAGATATTCTGGTCATACAGAAAGAGAGAAAATATGTTGAATGGCACAGAAGGCAAGGATTTGATGACAGGGTTAAGAATGTCAGGGTCATCTTATAGTGATGGAAATTGCAGTTTTTGACAGCTGTACTTACGGTGAGGCAGTATAATGGCAGTCAAAGACGATGAAATAATAGTGTGAGAACGAAGGAAGTGATATTCCTGAAGTATGAAAACAGTATAAAGGGTTTCTGAGCAAATGTGAGTACTGGGACAGGCGTTGTTCAAGAGACCTACAATGAGTATTTTCTTTTTACTAATAGGTTATAAGTGACAAACCATTTGTGTAATATAGCTAGTTGTTACCAGCGCTTCTGCAATCAAACAGCAGGTTTGCACAACTGAAACCTACATCCAAAGGGTAGTTAAACTGCTGTCACAAACGAAGATATTATGCAAACAAAGTAGAAAAGATTATCTCTATAGCCCAACTGTATTTTGTGAAAAATTCGGCAGCTGTTGATGAAATGCATGTGTACTGCTAAAAATACCCAGAGCGTCCTTGTGATAGTTTTGAGATTTACAGAACAGGTGTTAAGTGAGATGGTAACGCAAACACAGAGAAAACGTAAAGTACTTGACTGATGCAGTGAACTAAGCTCTTCTGTGAGAGTATGGGGCACAAAGCGAGTCACTACTAAACGTATAAGGTGCGATCAAAAAGGCCGTACAGTCCAGAATCGGTGTGCCGGTCAGGTAAAATCGTCGTGAGCATTGAGGCAATCAATCCACCGATGCACCTGGTTGAAGATAACCGTTTGGAAAAACACCGTGTCTTGCTGCGTGAAGAGGTCTATTACTGCCTGCTGCACATCCTCGTCCAACAGGAATTGTCGACCCTTCAAGGCCCTTTTTAAGGGACTGAAGGCGCAATAACCGCATAGGGAGAGATTAGGAATAAAGCGTTGGAGCTCCTATGAGACGTGCGTTATCATGAAGTAGCAGTATCCTTTATCATCCCATTCATACCATTCATAATGGTTTTCGACAGACATTATTCCCCCACACACGGTCTTCATTTTCCGATGGACGTCTTCCAGTTTATGTCGTTCGGCAGCCAAGAAAAGGATAACAGCACGTTCGTCCTATTTGTATGCATTTGGCAATAACGTCACCATAGTTCACGTTCCCGCAGTTACCGCACGCTCGTCGGAAAGAGACGAATGCCACACTAATTCCTTGTCTACATGTCGGTGCTTATATACTTTCATCGGAGTCGTGCTACGTTGCAAACCACTGAAATTGAAGAAAACCACTAGCCAGACCTTTCTCCAGTGCTGTTTATTCTGGCAGCTAATGCAATTAGCGCAGTTGCCCAGCGGCGGAACCTTGGGCAAATGCTTCTCGCAAATTCCATTATAACTACAGCAGAATACAAAATCTGTTTTTAACGACAAAGAGATGGAAGGGAACACCAAACCCTAATCTTTTTCTTTAACTTTTTCTTCCTCTTGCTCTGCGGCGTGTGACAGTATGACACAGTACCGAAGAACATACGAGGTACGATATTGTCTGTGAAAGGTTAACATCATAAACGAAATATGAAAATGTTAAGTAAATAGTTATCCAGAACAGGTTAAAAAGTAACAAGCTCACGGATTAGGTTTTAGGTCTGTTCTGACTGGCCCACTGTTGCCTGCAAGGCAGTAGGAGGGGCGATCTATGATGGTGGACCATGTAATCAGCAAGGAGCCAATCCCTCCAGCCGTTATTACCAGTAAATGAATCATGATGATGTCGCCTTTTTATTCAAGGAGCTCCTCATTTCCCTCATGAAGTTGACCGGTCCCCGTTCCCGACCTCCCTGTCTCGGAAAAGTCCGAGGATGTACGGGGATTCGAGCCTAGGTCCTTCTGCACCGAACACAGCGACGCTACCTCTTCGGCTTATGAGGCGTTCTCAGCAGAGCTCAGTACGATACGTGAATGTTCAGATTTATAGATCGATAATGCAAACGCGCACTTTGAGATTACTCACACGAAGAGGAATATCATTAGTTAATGACAAATGTTGTTGATATTTCGATACCGTTTGCACAAAAATGCACAGAAAACATGTCGGTTTGGTTTAGATAAAGAAGAAATGTTTTTAGCGTGAGAAGATTCAAATGGTTCAAATGGCTCTGAGCACTATGGGACTTAACATCTGAGGTCATCAGTCCCCTAGAACTTAGAACTACTTAAACCTAACTAACCTAAGGACATCACACACATCCATGCCCGAGGCAGGATGCGAACCTGCGACCGTAGCAGGCGCGGTTCCGGACTGAAGCGCCTAGAACCGCTCGGCCACCACGGCCGGCTAGCGTGAGAAGATCTACATTTTTCAATCACACCTGGTGCCGTAGCGTTGCCCGAATTTCTGCCGCCGTTATTTAAGCAGATTTACCGCCTGTAGGTCTTCACTGTGAGCGTGACCGCGAACTTTAAGCAGCCGCATTTTTCTGCGAGGAGACATACATTTCCGTTGTATTGGATACTTAAACTCTGTCATTGAAAGTATCGTGTCTTTCTGCGTACATCAGCAAAACTTGCGTAGCACCAATGGCAATTCTTTTCAAATGATTGGCTTTTCACTTGTATACTTTTATGATATGCACTGGCCAAAGAAATCACATGACCAGTCACGCAGCTTCGTAATTTCGTAATCCAGCTTGGTATGCTAACGTTCTCTGCGTCAATGACTTATATTTTTAAGGATTTTTCTAATGAACGCAGTCCAGTGTCTGCCTTTCCCACAATTTGATGTATCTGGTTATTACAACATTAAAAGCTCAAGGTGCGTATACGGGGATTTTTTTACAAGTAGTTCCAGTAGTTGAGCAGCAATGGTGTAATCAAACACTATCGACTCTTTTCACGTGTTTACGTGCACTGCATTACATTAGTCCTTGTTGACGGTGAGCTTTAATAAACTTTTGCCATTATATCGGACAGCTTTATATCACTATGGTAAACAGAAATAGATCCCATGCCATAGTGAATGTGTCAACCATGAATATCATTATGTTGGTTTGCACTGTCGGTTCCATGTTAGCAAATATTACAACACCATTGTTGCTACTGTTTGTAAGTATGTTTCTTTTTCACGTGGCTGCGTCTCACTTCAAAGCAGGCATGACCGAAAAGCCTGCATTTTAGGAAATTATCTTGTCTATCATAGGCGGTTTCTAGTAAATTGTAGGTGGTACATGCAACACTCTTATGCTATTTCATAGCTTAAGGTCTTAGTTAAAAGACATTGTTGTACATTTGACGAAATGACTTTACGCCTGCCTGCGAGAGGATTTGAACTATCTGTGTGTGAACTGACACAAGAACAAGTGGCGAGTTCGCACTGATGCCTTAACACAAATGGATGTGTTAACTTTTTTTAGTATCGATTTATATAGAATTAAATAGTACATAAAATCATCCAATATAATATGAAGAGTAACAAGTAAGACAAAAGTAATTATTTGAGGGGCGTTCAGCAAGTAATGCAACACATTATTTTCTTAGCCAATTTCAACTGAAAGAATGCGGAATTTGTTGCGGGACTTCCACGGTACTAGAGGGTGTTGTAGAGGGCAAAAACTGTAGAGGAAGACTGTGACTGGAATACATCCGGCAAATAATTGAGGACGTAATTGAGGACGTAATTGAGGACGTAGGTTGCAAGTGCTACTCTGAGATACATAGGTTGGCACAGGAGAGGAATTCGCGGCATCAAACCAGTCAGATGACTGAAGATTAAAAAAAAAAAAATTAAAAAAAAGTAGAAATGGTATTATATGAGAACTCGTTGTAAATCTGTTCAAACACAATAGGAGTTTGGGCAGTGGTAGGATTTAACGCTATTACCTCTATTGTTTCATGAAATTGTCAAATTTTAAGTGGGGCTACATCTTCATCTTGTTCTAATTTCTTGCGTATCTATTGCACTCGCGCCTCTCGAGTCAACACGTCATTGTTCAGGCAAGCTCAATTTTGTATCACACGCTGCAGCATGTAGGGATATCTCGAACCCGTTCGAACACAAGTGTCATTTGCCCAGCCCTAGCTCGTATCCTTTGTGCATGGTAATAATGCAAACCGATTTCTCTTGCGACATTTCAAACAAAGCGATGGGTGACATTGGCATCGCCATCTGTTGCTCTGATGCTAATTGAAGGCATTGTTCGAAAACGCTAGATTACGTCTTCATCAGAGTCCAGAGTCGTCACTGTTCTTCGCCCTCGTGTATCTGCCTCTTTGACGGTCGATGGCCCACAGCCCTAAAGTTGGTGACTGCTGATAGCCTTGTCACGCTCACAGCCCTGCATCCCACTGCTCCATAAGCAATGTGAGTCACAGCTTGCTCGTTGTCACCTTCTGATGGCCACTTCGGCGCGGTACATCACACGGTGACAAGCACAGTTGGGGACAACCGCCGCATCATAATAGAACAACAGCTTAGTCGGAGGAAACCATGCTGCTAGACACACACAAATACGTTAGCTTATCAGACAAACTTCCGCGCACTTGTAACTGAATGGCTGCCGTCTTGTGGCCATAGTTCTATAGTAGTGCATTTCAGATCTTCAGTTATTTACATAATTTTGTTTGATGGCGTTTCCTACCCCGCTCTGACCTCATTCACTATCGTCATCATCATCATCATCATCATCATCATCATCAACAACAACAACCATTTCAATCAAATTACGTGGCCTTGAATGGACTGAACTGATGCACGTCTGCAATTACAACTTCCTTGAGGAACAGTTTGGATCAATAGTCAGTGAGTTGTCTGGTGCGATCTTCTGCAGCTCAGGTGTTGTCCCATCTGTCTGGCAGTCTCCCTCGAGGTCAGTTTCTGTCTTTTGGACTACATTCTAGCACCACCTTTGTCCATAGGACATCATTTCATCTGGCAACATGACCGGTCCAAATCAAATGTTCAAATGTGTGTGAATTCCTAAGGGACCAAACTGCTGAGGTCATCTGTCCCTAGACGTACACACTACTTAAACTAACTTATGCTAAGAACGACACACACGCCCATGCCCGAGGGGGGAATCGATCCTCCAGCGGGAGGGATCCGCGCAGTCAGTAACATGGCGTCTCTAACCGCGCGGCCATGACAGGACCATTGTCATTTCAAAGTGGCTGTCCTCTGCAGGATGTCCTTGATGTTGGCAAGTGATCTAACATTTTCTGCCCTTCTTTGTTTCGTCTTTCCTTGTAAATGGCAATATAGACATTCCCATGCCTCGCTATGCAGTTCTAAGGCTCCGTCTTGCATATTCACCAAGTTTGCATGTTTCACAGCCTGTCAGAAGGCGGAGATATACTTACCAGCACGGATGAACAATTATACAACCTTGTTTGACCTGACGATAGTTGGAATATTCCAAACGCTTGCCAGCCTACTTTAATACGTCGAAAGATTTACGATCTTATGCCCCCCGTCGTATTTACGAGCTGACCAAGGCAGATTTATTTTCCCAAAGTGTCCTGTAGTGCGTTTTCGAGCTGTTTCCTACCCTGCTCCGTTTATCAAACATAGGTTTTCACCTGGAAAAGTGTATCTTCTGTAGCGAGGCGAGTTCCAATACCAAGTTCTGCGTAACTCTTTCACATCAACGTCCTGTACTAAATGGCGTGTTGCACCGATGTAATTAAATTTGTCTTTATATTGTAGAATCAAGATACACGTCAGTATCCTATGAATGTAATCCACACATATTATAAAAAGGGATGTGTGTATGTGTGTGTGAATGCATGTTCCACATCTCCTCCTAAACCACTGGATCGATTTCAACCAAACTTGGTACACATACACCTTGTTGCCAGGCGACAATCGCTCTAGGAGTAAGAACCACCTACCTTTCAGAGGGGTGGAGGTGAAAGTGAAGCGTAGCCCGCGACGTGTGAATTCCCTGACTCCATTTATCCAGTATTTGAGAATGAGAGCGCTTAACGACTTGCGAAAAAACTTTACATATAATTTCTAACTTTGTAAGTAGGCTGTTTAGGTTTTTATGTTGGTAACTCCACGTAGCGCTCTGTATGAAAATCACTGGCTGTGTTGTGTGCAGTCTGTGGCTGGTTGGCATTGTTGGAATATTCGCTATTGTAGTGTTGGGCAGTTGGATTACGCGCTGCGCAGTTGGAGGTGAGCCGCCAGCAGTGGTGGATGTGGGGAGACAGATCGCAGAATTTTATATATATATATATATATATATATATATATATATATATATATATATATATATATATAACCGCGTGACTGCTACGGTCGCAGGTTCGAATCCTTCCTCGGGCATGGGTGTGTGTGATGTCCTTAGGTTAGTTAGGATTAAGTAGTTCTAAGTTCTAGGGGACTGATGACCTCAGATGTTAAGTCCCATAGTGCTCAGAGCCATTTGAACCATTTTGAACACTATTAAGGTAAATACATTGTTTGTTCTCTATCAAAATCTTTCATTTGCTAACTATGCCTATCAGTAGTTAGTGCCTTCAGTAGTGAGAATCTTTTATTCAGCTGGCAGTAGGGGTGCTCGCTGTATTGCAGTAGTTCGAGTAACGAAGATTTTTGTGAGGTAAGTGATTCATGAAAGGGATAGGTTATTGTTAGTCAGGGCCATTCTTTTGTAGGGATTTTTGAAAGTCAGATTGCGTTACGCTAAAAATATTGTGTGTCAGTTTATTGATGATCAGAATAAGTAAAGAGAGAAATGTCGCCGGCCGGTGTGGCCGTGCGGTTAAAGGCGCTTCAGGCTGGAACCGCGTGACCGCTCCGGTCGCAGGTTCGAATCCTGCCTCGGGCATGGATGTGTGTGATGTCCTTAGGTTAGTTAGGTTTAAGTAGTTCTAAGTTCTAGGGGACTGATGACCACAGATGTTAAGTCCCGCTCAGAGCCATTTGAACCATTTTTTTAGAGAAATGTCTGAGTACGTTCAGTTTTGCTCAGCTGTTTGAAAATCAAATAACATAGAGGTTTATCAGCACGCACAGTAATTCATTCATTTTTCTAAGGGAACGTTTCAACTTTTAGGGAAAACCTCTGCAAAGTGATGAAAGAAAAAATGTTTGTCGCTTACGCTTTTCCACTGGTCATGCAGTAAAAGTACCGCTTGTTGCATGACATTATAATTCATTACTTCCTTCCTAGTAACTGTATTTGCGGCACATTTTACAGACTGTACCACTGAATGTAAGTGCAAAATCACATCGTTTTACGACACATAGTCTAGGTAAGGAGATATGGTGTCATAAACGCTCAGACGCATGAAAAATCATGGCCTCTTGCTTCACGTTTAAATTTATTACTTCGTTGCTACTGACTCCATTCGCAACACATTTTATAGGCAGTACCCACGTATGACACTGAACGCAGATAAATAATTATATCATTGAACGATACATAGCTTAGGAGATACGACGTCATAAACATTAAGCAAAGGTCAGACTTCGCATGGCATGGACGAGGATGCACAGCTATAAATAAGTGTTTGGGTAATACCGGGGTTCTCCGCTAGTAACAAATAAAACAATTCGTTATGAAGTGAGTTCAATTTACATCACTGCAGATATATCACGCCGAAAAATCACGCGGCCATTTAGACGACACAGCGAATTTTTCATAAGTTATTTGCGGCATGATCGCTTCGTGACTATGTATTCCGAAATATTAAGAATTTGAGGAAGGCCCTGTAGTAAGGCATATTGAGCTTAGTAACTGAAGTGGGCTCTTACGCCAGAAGACTGGTGCGCTGGCGCTTACGCAATTTCGTACTGGCCTCCCGGTGGTCGACTAATAGGAAAGTCACTTGTCGGACGTCGGAGACGCAAACTGGTGAGAGGTGCAGTGCGAGCTGTGCCGGGCAGGGAGGGGGAGGGGGCGGGGGAGGTTTCTGGCGCCTAATGCGGACGTCCGGCCTGGTCAGCGCGAGGGTCACACACAGCGCCTTGCGGCCGCAGCTGCGGTCAGCTGGCCGTCCGCGCTCCCCCTCCGGCTACTGTGCAAGCTGCCGGCGGTTGCACTGCCACCTCCCAGCGTTGCCCGTTCGTTAGCCTCTCAGTTGGCGCCGGTTCTAATGTGTATGGGTGACTTCAGTCTCTCACTTTTTAATAAGACGGTATGTAACTAATGAAAGCCTGCCTGTTGCAGAGAAATTAATTAAAACTGTGGTTTTCTAGTAGATAGGGAGTCAGAATAAATCTCGTAGTAGCTTTAGTGATTAACTCTGAAACACCGGTTAACACTTACAGTTGGGGATGGTAAGGGCCAGTAGTTTAAACCCAATACAAGTAAAACTGAAGTGTGTACATTCCATCTGAACGATAAATAAGCGCCGGCCAGTGTGGCCGAGTGGTTCTAGGCGCTTCAGTCTGGAACCGCGCGACCGCTACAGTCGCAGGTTCGAATCCTGCCTCGGGCATGGATGTGTGTGATGTCAAATGGTTCAAATGGCTCTGAGCACTATGGGACTTTACTTCTAAGGTCATCAGTCCCCTAGAACTTAGAACTACTTAAACCTAACTAACCTAAGGACATCACACACATCCATGCCCGAGGCAAGATTCGAACCTGCGACCGTAGCGGTCGCGCGGTTCCAGACTGTAGCGCCTTTAACCGCTTGGCCACCCCGGCCGGCTGTGTGATGTCCTTAGATTAGTTAGGTTTAAGCTGTTCTAAGTTCTAGGGGACTGATGACCTCAGATTTTAAGTCCCATAGTGCTCAGAGCCATTTGACGAACAAGCAAACACGGAGCCCAGACTGAAACTTAACGGAATCGCTTTTTGCCATAACAAGTACCCTAAGCACCTTGGTGTCACCCTTGACCGTTACATTTCATATAAAAAAGTCTTGAAAATGCCGCTGCCAAGATAAAAACTCGCGACAATATTATTCAAAAATTTTGTGGAATGACATAGGGAGCTTCAGCAGATATCTTACGCATATCATCCATTGCGCTGGTCTTTTTAGCCGCCGAGTATCCTGCACCGGTGTCGCTCAACAGCTTTCACGCCAACTTGATCGACGTCCAGTTGAGCCACACCATGCGCTTAATAATAGGGACAATGCGACCAACCCCCAATTTTTGGCTTCTGTTTCTGAGCAACATCTATCCACCCGCAGTTTGTAGAAGCGAGGCCTTTCTTAGGTAATACCGTGAACTACTGGAAGACGTGCCAGTATCCGTTCAAGAAATCCACCTTTTCGGCAAGCAGAAGACATACATGCCAGTAATATCGAGGTTCGAATCCTGCCTCGGGCACGGATGTGTGTGATATCCTTAGGTTAGTTAGCTTTAAGTAGTTCTAAGTTCTAGGGGACTGATGACCTCAGAAGTTAAGTCCCATAGTGCTCAGAGACATTTGAACCATTTGACGTGTCCAGAGTCGCGACGTGAACAGCTTTGAGATAAGCCAGAGCGTAGATGTCGCTCCAGATCCCAGTGTCCAACATCTCTGCCTTCTCTGGTTTCGACTCCTTAACGAAAAATGGTTAGCATTCCTCCACAGACATTCACACACCTCACTGAAAGTATCCCCAGCAGAGTTCAAGCTGTCATAAAGGGGAAGGGTGGCCACAACACATGTTAATATCCGCTAATAGGTGTCCGGCCAACGGCCTTGCTACAGTGGTAACACCGGTTCCCGTCAGATCACCGAAGTTAAGCGCTGTCGGGCTGGGTGACCATCCAGTCTGCTGAGCGCTGTTGGCAAGCCCCTGTGAGTTAAACTGAGGAGCTACTTGACTGAGAAGTAGCGGTTCCGGTCTCGTCAACTGACATACGGCCGGGAGAGCGGGGTGCTGACTACATGCCCTTCCATATCCGCATCCAGTGATACCTGTGGACAGAGGATGACACGGCGGCCGGTCGGTACCGTTGGGCCTTCCGAGGCCTGTTCGGACGGATTTTAGTTTTAATAGGTGTCCGGATACTTTTCATGATACAGTGTGTATTCCTTTGTTTAGCGTACAATATTGACGACCACAGAACGGGTATTTCTGGAAACAGAGCATTAGGGTCATTTCTGTAGTAGCCTCCGAGTCGACTTTCTGTTTTTATAAATGCTACAGATATTCATAATATATTTTCACTTTGAAGAATAGTCTCTATGGCCTCATAAAATAGCAAACAGCGTGTCATCGTAACCTTGTATCGTAACTTTGCTAAAAGGAATCCGTTAAAATTCTATTACACGATAAATCAGTCAAATCTAAAGGCCGTAAATTCAACTAAATATCCAGGAATGACAATCACAAACGACTTAAATTGGAAAGAACACACAGAAAATGCTGCGGTGAAGGCGAACAAAAGACTGCGTTTTATTGGCAGAACACTTAGAAAATGGAGCAGAGCTACCAAAGAGACTGCCTACAGGTCGCTTGTCCGTCCTCTTTTGCGACCGAGCGAGGTGGGGCAGTAGTTAACACACTGGACTCGCTTTAGGAAGGACGACGGTTCAAACACGCGTCCGGCCATTCTGATTTAGGTATTTTGTGATTTCCCTAAATCTCTTCAGGAAAAGCCGGCCGGTGTGGCCGAGCGGCTCTAGGTGCTACAGTCTGGAACCGCGCGACCTCTACGGTCGCAGGTTCGAATCCTGCCTCGGGCGTGGATGTGTGTGATGTCCTTAGGTTAGTTAGGTTTAAGTAGTTCCAAGTTCTAGGGGACTGATGACCTCAGAAGTTAAGTCCCATAGTGCTCAGAGCCATTTGAATCATTTTTCTTCAGGAAAATGCCGGGGTGGTTCCTTTGAAAGGGCACGGCCAACTGAATTTCCCATTCTTCTCTAATCCAATGAGATCGATGACCTCGCTGTTTGGTTCTCTCCCCCAAATCAATCAACCAATCTCTTTTGGAGTATTACTGCGTGGTGCGAATCCTTAGCAGATAGGATTAACGAGTACATTGAGAAAGTTCAAAGAAGAGCAGCCCTCTTTGTACTATCGAGAAACAGAAGAGAGAGTGTCACTGACATGTATACTGGATTTGGGGTGGACATCATTAAAACAAAGACGTTTTTAACCCTACATTTAAATTCTCTCGTGACTCGGGACATAGCGTTTCCCTTACAGTGAATTCTAGTGACCATTGACTTGTTCGTTAACTTGTCCAGTGCATGTATTAATTCCGATGCATGTAACCTCGCATGTTACGGGTAACGTAATTATTTCTTTCAAATCAAAAATTTATATTAAATTGCAGATCATTGGAAAAAATGCCTCGTTTCACAGTGCTTCCCAATACCAAGCCGATCCAACATTACGTGCATTAATTGTAATTGAAAGTTTGAAACTTCACTGTATTTTGTGTCATTTTCGAACGCGGATATTCGCCATGTTCAGATGTTCACAAAATAAACGATTATTAATCGAATTCTTCTGAATATCATTTTAGTAACTAATTGGTCTCACATCATTACAATACAGATTAGCCAAGGGCATCAGCCATACACGCTTATACGTGAAGGCCTTTGCAGTCTACGACGATTAAGTGGTGTTTATTTTCTTCTAAAATTACAAATATCTTCCGATCAGCCTCCAGGTCTTGGGAAATATTACTTCATTTTTCTTTTAATTAGTGATGCTCAGGCATCTGGCGATTGTTGAACTGAATGATAAGAAAAATCAAGCAGCAACAGCTCGCATTGTTCCTCCCCATGTAGTACTAGACGTCTTTCATTCAACTCACCGTGACAGGATGCCCACATAATTCCCCCCACCCACATAGCCCCCGGGATAGTGGTAGGCATCTTTCATGTAGCTCAACCTACCAGTATAATAGTACTTTTCGTCCAATAAACTCAACCTGCCAGGATATTTAGTTCCCCACATATTATCTGTACAGATTTCTTTCAAAATACAAATATTTATGTTTGTGTACATGTAATTCAACGACGTAGTAATTTACTAAGTACGAGAAGGAATTATCTGCTAAATATGGATTTAGGTTTTTCTGGTGTCATCTGAAGGGCTTTATACGCTCTACCCAGAATTTAGTGCCTCTCTCAGTTAATTAAATAGAATTATCGTGCGGTATTATTGGCCACGAGACCCCATCTGGGCCGGCCCTTGTGGCCGAGCGGTTCTAGGCGCGGCAGTCTGAAACCGCACGACCGCTACGGTCGCAGATTCGAATCCTGCCTCGGGCATCGATGTGTGTGATGTGCTTAGGTTGGCTAGGTTTAAGTAGTTCTAAGTTCTAGGGGACTGATGACCTCAGATGTTAAGTTCCATAGTGCTCAGAGCCATTTGAACCATCTGAAGACCCCATCTGGGGCTGTTCGGCCGCCTAGTGCCGCCCTTTCTATTTGACACAACTTCGGCGACTTACGCTTCGCTGAAACTGAGATGAAATGATTAGGACAACATAAACACATATTTCCGAGCGAACAAAATCTCCAACGTCGCCGGGAATAGAACCTGCCGTCTACATGCTGCAGCGACCACTAGCTGCACACTCTCAATTATAGATTCACCTATATAGGAAATAATTGTTCAGTGCCCTTCTGAAGATTTGAATGAATTCCAGTGGATCAAAGTCTGCATCGGTCAGACGTATTGCGACGTATACCTAAGTTCATTTAATGTACGCCGCTCGTGAAATATTTACTGTCGTAGCGTTATTAATTTGTAAATATTTTTTCAGGTGTGCAATGCCTTTTAGCAATGAAGAATTAGCTGCTGTCAATGTACTAATGTATAGGTAAAGCAGCAGAACTCATCTGGAACTACTATTCTGAAACTAAAGACAAAAATACAAGCGAAAAACGCGTAGTTGCTGATGCATCTTCAGGGCTGTGTGGCAATGGTCGAAGCAACTTTTCGGTTCTGATCTTTTTTCCGGAGGTGCGTAGACGAAACCTCAGAAACCGAAAAGTTTCTTCGACCACGGCCACACAGCCTGGAAGATGCATCAGCAACTATTACATGCGGTTGTGAAAGTCTTCATTGTATAAAAACAGCATAGTATCATGCAATGAAATTGATTTGATATTTACCTCTCGGTCATTTATTACATCTACATGTGCATGAATACTCTGAAAATCACACTTAAATACCTGACAGAGGTTTCGTAGAACCAACCACCTTCACAATAATTCTCCATTATTCCAATCTCGAATAGCGCGCGGAAAAAATTAAACACCTGTATCGTTCCGTGCGAGCTCTGATTTCCCTTATTTTATTGTGATGATCGTTTCTACCTCCGTAGCTCGGCAACAACAAAACATTTTCTCGTTCAGAGGAGAAAATTGGTGATAGAAATTTCGTGAGAAAATGTCAGTGCTAAGAGTCAAGCAACACTGCGTGAAATAAGCGCAAAATTCAACGTGGGACGTACCACGACCGTACCTTTGGGATAGTGCGGCGAAACTTGGCGTTAATGGGCTACAGCAACAGACGATAGACGATAGTGCCTTTGCTAACAACACGACATCGCCTGCAGCGTCTCTCCTGGGCTCGTGACTATATCGGTTAGACCTCGATGATGTTGGTTTGTGGGGCGCTCAACATCGTGGTCATCAGCGGCCGTAGAAGTTCCCAGTGTTTCCATTTACAGTCTCGCCACGACCCCAATGATGATGAGGACAACACAAACATCCACTCCCCGGGCGGAGAAAATACCCGACCCGGCCGGGAATCGAACTCGGGATCCCGTGATCCAGAGACAGCAACGCTAGCCACTAGACTGCGAGCTGCGGACGTATTGGTTAGACTGTAAACGACTGAAAACCCAAAGTCTGGTCAGATGCCGGCCGGGGTGGCCGAGCGGTTCTAGGCGCTACAGTCTGGACCCGCGCGACCGCTACGGTCGCAGGTTCGAATCCGGCCTCGGGCATGGATGTGTGTGATAGGTTAGTTAGGTTTAAGTAGTTTTAAGTTCTAGGGGACTGATGACCTCAGAAGTTAAGTCCCATAGTGCTCAGAGCCATTTGAACCAATCTGGTCAGATGAGTCCCCATTTCAGTTGGTAAGAGATGATGGTGGGGTTCGACTGTGGCGCAGACCCCACGAAACCATGGACCCAAGTTGTCAACAATGCACTGTGCAAGCTGGTGGTGGATCCGTAATGGTGTAGCCTGTATTTACGTGGAATGTGCTGAGTCCTCTGGTGCAACTGTTGGAGACCAACTGTTTGCTTCCAGATGTTTCACTCCTTACACACCAACGGCCATCTGTCCGATGGAGCAAAAAACGTGATTTATCTGGAAAGACCACCTGTCATCAATCAGTGAAAGTCCAGCTGCGGTATTGGCGTGCAAATTCCAGCCTTCGTCGCTGCTGAACAGCAGTCAGCATGGGTGGATGAACCAGGCGCTTGCTGCACAGGCCAACAAGCAGCAACGTTTGCTGAGGAGAGATTTTGGTACCCCTTAGTTCATCAGCGCGGCCAGTTGATCAACAGTTGCATGTCTTTTCGTCCGAACACATCTCCGCAGCCATTGTTCACTTTTGTCATCTATGGGCCGTGGTACACCGCAGCAGGCTCGCCGCTGGTTCTGGATATCGCCATTTTGCCATGTACGGAATACTTTAACCACGGCGGCATGTGAGAAGTTTACAGACTTAGTCATTTTGGAAATGCTTTCACCCTTGACCTGGAAGTCAACGCTCATGTCCATTTGGACGTCAGATAAATCTCTCCGTTTCCGCCTTACTTAAAAGTTTGCACTGTTTTTTAAATCCCCCGAAATGTTTTATATATCCTCCAATGCTCGTGCTGCCACCTGCTGTCTGTGAGAAGTTGATGCACGTTTGCCTCGAACACATGCTTTGGTAACATTAATGTGACAGGATCGTGTAAGACAAAGGTTTGCCGCGCGGGATTAGCCGAGCGGATGCTGGCACGGTAGCTCAGCGTGTTCGGTCAGAGGGTTAGCTGCCCTCTGACTTAAACGAATGTCTTACGACGTCCGCCCCGAGCAGATGCAACGAACAAAAGCGAACAAAATGAAATTAAAATAAAAAAAAGAAGCGGTCAAAGGCGCTCCAGTCATGAACTGTGCGGCTGGTCCCGGCGGAGGTTCGAGTCCTCCCTCGGGCATGGGTGTGTGTGTTTGTCCTTAGGATAAATTAGGTGAGGTAGTGTGTAAGCTTCGGGACTGATGACCTTAGCAGTTAGGTCCCATAAGATTTCACACACATTTGAACATTTTTTTGAAGACAATGGTTTGACCAATGAACACTAAGTAATAAGAAGCGCGAAATAGTCCAGAAGAATGGAAGACATTCTGGCGAACGTGCACAGCCATACTCTACAAACCATTGTGAAGTGCATGGCAGAGGATATTTCGCATTTTATCATGTATTAAGTCGAATTTCCTAGGTGCAGGTATTTTGCGCCGCGTAGCACGAAATGTGCCTGGCGTAGTACATCGTCCCTCGACAGTGACATAATAGTAAAGGTGTTTTCTGACAGAACGCAATGCGCAGTGCGCCAGCGCTTTACCTCAGGCGAGACAGACCCACTGGTTGTGGGCGAGTCTAATGCGTTGTACTCTGTGTTCTTGTGAAGCAATTGCTGCAATTCAGGTAACGTTTTCGTGCAATATGACTGCAAAACGTGCTAAAACCTACAAGTGCATTTCATTGCCGAGGAAGATGAACTGTTAATTGACGCCCTGTCTGTACATATACATGTATGGGACTCGATCAATCCAAACTTTAAATATACACTCAAGAAAGACATGGTATGGACAAAAGTAGGGGAAAGTTGTCAATAAGAGAAACAGGGAATCTGAAATGAAATACTGGGTGTTTCAAAAAGGACTTTGCAACATTGAAAATTCATATAAATTAATTCATAGTGTCTACAGAGGTGATTGTAATGTCAATTTGTAGGGAAATACATCAAGTTTTGTCTCGCATAGTTCGCTAATGCCGAATCGCACCGTAAGGAGCACTAGCGGCAGTTGCGTATAAGGTGGCTGCCTTCACTGGACCCGAGCGTGCTAACTGTGTGTTTTGGCTGGAAGAATCGAATTCGGCGACAACAGTTCAGCGTAATTTCCGTACCAATACGCTAAAGATCCTCCTAGCAGGCCTACAGTTCATGAGTGGCATAAATGTTTTGTAGAAACAGGGTGCTCGGTAAGACATGGGAAATCATCAGGTCGTCCAAGCACGTCTGACGACGTTGTTGAACGAGTGAGGCAACGTTTTGTCAGCAGCCCTACGAAATTGAGCCGGCGTGCATCTCGCGAACTGCAAATCCCACCTACGACTGTTTGGAATGTGTTGAGAAACCGTTTGCATTTGAAGCCGTATAGATTGACGATCGTACAAGCAATAAAAGACAAAGCCCTAAACTGAACGTTTCTTGTGCATTGAGCAAGAGCAAAGTGTATGGCCCCTTTTTTTTCCGTGAGAGAACCATCAATGGGATAGTGTACCTGGACATGTTACAACAGTTTTTGATACCACATATTGATGAGGATGACCAAGAACTAAATGTTTACTTCACGCAAGTTGGTGCACCACCCCACTACCTGGCTGACGCCCAGGATTTTCTCAGTGACCGCTTTCCACTTCAATGGATTGGCCGTGATGCGCCTCAATTGCATGGCCCCCACGTTCCCCAGATCTCACACGACTCCATTTTTTGTATGGGGATTTATCAAGGATATCGTATTTGTGCCTCCTGTGCCGGCTTATCTATCTGGACTTAGAGCAAGAATTTACGCCTCTACTGCACAAATTACATCTGCAATGCTACGGCGAGTTTGGGATGAAATTGACTTCTGATGGATGTGGGATGTGTGCAGGATAACCAATGGAAGCCACATACATCTATAGTTCAAGGTAAAAAAATCTTTGTGTGTTTCCCTACAAAATAACACTAAACCCAGCTGTATATCTTCTTTCAACAAATTAATATGAATTTTTAAAGTTGTAAAGTCCTTTTTGAAACACCCTGTAACGCTATCGTAGGCAATTGTTTACAGATAAGATACCATATTTCGTCTTTCATTTGTTTGTTTTTCATTAATTGTTTTTATTAACGTTATTTATCATTTATGCAGATAATATTTTCAGTTATACATTTTAATATACCATTGTTCTAATACATTATAATTATTAAAATTCAAAATACAGCATTATTACCAATATGTAAGTTAGTTATTATAGTATGACGTTATTAATAAGAACTATAAGAAATCTCCTGTACAGAATGACCCAAAAGTCCGTTAACATTTGAAAATTCAATACCTCATGGAATAATGTAGGTAGAGTGGTAAAAATTGGCACACACACTTAAAATGACATGGGATTTCATTGAAACCAAAATACACTCCTGGAAATTGAAATAAGAACACCGTGAATTCGTTGTCCCAGGAAGGGGAAACTTTATTGACACATTCCTGGGGTCAGATACATCACATGATCACACTGACAGAACCACAGGCACATAGACACAGGCAACAGAGCATGCACAATGTCGGCACTAGTACAGTGTATATCCACCTTTCGCAGCAATGCAGGCTGCTATTCTCCCATGGAGACGATCGTAGAGATGCTGGATGTAGTCCTGTGGAACGGCTTGCCATGCCAATTCCACCTGGCGCCTCAGTTGGACCAGCGTTCGTGCTGGACGTGCAGACCGCGTGAGACGACGCTTTATCCAGTCCCAAACATGCTCAATGGGGGACAGATCCGGAGATCTTGCTGGCCAGGGTAGTTGACTTACACCTTCTAGAGCACGTTGGGTGGCACGGGATACATGCGGACGTGCATTGTCCTGTTGGAACAGCAAGTTCCCTTGCCGGTCTAGGAATGGTAGAACGATGGGTTCGATGACGGTTTGGATGTACCGTGCACTATTCAGTGTCCCCTCGACGATCACCAGTGGTGTACGGCCAGTGTAGGAGATCGCTCCCCACACCATGATGCCGGGTGTTGGCCCTGTGTGCCTCGGTCGTATGCAGTCCTGATTGTGGCGCTCACCTGCACGGCGCCAAACACGCATACGACCATCATTGGCACCAAGGCAGAAGCGACTCTCATCGCTGAAGACGACACGTCTCCATTCGTCCCTCCATTCACGCCTGTCGCGACACCACTGGAGGCGGGCTGCACGATGTTGGGGCGTGAGCGGAAGACGGCCTAACGGTGTGCGGCACCGTAGCCCAGCTTCATGGAGACGGTTGCGAATGGTCCTCGCCGATACCCCAGGAGCAACAGTGTCCCTAATTTGCTGGGAAGTGGCGGTGCGGTCCCCTACGGCACTGCGTAGGATCCTACGGTCTTGGCGTGCATCCGTGCGTCGCTGCGGTCCGGTCCCAGGTCGACGGGCACGTGCACCTTCCGCCGACCACTGGCGACAACATCGATGTACTGTGGAGACCTCACGCCCCACGTGTTGAGCAATTCGGCGGTACGTCCACCCGGCCTCCCGCATGCCAACTATACGCCCTCGCTCAAAGTCCATCAACTGCACATACGGTTCACGTCCACGCTGTCGCGGCATGCTACCAGTGTTAAAGACTGCGATGGAGCTCCGTATGCCACGGCAAACTGGCTGACACTGACGGCGGCGGTGCACAAATGCTGCGCAGCTAGCGCCATTCGACGGCCAACACCGCGGTTCCTGGTGTGTCCGCTGTGCCGTGCGTGTGATCATTGCTTGTACAGCCCTCTCGCAGTGTCCGGAGCAAGTATGGTGGGTCTGACACACCGGTGTCAATGAATGTGTTCTTTTTTCCATTTCCAGGAGTGTAGTATACAAAATGACCAATTGACGGCGTTTCATACAGTACAAAAGCAATAATTAGCATAACAATTGTTTTCTTAGCAAACACAGTGTTCATTCTATCAACTGGTCAATATGTCGGCTGTCATTCATAAACAATACCTGTCGTCGAAGTAGAATGTTGTGAACAGCACTGTACAGCATATCAGGAGATATTCTGAGAAATTGTTGTCGGTGTTGTCTGTTAGTGTCCTTAATGAGGTTGGACGATCGCGGCAGACTTGTGCGTTCAGATAACCCCACAACCACTAATCACATGGACTGACGTCTGGGAACCTGGGAGGCCAAGCATGATGGACTTCGGCGGCTCAGCACGAGGTCCACAAGAGATCTTTCACACGTGTAGGAAAGTGGGGTGGAGCGCTGTCCTGCAAAACATCGTACTTTCCTATAGGTGTTCATCAACCAGGATAGGGATGATCTGACGCCTCTCTCTACAGCTCATTTTGTACACGATTCTCAAGCGGCATTACTGACGCGTTGCTGTCAAGCGCCATCTGTTGGCCAGCTTTTGCACTCGTTTTTGGTTTCGGTAAAATTCTGTGTCATTTCAGGCTTGTCTGTCAGTTTCTATCTCTCTGCCTCCATTATTCATTGAATTAGTGCATTTTCAAATGTCAACGAACTTCTAGATCACTCTGTATTTTACTTCATTGTATTCTATTTATCTCTTGCACCTGGTGGTATAGTGGTTTCGCGCTGGATCGCAAAGTCCCTAGTTCGATTACCGATCGGGTCGGAGATTTTCTTTTCTCTTGAACTGGGTGTTTGTGTTGCCCTCATCTTTTCAACTCATCTTCGTAACTAAAGAACAACTCCAAATGGTTTGCCGCGCGTGGTAGCCGTGTGGTCTAGGGCGTCTTGTCACGGTTCGCGCAGCTCCTCCCGTCGGAGGTTCGAGTCCTCTCTCGGACATGGGGGTGTGTGTCGTCCTTAGCGTAAGTTAGTTAAATTTAGAATAAGTAGTGCGTAAGCCTAGGGACCGATGACCTCAGCAGTTTGGTCCCATTGTCCTTACCACAAATTTCCAAAAAATTTTCCAAATGGCTTCTCCCGGCCAATAATGCCATAACATCAGTTCATTTCATTTAATTACCTCAGAGTAAGGACCAGTTTTCCAGCAGGTGATATTGACAACTAGACCTCGTCGCAAGTGTCTGACCTCAGGTTCTCTTCCACAAAGATCGGAAGCGATGCAAACTGACGACGAGTAGATCTGAAATATACTTTGAACTTCTTTTGGTTGTCGATGAAATGGCTGTTAATTAATATGTTCAACACACCCTCATTCTCTCGGCTCAAAAACATGGTGCTGACTTTTTTCTGCGCTTCGCGTAAGTCTAGAGCAAGTAATTTTCTTCATCGTCCATAATACAGGGTGTTACGGTGATGATATTACAGACTTTCAGAATGATAGAGAAGGGTAAATGTATCAATCTGAAGTAAGGGAACCTGGTCTCGAAACGATCGAGTCGGAAGTTACAAGCGAAAGTCGTTCCGATACCTCTGACCATGGAATACGTGCACCGATATTGTTGTTGCTAAGATTTTAGGGTAGACACTTCCAATGAGATGGGTAATGACGTAACTAATCCGATGCAGATGGTGTACTATGTAATGACATGGGTAGTCCTGGCGTGTAATGTCGGTACTGTAGTAGGCCGCATTCTTTGCTTACAGGTTGAAGTACTAACGTCAATCAGCCCTGATCAAATGGAATTACACCCGCTAAGGGCAAGCAAATTGAAGCAGCAGAGAAATGGAAAGACTGTACAAGACCAAATATCCGAGAAGAAGACATCAGACTCACACCATGTTTCCAAGACTGTCCGAACGATAAAGTGAAAGAGTGCAATTGGTACCAACACGACAAACTACACGGACTCACGACTTGGAAGATACAGCGCTTATTCGAGTGGATGAAGCATCTGCAATCAGCACTCGATCAGTTGCACATAAAATAAATGCTTCGCGGAGTACTTTGTGGCAAGTATAACTGGGAATGCAGCTACACCCCAAAAACTGCATGCTTTGACTCCTGATGACTTCGGACCTCGTGTCGTGTTCAGCCAATGGTTCCTGTAGCGCCTTATAGTCGGTCCTAATTTTCCTGCGTATCAACTTTTCACGGATGAAGCCTATTTTACCACAGACGAAATGCTAAATCTTCGTAATGTCCGTGTTTGGACTGATGAGAATCCCCACGCTACAGTTGTGAACAGCCGTCAACGCAGATTACACAAGCTGCATTTTTTCGGTTGTATCATGTTCTATTGATGGATTCCTATGTATGTTTGTACGCTGAATCCATAAATGCCCTTAGTTTTCTTCCATCTCGTCAAAACTTTGGCAAATTGCAGTTGTTCAAAATGTGTTATACTTCTAAAAAATCACAGAAATAAGACGTATTTGACAGATTTAAATACATAGGACATGCTTTTATCTGTCGGTTGATTATGAAAACGAATCGTTGGTATCATAAACCGGCAGATGGCAGCACTTTCGTCACTAAACGTGTTGTACATCTCAACTGTCAGTGTTGGCGCAACCGTTCGTATGACGTTTCCTCGCGATCAAAAGTGTTTGTGTCGGCGGATATACACTAAAAAGCAAACATACAGTGTTCGAAATGGCCTCAAGAGGCTCTAAAAAGTCTGTAGATTTATTTTGTTCCGTTTCTGGTGAGTTAATGGAGTTAAATTTAAAAAGGACATACAACATCGTTCGTGTGGCAAGTGTACCCCGCGTATTTCGGTGTAAAAGTAACAAATCAAGGCAAATCTTGGGCACTCTATGTTTGCTGTACGTGTGTTGAAGGACACAGAACATCTGAAAGCGTGGCTCGGTTTCAATAGAGTCGCTGTACTCAGAATACAATTTACATGTTCACTCACCAGATTTTGTGAGCATTAAATAATTGAATGGCGCCGGTTGGTGTTTTCTGCGACCTATATCAGGCATTTGACTGTGTGAATCACAGTATTATCCTAGATAAACTTGTGTTTTATGGGATTGGTGGTATAACCAACCAATGGGTAATGTCATATCTAACTACAAGAATGCAGAAAGCTGTACTTACTAAATCAACCAATATGGTAGAGGAACATAATTCTGATAGGGAAGAATCACCTATGGGGTTTCCCGAGGCTCAATCTTAGGTCCACTGTTGTTACTCATACATGTAAAAGATCTTCGGTCCAATATACAAAAAGCAAAATAAGTTCTTTTTTCAGATGTCATTAGTATTGTAATCACTTTAAGCATGTACACAGAAACAGAAAAAATGGTAAACATAGTTCTTAAAAGTATCATTTACTGAGTTTCTGTGAATGGTCTCACCCTCAATTTTAAAAAGACACAAAATGTTCAGTTCTGCACATCTAAGGGTACTACACAAAAAATAAGTGTAACACATGATGATGAAATAACAAGTTGGGTGGAAACTTCAAAATTCTTAGTTGTCAATATCGATGAGAATTTAAACTGGGAAAAGCACATTTTGGAACTCCTGAAGCAACCTACTTCAGCTACATTTGCACTTAAAATCATCGCAATCTCAGAGAGAGACAAATAAGTAAGTTGACATATTTTACACATTTCCATTCATAATGTAACGTAGAAAAAATTTCTGGGATAACTTATATTTAAGAGTGGGTCTTCATTACTCAAAAACGTGTTGTAAGAATAATATGTAGTGCTCAGTCGCGATCATCTTGTAGACATCTGTTTAAGGAATTGGGCATTCTCATTGTTGCCTCACAGTATATTTATTCCCTCATGAAGTTTGTTGTACATAATCCACTAAAGTTCAAAAGGAACAACGATATACATAATTACAAAACCAGAAGCAAAAATTACATTTATTACTCCACATTGAGGTTATCTTTAAGGAGAAAAGGAGTGCATAATGCTGCAACTAACATTTTTGATCGCTTCCCCAGTGAAATAAAATGTCTGACAAAAAGCAAAGTAAAATCCGAAAACAAACTGAGAAAGTTTCTGCTCGACAACGCCTTCTATTCCGTAGAAGAATTTCTATTATAGTAATGTGTAAAAGGTGGTGGGTAGGAACTACTAACTCTCTTCTATATATTACTTTTTCTTAATGAAAGAGGCTTAGAAATGTTCAGCTCGTAACCATATGTACAAATTAATTTATAATGTGAATGTAAAATGACTCGATCAACATCATTACGATTTATCGTGCAAACTGGTACTTGTAACATGAAACTAACTAACTATGGAATGTGGAGAGAGTGTTTCAGTCCCTCTCTGCACTCTGTAATTAGTCTAATCTCATGTCTGTGGTCCCTTTGGAAGCGATACCTAGGGGACTGATTCATAGATTCTTTACTTAATAGTAGTTCTTGAAACTTAGTAAGTATGCTTTCGCGGCATAATTGACACCTGTCTTCAAGTGCCTCCCATGTCAGGTTTTTTAACACTGCCATGACTCCTTCCCGTCCTTCATATCTGTGACCATCCGAGCTGGCTTCTTTGATGATGAGCATAATGAAAGCACGACTTCAGAAACGCTCTGTTATTGTGCGTTGCTATTTAAATATAACGACTGACTAAACATCAGAAATCTGAGACTCATCAGATGGATATGATTAAAATTCGAACAGCTGCCACCACTCAAACATGAGTTGGGTGCGAAGGTGGATTCGTAATTGGCAGGGGTGAAGGGGAGGGAAACGTCGTGAAGCACAATTGAAGACATGCGCGGAAAAACGGGCTAACCCTCAAATGTAAAAGCTCAGAGACAAGTGCTGCCATCAGTTGCTGGGTTGGGGAACTATCAAAATTGACATTGGTCTCACCCCTAAATGATGTTTAGGGGTGAGACCAATGTCAATTTTGATAGTTCCCATACCCAGCAACAGATGGCAACACTTACGTTAGCCCGTTTTTTTTGCGCATGTCTTCAATTCCTAATCGCCAGCCGTTGCGCCAACCTTCTGGATTAAATTCCAAACCTCCCTGCAACATCTCAAGAAGTGAAGACATGATGTGGCTGTACATAGCGATCTGTCAGTCGGACTGCTACGTTAAGCCTGAAGACAACATTGGTGCTGTTCGGCAAAGCATGTTCTGTACTAGCAACGGGTTTCTCCGCCTCCCTTCTCCCTCGTTATCATGAACATAACATATGCATTACTCTCCACGTACTTATCACAGCTAACTACGCTAAACACACACTTGGCACGCAAGTCGCCGAAATGGCTTACACCTGGCGTGTGCCACGAATGGAAAAAAAACTGACAAATGTATATTTAACTCTAACGATATAGATGTGATGCACAGTGACGTCACTGGGCAGTGACGTCAATGGGGAGTTCACTGGGAACACTTCAGAGAGCCACACTATTCGTTCTGGCCATTGTGCTGCTTAGCTAAATCGGCCAACTAACCAGCTGTCTCAGGTCATTAACGAGCCAAACCAGGTCGCTGAACACTTAATAAACTGGCAAGAGTTAGACCCACATCACGCGGTGTCTTCCTTTCCTGGTCCGCTAATTTCTTCTACTGCTATGGCGTCATCATGAGTTCACGTCCTGTATCTGGTTCCCAGATAGCGTGGCAGTAGCCTCAAATCATCGCTTTCATATCCCCATCATCTGTGTATCACTCCTAGCTCAAGACTTGCATTCCCGGTGTTTTAGATTCACTATGTCAAGGCAGTCAGTCACAAACACCAAGCATCTCAATGGTTTGTAACTGGAAGTATTCCTCACGTCCTTCCAAATATATCATGATCGAGCGATCAAGGTCTTGCAGTGGGAAGACAAGCGGGTTCGTTTTTTAGAATAGTGGTGACAACATCCCCCTCCACCCATCGTATTTTAGAATTTCCATGTATTTCCTAGAGCAGTCCAGGTGACTAACAAAGCTACCCGTCCAACGAAACTATTACTTCGTCTCTTATGACGTAGATTAGAAGGTGAGTTCTAACGTTTGCCTAAGTTCTCACTTTTACCATCTTCTTAGAAGTTGTCATAGTGAAGGTACATACCAATAAACCCATACTGTCTCTCTTTCTCTCTCAAACGAGGGACTACTTCTGAAGAGCTTCTTCGTATCCTAAGTACCAGACCTACTTTTAATGTCTTTCTGGAACAAAGTGCCCAAGTTCAAACGTATGGAGGCATAGTGTGTTTATTGATATCAGTGTGAATTCATTGCCTGCGCTAGTGCGCAAGGCATGCAGGTGTCAGATGTTTCCTGAAGGAGGACAAGAAGAGGGGATTCTGTTTCTTCACAAACTCGTTCAACTGGTCTGGGCCTAGTGGATTTTTTCTAGTGGGGTCAAATGAAAACTATTGTGAAAGAGACAGCTGTCAAGACGGAACTGAATCTCCTGGAAAGAATTTAGCGGAGTTGTTCCAATGCGTACGCTACACCATTTCATGCATGAATAAAATCTATCTAAGGGACGCCACTTTGAAGTCCAGTTGTGCAAGTTCCGCAGATAAATCATCGCAAAATTGCATTTTCTTATATTTTCATCGTCATCATCAGACCATCAGTAAACTTGAAATTTTCTCATTTTCACTTACAATTTTCAACTCGCTCACATATGGAAGAGGGTTTCCTAGTCTTACACGTTTACCCTTCTCCATCGTCCCTGAGGATTCGTATCGCCATCATGGGAATGCCCCGTACGTTCTTTAGTGCTCGATTTGCTTAACTGCAAAAGGTGTATTCGTAGATAAAAGATGAACTGCTGTTTCTAAGCCAATAACGGATTCCATGTCATAACTGTAACTCGTCGTGACTTACGGACCACTGACAGACAGAATTCACTGCTCTTTCTAAGCCAATAACGGATTCCATGTCACAACTGTAACTGTCGTCATGATTTACGGACCACTGACAGACAGAGAATTCACTATAGCTGAAATAGTATGAATGGCTTGCCCAAACTGTCGTAATCATTCTAAATTATATATGTTGCTGCTTTCCGATCTGGACCTCTGCTTAATGTTGCATACTTGGAAGAGTTATGAGGAACGTGATAATTTTAAGTGTAGACTGCAAGCAGTTCATTTAAAGCGATCGAGATCTGTGCCCCGTTGCACTGTTTTTGTCTCACTTCTTATAAAAGTGGATTTACAGGCCTTGCATCCCTGTTTCAAAAATATTTTTCATATGGGCCGTACTTTTAGTAGAAATCTACAGCATTAGCCCAAGTTTCATAGTATCGCTAAACCGCACCTGCTAGCTATAACTAGCCATGACAACCCGATATTGTGTGTTGTGTTTCAGGAGCGTTCCTGGTGACGTACGCGATCGCCATGGTGTTCTGCGGGATGCCCATCTTCTTCCAGGAGGTGGCCATCGGGCAGTACCTGGGAGCCGGCGGCATGACACTCGTGGGGCAGCTTGTGCCCATCCTGCAAGGTGAATGCTGTCTCTGCTGCACCTACCACTAAGTCATTTAGGTTCCACAAATGTTTCAGTATTTTGCATAAAAAATTGGCCAGGTGCGAGTAGGACCCGAGCACTGAGGGTTCCGTACAAACTTAATTATTTATATAAACAGTTCATCAATTCCTGGAATCGATATTAATAGAGGCAAGATATCTGTCCCAGGGGTACCAATATTTTCGAGAATGTTTTAATTTGAAGAATATAAATATGCCATAGAGTCATGCAGGAGGCAGACGACCATTATAATAATCAGCAGTTCACCATTCAGGCTGGCTGGGTCGCAATGATGGAAGTCAAACATCCGGCAAGGAATGACTTTATTCTTCATATGATACGTTTCAGAATTTATCCATCATCACACATCCAAGAGCGATTACTGTGCATAGAAATGGCTTTTAAAATTATATGTGAGATAAACATTCGCAGACTATCTGATGATGGATAAAGTCCAAAACGCGTCATATGAGCAACAAAGTCATGTCTTGTCTGATGTTTGACTGTCAGCCTGAATGCAGAACTACTGATTGTTTCAATTTCAAGTTCGACGTCGGATAACAAATGACAAAGAAATATTTTTTTAGCATGATATTTCAGATTAACAATTTTCGACTTTTTTTTCTTTCACTTGTAGTGTAAGACCGGCTTTTTGCCAAATTTCATGATTCTAGAGTAGCAGGAAGTACCCTATAAGTTTTGATAAGCGATTTTGCGAGTATCAACATATGTGACATAAATGGCTGTATCTTTTGATTGTGTTGACTTAAAAACTTCAAATTGTTATACTACCATTGTGACTTAAGTTTCAACTTCATAAGTCTACCCGTTCTTGAGGAAAATAGGTCTTAACAGACGAACGGATAGACACTGATAACAAATGACAAAAACATTTTTTCATGTAATATGATTACAAATTTACAGTTTTCGGATTTTTTCCTTGGCTGTACTGTGAAGCCTTGCTTCTTGCCAAATTTCGTGGTTCTAGGTCAACGGGAGGTACCCTATAGATTTTGAAGAGTGAGTTTACGAGTATTAATTATGTGACATAAATGATCGTACCTTTTGATCGTGTTCACTTAGAAGTTTCAATGTCTTACACCACCAAAGTTCCACAGATATTAGTACCTGACACAAATTTCAGGTTGATATGTCCACCCGTTTCTTGAGATAAACGATTGTGAGCAGTCGAACAGACGGATAACAAAGCGATCTTAAAGGGATCCGTTTTTACAGAGTGTTGCACAGAACGTTAAAATTGACTTTTTATTTGAATCTCATGTCGAGGAGCAAAGCATCCCAACAGAGTGAAGTAGAACACAAAAAGAGAGAGGCTGACAGATAAATCTGGTTTACTAGGTAGGTCTTACTAGCGAAGGTCAATGTTAGTATGACGATATGTGGCGTGTCTGAGGACCTTACTGGTAAACTTTTAGGGACGGCAGGACACACACTGAGGATCATTTCTATTTAGTTACATGTTGTAGTGATAGAATATGGTCAAGTCTTAGAATGGGCGCCAATTCTGTAACTGGTGGAGTCTGATTAATGTTAATCATTTATTAACTGTGAGGTAATAGCACTTGAGTGATATAGTTGCAATTATTTTAATAAATAAATGGATTAGTCATGCCAGTTGCAGGGTGTAACATGCAGTTTCAATAATGAATAACTATCTCATGACGCATCCACTGCATGGATGTTTGTCATTTTTTACTGGAATTGAATTACAAATTAAAGCTTTGTTTCATAGGTTACTGTTTTCCTGGGCTCGGTTTCTTCTCAGAGTAATGTTGATCTCGTGTCGTTTCTGTACGAAGAAAGCTGTAGTTTTCCAAGACTGTTTGGTTTGTTGAGTCACGTCAGCTACGAAATAATAACTTGTTCCTTTATCCATCCGTATTTCAGAATTGTCGGTCGACTGGTTCACAAATAATGTACAACTTCCACATTAATATAACTGCTCACATGTGCTACAAATTCCAACTGTTATCTCTGCACAAAACACATCTTCGTATTTCTAACAAAAGATTTCAGAAGACTGCTTTCTGCAACTCTTCTTCCCGCCAAATCCGGGAGAAAGATCAAAGATTACATTTTTAGGGTAGATAGTATAAATAATGCATACTGCTGACAAAGACATTATTTATAGTAACTGCTACTCGTTCAACAGAACTTTGTGGAAAATAGGTTTACATATTTTCGCATTAAAGCTTCAGAATTATCCTAATCACATAAAATATAAACAGTAACGTATGAAACATAAAATTTTGCTGCACAAAGTTTTTTATGAGCTTCTTATCTTACAAATGAAAGTATCAATACCCATCGGTATCAGAGAGGTTCATAATGTGTATTACGCTTGATTACATCACAAGTGATGTAAATAGAGCATGTCATTATTTATTTATTTGCATAAGGCATTCTATGTTGGACCACTACTAGTTAATTTCAGTTCTCTTTCCAAAACACAATTACAAAACAATATCTCTCCATCCCTCTAATTAAAATAAGAAAATAATAATGTGCACATTAAATTAATAAAAATACCTTGCGGCCTTTTTTCCTGGATTTGTGGTTGTTGTTACCTCTGAGATAAACAGATCATTGGCAGGCAGACTACTACGGGAGATTCGTTGCTCCGCCCACCTGTACGTCCTACCTGACAGATAATTTTTACGGGCACAAGCAAAGTCCTCACCAACCCATCACCAGACGGTCAAGTCCCTCACTCACGACACGGCAGCAAAAATGTCTCATGATGCCTAGACCATAGAGGACCTTGAAGATAAAGTTTTGATATGACGTAGCCTGTCATATTCTTGATATGTGACTTAAGTTATAGCTTTCCGTCGTAATTAATGAAACTGATTTTGTGAATTTTTTTCTACAGAACATTTGCAAAATACTAGGAAGTCAAATGAAATCGTCTTAGAATCAGTCGTCACATATTGGGTACTGTTTAAAATTTGTCAGATAGTTCATTTACGAAATTTTATGTTAACTCACCATAATGGTGAATCACGGTAACGCGCTACTCTTATAACTATAATAAGCACTGTATTCCGTAACTGTAGCCGTGCGGGGTAGCCGTGAGGTCTTGGGCGCGTTGTCACGGTTCGCGGGGCTGGCCCCGTCTGAGGTTCGAGTCCTCCCTCGGGCATGGGTGTGTGTTTTGTCCTTAGCGTAAGTTAGTTTAAGTTAGGTTAAGTAGTGTGTAGGCCTAGGGACCGATGACCTCAGCTGTTTGGTCCCATAGTACCTTACCACGAACAAACAAACAGTAATTGTAAATTTAGGGCGTCCAGAAGTAATGGTCAAAATTCAGGGATATGACCGGAACTATTATTCAGAGCAAGAAAGTCTTTCAAATATGAGCTATAAAATGCTTACCTGAAGAGCTACGATCACTTCTTAATCTTCGATACGGTGAAGTAAGTCTTTCTCATATTTTGGGAGGAGGTGGTATGGAGCAAAACAAGAAAAATTTCTAGTAAACACGATCTATAAAATGCACATCTTAACGCCTATAAGTACTTGTGTAGTAGAAGAGATGTATTCCACAGTAGCGATGATGACCATGTGCCTATAGCTCTTAGGATATGAATATAGAGACCATATTTACTGGACTTATTTTAGTTTTGTCCCTCAGTACCACCTGTCGAAATTTGGAAAGCATATGGTAGAAGTGAAAGAGATTTGTTTCACAGTAACGAAGATGAAGAAGTACTCATAGCTGTTAAGGTATGCATTTTAGAGCCCATGTTTAACGCACTTTTTTGATTCGAATGTGGTTCCTGTCATATCCTTGAATATTGACCATTCCTGCTGCGACACTTAGTATGTTTAAGAAGGACGTAGATAGATTCGTCAAAGTATTGTATGTGATACAGAAACAGGAGTCAGAGAATGCAGCGAAAATTCCAATGGAAGAATTAGCCTAGAAGAGACTTTAGGTAGCGTTGTGCATCAGCAATTGCGTAAGTGACCTCTGTTACTGTAAACGAATCTGGGATGTCTTAGATGTAAGCCAACTCTTTTTTCGGGGTAAAAACACTTCAGAGTGAAAGAAACTGCTATACCTGCCTAATATCGTGTAGGCCCCTCACGAGCACGCAGAACTACAGCAACACGACGTGGCATGGACTCGACTAATGTGCTGGAGGAAATTGACATCATAAATCCTGCAGGGCTGTCCATAAATCCATAAGAGTACGAGGGGGTGGAGATCTCTTCTGAACAGCACGTTGCAAGGCATCCCAGATATGCTCATGTCTGGAGAATTTGGTGAACAGCAGAAGTATTTAAACTCAGAAGAGTGTTCCTGGAGCCACTCTGTAGCGATTCTGGACGTGTGGGATGTCGCATTGTCCTGCTGGAATTGCCCAAGTCCGTCGGAATGCACAATGGACATGAATGGATGCAGGTGATCAGACAGGATGCTTACGTATGTGTCAACTATCAGAGTCGTATCTAGACGTATCGGGGGTCCAATATCACACCAACTGCACACGCCCCACACCGTTACAGAGCCTCCACCATCTTGAACAGCCCCTGCTGACATGCAGGGTCTATGGATTCATGAGGTTGTCTCCATACCTATACACGTCCATCCGCTCGATACAATTTGAAACGAGTCTCGTTCGACCAGGCAACATGTTTCCAGTCATCAACAGTCCAATGTCGGTGATGGGCTCAGACGAGGCGTAAAGCTTTGTGTCGTGCAGTCATCAAGGGCACACCAGTGGGCCTTCGGCTCCAAAAGCCCATATCGATGATGTTTCGTTGAATGGTTCCCACGCTGATACTTGATGGCCCAGCACTGAAATCTGCAGTAACTTGAAGAAGGGCTGCACTTGTGTCACGTTGAACGATTCTCTTCAGTCGTCGTGGTCCTGTTCTTGCAGGATCTTTAACCGGCCGCTGCCATGTCGGATTCCTGATATTCCCTGTACACTCTTGAAATGGTCGTAGGGGAAATTGCTCACTTCATCACTACGTCGGAGATGCTGTATCCCATCGCTCGTCCGGCGACCATAAGACCACGTTCAGATTCACTTAAATCTTGGTAACCTGCCATTGTAGCAGCAGTAACCGATCTAACAATTGCACCATACACTTGTTGTCTTATATAGGCATTGCCGACCTGCAGCGCCGTATTATGCCTGTTTACATATCTCTGTATTTGAATATGCAGCCTGTACCAGTTTCTTTGGCGCTTCAGTGCAGAATGCACGTGCAAAACCAAGAAAGTGGAAATCGCACTGCCTTTAGCCCTTGCTAATGGGAACGACGCATCTACCCTCTCTAGAACATTACACATCGAAGACAATATAGTGGTAGCCCGTACCAAGTGCATTTAGTTCAGAGACTTTAACGCGATAGTCGTCGACAACCATAAATAAATGAGAACATAGACCGCCGCGGAGAGTGAAGAGGAGAGGGGAAACAAATATCGCCGCTTTCTCAAAGTGCTGGCACTGTTCACCGTAGATTTGTGAGACAACAGTAACCACGTAGTGTCACAGGACTCGCCAATCCTTCTGCTGTCGTGGGAATCGTACTAAAACCCCATGATGGACGAGATTAGTCCCCACTCATTGCAAAATAAGAAAACAAAATAACAAGCAACACACAACAGAAACCTATATTTCAAAATATCCCGATCCCCGTCCCGTAATGAACACATTAAAGATTCCGTGGTCTAATAATAGTGACTTAAAACAAATATTTTTGTTATTGATTGCAATTGATCAATATCGTAATAGTGACACTTTGCTTTGAATTTCAACCATACAGTAATTATTATTGATATTTTACAGTACAAGACGAACACGTTGAGTACAACACATGTTACACTATAATAGAACTTTTTAGAATGAGTACACATTGCACTTGTTGAATATTGGCTGAATAATTACCCTCCCCCCCCCCCCCCCTGAATCATGGACCTTGCCGTAGGTGGGGAGGCTTGCGTGCCTCAGCGATTCAGCGATACAGATGGCCGTACCGTAGGTGCAACCACAACGGAGGGGTATCTGTTGAGAGGCCAGACAAACGTGTGGCTCCTGAAGAGGGGCAGCAGCCTTTTCAGAAGTTGCAGGGGCAACAGTCTGGATGATTGACTGATCTGGCCTTGTAACCCTAACCAAAACGACCTTGCTGTGCTGGTACTGCGAACGGCTGAAAGCAAGGGGAAACTACAGCCGTAATTTTTCCCGAGGGCATGCAGCTTTACTGTATGATTAAATGATGATGGCGTCCTCATGGGTAAAATATTCCGGAGGTAAAGTAGTCCCCCATTCGGATCTCCGGGCGGGGACTACTCAAGAGGACGTCGTTATCAGGAGAAATAAAACTGGCGTTTTGCGGATCGGAGCGTGGAATGTCAGATCCCTTAATCGGGCAGGTAGGTTAGAAAACTTAAAAAGGGAAATGGATAGGTTACAGTTAGATATAGTGGGAATTAGTGAAGTTCGGTGGCAGGAGGAACAAGACTTTTGGTCAGGTGAATACAGGGTTATAAATACAAAATCAAATAGGGGTAATGCTTGAGTAGGTTTAATAATTAATAAAAAAATAGAAGTGCGGGTAAGCTACTACGAACAGCATAGTGAACGCATTGTTGTGGCCAAGATAGACACGAAGCCCACGCCTACTACAGTAGTACAAGTTTATATGCCAACTAGCTCTGCAGATGATGAAGAAATTGATGAAATGTATGATGAGATAAAAGAAATTATTCAGATAGTGAAGGGAGACGAAAATTTAATAGTCATGGGTGACTGGAATTCGAGAGTAGGAGAAGGGAGAGAAGGAAACATAGTAGGAGAATATGGATTGGAGGAAAGAAATGAAAGAGGAAGCCACCTGCTAGAATTTTGCACAGAGCATAACTTAATCATAGCTAACACTTGGTTCAAGAATCATAAAAGAAGGTTGTATACCTGGAAGAATCCTGGTGATACTAAAAGGTATCAGATAGATTATATAATGGTAAGACAGAGATTTAGGAACCAGGTATTAAATTGTAAGACATTTGCAGGGGCAGATGTGGACTCTGACCACAATCTATTGGTTATAAGCTGTAGATTAAAACTGAAGAAACTGCAAAAAGGTGGGAATTTAAGGAGATGGGATATGGAAAAACTGATTAAACCAGAGGTTGAACAGAGTTTCAGGGAGAACATAAGGGAACAATTGTCACAAATGGCGGAAAGAAATACAGTAGAAGAAGAATGAGTAGCTCTGAGGGATGAAGTAGTGAAGGCAGCAGAGGATCAAGTAGGTAAAAAGACGAGGGCTAGTAGAAATCCTTGGGTAACAGAAGAAATATTGAATTTGATTGATGAAAGGAGGGAATATAAAAATGCGGTAAAGGATGCAGGCAAAAAGGAATACAAACGTCTCAAAAATGAGATCGACAGGAAGTGCAAAATGACTAAGCAGGGATGGCTAGAGGACAAATGTAAGGATGTAGAGGCTTGTCTCACTAGGGGTAAGATAGATACTGCCTACAGGAAAATTAAAGAGACCTTTGGAGAAAGGAGAACCACTTGCATGAATATCAACTGCTTTGATGGAAACCCAGTTCTAAGCAAAGAAGGGAAAGCAGAAAGGTGGAAGGAGTATATAGAGGGTCTATACAAGGGCGATGTAATTGAGGACAATATTATGGAAATGGAGGAGGATGTAGAGGAAGATGAAATGGGAGATACAATACTGCGTGAAGAGTTTGACAGAGCACTGAAAGACCCAAGTCGAAACAAGGCCCCGGGAGTAGACAACATTCCACGAGAACTACTGACGGCCTTGGGAGAGCCAGTCCTGACAAAACTCTACCATCTGGTGAGAAAGATGTATGAGACAGGCGAAATACCCTCAGACTTCAAGAAGAATATAATTATTCCAATCCCAAAGAAATCAGGTGTTGACAGATGTGAAAATTACCGAACAATCAGTTTAGTAAGTCACAGCTGCAAAATACTAACGCGAATTCTTTACAGATGGAATGGAAAAAATAGTAGAAGCCAACCTTGGGGAAGATCAGTTTGGTTTCCGTAGAAATATTGGAACACGTGAGGCAATACTGACCTTACGACTTATCTTAGAAGAGAGATTAAGGAAAGGCTACGTTTCTAGCAATTTTAGATTTAGAGAAAGCTTTTGACAATGTTGACTGGAATACTCTCTTTCAAATTCTAAAGGTGGCAGGGGTGAAATACAGGGAGCGAAAGGCTATTTACAATTTGTACAGAAACCAGGTGGCAGTTATAAGAGTCGAGGGACATGAAAGGGAAGCAGCAGTTGGGAAGGAAGTGAGACAGGGTTGTAGCCTCTCCCCGATGTTATTCAATCTGTATATTGAGCAAGCAGTAAAGGAAACAAAAGAAAAATTCGGAGTAGATATTAAAATACATGGAGAAGAAATAAAAACTTTGAGGTTCGCCGATGACATTGTAATTCTGTTAGAGACAGCAAAGGACTTGGAAGAGCAGTTGAATGGAATGGACAGTGTCTTGAAAGGAGGATATAAGATGAACATCAACAAAAGCAAAACGAGGATAATGGAATGTAGTCGAATTAAGTCGGGTGATGCTGAGGGAATTAGATTAGGAAATGAGACACTTAAAGTAGTAAAGGAGTTTTGCTATTTGGGGAAGAAAATAACTGATGATGGTCGAAGTAGAGAGGATATGAAATGTAGACTGGCAATGGCAAGAAAAGCGTTTCTGAAGAAGAGAAATTTGTTAACATCGAGTATAGATTTAAGTGTCAGGAAGTCATTTCTGAAAGTATTTGTATGGAGTGTAGCCATGTATGGAAGTGAAACATGGACGATAAATAGTTTGGACAAGAAGAGAATAGAAGCTTTCGAAATGTGGTGCTACAGAAGAATGCTGAAGATTGGATGGGTAGGTCACATAACTAATGAGGAGGTATCGAATAGAATTGGGGAGAAGAGGAGTTTGTGACAACTTGACAAGAAGAAGGGTCCGGTTGGTAGGACATGTTCTGAGGCATCAAGGGATCACAAATTTAGCATTGGAGGGCAGTGTGGAGGGTAAAAATCATAGAGGGAGACCAAGAGATGAATACACTAAGCAGGTTCAGAAGGATGTAGGTTGCAGTAAGTACTGGGAGATGAAGAAGCTTGCACAGGATAGAGTAGCATGGAGAGCTGCATCTAACTAGTCTCAGGACTGAAGACCACAACAACACAACAAACAAACAACAATTTTCACAACTCATGGACTAGTCTGAAATTGATCGAAATCGATAGTAAAATATAAGATAATTAGTACAGCTGAGTTTTGTATAATACTTTGTAACCTCACCCTCACTAATTTTCTCTGCGTGCAAAGGGTGTTCAGAAGCGATATGAAAAGCTTGTAAGGGTGTTGAAGGGTAGGTCGTGCTGATAATAACTATCAAGAAACAAATTTGCTTCTTCTTTTGGCTTCATAAATTGAACAAGAGAGCGGTAGTGGACATGGGACGATAGTAAGGATCGAACCCGAGCCAAAGGCTGAGCAGTCTCGTGCTCTATCATCTACGCTATGAGAACAACTGACACTAGTTGTATCAGGGCGGGCTGCGTGAAGCCGCGCACGCAATCTCCTGATTGGCTAACTTAAAGTGATAATTAACTGAGAAACGGCACAATGTATCGAAATATTTTCAACAATTATCTCTCAGCACAACCTATCCTGCAACACCCTTACAAGCTCTTCAGATTTTCTTACAACCCTTTATATTGAGCTTGATCTCTTGAGCCTAATCGCAGCAAGAAAATGTTAAGGCAGTCATCCCCGAAGTGAATAACTGACTAGCGGGAAAAATATACAACAAGTTACTTTTAAAAATAACTTCCTATACTCTTTACTTACTTGAACTTTGACTAACATATGTAAAACAGTGCAATCACACACGATAAAGGCGAAATGGAAAAAGTGTTACGAAATTCCGAATAACGCACAGCAAAATCAGTGAATTAATTAATATTAAACGGTCAGCAGTCCAACTGGACAATACCTGCTCGTTAGCTAACCGATAACTGGAACAGTAACTACGTATTTGTTTATGTAAAAGTGTGCCAATACAACGTTCATACACACACGACAAACAACGCAACAGTACAGTCCAAACTAACAGTAAGAAAATTTGAGTTATATATTTTAAAGTGTTAAAGAAAATCGAAAGTAATAATTTCAAATAATAAGTATAACACCTTACTGAAATTGTACCGATGAAAACTCTCTATTATAGCAAGAATTGCGTTGCGTCAAAAATTAACTTACTGAAGCGTGGTTACTGATGAATGTCAATCACGTTTTTAACAAGAAAACAAAACTGGGAGTGTTACTCCTTTTAATGACGTCTCTTTTTTATAAAACGACACACGGTATAGGTTGAAAGGCACAGGGGCCTAGTCAATATAACAATGACATATGTGAAAAGTTAGATCAGGAAGTGTGCATTCTAACTTATAACTACCATTATTTGAAAGTTCACTGAATGTCACTGAACATCTCTAATTCGAACGAAAATGAATAGTATTACAGTACACCAGAGATTTGAGACGATGATGTCGAATCTTTTGTACACCCATTTTCTGACTGGAAGTTTGAGGACCTTCGGCCGTTCACTTACGTAATGAAACGGAACACCCACACCGGACCTTACGATTTTATTTATTATATGGCTACCAGTTTCGGAACTTTAGTACACCATCTCAGGCCTTAACTGACGCTGAGGGGGTTAACTCCAATCGTACACACGGTTCCACCAGTGCCCAACATCTATGAACTGGTTTTCGCAGACTACCTGTAACGAATATGTTGTCTCTCCAACATCAACAACCAACTTGTTAGTTGATGGTTGGAGACACAACATAATTGTTACAGATAGTCTGCGGATATTGGCTACTAATGGTATCGTGTATACGATTGGAGTTAACCCTTGCAGCAGGCCTGAACATGATGTAATAAACACCGAAACTGGTAGGCATATAAGAAACAAGATCGTAAGGACGGCTGTAGCTGTTCCATTTTATTACTTACGATGATGTCGAAGTCCTCAACAAAGCTGCTTTTACTCCATTTATCACTTTGACTAGCATTGACCAATTATGGGGCAGGATCTTGATGTACCTAGAGCCTTCTACGTCTTGCCTAAACTAGCCACGCACTTTGTGCTTCGTAATTAGTTATCTGGTCTCACATGCACTTCTCTGACGTCACACAGCAATGCCCAGAAATAGTATTGGCATTTCACTTTTGTTGTGACGAGACGAAGCTACGAGTACTTTCGTCTGGCCATAACTATGAATTCTTTGCTTGCTCTAGGAGAAGACTCATCAAACTAGAACACGTGAAATATTAGTTCACTTTATTACATTAATGAATAAAAGCTTTACCTAAGTTTGACACACTTCTTTGCCACAGGAGTACTGGATAATTTACATATGTCATGGAATAGAAAAGCATCACTCAATGCACTAATTAACAGACTGTTTTCTGGAGGTAAAATGTTCAATATTTTAACTAGTCGTTGGTCCTAGATAATGATGATTGCTGTAGCTGAGATCTCGAACTGGACTGAACTTTGCATGTCTGACACTATGTTGACCTCAGTGTGAGGGCGCTGCTACGCTGAGAGGGAGGGCGTGTCTTGTGCAGTGCCTCTCATTGGTTGTTGTGCGCTGCTGCGAGCCCTCGATAATGTCTGTGGTATCGATTCGCATTGTCGACTTTGGTGTGGAACCGCGATCTCTCGATTATACCGCAAATTTACACTTTGACAAGTGATAAAAAATTTACCTATCATTCCATATCGGCATTAACCTAGTGTAATCCATAGTATGCGTTATGTGACTTCGTAAGGTTTCCCGGCGGAATAAATCTTGAAAGTCTTCTTGAGTTTACTGCTAGATCCTGAAACCAATGTCATTCAATATTTCGGCTATTCAGCTGTCCACCATCTTCAGGGGAACGCTGCTACTGCTGCTGAGTCCCGCTGAAAACTGATGCCAAGGAAGGCTGCAAATCGTCGTCTTACATAGGCCTCCATCATGGATGAGTGTGATGTCCTTAGGTTAGTTAGTTTTAAGTAGTTTTAAGTTCTAGGGGACTGATGACCTCAGAAGTTAAGTCCCATAGTGCTCAGAGCCATTTGAACCATTTTCTTCCCCCAAACAACCCAACCCAACTTAATCACGCTGGTCTCCTGATCCGTCAGAAAATAAAAGGAGACTGTCAAGACATAGTGTACTTTCATTACAAAGGTAATTTACATTGTTTTAACAACATCTGCATTAACTGCAAAAAAGAAAAAAAGAAAAAATCATTTCCAGGAACAGGTAACATTTCAAAATCCACAGAACAAAAATCAGTCAATATAGCATATAGATTTTTGCAGATATAATCGTGGATGACATGGTGTATAGCACTGGAAAGCTGAGAAATCAATCTATTAAGTGGTGTATAACACACGCGATTTCTTGCGAGGCACTGAGTTATAAACAATCGTTTTCAGGTTTTTTTAGGTTTATCCCCACAGTCCTATCAAGAAAACATCCTCCATAAATCGTGTAGTGTGCAAAGCAAGGAAGAAGAAAAGTGATACACGGTATGAATGTGAGAAACGTCTAATGGCCTTGCTCATGCCTGTTTTCTTATCAGGTACACCACACCAAGGAAAACATCTATACCAGTATTCTTGTCACTCCTGATCACTTCAATAAATTGTAAAGATAGATTTATCAAGAAATTATATAATTTTGAGAAAAGTCTGTAAGACTTAAATAGTAAATATAGGCTCGACAATGAGCAAAAATATTAATAAGTCAATGGGTTGATAGAAATTGTCAGATCGGTTGGTAGTTTGACCGATATAGCTCTATTCAAGAGCGTATTTGATTCTTTTTTAATTAAACAATACCTTCTGTCCAAGATCTCGAGGCACTCATTTCTCAGACTGCGCTGCAATACGGCGTGTTGCAGGCGTGGGCTACGCGACCATGACGATCGTGTTCTTCCTGGACGTGTACTACTGCATCATCATCGCGTGGACGCTGTTCTACCTGATCGCGACGTTCGTGCAGCTGCCCAGCCTGCCGTGGGAGGACTGCGGTGAGTGCCGCCCCCGCCGCCCCCGCCACCGCCGCCGCCGCCGCCGCCCCCGCCGCCGCCGCCGGCGCGCGCTTTGCCGCTTCTTCCTGTGTGACAGGCCTAGCAGGGGCGAACCGCAAGAGCTGGGAGGAGGCGCCCATCAAGGAGCTGCAGTCTAGCCTCTGTTTTCTCTCTGCTTGCAGACAACTGGTGGAATACGCGCGACTGCATTACGCCCGGCACGAACGCCACACTAGTGCACAACAGAACCAACCACACCGCCACCCCGGTGGAAGAGTTCTGGGAGTAAGGCGCACCTCATGCTTCACACTATATGTCTATGTAGTTGCCGCCCGAGCTAGCCGCTATCTCTTTCAGACAGAGAGTCTCGCGAGTAGAGAGAGAGTCAGTACCGCGCGATCGCTCTTTCGGAGCAACAGTCGCGAGAGATGCACATCCTGGGTGAGTACGAAAGGTGACATACTCATTTCAGACGGCCTTCCTACAGATGCAGGGTTCTCCGTAGTCCTTCTGGTTTGCAACCCACCGCCAGTACCCGGCACCTGTCCGAGCGACATTTTCGTCGGCTGGGCCATTTGTGAGCGCATACCCACTGTGAGGCGTAGGGCTCAGTGAAGTGGAACGAGTAAATTCGCCTCCCCGTAAAAGTGAGTTCACGGGTCTGTAATATTCAGGTAATTTTGCACTTCGCTGGATGAAATCTCACTAATCCATGCAGTAAGTGGTTTTCATTTTTTCGTGCCAGTGCAACGTGTTTTTGAAATTACTTTTACGCTCCTTTCGGAAGAATGCTTTGTAGCACGTAACTTGAGAGCTGCAGTGTTACCAGACTGCATCGATCCAAAGCGAGGGTGACATATTTCCAAACTGTACACGCGGACAATTTTAATTTTTGAAATTAGATTTAAATTCCTTATCACAACGTCACGTTAATATTTTCGAGAAGCTTTTCAAAAGGGAAGCACCAAAACTGAAAATCACACAACAGTTAAATACCATCTTATCTTATCGATTGTACAGGGCAAACCAATAAAGTATATATAATTTTAATTCTGTTGTAAATGGATTATGTTTCTCTGTTCGTTTCTGTCTGTACTGGCATAGCGTTTAAGTCACTTGAGTTCCAAATCAAGGTAAATTATTTACAGCATTGCTTACAAAATATTTCAAATTAACATTTTCTTGCAAATCAGAAATTCAAGCTTCGGACTGCGAGACATGTTCAGTACGAATAAAAATGATACGGTTTTAGCAACATAGGTTGTCTAGAGTAGTATAGTAATATGAATTTTATGAGGCACATGTATTCATACTGGCACAAACCAATGGCTTAAAATATCTTCTGCAGAGAAATTAATAAGAAATCATCAGTTTAGAACTAAGACAAATTTGTAGCTGATGGTATGTTACTAGACTAATGCTTTGCTTAAGAAGTATGTTATAGCGTACGCCAACTCTTATGAGACACTAGTAATCAGAACCGACCTACACGCCTCCATTGTGTGGATTAAACTGTTTTCTGCTCTCTGTCCCCCGAAAGCGTCATTTGTGAAGTGAATCTTGATACAGTTGTTCCAGCGAGATGTCACTGATGGACTCTAATACTGCAGCTGTGTATGTCGAATAGCGATGAAAACCTCCCTCTAACGGCTGGCAGCAGCTAAATGCCCACGAACGCCAGGTGCGGCAGAAGTATACAAAGTAGAAACAGAAAAAGCTGACAAGAATGTATTTCTTAACCCAAGCAGAAGTAATGCTGGAAGATATCCGGTATTATAAGGACTAACAAAAAATAACATAATCTTTTCTGGAATGTATGTCACCAAATTACGGCTCTACGTGGTATCACAGTAGTCTGTATTCGAAGTTTTTCTTTGAATCCTTTCCCATTGATATTTTTGTATATATTTACGTAGTTACTAGCAATTAACAGACTAAAAAGGAGCACAGTTTCGGGGCAGAAATACTTCTTTGTGTTTAATAACTAAAACTACCAGATGGAGGGTACTTCATTCAGGCAACTGCGTTCCTGTCTATAATATCCCGGCAGCTAAGAGAAGCCTAGCAAAATCCAATACTAGAATTAAGGGCTTGTGCATTAAATATAGCACACCGTTTGTGAAATTTAATCCCATTCTTATTCGATGACTCAAGGTTGTGTTTATCCAACATTTTGCATACTGAAGCAAATTAACTGTGAATAACTTAATACTCGCATGCCGAAGTACATCGATACGATACACACTATGTTTGTATCTTTTGTTTCGTGGCATTCTTTAGTACCAAGGACGGTCAATTTCGCTGTGCCTTCATTTTAGCCAGAACCGATTGAGCTGTGATCGGGGAATGAGCCGTCCCATTCGTGAATACATGACAACAGATATTTCAGATTTCCCTTAAAACCAAAGACATTGGCTTGAAGTTAAGGATTCCGACTTAACCCATTTTATTGAAGACAAAATTATTATTGATGTGCCAGAAGATGTCCTTACAACAAAAGCTAATTGGAGGCCATACACAGCAACGTTCGCTAAACAGTCCGTAGTGAGACACTTTCAGCAACCCCTTGGTTCATCTGTGCCATCAGTTGCTCAACAGTTGCACATCTATTCGGTCGAACACATATGCGTCCCTATCATCTATGACGCGTGCTTCATCACAGTTGTCTCGGCGCCAGTTTTGGATAGCGTCATTTTGCCATCCACCGTATACTTTAACCACGGTAACACGCGAACAGTTTACAAATTAGCCGTTTCGGAAATGGCTTGAAAGCCAATGACCATGCCATTTTGGATGCCAGATCAACCGCTCCGTTTCCGCAGTACGACAACGGCTACACTGTTTTCTGCATTCCTCGACACGCTCTGTATATCCTCCACTGTTAGTCCTGCCACTATTGTTTGTGAAGAACTAAGCCACATTCACTTCGAACATAGGTGGTGGTGCTATTAACGTGACTGGACCGTGTACTAGTGAAATAACAACTCTTGTGTTTCTCTGCAAAGTAGTTACGTAAATGAATTAAATGTATGTTACGAAAAAATTGCAGGCATCTGTATGGGTGACATTATTTTGAGTGTACTCGCAGCACCATGCCTTGAGAATCCATGGAGCACTTGACATCCCACGTGGTTTCTTTTGGAATGAATACATGTGCCTCTTGGTGGTTTAATATATATAGCTTAATGTTTGTACTTAATTCTGTGACACTAAATGGAGGTACTAATTTATCATCCTCAACACTGCTTGTAATAGCCTTTCGTGCAAAAACTGTTGGAGTTGTTTGGAAAGCCGACAAGGTGAGATTCGCATGTTGTCAACAGAGTAAGTATGTATAGGGACGTTCTCATATTACTGATATTAGTAACTATCAGCACTTTTGTTCCGATATCTATGGTGTCGATACCAAGTGGTCGATGATTTCATAGTATCGTAAGAGAGTATCTGTATCGGAAGTATCGCTTTGGGTCCTGTAGATCGAGTAGATCTGGTACCCAGCCATCACGTGGCCGTCCACGCTTACGGTAGCCAAATGGTGTGCATCTGCTAGTTGGTTGTATGGGATCAGTGCAGTAATATGGAGTGACGTGGAGACGTCTCAGAATGGAGCTATCGTGTTTGGACGTGTCCATGTCCAAACAGTGAATGAAGTTGCCCGATTTGTTGGTGTATCAACGTGTCTGCAAGGAATAGTGTACCACTCACAGCCGTGTAGCACGGCCTAGGAACAGTAGTTGTAAGTAGATCCTATCCGACAAGGACCTGAGACGAGTGTCACGCCATATCAATGACAATCGATTTAAAACCCGACAAGATTTGTTACTGTAAGTGAACGCAGATTCCGAGCGAGCATTTTGAAGGGAACCTAGTACAATGGGCATTTGTAGTCCGGTGCCTCGCAAAAGGCCATTGTTCACAGCCACACATAGAGCTGCAAGCTTTCAATAGGACGAACAACGCAGGAACTGTCAGCGGCTGAGTGAAGGCGTGCAGTGTGTTCTGTCGAGTCGCGATTTTGCCTCTTTTCAAACGATGCGAGGCGTTGAATGAAGCGACGGCCCACTAGTTGCTTTACCCACAGTGTATGGAAGGTGTCGCTCAGGTCGGAGTTTTATGTTTTAGGTACGATTTTCGTACCGTGACTTGGGCCCGCTCATTCAGGTTACCGCTAACATGAATCACGATGTTTATTTCATGTTTATTTCAACATTCTCAGTTGAAACGTCCCCTTAGAAAAATTAATGAATTACTGTGCTGATAAACCCCTTACGTTATTTGATTTTCAAACAGCTGAGCAAAACTGAACGTACTCAGACATTTCTCTCTTTACTTATTCTGATCATCACTAAACTGACACACAATATTTTTAGCGCAACGCAATCTGACTTTCAATAATCCCTACAAAAGAATGGCCCTGACTAACAATAACCTATCCCTTTCATGAATCACTTACCTCACAAAAATCTTCATTACTCGAACTACAGCGAGCGCCAATACTGCCAGCTAAATAAAAGATTCTAACTACTGAAGTCACTAACTACTGATAGGCATAGTTAGCAAAGGAAAGATTTTGATAAAGAACAAACAATGTATTTACCTTAATAGTGTTAAAAGTCATAATATATATATATATATATATATATATATATATATATATAATGACTTTTAACACTATTAAGGTAAATACATATATACATATATATATATTATGACTTTTAACACTATTAAGGTAAATATATATATATATATATATATATATATATATATATATATATATATATCAGTTCACGACATGCAGTCTTACAAATTTACTCTCTCTGATGGACACACGTCCAGATCATCCGCTCTCAAAACTCCGCCATCTCACTCTGCACATCCACCACTGTTGGCGGCTCACCTCCAACTGCGCAACGCTACAGCCAACTGCCCAACACTACAATAGCAAATTCCAACAATGCAAACCAGCCACAGACTGCACACAGTACAGCCAGTGATTTTCATACAGAGCGCTAGATGACGTTACCAACGTAAAAACCTAAACAGCCTACTTACACAGTATCCAAGTGTTGCTCTTTCTTCTACACTTTCACGATGTGTAGGTTGTGGATACTCTCATCTTCCAAGATGTTGGCGGCCATGTTATCAGGGCCGTACGATACGTTCGATACGTTTCTGGCTTTGTGGAACACTTAGGTATCCTATACGTACGCCAATTGTTCCGTTAAATCATCCAGTCGCAGCCGCATAGAATGCGTCTGGAACTGTTTGTAACAGCGGGTGAAACCTAGCAATTTGGGAGCCCTACGGGATCTAGTCATTAATGAGCGGCTTCAGCTGGATATGGAATATCTGAAGGCACTTCTGAATACTCCTCTCTGCCAAACTGAGGGCATTATCAAGACAAGAGGCGGTGTTACACGATATTAGCGTTACGTCTGCTCCATTTACTGGCTCTGTCGGGCCATTCAGTACCGACTGGCCGCCGGGTCAACCTCCGTCAATGGTGTTAAAAAAAAAAAATGGTTCAAATGGCTCTGAGCACTATGGGACTTAACTTCTGAGATCATCAGTCCCCTAGAACTTAGAACTACTTAAACCTAACTAACCTAAGGACATCACACACATCCATGCCCGAGGCAGGATTCGAACCTGCGACCGTAGCGGTTGCGCGGTTCCAGACTGTAGCGCCTAGAACCGCTCAGCCACCCCGGCCGGCTATGGCGTCATTCGGATGCAGTATGGAGGGGCATGGAGTCAGCACACTATTTTCCTGACTGCTGCCAGCTACTCAGACTTCTGTCTTTGTAACTCGTCAGCTGGCATTACGAGCCTGAGTGCACCATGGTCCAGTCCTCCCACGAAGGAAAATCCCTGGCAGTACCAAGAATCGAACCCGGGACCTCCACACAGCTGTCAGACACGCTGATGTCTTAGTTACAGAGGTGGATGCTATATCAACTTTTTTGCACTCTGTGCTTAAGTCATTTTAAGTTAAGAAAAAGTTTAAATGTGCGAGCAAACAGTACCTTGCGATACTGTCGGTACTGACAACTTTTTCCGATACAGTAGAATTGTCGAGACAATGTTAGGTATTGGCACTGATACCAGCTATCGTATCGGATGTAGCTAAGTGTGTAGGAGTGGTGTGGAGTGTGGGGTGAGGGGTTGGGGCGCAGCGTGCGGTGAAGGGGTCGCGTGTTGCAGCCGGCGCGTGCTGCAGGTGAGCGCGGGCATCGACGAGCTGGGCGGCCCTCAGTGGGAGCTGGCCGGCTGCCTGCTGCTCGCCTGGGTCCTCGTCTACCTCATCATCTGGCGCGGCCTCCACCAGAGCGGCAAGGTCAGCGCCACCACCACCCTAACCTACCTTACAGTTCACACGTGCTCCTCTATTCTTTACACACAGTGTCTACATTCACTAAGTGTACATCCATATCAATCTAATGTTTGATGTGATTCTTCAGTTTCTCCCGGCGTATTTGTTGCTCGAACAGTCCACGCGTATACTGCCGGTTCGTAGTGTCCAACGAGCACAATACTTCGGCGATCAGACATGCGCCATCGTCAGGCGCAACTGACGATGGTGACATGTCTGATCGCCGAAAAATTGTGCCCGCTGGACACTATGAACCGGCAGTATACCCGTGGACTGTTCGAGGAACCTAATGTTTATTTACAGCAACTAAACGAGCCGCCATGAATCTAGAGTAGCTGATCAAAAGTGGGTGGACAGTCCTACATAATGCGGAGTTGGCAAATAGGTGTCAAGAGAGTGTGAAAGGAGGCGAGGATTCTTGCGTTGTCAATAGAGAAGCAGTAACAGCAGAGTAGGCCAGTCAAGAGAGCTCACTGACTTCGTATGGGGACTAGTTACTGGATGTCACCTGACAAGGGAACCTCCCCATCGCACCCCCCTCAGATTTAGTTATAAGTTGGCACAGTGGATAGGCCTTGAAAAACTAAACACAGATCAGTCGAGAAAACAGGAAGAAGTTGTGTGGAACTATGAAAAAATAAGCAAAATATACAAACTGAGTAGTCCATGCGCAAGATAGGCAACATCAAGGATAGTATGAGCTCATGAGCACCGTGGTCCCGTGGTTAGCGTGAGCAGCTGCGGAACGAGAGGTCCTTGGTTCTAGTCTTCCCTCGAGTGAAAAGTTTGCGTTCTTTATTTTCGCAAAGTTATGATCTGTCCGTTCGTTCATTGACGTCTCTGTTCACTGTAACAAGTTTCGTGTGTGTGTTTTTCGACGGCACCGCAAAACCATGCGATTAGTAGACGAAAGGACATGCCTCTCCAATGGGAACCGAAAACATTTGATCGCAGGGTCATAGGTCAACCGATTCCTCCACAGGAAAACACGTCTGATATATTCTATACGACACTGTTGACGGCATGTGCGTCACATTACAGGAATATGTTGTCGACCCACATAACTTGTACTCTTGGCGAATGGGTAAAAATACTCTTCTACCTTGCCCGATTTAGGTTTTCTTGTGGATGTGATAATCACTCCCAAAAAAGACATGAAAACATAAGAATTTGTCACATAAACTGCGACAAATGAATGCAAAAGTTTCACAGTCACACAGTTTTCCCTGTGCTCTGTCAAAACATATGTTTTTAACGTTTTCAAATTTTTCCGTGTGTAGACGGTCAAATCCTGCATATGTCCAAGCAAATCTGAACATGTCCTGGAATTTTGGAGAACGAAGTTGATTGTGTGTAAGTGCCTGAACTTTGATAATTTTCTGAAAATAAAAAATTAAAATTTTCACTCGAGGGAAGATTTGAACCAAGGACCTTTCGTGCCACAGTTGCTAACGCTAACCACGGGACTACGGCGCTCATTGGCTCTTAATAGCCTTGATGTTGCATATCTTGCACATGGGCTACTCAGTTTGTATATTTTGCTTATTTTTTTCATAGTTCCAGACAACTTCTTCTTGTTTTCTCGATTGATCTGTGTTCAGTTTTTCAAGGTCTATCCACTGTGCCAACTTATAACTAAATCTGACGGGGGTGCGATGGGGAGGTTCCCTTGTGAGTAACAAACCAATCAGGGGTATTTCAATTATTTTAAAATCACCCAAGTCGATTGTTGCTGTTGTGATTATGAAGTGAAAACGCGAAGGAACAGCTGCACCTGAATCAAGATCAGGCACGTCTGCTGTACTGACGTATAGCGACCGTTGAGCATTGTGGAAGGTCATACTAAAAATCGCATGAAATCAGTGGAAGTGATCACTCGTTAATTCCAAAGTGCTACTATCAATCCATCTAGTTAGAATTTTAATGTGCCTAGGGAGTTAAAAAAATGGGTGCAATGGTCGAGGAGGTACTCACAAGCACACATTTGTGCAGTCAGTGTTAAACGACACTTGAGGCGATGTAATGGATGACTGAGAACCACACGCATAAAAAAAAAGTTTTGCATCAACCCGGTTCCCAGAACTCCTGAAGACTGTGGATATTGTATCACAGACACAGTCCCTTTCACTACTCAGAGATGTCACTAAACCCGCCCAACGATGTAAATAACCATGCATGAGCAGCGCCTATTAGACGGAACGGGTCCGACAGCCGATCAGTTCCAGTCATTCCACCAGGAAGGAGGTACACGGCTCGTGTTGTCTGTAGTTCAACCATGCCTAGACAGTCAATACCGCGGTTCGATCGCGTCCGCATTGTTAATTTGTGCCAGGAGGGGCTCTCAACAAGGGGAGTGTTCAAGCGTCTCGGAGTGAACCAAAGCGATTTGTTCGGACATGGAGGAGATACAGAGAGACAGGAACTGTCGATGACATGCCTCGCTCAGGCGGCCCAAGGGCTACTACTGCAGTGGATGATCGCTACCTACGGATTATGGCTCGGAGGAACCCTGACAGCAGCGCCACCATGTTGAATAATGCTTTTCGTGCAGCCACAGGACGTCGTGTTACGATTCAAACTATGCGCAATGGGCTGCATGATTCGCAACTTCACTCCAGACGTCCATGGCGAGGTCCATCTTTGCAACTACGAAACCATGCAGCGCGGTACAGATGGGCCCAACAACATGCCGAATGGACCGCCCAGGATTGGCATCACGTTCTCTTCACCGATGAGTGTCGCATATACCTCCAACCAGACAATCGTCGGAGACGTGTTTGGAGGCAACCCGGTCAAGCTAAACGCCTTAGACACACTGTCCAGCGAGTGCACAAGGTGGAGGTTCCCTGCTGTTTTGGGTTGGCATTATGTGGGACCGGCGTATGCCGCTGGTGGTTATGGAAGGCGCCATAACGGCTGCATGATACGTGAATTCCAGCCTCCGACCGATAGTGCAACCATATCGGCAGCATATTGGCGAGGCATTCGTCTTCATGGACGACAATTCGCGCTCCCATCGTGCACATCTTGTGAATGACTTCCTTCAGGATAACATCGCTCGACTAGAGTGGCCAGCATGTTCTCCAGACATGAACTCTATTGGACGACGTGACCCACCAACAACTCTGAGGGATCTACGCCGAATCGCCGTTGAGGAGTGGGACGGTCTGGACCAAGAGTGCCTTAATGAACTTGTAGACAGTATGCCACAATGAATATTGGCATGCATCAATGCAAGAGGACGTGCTATTGGGTATTAGAGATACCAGTGTGTACAGCAATCTGAACGATCACCTCTGAAGGTCTTGCTGCATGGTGGTACAACATGCAATGTGTGGTTTTCATGAGCAATAAAAAGGGCGGAAATGATGTTTATGTTGATCTCTATTCCAATTTTCTGTACAGGTTCCGGAACTCTGTGAACCACGGTGATGCAAAACCTTTTTTGACGTGTGTAATAATGAATCACACTGTATACCATTGCTATCTGATGAAAGGATTTGGAATTGGTGAATGCCTGGAGAACGTTACCTGCCATGATGTGTAGTACCAATAGTGAGGTATAGAATAGCTGACGTTACAGCATGGGAATGATTGTCGTAGTTAGGGTGTGGTCCTGTCACCGTACTTAAGAAAACACTAAATATGGAGGGATATGAGCATATTTTACAGCACTGTATATGGTGGAGGAACCGTTCGGAGACGATGATTTTCCATTTGGTTGGTTCAAATGGCTCTGAGCACTATGGGACTTAACTTCTGAGGTCATCAGTCCCCTAGAACTTAGAACTACTTAAACCTAACTAACCTAAGGACATCACACACATCCATGCCCGAGGCAGGATTCGAACCTGCGACCATAGCGGTCGCGCGGTTCCAGACTGTAGCGCCTAGAACCGCTCAGCCATTAAGGCCGGCGATTTTCCATTTAAGCATGACAATAAGCACTGTAGTAAAGTAGCATCTGTGGGGCAATGGTTTGCGGACAGTAACATTCCTATGATGGACTGGCCTGTCCAGAGTGTTGTATTCTCGTTACCACTGTAGGGTCATTGGAATCAAGGGAGAGGATGTTGCTTGGTGGCTGGTATCATCTTTCTTCAACACAACTGACTCATGTATTAACAGGGTTCTTTATTTACGTAAACAGGAAACTACTTAACTTTAAGAGTCCATGTGTTGTGGTACAAGCCCTTCACTAATAGTCCACTTTAGCCTCACTGCTGGTGAAGTACAAGACCTGCTATGTGATGAATGACAGACGCCAGTCTAGAACGCGAGTTAGTGCGCCAGTGACTGAGCTAGTAACTGAGACTGACAGACAGAGTGCCTGTGCTAGCGACTGAGACTGAGACTGGACTGGCCCTCTGGTCAGTGGTGGAGGTCTAAATACTTGCGGTCGAGAGGGCGTTGGTGGCACATTGCTTGCGAGTCTGTCTTTGGTCCCTCTCCTGATAGGCGTTCTTGATCCAGCGCCTACTACAGATCTTTTTGCTATATCTTTGCCGACCGGTATGCTGGTGACAGTTTACTCCAGCACCCAGAGTCTCGACCTGAACCCAACAGAAAGTTTTAGAGATGAATTAGAACGCGACTTCGTGCCAGACACAAGCTTCCAACATCACTACCTTCTCTGGTACAGGCTCTTGAGAAAGCATGGGCTACCATTCCTCCACAGATATTCAAACACTTCACCGAAAGTTTCCCCAATACTTTTCAAGCCGTCATAAAAGCGAAGGTCGACACACCCCTCATTAATGTCCATTAATAAGCGTCCAAATGCTTTTGACGAAATAGTATATACAGTGGGCCATTAAAATTCCATCATCAAGGACAGGCAAAAGTAAGATTTTGCTTATTGTGTGTGTGCTGTATAATAGGAGGCGTGCACGTTTAAATCTGAAGGTTATTTGGAGATATGTTGTGCCAAATTTAGAGCACGCTGGTAACTATAATTGCTTTGAACTGGCTAGGCATCAAATCGAACTGAGTTTGGATGACAGGTACGGATACGTCATTACATGCTGTTTCAAGTGTCTAAACCTTAGTTCGTCAATCACAGTGGTGGCCAGTGGTGACATGTCACTTTCTCTACAGCCTCTGACATGTTTTCAGTAGGTGAGAACTCTGAAGAACTTGCTGGACAGGGCAACAGCCAAACATCCTCTGAATCGAGGTATGTGAGGACAGCATGAGCAACTTGTGGTCTTGTGATATCTTGTTGAAAGCTATGTTACAGAAATCTCTACAATAGGACTTAGCCATTGATCTTACCACTTCAGAAACGTAAAGTCTGCTGTCCAAATGCTGTGAAAAAAGATGATCGTGTTGTGCACTCATTGGCATCCAACAGAATCACTCCAATTGGTGGGTTCATATAATGATGACAAATGCAATTTGGCAACGTTTGCTCTGCTCAGACCTCCATACACGGTTACATCCATTGTGAAGTTGTATGCAGAATTGGAACTCGTCTGAAAATACGCCTGGTAAAACTCCTGTATCATGTGTTGTAGTTGGACTCACCACAGTTGGTGCGCATGCCGCTGCTGAAACGTGAGGGGAAATTGTAACAATGTTCGCAATGCTGACAATCCGTAGTGTTCCAGACGTCACCTCACTGTTTATGTGGATACTTGTCTTGCTGTAACAACAACCTCATTTCCCGAGTCGAAGTACGCGACTTAGCTGTACAATGTTTCATGGTTGAGCGGAAAATATATTATTCGTCTCTGGCGCTAGTTGCATGGCCACGGCGTTGAGTGTGGCCGTACTTAATCCAATGACTGCTTATCTGTGAGACATTCGTGAGATCCCAACCAATGCAAGCAGCAATATCGCGGAAAAATACACTGCAGTCTTGTTATTCCACAATCCTGCCACTGTCGAATCTCCTTCTTACACGAGACACTGTACGATCTTATCACAACCAACCAACGTTGAAATGCAATTTTTAGTTGAGAAACCCATCCGTGTAATCTTTCCTTACGCAAAAATGTAGATGGCGTCACCCCAAACTGCTTTATGCGGTTGCACTGAGATGCTAAACATTTGCTTATGCAAGCGTCTAGTATACTATATGCCAGTTTGACGTTAATTGGATACTGCCTTCGTAGTATTACAATTATTATGTCCCTAAGTGTATTATTTAACCTGTACCTAGTGCATGCATTATATTACCTAAAGATATTGTAACAACACCATTTCGAGGAATTTAATACATTTGTACTATTCTACCGCCATCTTCATTGAATGCTATAAAAGTGTTATATGTTACCATGATAGGTTATTATGTACGTTCCTTTACAGTTATTATGCTCTGTATGTCATAGATAGCAGGATGAAAATACAGGGAGCAAAACGTTACACACAACTTATGGAGAAACCATATTGCAGTTATAAGAGTCGAAACAAATGAAAGGGAAGCGGTAGTCGAGAAGGGAGTGAGACGAGAAATTTGGAAGAGGGTTTAAAGTTAACGAAAAAGACAAGAAAACTTTGCAGTTTGGCGGTGACACAGTAATTCTCTCAGAGACAGCAAAGGATTTGCAAGAACAATTGAAGGGAATGCTTAGTGCCTTGAAAAGATGTTACAAAATGTACATCGACGAAAGTAAAACAGGGGCATGGACAGTAGTGAAATTAAATCAGGAGTTGCAGGTAGGAGCAGATTAGAAAATCACATACTAAAAATAATCGATGAGCTTTGCTATTAGAACATGAAAATAACTGATGATATACATATACATAGATACTTCGCAAGCCACAGTACGGTGCACGGCGGAGGGTACCCTGTACCACTACTAGTCATTTCCTTTCCTGATCCACTCGCAAATAAAGCGGGGGAAAAACGAGCGTCTATATGCCTCCGTATGAGCCCTAATTTCCCGTATCTTAACTTCGCGGTCCTTACGCGCAGTGTATGTTGACGGCAGTGGAATCATTCGATAGTCAATTTCAAATGCGGTTCTCTAAATTTTCTCATTAGTGTTCCTCGAAAAGAACGTCGCCTTGTCTCCAGGGATTCCCAATTGAGTTCCCGAACCATCTCCGTAAAACTTACGTGTTGTTCGAACCTCCCGGTAACAAACCTAGCATCACGTCTCTGAATTGCTTCGATGTCTTCCTTCAATCAGACTTGGTGCGGAACCCAAACACTCGAGCAGTACTGAAGAATAGGTCGCACCAGCATCCTATATGCGCTCACATTTACAAGTGAACCGCTTTTTTGTAAAATTCTCCCAATAAACCGAAGTCAGCCATTCGCCTTCCCTACCACAGTCCTCACATGCTTGAACCATTTCGTATCGCTTTGCAGCGTTACGCTCAGATATTTAAACGACATGACTGTGTCAAGCAGTACACTACTAATGCTGCATCCAAAAATTACAGGTATGCGTTTCCTTCTCATCCACAGCAACTAACATTTTCCCGCATTTAGAGCTAACTGCCATTCATCACCCAACTAGAAATTCTAAGACACTTTGTATCTTCCTACAGTCCCTTACCCGTCCGCGAAATCATTTATGTATGTAGAGATCAACAGCGGTCCTACCACACTTCCATGTGGCACTCCTGACGATACCTATGTCTCTGATGAACACTCATCGTCGAGGACAACATACTGGTTTCTATTACTTAAGAAGTCTTCGAGCTACTCACATATCTGTGAACTTATTCCGTATACCCGTACCTTCGATAACAGCCTGCAATGGCGAAGTAGAAAGGATATAAAATGTAGACTGGCAATTGGTAATAAAACGTTCCTCAAGAAGAGAAATATGTTAACATCGAATATGGATTTAAGTGTTAGGAAATCTTTTGTGAAGGTATTTGTCTGGAGTGCACGGAAGTGAAACGTAGACGATAAACAGTTAAGACAAGAAGAGAATGGAAGCATGCTGAAGAGTAGATGGACGGATCGAATAATTAATGAAGAGGTAGTTGATCGAATTGGGGAGAAAAGATATTTGTGTGTGTGTGTGTGTGTGTGTGTGTGTGTGTGTGTGTGCAAATGTGAGGGGGAGAGGGGGGGGGATGACAATTTTAGAGGGAGATCAAGGCTTGACGACAATAAGCAGATTCAAATGGATGTAAGTTTCAGTAGTTATTCGAAGATGAAAAGGCTTGCACAGAAGAGACTAGCGTGGATAGCTAGATCAAACCGGTCTTCGTACTAAAGCCCATCACAACAACAACATCGTTCCAGAATCGGCACCGAGCGAGGTGGCGCAGCGCTTAGCACACTGGACTCGCACCCGGGGGGACAACGGTTCAATTCCGCGTCTGGCTATCCTGATTTCGGTTTTCCGTGATTTCCCTAAATCGCTCCAGGCAAATGCCGGGATGGTTCCTTTGAAAGGGCACGGCCGACTTCCTTCCCCATCCTTCACTAATCCGATGAGACCGATGACCCCGTTGTTTGTCTCCTCCCCCAAACACCCCAACCCCAACCCAACCCAGAATTGTCAGAGGTACCACCTATGTAATACGGGGGTGACTGGTAAAATACGATGGGCGTTCAATAAGTAATGCAACACTTTTTTTCTGAAAGCATATTGGCTTTATTTAGCATTCCAATACACCATATTATTCCCTACTCTTTTGGCTACCAGAAGCTATTTTTCAACATAATCTCCGATAAATGGGACGGCATTACGCCACCTTACTTGGAGGGACCTGTATGCCCGCATGATACTACTCTAATGTTCGAACTCGGATCTAACTTTTTGCTTCATCAATAACCTCCCCATCATTCACGTAGTGCTTCCCACAGAGTGCATCCTTCATTGGGCGAAACAGATAAATGTCGAAGTCTGTGCTGTTGTGTGGATGAGGAAGAACAGTCCAATCCTCTCGGTTGAATTGGGTGAACCTTGCATTGTCAAGGAGAGGGAGAAATTCGTTTGCATTTTTGAGGTGACGAAAACGCTGAAGTCGGTTCTTCAATTTCTTGACGGTTACACAATGCATTTCGAAGTTGATCGTTGCACCATGAGGGAGGACATCAAACAGAATAATCCCTTCAGCGTACCAGAAGACCGTCGCCACGACTTTGCCGACTGACGGTGTTTCTTTGACTTTTTCTTCGAGGAGAAGTGGTGTGGCGCCACTCCATGGATTGCAGTTTTGTCCCTGTTTCGAAGTCATGAACCCATGTTTCAACTGTCACCGTCAGCCTTGTAACAAGTAAGCAATTCCGCACAGATGGTCTTTCGTTGCTGTTTATGGTATTCTGCAAGCCGGTGAGGAACCCAACGGCCCACACCTTTGAGTACCCCAGCTGGTGGAGAAATGTGTCAGCAGCAGTACCAACAGAGACGTCCAGTTGAGCAGCGAGGTGTTTAATAGTGATCCGTCGGTCACCTCGAATGAGAGTGTCCGCACGTTTCAACATTGCAGGAATCACAGCGGTGTAGGCCGGTTGGCACACAGTAGATCGGACAGGTGCTCGCGGCCTTGTTGCGATGACGGCAGACCCCTCGCCCAACGACTCACCGTGCTTTTGTTCACTGTGGGATCTCCGTAGACCAGGGATTCCCAACAAAATTTTTTCGAGGACCCCGTCATCGAGCATGATTGGTACCTATGTCATATCACAGTATCAAGTACCTAAAAAAGCCAAATTAAGAGTCTCTTTATATGTTTTCTATTTTTGGTACTTAGAAAAAACATTGACATATTCATTATTGAAAAAATATTGAGCTTAAAACTTTTGTTATTGTTAAATTTTTGATTATTGCCCAAAATCTTAGTCTTCAAATCACGGTGTTTAGTGTAACAAACGCCTTAAAAAAATAAAAATTGAGTATGTACTGAAAATGACAGGAAAAAAATAAAACTGAGTGTATTGGTCTTTCAAGTGTACACTTGAGATTGCATTGAGTAGATATGTATGAAAAAGAAGAAAAGACTAATTTCATAAAGGTGTTATTTATTTGAAAAAATACAGTTACAACAGAGTACTCCATCAGTATACAGCTAGTTTTAATTTTCAGTTCTTAATTAAATGAGTTGAATTTGATCTCTGAGTCCATTATTTCTGAAATATTAGGTTCCAAACTTGAAACTTTCACTCTGAAATCCGACCGCATGTCGAGCCGGTTCCTGTATTTGTTTTTCATGAAACACATGTTTGCTCACACCGATATGTAGTTGCAAATGGAAGGATCTTTTTCATTGTCTTATCTCCAAGTTTCTTGTAGTCCTTGCTTGCTGATGCCCAGAAGCCTGTAATTTTATCACCGATGAAAATGTTTATCATCGTACCACAGCTGGACAGATCCACAAGTTGATCTTGCTCTTCTTCACTGAAACTTTGGATTTTGTCTATTTCTTCACAGCTGAAGGGATTTCGAATCCATCTGTCGTCAGGGTCAGGTTCAAGCAAATACTCTGTAAAAGTTGTAGCTAGGTTGCGTAGATGCTCAGCTACGTTGATATTGATCTGGTCAGGCAAACTCTCCTCTGATGACTTCAAGAATTGTTTTAAAGTAGAAACGTTACTTAGTGACTCGTTTTCTATCCTTGACGCCCAGATCTGACACTTTTTGACCGTAGCACTAATCTTATCCTCAACTTTGAACATGTGTACATTTTTTCCTCGTAAACTCAAGTTTAACACATCACATCAGCTTAGTACGCAACTGAGCAAAGCCAAGAGAAGTTGGTGAGAAATTGAACGTACTTTGGGTCAAGAAGGAAGACACGAACCTCGTCTCTAAGTTCAAAAAATATTGACAAAATCCTACCTCGAGAAAGCCATCTTACTTCCGTATGAATAAGTTGTTGCTCACGCTCACTGCCTATCTCTGTACACTCTAGGAAGACACTAGACGCAGAATTTATCGTTCGCTGAAGCTCTGCTCATGCAAGAAGCGGCCAAAACAAAAAATTTATCATACGAAATACATTTAATATATTATTTATTCTAATAGCATCTTGCGGACCCCTCTGGCATAGCTTGCGGACCCCTGGGAACCACTGCCGTAGACATTCTGCAAGCGCCCTTGTACATCTGCGATGCTCTTGCTTTCCGCCAAAAGAAACTCAATGACAACTTTCTGCCTGGATCGCACATCTGTTACAGATGCCATTTTGAAGACTATGTTTAGAGCCGACACCAAACGGAACTTAACGTAACTATAGGTGCTAAAGCGGAAATGTTCCACAGTTTCCCACAACAATTTTCGCATTTTTTCAACCGAAACTGTTCGAGAAAAGAAAGTGTTGCATTACTTATTGAATGCCCCTCGTAATAAGGAGGTGAGGTGACCGGTAAAATATAAGAAGGTGGTGGTGGTGGTGGTTAGTGTTCAACGTCCCGTCGACAACGAGGTCATTAGAGACGGAGCGCAAGCTCGGGTTAGGGAAGGATTGGGAAGGAAATCGGCCGTGCCCTTTCAAAGGAACCATCCCGGCATTTGCCTGAAACGATTTAGGGAAATCACGGAAAACCTAAATCAGGATGGCTGGAGACGGGATTGAACCGTCGTCCTCCCGAATGCGAGTCCAGTGTGCTACCACTGCGCCACCTCGCTCGGTTAAAATATAAGAATGCATACAGGCCGTGTTGCAGACGGTATGGAGTGTATGTAGAGTTTGTGCTGTGGCAGGTGATCTGGTTCACGGCACTGTTCCCGTACGCGGTTCTGGCGGTTCTGGTGGTGCGCGCGGTGACGCTGCGTGGCGCTGCCGACGGCCTGCTGTACTACGTGACGCCGCGGTGGGAGGAGCTGGCGTCGCCAGGGCCCTGGATAGACGGCGCCACGCAGATCTTCTTCGCCTACAGCATCGGCACCGGCGCCCTGCCCGCGCTCGGCTCCTACAACAAGTTCCATCACAACTGCTACAGGTCAGACCCGCCACAACACGCCTCCCAATAAGTACTGATATGCTTTAGCGCCTTCTGTCCCAAGTGTAACTTCTGCAACGTCCCCCTTTCCTTCTATCGACAATGTTAGAAATGTATGATCGTGTAAGCATGTGCCTAAACAATTGGAATAAAATTTTGAAAAGGCTATCGTTCCGAAGATACAATATAAAGTCGATAAATGAGGGTAGAATTTTGCACAGAGCACAACATAATCATAGCTAACACTTGGTTTAAGAATCATGAAAGAAGGTTGTATACATGCAAGAACCCTGGAGATACTAAAAGGTATCAGATAGATTATATAATGGTAAGACAGAGATTTAGGAACCAGGTTTTAAATTGTAAGACATTTCCAGGGGCAGATGTGGACTCTGACCACAATCTATTGGTTATGACCTGTAGATTAAAACTGAAGAAACTGCAAAAAGGTGGGAATTTAAGGAGATGGGACCTGGATAAACTGAAAGAACCAGAGGTTGTACAGAGTTTCAGGGAGAGCATAAGGGAACAATTGACAGGAATGGGGGAAAGAATTACAGTAGAAGAAGAATGGGTAGCTTTGAGGGATGAAGTAGCGAAGGCAGCAGAGGATCAAATAGGTAAAAAGACGAGGGCTAGTAGAAATCCTTGGGTAACAGAAGAAATATTGAATTTAATTGATGAAAGGAGAAAATATAAAAATGCAGTAAATGAAGCAGGCAAAAAGGAATACAAACGTCTCAAAAATGAGATCGACAGGAAGTGCAAAATGGCTAAGCAGGGATGGCTAGAGGACAAATGTAAGGATGTAGAGGCCTATCTCACTAGGGGTAAGATAGATACTGCCTACAGGAAAATTAAAGAGACCTTTGGAGATAAGAGAACGACTTGTATGAATATCAAGAGCTCAGATGGAAACCCAGTTCTAAGCAAAGAAGGGAAAGCAGAAAGGTGGAAGGAGTATATAGAGGGTCTATACAAGGGCGATGTACTTGAGGACAATTTTATGGAAATGGAAGAGGATGTAGACGAAGATGAAATGGGAGATAAGATACTGCATGAAGAGTTTGACAGAGCACTGAAAGACCTGAGTCGAAACAAGGCCCCCGGAGTAGACAACATTCCATTGGAACTACTGACGGCCTTGGGAGAGCCAGTCCTGACAAAACTCTACCATCTGGTGAGCAAGATGTATGAAACAGGCGAAATACCCTCAGACTTCAAGAAGAATATAATAATTCCAATCCCAAAGAAATCAGGTGTTGACCGATGTGAAAATTACCTAACTATCAGTTTAATAAGTCACAGCTGCAAAATACTAACACGAATTCTTTACAGACGAATGGAAAAACTAGTAGAAGCCAACCTCGGGGAAGATCAGTTTGGATTCCGTAGAAACACTGGAACACGTGAGGCAATACTGACTTTACGACTTATCTTAGAAGAAAGATTAAGGAAAGGAAAACCTACGTTTCTAGCATTTGTAGACTTAGAGAAAGCTTTTGACAATGTTGACTGGAATACTCTCTTTCAAATTCTAAAGGTGGCAGGGGTAAAATACAGGGAGCGAAAGGCTATTTACAATTTGTACAGAAACCAGATGGCAGTTATAAGAGTCGAGGGACATGAAAGGGGAAGCAGTTGTTTGGAAGGGAGTGAGACAGGGTTGTAGCCTCTCCCCGATGTTGTTCAATCTGTATATTGAGCAAGCAGTAAAGGAAACAAAAGAAAAATTCGGAGTAGGTATTAAAATTCATGGAGAAGAAATAAAAACTTTGAGGTTCGCCGATGACATTGTAATTCTGTCAGAGACAGCAAAGGACTTGGAAGAGCAGTTGAATGGAATGGACAGTGTCTTGAAAGGAGGATATAAGATGAACATCAACAAAAGCAAAACGAGGATAATGGAATGTAGTCTAATTAAGTCGGGTGATGCTGAGGGAATTAGATTAGGAAATGAGACACTTAAAGTAGTAAAGGAGTTTTGCTATTTGGGGAGCAAAATAACTGATGATGGTCGAAGTAGAGAGGATATAAAATGTAGACTGGCAATGGCAAGGAAAGCGTTTCTGAAGAAGAGAAATTTGTTAACATCGAGTATAGATTTAAGTGTCAGGAAGTCATTTCTGAAAGTATTTGTATGGAGTGTAGCCATGTATGGAAGTGAAACATGGACGATAAATAGTTTGGACAAGAAGAGAATAGAAGCTTTCGAAATGTGGTGCTACAGAAGAATGCTGAAGATTAGATGCGTAGATCACATAACTAATGAGGAAGTATTGAATAGGATTGGGGAGAAGTTTGTGGCACAACTTGACCAGAAGAAGGGATCGGTTGGTAGGACATGTTCTGAGGCATCAAGGGATCACCAATTTAGTATTGGAGGGCAACGTGGAGGGTAAAAATCGTAGAGGGAGACCAAGAGATGAATACACTAAGCAGATTGAGAAGGATGTAGGTTGCAGTAGGTACTGGGAGATGAAAAAGCTTGAACAGGATAGAGTAGCATGGAGAGCTGCATCAAACCAGTCTCAGGACTGAAGACCACAACAACAACAACAAATGAGGTGGAGGTTAACAACAAGATGCCTTCTAGGACAACTTGTTCCGCCTACTTAATTACTGTAAAATTTAGTATGGTTGTTCGAAAGGTTTGTGCTATCATTCACGTACTGTGCCAACGAGAAGGGGTACCACGTGGATCGGAACAGAATAATGAGTTACTGAAATAATTATAGCTAAAAGAAATACGGTCGCCGGCCCAATTGGGCAAAATTTCTGTTCGCTAGGTGAATTAATGAACCGAACAGTCAATGTCAAGAATTACTCGAACACGTGCGGCAACAGAGGGCTGCACGCACGTTAACAAAAACAATTGAAACATTTACGTAATAAAGCGAGAAAGAAAATAGTTTGCACTCGAAATATCATTAACTAATAGAGCTGAAATTTTGAAAACATACAAGATAACACTTAGATTAATGGTTACTTACTGTTGTAAGTGACAATGGCGCTGCCTCACAATAACGTCTACTATTTTCATATGAATTTTGGAAAATGGCAAAAAATAATTAAAAGAAACTCTATCGACTTTTGAACAGGGAAACTGCAATTGATAATTACAGTACCAAAAGGTAATTATTATACTTTAGCACGACTGCAAGTCAAAATGTCAACCAAAACTTTACTAACAACAAATTACAATAATCACTGATATTTGCACTCACTCATTAATTCTAGTTAGTGCTTTTGTTTATAGTGGCAGGAATCATTTTAATTTGCTGATTTGATTTACTGTTTGCAACAATTAGATCGCCTCAGATTAAAGTTCAAATTTAAAGTTAATGAGACTGAAATTAAAATCAAATTAACTGGTACTGCAATTTTCATTTTTCATAAACGGTACTCGGATTATTGTAACAATAGGACAGGACAGGAACCTACTTGGTGAATGATTTTAGGAGAATCACGGGTAAACAGTTTTGATTAAACTATGGTAATTATTCACTCGCAAAACACCACAAAGCTGAGTAACGCCGTTACAGAACTTGTTGCCAATAAGCTGTGATGCAGCAATCTTACTTCAGTTCATTCTCGCCGTGACGAAGTTGCTGATGACGATAATGCTGCTGGCTCCTTTCCATGATAATTAGCGAGCACGGGGGTTATTGGCAATGATACTGGTTCAAATGGCTCTGAGCACTATGGGACTTAACATCAGAGGTCATCAGTCCTCTACTTAAACCTAACTAACCTAAGGACATCAGACACATCCATGCCCGAGGCAGGATTCGAACCTGAGACCGTAGCGGTCACGCGGTTCCAGACTGAAGCGCCTAGAACCGCACGGCCACACCGGCCGGCAATGATATTGGCGTGGTGGGTTCTTGATGTTGCTGCAGCCAATATTTCCACCGCCCACGCTCATCACTTGCCACGTGCCGCTAAACAATCACTCCTCCAGTACAGTGCACGCCATCCATGCGTCCGCACTTCACCGAGTCTCACACCAGAGTCCTCTCTCTGTGTAGCGCGCGCTCTGATGTAACATCCTCCCCCGTCCAGAGACGCCGCTACTGTAACGATACTTCTTCGTTGACAAAAACCTAACGTTTCCCTAGCAATCCCTCAGCGATTACTCAGCGATATTTACATAATATACATAATTGATTATACAGCAAAATAAACAAATTAATTCATACATCGTGTACATATAAATTTACACAAAGATAAAAGCAAGTATATATACAATAATAAATGGTCAAAGAGCACATCGGCATGAAAGTGTTCAACAAATGAAGAATTTTGCCATTCGCTGTTCATTTAATCTGTTCAATGTCTTACAATTCCCCCCCTCCCCACTTCTCACCACAAAAAAAAACACCCTACGCTGCCTCAACACATCTAAACCTATATCTACGTAAACAGGCTGATAAAAAAGTAAAGCATCCAGAATGGGAGCAGAAAACTAATTAAAATGTCACGGGTGATTAAAAAATCGAGTCAAATTTATGAGGAACTTGGCAGTATAAGCCGATTTATCAGTATGACGTTGCACCCCTCTGATCTAGATGCAAGCACTGGTTCGGTAAGGAACAATTGCATAAATCCATAGTATCGTCTCCTGAGTTAAGCTGGAGCACAGCTGTTGTAATTGGTCCTTGATATCCTGGATAATAGCACTGGAACCGAGTTGACGTCTGAGCTGGTGCAACACATGTCCTATCGGGGACAGACCTGGGTATCTCGTTGGCCGAAGGTGTACCTCAAAATCATGCAGACAGTTCGTACAGACACGTATCATGTGTGGATAGTCACTGTCCCGTTCAAAAATGGCACCGCGATAAAGAGGGATTATATGAGGACACATGATGTTTTTGTGACATGCTGTTGTGCTGTCAGAGTTGTCTCAGTCAACATCTACATCTACATCTACGTGATTACTCTGCTGTTCACAATAAAGAGCCTGGTCGAGGGTTCAGTGATCCACCTTCAAGCTGTCTCTCTACCGTTCCACTCTCGAACGGCACGCGGGAAAAACGAGCACTTAAATTTTTCTGTGCGAGCCCTGATTTCTCTTATTTTATCGTGATGATAATTTCTCCCCATGTAGGTGGGTGCCAACAGAATGTTTTCGCAATCGAAGGAGAAAACTGCTGATTGAAATTTCATGAGAAAATCCAGTCGCAACGAAAACCGCCTTTGTTTTAGTGATTGCCACTCCAATTCTCGTATCATGTCTGTGACACTGTCTCCCTATTTCGCGATAATACAAAATGAGCTGCCGTTCCAGGTACTTTTTCGATGTCATCCGTCAATCCCACCTGATGCGGATCCCACACCGCACAGCAATACTCCAGAATAGGCCGGACAAGCGTGATGTAGACCTGTTGCACCTTCTAAGTGTTCTGCCAATGCATCGCAGTCTTTGGTTTGCTCTACCTACAATATTATCTATGTGATCGTTCCGATTTAGGTTATTTGTAGTTGTAATCCCTAAGTATTTAGTTGAATTTACAGCCTCCAGATTTGTGTGACTTATCGCGTAATCGAACTTTAGCTGATTTCTTTTAGTACTACTACCCGTAACCTGAAGTCATAGTCGATGGTTCCCCACACCGCTGTGGCGCTCCGAAGTATTGGAAGAATAAGATCTATGTCCAGGTCCTTTCCATACTCGCCGATGATGGTCATCCAGGGTAGTGCAGAATCGCGCTTCATCGCTGAGCGCAATGCGATGCCATTCGTAATTGATCCGTGGTTCAAATGGTTCAAATGGCTCTGAGCACTATGGGACTTAACATCTTTGGTCATCAGTCCCCTAGAACTTAGAACTACTTAAACCTAACTAACCTAAGGACATCACACACATCCATGCCCGAGGCAGGATTCAAACCTGCGACCGTAGCGGTCGCGCGGCTCCGGACTGAGCGCCTAGAACCGCGAGACCACCGCGGCCGGCAATTGATCCGTGCTTACCGGTCACGGTTCCACTCCAAACGCAGCCGTTTGTGTTGTTGTGTGAACGGCAGTCTGTCCGTATGACGGCAATTCCATGGGACGGCTGCTGCTATTTTCTGACCAACGGTGTGGGATGGGACAGAATGTCGCAGGGAGCCCAGTACTTATTCTCGGATGCCATGCGGTTATGTGAAGGAGTTACGACGTGCTTTGTGCACAATACAGGTATCGTCCTTCCTGGTGATCAGATGTGGTCGATCACGACTAGTCTGCCTGTCCTTACGTTCCCACGCCGTCCAACATTGGGGCACTGTTGCAGCCCAATGCCCCACACATCTGGATACTGCGCAAATGGCTCTGAGCACTATGGGACTTAACATCTGAGGGCATCAGTCCCCTAGAACTACTTAAACCTAACTAACCTAAGGAGATCACACACATCCATGCCCGAGGCAGGATTCGAACCTGCGACCGCAGCCGTCGCGCGGTTCCAGACTGAAGCGCCTAGAACCGCGCGGCCACTCCGGCCGGCGGATACTGCACAATTCGACCAGCCAGCCAAATGGAGACCCATAATAACATCACTTGCAAACGCTGTCAGGTATTGATAACGTTGTATCATACGAAAACACAGTATTTCCATGTATCTACATGTCACAGGCCTGGTAACAACACTAAAGACGTTCAACACCAGTGCTCTCTGGTGGCTGTTGTACCTGTTCTAATCGTTTACATACCCACCAATGGTTTTACGTTGACATTCGACCATGTCTTCTGGGTGCTTCACTATTTGTCAGGCAGTGTACATACTCTGTAACAGGATTGTAAAAGTAAGAACTAAATTTTGCACCATATTCAGGTTAACGATTATCGACGATCTTGTTGAACGGAATGAACAGTTTAATGAGCAAAAATACTACAGAATGAGAATAAATCGAAGAATGAGTAACAGCAGAAATACGATAACGTCAAAATTGGGGACCACGAGTTGGTCGAACTGAAGGAATTCTGCTACCTTGTAAGCAAAATCATGCTTGACGAACGAAACAAGGAAGATATAAAAAGCAGACTACCGCAGACAAAAATGATACTCTTGCCCAAAACGTTCTACTTGTAGCAAACAAGAGTCCTCCATTTGACGAAGAAATTTCTGAGAATGAACGTTTGGAACGCAGCATGGTATGGCATTGAATCGGATACTGCTGGAAAACCTGAAAATAAGGGAATGGAAATGTTTGAGATGTGGTGCTGTAGAAAGAGGTTGAAAATTAGGTGAACTGATGAGACAAGGAATGAGTAGTTCCTCGCAGAATGGGCGAAGAAAGGAACATGTGTAAACATTGACAGAAAGAAGAAAAATGGAAATGAGCGTTTGGCGTCATTGGACAGGAGGCCCCTGACGGGGCAGGTCCGGCCGATTTGGTGCAGGTCTTATTGCATTCGACGCCACATCGGGCGACCCGCGCGCCGGCTGGGGATGAAATGATGATGAAGACAACACCCAGTCCCTAACCGGAGAAAATCCCCGACCCAGCAGGGAATCGAACCCGGGCCCCTTAGGACTGCAGTCCGTCATTCTGACTTTTGTTGTTGTTGTTGTTGTTGTTGTTGATGATCGTTGGGTTTGATTGTTGCGGACGTCACATGACATCCGTTAAAGTTCGTTTGTTGATGTTTCCACTTAGTTTTTTATTACAGAGGCCAACCAGCTCTCTGACCGAACACGCTGAGCCAACGTGCCGGCATCAGTCAGCTATCGGGGCGGACACAAAAAGAAGAGATAGGAAGATAGAATGATCGAAACAACTCCTAACTGAATCGCCTCACTGTAGTACAACGATCAGCCTCTCTAGTGGCAGACAAACACAGGTCGACCTACGGTCGCTGGACAGTAGATGCTGTTCCCCGGCCACTCGCTTTAGCCCTAAGCCCCCGTTTCACGTTGTGGGCTATCGAAAATCCGACGATTTGCCGTATTCCGGAAACCGTATTGTGTGCACAGGAGCAATTGCAAGGGATTGGGTAGTGCCAACTCCGCCCACATGCATGTGGGGAAAGAAAACATGGTGACATCACTTAAAACTTTCGGCTATTAGGCCGTGGTCGATGTATAAAACTTTCTCCTAACGTTTCCTGTTCGAGTGTGGGAGATATCTTTAGTGGTTCTCCCGCAGTCGCAGGAGGAGAAAGTTTTAGACATCGATCACGGCCTAGCAACCTGGAAGTTTTGTGATGTCAGCACCAGCCGTGAAAGCTTACATTGTGCGATAAAACATACGAGTTCAAAATGTATCTAGTACTCCGTATCACTAATGTCGTTCTTCGCTGAGAACAAAAAAAATTAACGAATACGAAAACTAACGGGTCGGCACGAACGTGGAGGAAAAAAATAGGCGGGTAACGAGACGCTTCCTTTACTCAGAGTCCACTGAGGGTAACGAATTTGAGGCATGTGAAAAGTACCGATCTGACCACAGTCAGACACGAACTACGAGCGGAGAAGGAAACGCGCGAGTAACGAAGCGTTTCTGACAGTAACAAAACGTTACTTCGAATCTCGTTGGTACCTACTATTCAGTAACGAATTCATACGGAATGCAACAGCCCTACTCTGCAAAGCACTATGCTGGCGGAGGGCACTTACCATCCTACCACATGTTTGGATTTCTTCTCAATCCGTTCCCGCGTACAGCGAGAGAAGAATGACCGCCTAAACTCCTCTGCACTCGCTGGAATTAGTTTAGTCTGTCTTCGCATCCCCTACAGGACTAAAGAATATCTCTCGGTTCTTTGTTTAATACCGTTTCTCGAAACTTCATGAATAGGTTTCAGCGGGCTAATTGAAATCTATTTTCAGGCGTCTGCCAATTCCGGTTTATTATCATCTCTGTGGCGCTTTGCACTGAGTGAACTAAACTTATGGCCATTTCAGTCGTCATTCTTTGTATAGGTTCAATATGTTCTGTAAGTCCTATTTCTTATGCATCTCTCAAACATGGGAAATGTCCTAAGATAGGATGCACGAGTGATGCAGACGTTGTTCATTAGTGGAATTAGATGTGATTGGTTTTCCAGATACATTTGAGGATGGAATGTGTATTTCGAAATCGACCGTGTATGTCGTATGAATAATCAACTTCAATGAAGTTCAGCCTGATGAAGTCTGTAGTTTTTCACATAATAAAATACATTGTCGCTACATGTCTACAAGACTTTATCGCGAACAACCGTGGAGAGATTAAAATCAGTTACTTGATATTTTTGATTCGAGACCGAATCAAACAGTTCCCTGATACGCAAAGGCACGGAAATATTTCGATGAAATTGGCATACAATGTGAATCACACATGACCGCAACATCTTCAGAGCAGCCGGCGTTTGGGACTTTCTGAGATGACAAACGGCCAACAGCTGCGAAACTGACAAATGAAGATCATGATGAACACAGAGTGTTGATCATAGCAACCGAGTCAAGAGGAAAAACGACTTATGTCAGATTGTTAAATGAATGTCCACGTTGCTACTAGCAAGCCGATTAGCACGTTATCTCGGATGGAGAGATCATCGATGTAGAGGTAGCTTCAAGAGTGCCCGAGGGAGGGACTCTCTCTGTTCACGATGTACATTGATGACCCGACGTACTGTTTTAGGTAACCTCAACGTTTTTGCCGAACGAAGCAGTTACCTATTGTCATATACTACCTGTAAAAACTGAACAGTTATTCAAAGAGAGCTTGATAACATTTAAAACTAGAGTAATGATTGACAACTTGCTTTAATTATTCAGAAATATAAAACTGCGCACTTCACGTGGCGCCGAAAACCATAATATCTTATGACTACAGTATCGACGTGTCACAATTGTAATCAGTGACTTATTAAAAATACCTGTGTATAACATTTTGTGAAGTATCAAACGATGGAGAGATTGAAATCTGTAACCTAAGATAATGTATACAGTCTTTGAAATTGAATACATGTTTAATTAAAGCGGATAGAAATGAAAAGTTTTTGATTTCGTTTACATTGAGGTATACTTTAAGGTGTATACGCTCAAAATGACCACCTTTCACCGTAACGCATTGTCGACAATGACTTGGATCAAAGCAACATACGAATTGTAATATTTCTGATGGAATATGACGGAAAGATTGCTGAGTTTGCTCTCTTATATCATACAGTGTTTGTGGTTTTGCGGCATGCACCACGTTGCTGACAGTACATCAAAGCTACATACACTCCTGGAAATTGAAATAAGAACACCGTGAATTCATTGTCCCAGGAAGGGGAAACTTTATTGACACATTCCTGGGGTCAGATACATCACATGATCACACTGACAGAACCACAGGCACATAGACACAGGCAACAGAGCATGCGCAATGTCGGCACTAGTACAGTGTATATCCACCTTTCGCAGCTATGCAGGCTGCTATTCTCCCATGGAGACGATCGTAGAGATGCTGGATGTAGTCCTGTGGAACGGCTTGCCATGCCATTTCCACCTGGCGCCTCAGTTGGACCAGCGTTCGTGCTGGACGTGCAGACCGCGTGAGACGACGCTTCATCCAGTCCCAAACATGCTCAATGGGGGACAGATCCGGAGATCTTGCTGGCCAGGGTAGTTGACTTACACCTTCTAGAGCACGTTGGGTGGCACGGGATACATGCGGACGTGCATTGTCCTGCTGGAACAGCAAGTTCCCTTGCCAGTCTAGGAATGGTAGAACGATGGGTTCGATGACGGTTTGGATGTACCGTGCACTATTCAGTGTCCCCTCGACGACCACCAGTGGTGTACGGCCAGTGTAGGAGATCGCTCCCCACACCATGATGCCGGGTGTTGGCCCTGTGTGCCTCGGTCGTATGCAGTCCTGATTGTGGCGCTCACCTGCACGGCGCCAAACACGCATACGACCATCATTGGCACCAAGGCAGAAGCGACTCTCATCGCTGAAGACGACACGTCTCCATTCGTCCCTCCATTCACGCCTGTCGCGACACCACTGGAGGCGGGCTGCACGATGTTGGGGCGTGAGCGGAAGACGACCTAACGGTGTGCGGGACCGTAGCCCAGCTTCATGGAGACGGTTGCGAATGGTCCTCGCCGATACCCCAGGAGCAACAGTGTCCCTAATTTGCTGGGAAGTGGCGGTGCGGTCCCCTACGGCACTGCGTAGGATCCTACGGTCTTGGCGTGCATCCGTGCGTCGCTGCGGTCCGGTCCCAGATCGACGGGCACGTGCACCTTCCGCCGACCACTGGCGACAACATCGATGTACTGTGGAGACCTCACGCCCCACGTGTTGAGCAATTCGGCGGTACGTCCACCCGGCCTCCCGCATGCCCACTATACGCCCTCGCTCAAAGTCCGTCAACTGCACATACGGTTCACGTCCACGCTGTCGCGGCATGCTACCAGTGTTAAAGACTGCGATGGAGCTCCGTATGCCACGGCAAACTGGCTGACACTGACGGCGGCGGTGCACAAATGCTGCGCAGCTAGCGCCATTCGACGGCCAACACCGCGGTTCCTGGTGTGTCCGCTGTGCCGTGCGTGTGATCATTGCTTGTACAGCCCTCTCGCAGTGTCCGGAGCAAGTATGGTGGGTCTGACACACCGGTGTCAATGTGTTCTTTTTTCCATTTCCAGGAGTGTATCTAAAGAGTTTACAAGCGATGATCGAGCTGTATACTTCTCTTTATTCTAACGGTCTCGAAGAGAATGTGCATTTGAGAAATTCCATCACATGATGTTGAAAGTGAACTGGTGCACCATTCTGTAGAATGCAGTGATCTTCACTGTCGAAAATACCGTTAAAATCTGGATTAGCGTGTATAACATTCCTAGGAAAGAGTCACCTGTAACAGCCTCTTCGAGTACGGCCTAGTTAATCCTCTAGACAATAGACCACACCTGAATGATATTCCTGGTAGATTAACATGTCTTTCTTCAGTTACATATAGATTTTCGTAAGCCCGGTACACGCAATTGTGAGTCCGCAAAATTCTGTAGAAACTACCTTTTTCTGATCTCATAGTCACGAGAGTACTGCCTCACAGTCCTTTTCGGAATTGCGTATACGCCTGAATCACTGCATCAACATTTTTGTTGTCTGCTGAACATCTCTTTCTTCCGCTACCTCCCTTCTTCACATCATGCACCATCTCATCTACTTCAAACTTGTCTCACATTCACACAATGAAGGTAGTGGTGTTCCGCATTCAACTCTCCCTTGAGATTCAACCTCACTCTTATTCTGTTTTTTCAGTAACACTTTAGCACCCACTTCCGTTCTTCAAGCGACAACGTCGTGTTTATTTCCAATCCTGCAACAATTGGAAGCTCTTCTAATTTATTAGCCACAAAACAGAAATGATTTTTATTTACTTTAATGAAAGAGGGATTCGGACTTCAAAGAGCGTGTACATTTCTTGAGCCATGAGACAATGTAGTCAGAAAACACAGAAAATTATTTACAAAATACTTGTTTGAACCATTCTAGAATATTGCTCAAATATGTGGAGCTCATATGAAATAGATCTACACTCATGCTCATAAATTTAGGATAAGTGCAGAATGTGGTGCCACACAACGTGGCACTACACAAAACTGGCGCTGATAGCATAGGCACATGGACCTGCGGTTGTCGATCGGTGGAGCTGGCAGCATTGCACATACGCAGAGGAGTGTTGGTGCATGTCAGAGTACAGTGTAGCGAATACATGTGCAGATGTTTTCAGACGTGCTAATGGTGACTGTGTGTTGAAAATGGCTCAAAGAACACATATTGATGACGTTATGAGGGGTAGAATTCTAGGGCGACTGGAGGCTGGTCAAACACAGCAGGTCGTAGCACGGGCCCTCTGTGTGCCACAAAGTGTGATCTCAAGATTATGACAACGATTCCAGCAGACAGAAAACGTGTCCAGACGCTACAGTATGGAACGTCCACAGTGTACAACACTACAAGAAGACCGATATCTCACCATCAGTGCCCGCAGACGGCCATGGAGTACCGCAGGTAGCCTTGCCCGGGACCTTAACGCAGCCACTGGAACAGTTGTCTCCAGACACACAGTTTACAGACGACTGAGACATGGTTTATTCGCCTGGAGACCTGCAAGGTGCATTCCACTGACCCCTGATGACAGAAAAGCCCCTAAAGCCTGGTGTCAAGAACACAGTACATGTCATTGGAACAGTGGTCCCAGGTTATGTTCATGGACGAGTCCAGGTACAGTGTGAACAGTGATTCTCGCCAGGTTTTCATCTGGCGTGAACAAGGAACCAGATACCAACCTCTTAATGTCCTTGAAAGGGACCTGTATGGAGGTCGTGGTTTGATGTTATGGAGTGGATTATGATTGGTGCACGTACACCTCTGCATGTCTTTGACAGAGGAACTCTAACAGGTCTGGTGTATCGGCTGTATCAGGACATCATTTTGCACCAGTATGTACGCCTTTTCAGGGGTGCAGTGGGTCCCACCTTCCTCCTGATGGATGATGATGCACGGCCCCACCGAGCTGCCATCGTGGAGGAGTACATTGAAACAGAAGATATCAGGCGAATGGAGTGGCCTGCCTATTCTCCAGACCTAAACCCCATCGAGCACGTCTGGAATGCTCTCGGTCGATGTATCGCTGCACATCTTCAAACCCCTTCGACACTTCAGGAGCTCCGACAGGCACTGGTGCAAGAGTGGGAGACTATACCTCAGCAGCTGCTCGACCACCTGATCCAGAGTATGCCAACCCATTGTGCGGCCTGTGTACGTGTGCATGGTGATCATATCCCATATTGATGTTGGGGTACATGTGCAGGAAACATCGCCATTTTGCAGCATATGTGTTTCGGGACCGTTTTCTCAACCTATCACCAATACCGTGTGTTCCCTATGTGCCTATGCTATTAGCGCCAGTTTTGTGCAGTGCCACATTGTGTGGCACCACATTCTGCAATTATCCTTAATTTATGACCATGAGTGTGTGTGTGTGTGTGTGTGTGTGTGTGTGTGTGTACCTGCAGAAAAAGAAAAAATGAATTATGTGATTTTATTTTTTTGGGAAGTGACACTTAAAGCTTTATGATGATCCCAAATAGGTTAGTGAGGTCCTAATGTTTCCATTTTGCCATGTTCTGAGTATGTTAGTGAGATTCTATTATTTGTGTGTGCAGGGATGCACTCATCACATGCGTGGTGAACACACTGACTAGCCTGGTGGCGGGCTGTGTGACTTTCTCCATCCTGGGCTTTGTGGCATCCGAGAAGGGCGCCGAGGTGGCCGACGTGGTGCGTAGCGGGCCGGGGCTTGTGTTCCTCACCTATCCAGAGGTCGTGCTGCAGCTGCCCGGGGCTCCTGCGTGGGCTGCGGTCTTCTTCTTCATGCTTGTTGTGAGTATCTGGGGCTTTTCCCATACCAATATGGTGACACTTCCTGCGACATAAAAAAATACTATGTTTTTCATTTCATTTGCTGATGTTCAACATCTCTTCATATGCTGGGCCAAAATTCTCATACCTCACATACAAAAAAATCACAGTAAATTCTTGTATATAGATGAATAATTGTCTATAGCCAGGTGCAAAAGTAGTGTATTGCAGTCGAAGTTGGTGCCATTGGGACAGTTTCCGTGATGGGGTAGCTTTGGGACAGGTCCGAAAATGACGAAGGGTAAACAAAAAGAGGAAGAGTGGGAGTGAAGTAGTAGCGGGGTAGAAGTAGAAAAAGAAAAACAAGAAGGGAACTGATGGAGAGTACAAAAACATATACAAGGTGGAGAAGTATGTAAAAGAGTCTTGATGAGAATCAGATTAGGTTGTAATGAGAAACTTTCGTAAGACCTTCTATTTACCCCTGAAGACACTCGGCACCACGGCTAGCAAAAAACTGTACAAATCGAATGTGCTTGACTAGCACTGACAGCTTTCCCTCGCTGCCAACCTAGCCTGACTTTGTTGGAAGACAGCACTAAGTTCAGCATGCCATCTGCTTTTGCTCATGAAAGTAAATGTGACACACAGAATTAACAACCCAAGAAATGAAACTCACATCAGTTTACTGAAGACAACACAGGACTGTGACAACATTGTCAGTGTGTAATGTGTTGTATATCGGCCTGAGGTTGGTAGCGACACTAAACACATGAGTAGCAATCCAAAGGCACACACTGTCTCATGATCAAAGAGATACAGTATCTCAAGCAAAGAAATAAAATACCTCTATCCCTTTGTTTGGGACTTTCATTCATTCTGTAAATCCTGTCAACTAACATGTTGAGAGTCTGCTTAGAAGGCACAGTTAGTTACTTCTCATGATATAGAAACACTTTATTCTTGTTTTCAGCAACTAAATGGAAGCACTCATTATACCAAGTCCGTCAGTGTAATGAAAGTATGAGTATGTTTTTTGTCTGTTGTTTTGTTTATTATGGATGTGCATTGATTGGCAATGAGACAATGAAAAAGGAATCACATTAGTTTTGCAAGCAGTGCGACTTTAGGCTAAAGTGCACTTTATTGATGGTGACTCTTATGTTGCATAATGATATTGGCAATTCCTTGACATTGGTTACAGCCAATCTGGTGATAGTATATGGTAGCCCATGAAGATCACTGAATCTAATGATATGAGCAAGCAGTGCGACTTTAGGCTAAAGTGCACTTTATTGATGGTGACTCTTATGTTGCATAATGATATTGGCAATTCCTTGACATTGGTTACAGCCAATCTGGTGATAGTATATGGTAACCCATGAAGATCACTGAATCTAATGATATGAGCAAGCAGTGCGACTTTAGGCTAAAGTGCACTTTATTGATGGTGACTCTTATGTTGCATAATGATATTGGCAATTCCTTGACATTGGTTACAGCCAATCTGGTGATAGTATATGGTAGCCCATGAAGATCACTTAATCTAATGATATGAGAAAAGATCAAAGTGTTCATGGGCAGTGGTGTTGCAGAGGAGAAGGACCACACATTTTCCAATACAGCATACAACACAACAGCTGGTGTGTGGGGAGCTGACTGAAAATGGGAGACTTTTGAAAAATGACTTTGTTATGAATGAACAAATGTAATAATTCCTTTCACTTGTGGAGAGTTACACATGTCCAAACACACTGTCACTAACTGACACACTTTTTGTGTTTGATTAATTACTAATGATGATGTACTTGGGGGTGAGGGAACAGTTGTAGAAATTGACAAATTGATGTTTGGGACATGAACGTTTCAGAGGGTGAAATGTGTTTTTTGATAGATGGATGTTCAGAGAAGCTGAGAGTGAAAGTAAGAAACATTTATTTGAAACTGTCCCTGGAAGAAACAAATGTGTGATTCTGAACATGCTAAAGAAATATGAGCCACTTGGAACTATTGAAATTTGTGATTGTTTCCAGTCTTATGACTCCTTATCAGATGTAGGGTTTATACATATGTTGATGAACCACAAAATGCACTTTAAAGATCCAATTACAGATGTGCCCACAAGCAGTGCAGTATAAAGAGCCCAGGGTCCATAGTCAAAAAAAGTTCTTTAATGGACTCAATAAATGCAAGAACATCTTTAATTTTTTTGTTTGAGGATATGTGGCAGAGGAGTGGAGCAATGAGGAAGATTTATTTATAAAAGCAGTCTGCAGAATCTATAATCCAGAGTATAGCTTTGTGTTTTCTTCCTTTTTTTCTTTTTTAAAATCACTTCTTCAGTTACAATAATTCTTTTTTATCTCAGTTTGTTGATTTTTAACAATAATGTTTTCTTCTGAGATGTCAAAATTCCTTGTGTAGCATAGACTGATTTGTCTTTGCAATAACCTACATGTACTTCCTATTTTTGATTTTACTGAATATTCTGATGATGTGGTTAAATTCTAACCCAATGTTATTCAGTCTGTACATTGTTGCTCAGTCTGTACATTGAACAAGCAGTAAAGGTAACCAAATGAAAAATCTGGAGAGGGAATTAATGTTCAGAGAGAAGAAATAAAAACTCTGAGGTTTGCTGACATCATGTAATTCTGTCAGATGCAACAAAGTGAAGGGACTTGGAAGAGCAGTTAAATGAAATAGATAGTGTCTTTAAAGGAGGCTGTAAGATAAAAATCAACAAAAGCAAAAGTAATGTAATGGAATGTAAGCAGTCAAATTCAAACAGACGATACTGAGTGAATTAGATTAGGAAACAAGTCAGTAAAAGTAGTAGATGAGTTATGATGTTTGGGCAGTAAAATAACTTATGATGACCAACGTAGAGAGGATATAAAATGTAGTCTGGCAATGGCATGGAAAGCATTTCTGAAGAGGAGAAATTTGTTAATATCAAATATAAATTTAAGTGCTAGAAAATACTGTCAGGCATATAGCCTTGCATGAAATTCAAAATGTGGACAATTAACAGTTCACAAAAGAAGGGAATGGAAGCTTTTGGAATGTGGTGACACAGAAGAATGCTGAAGATTAGTTGGGTATAACATGTAATACATGAGGAGGAACTTAATGGAATTGGGGAGAAAAGAAATTTGTGGCACAACTTCACAGAAAGAAGAGAGCAATTGATGGGTCACATTCTGAGACATCAAGGGATCACCAATTTAGTATTGAGGGAAGTGTGGGGGTTAAAAATTTTAGAGGGAAATCAAGAGACAAATACAGTAAGCAGGTTCAAAATTATGTAGGTTGCAGTAGTTATTCAGAGATGAAGAGGCTTGCACAGGATAGAGTAGCATGGAGAGCTGCAGAAAACTAGGCTTTGTGCTAATGGCCACAACAACAGAACAAAACACCAGCTAACTTTATTTACAAACCATAGGAAATTATGAACAAACATTTTCAATGGCTCCTGGCAGCTGACTCAAATTTTATCACATTCAGTTCCTATTGGTCAACATGCTGAGGTGTTACCACCATTGGCACACAATTCAACTACTGTGGACACTATAATTGCATTTTTTCCTGACTTTATACTGTCCGATGTTCCATGTTTTGCATTATTTCACACAAAAAATAACTATTGAAATTTGTACCTCTTCCACCATTGTAAAGACACATTGATCTCAATAAACAAATGAGCAGGCTAAGCAGCAATGATGAGTAAACAAACAGTGGAAAAATGTTAGAGGGAGCGTGGGACAAAGTTGAAGTTTGCCATGGGTGCCAGTGGCCCTAATTATGTCTGTGTTCGTCCCTGTATATTTCTCTGAGCATGGATTTTCCACTGTGAAGTTAAAGTGCATTAGACGTCTTACAACTCTGCCCCACTAGGCTCTCCCTTTTTACCAAGAGTATTCATCTTTTCTCACCTACTTTTTCTAGTATCTCTTCATTCCTCATCTTATCTGTCCACTAAGTATTTGACATAATCTTGCAAGCAAACTCAAAATTTCAGATGCTTTCAGTATCTTTTACTTTGGTTCCTCTGAACTATACATTTCACTTCTGCACACTTCTGTGCTTTGAGCTTTGTGTCAGAAATTTCTTCATTTTTCTACAGTAGCCATTATTTTTGTGTATTTTGCTTCTGGATAGTGGAAATCTTTTACTTCATTGTCTTTTTCAATTCTGACAATTGGGAAATCATCATCATTCTTTCTGCTACTCAACACCACATCCACTTTCATTTTACTCATTCTTGCAACATTCCTTCCTCTTCCAGATATGGATCATGCACTGCCAGGTATGGTTCTCAGCATACTATGCTTGTGAATGCTAATGCACACTCACACATGAGGATGAAAAGACCTCACTGTCATAGTTTATCACTAAACCCAAATCCATACTTTGTTAACTCCTCTTTTTCTTCTTTGATACATCTGTCTTGTAATCAATAATGAGTGGATGAACCTTTCATCTTTTCAGTTTCTTTTGTTCTTTCTTCTTGATCCACAGACAGTATACCTCATATTTTTTCCATATAGCTTCCATTTTTCTCACCAAACTTCGTAAGTGCCTAAGAGATTTTACTTGTTCCTCAGGCTTCCATTCCAATGATACTTTGACTACACCTTCATATTTGCTGAATCTCATAACTTTGTATTTATTGTTTATTCTCCTCCTCCTCCGTTGCTGTTTTTAAACAATTTGTCTGATAATTTTTCAGTGTTCATAATGAAAAGGTAATGTGACAACCAACACCTTTGTCTAATACTTCTTCCAATAATCTTCCCATCTGATTCACCCTCCCCAATTCTTACAACCATTTTTTGTGTCCTGGCATTCCGATCTGCTCCAATACCTGACAAGATGTTCAGAGTGATGTATCAGTCAACTGTGTGTAACACTTTTCCACAGCAACAAAGCAGATATATTTTATTATTATTCTTAATATTGAAATAGTGTTATTGAATACTGACTTTTAAGAGATTTCAAGAAATTATAAAGTTGGCCTGGTAATGGATTAAATCCATGTACGCCATATTTCCAGCAGTGCAGTTTTCTGAAACAATTTATTGTGGGATTATTACAAAACAGCCCAAATATTAAAAAAACCAAAGTACTGGTGTAGAAGGCATAAGTAAAGGGAAAACATAGTTGTTACCAACATTCCTGTAATTTCTCAAGATGTTAAGTTGTGAAGTGTGAAAAGTCCTGTGGCTTGGCAGCACCTCTAATGCTTAAGCTGTGGTAGTGTCTACATCAAAAACTCAGCTTGCTTCTTGTTGGTACTGATAGAGCTGATGCTGAACTTTCCTAGACCAATTAGCTCACAAACATAGTGGTATAGTGGTGCCTCACTCTGATTTGTTTTGTTCGAGTATGTTTTGTACACCATTGTACCATTGTGATTCAAAGTAACAGCACCACTATTATCACAGAATACACTTGCTGGTTTTTCACTGTGTTTAATACACAACTCTTGGACCAATCCTTGAAGGTATATAGCTTCTTGCTGATGTTGATAGGTCCATATATTCATGTTCTGTTGTTGGCAGAACAGCTGATTGTTGCTGTTTTGAATTCCATGAAAATGCTGCACCAGTTAACTTGAAAATATAGCCAGTTGTTGATGATCTTCATTAATTATGACCTGATACATAATCAGCATCACAGAAGGCTTCACTTTTTGCTGCTCCACTTTTTCATCAAGTTAGTCCTACATTTACTGTGCCTTTGATGTAACTCATAATTTATTGACTGATTCCCAGTGGAGTTTTTGATAATTAAAGTTAAATCTACTTACAGCAGCCACAGTATAGGCGCATGCAATGTCTGGTCTTGTGCTTTGAGCCAAATATGAGAGTGACCCATGGCTTGCTGATAACGAATGCTATGTAACATGAATTCTTCCTCATCTGTCAATTTTTCTTAGTGTTTTTGCAGCTTCAAACATGAATTAAATGGATGTGCAACCACATCTCAGTTTTTCATACAAAATTTCTTGTGTGCTTTTGCTGATATTTTCTTTGATTGTTTTCTGTTTAATTTTATTCTCATGCTAAGACATCAACTGAGTTTGCCGAGATCTCTTGTCTTAAAATGATCCATTGATACTTAATACTTTCTTTCACGTATTATTTATATTTGATAAGATGATCAAGTTGTCTGTATAAATGGCAAGAATGACTATATATTGCTTCTCAATTGGAAACTGTTGAACAAGTCTCTTTTATTCATCATGTGTTTTGTACATTTGGAATGTAAGTAGCAGCCATCACCATAATACAGAGATGCTGTTTGAGCTATCATCCTTTTTTGTTTTCAGCTTTAAAGACATTTGCAGCATTTGAAAATTTATTTAGTTTCTTCTTAGTTCTACACTCACATGCCTCATGATGAACTTTCTGACATTTATAACATTCAAATGATTTGAAACTTCATACATCACAATTGATGTTTGTCTGCTGGTGTTTACTGAATTGCTTACTAGCTGCAAGCAGTGAATCTGTAGTTCCATTTGTTCTTGCAATTTGATGTTTCATTTATTCCTGGATTACCAACTGACTTACTAAATCACTAGCAATATTGACAACCAAATAGTCAAAAACTGTAATCGAAGGCAAGAAAGTTGCTGGAAATCCACTTAGTATGATCACAGCTGCAAAATCATCATCCATTTTCTTACCAATTTTTTAAAAAGTGACAAAATTTTGATGAGTACATACCTTATTGTTTTAAGAAGATAATCATACATTCATCTAGCATTGTAGAAGCCCAATATAATTAGAGAAAGTATCTTTGAATGCAGACTGTAAATTTTGCTACACTTCTTTAGCGTTTGCTGCTCCATGAAGTTTTGCATATAGACGCAGGAATTTACAGTTAAACATATAAAACATAGCCTAACAGAGAGCATTAATTGGTTGCAAGCTAAATGTCACAGAATTCACACTATATGGGTAACATTCTGACAAATTATTCATCTGATGCTACAAAAATTTCTGCTTTGATTTAGGTACTTATGATCATTCTGCACTGCTTTTGGAGCTTCCCAAAATAAATGAACCAGCCATTAGAAAAACGTGTTTCAAATGATGCTTCAGTAAGGAAAATATAAACTTGTTTAATTGTAAGCTTGAAGAAGTAAACAGGGCAGTAGATTATTGTACTTCAAGTTCTAAAAATTATGAAGGGTTTCTTGGAAGGTTTTTGCATGACTTTTTTTAAAAAAATATTTCCCCCCGCAGTCTGCCACAAAAGATGACAAGTGAACTGAAATGGATAAATGCTAGTAAAAACTGTCAAGTCCCAGAAAAAGGACAGTTACATAATGAACTGAGAAGTAATACAAATTTGGATTTTGTAAACTATGTAAAAAAGTATAAAACTATTTAGAAGGGTGGTAAAGGCAGCAAAAGAAAGGACATGCAAAAAATTGATTGTGAAATACAAATAAGTAAAGGCAGTATGGTCAGTCATAAAATCTGAACTTGGTGTCATAGCTGGCAGCTCACAGATCTCCACAATCAAGATAGGTGACAAATCAATTGTAAATGCTTCAGAAATATCAAAATATTTTAAGGAGTTTTTTATGCATGTGTTTAAGTCAGATATTGACATAAGTGGTTACCTAAATAATGCCCAACCCTTCAGTTCCAATTAGGATAACAGGGAATTTTTAACTACATTTCAGTGAATTGCAGCTAAAGATGTAAAAAAAAGTAATATTATCTCTTAAAAATAAAAATAAAATATTCAACTCAATGGGATGAATACCCACTAGAGTAAGTAGAATAGTTTTCAGTTTAATATCAGCACCCCGGTCTGAAATAATAAACCAGTCATTTGAAGAATGATGCTTCCCTGATGCTCTAAAGTATGCAGTAATAAAGACATCATTCAAGAAAGGCTCAAAGGAATATGCAAAAGACTACCAAACATTAAGTCTTCTCCCAGTATTCTCAAAAGTATTCGAAAATGTTGTTGCAATCCAGATCCAAAATTTCATAGCAAAATCTAATATCCTCACATTAAATTAGTCTGGCTTCCAGAAAGGGAAGAGTGTAACTTGTGCCTTTAACAAATTTGTTGAGAAAATTTGCTTATCTCTGGACATATCCCAAAAAGTCACAGCATTTTCTGTGACCTTACAAAGGCTTTTGACTGTGTAAACTATTTTCTACTGTTACATAAATTAGAATGATACAGAATAAACAGTAGTGGTTTGAAATTACTTGTCAGAATGGAAAATTATTTCACAGAGAGTCCCAAAATGTTCCATTTTAGGCACAATCAGGTTATTATTTTATGTAAATGATTTACCTCTAAATGCAACAGTCCACCAAATTTTATTTGCAGATCACATTTCTGTACCCACTGAAAGTGGGACCACAGAACAGATTCCTAAAAGAGTCATTGACTCTCTAAATAGTTTAGAATGTTGGTTTGATGTAAATTGATTAAAATTAAACATGAAAAAACCCAACTAACACAGTTTAAAACTAAACAGTCAAAATCATTTCACTTTCAAATAATCTATAAGAACTGGGAACTAATGGAAGTAGATTCTTTTAATTGCCTTTGGATTTTCAAGAACAATATTTATCCTGGTCTTCTCATATAAAGTACTTGGCACACAAGCTAAACAGTCTTGCATTTGCAATGACAGTATTGGCCCACACAAGTGACATAGACACTAGGAAATATGTTTACCACAGCTGTTTTGAATCTACTGTAAGATATGGAACAAAAGGTTTTTGAAAATTTGGACAGACTTAGGGCTATACACATTTCTTAATATAAAGGGGAAATTTCACCACAAATCTCAAAAATTTCTTCACTGATTTACTTCAGATTTTTACATGATACTCTAATGATCATGTGGATGGACATAGGCTATAATGTTGTTAGCAAAAATCTCAAAAAATTATGTTAGATTGTGCTGTGAAAATGTGCAGTTTTGCTGTCTTTCTTGCGGTCAGTTTCAACTATGATGGCAGGCCAAATACTGTCATTGAAGCTACTATCCTCATACATCCAGCAGCTGGAGAGGTCTCTCTCATACCCCATATGCCAATGATCCCAACCAATGTACTGATCCATTTAAGTGCCTTGAAGTCCCAACCAAGGTTTCATTTGCAATAATGGTACACAAGGCTCAAGGTCAAAGAGAGAGGCATAAGAGTATGGAGACAGGGGAGGAGGAAGTTCACATAGAAAGGGGGGGGGGGGAAGGTGATGGACAAAGAGAGGAGAAGGAGATGGCACACAGAGAGAGGGGGGAGAAGGAAGAGATGGACAAAGAGAAGGATGACCAGGAAAAAATGAAATGATCATATGGGAATGTTGGCTGGGAGGTCCCATTAGGGTTCGGCCTCCAAGTGCAAGTCTTATTTCAGTCAGTGCCACATTGGGCAACTCGCACCAGTGATGAGGATGAAATGATGATGAGGATGGCACAACACACAGTCCACAAATGGAGAAAATCTCCAACCCGGCTGGGAATTGAACCCAGGGCCAGAACATGGGAGGCAAGCACGTTACCACCCAGCTAAGCAGGCGGACGGGTGAACAGGAGGTGGACAGAGACAGTGAGAGGTGGGAGAAGTTTAGGACACGCGTCCAATTCCTATAGCTATTTAGCAACTGCAAAGATTGCTGGGTTCACTAGTCATTTACAAGGGGGTACCCCAAAAAAAATTGAAATAGCATTGCCATGGGTGGAGCTTGTGTAGCATGCATTTCTACCGCTAGACATGTGTAGCTCAACTCATTGCCAGTGCAGTGTCACTTGCGTTGTTGACCTGGCTTGTTCTGTTCATCTGTAGTGAGTGTTTTTGCTAGTGCTGTTTTGTTCTTTTTTGTTTTTTATGATGGCCAAGTATAAGTGAACAACATGCAGCTGCGAAACTTTGTTTCCTGTTCGGTAAAAATGCTTATGAAACTGTTTTAATGTTCAAAATAGTGTAATAAATGACGCTAAATGAAGAACTAAAGTGTACTAGTGGTGTGGTGGATTCTGATTGATGACAAACCTGATTCTGGACGTCCATCAACTGCCCGAATTGACAAAAAAATTGAAAAAATTCAAGAGCTTCTGCTCACAGACCATCAACAGACAATTGATCAACTGTCAGAGGTTATGGTTCAAATGGCTCTGAGCACTATGGGACTTAACATCTGTGGTCATCAGTCCCCTAGAACTTAGAACTACTTAAACCTAACTAACCTAAGGACATCACACACATTCATGCCTGAGGCAGGATTCGAACCTGTGACCATAGTGGTCGCGCGGTTCCAGACTGTAGCGCCTAGAACTGCTCGGCCACGCTGGCCGGCTGTCAGAGGTTAGTGGGTTACCTTAAAACTTGGTTAATGGAGGAATTGGGAATGAAAAGGGCTGCTGCCAAGTTTGTTCCCCAGGTTCTGACTGACAATTAAAAGCAACATCAAGTTGAAACATGTTGTGCCTTGAAGCAATAGCCTGAAACCAATCCAGATTTTCTGTCAAAGTTGATGAGTCATGATGCTATGGTTACAACTTAGGAACAAATAACAGCCAAGCCAATGGAAGATGACATCACACCCCGTCTAAAAAATGCCATCAAGTCAAATCAAACATCAAAACAGTGCTGATTTGCTTTTTTGATGCCAAGGGCATAACTCATTCAGAGTTGTTTCTCCCAGCTCAGACTGTCAATCAAACATTTTATTTTGAAGTTTTAAAAAGATTGAGTAACAGTGTTTGCCAAAAAAGCCCAATTTGTGGCAGACAGGAGACTGATTCTTTCACCATGACAATGCACCTGCATGCAGACCCATCTCTGTTGGACAGTTTCTGGCTAAAATGGCATGGTTCCATTGCCACATGCATCTTACTTGCCTGACCTGACTCTGGGTGACTTTTTCTTATTCTCACACATGAAAAGGGGCTTGAAAGGATGCCAGTTTGACAACATTGAAGAAGTCAAGAAAAAAATGAGGGAGGAGCTGTCAGCCGTTTCTAAAGAAAATGTTTTGAACAGTGTAAGCACCGGCGGGACATATGTATTAGTTGTAATGGAGAGTATTTTGAAGGGAATAATGTTGTTTTGTAAACAATTTGAAAACATATAGCTTTTAAAAAGCAATTCCGTTTTTTTTCAGTACCCTCTCATATATTGACGAGTCTCCTGTACTTTATGGGAATGATTTATATGTGTACATATCAAACAATGAAAAATCCAGCATGGAATGTAACAATATTATGAAAATGATAATTGCTACTCTCCATATAGTGGAGATACTGAGTCACAGATAGGGAGAACGAAAAGACTGTGTTTGTGTGTGTATGTTGTCTATTTTTGACAAAGGCCTTGTTGGCCGAAAACTCACATTCTGACAGTCTTTTTTTTGCCTACCTGCGACTCAGTATCTCCACTATATGGTGAGTAGCAACCATCCTTTTCATAATATTGTTACATATATGTACATGATGACATGATGAGACAATAAAATTCTTAGTCTGATGATGCTTTCTGTACATTAATTGGATCTTAATCAGTGCCAGCAATTGTTTCCCTTAGTTCATCATGTTTTATGTGCATTTAAATCATAAATTTCCAGCTCTTGTCGTTAGACATACCAGACAATTTCTCAAAATTGAGCAGCGATTGTCTGCTCAAATCCTCTTAAATAGGCTCAGCTAGTTCAACAAATAAATCTTAAAATTTTCTTCACAATGTACTATGCCACCATGTTGAACATGCATAAAATACAGGAACTCATGAGTAAAAATCACAACCACAACAAGTGATGCCACACCGATTTTTGCAATCTTGATTTATAGTTTCTGAATTAATTGTACTGTGTCAATGTAGGAAGTTCACTAACTCTTCCTGGTCTCATAAACTATTGGATATTGATGCTGATCAGTACTTTATAAAAAAAAATTGGCCTAGTAATGAGTGAAATTCACATATATCATATTGCCTGGAACACAGATTATTGAAACTATTTATTCTGGGACTTTTACAAAACAAACCGAAGATGAAAACAAACTACACCTATACAAGCTGTCAGCAAAGACAACACAAAGTCATTTCCAAAAAACATCGCCAGCCACACTATTACTAATAAGACAGAATTAATAATGTTCCTCTGCTACTCTCAGCCATGTTACACTATGACAATCTCAAATAATTCTAGATTTGTAAATTGGATCTAATTTTAGGAACCTCACATACATTCCTTTTCTTCCATCACTGAGTACACGAAAGATGTCTGCTGTTCACAGTAAGTAAAAGAAAACCAAAGGCATGAAGCTCAAAAATTACTGTTACTTCACACTTTCTTTTTCACTCCCAACTGTCACTGTTCACTCAGGCCCATTAAAGACTTGAGCATTTGGAAACTTGCCACCAAGTCCACGATAAATCACAATTTCACATTCCAAAAATCCATTGCACTTGCCTACTTGCCTTTTACATCCTACATCTTTGCTTTAATCTACACTCCTGTCTCATTACACTTATGTGCTGTCTCCTCACAACAAGCATGAATTTTATCGATTGTACTAGGCAAAACACACACTTCCTTTTAAACAAATTCAGTGCATTTAACAGTGCAGTTCATGGGATCCATACTGATCTTGGATCCTTGACATCAATTACAGATAAATCATACCTCAGTTATTGCAAGGATACCCAAACCTCATTAATTGTATACTCAATCAAATAAACTGATGCATACAATCTTGGTGTCCTGAAAAATTCATGAACTTCCATTTACATCCTTAGCAGACATTTTGAATGAATTAGGTAGCACTCCATGTACCCTTATTTAGGACTTAGTTATTTTAGTCTAAAGTGGCTACATCATTAATGAATATTCCATTTTGTCTTTTCAATAAAGAAATTCCATGTTCACTTATTTGGGACTAAGTTTACTATAATTACAGACCGCAAATCACTGGTAGCACTTCTCAGGCTGCACTCCAGTCTTTCAGAATTGGCAACAGAACAGCTCCACTGTTGGGCACTTTTCGTCACTTCCTACATTTATATCATTAAATACAAGCTGACATCGCAACACACAAGTGTGGATGCTCTATCTCGCTTACTCTCAGGAACAGACCCCTTGTTTCCACAAAGATGTGGAGTGGGGCCAAACCTTGGACAAGTTTCCCACTACAACTGAATGAATCACTGCAGACATACACCATGACCCAATCTTACAGTGATTGATGCAGTGTGTGCTCGTTGTGTGACCAACTACTTTTCTAAGAAAACCAATCCTTATGAGCTCTATGCCTTGGCTTGCCTCTGTCATTAGTGATGTCTTCCTGACAGAAGCTGTATCATCATCTTGGCTGCCCCGCAGCCTCAGATTTTGAACTACTCCATTGTGGGTGCTGGGGAATGTTACGAATGAAAGCCCTAGTGCAGCAACACACTTACTTGTCTGGTTTAAACAAGAACGTGGAAGTCATGGTGTGCAGTTCTCCAGCTTGTGCTCAGCATCAGGCCTTTCCACTGCAATCTTTTGCCTCTTGTTCCACTCCCCATTGCACCTGGGGTTATATTCATTTGGACTTTGCAGGACCTTTTTTGGGTTCTGTGTAGTTAGCAGTCATGGATGCTTACTCTGATTATCCATATGTGAACAGCATGGTGCCCTGCCACAATGGACACCACAGTTAACACACTAATCCAGAATCTAGCCATTGAAGGCCATTATATCAGACAATGGGCTCCAATTTAGGGAGATAGCTTTTAACCCCATTGTGCCTCCAACAGCAGAAAACAGGTTGTTAGTCCACCATATCAGCCATTCTCCAATGGTAAGCAGAACATGTGGTGTGGATGTTTAAGAAGCAAATGTTGAAGGCCACCATCACAGCAGCACTCGCAATCTTCAAGAGTCTATACATGACCACTTCTATCCACAACTGTAGCCTGTCAGAGCTCCTCTATGGGAGACAACCACAGAATCTTCTACATCTCTTGGTACCACAGCCCCAGGAACCCAAGTGGTCTGACACACCAGGTGATATCCACTGGGCTCATCTTATGCTCTTATGAGGCAAAAAGTACATGGATGCTGGCTACAGTGGTTGCCGCCCATGGACAGTGCCTTATAACTGCCAAGATATTGAAGTGTTTGGACCAATGCCTTCCCAGACAGCTTTGTCCATGCCAACTGAATGCACTACTGTCGATGCCACAACTTCACCCATATAACTTGTGTTCCAGAACACCAGCAGCAAAGCCATATTGCGCTGTTGGTTCTTGGTTTTTGTTTCACTATGTCTTGTTTCTCTTTTGGATTACTTGTTTGTTTTTAGAGCTGCCTTCACTGTCCATTTTCCTCATTTTCATCTGTCACTGCTAAGCAATCTGCCATTGACAGCTCCAGCCAGTTGGCCAGTATCAGCAGGTTGCCTGGGTTGTTCCTGATCTTGTGTCAAATTCCAGTCACAATAGACAGCAGGTAACAACAAAGCCTAGATCACAGTCCAAGAGAATACCATGTAGCACATGGTCATTATCAATAAGTACACTGAAGAGCTTGCTGTAAACATTGCCTGGTCATGACAAGTGGTCTGTGGCAGACCTTGAATCTTTTGTGGGTGTTTTCCAGATGATCTGATGCTGGCAAATGTATCGTACATGTCGCATGAAGCGACCTTGTTGAATATGTGAATAGTTATATTGGCTGGCCCATTGATATATCCAGCGCATTTACAAGAGATCTCCAGTACTAGATTCCTAGCTGTCTACTACACATTTCAGTAATACTAGGGATTACTTCAACTCTGTTCCACAAATAGTACCATTTCATTCAACTGATAGCTCCTTAAATCAAATCTTCTTAGATACAGGCTGATGCATGTGCAGCTTCTGGTCTCAGGGTGTTGACCTAGCCATTTAAAACTAGCAGATCCAACTAATCTTCCCACTATAATTCTATGAACATTCACCTGACAGCAACCTTCACAAGCCCCAACCTGCTGGCCATCCAACAGAAAGTCCACAGTAGACTAATATTACTAATTTGCTGAAAATAAGGCTGCATGCCTAAACAATCTTCCAGTCATTCTCGCCTACACTTACGCTGCGTAGAGCTCTGTGGGAGCTGATTCCTTACATTTAGTATTAAATCTATTTAAACCAAACAACATTTTTAATTACACTTCTAAGTTCTTTACAGAGTTTGCTCTTAAAAAACAAAATTTAGTCTCTGATATAGTCAAGTCCAACACCTTATATGTGCCTACCGATTCCATTGGGTATTGACAACTACAGTAGAAAATAAACACGTCTAAATTAATTTTCAAGTATGAGTAGTGTGCAAATTTGAGCTTTTGCCGTCATTTATTGTGGATTAAATAATTTTGATAACTAGTAATATGAAAATTAAATTATTTAAACTTATAGTGTAACTTGTAATAATGTTTTGCTTATCTTTAAACTTTTTATGTAAATTTTATACAAAAATAGATCAAGTAATTTATTTGCTAATAACATGAAGATTACTACTCTGTTTTCCTTGTGATGGTTACCTTACAATAAACTGTTCTGTAACAGTTATTGTAAATTTAAGCACTGTTTGTATAATATTAAGCTTGGCATAAGTGTAGTTTGCTGTATGAGTTATTTGTTGGTTTTGGGCAGCTGGGTGATTATTTTTCTGTAAATAAGTTCAAATGTAATTGTTACGAAGATGAAATGTACTGTCATTTAGGAGATTATTTTGAAGGCAAAGTACAAATCAATGAATTCAAAACAAAACTTTGTTGTCATAATTTAATAATCATTGCTACCTGCTTTAAACCTTCAATTTATAAAGATAATTGCAGGTTCTTCATAATTTAAAACAAGAGCCAAGACATGAAGCCATTATATAGTAGACAGTGTATTAGGTTAGGAAATTATTAAAGTGTACGTGACCTCTTACAAACTGCATTAAATGCCACAAATGTCAATAGTGATAATTGAAATCTGAACTTTGGTGATTTGTTACTTCATAGTAAGAGGAGATATAATAATTATACAAACTGTCAACAGATATCCATATGATTTTGTTCTGTGCGGAATACGGAATATAGGATTCCTGTCAATGAATAACCACGTCAACGATGATGTCAGGGTACTTATCAAATTGGGTGGTGTTTGCTGGATAGCCCAAATCCACAATCACTTGTACACAGTCATAGATGGTGCCGTATCGCACAGTGAAGATGCCTGCTAGACCCTCAGTAGTGGAGGGACATAGGAAAAATGGAAGCAGGACATTTGCAAGCTGATGTGGCCTGATGGCTTAATGTGAATCATTCTGCTGTTTTGTGGATGTGGCAACAGTTTATAGAGACCAGAACTGTATCTCAAAGACCAGAGCAGGGCCAACCACAAGTTACATCAGAAAGAGAGATCCACTATTTGCCTGCAAGGGAACAATGATACTGCCTTAGACTGCATGACAACTGGCATCTGACCTCACAGCACCCACTAGACATGTTGTATTGAGGCAAATGGTGGACAGAAGGCTTCTGCAGAATGACCTCTATTGCCGGAGACCTGCCGTATGTGTACCTCTGACATGTCTTCACAGAAGATAATGTCTAGATTCGAGTCATCAACATGCCACCTGGATGGCCAAACAGTGGGCCAATGTTCTTTCACAGATGAGTGCCAATTTGGTTTGGAGAGTGATTCTCAACAGATTTGCATCTGGAGGGAATGTGGAACATGATTTCGGGACCCAAGCATTATGGAAAGAGACTGATATGAAGGAGGGTCCCTAATGATGTGAGCAGGCATTATGTTGACACTAAAACACCTCTTAATGAACTTATACAGTTGACTCAGCAATGTTTAACTTCTGTCAGTTACTGTGATGAGATTTGGGACCTCATGTAGGGATTTTGTTAGGTGCTGTGGGCACAGACTTCTTACCGATGGATGATAATGCTTGAACTCGTACAGCACAAGTGGTTAATTCTTGGAAATGGAAGAATTTGCAGGCATAGAGTGGCCTGCTCACTCTCCCAATTTGAATACCATAGAGCATGTCTGGGATGCATCACTTCAGCATCCACTAACCACTCTCCAAGATTAGCGAGCAGCTCTGCAAGAAGAATGTGCATTATTGTTTTAACATGAGATTGGTGACATCATTTACAACATGCCCGATGATTGTCAGGCCTGTACTGATGCCAGAGGTGGTCACACCATATACTGAGCACATTAACCAGTTTTTGGAATGTGTGTCTAAATCTGTCAAGTTGGAAAAAATAAAGAACCATTATGCATGTTGCAGTTGTTTAGGATATGTATCCATTATATTGTTTCTACTTTACTATCACCTGTTCATATTCTTTTGTAGCAAAATAAATGCAACTTTGCAAAATGTCTGTTTGTTGCTTTGGTTTTGGACACCAGTGTAGAATAATTAAATTTTTGTCTCTGCTTACATTTTGTGTATCTCCCCACAAGCTCCCTTCCCCTAAAAATTCTATCCATCTGTAGAAATCCTTGCAGATCTTGATCCCCTCCTATATTTCCTCATCTGCGTACCCTTGCCCAAATAAATCCTCTACCACCTCCCCAAATGAATCTCCTAACGCCTCATCAATTTCAGGGCCCTTTTCACCCATATTGAGCATCATTTATCTCCTACACAAACTTTAAACTCTGTATTGACAATTTTACTCATAGTTTCTAATCATAGAGTTGCCACATCTCTCAACATTATCCCAAGGCATCCTTCCATCCTGTCACAGTACAACTCTAACAGACTTCCACTTACAGATCCTGAAATCCACTGTGACATTTATCATCCTCTTCTAATTTGTTTTCTATTTTATCCTCACTTTCTTCCTCCTCTTCCTCCTCACCTTTCATGGTTACAACCCATCTGCTCCTTAAACCCCAATCTGGTTGCACCCCTAGAAAAATCTTTTCACACACTCACCCCTTCCCAACATAGGAACTCCTCCACAAGATAGACTTCATCTCTAAGCTATCCACCCCTCACCTACAACAGCAGCATATGACCTCCATTCCCCCTGCCCACGAGCTATACATATCTGGCACAATTTCTTCACTAGGACTTTTCCTTCAAGCAACATCACCAAATTCCAGTGTCTCATTAATGATGATAACACTATCAGAAACAACAGTACTGAGAAGATGTCACTAATCTGTCACCACATCCTCTGAGACATCACATTATAATTTCATTCATTTTTAAGTTAGTAAATTTGTAGATAAGCTGCATTTATTCCTATAGTTAAAAGGTGTGGTGTGATTTTGAAATTTGTAATTTCCCTTGGTTTTGGAATGATGGTTCATATCTTTTGACAGGACTGAAATAATAATATAGAGGAAACTATCATTAGAAGTAGGAAATCCAGAATTCATGACTAGATAATTATTTTTTTGGACCAGACACTGGGCATCGACAGTGAATTCTGCATTGTGGAGAGCTTTGTGACGGGGGTTGTTGACAACTGGCCTGATACGCTACGCCCGCATCGCCGACGCTTCACTTTTGGGGTATGCTGCCTCATGCTGTTGCTGGGGATCCCCATGGTCACACATGTAAGTACTTCAAAGTATGTACTGTTTGAGATTTTTCCAATGTTATAACTGCTTGAAAGGTTCTCAGAAACTGCATCGCATGGTGTGTAAACTTCAATTAGACAGCTGCTCATCATCTTCACATTCATATCGGAAGATGATGAGCAGCTGCCTGATTTAAATGTTGTGCCTTTTCCAAGATACAATCCAATAAAAGACCCAAGAATGTTAAAAATATTTTACAATAATTACTCAGTATCAGCACCAATCTGATGTACTGTCATAATCACTTGTTGACTACATACAGGGACAGAATATAAGGCTTAGCAGATATGTGTTCATTAATACATTGACAAAAATGTTAAGGTGTCAGTCAAAATATCCTGATTCGTTCCAGAGTGAATGTTTTGTGTGGGGCATCTTAGCTTAGAATTGCTTACTGTTGCTATTTGAAAAGAAAAATGGCAACCCAATCTGACTTTTGATGGATAAGTGTGACACCACTCAAATACCATGGCTTCAGAAACCATAATTGTTTGCTGCTGGTGTCCATTGCCATGACTGTTTCAATTTGTATTTTAAATTATTTCTATAGAGTTACTTTATATTGCTAGGCAACCTTTTAGTGACATGTCTTCCAGCAGTAAGTGGGCTCTGTTCCATAACTCTTTTATCACTCAGTAACATATGATAATCTTCTCTGGTTCATATTCTGCAGTGATGAATGAGTCTATTCATTAACCTATTGGTCTTAAGAACATACAAAGAGAACACAGTTAGTAAATTGAAGATAATGAAATAGTCCCTAGAGGACTGACATTAACTTATGACAGTAGTTATTCCAACTGCTCTCATCTAACTGAATACCATATACATGTAAACTTCAGATACCCCACTTAAATCTCAATCACATATTGAAAATGTGAGTGGCTTAATCCATAGTAAATTTGTTTTAGCTCTGGGAGAGTTATTATGGTTGAGAGACATTTTAGAAAGTACCTAAAAATTGCAGTTAATCTTTCTACAAATGTAGCTGATGCACTCTTTTTGTGTAAAATGCTCATCAGTCACTACGTCTAAAATTTTATGATTGTGAGATTTTTCAGGTAAAAACAGTTATTTGAGATTATTGTCCACTTGAGGCTGTTGATAACTTTAAAAAACTTCATCATTACTCCCTTCTGATTATTTAATTGACTTTGTTCATGATGAGATATTTATTACCAGACCAAAGTTCTGTTTATTGTTTTTCTCTATTAACTGTTCAGTACAGCCCCATCTTGCATTAAGAACAAAGCAATGCAAATTCAATGTCATCTAGCATCAACTCACCACAGGAGGAAATAGACACAACTTCTACATATAAATACTTACAGTGAAATCCTGAATTTTGAAATTATATTAAGAAAAGGCATTCAATCTCTCTCACATCAGTTGTAAATTACAACAGTGCATTTTCTTTACATTTAAAGTTAACATTGAAAAACTATAACAACTATTCTATTTAAAGTTCTTTATGTACATCACCATGTATCAAAATAAATTACAACAGTGCATTTTCTTTACATTTAAAGTTAACATTGAAAAACTATAACAACTATTCTATTTACAGTTCTTTACATACATCACCATGTATCAAATTACTCCTAAGTGCACCATCATCTAATTAGGATTAAACATAGGATCTTATCACAGGTTATATCCGTCAGGGCATAAAAAATCTATCATACTCTGAACATTTGACAATTGCAGTGATACAAATTAGTAAATTCAAAAGCCATTTCAGTTTACAGTGCTAATGGAAACTTAAACACTGCTTGGAAATGAAGGTTTTTGTGATTCAAAAGTAATATTGCAACCTATTAGGTCCACCATACAAGACATTCACATGTTATTCTAATTAGCACAAACATTCTGGTGGAAAAATTCTATTATTCTAATTATTCTAATTATTCTAATTATTCTAATTCTATTATTCTAATTAGCACAAACATTCTGGTGGAAAAATCATATTTCCATTTCCATGAAGATCCCACTTCAGAACTGTGGAGAAGTGCATATAACCTCAATATGTGTGTCTTGCAGCATCTGAGGCAATATTTTATGCATATGCACTGTACACGTGCTTGATCTGGACTCTTTACTTGTTTGCTCACTCTGAACACGTCTGTGTTCTGTTAGCTCTTCTGACTAATGGTGTTACCTCCAATTTTGGTTTGCTAGTCTCAAATTCTATTTGCACTGTTACTTTACATGTTACTTTACATGTTTATCCATTTGTAATCTTCTCTGTAAAAATAATCAGAGATTATGTGATATGTATATAATGGGAGAAGCATTCCATGTGGGAAAAATATATGTATAAGTGTGGATGGATATGTGTGTGTGTGTGTGTGTGTGTGTGTGTGTGTGTGTGTGTGTGTGTGTGTGTGTATATATATACGTGTCCTTTTTCCCCCCTAAGGTAAGTCTTTCCGCTCCCGGGATTGGAATGACCCCTTACCCTCTCCCTTAAAACCCACATCCTTTCGTCTTTCCCTCTCCTTCCCTCTTTCCTGATGAAGCAACCTTGGGTTGCGAAAGCTTGAATATTTGTTTGTGTGTGTTTGTGTTTTTTATTGTGTCTATCAACATACCAGCACTTTCTCGTTATATATAATCAGAGATTATGTAACACACGTGCACATCAATCATAAAATGACAATCATCCGGAAATTTAAATGATTAATACAATGACATTATAAGAAGCAAAAGCATGAATCATAATTTACTTTTTCAGTAACCATGCCAAACATTTCAGAGTTAAAGGAAAAAATCATTTGTCTTGTGTATATAACATTAGGTTGCTGTGTTGCAAGTTCTAAGGCTGAACAGCTTGCAGATGACTGATCTAATTGGTGCAAGATGGTACATAAATATGTAGAAGCATACAAATAAACAGCTTTGCATGTGTTGAATAAGTGGGCTGCAGTAAAATCTAGGCCCACACAGTACATCTATGTCTACACTGTGAACAATGTCCTCAAGTGCATAATCTGTCGGTGTATCTTCAAGACAAAATTTGGATTCATCAGACATGATAGGTGTAAGGGAGGTACTACGCCACAGTCACTGATCAGACAAGGACAAGACTTTATTTGTAAGTGTAAACAGCCTGTATTATTGCTACAAATCTTTAGTGTATCTGTTGTATAAAGTTAAATTACAATGTGTTAATTTTTTATTATTTCTTATCTACACTGTTCACTATTAAAATTGCAAACCATGAAGGCAGCACGCACCAAATGTCAAATGGGCATTGTTTGTTGTTGTGGTCTTCAGTCCTGAGACTGGTTTGATGCAGCTCTCCATGCTACTCTATCCTGTGCAAGCTTCTTCATCTCCCAGTACCTACTGCAACCTACATCCTTCTGAATCTGCTTAGTGTATTCATCTCTTGCTCTCCCTCTACGATTTTTACCCTCCACGCTGCCCTCCAATGCTAAATTTGTGATCCCTTGAAGCCTCAAAACATGTCCTACCAACCGATCCCTTCTTCTAGTCAAGTTGTGCCCCACAAACTTCTCTTCTCCCCAATCCTATTCAATACCTCCTCATTAGTTACGTGATCTACCCACCTTATCTTCAGCATTCTTCTGTAGCACCACATTTTGAAAGCTTCTATTCTCTTCTTGTCCACACTAGTTATCGTCCATGTTTCACTTCCATACATGGCTACACTCCATACAAATACTTTCAGAAATGACTTCCTGACACTTAAATCTATACTCGATGTTAACAAATTTCTCTTCTTCAGAAACGATTTCCTTGCCATTGCCAGTCTACATTTTATATCCTCTCTACTTCGACCATCATAAGTTATTTTACTCCCTAAATAGCAAAACTCCTTTACTACTTTAAGTGTCTCATTTCCGAATCTAATTCCCTCAGCATCACCCGATTTAATTTGACTACATTCCATTATCCTCGTTTTGCTTTTGTTGATGTTCATCTTATATCCTCCTTTCAAGACACTGTCCATTCCGTTCAACTGTTCTTCCAAGTCTTTTGCTGTCTCTGACAGAATTACAATGTCATCGGCGAACCTCAAAGTTTTTACTTCTTCTCCATGAATTTTAATGCCTACTCCGAATTTTTCTTTTGTTTCCTTTACTGCTTGCTCAATATACAGATTGAATAACATCGGGGAGAGGCTACAACCCTGTCTCACTCCTTTCCCAACCACTGCTTCCACTTCATGGCCCTCGACTCTTACAACTGCCATCTGGTTTCTGTACAAATTGTAAATAGCCTTTCGCTCCCTGTATTTGACCCCTGCCACCTTCAGAATTTGAAAGAGAGTATTCCAGTTAACATTGTCAAAAGCTTTCTCTAAGTCTACAAATGCTAGAAACGTAGGTTTGCCTTTTCTTAATCTATCTTCTAAGATAAGTCGTAAGGTTAGTATTGCCTCACGTGTTCCAACATTTCTACGGAATCCAAACTGATCTTCCCCGAGGTCCACTTCTACCAGTTTTTCCATTCATCTGTAAAGAATTCGCGTTAGTATTTTGCAGCTGTGACTTATTAAGCTGATAGTTCGGTAATTTTCACATCTGTCAACACCTGCTTTCTTTGGGATTGGAATTATTGTATTCTTCTTGAAGTCTGAGGGTATTTCGCCTGTCTCATACATCTTGCTCACCAGATGGTAGAGTTTTGTCATGAATGGCTCTCCCAAGGCCATCAGTAGTTCTAATGGAATGTTGTCTACTCCCGGGGCCTTGTTTCGACTCAGGTCTTTCAGTGCTCTGTCAAACTCTTCACGCAGTATCTTATCTCCCATTTCGTCTTCATCTACATCCTCTTCCATTTCCATAATATTGTCCTCAAGTACTTCGCCCTTGTATAAACCCTCTATATACTCCTTCCACCTTTCTGCCTTCGTTTCTTTGCTTAGAACTGTGTTGCCATCTGAGCTCTTGATATTCATACAAGTGGTTCTCTTCTCTCCAAAGGTCTCTTTAATTTTCCTGTAGGCAGTATCTATCTTACCCCTAGTGAGACAAGCCTCTACATCCTTACATTTGTCCTCTAGCCATCCCTGCTTAGCCATTTTGCACTTCCTGTCGATTTCATTTTTGAGACATTTGTATTCCTTTTTGCCTGGGCATTAAGAGTGCTATATTCTTGGTGATGCAAATAATTGGTGGCCTTTACCTATTATTAAAACACAACTTGTATGCATTTTACACAAATTATTACTATAAATAGGAATTTTTCCCTATACATTTGAAACTCATGGCACAGTATGCATTATTACATCCAACAGAGGATCAAGTCCCATCACCATAATTATCTCTATTATTAATAAAAATTGCACTTATTTCAAAATCTAATTATGTCTATCACTATTATTGGTCTACAACTTGATCCCCCCTTTCGGTCACTTGTATACACTATGTTTATATCTAATTGGGACAGACTGTAAACAATAATAAAATCACTTCTTTCTGTCACATTTCACAACACACTCCATCACTCACCAGTCCATAGGAATATTCTGCCAGCTCCTTGGGCATTATTGTGGCATTATGGTTGCATCTATGTCTACTGTTGTTTGTTGACTCCCTGGTTGGAAGGGATGACTCTTTTATTCCAAGGTAGTGCTGTTGCTGCTGGTGGAGAGTGCAGCCACATGCTGGTTCACATCACTCTTGTTCTAGTTTCTTGGGTGGTGAGAGGCAGCCCATAGCTGCACTTCCATTCTGTTGTTATTGTTGCAACTGCTGCACAGGCACATGTTGGCTGTTCATCTGTCACAGCTTGACCTCTGCTGCCTCCACTGCATTGCTTCTTGACCTTCTGCCATAACCTTCTACAGTGAAGTAGATGGGGATTGACCAATACGGTAATGTGTTATCCAAGCTTTTCTTGAAACAGCACCAGCAGTATTGTCTAAGACCTGCCATTCTGCCTCACAGTGCACAATACAACAATCAGCAATATTGGCATGATGCGGACATCCACAGATGTTGCGTTCTGGCAAGCCTTCTTCATCACAGGCACAGTCAGAGATTTGTCTTCAACCAGCTCAATTCCAGTAGGTGACATAAGGCTCATGACCCATCAAGAAATGTGTCAGGCCTCTTGAGGGAGTGTGGTGACTCCTTCCCAGTCTCTGTTTTATATTTTGGAGAAAACCATACATTCACCTCACTGTTTGAGCATCATCCTGTTATTTCTGCCACAGGTGAAGGATCTGATTGTGAATTTGCTGCTTGATTGTAGCCTGTATTCCTATTATGTTCAGCACTTCATAGCATTGTTATTTCTTCAGCCAGTATATCATCATTCTTGTTTTTTCTCATATATGGAGATCCAATGGACATAATGTAAGTGTTAGCTGCAGTGCCTCAACTGACAACACAAAAAGCTCCTATCAGCCAAAGGAATATTTCTCATTGCACTCTGTTGACATCCCACGGAGGTGTTATCAGCAGAAATCTGTGTGCCAAAAGAATTGCACAGTACCCCATAATTGCAGTTAGGATAGCATAATGATACATTCATATTGTTTGCATTTACATGTTCTTATTGTTTACATTTGTAGTTTACAATAGTAACAGGCTAAACTAATACTTTTGTGTATCATGTTCCTGCCCTCTTACTCATTTCTTCAGTAAATGCACTATAATTTTGTTGCTTATCAAAGAAGGTGCCTGTGTATCTCTTTTGGGGACCTATTGCTTAATTTCAAGACTGGGTGTCTTAAAAGGATCCGTTTTTAACATGTACAACTACACTATATTTTCAGTCACAAGAAACAATTGAACTCCTTGGCACCTTTGACACAACTGCTGAAGGACTACCTTACATCATTCTTCCAGGCAACTTCTGGAGCTGCCCATTACAAATACCATCAAGTCATTGTGATATGTCACTACTCCTATGACTGCTTTGTTATTCTGCAGCTTTCCTAATACTGGACTGAGAACCACGTCCCAAGAGATTGGGCTATTTATGGATCCCTATGGGCAGCCTTTTAAAATTTCTTTTGTAACAGTCTCTCTTGGGTATGATAGAGTTGCTTCTCTGTTTTGACAACAGTTCTTAAAACAGTTACAGAACACTCAGGGGCAGTCTAAGCTCCTCAGGTGGCCACCATAAATGATCAGAAGTCAAGTTATAGTCCGCCATTATGGTTACAATAGCTTATGTAGAGCAATTTTTGCAAGTGTTATTGCCTCATTTACCATGTCATCTGTTTACTTCCCACTTCTGAATCCAAACTGTTGTGACTTCATTCCATGAAGAAGCCTTTTCTGTGGTCTACCAAACAGCAGCTTCTCCAGCACTTCCTCTTAAGTATTGAGAAAGCAAGTTGATCTGTAGGAGTCTGGAGTGAGGGGCTCCTTGTCTTCAGCCCTTTTCAAGATAATCACATTTAATTTCTTCCATATATCTACTATTCTTCCTTGTAGCTAACATGTGTTACAGAGTTGGCAGAAATACAAACTTACGTGTATATGAAGGGGATGTAGAACTTCAGTAGGTATGTGATTAGAGCCAGGTGATTTATTCCTTTTCAGTTCCAGGATTCTTTCCTCAGTTCCTTCTCCATAAATGGAAAAACTGTCCCATCTCCACTATATGCTTCCCTACTTTTGTTCCACAATTCTCTGTGTTCATCAAATTCATCCTCTGCAGTGTCATGTGGAAGGGCAGTGTCCATAAGTAATTGTGCAGATTAGCAGCAGTTTTCTGTCATTCTGTTGTCTGCTCATTTTAGAGTTGATAACATTGTCAGAGATTTTATCTTTTAATAGACAATTTTATATGGTGTACCCCACTGAAAATATCTGGGTTGCCAAGAGATGAGCCAGTCTCTCTATGACTGATGAACTCTGGCACATAGTTGAAGGAGCACGCATTGATGTATCACATGTCATCCAGGCTTAGCTTGACGTAAAGCCCGACTGGGTTACAGTTGCTGCTGCCAGAGGTGTCAGCCTTGCTACTACACTGTGCATGCACAATAAGTAAAATTTTGTTATTTGCTAACATTCTTAGCATTGCAAGTTTAATGGCCAGCAGTGTACGAACTTAGACCTATGTCCACTTCTTTCACTGTTGAAGGGTTTCCAGCACCAGATGTGGGGCTCCATATTATCCAATACTTGTCTAACTGAATTGTATATTAGCATAGTGTAACTCAGTTGCAATACCTGCAGAGCACAATAACCTGCAGAAATCAGACCAAAACTGTCTGCGATTGCCTTTGTGAAGGTGGCCTCTTTCCATGCAGGTACAAGATGTGCCACTTACTAATAATACGAAGCAGTATCAGTGGTTTGCATACTGCCACCCTGTTCAGTGCTCATGGTGTGCTAACACAGCAGGTTCTAGCCGGGTACTGTCAAATCATGAATGAAAAATGGCAGCTTCCTTCCATCACAAGGATGGGATAAACATATAGAAGACACCCTTTACATGAATGATGGCAACCTCGCCTAGGAGGTATTGACATAAGTGAAGAATAAAGTGAATGAATGTTTCAGTGAAAATTTGGTGTTCAATTACAACAGCACAAGGAAAAGATAAGGGACTTTCAAGTCTCAGACAATAGCCAGTTGGGCATATCATCTCACACCCAAAGCTATTTTGTAGGGGAGCCCCATGAATAGTGAGACATTAGATGTGTGTGAATTATCTTTTCTGAAGAGTTCTCAGTCAGCAGTAAGACCATCAATTCAAGGAATTATGTTAAGAGGAGTCCATTGCATTTTTGAGGCATTACTTGCCAAGCTGTTCCAGAGTGAGTCTACAATTCATCAACATGTCAGGTCAAGGGAGAATGCATAATGTGATTGGGCATTGCCATATTGGCAAAAACAGGAAAGTGTGTAGAGTTGGGTACACACAAAAATTTTCCAAAAGGAAATTTTTTTAATAATCCTCATGTCATTGGCTGTATTCTTCCACCCATAACAACTGAAGACATTAATGATTTACTGTCATGGTAATCATTGTTTATGGAGTGTTATAACAGGCATGATGCAATGTTACTACATGAGTTTGGATGAGTGCTAAGAATTTATTGCACATGGCCCAGCAATAACTACTACCCCTGTGAAACTATAGGCATCAAACTCTTCCTTTAACAACATTACCTGCACTTTATTCCATAAAGACAATGCGCAGCCTCATGATGGTCAGAATATCATAGTATTCTCTGCAATACAGCAGAAAAATGTTTCTTATTTGATGTGCCCATTTGCGAGACACCTTATAAATGGATACCTGGATATATGGTTGACCTCCAGGATTCAATACAAATAAACTGTGAATGACATAAAAATAGCTTATTAACACACACACACACACACACACACACACACACACACACACACACACACACACAAATGTGTTCAGTTTTATATTTCATTAAGGACTTTCTATTACCAGACCACCTACTCTCACAGGGAAACATATGGTTGATTGAGTGAATAATCTTGTTTTATAGTTATGATGAAATGAAATGGTGTCTTAAAAGTTGTATGCTGCCTTTTTGTAACCCATGATATGTGTGTCAGTACACTGTAGTTCTAAATGCAATGGGAGGCATGATCCTAATGTAAGATTCTGTGTCCTGAAGAGGATATTATACCACACTGTAATTCAAAAGATAAAAACAATAATCTTCTTTTTCTTACCACACAGGGAGGTGCATATGTCTTTCAGCTGATGGACTTCTATTCTGCAAGTGGAATGTCTCTGTTGTGGGTGTGCTTCTTCCAGACAATTGCTATATCCTGGATATTTGGTGCTGACAAGTTTTGTGACTGTGTGCAGCAGATGATGGGTGTCAGGCCAGGTCGCTTTTGGTATGCTTGCTGGGTTTTCTGTGCACCACTTGTGATGCTGGTGGGTACAAGGATTAACATGTCAGACAATCACTAGAAAGCACAGTAATAAGATCAAAGATTTATTTACTCCACATTACTGCTTTTGGATCCCTGCTGGACTATATTCTCTGCTTATAAACAGAAAATATGTTTTAATGTAATTAGAGCCTTATTTCAAATGACTGGTACTTAGTTATACCTGCAAGAAAGGAACTTCACATGACAATGATATTTCTAACATGCTATATATACATACAAAAATTCATCAAGAAAAAAATGATTTACTCTGTAAGTTTCCAGACTCTATTATGCATATGTTAGTAACTATCTGAAAGTTCAACATCACTTTCTTTTATGGTTCACCAACAGCTTGAGATGGACAAACCCAGTGTTGCTCTAACATGCTCTGCAATTGATGCTACAAACATTGGTTTTTGCTTGAGAGCAGATTGTAAAATTCTCTATCCATTCCATTGATGTGCTTTTTCCTTTCTTCTCTACTAAAACAAATATTTATCATGTGACATCATCTTTTCCTATCTTAAATGTATATTCTTCATTTTATTCAGGCACAGTTATAAGAAATCTTTTTGTGTTGAAATTTACTTAAGTGAATTAATTTGTATCTTAATATTATGGCTTTTCACAGCAGCTTGTTGATTTTGTTTTTGAAAATTGTGTGACTCTGCTCCTTTGAAACTCAAGTAGTAGCTAGCAGAAACTTATCCCACTACAGTTTCAGTGTTAAGTATTTGTACAATGTTTGTTTTGCTGCTTATAATTTTCCTAATAGGTTATTTCATTTCACAGGCAATATTCTTGTTCTACTTTATACAATATAAACCTGTTACATATGGCAAGGACTACACTTATCCTGTGTGGGCAGAAGTACTGGGTATTCTCATCAGCCTTTCATCTATGCTGTGGGTGCCTGCTTATGTCATATATTACCTAGTCACATCACCAGGGTCTGTTAAGGAGGTAAATATCGCTCAATAGAAAGCTAATTATCTATTTCACTCAATACACAATTAATAAAATATTTTAGTCTCTGTAATTCTGTAACTGCTGTTGTGATTAAGTTAAAGAGACAGTTAATAAAACACACACACACACACACACACACACACACACACACACACACACACACAGAGAGAGAGAGAGAGAGAGAGAGAGAGAGAGAGAGAGAGCAGTTTTGATGAAATTTTGTGTAAAACTACACAAATATTTCCATAATAAGCAATGGATAAATATATAATTTTCTTGTGACATTAATTAATATTATACAAGAATGTGGAAATAAGCTTTTTTATACAATTTATTTTCAGGTGTGTAATTTATGTATTGAAAAGCTGATTTTTGTGAAAATTTCAGACAAGTTGACTTCTAAAAAGTATTTTGAAGATATTTCTAAATTTATTTATTGTTTTAGCATCAAACATATTGTTTTTATCTTACTCTTATATATGAGTACCCCAGGTGCAAATGTGTCTGTGTGGGGAAAAAAAATTGAGCTGAAGTCTCCCTCTTGTATTAATATTAATTTTCAAGTCTCTCTAATGCTGTATCAATCAGAATGCAAAAATGGCTCTAAGACCTTTAAAATGAGCTTGGAAATGGTGCATGGGTGCAGAGGTGGCCATGTCTTCAACACAACAACACATTGGGTTGTAAAACCAGCCAAATCCTAACTAGATGCAAAAGAGGCCAAGATTTAAGGAATCATGACTGCTGACAAAGGCTATGGATGGAGAACTGGACATGTCGCCTTGCCACACACAACACTTTATAAAACTTGCAGTTTTGAGCAGCCTGTGACCAAAATGTTTAGGTTTGCAGTACTGGAGGGAATCTCATATGTTTTTTCTTTTGTCGCTCCCTCATAAGAAGGAAGATATGAAAAGGCATTGTTTTACGAGTAACAGGAGCAGCCAGCATGCTTGATGCATTTGTTATTTTAGAAGGAGTTTATGGTCAGATTTATTGTAGGACAATCCAAAATGGATGAGGATAATAAAGAGGAAACTTCTGCTATTAAAGAACATGTTGATGAGCTTGACAAAACTAATGCTGAGAGTAGTGTTAGTGATGACAGAGAAGAGGCCACAGGAAACTGTAGTTCAAGGAAGAGACAAAGAAATATAGAGCCGATGATTGTAAAAAGCTAAAGTTATGGATGTGATCCATATCCTAGCACTTCTCTGGGGAGAGACATGGCCCAAGGAGGAAAAGTTAAAATTCTACATAAAAGTTTTTGAGCAGCAGGAGCTAATGGGAATGGGCAAAAACAAAAATGGCAAGGCTGAAGGGTTTGATTTTGATCTTTTGGATGATGACAGTTCCCCAAACATTGTTTCAGTCATTTTACTTCGGGATTCTGTCTTTGAAATATTTCATGTTCCAAAGATTTGTTTACAAAGATTTCCTATTATCAAGAAAAATGTTATTAACATTAAGTGTGAATTGAATGATTAAACCTGACTAAAACTATTATGCATCTTGTAAAAGTTCAAGTCTTGTATTTTTATTTAAAGGCTTAAACTTCTTTAAAGATTTGAAATAAAACAGCATTTTGTTCATTTATGACTCTTTGTTTCACGTTACTTTAAAACACTACTGCTGTCTACCATGCTCCCTGACATAGCCAAATATGCACCCAAATTACTTTTGTGACCAGTTTTGCAACTATTGCACAAGCAGCCAACTTGACCATACAGTTGTAAAATGGGCTACATGTAAATTTTGATATAAAAACAATAATTTAGCCATTAATGTAGGATTGTAGAGACATTCATCATTACGTTGTTATGTTTTTTTTCCTTTTTATTGAGAAAATAACCACCTCTGTATCATTACTGAGAGAGTGAAGGTACTGTTTTGCTTTTCCCCAAAATCTTTTAACATGAACTTATCTGTGTTTTCACTTGGCCTACTCATATCTCTCCTCAGTGACATCTTAGTTTTTTTTGTAGTCATCAATTTATTTAAACTATCATGTGTACATTACTTACTATCCACAGTAGTTATCACTTTGGTTCTACACTCAGATTCATGTAACATCTGTGAGGCTATTTTTAATGTAGAAAGGATTGTGATGTATCCTGATTTGAGGGGGAAAAATTGCACTCTACATTTTGAAGTGTAGCAAACTTGTTCAGCACTCTGCATTTCTCCTCTTATCTTGTAAAACAAGTAGCTCTTTACTTTACACATTCCATTAGAAAGTCAGTGCTGTGTTGAGTTTGTCTTAGGTAATCAAGAAATATCTGTGTGCAATGAGTGTTTAATTTATAGTTAACTGTAGATTTTCTATTATGCAACAATTTATACTACTGCGAATGCATATTTTCATACCTCATAAAATGTCAGTTGTCGCCCATGATGCAGTGCCATCCCAAAGCAATGTTTCAATAAGTATCCAACTCATCATCTTCAGGTGAAATTCTGAAGATGACAAGTGTGAAACTTATAAAAATTTTTCTTCACGATGATGCTCAATCTCAGCTGATAAATTGAGAAACTGCCATCAATTTGTGCTGATTTAATGTACACAGCATTTAAAACATTTTTTTACTTTTATGAATTGGTTCATCTTCATGAAATTTCAATAAAATTGGTTATTAATAGCAGTATAGTGTAAAAAGAAAATTGTAGAGGGAAACATTCCACATGGGAAAAATATATCTAAAAACAAAGATGCTGTAACTTACCAAACAAAAGCGTTGGTATGTTGATAGAGACAATAAACAACACACAAATACACACACAAATGTCAAGCTTTCACAACCCAAGATTGCTTCATTAGGAAAGAGGGAAGGAGAGGGAAAGACGATGCCGTCATTTTTATTGTCTCTATCAACATACCAACGCTTTCATTTGGTAAGTTACAGCATCTTTGTTTTTAAATATGTATGTGTGTGTTTATTTGTTTGTCTTACTTTCCCCAGCTGTCTCCAATGAAAAGGCAAAAGGAATCTGTTAATTTTACTGTGGTTTAAGTGCTGATTATACTATATCAAATTCGTGAGCATATTCTACTTTAGAAGCAAAATGAGATCTCTGATGCAGATAATAAGGTCACAAATTCAAACATTTCAAAATTGTCAATATAAAGACATTTAGTTGCTTTCAAAAAGTATCCACAACAAATGATACAGTTTCTTGGGCTCCTTTCGAAGCTGTTTTGAATCCATTCAGTTTTGAAATTTTAATCAGACTGGTTACACACCAGCAATTAATGAAAGAGATAGTCCAAATAGCAAACTAATATAAATCTGCAGGTCAACATTATTTTTAAAGATTGTTTTTTTCGTATTTCTGAACTGATAGCACACAACTGGCCAACAATAATAGACATTTCATAAAGTAAGATTGAGCTAACAATCTGATGATGGCATCATTAGAGATGAAGCACACACTCTGATAGGACAATGCTGGTGTGACAAAACTGGTTATATCCATCTCAAAGACCCCATCTGGCATTCACTTTATTTGATTTTATGGCATCACAGAAATTGTAACTTAGGATAGCTAGTGGGGTTTTGAATCCTGCTCCTCATAAATAAAAGTCCTGTATGGTAACCACAGTGTTATTTTTCTCAGTACTCTGTGACAGAAAATTCTGGACAACAGCGCTTCATCTACATCTACATCAACACTCCACAAGCCACCTGATGGTATGTGGAAAGGAAGCTTCTGGTATCACTAACTGATACCTGATCCCTGTGTGGGGAGAATGATTATCAGTAAACCGCTGTATTAGCTCCAGTTTCTTGAATTTTCATGTTGTGGTCATTTTGAAAAACATAAATGGGAGGAAGTAATATGTTGTAAGACTCTTCCTGGAATGTACTGCAGTGTAAATATAGTAATAGCTGCACCACTTACCAGCAAAGCAAAACTGAGTAACTTTAATTAAACCAATTATATGAAAGAAAATGCATTTAGTATCTTATGTAAAAAGACAGGAAGCCTCATGAAGGAACTGGATGAACTTATATTGCGAATATATCTTGAGGGAAAATATAAAAACAAAGATGGTGTTAACATATGTATTATGCTTACCACAATGTTTCTGGGAAATTATGCAAATACATGTTCACAGACTATAGCTCATACCACATGTTGTAGAACCAAAAGAAGAAAATAAACAGTAATTACATACTTAAAAATGAAAAGTTTCTGACAATATGGGTAAGTGAATGTAATGCTGAATAAGTCTTTGAATGCCACTCAAGAGTAACACATTGGTAAACATACAAGACAATTATCTTTGGGAATTCTCAATTGCAGAGGCTTTAATATATGTTTTCTGTATAATAACTAAGAAGGTGGCACAATATTTGCAACACTAGGCTCGCATTTGGAGAGATGGCTGTTCAAATCCATGTCTGGCCATCATGATTTAGAGATGAATAAGTTTTTCTTCATTAAAAGGATAGTGGACTGACTCAGGCATATAAGGCATCAGTAACATAATCATTATTATTGATATTGTTAGTACTATTAAGAATAGTTGTATTTTTGAAACTATTATCGTCATCATTAACAAGAGTCCCTACATGGAAAGTTGTCTTGATGTTGCATTGTATATACAGAAAGAGCGAACAGACTGTGCTATTCACACAGCGATATCAGCTAGGCATGAACAGAGTTACAGAATTTTAAGTTGCCTAGATGCATTTCATGTACACAAGAAAAAAAGTCATTCTGATCTTCATCTGTACTCTGTAAACTACTGCGAAGTGCATGGAAAACGTTGCCTCCCACTGTATGATGTATTCAGGTTATATTCCTGTAACATTCACTTATGTGGTGCAGGAAGAATGCTTAAGTGCCATGATGCATTCTGTACTTAGTTTCATTCTGACATCATTGTTCTTATGATAGTGATGCAAATGGGACTTTGGTATATTCCTCAATTCCACACTTCATATGTGTCACTGAAATTTTAAAGTAGGCGTTAGCTGAATAGCTAGTGTCTTTAAGTGTGTACAGTTCAGGCATATCTATCTTCTGCATCTCCAAGATGCTGACCCATGTGTTAAGCAACTATGTGACCATTCATGCTGCTATTATTTACATATATTCAATATACTCTGTTAGTCCTAAGTGGTATCACTCCCAACAAACTTGAAACATAATGTAGGATGAATTGTATGAGTATTTTGTAAGTAATATCAACAATGTAAGAGAAGACTGATTGGTACTTACCATAAAGAAGACATGTCAAGTTGCAGACAGACACAGTCAAAAGACACTCACGTATAGCTTTCAGCAACAGCCTTCATCTGTAAAACACACACACACACACACACACACACACACACACACAAAGCAAGTATACCTCATACACACACTATCTCCAGCTCTAGCATCTTGGCCCAAGATGCACACACAACTGCCAAATCCAGCATTTCAGCCTGAGATGATGGAGTCAGCAGTCATGTGTCAATGCATCTTTTGTACAGTAAGTAGCAATCTGTTTTTTCTTACATTGTTGATATTCCTACCTGGAGTTTCTATTTTTTTATTTTGAAAGCAATCTGCTCTGTAGATTCATTGCACTTCCCAGTATTCTGTCAATGAATCAATTTCTACCTTTGCTTTATACATGTCTGAGATTATGTGATCATTCCATTTTATATCCATACAAAAAGCTGCACCCAGGTATTTGCATTAGTTGACTGATTCCATCAATATCATAGTCATATGACACTGTAATGTAATGTAATGTCCACAGAGGACCAGTGTGGGGTGTAATTGTCATATGACATCAAAACTTGGTAGATATTCTACTGCATTAATGTGAAACCTATTTTTACTGGAAAAATTAGTTCTGGTTCTGGCCACCAGGTGTAGATCTGGCACTGCGAATCCAAGAAAGATATATGGAAAAACTACTATATGTAATGGATTAGGAACTGGATGTGGGCAGAAAAGATCAAATAAGTGAGAAAGACTTAATGTTGATTTTATTATACCCCACCACTTACACAAATTGTTCAATATGAGCACCAGAGACTTCATTGAGATGCTACATCTGTAAAATGATGTGATAAACAGTTGCTCACAGAAGTTCCAGTGGAATCTGAGCATCAGTTCTTGTACACTGGCCTTCATATCATATCAAGTAGAGACCACACATCAGGTGATCTTGCAGGCTATGCATGTGTAAAACCCCTGGAGATAACACATTTATGGAAGGTTGCATTAAGTGGATTTTTCACTGGATAAGTGACATGGGGTGTTGCCCCATCTTGCATGAAATCTGTGGTTTCCACACAGCAGCACTCTTCCAAAATAAGGAATAACATGCTCTACAAGGAGGTCTTGATAACTTGCAGACATCACGGTATGCCTGATAGGCCTCCTGAGTGTATTCTCTACAAAGAAGATAAAACCAAGAACAAAGCTGCTTGTGAATCTGCACCACACAGTCACATTTGGGAGTGCCATAGTTCTTTTTGCACAACATACAATTTAACGGTTCCCCAAATTTGGCAGTTCTGTGTATTCACTGTACCTTGTAGTGTAAAATGTGCCTAATCACTCCACAGAATATTGCCTGGCCACATGTTATCAACTTCAGTCTGTGCCAGTAATCGAAAATTCAGAACATTGCTGCAGATCATTAGGTTCCAGTTGTTGCACCATCTGGATCTTTTATGGGTACCACTGTAAAAAAGACCACAAAATTTTCTGTATTGTTGACCATGGGATGGACAATTCTCATGGCACTGCATGAACACTAGCGCTACCTGGGGCATATGATGCATGATCAGTTACAGCAAGAGCAACCTCATCAGTAACTTCCACTAGGATATGAAGCCTTCCTCTTCCAGATGCCACACCAAACTCACCCATGTTTCCAAATTTCATTATCATCTTCTTTAAGCCATTTAATGACAAGAGTGTCTTCTCAGACCTTTCATTCAGTGATACTCTCTGATACTCTCAATGCATCACTGTAATGGCTGCTGTTCACATAAAACAGTTTCACTAGTAGCACATGGTCTTTCATCTCAAGAGCCATACTGTTCACTCACATTATGGCTTGTCAGAGGAGAGTGTGGATGTCATACCATCGCACCAGTGAAATACAGTGCCAGGTTTTCCCCTGGTGGCTAAAACTGGAACTTATTTTTTTCCAGCATAAATCAGTTCCGAATTAACCCATTACAGGATCTCTATGAGTGACTGTATTTATAACCACCAGGCACATTTTTTCATTTTGTGTAGTCCACAATTTTACAATCTTGAACATATAAAGCAAATTGCCAGTCTTTGTACCATTCTGAAATCTTAGCAAGAGCTGACAGGATGTATTTGTGCAGTTTTCTGCAGATAGTATTTCATTATAGATGACTGCATCACCTGCAAAATGTCATAGATTATGAAAAATTTTGTCTGCTAGTGATTAACATACAACATGAGCAACAAAGGATTCTATATTTATATACTTCCCTGGGGTATGCTTGAAGTTACATCTATATCTGTCAATGACTCTCCATGGAAGACAACATGCTGTGTCCTCTCTACTGAAAAATCAATAGCCCAGTCACAAACTGTCTTTGCATATTATCACACTGTCATCAATAATCAGTCAAATGGGATGGGTCAAAGGCTTTTGGAAGTCAAGAAATATCACACTGAACTGACTGTCTTGATCTGTGGCTTGTCATATGAGAAAAGCATAGTCAGAATTTATGTGACTAGTGTTTTCTGAGCCCATGTTGGCTGGAATGGGCTAGATCATTCTGAGTAAGATACCTGTTACATCTAAGCTCAGAAGATGTTGTAAGATTCTACAACAGATGGATTCAAAATATTTTGGACAATAATTTTGTGGGCTACTTTGAGTACCATTCTTGTAAATGAGAGTGACGTATGCTTCCTTGCAACTACTGTACACAGTTTTTTGTTCAAGAGATCTACGGTACACTATTGTTAATGGAGAGGCTCACTCCATACAAATTATCTATAGAAACTGTTAGGTTCTGTTGGACCCTGCAGCTTTTTTGATTTTAGCAGTTTCAGCTATTTTTTCAACGTCACCAACATCTGTATCATTAATGTTTACAGCAGTGCAAGAATTGAATTACGGTAATACTCCTGGATTTTTTTTTGTAAAGAAAGATTTGAAAATAGAGTTTTTAATTTTCCTGCTCACATGTATGGCATAAATTAAAATTTCAGATAACATATTGAATTATGCTCTAAAATGTTACCAAGTTTACAGCAAATGGAAGGAAAATATTTTTTATGAAAAGGATAGATTGCTACTCACCATAAAGAAATATGTTAAGTTGCAGACAGGCACAATGAAAAGACTGTTACCTCTGTGCTTTTGGTCCAAGTCCTCTTCAGAAAAGAAAGGAAAACACAAACACTTTCACACAAGCTGGCAGTACAACTCTCTCTCTCTCTCTCTCTCTCTCTCTCTCTCTCTCTCTCTCTCTCTCTCTCTCACACACACACACACACACACACACGCACGCACACACACACACTCACTCACACACACTCACACAACCCTATCTCTGGCCACTCTAACCAGACTGCCTAGCTGATTGTTTCTTTTGACCTGATTTTAATCTTATATTGCCCATCTCAGTTGATACATTCATCACTTTTTTGTCAATTTCAAAACGGAGCATGTAAGCTTAGTTAAGACAGTTGCATCAATAACTTTTGATACTGAAGGAACTGGCAAAGGTTCTGGTTCATCTTTGTTTTCACTTTCTCCTTGTTTCTCTCCCATCAGTTCTTTCAAGGCTTTATCAGTTGTCATGGATTGAGAGATGGCATCCCCTTTGTCACAGTCAACATATGCTTGGAAGCTAAGATAATCAGTGTTTTCTTCTTGGCCCATTATTTGCTGCCATTGCTCAGCTGTAATTCCTTAATTTTCTGGCATGATGTCTTTTGTACGTATCCAATGAAAGGCAGAAATCTTGAAGCAGTTTGAAATTATGCTTTCTTGCACAAAATCCTAGGCACTTCTTATAAAATGCATAGCATCCAAGGTTGTTACCTTTCTCACTGTTGTACAAACACAGGCCAGCCTCAAATGTCAAGAACTTTCCTATATTTTTGTTTCACTCATTTTACAATAGATTTATTTCAGTAACAATCACAACCAATCATGATCGCACGAATTTGTCAGTCTGACGTTATCTCAGAATGAGATTTTCACTCTGTATTTGACATTATCTCAGTTCCACTGGGCATAGGGTTATGACTGGTCAAAAGTTATTCAAGTCCTGGCCAATGTAGGGTCATGACTAGTCTTGAATGGACACAGGAACTACATCTGGTGGTTCAAAAGCATTTGAAACATTGCTCCAAAGATAAAGGCCCATGCATACACATAGCTTTTTTCCACCCTGGTACTCTTATCATTAAAGGAAACAACAACAAGGTTCCTGATAGCCCTTTAAAGGGGTAGTACTTCTTAAGCTTGTGAATATTTAATACAGGCTAATGTAATTTTACTTCCTTAAGAGATTTTATTCCTTTCGTGTGCTGTGCACATGAATCCTGGGATGTGGCAAGAAAAGGATCTCACTATCCTCTGTTAATTTCCCTTTCAAAATGAGTTATTTTTTCATCTTCCATACAAGAGTCAGGTAACAAGATTTGGCAGTTGTGAGTCGCATCCTACACTCATTGCTATAAATGCATGCACACATTAATTTGGCTGACTTTAGAGGGAGGTGGCATAGGTAGCAATATGCATGCAGTACTGTTACATATACATTATACAGGTGAAATTAAGCTGCATACCAGATTTATAAGCACTGTTGGCAGTGACCACACAAAACACTATCTGCTCAAAGTGTTTAGATGTGTAGTTTTGCACATTTCATACACAGTTTTAAAGTAACATAAGTGCACAGAAAAATAAAATATTTGCTAAATGTTGTTCTCAGAATTATAATTACACTACCACTGATTTACTTGCTGTCAAAGGCCTGCCAGTGAATGATAAAATTTTTAAAGATGTGCGGATGACAATGCACTTCTCAATAGCATACTAAGGTATGGTCCTGATCACTTCAACTGACTTTTAAACATAATTAGCTTTATGATACAATATTAATGCATCAACACTAGCCTTTAACACTTATGTTTATTAATATACTTAATGCCAATAGCACTACCCATACATCTGTATGCTGGACACATTGCAGCCACTTCCTAAAAATTAACCATTGGTAATTTTTCTTGGAATGGTAATTTCCAACATTTGCAATGTTTCAGCTTTTTCTATGTTACAGTTTATTGAGACTGACAATACACAGCAGATAATTAGTAACAATCAATGACAAAATTGAGAGAATCTTAAAATTAGTTAGAATACACATATAATCAAAATATTAAAAAAAAAAAAAAATAGCAGGATCAATGAGGGAAGTCGTAAGTAATGTGAATAATTCAGAACTTCTTCCATTAGCATTTTGTATCACTGTTGCTCATGGTGTTAGATGATTGCTCCAAGAAGTACAAACCAAAAATGTGGACTAGAAACATTTGGGTAATGCAAAGAACATAAAGGTATCAATTAGTGCTACAGATTGCCAAACAATGAAATAAATTGAATATGCATTTCAGTAACACAATGGTGTTACGAAGCCCACAAAGCTGTGCAAGCACAGCAGAGACAGTTTACAAACAGCCGTGATCGATCATAACACCTTTACTCGAATGTACATAATGCCTTGTTTGAATAGCAGAAAGTGCCATCTTCAGTTTGCCTCTGCCTCCAATAGGTACTTGTTGGTAGAAGCTGGAAGTCATTAGAGCTAATGCCAACATATACAAGCTACTTCCGTGCATCATTTCTGCCATAGCAAACAATCTGTAGAACATAGAAAGCTGCAGGTACTGCACAGCATTGTCTACCTGCATGTTTCTTCACCATAAACATCCTACTCCCACCATTCCCAGACCTCTCAATGGCAAAAGATGCATCAGCCAAACAGTATTATGTGAGGATATCCAGCATGTGAATGAGTCATTTTAACAACAATATTAAAAAAAAGGATAAATTGCTACTCGCTATACAAAGGAGACACTGAATAACAGACAGGCACAACAAAAAACTGCTATACAATTTATCTTTCAGCCAAAAGGCATTCTGAAGTGGAAAAAAACACACACATACACATAAGCACAACTCACCCATACATGACCAATGTTTCTGGCCACTGTGGCTGATTGAGTTGTAAACATGCATGACAGGAGCATCAGTCTGGTGATGGGGGTAAGGAGGTGGCATGGGGCAGGGAAGCAGGAGGGAATAGCAGGGTGGGATGGGGGACCATGAAGTGCAGCTTGTGGGATCATGCAGGGATGTGGTTGGGACAGGGGGGCTGCTAGATGTAGTCAGATAGTTTGAGAGGGGAGGAGTGGGCGGTAAGGTAAAGGAGAGAAAAGGACAAATGGATGTGTTGGTGGAATGGAAGGCTGTGTGATGCTGGAGTGGTAGCAGGGAAGGGGATAGGTAAGTTGAGGATAGGGCCTAGCGAAGGTTGAGGCCAGGAGGAAATGTGGGATATATTGCAGGGACAGTTCCCACCTGTGCAATTCAGAAAAGTGGGTGTTGGTATGAGCAAGCCAGATGACACAGACTGTGAAGCACATAGTGTTAGGCAGCATATTCAGCAACTGCATGGTCCATCTGTCTCTTGGCCACAGCGTGTCAGTAGCCATTCATGCAGATAGACTACTTGTTAGTCTTCATGCCACATTGAATGCAGCACATTGGTTGCAGCTTAGTTTGTATATCACATGACTGCTTTCACAGGTAGCCCTGCCTTTGATGAGACAGGAGATGCCTGTGACAAGACTAAGTAGCTTGTGGTGGGAGGATGTCAGGCCTTGCATCTTTGTCTATTGCAGGGATACGGGCCATGAGGAAAGGGACTGAGGGCAGGAGTGGAGTAAGGGTGGTCATGGATATTGCATAGGTTTGGGGGCAGGGGAATACCATTGTGGGAGGAATGGGAAGAATAGTGGGTAGGATATTCCATATTTAAGGGCATGATGAGAGGTAATTGAAAATCTGTAGGAGAATGTGTATCAGCTGCTCCAGTCCTAGATGTTACTGAGTCACGGGGAGATTTCCCCTTTGTGGTCAGGTGCTGGGAATGTAGGAGGTGGTTGATGACAGGAGGGACAAGGCATGGGAAGTTTGTTTCTGTACAAGGTTGGGTGGGTAATTTTGGTCAACTCACTGAGACCCTTGGTATATTTCGAGAAGAGGGCTGCTTGTGACTGCAGATGTTATGACCACAGGTTGGTTGGCTGATTGATTCAGGGGAGGGGACCAAATGGTGAGGTCATTGGTCCCTTTGGATTGGGAAAGGGTGGGGAAGCAAGGCAACCATGTCCTTTCAAAGGAATCATCCCAGCATGTGACTGAAGTGATATAGGGATATCATGGAAAACCTAAATCAGGATGGTTGGACACGGGTTTGAACCATTGTCCTCCTGAATTTGAGTCCAATGTGCTAACCACTGTGGGGGGAGGGTGAGCTGTTGAAGTGGAGGTATTGCTGGTGGCTGGTAGGTTCAATATAGATGGGGGTACTGATGTAGCCATCATTGAGGTGGAGGTCCAGATTGAGGAAGGTGGGTGGTTGGGTTGAGGAGGACCAAATGAACTGAATGGGGAGAAGGTGTTGAGGTTCTGGAGGAATGTGGATAGGGCGTCCTCACCCTTGGCCCACATCACAACAGTGTCATCAATGCATCTAAATGAGATGAGGGGTTTGGCATTCTCAGTGGTTAGGAAGGATTCATCTAGATGGCCCATGAATATGTTAGCATGGGATGGTTCCTTCTGTACTGTGGATTTGTTTGTAGGTGAAGCTTTCAAAGGAGAAATAATTGTGGGTGAGGATATAGTTCGTCATTGTGATCGGTTAAGTGGTTGCATGTTTGGAGTCAGCTAGGTGTTGTCCTTGTCAAAACAGTCATGTGATCTACAAACTAAGGTGCAACCACTGTGCTGCTTTCTATATGGGCATACCTTCTGCATGAATGGCTACAGACAAATTGTGGCCAAGGGACAGTTTGGCCACTCAGTTTCTGAACTTGCTGCCCAATACAATGTTATTCACTTCAATTATTGCTTCACAGCCCAGTCTGTCTTAATACTTTCTAACAACACTAGCTTTTCTGAACTGCACAGGTGGGCACTCTCCCCGCAATATATCCTACATTCCTGTAACTTCCCCCTGGCCTCAGCCTTCACTCGTCCTGTCCTACATTTACGTATTCCCTTCCTTGCTCCCACTCCATTACAACACAACTTTCCATTCCACCTGTCCTCTAGTCCTTTTCCCATTCAATGCTTCTCTCCTCTTCCACTTCCCCCCTCACTCCACCCAAACCTCCTGATTGCATGTAGCAGCCCTACCCTGTCCCCACTATGTTCCTGCATGATTCCAAAAGCTGCACTCCACATCTGTCCTGCACCTAACCGGACTTCCTCCCCCCCTGCCACCCCCCACCACATGCCGCCTCCGCACCTGCACCCCTACACTGCTGCTACCATCACACACAGTTACAACTCAGTCTGACTGAAGTAGCCAGAGATAGTGGTCATGCATGTGAGAGATGTGGTTGTGTGAATGGGTGTGTGTTTACTGCTTCAGAAAGAGGCTTCTTGTTTGAAAAATGAAATGTATAGCAGTCTCTCTGTTGTGCCCGTCTGCTTCTCAATGACACCTCTATATGGTGATTAGCAATCTATCATTTTCATAATAATGTTGTCAATTCATCCTGGAATTTCCATTTCTCAAGTTATTTCAATGTGTGTTTAATGAAATTGTGACTGGGACTTCCAAAAATGGAAATATTATGCAGGAAAATGTGGTAATAAGGGATGTACTAACAAGGTTCCACTAGCTGTCAAAGATGTCTGAGAAATATGCAGAGAACAACAGCCTTTTTCAGACAATATCAACTACAGAAGCCCATATACTGCCAGATATACATACACATGTATAAAGAAGTGAATTAATTTTTAATTGTTAGAGAAACAGCATTTTTTAAATAAATGGTTGCTTTTAATTGTCTGCTTTGTTCCAAAGCTTACATAATATGCATATGTTGATAACATAATACTCTCATGTATTGAAAGTCAAGTTTTTTCATAATACATGTGTGTAGTAGTAGCTTCATCTGAAAAAAAAAAACTTTTGATTGACTAAAATACAACAGATTTTCTAGAACCCTTATTGAGATAAAAAAGCAACAAATAACTAATAATTTTGGCAGTGTTTAGAAGCCATTTGTAACTTGTGTAATGATTAATCTAAATTCAGGGTCTGCAGTGTGATGTTGATAATCAATTGGGACATGTGTAACAAAATATAGGAGAGATTTCGGTAATCAGTGGATCTGCCTTGGAGACTAAGCTCTGGCTGAAAATTTTTCTTTTATCATTATTAAGCTAGTCTGGTTACAAGTTTCAAGAATGCAAATTATGACAAAACTTCTCTTTAGTTAAATTGCAAATTAGTGTGAAGTTTGTGTGTGTTTAAATGGTTTGCAATCATTAAGGTTAACTTAGAAAAGCTATTCTGTTAAGATAAATTCTAGCAAACCTGGTGATAGTCAACAATGTATAAAGTCCTTGAGACATATAATGTCTGGTCTGAAAACCATAAAAAATAATGTAATTACATACTAATATAACAATTTACATATTTTTCAATGTTTAAATTTAAAAAGTAATGTTAACCTGTTGATAACTTTTGCAACTATTATGAACACATACATTATTATAGAAATTAATAGTGATATAAATATTTCCAGAATTTAATACGAGGCCTCAAACCAAATATTAAATCACGCCAAAAGTTGCCTGCAGCCCAGAAGACAGCAGTTATTCCAATGTCTGAAAGCAGTGCTGGTTTGCTCACAAAGAACAGTTCATTTCTTAGCCAACAATAAAAATGAACCTAGTTGCTGAAATGTGGAAATGAATAAGTAAGTAACATGTTTAAAACTCTAAACTCTTAGAGCTATTAACATGTGCAATAAAAGATGTGGTGAGTGTGAGCATCAGCATGAAATTTATGAGGCAGTGTTTAAGATACTGATTTTCAAGATGAGCAAACTGAAAGCACAGCAGCTGTGATTTGATAAAATTTACTACCATAAATATTTGTCATGAACTATTACTAAAACACAATGAATTTTAACCACAGAGCAAACACACATCAGGTACAAGAATTTGTTTATTTTAAATTATTGTTATGAAATTATATGTTCAATAATATTTATGATTTGTTCTGTAAATATGTCTGTGAAATACTCATGTATTTCAGGTCACTGCTTTAAATAGCAGTTAATGATAGTTTTGAGATGCAGCTGTTTAAAACATTTCTTAAATGGGGCAGTTTATTTCTAAAGAGCACAGAACGTATGTAATTGGACTCAATAGCATAATAAGAATTGAAATTCAGTTGAGAATGTGACAAAGCAAGAGCTTAAATGAATTAAAATTTTCTGTTGTATTTTAACCTCTGGTGTGCTCATGAGCAACCACAGACATGTCAAAACAAACATAAACCTCAATTCCTACCTTAAACCATATGCAACATATTGAAGTGAACTCTCAGCTTCTTGTTTTCATTATATAGTAATATGTTAAATTACTCATTTTAGGTATAAACTGTGTGAAATTCTTTTCAAGTGTCATCAGCAGCAGATTTCAGTTACTACAAAAAATAAAGTGAAAATGAAGTCCTGCAAGAGATTACCAATGTTTGCCAGTGAGTTGTCATTTAATATTTAAAACATAAAGGCAGTAAATCATTTATGTAAGTTTCAACTGGAATAATTTCCAAATTTTTCACTTATAATGGTTCCATCTGTGCAAATGAAGAATATGATGTCTGCACTAAATAATACTGCACTAAAGTTTTTCTGTGACAGACTGAAGCTATCAAGACCTCATTCAGCGTAGAGGGAGATAAAAAGTCCAAACTGTTGCCTAAAATGTTCCATTAGACATAGGCAGTACCGAATCTTGAACATGATAACAGTGTCATTTGATTCTAATTTTAAACATTGTGATAACTAAGATGGGAAAATGTACCTCACAACAGAGAACAAAACATTAAATGATGAATTATTCATATTAAAATAATAAAGAAAGGTCATAGAGACACTTGCATCCACTATGTTTCTAGCACTGATTTTATGTCAAAAGAATAAATGCAAATGTGATTTTCATGTCAATAATGCAAAAATTGAGATCCAAATGTAGAAAGACAAACCACAGAAAATTAAGTGTATTCTCATGCTTACTGGGTAAGTAGATTGGGGAAAGCATAAAGATCTGTGAACTGTTGATGTTTTTACATATTAATTGATCTACTTTGTACAAAAATTAATTTATGAACTTCACTATGTCAAGAACTACCAAAAAATTTTTCCATCACTTTCTTTGTGAAACTCCTTTTCATCAGACAGTCTAGTCTGTGTAAATGATGTTTTCACACAATGTTTCAATTATAGTCTCATAATACTTCCAGGCCTCTACCAACACCTTGTCAAACTTTTTCACTTTTTTATGTTGATTAATTTTATACTGAATTAGATTTCTGGTATCTGTCTTTATTTATAGTTATCAATAGAGTGAAACAAATTTGAGCAACTGAGACCATTAGTTATGGACTGATGACCCTGTAGTTTTGTCCCTTTCTCTCCAAATCAACCAACCACTAGCTATAATTGCAAGAAATAGGAAAAGAAATTCACTGTTGATTTTCACATCCTTTATTATAATGAAATTGAAGTGTCTCCATATAGTGGTGTAAAGTTTCAGTTGTACAGAAGTAGTTGTTTAATGTCACTATCTCAAGAAAGTTTACGACACATTACTTGCATTTGACATTTTCAATCAGTTTCAGTTAAAATCGATGTTATGTAAATTGAATATTCTGTATTAAATGAACTACTTGTACCTAATTATCCCTTTTGAAATTAAAAATAAAATAATTAAACTTTCTAGCCATGTAAGTGAAGTTCTTAGTGACTGTTTCTGGATTACTGCAGTCAGTGACAAATAATGCCCTTCTAAAAGACGCTGCTCATATTTACAACAGCCATGAAAATTTTGTCTCTGGTACAAAAATCAGTAATGTGTCACGTGAAATCAATTTAGATCTGGGACTAATTGTTGTGATAAGATAATTAATTATTAGATGTATGTGTATATAACTGATACTCTGTTACTGATAAGAGACCTTTATACTTCTTACAACATTACATTTCGCAGCATAACTTATACACTATTCCTAAAACATGAGAATATGAATGAAGAAGATCATGTGTAACAAATGTTTCCTGACAACTGGCTATCAGTATGTGAATTCAACAATATATGTTAATGGGATCATTAACAGAAATAAATGCAATAAGGGAAAGGATGTGAGAGATGCAAAAGAAGGGACAGTCATTACATTCCTAGCATTTGTTCCCTTGCTGTCAGAAAGATGATAGGAAAATGGAAAGGAAATCAGGGTGCGCATTTTGTAAGGAGAAAAGTTACTCCTGGCTTTAATCATGGAAGACAAAGTGCAGGAAAGAACTAAGAAGTAATAATCTTGTGATTTCATTCCTGCATTGTGTCATGTCTGATTCTTTGTTCAGGGCAAACTTCTATTTATCGCTAGCAGATGTAATCAGTTCATTTCTGAACTTTTGTCTTTTTGTTAGTGTGTCCACTTTGTTGACACTGTTTTACTAACAATTAAGAAAGTGCTGTTCAGCTTAGTATTTGGGTCTCATAACTTCAAGTTAGTATGCAACACTTATGAGTGCTGCTGAGTAAGTAACAGTTACATTTATTTTCACAGTCAGTAGTTATTTCAGTTTTGCATGAATGATGTCCTATAAAACATGACTTACAGCTGACAACCAAACTTATTAATGAAAGTCATGGTATAAAAATAAAGAACAATTAATATTATAATAATATTATAAGTACTTTGCCATATTTTATTCATGGCACTTGTAGGGATAATGCATCAGGAACTAATGTCTTATTGTGTTTTTTGTCCATCAGGTTAATTTCTATAAGTTCTCATAGAGTCGGTACAGCAGACACTAAGATCATTTTCCTTACAAACATCAAAGAGATAGGCAGCTGGTTAAGAATATGTTATTTAATAAAAACCATGATTTAAAAACAAACACAGATGTTTAATTATCAACATACTGTTACATCTAATGTTCAGAAACCACCAGAGTTGCCAGTTATGAGTGAAAGAAGTTTTTTTTTTGACATAGGCTTGTTAATATCAAATTATATTGTGAACATACTATGTTCAGTGGCATAAGAAAACAATACATGTAAGAGAACAATAGAACTAAGTATGAACTTGTTGAAATGAATTGCACAAGAAATGCAGTACGTGGTTATCAGACCAGAAATAATCATTCAGCTTCTGTACTGGTAAAGGATAGATCCACAGTTGTGTAACAAATCAGCAAAACATTTATTGTAAAAAAAAAAAAAACAAAAAACAAAAGCATCAGAGCATCAGGTTTTGATATTTTATTTGAGATGTTTGTTCTTCAAGTTTGTGAATATCTATTGAGATATTTTCATGAATAAAACTGTATATTATTAAATATTTGAGGTACAAGAAACTGTATTTGGTGATGTTCATGTATATTATGTGACTGTCTTCTATTTTAAATAGGAGTACAGGCTCAAGGTATGTAAATAATGCTAATGATTTTTTGTGAGAGTGTTGCTAATGCTGGGAGTAGATGATAATTGACATAGTTACTCCTGTGAAAATGGATACAGGATATGTTGCTATTACAACCATTAGTTATGTCACACAATCTGATGTTATTAGAGATTACCAAATAGTAAATACCAAATAGTACACTTGTTAAATCAGTAATTTTCATTTTTATATTCTTACTGTCCAGTTTCACATATGTGTGCTGCATGTCAATGCACTGTAAGTGTCATATTCAGTCGAAAACATTTTAATAACTTTATGCTGAACTGATATGTACTACCAAATTCGTGAAAGTAACATGTAGCTTCATAAAACTATATCAAACTTCATGATTGGCGGAACTTGAGAATAACAAAGAAGAACTTAATTACGTGTTTGCCTGTTTGATGTAAAATGCTTACTGAAACTTGTTATTTCCAACAATTACAAAATCTAAGTACTGTTACAGTGCCAATTTACACCTGTGTATCATCTGCATACCTTTCTTTAGCAGATTTAACTAGCTTCAGTCAGCTGAATGCAGTAGTGTGCAGTTAAGGACATGTAGGCAGATGAGAAGTGAAAACATGTTACTCTTCTCTAGTAATTTTTTCTACTGTATCTGTGTTTCTTTATGACTGTGCACCAAGTCCTCAGTTTACATAATTCATTGCTGTAAATTATGGATTTCCCATTTGTTCTTGCTTTAACACACTGGCAGCTATTGATTCACTGTATATCTCGTATAAAAGGCCTCTTACAACTATCTTTTGCAGTAGTTCACAGATTAAATACTGTACTATCTTTGACAGTCACCATTTTTTTCCATATCAGATATCTTGATTTCAGTCTTAAATGAGGAAAAATGAAATTATTACTTTATCCTACTTTTCTGTATCCTTTCCCTTCTTCTTCTTCTTCTTTTTTTTTTTTTTTTTTTAAAAAAAAAAGGTGCTTAACGTTTCTATTGCTGTGTGAGAATATGAGTTTACAGGATGTCATTGCCCTTATTGTTAGAGAGAAAATGGCTGAGAGTTACATCTGAATGCACTGGGTTAGTAAATACTCTTTTTCATTTTTCTATTATAAACATCTGTTCTATACTTATTGCTCAGATAAAGTATTATAAATAATGATTTGCTCAAGCTGCTCTACAAGAAGACAAAAATCATAGCATGAAGTATTCTCTTATCTTTCTTTATCTCTACTCATAACAGAGGAATATCACTGTTAGTGAATGCCACTATTATTTAAGCAAAAATCCAAATTTCAGCCATTGTCATGTTAACTCCTGAAACAAAAGGATTTGCTAACTAATTCATTGCTTTAATGCAGTATTAATTATGACAGTTGATTTAAGAAAATGATGCCAGTATTGGGCTAGTGATATTATATCATACATATACTATAATTTTAGAATTAAAGAACTATTGTGACAGATGTCACCAATTAACATTTACTAGTAAATGCAGTATTATTGAAGTATTATCACAATTGTTGTAAATCTGTTTTGAAGATTAGTTATGTGTGTGGTAAATAACATTTAATTACTTTTGTCACTTTTAACTCCACTAGAAAAAGTGCTATGAAAGTCTTCCTTTAGTTTGCTACTAAAACTTTCGCAAAGAGTTCTGAAGAATTATTAAATGTTGCTGTAAGGAAATAAATTTTTAGTTTGGAAATAAAATATTTATACACCAGAAACATGTTAACTAGAAGGATTTGTACTGTAACATTTGTTTACTGTATATGAGTTTGTCTGTAGCATGTAGAAATTATGTTAATGGAACAAGAAAATAATAAAGGAGTTAGTGGCTGGCTCATTAACTCCATTTAGACATTAGTCTTAGTCTAGAGCAAAAGACCATTTCAAGTGTACATAAGTAAAACTGAAAAGAATTCTGGTTGAGTAATAAATGTTGCAATGTTTAGGTCAAACAGGAACTTTTCTACTAAATTTTTGCAGTATGTACAAAGAAAATAAAACAAGAAAATAGTTCCTTATTGGCCTGACAAATCTGGAAAATGTAGACACCACAATGAAAATACGTCTACTGATTATGTAAGGAGCTTCTTTATGTAGCAAAAATATAGGTATTTATCAGAGCATTTTCCTCTGGAGAAATGTCTATACTGAGGGAAGGAGACTTATGTATTTGATAGTGTCTCTTCTGAGTATGCTTTACAATTATATTGCCCTGTGTCTTCTACAAAAAGAGTTTCTGCTGCTCCAAAAATATAGTGTAATGTATGTTTTCTGCGTTTTCCAGGCAGTATTTACAAAGAGAAAAAAATGTGTGCAGCTTCCTGTATTTTAGGTATTGTGTGTCTGAGCTTATGATGTGCCATGATTCAAATTAACATTGATGAAATTACATTTTATATGGAAAAAATTGTCAGTGTTGTGTTTGAAATATAATGATATTAAACTGCTATTATCTGATCCTGTAGCACATTGTTTCATTCACAGTTTTTGAAGGTTTTCATGTATGGTGAGTAAGCTTTACTTAAAGCAACATCAGATTTGTATGGATGATTTTTTTTATTTTATACAATTTGTTACAATATATAGGAAAAAATAATGTAATACTAATTGTATTGTATGTTTATTGGTCCTTTATGTCATATTTTGAGCAGAAAGTGCATCATGAAATTGAACAAGTCAGAGTAAGTGATATGATGGTATATGACATGTGCAGTCCCCCAAGAAAAAGTTTTCCGTAGAAGTGTTTAATTTTTAAATACTAGGTGTGACAAAAAGGTCAAATTTGTATTTTTGAAAATAATTTTATTTATTCTTCTACTCAGTGTTAAGCCCTTCAAAATATCCTTCATTAGATATTATTCACTTATACCAAAACTTCTTCAAACTTCTGGACTCTCTGTGATAGCTTTTAGCTCTCTCTGTGATACATTTTTAATCTCATCCATGCTTACAAAATGATAACCCTTTAAGATTTTTTTTCTACAACCAAAAAAAGTCAAATGGGGCCTTGCATGGAAAGATGGATGCTAGTGCATCATTACGGTATTGTTTTCGGCCAAGAAGTTGCAAACAGGGAACAAAGTGCATTATTGTGATGCAAAACCTGTGGTTTTTTCATCAGAAATCTGGGTGTTAAGGTACTGAGCTTGTAACTAGTACTCCTTACTGATTACTCAAAGTTATGAAACTAAACTATTAACATCGAAAAACAGAGTGTGCGTATCCTTCACATCTGACTGTCGTCATTGAGCTTTTTTCATTCTTGGTGATCCAGAATCCTTTCCACTGGGACCATTCAGCCTTAGTTTTGATGTAATATCCATACATCCTTTTCAATAATCTGTTGTGAGACATTTCAGTAGTTCTAGCCGCTTCTGAGCATCTTGCACTTGCTGCCATTTTGGTTCATAATTCAACAATTTTGGAACAAAATTTGCTGTCACAAGTTATGAACCAAAACGTCCAACATAACCAAAATACAGTATGAGCCAGTTGATATATCTTTCAGCCCCTGACACAAAAGAATGTATGGGTCAATATGTAAAGTTTTTTCTTGGCTTATTTTCATTTCTGTGGCTCTCACCAACTTGAATCAGTCATCTGGGCCTGGGCCTGTGCCTGCTGGTACAGCGGCAATTTGGATTCCAGTTGTTGGCAGCATACTCCTTACACAGAAAATTCAATATGTTGATGAGTGTTGTCACATCAGTGAAGTAAGATATTTCTTATTTTTCATTATACTTTTTAAATGAGAAATGATATTAATGGTTTTTAACCAAAAGAGGTGTAATAACTACAACTGAACAAAGTTCGTTGTAATTATTTTCAAATTACACTGTTTACTGTGGAACAAATAACTGTCACCAGTTTGCAGGTTAGTATTTTGTATTTTTAATACCTACACAATTATGCCAAGCTACGAAATATTATTTAAAATACATTTTCACATTAAAAATTATTTACTGCAAGTGAGAGATTGCTGCTTTTACTCCTCATATGTCAACTAGTAAAAGTATTTTGTCCAAAAGTGAAATACCTAAGAACAAAATGTCAGACATCGGTTATTTGTATGAAGATGAAAATGCTAAAGTGGATTGCCTATTACAATGGCTGGCGAGTGATATAAAAAGAAAAATATTCAGAAAACAGCAGCAATAAAGAAAATTGTCTCAAAAGCACTAAAGCAATAATAAATCTGAAATGTTTCTTACTGTGCCACAATTTCTATCTGTGAATATGGTGCATCTTCACAACAATGAGTAATACCAGAAGATTTCCATGATGTGTATCCTCAGCCTTCTCTATTGACACAGCAGAGGTGATCACGGAGAGACTTTTGCCCGCATCTCGTGGTCGTGCAGTAGCGTTCTCGCTTCCCAAGCCTGGGTTCCCGGGTTCGATTCCCGGCGGGGTCAGGGATTTTCTCTGCCTCATGATGGCTGGGTGTTGTGTGCTGTCCTTAGGTTAGTTAGGTTTAAGTAGTTCTAAGTTCTAGGGGACTTATGACCACAGCAGTTGAGTTCCATAGTGCTCAGAGCCATTTGAACCATCATGGAGAGAGAAGGATTTTCCTGGAAAGCTTTCTTTCTGCAGGTGCTTTAACTTACTTCTGCATCAAAACTGACAAACGTGTAGTCAGTAGGAACGTTGAACTTTAAGTATTTCTTTGGTTTAAATTTAATAATAGTCATGATCTAGTTTTAGTACAATGGAGAAAGAGCAGTTGGGTTCTAATGACATGCTGATATTGCTGGCCCAAAAAGAAAGAAAATATACATTTAGCTACCATGTCTGCCTGCTGTATGCAGATATAACCAGTCAATGGGCATGATGGACATCTGTGATCAACATTAATGGAGTGTCACTGTGCTTAGAACAAGAAAATTGATTTTAAAGTTCAGTCTACATTTCCCCAAACTGCTGGATGTTTTACAGCAGTGGTCATCAAACAGTGGCTCCTGAGCCGCATGTGGCCCAAATCAAGTGTTTGTGTGGCCTTCAGTTCTCAGCCATATTTTTTTAATAATATGCACCTAGCAACCAGCAGTCAAATCTGAAAATGTCACCTAATGTTGAGAGTTTTCTTAAGAGTGTAGTTTTCTTGCTCAGTAACAAACAAAAATGTTTGGAGAGTTGTGCGTAATTATAATTGATGCTGACGAATTCGGCTGTGAGCTATGTAAAGCTGGGCACTTGCCCAGTGTCTTAGAGTTTGTCTTCCAGCTCTGACAACTCACAGGAATATGTGACTTGTGCCAGCCAGCTGCAATGGTATAAATTTTGACATGGAAGTAAGATGGATTTGTGAATGTGCATTATAGAGATGGTCATCTTCAAATGTGGTACTTATTTATAGCAAGGAACATTAAATTAATTAAGAGTGTTATGATGCAATGCAATAAGTAGAAGAAAGATGATATTCAAATCATTTAGTAAATATTTGTGAGCATGTTTCATATTGCATAACGCATTTAAAGAAACATTGCTCACAAAAATTCTGAAAAGCTTTTAAGGGTGTTGCAGGGTAGGTTGTAATGAGAAATAATTGTTAAAGAGAAAATGCAGTATGTTGTACCATTTCTGATATGAGTTAATTAACATTAAAGTCACCCAGTCAGACCGTTGCATGCACAAACTCCATTGGCCCACCAGGTACAATCAGTATCAGTTGTTCTCATAGCATAGAGGGCAGCACATGAGACTGCTCAGCCTTTGGCTCTGGTTTGATCTTTACTACTGTTCCATGTCCAATTTTTGTGTCACTCTTTTGTTCAGTTTTAGGAAATGAAACAAAGAACATTTTTGGCAAAACTGTCTCTGGTGGGCCACTTGCTTTTGTGCACACAGTGTCCTGATTAGCTAACTTCAGTGTCAATTAACACATAAATGGTGCAACATATTGATTTTGTTCTTAACAGTTATTTCTCAGCACAACATACCCTGCTTAAAACCTTCTCAGACTGTTTCTGACCACCCTGTACAGCCACCTCCATCGTTCAGCAGTTGCCGGCACAGTTACACAGCATCTTGGGTTAGAGGGATGGCCATTCTTTGAAACAAAAAAATAAATAAATAAATAAATAAATAAATAAATAAAAAAATAAACGTGTAAAATTCTCATGAGAGAATTTGAAAGATGTCATGCAATATCCATACAGAACCACTGATGACATAACATCAAAGGAACAGACCGAAAGAAAGAAGATGGCAAGAAATCGATCAGTGTGTCTGGCACCTTTGTGGGAAACCAAGTTTCAACTCCCAGTATTCCTAGGGATTTTCCTTGGTGGGAGGACTGAAACAGGGTACACTAATCCTTGTGATGCCAATTGGATAACTAATTGAGTGAGATGTAGCGACTCCAAAGTGCTGAAACCCACCAACTGTTGGGAGCATGGTGTGCTGACCCCTCACCCCTCCATACTGCATTCAGTGCCGCCATTGGCAAAGGATGACCTGGCAGGTGGCTGGTCCCATTTGGCCCATCAGGGCTTGAAGGTGGAGTAGCTTTAACTATTTAAGTGCAAGTAGAATTACTATTATTAATAAATTAATCTTCTTCTCTCTCTCTCTCTCTCTCTCTCTCTCTCTCTCACACACACACACACACACACACACACACACACAATACAACACTTTGTCAGGCAATTACAGTGTTGCAGCTTAGGGATCACTGAGAGTGGCACCAACCTGAAACAGAGCACAGTCAACAGGAAGTGCTTCAAATGATTAGTACTTGGGTTCAGTGGTAATATATTGGAAGCCTACTACAGGTAGTCTACTAGAGTCTCATAACTTACTCATTTATGCAGGTTTCCAGCTAATAATAAGATCAGTACATATGTGATGCAAGGTGCCACCACACAATGTCAGTATTGGCTCTTGAACCAAAAAATTTGACAACCCCTGATATACAAAATAAACACAAAATGAAATGAAGATCCACAGAAGGACATTATGGTCTTGATGAAATTTCAGCTGGAAATGACGAGTCCCATGAATTAATGACCTGAGTTGTATGAGCCTGAGGATGAAACTGAGCCTGACACATGTAAAAGGTACAAACATTGGAAATTGGCCAGTCCCTATTCCTTGTGGTGACAAAAGGTGTGATGGTTATGTTCATTTCCCACTCACTGATGATCTAACTTCTCCAAGAATGTGTAGATTAACTTCATGTAATATCAGAACCAAAATCCATTACAAAAAAATACAATGTATAATTCTGTCTTCTGAAGCACAAACATTCCTTCAAACTGTTTCACACATGGAGGGAATAGGCTCATAGCCTGTTAGATTATTGTCAGTGATTTTTCAGTGACTGTTTTCCAATGACTTTGACTAAGAATTTAAATTTATATTCTAGTTTACACATGAATGAATAAAAATGTTTCAAGCAGTTTCACTCATAGACATACTACTACGTAATTACTTGTGGATGTGATAAATATGCAACTCATCTGTCAATCACAGTTTATGTACACTCTTTGACATAAAACTTGACCGGCGGCCGGCCGCTTCAGAGGCTAAGTCCGCGCCGATCGCGACATGGGACAAAAAAACTGGCCAACTCGCTAATTCTCTAAGTCCGGTTATCTGCACAATCTGGCAACACTGTAGACTGCGGCACTTCCTGGAGGAAAACTTGTCCCATGATAGAGAAACTCTAGGCTGATTACGCCTGTGGTCTAGCGGTAGCGTGCGTTGTTTCTGTTCATAATGTCAGTGGATCGAGAGCAGCTGGCATAAAATATTTTTATAGCCTCTTCTGTCTGAATGCTGAAGACGTGAATGTAATGGTAGCGCAGATTCAATCTATTTCGCTTTGTGACACACCGATATCAAAATTTTATCCAGTAACGATTTTGCGGCAGATTTCCTGCAGACTGTCCTCCTCTGGACGCCGTATGCGGCAAAGCTCCGGGATCCATTTGCTGGCTACTGGCAGCGGCCGTGGCGACAGCAGCGGCGCTGCACTCCCCCGTTCTTTATCGAAAGCGCCTGCTACCGCTCATCGCTTTTGATGATTTCAAACGCTTTATTATTAAATGTTGCTCCACAGAAAATTTCTACAATTTCCATTCACGCTCAAAAGCAACGGAGACAGACGCCCTGATTAGTAGGCGGGTATTATATTACATTAATCGGCAAGAGCTGAGTATGGCCCGAAATTAATTTTATAGACTGGGACGAAATTAAACCACCTCACTACATTCGATGAATTTATAAATGCTTCATACCTCGTTTCTTTTCCTTTCAAACTCAATTATTTGTGCAACTTTTGGTCAATGTTTGGATGTTTTCGTCAAGCCAGAGTGAGCGTCTGTGGTGTAAAGTGTATTACAGTTCTTGTTTCATTCCTTATGGTAAGTCTATGCGATAAACTGTGTGAATACCTTGCAATGCATGCTCTGTAGCAGTGCAGGAACACTGCACATTTGGAGTTCCATGTATGGGTCCATGAAGTATTTATTGTTGATCGGAAGTGATAGTTAAGGTCATCAGATTTAAACCAGAAATATTTGTCGTTTTGAAGGTTTCAGAGAACGGAAAGGAATTGCTAACGCCGGTGTTAGAAAACGTCTACAGTTAAATGCTATTGCAAAAATTTAGAAGAAGGGAACTATATTAATGAACATGTGCACTTCATAAACAACCTTCTGACATGTTAGACCTATATGACGAACAAAGCTCAAATTTATATCGTTGACAGTCGGTTTGAATCTTTTCAGGGTCTATTTTACAGTGAAGCACCTTGGAATTTGCAAAGCAGAAATCCATGATATTAACTTAATTTACTAAGTCGAAATCGGGCGAAGATTGATGTTTAAAGGCATTCTTCAGATTTCGCATAAGAAATTTTTACTAGCAGTTTGCAACTCCATTAATTAAAATGGAAAATAAAAGGTTGTAGTCAGCGGCTTCTACCGTGATTCGAACTGCTATGTCTTATAGTACAAGCACTGCAACGCACAAGGGAACCTCTGAGCTAACGACACACTGGCGGCCAGAGGCGGAATATAGTCACTGCGATGTTGCCTGAGCCTCAAAACGCAACCTTAAACACACGAACAGAGGAGGTGGAGATTACTGTTTTAACGTCCCGTCGACAACGATGTCATTAGAGACGGAGCACAAGCTCGGATTAGGGAAGGATGGGGAAGGAAATCGGCCGTGCCCTTCCTAAGGAACCATCCCGGCATTTGCCTGAAGCGATTTAGGGAAATCATTGAAAACCTAAATCAGGATGGCCGGGCGCGTGATTGCACCGTCGTCCTCCCGAATGCACACACAAACAGGTGTTACTTATGTGAAGAACGCCGTTCTTGGAGTCCAGAAATTAAATATACTTTCTAATTGTGTCATCTTGCAGTGGATTATATCGTACGAGTCTTCGATGTGGAAAACGAATGTCAAGTGAATGTAGCGAGGTAACGCCGACCTACACCCGGAAGTAAATGCACTATCAGAGTGTTGACAAATACTTGCTACGACGCTGCCATTTCTAGGCTCTCTGACGAGGCAACTCTTCAGCGAAATGCTTGCCGTGATTCTCCGATACGGTTCTTCAGAGTGGAGACGCGCGCGCACGTTCCCTGATTGTTTCTGACGTCGCCTTGTGGGCTATGTATACATATGAGACATTCAATTATCATTAATCCAGAATCATACAAGTTTCAGCTTCCGGCGTGGAAGAAGGCTGTTGACGCCGACATTATATCATTTCAACGTAGGGAAAGCAAAACGGATCATTCAATGTTTCTCATTCAACATAAAGCATGTGAGATAATTTTCCGTAACGTTCATAATCATCTAAAAATACAAACGAAGTAAAAATACATCGGAAGCTTATTCGAATTGAATATAACGCTTTGCACCTCGATGTCGAATTTGTCCATTTGCAATCTTTTGCAGCATACACATAGAATGTCATGATTACCACGAGAATGAAGAAATATGTTGGTAAGGATGGAAGCAAGAAGAGGCGCAGTCAACAAATATTCTATTCCTCATGGCATTCATTTCATTTGAAACGTAAGAAGAGGTAAAGCGGGAATTTACTTTCGTTAACACGAAAGATATGCCGCACATATTGATAACGAGGAAGTCTGCGTCTTCATACGTTTCCTCCTTGAAATCAGTATGCTCTATTATATTCTAAGTAGCCCGATCATTGTTTCAGTAATGTTACCCTCTTGTTTGACCCCGTAACGATGAACAGATTCCAAAAGCATGTCTCCCTTCCTGGGTTGTTTTTTGTGCTTTATTGCTTGGAGTTCCTGAAGCAGACCACTGTGCCTTCCCCCCTCGTGGGTTAGGTCTCAAAACTAAACCGCTTTGTATCCAATGGCATAATTTATTCAGACAGCATCAGCATAAGACTATCAAACAAAGCCTTCCATTTACAGTTGCAGCACTCTAACCAGCACTGACCAAAGTGTAATCCACGGTCATGGTCCTAAATTACCAGCTGCCTGCTACTGTGGCAAAGTCCGTACTACACTTTCGATTCCGCAGCACCATTTTATCTGGTAACACTGTGCAGTTGCACAGTTGTGCTACCAGGTCTGTCCTCACACTGTCAACTTTATGAATCTCACTTCTCCTGTAGCGTAGATCACGAGGAGCCGAAGTAAATGAGTGTATTCTGCATGACGTAACATTCAGTATTCCCTTCTTTCATAGCCACTCTTCATGTGCATCGATACCAAATAGGAATGCGAAAACTCTTGCGAGTGAGAGAATGACAATAACAATCGTAACAAGAACAAGCAAATAATGAATGATGTTTATTCCAACGCAGAACGAGAATGGCTTTAAATATAAAAATCTGTAATTATATCTATATCCATATCTATTGATCTTTGAGTTGGCACAATGCAAATACACTCCTGGAAATTGAAATAAGAACACCGTGAATTCATTGTCCCAGGAAGGGGAAACTTTATTGACACATTCCTGGGGTCAGATACATCACATGATCACACTGACAGAACCACAGGCATATAGACACAGGCAACAGAGCATGCACAATGTCGGCACTAGTACAGTGTATATCCACCTTTCGCAGCTATGCAGGCTGCTATTCTCCCATGGAGACGATCGTAGAGATGCTGGATGTAGTCCTGTGGAACGGCTTGCCATGCCATTTCCACCTGGCGCCTCAGTTGGACCAGCGTTCGTGCTGGACGTGCAGACCGCGTGAGACGACACTTCATCCAGTCCCAAACATGCTCAATGGGGGACAGATCCGGAGATCTTGCTGGCCAGGGTAGTTGACTTACACCTTCTAGAGCACGTTGGGTGGCACGGGATACATGCGGACGTGCATTGTCCTGTTGGAACAGCAAGTTCCCTTGCCGGTCTAGGAATGGTACAACGATGGGTTCGATGACGGTTTGGATGTACCGTGCACTATTCAGTGTCCCCTCGACGATCACCAGTGGTGTACGGCCAGTGTAGGAGATCGCTCCCCACACCATGATGCTGGGTGTTGGCCCTGTGTGCCTCAGTCGTATGCAGTCCTGATTGTGGCGCTCACCTGCACGGCGCCAAACACGCATACGACCATCATTGGCACCAAGGCAGAAGCGACTCTCATCGCTGAAGACGACACGTCTCCATTCGTCCCTCCATTCACGCCTGTCGCGACACCACTGGAGGCGGGCTGCACGATGTTGGGGCGTGAGCGGAAGACGGCCTAACGGTGTGCGGGACCGTAGCCCAGCTTCATGGAGACGGTTGCGAATGGTCCTCGCCGATACCCCAGGAGCAACAGTGTCCCTAGTTTGCTGGGAAGTGGCGGTGCGGTCCCCTACGGCACTGCGTAGGATCCTACGGTCTTGGCGTGCATCCGTGGGTCGCTGCGGTCCGGTCCCAGGTCGACGGGCACGTGCACCTTCCGCCGACCACTGGCGACAACATCGATGTACTGTGGAGACCTCACGCCCCACGTGTTGAGCAATTCGGCGGTACGTCCACCCGGCCTCCCGCATGCCCACTATACGCCCTCGCTCAAAGTCCGTCAACTGCACATACGGTTCACGTCCACGCTGTCGCGGCATGCTACCAGTGTTAAAGACTGCGATGGAGCTCCGTATGCCACGGCAAATTGGCTGACACTGACGGCGGCGGTGCACAAATGCTGCGCAGCTAGCGCCATTCGACGGCCAACACCGCGGTTCCTGGTGTGTCCGCTGTGCCGTGCGTGTGATCATTGCTTGTACAGCCCTCTCGCAGTGTCCGGAACAAGTATGGTGGGTCTGACACACCGGTGTCAATGTGTTCTTTTTTCCATTTCCAGGAGTGTATATTCTTAGCATTTACTTACTGAATTTAGTTATGGATGTTTGCAGAGAAAAGGAAAAGTCGGTACTTCTCGCTAGTGTTATATAATGTGAACCAGCAACTACCCTTTCCTTAGAACACGACTCAAGCAGGTCCTCAAGTAGGTAGCAAGGCACTGCTGCATTCTGTTCCCTGACATTGCTCTGATGACGGTTAATGCAGATAGTTCCGATTATGAAATACAAAACGTATTGCAGGTTAGTTCCTAGGATAGTAACATTAAATTTGCGTTGTAGACGGCACATGAACGTGACGACTATCCATATTACTCATCAATATAAAAAGACAATATTTTGGGAATTTAGCAGGATTACTCAAAATGAATTCTGAAATTGGGTGACTGACTGCACAGGTGCTAAACGTCGTCAAGAGTATACGATGTCCTAATCGCATTAGGAATATGAAGATCGTCTTCGACAGCTCGCAACTTTCACATTGCTATCTCCACCCTACTCCAGACAGCCCTCGGTGGAGTTGCACTACGTTGCCGATGTTATGGAAGGCCTTCAAACCGACAACAGACCACATATTGAAAAATACAAGCGAATTCTCTTGCAGCGTAAGCTTATTGTAACTAATCTAAAAATTATTGGAGAGGAACATTGTCCTATTCAAAAAAAGTAAAATGTTACACACTGTTGACGTCAAACGGACATTATCTATGTCGTGTCTTGTGTCCTACTCATCTATAATATCAAGTGTACTATGAAAATGATTATATATAATGGATGATAGGGTAATGCATTGATACCAGATGGTGGGTGCCGGCCGGTGTGGCCGTGCGGTTCTAGGCGCTTCAGTCTGGAACCGCGTGACCGCTACGGCCGCAGGTTCGAATCCTGCCTCGGGCATGGATGTGAGTGATGTCCTTAGGTTAGTTAGGTTTAAGTAGTTCTAAGTTCTAGGGGACTGATGGCCTTAGAAGTTAAGTCCCATAGTGCTCAGAGCCATTTGATCCATTTGAACTATTTAACACAAAATGACATTAAAAATTAAAGTTATTCACGAGCAGCTAGTTGAGAATATGTATGAACATTAAATGACACGACGAACTGAAATAATATGACGAAGAGTTCAGCGCTCACTGGGAATAGAGCCCCACACATATCGTTGTTGACTACGCACAAAGAGACGTCAGCTACCGAATTTTTATCCACCAGCTGCTCAGAATAGCATCTGGAACTTACAGTCATCTCGCAAATAGTTCTGTGTCTCACTGGGAGTTAAAAACGTCAGATATCGTTAGTGTTGACACCGAATGAAAATACATTAAAAATCAAAATTATTATCCACCAGCAGATAGGTGTTCTCATGATAGAGCTTGATAATACATAATTAAATCTTTAGTGCCGGGCCAGGATTCGATCCCATTCACGCGTAATATGTGAAGGTGTTGAGGAATCTGCAGTTTTGAACAAACAACAAATTGTAGCCGAGCTGTATTGCCACGAAGGGATCAAATTCCGCGTTAAGGGCGGTCTGAGTTGCATTCCCAGTTTAGAACCAATTTTATCGACATACAGAAGCTCAAATAAAAGATGGAATAAGTGTTCTGTGACCATACATAGCGTTTGTGTCGTCACTTGAAATAAATAACTAGTATAAGAAAGGTTACTGGTGATAGAGTTTCTACATGTCGCCACTCCAGACTTTATTGTGGTTCAACCTACCGTCTACTTGGTAAAGAAGGAATATCATCTTTAATGTGAATTTTCAGACCACGCAGCCATTATATCTCATTCACTCGGTGTAGCCAGGAGAGAATGGAATCTGTCTCTCCCTATCTAAAATCATTGACGGAAGTGGGAATCGAACCCAGACCATAGGTATAACAACCTACCATCCGTCCAACAGACCACGAAATCCTCTTCTCTGCGAGTCATTTTTCTATTGTAACGCAGTTGCACCACACTGGATGAGAATTCTGACACGCAGGCTCCCTGTAGTAATTTGCAGCATGTTCAGTAAATTCATTTACTTGGTTGACCGAATCACCATGAACTAGCTGCCTCGGCTACCCAGTGCATACATTCGACTATTTTGTAATCACAGAAATAAAATCACGTAACTGCCACCTACACACAACTGCCAACAGTGTAGGATGCAGAAGTTTAAATAGGAAGTGTTCCTTTCCACTTGAGCTATTCTATTGCGCTATCTGTTACTAGAAAACGTCGTTCAGTCCAAAAGAAAAGCTGTAACTGTTTGTCTCTCAGAAGTCAAGACCTGGCCATATGCATAATCTCACAGTGCTGTGGAATCCAAAAGTTCTGGAGGAATAGTTGCCGAGCTCTGGAGCTGCTGTAGCTACGTGTCAGCTTGTAGCATAGATAAGATGTCGCGAGTTCGAATACATTCAGTGCTACATTTTTTAAAACGCAATTCTGCTCTCTGCTGAAGGTATCAATCTAATGGAACTTTGAACATAATTCCCTTCACTTCTCAACCCAAAGTAATCGCATGTGGAAAAAGGGCTAACTACTGTGACATTTTGTTCTATTCAGGTTTAATAGACAGCAGGCAGCAGATGCATCTCGAAGATGTGCAGGGAGAGCGCATCGTGCCATAATATGTCAGAAAAGTATTTTCTACATTAGCCGTCGTGTGGTAGTGATATTTTATTCTTCTTCAAACTTTGTTTGACAGCTTTAACTCAGAACAAGTTTTCTACATGCATGTAATCAATAAACTGCATGTGCATTGTCAGACTGTCATAGGTAACATCAGAGAATTCGCATATATCGTTGATGTTTAATTTCTCTCTCATGTTTACTATTGTTTTAACAACACTAAAGGAAACCTTACGAAAATTGTGCACTGTATTATAAGAAATGAAATAAAACTAACCATGATAACCTTACGACGAAAGTATCTGTGCACAAGCATGCCTCTATCGACACGAATTAGTAAAGTACTACTCACTTAGATTTTGATTGGGTCTGTGTTTAATTGGTATGCTGTGTCATACTCAAGAGGTATGCAAATGTGGCATTTCATAAATATAGTTACGTATTCCTAGAAACCCAAAATTCGCTTGGCAGCAGCGGAAAGAGGCCTTACCTGTTGTGCAGCATTGTAAGTTTTTCAACATTGCACTATGAGCTGAAAGCATTTTCTTGCGATTTCCTAATTGATGTTTGATCTGACTGCTTGTAGCTCTTTCACAGAAGGGATAAAAACGTTACAGTCAGTGAGACTGGAACTGCGAACCGTAACAGACGCTTTTTCACAGGTCAGCACGTTACCACAGAGCTGGCGAGGAGGTATGGGTCTTAGCTTCCTATTACGACGGCAATAGTAACTAGAACTCGTAAACCGCTATTTGAAGGTCGAGATTAGTTGCGGTTTCCACCTGCAACGACTTTCCTGGGCTGAAAACCGTAAATTTTCAATCTTTTGTTACCCTTCAAGCGATAATAACTCAGATTATTCAATGGAAATGACAGGTAAAATCAAGTGAACTTTGAGGCTTAATTCCGTGCACACCAGGAAGTAACTCGTCGATCACAGAGTTGCCAAACATACGTTGCCTTGTTGCCAAATCTCAGTTACAGTACCAGCAGGAAGAAGACGAACCGATGTGATCCTACAGCGGTCTGGGAAGTGACCATAGCTGGTGCCTCCAAGTCGCGGCTGCTACGGCCTGGAATACGTAATGCGTCTGATTCGCTTTCTGTAACTAGGTTTAGGGACTGGAGCGTAGTTACTAATAATACTCAGAACTGACTGCAAACTGAGCATCATAAATCAGTAACTCTCATTGTTGTTTTTATATTTCTTTCGTAAGTGTACTCAAAACTAAGAAAGTCATTCACAGGCGTTTTCGTGCCTCGCCGATAGTCGAGCACAACATACAAATAAAAATAAAAAAGAATGTGTGTGTGTGTTTGTGTGTGAGAGAGAGAGAGAGATAAATAAAAAGCAATGAGAGAGAGTGTAAAAAATTGTTGTAAAGAAATTGAATCATGGTATTTAAAGAAATCTTTCATAAAAATGACACGTTCCACATCATTACGAAATGTCGTATTCATGATCTATGGAACAAGAGTTAATCTAATGTAATCTAATCTAATCTAATCACATCATATTGATGATTAGCCATGAAGAGTCATGAATTACCGAAATTTTGGCCAATACCAGTAACCAAATCTAAACTTGAAAATAAAAGACGACAATTTTTGTAATAAACCGTGACTCCTATCAAGACCCTTTCGTCCCTGTTATCTAACCACGAAAGATGTCTGATATACCTCCATTCTGAAGTAACAAAGTGTGCATGCATTTAAAGATGAAGTGCATGATGTGAAGTTCTGTGACGGAGATACGAACCCAACACGTAATCCGATTGTTAACTAAGAAAAATCAAATGTTACGTATCGGTTTTTCTTACGAGCCGCTAGGTGTCTGAATCTAAAATAAGGATACAAACGTTTGTGCCTAAGCGACAATCGAACTGCACACCTACCGTGCATCCACGAATATAGCTTAAGTATCAGTTGCTTACTCATGAACAGTAAGATGTGTGCGTGTTTGACCAGAAATAACGACACCTGTTGCGATTGTTGGAAACACATGAACAGACATTGAAATTGCGCGTTAATTTTCACTAGCAGGTGGGTGTGCACTTGATAAAGCTAGAAATGAAATTATGAATATTTTTGTACTGGATCAGGTTTCAGACCCACATACTTACCTTTGGAGGAGACCTAGAGAAGATTGCAGTCTTGGGAAAAGGAACGAAATGACTGAACTATACTGTTCCGAGAGATTCAGATCCTCGAAAGAGGAGATACGAATTCGAATCACAGTCCAGCACCAAATTTTTAAACGTCTCTAGTTCAATCAAGTACAAGTAAAATAAGAGCCCTGTCCCTTTAAATGGCTATCGGTTCATCAAATAAAATAAAATTTCCTAATGTAAGTGAGCTTACTGGCGACTGTATTTCTGTTTACCATGACTTCCGCTGTGTCATTTCCCAACGTAAACCGGCTCTGCCCAGTTGGTAATGAAGGAGCGTGATGTTTAATGCGGATTCTGGATTATAACGTCTTTCTCTTGAGGTTACCAGAGGTAAAATAAATCTGTTTGTGCCTCTTAAAAGTAAATGCCTGAACCCACGCATTGCACCTGTGATAGCTCGTTCCACCATACCATTGTGGCCACATTACCCAGCCCCAAGAGTGTGCTGTAACGGATGATGTGCTTAGCTTACAAAATTAGTCACGGTGGAAAAAATGCGAGTCTATTAAATGGTCAAGTAGAAGCAAGCTTCTGACGCAGAGATTATGCTATTCTCATGTCAGCAGGATGTAAAGACTCTTCTAGGCATCATAGGCTGGATGTGAAGCCATTTTGATTTTTCACAAATTCAGCAAATTTCTTAGTTCGAGAAAATCCACTGTGAAGTGTGAAGTTGCCGGATAATTCGATTATTACTGTTATTATTAATATCATTCTATTCATACCGCTGCTGTAACACAAGTGCTTGAACATCATTTAATGCCTTTTGGTCACTATAGGTGTAGTTTCCCAAGAACAGGTTCTTTCCCTGTCTACGGAATCCTTTTCATGTTAATATCAAACACCAGCAATTACTCGTAGATTACTTTAAAACTAAAGTAATTGACGAAGACGTCACTTTGTAACAAAAACGCACTGCCTTTCTTCATTTACTTTCGCCTAGAAATGGCTATCGAGTACTGAGAAACCAAAAGGCAAGAGATCTTACTGCCTTCCGATATACGTTGCTGTTAGTTCTTCCACATGATTTGGTCGACATGACCTGTTTCAAGTTGTGTATGACAGACAGTGTTTTAGAAAATCTATTGTTTCCCTTTGAAATAAACAGAAGTATTTTCATTCTAAGCTGTCCAAGTACAAAATTTTCACAATATTAGTTCAAATTTAATATTCGCTTCTATAATGTAGGAAAGTATTTCACAGTCGCAAAACTCGCATCCGAAACGTTGACCTTACACTTAGTCGCTGACCATACATTCTAGCTCAGAGTGACACCAGTTTAAATAACCTAATGTAGCGAAGACTGTTTGCCAGTGCTCTTTCTCACCGGAAAATACGCAATTCACTCATTTGGCTCCATAAGTACACTGTAACAGTAATTTCTGTGTGAAATTTGTCAGTAAGCTTTTGCCTTCCAACCGGCAAAATACGGTAGAGTACGGCCGGTAAACAATTCACAAACCACGATTTAGTGCCAATAAGACGATTTCTTTAAACATTGTCGAAGCTGAGGGAATTTAGTTTCTGCTTAAATCGTCTTAAGCAGCAACGTTCACAGATATCTCAAATAGGAAAAAGCTGAATATCCAGGTACGAAGGTTGTAAAACAAACTTCCCACAGTTTGTGTCAGGTTGATCTTTTCGTCTGATAACACTGCTTAAGTATTTTGTCTAAGAGGTATCACAAGTAGTATCCCTGTAGCTGTGGGAATCATTGGTTGAAAACGAGTTTAACACCAATGGGTACAGTGCTGCTAATTTTCACAATTATTATCAACCTAAGTCTGAGTTCATCCACAAACTGAGGCGTATTTATAATATTGGAGCTAGACTGTGTATCCTTGTCTTTCTTGAGTGGTCATTGGAAGGCGTTTACACACACGTATACAATACTATGAATACTTCGAACGCTATGGTTAACGTTGCTCTCATAATCTACTTTTTTTTTAAAATTCTTCTGGGTCTTCAGCGTGCAATATGTGTTGTAGATACAGTCTCAGACCAAAAAATTGACCGCCGAGTCGTTCACGTAAGGTGGACAATACAGTCGTGCTCCTCTCAGAATTCTATGTCTGGCAATATGCTCGATCTAGCAACATGTAGACTGCGGCGCTTCCCAGAGGAAGTCTTGACTCCAGTCTTAGTACATTACTCTTGACTACGACCGTAGTCTTGAGGTAAAACGCGAGACCAGCTAATATGATATTGTAGATTCGCTTGAATTACACTCATAGCTTCAGCACCGAGAGGAAAGGGGCGATAAAAATTTTGTCGATATGTGCTTTCGGTCGCCAGAAGTCATATTAGCTGGTCTCGCGTTTTACCTGAAGACTACGGTCGTGTTCCAGCAGCGGTATGAATAGAATGATATTAATAATAACAGTAATAATCGAATTATCCGGCAACTTCACACTTCACAGTGGATTTTCTCGAACTAAGAAATTTGCTGAATTTGTGAAAAATCAAAATGGCTTCACATCCAGCCTATGATGCCTAGAAGAGTCTTTACATCCTGCTGACATGAGAATAGCATAATCTCTGCGTCAGAAGCTTGCTTCTACTTGACCATTTAATAGACTCGCATTTTTTCCACCGTGACTAATTTTGTAAGCTAAGCACATCATCCGTTACAGCACACTCTTGGGGCTGGGTAATGTGGCCACAATGGTATGGTGGAACGAGCTATCACAGGTGCAATGCGTGGGTTCAGGCATTTACTTTTAAGAGGCACAAACAGATTTATTTTACCTCTGGTAACCTCAAGAGAAAGACGTTATAATCCAGAATCCGCATTAAACATCACGCTCCTTCATTACCAACTGGGCAGAGCCGGTTTACGTTGGGAAATGACACAGCGGAAGTCATGGTAAACAGAAATACAGTCGCCAGTAAGCTCACTTACATTAGGAAATTTTATTTTATTTGATGAACCGATAGCCATTTAAAGGGACAGGGCTCTTATTTTACTTGTACTTGATTGAACTAGAGACGTTTAAAAATTTGGTGCTGGACTGTGATTCGAATTCGTATCTCCTCTTTCGAGGATCTGAATCTCTCGGAACAGTATAGTTCAGTCATTTCGTTCCTTTTCCCAAGACTGCAATCTTCTCTAGGTCTCCTCCAAAGGTAAGTATGTGGGTCTGAAACCTGATCCAGTACAAAAATATTCATAATTTCATTTCTAGCTTTATCAAGTGCACACCCACCTGCTAGTGAAAATTAACGCGCAATTTCAATGTCTGTTCATGTGTTTCCAACAATCGCAACAGGTGTCGTTATTTCTGGTCAAACACGCACACATCTTACTGTTCATGAGTAAGCAACTGATACTTAAGCTATATTCGTGGATGCACGGTAGGTGTGCAGTTCGATTGTCGCTTAGGCACAAACGTTTGTATCCTTATTTTAGATTCAGACACCTAGCGGCTCGTAAGAAAAACCGATACGTAACATTTGATTTTTCTTAGTTAACAATCGGATTACGTGTTGGGTTCGTATCTCCGTCACAGAACTTCACATCATGCACTTCATCTTTAAATGCATGCACACTTTGTTACTTCAGAATGGAGGTATATCAGACATCTTTCGTGGTTAGATAACAGGGACGAAAGGGTCTTGATAGGAGTCACGGTTTATTACAAAAATTGTCGTCTTTTATTTTCAAGTTTAGATTTGGTTACTGGTATTGGCCAAAATTTCGGTAATTCATGACTCTTCATGGCTAATCATCAATATGATGTGATTAGATTAGATTAGATTACATTAGATTAACTCTTGTTCCATAGATCATGAATACGACATTTCGTAATGATGTGGAACGTGTCATTTTTATGAAAGATTTCTTTAAATACCATGATTCAATTTCTTTACAACAATTTTTTACACTCTCTCTCATTGCTTTTTATTTATCTCTCTCTCTCACACACACACAAACACACACACACATTCTTTTTTATTTTTATTTGTATGTTGTGCTCGACTATCGGCGAGGCACGAAAACGCCTGTGAATGACTTTCTTAGTTTTGAGTACACTTACGAAAGAAATATAAAAACAACAATGAGAGTTACTGATTTATGATGCTCAGTTTGCAGTCAGTTCTGAGTATTATTAGTAACTACGCTCCAGTCCCTAAACCTAGTTACAGAAAGCGAATCAGACGCATTACGTATTCCAGGCCGTAGCAGCCGCGACTTGGAGGCACCAGCTATGGTCACTTCCCAGACCGCTGTAGGATCACATCGGTTCGTCTTCTTCCTGCTGGTACTGTAACTGAGATTTGGCAACAAGGCAACGTATGTTTGGCAACTCTGTGATCGACGAGTTACTTCCTGGTGTGCACGGAATTAAGCCTCAAAGTTCACTTGATTTTACCTGTCATTTCCATTGAATAATCTGAGTTATTATCGCTTGAAGGGTAACAAAAGATTGAAAATTTACGGTTTTCAGCCCAGGAAAGTCGTTGCAGGTGGAAACCGCAACTAATCTCGACCTTCAAATAGCGGTTTACGAGTTCTAGTTACTATTGCCGTCGTAATAGGAAGCTAAGACCCATACCTCCTCGCCAGCTCTGTGGTAACGTGCTGACCTGTGAAAAAGCGTCTGTTACGGTTCGCAGTTCCAGTCTCACTGACTGTAACGTTTTTATCCCTTCTGTGAAAGAGCTACAAGCAGTCAGATCAAACATCAATTAGGAAATCGCAAGAAAATGCTTTCAGCTCATAGTGCAATGTTGAAAAACTTACAATGCTGCACAACAGGTAAGGCCTCTTTCCGCTGCTGCCAAGCGAATTTTGGGTTTCTAGGAATACGTAACTATATTTATGAAATGCCACATTTGCATACCTCTTGAGTATGACACAGCATACCAATTAAACACAGACCCAATCAAAATCTAAGTGAGTAGTACTTTACTAATTCGTGTCGATAGAGGCATGCTTGTGCACAGATACTTTCGTCGTAAGGTTATCATGGTTAGTTTTATTTCATTTCTTATAATACAGTGCACAATTTTCGTAAGGTTTCCTTTAGTGTTGTTAAAACAATAGTAAACATGAGAGAGAAATTAAACATCAACGATATATGCGAATTCTCTGATGTTACCTATGACAGTCTGACAATGCACATGCAGTTTATTGATTACATGCATGTAGAAAACTTGTTCTGAGTTAAAGCTGTCAAACAAAGTTTGAAGAAGAATAAAATATCACTACCACACGACGGCTAATGTAGAAAATACTTTTCTGACATATTATGGCACGATGCGCTCTCCCTGCACATCTTCGAGATGCATCTGCTGCCTGCTGTCTATTAAACCTGAATAGAACAAAATGTCACAGTAGTTAGCCCTTTTTCCACATGCGATTACTTTGGGTTGAGAAGTGAAGGGAATTATGTTCAAAGTTCCATTAGATTGATACCTTCAGCAGAGAGCAGAATTGCGTTTTAAAAAATGTAGCACTGAATGTATTCGAACTCGCGACATCTTATCTATGCTACAAGCTGACACGTAGCTACAGCAGCTCCAGAGCTCGGCAACTATTCCTCCAGAACTTTTGGATTCCACAGCACTGTGAGATTATGCATATGGCCAGGTCTTGACTTCTGAGAGACAAACAGTTACAGCTTTTCTTTTGGACTGAACGACGTTTTCTAGTAACAGATAGCGCAATAGAATAGCTCAAGTGGAAAGGAACACTTCCTATTTAAACTTCTGCATCCTACACTGTTGGCAGTTGTGTGTAGGTGGCAGTTACGTGATTTTATTTCTGTGATTACAAAATAGTCGAATGTATGCACTGGGTAGCCGAGGCAGCTAGTTCATGGTGATTCGGTCAACCAAGTAAATGAATTTACTGAACATGCTGCAAATTACTACAGGGAGCCTGCGTGTCAGAATTCTCATCCAGTGTGGTGCAACTGCGTTACAATAGAAAAATGACTCGCAGAGAAGAGGATTTCGTGGTCTGTTGGACGGATGGTAGGTTGTTATACCTATGGTCTGGGTTCGATTCCCACTTCCGTCAATGATTTTAGATAGGGAGAGACAGATTCCATTCTCTCCTGGCTACACCGAGTGAATGAGATATAATGGCTGCGTGGTCTGAAAATTCACATTAAAGATGATATTCCTTCTTTACCAAGTAGACGGTAGGTTGAACCACAATAAAGTCTGGAGTGGCGACATGTAGAAACTCTATCACCAGTAACCTTTCTTATACTAGTTATTTATTTCAAGTGACGACACAAACGCTATGTATGGTCACAGAACACTTATTCCATCTTTTATTTGAGCTTCTGTATGTCGATAAAATTGGTTCTAAACTGGGAATGCAACTCAGACCGCCCTTAACGCGGAATTTGATCCCTTCGTGGCAATACAGCTCGGCTACAATTTGTTGTTTGTTCAAAACTGCAGATTCCTCAACACCTTCACATATTACGCGTGAATGGGATCGAATCCTGGCCCGGCACTAAAGATTTAATTATGTATTATCAAGCTCTATCATGAGAACACCTATCTGCTGGTGGATAATAATTTTGATTTTTAATGTATTTTCATTCGGTGTCAACACTAACGATATCTGACGTTTTTAACTCCCAGTGAGACACAGAACTATTTGCGAGATGACTGTAAGTTCCAGATGCTATTCTGAGCAGCTGGTGGATAAAAATTCGGTAGCTGACGTCTCTTTGTGCGTAGTCAACAACGATATGTGTGGGGCTCTATTCCCAGTGAGCGCTGAACTCTTCGTCATATTATTTCAGTTCGTCGTGTCATTTAATGTTCATACATATTCTCAACTAGCTGCTCGTGAATAACTTTAATTTTTAATGTCATTTTGTGTTAAATAGTTCAAATGGTTCAAATGGCTCTGAGCACTATGGGACTTAACTTCTAAGGTCATCAGTCCCCTAGAACTTAGAACTACTTAAACCTAACTAACCTAAGGACATCACTCACATCCATGCCCGAGGCAGGATTCGAACCTGCGGCCGTAGCGGTCACGCGGTTCCAGACTGAAGCGCCTAGAACCGCACGGCCACACCGGCCGGCACCCACCATCTGGTATCAATGCATTACCCTATCATCCATTATATATAATCATTTTCATAGTACACTTGATATTATAGATGAGTAGGACACAAGACACGACATAGATAATGTCCGTTTGACGTCAACAGTGTGTAACATTTTACTTTTTTTGAATAGGACAATGTTCCTCTCCAATAATTTTTAGATTAGTTACAATAAGCTTACGCTGCAAGAGAATTCGCTTGTATTTTTCAATATGTGGTCTGTTGTCGGTTTGAAGGCCTTCCATAACATCGGCAACGTAGTGCAACTCCACCGAGGGCTGTCTGGAGTAGGGTGGAGATAGCAATGTGAAAGTTGCGAGCTGTCGAAGACGATCTTCATATTCCTAATGCGATTAGGACATCGTATACTCTTGACGACGTTTAGCACCTGTGCAGTCAGTCACCCAATTTCAGAATTCATTTTGAGTAATCCTGCTAAATTCCCAAAATATTGTCTTTTTATATTGATGAGTAATATGGATAGTCGTCACGTTCATGTGCCGTCTACAACGCAAATTTAATGTTACTATCCTAGGAACTAACCTGCAATACGTTTTGTATTTCATAATCGGAACTATCTGCATTAACCGTCATCAGAGCAATGTCAGGGAACAGAATGCAGCAGTGCCTTGCTACCTACTTGAGGACCTGCTTGAGTCGTGTTCTAAGGAAAGGGTAGTTGCTGGTTCACATTATATTACACTAGCGAGAAGTACCGACTTTTCCTTTTCTCTGCAAACATCCAGAACTAAATTCAGTAACTAAATGCTAAGAATATATTTGCATTGTGCCAACTCAAAGATCAATAGATATGGATATAGATATAGATACAGATTTTTATATTTAAAGCCATTCTCGTTCTGCGTTGGAATAAACATCATTCATTATTTGCTTGTTCTTGTTACGATTGTTATTGTCATTCTCTCACTCGCAAGAGTTTTCGCATTCCTATTTGGTATCGATGCACATGAAGAGTGGCTATGAAAGAAGGGAATACTGAATGTTACGTCATGCAGAATACACTCATTTACTTCGGCTCCTCGTGATCTACGCTACAGGAGAAGTGAGATACATAAAGTTGACAGTGTGAGGACAGACCTGGTAGCACAACTGTGCAACTGCACAGTGTTACCAGATGAAATGGTGCTGCGGAATCGAAAGTGTAGTACGGACTTTGCCACAGTAGCAGACAGCTGGTAATTTAGGACCATGACCGTGGATTACACTTTGGTCAGTGCTGGTTAGAGTGCTGCAACTGTAAATGGAAGGCTTTGTTTGATAGTCTTATGCTGATGCTGTCTGAATAAATTATGCCATTGGATACAAAGCGGTTTAGTTTTGAGACCTAACCCACGAGGGGGGAAGGCACAGTGGTCTGCTTCAGGAATTCCAAGCAATAAAGCACAAAAAACAACCCAGGAAGGGAGACATGCTTTTGGAATCTGTTCATCGTTACGGGGTCAAACAAGAGGGTAACATTACTGAAACAATGATCGGGCTACTTAGAATATAATAGAGCATACTGATTTCAAGGAGGAAACGTATGAAGACGCAGACTTCCTCGTTATCAATATGTGCGGCATATCTTTCGTGTTAACGAAAGTAAATTCCCGCTTTACCTCTTCTTACGTTTCAAATGAAATGAATGCCATGAGGAATAGAATATTTGTTGACTGCGTCTCTTCTTGCTTCCATCCTTACCAACATATTTCTTCATTCTCGTGGTAATCATGACATTCTATGTGTATGCTGCAAAAGATTGCAAATGGACAAATTCGACATCGAGGTGCAAAGCGTTATATTCAATTCGAATAAGCTTCCGATGTATTTTTACTTCGTTTGTATTTGTAGATGATTATGAACGTTACGGAAAATTATCTCACATGCTTTATGTTGAATGAGAAATATTGAATGATCCGTTTTGCTTTCCCTACGTTGAAATGATATAATGTCGGCGTCAACAGCCTTCTTCCACGCCGGAAGCTGAAACTTGTATGATTCTGGATTAATGATAATTGAATGTCTCATATGTATACATAGCCCACAAGGCGACGTCAGAAACAATCAGGGAACGTGCGCGCGCGTCTCCACTCTGAAGAACCGTATCGGAGAATCACGGCAAGCATTTCGCTGAAGAGTTGCCTCGTCAGAGAGCCTAGAAATGGCAGCGTCGTAGCAAGTATTTGTCAACACTCTGATAGTGCATTTACTTCCGGGTGTAGGTCGGCGTTACCTCGCTACATTCACTTGACATTCGTTTTCCACATCGAAGACTCGTACGATATAATCCACTGCAAGATGACACAATTAGAAAGTATATTTAATTTCTGGACTCCAAGAACGGCGTTCTTCACATAAGTAACACCTGTTTGTGTGTGCATTCGGGAGGACGACGGTGCAATCACGCGCCCGGCCATCCTGATTTAGGTTTTCAATGATTTCCCTAAATCGCTTCAGGCAAATGCCGGGATGGTTCCTTAGGAAGGGCACGGCCGATTTCCTTCCCCATCCTTCCCTAATCCGAGCTTGTGCTCCGTCTCTAATGACATCGTTGTCGACGGGACGTTAAAACAGTAATCTCCACCTCCTCTGTTCGTGTGTTTAAGGTTGCGTTTTGAGGCTCAGGCAACATCGCAGTGACTATATTCCGCCTCTGGCCGCCAGTGTGTCGTTAGCTCAGAGGTTCCCTTGTGCGTTGCAGTGCTTGTACTATAAGACATAGCAGTTCGAATCACGGTAGAAGCCGCTGACTACAACCTTTTATTTTCCATTTTAATTAATGGAGTTGCAAACTGCTAGTAAAAATTTCTTATGCGAAATCTGAAGAATGCCTTTAAACATCAATCTTCGCCCGATTTCGACTTAGTAAATTAAGTTAATATCATGGATTTCTGCTTTGCAAATTCCAAGGTGCTTCACTGTAAAATAGACCCTGAAAAGATTCAAACCGACTGTCAACGATATAAATTTGAGCTTTGTTCGTCATATAGGTCTAACATGTCAGAAGGTTGTTTATGAAGTGCACATGTTCATTAATATAGTTCCCTTCTTCTAAATTTTTGCAATAGCATTTAACTGTAGACGTTTTCTAACACCGGCGTTAGCAATTCCTTTCCGTTCTCTGAAACCTTCAAAACGACAAATATTTCTGGTTTAAATCTGATGACCTTAACTATCACTTCCGATCAACAATAAATACTTCATGGACCCATACATGGAACTCCAAATGTGCAGTGTTCCTGCACTGCTACAGAGCATGCATTGCAAGGTATTCACACAGTTTATCGCATAGACTTACCATAAGGAATGAAACAAGAACTGTAATACACTTTACACCACAGACGCTCACTCTGGCTTGACGAAAACATCCAAACATTGACCAAAAGTTGCACAAATAATTGAGTTTGAAAGGAAAAGAAACGAGGTATGAAGCATTTATAAATTCATCGAATGTAGTGAGGTGGTTTAATTTCGTCCCAGTCTATAAAATTAATTTCGGGCCATACTCAGCTCTTGCCGATTAATGTAATATAATACCCGCCTACTAATCAGGGCGTCTGTCTCCGTTGCTTTTGAGCGTGAATGGAAATTGTAGAAATTTTCTGTGGAGCAACATTTAATAATAAAGCGTTTGAAATCATCAAAAGCGATGAGCGGTAGCAGGCGCTTTCGATAAAGAACGGGGGAGTGCAGCGCCGCTGCTGTCGCCACGGCCGCTGCCAGTAGCCAGCAAATGGATCCCGGAGCTTTGCCGCATACGGCGTCCAGAGGAGGACAGTCTGCAGGAAATCTGCCGCAAAATCGTTACTGGATAAAATTTTGATATCGGTGTGTCACAAAGCGAAATAGATTGAATCTGCGCTACCATTACATTCACGTCTTCAGCATTCAGACAGAAGAGGCTATAAAAATATTTTATGCCAGCTGCTCTCGATCCACTGACATTATGAACAGAAACAACGCACGCTACCGCTAGACCACAGGCGTAATCAGCCTAGAGTTTCTCTATCATGGGACAAGTTTTCCTCCAGGAAGTGCCGCAGTCTACAGTGTTGCCAGATTGTGCAGATAACCGGACTTAGAGAATTAGCGAGTTGGCCAGTTTTTTTGTCCCATGTCGCGATCGGCGCGGACTTAGCCTCTGAAGCGGCCGGCCGCCGGTCAAGTTTTATGTCAAAGAGTGTACATACAAGGCATACATAACATACAGTATCTTATAAATAACTCCTAGCCTGCATGGATGTGTGGATGTCACAGTTTTATGTACATTCAAGGCATACATAACATGGGGTAATTTATAAATAAATCCTAGCCTGCACGGATGCGTGGACGTGTAGCTCATTTTTCATAAACTTAAGAAAAAAGAATTTTTTGCATGATTTCACTGTCTAATGGTTTGCTGAGATGTCAAGGGCTCCCATTATCTTCAACAACTTCGCAACCTTCCTCAAAACAACTTACAAACCCTTATTTAATCACAGAAGACTCATCAAAAGGAATATTTAACATTTCTAAAACTCTGCCACATTTCATTCCATTCTTATACCAAAATTTAATATTAATACTCTGAACCACATTTATACAAATTGCTGATACTAGGAACACCCACCTAACATTTTTGACAACTCGCAACAGACCAAATATACAGTAAGGCTAACCCTGTACTGATATTTTTCAGACATGCAAAAATGAAAAATTGCATGAATCAGTCAGTACAACAAGTGAAATAACAAAATACCTATTACTTTTTGAACCCATGTTGTATACCAGTTTACAAATATCAGGGCTAACTTTTGGAGAACAATATAGCATCAAAACTAAGAGTCTCTGAAATGGCAATGGATTTCAGAACTTATAGCCTACTTTGGATATTTCATATATTTTATGGTGAGTAGTCAGCTTATTGTTATTATTGTTATAAAAACATTTATAAATTTAATCATTATTAAAATTATACACATCTGTGGCTTGTTAAAAGTGATGGTGATGGCAGGCTACATTTATGGGGAAGGGTGGGGAGGGGTGCAGCTGTAGTTATAGACAGTGACAAAAACACAAACAGTGACCTGTGACCCCTCCATAACTCCAGAAACAAATCCTGGATCGTCCCCTGGTGCATAATGGGAAGTGCTGTGATGTTTAGATCTAAGAAAGGTGCGCTATGAAGGAGTTATACAAATGGTCACAAATGGATATTCATTCAGGTATTCTTGGAAAATGCAAAACTGTAAGCTTTGGTGGCTGATGGATGAATGTATAACTGTACAGTACAATTTCACAGTTTCACCATGCAGCCGACAAGAATGGTAAATGGGAGACATGTTCATACCGGGGCATAAAGTCTTTGTGAATTTCATTCCATATACTCAGTTGGACAGTAACTATGCCTCGTAGACAGGTGCACAAAAAATATACGCAGATGTCAGCATTTAAGGGAGGATGTGTAGTTGGGCTCAAAGAAGCTGGTTGGAGTAATCAGTGAATTATCTGACTTTTGAATACAAGCAACGCCAAAGTGTTTAATGATGTTGGGAGGAATGGGTAAACCACGGCTGAACACAGCATCGAGAAGGAAGTGATCGACCCTGAGGCACATCAGAACATGAGGCCCGAGCAGTCGCCAGAGAGGCACTCTGAACCCCATCGTTATCATTGACCTGACGTGCAACTGGTGCTTCAGTGACTACAAGGACCATTAATAGGTAGCTCACAGAAAGGACACTGAGCTCATGGCACTCCTTGAGCTGACTACCATTAACCTCTGTACACCTACAAGCCTGTTTGCAATGGTGTTCAGCACATTCAGCTTGAAATCTAACTGACTGGAGTAAAATTGTCTTCAGTGATGTGCTTTGCTCTTAACTGAGCCCTGATGACCAGCAGAGATGTGTCTGGAGATGCCATGGACAGCAGTGGGTACCAACCTGACTGTCAACCACCATACTGCCTGATAGCCAGGAGTGATAGCCTGGGTTGCCATTTCATTTCATGGCAGGACCACTTTGGTTATCGTCCATGGCACACTTACTGCACAGGGGTACATTGATGATATTCTCTTTTGCTGGTGAAGGCTGTGGCTGAAAGCTTTACATAAATGTCTCTTAATTTACCTGTCTGCAACATAACATGTCTTCTTTATGGTAAGAAACTATCTGTCTTTTCCTACATTGTTGGATATATAACCATATTTCATGTTCTCTCTCAGTTCAAGGATTTCAGGAGAGAAATTCTCAGATTTATGATTTACAGCTTTGCTTCGTTCTTTTACTACAGGGCACATTTTGATTTAAAGTTTTATTGAATAGCTTATAGAGGTTTTCCCATTTACCATTCACACCAAACGCATTGTATGCCAGTTACCATTTTCCATTCCCTCGTGCCTTCCTACATTTATCAGAATTAAATTATGTTTTATGAAACATAAAAGTATCACTTTTTGTTAGCCTACATTCCCTATATGACTTTACATGGCAAATAGTTTTTAAGGCTGTTATGTTTACTTTCCTCTTTGTTATATTTGTGAGAATGTGCTAATGGATGTATGTGTGTCCATAGTAATTCCTGTGAGTGCAGATTTCACCTTGTTATAGCTATAACATTGTAGTATTTAGAGATAATGCAAATAATTAATGCTATTATTAAATGAGTCTAATTTGATGTCTCCAATGAACAACACATTCTTTATGTATTGGCAACTTTTCCAGCAAATTGTCTAGACAGTTAAAAAAATTCTTAAATGTTGCTTGCAGGTGACCTATACAGAGTTCCTATAATCATGCTGTTGTTCCCTAGTTTTAAATTTATTGCTGCAGCCTCAGGTATCATTTTGATACCAACATTATCAATATATTTCACTTTTTCACATGCTGTATCATTTCTACCATAAATTCCTAGCCCACCAGCTATATATGTCCTTAAGAGGACAAGTTTATGAGCTCATAATTATTTAACCTGTATCCACATACCTCAACCTCCTTGTAAACCATTTCAGTTGCTGTGAAGAAATGTGGTTCAGTTTCATTTAGGTATACACCCAACTACTCTGCATCATCCGTTTTATACTGAATGTTCTGGTAAGTTATTTTAACTTTACTCCCTGAAGTAGCACATTCACCTGTATGGGGTAATTTGCTATAATTTACTCTAAAAAGGCATCCCTATTGCCATAGCAATTAAGAATTTTATTTAGCTCATCTCTCTCTGTGATAATTTTGCTTATCTTGTCACACACAAGATTTCTGCTTTTGAAATGTAGGTGCATCCCATGTTTGATATGTAAGCATCTGTTCCAATTTACCTATATACACTATTATACATTTTCCAAGTGAAGCACCAATTTTCAACTGGGGGAGGCGGCATTCCGATGATAAAATTGCCAGTGTTCGGTCTCGTTTGAGATCTGCAGACAGATTGACCGTTTTTGAGAATACATCGGATGGTCACTTTTGAATAAGAAGTCTCAACAACGTATTATTACGAAAGATTGTTGTTTCGACGCGTCGTTCCGAAAGTAGCTAAAGACTGGCATTGCGCTTGCGTGCAAAGTTGCAGACCCCGCAAAGAACTGCCTGCTTAACTTTTTTATTGCCGATAGATATAAATACGATATACTACGGTTGCTATATTAATCTATAAAATAAAATTGTACAATTAACAAACGAAAAAAAAACTCATGGTGGCAAATTTAGAAAGAAACAGAACTGGATTCTTGCTTCATCATTTTGTCAGTATCATGGCAATTTACCTATCAGGACACGTTGAAATCTCATCTTCCATGCGAAATCATCCAATGTGTGACCTTTAGGTCTAATTACAATATATCAATTAAATGTGATAATTTATGTTTTTCGAAAACATGTCCATTTCCTGCGCACCGTGATCTAAAACCGAAATGTTTGACTACTAACAGGTAAGATACTTTGATGCAGTAGAACCTAAAATATCACTGTCAAATGGAAATAAACACAAGTGTAGTGTATCTTTTTTATATGTAGCATGTAAATATTTTTAAAATGGTAAGTATACCTTAGAATCTGTCAAATGGTTCCGCTAAAAGACAGCAGTTAATAGCACAGCTTAGATGTGCTTCATTGCAATTTTCTAAATAAGCCCCCTTATTTCAGTCACCTAACTAGAAATTCACAAACAGAAGGGTCTTTGAGGACTTCCACATCTACTAAATTACGGCGTAAAGCTCTATGTCAGATGTGATGTCTGACACGAAGCTTTTTTCCATCACTACAATCTATAAAAAAACTATCACAAACTTGGAATCACTTATGCGACTGATGGGAATCTTTTTAATTAATCGATGAAAACCCTAGCTGTGTTTTAGTATTTATTTTGCTACTTGAGGTAACAGACGGGAGAAGCAATGTCGATTATAGTCAATCAAGACGGCCAAAAATTTGACGCCAGTCAGCTAGTGTACTCTTTTGAGGTACACTGCGTGAACCTTAGGTTCTATATAAAATTACGCAGTACAAAATTAAAGATCTCAGCAACATCTACATTTTAAAAAATGTCGAAAAATAGTTTAAATCTCTGACACACAACAAAGCTCCAGGACCCGACGGAATTCCTGTCACGGAATTTGCGACCGAAGTAGCCCCTTTCTTGTCTATAATTTACCGCGTATCTCTCGTGAATGGAAAAGGGCACAAGTCACGCCGATATACAAAACGAGAAGAGAACGGACCCAAAGACATTTCGGCCAGTAATATGGAGCAAATGTGCAGGGCCCCATCAGGTTGGACTAACGGGAGACATATAGCAAACAGAAAGAAGGCCAGCACGAATGATAACAGGATTGTTTGGCGGGTGAGAGATTGTTAGACGAGTGAGCAGCCAAGCATTCATTTATGCCAACAGCTGCTTGTGTGTACTGTGGTATGGCATGTAAGCTTGTGAGGCAGGAAGGTTAAACACATATCATTTATCACTTTGGTGCAATGTATTCTTTTCAGGTTCCACATTAGAGGAGCATAATGAGATTGAGGACTCAGCACCACCAATGCCTGCCACTTCGAATGATCCAGGTGATCAGATGAGCTGCGCTTCAACTTTATTACCTGCAGATAACCAGATAACACTTCCGTTTCAGTGGTACATTACGAAAATGACATCGGTCTACATATTGGGACTAAACCATCTGGTAGAGTGCTTGCCACCATACTACAAAACCACTGGGAACCTCCTGCTGAATACAGTTACCCAAATTCTACTCATAATAAGGGTGGGAAGACTGAAAGAAGGTTTCTGAGAAAAGAGCACTCAGATAAATATAAAGCATGGTTAGTTTTAGAGGTGGCAAAAAATAACGTAACTGATAGAAATAACCGGTTACTGAGAAGTAACGGTTACTGCGATAACCGTTCCTCTGATTCTGGCAGTTATTTCAATAACTGTTTAGTGTCAACAGTGCCTCGCGCCATCTGTTGACCGAAGATCGTACTGCGCATTTGAAAGGCGTTCTATAGACCATGGGAATAACTGTGAGACTGCGCGCCATCTGTTGATATGAACTGTGTACTATTTCGTGGGCCTTCGTTACTTTTAGCATAAACAATTAAATAAAGTTAATGTCCGAGCCGTGGCTGATAGGAGCTGCAGTACAGGCATTAACAAGTACGGTCGTTCCCTTAAGCCACCGCCTTACGTGTTAATTTAGCTTGGACGGGTAGTACAAGGAAAGTTACTAAGGAATTCGAGAGACTATGGAAATAACTGTCAGAGACCGGTATTCTCCTCTGGCAGTTATCGTTATTGGCTCGTAGTTCTAGTTCTCTGGTAGTTATCGGGCTACCACCACAGATAACCTGGAAGCTGGTAACGGAATAACTGTGTGTCTAGACGTTCCTGACTCGGTGACTCCAGTTAAAGGTCGTAGTTCCAGGTGATATTTCCAGAGAGGATAGTAACTGGAGCGAACAAATATTTTCGTACTGCTACGGAAATAGCCGCTGGCCATCGCGAATGACAAATAACATGTCAGAAAGTATAACGTATTACAGTGGAATATAATAATTATTATCCTCATCATTTGTCAGGAGATTGTCAAAATATGTGAATATATCACAGTAACTGCTAATATTTACAGAATTGGTACACTGACAGAATAAAACACAGTTACGTACTTTTAATAAATTTATCGTACACAGAATACCCGATCTTGACTGTTGCAACCAAGTGCTGTCAAAACTGAAATATAGCAGAATTTTTACCTAAGCTGGTCTATCAGTCTCTGTTACGATATTCATCTACAGAGTAGAAGGAGGGGTCAATGGAAGCGTCTGATTCCACCCGTCTGCTTCGACGTAAAGGTGTTGTGGTGTGTGAATGTCATTACGGCACGGTGTTTATGAGTTGGTTTTTGTGTGTGTGTGTGTGTGGGGGGGGGGGACTGTCGATCTAGGTTGCAGTGCCGGAATTTGCTGGTGGTAATTAATTTTTTTTTTCTAGCTGTGATGTTTTGTGTATTTATGAAGTATTGAATGTGATTTAATTTATGTAGGGATGATTGATTTGTGGACTTTTGGGATTGTGGTTTTATTTTTCGCAGTTGTAGGTGTTGGTTTTTTGGCATCAGTAGCTGTGGTGGACCTATATAGGTCACCGGAAATGATCGATTCCCATTTTCATAGTTGTGTGTTGATGTTTTAGTATCGTCATCTGAGGTTGACCTATGTAGGTCAAGGGAAATGTCTGATTCCAATTTTCGTACTTTTAGTTGTGGGTATTGGTGTTTTGGTATGGTCACCTATAGTTGACCTATATTGTTCAAGGGAAGTGTCCGATTCCTGCAGATTTTTGTTGGTGTAGCAGAATGCTGTATTTTTTTTTTCTTTTTGTTCTTCATTTTGTGTTTTGGGATCATGGTGTGTTTTTTTTTACTAGCTTGTCCTCACCCTAAAACCCCCAACTTCCCGCAGTTGTCCCATCGGTTTGACTGTATTTTTGGTGGGAAATGTTATTGTATTATTTATATGTATCTTCGTGTTTGTTGCCATGTGTATGTAGTGACGTCATAGACACACTTAAAATAGCCATTTCCGGCATATTGATGACGGGTGGAATCAGACACTTCTGTATCAAATAGTCTTTCAAACACACTGTAAACCGTGCCTTATCTGAAACCAAGTTTTTAATGGTTGCTGACTTGCTGGCAGTTTATTGAAAATGCATGTTCCTGAATATTGGACCCCTTTTGGACCAAGGTAAGTAATTTTAGGTCTTTATGTAGATTGCTGTTCCAATTTCTAGTACTGATATTATGTATTAAGCTATTGGTTGGAAATACTTGTAACAAATTCCATTAAGGAATAAATATACTAGGAAGCAATGGTTAGAATACAAAGTTCCTTGAACAGGTTCCTACATGATGTTCTTGAATTGATACCACAAACGATTTTTATTACACGCTTTTATATGCGAAAAACTTTTGCTACGTTTGATAAGTTACCACAGAATCAGCTCCCTTATGAAATAATAGAATGAAAAAATGTGGTATGCCCTTCCCAACTGAATTTATTATCGAGTTGTAGTCCCAGAAATGTAACACTGTCAACCTTTTCGATCTGCATGTCTTCATATGTTATAAACATGCTGTCGCTGGAGAAATCGAGCAGTTTGCAAATCTGACATAAAACTTGGATTAGCGTACTCACACTTTCCCCAATAGGACTAGCTTTTACAGCACAGGAGTAAACGAATCTGTCACATTACGTATATTTTTTGTTGTATTACAAGGCTGTACACTTTATTCTATTATGTGAGCAGCACAAGAAATTAAGCTTCGAATTTAACCTACAGTACTCAGTTTACATATTACTTCATACTTAAAAACGCACGTTGTTAACATTTTACTTAAACAGTGCTTTGGCGAAGTTCTGCGTACTTTCTGTCGCAGCTGCGAAGATAATATTTCTAATAGCGACCGATAACCTACAAACATATAATATGAAACAGTAATAATCGTTCTAACATCAACTAAAATGTACCCGGAGTTAATAAGCTAAGGATATGACACGATTCATACGACATTCCTGCTATTTCACACTATTCGCAGTTATACTGATAACTAAACCGATGGATTCCAACTATGTCGTTATTTAACTGTCGGAGTATTCGGTATTCGCTTGCGAAAAATAACTTGGCAGTTATTAATAACAGTTAACGATAACGGTTATCAAAGAATAACTGGAACTGTGATAACGGTTACTCCAGAATAACCGTTTGGCCCACCTCTAGTTAGTTTTGTCTCCATCCAAAGAAGGTCTATTTTGCAAAGTGTGTTCTTTCTTTGCTCCTTCTCTTAAGTGTGGGTATCATGTAGAAATGAAGTTAAACACATTAGTGACTGTACTTCTGACAAAATTTGCTAAGTTATTAGGTAAATATTGTTAACCTGGAAAATCACAGTAGAGCAGTATATCATCAGCAAGCTTTAGGACGTGCCAACGACTTTTTGGTTTTTCACCAAAATCCAAATAAATTGGTTGAAATTCAAGTTGACACCTACCGACTAAAGAGAATGAAAAAAAAAAAAGAAAAACCGAAAACAGTTGTCATTTCCTTTGCGAAACGTCATATTTCTTGGAAGGCAGAACATACCTTTTAGAGGACATCGAGATGATGGCTCCGTTTTTTCTAACAATCCCAGACTATTAAATAAAGAACCTTCAACATCGTAGCGCGTCAGCAATCGTTGGTTAATATATTAAAGAACTAAAAACCCGCTTCGATTGCGAAAAAAGCACCTAGTGTTAACCTAGGTTTCGGCGTAGATAACTACACCTTCTTCAGAACAATAAAACCCACACGTGCCTAGAAAGACCTTTGTCAATGATTATGGCGGGTCATGGCCCATCGAACATAGGCCAGTGTGAGGTGGAACGTACACCATTAAGTTAAGTAGTGGTTTTGACTTTGTACATATGTACTGTTTATGTTTTCCTTTTCTTTTTCGTTTATAAATGTATAGGTATGGTGTTCTTTTAATAATTGACAAAGGTCTTTTTAGGCACTTGTGGGTTTTATTGTTCTGAAGAAGGTGTAGTTATCTACGCCAAAACCTAGGTTAACACTAGGTGCTTTTTTCGCAATCGAGGCGGGTTTTTAGTTTTTTAATATATTAAATAAAGGCAACTTTAAAGAGTTGATGAAATTTCGCGCCGAAGAATGTGGGGAAATTGAATTAGAAGCACAGTATAGCTCTAGTAATAAAAGCCGCACATTTTTAAGTAAAACTGTTCAAAATGAGTTGATTGAATGCTGTGGCGAAGAAATTATTTCTCAAGTAGTAAATAGAACAGAAGAAAAATTCTACAGTACTGGGTTTGATGAGACAACTGACATCAGCCACAAAACTCAGATGTCAATTTTTTAAAGATATGTTTACAAAGATGTGATCAGAGAAGATTTCATAGGTTTCATCAATCCACGGGAGCCACAGACAAATATGTGGAAACAAAACTTCAAAGCTGTATCCAAAAGTAATAAAAACGGAGATTTCTCTTCAACATCTGAGGATGAAAATGATCACCTTGAGTCTTTTGAAGATGGCTGTGATTCTAATAAATGTAACAAAGATAGAGCAGATGAAGAAGATAAATATCCCAGAATGACTGGAATACACTTAGGTAAAACTGTGATAAACAGTATGAGACATCTTAATCTCGACCTCAGTAAATGTACTGGTATTGCAACCGATGGCTGCTCTGTCATGTGTTCCGAGATTGTTGGAGCAGTTGTCACAATAAAGAAGGAATGTATTAATACTAAAAGAGCCCCATGTTTCAACCATCCTTTGAATTTATCTATTTCTATGAGTTCTGGTGTACAACAAGTGAGAAACTCAATTGGTATCGTTAAGGAGGTTGTTTCATTTTTTACAGCCTCTCCAAAAAGAAATGCTGTACTCGTTAAGCATGCAGGCAGTCAGCTTGTCTCCATGTGTGAAACGAGATGGGTAGAAAGGCAGTTATCTGTAGTGTCGTTTCTTAAAAAAAAATTGAAAAAATTGTGTTGTGCCTTGAGGAAATTTCACAATGGACACATTTTTCAAGTGATACCTCTAGTGAAACAGCTATGACGCTTTTATACGCTATCAGTAATGGAGAATTTATCTTAACTCTAGTGTGCCATGCTGATGTGCTCGGTCTAACATTGCCTCTCAGTAGATTTTTCCAGAAAGAAACTATTGATGTTACAGAAGCAACTGATACCATAAACTACACTTTATCAATCTTAAAAACAAAGCGAGATAATGCAGTTGCAGAGTTCAGTCTCCTTTATGATGAAGCCAAGAGAATCGCAGATATTGTTGGAAGCACCATCCAAAACACCCATAATTACATCTCGCCAAATTAACCGATCTAATGCTGCTCCATCGAGTCCAGAAAGTTATTTTAGGGTTAATGTCTTAATCCCCATTCTCGACACAATTAGCAACAATCTTGAAAGCAGATTCTCTAAAAACGTTCTAATTCTCCTCAACCTGAACATGCTTCTACCAAAAGTGTTCTTCGTTGACAAGGTCCATGGAGTCAGTGATTAGTGATACCGAAACAGTAGCAAGAAAGTATTATAAAGTGTTTGGAAAGGTTGAAAGTGACTGCATATGTAATTTGAGGGTAGAAGTCAAGTTGTGGGTGACCAAATGGAAAAGAGAAGATGCAAAGAAAACACTTCTACCAAACTCTGCAGTTGAGTGTTTGCAGTTTTGTACTACAGACATTTTCCCCTTGATTACATCTTTAATGTAGATCCTTTCTTGTCTTCCTGTCTCAACTGCAACAGTCGAAAGATCTTTCTCTACACTGAAATTGATTAAGACTTAGTTAAGAAATCGTTGTGGGCAAAACCGCTTAACTGGGCTTGCTTTATTGTACGTACATAGGGACATTGTTATTAAGAAAGAAAAAAAAATCATAGATAGATTTATTGCAAAGGGTGGAAAGAGGAAAAGATGTATGCTTTCTGAGGTCTAGATGTTGTAAAGTCAGCCGATGAGAGAAGATAGAGTAATTAATAATTACGAAACTATATTAATTTTTGCGTTTTTATAAGAACTGTAAGAACAACAAACTACCTGCTAATATGCATAAAAAGGAATACAAAAATTTTTAACGTAACTTCTACCAAAATTTAAATCACTTACTACACAGAAATATACCATATTATATTCAAAATTATTGTTTTTATATCTCTTATATATGTTTGTAATGACTATTGCTCATACTGTATCATTCTAAAGTGTTTAAAAATAAAAAAGTAAAAAGAATGGATTTATTTATGGCCATACTAATACTGTTTTAAAATAAAGTATTTGTGTTTACAAAACACTTATGTAACTTGATACTTTCCTGTTAACAATTATGTAAATGTAAATACCTATGTAACGACTTTGAAGGCCAGATGTTTGAAGAAATTTTAGACGTCTGTATCCCCAAAACAAAGTACGCCTTTTCCGTGACTTTGATATGTTTTTTAAGTCCAAAAAGCTTGAAATGCTACATTTAAATACCTTTTTTTCTTTGTTTTCTGGGGAACTCCCCAGGTTCTCTCGCTCTTCGAGGCAACCGCCCCCCCCCCCCCCAATAAAATTTCTTTAATCCGCCACTACCGTGCCATCAAGAAATATTGCACTGATTATTCTGTCACTGGACATTACACCCCACACAGTCACCCGTTGAGGGTGAAGAGACTTCTCGGTCCCCCAAATGCGCCAATTTTGCTTATTGACGAACTCATCCAAATGAAAGTGAATTTCGTCGCTAAACCAAACCATACAATTCCCATCATCCCCGACGGCCAATCGTACAGTTTGAAAGTCCTAACGGAAACCGTTCAGAAGTTCTGAATATTTTATTTCATATAGCTCAATAATTGTCACCCTGTACCTTTGTAATGTGATCTGTTGTAAAAGAAGAAGTTACAAAATTGTTGTCTTTGCTGTAACCATGCAAAAGCTGTTCTTACTTTGCATTTCGTCCCTTTTCCCCCGTGTTTTGTTTATGGAATATATTTAGTAAAGAAAACGTAGGTCATTTACTGGTAGCGACGCAGTTCGGAAGCTTATACTCATTTACCTGTGACGCAGTACGCTAGGTTTTTGTTGTACTGTTTTTTTGCAATGAACCAGTGGAGCCATCAGACCGGTACATAAAATAGTAAGTCTTACTTCAGTGTAAACAAATAACTGTCTAATGGAATGTAAAAAACTGCTGCCTGCCACATACAAAATTCGAAACCTGAGCCCCATGCCTTAAAGTCGCGATGTAGGCCCAGAGCCACGCCGAGATGAATGCTTGACTTGGATTGCATTGATCAGGTGTGACAGACAGATGGGCTCAACCGCTGCTAATGCGGCTAGGTACGTCATCTGGTGACGTCACATGTTGAACTTCTGTCATACACTTTTGCGACCCCATGCGTCTTATATTAAATTACTTGTCTCAGCGTCATCTACTTCACTTGGATGCTCTTAAATGTTAATAAGAATCACCCAGTATAGAGAACAACAGCAGTCTTATCACATCTTCGCAGGTGCGCTCCTGACGATACCCTTATCTCTGATGAACACTCGCCTTCGAAGACTACACACTGGGTTCTACTACTGAAGAAGTCTTTGAGCCAAACATATCAGGGAACCTATTCCATGTGCTCACACCTTCGATAACAGTCTGCGGTGGGGCACCATATCAAACGCTTTTCGGAAAACTAGTAATATGGGATCTGCCTGTTGCCCTTCATCCATAGTTCGCAGGATATCATGGGAGAAAAGAGCAAACTAAGTTCCATATGAGTGATGTCTTCTGAAACCGTGCTGATTTATAGACAGAAGCTTTTCCAGCACAAGGAAACTTGTTATTTTTGAGCTAAGAATATGTTCAAGAATTCTGCTGTAGACTTATGTTAAGTTTATTGGTCTGTAATTATGTCGGTCTGTTCTTTTACACTTTTTATATACAGGTGTGAGGACTATCAGGTTTGTGAGGGTGAGAGAATGGCGGAATGTGAGAAGGTGAAGGTCATTGTGAAAAGAGCAGTGGGTTCCCCATCAAGCCTCATAGCACCCAAAGCCAGCCTAACCGATCTTTTCAACTTGCCAAAACTCTCCTCCAACACTCACTAAATCCAAAGCTGAAACAATCCCAGAACACTGTTGTTAACCTTTCCTCCAAAATCCTCAGCCCCACAGAAGTTTCAGTCCTCTCCGAATGCCTCACCTTTAGCCCTACACTATAACTTAACTATGTGGGACTTGTCAGAGGCCTACTCTCCTACTCCTGATCCCTGCAATGGAAACACTACTTTACCATCAATCCCTCCAATTAAAGCCAACCAATGTCCAGCATTGAACCCTGCCTCTCCTAGTTCATACCATCATCCAACCATGTCCTGGCTCCTCCCTCCTCCCACGTAACCACTCCCTGGTCACCTTCCAGGAATTCCTTGCTCCAACTTGGCCTCACCATCCTTCCCCAGGTCCTTCCTAAGAACATCAAGCTTTCAGCAAAAGCATCCACATACAATTACAAAACAAATTCTGACCTAATCATACAGACAAAGGTTCCACTACTGTCATTATGAATCACAGTGACTACCTGCTGGAAGGCATCTGGAAATTTATTGTCTGTCTCCACTAATAAACTTTGCTAGAGTGATCTCATCTCAGAAGTACAACATAACCTACAGTCCCTGCTTAAAACCTAGAGTCCTTCTCAGAACCTATCCCTTCAATCAGTTTCCCTCCTCACCTACATGACAACCACACACGCCTTCTACATGCTCCCCAAATTCTATGAACCCAGCTGTCCTGGACGCCACATTGCCACTAGCTATTGTACTCCCACTGAAAGAATTTTGGCCTTCATTGATCAAAACCACCAACATATTGACTGAAATATTGCCTTCCACAGCAAAGATACCAACCACTTCCTTCACTGACTCTCCTCCACCCCCACATACATAACTCCTGGATCCCTACTCATCATTGTTGATGCCACTTCCATATACACCAACATCCCTCATGTGCTTGGTTTTGTCACTATTGAACACTACATCTCCCAACGTCCTTCAGACCTCAAACCCACTACCTCATTCCTCATACACCTTATCAACTATATGCTAACATACAACTATTTCTCCTTTGAAGGGAAGGTATGTAAACAAATCGGAGCAAGCCATGGGCCCCTGCACGATACCATCCTTTACCAACCTGTTTATGGACTGTCTAGAGGAAACTTTCCTAGCCTCTCAAAACCTGTTACCCCTGGTCTGGTTCACGTTCATTGATGATATCTTTATGGTCTGGACTCAGGTACAGGAAACCCTATCCTCATTATTTCATAACCTCAACACCTTCTCTTCCGTCTACTTCACTTGGTCCTTCTCAATTCAGCATGCCACCTTCCTGGACGTTGACCTCATCCTCTCTGATGGCTCCATTCAAACCTCTGTCCATATTAAATCCACCAACCACTAACAATATCTGCATTTCAATGGTTGCCATTTTTCTCACACCAAAAAATTCGCTGGCCAGCGTGGCCGAGCGGTTCTAGGCGCTTCAGTCTGGAACCGCGCGACCGCTACGGTCGCAGGTTCGAATCCAGCCTCGGGCACGGATGTGTGTGATGTCCTTAGGTTAGTTAGGTTTAAGTAGCTCTAAGTTGTAGGGGGCTGATGACCTCAGCTGTTGAGTCCCATAGTTCTCAAGCCATGTGAACCAAAAAATTCCCTCGCATACAGCCTGGCCGCCCAGGGACAGAATATCTGCAGTGACAGGAGCTCCCTTGTCCAGTATGCTGTAGGTTTGACAAAGGCCTTCACTGACAGCCACTATTCCTCAGACCCTGTCCACGACCAGAATTCCCAGTTGTATCCCCACCCATCCCCAATTCTCCTATCAACCTCCAAGAACCAGCTACAAAGGAGTACCCCATTGATCAACCAATATCACCATGGACAGGAACAACTAAACCAAGTCCTTCGTCAGGGCTTTGATTATCTATCACCATGACCTGAAATTAGGGTCATCCCACCCAAGATCCTTCCCACCCCTCTAAAGTAGTGTTCCATCACCCACCCAACCTCCACAACATTCTAGTCCACCCCTATGCCCTTGCCACAGCGATCATATCCCTGTGGAAGCCACATCCACTCACCCAGCCCAATCCACTCACCCAGCACTTCCTATTCCAGTTCTGTTATCGGCTTGTCCTAGTCCAGTAGACGCTGGGCCACCTGTGATAGCAGGCATGTCGTATACCAGCTCTGCTGCAATCTTTGCTCAGCTTTTTATATTGGTATGACAACCAACCAGCTCTCCTCCCTGATGACTGCCCACCATCAAACAGTGGCCAAGAGCAGAGTGGACCACTCTGTGGCACAACATGCTGCTGATCATAATAATCTTGATTTCAGTTACTGTGTCACAATCCAAGCCATCTGGATTCTTCCCTCCACCACAAGCTTTTCTGAACTGTGTGATGGGAGCTATCCTTACAACAGATTCTCTGCTCCTGAAATCATACTGGCCTCAACCTACGGTAAGCCACTGTCCCAATAAACTGCACCCAACTGTTTCTGCCCTCCCTGTCGTGTCACCTTCTCACAGTTCAGCTCCTGTAACCCACACTGAGTGCTGTTTTCTGTTGGCACACCCACTGGAGTGTTCCCCTCTCTGCTCCTCTCCTTTCTGCTCCCCATTTTCCCTTCCACTCGCTCCCTCATGACCTGTCATGTGATTCTACTTTGATTAATGCAGTTGTATAGGATAAGTCACAAGCAGTACGTGGACACAAAATTTGACCTGAAATAGAACATGGAAATCATCAGAAACATAGAGATTAGAGAAAAGCAGATAAGAACAACGAAGTGATACACTCTAGATCTGGCTAAAATGGGGTACCACTTCGGAGGCTAAATTTCAATTTTAAATAAAAAAAATTTCCCAAAGCATACAGCAGGGTGAAAACATATCATGATGAAATTCGAGCTACTCCAAGACATACGAACCTTTTCCACTTATGTAAAGCAAAATAAAGGGGGTACGACCGCCCCCCCCCCCTTTAATCCGCTAGTGTGGTACGGTGACTACTGAATGGTATGTGAAGGTTTTGGAAGATGATTTCATCCCCATTAACCAAAGTGGCCCTGATTTCGACACGATGTGGTTCATGCAAGACGGACGTCGACCCAATCGAAGCAGGAGAATGTTTGATATCCTGGAGGAGCACTTTGGCGAATGCATTGTGGCTCTGGGGTACCCAGAGACCACTGGAATGGGTCTCGATTGGTCGCCATATTCTCCAAACCTGAACACATGCGACTCCTTTTTATGGGGCTATATTAAAGACAAGGTATACAGTAATAATCCCAAAACCAATGCTGAGCTGAAAACAGCCATTCAGGAGGTCATCGACAGCATCGATGTTCCGACACTTCTGCGGGCAGAATTTCGCTATTCGTCTGCGCCACATCATCGCCAATGATGGCAGGCATATTGAAAATGTCAAAACCTAGATCAGAATACCTGTAGTGACGTTTACATGTTGAATAAAGTGTGCGCGCGCCGTAGTTTGTAACTAATTTACGTTTTTTCATATATAATTCAATAATTGTCACTCTTTACTTCGAAAAAAGAGGAGCCTAGTGGAACGCTGCGCAACAATGTCCCCTACCAGCGAGGGTAGGGTCGACAAGCCTAACAAGTGCACGTGTGGCTAGGTACCTCATCTGGTGACGTCACATGTTCAATATTTGCCATCCAGTTTTGAGACATTTCTCGACGTTTGCGGCTTCATACGTGCTGTATTAAATTACTTGTCTCACCGTTACCTACGTCGCTTTAGGAGTTTTCAAATGTTAATAAAGTCACTCTGTACGCATGAGTGATCTGATGGAGAAGGTGAGCAACAATCTGGGGCTGTTTGCTAAAGTGTCGTTGTTGAGTAATTGAAGGAGGATAAAAGATGACTAGACAAAATTTCCAGCTGGTATGATGAATGGTAACAGGCTCTAAATGTATAAAAATGTAAATTAATGCAGATGGGTAGGAAAAACAATCACATAATGTACGACTACGGAATTAGTAGTGTAGTGTTTGACAGTCACGTCAGTTACAGTGTAACGGTCATGGGAGGGCAGTAATAGGGAAATAGAAAGCTCGGCTACATTTCACTGGGACAATTTTAGGTAAATGTGGTCCACTTGCAAAGGAGACGGCATATAGGACAATAGTGCGACCCATTCTTGAGTACTGCTTGATGCTTGGGATCCCCATCAGGTTGGATGGAAGGAAGACATTGAAGCAATTCAAAGGTACGTTGCTAGATTTGTTCAAACAACACGAAATATTACAGAGATGCTTTGGGAAGTCAAGTGCGGAACACTGGAGGGAAGACGAAGTTCTTTTTGGGGAACACTAATGAGAAAATTTAGAGAACCGACGTCTGAAGTTGACTGCAGAACGACTCTTCCGCCACCAACATACATCTCGCTTAACGTCTACGAAGATAAGAGAAACTAGGGCTTTTACGAAATCATATTTGGTTTTTCGCTCGCTCTACACTGAAGTGACAAAGGTCATACGATAGCGATATACACATGCAGAAATGGCGGTGATATCGCGTGCACAAGGGATAAAATAGCAGTGAATTGACAGAGCTGTCATATGTCCGCAAGTGATTCATGTGAAAAGATTTCCTAGTTGATTATGACTGCACGAAGGAAATTAACAGACTCTGAAAGCGGAATATTAAATGGAGCTAGGCGCATGGGAGATCACATTTCGGAAATCGTTAGGGAACTCAATATTGCGAGATCTACAGTGTCAAGAGCGTGGCATCAGATTTAAGGCATGAGCCCTCCCCACAGATGACGCAGTGCCCGAGAGCAACAGCGTTCGCATAGCGTTGTCAGTACTAACTGACAAGCAACACTGCGTGGAATAACAGCAGAAGTCAATGTGGGACATACGACGGACTTATCCGTTAGGACAGTGCGGCTAAATCTGGAGTTGATGGGCTATGGGAGCGGACCACCAATGCGAGTGCCGTTGCTAACAGCACGACATTGTCTGCAGCGCCGTCGCGGTGGTCTCGCGGTTCTAGGCGCGCAGTCCGGATCCGTGCGACTGCTACGGTCGCAGGTTCGAATCCTGCCTCGGGCATGGATGTCTGTGATGTCCTTAGGTTAGTTAGGTTTAAGTAGTTCTAAGTTCTAGGGGACTAATGACCACAGCAGTTGAGTCCCATAGTGCTCAGAACCATTTTTTTTTTCTGCAGCGCCACTTCCGGACTAGTGACTATATCGGATGGACTCTAGGCGACTGAAAAACCTTGGCCTTGTCAGCAGAGCTCCAATTTCAGATGGTAAGATCTGATGGTAGGGTTCGAGTGTGGCGCAGACCCCAAAAAGCCATCGACCCAATTTGTCAACAAGGCACTGTGCAAGGCACTCCATAATGGTGTGGGCTGTATTTGCATGGAAAGGACTGAAAATGGTTATGTTCGACTACTTGGAGACCATTTGCAGCCATCCATGGACTTCTTGTTCACAAAAAACGATGGGATTTTTATGGATGGCAATGCGCCATGTCAAATTTCTGGGCAGTTCGAGCAAATGATCTGGCCTCTCTGATCGTTCTACGTGAATCCCGTTGAACAGTTGTGGGACATAACTGAGAGGTCATTTCGTGCAAAAAATCCTGCATCAGCAATACTTTCGCAACTGTGGACAGCTATAGAGGCAGGATGGCTCAATATTTCTGCAGTAGACTTCCAGATATTTGTTGAGTCCATCTATGTCAAGTTACTGCACTACGCCAGGTAAAAGGAGGTGCGGCACGACGTTAGGAGGTATCATCCGAATATACTTGCGAGTGTAGCAGGGAAGGAAATGACAAGTAGTGGTACAAGGTACTCCACGCCACACACAGCGCCGTGGGATGCAGGGTATGTACGTAGATGTAGATCTGATGGAGATGTCCATCTTTTCCACAACGGGTATAGTGTGCCGAGAAATTTGAACACTCAACATTACTGGCTATTCAGAGGCTGCTGATACATTTGATACTGATAAATCGTGATCCTGCCGATGGGGAAGTGGTTTACAGATATTTCACGTTCCTGGGATATGACGGGGCGTCTTAACCATTGCTACTTGTGGTCAGGCCTTCAGACGCTCATTTGCCATCTGCAAAATTCCGAAGGAATGCCCGATTGTCAAAATATCTTCCAATGATCGGCTGTCTGGATCGCGAGCCAGTTGAACCACTATGTCTCAAACAAGAACTGCATGCTGGGCTTGCACAAGTGAAATTGCATCAGCGACTTAATCCTTGTAAATCGCCGGCCGAAGTGGCCGTGCGGTTAAAGGCGCTGCAGTCTGGAACCGCAAGACCGCTACGGTCGCAGGTTCGAACCCTGCCTCGGGCATGGATGTTTATGATGTCCTTAGGTTAGTTAGGTTTAACTAGTTCTAAGTTCTAGGGGACTAATGACCTCAGCAGTTGAGTCCCATAGTGCTCAGAGCCATTTGAACCAACCTTGTAAATCAGCGAAGAACAATATGAATTAATAGGTTGTTTGTGATGTTGAAATTCGAGTTACGATGTGATCACATGGAATTGTTGCGGATAATAATCCGAAAATAATGTCCACGTTTCGTCAAATGTGAAGGCGATTTGATTCGAGAAAGGAACCAACTTCTTAAGTGAGAAAAATGTCTCAGGGGAAGCCCAAGACAGGAAGAGTGACCTTACGAGACTATCATCAGGGATCAGAAAGGCAGTGAAGTCGTGTTTCAACTGCTGTAAATATGATCCCAACCCTATATCTTCAGTTGATCCTCCAGAAGCCGAATTTCTTGATAGAGCAACTCATTTTGCTGCTGCCATTGTCAAAACTGTAGTTGGAACAACTGTTCCAATTGCTGTTGACAGAGTTTCATAAACTTAGCATCAATGGTATGTTTTCCCTCGTCACCAGTTATTGTAACTGGGATCAGCAGAAGATTGGGAACGACGCATAAGAAATCGCTGAGGCTGGATTTGTGAGCAAGGGGTCATCAACTGCAGATCGCCAAATGTGAACAGGAACACAAACAACAAGAGAAAACAAACATGTGGAGACAGCACTACAGATAAACGAAGTCCAACGAGTAATCCAGAGAGAGAAAATCTGTGATGGTGCGAAATATGAGATCAAGAATCACTAGGTGTGTTATGATAATGATACGACTGTGATCGAGCAAGGTGGCGTAGTGAGTTAGTACACTGCGCTCGCATTCAGGATGACGACTGTTCAAATGCATGTTCATCCACCCTGATGTAAGTTTTGCGTGATTTCCTTAAGTCGCTCCAGGTGAATACCGGGATGGTTCCTCTGGTGTCGAGAGCATCTTCGTCGACCACTCCCGGTGTGCCGGTCACAACTAACCTGCTAGGCGAACTCGCTCTTCCGTTGCTCGCTGCCTCCGCTCATAGAGTAGAAATATCTCCGGAGTAAGTATTGCGTTTTGTGCAGGTTGTCACATTGCAAATGTCACATGATCTTGGGACAACGTTGTTTGTTTGTGCTTGGGACAGAGCTCGAAAAATCTAATGTTGCACGTATTTGTTGCGTTTTCACCGTTTTTTTTATTCGTAACAGCAACAGAGAACTATTGTAGTTGTTACAGGTTCAAAGAGACATATATGAAAGGAGAAAAAAATGGGCATTGTATGAATACTTTGACGTGCTGATATCGTACTCTGTTGTTTTGGTTGCTTTTTTGAATAAATGTTTTAAATATAGTAGGGGAAGGCGGGGCAAGTTGAGGACGCTAACTTTAAACCCTTACTAAAGGGACAAAAAATAAACAAATTCAAGTAGGTTTGATTATCATTTGTTTACTTAACCATTGAATTACAATAGCATGTGTCCGCAGCTCGTGGTCGTGCGGTAGCGTTCTCGCTTCCCACGCCCGGGTTCCCGGGTTCGATTCCCGACGGGGTCAGGGATTTTCTCTGCCTCGTGATGACTGGGTGTTGTGTGATGTCCTTACGTTAGTTAGGTTTAAGTAGCTCTAAGTTCTAGGGGACTGATGACCATAGATGTTAAGTCCCGGCCGGCAGGAGTGGCCGTGCGGTTCTAGGCGCTGCAGTCTGGAACCGCGTGACCGCTACGGTCGCAGGTTCGAATCCTGCCTCGGGCATGGATGTGTGTGTTGTCCTTCGGTTAGTTAGGTTTAAGTAGTTCTAAGTTCTAGGGGACTTATGACCTCAGCAGTTGAGTCCCATAGTGCTCAGAGCCATTTGAACCATATTTGTTAAGTCCCATAGTGCTCAGAACCATTACAATAGCATGCAAAGAAACCTGCAAACTTGTTGCATTTAGTTAGAAATATCTCGATTTGAAACATAAACTACAAATTCCCCGTCTCGCCCCATATGCGGGGTAAGATGGGGAACTAGCATGAATTCATCTCTAAAGCTTAAATAAGGACTGGAATAACTCAATCATGTGACGATAAGGTTTCGAAACATGGTTCTGCGAATTGTAGAATCAGGTATTACGTTTTATTTAGGCCCCCTTACTTTCACATAGTACACAAGTGTGGACAGCCTCGTCATCGCCACTTTCTATCCCTGCACAAGTGTCGTGGGCCCAGCGTCCGCAGCTAATACACCGTATCCAGCCTCCTTCAGAGAAGTCATAGCAGTAGAAACATTCTTCACTCTCTTCCTCGTTGTCATTCGACCTCAGTTTATTATCCCTTGAGCATGAAGGGGTGGTTAAGGCGTCAGCAACGTTTGTCACTTTTTCGTTGTCATTATGTCCTTTTGATGGTATCCCAGGTTTATTAAACGTCTTTGAGAAGAGTTTTCGTTTACATGCAGCACGTTTGGGGACTCCTTTTCGTTTAATTTCTTCAGATAGTTCACTCCTATAAGGAGATTCGGTTAAAACAACGGGTTTTCCACGCCTGTTAGATGGTTTCCTTTTGATTTCTTATCCACCTTTGGAATAGCTAACACCATTTCAGGGCTGGTAACTTGAAAGTTAGACGAAACAGAGGCTTGATCGTCAGTTGTTAATTGTTCAGGTGTTTTACGTCTTGACAGCATCTCTGGTATTTGGTCTTCCGTTTCTGTAACTTCAGATGTGTGAGCTTGATGAATGTCTGTAGTTGAACAGGGAAGGTAATCACTTTCTTGAGACACATTTCTGTTTCCAGGCCAAATGCCTGTTTTGCGAAACCCGTTCACTGCTGTGGACATTTATTGTAGCTGAATGAATGAAGGCTTTGCCGAATAAACTTGCGATCTGATGCAGCGTAACAACCTTTCGAGGATTGGTGCGAAGCCACGATCTTACTTCATCTTCGTAAAATTTACTGAGAGGTTTCATAAATGCCACGTCCAATGGTTGAAGACGGTGTGAGCAGTGTGGTGGCAAACACAGCAAGACAACCCCATTTTCGCGGGCCACATCATCAGTTCTAAATTCTTGGTGTGCGTTTTGTGGCCGTCCAATATGAGAAGTATTGGTCTTTCCTTTGACGCTCCAGTAAATGCATTCAACTTCTTAAACCAAATCAAAAATAGTTCTTTCGTCATCCAACCAGTTTCTTGGACTTCTGCCCAGGCACCAGGGGGCAGGCCAGTCTCAAACGCTTGTTGCATTCGTTTTCGAGGATAAATTAACATAGGTGGTACGTAGCACCCCGACGCTGAAACACAGATTTCTGCTGTCACAGTCTGGCCTCTTTCTGCTGAAGTAACTGCTCCCACCTGTCTGCGCCCTTTCGAAGCAACCACCTTTGTGTGACCTTTTGGAATGACTGTTAAACCAGTCTCATCGCAACTGAAAATTCTGTGTCCCGTACACTGGAATGTGTCTAATTGACTTTCTAACAGATCGAAAAACCGATCTACAGCAACTCGATTAAACCCCATTGCTCGTGTGATTGATGTGGCCTCTGGTTTTCGTATTGTTACGGTAGGATTTCGTGCAAGAAACCCATTTAACCAATCTCTTCCAGCAGATTTGGCTGCAGTATTAAATGGATGTTTGATGTTGTTTCGTTCAGCTAGCTGAAAAGCAAGTTCACAAAGTTCTTTAAGTGTTAGGCCAAAATACTGTCCTTCCATCTGTGTTAAGTAGTCTTTAAGTTCTGCCTCTTGTTCTGGGGTAAACACACTAGTGATTGGTCCTAACCTTTTCATAGCTGTATAGCCAGGATTAGCACGTTTCATTGCCACATGTCATTCAATCGTTGTCTGCGGCACGTTGAACTGTCGAGCAGCCCTGAAAGAATCCATATGACCTTCAATAACAGCATATACAGCGCCTTCCATTGACTCCAATGACCAACCTTGCCTAGACAGCCGGCCGTAGTGGCCGTGCGGTTCTAGGCGCTGCAGTCTGGAACCGCGAGACCGCTACGGTCGCAGGTTCGAATCCTGCCTTGGGCATAGATGTGTGTGATGTCCTTAGGTTAGTTAGGTTTAACTAGTTCTAAGTTCTAGGGGACTAATGACCTCAAGAAGTTGAGTCCCATAGTGCTCAGAGCCATTTATTTTGCCTAGACGTTTGTCGCCTATACTTGCGAACCATCTGAAATAAAACACGTGGAACGTACTATTGAGTCAGATCATGCCTGGTAATCTATATTATACAGTAAATACCATATTTCCAATAGTCAGTCGTTAAAGCATAGCAAGAATACTGACTTTGCTCGTTTTGTGTATTTTTATTCACCATATAGCCTAAGGCATACTTTGTAATTAATTAGGAAACATGGGAATAACGAATACCATTCTATTTACAATTGTATTCAACGTATAATGTACGTGTTCAAAACCCGCAGCGAGGTAAACACATGAGACGATAAGAACGTAATGGTTGGACAAATACACTCCTGGAAATGGAAAAAAGAACACATTGACACCGGTGTGTCAGACCCACCATACTTGCTCCGGACACTGCGAGAGGGCTGTACAAGCAATGATCACACGCACGGCACAGCGGACACACCAGGAACCGCGGTGTTGGCCGTCGAATGGCGCTAGCTGCGCAGCATTTGTGCACCGCCGCCGTCAGTGTCAGCCAGTTTGCCGTGGCATACGGAGCTCCATCGCAGTCTTTAACACTGGTAGCATGCCGCGACAGCGTGGACGTGAACCGTATGTGCAGTTGACGGACTTTGAGCGAGGGCGTATACTAGGCATGCGGGAGGCCGGGTGGACGTACCGCCGAATTGCTCAACACGTGGGGCGTGAGGTCTCCACAGTACATCGATGTTGTCGCCAGTGGTCGGCGGAAGGTGCACGTGCCCGTCGACCTGGGACCGGACCGGACCGCAGCGACGCACGGATGCACGCCAAGACCGTAGGATCCTACGCAGTGCCGTAGGGGACCGCACCGCCACTTCCCAGCAAATTAGGGACACTGTTGCTCCTGGGGTATCGGCGAGGACCATTCGCAACCGTCTCCATGAAGCTGGGCTACGGTCCCGCACACCGTTAGGCCGTCTTCCGCTCACGCCCCAACATTGTGCAGCCCGCCTCCAGTGGTGTCGCGACAGGCGTGAATGGAGGGACGAATGGAGACGTGTCGTCTTCAGCGATGAGAGTCGCTTCTGCCTTGGTGCCAATGATGGTCGTATGCGTGTTTGGCGCCGTGCAGGTGAGCGCCACAATCAGGACTGCATACGACCGAGGCACACAGGGCCGACACCCGGCATCATGGTGTGGGGAGCGATCTCCTACACTGGCCGTACACCACTGGTGATCGTCGAGGGGACACTGAATAGTGCACGGTACATCCAAACCGTCATCGAACCCATCGTTCTACCATTCCTAGACCGGCAAGGGAACTTGCTGTTACAACAGGACAATGCACGTCCGCATGTATCCCGTGCCACCCAACGTGCTCTAGAAGGTGTAAGTCAACTACCCTGGCCAGCAAGATCTCCGGATCTGTCCCCCATTGAGCATGTTTGGGACTGGATGAAGCGTCGTCTCACACGGTCTGCACGTCCAGCACGAACGCTGGTCCAACTGAGGCGCCAGGTGGAAATGGCATGGCAAGCCGTTCCACAGGACTACATCCAGCATCTCTACGATCGTCTCCATGGGAGAATAGCAGCCTGCATTGCTGCGAAAGGTGGATATACACTGTACTAGTGCCGACATTGTGCATGCTCTGTTGCCTGTGTCTATGTGCCTGTGGTTCTGTCAGTGTGATCATGTGATGTATCTGACCCCAGGAATGTGTCAATAAAGTTTCCCCTTCCTGGGACAATGAATTCTCGGTGTTCTTATTTCAATTTCCAGGAGTGTAGTAGGGGAAAGACGGGGAAGCGGCAAGACGGGGAAGCTCCCCATCTTGCCCTACCCCGTCTTGCCCCCTACCATGCTGTCAGGTTATGTTACGCCTACATGAACACTATTTAGTGAACATTCACTACTGACACAGCAGTTTACTGTTAATAAGACGTAATATTTAGTGCTATATATACGGTCTGGTCAAATGTTCACGAAACACATGTTTTAGGACCTCGAAAGGTGTAAAACATTGCAAATCAGTATAACAATTGTACGTACCTTGCAAAGCTCACAGAAACCGCCCGAAACTGAGGTTCAGCAATGTCAACACACTGGGACCTGTGTATTGATGATGTTGACGTAGCTATCCACAGATGGCAGCACCCTAACTGTACCTTATAGCCCTTCCCCGTCTTACCCCCCCATCCCGTCTTGCCCCGCCTTCCCCTATTATGTGTGCAAATTGTGTAGTAATATCAAGTAAAGTCTTTTATCTGCATCAGTCATTTCTTGGTATTCGTACACATAAAAGGCGAGAAACTTACAGCTAGAAAAAAAAATGGCCTTGTCTTTTGAAAGCAGTAAATTAAAAAAAAAAAAAAAGAAAAACACTGCTAGAAGTTAGGCCTTTTCCTTTTTATGCATTTCTAATAGCACACATCTGCGTAATTTATTGTCAGTTTGTCTTAAACTGAAATATACTTCCTATAGGGTACTGTGTAACATGAAGAAATCGTTTTGTATTTTAGCCAAAATAAAAATGTTTGTTAAATATTCCACACTTGGTTGGATAGGATGTTTTGCAGAACAGAGAAGAAAGAAATGAATGTATGTGTGTGTGTGTGTGTGTGTGTGTGTGTGTGTGCGTGTGTGTGTATGTGTGTATGAGAGAGAGAGAGAGAGAGAGAGAGAGAGAGAGAGAGAGAGAGAAATTAAAGTAAACAGGAAGTGAAAAGTATGCTAATAGCAATGTGAAATAAGGACCTGCAAAGTATATAAATTCCGGGGTAAAGACTACTTCCTTTATTTATTTGTATTACAACACTGGCAGCCTCACAGCTTGGTTGTATATTCTGCTTTGCAGGTAAGTCAATAAGAAATCAACAGATTGAATGTGAAGCATAATAATGGGGAACAAAAATGAAAAATCAGACACACACACACACACACACACAAAGTAAAAATTCAGCTGCCTTTTTGGAATACCTTCAAGGTATTGTCTTCACCATTTGATTAACAGGCATAAAATATAAGCTGCCATAAAACTCCTTCATGTGTGTCATTGTCCACTTTCCTCCACGTTGTTTCATGGTCTACACCTCAACACATGACACTGAGGATGTAAAATGTTTTGGAAGAATCTGTACTGTTTGTTCATGCAATTTTCACAGTATTGAGGGGGAGAGAGGTGGGAGTGGCAGGAGAGCAAATGTGTCATACATATTTTTAATATTTAGGGTGCATCTGGCTTTGTAGTACATTTAACCAGCGAACGGATTTTTTTCAGTTCTACTCATTAATGCGCTAAATAAATAGATTAAAGTGTTACCAGTAAGCAAAATTGTGCTCTAGTCTACAGGAAAGAGAAAAATATATAGACCCTATACAAAAACAGGAGAAAAAACGACGAAGAAACATATAGTATAAACGTTAACATGCGGAAAATTCAATATTTTTTTGGGACACTTGCAAAGGCACTGGCTTGCTATTAAGCCATTTTCGATGCTATCACAGCAAAGATTTACCACAAGAGACTCGACAATACGATAATGTTCCGTATTAAACCCAAAGATAGTGGTGTCTGTCCCATATATCTAAAACTGAGTGCATCTGGGCTTGGACACTTGTCGCAAAGAAGCAAAAATGCCTCTTCATTTTTCTCTTCGCGGATAAAGAGTCTGGTTTATTGTGCAAATGGTTATGATGTTTACGAAGTGTCTATACCAAATCCACAGCACCTACGAGGAGGATCTGTTTGTAATAGCGATGTAATGACATTCTAAATGTACAAGGCACTTTACGGACGAACTACGGCATCCCAAGAAAACGGGAGCAGGGTGGCTATGTATGTTGACAACATACAATCTGTTCTACGCATCCGAATGCTCACTGCAGACATATTTCTTCTCTATGTCTCCGTTGGGAGACAGCACACACACACGCCACCAGCGGACGCTGAATACACATTGTCTCATTGACTGCAACACTGATAGGCCAACTCGACAGTCTTTTCAAGCAGTCGCATTAAGAGCTTTGCCCAAGTGATTCAGTGAACTTATAAACACCCACTACACTTCTTGCTAATAAGGACTTAGATGGACCGTGTATGTAAAGTTACCCGCTGCGCGGGGAAGACATCTACTCCGAAGAATAAATGAAATCCGTGGTATACAGGTGCAGTTATAACCGAATCACCAGTGCTCTGCACTTGCAGCAACGTCGACAAGAAGTAAAAACTCAGTTAAAGGAGTACAAAATTTGGCAGGACGGAATTATAGTAGTTAGTTAAATTTGAGAAATGTTGTAAGTTAAGTTAATGGAATAAAGAAAATTAACGATCGACAGCTTACTACTTGAGCAAAATTAATGTCATTTTAATCACTGTCTGTTAACAGTGAAAAACTGGAGTAAGAATGCTTGATTTTGCAGCAAGGCGAAAATAGCACAAAATTGGTAAATATTGTTCTAACGTGATTTCAAATGGATAGGTCACAGTGGACAAATAGCTTTAAATTAGACTGCAGCTCGTGGAAACCAGTTAATAATAATCAAAGAACAAAATCTCATCACTAGTAAACAGTTAAGTAAATTGTAAAATTAGTTGTATCACTCACTGTGATGCTTACTGTCCTTAATTTTACTCTAGACGTTATTTATGTTTATTCATTACTGAATGCAGTCATGTAGCATAAAATTTACCGCAGTGATATAGCATCATTCCATAATCACTTTTTATGAGTTACAGTTACGTAATTTGCAAAGTCAAAATTTCGATTGTAAAAGAACGGCAAAGTTCGTGATATGATTTTAATGACTAATTGGTTTCTTACAGCTTCTACTTTTATTGTTAGTCATTAAAAGTTATTGTTAATCAGTCTGTGCAATTACTACTAGTATTGCCGGCCGTTGTAGCCGAGCGGTTCTAGGCGTTTCAGTCTGGAGCCGCGCGACCGCTACGGTCGCAGGTTCGAATCCTGCCTCGGGCATGGATGTGTGTGGTGTCCTTAGGTTAGTTAGGTTTAAGTAGTTCTAAGTTCTAGGGGACTGATGACCTCAGATGTTAAGTCCCATAGTGCTCAGAGCCATTTGAACCATTTGAACTACTAGTATTGGCTCAAGACCTTATCACACTTTTCTGACTGATTGCAGTTGCATAAAAATGGAAACTTATTTGTCGATGAAAAAGTGCACCAAAAATATGTTCCAAATTACTACTTACAAGACTGAAGCACTTGCGTTAGTTATTGTTTTGCAAATTATTAAAATTTTAATTACTATTATTTCTTTATTAAAAGCACTGTAATATCTTCTCGGATCATCAGTTATGTATATGATGGACCCGGCTTAGGTATTTTGTTTTAGGTGAAAGTGAAGGTCATCACTTTCATATTACTTGGTGTTATTCAAACACAAAGGAACTACGTCACTGGATAGCTGTATGTAAGTCTGACCAAGTAATTAGTTGGATCTTACTTCATCATTCCTCTATACTGCTCAATATGTTTAGACCCACTCAAGTTTACGCATAAGGGACTAGGAAGTGTAGCATGCTCTCGAGATTTAGGGCGGAATACCTCAGAACTTTCTTTATTGACCTCTGAGCCTCCATTGTCTACGCTGTCACCTTCTCCGCATGCTGATGATCGAGTACCATTTTTAAATTGTTCTCGGACGCGTTCTGAATCTATTCCTTGCATCTTCTTTCTTCCGGATGTCTTCTTTCTTTGGGACGTATCTTCTCGTCTTGTACGTCTTGGTTTTTGTCAATGACTTTCTTTTATAGCTTCATTAGTGTCCACAACTTCCGTCCTGTCACGGTCGCCACTAAGATGTTACTATCTCAGAGTGGGTCACGTCGTAGTCTCTGTATAGCTTTAATAGGCATCAGAAGCTTAAAGACTCTCTTCAAGACTGCCTGGACGTGTACACAAATAAAGAAAGGAACAGCTCTTCCAGCATAAGGTCCGAAAATGTAGCCCTAAGACAGAACAACAGCAATTTTTCAGACCCACAAGAAGTTATATCCACTTTCACCCAGCATTATATAGTTATAATAGGCAAATTGACAGCGGTTTTTCCTAATTTCTGAAGCTTCCATTTCGTTGTAGCGTTTGCTTTGTCTTCCATATTCCTATATTTTTCTTTATACGACTGTATTTTTCTTTCCATTTATATGCTGTTGTATTTTCTGTAAATTATTTCTTGACGTATTCATACTGCGGTTAAAATGGTTGATATTTAAATAAATAAATAAATAAAACTAAAGAAGAAGTACTAAACGAAATGGAGAGAAATGATCGTTATGGCTCAGTTTGAATAAAAGAAGGGATTGGTTAATACACTACTGGCCATTCAAATTGCTACACCATGAAGATGACGTGCTACAGACGCGAAATTTAACCGACAGGAAGAAGATGCTGTGATATGCAAATGATTAGCTTTTCAGACCATTTACACAAGGTTGGTCCCGGTGGCGACACCTACAACGTGCTGACATGTGGAAAGTTTCCAACCGATTTCTCATACACAAACAGCAGTTGCCGAGCGTTGCCTGGTGAAACGTTGTTGTGATGCCTCGTGTAAGGAGGAGAAATGCGTACCATCACGTTTACGACTTTGATAAAGGTCAGATTGGTTCAAATGGTGAAAGGTGGCTACACTGAGCTACAGCGCCAGAGATCGCTAGAGAGCATTGTTCCGCCGCCTCCACTGGCAGTGATTATTGAGATGTCGTAGTGGGCAGTGCTTGTCGAGGACTGGTAGTAGTCAGTTCGTGTTCAGATGTGCTAGTAGGGAGTGCTTGCTGAGATGTGATACTGAAAAGTTCTTGTTGAGATGTGGTAATAGCGAGTCGGTGTGGAGATATATTGTATAGAGTGATTTTGGTCAATATATGAAGGTAACGAAACTTGATTTATTTTTCATTATTTCCATGTTTTAAATAATGCGTCATTACAGGTTCAGTTAACAAAGCATCTGGCTTGTGTTCTTGTATTAGAGTGTAATTCTGGTTTTCTTGAGTAATTATGGTATTTTTATTTTCTTTAATTAATTCAGTATAAATGATATTTAAAATTTCTTGTGTTATTGAAGAAGAACCGTGCCAGATGCGTACGTTGAGTCATACTTCCACACACAGAACAGTTACACTTGTGCTTTGGTTTCGTAGGTTTTATAGTTGCTGGGGACTTAATTAATTAATTGTGTTAATGAAAATTTCCATTTCATTCTTTGTTGTGTTCTAAGCAGTCAGATTGCGTAATAATACTAGTCAGGGCCAACCGTTTACGAGACATTGCGTAATCGGACATACAGCTACGAAAGCAAAAAATTAAAATTATTTTCATTAATTATTTTAATTAAGCCCCCATGCACGTGGCGACCGCTGCTTCGGATCGTCCCTTGGAATTCTTCTGATTGTAAAAATAGTAGACAGTAGTATTGTTGTAGTAATTTGTAGTTTAGTAATTGTTGTCTATATTGCATGTGTAGATTTGGTAATTGTCATTCTTCAATTGTTCGTTAATCGTGTTTGAGGGAAGCATTTCATGTGAATGATATTGTTGGTGATAAAGTCTTATTGTGTGTAATTTTCATAAAGTGACGAGTTTTGTATGTTGTGTAAATGATTACGCGATCGATGAAGAAGGCAAAAATGATGGATAGTCAGAATGACGAAATTGTTGACATGGCGAATTCGCCAACACAGGAGAACGATATGATGAATAATGAAGTGGAAAACAATGTAATAAGTCGGGAAAATAGTCCGGAACCATTTCAAAATTTTTCTCAATCAGAAAATTCACAGAATACGAGATTAACGATAGAAGATTCTGAAATAGTATCGAACACAGATAGCTTTACAGCTATGACAAAGGAAGCTGGTTTTGCGGGAAATGTTAGGGGCGAAAAGAATTTCGAACCGGCTATTATGGAGCAGTTGATGGGTGTAATATTAAACTTGGGATCTGAATTAAAAACACAGATGGGAACAATGGAAACACGGATGGGAACAATGGAAACACGGTTAGACTCACAAATGGAAACACGGATGGGAACAATGGAAACACGGTTAGGATCTGAATTGAAAACAGTGGCAACACGGCTAGAAACAGAGATAGAAACAATGGAAACACGGTTAGACTCACAAATGGAAACACGGATGGGAACAATGGAAACACGGTTAGGATCTGAACTGAAAACAGTGGCAACACGGCTAGAAACAGAGATAGAAACAATGGAAACACGGTTAGATTCACGAATAGGGACATGTTTCAAAAATATGAAAGATGAATTAAAGAAAGAAATCAGAGAAGAAGTACAACCGATTTTGAATGCTCACAATAATAGATTAATTGCAGTAGAGATTAGACAAAGGGAACAGGATAGAGAACAGGAGGAAAGAGATCGCGTGATAGTACAGAAATTTTCAGAGTTAAATTTACAACGTGCACACGATAAGGAAGAAATATTTGAGAAAATCGAGGAATCCGTACCAAATGACAGCACAAATGACTTAACGCAACAGTGTGAACAGTCAACTACTAAATGTGACAATACCGAAACCCGAGTTGCGACACTTACGGAAGACGTAAACTTATCGGAAAGAGTTGAGGAGATTCCAGATAAATTGACAAGTCTTAGCTTAAATGGGGACAGAGCTTCAGATGATACAGCACCATTGCCATTTGCAGAAACCGAAGAGTACCAGAACAGAAATAAGCATGTTGAAAATCAGGGAAAAGTTAATGAACGCGTCAAAAGGGAATTTGAGGCATTACAAAAGCAAGACAAATATATTGAAAGCGAAATCGTAGGAAAAGACAGCAGACGAATTTTAGTATCACAGATAGCAGAGGGCTTTGAAGAAAGTAATTTGTTTCATTTAGGGGATGTAACAAGAGAGCGCCAGGCGCGGGAACTTGACAATAATCGACATTGGGACTGGGACAGACGCGGTAGGTCTTTGTCGCCGCGAGGCGGAAGCTTTGACTGTAAACACTTTTTGACTGTTCGGAAATTTAAGATCTTTTACAATTCTAGGAATGACATACGTCCATGTTCATGGTTGGATCGATTTACGTGCGCACTTCCGCCAGATTTGCCACTGAGTCACAAACTGAAATTTATGTGCAGCTATTAAAGTCCTCAGGGGATTCACTACACTAAGTGAATATGTGCCGTAGCGCTCACAAGGCCCCGAGCTGTAGTGGTGCTATTTCCCTTTTAGTTTTCTGCACCGCTGCCTACTCTTATACTATTCTTTGCATCTATAAAAACAATTCTTCTACTATCCATCTATCTAGACAGTAGGTAAAGATTAACCGTATATGACGATTTTACCCAAAAGTGACTTCGAAAATAACCGTTTGGACTTACTGTATCTTCAGCCGCATTCATTCGTAGTTTAAATGAAATTTTACCTGTTTATCTTCGTGACAATATTACTTCATATGTTGACGATATTCTTATTGGAGTGAGCACAACAAATTTGGATTCATTATTACGTATTTTTGCAAGAGTTGGCATTACTGTGAACTTGGAAAAATCAGAATTTGGTCGTTCTCAGGTGAAATTTCTCGGTCACATTATTTCTACAGAAGGTATTCTCCCTGATCCAGAGAAACTAGACGCTATTCGTAATTATGCTGTTCCTACCACAAAACGTGATGTTTGCAGTTTCCTTGGTGTCTGTAATTTTCTTAGACGCTTTGTTAGATTGGATGATTTGGCCACACCTCGTTTACACATTTCAGTTATGCGCACTTTGGTCCCAGAAAATGCTTTCATAAATTACGGGAAAATTGCTACTTAAGTAATATGGAAAAACGTATTCGATCTGTTCTTGCCAAATGCAAATTATGTCAATAGGCAACGTAAAAATTTTTGTGGAATGACATACTTTAGAGAAATTAACAGCTACATGTAAACATGTAGAGAATACAAGGATACCGCTCCGTGTTCCGGCGGCGGCACATACTCAAAGCAACAGTGAAGTCTCCGCGCCGCACAAGGCTGTCGTTGACCGCAAACAATCACTTCCTACGTCACGCGTCTACAGCTGATCGAGCGCTCAGTGTGAATGCACTGACAGACGTAAACAAATACACAGTCTAATTTCTCCGACTAAATTCAGTATAAAGCTATAATGACTTCAAAAATTATGTTATTAACGTTCAGTATTTTTCAGGATACGGTGTGTAAAATATTTAAGACCTTCAGGTAAATTCTGTGTGTGTCCGACGTTAAGAGGACTTACTATCGAGAAAATTTCAGGAAGAATGTAATTTCGAAGATGAAACTAATAAACTAAAAAGGTAACGATTAATTGAGTTTATTTTTCAGGTAACAGATTTCCATTTAGGTACGTACTTTAGACGTAATTTGCTGCTCGCGATTACGTGATACATTCTTTGTGCTAAATTTCATGTTCTATGAATTTACTTGTGAAGCGACGTGCTTGCGCACATTAACTGATTTTGACAATGAGTGATTAATGAACACTGTTATTACTTGCGTATATTATGCATCGCTTGGCTGCTGTGCTTTTTCACTGATGTCATATTTTTTAATTATGTGCCCGCTGTGCTTATTTATTTAAATTATAATTGTCACCTGATTAATTGTGCTGACTGTAGTTAGGTAAGTAGGTTACACTTTGTGATTTATCTGCTTGCGCCTTCATGTTTACTTATTAAGATTACATATAAACATTTATTTGCTTATGCTGATATGATGCTAATGACCTGTTTATTACGTAAGATATATGTTTACTGCTATGCGTATGGATGGCATATTTATACATTTCTGTTTGTCGTCGTAACTACTCTTTAAGTTGGTATATAGAAATGCTGATATACTGTGTACAAACATAGAGTTTAGGTCACACTATGGTATTAATTATAGATTGTTCGCTTGGCAGAGCCTCGATGTAGGGATTGTGTTGCATCCACTTGTTGACATTCTGTTCTCTACTGGTATATTTACTCGCTATTGCATGTTTTGCTTATGCTCAGTGCCTTATATTTTTAAGATAAGAAAATGAACTGCTATAATTCGACGAACGACATGAATACAAGAAACTTCATAAAGTCACATGAGCTGAGGTTTTATGGAAGCTGTATAAATTTATGCTAATAGGAAGGAAGCTAACGACATGACATACCAAAACTAGGTTTAGACCATTGACAGTTATTACACTGCATTTTTCGTGAGCAATTGAAATAGGAAGTGACACTTGACACAAAAAATACTCCACATGTTTGCTTCTGCTATGATTCTTGAAGTGGTGTACACACTGTGAAATATTATGATCATTCACACTCCGTAATCGTACTTAATTACTGAGAGTTATTCGAACTAAAGTCTGTTAGAGGTCATGTATGCATTTCTTTTATTTAATGATGGACAAGGAACCAAAATGTATCTTATAATTTATAATGAGTAGAAAATTTGGGTGAGATGGATTACACAGAGGTTGTGTGTGGACACTGTGTCTTCGGATTGTATGGGATGATGAATTGAAGTTGCACTAGGATTTATCTGTACTTGTTCGAGGAGACTGACTAGAGGAAAGAGTTGTTATGGAAGTGAAAGAGGTATTTTTGAAGTATTAAGATTAAGTAATGATTATTGGAGTTTGGTGGATAAGAGGTAAAGTAAGTGAGGAGCATATTTTTTTTGTTGGTCCATATGGAACAAGGAGGATAAAGATGGCAGACTAGAACACTCAAGTAGAAGGAAGATAGTCTATACACACACTTTGTTAAATCACTAAGCAGTATACACTTTTTTTTTGAAGAGAGGAAGTATTTGCATATCTTGGCTCACTGACAGTTGTTCAGCAACAGTACAATTTGGTCTGGCTTGGCAAACATTGGTCTTGACATGATGACTATGACGTTGACTAACTATTATTGACTGTTATACATGGCTGCCACTACTACTTGATACACATGATGAACATAAAATTTTGACAGAATTGCATTTACACAGTTAACACTATTCAATTACACAGTAGCACTAATGTGGATGAAAGATGAGTGAGTGTGTTTTGTGTGTTTTCCTTTTATAATCCCAGAGAAGTGATCCCAACCTATCTCCTAAATATTATTTCACTTGTTTGTTGTGGCTTGCACTGACACCCATAAATATTATAGGTTAACTGTTATTGTGTACTGTAATAGTTAATGTGACAATTACCTGATATCATTTGTGTGTTTATTATGATTTGTATGTTTAGTGTAAGAGCATTGATAATAATTTGTTAAAGAAATTGTATGTGCATTCAAACTATTGTTCATGACTGAACTGTCTCAGTAGTTATGGTGAATAGTATGGACTGTTACTTGCACTTCTTCTACATGATTGGTGCCACAAGGACATGTTTAATTTCTGCTGATGAACAGTGTGATTCGTGATAGTGATAGTCCATAAAGACTGCGGTCAGCACCTGGTCAACATTACTGGGTGCCACTGATGGACTGCTTCTACTGAAATGAAGTCACCTGTTGCTGTGTGCACCTGATCAACATTGCTGGTGCCACTAATGGACTGCTTCTACTGAAATGGTGTTACTTGTGGGTGTCTGCACCTGTTCAACATTGCTGGTGCCACTAATGGGACTGCTTATACTGAAATGGTGTTACTTGTTGGTGTCTGCACCTATTCAACATTACTGGGTGCCACTGATGGACTGCTTCTACTGAAAAGATGTCACCTGTTGATGTCTGCACCTGCTCAACATTGCTGGGTGCCACTGATGGATTGCTTCTACTGAAATGAAGTCACCTGTTGCTGTGTGCACCTGATCAACATTGCTGGTGCCACTAATGGACTGCTTCTACTGAAATGGTGTTACTTGTGGGTGTCTGCACCTGTTCAACATTGCTGGTGCCACTAATGGGACTGCTTATACTGAAATGGTGTTACTTGTTGGTGTCTGCACCTATTCAACATTACTGGGTGCCACGGATGGACTGCTTCTATTGAAAAAATGTTACTTGTTGGTATTTGCACCTGTTGACCATTGCTGGGTGCTACTGCTGGAACTGTCAACTGCTTATTCTTGAGCTATGGAAAGCGTTTATGTGAATATTTGTATAAACTGATTTTTTGTGTATTACTGTTTGTGAAAAGTTATGAGACTCTTACCTGCACATATTCGTCATTACTGACGCTATTGATTGAATTGTTTAACCACATAATACTTGTGTAAACTATAATGTAAAGTCACATGTATGAAAGAATTTGTATTGCTTATTGTATTTTATATATTAGGTTATTGAAAGGTCAGTGCAAAGCCAAAATTTTATCTAGTTATATGATATTTACGTATTAATATTATCTTTTATTTTTGTCTGTATTTTTTTGACGAATTTGGTGGTATTTTCACCACCAATGCTGGCAAAAATACCATCAAATTCTAGCCCGTGGAGGAAGGGCATATGAAAGGTGGCTACACTGAGCCACAGCGCCAGAGATCGCTAGAGAGCATTGTTCCGCCGCCTCCACTGGCAGTGATTATTGAGATGTCGTAGTGGGCAGTGCTTGTCGAGGACTGGTAGTAGTCAGTTCGTGTTCAGATGTGCTAGTAGGGAGTGCTTGCTGAGATGTGATACTGAAAAGTTCTTGTTGAGATGTGGTAATAGCGAGTCGGTGTGGAGATATATTGTATAGAGTGATTTTGGTCAATATATGAAGGTAACGAAACTTGATTTATTTTTCATTATTTCCATGTTTTAAATAATGCGTCATTACAGGTTCAGTTAACAAAGCATCTGGCTTGTGTTCTTGTATTAGAGTGTAATTCTGGTTTTCTTGAGTAATTATGGTATTTTTATTTTCTTTAATTAATTCAGTATAAATGATATTTAAAATTTCTTGTGTTATTGAAGAAGAACCGTGCCAGATGCGTACGTTGAGTCATACTTCCACACACAGAACAGTTACACTTGTGCTTTGGTTTCGTAGGTTTTATAGTTGCTGGGGACTTAATTAATTAATTGTGTTAATGAAAATTTCCATTTCATTCTTTGTTGTGTTCTAAGCAGTCAGATTGCGTAATAATACTAGTCAGGGCCAACCGTTACGAGACTTCGTAATTGGACAGACAGCTACTAAAGCAAAAATTAAAATTATTTGCATTATATTTATATTAAGCCCCCATGCAATGGCTCTGAGCACTATGGGACTTAACTTCTGCGGTCATCAGTCCCCTAGAACTTAGAACTACTTTAACCTAAGTAACCTAAGGACATCACACACATCCATGCCCGAGGCAGGATTCGAACCTGCGACCGTAGCAGCAGCGCGGTTCCGGACTGCAGCGCCTAGAACCGCTCGGCCACGTCGGTCGGCGATAAAGGTCAGATTGAAGCCTATCGCGATTGAGGTTTACCGTAGCGCGACATTGCTGCTCGCGTTGGTCGAGATCCAATGACTGTTAGCAGAATATGGAATCGGTGGGTTCAGGAGGGTAATACAGAAGGCCGTGCTGGATCCCAACGGCCTCCTATCACTAGCAGTCCAGATGACAGGCATCTTATCCGCATGGCTGTAACGGATCGTCCAGCCACGTCTCGAACCCTGAGTCAACAGATGGGGACGTTTGCAAGACAACAACCATCTGCACGAACAGTTCGACGACGTTTGCAGCAGCACGTACTATCAGCTCGGAGACCATGGCTGCGGTTACCCTTGACGCTGTATCACAGACAGGAGCGCCTGCGATGGTGTACCCAACGACGAACTTAGGTGCACGAATGGTAAAACACTCGCGGTTCTAGGCGCGCAGTCCGGAACCGTGCGACTGCTACGGTCGCAGGTTCGTATCCTGCCTCGGGCATGGATGTGTGTGATGTCCTTAGGTTAGTTAGGTTTAAGTAGTTCTAAGTTCTAGGGGACTGATGACCACAGCAGTTGAGTCCCATAGTGCTCAGAGCCAATGGTAAAACATGTCAAGTATCAACATGTCAAGAATCATCTTTTGGGATGAATCCAGGTTGTGTTTACAGCATCATGATGCTCGCATCCGTGTTTGGCGACATCGCGGTGAACGCACATTGGAAGCGTGTATTCGTCATCCCATACTGTCGTATCACCCGGCGTGATGGTATGGGGTGCCATTGGTTACACGTCTCTGTCACCTCTTGTTCACATTGACGGCACTTTGAACAGTGGACGTTACATTTCAGATGTGTTACGACCAGTGGCTCTACCCTTCATTCGACCCCTGCGAAACCCTACTTTCCAGCAGGATAATGCACGACCGCATGTTGGAGGTCCTGTACGGGCCTTTCTGGATACAGAAAATGTTCGACTGCTGCCCTGGCCAGCACATTCTCCATATCTCTCACCAACTGAAAACGTCTGGTCAATGGTGGCCGAGCAACTGGCTCGTCACAATACGCCAGTCACTGCTCTTGATGAACTGTGGTATCGTCTTGAAGCTGCATGGGCAGCTGTACCTGTACACGCCATCCAAGCTCTGACTCAGTGCCCAGGCGTAACAAGGTCATTATTAAGGCCAGAGGTGGTTGTTCTGGGTACTGATTTCTCAGGATCTATGCACCCAAATTGCAGTCAGCCAGTTCTAGTATAATATATTTGTCCAATGAATACCTGTTTATCATCTGCATTTTTTCTTGGTGTAGCAATTTTAATGGCCAGTAGTGTAGGTCACATTCTGAGACATCGCAGAAGCGTCAGTTTCTATTATAGGAAAACGTGGTCGGCGGGGGGGGGGGGGGGGGGTAAAAACTGTAGAGAGACAACGAGCCTTTAATTCGGTACGCTGGTTCAAGTGGATGTCGGCTGCAGCAGTTATGCAGAAATGAAGAGGCTTCAGTGTTCGGGTAAAGCCTACAACAACAGCTCTGCCTGTCAGGAGACCGGGCGGTTGTTGCGTAAGAGCAAGGCCGGATTACATGACGTGTCGTTATCTGCGAGTTAGCAGCGAGAGGCGCCAGTGTCCGCCCAGGAGGTGCGCAGTGCACACACGGTGCAGGGCTCGATACCGTCTGCTATGGCGGAGCCCACGAGCATCCACGATACATACACCACGTGCTGGCGGCCGCACGGCTTCTCTGCGTCATCGGCGACAACACAGACTGGTACTCCGACCGCATCTGTGATACACAGAGCAAGCTGTGACCTCTCAGCTGCTATGTAGTGGGTTGCTGACGCAGCAGCGGTGCCTCTACTGTCAAGTAACTGGCGAGAGGGCAAGTGTACATCAGATCTAAGAGTTGCGACGTCTTGCGTGCTACAGTTCGTCGTCTATTGTAAAACTCGTAAAGATGTCGTGGTCAGACAGTTTGTGGACAACGCTCTTGATTTTAACAGTAATTATTGCTCTGTTGTACGTGTACTTGTCGTTTGTGAATAGCTACTGGAAGAGACTCAGCGTTCCGTACGTGAAAAGTGAACTCCTCTTCGGAAGTGCTCGTCGCGCCCTCTTCGCCCAGGAGTCGCTGCCCGCATGTATCCACAGGATATACCAGGAGCTCGGCGACGTGCCTTTCGGAGGATTCTACCTTATGATGACGCCTTGTCTCATGGTGAAGGATATAGGACTCATCAATAAAATCCTTGTCTCTGATTTTGCGCATTTCACTGACAGGTAAGCCTCCAATTCGCCTTACTTTCTTTAAGTCCTCACTTTTCAAAATGTGTATGCCGCTTTTGTCTCTTTCTACCGTACCTCAGTCCGTCAGTTGGAAACTGATTTGATTTAGATGACCACGACAGCCTGCCTTGTGCTTTCTGCGTCACTACTGCGCCTTTATCCACTCCAATCTGTTTCTTGTATTAAAGCCCTGTCCCATCCCCTTCCTCGTTTCCCTACTCCCCTTCACTACCCAACTAACTATTCCTTGCTGCTTCACGATGTGACCTACCAGTCTATCTCTTCCTTTAGCGAAGTCGTCACCTACATTGGCATCTTCATGACTTCTCTGCAATTCCCATGTAAATATTTGGCAGACGGTTCATATAACCACTTTCAAGCTACTACTCGACCGATTAACACTCCCTCTGGAGGTTGAAATCAACAAAATATTATCATATGCGGAGGAGAAAGTTGTGCTTGAAATTTCGTGAAAAGACCTTGCCGCAACAAATAGTTGTTTTCTCCCTATTTCGAAGTTATACCTCCACTAATTATCCGGTCTACTCGTTTTTACCTTCTGTATTCTTCTGTAGCATCAAATGTCAACAGCTTCTGTCTGTAGTTTTTATCGTCCACGTTTGATTTTCATGCAACACTACTCTCCAGATAAATACTTTCAGAAGAGGTTTCATAATAATCACGTTTATAATGAATGCTAAAACGTTTCTCCTTTCCAGGCATGTTTTTATGCTGTTGTCAGTCTGCATTTTCTAACCTCGATACTTCTGCCATCGTTAGTGACTATTCTATCCGAATAGCAAAAAGCGACTCATTTCCTAAGTTAGTTTCCTCAGCATCACCTGATTTTAATCGACAGCACATAATTATTCCTGTTTTCTTTTGTCGCTGTTCGTCTTATAACCTCTTCCCGAGACACTGTCCTCTCTGTTCAACTAATCTTCAAAAGCAAAGGAAACTATATAGTTCCAGACTCCTTTTCAAGTTTCCAACATCTCTGTCGTATATGTGGAGACTGAAGTAACGGAAGGAAATTTGTACCACGGCCAGGATTCGAACACACGTCACTTGCCCAGTAGGCAAGGTGTGCTAACAACTACGCCTCTCTGGCACAATGGCTTTGCACAACTGCATGGGCTACCGTAGCCCCCTCCCTTTTAGTAACATATCTTTTGTAAAAGTTTTAAGAAAATGTAGTATGGACGGTTGGTTGGTTGGATAATTAAAGGAACAAAACTACTAGGTCATCAGTTCCTGCGGATAGTTGCAAAGACGGAACATAACTCCATGAATTTTGAAGCTATTAAGGACGACGGAAAACGGAAAGAATGACGATTTTCTTCTTTCTTCACATTTGCAACCCATTCTGGGAGTTTCTTATTTTCATAACAAAAGTATGTTCTGCAGTATTCGATGTAAAAGTGTGTGCTCTCTAAGTTATGAGTTCCTTCCAGTTTGTGACTTCACATTGACTAAAAAACGAAAGATGAAGTTGCTGCGACCGAAACAATTAACAGTGCCATTTATGTTCCTTCTTGTCTCAAATATTTAACTTTTTTTCCGAATACGTATCGCGATTATACGAGAATATGCATCGGCAGGAATCTAAGTGTATAGCTTAAACTTTTCTTAAGTAAAATGAGCAGCAACGATGTGCGTATTCTTTCTTGTCATATATAGACACATCAAAATAAGTTTTGCATCACTCTGGTTCTCAAACTCCTGGAGATAGATGTTGACTGTGGATATTGTATCACAGACACAGTCCCCTTGACTGTTCGGACATGTCACTAAACCCGCCCAAAGATGTAAACAACGACGCATGGGCAGCGCCTATTAGACGGAGGGGTCCGACAGCCGATCAGTTCCAGTCATTCCACCAGGAAGGAGGTACATGGCTCGTGTTGTCTGTAATTCAACCATGTCTAGACAGTCAGTGCCGCGGTTCGATCGCGTTCGCGTTGTTACTTTGTGCCAGGAAGGACTCTCAACAAGTGTCCAGGCGTCTCGCAGTGAACCAAAGCGATGTTCGGACATGGAGGAGATACAGAGAGACAGGAACTGTGAATGACATGTTTCACTAAGGCCACCCAAGGGCTACTACTGCAATGGATGACCGCTACCTACGGATTATGGCTCGGCGGAACCCTGACAGCAACGCCACGATGTCGAATAATGCTTTTCGTGCAGCCACAGGACGTCGTGTTACGACTCAAACTGTGTGCAATAGGCTGCATGATGCGCAAATTTACTCCCGACGTCCTTGGCGAGGTCCATCTTTTCATACACGACACAATGCAGAGCGGTACAGATGGGCCCAACAACATGTCGAATGGACGGCTCATGAATGCCTTCACGTTCTCTTCACCGATGAGTGTCGCATATGCCTTCAAACAGACAATCGTTGGAGACGTGTCTGGAGGCAACGTGGTCAGGCTGAACGCCTTAGACACACTGTCCAGCGAGTGCAGCAAGAAGGGGGTTCCCTGCTATTTTGGGGTGGCATTTTGTGAGGCCAACGTACGCCGCAGGTGTCCATGGAAGGCGCTGTAACGGCTGTACGATACGTGGATGCCATCCTCCGACCGCTAGTGCAACCATATAGGCAGCATATTGGCGAGACATTCGTCTTCATGGACGACAATTTGCGCTCTCACCGTGCGCATCTTGTGAATGACTTCCTTCAGGATAACGACATCGCTCGACTTGAGTGCCCAGCGTGTTCTCCAGACATGAACCGTATCGAACATGCCTGTGATGGATTGAAAAGGGCTGTTTATGAACGACGTGACCCACCAACCATTCTGAGGGATCAACGCCGAATCGCCGTTGAGGAGTGGGACAATCTGGACCAACAGTACCTTGATGAACTTGTGGATATTACGCCACGACGAATACACGCATGCATCACTGCAAGAGGAGGTATTAGAGGTGTGTACAGAAATTTGGACCACCACCTCCGAAAGTCTCGTTGTATGATAGTACATTCAGTGCTTGGTTTTCATGAGCAGTAACAATGGTGGAAATGATGTTTATCTTGATCTGTATTCCAATTTTCTGTACAGGTTCCGGAACTCTCGAAACCGAGGTGATGCAAAACTTTTTTTGATGTGTGTATATGGCTGTGTGTTTTCGAATATGTCGCGATTTCTGGTGGTGTGGTTAGGCAGGACGTTAAGAGTGCAGCTTAAACTGATGAGAGTAAAACAAGGGGCACCCATGCTTATAATATTACTTCTCGCTAATACTTTGCTGTTTATTAATATGTATTATATATTATTAATATGTGGCGATTTTCGAGGGCTCTAAGCACTATGGGACTTAACCATCTGAGGACATCAGTCTCCTAGAACTTAGAACTACTTAAACCTAACTAACCTAAGGACATCACACACATCCATGCCCGAGGCAGGATTCGAACCTGCGACCGTAGCGGTCTCGCGGTTCCAAACTGAAGCACCTAGAACTGCTCGGCCACTCCGGTCGGCGATTTTCGAGTGTGTCGTTAGGTAGGAACCTAAGGGCACAGCGTAGATAGCCGTATATGAAACGAACAGAAATCAGTTTTATGGTCTCGCTTGTCACAAATATTTAGCTGTGATCAAATCCTTAACAGTACTTTCGTAAATTTGTCAGGTAACACAAAGATCCCACCACACATGTCCGGTTTCTGATTTCGTACGAATGCCAGATGCACGTCCGACTTTGTCACTCGTACTCAGAACACGCAGCATTTCTCAATAAATACAGGAGAAACCCAGTGATAAACTGCTTTTAATAAACAATTTAAACTTGCATATCAACACAATATCTTAATTTAGTATTAATCTTCTTGGATTTGCCGCAAATTTGCCAGTTACTATCTTTTCTAACATCTCGCCGGTTTCTTTTACGTAATTTCGGTGTGCGCACATCAGGTGCAAAGCAGTGAGCCTTTCTCCCATAGTACTTCCAAGACATATCTTCTCTCTGCGAAGCATACTGAAGAATACTTCCACAATCACCGTTGTACATAGAATAGTAGAGCTTTCCTCGTACTAGTGTGCGTGCGTGTGTGTGTGTGTGTGTGTGTGTGGAAAGGGGGGGGGGAGATATTGGTCTCGATGAACAGGTCAATGACTTCTGTGTCCCTTAATTTAGCCTTAGGTGTATTTTTTTTCCTCCATAAATTGTATCATAGGTCCACTTCTTCGGCAATATCATCCAAACCATAAATTTTTAAAACAGTTCAGTATTTTTATGAAATTCTGTTTTATTAGTTTTGCTCATATCCGAGGGTTGTAGTTTAATTAGAGCAAATTACTTCTGAATTTTTCTTTACAAGCAAAATGTGAAACAGTAATTTCTATTTTCAGTTTCTCTGCAGTGGCTTGTGCTTTTCTAAGTAATTCGCTAGTTGTTCTGTCTGCTTTCTTTCGGTCATTACTGACAACGTCAAGGATTCATCACGATCATGTGAGAGACTCAGACTGCAGGACATTGGTTACTGGTTCCAAAACTACCGAGCATTTGGCTATTGTTTTGGAGCTAAGAGGAACACTGGTTTCGTAATGACTGAATGCAAATTATAGGCAGATTTTCTCATTGTATAATTACCCTCCGTGGACAGAGCTCTCGCAACCTCTGGTAAATGTTAAGAATATAGTCTAATGGATTTATATTTTTCAGACCCTCTCGTCTCACACATTCGGGATGCATTGGGAGCATTTTTCCAGCGTGTAGTCGATTCCCTAAAAAAGTTGGTAGTGTCTTCTACAGTGTTAACAGTATTCCTAATTTCCGGAACTGCATTTGCATCATTCACCGCAAGGTTGAGTTTGTGATTTTAGCAATGAGTATACGAGGATCGATAATATTTCTTTGCTAAAATGGCTTGTACACCACTCTCTGCATGCTAGCGTAGAACAGCCGTCGGAGCCAAATCCTATACAATCTTCTGCTGGCATACTACTAAAAGCTTGTTCTCAACAGATAAGTAAGATTCTCAGCCACCTGTGTAATAGCTCTCTGGAACAGGGCATTTTCCCTGATAGACTGAAATATGCTATTGTTATACCTTTGCATAAAAAGGGGGATAGATCTGATGTCAACAATTACCGTCCAATCTCCCTTCTAACAGCTTTATCCAAAATTTTTGAGAAAGTAATGTATTCAAGAGTAGCTTCACATATCTGTAAAAATGAAGTACTAACAAAATGTCAGTTTGGTTTCCAGAAAGGTTTTTCAAGAGAAAATGCCATATATGCTTTCACCAATCAAACTTTGAATGATCTGAATAACCGAACACCACCGATTGGGATTTTTTGTGATCTCTCAAAGGCTTTTGATTGTGTAAATCATGAAATTCTGCTAGACAAGCTCAAGTATTGTGGCATGAGTGGGACAGTGCACAAATGGTTTAATTCGTACCTAACTGGAAGAGTGCAGAAAGTTGAAATAAGCAGTTCTCATAATATGCAAAGATCAGCACATTCCTCAATCTGGGGAACTATCAAGAATGGGGTTCCACAAGGGTCAGTCATGGGTCCTTTGTTGTTCTTAATATATATTAATGACTTGCCATTCTATATTCATGAAGAGGCAAAGTTAGTTCTCTTTGCTGATGATACAAGTATAGTAATCACACCTGACAAACAAGAATTAACTGATGAAATTGTCAATACTGTCTTTCAGAAAATTACTAAGTGGTTCCTTGTAAACGGACTCTCACTGAATTTTGATAAGACACAGTACATACAGTTCCGTACAGTGAATGGTATGACGCCATTAATAAATATAGACCTTAATCAGAAGCATATAGCTAAGGTAGAATATTGCAAATTTTTAGGTGTGTCCATTGATGAGAGATTAAATTGGAAGAAACACATTGATGATCTGCTGAAACGTTTGAGTTCAGCTACTTATGGAATAAGGGTCATTGCAAATTTTGGTGATAAACATCTTAGTAAATTAGCTTACTACGCCTATTTTCACTCATTGCTTTCATATGGCATCATATTTTGGGGTAATTCATCACTGAGGAATAAAGTATTTATTGCACAAAAGCGTGTAATCAGAATAATAGCTGGAGTCCACCCAAGATCATCCTGCAGACATTTATTTAAGGATCTAGGGATATTCACAGTAGCTTCTCAGTATATATACTCTCTTATGAAATTTGTTATTAACAACCAAACCCAATTCAAAAGTAATAGCTGTGTGCATAACTACAATACTAGGAGAAAGGATGATCTTCACTATCTAAGATTAAATCTAACTTTGGCACAGAAAGGGGTGAATTATACTGCCACTAAAGTCTTTGGTCACTTACCAAATAGTATCAAAAGTCTGACAGATAACCAACAAGTATTTAAGAAGAAATCAAAAGAATTTCTGAATGACAACTCCTTCTACTCCATAGAGGAATTTTTAGATATAAATTAAGCAAAAAAGAAAAAAAAAAACGAACAAAAAAATTGTAAAAAAATAAAATAAAAAATAAAAGAAATAAAAAACACAAAAAATAAAAAAGTTGTTATATTAACTTAAGTATGTTGTTAAATTGACTTAATTATGTCATGTATTGGAAAATTTGACTCGTTCCACATCATTACGAAATATCGTATTCATAATCCATGGAACTAGTATTAATCTAATCTAATCTAATCTGATCTAGAAACTGTTAATGCTTCGGCGATTGATGAGATATTCTGTGACTTTCGTTCTACAAAATCTACAAATTCTTCCCCGATTTTCTCTTTGCTTTCTTCATATTGGCTATATTCTCCCTAATAACATCGACTTTATCAATTCTTTTTGTATTTTCAGTGATGTGTAAACAGCATGCCTGCGACACTTTTCCAGATTAGTCCTTAACTTGTCGCCGCCAGAATGGATTCTTAAATTCAGTAAATCTAATAAAACACCTTCGTGTTCCTGTTTTACTCTAAGAGGCATATAGAGCAAAAAACCTATATAAGAAAGAATCGATGACAATATTTGCCTGTTTTCATCGATCCCTTTTCGATACATGCTATGCAGTTGCACGTCCACAGATGTATGTTCAAGAGAAGTTTTTGCTGAAGTTAACGCTGTCAAGTGAAGCCGGGTTTACGACTATCTTCATGCATATTCTTGAATTTTGTGGATACCTTAGTTATAAATGATCCAAAAATGCCTCCAACAGTGCCAGTGACAGGAGGGAACAAAACACAGTGATCGCATTGGGCACTTTTTAGTAACTTGGAGTATACGAGGAACACTGCATATTCATTTAATCAAGCACGATTAAATTTTCTTTACTAAAGGCTTGCATCACTTTCAAATGCATGATTCCTTGAAATGATTGAAAATTTTAGTAAAAGCTCCTTCTTCTTTTCCACAGATATAACAGTAATTAGCCGAATATAACGACCCAGATGGTTTTCATCGCAGTTACTTTTTATTGCAATTTCCGAAACGTCTTTGGACATACAAGCTAATTGGGATGTTGGCTGAGAATTAGGAACAGTGACTACTACAGTTAGAGGTATTACCATTGAATTTGATAATTGTTCAGTGTCACCTTTGGATGTTGATCGTGACACTTCACTCTTGTTATGATCGTCATAGCTTCCATTGCCGCTATTTCGACTCCTTTTCCTTTCATGAACAGCAGATCCTATTATTTAGCCATAAAATGAAAAAGAGTTAAGATAAATGTTAGACAGATAGACTTATCGGAAACATAATAATATTCAAGTGCCAAGTAGATATATTACTACTTTCACGAGGCCGTGAACCAAAAGAAACTATTGTTGTAATTTGTGAACTTGTTAATATGTCCATGCCATTAAAACTACTAGGATTTTTGATGAATTCGATGCAAAGCAGACAGGATTCAGGAAACAATCAATTTATATCTAGAACTAAGTAATTTCCTGTTGTAACTCTCTCAAGACATTCCAAGCGCATTTGTTGTAGAATTCAGTAGAGTTGTTCCTATACAAATAGCATCAATTTCACAAATAAATATTATATACCGCCTGCTGTTCCTAATCTATATAAATGAGTTAGGAGACATTCCGAGCAGTTATCTTAGATTGTTCGTAGATGATGATGTCATTTACCGTGTAGTGAAGTCATTAGAAGATCAAAACCAATTGCAACATGATTTAAACAAAGTATCTGTATAGTACGAAAAGTGGCAATTGATCCTGAACAGCGAAAAGTATGAGGACATCATGAGTACTAAAAGGAATCTCTTAAATTTCGTTTGCACTAGAGATCACACAAATCGAAAGGCTGCCAATTCAGCTAAATACCTAGGAATTAAAACTACGAACAACTGAAACTGGAACTATCATACACATAATGTTGTGAGGAAAGCTTATCAAAGAATGCGATTTATTGTTTGGACAATTACAAGATACAACAAGTTTACTAAAGAGACTGCCTATACTACACTTGTCCGTCCTACGCTAGAGTATTGCAGTGCAGTGTGGGGCTCATCAATCGGGACTGATGGAGAACATCGAAAAAGTTGAAAAAAGGGCAACTCGTTTTGTATTAATGTGAAATAGGGAAATAGTGGGTCTAGTAAATAAAATGGAGACTGTACTTTATTTTCCGATTTCCTGAGAACATTGTCAGGTTCACTGGCGGAAATAACGTCCCCTCAGACCCCAAAGTGCAAATGGGCCGAGGGGCGGGTGCTCCTGGGAGAGGCCCTGTATTTTGGGATGCTCCAACCTAATTCAGTGATTTATTTAAAAATATGCAGTTATGTATTTATATACGATTTAACCGTGGAAACTCATTAAGGAGAAACAGGCAGAAGTGTACCAGCAGGCGTTTCGTCACCATTTTTGTTCAATGCTAATGACAATGCTACAGCGTGTGTCAGTCAGCATGAGTGCAGCGCACAGACACACTGTTTCTCACCAGCAGTGGCCGGTACGTCAGCTAGCGCTCTGGAATGCTTTACCTTCTTTATTGTGTATTTCCTTCAATTGGCGTTGACAACAATAGGCTCTCCTACTAGCACACCCTAGTTTTTTTTTTATGGTTGAGATGGATGCAATGTTATTGGGTTGGTGCATAAGTTCGTAGCGTTTTTCCATAAATTTAATGAACACCAAATATGCATATAACGGAGACTTTACTCATCAATAACATGTTCTCCTTCACTATGTACAACAGTATGCCAACGCTGGGGTAACTTATCGATTACTGTGCTGTTAAAATCACGTGGTTTTGTGGTCAAGAACTTGTTGATCCATGTTTGGAGCGCATTTTCATCTGGAACGTAAGTTCAAGATTGTTCGATAGAGAGCGAAAAAGGGGAAAATCTGGCGGCACAAGGTCAAATGAATAAGATGGGTGCGGAATGACTTTCCCACCCAACAGCTGTGTAGTGTTTTTTTGTCAATCTAGTACAGCTGTAGTCAAATTTTTCTGCTTAAGAGCCGAAATTGACGTTATAGGACGACACCTAGAGCAGCATGGGAAGGAGGGTGGAGATTGGAGAGGGGGGGCGGGAATAGTAATTACTCAACGAGAAATTCAGTCTTCACTAATCCATTGTTAGTGACGGAAGCTTACCGTTTACATATTTGAATCTACGAATCGTAAGGTATCACCAAATATTTATAAGTGAAAAAGAAATAAAAAATGAAACTACATACATTTTTCTGAAGGATTAAACAGGACCAGTTTTCCGCATCGAAGCTGATACTGTAGTCAGTGCCATGGCAACAAGATGCCGTGCTTGTTGTTCTGATTTGCGGACAAATTTTCTAACCGTCTTGATACCCTAGTATCTGAAATTATACCAAGCGGCTGCAGCATATCCTTTTTAACAGGACTTTTGTATTATGCAAAATATACCAGAACAGAGACCGTATTAATTAATACAGTTAAACTAATTCATAATTGTTATGAAGGGATAGAATGACGGATGATAGAAGTCAGTTTCATCCGTTGCGTTATGCGTGTTTCTGATTATAACTAACTCTCATTGGAGTGAACAACTTGGCTTCTTTTCCCTACCGGCTTCATATCGGCAATACTGGTTCGCAAGAGAGACTGTTGTTGTTGTGGTCTCCAGTCCGAAAACAGCTTTGATGCAGCTCTCCTGCTGCTCTATCCTGTGCAAACCTCTTCATCGCTGTATAATTACTGCAACCTACATCCGTCTGAATCTGTCTACTGTATTCATCTCTTGGTCTCCCTCTACCATTTTTACTCCACACACTTCCCTCCAATACTTAATTGGTGATCCCTTGGTGTCTCAGAATTTGTCCTATCAACCGCTATGGCAATTCGACTAAATTCCATTATTCTTGTTTTGCTTTTGTTGATGTTCATCTTATGCCCACGTTTCAAGAGACTATCCATTCAGTTTACTGCTTATCCAAGTATTTTGCTGTCTTTGACAGAATTACAATGTCATGGACAAATCTCAAAGTCTTTACTTCTTCCCCTTGAACTTTAATTCCTTCTCCTACTTATTCTTTGGTTTCCTTTAGTGCTTGCTCAGTGTACATATTGAATAACATCGGGAATGGGCTACAACCCTGACTCACTCCCTTCTCAGACGTTGCTTCCTTTTCATGCCCTCGACTATTATAAATGACGTCCGGTTTCTGTACAAACTGTAAATAGCCTTTCGCTTCCTGTATTTTACCCCTGCCACATTCATAATTTCAAAGAGAGTATTTCAGTCAACATAGTCAAAAGCTTTCCCTAAGTCGACAAATGCTATAAACGTAGGTTTTGCTTTTCTTAACCTGTCTTCTATGATAAGTCGTAGTGCTCGTATTGCCTCGCATGTACCTACATTTCTCCGGAATCCAAAATGATCTTCCCCGAGGTCGACTTCTACCAGTATTTGCATTCTTGTGTAAGGAATTTGTCCTCTAGCCATTCCTGCTTAATTATTTTTCACTTCCTGTCAATACGATTTTTTAAACGTTTGTATTTCCTTTCGCCTGCTTCACTTAATGAATTTTTATAGTTCCTCCTTTCATCAACTAAATATAATATCTTTTGTGTCATCCAAGGATTTCTACTAGGCCTTGTCTTTTTGCCAATTTGACCCTCTGCTGCCATCACTATTTGATTTCTTAAAGCTGCCCACTCGTCTTCTACTGCATTCCTTTCCCCTGTTCTAGGCAACTGTTGCCTAATGCTCCCTCTGAAACTCTGAGTGCCCTATGATTTTTTCAACCAATTCAGGTCCCATCTCCTTAATTTCCCACCCTTTTCCAATTTCTTTAGTTTTAATCTACAGTTCATAACCAATAAATTGTGGTCAGGATCCACATCTGGCCCTGGAAATGTCTTAAAATTTAAAGTCTGGTTCCTAAATCTCTGTCTTACCATTATGTATCAATCTGGAACCTCCCCGTGTCTCCAGTTCTCTTGCACGTATACATCCTTCTTTTATGATTTTTAAATCAAATGTTAACGATGGTTAAATTATGCTCTGTGCAAAACTCTATCAAGCGGCTTCCTCATTCATTCCTTTCCTCTAGTCCATATTCACCTATTATATTTCCTTCTCTTCCTTTTCCTCTCGAATTTCGGCCCCCATAACTACAAAATTTTCGTCTCCCTTAAATATCGGAATAATTTCTTTTATATCGCCATAAATTTCTTCAATCTTCTCATCTGCGGAGCTAGTTGGCATATAAACTTGTACGACTGTGGCGGGTGTGGGCTTCATGTCTATCTTGGCTACAATAATGCTTTCACTATGCTATTCATAGTAGCTTATCCGCATTCCTATTTTCTTATTCATTATTAAACCTACTCCTGCATTACGCCTATCTGATTTTGTATTTATAGCCCTGTATTCACCTGACTTGCCATCGAATTTCACTAATTCCCACTATATCTAACCAACCGACCCATTTCCCTCTCTAAATTTTCCATCCTATCTGCCCGATTAATGTATCCAACATTCTGGTCTCCGATCCATAGAACGCCAGTTTTGTTTCTCTTGATAACGACGTCCTCCTGAGTAGCCCGCGCCTGTAGATCCGAATGGGGGACTATTTTACCTCCGGAATATTTCACCCAAGAAGATGCCATCATCATTTAAGAATAGAGCAGAGCTGCATGCTCTCGGGAAGAATTACGGCTGTAGCTGCTCCTTGCTTTCAGCCGTTTGCAGTACCAGCACAGCAAGGCCGTTTTGGTCGATGTTACAAGGCTAGATCAGTCAATCACAGACACGAAGCCCACACTCACCACAGTCGTACAAGTTTATATGCGAACTAGCTCTGCAGATGAGGAGGTTGAAGAAATGTATGACTGATGCCCTTGCAACTATTGAAAAGTCTGCTGCCCCTCTTCAGGAGACACATGTCTGTCTGTTTTTCCAACAGATACCCCTCCACTGTTGCGATACCAGCACAGCAAGGCCGTTTTGGTCGATGTTACAAGGCTAGATCAGTCAGTCTGTATCGCTGACGCACGCAAGCCACCCCACCGATGGCAAGGTCCACGGTTCATGGGGGTGGGGGAGGAAGAGACTATCGAACTGAAATAAATAACAAGTAACTACATTGGTACGCTAAAAGACGTTGTTTAATCATTGATATTGTAAAAATTATTGCTCATCATACAAGTGAGGTATGAAGTATGATACACATGACTTACATTAGATGACACAAGAAAAAGTATTTACTAAAGCATAAGGAAACAAGTTTCCTCTGTCAGTTTCACTGACAACTATGACGATACATACGAGGGACATTCAGAAGGTAAGTACCGATAGCTCGTGAAATGGAAACCACAGCAAAATCCCATGAAGTTTGGCACAGATGTGTTGGGTAGCGTCTGTAGTATGTTGGTCGAATGTGGCTCTTTTGAACTCTGAGCGCACAGCGAAACCATAAAGATGCCTCGAAAATAGTGTCTTCCGCCAAGTATGAGCGCCCAGTGAAAGATTTCGCCTGACGTCGTGCAGCCCACATAACACAAGTGTCATGCATTTCATTCTTCATGTCAGTTCTCGGCCCCACTCTCCAGGGGCAATGAAGATTCTCTTGCAGCATTTACGATGGGAAGTGTTCGATCACCCACAACAAAGCACATAATTAGCTTATCTAGAGTTTCACCTCTGCTCACATGAACCACTGGCCATGAAGACAACATTTGCTACAGACAACGAGGTGTAGACGAGTGCAGAGAAGTGCGGAAAGGACAGGTGGCTGCCTTCTACGACGAGGGTATTGGAAATTTGGTACAACGTTACGACAAACGTTTAAGTCGAAGCGGTGATTATGTAGAAAAGTAGCTGGAAAGTGTAGCTTACTGTTGCAAATAATTTGATTTTCACTATGATTTCCATTTCGCGCACGATCGTACATTACTTTCCGAATAGCCCTCGTAATAGAACTAGTGTCACCATTTCTCGGCAGACAGAAGCGCTCTTCAGGACAGAAAGTACGCAATGGTCACCTTTACCTTACTAGCTACTTTACCACATTTTCCCCTATCGATATTATTGTTAGTTGGTAACCAACATAAATTAGTTCATTACATTAATTAATAACAATAACCGCAATATTAAACACGATCACAAATCTTTACTAAATATTTAGAACGTCATTTTTTTTTTTTTTTTTTTTTTTTAAACAGCCTTAATACGATTTCACATTACTTGCTACAATCACGTACCACATTTTATAGATGGTCGTCTCTATAATACACATTCACGAATCGACGTTACTTCCGTTTGATATTTGTACCGTACGTAGTTATACCATAGCGTTATGTGCTCACCCTTGTGAGTTGTCAACAGTGGAAGACAAAAAATACAATATTAGCCCACTCATCTCTTTTAATCCCGCAGTGGCCGCGCTACGTATCACTCTGCCCCTGGCCTAAAGGCAAACTTTACTTATCTCACCAACATGAATTAAAATTAAGCACATCTTAAAATGTTACTGCCTATGTAAGTAATTTTGGTTGTTATTGAGTAAGATAAATACACTCCTAAAAAGCTCTTAAGGGGCTCCGGAAAGGCTCAAAATCATGAAAAGTTCAATTTTTACTTTTTTGCGTTTTCTGAATCTGCAGACTATTACCTTTTAATAGATATATAATTTATTCAATTCCGAAGACTACAACTATTTTTAAAAAATTTTTGAAATGTGTTCTACATGGGCGTGACCCACTGTGGCGCTGTTAAACTGATGTCAAATGGTGTTATTATTAACGTCCGTGTTCATCAGGTACATTTTAGTGATGTGAGATAAAGTATGTGTTGTGGCTAACCTGTGATGGTTCAATATATATCGCTGGTGTGATTGTCGATTGTTTCATGTTTATTTACTCTGTCGTTATCTCGAAAATATTCGTAATTAATTCTGTTTCTTGAGTCTCTGTTTTGTTGATGAATAATAATGAGTAAAAGTAAAGTTATTAGAAATCCTCTGAAGGCTTTTAAGAAAAGGAGAAATGTTGGAAAGCCAAAGGTATGTGTTATTACTGTAAACAATAAAGACGATAACCAAGTGAGTGAACCTAACCTCTCAAGTACACCTGCCCATAGCAGTCAAAGTGGGAAAGAAAATACTTCACAGAAGAAGCTTGGTTCAATGAGTGAAAACTATGAATGTTTTATGGGCGAATCGGATGTGAATGAAATATTTGATATGTCGGTTCTCAAAGGAATTTTTTCAAACTGTGTAAGATGTATTCATTGTAGTGAAGTTGGTCTGGAACTCTCCATAATAAAGCACGTAGGACTTGCTAGTGAAATACAACTGAAATGTGATAAGTGTTCATACATGAGCACCTTTTGGAACAGTGTTGCAGTAACTGCAACTGAAGAAAATGGTAGCAAAATCTACGAACACAACAACGAGCGATGCTTGCTTTAGACAAGGAACGCCTTCGGGCTGCAGACAGGGCTGTAAAGAGTCTAGAAATACATGCAAGAGTAAACAGGAGGAGGAACAAGAGGAAGCTGGAGGAGGAGTTTGCTGAGGATGAAGATAATCCATCCTATGGACCTGGAATGCACTAAAAAGTTAATCCAATCTTTGTCGCTCGATTCCCAAAACTTTTATTTTCTCATACTAATTACATGTTTTCTAAGGATCTTCCAAACATATTTGTTTCAAACTTTCAGTAAATGTTACACAGTACCTTCTGCATAATTTAACATAGCCTTGTTCCAAAAAACTGTATATTTTTGAATATATAAATAAAAAATTGCAAAAAATGTTGTGAATTTTCATTACAATTGAAAAAAATCATCTTTAATAACTGAACTAAAATTTTGTAAAATCCCTGTGGTAAGTTGTAGCCCATATTCCAATAAATAATCTGTAAAAAGTTCAACTTCCTACCTCAAATACTTTGTGAGGAAAGATGTAATTTATAAGCGTTATTTTAACATTGCAAGTATAGGGCGTTCCGGAGCCCCTTAACGTTAGTTGACGTTTTTGGATTCTGTTTTCAGTTACTAGAATACGACTGAGAACCGCGGACCGCACAAACACTTGATGCATGTCGCATGCGGCCCGTGGGCCGCAGTTTGACGACCACTAGTTGGTTGGCTGATTTGGGGGAGGGGACCAACAACGAGGTCATCGGTCCGTATCAGGGAAGGATGTCGGCCATGCCCTTTCAAAGGAACCACTCAGACATTTGCCTGAAGCGATTCAGGAAAATTACGGAAAACCTAAATAAGGATTACCGACTGCAGGTTTGAATCGTCGTCCTCTGGGATGCGAATCCAGTGTGCTAACCACTGCGCCAGTTCGCACAGTGGCGACCACTACAGTTGGAGTTACAAACGATGGCGGTCGAGTTTAGGCTCGTTCTGCACACCTAAGTCACCCATTCTCCGACAGACAATGAGGGTTCAGCAATGTTCTGAGCGCTCTACTGTGAATGGCGTACTCAAATGCGAACAATTAAACGAGATTGTAGCGAGTTATTTAGTGAATTCTTCTTCCATTTGTTGCGGGCTGTCTTGGCTGATGGTGGTGATAAGCGACAAATTGTACACAAGCAATCTAAAAACCTCGGGGAAGCAATCTGTAGTATAGCACACCGCCGCTGTCCCACCGGATGCACAACATTATCTTTTGTGGATGCGTTCAGGACTTTGTACGGAGAGTTGTTGCTTTGTTTGGGCTCGTCCTTCCCTTTCTTTACCTTATGTTAGCATAAAGACACCATTTTTCGTCACCAGTAACGATACAGGATAGGAATGGTCGGTGTTGTTCACGAGCCAATTGACGAAGAGCAAGCAGAGCTGATTTTTGTGATTTTGGCACTGGCTGCTGCTTACATATTTGACGTGCGAACGAACCATTATGCGTCATATTTAAGCAAAATTACCTCTTGTTAGAAAACTCTGACAGAGTTCCACTTTGCAGTAGATGAAGATGGGATGTGTCATTAATATTTCGATCGCATAATGCGTTCACTTCAATAGCAAAAATGTTTTCCGCAAGTCGAAAATTCTGTAAAATCATTAGAAAATGCAATTTCGTAAACTGTCGGTATATCGCCTTAACAATTCGTTGCTTCGCGTAAAAATAAAATCGAAACATGGCGTAACTCTTCTAGATCACATTGATGCTAGTTACATATTAGTGTATGGAAGAGTCTGTCTTTTTGAGCGAGCTGAATGAAATATAAGATCAGGAGTGTGTTCTGCGCCAGATGAAGAAGGAGGGGAGGTAGTGAGGAAGAACTCCGTCCTCAGAGAATATGCTTCAGATTTTTTATTCATTCTAAACCGAGAACTTTCTCAGAGAATGTTTTTTCCTTTGAGAATCTTCTCCAGATAAAGTTCTCTTTTTTATTCATGGAACTGAGAGTCACAGATACGATGAGCGAGTTGGGGTGTCGATTATTAAAACAGAGGCGTTCCTCGTTACTGCCAGATCTTTTCTCGAAACTTTAGTCTCCAAGTTTCTCCCCCGAATGCGAAAATATTTTGCTGCCATCCAGGGAGAAACGACAGTCATAATAAAATAAGAGAAATCACAGCACGCACGGAAAGATTTTAGTGTTCGTTTTCTCTGCATGCTATTTGAAAGTGGAACAATAGAGCGATACTGCTGGAGTGGTTCGACGAACCCTCTGCCAGTTCCTTAAGTGTGCATTGCAAGTAGTCATGTGTATGCAGAATTTGTTTGTGCACTATATCGCATATTACGTCGGTTTACATAGAGAACATCAGAATATTAATAATGATATTGGTGCCTCACGCATTATAGTATAATAAAATAACGCCTTAGTTTAAATTACACATAAAAACGTAATTAAATATCCTGCGTTTTGAAAGACATTAGCAAAGAAGTAGATAGTATAACTAAACTCACCCTTTTTTTAAAAATTCCTGATATTCAACTGATGATTACAATAGCTGCACGAAACAACTTGTAACTGATATATAGAAGAGCACTGGCTCCCAAAAGTAATTATCTACCTGGACTTCTGCTTTTTACGCTGTTGCAGTGCTCACGTATTAGGTTCCGGCATTTGGAATATTTGCTGCCGTCCACGGGAACGCATTAACCCACGTGCAGAAGGAAATGTGTTTTGAATGTTATTCGCATGACGTCATTATGGAATGCTTGGTGCAGTTGTTGTGTGTAGAAAGGTATACTGAGTATATCAGTCTTTTCGTTTTTGTTTTCCCTTGCTTCAAGTACGTCGATGCAAGGTATAATTTGTATGTAAAGGTGATCGTAGAGTTTTACGCAGCGCTAGGCTGTGCTGTTGTAAACTGTAATTTCCCAGATCGTAACACAAAAGGAACTGAAATTTTACTTCATATTTCCCCAATGACCAAGGCTAGGAGTTTTGTGTTCGAAATTATGTAGAAAAGACGATCTGAATGTAGCAAACGGTCGTAGTTGCTCTTATCATTTCAAAGAATCTGGTTAAGAAACTAATTTCGGTCATAGGCGATGAAGTTATTGTTGGAAAGGGTGTTTAATACAGATACATCTTTTCAAGTACTCTGCTATGCAGTAATGCTCGAACCCTCAGAAAAATTGATTCGAATTAACGTTTGCACTTATGCAGTAACTTATTCTGATAAAGGAGTACCTTTAGACTATATAGTGGTTCCCCACTATTCATCCAGAAGAATACGAACATGCATCCTTCATGCTGTCGCCAAAAAGAAGTAAGAAAACCACAAGTAATTCACATCGAAGAGCAACAACATGGTATTTATCCTCTTAATATGGAAGAACCGAAAAAAAATTTGGGAAAATAAAAGATCTGTAGAGAACTACATCTACATCTACATCTATACTCCGCGAGCCACCTTACGGTGTGTGGCGGAGGGTACTTATTGTACCACTATCTGATCCCCCCTTCCCTGTTCCATTCACGAATTGTGCGTGGGAAGAACGACTGCTTGTAAGTCTACAATTTACGTCATAACGGTAATGCAGCCAGCTTATCTCCTTTGCTAACGAGTATGTAAAGATATTTCAGAACTTCGTTCACTAGCAATGCTGTTCGATTCTACAACATACAGTTCTTGATTATGACATGCATGTCTTAACAGTATTGTCGTTTGACAAAGTTTATACAAAATAACCGAAGCCGGTCCAGAGTAAACTAAATGTTTGAGTGGAACTGCTCGATGTTTCTTGCTCTTATCCCCGAAACATATCTACAATTATTTCGCAGCGTTTCAAGACTGATAATGTCAAATGTTGGCGTATTCACCGTCATACATGTTAGCATCGCTGACCTGAATGTGAGCTCGCTTTGATTTTTGTATGTCGTAGTGTGTAACATTTATTTCCTTGTGTTAACGTATTTCAGAAGATTGTGTTCCAAGTTCCTGAATTTTAAAGTCAACGATTCGAATCAAAAGCTGTGGCAGTGCCAATTATTTGTACGTAAGTGATCTGATCTGTTACAAATGCGCGTGGCATTAGCCTATCATAAAAATGACACATTTTTTAAAAATTAATATCTATTTATTTTAAAGAGCTGGAAGAAACAATGTTGTTTATGATGTCGTCACATTACCTGCCAGCAGCAGAACGGATTGGTTATTGCCCATATTTATTACTTCCATAAACTTCCCTGATCTGCACGAACGAGTTCAAATATTTTCTACGGCGCAAAGGGTGTTGGCGGGGGGAGGGGGGGGGGGAGTGTGGCAGCTGCCTCCTTCTCGCAGGGTACGCCCATGGAATTCAGCTACCTAGGCAGCAAAATAACCCATGACGGGCGGAGCAAGGCGGACTATCACTGGAAAAAATGGCATTCCTGTCGAAGAGAAGTCTACTATTGTCAAACATAGCCCTTCATTTGAGGAAGAAATTTCTAGCATCTACCTTTTTGAGCACAGTAGTTTGATTGCGAAACATGGACACTGGGAAAACTGGAAAAGAAGAGAATCGAAGCATCTGAGCTGCGCTATAGAATAATGTTGAAAATTGGGTGGATTGATAAGACAAGGAATGAGGAAGTCCTCCATAGAATCGGCGAGGAAAGAAATATATGGAAAACACTGAGAAGAAGAATGGACAGGATGGTATACACCTTTTAAGACATCAGAGAATAACTTCCATGATATTAGAAGGATCTGTAGAGGGTAAAAACTGTAAGGAAGACAGAGAATGGAACTCATCCAGCAAACAAAGGAGGACGTAGGTTGCAAATCCTAAGATGAAGAGGTTGGCACACGAGAGGGATTGGTGGCAGGCCGCTTCAAACCAGTCAGAAGGCTGATGACTCAAAAGAAAATATCTCTGCAAAAGTTTTTGTCAATGTTTTTCTTTCAAATACTGACAGTTTTGCTCCATATATCCTCCTAAATATTAATGTTTCACATTCACATAATGGTCGATTGATATAGGCTAATTTTGAAATTAGTACCAAAAATCTTTTCTTCAGAGTTATGATAAAACAAAAAAGTGTTTTATTCGATGTTGCTAGGTGGGCATCAATTTCCATATCCGTTCTACTGTTGGAGCAAAAATGACTCCTTCAGTAATTAAAGGGTTCAAGTGTCTTGAAAGTTAATCCATGTACAGCAAAGGTGCATCAAATTGATTTTTCTTACTTACGACCAGCCCCCCCGCCCCACACCCCCACCCTCGAGCCATGGACCTTGCCGTTGGCGGGGACACTTGCATGCTTCAGCCATGCAGACAACCGTACAGTAGGTGCAGCTACAACAGAGGGGTATTTATTGAGAGGTCAGCCAGACGTGTGGCTGCTGAAGAAGGGGCTTGCAACATCGGACAAAACGAGCTTGCTGTGTTGGTACTGCGAATGGCTGATAGCAAAGGAAAACTAAAGCCGTAATTTTTCCAAAGGGCATGCAGTTCTACTGTATGGTTAAATAATTATGACGTGTGCTTGGATAAAATATTCCGGAGGTAAAATAGTCCCCCAAACGAACATCTGGGCGGGGATTACTCAGAAAGAGGTCGTTATCAGGAGAAACGAAACTGGCATTCTACAGATTGTACTGTGAAACGTCAGATCCCTTAATCGGGTAGGTAGATTAGAAAATATAGAAAGGGAAATGGATCGGTTGGTTAGATATGATGGGAATTAGTGAAATTCCGTGACAGGAGGAACAGGATTTCTGGTCAGGTGAATGCAGGGCTATAAATACAAAATCAACTAGGGGTAATGCAGGAGTAGGTTTAATAATGAACAAGAAAATAGGAACATGGTTAAGTTACTATGAACAGCACAGTGAATGCATTATGGTAATCAAGATAGATACGAAGAACACATCCACCACGATAATGCTAATTTATATGCCAACTAGTACTGCAGATTAGGAAGAGATTGAGGAAATGTATGATAGATAAAAGAAATTATTCAGATAGTTAAGGGAAACGAAACGTTAATACTCAGGGAGGCCTAGAATGCGATAGTGGGAAAAGGAAGAGAGAGAGTAGTAGGTGAATATGGATTGTGGGAAAGAAATGAAAGAGGATGCCGCCTGGCAGAATTTTGCATTAGCAAGATGTAATCATACCTAACACTTGGTTTAAGAATCATGAAAGAAGTTTTATAGGTTTATATGTGGAAGAGACGTGGAGACACTGGAAGGTTTCAGATTGATTATACACTGATGAGCCAAAGAAAGCGGTACACCAGCCTAATATCATGTAAGGCCCCAGCAAGCACACAGAAGTGCCGCAACATGATGTGGTATGGACTCAACTAACGCACAGTACACTCGTGAAATGGTAGTACGTTAATAGATGGGGAGTGTAGGTTCTATCTCACTAATCGTTTTCTACTAAAAATCACTCGTTTCACTCGTTCTTTTTATTAGAAAATGGGAACTTACCTGGAACCAACACATTTCATCTACTATTCTCCACTCATCGGGTATAACTCACTTAGAAAAACTAATAACAATGAATATTTTTTAGTATCACATTCACCAATTTTCAAAATTAAATACTTTTCATACAAAGGTGAATATAAGAAAGTAAAATTTAATATTTTTTAAATAAAAGGTGAGCATATGAAAATAAAATGTAATATTTTTTACAAAAGGTGAATGTAATAAAATAAATAAAATGAACATAAGAAATTTATTCTTTACCTAAAATTTACTTAATTCTTTTCTTCTTGAGCAGTCATAAGACTTTTATGAAGTTTTTGAGAGAACTCTTATTTACGGTTCTACCACATTTAAAAATAACTTTAGCCTTCAGGTAATATGTTTTCAGGTAATATTTTTTATATTCTTTAGCAATCAAACAAAATCCACCTTTTTGATATTTATCATTATGAAATTTATTAATAATCTCTTTCCCTGAACAGTCACCACACGGCTTTAGCTGTTTGATATTGTCCATTTAAAGATTATAAAATTTAATAGGAAAAATAATACTTTCAAAAAATGTTCACAGAGTCAGTTCAGTATCATGAATTTTATTATTTCTATTTTTCAGTTTCTTAATTCCTTTATATTTCATTTTCATCTGTTTTCAATTAATTGAAAATAGCAATCAGTAATTAATTTAGAATATCTGTCTGGTAACAAAGTCTTGAACTCAATAATTTAGATACAAGTTTTTTCTCCATATCTAGTATATAAATATTCACATCCAGTAACATTATATAAAACATTTATCTCTAGCTCACTTAATTTTGTAATCTCTTTCAAAACACTTACATTGTTGAGCTTCTTGATTAGAGTCTCCATTTATATAGAAAATTTTTTTTTAGATTTTTTATAATTTGTAATTACTATATGGTAATGTCTCTATTTCACTTTCCAAAACATATTTTTTGTCTTGATGAGGACTCAATGTTTTCTTGTTTATTTCAATTATGTATATTTCGTGTTTTCCACTTCAAAACATATTACTTCTTTTGTAGTGCTATCTATTGTTAAGCAAATAATCTTTATAACCTTCTAAGCTTATTCTGTTTTTATTAATACATGTCTTAACTCCTTTAGATTTTTTCTCTATTATACCACCAATTTTATAAGCGAACATTTTTGCTCTCAGACCACAAAATTCTTCCATTATTATTCCACTGCATTCATCTTTCATTTACCCTATTACTTTCTTGTTAACTTGTGGAATACCATAAATATTATTTTCAAATAGGTAAAAATCTCACATTACTATGCTTTCACATACTCAGTTTGGCTGCTTTTTATTATTTATATTTTTTAACTTTCTTAAATTCTGGCTACCTCTACACAAATCTCATATTTTTTTCCTCTGTAAATGGAAGCTGAAATTAAAATGTGTGCTACAAACAAAAATAATATTCTGTAACAGAACTTTTGGAAAATAAAGTAAAACCAATCAACGAAAGATTTGGATTATGGTTACTTACAGAAAATTTAAATAATAATAATAATGTCATTAAAAATATTGGAGATGTTATCTACACAAATGGAGAGCAAAAATCAGATGAATTTAAACCAATTACAGAACCATTCTGCGATAATGTTATGATAGTTAAAATTACAGATTTAATACACTGTACAAAATATGCTGGCAAGAAACAATTTTTAGTTAAGAAATAAATATTTGGATCATTTAATAATTTCTTATGAGGACTATTTCCTAAATTTTTTCTACAAAACATGTTGTTAAAGCTAAGTTACCTCTTCTTTTAGATTAGAATAGAACAATATGTAAAGGAACAAAACAAGCTATTAACATAGATATGGATGTAATCAGAAGTAAATATACAAATCGAGTTATTGTTGCTTAGAAACTGTCATAGTGGCCGGCCGGTGCGGCCAAGCAGTTCTAGCCGCTACAGTCTGGAACCACGTGACCGCTACGGTCGCAGGTTCGAATCCTGCTTCGGACATGGTTGTGTGTGATGTCCTTAGGTTAGTTAGGTTTAATTAGTTCTAAGTTCTAGGGGACTGTTGACCTTAGAAGTTAAGACCCATAGTGCTCAGAGTCATTTTTGTTGCTTGCAAGATAGAACTAGCAGATTCCATGAATGATAAAGTATTAAAAGAAGTACCACAAATATTGCAAGAACTTAAAAAGGAACGCTATTATTTATTGGATTTAGACATAACACTAGATTTTGCAGTAATTTTTAACAAAGAAGAAATGTGCAAATATATAACAAATAGTTTTAATTTTTGTATGTAAGGATTGAATAAAGAAGATTGTAATGTTGTAGTTAACAATAATGATTCTGTTGGAAAAAAAATGTTTAATGTAGGTTAATGCTAATTCTAGAGTAAATATATACAATAAATTTATTATTCAAATAACAGGTTCTGGAGTTAACAAACAGCTTGGAACCCATATTATAGATTTTTTAAATTGTCCAGACAGAATATTAAAATAAACGTTTACCTCTACATTAGCTAAAGAAAATAGTATTACAAGACTGGAAGCAAGAATTTATAATTAGATTAATCCAGATTTCGAAAAAGAACACGAACTTGATCCATTAACAGATTGTTTACAACTAATAGCAAATAACAGCAAATATTTCGATAACGCTCCTTTGTTTCTGTCCCACTCGCAAAATGTGGAAAAAATTAAGAGATACTCTTCAAAACAGTTGTTGCCTTATTTGCAACAGTCTCTTGCAATATATCTATTGGGGTAACAGAAACACAAAAAAATTAACAGGAATACAAATAAAAATTAAAATAGATAATGAAGAAGAAAAAGAAAAAATAGTTAAATATGTGTTATCTGTGTTCAGTTTTAATTGCTTACCCATTAACTGCATAAAAATTGGAAGAGACAGAGAACATAATTTCTGGTAAACAAACATGCTTTATAAAATCTGGAGACACATATATTTTTCTAAACCAAATAGCTTGTTTTCTACAATACCAAAAGAAATAAACATGGAAGAACAGGGACTAATAAAAATAAATAATATTTTTCCATTTGTGTGTAGAAAAAGATTAAACAACCACAGTAAACTTTATCCACATGCAATTAAAGAAAGGGAGTCAATTAATAAGGCATATTTGGAATCCACTAATAAACGAGAACAAGAATTAGAATATTTAAGTATACAAGAAAGAAAACTAGAATATTTGGATAATACACAATCTTTAAAAGATGAATACAAAAATATTTTGGAAACAGAGGAAGAAACTAAAAATTATTTTGCACAACAATGGATAGATTTTCGTACAAGTGGAGTTTATAAAATTTATGCTTTTGTGGTAAACGATAAAAACAATGTTACATATGTAGGTGTATTGGGTGAGCAAAATGGTAAAAAATCTGCTTATACTGTTAAAGGTTCCAATAGTAATTCCAATTCCAAAGAAAGCTGGTGCTGACAGATGGAAAAATTACCGAACTATCAATTTAATAAGTCACAGTTGCAAAATACTAGCACAAATCCTTTACAGAAGGATGGAAAAACTGGTAGGAGTCGACCACGGGTAAGATCAGGTTGGTTTCCAGAGAAATGCAGGAACACGCAAGGCAATACTGAGCCTATGACTCCTCGTAGGAGATAGGTTAAGGAAAACTAAACCTACGTTTATATTAGTTGTAGACTTAGATAAAACTTTTGACAATGTTGACTAGAATACTTCCTTTCAAATTCTAAAGGTGACAGGGATAAAATACAGGGAGCAAAAGGCTATTTACAACTTGTACAGGAACCACATGGCAGTTAAGAGAGTCAAGGGACACGAAAGACAAGCGGTGGTTGAGAAGGAGTGAGACAGGGTTGTAGCCTATAACCAACATTATTCAATCCACATATTGAAAAAACAGAAAAGGAAACCAAAGAAAAATCTGGAGTAAGAATTAAAGTCCAGGGAGAAGATCAAAAACTTTGAGGTTTGCTGACGAATCTGCAATTTTGTCAGAGACGCAAAGGACCTGAAAGAGCAGCTGAACGGAGTGGCCAGTGTCCTGAAGGGAGGATAAAAGATGAGCATCAGCAAAAGCAAAATGAAGATAATGGAATGTAGTCGAATTAAAATAAGGTGGTGCAGAGGGTATTAGATCATGAAATGAGACACTTAAAATAGTATCCATTTGGGCATCAAAATAACTGATGATGGTCGAAGTAGGGAGGATAGAAAATGTAGACTGGGACTGGCAAGAAAAGCGTGTCTGAAGAAGAGAAATTTGTCAACATCAATTATATGTTTAAGTGTTAGGTAGTCCTTTCTGAAGGTATTTGTATGGAGTGTAGCCATGTATGGAAGTGGAACATGAACTACAAACAGTTTAGACAAGTAGAGAATAGAAGCTTTTGATATATGTGCTACTGAAGAATTCTGAAGATTAGATGGGTAGATCACGTAACTAATGAAGAGCTACTGAATAGAATTGGGGAGAAGAGAAATTTGTGATACAATCTGACTGGAAGAAGGGATTGGATGGTAGGGCACATTCTGAATCATCAACGGATCATCAGCTTAGTACTAGAAGGAAGCATGGAGGGTAAAAATCGTAAAGGCAGACCAAGAGATGAATACGGTAAGCAGATTCAGAAGGTTGTAATTAGCAGTAATCATTCAGAGATGAAGAGGCTTGCACAGATAAAGCAGCATGGAGAGCTGCATCAAACCAATCTTTAGACTGAAGACTGCAACAACAGCACTTATGACTAGAAATTCTGTCTTTTCTTCATTAACACATAATCCTGTTTTCTCAAAGATTTTGTAATAATTTTGCATAATTCTGATTAATTATATTTTCGAACTACTTATTATGCTACATTATCTGTGTAGGCAAGTCTAGTAATGTTCACTTCCTGCATTTGGATCCTTTGTGGATTAGTTTTAGTAAATTCTCTATCGATCTTCTCTAGGAAGAGGTTAAATGAAATAGGTGAAATGGCGTCGCCTTTTCTCAGTCCTGTGAACACTTCAAAATTTTGGTTTATTCTACAGCTGTCTTTATATGACATAAAGTTTCTTCCATACACATTTTAACTGATCTGACTAGCTTTGATAGTGTTTAAAATTCTCTCATTATATTTAAGAGTGTCCATCATTGTATGCTGTTGTATGCCTTTTTGAAATGTAGACACAATATGTGAACATGTACATGGAATTCCCCCACCCAATGATATAATGTGGATCTATTTCTGCAGAAACCACACTGGTAGTCAGCAATTAGTTGTTCAGTAACTAGCTGCAGTCTGTTTAACAGGCACGTCATTAGGATTGGCGGATTAGTCATCGCACACAATGTGATCATTCTTCTTATAAATGTGGTTTTCCAGTTCGCGGGTACAGTTTCTGTCTTCCAGATTGTTTGTATTGAAGACTGTAATTTCAATTACAGTTGTGCTCCTCCAGTCTTTAAAACCTCAATGTATATCTGGTCTCCACCTCAAGCCTTAAATTCTTTATTGTTTGATGTATTTTATTTCAGGCACATAACTTTAGGCGCGCCCGGGTTCCATTCCCGGCGGGGTCAGGGATTTTCTCTGCCTCGTGATGACTGGTTGTTGTGTGATGTCCTTAGGATAGTTAGGTTTAAGTAGTTCTAAGTTCTAGAGGACTGATGACCATAGATGTTAAGTCCCATAGTGCTCAGAGCCATAACGTTGGGTTGTGCAGGGCTTGCATTGTGAACGGGCCCATTACTTTTGGGAACCTCAGAAGAGCGAATTAAACGTTATTGTTGTTATTCTTAAGTCTAAAAATGAATATAAAAATTAAAATATATCATAACATCAATACAGAAACTAGTATAAGATAAATGGTCAAGTCAAATAACAGGCTGCACCTTTGATCTGCTCAGGAAGTTTTTTTAGAATCGGTCAACATTGATTTGAGTTTAGCACAGCTGTAGCTGTTTGTAAGCATTTCTTGTCCTTGCCGTCTCCCATAGCATTTGGTTTGCAGCATGTTCCTCGCTATCGTCATAAAAGAGCATTGCATATTATTTACTACAACACAATGACAACATTTAAAAAAGAGTAACAAAATATTACATTTTGGCAGAAAATTATTATTTCTTGATGAATAGTGTATTAGAGATAGTACTGCATGTTTCAAAATGAAAATAGAAGTTTTAAGACTTTGTAGAATTTATTACATTTGACTTGCAATTATAAATAATACAACAAATGTTCAACATAAGCAGAATTCATCACGTGTTCATCACTCGTAAAGTCGACAGGTCAGTTCTTCCCAAACCTTGATAACTATGTCTGGAGAAATTACTGCAATAAGCGCTTCAGTTCTGTTTATTAAGTTGTGTAGATCGTCTGGTAGCATGATTCTTTATGAAACCCCAAAGGTAAAAATCGCATGGCGTGTGATAGGGCGAGTCTCGAAGCCATGCGAAAAAAGGTCTGTCATCTGACCCTTTACAGCCAGTCCAGCGGTTGTGTAAAACGTTGTTTAACCAATGGTATGCTGAGTTATGCTGCACTATTATGCTTCTGAAATAAAGTTATGTGGTTCAGTTTCTTCCAGTTGAGGAAATGAAGATAAAAAATCCCAGTTACCGTTGCTTCACTGAAAAGGAAGGCCCACAAACTTCCCGCCGGGAAATTCCACAGAAAGCCTTCAATTTAGGTGAGTCTTGTTGTATGTGTACTGTCTTGTGGGGATTTGCTGTTCCCCGGATGTACACATTATGTGTGTTCAGATTTCCACTTAGGTGAAATGTTGATCATCGTTGAAGACGATCAATACAGAAATTCTTCATCGTCACGCTGCAAACATTTTGCTTGCAAAGTCGGCGTGTAAAATGTAGTCTGTAGGCCTTAGACCTTGTAACAACTGCAAACGGTAAGGACATAGTTGTAAGCATTTCTTTAAAAGTGTCTGCACAGTATCACTGGAATTACTAATTCATGACTAGTCTTCAGAACTGATTTCTTGGGGCTGTGCATGAAAGAATCTCTCACTCATTCAACACGATCTTCTGTTACTCTTGGTCGTCCCATAATCCTTCCTTTGCAAAGGCAGCCATTGTCTTCAAACTGACGATGCCATCTACAGGTAATTTTATTACTTGGAGTATTACAATGGAACTTAATACGAAATGCACTTTGTACTGTAACAACAGATTCAGTCCTTACAAACTGTGAAACACAAAAAGCTTTCCGCTCACTAGTCGCCATTTTTGCTACTAGCGCTTTCTAACGGAATACGCAGGGAACAGTGTATGCACATGGAGGCAGGTACAATATACAAACAAAACTGTTTGTGATGTTCTTTCATGTGATGTATTATTTATAATTGTATTTGATTGTAGTAAATGCTACAATGTCTTAAAACCCTAATATTCATTTTGAAATGCCCAGTATTTTGCGCATTTTTAGGGTTCCATACTTCAATCGGTAGAAACGGAATATTGTAAGTCCACTTTGTTGTACGTTTGTTTGTCCATTCGTCTGTTGAGACCATTTTTTCTCAGAAATGGGTAGAGGTATCAAGTCGAAATTTATGCCAAATACTAAAGTCAACGGTCTGTTGGCGGTGTGGAAAATTCAAGGCTCTAAGTCAATGTAATGGAAAGATACAGCCATGTCCGGAAACGTACCGTTTTCGTTCTACGACGGTTTTAGTTCAGGTGTTTAGCTCATCCACTTCCGCTTGAAGAACTGAAATAGGCATGATGCAGTACAATTATTTGGCAACAATTCGAAAGGAAACGTAACGATACATTTATTTATCACTGAAGTACTTCCGTTTGTATTAACACTTGAACATTACGTCTTTATATTATTCCAGAACGAAAAAGAACCCAGCGTACTGTACTTACAGAACAGTATTAATTCGTTAGAATAACAGCTAGATGTGGCGACCACCGACATTCCTACAGATATTGTACACGTCATCCTGTGAACCTTATTACATACCAGTACAAGCAACACGGAGACTTTTCTCTTTCCCTCAGCAGACGTGGACGTGTTACACATCTGAACTGAAACCGTCGTAGAACGGAAATGGCATGTTTCCGGACATGGGTTCCTGCTCAGAATATTATGTACTCACCCCCCTCTACAAGTTCTAGAAGTTTGTGAAGGGAGTTTCCGAACACCCTGTCTAAATAAGTAAGTTTATAGGGAAGCCTTAGAGCTCGAATTCCAATCGCACTTATCCCGTTTTTTCCAAACACATTAGTCCCACCACATTTGTCACATCTTTAATCGACTACAATGTCAGTTATCCAGTAAGATGTTATGGTGTGGTAACGAAACCACCAACTCAGTTCTACACAAGTTCTCTTCGCGGTAAGTTAGTGGTAGGTGTTTTGTTAAGTGATGTGATATTTTTCAAACTTGTCATGAAAAGTTTAAGTCGTAACATTTTTCTGTATTTATCTGCACACTTTCACAGAAAAATGAAATCTTTTGAAGTACAAAGATCTAAGTGGTGCACAAAAAACAAAGAAGCAAGAATTAGAAAAACAGGTAATTTTTTTCTCTTCATAGCGGTAGAACTAGCTCAACGGCTACCGAAGTTTGCAGTGTCACAAGTGAGTGCCCTTCTATATTGAAAAGTGATAAATAGCAATTGTGAGAGCGGAAAACAAGATTGTAACAAAATAGCTCTGTATATATAATTAGGCCTATTTATATTACAGACTATTCAAATGATTGTGCAGACTATCGGTTAGATGCAGATGATGAGACGAAAAAGTTTTTTTTTTGACAAAATCCTTATGAGTCAATGGGTCAATTCCCCAGATATGCTAAGCAGGCAAATAGGTCCTTCTTCACTGCACATAATTAAAAGTTCACATTGACAGGACAAAGAATTTGGAGAGAATGGTTGTATTATTCATCTAAAAATGACTTTGTCACTGTAAACCTTGTTGGCTCTTTGGAGGACAGAAATCGCCAGCTTTAAGGAGAAGGGTTTGTAATTTCCGGCAGGAGTGGCCGAGTGGTTCTAGGTGCTACAGTCTGGAACCGCACGACCGCTACGATCGCAGGTTCGAATCTTGCCTCGGGCATGGATGTTTGTGATGTCCTTAGGTTAGTTAGGTTTAAGTAGTTCTAAGTTCTAGGGGACTGATGACCTCAGAAGTTAAGTCCCATAGTGCTCAGAGCCATTTGAACCATTTTTTTGGTTTGTAATTGGCGGTGACCAAGCAAAAAAAAATTGACCACGAAACTAGCTATGCATATCTGCACGCAAACGTCGTTTTCAGTTTGTGCTTAAGAAAAATACAGTTGACGCCGATGTGGATCAGAACTAAACAGAAGTGAAAACATACGGGAAGAGATCGTTGAGCGTATTGTGAATGTGAAATTAACAGTAGTATCCAATACACTGAGGTGAGAAATGTCAAGGTGAGAAATGTCATGGGATACCTCCTAATATCGGTTCGGACCTCGTTTATCCTGGATAAGTGAAGCAACTAAACATGGCATGGACTCAACAAGTTCCTGCAGAAATACTGAGCCCTACTGCCTCTATAGGCGTCCACAATTGCGAAAGTGTTGCCGCTGCAGGATTTTGTGCACAAACAAATTTCTGATTACGTCCCATAAATGTTCGATGGGAGTCATGTCGGGCGATCTGGGTGGCCAAATCACCTGCTCGAAGTGTACAAATTCATCTTCGAATCAATCGTTAACAATTGTGGGCAGGTGACATCCATAAAAGTTTCATCATAAATGGTTGCAAATGGTCTCCAAGTAGCCGCACACGGCCGTTTCCAGTCAAAGATCGGTTCAGTTGGACCAGAGGACATAGGGTGGAAATTGGAAAATCAACAGCGGAAACTTTTTAGCAATTACTGAATCTTTAGCAATGGACGATCAGGTATTACACAAGTGCCATAGCCTTTTAGTTCAACACGAGTTAATGAATGACCTATCCAGTGCAAGTCAGTCCAGTTGTCAATCGTGTGATTATTCCCACAACATGTTTCGGGACAGTGGTAGAAACAAGGAAAGCAGATAAAACAATCCACCCTGTACCGACAGACATGTAAGGATTACAACGTCCTGAGTTATAACCTATCTTAAAAAATTTTTATGCCATTAGGGCTCGTCACAGCTTCAAAATAAGCTGCACACATGCATTTTTATTTCCGCTCAGATTGCAGCGTTGATGTAGTTTCAAGTTGGAATGGGCTAGGGCAAGGCAGGCATTTCTCAAAGATTGTGTGACAGACAGTAGTATTGTTGGTGCTGAGCATTAGGCTATGAGTAAATATACATGTCAAAAAAAGTTTTGCAACACCTTGCTTCCGAGAGTTCCGGAACCTGTACAGAACATTGGAATAGAGATCAACCTATCATTTTCGTCCGTTTCATTGCTCATGAAAACCACACGTTGCATGTTGTACTACCATACAGCGAGACCTTCAGAGGTAGTGTTCCGGACTGCTGTACACACTGGTACCTCTAATACCCAGTAGCACGTCCTCTTGCATTGATGAATGCCTGTATTCGTCGTGGCATACTATCCACAAGTTCATCACGGGACTGTTGGTCCAGATTGTTCCACTCCTCAACGGCGATTCGGCGTAGGTCCCTCAGAGTGGTTGGTGGGTTACGTCGTCCATATACAGCCCTTTTCAATCAATCCCAGGCATGTTCGATAGGGTTCATGTTTGGAGAACATGCTGGCCACTCTATTATGCGATGTCGTTATCCTGAAGGAAGTCATTCACAAGATGTACACGATGGGGGCACGAACTGTCGTCAATGAAGACGAATGCCTCGCCAATATGCTGCTGATATGGTTGCACTATCGATCGGAGGATGGCAATCACGCATCGTACAGCCGTTACGGCGCCTTCCATTACCACAAGCGGCGTATGTCGGTCCCACATAATGCCATCTCAAAACATCAGGGAGCCTCCATCCTGCTGGACTCTCTGGATAGTGTGTCTAAGGGGTTCAGCTTGACCGGGTTACCTCCAAACACGTCTCCGACGATTGTCTGGTTGAAGGCATATGCGACACTCATCGGTGAAGAGAACGTGATGCCAAACCTGAGCGGTCCATTCGGCATGTTGTTGGGCCCATCTTTAACGCGATGAATGGTGTCGTGGTTGCAAAAATGCACCTCGCCATGGACGTCGGGAGTGGAGTTGCTCATCATGCAGCCTGTTGCGCATAGTTTGAGTTGTAACATGACGCCCTGTGGCTGCACGAAAAGCATTATTCGACATGGTGGCGTTGCTCTCAGTGTTCCTCCGAGCCATAATCCGTAGGTAGCGGTCATCCAATGCAGTAGCAGCCCTTGGGCGGCCTGAGCGAGGCATGTCATCGACAGTTCCTGTCTCTCTGTATCTCCACCATGTCCGAACAACATCGCTTTGGTTCACTCCTAGACGCTTGGGCACTCCCCTTGTTGAGAGCCCTTCCTGGCACAAAGTAGCAATGCGGACACGATCGAACCGCGGTATTGACCGTCTAGGCACGAGCCGTGTACATCCTTCCTGGTGGAATGACTGAAACCGATCGGCTGTCGGACCCCTCCGTCTAATAGGCGCTGCTCATGCATGGTTGTTTACATCTTTGGGCGGCTTTCGTGACATCTCTGAACAGTCAAAGGGACTGTGTCTGTGATACAATATCCACAGTCATCGTCTATCTTCCTTTTTGCTGTGTGTATTATCGTTGGTAGGTGAGAGTTGCGGCTTTCAGTTTTGCAACTGTACCTCGGGAACGGTGGGTACACCGGCTTGTGATGTTTTGCGTTTTATGGTTTGAGTTGATAATGCACGTGTGCAGTTTGTTTTTAAGTTGTGACGGGGCCTAATTGCACAAAAAATTTTGAAGTCGTAAAGTTACATTGCGAGAAGACAATATTCGAAGTTTAGAGCAGATATGCTCAAATCAAAAATTAAAAATAATTAGTACACCTTGCAAGGAACATCAGACCGTGATACGTAATAGATCTTCGCCTTCTTATCTGAGTGGTCAGTGTATCTGAACGTCATGGTGGCGACCAGGTTTATAAGGTTTATATTCGATATTATCGAGGATTTTTGTTCCCTTTGGCGTAATATTGGGTCTGCTCTCAGTTCTTGAAGCCGATTAAGGAGCTACTTGAATAGGAGGTAGTGGTCCTAAGGTTTGAAAATCTGGCAACTGCAGGCAGAGCAGAATGCTGATCACATGCTCCCGCATAGCTCATTCAGTAACAAGTCAAAGTATGTCACCACGGCTAGTCAGCATCACACGGTTGCGAAGGCTAGATCACATCAGTTTTTTTGCAGCTAGGTAATAAGCTCGACGTGAAAAATAGTAGTCGCCATCTTGAAAGAACGCACTGGTGTCTTTGAAACGATTGGATGGTGTAGAAGTGGTGTTAGGCGTTTTTGTCACCCACCACCGTTTTAATGAAGATGTGTGTATTTGCCATTTGGTTACATGGAGTCAGTGTAGTAAGATAGGTCGTCCATGTCCATAATCGCACTGTGAATGAATTCGCCCGATTTTCTCTGCGTCAGCGCTGACCGTCCATCATGTTTATAAGGAATACTGTACCACTCGCAGCCATGTAACATAACTGGAGAATAGTGGTCGTAAAAAGATAATATCCGACAAAAACCGGATGCCTTGACAGTGGGCATCGGTTTTGAGCACGACAAGAATTGCTGCTGTCAGTGAATGCAGGTTCACCTCAATCAGTATCCGAGCGAACGCTGCGAAGAGAACTGCATGCAAAGGACAGTATCCCACAAAAGTTTATTGCTCATAGCTGCGCATATATATGCAGGTCTTCAATGGGTCAATAACACGGAAGTTGGACGGTAGCGGACTGAAGCCATCTAATGTCGTCTGACGCATCGCGATTGTGTGTTTTCCGAATGACTAAAGACATCGACAGCATCGACTTACCAATGAAAAGGTTAACTCGCAAATTGCGAAGGGTCTAGTTCCAGCTGGAACTGGTTCTGTGATGTCCAGGGTTTTTTCGCACCATGATGTGGGTCCACTCACTCACGTTAACATGAACATGAACCAGGATACACATAAGTGACCAAGTGATGTGCTTTCCTCTACATCATCTTGTTGAGTTTACTGTGGACAGTCCCGTCTTCCGAGGTTTGCATTTTACCGCCAACACTTAATCTACTTGTTCTAGAATCAGTTATGGGAAGAGTCACAGCAGGCAGGAGACGAGGAATCCAATGGGGGGTCAATGAACTTCTGGAGGATTTGGATTTTGCAGACGATGTTTTATTAGCTCAAGGGCTGACTGATACGCAAGCTAAATTAAACTTGCTGAAAGGAGAAGCAGAGACTGCTGGCCTCAACATAAATATAGGCAAAACAAAGGAAATGAGAGTAAATTCAGTTGGCAGTGTTAATAGGGGAGTAGCAGGCGGAGACTGTCAACTCATTCCTCTATCTGGGTAGTATAGTGACGGAAAATGGTGGAGCTGGAGATGACGCGAAAAACCGCATTAAAAATCCAAAAGCTGTCTTCACACAAATTTACATATACCTGTGTAATCAAGTGTCGTAATATAAAACTAGCTGTTGAGTCTGTAAAAGAACAACAATTACTTAATAAATAATGATAAAAAACAATTTCTTATTAAATAGGAACCTTGAACTAACATAAAAAATTTGAACGAATGACGTTCTAATACGTCAAACGCTCCCCCTTGTGTTTCGCGCGACAGAACGAACAACTTTACGAGAGATCAGAGAGTCCTATTTCCGTTTCTAGCGTAGTTACCGTTTAGTGCGCATGCGCGCCGGTACATCACGCGTAGATGGGGTAATAGATCTACGTGAACCAGCCGGTAGTCATAGATATGCACGCTTGGGGCGCTGGTGCATAGGTGCATGGTTTACGCGCATCGTGTAATAGGGGCCTTGTTATGCTATGGGAGACATTCTCCTGCGCTTGCATGGGAACTTTGGTAGAAATCGAAGACACACCGCCAGCTGTAAACCGTCTTCATGCTTGATGTCTTCCCCGACAGTGATGTCATCTTTCAGCACTATAATTGTCATTAAATGAAACAACAAGTTTACTGTTACCAGTCACCGTTTTATTTATTTCCACGACGCGTTTCAAAGGTTTAAACCTCCATCATCGGGTGGATTTATATTAGTTAGTATGACATTTGTGTGTGTGTTGTGTTACGATTGTTTGGAGGTACTTGTGGCACTGCCTCCAGTGGTCACAGGTTCCTTTCACTGTCGTAACACATGTTTACAAATGTGACAGTATACATGTAATGTGTTACGACAATGAAAGGAACCCGTGATCACTGGAGGCAGTGCCACAAGTTCCTCCAAACAACACACACACAAATGTCACAAAAATGGCTCTGAGCACTATGCGACTTAACTTCTGAGGTCATCAGTCGCCTAGAACTTAGAACTAATTAAACCTAACTAACCTAAGGACATCACACACATCCATGCCCGAGGCAGGATTCGAACCTGCGACCGTAGCGGTCGCTCGGTTCCAGACTGTAGCGCCTAGAACCGCACGGCCACTCCGGCCGGCCACAAATGTCATACTAACTAATATAAATCAACCCGATGATGGAGGTTTAAACCTTTGAAACGCGTCGTGGAAATAAATAAAACGGTGACTGGTAACAGTAAACTTGTTGTTTCATTTAATGTCAATAACAGTCATGGTAAAGCCTAACCTAAAATGTTCGCATTTAAAGTATAATTGTCTATGCCTTGGAGCCAGAACCGTGATACGATGGTTTGAGGAAGATTAAAGTGAACTCACGTTGATGTCTCGGCTAACAAATTCGTCCGATGTAAATCCTATGGAACCCGTCTGGGTCGCTATCGGGAGGCATCACCGCGTATGCAAATCAGCAGCCCATTATTCATGCGAATTGCATGACCTGTGTGTAAACGTCAAATGCCATATACCTCCACAAACCTACCAACAAACTGTCGGATTTCTGATACGCAAAATCAGGGATGTACTTTGTTGCAAAAACGAACAAACAAGCTATTAAGCAGGTGGTCTTAATGTTTTGGCTCATAGGTGTAGAATACTACAGCAACGACAATGCTACTAGCAACCAAAGATCACATTACTCGTACTTAGAACCTCTGTGGTGTAGCATATTGTGGCGGTTTTTGCGTGTCATCAACATGGACAAACGCAATGAATATGGATGATATGATACTCTATGGTATTCTGCGGTTTGAATTCACTCTGTTTTTTAGCAGTTGCATTGATTTGATTTTGTAAATGATACTGACAATATTATACACATGTATAATGCATTATTCATACTACAACTTCTCCCGCATAATTATTTTGTTCAAATTGCACAAGAATTCCACCTGACGTAGTGTTATAATGTTGACTGTAAGTTGTGTTCATATCACTAAAATTACAGATCGTACATCAGAGCTTTTATAATATTTGTCTTCGATGGATTTAATTATTCTTAGCAAATTGATCATGAAAAGGAACCACAGAATACCACCCGCACACAACACTGACGTATGCTACCAGAAATATTTTTCTCCGTGATTCGTGCGTAGTTAATTTTGGCCTCATACATCAGCAACGAAATCTTGTTCAACAATAAATACCATCAGCACTGTTCTTAGAAAATGCAGTCTGATTCGATAAATTTTTTCTTTCATAAATAGAGTTCAGTACCACCGGTGCACATTATTTCTTACACATCGGAATATTGTTTGCAGTTTCAAGTAATTTAAATTTGCCGCTGCGATAAAAGTTGAGATGGCGGCCAACAAAAAATAGAGGATTTCTTTTTTAATTAAGATTTTCATTTGCTCAATAAATAATTAATCATTTAAATTGATGCCACGAATAAAAAAATTATTAAATTGTTTTGTAAATTAGTTTAACACAAACCCATGCTATTTTCAACTAGAAGCACAGACGAAGTTGCTATATAATCGCAACTAACAATGGCTGCGTTTCTTGCAGTTATGATAAAACAATTAATACAAAATTATAATTAAAAGAGAAAGTGATTTTTCAATAATTAATCTTAAATGGTTTTAACGCATTTGGTTCTATTTGTTTTTTACCAGCAAATGAACATAAAAGTACAATAATTTTACATTAAATGTTTTTCATTCAACAGACCTCAAATCGATTCGCGTCTTGCGTCGGCGACGTACATCAGAAGAAGACGACAAAAGGGTACAAAACAAAAGAAAAGAATGACATAGATTAACAAAGAATGTGAGAAAAATATTGTCTCTGTTTTACATAATTATCAGATTTTTAAGAAATAATTACATAATTGAATGAATATTATTGAGTTACGTAATTTTCCACACGTTCATATTCCACTCGTAACATATATATATATATATATATATATATATATATATATATATATATATATATATATATATATATATCGTGGATGTTATAATATCTACTATTGTAAACCTCTGTCTGAAAAAAAATGTCGAGTATACAGATATGAAATATGACACATCGACTTTACTTGAATACAAAGATTAGCTAAAAACCACTCAAAAAACCTAGGAGAAGTTTTACTTGGTGCATGTGTTGCAGGATCAACCCTCTGAGCATCAAGATGGAGCCGTTGGCGAAGCATCTGTTCTGCCTGGGCGGCGCCCTCTGGAGGGAGATGCGGCTGTACATGTCCTCCGCCTTCTCAGACAGCAGCTGCCGGCGCGACTTCTGTCTGGTGAAGTTGTGCTGTGACCGGCTGCAGCAGAGCGTTCACGCGGCCTTCCAGGGCCGCCACAGCCGCGACTTGGCCCTCAGGGATCTGCTCGCCTCCTTCACCACTGACGTTATCGGCATGTGCGCCTTCGGCATCGAGTGCGGAGCCATCGACGATCCTACCTCGCAGTTCCGACGTATTGGAAGTATGGTAAGTCCTTTCTCGCTGCGTGCCGTTTAAGCTCTTTGGGCAGTTTCTCGCAACCTCGTACCCAGAATTCGTATCAAGAACAACTGCAAACACGAGCAAGTTACAGATAGATATCCTCGGTGTAGCGAAGCAGCTTAACTCGTTTAATAAAGGCATGGTCTCCGATCCAGATTGTATTCCATTCAATGTATTGACACATGTTGTTGTGGTCTTCAGTCCTGAGACCGGTTTGATGCAGCTCTCCATGCTACTCTATCCCGTGCAAGCTTCTTCATCTCCCAGTACCTACTGCAGCCTACATCCTTCTGAATCTGTTTAGTGTATTCATCTCTTGGTCTCCCTCTACGATTTTTACCCTCCACGCTGCCCTCCAATACTAAATTGGTGATCCCTCGGTGTCTCAGAACATGTTCTACCAACCGACCCCTTCTTCTAGTCAAGTTGTGCCACAAGCTCCTCTTCTCCCCAATTCTATTCAATACCTCCTCATTAGTTATGTGATCTACTCATCTATTCTTCAGCATTCTTCTGTAGCACCACATTTCGAAAGCTTCTATTCTCTTCTTGTCTAAACTATTTATCCTCCACGTTTTACTTCCATACATGGCTACACTCCATATAAATACTTTCAGAAACGACTTCCTGACGTTTAAATCTATACTCGATGTTAACAAATTTCTCTTCTTCAGAAACGCTTTCCCTGCCATTGCCAGTCTACATTTTATATCCTCTCTACTTCGACCATCATCAGTTATTTTGCTCCCCAAATAGCAAAACTCCTTTACTACTTTAAGTGTCTCATTTCCTAATCTAATTCCCTCAGCATCACCTGACTTAATTCGACTACATTCCATTATCCTCGTTTTGCTTTTGTTGATGTTCATCTTATACCCTCCTTTCAAGACACTGTCCATTCCGTTCAACTGCTCTTCCAAGTCCTTTGCTGTCTCTGACAGAACTACAATGTCATCGGCGAACCTCAAAGTTTTTATTTCTTCTCTATGGATTTTAATACCTACTCCGATTTTTTCTTTTGTTTCCTTTACTGCTTGCTCAATATACATATTGAGTAACATCGGGGAGAGGCTACAACCCTGTCTCACTCCCTTCCCAACCACTGCTTCCCTCCCATGTCCCTCAACTCTTATAACTGCCATCTGGTTTCTATACAAATTGTACATAGCCTTTCGCTCCATGTATTTTATCCCTGCCACCTTTAGAATTTGAAAGAGAGTATTCCAGTCAACATTGTCAAAAGCTTTCCAATAAGGCTACAAATGCTAGAAACGTAGGTTTGCCTTTCCTTAATCTTTCTTCTAAGATAAGTCAGCCAACACAAATTCGGAAAATACCTTTCTTATGAAGCACAACTAGCTCTTTATTCTGGCGAAGTAATGAGTGCTATCGACAGGGGATGTCAAATTGATTCCATATTTCTAGATTTCCAGAACGCTTTTGACACCTTTCTTCACAAGCGGAATTCTAATTAAATTCTGTGTCTGTGGAGTATCGTCTCAGTTGCACGACTGGCTTCGTGATTTCCTGTCAGAAAGGTCACAGTTCGTAGTAACTGACGGAAGCCATCGATAAAACAGAAGTAATATCTGGTGTTCCTCAAGGACGTGTTATAGCCCTCTGTTGTTCCTGATCTCCCTAAGCGATGTAGGAGACAAACTGGTCAGCCGTCTTAGATTGTTTTCAGATGATGCTGTCATTTATCGTCTTATAAAGTCATGTTCAAAATGGTTCAAATGGCTCTGAGCACTATGGGACTCAACTTCTGAGGTCATTAGTCCCCTAGAACTTAGAACTAGTTAAACCTAACTAACCTAAGGACATCACACACAACCATGCCCGAGGCAGGATTCGAACCCGCGACCGTAGCGGTCTCGCGGTTCCAGACTGCAGCGCCTAGAACCGCACCGCCACTTCGGCCGGCTAAAGTCATGTTGTTGTTGTTGTTGTTGTTGTTGTCTTCAGTCCTGAGACTGGTTTGATGCAGCTCTCCATGCTACTCTATCCTGTGAAAGCTTCTTCATTTCCCAATACTTACTGCAACCTACATCCTTCTGAATCTGTTTAGTGTATTCATCTCTTGGTCTCCCTCTACGATTTTTAACCTCCACGCTGCCCTCCAACACTAAATTGGTGATCCATTGATGTCTCAGAACATCTCCTACCAACCGATCCCTTCTTCTAGTCAAGTTGTGCCACAAACTCCTCTTCTCCCCAATTCTATTCAAAACCTCCTTATTAGTTATGTGATCTACCCATCTAATCTTCAGCATTCTTCTGTAGCACCACATTTTAAAAGCTTCTATTCTCTTCTTGGCCAAACTATTTATCGTCCATGATTCACTTCCATACATGGCTACACTCCATACAAATACTTTCAGAAACGACTTCCTGACAGTTAAATATATACTCGATGTTAACAAATTTCTCTTCTTCAGAAACGCTTTGCTTGCCATTGCCAGTCTACATTTTATATCCTCTCTACTTCGACCATCATCAGTTATTTTGCTCCCCAAATAGCAAAACTCCTTTACTACTTTAAGTGTCTCATTTCCTAATCTAATTCCCTCAGCATCACCGACTTAATTCGACTACATTCCATTATCCTCGTTTTGCTTTTGTTGATGTTCATCTTATACTCTACTTTCAAGACACTGTCCATTCCGTTCAACTGCTCTTCCAAGTCCTTTGCTGTCTCTGACAGGATTACAACGTCATCGGCGAACCTCAAAGTTTTTATTTCTTCTCCATGGATTTTAATACCTACTCCGAACTTTTCTTTTGTTTCCTTTACTGCTTGCTAAATATGCAGATCTAATACCCTGTCTCACTCCCTTCCCAACCACTGCTTCCCTTTAATACCCTTCGACTCTTATAACTGCCAACTGGGTTCTGTACAAATTGTAAATAGCCCTTCGCTCCCTGTATTTCACCCCTGCCACCTTCAGAATTTGAAAGAGAGTATCCCAGTCAACATTGTCAAAAGCTTTCTCTAAGTCTAGAAATGCTAGAAACGTAGGTTTGCCTTTCCTTAATCTTTCTTCTAAGATAAGTCAGCCAACACAAATTCGGAAAATACCGTTCTTATGAAGCACAACTAGCTCTTTATTCTGGCGAAGTAATGAGTGCTATCGACAGGGGATGTCAAATTGATTCCATATTTCTAGATTTCCGGAAGGCTTTTGTCGCCGTTCTTCACAAGCGACTTCTAATCAAATTGTGTGTCTATGGAGTATCGTCTCAGTTGCACGACAGGCAGGTCACAGTTCGTCGTAATTGACGGAAGCCATCGATAAAACAGAAGTAACATCTGGCGTTCCCCAAGGACGTGTTACAGCCCTCTGTTGTTCCTGATCTACTTAAACAATATAGGAGACAAACTGGATAGCCGTCTTAGATTGTTTGCAGATGATGCTGTCATTTATCGTCTTTGAAACTCATAGATGATCAAAACCAATTGCAAAATGATGCTGACAAGACACCAGTATGCTGCGAATAGTAACAATTGACTCTAAATACTGAAAAGTGTGAAGTCATCCACATGAGTTCTAAAAGGAATCCACTAAATTTAGGTTACACGATAAACAACACAAATCTAAAAGCTCTCAGTTCAACGAAATACTTAAGAATAACAATTACGAATAACTGAAATTTGAACGATCACATGGATAATGTTGTGGGCAGAACAAAGCAAAGACTGCGCTTTATAGCAGAGCACTTAAAAAATGCAACAGGTCTGCTAAAGGTCTGCTAAAGAGACTGCTTACATTACGTGTGTCCACCATGTTCTGGAGTATTGCTGTGGTGTGTGGGATCTGCGTCAGATAAGATTGACGGAGGACATCGTAAAAGTGCAAAGAGGGGCAGCTCTCGTTTTGTGTTATCAAGAAATAGGGGAGAGGGTGCCACGGCATGGCGTTTTGTGCTGTCGTGAAACACGGGAGAGATTGCCACGGATGTGATAACCGAATTAGGTTACCAGTCCTGAAAACAAAATCCTTTTCCATTGCGACAGGATATTCTCATGAAATTTCAATCACCAACTTTCTCCTCAGGAGTGTGAAAATATTTTATTGGCGCCCACTTACCTAGGGAGAAACCATCATCATAGTAACATAAGAGGAATCAGAGCTCACACGGAAAGATTTAAGTGTTCGTACTTCCCGTTCGCTGTACGAGAGTGGAACGATAGGAAAATATTTTGAAGGTGGTTCGATGAACATGCTGCCACGCGTTCAATTGTGAATTGTAGGGTAATCAAATATATATAGATCCAAGCCTCTCGATCTCTAATCTTCTTCCAAATTTCTGCGTGGCATATTGTCCTCTAATTCATTTTTTCCAATCTACACACGGTCTTCCTGTTTTTTCTTGTTTGGAGGTTGCCATTATAGTACTTTTTCGGCCATTGTTCATTCCGTAATCTCACCACGTGCCCATACCATCTTGAATGCCGTTTCTCCATCTCTTCAGTGACGTAGGGGGTAGTTAACAGATTTCTGAATGTGGGATCTTCTCTCGCCCTGAAGCTCCACACTTTCTTCCAAAAAAATCCATTTGCACGGTTTCAGGTCTTCTGTCTTATCATTTCGAAGCATTCACCCCCATATTAACAAATGATATGTTTTTTTTTTTTTATTGGTTCGGCCAGCCAAGGGCCACATGGAATATCTTCTTTATTTTCTCTTTTCTCTCTTTACAGTAGCTTTTCATTCTTTCCCTTTGTTTTTCACTTCTTTCTTCTGCCCGTGTTGCGCCTACATTTTTCTTTATTTTCTCTTGAAGCCCTTGAAGCTTTTTGCTTTTGCCCTGAACTTCTGTCTTTTTCCTATTTCTTCCTCCGTTATTTTCCTTTCCTTCAGTCTTTGATCCAGATCATTGATGTTTCTGAGTTTCCGTCAAAGAAGTTAAAAATTATTTTCTTATTCTGTTTTAGTCTTGCCTTTTTAGGTATACATAGAATACAGATTTTCTCTTCCTCACTGTGTCTAATATTTGTTTTACTTTTTCATAAGCTTTCTTGTTACTTCTGAAATTCCTATTGTCATTTTTTGGTCCCAAGATTTTCTTGATTTTTCTCATTTCTTTCTTTTCTATTTTGCCGAATTGTTGGGTTGTATATAACCAGAGGCACAATGGTATAATGACAGTGTTGTAGTGCCGGATTTTTGATTTTATGGAAATGTTTTCTTGTTAACCAGATATTTTGTTAATTGAAAATCCAACTCAGTTTTCCTTGTTTTTGCCAAGTTAGCTTCTTCGACCAAAGAATTTGGTTGTATTATTTCACCCAGACGTTTTGAACAGTAAAATTACTACTGGTTCACCAAAGGTTGTTAACCACGATTGATACACAAAATGTAAAGTGGAAGTGGGTGCCAAGGAATAACTGGTGAAATTACACACAATTTTCAGTAACACTCTTTATTCAAATTTGGTGCAAGACTTTACGATATTTTAAGAAAAACCAACAATCATTTAACGAATAAGTCACAATTTACTATAGTAAAGCGCTTTTAAATTATTAAATTGTTATAAAAAAAATTCACGCCAGTAAAAGGCAAGGACAGCAAGCAATTTAACGTGTACAACGCGACGCTGTATAATATTTCAACATCAGCTAAATTACAGGTGAATTTCACTCCATTAATAAATGAATACAATTTGAATATATAACTTCACTTTTGGGCAGACAAATCTCCCATTTGGTCACAACAGCCGTAGCTACGGCCGCCCACAACAGCCTCACTCAGGCTCATTAAATGGCATAGAATCTAACTTGTCTGCAACATATAGAGACAATAAAGACAATCCTGTTTACAAAAGTTCTCAAAATAGAAAAACCAAAACGCATGAGTCATGCACACGAGGGGCGGGCGGGGGGAGGGGGCGGTGGGGGCGGGGGGTGAGGGGGGACACTCACAGTTAATAACATTAACATTTCCACAATATTTAAAAAACAAATTTTACAAATTTCTACCAGTTAACTTACGGCAAACACACACGCTCGCAAGGTAGGACTTGCGAACTTTTACAACATTCTCCTTTCAAGGCAACAGTTTCTACCCGTAATGAAATGGCAAACTTTTTCATGGCAAGAAAACACACTAATAACCAACTACCTGTATAAAACACATAAGCACGTCGAGTAAAAGCCTTAAAAAGTATTGAATTGGAAAAAAAACATACAACAATTTTTACTGGCTAGAAACAATATAAAAAATCCACTACGGCGTACATTAAGAACCTTGCTTGATTATAGCCAAATATACATAAACACAAATTTACGGAAGTTACAGGTTCCAGATGAGCAGGAATTCTTTATGCAAATTGACTAGTTCTTACCACGAGGCAAAAAGGAATTTTTCCTCTTTCTTAGAGTACCTTTTAGACGTGAGTCTAGTATTACTAGTTGTGGTAGGCGAGAGAATGGATCAGGTCTTAGAGACTTGCATTTTAAACAGTACAGCCATTGGTGCCTTAGACTTTCACAGACATGCCAGAGGCTAACAGTCGAATAACCCGTAGGTAAGCTGGGAGGGGAAAGAAGCAATCCGAACCATAGATTTACTCTGACTGCCCCTCCTTTCGTCCTCAAAAGGAGACAAACGGACCACCCTTTCTAATATTATCACCTTCCCGCGGGTAGGCAGACGAGAATGAATGGCGGGAAACCCTAACAAGTATAAGTAAATTGAATTCAATTAAACTTCATAATATCTGTTAACAATCAATACTCAACTTCTGGTGCGCTACGACTCCCAGGACTGAACCAACGCAGCACGTCCAAATGCTCTGCCGAGCCGCCCGCTGCCAGCCGTTTCAATGGACGCAGGTAGGCGCGCCGATTTTCAGAACCTCCTCGCCGGTCGACAGCATACGGCCGGACTGCAGATCAGGCCTCTTGCGGACCCACGCTCAGCAAGATTCCTTTCGCGACGAGCAGTTAACGCCCCATACCACGGAGTCGGATGGAAGCAAGGCTAAAGAAAAATCAAGACACTTTCATAGGATTTGTCGACCTGGAAAAAGCGTTCGACAATATAAAATGGTGCAAGCTGTTCGAGATTCTGAAAAAAGTAGGGGTAAGCTATAGGGAGAGACGGGTCATATACAATATGTACAACAACCAAGAGCGAATAATAAGAGTGGACGATCAAGAACGAAGTGCTCGTATTAAGAAGGGTGTAAGACAAGGCTGTAGCCTTTCACCCCTACTCTTCAATCTGTACATCGAGGAAGCAATGATGGAAATAAAAGAAAGGTTCAGGAGTGGAATTAAAATACAAGGTGAAAGGATACCAATGAGACGATTCGCTGATGACATTGCTATCCTGAGTGAAAGTGAAGAAGAATTAAATGATCTGCTAATCGGAATGAACAGTCTAATGAGTACACAGTATGGTTTGAGAGTAAATCGGAGAAAGACGAAGGTAATGAGAAGTAGTAGAAATGAGAACAGCGAGAAACTTAACATCAGGATTGATGGTCACGAAGTCAATGAAGTTAAGGAATTCTGCTACCTAGGCAGTAAAATAACCAATGACGGACGGAGCAAGGAGGACATCAGAAGCAGACTCGCTATGGCAAAAAAGGCATTTCTGGTCAAGAGAAGTCTATTAATATCAAATACCGGCCTTAATTTGAGGAAGAAATTTCTGAGGATGTACGTCTGGAGTACGGCATTGTATGGTAGTGAAACATGGACTGTGGGAAAACCGGAACAGAAGAGAATCGAAGCATTTGAGATGTGATGCTATAGACGAATGTTGAAAATTAGGTGGACTGATAAGGTAAGGAATGAGGAGGTTCTACGCAGAATCGGAGAGGAAAGGAATATGTGGAAAACACTGATAAGGAGAAGGGACAGGATGATAGGACATCTGCTAAGACATGAGGGAATGACTTCCATGGTACTAGAGGGAGCTGTAGAGGGCAAAAACTGTATAGGTAGACAGAGATTGGAATACGTCAAGCAAATAATTGAGGACGTAGGTTGCAAGTGCTACTCTGAGATGAAGAGGTTAGCACAGGAAAGGAATTCGTGGCGGCCCGCATCAAACCAGTCAGTAGACTTATGACAAAAAAAAACCACGGAGCCGCTGCTCGCGTCGCTTACGCTGATGCCGCGGTCTGCGTACTGTCCCTCTAGCATCGGGAAAGAAATCGCTTCTTGATGCCCCGACTGCCAATTCTCCACGAGAGCCCATACAGCCACTTCTTAAACCCACGCGAACAGCCCACTTTTCCCCTTTCCCGCTAGAGGGAGACACCGAAGCCTTCAATTGCGACAACGGCGCCACCGCCACAAAGCGGAGGGCGACTGGTTCACGTTACGCACTGCGGCGCGCTCTTCAAAGCTAACTTTACTACGGCTCACGTTTAAATTTTATAACCTTTTTTATTCTTCCATAACAAGTTGCCAGGTACGTTGATGTCTCCTCCACATACGTCACATATCCCGTTTTTACAAAAGATTTACAGTACACAGGTGTGCTTTTGAAGTTATCAGTTGCACGATATTTATCTGTATTGTTGCATCTTATGTTTATTCATCAAAGATAGCAAGGTCGTTCGCAAATAATTATCCCTTTTCCTCCCAACTGTGATTTTCTTGATTCCTTCTTCTTCTGTTCTTTTCCTCCATTCCCTGATTACCCTTCTAGTACACAGCTGAACAGCAGCGGGGAAAACCCGTCTACTTGTCTTACACATATTCTGATCTCAAAAGCCTTGGAGGTTTCACCTAAAATTTCAATTGTGCATTTTGTATTTGCTAATGTGTTTTTTAAGGTTCCGTACATCAACCGATAAAAACGGAACCCTTATAGCATCACTTGTCGATCTGTCTGTCTGTTCAGAATCGTTCTTCTCAGGAACGGGTCGACGTATTAAGCTGAAATTTATGTCATATACTAAGGTCGTTAGTTACTTGATGGAGTAATAAATGTAAGCTTCGTAGTCAATATAGCCAAAATACACGGTTATTTATGTCACATAGTTTGATGTTCGCAAACTCACTCATCAAAACCTACAGGACACTTCCTGTTGTGTTAGAATCATGAATTTTTGTCAAGAAGCAAGGTTTCGCACTACAAGTTAAGTTAAAAAAAAAGAAATTTGTGTATTTGTAATATGGGAATTTACTTGCAGAAAATTTGGGGACAGCTCTGGTATTCACCTTACGGCCTAAGGAAAACCTGCAAAACCCGACCAAAGCCGCTGGTGGTTTACCACAGTTGGTTGTGCACTACTTTTGTCCCTTATCCTTGTCCGATATCCTTGGTCTTCTTCTTATTGTCGGTAGTCTTCTCCCTTCCTGAATTGCCGCGGGTGTCACCGGCCGCATGGCCACGGTCGACATTTTTCACTCTTTCGGTAGGGCTCCAGAGAGACAAGGTTAGGGTTAACTTTCCTTGTCGCTTTGTCTGGTTCAAATGACTGCTTCAGCCATTCGTAATCGTCTGGCGTCAGAGGCCAAATGGAGAAGCCGATGATCTCCTCAGTCATGATAACTTGGTCGACCATCTCTCATTGAGTTCGTCGATCTTTGACTTCCCTGGCTGCCTTTGCTTGTGTTCCACGGTTGACCACCATTCTTTACATCCATTTGCGATTGTATCTGTATTCCACAGTGTTTCTGCGTGTTGCCTTCCGTTTGGAACGCCGTCGGGGTACCCATTGGTAAACTGGTCTGCACGTCTTTTGGCTCCATTTGACGTCGCTTCAGGCATGCCTTTCTCAGGAGGAGGCAAGCAGCCATCATCTCTGCAAGGAAACGCGTTTCTGCTTCCTCCAGGACGGCGTCGGCGTTGGCGTGTCAGTTGTTTTCTTGTTGGCCTAATGTTGCGCCGTCCACTGCCTCTGCGGGGTCTTGCTCCTTTCGGTGGTCAGGCGTTGATTGTTCCCTCTACGGCGCGTCGCCAGCCTTCGCCATCCCTCCCCCTCCGCCCCACACTTCTGCCACTGGGAGGGGGGAGGGGAGGGAAGGGGAGCCCCCCCCGCGAGAGATGGGGGACCGCCACAAAGCAAATCCTTTAGGTTCTTAGTGGATTAGTATGTCAGAGCACCAATGTTGCTGATAATGAGGTGTAAAGGAACCCCATCCTTGTGAACCTTCGGCAGTCTATAAAGTCTTGGGGGAACTAATGCTATCTGTCCTAGCCTTTTAACAACATCGTCTGGCAAGCCATTCTTTGAGAAGCGTCATGGTCTCCCTCTTGACCATCTTGGTATTACTCGCTAAGTACCTAAGGGATTTGCTTAGTCCGAATGTCGAGAAGTGCTCACATCACATTTTTGTCGAAGTTACTGGTACTGTTCCTTTGGAAGTCTTCTTCAGTTAGTGATAGACGGTTCCTTTCAAACTTCCTTTCGACTGCCCTTATCGGTTTTGACGTTTGGCGTCTTTGTTGTTTAAAGCTAATCAAGTCTTCACTTTTTCTGGTGGAATACCATTTCTGCCTGGCCTGTTTTATGAGCAGTACTGCTTTCTCACACTGTTCATTCCACGATCTCTGCCTCTGTCTTTTGAGTCGTGCTATTTCAGAGACTGTTTTGACTAATTTTGTTTTAATATCTTTGCAGTCTGTATAAGCCGTTGCTGAAATTTTAGTTTCTTTGGTTTCAGAACTTCAGTGTCAATTTTATGAATCGTATGCTCTTTTGGAATCCTTGTTTGTGGAATAAATTTCATTTTTATTGTGATTAGACACTGATCTGTTGCTATATTTGCACACGTTCATTTATGTTCATGGTTTATTTTTGATTGTTAAGAGGTAGAGCCATCTGGAATTCTCCTAGGTTTGCGTTTGTTGACTTCGAAGTTTTCTGTTTCCATGGCAGTTCCTTAAAATGTTGCAAACATTAATTTAAGACTGAAGCCTCTGCATGGTTCTATTAGACTTTTCCCAATTTTATTGATTATTTTGTGTAAAAGTTCTAACATTCTTTAATTAAACCTTTGCTATTTCGTGGTCCCGTGATTCCAGAAGTTTTCAATTTTTCCTATATTCCTTTTATTTTCCTCAATTATTGGAACATGATAGTTTGTTCGGTGTAGGAACTCAGAGCCACTCACTTGAAGAATAACAATCTATGACCGAATTTAGTACTGCTCTGCTTCCACGAATTCCTTTCCTAGATGTAGAATGCCTTTTCCCATTGGGTATCAGCCTTTCTCTTCTTTAATAATCCTATATATCTCTGATTCTATAGTGTCCTCATCAGTGTATCTAGTTTCCTGAAGAGCTAAGAGTTGTATTTAGTACTCGTACATTAGCAGTTTTCCAGAGGTTTGGAATTCTGCCTGTTAGTAATATCCCGTTGAACATGTTCGTAACAAAAAGTTTAATTTGTGTTACTGTTTGTTTTAATGTTTCTGAAAGTAAGTTGTCTGGCCAGGGTGCTTTTCGGTTTTTAAGCCTGCTAATTGTCGTCGCGATTTCTTCTTGTGAGAATGGTACGGTTACACTGTCATTGATGTATGGTCGTCCTGTCTCTTAGGTCATGTGGTGTCGCTCGTCTTGTGTGGGGTCGTCATCTAGGAAGAGCTTTCTCAGGAGATATTCTGCTCTGCTTCTCCATGCTATGGTCATTGTGCCGTCAGCTGTGTGTGGCTCTATCTAATAAACTCCATGTTTTGACTAGTGGAAGAGATTTTGCGTTCCCTAGAGAAAGATATATGTCAGTAACGCCACCGGCGTCTCCGCGGTAGTTAGGTGGCTGCCCCTCCCTATTCGGTATGAAGTGATTGCGCTCATTTATCACGTCAACTCCAGTTGTCCTCTGTCGTCAGTTCCATCTGAGAGTCGCAGTGGGGATTTTGCGTTGATACCGGTTAGACTGAGCAGCCTTTTTCTTTCTGAGTATAGTGCAATGGCCTTTATTTTGTCTAAGAAATGTTCCATATCATACGAGTATTGAGCGTATACAGACGACATGAGCCATACATCTTGCCCGTCTGTTATTTCTGCTGTGGCGATGACTTCAGAGCAAAACGGAGTGATCTGTGTTGCTATGAGACTTTATTAACTCTTATTATCTTAGCTTTCGCATTTGGTATTCATCCTATTGTGATGCCCTGGAATCTTCCAGCTTCGCTGAAAGGGTTCCTGAACGCGGACTTTGTCTGCTTTTGTTTCACATAAGAGCCTACCTAGTTCTGTGCTTACTTGTATTATCTTCAGAAGAGGTACCTAGTGAAGGAAAGACACTTGGGTGTGGTTTCTTTAAAATGCAGAAACAGGCAGCCATGTGCCCTCACGATATACTAATACACTTCCCCCAGGTTTAGGGCTTCTCCGCTTCGCAAACATGACTCCTCTAAAAGCTTACATAGTTCTTTGGGGTTCGCTGGGAGATTTTCAACGCTTACGGTCATCCTGTCAGTTTGTTCTGTAGTTGGGAAGCAGATTTTATCCTCGTTTGCGTGCGTAGTTCGTCTTACATAGCGAAGAACTGTTAGAAATATATTATTGTTTTCCAGTCTGCTAAGTCGCAGGTTACCTTCTAAGTTGTCATAGTTTATCTGAGTAACGGTATGCCACTTGGGATCCTCGGTTGTGTCAGGTTGGTGTTCTTGACTGTTCTTTTGTTGCTCCTATTTCGAGTAATTTTGTAGTGTAGCATGTTTTTCCTGTTTTATAGTTTCTGGCGCCGCGGAGTTCGACGTGTTTTCGATGAGCATTTCCCGTGATAGTGAACTGATGTCTTTGATCAGCACTGGGGATTGTTGTTCATGAAAGCTGACTATCATATGTCCCTTTCTGGGGTGGTTGTCTCTGGTGTTGTACCGGTGCAGGATGCGTCTTTTTTGTTCAGCTACCTTGCAATTTTGTTTTTCATAGAGACTGTGTTCTACCCCCGTAGACAAAACGAACTGATGTAATATAGAGTCACAATTAGGTTACATCATATTCTATTTGTTGTGCAGGTAGTGTGCAATTGTTTTTGTTTGTCTTTACCTGTGGTGTTGCATATGTTGTGAGGTCTGTGACATGTTCGTCCTCAGGGTGTTTAAGGATGTCGTTGCATTTCTCTGTACTGTCTCGAGTATTTCGTCTTCCAGTTCGTCAACTCGTAAAAGGAGATCCGTCTGGAAAATGGCCCAATCAAACAATTGATGTTTTAGGTGCCTGACCAGTTCATTTTCAATTGCACCCTGCCTGCACTTACCGCCTACATAGTCGGTAATGCCTAAGTACGAGATACTACTACCCGGGTCAAGTGAGCCAACGTTTTTTAAAGAGATGTTACTCCTTCCCTTCCCACTTTTACAACTGGGCTTTAGACCGGCTCTGGCGGAGTTCAAACGCTGTGTGTTATTGATTCATATAAATTTTTTCTCTTTTCCTTAATGTTATCCGAACGAAGGATGGAATTCAGCTTTTTGATTGTTTGTTTAGCTTGTGTTCTCCTCAGTTTTATTGCTTGATTCCTGGTTCTGAGACTGTATTTTCCACACATTTATACTTTTGGGGCTACTCAATAGCTTTTACATCTATGATAACGTCATGTTATTTATTTTCTTTAGAGAGACATTTTGTTTTAGAAGAATTTATTGTTAGTCTAGCCTATTGTATGCCTCTAAGGTTTTCTTCTCGGTGTACTCTATATCACTGTCATCCGCAACCAATATTGTTTGGTCATCGATGAATAGTAAACTCGATAGGTAATATTCATCTATGTCTACGCCCTAGGCCTAGTATAGTAAGTCTGCAGGAGTTTCACATACCCGTCAAACTTTTCAGTCACCCATGAAAAAAGTTGTATACTTTATTTTAATGCATAAACATGTCATTACAAACTAAACAGACCAACAAAAGATATGTTTTCTTTCTATCGTTAACTACACTATAATATGGTTTACATTCCCCCCCCCCCCCCCCCTCCTTGTCTTCAGAACATCTGGAGGACAAATACTTGGGATCATGAAGATAAGATTTTGCAGTGTTTTTGTACGTATTGCAATCGAACACGGCTGTAAAATATTCCATAGATCTTCAACATTAGATCACCTTCGTTTTCTGATCACCATGTCAAGTTCGCCCCACAAAATTTCAACGGGCCTGAAGTCAGCAAGACTTAATCAAATCATATTCTTCAGTTCGCTACTTTTCTCTTTTGTGTTCACGTACCTTCTGCACAATTTAGAAGCATGTTTGGGATCGTTGGCTTGCTGGATAAGAAACTCACGACCAGTAAGTCTCTAGCCAGACGGAACTGCATTGCTTATAAGTACCCTGTGACATCTTTCCTTCTTTGGTGTTCCATTAATTCTCATTATATCACGGACTTTATCACCCATAAAACATCCTCACACAATGACCGACCCTCCACCATTCTTCACAGTTGGCGTCACATAATGGCTCTTCGTAGGTTCTCCACGAGGTCGACGAACAAACATTCGACGTTTGCACCAAAATACTTCAAACATAGATTCGTCCTTGAATAACACCTTGGACCATTGCTGCTCGCTCCAGGTTTTTGGATGAAGTGCCCACTGCAATCGTTTCACCTTCTTTTGTTTGCTTAATAATGTTATTTTTTGCAGATATGCATCCCTTTTAACCTCGACCACAGAGACGGCGTTGCACTGTTGGGATAAAGATTTTAAAATTTCGCATACTATTTACTTCCTCGCAAATTTCAGGTGCAGTACGAATCCTCTGACGTTTGCTCTGTACACACATGAACTGGTCTTCCTTCTGTGTTGTTACTCGGGGAAATCCAGATCGCGGAAAACTTGCATTGGCACAGCACATTTTTTAATTCCAGTTTCCTATTTTCGTCCCATTAGGAGGTAATATGCTATGAACTTTATCAGGTAAATAAACACACTGCTAGACGCCAGCAGCGAGCTGGGAAGTAATACGATCTGATTGCTACACAGACTACAGGATGAATGAGACCAATTCGAATGAAACTGTCCTAGGCAAAGGCGTGTCAGTGTTGTGAATAACCCTCCATGCAAACACCCAGTCAAATACATATCAGAGGCGATTAGTATTTACATATTAATACTTGTTTCATGATAGAACGGGCATATGATAGAATATTCAAAGCGAAATCCTTGTTTCATCCACTTATCCATAGTTTTCATAGGTGATCGAAAACTCATGATCGGTAGTGTACCTCTGATCTCACTATATTCGCAACAATGGTTCTTAACATTATGTGGGAGCAAGTCGATGAGAAAGGTAACTTTTTCCTGCTGCATAGGTTAAAGCACTGACTCAACACTAACATGCTTTCTTGTGCGTTAGCTGAGTTTATGTGGGATACAGCTTTATTCGTAGTGGTATAAGAGAATTTTACTATGGGCACCCAGTTATCTGTATGCAGCAAGATAAAAGCTAGCTGCTGTCTTCTATTTTTACTTAAGGTAACGATGCTTATTTTTGCTTGATGCCGTTTTCCCGGCAGGTTCTTTTAGCCACGTATCTCACGATACAATGGGGGTGACAAAAGTTAACCTTCGCAACATAAAGTCAAATAGAAAACACTTTACTAAGCGTTTTCTGATACGATTATTTGCAAGAATGGTTATTTAGCCCATAAAATGAATTGAAAGTGGTCAGCTTAGACCTTTTATTATGAATGAAGGCCGGCCTGTGTGGCCGAGCGGTTCTAGGCGCTTCAGTCTGGAACCGCGCGACCGCTGCGGTCGCAGATTCGAATCCTGCCTCGGGCATGGATGTGTGTGATGTCCTTAGGTTAGTTAGGTTTAAGTAGTTCTAAGTTCTAGGTGACTGATGACCTCAGATGTTCAGTCCCATAGTGCTCAGAGCCATTTGAACGATTTTTTGTGAATGAAGCCTACGGGATAGGAATCGTTCGTGTCTTGCACATGTAGGCACTGTCTGTATAAATGCAACGTCTGTGAGTATTGCTTAAGCATGTGAAGTACGTGTACAGACAAACAAACAATTACAGTTTCAGAAAAACTGGATCACTAATCAAGAGAAAGAGTTTCACATCTTGTTGAAGTTAATAACGCGTTGGTATACGTTTGGTATGGGGCATTATCCAATACAATGAGGGACGGCCGATTTAAGTTTTCCAATAGTTGTCCCTTGAATGACTTCAGAAAACTATCGTGATTCATCTCCTCGTGATAGTCGTTTATTTTCCTTGATTTGTAAGTGATGAGACAGTTAGGCACGAAACCAGATGCAATTCCATTATGCAAGACAATAATTCTTGCGCCCTTTTTCACCGGAACAGCAGAACTTCGACATATGCTGTCATCTGTTCAGTTTCTTCTTACAGAATGGCTGGTGTTTATCCAGGTTTCATCGAGCCACACAATGTCTTCAAATGCACTTTAACGATCATTCTTAAAAATTGACAACGCCACGCTACGATGTCACCTCTCTCCATTACAATTTTCCGTCCGTTAATTTTTTTATACCGAAGACGGGGCCTCTGACAACTGTTGACAAAGACGTTTTGCTGCCAACGAATACCTCTGCCTCACGAAGAGCAACGCACAGTTTTTTAATAGTTGGGTGTTATTTTCTCTCATAATATCCATATTTGCGGTGACGAACAGCATCTTGTTGAAAAGAGTCCAAGTTTGTTACACGTGGTTCTGTCGTTCTCTTCTTTCCAGGTGTCTGCAGTTTGGAAGAACCAGGCTCTTTTCCTTCTGCACAGTACTTCTCCTTACGAGTTTTGACGACACTATTCTTGTGTATCTTCAAGGCGTCTGCAGTTCTTTCGACTACCTTCGTTAGAGGCAATAGAATTACACCTTTGTCTCTCTCTTTCTCGAAATGTTTTCGCACCGAGCACACAGACTCATGTGTCTGACCACACAAAACATGGGTAGATGACTGAATTTTTCGTTGAACGGCCACACTTTCTTGCACACTTACACTACAAGCTTCACACATTCTGTAGTCCAAAATAATCTCGCCGCACTGAGAAACAACAACGAAATGGACCACAATTGTTTACGTTACTGGCGGCGAGCATCGCCTGCAGCTGGCTACCGCAGCCGCTACCTGTAGTAGCAGAGGGATTTGACAACGGTGAACGAAACAGGAGGCGCGGCCAAGCTATGGTAGCAGCCCTGTCAACAGCTTACTTTATTATTCTGATCCGGGTATAGTGCGCTAGTTTTCATGATTTCTTGATGAGCTTCTACTGGAGTTCCTTGTTTTCGTCGTTGAAAGATTTTTTTTTCTTGTTGTGTTCCACATGTAACAGGCAGGGACGTCGACATTTGGTAATATTTTCGTGAATTGATCCGTTTGGCACAGTTGCTAACAATCTGTTAGTGCTGTGTTCTGCAGTGGTTCACTTGCAACTTTTCTGGCGCTGTGTTTTGTGAAGTAAACTCTCCGTCCATTCTCCAAATGTACTGCTGGTTGGTTCACGTTCATGTATGGGAAAATGAAAATCTCTCACACTGCTTCGTAACTGTTGTTGAATGTTCCTGTGTGGTACATGAGGATCTCGTCGTTTCTGTTTTGTTTTTTGCTGTTTTTGGCTATTTGAAATACTGCCATGTCACTGCATTTGTTCACATACTTACAGACATATTTGATGGAATTCACTGAATTGCATTGTTCTACGTTTATGTGTGCTTGAAACATTTTCGAAAGTAGTGTGTTATATGGTATTACCAGTTCATCGCTGCCTCGTATTCGTATTTTTGCCGAGAAGGCACCGTTTTTGGGTGATCGTCTTCTGTATTTGGGATAGCCATCAACTCTGGTTTGTGTGTCGTCTAAGTATGGTTTTGGGTATTTCTTCGTACATTTTCCATCACTCATACATGGCGAATTGGGGTTTAATGGCCAGCATGGTCCGTGAATCAGGTTTTTCACCACTATGTCGTATAGTTCCGGATCGTCTTCCGGATTGGGAAATACAGCTTGGATGATTTTGTCGATTTCCGTGGGATGAATTCTGTAGCCATATGAGATTATGTCAGTGAGGCAGGCCTCGTTTTTGCCATTCGATTCTGTACATGTGGTATTTGGTGATGACTTCAATAAATCTCATTCGTTTTTGTCGGAAAACTCGGGCTATTATGTCGTGTCGATGTATAGGGGTTTGTCGTGTCTTAGTTATTCTTCCCTTTCTGACCATGACGAGTTACATGTGAATGTTATGAAGGGAACAGGTCTCCCTATTTTCGTATGTACGTCATGGCATCTTGAGTTCCTACATGCGTCTCGGGCTTCCTGTGTAAGATTATCATTGATCCAATGTCGTTAACGTTTCCGTCATTTATGACTGCATTTTGATGGTGGGTGTATTCTTCCGTGCGTAGTTTCTTATGATCATCATCCGTTCCGCTTCTATTTTTGCGTGCATATCTCCCACATATCTTTTATCAGCTCGTATTATAACTTTATAGTCATCAGAAATCATTCGATCTAGAGCTGCTTTAAGAATGTGAATGAGTTGATTGCATTTCAGAAAGGCCGCGCGGTCTTCGGTGCCTTCGCGCGGTTCCCCCCCCCCCCTCCCCCCTCCCCGTCGGTGGTTCGAGTCCTCCCTCGGGGGGGGGGGGGGGGGGGGGCATGGGTGTGTGTGTTGGCCTTAGCGTAAGTTAGTTTAAGTTAGATTAACTTGGTCAAAGATCCTCTATATTTCTTGGACTATTTCTCGTCCCAATCCATCGATATTTGTGCACCGTTCATCAATTTCTGTTTCTTCATTTCCGATGAAATATACTTGCAGCAATTTACAGTCTTTGTTGGGTGGTGGTAGTAATGATCTCATGTTCTGATAGATTTGTCCTTGGACGGAAAAAACATAATCGATTCCCAATTTCTTAGTGTTGATCGAAGTAACTCCGGAAGAAGTCATTCGGAAACAGGCGTTGTACACTTTTACATTCTGAAGAAAGTGTTTTGATTCTGGAGTTTCCCCTGTCATGTAATGTAAAAATTCCTGCGGAGATGCTCCCAGTGATGGTAATCGAATTTTAACATTGATGCAACAGAATCCTGGCGTTTCTCTACTGAATTTTTTCGCATTGCACGACTGGCAGGTGTTATCCATTTTTATGATTACGACGTGTTTGCGTTTTTTATATTCTTTCGTCGGGTCTTAGTGGAGTGCTTCATTTGTTAGGTTCTGCTGTTTACTTGTCCTCATCCACGCTTCTCGTACGGTGATATTTTCATGGCTGGCTTGACTTCGCAGTCTTTTATTATATGATTGTGTAGCAATTCTTGATTCTTTAATCATTTTATTTCGTTGCTCTTCGGTGTCTCTGCTCCTCACGGCGCTCATTGTCGTTCGTTGGGAACTTAAACGTACTTCGTGCTGTTCGTCTGTTTAATTTTTTCGCTTTCTTTTTGTTTTCGTTGGTTTGCTTCAGAACTGGAAAGATCTGCTTCCCTTTTACATTTGGATATTGTCTACTAAATGAAATCAACTTTTTATTAACAAGTACACTTTTCACACTTTACTTTCAGTTTATATTCAGGCAATGTATCACTTTGACTACTCACACTCCACTGTCTGATTTTATTCACTCAGTGCACTACTTTTTCGGTTGCTCCTTTCGTCACTGGTAAGAAACTGACGTTCGAACTTCGACAGGCCTTACCTTATATACCACAACCAATAGGTAGCCCCACCAGTGGTGCATTCCAGAACATACCAAAGAATCTTGTAATGGTCCACGACGTTCCAGAACATTCTGGTTATGTTCCGCAATGATATAGATGTTCTGGGATGTCCCTGAACATTCTGGAATCTTCCCGAATGTCCCAGAACATCACAGATCATTGTGGAACATTCCAGAATATTCTGGTATGTTGTCGAATGCTCTTTAATACTCTCGAATGGCCTGGAATGTTCTCGAATATTCTCGAATGTTCTGGAATGTTCTAGAAATTTATAGAGAGCGAAACTTCCCAACGCTTATATCTTCAAAAGCACGCCCTTCAGGTAAAAACAGGAACCTTCTTTATGTATGAGAATAGAGGGCTGCCACACCATATAACTCCCTTGATTGCACTGAGACTCGTTTCTGAGTTTTAGAGGCATGCACATTGTACATTACTTTTATAACATATATTGATTTACAAGACTAACAGCAGCTCATTGCTAAGATACTTCATGGTATATATGATGAGCAGAGACACATTATACTAATACTAAGAGAGGAGGAGGAGGATGATTTCATAAACAATATTTACATATCAACAACTGATCGACTACTATGGATATTTTATGTACAATATTTAAATTGTATGGGGACTAGCAGCCGCAGGTGAAGAACAAGAAAGAACGACATATACACACATATATAAAAGAACGCATAGTATGTAAAAAATGTGTACAAGGTACACATAATAATGCACAATTTGCAAGCATATGTAGTGTACAGTTAGCTGCATTAACACACACACACACACACACACACACACACACACACACACACACACAGTCACTCAAGCGAATAGTGTGAGAATGCGAAGGTCCCCATCCCATCCTCACAACAGATGAAGTATTTGTCATCGTGGCACAACAGATGAAGTATTTGTCATCGTGGCACAACAGATAAACTAACAATTGCAGTGGAGTATACACCTCATGGTCTCACAACCAAGTGTCTACTTGCTTCGCCATACGCAGAGATACATCGTCACTGAGAAGACTCTTCTTATAGTCTCCATTCGTAAGAGCCTGTGAGGCAATGTGATACACACCTTTAGCCCATTTCTGGGTGACACCCATATCTATATGATATGCATACATCTTTGATCTGAGCCCTACAGACTCGACAAACTGCTAGCCATTCATATCGTCTTTGGTCAGACCAATAATCCTCTTGTTCTGAGGGCCTATCCCCTAAGGATTATCGGCCACATATCCAGATGTGTCGAATTCCTCAGCAATGTACCTAATTACTTCAAATGGATCATGGCTTTTCACCCAGTAGATGAAACTATCTGTTTCCATATGAAGTAACTTGACATCAGTGAAGTATGGTTTTCCAAACTCGTAATGGAATCATTACATGTGGAACTTAAAGAGGTCAAAACCACAGGCTTTGTTAACTCCAGTGAAACCTTAGCCATCTCTACAGTGACTAGCTGTTCATTGAGGACTTTGACCCACCTAAGACCACAAATATGAACCAAGTAATTAGGGTTCTGCGTCTCGAATTTTGACAGGTCTGAGATTGTGAAGGGGAATGAGATGCCTTCGAAGTTATAATACCTACAGACATTAGATGTTTCACATGTGTATATACGATATGCATGTTCCGAGTGAATTCTATTGCATGTCAGAAGCGACCATGCAAAGCAGCATTCACCTTTCTCATCTAGATTCTGGACATTAATAAATGCCTGTTTAGTCGCTATATCTCTTGGGAGAGCAGTGAATGTGGCCCCTCCCCCCAAAGTGTTTACCCCTCCAGTAACTGGATCAAACATGTGACTACAAACAAATCAAGAACGATTATGCCAGTGAGTGTCTTATCAGACTCTCTGTCCTGCATATCAGAAAAATGGCTCAGTATGATGCTTTCGTTAAAAGTTCTGTACCACTTTGCAATTGACTCACCCCATGATGTCACTTCATCCTTCCCCCAAATTTCAACAAATTTTTTTCTGCAACAGCTTTACTGCCATCTTCAAGAGCGTGCGTCAACTTGCAGCATAGAACTGTTTTCTACCTGATGGTGGGATACCACTGCTTGTTGATGATGTCAGGGAGCACCCTTTCCATCAGTACTCTGCATGCACAAAGGAAGGTAGCAGGACCTCGACATGCCACATTTGTGTCACCAGTGTGAGACTGGAAGATCCTATCCCTGAAGGCACCAGAAACCACAAAGCAGTATAATGCAGCTGTGTTATTTACCTCATGATCATTGACAAGATGGGCTACGGGGCTGCTGCTGCAAGGCCAGGGATGATAGCCAGATGGGCCTGCAGGAGGTGATATTGAAACAGATGTATATGACTGCATCAATGGTGGGTCTGCCTTGCTACTATTGGGCCAGGAATGAGATGATGATGATGTAGGCATCAATGTTGGGAACAACAGTGGTGTTGTTGCTTGCTCATGGAAGCCCACGTGTAGCAAACCTGTCTCCGGACATGTCTTGCAAAGAAGACAATTCCAGGCTGCGAAGTAATTCTGAAACCCATGAATCACAACAGTCTATAAGTATAATGTGAAATTACGCACTAATAACTTCTGAAAGTCTATCCTTGTGGATGTGGGACTGTGGCTGACAATGTAGGTAGTAGAAATGGAACACCAGAGCCATATTTTCAAAGTAATAATTACTCAGATGACTAGTTTCTATGCTAAATTGGCGTCATCTTCAGGTCCTACTATTAACCAAATAAGTACTTCAAGTCACTGTCTCATGTACAACAGGTCCTATACAATAACTAGCTGCTATGGACAGCTATTCATCAGGGGTGTATATTCTGAACATTTAGTTGCCACTATCATAGTCATGTAATGTACCTTCGAGAGGGGTGATGGTGGATTCCTGCCATCCTCAAAGTGGGAGCACTTACTAGCTGCATCACCATCAGCATGTACTGACCGTTTCATGACTAGAGTCAGTCAGGTTGAAATTGGTAGAAGCTGGTCAGCACTGGCTATACATAGGCTGTAGCTAGGATGTGCACGCATTCAGCTGCCGATACACATGTATCAAGACAAATAATTTCATCATCATTAGGCAAGCTGCCACTTGCGCCAGCTTACTTCCATGGAAATCACTGTGCGGTGCTTCTTTCTGCACATGTGTTGCTATATAAGTGTGACCAGGAGATGTCATGCATTCGCATGATTGTGTGAAAAGAGACTGGTAAAAAAATTGATATCATACATTTCCGCAACTGTCGTCATATACGCTAACTTAAATCAAAGAGCGCGCCGCCGCAGTGGAACACGAGGTGCGCCAGGTGCAACTACACTGCTGCAGTACAACCCGAACGCAAGGTGACTCAGCAAGGTGCTCCCGGCTATGAGCCAAGGCTGCTCCAGGCACAACCGTACCACATCTGCTGGCCAAAGACGTGGATGATGTGTGTACATCAATTTATGTATTGGATGACTGATACTTTACAATGTAGAGAAAGGCTCTTGTCTTCACGAGGAGCACACGTAACGTTTGTTAAATACTTACCTGAATCCTGTAAATGAGGAGCTGGAAAATGTGAAGTGAATAAATACAAAGTAAAAAAAAAATTATTTATTAATAAACCAATTCAGTAGTAGTGGTATATTTTTCGAGGTATTTCGTACTTTTCGAAAACTATATATGTTCTGAAATCTTAAGAACAATTCTTCAGTCTTTAGGAAATCAGAACCCATTTCTGTACAGTCAATCGTTGTAATGCCTCTGCATAATACACTACTGGCCATTAAAATTGCTACACCAAGAAAAATGCAGATGATAAACGGGTATTCATTGGACAAATATATTATACTAGAACTGACATGTGATTACATTTTCAGGCAATTTGGGTGCATAGATCCTGCGAAATCAGTACCCAGAACAACCACCTCTGGCAGTAATAACGGCCTTGATACGCCTGGGCATTGGGTCAAACAGAGCTTGGATGGCGTGTAGTGGTACAGCTGCCCATGCAGCTTCAACACGATACCACAGTTCATCAAGAGTAGTGACTGGCGTATTGTGACGAGCCAGTTGCTCGGCCATCATTGACCAGACGTTTTCAATTGGTGAGAGATCTGGAGAATGTGCTGGACAGGGCAGCAGTCGAACATTTTCTGTATCCAGAAAGGCCCATACAGGACCTGCAACATGCGGTCGTGCATTATCCTGCTGCAATGTAGGGTTTCACAGGGATCGAATGAAGAGTAGAACCACGGGTAATAACACATCTGAAATATAACGTCCACTGTTCAAAGCGCCGTCAATGCGAACAAGAGGTGACCGAGACGTGCAACCAATGGCACCCCATACCATTAAGCCGGGTGGTACGCCAGTATGGTGATGACGAATACACGCTTCCAATGTGCGTTCACCGCGATGTCGCCATACACGGATGCGACCATCATAATGCTGTAAACAGAACCTGGATTCACCCGAAAAAATGACGTTTTGCCATTCGTGCACCCAGGTTCGTCGTTGAGTACACCATCGCAGGCGCTCCTGTCTGTGATGCAGCGTCCAAGGTAACTGCAGCAATGGTCTCCGAGCTGATAGTCCATGCTGCTGCAGACGTCGTCATACTGTTCGTGCAGATGGTTGTTGTCTTGCAAACGTCCCCATCTGTTGACTCGGGGATCGACACGTGGCTGTACGATCCGTTACAGCCATGCGGATAAGATGCCTGTCATCTCGACTGCTAGTGATACGAGGCCGTTGGGATCCAGCACGGCGTTCCGTATTACCCTCCTGAACCCACCGCTTCCATATTCTGCTAACTGTCATTGGATCTCGATCAACGCGAGCAGCAATGCCGCGATACGATAAACCGCAATCGCGATAGGCTACAATCCGACCTTTATCAAAGTCGGAAACGTGATGGTACGCATTTCTCCTCCTTACACGAGGCATCACAACAACGTTTCACCAGGCCACGCCGGTCAACTGCTGTTTGTGTATGAGAAATCGGTCGGAAACTTTCCACATGTCAGCACGTTGTAGGTGTCGCCACCGGCGCCAACCTTGTGTGAGTGCTCTAAAAAGCTAATCATTTGCATATCACAGCATCTTCTTCCTGTCGGCTAAATTTCGCGTGTGTAGCACGTCATCTTCGTGGTGTAGCAATTTTAATGGCCAGTGGTGTATTTGTACGTCGATTCACACGTCCAGTAGTGAACAAATTATCTGTAGGCATGTATTTGACTCTGTGCTGTAAGTATTTTAAACGTTAATAAAAGGTGTTTACAACATGCTTGTGGTGTCAGTTCGTCTACTGGTGTACAGGGAAATCATCAGCTATGTCCTACTTAAGGAAGTGCAGTTAATAAACTATGCTGACCCTAATAAGTATGAGACAGAAGTGGTACTCTGAGGTGACAAAAGTCATGGGATATAGTTGTGCGCCTCCTTTTGCACGGCGTATTGCAGCAGCTCGACATGGCATACACTCAACAAGTCGTTGGAAGTCCCCTGCAGAAGTATTTAACCATGCTGCTTCTAATAACGAAAACGTTACCGGTGCAGCATTTTGTGCATGAGGTGACCATTCAGTTGTGTCCCATAAATGTTCGATGGGATTCATGTCGAGGATCCGGGTAGCCAAATCATTCGCTCGAATTGTCCAGAATATTCTTCAAACCAATCCTGAACAATTGTGACCCGGTGGAAACGCGCATTGTCATCCACAATTTAAGTCCCTGAATGGCTATAAATGGTCTCCAAGTAGCCGAAAATAACCATTTACAGTAAATGATCGGTTCATTTGGATCAGAGGACCCAGTGAATTTCTTGGAAACACAGCCTATACCATTGTGGAGCCATCACCACATTGGACAGTGCCTTGTTGACAACTTGGATCCATGGCTTCTTGGGTCTGCCCCCCATTCGAATCCTACCGTCAGCTCTTACCAAATGAAATCGGGACTCATTTGACCGGGCCACGGTTTTCCAGTCGCTTAGGGTCCAACTAATGTGGTCACGACCCCAGGCGAGGCACTGCATGCAATGTAGTGCTGTTAGCAAAGGTACTCGCGACCGTCGTCTGCTGCGATAGCCTATTAACGCCAAATTTCACCGCACTGTCTTAGCGGATACGTGCGTAGTACGTCCCGTATTGATTTCTGCAGTTATTTCACGCAGTGTTGCTGCGTTGTCCATGGTGAGAGGTAATGCATGAAATTTGTTATTCTTGGCACACTATTGACCCCACGGATCTAGGAATATTGAATTCCCCAACGATTTCCGAAATGCAGTGTCTTACGCATTCCAACTATCATTCCAAGTTCAAAGTCTGTTTATTCCCACTGTACTGGCATAATCACCTCTGAACCCTTTTCGCATGAAACACCTTGAGCACAAATGAGAATTCCGCCAGTGCACAGCCCTTTTATACCTGGCGTACCCGATACTACCACCATCTGTATATGTACATATTGCTACCACATAACTTTTGTCACATCACTGTACATTAAAAGAGGGGAAACGTTGTTCTCCACAATACTGCCATCGGCACAATGTCTGTTGTGAGTTGGCACAGTGTTACACACAGTTCGCCGAGAGGACTAATAAACATATTTTCTCCATAATTTCTAGGAATTTTTCATTAAATTATTCTGTAGCGTTAATATTCATGACAATTTTGTGGAATATGCTACGACATTATTAGCTTATACACATCACACAAGGAATTCACATACAGTGTTTCCCCATGACACTACGCTATAAATCTGTGCTGCAGTCATAGCAAGCAACCATAAAATAAAACTTTGTAATCAGTCATCAGAGGCAGTATTTGGAGGAAGACTCCAAGCCAGATTAAAACACAAGAACATGCAAGTACCAGAGCATGCAGCTAAGTTGCCTCTCTATATAGGTGTTTAGTGTCACAGAATAGGAGTGTGCATAAAAGACTTTAGACACACATGGTCATCGAAAACGCTGCAAACTGATTAGTTTTTGTTTTACTAGTCAATAACGTAATATAGCTGAAACCTTCGTTTATACGGATACTAAGGACACACTGGTGTGGGGCCGAAACCAGCACCTTCTAGGCAATTAGGACAGATAAATGGTTACACAAACTATCAAGCAGCTAAACTGACATGGTTAGGTCTCTGTTCGTCATTTCTAAATCAACATGTAACATATATGACTTTTTCTTATACAGCGCTTATTAATGGTACGAGTGAGTGGAAATCGATCGTTTCTGGATGAGGTATCGAATATATTGCTTCCCCCTACTTATACCTCCCGAGGAGATCACGAATGTAAAATTAGAGAGATTAGAGCGCGCACGGAGGCTTTCAGACAGAGTACGCGAAAGAACTTGCCCCCCTTCTAACAGCCGTGTACCGCAAGTCTCTAGAGGAACGGAGGGTTCCAAATGATTGGAAAAGAGCACAGGTAGTCCCAGTCTTCAAGAAGGGTCGTCGAGCAGATGCGCAAAACTATAGACCTATATCTCTGACGTCGATCTGTTGTAGAATTTTAGAACATGTTTTTTGCTCGAGTATCATGTCGTTTTTGGAAACCCAGAATCTACTATGTAGGAATCAACATGGATTTCGGGAACAGCGATCGTGTGAGACCCAACTCGCTTTATTTGTTCACGAGACCCAGAAAATATTAGATACAGGCTCCCAGGTAGATGCTATTTTTCTTGACTTCCGGAAGGCGTTCGATACAGTTCCGCACTGTCGCCTGATAAACAAAGTAAGAGCCTACGGAATATCAGACCAGCTGTGTGGCTGGATTGAAGAGTTTTTAGCAAACAGAACACAGCATGTTGTTCTCAATGGAGAGACGTCTACAGACGTTAAAGTAACCTATGGCGTGCCACAGGGGAGTGTTATGGGACCATTGCTTTTCACAATATATATAAATGACCTAGTAGATAGTGTCGGAAGTTCCATGCGGCTTTTCGGGGATGATGCTGTAGTATACAGAGAAGTTGCAGCATTAGAAAATTGTAGCGAAATGCAGGAAGATCTGCAGCGGATAGGCACCTGGTGCAGGGAGTGGCAACTGTCCCTTAACATAGACAAATGTAATGTATTGCAAATACATAGAAAGAAGGATCCTTTATTGCATGATTATATGATAGCGGAACAAACACTGATAGCAGTTACTTCTGTAAAATATCTGGGAGTATGCGTGCGGATCGATTTGAAGTGGAATGATCATATAAAATTAATTGTTGGTAAGGCGGGTACCAGGTTGAGATTCATTGGGAGAGTGCTTAGAAAATGTAATCCATCAACAAAGGAGGTGGCTTACAAAACGCTCGTTCGACCTATACTTGAGTATTGCTCATCAGTGTGGGATCCGTACCAGATCGGGTTGACGGAGGAGATAGAGAAGATCCAAAGAAGAGCGGCGCGTTTCGTCACAGGGTTATTTGGTAACCGTGATAGCGTTACGGAGATGTTTAATAAACTCAAGTGGCAGACTCTGCAAGAGAGGCGCTCTGCATCGCGGTGTAGCTTGCTCGCCAGGTTTCGAGAGGGTGCGTTTCTGGATGAGGTATCGAATATATTGCTTCCCCCTACTTATACCTCCCGAGGAGATCACGAATGTAAAATTAGAGAGATTAGAGCGCGCACGGAGGCTTTCAGACAGTCGTTCTTCCCGCGAACCATACGCGACTGGAACAGGAAAGGGAGGTAATGACAGTGGCACGTAAAGTGTCCTCCGCCACACACCGTTGGGTGGCTTGCGGAGTATAAATGTAGATGTACTGGGGTTCGATATTGCCCTACAGTCAAAACTATGCGTAACACGTGTATCACTGTTATTATTACTGCTATTATTAATGGTTATTCACTCGCAACTACGCTTTGTAAAAAGAAAAAGTATCACGTGAATATGATGACCACAGTGTTCCCGAACCTCCACTACCCAACTGTTCCTGTTGGCGAGTCTGTGATTTACATACAGTCTTATTATGAGGGTTTAAATGAGAGGGTGCTCCATCCTGATGGAACTCAACAGTGTCAGCTATGCCTTCTTACTGAACCTTAGTTACCAGAATTGCTCTTTGACATTCAGTGACAGCGTGAGGTTGCTTGTTCCGCCGTATGAAGCAGTTACTTTTGTTAACTTTTCTGCAGATATGGACTGTTGGTTCTTCAGTAAACAAAATGTGATGCATAAGTTGTTCACTATGTGCAGCTCCCATGAAATCGTAAAACACAAATTGCGAAGTTGCATAATGTTTGTGGTCTAGTTTGTGAAGCACCTGATTGTGGTACATTAAAAAAGTTGATACAGTTGGCTGGCTTTCGATTGCTTTTCTAATTTCATGAACAGGCTCTTGTGGTATAGGAGATCTTCTTGCACGTCTGGCTACTTTCTCAGGAACAACTCTTATAGTGAAAAAGGTTGCCACAGCGTATCTGAATACATTACAGGTGCTTTTTATGCAAGAACCTGTGGCCGACACCATGACGAGTGTCGTCTTGACATGTGTGGTGCGCGGTGTGTGGTGTGTGTGGTGTATGTGTTGTGTGTTGTGTGTGGTGTGTGGGGTGTGTGGTGTGTGTGTGTTGTGTGTGGTGTGTGTTAGCTTGATACGGAGGGGGGCTGAGTAGCAGTGCCAGCCAGCTGCATGCAGAGCTCACTTTTTGCTGTGGCTTTCAATCTCACAGGGCTGGGTTACAAAATTGTTATTATTATTATTATTGGAAGATACTACAGCAATTGCCTCTTTTTAGGGGTTTTATGCTATTGACTGCACTGTATTAACCGCTAGAAACTGACAGTTACAGCTGTAGCAGGAATTTCCATAGACTACCTCTGTTGGTGGACCGACTCGCAGATCTCATCGTGTTCATACAGAAACAAGCTGAGTCTTTCTTTTCGTAGCAACAGGCTTCCTAACAGTTTAACGTACCACTAGTCATGTGTATGTCAGATTGCACTGTTCTGCAGTAATATACATTATAGATGTAACTTTTACATAAAAAGAGATATGGCATTTCATTTTCGACTCCAATTGTTATTCAGCTTGTGAAAGTTATCCTTCTTGTGGAAGTGGAATAGTGGCTGACCATATACACTATGTGATCAAAAGTATTCGGCCGCACCCAAAAACATACGTTTTTCATAGTAGGTGCAGTGTGCTGCCACCTACTGCCAGGTATTCCATATCAGCGACCTCAGTAGTCATTAGACACCGTGAGAGAGCAGAATGGGGCGCTCCGCGGAACTCACGGACTTTGAACGTCGTCAGTTGATTGGGTGTCACTTGTGTCATATGCCTGTGCGTGACATTTCCACACTGCTAAACATCCCTAGGTCCACTGTTTAGAATGTGATAGTGAAGTGGAAACGTGAAGGGACACGTGCAGCACAAAAGCGTACAGGCCGACCTCGTCTGTTGACTGACCGAGACCGCCGACACTTGAAGAGGGTCGTAATGTGTAGTAGGCAAGACAACTACCCAGACCATCGCACAGGAATTCCAAAGTGCATCAGATCCACTGCAAGTACTAAGACAGTTAGGCGGGAGGTGAGAAAACTTGGATTTCATGGTCGAGCGGCTGCTCATAAGCCACACATCACGCCGGTAAATGCCAAACTACGCCTCGCTTGTTGTAAGGAACGTAAAAATTGGACGATTGAACAGAGGAAAAACGTCGCGTGGAGTGACAATCACAGTACACAATGTGGCGATCCGATGGCATGGTGTGGATATGTGGAATGACCAGTGAACGTCATCTGCCAGCGTGTGTAGTGCCAACAGTAAAATTCGGAGGCGGTGTGGTCGTGTTTTTCATGGAGGGGGCTTGCACCCCTTGTTGTTTTGCGTGGCAATATCACAGCACAGGCCTACATTAATGTTTTAAGCACATTCTTGCTTCCTACTGTTGAAGAGACATACGGGGATGGCGATTGCATCTCTCAACACGATCGAGCACCTTTCATAATGCACGGCCTGTGGAGGAATGGTTACACGACAATAACATCCCTTTAATGGCCTGCAAAGTGTCCTGACCTGAATCCTACAGAACACTTCTGGGATGTTTTGGAACTCCGACTTGGTGCCAGGCCTCACCGACCGACATCGATACCTCTCCTCATTGTAGCACTCCGTGAAGAATGGGCTGCAATTCCCCAAGAAATCTTCCAGCACCTGATTGAACGAATACCTGCGAGAGTGGAAGCTGTCATCAAGGCTAGTGGTTGGCCAACACCATATTCAATTCCAGCATTACCGATGGAGGGCGCCACGAACTTGTAAGTCACTTTCAGCAATGTGTCCGAATACTTTTGAGCACATAGTGTAAGTAATGTAAATGAAAAACCACAGCTGTATTTTCAATATTTTTATTACTCAGACTACTAATTTCAACGGTACATTTGTGTTATCTTTAGGTGCTGTGTATCAAAAAACAACTGATATAGTTGCATTGCCTCTGTCTAATAAATTAATCGGTGGAAAAATAAAATACCACAACTGCTTTAACGTCGCAAAAGGAAGAAAACTCAAACAAGGTACCCTCTGAGTGTATATATCAATACATGGAAAGGTTTTAAGTACACAAATTTTTTGCAGATACTTCAGTCATAAAATGGATAAAAGTATATGAACATTGATATGTTTCCCTTTCCAAAATTTACTGTTGTTAGACACTATGTTGTTTTACAAAATGGCTCTGACTTAACATCTGAGGTCATCAGTCCTCTGTTGTTTTACACTGTCATAGTTTTAAAGTAAGCCAGTAGTTACCTCAGCGGGTTCCACCTCGCATATATTAATAACCACACATTTTTCTAACGTATTTTTTTACAATGAAGCGCCAAAGAAACTGGTCTAGACGTGCGTGTTCAAATACAGAGATATGTAAAGAGGCAGAAAATGGCGCTGCGGTCGGCAACGCCTATGTAAGACAAGTGTCTGGCGCAGTTGTTAGATCGGTTAGTGCTGCTGCAATTTAAGTGAGTTTGAACGTGGTGTTATAGTCGGCGGACGAGCGACGGGACACAGCATCTCCGAGGTAGCGTTGAAGTGGGGATTTTCTAGTGCGACCGTTTCACGAATGCACCGTGAACATCGGGAATCCGGTAAAACATCAGATCTCCGACATCGCTGCGGCCGGAAAAAGATCCTGCAAACGTGACGCACTAGGGCTGAAGAGTATCTTTCAACGTGACGGAAGAGCAGCCCTTCCACCAATTGCTGCAAATTTCAACGCTGGGCCATCAACAAGTGTCAGCGTGCGAACCATTCAAAGAAGCATAATCGATATGGGCTTTCGGAGCCGAATGCTCACTCGTGTACCCTTGATGATTGCACGACACAAAGCTTTTGCCTCGCCTGGGCCCGTCAGCACTAACATTGGACTGTTGAAGACTGCTGCCTGGTCAGACGAGTCTCGTCTGAAATTGTAACGAGCGGATGGCCGTGTACGGGTATGGAGAACACCTTTTGAATCCATGGACCGTGCAAGTCAGAAGGGGACTGTTTAATCTGGTGGAGGCTCTGTAACGATGTGGGGCGTGTGCAGTTGGAGTGATATGGGACTGCTGATACGTCTAGATACAACTCTGACAGGTGTAACGTAAGTATCTTATCTGATCACCTGCATCCATTCATGACCATTGTGCATTCCGACGTACTTGGGCAGTTCTAGCAGGACAATGCGACCACACTTCCAAAATTGTTACAGAATGGCTCCCGGGACACTCTTTTTAGTTTAAACACTTCCGCTGGCCATCAAACTCCCAAGACAAAAGCATTATTGAGCATATATTTGATGCCTTGTAACGTGCTGTTCGGGAGAGATCTCCACCTCCTCGTACTCTTACGGATTCATAGACAGCCCTGTAGGATTCATAGTGTCATTTTCCTCCATCACTACTTCAGACACTGGTCGAGTCCATGCCACGTTGTGTTGTGGCACTTCGGCGTGCTCACGAGGGCCCTACACAATATTATGTAGGTATACCAGTTTCTTTGGCTCTCCAGTGTACGTTCATGTACTTATGTAGTTTTATCCATCTTACAGTTCACTTACAGGGTACTTTGGTTGAGTTTTGTCCCTTTTACGATTTTAAAGCAGTTGTAGTATCTTATCTTTTTACGTTAGTTATTAGACAAAGGCAGTGTAAATATGTTGTTGTTGTTGTGGTCTTCAGTCCTGAGACTGGTTTGATGCAGCTCTCCATGCTACTCTATCCTGTGCAAGCTTCTTCATCTCCCAGTACCTACTGCAACCTACATCCTTCTGAATCTGCTTAGTGTATTCATCTCTTGGTCTCCCTCTACGATTTTTTTCCTCCACGCTGCCCTCCAATGCTAAATTTGTGATCCCTTGATGCCTCAAAACATGTCCTACCAACCGATCCCTTCTTCTAGTCAAGTTGTGCCACAAACTTCTCTTCTCCCCAATCCTATTCAATACCTCCTCATTAGTTACGTGATCTACCCACCTTATCTTCAGCATTCTTCTGTAGCACCACATTTCGAAAGCTTCTATTCTCTTCTTGTCCAAACTGGTTATCGTCCATGTTTCACTTCCATACATGGCTACACTCCATACAAATACTTTCAGAAACGACTTCCTGACACTTAAATCTATACTAGATGTTAACAAATTTCTCTTCTTCAGAAACGATTTCCTTGCCATTGCCAGTCTACATTTTATATCCTCTCTACTTCGACCATCATCAGTTATTTTACTCCCTAAATAGCAAAACTCCTTTACTACTTTAAGTGTCTCGTTTCCTAATCTAATCCCCTCAGCATCACCCGATTTAATTTGACTACATTCCATTATCCTCGTTTTGCTTTTGTTGATGTTCATCTTATATCCTCCTTTCAAGACACTGTCCATTCCGTTCAACTGCTCTTCCATGTCCTTTGCTGTCTCTGACAGAATTACAATGTCATCGGCGAACCTCAAAGTTTTTACTTCTTCTCCATGAATTTTAATACCTACTCCGAATTTTTCTTTTGTTTCCTTTACTGCTTGCTCAATATACAGATTGAATAACATCGGGGAGAGGTTACAACCCTGTCTCACTCCTTTCCCAACCACTGCATCCCTTTCATGACCCTCGACTCTTATAACTGCCATCTGGTTTCTGTACAAATTGTAAATAGCCTTTCGCTTTTGTATTTTACCCCTGCCACCTTCAGAATTTGAAAGAGAGTATTCCAGTTAACGTTGTCAAAAGCTTTCTCTAAGTCTACAAATGCTACAAATGTAGGTTTGCCTTTTCTTAATCTTTCTTCTAAGATAAGTCTTAAGGTTAGTATTGCCTCACGTGTTCCAACATTTCTACGGAATCCAAACTGATCTTCCCCGAGGTCCGCTTCTACCAGTTTTTCCATTCGTCTGTAAAGAATTCGCGTTAGTACTTTACAGCTGTGACTTATTAAACTGATAGTTCGGTAATTTTCACATCTGTCAACACCTGCTTTCTTTGGGATTGGAATTATTATATTCTTCTTGAAGTCTGTGGGTATTTCGCCTGTCTCATACATCTTGCTCACTAGATGGTAGAGTTTTGTCATGACTGGCTCTCCCAAGAATGTCAGTAGTTCTAATGGAATGTTGTCTACTCCTGGGGCCTTGTTTCGACTCAGGTCTTTCAGTGCTCTGTCAAACTCTTCACGCAGTATCTTATCTCCCATTTCATCTTCATCTACAACCTCTTTCATTTCCATAATATTGTCCTCAAGTACATCACCCTTGTATAAACCCTCTATATACTCCTTCCACCTTTCTGTCTTCCCTTCTTTGCTTAGAACTGGGTTGCCATCTGAGCTCTTGATATTCATACAAGTCGTTCTCTTATCTCCAAAGGTCTCTTTAATTTTCCTGTAGGCAGTATCTATCTTACCCCTAGTGAGATAGGCCTCTACATCCTTACATTTGCCCTCTAGCCATCCCTGCTTAGCCATTTTGCACTTCCTGTCGATCTCATTTTTGAGACGTTTGTATTCCTTTTTGCCTGCTTCATTTACTGCATTTTTACATTTTCTCCTTTCATCAATTAAATTCAATATTTCTTCTGTTACCCAAGGATTTCTATTAGCCCTCGTCTTTTTACCTACTTGATCGTCTGCTGCCTTCACTACTTCATCCCTCAGAGCTACCCATTCGTCTTCTACTGTATTTCTTTCCCCCATTCCTGTCAATTGTTCCCTTATGCTCTCCCTGAAACTCTGTACAACCTCTGATTCTTTCAGTTTATCCAGGTCCCATCTCCTTAAATTCCCACCTTTTTGCAGTTTCTTCAGTTTTAATCTACAGTTCATAACCAATAGATTGTGGTCAGAGTCCACATCTGCCCCTGGAAATGTCTTACAATTTAAAACCTGGTTCCTAAATCTCTGTCTTACCATTATGTAATCTATCTGAAACCTGTCAGTATCTCCAGGCTTCTTCCATGTATACAACCTTCTTTCATGATTCTTGAACCAAATGTTAGCTATGATTAAGTTATGCTCTGTGCAAAATTCTACAAGGCGGCTTCCTCTTTCATTTCTTCCCCCCAGTCCATATTCACCTACTATGTTTCCTTCTCTCCCTTTTCCTACTGACGAATTCCAGTCACCCATGACTATTAAATTTTCGTCTCCCTTCACTACCTGAATAATTTTTTTTTTACTATCTCGTCATACATTTCATCAATTTCCTCATCATCTGCAGAGCTAGTTGGCATATAAACTTGTACTTCTAGTGTAAATATATAAGTCGTTTTTTGATAAACAGGATCTGAAGATGACACAAATGTTGGGTTGAAACTACGTCTGAGTAGAAAATACTATGAAAATATGGCTGTGGTGTTCCATTTGCAATACAAGTATTGTTTCGCTCTTGTTCGTTTTAACACAATGAAACATTACATTTCCATCATATGAGAAATATCACGATTGACGATCACATCACCAACGTTCCTACAATTTCAAATTTAAAAAAATGGTTCAAATGGCTCTGAGCACTATGGGACTCAACTGCTGTGGTTATTAGTCCCCTAGAACTTAGAACTACTTAAACCTAACTAACCTAAGGACATCACAAACATCCATGCCCGAGGGAGGATTCGAACCTGCGACCGCAGCAGTCGCACGGTTCCGGACTGCGCGCCTAGAACCGCGAGACCACCGCGGCCGGCAATTTCAAATTTAATTCATGAGTCACTTGTCCATATTTGTCAGAACACAGGGAGTGAGGGACACCCTTATCCTCAATATTGTAGTCAACGTATTCCGGTAACAAACCCGCAACTCACTTCACTTTCTCCAAGCCCTTCACGAAGACACGCGACTCGACTGAGCATATGTAATTCTGCCCCAATGGCATACCAGCTGTACCCATATTGTGCTCGTGGTTATTCTCCATTAACAGGTTTACAGAACTTAGTCCAATTCATAGTAGGGCCTAGTCAACTCCAAAATAAAATTATCAGATGCAATCACGCTACTTCGAGCGTCATCCAACATCAGAAACGTTAGTTTCTTTGTAACAAATCGATTGTCTGCGACGCGGAATCCTTGCTAATCAAAGAGCACATCGTACATGGCTCTACATCTGACTTCAGCTTTCATACTAACACTCAAGCTGCTGCTAACAACGCTCATATAAGACTGACGTGAATTATAGTTGGAAAGGTGGATACATCTAGATTCTGTGCAGCAGTGGACCAATAGGAGCTGCAGTTGAATAAAAACCTCTTGCTTCCTATTGGCTTATAAAAGCAGTAGGATGCATTTTCACCACCATCACACATGAATTCCTGGGCTTTGACAAAAAAGGACACTATTATATGAAAGACACACATTTAAGTTCCATCCTGCAAATTCGGCTTACATGTGTTTAATACTTGTGCAGGTCATAGAAGCCGATCCTGATGATGTGTGTATGTGTATGGGCACACAACGTCATCTAATTCGATTACTGCAAGCACAACAGAAGCTGTGAGTTGCGACTATGCATGTCTGAATGTAACAACATCAATATTTACAATATGCTCGCTTTGTTCTGTACCAATTACTTGCATGCGTCGGTGTAGATTATAATTCAGACTCCAACAGAGGTGAACAGGAATACAGGCAGCAGCCATGGTAACACCTCAATAGTTGCCGTGTTGAAACTACACGTAGTGTATGTTTAAAGAAACAACTTTTTTTGTAAACTGTGTCTTGCTGCTAATAACTAAGAAGTTAAGGAACTTCCTGGCAGATTAAAACTGTGTGCAGGACCGAGACTCGAAATTGGGACCTTTGCCTTTTGCGGGCAAGTGCTCTACCAATTGAGCTACCCAAGCACTACTCACCCCGCGTCCTCACAGCTTTACTTCTGCCAGTTCCTCGTCTTCTAACTTTCAAACTTTACAGAAGCTCTCCTGCGAACCTACCAGAACTAAAACTCCTGAAAGAAAGGATATTTCGGAGACATGGCTTAGCCACAGCCTGGAGGATGTGTCCAGAATGAGACTTTCACTCTGCAGCGGAGTGTGCGCTGATATGAAACTTCCTGTCAGTGGCCGGGGCGTGAGTCGTGCTTGGGTAGCTCAGTTGGTAGAACACTTGCCCGCGAAAGGCAAAGGGCCCGAGTTCGAGTCTCGGTACGGCACACAGTTTTAATCTGATTTTTGTTAGTAATACCTTTTTTTGAGAACATGCGTTTTATAGCGCTATATGATGAATATATAGTGATTTTTTTTGTTTTTACTTGTTTTTTTTCTGCAACATCATGTTATAAATCAACAATTTACGAATAAAACCAGAATATAAACATTGAAAATTTTAATTTTGTTATAAATACCGTTTATTTTTAAGTAGCAAACAGGAGGAATGTAGAACAAAAATGTTTCGTTGGTTTAGTGGCTCTTTATAAATATACTTGCTCAATTTGTAACGATTCACCACTTCCGGTTTCTAGCGGAATGTAGTGAGAGACTGATCGCATTAAAAAAAAGAAATCGATGGAAATTATGTAACATACGATAGGTGTGCAACACTCTTAACGATATGTAACACAGTTATGATCTTAACTGACCAACGCTATTAGGAAAACTAATAAAGTCTTAAGTTCATTTACGATAGTCTACAGTAGCCTACCGTAGTTTTGCAAGTCAATTACAAGCCTAAAAGTCAAATAAAGAATAGTAACAGCTTCTGTGAGAAATGAAATCTGACATCTCAAGGTAGAGAAAAGCAATAGTTTTGCTTGAGGATAATTTCCAGCATCATACAGCAGAAAACGATCCAGTGCATTCAGAATATTGGGTTAAAGCTGATGAAGCGCTCACCGTACAGTAATGATCTAGCTGCAAGTTATTTTCATTTCTTTACTCCAACGAAGGAGCACCTACTTGAATCAGTTTTTGTCTCGTTGCTTAGTTATAAAATCCTCTGTGGTTTCTGGTATCTTAGGTAGTCGCCTGGCAATGGGTACTCTGGGTATTTATTTAGTAGTAATCTTGTACGGCTCACAGTTCTAGCGATGACAGCGAAAGCTACCCTCAAGATGTTCATAAGCTTAATGTGCCAACTCGCCGCTGCCAGAAACTCTCTCGCAAGACTTTTCGCTAACGGGAAGACCGCTGCATATTCTGGAGTCTAGTGAATGTATAGTTGTTGTCTGTTGCAACCAGTAGAAGCTTCTCTCGTTTTGCGACCGAACGAATTGCGCGACATCTTTTTGCCGGTTGAATGATGATACTGTATATCGCCCGGATTTGCGCAATCGGAAAGTGCAGCTGCTTCTATATGTCCGCCTTTTGCTACCATTAGAGTGCCGCCTGACTGTTAAAACTGCTGATTCATTCATGCTCCACTTTATGTTGTACTTACTCTACAATAATATGACTCTGGACCTCAGACGAGGGTCATTTCAAATGTTCAGCACGCTGTAAGATAGAATAAAATAATTTATTTTATAAAACACTTTTTCAGTCTTTCAGTATAATCTCCATTCTTCCTTGTGAGAGCTTCCCAACGTTTTAACAACTTCTGTATTCCCGATAAGGCACCTTCATTGTTCAGCTGTCTATTCGCGTTCATCAGTTGCAACAAACGTTTTCTACGGAGTTCTTCCTTCGGTTTGGGAAACAAATGAAAGTATGGCGGCCTTATATAAGGAATGTACACTGGCAAATCTCCCGAGTTCGAGTCTCGGTCCGGCGCACAGTTTTAATTTGCCAGGAAGTTTCATATCAGCGCACACTCCGCTGCAGAGTGAAAATCTCTTTCTGGAATGTACACTGAAGTGACAGAATTCATGGGGTAGAGATATGCATATACACGGTGGTCCATTGATAGTGACCGGGCCAAATATCTCACGAAATAAGCTTCAAACGAAAAAAACTACAAAGAACGAAACTCGTCTAGCTTGAAGGGGGCCCGCTAGATGGCGCTGCTATAGGTCAAACGGATATCAACTGCGTTTTTTTAAATATGAACCCCCATTTTTTATTACATATTCGTGTAGTACGTAAAGAAATATGAATGTTTTAGTTGGACCACTTTTTTCGCTTTGTGACAGATGGCACTGTAATAGTCACAAACTTGTAAGTACGTGGTATCACGTAACATTCCGCCAGTGCGGACGGTATTTGCTTCGTGATACATTACCCGTGTTAAAATGGACCGTTTACCAATTGCGGAAAAGGTCGATATCGTGTTGATGTATGGCTGTTGTGACCAAAATGCCCAACAGGCGTATGCTGTGTATGCCGCTCGGTATCCTGGACGACACCATCCAAGTGTCAGAAAGGTTCGCCGGATAGTTCCGTTATTTAAGGAAACAGGAAGTGTTCAGCTACATGTGAAACGTCAACCACGACCTGCAACAAATGATGAAGCCCAAGTAGGTGTTTTAGCTGCTGTCGCGGCTAATCCGCACATCAATAGCAGACAAATTGCGCGAGAATCGGGAATCTCAAAAACGACGGTGTTGAAATGCTACATCAACATCGATTGCACCCATACCGTATTTCTATGCACCAGGAATTGTATGGCGACAACTTTGAACGTCGTGTACAGTTCTGCCACTGGGCACAAGAGAAATTACGGGACGATGACAGATTTTTTGCTCGCGTTCTATTAAGCGACGAAGCGTCATTCACCAACGGCGATAAACTGGCATAATATGCACTATTGGGCAACGGAAAATCGACGATGGCTCCGACAAGTGGAACATCAGCGACCTTGGCGGGTTAATGTATGGTGCGGCATTATGGGAGGATGGATAATTGGCCCCCATTTTGTCGATGGCAATCTAAAGGGTGCAATGTATGCAGATTTCGTACGTAATGTTCTACCGATGTTACTGCAAGATGTTTCACTACATGACAAATGGTGATGTACTTCCAACATAATGGATGTCCGGCACATAGCTCGCGTACGGTTGAAGCGGTATTGAATAGCATATTTCATGACAGGTGGATTGGTCGTCGAAGCACCATACTACGGCCCGCACATTCACCGGAACTGACGTCCCCGGATTTCTTTCTGTGGGGAAAGTTGAAGGATATTTGCTATCGTGATCCACCGACAACGCCTGATAACATGTGTCAGCGCATTGCCAATGCATGTGCGAACATTACGGAAGGCGAACTACTCGCTGTTGAGAGGAATGTCGTTACACGTATTGCCAAATGCATTGAGGTTGACGGACACCATTTTGAGCATTTATTGCATTAATGTGGTATTTACAGGTAATCACGTTGTAACGTTCTCAGAAATGATAAGTTTGAAAAGGTACGTGTATGACATTGGAACAACCGAAATAAAATGTTCAAACGTACCTACGTTCTGTATTTTAATTTAAAAAACCTACCTGTTACCAACTGTTCGTCGAAAATTGTGAGTCATATGTTTGTGACTATTACAGCGCCATGTATCACAAAGCGAAAAAAGTGATCCAACTAAAAAATTGATATTTCTTTACGTACTACACGATTATGTAATAAAAATTAGGAGTTCCTATTTTAAAAAATACATTTGATATCCGTTTGACCTATGGCAGCGCCATTTAGCGGCACAACCATAGCGCCATCTGGTTTCCTCCTTCAAGCTAGACAAGTTTCGGCCTTTGTAGTTTTTTCGTTTGATGCTATTTCGTGAGGTATTTGGCCCGGTCACGATCAATGGACCACCCTGTATACAGATGGCGGTAGTATCGAGTACACAAAGTATAAAAAAGCAGTGCATTGGCGGAGCTATCATTTGTAGTCAGGTGATGCATATGAAAAAGGTGTCCGACATGATTGTTGCCGTACGACGGGATTTAACAGACTTTGGTTGTGGAATGTTACTTGGAGCTAGACACACAGAACATTCCATTTCAAAAATCGTTAGAGAATTCGATATTCCGAGTTACACAGCGTCAAGAGTGTGCCGAAAATAACAAATTTCAGGCATTAGCTTTCACCAGGGACGACGCAGTGACCGACGGCCTTCACTTAACGACCGAGAGCAGCGGCGGTCGCATAGCATTATCAATGCAAAAGAGAAGCAACATTGCGTAAAATAATCGCAGAAATCAATGTGGGACGTACAGCGAAGGTATCCGTTTGGACAGTGCGGCGAAGTTTAGCGATAATGGGCTATGGCAGCAGATGATCGATGCGAGTGCCTTTTCTAACAGTACGACATCGCCTGCAGCGCCTCTCCTGGGCTCGTCACCGTATCGGTTGGACTCTAGGAGACTGGCCTGGTCGGTTGAGCCCGGGATCAGTTGGTAAGAACTGATGGTAAGGTTCGAGTGAGGGCAGACGCACATAGCCAGGAAACCAAGTTGTCAACAAGGCACAGTGCAAGCTGGTGGTGGCTCCATAATGGTGCGGGCTGTGTTTGCATGGAATAGACTGGGTCCTCTGGTCCAACTGAACCGATCAATGACTAGAAATGGTTGTGTTTGGCTACATGGAAAACATCTGTAGCCATTCAACGATGAAATTTTTGTGGATGACAATGCGCTATGCCACCGGGCCACAATCGTTCCTGAATGGCTTGAAGAACATTCGGGACGATTCGAGCGAATTATATGGCCACCTTGATACCCCGACATGAACCCCATCTAACATTTACGGGTCATAGTCGAGAGGTCAGTTCCTGCACAAAATCCTGCACAGGAAACATTTCCGTAGTTATGGATGGCTACAGAGCAGAATGGCGCAGTGTTTCTGCAGGATAATTGCAACGACTTGTTGAGACCCCGCCACGTCGGGTTTCTGCACTACGAAGGACAAAAAAATGTTCAAATGTGTGTGAAATCGTATGGGACTTAACTGCTGAGGTCATCAGTACCTAAACTTACACACTACTTAACCTAAATTATCCTAAGGACAAACACACACACCCATGCCCAAGGGAGGACTCGAACCTCCGCCGGGAGCAGCCGCACACTACGACGGACAAAAGGAGGTCCGGCACGGTGTTAGGAGGTATCCCAAGACTTTTGTAATCTCAGTGTAATCTCGAGATAGTGTCGTATACAGGCCGGGACATCCTATTGCAAAGCTGTAGAAGTGGATGGTGATACGTATTGTGGGTGGAGCATTTTGAATAGTTGCTTAGTTATAAAGTCATCTGTGATTTCTGTTATCTTAGGTAGATTGCCTTGTAGAAGTGGGTGGGTATACGTATTAGGGGTGGAGCATCTTGAATAGTTACTTTGTTATAAAGCCATCTGTGATTTCTGTGGTGTTAGGTAGATCGCCTTGCAATGTGTGCTCTGGGTATTTAGTCCTAGCCTCCTACAGCTCTGCGGTGTAGCGAGAACAACAAATGATGCTTTAAAAAGGTATATGGTTAATGTGCGAACCCACCTCTGCTAAAAATCCCTCCGGCCGTTGTGACCGAGCGGTTCTAGGCGCTTCAGTCCGGAACCGCGCTGCTGCTACGGTCGCAGGTTCCAATCCTGCCTCGGGCATGGATGTGTGTGATGTCCTTAGGTTAGTTAGGTTTAATTAGTTCTAAGTCTAGGGGACTGATGACCTCAAAGTGCTTAGAGCCATTTGATCCATTTGAACCAAAAATCCTCTCGCTAAACTTTTCGCTAACGGTAAGATCGCTGCAACATTCTGGAGTCTTGTTGTCTTTTGCGACCTATCGAAGGCTCTCGTGTTTAGCGTTCTGAAGGCCGCACGAATGGCGCGACATATTTTTCCAAGTTGAATGACAGTACATCGCTCGGATTTGCGGTGATCCAAAATTGCAGTTACTTCCGTATCACGGCCTTCTTAATCAAGTCCCATTGCTGTCATGAGAGTATAGCCTGATTGCTCTGCTTTATGTTGTACTTATTCTAGAAGTGTCTGACTCGCGGTTTCGATATCATCTTGATTGTACGGAGGTTATTTCAAAAGTTCTGCATACTGTAAGATAGAATTGAAGAATATATTTTTTTTTATAAAATACCTTTACAGGCCTCCAACATAATCTCCACTCTAGCTTATGACAGCTTCTCAAACTTTTATCAACTCCTATATTCCATGCAGGGCACCTTCATTCTTGAGGTGTCAGATTACTCGGCTCACCTCACTGGAAGCTTCAGCCGCAACAAAGCTTTTTATACGGAGATGCTCCTTTAATTTGGAAAACAAATCAAAGTCTGGAGGGGTTCATATCTGGATGTATGGTGGGTGGGGAAGTATTTCCCATCCATATTTGCCGAGCGTTTCTCTCAGTGGTATGGCAATATGCGGTCCTGCATTATTGTGCAAAAGGACACCAGCTGCAAGCTTGTCAGGCCTTCTACATCTACATCTACATGGATACTCTGCAAATCAGATTCAAGTGCCTGGCAGAGCGTTCATCGAATCACCTTCACAGTTCTCTATTATTCCAATCTCGTATAGCGCGCGTAAAGAATGAACACCTATATCTTTCCGTACGAGCTCTGATTTCTCTTATTTTATAGTGGTGATCGTTCCTCCCTATGTAGGTCGGTGTCAACAAAATGTTTTCGCATTCGGAGGAGAAAGCTGGTGATTCTTTGACGAATTTTCGGCCGCAGAACATTTTGTAGAAGCAGCTTGTAGTTTTTTTTTTTTTTTTTTGGTCATCAGTCTACTGGCTGGTTTGATGCGGCCCGCCACGAATTCATTTCCTGTGCTAACCTCTTCATCTCAGAGTAGCACTTGCAACCTACGTCCTCAATTATTTGCTTGACGTATTCCAATCTCTATCTTCCTCTACAATTTTTGCCCTCTACAGCTCCCTCTAGTACCATGGAAGTCATTCCCTCATGTCTTAGCAGATGTCCTATCATCCTGTCCCTTCTCCTTATCAGTGTTTTCCACATATTCCTTTCCTCTCCGATTCTGCGTAGGACCTCCTCATTCCTTACCTTATCAGTCCACCTAATTTTCAACATTCGTCTATAGCACCACATCTCAAATGCTTCGATTCTCTTCTGTTCCGGTTTTCCCACAGTCCATGTTTCACTACCATACAATGCCGTACTCCAGACGTACATCCTCAGAAATTTCTTCCTCAAATTAAGGCCGGTATTTGATATTAGTAGACTTCTCTTGGCCAGAAATGCCTTTTTTGCCATAGCGAGTCTGCTTCTGATGTCCTCCTTGCTCCGTCCGTCATTGGTTATTTTACTGCCTAGGTAGCAGAATTCCTTAACTTCATTGACTTCATGACCATCAATCCTGATGTTAAGTTTCTCGCTGTTCTCATTTCTACTACTTCTCATTACCTTCGTCTTTCTCCGATTTACTCTCAAACCATACTGTGTACTCATTAGACTGTTCATTCCGTTCAGCAGATCATTTAATTCTTCTTCACTTTCACTCAGGATAGTAATGTCATAAGCGAATCGTCTCATTGGTATCCTTTCACCTTGTATTTTAATTCCACTCCTGAACCTTTCTTTTATTTCCATCATTGCTTCCTCGATGTACAGATTGAAGAGTAGGGGCGAAAGGCTACAGCCTTGTCTTACACCCTTCTTAATACGAGCACTTCGTTCTTGATCGTCCACTCTTATTATTCCCTCTTTGTTGTTGTACATATTGTATATGACCCGTCTCTCCCTATAGCTTACCCCTACTTTTTTCAGAATCTCGAACAGCTTGCACCATTTTATATTGTCGAACGCTTTTTCCAGGTCGACAAATCCTATGAAAGTGTCCTGATTTTTCTTTAGCCTTGCTTCCATTATTAGCCGTAACGTCAGAATTGCCTCTCTCGTCCCTTTGCTTTTCCTAAAGCCAAACTGATCGTCACCTAGCGCATTCTCAATTTTCTTTTCCATTCTTCTGTATATTATTTTTGTAAGCAGCTTCGATGCATGAGCTGTTAAGCTGATTGTGCGATAATTCTCGCACTTGTCAGCTCTTGCCGTCTTCGGAATTGTGTGGATGATGCTTTTCCGAAAGTCAGATGGTATATCGCCAGACTCATATATTCCACACACCAACGTGAATAGTCGTTTTGTTGCCACTTCCCCCAATGATTTTAGAAATTCTGATGGAATGTTATCTATCCCTTCTGCCTTATTTGACCGTAAGTCCTCCAAAGCTCTTTTAAATTCCGATTCTAATACTGGATCCCCTATCTCTTCTAAATCGACTCCTGTTTCTTCTTCTATCACATCAGACAAATCTTCACCCTCATAGAGGCTTTCAATGTATTCTTTCCACCTATCTGCTCTCTCCTCTGCATTTAACAGTGGAATTCCCGTTGCACTCTTAATGTTATCACCGTTGCTTTTAATGTCACCAAAGGTTGTTTTGACTTTCCTGTATGCTGAGTCTGTCCTTCCGACAATCATATCTTTTTCGATGTCTTCACATTTTTCCTGCAGCCATTTCGTCTTAACTTCCCTGCACTTCCTAATTATTTCATTCCTCAGCGACTTGTATTTCTGTATTCCTGATTTTCCCGGAACATGTTTGTACTTCCTCCTTTCATCAATCAACTGAAGTATTTCTTCTGTTACCCATGGTTTCTTCGCAGCTACCTTCTTTGTACCTATGTTTTCCTTCCCAACTTCTGTGATGGCCCTTTTTAGTGATGTCCATTCCTCTTCAACTGTACTGCCTACTGCGCTATTCCTTATTGCTGTATCTATAGCGTTAGAGAACTTCAAACGGATCTCGTCATTCCTTAGTACTTCCGTATCCCACTTCTTTGCGTATTGATTCTTCCTGACTAATGTCTTGAACTTCAGCCTAATCGCAAATGCCGGGATGGTTCCTTTGAAAGGGCACGGCCGACTTCCTTCCGCATCCTTCCCTAATCCGATGAGACCGATGACCTCGCTGTTTGGTCTCTTCCCCCAAACAACCAACCAACCATCAGCCTAATCTTCATCACTACTATATTGTGATCTGAGTCTATATCTGCTCCTGGGTACGCCTTACAATCCAGTATCTGATTTCGGAATCTCTGTCTGACCATGATGTAATCTAACTGAAATCTTCCCGTATCTCCCGGCCTTTTCCAAGTATACCTCCTCCTCTTGTGATTCTTGAACAGGGTATTCGCTATTACTAGCTGAAACTTGTTACAGAACTCAATTAGTCTTTCTCCTCTTTCATTCCTTGTCCCAAGCCCATATTCTCCTGTAACCTTTTCTTCTACTCCTTCCCCTACAACTGGATTCCAGTCGCCCATGACTATTAGATTTTCGTCCCCCTTTACATACTGCATTACCCTTTCGATATCCTCATACACTTTCTCTATCTGTTCATCTTCAGCTTGCGACGTCGGCATGTATACCTGAACTATCGTTGTCGGTGTTGGTCTGCTGTCGATTCTGATTAGAACAACCCGGTCACTGAACTGTTCACAGTAACACACCCTCTGCCCTACCTTCCTATTCATAACGAATCCTACACCTGTTATACCATTTTCTGCTGCTGTTGATATTACCCGATACTCATCTGACCAGAAATCCTTGTCTTCCTTCCACTTCACTCACTGAGCCCTACTATATCTAGATTGAGCCTTTGCATTTCCCTTTTCAGATTTTCTAGTTTGCTTATCACGTTCAAGCTTCTGACATTCCACGCCTCGACTCGTAGAACGTTTTCCTTTCGTTGATTATTCAATCTTTTTCTCATGGTAACCTCCCCCTTGGCAGTCCCCTCCCGGAGATCCGAATGGGGGACTATTCCGGAATCTTTTGCCAATCGAGAGATCATCATGATACTTCTTCAATTACAGGCCACATGTCCTGTGAATACACGTTACGTGTCTTTAATGCAGTGGTTTCCATTGCCTTCTGCATCCTCATGTCGTTGATCATTGCTGATTCTTCCGCCTTTAGGGGCAGTTTCCCACCCCTAGGACAAGAGAGTGCCCTGAACCTCTATCCGCTCCTCCGTCCTTTTTGACAAGGCCGTTAGCAGAATGAGGCTGACTTCTTATGCCGGAAGTCTTCGGCCGCCAATGCTGATTATTTATCAAAATTTAGGCAGTGGCGGGGACCGAACCCGGGACCGAAGACGTTTTGATTATGAACCAAAGACGCTACCCCTAGACCACGGGTACCCTAGCTTGTAGTACGCGCCTTTTACAGACGCCCCCTAGGGCAGATTATTTGTAGCTTTGACTCTATTCGTGTCAAAGGCATAGAACATCATCAGTTTCACCTTTGATTGTTGGAGGCGGAATTTTTTTGGTCGTGGGGAATCTAACTTTTCCATTTAAGAAACTTCAGTCCTGGCCCAAAATTTCGTATCCAGGTTTCATCAAGTGCAACAGTCCTTTGCAGAAACTGTTCTCCTTCTGTTCGATAATGTTCAAGCAATTCTTTTACGACCTGCTTTCTTCTCTTCACTCACATCATGCGGAAACCATTTGGCAGCAACTTCTCTCATCTGTAACTTTTCAGTTATCATTATGTATGCTGAAGTAACAGACATTCAGGCCTATATGCAATTTCCTCACATGTTTTTCGTCAAATCCTCTCTCAAAGTGTCATTAACAATAAGTTGAGAGGGGCAGTCTGTTGCAGTTGATGCCCTTCCACTTCTTGAGTCGTCCTCAGTGCTTACTCGACCTTCATGAAAACAGTCATACCACTGTGATACCCTTATTCCCACATACCCGTCTCAAAGCGGTGTAAGTGTCCGTTGGGTTCTTTCCACGTTGGGATTCGATTTTGATGTAGGAACGATAGTTACCTTGTGTAATCCGATCTGACTCGGTTTCAGCTTGCGTTTAAAAACTGAATCACTCGCGTCACGGCCACGTCAACCAGCAAACATATTTGTGACGATCACGCCTGAAGTCTCGCTCACGACTGATACGAATTTCAACTTAATCGCACCACCGTAACATTCGCGCATGCTCAATACGCAGAACTCTTGTAATGACCTTCCTATGGTGCGACTCTAATATCGACTTGCAGCTCTGCTACGCCGTTTTAAATGAACCTGCTCGTAATGCATCTGATTATGGCCCTACCAAACTGCCATTTTTATGTCAGTTTTCTGCCGGAAACATGCACAGGATTAAACTTTATACGGGACTTCCTTTTGCATTGCTAGTGTGCTAGGAATCGCGCTGTGAAATCGAAGTGGGAACAGTTTCCTTCATCCTGTATAAAGAAACATACCCTGTAACATAAGGATGTGTAACCTAATTTATGCGAATCACTGACTGAGGAAGTTCGATTTTTATTTTCCCCTGCATGTCGTTAACAGTTGCAGCTAGTTCTGTAAGTACACCACTTGCTAAAAAGCCCCTATTTCTAATATATTCTTCATACATAAAAGTGACAGTTGTACATCCCTATGGTCCCTGAAACCCGCCACAGATGATCCTGTTCGTTCTTTATTCTGGGGCACTCACATTACATTTCTCTTCTTCGCAGATTGTTCCGAATACGAAGAAAAAGGCTTCCAGTGCACTGTTATACTTGACGTTACCGAGAATCGGATCCTTCTTTGGCGTTAAATTATTCAGCACCACAGTGAGAGAGTTTTTCGACCGGATAGTCATGGAAACTATAGATTACAGGAAGAAGAACAACATCCATCGGGAAGATTTGGTACAACTAATGCTGGAACTGAAAGACGGCGGTATCATATCTGGAAAAAACGGCGAGGCGATAGGTGAGTACATGCAGCGGAGATAGTTTTTAGGGTTCTGACTGTGTATAAGGGAATTGGCTAACTATGTATATCGAAAATACGGGGCAATACTTTTGAACTGGGTTCTTCATGTAGTAACAAACATAAAAAATTCATGTCAACGGGGTTCCGGAAACGCAGGTCTCCAATCGATGAAGCTGACAATTAAACCTGTTGCTTCACATATTTCTTAGAACTTTGCTTGTATAACACATTACCTGATTACTTGGATATCAATCCGTTAGTAGACCTAAGTCGGGGTTTTCATATATCCAGGCGTTATGTGGCATGTTTCGTCCACGATGACATTAGGTTCCCTCTTGTGGGATGAACTGTTCAGACGTGGTAGGAATATTCTGTTGCAGAAAACACAAATGCTTTGAGCGACTAGTGACAACAAGGCTGTTACAGTGTTAATGACTACAGGTGTTTAAAGGTGTCTTAGCAAAGGTATGGTAATCCAAAATGGTTCAAATGGCTCTGAGCACTATGGGACTTAACATCTTAGGTCATCAGTCCCCTAGAACTTAGAACTACTTAAACCTAACTAACCTAAGGACACCACACACATCCATGCCCGAGGCAGGATTCCAACCTGCGACAGTAGCAATCCCGCGGTTCCGGACTGCAGCGCCAGAACCGCACGGCCACCGCGGCCGGCATGATAATCCAAAACGAACTTTTACTCTGCAGCGAAATGTGTGCTGATATAAAAGTACCTGGCAGATTTAAACTGTATGCCTAACCGGAACTCGAACTTGGAACGTCTGCCTTTCGCGGGAAAGTCCTCTATCCACTGAGCTATTCTAGCACGACTAACAACCCACCCTGAAAGTTTTACTTTCGCCACTACCTCATCTCCTACTTTCCAAACTTCACTGAAGTTCACTGCAACACTTCGCGGGCGTAGCACCTCTGGAAGGCCGAGGAATTGTTTCCAGACTGAATTTTCACTCTGCAGCTGTATGTGTGCTGATTTTAAACTTCGTGGCGAGTTAAAACTGTGTGCTATACCGAGACTCGAAAGTGGGACCTTCGTCTTCTGCGGGTAACTGCCTTACCGACTGACCAATCGAAGGGTGGCTCACGATCTGGACTAGATTTATTTCCGCCAGTACCTCATCTAGTATCTTCCAAACTTCACAGAACACTTGACGAGACTAGCTCTCTTGGAAGAAAGGCATGGCCTATGGTCATTATGATTTTGAGTGTTTTTTTGTTCTCCTTTTCTTTCCTGTTCACACTACTGTTGGAACTGTTAGCATGAGATAGCACTCCGAAGAGCAGTGCGGTTTCTGCATCAAATAGACTTGAAAGCAGTAAATCAATTTACTTTTTTATATACTTCCCGAAAATTTTAATTGTGCACAATATGTTGGTCATTTTGAATAGATTATTAAAGGAGAGATACACGAATTGACAGGCTCAGATGGTACTGTCTTTTATTTCCTCACTGGTGTACGAGATGAGTGTGGTCACTGAGATTCAGCAGATCAAATTCGCGAGCGCGTGTTGAAAAGTAATGCCTCCGAATGTTTTATGTGAAAACTTTTAAAAATTTCTAAATAGAACAAACGCTATTAAGATTCTTCCTCTTCATTCTTCATGTCTGCGTATTTGCAGCTCTTTGGCGGTCGAAAGCTTCGACTTGTAGCGTGTGACATGGCAGTCTGTAACGTAACTACGTAGGTGTGTGATTAACAGCGTGCTGTAATCGAGTTTCGAATTCAGAGTTCGTCCGATACGCGGAGCACACTCTCCCTGTACGTGACATACCAGACCACATACGACTGCTGCGATATCTACAACAATGACACACCTTGGGTTCACTGTCGTCTATCATCCTCCATACGGTCCCGACGTGGCCCCATCCGATTTTCACCTGTTTCCGAAACTTAAAGAGCACCTTCCGGCACCTCACTTAGATAGTAATGAAGCGGTGTCTTCTTCTTCTTCTTCTTCTTCTTCTCTCGTATAAAAGGAAGTGTCCTGACTGACTAACTGACTGACTGACCGACCCATCATCGCCCAGCCCAAACCGCTAAGGATATAAAATGGTTCAAATGGCTCTGAGCACTATGGGACTTAACATCTGAGGTCATCAGTCCCCTAGAACTTAGAACTACTTAAACCTAACTAATCTAAGGACATCACACACATCCATGCCCGAGGCAGTATTTGAACCTGCGACCGTAGCGGTCACGCGGTTCCAGACTGAAGCGTTTAGAATCGCTATGCCACTCCGGTCGGCTCTAAGGATATAAACTTGAAGTTTGGAGAGGTTGTGGATCTTATACTATAGGCATCGTTTAAGAACGGATTGTCCGAAATTCCACTCCTAAGACGGTGAAATAAGGGATAAAAGGCTATTAAGGGAATTTTGAAGCTAGAAATACGAAAGCTGGTTTCTCAGTCAGAAAATAAAAAAAATGCGTGTCAGCATTTTTGTCGGTGGTAAAATAGTGGGTGGAAGTTGTTTTGAAACTAAATAATTACCAAAGCACTACAAAAAATACGTGTTTCAGCATTTTCTGGAAATTCAACCACAATGGTGGTAAAATAGTGGGTGGAAGTTGTTTTGAAAATAAATAATTACCAAAGAACTTCTAAAGAATTTTTGAGGCTACATCTATGACAATTGGTATTTGACTTCTCGGTTAGAAATTAAAAATATGTGTTTCAGTTTTTCTGGAAATTTTAAAGCTAAATTTATGAAAATAAGAATTTTACTCCTCGGTTAGAGATAAAGAAATATTTTTAGGGGATGAAAGCTGCTATAGAAATACCTACTCAAGAACGCAAAAGGCATGATTAACAAAAACTTTAGACTCCAGTTATCAGAACCGCTTTTTGGTCAGACATTCGGAAAAGACTATGCGTACATGGCTTGAAAAGGTTAGAAGGCGTTGCAGTTTGTGAACAACATAAAAATTCGATTAAATATTAATAAAAAAATCTCTGCAGGCTATGCAGTCTACGCGAACGAAGCAGCGGGCGCTAAGCTAGTTTGAGAAATAAATATGTAGACATGAAGAATAAAGATTTAGAACGTTCATAACGTTTGTTTTATTTAAAAAGCTTTAAGAGTTTTCACGTAAAAAATTTGGAGGAATTACTTTTCTGTACATCGTCGTACACCTAAGAACACACGACTTTAAGGAATTAAATATTACTTGCAGATTATTTTATCCAGTAGGACTGGTATAAGGGAATTGTTAACCAGATTTAAGTACTGATTTTGGAACAAATAAAATTTATTTCGTTTTTGAAGTCTTACTAGAGTGCAAGGAGATGGTTTTTTTCCTGGTTGCTTCTCACAACTAGCAGTTATTATGAGAATGATAAATAGCTAACATTATCCTTATGTCAGATGTATCAAATGAGATACAGTCGACATTTATACGAATTACAACATATGAATGTAATTTCAACAGGCGTCTCATGTGTGATGCAAGAGATCACTAGAGATTATGCTGTTGTTGCAGAGGTGACAGACAACCTGGTGGTGGCGCAGATGATGATGGCGTTCACGATGGGCTTCGAGATGACTTCGTCGGCCATGAGCTTCTGTTTGCACGAGCTGTCCCTCAACCCAGCAATGCAGACGCTTGCCCGCAAGGAGGTGGACGCGGTGCTCGCCCGCCACGGGGGAGAGGTGACCTACGAGGCGATTCAGGAGATGACCTACTTGGACATGCTGATTGCAGGTCAGTGGCTGTTCTCTACCAACCTCTATCTACATAAATATGCTGGTGCCAAAGGTCTTATTTGTTAATGAGGCGCTTGAAAATAATAAATGTACCTAAAATAAACTGAATTTATTTACGATATTGTTCGAACTTTGAATGAAGGGCAACATTAAGAGTCCATATTTCTTAATTTCTGGATACCGTTTGGCACAGTGCCTCACTGCAGACTGTAAACAAAGGTCAGAGCATACGGAATACATTGTCAGTTATACGATATATGAGGTAAAGTAAGAGAACCCAGTTCGTTGTCCAGCGCGGCGTGTGTTCTTTGGGGGTTGGGTTGTTTGGGGGAAGAGACCAAACTGTGAGGTCATCGGTCTCATCGGATTAGGGAAGGACGGGGAAGGAAGCCGGCCGTGCCCTTTCAAAGGAACCATTCCGGCATTTGCCTGGAACTATTTAGGGAAATCACGGAAAACCTAAATCAGGATGGCCGGACGCGGGATTGAACCGTCGTCCTCCCGAATGCTTGTTCTTTGGAAACAAAGATATGGTCACGAGTGCCTCAGGGAAGTGTGATAAGAGTGCTCTTGTTGTCCATATAAAAGACGACCTGACGGGCAGGTAAAGCAGCAATCTGTGTCTATTTACAGATGAAGCTGTTGTGTACGGCGATGTGTCGCCGTTTAGCCTAGGAGCACGTTGGATAACTTGGATAAAATTTCCATTTTGTGTTATGGATGGAAGTTTGGTCTAAATGTGAGAAAACGTATGTTAATGTGTCGAGTAGGAAAAACAATTCTATAATATTCGAATACAGTATTAACGGTGTTTTGCTTGACACAGTCACGTCGATTAACGTAACGTAACGTTGCACAGAGCCGTGAAGTGGAACGAGAACGTAAGGTTGCTCTTAGGGAAGGCCAATTGTTCTCTTCAGTTTAGTGGGAGGGTTCTAAGAAAGTGCAGATCATCTATAAAGAAGACTGCATACAGAACACTTGTGCGACCAGTTCTTGAGCATTGCTCGAGCATTTGGGACTCCAATCAAGTAAGGTTAAAGGAAGGCTTGAAGCATTCGAAGGTGTACTGCAATGTTTGTTACGGGTGTGTTATATCAAGACGCGAGAGTTACAGAAATTCCCGTGAACTCAAGAAGAGCCGGCCGAAGTGGCCGTGCGGTTAAAGGCGCTGCAGTCTGGAACCGCGAGACCGCTACGGTCGCAGGTTCGAATCCTGCCTCGGGCATGGATGTTTGTGATGTCCTTAGGTTAGTTAGGTTTAACTAGTTCTAAGTTCTAGGGGACTAATGACCTCAGCAGTTGAGTCCCATAGTGCTCAGAGCCATTTTCCGCGAAATACTATTGAGAAAGTTTAGAGAATGAACATTGGCAAAAGACTGCCGAACGGCGCTATTGCCACCAACATACAAGGTAAAGACAAAAGAAATTAGGGCTCCTGTGAAACGATGCACTCCGAGGTGACGGAGGTCATGGGATACCTCATAACGTCGTGTCGGACCTCCTTTGGCCTGGCATAGTGTAGCAGCTCGACGTGACATGGACTCAACTGACCTCTAGACTACATCCCTTAAATGTTGGATGGCATTCATGTCAGGGAACCTGGGTAGCCAAATCACTCGCTCGAATGTCCAGAATGTTCTTCGAACAAATCGTGAACAACTGCGGCACGGTGTCATGGCGCGTTGTCATCCACGGAAATTCCATCTGAGCGACCACAAATGGTCTCCAAGTAGTCGAACATAACCATTTTCAGGCTGTGAACGGCTCAGTTGGCCCAGTGGATCCAGTCTACTCCATGTAAACACAGCTCACACTATTATGGAGCCACCACCAGCTTGTACAGTGCCTTGTTGACAATTTGGATCCATGGTTTCGCGGGGCCTGCGCCATGCTCGAACCATACCATCAACTGACATCGGGACTCATCTGACCTGGCCACGACTTTCCAGCCGTCTAGGATCCAACCGATGTGGTAACGAAGCAGCAGCAGGCGATGTCGTGCTGTTAGCAAAGGCACTCCCGTCAGTTGTTAGATGCCATAGTCCGCACCAAATTAAGCCGGACTATCCTAACGGGTACAGTCGTCGTCCGGCCCACATTGGTTTCTGATCTTATTTCACGCAGTGTTGCATGTCTGTTAGCACTGACACTCCATGCAAACGCCACTGCTCTCGGTCGTTCAGTGAAGGCCCTTGGCCACTACGATGGCAGCGGTGAGAGTTAATGTCCGAAATTTGTTATACTCGTCACGGTCTTGACACTGTGGATGTCGGAATATCGAATTCCCTAAAAATTTCCGAAATGGATTGCCCCATGCGTCAAGCTCCAACTGCCATTCCGCGGGAAGTTGTGCGTCCATAATCACCTCGGAAACCTTTCCACATGAATTACCTGAGTAGAGTGCACACCCAGTGCACTGCCCTTTCATACCTTGTGTACGTGGTACTGCTGCTATCTATATATGTGTCTATCACAATGCCATGGCTTTTGCCTGCTTAGCTGGGTGGTAACGTGCTTGCCTCCCATGCACTGGACCCGCTCGTGGACTAGGTGTTGTGTTGTCTTCATCATCAATTCATCTTTATCATCGGCCGCAAGTCGCCCAGTGTGGCGCCGAATGAAATAAGACTTGCCCTTGGCAGCCAAACCCGAATGGCACATCCCGGCCAACAATGCCATACGATCATTTCATTTTTTTCCTTGGCTGCATTTGTGCATAGAGTGGTGAAGGAAATGACTTGTATTAGTACAAGGTACCCTTCGCCATGCACTGTATGTTGGCTTACAGAGTACATGTGTAAATGTATGTGTAGGATTTATTAACATTCCTTTGAAATGTCCTCTCCGACGTATTCACTCATTACTAGTTAAGTCCGATTTGTATTCCCTAACCGGTTTGGAATCTTCTTCTCCACGTGCCTTATTCGATACAATCATCCGGCGCTATATTTCTGTCTTCAATTTCTTTCTGTGTATATTTTGAGCGTCTTAGCGTTCGCTTTTTTTCCCATTCTCCTTCTGGCTGGCTCCCAGTTTAGAATCTTCCTTGGCGACCTAGTTAATTAGTTAGTTACGTGTTCCATAGATCATTTGAATGATTCTTTTATCGAAATGACGTGGAACGAGTCAGTTTACAAGATGTGTGTACATGATTAATGTTAATAATGTTAGACCTACTCATGCAGCTACAACTGAAATTTAATTTTTAAATTTTTTCCTGGCTACCAGTTTATAAATAAAAATTCAACAATGGAACAGAATGAGTTACCCAGGAGAAAAGATTTTAAATTAGATTTAAAACTGACTTCTCTAGCTCTCAGCTTTTACGTTAATGGGCCAATGATCAAAAATTTTTATTGAACTCCTATCTTAGCCACTGATAGCTTTAACAGTTGGGCTTTAACCGTGGGTAATATAGGTCATTTTCCCCCTAGTGTGGTAGGTATGTACATCGTTTTTCTTCTCAACTTATCGATGGATTATTTATGAAGAATGTCGTTAGCTAATATACGAGTATGTAGTGTGACGACGCAATAAAATGCCTATGTATCTACATGAAATTCGTGGGTGAACACCGCATATTATTGTTACTGCTCGCTTTTGTACAATCAATACTTTCTTTCTAAGTGATGAGTTATCACAGAAAATTATTCCGCGTGACATTATTGAATGGAAATTGCAGAATATGTCAGGGAGTTGATTCGTTTGTTTCCAAGATTAGCAATTACGAGAAGAGCAAAAGTAGCTGAACCAAATTACTTGAGAATCTCAGTCATATGCTTCATCCAGTTCATGTTTTCATCAGTATGAATAAAAGATATAATTTGAGCATTCTGCCCTATTTTCTGACTGCTGATCATGTGATGATCAATTGTTGATATGACTCTATTTGTTGTATGGAACTGAATGTAATGCATCTTTTTTAAAAAAAATTAGGGAGAGTCCATTTTTAGAGAATCTTTGTAAAATATCATTACCAACTCTTCTGTTGCTTCCTCTTTAAAGCGATCTATTATAACACTTGTATCGTCTGCAGGAAGTACCAATTTTGCTTGTTGAATGTTAAGTGGAAGGTCATTCACATATATAAGGAATAGGAGTGGATCCAAAATTAAACCTCGTGGGACGCCCTTTGCGATTTTTTTTTAGTTCCAGTCACAAATATTTACTAGCTTCCCGATATTGTCTAAATTATTCAGCACAAACTTGGCATTCTGTTTTTCTTTTTTTAAAGTGTGAATCAAACCAGCTGTGAGTAAAGTCATTAGTTCCATAAGACTTGAGTTCACTAAGAGAGTCTATTATTTAAGGCTTGTACTACTTGACCATACCGCTGAATCGCTCTATTCTCCAAGTGTTTGCTATGGAACACGTTGTCTCCTTTCGCCTTCGTGCCTGCTCATTTCGTATCCTATCTTGCCTTGTCAAGTGCAGACAGTCCAGTGCCGCTGTTGTAATTTTCTCCCTAACTTCCCTTGTTTGAGACCTCATCTCAGATTCATATAGAATTATGTTCTCTATCACACTATGAAATATTTCTTAGTGTCCTGCTGAATACTGTATGTTCTTTGTTCTTCCTCTGTATCAGTTTCTACCAAATCCTGTCGATATTTATTACCAAACACCATTTGCTATACTACTCTTTAAGCTTTCCAGATTATATTCCATATCCCCTTCAATTTGTGAGAATATTACCCGGCCGTTCGCAAATGAAAGAGAGTGAAGAGTATCATCACCAGTCATTATTCCCATGCCTGAGCATTTCCTGTTCCAAGCATTCAGTGCCTGTTCCAAATAAATATCAAGCAAAATAGGTGATATTCCACAACCTTGTTTTAGACCTTTGTCAACGACAATAATTCGGCCAAATTTGTTTCCCCTTTTTAATCACACCTTTTGTGTTCCTGTATACCTTTTTAACCAGGTTAATCCATTTTTCTCTCACATTAATACGTCTCACTGTTTCCCATAATTTTACTCTAGGGTCACAGTCATACGCTTTTATTTTTATTTCTGTATTTTTCCAATAACTGTCTGACACAGTGAATGTCATCAAGACACGATCGTCCGTTCGTTAAAGCATTTTGCTGTTCACTTAAAGCCGACGCACCCTTTTCTATTTCTTTACTCAAAATACTGGAGAAAAGTCTAGCTGCTGCTGGGTCACCTATTCCTCTATAATTTGTACGTACTCTCTTGCCACCTTTTTTATATATCCAGGAGATACATGATAAATTCTACTCCCTAAGTGCATCTGCTCCCACCTCAATTTTCCCAAAAAGTTTCTGCAGATGTCTTATTTCTACATTTCCTCCATACTTCAGAAATTCCATTCGTATATTTCCTGGTCCTGGGCCTTTATTTACTTTTGTTTTAGACAATGCTGCTTTCACATCCTACCCCTCTATTTCTATATTATTTTCTTCTAAGACCTTCACTTTTTCTCTCTTGTAGTCCAAATTATTTTCCTGCAATGACGTTGAATGATGTTCTATCTATTCTTGAGCAGGAAATTTTATATAATGTTCTAACACTCCTTGCCATGCTTTCATGCTTCAGTAGACTTATTATATAGTTTACTGTTATTCCCGCACATGCTGTTCCGAAGTTCATCCCTCTAAATCCTGATCCTCATTTTAACCTATTGTCTGCTCTTGACATATAAGTCTCTTGATTCTGACGTCTCACTTAACCGCTTAACACATGCTTTTTTTTCTGTTCTTGATTCATGTCTTCTACGTCATTGGCAAACTATTCTACATATTTCTTCTTCCATCCTCTCCGAGGTCATATCTTGCTGCTTCCAGAATACTTTCTTCCAGTAGTCAGTACACAGTTGCCAGATCTTATACATTTCCATGTTACATTTACTGTGGAGCCTAGCTTAGTATAGCATTTTGACGATATATTGTCTAAGAAGGTCTGTCTTAAACATCCCTTTTTATATTCTGTAAGTTCATCCTTCAGTTTCGTGATAGTTGGTCTTACCTTTCTATGTAATATTTTGCCCGCTACCGTATGACGATTACTGGCGCTCTCTGGCTGTCTATATACTCTTACGTCTGCCAGTACTGTCTTCCTTTTTTCCCCACTAACATAAAGTCTGTAATCGATTTGCGATCCTCGCAGGTTCTTCCCATGTGCATTTATGTATATCTTTATGCTGGAAAAATGTGTTTGCTACAATACAAACCTGTTCCTTACATAGATTGATTTACATCCTTCGTTATGTTGTGCTTTCTCCAAAAGGACCAACAATTTCTTCTTAAAACGTTCCTCCCCTACTGTTTAAGTCACTTTATCGTTTTTGTTCATATTTATGAAACTTGAAAAACCCCATTCGCATATAAAATAGCCATTAAACTCTTGAGAAAGCTGGAACAGAGAAGTGCCATCGCTCAGTATACAGTGGCGTGGCTCCCTCTGTTGGAGGTTCGAGTCCTCCGTCGGGCAAGGGTGTGTGTGTTGTCCTTCGCGTAAGCTAGTTTAAGTTACATTAAGTAGTGTGTAGTCTAGGGACCGATGACCTCAGCAGTGTGGTCCCACAGGAACTTACCATAACTACCACAATTTCTTACAACTTCCAAAATATTCACTTACAATTTGCAGTACTACCACATGATGCTGTTTATTAAACATTCGAAACTGCTACCGGCATCACGCTACTACTGATCTGAACGGTTCATTACAATAATATACTGTCCAGATTCATTACTGTGAACACCCGTGAAAAGCTAGAATAACCAGCGTGGGTCGCTGCAAGAGGTGCAGGAAGAGAGTCATTGAGATTCTGGAAGATACTGACAAGAATGTGGAGCCATGCTGACTCCAGTCCCAAGGCCCGCTGTGCAACGTTTCCCGGTTGAAGATCCATCGCGCGAAAAGCCCGATAGAGGTGGTCCCACAAATTCTCGACTGGATTCCAATCCGGGGAGTCCGATGGCCAGTCGAATACGATAGAACCATCCTGGTGCTTTTCGAACAACACAGGTAAACTGCGAGGTGTGTGACACAGTGCACTGTTCCTTTGCAAGATGCTATCGTGCCGAGGAAAAACAAACTACATGTAGGGGTAGACATGGTCCCCAAGGAGAGATGCGTACTTCTGTTGATCCGTTGTGCCTTCCAGAATGACGAGATCACCCAAGGAATGTCACGAAAACAATCCCCAGACCATAACGCTCCTCCTCTGGCCTGGATCCTTCTGACGATCGTTGCAGGGCAGCACAAGCTGCCGTCTGACCGATGGAGCACAAAACGTGATTCATCTAAAAAGGCCACCCATCACCATTCAGTGGACGTCCAGTTTTGGTATTGGTGTGCAAATTCCAACCTTCGTCGCCGATGAGTAGGAGTTGACACTTGTGAATGCAGGCATCTGCTGCGGAGGCCATATGCAGCAGCGTCACTCAGCTACAGTTGAGAAGACATTGTTGGTAGCCCATTGGCTCACCCGAGAGGTCAGTTGCTCAACAGTTGCACATCTCCGCGGCCGTCGTTCACCCCTTTCACCTACGTCCCGTTGCGCACCGCAGTTACCGTCTAACATTCTGCGTAGTTTCTGTTTGTTCTTAAAGTCGTGTCTCCCTACCACTTTCGCGCAACGACGCTCTGAGCGTGTTTTTTAGGGGATTGACTAGTTTGAACCTGGGACCTGTTGCTGGTAAGGAGACGCCAAACCACACATGACATGTAGAGTTCAGAAGAGTTCAGTGAGACTAGCGATGATATAACCAAATACTTAATGATTTCAGCGTCAGCTCCACTACACTCCCTGTAAAAGAATCTTAATACTAACTAAATTTAGTGGAAGGGGTTCAAGGCTTTCCTATTTTTAGTTAGCTGGTAAAATAAGGTCAAAAAAGCAGTTAAGTTTACCATTGGAAATTTTATTCTTCTCACTAAACATTATTTATAAATTGCACTATTGATAAAAGGAAATATTTTAATACAGGATGATAAAAACCAACTGCGTTCAACAAAAATGCGAACGAATATTCCCTGAGTGGGTTTCCAAGGTCTACAATGGATCGAAGGATGACCTATGCCATATCACATCTATAATCTAGATTTAAATTAAGTTTCATAAATGAGAAAACTATCAAAATGGTCTACATTGACCCTCAATTATCTTTAATTACTTATCTAACTTGTCCTAAATTACAGTGGCTGATGTGGCTTCTCAATAATTATATAACAGAAAAATCATCGCACAATTTTAGTAAACATTTTTGGAATACAGTGATCAATTAATTGTTATATTTAGATTAAAGTTCAGTCTTGATCACGTTATGTCTGTTTTAATGAGTAACCGGTTTCGGCTTTTTCTATAAAACCATCATCAGACCCATTGGCTCCTTTGGGTTGGTAGGTGGAGCTCTCCTGCTGCTGTGCAGTCAACTTATAGAAAAAACCGAAACCGGTTACTCATTAAAACAGACATAACGTGATCAAGACTGAACTTTAATCTAAATATAAAAATCATCGCGTTTCAGATTTTAACTTACGCAGCAAATGCGAATACCATGAGCTTCAATTGACGATCGACACTAGTATTACGTAAAAAGGGGATGTAACAGATGAGACTTCTGCAGTTCTGAGTGAAGCCTTATGCGCTCAAAAATGCGGCATCGCGTGAGTTCATTACCTTGTCGGTGTTCGTCAGGGGGCGGCGGCCGGCGCAGCTCCATCCAGCTCGCCGTCTCCGAAGCAACTCCTTTCTAACTTCTCCTTACTACAATTTACCGAAGTTGGTTTAAAAAAAAAACTATCTGGTTGTGTTTTCATCTGACCAATCAGGGTCTCAATGTTAACCTTACGCTCCACCTACAAAAATTCTGTCTATCCAATGAGAAACGTTATACTTTTCGTGGTGGGGGAATGTTTTTAACGTTTGCAACGTAACAGAGACGCGAAAAAGTCTCACACTAAAACTTGCGGCTGGTGTGGCCCTTTTTGTGTTATCGTAAGATCTATACTGTTCTTCTGGAGGGCTCTAGCTTTTAACATGGGCCTGGGGGGTGGTCCTAGCGGTTACTTTTCGTGGTGGGGCAATGTTTTTTAGGTTTGCAACGTAACAGAGACGCGAAAAAGTCTCACGCTAAAACTTGCGGCTGGTATGGCCCTTTTAGTGTTATCGTAAGATCTATACTGTTCTTCTGGAGGGCTCTAGCTTTTAACATGGGCTGGGGTGGTCCTGGTGGTTAGCTGGAGACGTGGGTGTCCGTCCCTTACCGTAGGGCCTTCTAGCTTAACACGGTTCTGCTCTCGGCTTCTGTTCTCGCTTCTCCCCTCGGAACTGCGTCTGTCTCACGGTGGGAAGGTATGACATGCATTTAGGCATTCTTGTGTTAGTCTGTGGTATTCCATTTGCTCACTCGTTACTCGTATTACTTTGGTTAATTTAATGTCACGATTTATTCGGAGCTATGTGACATACTACTGGATTTGCTTATCATGTTAGGGTTTGATGGAAGGAGTTGGATTTGCCTGACACTTTACAACCTCGGTACAAATTTTGAACCGAGCGAGGTGGCGCTGTGGTTAGCGCACTGGACTCGCATTCGGGAGGACGACGGTTCAGTCCTGTGTCCGGCCATCCTGATTTAGGTTTTCCGTGATTTTCCTACATCTCTTCAGGCAAATGCCGGGATGGTTCCTTTGAAAAGGGCACGGCTGACTTCCTTCCCTAATCCGATGCGACCGGTGACCTCGCTGTATGGTCTCCTGCCCCAAAACAACCCAACCCAACAAATTTTGGAGAGCGCCATTTTGCCGCACAGTATGCTATAATCTGGCCAGCACGCAAACATTTTACAGACGTCACCTTTTCGGAAATGCTTCCACCCGGGGCCCGAAACCGAATGATCATGCCCTTTTTTAACGTCAAATAAATCACTCCACTACCGTGTAACGACAACGACTGCAGTTTCCTGCCTCCTCCCAACGCGCTTCCATATGATCTCCATGGCTAGTGCTGCCACCTGCTGTCTGTGAGTGGATTTTGCACGATGACGTTGATCATAGGCGGTGGTCATACTAACCCTTTAGACCTGAACTTCTTTTGGGCGAAAGAAAACTTTTAGTTGATTTTTTGATCATTTTAGATGCAAAATTTGTACATAAATATGTGCCCGTTTTCAGAATATAATTTTTACACTTGGCTTCTTCTTATGGACTAAAATAACTAATTTTCAAATATTCACTGTTGTAATAAACGAACTGGTCACTTACTAATAACGATGCAAAATAACAATATTCAGTTATTCAGTGGAATATAACTAAGCAACCACTTACGTTTTTCCTGGAGGTCACAAGCTGTGCTACATTGACATTTGGTATTTTTATAGTGATGCTCAACAGTTGGCAGCACTTGTGCTTGATGAAAAAATAGAACATTCACAAATATATAAATGGGCTTCCATTGGAGGAAAATTATTCCTGTGGCAGCTAAGACACAGTAAAAGTTAAAGTACACAATTGTATCCATTGAGTATGAAAGTTTTAAAGTGAATGACAGTCCATTTGCCAGATCACACATAATAACAGCAGCAGATCAGAATATTAGTTTGCGCTATTGAGTCTCACTCGCGAGGGAGAATGCATATTACTGACAAGATTTATTACACAGTCTAGCTAGTGGTGCCAGCGCGAGAAAGTTACATACCCCACCGAGAATTTCTCTTTTCCAGTTGAAAGCCTCCCATCTATACGCAATTCTCGTTTGTTACCGAGTTTGAGCGAAAGTTACGGACTCTACACCCTGCCAAATTCAGGCCACTATCAAGATATCGCGGTATCACGCAGTGATGGTGTGATGTTTTCTCAGGTTATTCTTGAGTTTCTCCCGGCGTATTTGATAATCAAAATATCCACGAGTGTACTGCCGGTCTACAGTGTCCAACGGGCACAATATTTCATGGAGAAGAAGTAAAAACTTTGAGGTTCGCCGATGACATTGTAATTCTGTGAGAGACAGCAAAGGACTTGGAAGAGCAGTTGAACGGAATGGACAGTGTCTTGAAAGGAGGATATAAGATGAACATCAACAAAAGCAAAACGAGGATAATGGAATGTAGTCAAATTAAATCGGGTGATGCTGAGGGGATTAGATTAGGAAATGAGACACTTAAAGTAGTAAAGGAGTTTTGCTATTTATGGAGTAAAATAACTGATGATGGTCGAAGTAGAGAGGATATAAAATGTAGACTGGCAATGGCAAGGAAAGCGTTTGTGAAGAAGAGAAATTTGTTAACATCGAGTATAGATTTAAGTGTCAGGAAGTCGTTTCTGAAAGTATTTGTATGGAGTGTAGCCATGTATGGAAGTGAAACATGGACGATAACCAGTTTTGACAAGAAGAGAATAGAAGCTTTCGAAATGTGGTGCTACAGAAGAATGCTGAAGATAAGGTGGGTAGATCACGTAACTAATGAGGAGGTATTGAATAGGATTGGAGAGTAGAGAAGTTTGTGGCACAACTTGACTAGAAGAAGGGATCGGTTGGTAGGACATGTTCTGAGGCATCAAGGGGTCACAAATTTATTATTGGAGGGCAGCGTGGAGGGTAAAAATCGTAGAGGGAGACCAAGAGATGAATACACTAAGCAGATTCAGAAGGATGTAGGTTGCAGTAGGTACTGGGAGATGAAGAAGCTTGCACAGGATAGAGTAGCATGGAGAGCTGCATCAAACCAGTCTCAGGACTGAAGACCACAACAACAACAACATGTCACCATCATCAGGTGAACTGACGGACTGAGCTCCTGTGAACGTTCCGGTACGGAGATCCGTACGCTATGGCTGCTCAGGGGGAACTGGGTTCGGTCGCGGCGGCGGCCGATTTAAATACCCTCTGCCCGCGGCGCACTCCCTCCGCCGTCCGCGCCCCACGCCACGGTCATGCGTTGGAACAGATTGCGACGGCGTGTGAGATAACGTCGGAGTGATGGCTTTGTCCGCCGTGGTCGTCACAACTATACGTTTGCTCTATTTACTCTTGAGTAAGCGGACAGAGCCATCACACCGACGTCATCTCAGACGCCGTCGCAATCTGTTCCACCGCGTGACCGCGGCGCGGGGCGCGGACGGCGGAGGGAGTGCGCCGCGGGCGGAGGGTATTTAAATCGGCCGCCGCCGCGACCGAACCCAGTTCCCCCTGAGCAGCCATAGCGTACGGATCTCCGTACCGGAACGTTCACAGGAGCTCAGTGATCAGGAGCACCTGATGATGGCGACATGTATGATCGCCGAAATATTGTGCCCGTTGGACACTGTAGACCGGCAGTACACCGGTGGATATTTCGATTTTCTGAGGTTAAATGTTTTCTTGTATCCTTATGAAATAAAGACAAAGAAACTACTGATGGTGTCACAGATCTGTGGAAGCATGTTTTGCTGAGAAAGTCGAGAAGAAAGTATGTATGTTGATGGCGCCGACAGCGTCAATTTCTTGCCGGTGAGACTGCGAAATGTTTCCAGAGACGTTGCGTCTGTACCCGATGCAGATGTACATGATGCGGCAGTGTACCAAGACGTACCAGGTGCCGGGCAGCGACCTGGTGCTACAGAAGGGCACCATGGTGTACCTGCCAGTGCTGTCTCTCCAGAGGGACCCCCGCTTCTACCCGGACCCGCTGCGCTTCGACCCGCAGCGCTTCGCCAACTGCAAGGGCGACGTCGTCGACGCCCCCTACTGGCCGTTTGGTGAGGGGCCGCGGGCCTGTCTGGGTGAGTGTATATAGATGATGATAATAATCAGTCTTGATTACACCACGAATGTTACAAGAACATAGGTGCCCGGTTTCGGTCATATCACATGACCATCATCAGACCCATGGCATCTTTCGAAGATCGTAGCTGGAGCACTCTTCTCTGCTGCTGTGATGTCAACTGACAGTTTACTTTTACATTCATTAAGCGGGTACACGGCAGTTTGCTATGATCGAAATAATAAGCAGAGAGAGGCTTTTGATGAAGAAACACCAATTATGCAAGGTATAAGCGTAGTGCAAAAAGTTGTTTTGAGCAACTCACATAAGTTATGCAAATACCACTAAATGAGTTTAGGTTTCTTTCCATCAGGAACTGCGTGTTCCACGACCGTATTAGTGAGATCCAAGATTGGGGGAAGGGCAGCGTGTTTAATGCAGATCGATTTCAGCTACTCTGTAGCTGTCTTCAGCGCAGTTACATCCAAGTCGTGATGGCTCATCGTAAATAAAATCTCACATGGTACCGCGTTTCCATTACAGAAAACAAAGAGTTCCCCTTGCTCCTACATTGGATCTCACTAAATAAGTTACATGAAGGCTACAAGTAGACAAATGCAAATGTTAACGTCGCTTCCTAAAACAGTTAAGTTATCTGTATTGGAACTTATTAGTCACGTTTCCTTTGCAAATGTTGTGTTGCAAGAGAATAATGTGTCCAGAAATGTTGACCATAATATATTATTTGGAATTGTGAAGATGTGAGCGATGAAATATGGATAGCAAGAGGTTATTTGCAACTTGTACAGAAAACAGTCTGCAGTTATAAGAGACGAAGGACATGAAGAGGATACAGTCTCCAGTTACATGATATATATCGTCTTTTGCGATTGTAGCAAACGTCTTATTTGGAGCACACGCATTTCAATTTATTTCAAAGTATCCTCTGTGGTATTTCAACAATGTAGCTTTCCTTACAAATCTGCTTGCTAAGAACGTAAACAGTTCTTGTTTTAAATTACTACTATTAAATCATTATTATTATTAGTCACGATTTTTTTGTTTCATATTTCATTCTTGATGTTCTTCTATACACAAGTGTTCGATTTTAGTACCATGAACTTCACAAAAAAATAATACATTCTGGCTTGTCGTGTTGTGTGGATCTATTTCAGCGTCAAATACTTTGTTTTGAGGTTGCAGAGTGCGATCGTCCTTTGGTCTGGTTTTGTGGTCGTGGAAGCGTCTGTTATTGCTCTGTGTGTGAGTACTGTATGTTATTTGACTGGTGTGTGTCCGTGTCCGTGTGTGTTTGTGTGTGTGTATGTGTGTGTGTGTGTGTGTGTGTGTGTGTGTGTGTGTGTGCGCATGTTCGTGAATATACGTATTACTTTTTTCTGTAAGGGTTAGGGGGCGAGGTGATATGTCATAAATCACGTGAGTGAGAGAAGTTTTTGGGTGAAACGAGAGGGGGGGGGGGGGGGGACTGTATGTGGTGTGTGCAAAAGGGGAGATGATCTTGCTAACTTCTGTCTAAAAGTTATTAAACTCGCAAATCTTCTTCACTATGGCACTGTGGTGGGTGATGGTGAGTGGGTTCCTTGCCTAGTTTATGCGATACTGCATTTGTGGTAACCAGAGGGATTGTTATTTACCCACTGTATGTTTTATTGGTTTAAATACCTTTTGTTTGCTAAAGTTTGTTTGGTGATATGCTTCTCTTTCGTGAGTGCCTTTTGAATTTCGGCGTTTTCTTGTAGTGTTAGAATTTTTTTTTTACCAGTGCTGAATCTGATTATTTTCATATCTGTTTCTATAGTGGCAAAGTGGTGGTTTTCTTGTCTATGATGTTCTGCAAATATTGAATGGCTGGTGCCATATACATACATGCTCTTTATGTCTTATTTCTAATTTCTGTTGGTACGTACTAAGTATAGAGCATCACCGCTGTTACACTGAAATTGATAAATGCCACCAGATCTTTGATGTACGTTAGTGTCTTCCTCCTTCTTTAAGCATTACCATATTGAGTTATTACTTTGATGAGCTAAATTTAGTCCTCACTTGTTAAGGATGTTACGAATTCTGTGTTAGTTCATTTCCATATGTAAGTGTGTATCAGCTTGTCTGCTGAACTTTAATGTTGTGTCCTTGTTGTGTAGCGCTCGTGTGGTTGGTACCAAAAACTTCACCACATTAAAAATGCGTATTACACTCATGCTCATAAATTGAGGATAACTGCAGAATGTGGTGCCACACAACGTGGCACTACACAAAACTGGTGCTAATAGCGTAGGCACATAGGGAACACACACGACACAGATCTGTAAGTCCACGGTATTGGTGATAAGTTGAGAAAACCGTCCCGACGACATCAATATGGGACATGATCAGTGTGCACACGTACACAGGCCGCACAACAGGTTGGTATACTCTGGATCAGGTGGTCGAGCAGCTGCTGAGGTATAGCCTCCCATTTTTGCACCAGTGCCTGTCGGATCTCCCGAAGTGTCGTAAGGGTTTGAAGATGTGCACTGATATGTTGACTGAGAGGATCCCAGATGTGCTCGATGGGATTTAGGTCTGGAGAACAGGCAGACCACTCCATTCGCCTAATATCTTCTGCTTCAAGGTACTCCTCCACGATGGTAGCTCGGTGGGGCCGTGCGTTATCATCCATCAGGAGGAAGGTGGGACCCACTGCACCCCTGAAAAGGCGGACATACTGGTGCAAAATGACGTCCCGATACACCTGACCTGTTACAGTTCCTCTGTCAAAGACATGCAGGGGTGTACGTGCACCAATCATAATCCCACCCCACACCATCAAATCACGACCTCCATACAGATCCTTTTCAAGGACATTAAGGGGTTGGTATCTGGTTTCTGGTTCACGCCAGGAGAAAACCCGGTTAGAATCACTGTTCAGACTATACCTGGACTCATCCGTGAACATAACCTGGGACCACTCTTCCAGTGACCATGTACTGTGTTCTTGACACCAGGATTTACGGGCTCTCCTGTGACCAGGGGTCAGTGGAATGCACCTTGCAGGTCTCCGGGCGAATAAACCATGTCTGTTCAGTTGTCTGTGGTCTGTGTGTCTGGAGACAACTGTTCCAGTGGCTGCGGTGAGGTCCCGAGCAAGGCTACCTGCTGTACTCCGTGGCCGTCTGCGGGCGCTGATGTTAAGATATCGGTCTTTTTGTGGTGTTGTACACTGTGGACGTCCAGTACTGTAGCGCCTGGACATGTTCCCTGTCTGCTGGAATCGTTACCATAATCTTGAGATCACACTTTGTGGCAAACGGAGGGCCTGTGCTACGACCTGCTGTGTTTGACCAGCCTCCTGTCGCCTTAGTATTCTACCCCTCATAACTTCATCAATATGTGTTCTTTGAGCCATTTTCAGCACACAGTCATCACTAGCACGTCTGAAAACGTCTGCACGTTTACTCGCTGCACCGTACTCTGACATGCACCAACACACCTCTGCGTATGTGGACTGCTGCCAGCGCCACCGTGTGACGACCGCAGGTCAAATGCACCGCATGGTCATACCCCGAGATGATTTAAACCCACAAACCGCCCACCAGAGCGTTTTTTCACCATGTATTAGCATTAACCTTAATTTATGACCGTTAGTGTAGATATTAATATATGTTTTCCTGTTTCACGAAAGTCTTTTTCGTACTAGTAGCAGCATGTTGACTGCTTCCTCTTTACTTCTGCCTCCAGACAGTAAAACTTCTCTATTAGTTTTAATGTCTTATTTCTCAGTCTAATTCCTTGAGTTTCACCTAACTAAATCCCATTGCATTGCTTTATTCTTGTTTTATTTTTGTTTGTGCTCATCTGACAAACGTATTTCAAGACAGTGTCAATTCCGTTCGGTTGATCTGCCGAGTCAGTTGCGCCGTTGGCAAATCTAAAAATTTCAGTTATTCTCCACTCTGAACTTTTTCTAGAATTTCTCCTTCGTTCCCCCCTCAGTGGTTGCACCGTGTACAGACTGAATAACATGAAGGATAGGCTGAAACCCAGTCTTATTCCCAATTAATGCTTCCATTTCGTGTCCTTTGACATTTAGAACAGTAGTACTCTTACTTCTCACTGGTTTTGTACACTCCTGGAAATGGAAAAAAGAACACATTGACACCGGTGTGTCAGACCCACCATACTTGCTCCGGACACTGCGAGAGGGCTGTACAAGCAATGATCACACGCACGGCACAGCGGACACACCAGGAACCGCGGTGTTGGCCGTCGAATGGCGCTAGCTGCGCAGCATTTGTGCACCGCCGCCGTCAGTGTCAGCCAGTTTGCCGTGGCATACGGAGCTCCATCGCAGTCTTTAACACTGGTAGCATGCCGCGACAGCGTGGACGTGAACCGTATGTGCAGTTGACGGACTTTGAGCGAGGGCGTATAGTGGGCATGCGGGAGGCCGGGTGGACGTACCGCCGAATTGCTCAACACGTGGGGCGTGAGGTCTCCACAGTACATCGATGTTGTCGCCAGTGGTCGGCGGAAGGTGCACGTGCCCGTCGACCTGGGACCGGACCGCAGCGACGCACGGATGCACGCCAAGACCGTAGGATCCTACGCAGTGCCGTAGGGGACCGCACCGCCACTTCCCAGCAAATTAGGGACACTGTTGCTCCTGGGGTATCGGCGAGGACCATTCGCAACCGTCTCCATGAAGCTGGGCTACGGTCCCGCACATCGTTAGGCCGTCTTCCGCTCACGCCCCAACATCGTGCAGCCCGCCTCCAGTGGAGTCGCGACAGGCGTGAATGGAGGGACGAATGGAGACGTGTCGTCTTCAGCGATGAGAGTCGCTTCTGCCTTGGTGCCAATGATGGTCGTATGCGTGTTTGGCGCCATGCAGGTGAGCGCCACAATCAGGACTGCATACGACTGAGGCACACAGGGCCAACACCCGGCATCATGGTGTGGGGAGCGATCTCCTACACTGGCCGTACACCACTGGTGATCGTCGAGGGGACACTGAATAGTGCACGGTACATCCAAACCGTCATCGAACCCATCGTTCTACCATTCCTAGACCGGCAAGGGAACTTGCTGTTTCAACAGGACAATGCACGTCCGCATGTATCCCGTGCCATCCAACGTGCTCTAGAAGGTGTAAGTCAACTACCCTGGCCAGCAAGATCTCCGGATCGTTCCCTCATTGAGCATGTTTGGGACTGGATGAAGCGTCGTCTCACGCGGTCTGCACGTCCAGCACGAACGCTGGTCCAACTGAGGCGCCAGGTGGAAATGGCATGGCAAGCCGTTCCACAGGACTACATCCAGCATCTCTACGATCGTCTCCATGGGAGAATAGCAGCCTGCATTGCTGCGAAAGGTGGATATACACTGTACTAGTGCCGACATTGTGCATGCTCTGTTGCCTGTGTCTATGTGCCAGTGGTTCTGTCAGTGTGATCATGTGATGTATCTGACCCCAGGAATGTGTCAATAAAGTTTCCCCTTCCTGGGACAATGAATTCACGGTGTTCTTATTTCAATTTCCAGGAGTGTATTTTTTTTCTGATTGCAGTTTTCTGATTTTTAGTGAATGCTATAATTATGGGCGTACTCCGTGTGTTCGCAGGGCAAAAGTTCGCACTGATGGTTGTGAAAGCAGGGCTGGTGTCGCTGCTGTCTCGCTTCGAGTTCCGTCCGTGCCTCCGGTCTTCTGGGAGGCCAGCGGACTTCGAGCCTCACAGTCTCCTGGCGAGGCCCGCAGGGGGACTGTGGGTCCGCGTCAGCCTTCGGCCGTGGCTTCCTCTTCAGTGAAGGCGGAACATGACCCAGAGCGTTACAGGGGACTTCGAACCTCTCTTGCGGATTCACGAGTTACGAGAGTGGTCTAATAAGTCCCCTTGTTAGGAGTACAGACACCATTTTTTCTAAGAATGTCTTTGAGCTTAGCTCCTGTTACACATGTATACGTTTCCCAAGGTCTCACCTTTTTAGAACTCGTGTGAAAAAATCCCCCTGAGTCGTTTTTTGATGTATGACGACAAGACAAAATCGCCGGGATCCAGGTCGTGAGAATTCGAGGAGGAGGCGCAGGGAAGAGGGTTGAAGGGCGGGGTCGACGGGGCACTGTTGGCAATTCGTGACGCAATGCTTTTACATGAATGTGCTGGCGCTTTGTCGTAGCGGTACAGCACTTTCTTCATCACCAAACAAGGCCACATATCCTTCAATACAGAACTACTCGAATTTCTCACTAGTATTTTATAGTGATCATTTTTCCCTTTTCGAATAAACATGTGAGCATGACGCCCTTCGTATCCCCAAAAAAATCGTTTGTCACTTTTTCGGCCGACTGGGCCTTCTTCTCTTTCTTCGGAACATATTGATCGGAAGGAACGCATTGTTTTGATGGTTGCTATATTTACGAGGTATAATGATAAATCCTGGCCTTACAGAGACGGCGACAGCTCGACGCAAAAACTGCTCGAAACACCGCTTCGAAACTGCAAGCGACAGCCGTTTGTTGTCCACTGTCAGCAGTCGCGGTACCGATCGCCAGCTTGTCACGTGACATTGCCGCTCCCTTCGATTCACCTATGGCCACTGCTACCGTAAACAGCATCCATTTTCGCTTTAATCTCGCACGTCTTTTGCCATGCAAAAATAAAAAGCTGAGGATTAAACGATATTACAATTGTTCCATCTTGGTGGGAACCACGTAGCACAACGTGTGCCAAATCCGTACTATCCCATGAATCAATGTAATTTGCTTTAGCACCATACATCAGATGGCGGTACACGATCTTAAAACACGGGTACTTGTAGAACCGCTCTCATAGGCCCACGGTACGTTGCATGGTATATTAGCTACTGCTAAAGAAACTTGAGAAGCAGAAAAATAAACAGATTTTGTGATGACAGAACCATACACGATTAAGATGTTCGAAATTTAGATTTCTATAGTCAGCCGAAGTAGACGGTAAGCAGACAGCATAAAATACAGCAGATAAAAGTTCCATGCTAACACTCATTCACTTCTAGGAAAGATGTACAAATTACTATATACCAAACATGTTATGAAATCGAACTTTGAGATTTCTTTACTTGTCTGTTGTCTTTTAAAATAAAAAAGCAAAGAAACATTTGCTTAACTTGACAAATACCCATTTTTCCAAATAAATAGCTAATTATTATCTCCTAACTATGTATCTAAAATAATCGGTCTAGTTATTTCAACTACAGTATTACAAGCAAGGTATTTTGCAGCTGTGAAGAACGACGATTATGATACAATAAATGGCAATGTTGTGGCTGACAGCAAGTTACGAGTACTTTTAACACCCACTTTCTCACGGTAGCAGCAAAAACATAATTAATTGGTTGAGTTGAAGAAGCAAGAGAGTATTTGAAAAATATCATTCACAACACATTAAGCAACGAAAAGTAGGAGCAGCATTCCTCACTGAAATTACTAGAATCATAAAAGTTCTAAAACACAAGGGTTATACGGTATTCATGGAATTTCAAAAAGAATTACTAGTTGTTTCAACTGAATAAGTAATGTTCCAAGTGACGTATGCAGTGCATCACAGGAACAGGAACGTTTGTTCACACAGCTTAAAAATTTCGTGGTTCAACCTCCTTATAAGAAATGTGACAAGAAATACTAAAATAATTATTCTAGTTTTCTAACTTACAGCACGTGAAAGAAATAGGTATAATAAATCCCGTCACTGAAAATTCCCTTCCTTCATACCTCCTCTGTGTTACCACTGATGACGTGTCACTAGTCTCCTTTGTACTAAGACTGCAGTACACACGAGGTGTCTAGTTGCTGCCACTGACCTGAATGGAATGCATAAGTTCTGAATAACATTCACCAATCTGCAGTCTTCTATAGTAGCTGTCCCATGCGCATAAAATAGCGCGTAGGTCGTGAATCCGTTATCTTGAAACTGTAATAAACTGTTAGCGACGAACTAGCATTGTTTAAATAATTATATTTTGAATTGCTTTGCTTCAACGGGATGCCACTTACTTTTTATTAGCAGAATACGAGAAACTGCTCAATGAAAGTACAGCCGGCCAGAGTGGCCGAGCGGTTCTAGGCGCTACAGTCTGGAACCGCGCGACCGCAGGTTCTAATCCTGCCTCGGGCATGGATGTTTGTGATGTCCTTAGGTTAGTCAGGTTTAAGTAGTTCTAAGTTCTAGGGGACTGATGACCACAGAAGTTAAGTCCCATAGTGCTCAGAGCCATTTTTTGAAAGTACAATTTATGAATCACAAATAATTTCCGTTCTTCACACTTTCATAGAGCATAAACAAAATAACGACCTGCATGTTTACGTTATTACTATCAAACTAGTTCTTAATTACATGTCTGAAAACCAGAGATTGCTAAATAAGTTCTTAACCAATACCGACTGCAGCAGACAACATGTCTGTTCTCTTTAAATACCGATCGAGTTCTTATATTTATTAACAAGAGAATGTTAATTATATTTTAACTGACATCAACCGCGGCGAACCACATATCTGTCTTCCGAGACTGCCGATCGAGCTGCGATGTGACAACCGAAACACTTCGCCGGCCATCCAAGTTAGGCGCGACCCGAAGATCTCCGAAGAACTTCGTTTGCCTTTTCGTTCAGAAATTGTTTATTATTCTGTTGGTAATTAACTCTTTTGAAATAATGGAATAATAGCCTGCTGTTGAGACATGCTTCTATACGAAATGCAAGTAAATCCACTGTTTAGTTTTTCTAATATTAATAACGGAAGTTTATAATTTTAGTGCGCCACTTACGAACTCAGCAGCCAATCACGGACAAGAAGCACAATTTAGGAGGCCTTCTCCCGATACCCGTACCGAATAAACTATCGGTCATCGGTACCTCGCACCACATTACGTTATCTTACCACTGCTACCTTCTCAACTGCTCTGAGAAGAGGTTCTTGTAGCTGTGTTATAAAGTGCAGTCCCGTATTTCATTAGGAGCAATTTACTTTGAACGTCACAGCTTGGACATAACAAGGGTTGCTCGAATGTGAACGCTATTTATATATCCACTCACCAACTATTGTAAGCCCTGAATACCGAAATATCGCCAGCTGGTAGTTTTTGTGATCTTTACATGGCTGCGGTTAACCTTGACGCTGCATCACAGACAGGAGCGCCTGCGATGGTGTACTCGACGACGAACCTGGGTGCACGAAAGGCAAAACGTCATTTTTTCGGATGAATCCAGGTTCTGTTTACAGCATCATGATGGTCGCATCCGTGTTTGGCGACATCGCGGTGAACGCACATTGGAAGCGTGTATTCGTCATCGTCATACTGGCGTATCATCCGGCGTGATGGTATGGGGTGCCGTTGGTTACACGTCTCGGTCACCTCTTGTTCGCACTGACGGCACTTTGAACAGTGGACGTTACATTTCAGATGTGTTACGACCCGTGGCTCTACCCTTCATTCGATCCCTGCGAAACCCTACATTTCAGCAGGATAATGCAGGCCCTGAACGGACCCTTCTGGATACAGAAAATGTTCGACTGCTGCCCTGGCCAACAGATTCTCCAGATCTGTCACCAATTGAAAATGTCTGGTCAATGGTGGCCGAGCAACTGGCTCGTCACAATACGCCAGTCACTACTCTTGATGAACTGTGGTATCGTGTTGAAGCTGCATGGGCAGCTGTACCTGTACGCGCAATCGAAGCTCTGTTTTACTCAATGCCCAGGCGTATCAAGGCCGTTATTACGGCAAGAGGTGGTTGTACTGGGTACTGATTTCTCAGGATCTATGCATCCAAACTGCGTGAAAATGTAATCACATGTCCAATGAATACCCGTTTATCATCTGCATTTCTTCTTGGTGTAGCTGTTTTAATGGTCAGTAGTGTAAATCAGGGAGGGGGATGCGATGGTGAACAAATGTAGATGTACGAGAGCGCGCTGAAAAGTAACGCCTGCGAATTTTTTCATGTGAAATCTCTTGAAGCTTTTTGTATAAAATAGTCTCTATTAACATTCTACATCTTTATTCTTCGTGTTCACGTATTTATTTCTACACATAGTCACCCTGGTGACGAACATATTCCTTTCAACGAGACACTGGTTTGTTGACACCGTCACTGTGGAATATTTGAATTTGTTGACGGAGCCACAACCTCAGCTCTGCTTGCACCGCTTCATCACTGTCAAAGTGAAGTCCTCGAAAGTGTTCTTTAAGTTTTGGAAACAGATGAAAATCAGATGGGGCCAGGTCGTCACTGTATAGAGGCTGAATGACTGTGAATCCATCGCGCCGGATTGTTACAGACGTTGCGACGCTCGTTCTTGCTCATGTTGCAGGAGAACTCTTCGAATTCGTACTTTCAGCAACACGATTACGGCTCGCTGTTTCTCACGCACAGACGTGGTTACGTTACACAGCGCCATGTTACACGCTGCAATTCCGAGCCCTTTAGCAGCACAGAGTTGCAACTTGCGACAGTGATGCGAGAAAATCGTCTGAGTAGTAAGCATGACATGTAATACTTCAATAAATATTGAGAACAGAATAAAAAATTCGGAAGCATTACTTTCCACCACACCCTCGTATATGTAGAACAGCAAATGATTTTTCTTTCTTGTGATCTTTTGCATAAAATCAATACCTGTGCGAAACAAATATTTTCATGTGTAATTTGAAGTATATTGTTCTTGTGTTACGATGTATGAAGCGTTAATGGTTCACAAATATTGGGCAGAAAAGTGATGTCACTGTAAATTTCCTCATAATTGCTCCCCCACCCCCCCACCGGGACTCAAGACACCTGAGCAGGAAGACAAGGCTGGCCACAATGAAACTGCTTCTTCACGCTCCACTGTGATCGGAATTTCCGCGTGAGTCACCTGTGGCTGCCTTATCGATGGATCCCGAGAGGTAATCTCTGCGATGAGGTAACGGCTAAACGCGCGCTCTTATGCGAGTCACGCTCCATTACACAAATCTCGCATGTCTTGCAACACATGTAAGGTTCCTAGTGAAATAAATTTCGTGGTATGAGTTGCATTAAATGCAGCGGAAGCCGTACTTCCGTTAACCAGTACAGTCCTGTAATTATTCTCCTTCGGATGAAAGGGGACGGAAGAAGAACTGCAGACCTACCTTATGCAGGTAATGTACAAGATATTCACTGAAGTTGTCACCAATCGCACATGACAAACAATAGATTTTAATGAGACAAGGGAACAAGCTGGCATTAGAAGACGGCGTAGCACAAAGGATAATTTTCAGGGCACGAACGAAGCTGTAAACTGGATTAGTGATAGTATGAATTACCACTGTGCCTCGGTTTCTAAGATTCTGAGGAGGCTTTACACTTAGTTCCAACAAAATTTGTACTGACAGCTCTTGAGAAAAGAGACACTGATTCAACCTGTATTAATGTACAGGGTGAGTCAGGTAAGCTGTGTAGCTCAAATCTTTCATGAACCGTTTAAGTGCCGTATTTCTGTTTTTACTCAAATGAATTGTGAAAAAGTGTTCATTACGTGACGTGTAGTCCCTTTTCATAGCTACATTAATTACGGAGAGATCGGTGTCGACTTCGGTTTATCAAATGGAACCTATGGTAATTTCTGCTGCTAGCAGCATAGTTCTACAAGAAACGACTACTCTTTCCAAAAGCCGTTTAGTAGAAGTTACAGCACTTAGAAAGGTTTTACCTGTTTTGAACACGAAACCGATTGCCGTATTATGCACAAGTTCGTGTTGTTATATGGAACTGTCACGTCAGGCTCATGGTATGCTGCAGCTTGAAGTAGTTAAGAGAGTCTACTTTCAAAAGCAGAATATTGGAGAAAAGTTTAATTTAAAACTGATACTAATTACACTTGGCCACATGTGGCTGGACCAACACACCAACAGCAAGGCAAAGGATGTGGATACTAAGGTGTTTCACCATTTAACTACAGTAACAGTTCTACTGTTGTTTATGCCAGAGTCTTGAAATAAAGGTGGAGGTATAAAAATGAATAGATTTGCGAAACAGGGAATTGAACAATAAAGATTGTTAACTAATAGCTGCGCATCATGAGTTTAATGTCAACATAAACACTTACGTTGCAATATTGCACCAGAAATGGGAACAAATAGGAAGTCTCAGTAGAATAAGTTTATCAGTACTTCTTTAAAATTCCATTTAAGTCATCAAGTGTTCGAAGTGCCCAATGTCTACTATCGTACACCTTTGCAATCGTTGGTGCAGGACAATTGGAATGATCGAAGAGATTCCTTCGATATCGTTGCACTAGCTACAATATTTTCAGTTCTCTTCGGTAGTCGAAACTTGTGCATATATTTCATTTATTAGTTTATCCCAAAGAAGAAAGGTAGTGGGGTCCAATCAGGCGAACATGCAGGCCAAGTGATGATACCTGCACGTCCTGTCTAGTGACCAGAAAAGAGATGGGTGAGCCCTTTCTTAGCTAAAAGCAAGTAGTGAACCCATCGTGCTGGTATTGCATTTTTGTTTTGTTTTAATTCAACAGTCATCTGTTTTGATGCAGACCGGCACGAATTCCTCTTCTGTGTCAGACATTTCATGACAGAGTTACACGTGGAACCTACGTCCACAATTATTTGCTGGATGTATTCCAATGTCGGTCTTCCTCTATAGTTTCTGTCAGCTCCGTCTAGTACTATGAAATTTATTCCCTGATGTCTTAATAAATGTACTTTCATCTTGCCCCTTCTTATTGACAGTGTTTTCCGTATATTGCTTTCTTTTCCGATTGTATGCAGAACCTCCTCATTCCTCAGATTAAGGCCTGTGTTTGGTGCTAATAATCTTCTCTTGGTCTCGAATGCCCTTTTTGGTTATGACAGTGTGCTTTTTATGTCCTCCTTGCTTCGTCCGCTATGGATTATTTTACTTCAAAGGTAGCATAATTTATTAACTTAGTCTACTTTGTGATCACCAGCTCTGATGTAAGTTCCTGACTGTTGTCATTCCTGCTACTTCTCACACCTATTTTCTGCTGCTTCTCACTCCTATTTTCTCATAATTTCGAACATCTTGCACCATTTTACGTTATCAGATGCTTTTTTTCAAATCGACAAGTCTTGCTTCCATTATCAGCCGCAACGTCAGAACTGCCTCTCTAGTGCCTTTACGTTTCCGGAAGCCAAACTAATCGTCATCTAACAGGTCCTCAATTTTCTTTTCCATTCTTCTCTGTATTGTTCTTGGCCGCAACTTGGATACATGAGCTGTTAAGCTGATAGTGTGATAATTATTTCAAGTGGTACTTCCTCTAGGAGAGCCGGTAGTATTTCGGTAAGAAACTATTAGCGTTTTTTACCCGTTTGAGTTTCCTCAGTAACTTAGGGTTCAATCTCGTGGCCTCCATTAACGACGCATCAAACGTTCACATTCCACTTCATCTGCTGTTCAACATGTCTCAATCATTAATTTTTTTCAATGTACCCAAAGTACCCAGCTCTGCACCACCTGAACGACACAGACAGAATGAAATCTACTTTCCTCTGAGTCACTTTTATACCGGTATCGCGGCAGTGCAACACTGTTTTTCCTTCTTACACGACGTATTTCCTTATTTGGGTATGAATTCACGAACTTCTGGTATCGTGTTAAAATGGATAAATCCTAAGTTACAAATATTCCGAAATTAGCATCGGATTTTGAAGAGCGAAACACCGCAGAATTCGTCTCTTTTCGAATTGCGATTCCAGCAGCAGTAATTTTTATAGTTCCATTAAAACAAAGCCAAGTTGAGACCACTACCTCTGTGATTAATATAGCTATGACAAGAGAGTATACGTAATTCTGTGAGGACTTTCTCACGATTCATCTGTGTTTAAACATAAACACGATATCTTTAAAAGTACAGGAAATATTTAGCTGCACCCCTCTGTATATGTCAAAGTCACAGCTTCCATAGTACTTCAACAGGAAGATTTACAAGAAAAGAAGGAATTAAGAAAACAAGGAATATTACGGATGAATATTCCGTCGACGACGAGGTGTACAGAGACAAAACACAAACTGGGGATGAGGAAGGAACCGTCACGGAATTTGTATGAAGTGATTTAGGGAATCCACAGAAAACTTAAATCTGGACTCCTAGGCGGTTATTTCAACCGCCCTTCTCTTGAATGCAAGTCCTGTGTATTAAATCTGCTCCAATTTGATCAGTAGAGAATGGAAAGGAAGGCCAGGAGATTCTACAGCCCAAAACTCGTTTTCAGCTCTCCGAGAGGGATTTTGCTTATTCTTAAACTGGGGATTGAAGAACAAATACGTGTTAATATGTGTTAATATATAGTTTTGCTGATGCCTTTGTAGCGTTTGCCTCCAGTGCAGATGAACATCAACAACGGCTGCAAACACTAGAGTAACTTCGAAAGTAAGCCTGAAAATCAGTTATAATAAAGCTAAAATAAAGTGTAACCAACATACACTGAAGAGCCAAAGAAACTGTTATAGGGATGGATATTAAAAACAGAGATATGTAAACAGGCAGAATATGGCGCAGCGGTCGGCAAAGATACTGAAGAGCCAATGAAACTGGTACACCTGTGTAATGTCGTGTAGGGCCCCAGTGAGCACGCAGAAGTGCCACAACACGATGTGGTATGGACTCAACTAATGTCCGAAGTGAGCCTGCCCGGTTAGCCGTTCGGTCTAACGCAGTGCTTTCTGGGCGGGAAGGCGTGTCGGTTCAAAAAATGTTCAAATGTGTGTGAAATCTTATGGGACTTAACTGCTAAGGTCATCAATCCCTAAGCTTACACCCTACTTAACCTAAATTATCCTAAGGACAAACACGCACACCCATGCCCGAGGGAGGACTCGAATCTCCGCCGGGACCAGCCGCACAGTCCATGACTGCAGCGCCCGAGACCGCTCGGCTAAAACCGCGCGGGCGTGCCGGTCCCGGGCACGAATCCGACCGGCGGATTAATGTCGAGGTCCGGTGTGCCGGCCAATCTGTGGGTGGTTTTTAAGGCGGTTCTCCATCTACGGGCTGGTTCCTCTTATTCCGCCTCAGTTACACAATGTCGGCGATTGCTGCGCAAAAACTGTCTCCACGTACGGGTACACCATCATTGCTCTACCACATAAACATTGGGATTACACTCGTCTGGTGTGAGACGTTCCCGGGGGATCCACTGTGGGCTGAACCGTACAATAACCCTGGGTTCGGTGTGGGGCGGCGGTGGGGTGAGTGGACTGCTGTAGCTTGTTGTGGGGTTGTGTACCACTGAGGGCTACGGTGGGGACGAAGCCTCTCCGTCGTTTCTAGGTCCCCAGTTCAATACAATACAATATCTCAAGTAGTGCTGGAGGGAATTGACACAATGAATCCTGCAGGGCTGTCCATAAATCCGTAAGAGTACGAGGGGGTGGAGACCTCTTTTAAACAACATGTTGCAAGACATCCTAGATATGCTCAGTAATGTTCATGTTTGGTGACCAGCGGAACTGTTTAAACTCAGAAGAGTGTTCCTAAAACCACTCTGTAGCAATTCAGGGCGTGTGCGATGTCGCATTGTCCTGCTGGAATTGCCCAAGTTCGTCGGAAGCCACAATGGATATGATTTGATGCAGGTGATCAGACATGATTCTTACGTATGTGTCACCTGCCAAAGTCGTATCTAGAAGTATCAGTGGTCCCATATCACTCCAACTGCACACGTCCCACACCATTACAGATCCTCCACCAGCTTGAATAGTCCCCTGTTGACGTGCAGGGTCTACGGATTCATGAGGTTGTCTCCACACCCGTACACGCCCATCCGCTCGATACAATTTGAAACGAGACTCTTCCGACCAGGCAACATGTTTACAATCATCAAAAATCCAAAGTCGGTGTTGACGGGCCTAGGCGAGGTGTAAAGCTTTGTGTCGTGCAGTCATCAAGGTTACGCGAGTGGGCCTTCGGCTTTGACAGCCCATAACGATGATGTTTCGTTGAATGGTTCGCACTCTAGTTTATAAATAGCACTTGACACTTGGTGTTTACTGTCTGACGATCAATCATTAATAACAGCTGGCGGTAATGGTGACAACTGACGAAAGGCGTCAGTTGGAGCTGTTGCTGTACGAAGTGGAACTACAGGAACTGATCATTTATGGTAGAAAGTAGTTCCAGTTGTTAGCGCTCTCTTCAGCGGCTGACATTACAGTAGACGGATGGATTAGACCATTGGAAGGTCTCATGGTGGATGTGTAAATTGGTTCCAGTTTATGATCGCCAGCTAAGTGGCGGCATATCAGAATTGAGGTCCCTGGCATGAAGAGTGCTTGCTGAGTGGCGTCCTCTGTAGATGTAGGCCCTATGCTATGTAGCAAGTGACTGTGGGCACAGCAGAAACGAAAATGAAATAGAGATGGGAAGGAAATGTGCCTGGCAAATGGACAGCAGATGAACCAAGGAACTTCTTTGCTGTTTTCAAAGCGACAAGAAAATGAGAGGACGACCTATTGAAAGGTGCGTACAAGGCAGTAGAAAAGAAGTAGAAGTATGAATGATGGGTGTAGCTGAACACCAGGATGACAATAATGATGATGATGAAGTCAAATTAAACAATTTCTGGTTCCTAGGGAATGAGTTCCTACGATTCCTGCAGATGAAATGTCTGCCTGGTGGGTCAACAAATATTGTCTCTTAATTTTCTCTTTCTGTGTGGTGCTATGGCAGTCGTGATCTATTGCTCATTTCCGCCTTAAATGTTCATCATTAAAAAAATTTTCTATCAGCCATTGAACAACGGTAAGGTATCCTGTGCAGTAAAAATTAATGCCTCCGTTCCTAAACAAGCGCCGCAAAGCATATTGCAATATGCACGTCTTCAAAGAGAAAATAAGGAGTACCTGACTTGACTGGCTCAGACAGGGTTGAGTCTTTTGTAAAACCATAGTTTTCTGACTACCCGCCCGCATAGCAGCGCTTGTTAAAGCGTCTCTTTTGGGACGATGAGGTGCACTGGGCCCTTATCGAACGAGAGGCGGGCGATGCGCCGGGCAGTCTCATTTAGAAACGTTTAGAAAAGTTTCGCCCACTCTCACTTAAATAATATTACGGGCAGACTGTTATGGTACACATATTCCGAAAGGAACAAGAAGAAGATAAGTCTTCTGAATGCACTTTTTTTTGGGGAGGGGGTTCAAAAATGGTTCAAATGGCTCTGAGCACTATGGGACTTAACATCAGAGGTCATCAGTCCTCTAGAACTTAGAACTACTTAAACCTAACTAACCTAAGGATATCACACACATCCATTCCAGAGGCAGGATTCGAACCTGCGACGTAGCGGTCGCGCGGTTCCAGACTGACGCGTCTAGAACTGCTTGGCCACAACGGCCGGCTTTGGGAGAGGGCTGATTGGCTTATTGTAGCTTGCCAAGATTTCCTCTTCTCACTTACACACTTACGCACAACATTCTCAATTATTTGTTGTAACCGTTCCAATTTCTTTCATTACCTACAATTTTTGCCCTCTACGTGTCCCTATAGAACCGTACAAATTATCCCCTGGTACAAATAACTCGATAACAGCCGATATCTCGACAAGCGAACACCTCGTCAGTTTCAGTGTCCAGATGAAATGAGAGATCAATGTCCACAGCACCCTAAACGCTCGTTGGGCGGGGCTGCGTCAACCGGAAACAGAAGACGACGTGTGTAGAAATACAACATACACTGCAAACTACCGGCACCCCACAAACAACGATAACCAACACCACATGTTATCGACGGCGAACTAACAATGGGTAGGCAAGTAGAGCCAACTTTTGTTCCTCTGTTGTCTGTCCAGGGATGGAGCGGTATTACAGGCAAATTTTAAGAAAAAATATCCTTCACTGTTTATAAGGTCACTTGCTAATTTAATCTCTACGTCTTCCTTAAAAAACACTATCCCAGTAACTGGAAGTACGTGCTAGTCTGTGCTTTTACACTTCATCAGATAACTGCAACGAAGGCAGTCTTCTACAATCGCATATTTTCTCGCACTTATGTTCTATATACCAGTCCCATACGTTCCCGATGATGCTACCGATGTATGCTCGGGTACGGATACAACAGCAACTAGCCTTATGTAAAGCAAAATCATCCTTTACAGACTCTAAAAGAACTCAACCTAAAACGGTGGTCGAAAAGTAAAGTTCACACCATGTTTCCTCAAACCACTACCAGTCCTGTCAGAAAACCTACCTCCGAAAGGAAACAAATCTATAGACTTCGGCGTAACGTCGTTATTCTCGATACTCTCCCAATTCCAATTTCGTAGATAGTGTAAGGCGCATCCAATTTGTCTCCAACTATACCCATTTTCGCGAAATGTGATGTCAGAATGGGCTAACTGGGTTGACAGCCGTTCGGGATAAGCGACGACATGGACACTACGAACCAAGGTACGAAGGACTGCTTTCGTGCTGAGGCGAATGGTGACAACTATATTAATTTCTGAAAATGTACATTTGGAGCACGTTGTTGTATGGTGGTGAAAGATGGACTGTGGGAAAACCGGAATAGGAGAGAATCGAAGCATTTGAGATGTGGTGCTGCGGAAGAATGTTGAATATTAGGTGAACTGATAAGGTAAGAACTGAGGAGGTTCACCACAGAACTGGCGTAGAAAGAAATATGTGAGAAACACTGTCAAGAAGATGTTCAAATGTGTGTGAAATCTTATGGGACTTAACTGCTAAGGTCATCAGTCCCTAAGCTTACACACTACTTAACCTAAATTATCCTAAGGACAAACACACACACCCATGCCCGAGGGAGGACTCGAACCTCCGCCGGGGCCAGCGCACAGTCCATGACTGCAGCGCCTAGGTTAGGCGCAAATTGAGACGCGTGTAGCACGTGTGACGTGACACGACACTACAGCGCGACATGCACGTGCTGCACGAGTCGCACGGGTGCAGCGCATATTGCGACGCGTGCACCATACTTCGCACGCGCCGATTGGCGACGCTCTGCGCTGACAGAACCGAAGCGCACGCAACCTGTTATCTTTCTCAAAGGATTTTACAGAAACTATTCACTGAAAATATATGATTTTTGCCTTACTTGTAGTGTTATATGTCAGCTTCGTGACGAAATGGCCACAACTCGCTAATTGTGATGTACACATTTTATAGTAAGACACTACGCAAACTCAAAAAGTTTGCAACGAAAATTAGGGGTCGCTATGATTTTGCGTTTGGTGCGTATTACACCATATGTTGCTGCGTATGAAATTTAGCTAACATGCTGAATTTTTGTTTAGATTTGGAAGGAGGTCTCTATTTGCCTCCCATCTCAAGAAAATGGATCCCATGTAGCGCACTCACTTCCGATCTCACGCCCGCGAGAATGAAATACTCCCAACATCTCACATATCACCTAAACCGCTCGAGACATCGAAACGAAAGTTTGGCGAATGATAGCACACAAGGAGGAGAGTGTTTTGTCAATTCTTAAACACACGAATGGTTAGCACACTGGACTCGCATTCGGGAGGACGACGGTTCAATCCTGTCTCCGGCCATCCTGATTTAGGTTTTCCGTGATTTCCCTAAATCGTTTCAGGCAAATGCCGGGTGGTTCCTTTGAAAGGGCACGGCTGATTTCCTTCCCAGTCCTTCCCTAACCCGAGCTTGCGCTCCGTCTCTAATGACCTCGTTGTCAAATGGTTCAAATGGCTCTGAGCACTATGGGACTTAACATCTATGGTCATCAGTCCCCTAGAACTTAGAACTACTTAAACCTAACTAACCTAAGGACAGCACACAACACCCAGTCATCACGAGGCAGAGAAAATCCCTGACCCCGCCGGGAATCGAACCGGGGAACCCGGGCGTGGGAAGCGAGAACGCTACCGCACGACCACGAGCTGCGGATACCTCGTTGTCGACAGGACGTTAAACACTAACCACCACCACCTTAAACACACGGAACTTTCTTATCTATGGCGATATATCAGTGTTTATACTTCCCTTTTTATTTATTTCACTCCAGTGACTGTAATTTTTTAAGAGTTATCGACAGCTAGCGAAACAAGAACTTCCTAGTATGAAAATAAACATGAAATTTCTTCTTTTATGTTACTGCAAACCGACACTATGAGGTTTTTCGTAAGCTATTGAGCTCTGTGACAGCCAATTACTTGCTTAATGAGGCACTCCGTTTCGGAATTCTGTCTCGATAGCTGCTGTGAGATGAGTTTGGCAAATTACACTGTGACAAAGTAAGTACAATTAAACCATTCACCAAGAGAAATGTGGCCGTTACTCACAAACGGTGATGCTTCTTCGAATGAGAAAAGATTAAGAACTCACACAAAAATGGATTGCCAATTCCATTGGAATTTTGGTGGAATCCACGTAACCCATCGTATTTTTAACACTGAGCGACAGGAATGGAAACTTACCAAAGGATTTTATTCCTTCTCTTGATCTGAGCAGTATTAAAATAACGACGAGCGTTCCTTCAGGCGGAATGATAGGCACATGCCAGATACTGGTTACTCACCTATGGTTTGCCAAACTGATAATGTGTGATCGCGAATAAAATAGTTGTTATTGAGAAAAATAAGCAACTGATCTGTCGCACAACACAATGGTCAGTGTATTGTCAGCAGCGGAGGATAATGCGCGCGACAGGAATGCACAAGCTAGTAATGTGTGCCTTGTGAGTTGGAGTTCGAAAAACATTGTCATGAAAGTGGATCTGCCTTTGTCAGCAGTACATTTCAACAAATTAAATGTATCTAATCATAACACTCTTTTAGGATATTCCTACTTTCGTAATAATACCGACCATTTTCTTCATTTGTGTAGCCTGTTGTATAATTAGTTTATTAATGCTGATAATGTACATGCAACAATTGAAATGCTTTTTCTGATCACGGCGAACCAATTAAAACATTGTTATTTGTGACTGCTTTTCGACTGTTTCTAGCTTGCAGTGGAAATATGTTGCTCACATGCATGTAGTACAGTGTGTCGTATTACATTATCACATCCATATCAGAGTAATCACAGTTAAACTTCTATACTTCAGATTTTTGGACGCTTTTTACCAGGAGCACAAAGGGATCACACCTGTGGAGATTATCCCTTTCTAAATTTTTGTAACAGGTTGTACAAATACGCCAGCATACTAGGCAGCGAGAAGGTAACCTTGGTTTACTTTCCTACCTTGATTCTTAATCACATGATTTTATAATATTCCTTGCTTCCTTATTCACTACCCTCTGTCCCTTCTTGCAATCTGAAAACATCGCGGAGGCATATGATACAATTCCAGCGGCCAATGGCTCATCAGTTACTGAAGTATGCATTTTTCTTGACAGAAGAAAAACAAAACAAAACAAAACTATACAGATATAAATAACAGAAAAGTATAATGTACTAAGGAAGAAATATCGAGCGTTTAAATGGCGAAAAACGAAACACTAAGCAAATGCAATGAAATTTAGTACACAGTAAGACAAAATTTATCGTATGGGCAATACTACCACTGCTCATATGCACCGTTCCGATGTGAGCATATGGCCGTGCTACTTTTCCGCTCCCCGCCTCACATTTCCCACGGTCCTAGCGAGGCACGCGCGACGCGCGGCACGAGAAACTGTGCTTCAGGCTAGGCGCAAATTGAGACGCGTATAGCACGTGTGACGTTACACGAGACTACAGCGCGACACGCACGTGCCGCACGGGTCGCGCGGGTCCAGCGCATATTGCGACGCGTACACCATACTTCGCACGCGCCGACTGGCGACGCTCTGCGCTGACTGAACCGAAGCTCGCGCAACCTGTTATCTTTCTCAAACGATTTTACAGAAACTATTCTCTGAAAATATGATTTTTGCCTTACTTGTAGCGTTATATGTCAGCTTCGTGACGAAGTGCTGATCACCTCGCTAATGACCATTCTTATTGTGATGTACACATTTTAGTAAGACACTACGCAAAACTCAAAAAGTTTGCAACGAAAATTAGGGGTCGCTATGATTTTGCGTTTGGTGCGTATTACACCATATGTTACTGCGTATGAAATTTAGCTAACATGCTGAATTTTTGTTTAGACTTGTGAGGAGATCTCTATATGCCTCCGATCTCGAGAAAATGGATCGCATGTAGCGCGCTCACTTCCCATCTCACGCCCGCGAGGATAAATGCTCGCAACATCTCTACATCTCTCGTATCTCCTAAACCGCTCGAGACATCGAAACGAAAGTTTGGCGAATGATAGCACACAAGGAGGAGAGTGTTACTAAACACAGGGAACTTTATGTATGGCGATATATCACAACTTATACTTCTTTTTTTTTATTTATTTCACTCCAGTGACTAATTTTTTAAGAGTTATCGACAGCTAGCGAAAGAAGAGCTTCCTGGTATGAAAATAAACATGAAATTTCTTCTTTTATGTTACTGCAAACCGATACTATGAGGTTTTTCGTAAGCTATTGAACTCTGTGATTGCCAATTACTTGTTTAATGAGGCCTTCCGTTTCGGAATTCTGTCTCAATAGCTGCTGTGAGATGAGTTGGGCAAATTACATTGTGACAAAGGAAGTACAATTAAACCAGTCACCAAGAGAAATGTGGCCTTTACTCATAAAAGATGATGCTTCTTCGGATGAGAAAAGGTTAACAACTCACACAAAAACAGATTGGCAATTCTGTTGGAATTTTGGTGGAATCCCCGTAACCCATCGTATTTTTAACACTGAGCGACTGGAATGGAAATTTACCAAAGGATTTTATTCCTTCTCTTGAACTGAGCAGTATTAAAATAATGACGAGCGTTCCTTCAGGGCCCGCATCTCGTGGTTGTGCGGTAGCGTTCTCGCTTCCCACGCCCGGGTTCCTGGGTTCGATTCCCGGCGGGGTCAGGGATTTTCTCTGCCTCGTGATGGCTGGGTGTTGTGTGCTGTCCTTAGGTTAGTTAGGTTTAAGTAGTTCTAAGTTCTAGGGGACTTATGACCACAGCAGTTGAGTCCCATAGTGCTCAGAGCCATTTGTTCCTTCAGGCAGAATGATAGGCACATGCCATATACTGTTTACTCACCTAGGGCCTGCCAAACTGATAAAGCGTGACCGCGAATAAAATAGTTGTTATTGAGAAAAATAAACAATTGGTCTGCCGCACAATACAATGGTCAGTGTATTGTCAGCAGCGAAGGATAATGCGCGCGACAGGAATGCACAAGCTAGCCATGTGTGCCTTGTGAGATGGAGTTCGAAAAACATTGTCATGAAAGTATATCTGCCTTTGTCAGCAGCACATTTGAACAAATTAAATATATCTTATCATAACACTCTTTTAGGATATTTCTACTTTCGTAATAATACCGACCATTTTCTTCATTTGTGTAGCCTGTTGTTGTATAATTAGTTTATTAATGCTGATAATGTGCATGCAACAATTTAAATGCTTTTTCTCATCAAGACGAACCAATTAAAACATTGTTATTTGTGACTGCTTTTCGACTGTTTCTAGCTTGCAGGGGAGATATGTTGTTCACATGCATGTAGTACAGTGTGTCGTATTACATTATTACATCCATATCAATCACAGTGAAACTTCTATACTTCAGATCTTTGACGCTTTTTACCACAAGCACAAAGGGATCACACCTGTGGAGATTATCCCTTTCTAAATTTTTGTATCAGATCGTACAGATACGCTAGCTTACTAGGCAGCGAGAATATAACCTTGCCTTACTTCCCTGCCTTGATTCTTAATCACATGATTTTATAATATTCCTTACTTTATTATTCACTACCCTCTGTCCCTTCTTGCGATCTGAAAACATCGCGGAGGCATATGGTGCAATTCCAGCTGCTAATGGCTCATCAGTTACTGAAGTATACATTTTTCTTGACAGAAGAAAAACAAAACAAAACTATGCAGATATAAATAACAGAAAAGTATAACGTGCTAACGAAGAAAACTGGAGCGTTGTAAATGGCGAAAAACGAAACACTATCCAAAGGCAATAAAATTCAGTACACAGTAAGGCAAAATTTATCGTATTGGCAATACTACCACTGCTGATATGCGCCGTTCCGATGTGAGCATATGGCCGGGCTACTTTTCCGCTCCCCGCCTCAAATTTCCCACGGTGCTAGCGAGGCAAGAGCGACGCGCGGCGCGAGAAACTGTGCCTCAACCACAACGCCGCGCGACCTGGCGCAGGCGCGTGTCGCGTCCCAGTCGCGTCGCGTCGCAATTTGCGCGGTCCCATTTGAACCTGTGATGTTACAAAAACACGCGCTGCGCTGCGTCGCGCCACACGTGCTATACGCGTCTCAATTTGCGCCTAGCCTCAACCACAACGCCGCGCGACCTGGCGCAGGCGCGTGTCGCGTGCAGTCGCGTCGCGTCGCAATTTGCGCGGTTCCATTTGAACCCGTGATGTTACAAAAACGCGCGCTGCGCTGCGTCGCGCCACACGCGCTAGACCGCTCCGCTAATCCCACGCGACTGTAAAGAAGAGTAGCACACTGAAGATACAGATCATTGTGAACTGGCTTCCCATAAACCGCGTGTCCCAGCGTACCCAACTTTCATTTTCATCCACGTATCAAAAACAGGAAGGCAACCATCCTTTTCCATCTCCACAGTGAAGCGAATGTACTTGGTTGTGAGTATGTCTGACACCTCTGCTGAATGGAGGTGATACAGTTCGAATGCTGTATTCTGCAGTTTGATCGTATTTGTTACTATAAAATTCTTAGAGCAACTGCAGAGCTATTCAGTGAAGTGTCTCTTGAATTCATTGCTTTCAGTTTATTATACATAGCTTTGGAAGTTGCACAATAGTTGTGGTTTTAATTTTTTGTCAGTTACTCTCTTTAAATAATTTTTTCGCCTTGCTATCTCAGAGCTCCCATTTCTTCTTTTCTTCTTCTGTATCGCATTTTCAAGTGGTTCAGTTCCATCCATGATATCATACAGATCTTTGATGGTAAACAATATTCTAACTTCGATGTCCCACATGGTGAAATTACAGTACTGCCATCCTTGAGCACTGTTATATCATGATATTCTTCATTTTCTTGAGACAGTTTCAAGTGTGTTTCTTCTTTTCGACGTTTCTTCAGTGTTCTTACATTTATTTGTTGATTTCGCGATATTTTTACGTTGTTAACATACACTGTTTTTACCTCTTTTTAGTGTTCGTTACCTCAGCTGGTAAAAACAAAGACCCCTTTTTCCCAGGAACGGGTACGAGTATCGAACTGAATTTTTTGTCAAATGCTAATGTCTACTATTCTTTGGCGTCGTAAAAAATTTAAGCTTCTAATAGAGTCAAAAGATATGGGCATTTATGTCACATATTTTGATACTCGCAAACCCATTCATCAAAGCCTATAGATGAACTATCTATAGAAGTGTCGGACGATGTGGTCTAGCACTAAATCGCTTGCCTGGAAACCGAGAGGTCAGTCCGGCTTCGACATTGCAGCGAGCGGCTCGGACATGCCTTGCGCCCCGGCCGTGTTCCGTTAATGCGAGCTTTGTTTACATCCGTGAGGCGTAACATTGCGGTGTATTGATTGCTACAGATCAAAATAGTTCTTTCATTCCGGAAGGTGATAGTCAAGTTCACATTCGACGCACAATATACAGGATCGAAAGCGCAGGAACCTGAAAGTTTCATGCGCGATATGGTGAAGCTATATCCACGGGAGCTGAAGTGGGTCCACGTGTCCATAGTGTCCAGCGTAGTATACGACAAACTAATAGACGAAGCAGCGTGCGGCAGACTTATCATCGATCCACCGACGGTTATCGTTTTTGCCACACAGACGAGAACTTGGGCGTTGTTTCACTTGATCATGCCAGCCTGGGACTTACAAGGGAACCTTCCCATCGCACCCCCCTTGGCACAGTGGATAGGCCTTGAAAAACTGAACACAGATCAATCGAGAAAACAGGAAGAAGTTATGTGGAACTAAGAAAAAATAAGCAAAATATACAAACTGAGTAGTCCATGGGCAACATATGCCACATCATAGTGGACCTGAGCTTAGGAGCGCCGTGGTCCCGTGGTTAGCGCGAGCAGCTCTGGGACGAGAGGTCCTGGGTTCAAGTCTTCCCTCGAGTGAATATTTTAATTTTTTTTTCAGACAATTATCAGAGTTCAGGCACTCACACATAATCAACTTCGCTCTCCAAAATTCCAGGACATGTTCAGATTTGCTTGGACATATGCAGGATTTGACGGTCTACACACGGAAAAATTTGAAAACGTTAAAAACATATGTTTTGACAGAGCACAGAGAAAACTGTGCGACTGTGAAACTGTTGCTTTCATTTGTTGGAGTTTATGTGATACACTCTTATGTTTTCATCACTTTTTTGGGAGTGATTATCACATCCATAAGAAAACCTAAATCGGGCAAGGTAGAAGAATCTTTTTACCGATACGCCAAGTGTGCAGGTTAGGTGGGTCGACAACATATTCCTGTGATGTGACGCACATGCCGTCACCAGTGTCGAATAGAATATATCAGACGTGTTTTCCTGGATCAAATGTTTTCGGTTCCCATTGGAGAGGCACGTCCTTTCGTCTACTAATCGCACGGTTTTGCGGTGCGGTCGCGAAACACAGACACTAAACTTATTACAGTGAACAGAGACATCCATGAACGAACGGACAGATCATAACTGTGCAAAAATAAAGTCAGTAAACTTTTCGCTTTAGGGAAGATTTGAACCAAGGACCTCTCGCTCCGCAGCTGCTCACGCTAACCACGGGACCGCGGCGTTAGCGTACTGACAGTGTCCTTGATGTTGCGTATGTTGCCCATGGACTACTCAGTTTGTATATTTTGCTTATTTTTTCATAGTTCCACACAACTTCTTCCTGTTTTCTCGCTTGATCTGTATTCAGTTTTTCAAGGCCTATCCACTGTGCCAAATTATAACTAAATCTGAGGGGGGTGCGATGGGGAGGTTCCCTTGTTAGAATGGAACGCGTATTCGAACTTCCCTTCGAAGTTCCTGAGGACATGGCTATCGAAGCATTTCGTCCATATTGTACGGTCCTTAATCGTGCTGCGGAGAGATGGACTAGCTTCGAGACGTATGGCGTACTCAATGGGGTGCGCCAAATAAGCAATGAACTCCGGAAGCACATACCAACTTACGTGTCAATTGGAGGATGTCAAGCCGTCGTCATATGCGATGGTCAGCTGAGGACCTGTTCTGGCTGCAGGCAGGAAGGTCAAGTCGGAACTGACTTTCAGTGTCTAGTACAGCTACTTCGGGATACCCAGCACCCGCCACAGTAGAAGACGTCGCTGCCTATTGCATACGTGGAGGCGCTCCGGGACAACGTGGGCAACATGCATGACAGGCCATTCCCTATAGTGTCTGCGAGTATCGCCCCGATCCTACTTCAATGACGGCGCAGATGAACTTGTCACACCATCAGCCAGACACCTCACAACAGCTGCAAGTCAGAATCCTTCCACGCTTCCGACGAATCCATCTTCACATACGGAAGCAGATCCGCAAGAGGACCACACTGAACAGAATCGCTCTGCAGACGTTGAGGCGCGGCAACGAAAATAGCGGTCGCTGAAGAAGCAGATGAAGCGGCGGCTGTCACCCGAAGATAATAGATATAAACGAAACGAGGAACAAGATAGTGGGAAAGATCACGATTCGTTTCCACTGACTTTTAAGAGCAATGTCACACCCACAGCTTCTGTGCTATAGTCTGTGGAGGAGCCACAACCTCAAGGAGAAGCAATGGAGACAACTGTCCAACAGGATGACGTCCCACCTGTCAGTAGTAGAAACAAACACCCTTCAACAGCGAGCGTCCCCATCAATTCATTGCTTGATGGCGCACAGAAAATGGACCAGACTGACGAGATGCAGGAGGTGGGCGTTCAGTCACTGGCTCCCACAGACAATGAGTCGGAAGGGAGCTTCATCCACAGCAGACAATGAGACAGTGTCGACTGGTCCCAGTCCAAGAGGAATGCCCCATTGCCAGCCAATTCGTTGGTGTGTGATATTCTAGCAGTGCACAGCATATACGATGTTCCACGTTTACTGTATTGATATAATTAAAATCAATTGTATTAGCACACCTGTAAATATCCAAATGTAACAGACATGCTGTAGGCAGCTGACGTCGAAATAGTTTTTCTGCAGAAGACACGAAATGATACCACTAAAGAGTTTTTTGGTTACGACGGCTATCGTTTCACATGTACTGACAGTAGCAGTAGCACAGTCATACTTTTAGGAGAAGAGATAGTGATGGAAAATGTGGGATTTTTACCATCGAACCCTTTACACAGAGGAAGTGACACCGCTCTTTCGAGCAATACAGGAGAATTACATTGTCGGTGTCGACTTTAACTGTGTTGTGGCTCGAGGACCAATGCCCACACTTCATCCTCTGCCTGGCATTACAAGCACTGGTCAGGGACCCTGCACTGCATAACACCTGGAAAATGAAGAACGGCGACACCGCAGATGCACGTACTTTACGATCCATTCAGGTAGTCGGCTAGACAGGGTGTATCTGTCGCGTGGGCTACGCATGGCGACGATTGACGCTGATGTGTGGCCCACGGCCTTTACAGGTCACCAGACTTACATATGCACCTTTGCGCTACCAAGGAAGCCAAAAATTACCCACCTATGGGATGGGAACTGTTTAAGGGAGATTCGAGGCACATGGTGTCAATTTCAGTGGCATCAAAGCTCGTAGGGTTCTACGCTTAAATGGTGGGTCTGCTATGTCAAACTGGCTTTGTACAGAACGTTCACACAATATGGCCAAGATGAGTCACATTGGCAACAGGCGACTTCCGCATTTTATTTAACAGCACAACGTCAGCTGACAACGCAACCACCGTCTCCCAACCATCATGGCCTGTTCAGCGTATCAAAGCACAACTGCTGCTTCTTACGGCGGTGACGATGGATGGAGTTAAAGTACGTGCGAGGAGGCGGCAGCGGCGATGTACACTTATATGGGACATCCAAATGGATGATGGATCGTGGGCCATATCACAGAAGGATATTGCACGTGCTTTCACTCCCCACTATAGCAGTTTCCACTTGTAGGACCAATGGACGGAGCAGGACTCGCAGACGTTCCTCAGGAAAGCCAGCGGCCGACCACTTCATTGCAGTGCGCCACCTTGTATCTGAAATTACCATAGACGATCTGGACGCAGCCCTAAAATGTGGAGCGTTAAACAAATGTTCTGGACGAGATGGGCGGCCTCTTGAGTTCTACTGTACCTTTGCTTCTCAATGGGACTGACGTGGATAGCCGGCCGCGGTAGGCGAGCGGTTCTAGGCGCGAAGTCCGGAACAGCGCGACTGCTACGGTCGTAGGTTCGAATCCTGCCTCGTTCATGGATGTGTATGATGTCCTTAGGTTAGTTAGGTTTAAGTATTTCTAAGTTCTAGGGGACTGATGACCTCAGATGTTAAGTCCCGTAGTGCTCAGAGCCATTTGAACCATTTGATTTTGACGTGGATACTGTTGTACAATAAACTCTAGACACCTACCTTACAGGTCCCAGACCAAGTACACAGAGGGCCTCCCATTCCAAAACCAAGTGGTGTTCATAGACCACCAGACTACTGACCTTTGATAATATTGAACGCAGACTAAAGATCTTTGAACGTATCCTACGTGCCCGCCTTCAAGCGGCAATGAAGGACAAAATACATTTAGATAAAATGTGCCTGGACGGGAAGGGCAACAGATACACGGCGCTAGGGTCACACAGGGATGTCACAGCACTTTGTTGGCTTGCAGCTTACGAGGAGCCCTGGTGGCAGCGATCTTCGATCACACTTTCAGTCGAGTGGATCATGTGTTTTTATGCGCGGTCGTGGAATGGATCGAAATCCCCCTGTCTTTGTGGACACGATCTTCCTGTTAATTCATGGCGTACACTCGAGAGTCATGGTGAACGGTGCTAACTCAAAACCTATTACGAGCCAGCGATCAGTGCGGCAATGTTCCCCTCTTTCGGCTATCTTATTTACAATTGCTCTTGAGCCTGCATTGCACGGCCTTTGGTGGTGTCTTGAAGGCGTCCAGCTATGGGCCGCATCTTTCCAACATCTCGCATATGCTGACAGCGTCGTTCTATGGATCAAGTCTGGAGACGAAATCCGGGTGTCACTAACCTGCAAAAGATCCGAGATATGGAACTGGGCAGAGGGCTGCCACCAGTGACAGCAGTGCCCACTACTGAGGTCCTCACTCTCAAGTCTTTATGTGTGATATCCTGTGAAAACATACAATGCACAGTGGCGGGTAACTGTCGAGGGTTATTGCGGAAGATCCGCGTATTACTGCGACAATACGTACTGGCTCAAAAGGTTCAAATGGCTCTGAGCACTATGGGACTTAACATCTGTGGTCAACAGTCCCCTAGAACTTAGAACTACTTAAACCTAACTAACCTAAGGACATCACACACATCCATGCCCGAGGCAGGATTCGAACCTGCGACCGTAGCGGTCACGCAGTTCCAGACTGAAGCGTCTAGAACTGCATGGCCACACCGGCCGGCAATACGTACTGTATGCAATCAATATGTTCCAGCGAACACAGTACATCAATGTCTATTTGCACCAAAAATAGGTCACTTGGCGCACATATTGCCGTTGCCCACTACAGTCGCATCAAGGTTACAATCAGCCTTCAGGTAATGGTGAGTGCTGACCACTTTAAAATCCGTTACGATATGTTGATGCTGCCACCAAGGAGCCATCGGGCTCGTAAACTTGAGGAACAGAACGCGTGCGATATTTCTTAGTATGATGCAACTCTTTTGGAGAACTGAGCTCATCATCTTCAACTTTTGTAGTCCTGTCTTCCTCAGTTGCGTGTAACATTACGGTATATTGATAATTTTTACTTATGGACCGTCTGACAGCAACTGAATAAAACACAATTTTAGTGCCATACGCGTTTCGCCTTTATTTACTGCAAGGCATCATCAGTGGCAGGGTGCGTGGACAATTTCTTACATATTACGCTGCTGGTGCATTTTTGGTGGTGTTCTTCTTCTTATGAATGCCAATTTGCGGTTTTCTTCCCGCATTCCACAGCACTATGAACTGGACGCTTGTTTCAATGCAATGTTTTGGTTTCTGTTGCCGACTGTCAAATCAGCTCATCACATTAATGGACACTGTGATCGTCAAAGTGGCCCCCATTCACTCCTTCCACCAGTCAGTATTGGCCACATTACGGAACAGCTCCCACAACTGCGGGACTTCTTCATCGATTACAGTTCTATTCACGACGGTTTACCGGAGACCAGGCTGCCCACAACGACAGACATTTATCGAATCTTCTTTCAACAATACCCCAAGAAAGTGGCCGAACAAAATTAGCGGTAAACAGTGGCTGAGAATCTGGAGAGCGGTTCATCTCCCCTCTCTCCCCATAAAGATAAGTGCACTGAGGTATGTAGTGGTGAACGATAATTTCCCGAACCGTCAATGACCGGAACTATGCACCTGGTCGACACACCGACATCCCCCACTGTGCGGTCGTCGACCCCAACGTGCTTCATTTGATTTGTAGCACAGCAATGGAGTGTTGGCCTCTCACGACGAAAATGTTGGCCCTCTTATTGTGTACGGCACACACGGCAGTCAATGTTGACGATCTAGTCCTCCCAGATGAAATATGCTTTCCCACTGCCTGGACAAACATTGTGAACTGGATAAAGAGGATGGCGATATATTACCTTTATCGAGCCAGTGATAAGGCTGTCTTAGATTTCCGTGTACATACTGCAAGAGCAATACAAGACCTTGCGGCGACACGTAAAATACAGAACATTTTTTACCACTTAGGTTCGTTATTCACGAATCCTCTGGCTAACTGGCGTGTTCTGAGTGCGAGAAGTGACGTAAGAGATCATGGTTCAGGAACTTATGTTCATGTCTGGTGCAATCAGGGTCTAAACCTCATTTTTAGGTTAGCGAGCCGGCCGTTGTGGCCGAGCGGTTCTACGCGCTTCAGTGTGGAACCGCGCGACCGCTACGGTCGCAGGTTCGAATCCTGCCTCGGGCATGGATGTGTGTAGTGTCCTTAGGTTAGTTATGTCTACGTAGTTCTAAGTTATAGGGGACAGATGACCTCAGATGTTAAGTCCCGTAGTGCTCAGAGCCATTTGGACCATTTTAAGTTAGCGAGAAGCCAACCTGGATACACGTCAACTGGTCCATTGCACCGTCCCGTTTGTTTTATTAGTGAATTAGTTAATCTAGATGCCGATGGGAGCCATTTTACGTTTGGACGTGTGAGCAGTGCGCCGTTTCGATAGTTTGCTCCCAGCGAGTTGAGCACGTTCTTTGTTGGTTCGAGGGTCGTTGGTTTTCTGTCTGGCGCAAGAGAGGTAGTGATCTGTGCAAAGAGGCAGGCTCGCAGTTGAGACTGGGTGGTTATGGTGAATGGTGTGTCCGGTGAAATTTTGGGGACTTCCTGGAGAGCAACTGGTCAACAGTACTGGCTCACAGTTTTTCTGGTGCTAGTGTCGGCGGTTGACGTTCTCATGTAGGGCGGTGTGGCTATTGATGTGCCGTGATGAACCAGCCTTGTCCTACCCTGGCTGTACTTGTTCGGCAGTACCCAGGTCCCACCCAGAGAACTGGGAGCAATACGGCAAAATCCACCGCTCGTGTCCCCTTCTGTACTAGAAGACCGGCACGTCTCCAACACAGGTTTTTGCCAGACACCGCACCGAGTCAACGCCTTCTACGGAGTCCTTAACCTAGGAAATAGCGCAGTTCCGCTTTCTTACATTTGTGGTCAGCGTCGTTTGTATATTCTCCAGATATTTGTCTCCAATGCCTGCTGTTGGCTGTCTGAAGCGGATTGGCTCTGGCCTTTCGCCTAGTTTTTCATTTTTGTTTAGTTGTGTTGCGTTCTCCCATTTTCCATTTAATATGATTTTTTACGGGTTTGTGGCACGTACTTAAGTCTCTCCCCTGGGGAAATTGGCTTATGTCTAGAGGAGATGTTTTTTAAAAAAAACATTAGTTGCCCAATTTCAAGTAAAGTGCAGAATGTTGTTTTGGTGATTTAATTTTAAGGTCTCGAGACGAGTGCCCAATTCCAAGTCGTATTTTGTCTCTGTGTTGGTCTTAAGAAAAGATATCTGCTTCATTTAATGGCACTGACTTGTTTTTTGCAGCCACTAGCCAGTAAGTGTTCTACACCCTAGCCGAGCGGTCTAGGGCGCAGCAGTCATGGACTGTGCGGCTGGTCCCGACGGAGGTTCGAGTCCTCCCTCGGACATGGGTGTGTGTGTTTGTCCTTAGGATAATTTAGGTTAAGTAGTCTGTAAGCTTAGAGACTGATGACCTTAGCAGTTACGTCCCATAGGATTTCACACACATTTGAACATTTTTTTGTTCTACCCCTCTCCCTCCCCCCACCCCAGATCTACAACAACCTTCAGCAGAAATAAGCGAAATATTTCATATGAATCTCTGTTAAATTATGTGTAAAACTATGCTAAATACAATTCTATGAGGACAAATGAAGTTCTTGAGAACCTCCGGTTTGATCAATGGGCTGATAAAAGACCATTTGTATACCTTGGATTGTGGATACTGGTTCGAAGGCTGCTTGTGCATTTATTAAGATTGTGCTGATATTTGTTCTACGCTTGAGATAATTTTCAATGCTTAAAAGGTAGAAATTCCGGCTTTGTGTGTGTACCTCGTTCGAACCTGTTAACTTTAACTAGCAACGCGAGGCGAGTTAATATTGCCCCAATGATAATTCTTAAAATGATAATGGTTCAAATAAACGTTCTTAGTTGAATACAGTCTTAACCTCATATTGATTTTTGGATTTCTTTTACAGCCAGGTCAAAGGTTTTGGCTTCATTTAACCTGTTCACTGCTTCAGACAGCTTTACAGTGTATGTTGTAGGGCACTAACTATCCTCTCTCGGTTTGTCATCAGCAGGGTAGGGATGCTGAGTCCCGAGGTCTACGTCTGGGGTCTGTTATGTTGTGTGCAGGTTTGTGTCCTGACCCGACGTTGGGATGCTCTATTACTCTACTGTAACTATAACTTTATGATGTGCCTCGGCATGGCTTTCAATGTAAATCATTATTATGTAATGTTTTGATGAATTACAATTTAAAAAAAAAAAACTTTAAAGAATATGTAAACTGTTTCGCTTATGGCATTTCACGTTTAATGCCAATTCTTAAGAGTGAAAGCACAAGTTTGATCATTCACGTGTTTTTCAGGTTGAGCCTTGCACCTCGTTGCTATTAAGGAAAAGAAATTATGGTTGGTTAATAAATTGTTTTAAAGAATACATGGCAGCAAATGATGCTCAATAGTTTTCCCCAGCCGTTCCTCTCATTTTCTAGGACCTACTGGTTGGTATCTTCCTAAGATAGAATGGCCTGTTGCCGGTAAGAATGCTCCTTTAGTGGCATGCAGACAGCATACGCTCCAAAACCAAGCCCTTAGGTAACTCACATGCTTCTTTTAGTTCTTCCTGCCACAGAAAACACTGTATTTCATCAACGTTCCACCATTTCCAACACAATGTGTATCCAAATCTGTTTGCTGCAGTTGGCACCATTCTGGGTGGAAACCAGCGGGACATGATTCGCGAGTATTGACACGTTAAAGGAACGCGGGAAGGTCTTCTTTCCGTACCGGGCTTGAAGAAAATGATTCGGAAGTTCAAATTATCTGGCGATTTGGGAATTGCTCCTGAGAGGGGCCGACTGCCAATTGCGCCACAAATTGTGGATGAAGTTATTTACTGTTGCCATGGCTGAGAACGCTGGACGCAATGTGCGATCTTCACGCGCTGGACGAGCTGTGGCACGACACCTGATACATTTCGTGGTCCACAGTTCGAAAAGTGCTGCGAACAATTGTGAAATGATATCTCTAGCGCAGCTCAGGCTGTCGCGGATGCACATGGTCGCCACATTGAGCAAAGTTTGTGATCTGGAACTTAAACATAATACACAATTAACAAATGGTATCCTTTGATCTTGAAATTAAAATTTGTTTCATTCTGTGGCTTATTCGATATTTCTCCCCCGCATGCCATTACAAATGTTTGCACAAACTTTCATTGTCCTACGATCACTTGTTTTTCGTGAGGGCTCTCTAAAGTAGTAAAAGTTTAATTATAACCGCCCTGTACTTTATCCTCACAAAGTTTATGCAACCGCATCCATAAGTGACTATTGACTTACGTAACTAAGACTGAAAACTTAATTCTACTGTGGCGGACGCAGTTGTTACACTATAAATGAAGATTTAACGATGCAAGATTTAGAAGCCATGACAAAAATAATTACATAAATGAACTCATAATTAAATATTATGAGTTTATAAAAGGTTTGATATGACTTTATACTTTACGTAACACTGTAAAATGTTTGACATACTTAGTGAAGAAGGCGCAAAAATGGTCACCCCTCCCAAAATGGTATGGGAAGTGCTGCAGACTGCGCAAGGACATCCATACGACAGTTTTTAGTGGGGAGGGGGGCTGTGTTAGACCTAGAGTATGGAGTATTTTTAATATTTTGGAGGAGGAATGGTGATTTGTACGTAGCCATAAAAAAGTTACTGTTCGCTCCCTGTTAAAAACCTGCGTAATACCAACTTTTAAACCATTATCTTGAAGGAAAAACACCTTTTGTCCCTTCTTTCTTGTTTACAGATGTTATTTAGTAAAGGAAACGTAGGTTATTTACTGGTAACGACGAAATTCAGTAGCTGATAATCATTTACTTGAGGCGCAGTATGGCAGGCTTTTGTTGTACTGTACTTTGCTGTAAACCAGCGCAGACCGAGAGACGGGTAAAATAACGAATCTTACTTCGATGTAAATACATAACTATCTAACGCAATGGAATAAAAATACTGCCTGCCAGATGCAAGACTCGATACCTGTGCCCCAGGCACTGAAGTCGCACGCGTAGGCCCGGAGCCACACTGGCGTGAAGAGTTAAAGTGGGTTAGAATAATTAGGGGCGGTAGATCGACAAGCTTAATCGCTGCACTTTCGGCGACGTATGTCATCTGGCGACGTCACATGTTCAACATTTGCCATCCACTTTTGGGGTATTTCCCCACATTTGCGGATCCATCTGTCTTGCATTAAATTACTTGTGTCATCGTTATCTACATCGCATCAAAGGTTTTTAAACGTCAGTAAGAATCACCCTCTAGTTGTTAGTGAAAATAAAACATCTAGAACTTCCCCAAAAGAAAGGGAGTCTGTATTGACTTTTCCTGACAGTCGAAGCAGTTGACAGCACTGTAGCAAAAATATACAATTGTTTTGAAAGTAAAGATTTTTATCCATGCAACACTGTTGGACCTTAGGAAAGCTTTTGATATGGTCTCCCACAATATTCTCATAACTCTACCACTTTGGAATGAGAGAGAATGCTCTATGTCTAATGCAGTTTTACTTGGACAACACAAAACAGGTAAGGTAAATAATCAAATGTAAGAGTGTCTTAGAGTTGTGTAAAGGGTGCACCTCAAGGATGTGTTATTGGGCCTTTCCTATCTTTATTTACATAAATGATTTATCCACAGTTGTACAATATGGAGCAGTGCTGTGTGCAGATGACACAACACTCACCACATGTGGTACCAACCTTGAAAATGTGCAACACAGCATGGCAGTGGCAATAATAGAGAGATGTACTACTTGGTCTTAGGCAAATGTACTGCAGAAGAAAGTAAAACTGAAGACACTGTGAAAAGTATTCAGTCTGAATGGACCCAGTCATGATAACAAAACAGTCAAATTATTTGGATTTCACACAGATCAAAGGCTCAGCTGGGATATCCACAGAGGAAAGCCATGGCAGACTAGGACGTGCCATCTGTCTGCTGTACAAGCTGAGGAAAAGTGTCAGTAAAGAGCTTCTATTATATGCATATTTTGCATTCTTCCACTCCAACCTGAGCTATGGTATACTATTATGGGGTGATCCTGTAGGCTCAAAATTAGTGATTAAATGGCAAAAGAAACCTGTAAGGTGCATTGCAGGACTTAGCCCATATCAATCATGTCGAGAATATTTTAAGAAACTAAATATAATGAGCCTGTCTAGTCTGTATATTTACAAGTAATCTAAGTAAATTTGACGTAAGGAGTCACAGTTACAAATATCTTGACACTGTCCACCTCAACAAATCACCTGAAAATGCATACACAGTGTCAGAAAATAAATTTAAAACTAGTCTTTCAAGATGGATGAAAAGTAAAATAATTTACTCTGCTCAAGAGAGCCTTGAGTGTGTGTGAAATGACCCAAATTTCCTATGAGAATGAACAATAAAAAATCTACAAACTTTACATAAGCCACACTGTAACTATTTTATTGCTCTTTCATTTACTTATTGTTAATTATCAGTTTGATTACTTAGTATCTTTGTTATTCACTTAATTATGTAGGTCATTTATCTTGTAATTACTCTCTTAGGAAACTTTTTGTTGTTATTGGTATTTATTTCAACATTTAGTATATCTGTCTTGGATTATTTTCGCATAGTTCATGACATTTGCCAAAGTTTGTATTATTGTTATTATTATTGTGTTAACTTTCTGTTAATGTTATTGTTATTCAAATGTTCAAATGTGTGTGAAATCTTATGGGACTTAACTGCTAAGGTCATCAGTCCCTAAGCTTTCACACTACTTAACCTAAATTATCCTAAGGACAAACACACACACATCCATGTCCGAGGGAGGACTCGAACCTCTCCCGGGACCAGCCTACAGTCCATGACTGCAACACCTTAGACCGCTCGGCTAATCCCAAGTGGCTGTTATTGTTATTGCATGTAAATATGACCAAAGATGAAATAAAACATTTGTATTTCTGATATCAGTTGGTGTACATTTTCAGTACATAAATTTATAAATTACTTTCTGCCAACTATTACATTTTATTGATCTTGAATTATCCTTTAATTACATAATGATTATGATTATGAACAATTTTGGTGTAATTTAACACTGGATGCCTTTATCTGAAGTTCCAGTTTTCGTTTGAAATTATGTACATGTAGTAAAGTGACCAATTTACACCACAAACAACTGCTTGTACTTATGCCATGATCAGCAGTTAATGTAAACGCATAAATACAGCCACAAGTCTGAGTATTTAAAAACATAATAAAACATGGACTGATAAGTATACTTGAAATCATGACTGAATATTTCAGTATATTCTGTTTCTTGGTCTGCTATGTTGCACCACCAAATTCATCATTTTTTCCTGAGAACAACATAAAAAGGGGACTTGAGAAGAAAATCAATTACATTTACTTAGGCATATATTGCTTATGAAGCATGAAGCAGTTTCCGTCAGACTGCTGTTTTATAAATAGCAATTTATTAAGAAATATTAGCTAATTTTCAGTGTTTACTCCTAAGTGCATAACAACTGTTGATGCATCATCCTCATAAGTGGTATAAAAAAGACAGCCCAACACCATGCACAGCCATGCACAGTGGCTATGCATCACTATCATAATGTGTGATTTCTGTATTATACCTTTACGAGAATGGTGTATCCATGGATTAGATTAGATTAGATTCTGTTTTCATTCCATAGACCCAAAAATGAGATGATTCTTGTGGATATGGAACATGTCAGAAGTATAACATAAAAAACACAAAACATTTGAAAATAATACTCATTTCCCTGATCATTTGTCAGGAGTTTATCAAGATATGTGAATACATTGCAGTAAACTATAACTGATAATATTTTCAGAATTAATAGACTGTTGGAATGAAACATAGTAATGCACTTTTAATAAATTTATCACACACAAAATACTTAAATCTTGTCTGTTGTGACCAAGTGCTTTCGAAACTGAAATCTAACAGACATTTTACTTATATGGTCTAATAGTACTCTTAAGATATTTGCCTATAGATCAGAAGGAGTTGCCTACCAAAACTACTTTCAAACTCTGTTTTAGCTGTACTTTATCTGAAATCAAGCTGTTAATTGTTGCTGGCAACAATGTATGTTCCTGAATATTGCACACCTCTTTGGATAAAAGCAAGTGATTTTAGGTCTTTATGTAGATTGTTCTTATTTCTAGTACTGATACTATGTATTGAGGTATTGGTTGGAAATAGAGATGTATTATGTGCAACAAATTTAATTGAGCAATAAATATACTGAGAAGCAGTGGTTATGACACCCAGTTCCTTGAAGAGGTTTCTACATGATGTTATTGAATTTACACCATAAATGAGTCTTATGACATGCTTTTGCACTCCAAAAAGGAACTTTAGAATAATCATTTTCATCTGCCTTAAATTAAATAACAAATCCATGAATTAAAACTTATTGTAGAATCAGGATAGAAACAATCAAATGTTTGCGTGAAATTTTATTTGCAAGTTGAGAAAAGTAAGCCTACTGTAGTTAATGTTGAAAATGTCAATGTACCTGACAGAGTTAAGGTTGATGACATTGCAATTTGTGTAGTGGTTGTATAGATACTGATATTTTGAATGAAATAGATTACAGTGGTGATGAGATAAATGTTTTCTTCTTTTGAGGGAGGAGGAAATGAATATGTTGTATCTGAGTTGTGTAAAGAAGATAGGTTTTTAGTTTTAAGTTTTGAAAACTATTCAATTTCAGTTGTATCTAAAGAATATGTTTGAGAAAGATTGTCTGAATTTGGTAAATAACTGTAACTTGACTGCTGGAACGAGTATCAGTACAAATTTTGTAAATGCTTTAAAAGTAATTTGAAAGAATTTATGTGATGAAGTAGTAAATGATGTAGTCTCCTATGAAATATTTGATTCTGGCAAGAGATTCGAGATGGAGACTAGTTGTAAAATGTTTATGTAAAGTTATGAGATTTTAAAGGAAATGATACTATAGGATATAGTAATTAGGTGTCCAAAATCACCAGATAGATTAACGTGTGATAGAGAAACAACAGTTTTACACAAAAATTTGTTACTTGAATGAAGTTTTAATTTTTGCTATTTCATGGTTTCTACTCATACTTCCCTAGCAATATTTAATCATTATTTTATACTTTATTGTACTATAATTAACTGTATACTGTTTTTGATATGTAGATTTCTATGCTAGGGGGTTGTGTTGCATTATGGTGACTTGATGAGATGTAAACAGTGCTAAATTTCATATTTTGGTAGGGCTTGAACTGAATCAATTTGTCTTTGCTATGTATCGGTAGTTCCATGAAATTTACTTTTGTTGTAATGTTGTGGGCTTACATTGTGTAAACCCTCACAGGCATGTACACACTTTTTATGTTATGTGCTTGATATGTGCTGGGCCTTGAGCTGTTGCAGCACTATTTCTTTATCTATCCTGTGCAACATACTGGGGGGAACATCATGTACTAATTAACACCTGTCATGCCTACCAAACTGCAATAAGAGGAGTGAACATTACTTTCTATCACAGAGTTGAGTGAAGAACCTAAACATTATTAGATGTCTCATCTATCAAGGAGAGTGATTGTCCACTGTTGAATTTATGCCATTATGTGCACATTTTAGTTTTAACAAGTTGCCACTGAATCTGGCAATGAATAAAGAAACCAAGATACATTAACAGTTTAGAAATCCTTGATATGTTGACAATAGTCAGGATTTCAAATGCTGGCTCAACACAGGATTCCATGATATGAAATATATATGAGATCATATGCTATCAAGAAACATGAATCTGTTTGATATAATAACAAGAAGAAATTAAACAGGCACATGTCTACCACTGCATGTAGAGCAGTTAGCATGCAAATATAAACACACACACACACACACACGCACACACACACACACACACACACACACACACACACACACACACACTTTTGCACATAAGTAAACCACCTACTGATATCTCTGAACCACTGAATGAATCACACAAATATATCTCCATCCAAATGTTAAAACACTCCCAAAATGGTTTACTCAGCATACACACAAGCAGCACTTTGCCACCCAAATGCTGCTACCAGATTGGTGTCAAATAGTGAAAGACAACAAAGATACTTCTGCATGCTCTCAGCTGTGTGAGTCACGTGACCAACTAACTTAGTCAAAAGTACATTGGTGGCCAACCAGATTTGGACACAAAGAGTCATTTATGTTTAACAATTACATTATATTCACTGAATATTATTTTCACAAACATTAAAATATTCTTTCATTCATAACTGTTATAAAATTCACCTCTTTTGGTTTTAGGTCATTACATTGCTGGAATCCACTATACTATATTTACAACTCTTGTTTCTACACTGCACTGTTCAAATGTTATTTTTATCTTTAATACCAGTTTCCAACTTTCCATTCAATAAACATAAAGTCAAATCTTATATTGCTTAATGAACAACTTTAACTGTTCCATTGTGGATGACTTATCTTGGCCCTTATTTTTCCGTCACTTTTCTCTCTCATTGGAAAATTCTTTTTAAAATTCCCCACAGTACACATGTTCAGCAGCTGACATTGCCACAGCTGTATTATGACTTATTATGTGACACTTCCACCTGTTATCTTGCACCTGTCAGTCTGTCAAAGCAATCTCCTACTGCCATTGTTATGCATTCTCTGTTAGTAGTCATGGGATTAATTATTTTGAATTCACAGTTATTAAAAAAAATTAAAAAACATTATGTTTAGCAAATGACTATTTTTGTGTAAATATAGCTGTAAAGATATTTGAGTGTGTTAATATACACTCCTGGAAATTGAAATAAGAACACCGTGAATTCATTGTCCCAGGAAGGGGAAACTTTATTGACACATTCCTGGGGTCAGATACATCACATGATCACACTGACAGAACCACAGGCACATAGACACAGGCAACAGAGCATGCACAATGTCGGCACTAGTACAGTGTATATCCACCTTTCGCAGCAATGCAGGCTGCTATTCTCCCATGGAGACGATCGTAGAGATGCTGGATGTAGTCCTGTGGAACGGCTTGCCATGCCATTTCCACCTGGCACCTCAGTTGGACCAGCGTTCGTGCTGGACGTGCAGACCACGTGAGACGACGCTTCATCCGGTCCCAAACATGCTCAATGGGGGACAGATCCGGAGATCTTGCTGGCCAGGGTAGTTGACTTACACCTTCTAGAGCACGTTGGGTGGCACGGGATACATGCGGACGTGCATTGTCCTGTTGGAACAGCAAGTTCCCTTGCCGGTCTAGGAATGGTAGAACGATGGGTTCGATGACGGTTTGGATGTACCGTGCACTATTCAGTGTCCCCTTGACGATCATCAGTGGTGTACGGCCAGTGTAGGAGATCGCTCCCCACACCATGATGCCGGGTGTTGGCCCTGTGTGCCTCGGTCGTATGCAGTCCTGATTGTGGCGCTCACCTGCACGGCGCCAAACACGCATACGACCATCATTGGCACCAAGGCAGAAGCGACTCTCATCGCTGAAGACGACACGTCTCCATTCGTCCCTCCATTCACGCCTGTCGCGACACCACTGGAGGCGGGCTGCACGATGTTGGGGCGTGAGCGGAAGACGGCCTAACGGTGTGCGGGACCGTAGCCCAGCTTCATGGAGACGGTTGCGAATGGTCCTCGCCGATACCCCAGGAGCAACAGTGTCCCTAATTTGCTGGGAAGTGGCGGTGTGGTCCCCTACGGCACTGCGTAGGATCCTACGGTCTTGGCGTGCATCCGTGCGTTGCTGCGGTCCGGTCCCAGGTCGACGGGCACATGCACCTTCCGCCGACCACTGGCGACAACATCGATGTACTGTGGAGACCTCACGCCCCACGTGTTGAGCAATTCGGCGGTACGTCCACCCGACCGCCCGCATGCCCACTATACACCCTCGCTCAAAGTCCGTCAACTGCACATACGGTTCACGTCCACGCTGTCGCGGCATGCTACCAGTGTTAAAGACTGCGATGGAGCTCCGTATGCCACGGCAAACTGGCTGACACTGATGGCGGCGGTGCACAAATGCTGCGCAGATAGCGCCATTCGACGGCCAACACCGCGGGTCCTGGTGTGTCCGCTGTGCCGTGCGTGTGATCATTGCTTGTACAGCCCTCTCGCAGTGTCCGGAGCAAGTATGGTGGGTCTAACACACCGGTGTCAATGTGTTCTTTTTTCCATTTCCAGGAGTGTAATTTGATTACATAGTGGTTACAGAATTTACAAACATTATGTTTAGGAAAGCAACTTGTAGCTTCTGAAGTTAATTCCATATATATGTTTATTTAATATTATGTTTATAGTTGAAGTGACAAAACCTTTTGAATTGTAATTATGCTGTAAATAGGATCTCAGTACATTTTGCTACTTATCTGGGTTACACTTAGTATGGGAAGCAGTATTTATGATGAAACAAAATAATTGGAAGATAGGGGAGGTTATACTGGATCTCCTTACAGTCATGCTATAGTCATGAAATCAGTGCATAATGGTCATTACGGTAGTATAGCAGAAGTGATGCCAGGCTTAATGAAACATTTGATATGTGGAAAAGCTTGCACTTATTATCGAATTCATAGTTTGAGGCACTATTTTTTAAGAAATGGAAAATGAGGTACATTTGTGCAAAGTAACACCATGTAAAGTAATGAATAATCTTATCATATGCATTGTTGATGACAATCATAGGGTTTGTAGGTGCTGGATAATGACTCACCATTTTCATCACATTTCTGTTATCTGATAGATAACAGTCAGTTGAAGTCTTCAGCTTATTAGGAGATGATATAATTGTGATGATGTGTTAGGGTTCTTTAAGGAATATTATTTTGATGTTGATAATAATTATGATTATATGGTATTATGGAGATATTGAAGTATTTGATATATTATTGAAGTTTTATGAGGAATATGACAGTGATGTTATGGTTAGAGATTAATTGTGAGATTAATTGTCATCATATTTAGTGGACAGAATTCATGGAATCATATGGAATGTATTTACAGTGAAGTATAAATAATTTTCAGAAAGTCATTAAATATATAGTCAGCGGCAAGATTAACTGGTATCTGTGACCTATTGGTATATTGCAGAATCATGGGAAAACAGACGGAATGCCTGGATAAGGATATGATTTGTGCTTGAATAGAGCAGAAATGTAATGTTTTATTGGCTGAACAGCAGTGCTTAATAATAGGTTTGTGATGAGACTTATGAGAAGTGCTTATGCTCATCTAATTACAAGCAATATAAAACCATGAACACATATCTTCCCTGTAATAACTCATTCACCAAAAGACCAAGTGGGCTGCTGCCTTAACAGATGAAGAGGTAAATTCAGGTATGCATCAACTTAGCTTGTAGTGTCGCCAGAGTTTGGTTTGTGATGGTAAATATAAATAATGATCATATTGTTCAAATACTTGTATTCACACATACATACTAAACTGTACACACAGACACCAGGAACAACAACTCAAAGATAGTCCATGCCTTATAGACAGCAATGACATGATTACCAACATAACAACTCTACCACACTACCACTTAATCTGGTGACAATTTCCACTTATATATAAGATACTTGTGTTGCTCCCTAGCAAGCAGTTTAATTAATACATCAGTAGGAATTTCCTTTGACTGGAAGTGCAGTGAGATTCGATTCCCTGGACCTCTATTATACATGATTATCTGGATTGTCAACCATGTGCCAATATCTTTGTAGTCTACTCCATGTGTGCACAGACATGTTGTGCTGGCACTACCTGCCTATGCCCCATGCAATCTCTGCCCCATGCATTTCATTATTGTTAAAGTTAGACAGCTGCGAGTCACTGTGCTGCTGCACCATGTCACACCTGTGCTTAAAAATGTCGAAGTGCAAGAGAGTGGTGTTATCACTGAAAGATAAAATAAACATTATTCATTCATTAAGAAATGAAGGAACTGATTGTAACTTAGCCAATGAGTACAGTGTAAGTACTTCTGTGATAAGTGATATCAAGAAGAACACCAATTCAGTTCTGGAGTACACCTGCCAGCTTGATAATGAAGGCAAGGAAAGACATCAAAAGATGGTGAAGAACTGAAAAATGAACTTTTGGAAGAAACTTTGTATTGTTGGTTTTTACAAAGATGATCTACTGGGCAGCAAATATATGTTGCTTTTCTCTGCAAAAAGGTGTTACAGTTAAATGAAAATGTAGATGGCAGTGAATCATTTGTAGCAAGTAACAAGTGGTTGTACAGACTTAAATCTCATAATTGAACCTGCGAATAGGAAATACAAGGTGAAGAAACCTCCACTGATGTAGGTGCAGGAAACATGGTTATAAAAGAAGAATTGGATGAATATGACTGTGACTTAGACTATGTTTACCACACTGAGGAAACCAGGTTAAATTGGAAATTATTACCATCAAACTCTTTAGTTTGTTAACAGTTTCAACTCCAGGATATAGAACTAGTAATGAGTGAATAATAAGTAATGTTAATTTGTGCAAATGCTAGTAGGACACATAAAATGCCTTTCGTCCTCACCAGAAAATCCAAAAACCCCAAATACTTCAAAAATATCACAAGTTCCATTAATTTATAAAAACCAGAATAGCACATGAATGAACACATAAATCGTCATTGGTTGATATGACAGCAATTTTATCCCTGAAGTAAAAAAGTTTCAATATAAAATAGCTAAAGAAGGAAAATATCTACTTTTACTGGATAATGTGTCAACCCATTCTTTGGCTGAACTGTAAGAGAGAGAGAAAAAAAGGAAATTTTTATCACCTAATGTGACATCCTTGTTACACAGGCAATGGATGACTGTGTTATTAAAACATTAGAAAACAACTTTTACATAGGTTGTTATCTGTTGAGGAGCATAGCATAGTAGCAGTTCTGTCATTTTTCAAACAAATTAATTTAAAGGAGTGCTGTTACATAGTTGTAGATGTGTGGTATTTGACTGAATGGAAAAGTTTGAACAAAGCTTTGATCATAATACTAAAATGGGAACACAAAAATTCAATAGCAGATACAGCTGGTTCTGTTTTGGAGGATATAAATGATCTAATGACAATCATATAAATTTGCCAGGAATGTGATGCCAGTGATGTGAAAGAGTGGCTCACATGTGACAGCAGTGATCAAGGTTCCCAGATCCCGTCAGTTGACAAAACTGTTGAAAAGACATTCCAGGCAAAGGAGCAGCAGAAAATGCAAGAAGGCGAAACAAGAAAATCTAGATGTGGAAAATGGTGCAGGACCATCTCCTGTAGAGCATTTCAAGCCCTGAAAAGAGCTTTCAAATGGTTAAAAAAATAAGTAAATGAATAATGTGAGATACTGTGTGCTTCCTTTAGTTAAAAAGAATTTGTGATGTAGCAGCAGTGAAGATGAAAAATTGTTTGCATCGAATGACAATATCAAAATCTTAAACAAAATTAAACTGCATTGACTGCCCTAAGCAACTTCTATTAACTATTTTGCAATTAAGGTTGCAGAATTTTAGTAATTTTAGGAAAATATGTACATGCATGTGAAAATGTGTTGCTAATCTCTTAATAAACATTGATTGTTGCTGATTTTAATAAGTTTAATTTGTCTTTGTTGCTTTGAATAAACGCCTAATATTATGTATTACCATAGAAAGATAATTATATGAGAGCATACCTAAGAGATTACCATATGCAACCAACCTAGTTTACCTTTCTAGATTTAATAATACAAAAATTGCTTTTCTTCATATGTTCGGTTACTCAGATCTTTGATTACCAGAATGGCTGATGACAGTTAGTCCAGTTAATCAAGTCTCCACTGTATTTAAGAGAAATCACACTTCTTTTTACACATTGTTTAATTAAATGTCCTCTAGCACAAACATGTTTCAATCTAGGATGCAACACAGGTTTTGTGAAAGTTTAACAGAACTCTGATTGTTATGGAGAATGATTACATGATTTTTTAGGCTTAATATTTAGCAGTTCTTCTGTCAGCCAACTCAAATACACTGCCTCCATGCCCACAGAATTTAAATTGGCATATTCTCTTCAGTAGTAGATTCTGCAATATCCTTCAGTTTCTCTTTCAGAAAATTATAGTTTTCCCCAGTCGAAAAGCACTCTGATGTTGTGAAAACCCAGTAGCTAAATCATCTACAAAATTTGAGTCAAGAAAACCAGTTACATGCATATACTTAAAATCCTCTTTGTTAAACACAATGTTATAGCTCATAGTACCCTTGAGATAATGAAAGACTCTTTTTGCTGCCTTCCAATGCCCACTATTAAACTTATAGTTACACTGACTTAAAATACTGTCTGTGTAAGATATGTTAATTCTTATATTAGTACTAGTAAACACCAAACATCTCACAATTTCCTGATAGGGCACTTGAATTTTGTCACCTTGCACATGCCAAAACTTTAATCCAGCTTCCATAGTTGTTCCTACAGGAGTAAAATCAAACATATTAACGCCTGCAACATAAACGTTCTACTCAAGTCTTAAATGAGGTACTTTCTTCCCAGTTTTTAGTTATACACTAACCTAGATACGACTTTGCTTCTTCTAGATCTTTAACTCAAAGTTGCTCAGATAATTCCTGATACAACTTGTCTTTTATCACATTATTATTAAAAAGATATAAAAATTGTCTATGTACAGAGCAACAATTGCAATATTTTAATGAAGACACAGTCTTCACCGGTATTTGCAATTTATTTATTTCTTTTTCGTTCATCATCATAACTTAAAATTGATAATTTTACATTTAAAGTTCTGCATCATATTTAATAGTTTGCCATTTTTATGCCAGAAATCTGCTTTATAAATGCAAATTGACATAGTTCACTTGGAGCTTGTAAGTTTTACTCAAATCTGAAGTTTCCACATACAATTATTGAGTTTTCATTCTCTTCTTACAAGGGAACCTCCCCATCGCACCCCCCTCAGATTTAGTTATAAGTTGGCACAGTGGATAGGCCTTGAAAAACTGAACACAGATCAATCGAAAAAAATTAGTAAAATATACAAACTGAGTAGTCCATGTGTAAGATAGGCAACATCAAGGAAAATGTTAGCGTAGTAGCGCCATGGTCTCATGGTTAGTGTGAGTAGCTGCAAAACGGGGGGGGGGGGGGGGGGGGGTCCTTGGTTCAAATCTTCCCTCGGCTGAAAATTTTACTTTCTTTATTTTCGCAAAGTTATGATCTGTCCGTTCGTTCATTGACGTCTCTGTTCACTGTAATAAGTTTAGTGTCTGTGTTTTGCGACCGCACCGCAAAATCGTGTGATTAGTGGACAAAAGGACGTGCCTCTCCAATGGGAACCAAAAACATTTGATCGCAAGGTCATAGGTCAACAGATTCCTCCACAGGAAAACACATCTGATATATTCTATACGACACTGGTGACGGCATGTGTGTCACATGACAGGAATATGTTGTCGACCCACCTAACTTGTACACTTAGCGAATGGGTAAAAAGATTCTTCTACCTTGCCCGATTTAGGTTTTCTTGTGGATGTGATAATCACTCCCAAAAAAAGTGATGAAAACATAAGAGTTTGTCACATAAACTGAAAATAAAAAATTATACTTTTCACTCGAGGGTAGACTTGAACCTAGGACCTCTGATTCCATAGCTGCTCTTGCTAACCATGGGACCACGGCGCTCCTCGCCTGCCAGTGTCCTTGATGTTGCCTATCTTCGCATGGACTACTCAGTTTGTATATTTTACTAATTTTTTTCATAGTTCCATACAACTTCTTCCTGTTTTCTCGATTGATCTGTGTTCAGTTTTTCAAGGCCTATCCACTGTGCCAACTTATAACTAAATCTGAGGGGGGTGCGATGGGGAGGTTCCCTTGTTAGCATAATTTTTAAATTATATGGTGGATTTGAACAACATATGGGAATGAGGAGATTTACTATCTACATTCAGATTCTTAGCACTAAAAACATACTTATCAATTAACAATTTATTAAGGTGGAAGCTTTTTATATAGCCTCCTTCCTGTGTGTTTAAAACTACTTTGGATCTTGAAGAGTCTTGTATATTATACATCTAGGTTATTTTTATTTCTAATTTCATGGGCATGGATAGTCACTCTGCAAGATACTGTATTTATTCATTTTTGTGGAAAGAAGGCACATTTTAATATAAAGGTACAATCAAAATGCTTAGCTCTTTAAAGTGCTTTTGACATGATTCTCAGTTAGTAATTCCTGTAATTGCTCTTACAGGTTTCTTCTGCCACATGACACTGGATGAGCATCAGGCGGGTATCCCATAGTTTTATTATGTACTGCAGACAAAACAGAAAGAAGACATAGCAAGAAGACAGTATTTGTTGTTTGCTAACGAATGCTTTTGATTTTGTTTAGCAAAAAGACTACTCTAGATAGTGTGATGCATAATTGTTTGGTGTGGCTGTTCCAAGTCAGTTTATTTCCTAGGTTTAAAAGCACACTTTTTGCTTTTTTGTTCCACTGTCTAGCTGATAGGCTTTAAGCCATAAATGTCCTTGGACAGATTCTAGATTTTACCGTAATTCCCTTTTGACACAAAATCATGACATTGATTCATAAGAATGGTTTCCTCCAGGTCAACATATAGAAAAACAGTCTTGATATCTTAAGATCAAGATATACAACTAATGAGAGCTCTTAGAATACTACATCTCTCAACTAGTGACAAAGTTTCATCATAATCTATCCCACACTTTTGAGTAAATTCCTTAGCACTAAGTCTAAGACAATACAGTGCTGTACCATTTGCATTCTTTTTCAGCTTAAATACCCGCTTGTTGCCTACAATACTTTTACTCTTTGACCATCCACAAGTTCCCAAACACCATGATCTGGAAATACTTTCTTTCTCCTTTCATGGCCTTTATCTGGCTTTCTTTGTCATTCATTAACAGACTCAGAGAATCTTTTCCCAAATTGGAAAAATCACTTACCATACAGATGACATATTTTGGGTACTCCCTGGTTTTGGTGCACTGGCCGACCTTCCAACTGGCTGGTCCTCTTCTGGAGCATGAGTGTCTGTTGGCAGCATCTCAGTCTCATCTATGTGTGCCACTGGCTGAGAATCTGAGACATAGTCTGGAATTTGATCGGGGTCTGCACAGTCCCTCCCAGCTCTGCTGACTTCCACTACTTCTTCTACCTCACCCTATTCAGTAGGCCATAATATACAGTAGTCTTCATTTATGGCATTTATAGCTGGTGTCCTGGTACTGACTGTTAGTCATGCATCCATGCATTCATTCTAAAAAAACACCTACAAATACAAGTTCCTTAGCTTTGACGGGCAATTTTTTTCTTTTTTGATCTGGTATTCGGAGAAAGGCTCAACAACCAGAAACTTTTAAATGGTTAAAAGAAGATGTTTTTCCCTTCCATAACTCCTGGGGAGTTTTATCATTAAGTGATGAATGAAGAATACAGTTCTTTATGTAAACAGCTCTACTGCATGCCTCTGCCCAATATTACTTTGGCAGATCAGATTCAAATAACATATACCATGCTATATTACACATTGATCTGTTTTGGAATATAGAATTCAATAATCTGATCCACTATTCCATTCTCTCTGAGAAATTACTGCTAATTGAAGAACACTGTAATTTCTTGCTCAGCAATACATGGTAGACAAGGTACAATACAGTTAGAAGTACATGACTGATAGAGCCTAACATTTTTTCCTATACAGACAATTCCAAGATGGGCACAGCAAGCAGGCTGTGCACACAACTGCTGTCATATTAGTAGGCCAGGTGGCTTCCAGTGGCCAAATCAAGCACAAACTTCATGTATGAACTATGATGTGGTGCACACACAAAGTTGGGTTACAGCACTCCTTTTTCCATTGCAAAGAAGTGAGCATTATGGTTATGTCCATTTCTTCTGAGGTTGATATAAGTTGTTGAGCCATGCATTGTGCAGCCACAGGTGTGTAGGCACAAGCGAGAACAGGTTGGGCACCCACTCACTTGTGAGATGCCGTGCAGTAGGACAGGTAGTGCTGGTGCAGCTTCCATTTCAATGTCTGAGTCCAAACCCAGGGGAGGAGGCGGTGGTGAAGCAGACATCTCCAGCTATGTATGGTGGAGGTGGCAGCAGCATCAGCATCCACTGTGATAGTTCAGGAGCCGGAGTTCTGCTGTGGCTGAAGGGGGCACCCATAGCAGAGGAGGTAGTTGTGAAAACAGCGACAGTGATGGCAGAGAAGGCAAAGGCACTGGATGTGATGTAGGAGATGGCTGGCCAGACAGCGGACACAGGGGCAGCAGAAGTGCAGCCGGTGCACAGCCTCCCATGCAAAACATAGCTGATCCATGTGACAGAATGCCCCCCACCTCAGCCATCCTGAAAAAGCAGAGGCATGTAATAAGACTACTCTTGGTTACTGCCAGTACCCATTCTGGCTGGTGGCCAAACATATGAACCCATACAGTTGTACCGTGCCAAAATATTTGTGGTGCTGATGCTGGCAAATGGCCTGACATCAGCCAAATCAGATGTAGCAAAGTTCGTGGCCGATGACCGTGCAACAACTCTGCTGAATTCTTATCACCAACAGCAGTGAAACTATAAGAACTGAGGAACTGGTCAGGAGCTACTTCCGGTGACACATCCAAAACATATTTTTTTCATTTGATTCTTAAGTGTTTGTTATAGTTGTTCTGCCTCCATGTTAAATTGAGGGTGGAAAGGAGGAGCTGCGACATGAGAGACACCATTTTTTTTTACAAAAGCTTCAAATTCCTGACCACATGAGTTGGCACACTGAACTCACATTAAGGAGGACAATGGTTCAAACCTGCGTCCGGCCATCCTGATTTACGTTTTCCATGATTTCCATAAATTGCTTCAGGAAAATGTCATGATTGTTTCTTCCCCATCTTTCCCCATCTTTCCCTAATCCAATTGGACAGGTGATCTCACTATTTGGTCCACTCTCCAAATCAACCAACCAACCAACCAACCATCATTCAAATTCCTGAGATACGAACTGGGGGCTGTTGCCTATAACTAATGTATACAGAAGACATTCCATTGCAAAAAATTTTGACAAATCTAAAACTGTTACTGCCACAAAAATGAACAGACAGTGTGCCACATCCGGAAACTTAAAATAGGCAACAGTTACAACAAGCCAGTAGAAATTCAGAAAAGATCCCCCAAAATCAGCATGGATTTGTTCCCAAGGCTGCTGTGGATCAGGTCACATGCTCAACTACCTGGTGGGCGGCATACTGTGGGCAAGCTGTGACAATTCGCAGTATTTCCCCATTAATGCTGAGCCAAAAAACATGTCTGTGTGCTAATTCTATTGTACGTGACACACCCCAGTGGTCCACATGTAGTAAATGCATAACCTCATGCCAAAGGACGGACGGGACTACAATCAAGTGAACGAACAGTGTCCTCGGTAGCTAACAGAAACACTCCATCCAAAACAGAAAAACGATTTAGTAATTAAAAATAATTTCTCAAAGGATAATAGCATGACCTGGAGGTTTGTCCAACCAACCATGTTGCACAAAAGAAACAGGATCTGCGACTATCATAGCTACCATTTTAGTGCTAGTAATAGAAAAACAATCAACAACATTATGAGCATCCTCATCTAAATGAAAACAAAGTAATCCTCTTTATAAAACTGTGGATCCAGATGAATTGACAAATGTGATAACGCATCAGCCTTTGCATGTTGTACGGTAGATCAAAAATGTAACTCGTAATTGTATCTTTACAGAAAAAGAGCCCACCACTGTAAGCACTTGTGTCGCTTTGTCTGGTAAGGACGCTGAAAGGTTAAAAAGCGACATCAGTGGTTGTGGTCTGTAATCAGGTGACACTTAGACCCACGTAGAAAAACATGACATTCTTTTTTTACAGCATACACAATCATCAAAGCCTCTTTTTCTATCTGGGAATAAGGCTGTTGTGTTGAATTTAAGGAATTAGAGGCATATGCAATAGGGTATTTAAATCCACCCACATACTTATGATAAGGAGCAACACCAAGAGCAAACTGATGCACGTCTGTTACTAACTCAAGGATCTGGCCCAGCTGAAAAGCGATGAAGCAAGGTCCTGACTGCAGCTTAGATTTCAACAACTTGAATGCCTAATCACAAGCTAGGGACCAGTGGAATGGAATTACCACAGGGGCAGCATATGGTATGAATTTAAGGTAGTATGCAATTTTCCCTAAAAGTGCCTGTAATTCCTTGATGGACGTGGGGAGTGAAAATGCAGCGATAGCATCAATATGCTGCCCAGTCATTTAACGCCAGCACATGACACTTCGAAACCCAAACAAATAATGAATGATTGAGAAAACTGTGCTTTAAAACAGAAAACATAGCACGAAAGTTCTGTAGAGGCACCAGACGCTGCTATATCATCTAGATAGCTGATGCAGCTTGGAACTGATGCAATAAGCTGCTCCACTTGCCACACCAAAAGGCAAATGCTAGTGTTGATAAAGCCAAATGGGGTAATGATAACTAGAAAATGTTTAGATTCCTCATCGAGCAGCAGCTGTAAATATGCCTCTGCCAAGTCAACCTTTGGAAAAATAATGCCCCCCCCCCCCCCCCCCCCCAGGAATTTTATTACAGCTGATCAGGGTGCAACAAAGCATATATATAACTGACAAAATGTGCATTAGTTCATTTATTACAGATGATCAGAGTGCAACAAAGCATATATATAACTGATAAAATGTGCATTAGTTGGATTTTTGCTATCACCAGTGGTGTTGACAATTCACTGGAAGAAATAGGTCAAACAACATGAAGGTATTAAAGATGATCCAATTCTGCTTAACTTGATCCAGTATGGTTATCAGTACCAGATAGGCCTGGGGAAAACAGGTGCAGGCAGATTGTTTCAGCATTTATATGAACCCAAAAGTTTCTTGCATGACCCAGGCCTCGAGAAAATAGAGAGAAAAATTCAACACAATGGGCATCTAACTGTTGATATGGAACTTGGTCAGAAGCTACATGCACTTCATCATCAATGGAAAATCCAAACAATTTAAAAGTGCCCAAACCAAACAGATTTTCAGTGTAAGTATTGTCCACAACTAGGAATCTTGATGGACGAACCACAGCCTTGTAAGTCACAGGTGCAGAAAACTGTGTGAGAGTGGGAATCTGTTGTTTTTTATACCTCACCAGCCTCCGTGACACTGGAATCAGATGGGGAGAACCAAAATTCACATAAATCTGAGAATTTACTGAGATTGGTGCTGCAACCATGTCCACTTGCTTTCTCAATGATTCGTTACACACACACTTCAGTGTATAACTTCCTTGGAGACATTTTCACTACTGTCATACTGTTCACATTCGAGCTCATTTCAACCTCATCCAGGTTTGAAAATAAGTTACAGAGGGAGGCAAGGTGTGCTTTCTTATTGCACCTATTACACTTTCCTCAGTGCTTGGTATATCTGGTCTATTTGTGTTGAATGAAGTGTGAAGGCAGCGGAGCATGAGGCTGTTACCATTGTGACACAGACTGTTGTTGTCATGAACAACAATTAGCTACGCAGTGCTGAGGTGTCTATTACACTGTTGCAATAGTGTCTACATTCCCGTGTGAACTGACTGAAGGCTGGAAGGGGTGAGAGGAACTGATTTCTGAAACTTTGGACCAGGCTTCTATCAGACTACCTGCAGCCCGTGAAACTTAAAACAACTGAGCTATGTTCAATACTTCCATACATGTAGGATTTTCACACTGTAGAGCTCAGTCTTTGACTTATCTATCAGGAGTAAAACGTATGATTGTATCACAAACCATTTGATCTGCTTAGGATTCCTTATGTGCATTTGTCACAAAATTATGACAACAGCTAATTCCATATAGGTATGCTACCTATGCCCTTTATGATGGTTTTGGGCGTTCTGGTAGCAGTAAAACTCTACATGAGCTGCAATAATGTATGTTTATAGTGATAGGTAAAAAGTAAATCACACATCCTATCAAAAGAAAGACTTGAAGGTTCTTGTAAGGGGGCAAGATGACACAACAACTGAAACTCATGAGCTGAAATCCACAACAAGAAAAGGGCTTCCTGAAGTTTATGTCTGTTACCCAAAATGCCTGTAAATGTTGCTGCAGTCATTTTTCGTAAGTATCCCAGTCTTCTGCTGAATCATCATACATATTGAATGGTGGTGGATACATTGTTGGCAGAGCTGTAGGTTATGCCATTGTAGTCATTATGTTGGGAATACCAACAGTTAGCACCTGCTGTAGTTTGAGAAGACATTTAAGTGCTGCCTCTGTTGAAATTATACTCCAAGGACCAATGACTGAAGTGGAACACATGGAGTTAAATACCGTACTTGTTGCCAAAAAAGTGTTCCAATCAAATAACACTGTACTTTATTACTCAAACAGTACACACACACATGAAAGACAATTAGTAAATCACAAGTGACCAGTGGAGCCTAGTGCTGCAGCCTATATAGACTTAGATCCAACAGGGAGCACAGGAGGCAGGCTGTACATGCAACTGCTGTCGTATTAGCAGGCAAGGGCCCCTAGAGGCCAAATCAAGCACAAACTTTCACACATGAACTGTAAAGCAGTGCACACACAACACTGATAGTCACAGTGCTAGGAGTTTGCAAATTCGCTGCCATTGTCTGATCTGAGAGCTTGGATTTTTACACCAACTCCATTTTGTCCCCAAGTTTTAAACTGAAGGAAACAATAAATTTTTTGATATTCACTCTTGAGAAAATAACTTAATGTCCTTCTGGAATAATCATCCACAAGTACCTACTCATACTTGGCCATTCTGAGTGATGTTTGCTCCATGGGGCTGCATAAATAAATATTCATCAAGTCAGGCAACACAATTGCACATTGTCCTTCGGCTATAGGAAACAGAAATGTAAACATGTAATGAGGTACACATGATTTACTCTTGTCAACAGGTCCAGAGTCATGACACACCAACCTCATGCCTCCACTCTGCAGACATGCCATATTTATCTGATAATATGACAGGGTTTTTTCTGAAATTAATTACTTGAAAAATGCGAGATTGTCTTATATTTGCAGATTAAACTGTTGTTGTCAAGGTCAATGTTTCTACATTGTTTAATAGATTAATACAGGGGTCATCTTACATTTACAAATGAAGCATTGGCTACTGGTATTTCAGACAAATTCAACAATGCTTTTATTTGAATAGGCTCAAGAGTTTCTGATATTCCAAAATGTTCGATACAGTATCAACCTTGTTCAATCAATCACATGATTTGCAGCACTAGTGCTAGGAATACTTGAGACACTATCAACTAGCCACTGCAACAATGTATTGCTCTGCTTAAAAAATTGACAATTTTGTGAAATACAGGCGGAAATAGCATTAAATTCTGCCAGCTTACAAACCTTTGTTGTATTTGAACAGGTCTGTGATAAAAGTTCTCATATATGTATTGGTACCATATACATACATTTAAGCTTGTTTTTAAGTAAAGGTAACATTCAGAGGAATCACGATTGTACTAGCTGATATTGTTGCATATGACCAGAACTCTAGAAGATATGCTGTGTGTGTTTCACTATTGCTCAAGCACAGCACTATGGAAGTTTTGACACCAGTTTGACTGATAACTATGATGAGCAAGGACAGGGGAGTTGTAAAGTGGCTGCAAATTTCATCATGCTGCCAACCATGGGAAGCTACACTCATGCTCATAAACTAAGGATAATTGCAGAATGTGGTGCCACAAAATGTGGCACTACACAAAACTGGTACTAATAGCATAGGCCCATAGGGAACACACATGGTGTTGGTGATAAGTTGAGAAAACCGTCCTGAAACACATGTGCTACAAAGCACCACTGTTTCCTGTGCATGTATCCCAACATCAATATGGGATATGATCACCATGCACACGTACATAGGCTGCACAACAGGTTGGCATAGTCTGGATCAGGTTGTTGAGCAGATGCTGGGGATAACCTCCCATTCTTGCACCAGTGGCTGTCGGAGCATCTGAAGTATCATAGGGGTTTGAAGACATGCAGTGATAAGTCAACCAAGAGCGTCCCAGACATACTCGATGGGGTTTAGGTCTGGAGAACAGGCAGGCCACTCCATTTGCCTCCATCTGTTTCAAGGTAATCCTCCACGATGTCAGCTCAGTGGGGCTGTGCATTATCATTCATCAGGAGGAAGGTGGGACCCACTGCACCCCTGAAAAGGCAGACATACTGGTGAAAAATGATGTCCCGATACACCTGACCTGTTACAGTTCCTCTGTCAAAGACATTCAGGGGTGTACGTGCACCAGTCATAATCCCACCCCACATCATCAAACCACGACCTCCATACAGGTCCCTTTCAAGGACATTAAGGGCTTGGTATCTGGTTCATGGTTCTTGTCAGATGAAAACTCGGTGAGAATCACTTTTCAGACTGTACCTGGACTTGTCCGTGAACATAACCTAGGACCACTCTTCCAATGACCATGTACTGTGTTCTTGACGCCAGGATTTACAGGTTCTCCTATGACCAGGGGTCAGTGGAATGCACCTTGCAGGTCTCCAGGTGAATAAACCTGTCTGTTCAGACGTCTGTAGACTGTGTGTCAAGAGACAACTGTTCAGTGGCTGCGGTAAGGTCCTGAGCAAGGCTACCTGCAGTACTCCGTGGCCGTCTGCAGGCACTGATGGTGAGATATCGTTCTTCTTGTGGTGTTGTACACTGTGGACATCCCATACTGTAGCGCCTGGATACATTTCCTGTCTGCTGGAATTGTTGCCATAATCTTGAGATCACACTTTGTGGCACACGGAGGGCTCGTGCTTTGACCAACTGTGTTTGACCAGCCTCCAGTCACTCTAGTATTCTACCCCTCATAATGTCATCAATATGTGTTCTTTGAGCCAATTTCAACACACACCGTCACTATTAACATGTCTGAAAATGTCTGCACACTTACTCGCTGCACCATACTCTGACATGCACCAATGCACCTCTGCGTATGCGGACTGCTGCCAGAGCCACCGTGCGATGACTGCAAGTAAAATGCACCACATGGTCATACCCTGAGGTGATTTAAATCCTCAAACCACCCACCAGAGCGTTGTTTCACTATGTATCGGGATTATTCGTAATTTATGAGCATGAATGTATATTGCATACTTTGGCTTCAGTTTGTCTGAATCCATTTGTACTCGGAATTGAATTTACTTTAAAATTTTTGAAAAATAGTCAACAATAACACACATCTCTTCAGGAGATACTAAAATTCTACATTGGTGTACTTCCGTAATTCATGCAGTCAGTGCTGTCGAGGCTCACCGTGAGGTATGACAGGAGCAGCAGGGGGTGTGTCAGCTGCTGGTTCTACACAGCCAACGAGAGAGGGAGGGCAGACAATATGTTTGTAAGCAATGGACTTTACATAGGTTGTTATCTGTTGAGGAGCATAGCATAGTAGCAGTTCTGTCATTTTTCAAACAAATGAATTTAAAGGAGTGCTGTTACATAGTTGTAGATGTGTGGTATTTGACTGAAAGGAAAAGTTTGAACAAAGCTTTGAACATAATACTAAAATGGGAACACAAAAATTCAATAGCAGATACAGCTGGTTCTGTTTTGGAGGATATAAATGATCTAATGACAACCATAAAAATATGCCAGGAATGTGATGCCAGTGATGTGAAAGAGTGGCTCACATGTGACTGCAATGATCAAGGTTTCCAGATCCCGTCAGTTGACAAAACTGTTGAAAAGACATTCCAGGCAAAGGAACAGCAGAAAATGCAAGAAGGCGAAACAAGAAAATCTAGATGTGGAAAATGGTGCAGGACCATCTCCTGTAGGAGCATTTCAAGCCCTGAAAAGAGCTTTCAAATGGTTAAAAAAATAAGTAAATGAATAATGTGAGACACTGTGTGCTTCCTTTAGTTAAAAAGAATTTGTGGTGTAGCAGCAGTGAAGATGAAAAATTGTTTGCATCGAATGACAATATCAAAATCTTAAACAAAATTAAACTGCATTGACTGCCCTAAGCAACTTCTATTAACTATTTTGCAATTAAGGTTGCATTCACAGATGAGGCCAGCTTTAGGATGAAAGGTATCTTCAATATTCATAACAGTCTTCCATGGTATAGTATGCTGAACCCCATGGTATGGTGACAGTGAATCATTGGCATCAGTGCAGCTGGAATGTGTGGGCCGGGACAACTGGCAACCATGTTTTGGAGCGAGTCTTCTTCCCATGTCCCCTAACAGGCCAGAAATATCAGCATTTCTTGCAGGTGACTTGCCTCCCATACTGGAAGAGGTGCCACTGATGATTCAAAGGGTTATGCGGCTGCTACATGATGATGCTCCAGCCCACTTCACTTCACTTCACTGTTAGCATCCAGGCATATCTCAAGCATCTCTTCCCTGGTTGATGGATCAGATGAGGAGGTCCAGTTGCATGGCCTGCTCATTCACCAGATCTCAACCCATGTGATTTCTAGTTATGGGGTGATCTCAAAAGTATCATGTATGCAGAGTCCTTTCAAGATGTGAAGACATTGGGATAGCACATTTATGCTGCCTTTGGCACTGTTTGGGTTCACCCTGGCTGATGTGAACATGTGAAACAGGACATGCTAAGATGCATACATGCATGCATTGAGGCATATAGAAACCATTCTCAACATGTACTAGAGCGGGCCAAAAACTTTCTAGCCTAATAAATAAAGAACGACAGAAATTTCATAATTCCAATTTATTTTTCAATATAATACCCATGTACACTAATACACTTATGAGCATACTCAGATAATTTCTGCAAACCATTCAAATAAAAGGTCTTTGATTTGAGTCCAACCAAGCATTCACAGTATCAATCATTGCATCATCATTGTCAAATTGTCATCCTTTGAGGTCTTTCTTTAGGTTTGGAAAAAGAAAAACATCTCATGGAGCCAAATCTGTAGAACAGGGCAGAACCCGCAGTCACTCAGAGTTTCCAGTGTTGAGAGGGCTTTGTGCATCAGTGCATTATCCAGATGCCAAAGAACTTCGCACATCAATTTTGCAAGTCTTTTTTCTCTTATGTCTTCTCTCAAATGGTGCAAGAGGGTGCAATAGTATGATGCATTGATAGTTATGCCTTTTTGCAAGTATTCCACCATAACTGTCCTTCTGCATTCCAGAACACCGTTGCCATTACCTTACTGGCTGATTTTTGCACCTGGAATTTTTTTGGGGTAGGGGATGAAGGATGTTTCCATTGTTGTGACTGTTGTTTTGTCTTAGGATCAAAATTTTGAATCCATATTTTGTCCACTTACAGATACCTTGGAAGAAAGCTGTCTTCATTTGCTTCAAATTGGCGAACAATTTCTTCACAACACTGCACAAACTCCTGTCTCTGATCTGCTTTCAAGTGTTTAGGGAACCACAGAGATGAAACTTTCTGCATTCACAAAATATCCACAACAATCTCCTGAGCATGTCCATGCGAGATTCCAGATGTGGTTTCAATGTGCTGCAACACTGTTTGATGGTCATGCAAAATTGTATTGTGAATTGCAGTCACTGTTTCATCAGTGATAATGGTGATACCCTTCCACTCCTTGGTACATCTTCACACTCATTCTTCCACATTTCAAGTCAGGCATTCAGCTTCCAATGTTGCATAAGATGGAGCACTGTCCTTAAGTGTATCCCGCATGTCCTCTGCAGTTTACTTGGGCATCATCCCCTTCAAATGAAGATATTCAATCACAGCATGGTTCTTGATTCTATCGATATTCACCATTTGGCTTATACTACAGTATACAATGCATACTAGTGGCTAAACTAATGAAACTGGAGCCATGACATTTGACTTGTATACCCACAAAGAGTCACCATAAAAGTAGGTGATGTTGTTTGTGCGAGACATTACGGTAACTATCTAGGGCTAGAAACTTTTTGACCGCCCCTCATACTGTAACTGTGGCTGCATGGTACAGCAAGTATTAGACTGCAGTCTCTATAACAATGTATGATTGAATAAAGTCTCTAGCATGGAAACGATGCATTTGCAAACAGAAATTCATTAGACCTTTTCTGTCCTGTATTCTCTCATTGATCAATCCCTAAAGTTTGTACACAGTGGAAAAAGTCACCCAATAGATCAGAAACTATGCTGCGTGGAGCACACAGAAAAATTGTGCCCCAAACTGCCTCAAGTGATTTATTTGTTGTACAAATTGAGGAACAGCATAAGCAAAACTCTGTTAGTGTATACATATTTTTCAATTTTCCATTTCCATCTTACCTATGTAATTCTTTTATGGGGTACCTGCCCTGGATTACAAATTGGTTTCAAGTGGATAAAAAAGGCTATCAGGTGTATAGCAGCACTAACCCCAAGAGAATCACGAAAAGATAATTTCAAAGAGCTAATACTGTGTTGGTGGCTAGCCTCTATAAGTACAGTTGCCTCTTCAGTGTAAAAGAGAATCTAAATAATTGTAACATAGGACACCAATACAGGAACACAACACAATAACTGGACAATCAATTAATTTACCCCACAGTAGCCTGGCTAAGGTTCATAACATCACAAATATCTAGGCCTCAAATGTTTCAACAGACTTCCAAAAACTGCCTATACTGTTCCCCCCTCCCCCCCCCCCCCCTTCAATAGTACATTTCAAACTGTTTTGCCACAGTGATGTAAGAAAAGACTACTGCTCAGTAAAAGGATATGATGAATCAAATGTAAGTGACATATAGCTGTGACTAATTACTGTCAAATAAAGGTGTAACACTGGACATTATTAGCAAATGCAAAAACCTATAGTAAGTTGTATGTTAATTGGTTCCTGCATATATAATTCTAAGATTATATGTACCACTGTGCTATTGACATAAACATCATTAGTTTTATGTACTCCTTCTCTTAGTTTTACATGTAAATATTTAGACTAGAACTATACAAAATGTTCAGAGGTGACATGAATGAACAAATATGTAAGTAAATGAAAGATCATGTTGCTCACAATCAATAGATTGGAGCTTTTAATAGGTGCATAGGTCCTCATAGTGCTATAGTTACTAACAGAACTTTTTGCAGAAAATTTTCTCGTAATTTGACAAGTTTTCTGCTAATGTGTGATACATTACTTTTGCATACATGTACATTAGTACTACCTACTGTTCAACTGTTATAACTTAGTATTAGTTACAGAAACCTGCTGATTTATTTTACATTCCTAAGTTTCAAGCTTCTCCTTGAGGTTATGTTTAGTTTGATTTTATTTTTACATAACAGTGTGAACAGTTTGAAAATTTTTTGCTGCTATTTCAGTTTCATTTGTGAGATCTGATTCTACATTTACAATTTCAGATTCAGATACATTAACTTGAACATCAAATTGTCTCTGCTATGATTATATAGTGCATTGTAGTTTGATAAATTTTCCTTTTATTTTGCTACCTGGCTTTGTTAACTAGAGTTTAGATTTTAACTCACTGATTACCTGCAAATCTTTGTCAAATGTGACATTGTTCTCTTCAATTTATTGCTTAATTTACTGTATGAGATTTTGATTTTGTTGTTTGCTTTATCTACATCTCTCCCCAGCTCATTGCCCAGCTCACTGTTTGTTTTCTAGCTACTATTTTTATCCCTGTAATATACACTGAAGTGTAGCATTTTCCTTTGTAGATGAGCACTAAAGCTTTGTTCATACCCAGAGTCCCCTCCTATTTCATTGTCTGTAAATCACTCTGGTTTAATTGTTTTACTGTAAATCTTTCATTTCAGTATTACAAAGAAAAAAATATTGCATGGCCTACAGTCACTGCACGAAATGCAATACAAAAATAACAAAAGTAAACAGTATAAACAGTACTTATCTTTTTGATGTGTGTGATGATGTCATTCCAGTTCGGATTGTTAATAGTCACTTGTCTCATTTTATTCTGTATTTGTGTTCTGTCCAATTTCATCCTTGATGTCCTTTGACAAATTTCATTTTTTTGTTTTTCAAACGTGTTGCAAATTATCAAATTCTGTTTTTAATGTCAGGTTAATAACAATTTACAAGATACCCCAGTGCAACTCACCCAGTGTAATATTACCATTCTTTCCTGTACAAACAATCATTTATATTTATGCAAACTTATAAAAGGTACTGCAGATGATTTTTACTGAAATACATTTACAATGTTCATGATTGAGAGCCAAAACATTGGTTGATAATGCACAGTGAAATTCATGACTGTGTGAATATTTGTCTTCAGAAAGTGTAGGACATATCTGACTGGATGTTTGTAATAAAGTGAAATAAGCTAAAAGCATTTCCATTTAATGCTGTTATTTTTTATTCTTTAACTTGTCTAGGAATATAAACTCTAACTTCATAAAAAATTTCTCACAGACTGGTACTAAAATCTTGAACTGTAGTGAAATATGCTTACAATACAAAGGCTGGTACAAAATGCATGCTAAAACTGAGTTAAGACTGCACTTTGGTAACTCCCAAATGTTAAATGTAAATAACACAACACTGCAAAATGACATTCAGAAATGTACTGCACAGCTTGAGTGAGTATTATTTTCCATATATGTCACGTACATTGTTGCACCAAGTAGTGTTCAGCAAAGAAGGTGGTCTTGGAAAACTTTTACAACACCTTGTCAGGATTAGTCAGTTAGCATGGTATGAGGTGGAGAATATGAAGTTTCATTACTGAGACTTACTTCAAAATTGCATTGTCTGTTACCACAATACAGCATTTATTTCATAGTAATTTATTTTAGGTCAACATAAAGAAGTTTCAAATAGGTAAACAATGCTCTTGTGGGGCAATAATTTAAGAAGAATGGGCTTGACTGTTAAAATGAAGTTACCCTTGCACACTTTGTAATGTATGAACACAAGAGAACATATGTGCTGTGAAATGTGGCTTATCTCAACCTCCTCAGTGTTTGGTCAGTAGGCATGTAATTACTCTAATGCTCTTGGACTGCTCTGTAAGGAGCATACAGAGATGAAGTTCGATCTTTACAAAATAGCAAGCATTCAGGAAATCAAACTTCCTGGCAGAATAAAACTGTGTGCCCGACCGAGACTCGAACTCGGGAACCTTGCCTTTCGCGGGCAAGTGCTCTACCAACTGAGCTACCGAAGCATGACTCACGCCCGGTACTCACAGATTTACTTCTGCCAGTACCTCGTCTCCTACCTTCCAAACTTTACAGAAGCTCTCCTGCGAACCTTGCAGAACTAGCACTCCTGAAAGAAAGGATATAGCGGAGACATGGCTTAGCCACAGCCTGGGGGATGTTTCCAGAATGAGATTTTCACTATGCAGCGGAGTGTGCGCTGATATGAAACTTCCTGGCAGATTAAAACTGTGTGCCTGACCGAGACTCGAACTCGGGACCTTTGCCTTTCGCGGGCAAGTGCTCTACCAACTGAGCTACTGAAGCACGACTCACGCCCGGTACTCACAGCTTTACTTCTGCCAGTACCTCGTCTCCTACCTTCCAAACTATACAGAAGCTCTCCTGCGAACCTTGCAGAACTAGCACTCCTGAAAGAAAGGATATAGCGGAGACATGGCTTAGCCACAGCCTGGGGGATGTTTCCAGAATGAGATTTTCACTCTGCAGCAGAGTGTGCGCTGATATAAAACTCCCTGGCAGATTAAAACTGTGTGCCCGACCGAGACTCGAACTCGGGACCTTTGCCTTTCGCGGGCAAGTGCTCTACCAACTGAGCTACCGAAGCACGACTCATGCCCGGTACTCACAGCTTTACTTCTGCCAGTACCTCGTCTCCTACCTTCCAAACTTTACAGAAGCTCTCCTGCGAACCTTGCAGAACTAGCACTCCTGAAAGAAAGGATATAGCGGAGACATGGCTTAGCCACAGCCTGGGGGATGTTTCCAGAAAGAGATTTTCACTCTGCAGCAGAGTGTGCACTGATATGAAACTTCCTGGCAGATTAAAACCGTGTGCCCGACCGAGACTCAAACTCGAGACCTTTGCCTTTTGCGGGCAAGTGCTCTACCAACTGAGCTACCGAAGCACAACTCATGCCTGGTACTCACATCTTTACTTCTGCCAGTACCTCGTCTCCTACCTTCCAAACTTTACAGAAGCTCTCCTGCGAACCTTGCAGAACTAGCACTCCTGAAAGAAAGGATATAGCGGAGACATGGCTTAGCCACAGCCTGGGGGATATTTCCAGAATGAGATTTTCACTCTGCAGCTGGAAACATACCCCAGGCTGTGGCTAAGCCATGTCTCCGCTATATCCTTTCTTTCAGGAGTGCTAGTTCTGCAAGGTTCACAGGAGAGCTTCTGTAAAGTTTGGAAGGTAGGAGACGAGGTACTGGCAGAAGTAAAGCTGTGAGTACCGGGCGTGAGTCGTGCTTCGGTAGCTCAGTTGGTAGAGCAATTGCCCACGAAAGGCAAAGGTCCCGAGTTTGAGTCTCGGTCGGGCACACAGTTTTAATCTGCCAGGAAGTTTCATATCAGCGCACACTCCGCTGCAGAGTGAAAATCTCATTCTGGAAACATCCCCCAGGCTGTGGCTAAGCCATGTCTCCGCTATATCCTTTCTTTCAGGAGTGCTAGTTCTGCAAGGTTCGCAGGAAAGCTTCTGTAAAGTTTGGAAGGTAGGAGACGAGGTACTGGCAGAAGTAAAGCTGTGAGTACCGGGCGTGAGTCGTGCTTCGGTAGCTCAGTTGGTAGAGCACTTGCCCGCGAAAGGCAAAGGTCCCGAGTTCGAGTCTCGGTCGGGCACACAGTTTTAATCTGCCAGGAAGTTTCATATCAGCGCACACTCCGCTGCAGAGTGAAAATCTCATTCTGGAAACATCCCCCAGGCTGTGGCTAAGCCATGTCTCCGCTATATCCTTTCTTTCAGGAGTGCTAGTTCTGCAAGGTTCGCAGGAGAGCTTCTGTATAGTTTGGAAGGTAGGAGACGAGGTACTGGCAGAAGTAAAGCTGTGAGTACCGGGCGTGAGTCGTGCTTCGGTAGCTCAGTTGGTAGAGCACTTGCCCACGAAAGGCAAAGGTCCCGAGTTCGAGTCTCGGTCGGGCACACAGTTTTAATCTGCCAGGAAGTTTCATATCAGTGCACACTCCGCTGCATAGTGAAAATCTCTTTCTGGAAACATCCCCCAGGCTGTGGCTAAGCCATGTGTCCGCTATATGCTTTCTTTCAGGAGTGCTAGTTCTGCAAGGTTTGCAGGAGATCTTCTGTAAAGTTTGGAAGGTAGGAGACGAGGTACTGGCAGAAGTAAAGATGTGAGTACCTGGCGTGAGTCGTGCTTCGGTAGCTCAGTTGGTAGAGCAGTTGCCCGCGAAAGGCAAAGGTCCCGAGTTCGAGTCTCGGTCGGGCACACAGTTTTAATCTGCCAGGAAGTTTCATATCAGCGCACACTCCGCTGCAGAGTGAAAATCTCATTCTGGATTCAGGAAATCAGTGAACATATTTGGGCCAATAGTAGAGCATGTTTTGAAAAACTAGTGTACATTTGTATGTGATGTAAATTGCAAACACTGCACTTTCAAACTGCACATTAAATTTTTGAATGTCATTTTGCATAGTTGCATTATTTACATTTAAAGAGTGGGAATTATTTCTGCTGAACCTTGTACCCTAATTGAAATGTTTTTCATACGTTGTTAGTTCTTGAACATGATTAAACTTATAATTAAAAATTATACTTTTACTTTGAGTTAAAGTATTAAAAACTGTTTTGCAATAAAAGAATACTGGTATTCTAAATTATAACTGAATATGTTCTTATGCACAAACAAACAATGGAAACTTCACGTTCGAGCTGACATTGTTGTTTTTCTGCATAAAATTTCATTCATTACATAGCATCAACAATCAATTTCAAAAAACATTAATTATGTTTCCAATTAGAAAATTGATTTACTAGCTAATCTATCATTTCTATGGTGAACAAATAAGAAGAACAATTGTAGGAACTGTTCACATGCTGATCCTTTTAGAATTTTTTGTGAAAGTTAATTTACATAAAAATAATAAACTTAAAGCCAAAAATAGCCTATTTGACCATTCAGTAAATATAAACTCATATTCAAGTGAAAACAAGGTCAATCATGTTAGCAATTGGACCTACAAAAACGTTTGGTTGTATGCACCCATTGTATTGAAATGATCGTTAGTCCTGGCATCAATAATTTCATAATATTGTTTCATAGTTTATGACATTACAGACTAAACTTCTGGTATGTTCACCTATCCTTGTAGGAAATATTACTGCTGGGAGTAACTCTAGGTGGCCATGAACAGAACTGCCTGAAATGAGAGCAATATTGAAATCTCCATGTACCCTTACTTTCTATTTATTTCTGCTAAGTCTTGTTGGTACCCTGTCTGGTTGCTTAGTGAAGTTTAAACATTTTCTGTTGGGGGTCTATAGAGTCAAAGAACAGCTTTATTTTATGTTTACAAATCTATTACTGTAGTAGAGCACTCAAAGATTTCTTCAATGTTCATACTCATTCAGGTCTATGACCTACAATTCTATTCCATCTTTTGTGTAGGTTTTGGTAACTTTTAAAATACAGTCCTTGCTGTGATTTTCATGTTCTATTTTGTGTGTTTGCATGTTTACCTGCCAAATGTAAGCAAAGTGATGCTAAGTTTCTTCATTTCTCATTGTGAAGACGATTGTCTCTCACTTTTAAGTGACTTTGTAAGTGTGTTCCTCTTGCAGCAGGAAGTCTGTTTTTAAAATTTTGAAAATATTGTGTACATTTTAGTGTTACATAATTGAAAATGAATAGTTTGAAATATCCTGTTGGCAACAATGACAGTTGTAATCCAGACATTTTTAATTGCAAGATAAATACATCTATTGTCTCACCCTGAGAATCTTACCAGTTCAAGATAAATGCTTGTGTATAGTTGAATGTAGTTCACAATGAAACATACCAATATTAGTTATCAAATGGCATGCGTTTCCTAAATCATTTCAAAAGTCCATATCTACCATATCTGTGAGATAGCTCTCTGGTGTGTTCTGAGCTCAAACATAATGAGGTATCTTGAACAGAATGGCCTGCTCCATGCCAACTGACATATGTTCTGAAAACAATGATCTTGTGGAATCCAGCTTGTTTCCTTCTCACATGACATGCTGGAAGCCATACAACAAGGAATCCATGTAGATGCAGTATTCGTTGACTTATGAATAGCTGTCGCATGAAATTTGTGCCTGGATTGAGGATATCGTCGTGAGAGGATGCAACAAGTTATCTTAGATGGAGAGCCATTGACAGATATAACTTCAGATGAGCCACAGGGAGGTGTGTCAGAACCCCAGCAGTTCAGGTTGTGTGTCAATGACCTGTAAAATAATATTAACCATAAACTCAGATTTTTAGACATGATGCAGTTATCTATCAGTCACATCTTCATAAAACTGAGATGAATGGTAACACAAAAACTGGTAACTTGCTAGGATGTTGACAAATATAAAATTGTGCATTTCTGAAAATTGAAAAAATAGTATTTTATGACTGCAGCTTCAGAAAGGCACAATTGAAATTAGTCAGCTCATACCAAGTACTTGGATGTAACAAATTGTGGAGCTATGAAATGGAATGATTATATATGTCGCTTGTAGTTAAAGCTAGTGGGAGACTGATGTACTGGAAGGATACTCAGAAAATACAGTCAGTCCACAAATGAGATTTCTTATGAATTGGTTTTGCAACCCAACCAAGAAAATTACTCAGTTGTGTGCGACACATATCACATGGAACTAACAAACAAGGGTAACATTAATCATTAAAGTTTGTTTTCACTCAGAGAAGAGCATCACAGAACATTTGAAAATCTTGAAGTGTCACACCCTTGAAAAAAAGACACTAACTATTTCAAAAAAGCCTACTTGTAAAGTGTGTGAGGAATCTAACAATGTATAACTGTCCCAATGTATTGCTTTAGTGGGGACCGCACAGGCAAGACTAGACGAATTACAGTGCATACAGAAGTGTTTAACCAGTCATTCCTTCCATGCTCCAAGTGTGAAGCAACTCTGATATGTAGCACAGTAAGAAGTACCCTCTAATATACTCTTCACCACAGTTAGCAGAGTAAGTATGCAGGTGTGAATATGGAAAATTGACTCTTGGCTAATTAAATTGAGGTTTGTATAGAAGTTCATGTATGCAACCCTATTCATTTGTGTAATGAATTAGATCTTCTACACATAGTAACCATGACCAGAGTCAACACTTCCCAGAGGTGTAAGGGGTACACTGCACAAAAGTACCATGTACATGATGCACTGTACACCAGTCACTTTGCTATTTTTAAACAATTTAATTTGAGTATTTCCAAATTTATAAATAGCAGTTGCAATTAACCTAACATTATCAGCAACAGTAGGCCACAGTGAAAGTTCTTTTTCTAAATTAGAAATAAAAATCTTACCACAGCCTGGTGTTGTTGCAAAGTAGACTAACCCCTAATTTGACTATTTCTTTTGTATGTTCTGCACCTACAAATGTTATGAAATGCATTGTAATGATAGTCCACCAGAGCTCCTTCTCTATATATTTTTTGTTTATTGCTACCAGTTTCGAGCATGGCTCATTTTTGAATGGTATGTAATAATTTTGTAAATGTTACTTTTCAAATGTGCAGCTATGGTGGACTATTATTACAATGCATTTCATATATCCTCTATATCTTGTATTAGTTTTGAACCCAAAACAGACACTGAAATTAGTGCTATTATCAAGGGTTTTGCAAATATAAAAGTTTGGAAGGTAGATTTTCTGTAAATATATCTCCTATTTTTTAAATTGAATGAATAATTAAATGTTTTAATGCTATATAAAGTTACAAGCAGGATGCTGTACCATTATATATGATGTACGTAAAGTATAGTGAGGTGTACAAAGGAAGGATGACCTACACCTGAAGCAAAGAAAATGACATATGTGTATGGAGGCTGTCACTGTGAGAAATGTATGTGGTGTGACAAGTCTTTCTGAGGGAAGTGGTGTTATATAAAGGTAGTTTCATGAAACTAAGGATTTCTATAATACTAAGGATTTTGAGGATTACTTCAGAGTCACAAATTAGAGGAACCTATCTGCAAATACACTTAATTAAGAAAAACATTAGTAATGATATAAGGGTCTGAGTTTTGTATGTCAACCTAAAGCAAAGTTTAGGAGGTATGAAGATTGTGGTATACAAAAGTTACTAGGCAATAAAAATGTAACTCCACCTGTTTGGTTGCAGTGATCCACCTTGATAAAGCTGTTATGGAATAGTTGAATTGCTCATATTTAGACTTGAGATAGGGATGGGACAAAAATGTTATTGCAATTATACATGTAACTCTACCTACAGTTGCTGGATGAACTGAGCAACGTGCTGTTGCCAGCAATCTCAGGTTGAAGAGGGAAGAGAGGAAGTATGAAAAGAATTAAATTAAGATTGCATTTCCGCTTCTAAGTTGCTGTTGCTGTTTCTAAACACAGAAAAAGGAGGGAGGTTGGCATATGGAGAGGCAATAAAGGAACTACCAGGAAACAACATGGGGCAACCTCTAAGGCTCATTACCTTCATTTTAATAATAAATTCAAAAAATATTGATCTCCACATTAGCGTTAACTTCTTAGCTTCATGGAAAATACCTACAAAGAAAGCAATTATCTCATGCTCTGGTAAATAGACTAGCTTTTCTTAGTCATCTGATTCCAGGTAAAAGTCCATCCTTTATGTGTGAGAATAAAATATACAGTTTTTGTACTTCTGTTTGGACACTGGTAATAGTGAATTCTCAATCATACCATCAGAGCAACTTAATAGTTTGGGCCTCCACCATTCAGAAGTACGAAGACAAGTGAAAACTAGAAAATTTCAGTCACAGTTAATAAAAGTTCACATATTAACTTAGCTGCTCCATATGATGAGATACTCAACTTTGATATCCTCAGGGGTTGTTACTTCAGAAAGTTCCAGAGCTTGACATTGGATGATGTACTAATTTTTAAATAAAACACAATCACTTTCCTTGTTTTGTATTATGATTGATTACTATACACATTGATGGTAAATACATTTTATTGTCTGACAACCTCCAAAAGAATCTCACAGAAACAGATTCCAATAGACAATAATTCAGACTGACTGACTTTCTCACTGTCTCTTTTACATGCCTCTTCCTTACTGACTGACTGACTGTGTCACTGACTGAGTGTACCTTGCTCTGCCCATATGGCTCATGCGTCACTTCCTTTTATATAAAACTAAACAGTTGAATACATTGTTAAATGTAAGATTTAAAAGTTGAATACATTGTTAAATGTAACATTTACAAAATAATATTTAAAAGTCATTTGACTTTTTTGTTGCTTACATAAAAAAAAGGGGCCCCATATTGCCATACATGTTCTGACAGGCAATTTGGAAGAATTAACTTAATTTTATATACAATTTCAATGAGTTTTACAGTACAACAATTCAAATTACATTTAAGTTAATCATAAACAAATCACTTTGAATAAAATATTGTTAAGGGTGTTTTGGATAGCTCTGAGGTAGAGCTATCATTTTAAATAATCATAACGAATAAACATCGTAGCTTTTCAGAAATAAGGGAGAAGTAAATTTCCAAGAATTTGTGGTGCAACATGACTGCACAGTTCACATCATGAAATTTCAAAGTTGGATTATTAACAAACAGCTTACTCTCCTTAGTTGCTAATATAAATCGAGTAACATATTAATGTGAAGTTAAATTTGGGATAACAAACTCATTTTTATTAATTTTTAAAGGGCAGTTTACTATTAAACTGGGTATAGATATAACAGAATTAAGTCCAGAAAGTTAAATTTTCGGGCTAAATGGACCTCTTCAGGGAATGTTGTTTAATTAATTTTTTTTTGGCTCATTTGTGACTGGATCAAGACCATACAATGAATTATATTAATAAATATTAAATGGATATCAATTAAGTTTTCAGATTGGTAATACATGTTTCATGCTAGAGCATCACTTTGAATAAAATATTGTTAAGTGTGTTTTGGATAGCTCTGAGGTAGAGCTATCATTTTAAATAATCATAACGAATAATTGAAGAATCTAAAGTAGTAGTGGTATGAAGACAGAAGGAAGAGTACATAAATACGTTTGTTGATAGATTAGGAAGTGCAGATTGGGACTTTATATATAATTGTCAATCTGGAAAAAGGGAAGCTGAAATTAGCTTTGGTAACTTCTTTAAAAAGTACACAGATTTATGGTATTCTTGCTCACCAGTAAAAAAATTAGATATCCAAATGAAATGAATAAGAAAAGTCTGAACTGGTTCACAGAGCTAGTAGAGATTAGAGGAAACTTGTATATGCTGTACCAGATGCATAAACAAGCCTCTGACCAAGGGGCAGAACAGAGTGTGAACATTCATAGGTCATATCTGAAATGCAAAAAATACTATAAAGCTAAACTTCTGCTGGAAAAAAAGCAAGCAGTGGAGAACTATATAGAAAGAGCTCCCAATAAATGCAAGGCAGCCTGGCAAATAATAAAACAAGAGAATACACCGAAACGCACAGAAACAGCTCTGCTTGATCCTGAAGAATTAAATGAGTACTTTTTAAACTCAGTTAAAGAAATATGTAACAGTATCAAAGCAACAAATTCATCTGCAATGAACCTTGTTGGAACACTACTGCCTGTTAACCTGGCATTTCAATGGAGGGCCGTCACACCTGCTGATGTTATAAAAGCTGTATCCAAATTTTCAGGTTCTAAAAGTATGGACTGTTATTGGTTATCAAATAACATAATTAAAAATACAATACACTCAATCGTCAAACCATTAGCTTATATTTTTAATAAATGTGTAGAATTTGGTGTTTTTCCGGATGCACTCAAGGTATCAAAAGTTGTCCCAGGTTTTAAAAAAGGATACAAACATCTCCCCCAAAGCTACAGACCAGTCTCCATTGTTCCAATATTCTCAAAGGTATTTGAGGCGCTGATACACAAACAAATAAGCAACTTCTTTGAAAAACACAATATCCTATGTAAGAATCAGTTTGGCTTTCGAAAGGGGAAGAACACAACAGGGGCCATCTTGGAAATCATTGACCAAATCTTAACAGCTTTTGAAAATAATAACATGGTATCACTGGTATTATGTGACCTAAGCAAAGCCTTCGATTGCATTCCTGTTGACATACTACTGGGGAAACTAGAGTTTTATGGGGTGAGAGGGAGCACTTTATCTGTGATAATTTCTTATTTAAGTAACCGAAAACAATTCGTTTCAGTCAGAAATTTAAATCCTTCCACCATGGCAATCAGCACAGGTGTACCACAAGGGTCTATCCTTGGACCCTTCTTCTTCATTGTCGCTATTAATGATTTACCTAAAAATATAGCTCACCCTGTTGTGTGTTATGCTGACGATACAACACTACTTACCACACATCAGAACATTTCAGATCTGAATAACCTAACAAAAGAAACACTAGATAAGGCCCTGGACTGGTTTGCAGCCAATAAGCTCCTATGCAACCCTGACAAAACACAATTTTAATGGGAACATCAAATGAAGTAGGCAATAAGTGGGTAAAATTCTTAGGTATTCACATTGACTCAAAACTATATTTGGAGGAGGCCCACATCTCGTGGTCGTGCGGTAGCATTCTCGCTTCCCACGCCCGGGTTCCCGGGTTCGATTCCCGGCAGGGTCAGGGATTTTCTCTGCCTCGTGATGGCTGGGTGTTGTGTGATGTCTTTAGGTTAGTTAGGTTTAAGTAGTTTTAAGTTCTGGGGGACTGATGACCATAGATGTTAAGTCCCATAGTGCTCAGAGCCATTTTGAGCCTATATTGGGAGGAACATGTCAATCATGTATGTGAAAAAATATCTCGGGTGGCATACCTTCTCTTGAAACTAAGGGAGGTAGTGAGCTTGGAGTACCTCAGGGTGACATACTTTGGGCTATTCCAGTCACATATTTCATATGGTCTGATTATATGGGGGCACTCCCCTCACATCAAAAACGTATTGAAATTACAAAAAAAAAGTCATACGTATAATATGTAAAAGAGGTCATAGGGAGCACTGTCGTCCTCTTTTTTCCAGACTCAGAATACTTACAATTATAAATCTATACATCTATGTGTTTGTACTCTATATTAAAAATAATATTTCAGAATTTATTGCCATAAGGGAAATACACGGACACAACACCAGGGCTAACGGTAATTTAGACATACTGCGTCACAGATTAGCGAGAACAGGAAATTCCCACAAAGTTAACCCACTCAAAATGTTCAATAAACTGCCAGTTCATGTTCAGTCTATGGATACAAATTCTTTTAAAATTAAGTGGTACAGCTGGCTGTCAGATCATCCATTCTATGACATTAAAGAATTCTTTGAGATGCCTGAGGAGAATATAAGCATTTAAAAGTTGTCTGTAGTTAAACATATTATTTTGTGCTGTGGTTAATCGTGTGTAATTACAAAGTTTATACTATAAACAATAAAATACCATATTATATTAGATTATAAGATAGCTTGTTGCGTTAACTTTTAAAATCCATCCTTTGTAATTTGGTACACTGCCATGCTTCAAATGTATTCTATAATGTATTGACAGAAGTTTATGTTATTATTCTGTATGTACTAGTACATCTTGTATGACGAAGCCAATATCATTGTAAAATGATCTACGGTGAATAACATTCTTGATTCTTGATTCATGGCTTTTTCTTGTTAAAGGTCCATTCATGTATTTTTAACCCAGTTTCTTCTCTCTGTGATTTCTCTAATATCGGACTTTGTTATCAAACAGCACTCGAAGACGACGGTAGATTGAGCCGGCTGACTTTTTGCTTAAAAGTACGGAACCTTGTGCCATGTCAAGTCATTCAACAATTTTACAATGACTAAAGACGCAACATAAAACATACATAGGTTAGTAATAACTATATTCTGAAATGAAAACAATTTAAAATTACTACACTTACATTGTTATTTGAATTATGCAATTACAAGTGCCATTTAGTTGCAACTCATGATTAATATAATGAAATAATGAAGTGTTAATGGTGGTGTGCCTAAATACGTCTGATCTGGACAAGACCTAGAAAACAAAAGGTGACAATTCCTCTTTCACCACTAATAAGACGGCGCCTAGATGAGTTCTATATCGGATGAACTTAGTGGAGCTTTTATACACTCCTGGAAATTGAAATAAGAACACCGTGAATTCATTGTCCCAGGAAGGGGAAACTTTATTGACACATTCCTGGGGTCAGATACATCACATGATCACACTGACAGAACCACTGGCACATAGACACAGGCAACAGAGCATGCACAATGTCGGCACTAGTACAGTGTATATCCACCTTTCGCAGCAATGCAGGCTGCTATTCTCCCATGGAGACGATCGTAGAGATGCTGGATGTAGTCCTGTGGAACGGCTTGCCATGCCATTTCCACCTGGCGCCTCAGTTGGACCAGCGTTCGTGCTGGACGTGCAGACCGCGTGAGACGACGCTTCATCCAGTCCCAAACATGCTCAATGGGGGACAGATCCGGAGATCTTGCTGGCCAGGGTAGTTGACTTACACCTTCTAGAGTACGTTGGGTGGCACGGGATACATGCGGACGTGCATTGTCCTGTTGGAACAGCAAGTTCCCTTGCCGGTCTGCCGGCCGAAGTGGCCGCGCGGTTCTGGCGCTGCAGTCTGGAACCGCGAGACCGCTACGGTCGCAGGTTCGAATCCTGCCTCGGGCATGGGTGTGTGGATGTCCTTAGGTTAGTTAGGTTTAACTAGTTCTAAGTTCTAGGGGACTAATGACCTCAGCAGTTGAGTCCCATAGTGCTCAGAGCCATTTGAACCATTTTGAACCTTGCCGGTCTAGGAATGGTAGAACGATGGGTTCGATGACGGTTTGGATGTACCGTGCACTATTCAGTGTCCCCTCGACGATCACCAGTGGTGTATGGCCAGTGTAGGAGATCGCTCCCCACACCATGATGCCGGGTGTTGGCCCTGTGTGCCTCGGTCGTATGCAGTCCTGATTGTGGCGCTCACCTGCACGGCGCCAAACACGCATACGACCATCATTGGCACCAAGGCAGAAGCGACTCTCATCGCTGAAGACGACACGTCTCCATTCGTCCCTCCATTCACGCCTGTCGCGACACCACTGGAGGCGGGCTGCACGATGTTGGGGCGTGAGCGGAAGACGGCCTAACGGTGTGCGGGACCGTAGCCCAGCTTCATGGAGACGGTTGCGAATGGTCCTCGCCGATACCCCAGGAGCCACAGTGTCCCTAATTTGCTGGGAAGTGGCGGTGCGGTCCCCTACGGCACTGCGTAGGATCCTACGGTCTTGGCGTGCATCCGTGCGTCGCTGCGGTCCGGTCCCAGGTCGACGGGCACGTGCACCTTCCGCCGACCACTGGCGACAACATCGATGTACTGTGGAGACCTCACGCCCCACGTGTTGAGCAATTCGGCGGTACGTCCACCCGGCCTCCCGCATGCCCACTATACGCCCTCGCTCAAAGTCCGTCAACTGCACATATGGTTCACGTCCACGCTGTCGCGGCATGCTACCAGTGTTAAAGACTGCGATGGAGCTCCGTATGCCACGGCAAACTGGCTGACACTGACGGCGGCGGTGCACAAATGCTGCGCAGCTAGCGCCATTCGACGGCCAACACCGCGGTTCCTGGTGTGTCCGCTGTGCCGTGCGTGTGATCATTGCTTGTACAGCCCTCTCGCAGTGTCCGGAGCAAGTATGGTGGGTCTGACACACCGGTGTCAATGTGTTCTTTTTTCCATTTCCAGGAGTGTAGTTCGTAATTTTTCTGTGTTGGATCCCACAGAATAACGATGATAGCATGTTGGGCTGGTAGATATGAATGGACGCAGATCTGCTTCGGACTTTAGTATCTGTAACTATTTTGGAGATGTACCACAATGCACACATTTCCACCGAATGGTCAAAACACTGTCCTGTTGCACAAACTCAGGTCATTCTGTTTCTACATGGGTTGCAGAAGGTGTTGGATTTGGCTTTCTTCGACTTCTGCTCAGTTCTGACTTAAATTGCAACGATCACATGTGCAAAGCTGCAAAAATGGGAACAGTTGCAGGATGCGTAGGGACTGACTGAAACCACATTGGAATTTTACTGTAGCGGATAGGTTTGAGAAAAGTGGATCGTTTCCAGATATGAGAGTGACAGAAATATGATTCACTTGTGGCCGTGATCCAAAACAGGTATGTGGTTGAATGGAAGGACTTGATTTCAAATCATAGACATCATGTCTATCGGATGGTGTAACACTAGAGATCTGAAAAGTTAGTGTACATTTCTTACGACCTCAATCAACACACCATGTACTGCTGTTTGTGTTCCTTCTCAATCAGACATCACCTATAACTCAGTGGATATATCACAGAACCTCTGACATGGTATCGAGACAGAATACATTACACATACTGGGGAAATATCTAGCGGAATTGCAGATAGTGGTTTCATACCACGTTCCTTAGCCAAATAACTTTCAAAATACAGCGATTTTTGTGCGGAAAAACCAATTCATTTGGAGGTAATGCCATACCTCGATTTATAAAGCCCGTATAGCTTTTAACCCTCTGCCAGGCACTTAAATGTGATTTGCAGAGTATCCATGTAGATGTAGAACATGAATACTTGTGTGCACCTATAGAACCAAGACCGCTTGTGACAGTAACATACAGTAGTTGTGGCGATCGAGCTTTTTAACATGTTGCCAATTACACCTCTCTTTCTAAGGCACAGTGGTAACATCCGCAAGAAAAACTTATGAGAGATGTCCACCCATCGCTGATTTTCTCTCAGTATTATTTTGTATCGTCTGGAATCATTTATTGGCCAAGTATTATACTTAGTAGTAGTAGCATCAGGCTTATAAAGTATTTGTTTGTGTTCCGACATTTGTAAAGGAGATGACTGTGGAATACTGTGATAGCAGAGGGAAGAGTATGTTAAGTCATAAAAATGGTACAGATATTTCTATTTCCAGAGCCACAGTTGTCAGCAAGCTGTATTTCCAATACTTCGCTCACTGTCGAATATCGTTCAATAGAGACTGCGATTGTAACATTTAGTTGTAAGTACAGCGATGAAATATATACGTAACCAGTTTTCTAGGGTGATTCTGTCTACGCATGGTCTGTAGTGGGTCTGATTCACGTTTCCCATTAACGCTAGGATCTGTCTGATTGGCGAGGCCTGTTGGATCATACGCATGTATCTGAGTTAACTTTGTCGTCCTCTAGACGGCAGAATAGCGAACTAGTACTTAGTATGTGTTGGATAGCTTTCGTGATCGCGTGGAAATTCGAGAAGATTCAATATGGACGTGTGTTTCCACTGGGCCATTATTCCCGCCTATGTAAATTGTTCTGTTCATTGCTTCTGCACATTTCACGCCTTTATTTAGTTGAGGGAACGTGGATTGTGGTGTGTGCATCTAGCAGGTGAAAGACACGTTTGCTGGGTCTCTAGACATGAGAAACACGTAATTTCACTTCGTAACTTATAGGGATGATTTGGAATCTGTTACAACACCAACATTGGTATTAGCGAGTGGAAATCTCAATTTCCTCTATTTTTGTTATGTCGATTATTTTTCATGTAAAGGTCCTCACGCTCTGGATAAGTTTCTAGTTACTCAGTGGTCTAAAGCATGCGCCACCTTGCTAAAGTTTGGGGTTTGTAGAGAAATAATTTCCAGTCTATATCTTGGGAATTATGTTGCGTGAGCGATTGGAAGGATGCTGCCGTGTGCTTGATATCGAGAACTGACGCGAAAATGGTACATAGGCGCTGTCTGCCTTCGCGATCTATGTACGAGTGATGTAAAAGGAGTGATTTTGTATAGCGCATGATACAAATTGTATGTTTACTACATCAAGACAGTAGGCGGCGATATATTGCTGGGTTGGAGATTGGTTTCACACACTAGTATTCAGGCTCCTGTCCTTGGTGGGAGAGCAGTGTAATTGAGTAGGAGTCTTTCCATATTTGACAATAAGTAGGGTATGTGGTGATATATTGATGGGTTGCAGATTGATTACACATTCTAACATTCAAACTCCTGTCCTCAGTGGGAGAGCAGTGTAATTGAGTAAGAGTTTCCGTATCTAATGATATGTAGGGAAGTTTGTAAGATTTAATTGTCGGTGCAATATGGCGATCTGTGTAAATTAGTTTTTTACCTGTGAAAGTCCCATCTGCAGAAACAAAGAAAAGGTCGACGGTGCTTCCACACCGGCAGCATCATTAATTTGGAGGGTAAGTTTGATAAGAGCCAATCATACTGCTCAATTCCTTCACAAGACATACTTTGTACTAGGATATAGGAGTCTCTACATAGTGGTGAGAATATTTGTGTACGTTGAGAGCAGGAAGGGTAACATGTGATGGGCGGGGTGCCATGTTAGGACCGCAAGGAAGACTGCATTCGATGTCATTCTGCGCTATTTTCGTAAACAGGTTCTGTTAGGACAAGAATTTCTGTGCAGACAAGCTGAGACATCAAGAAAGTGAGCATTAACTATTTCTGGGACACTATGCAATTTCTGAGAGGTCGACTTGACTCTTATTTTGCATAGGCATCTGACATCAGTATAAGATTGAGAACCTTGTTAGATGCACTTGCGATGATTTGTTGTTATGCGCGCACACTTCGTGGCATTGCGTCAGTCACGCTGGGTGGTTAAGCATGGTTTGACACATCTCAGGTGTTGTGCTAGGAAAAATGCACCCTGTGCTATTCACTGACATCAGTATCCCCTGGTATCGCATCAGCAATGGTAAAACACACATGCTGCCCAGAGGTGTCTAGCATATTGGACCGGCGTGAGTGTGTGTTGAAGTTCTGTGATGTTAGAATAACAGTCAAGGAACTGTATACTCGAAAATAGAAGCAACTTTCACCCGGTCACTGTAGGCAGCAGCGGTGTGAGAGCAATGGCTTGCGCTGGCTTGCATCCAGCAGTGGCTCATGGCAGTGGCAGTGCGCTCTGCAAATAGGTCTTCATTCCTGTCCGGTCAGTCAGCAACAGTGCATAGGTGAACATATATTTCGAGAGGATTTTCTCAAGTACCAAGTATGAAAGGGATGCCACCATCTCATGCTTGTGGGACCTGGACGGGCCCATGTGCGTCACTTTGCTGGGGCTGCCGCTAGTGTCCTGTGTGGTCCAGTGGACAGGGGCAGGGCTTGTGTGTGTCTGTTGCATTATTTTGCCAGCAGGTCTGTAGGTTTTGCTATGCGTTATTTGGACAGTTTACGAGTACTCAGCATGTCTACTCATCAGTGTACTGCATTATTTAGGAGGAGTTTGCATGTCGGTACTGAAATTATTTTGGTAATTTAGAGGTTCTTTGTTTGTCTGCAGAGCGTTATTTAGGAGTAGTTTACAGGTCTGTGGGCTGTGTGGCATGACCCCAAACATGTCAGAGCGTGTGTTTTGTATCAGTGTGATAAATATACTATCTTTCAAAATCCATCCCTAAATAAATTAGTTCAAAATAAATAAAGTGCACTCCTTCCTTAATCTCTCCAGCAGCCCAGGGCAGGCTAAGTCATTTTCACGCCATTTGCCCTCTCCAGACCATCATCTTGGATTACATCACAGGAGGGGTGACAACAACCTCTGGTGGCACTACTGTGTACTAGGTCAGTTGGACTCGTGGTGGAAACACTGTCTGCATAATAAAGACTCATGTCCAGCACAGGCAGAGCATTTCCTTCCACCCTGGACAGTCATCTTGGATTACATCATGTAATGGACGACAGCACTCTCTGGTGGGGGTACTGTGTACTAGACCTGGACCTTGTGGCAAACACACTGTTCCCGCCATCTTGGATAATGGTACTTTTGTCATCAACTGACGTCGTGGTGGCCATATTGGATTATGTTACATATGAGAGTGCCCTCTGGTGGTGGTACTGTGTTCTAGGTCAGTTGGAGTCCGGATCCCATGGCGACCACAATGTTTCCCCCTATTTCCCCCCACCATCTTGGATTACGTTACTGGAGGGATGACAGTACCCTCTGGTGGTGGTACTGTGTACTAGGTCAGTTGGAGCCCGGACCCCTTGGCGACTACACTGGATGGTGGTCGTACCTCTAATTCTTTAAATAAAGTAGTGCATGCAAAATAATAAAGACTTAAGTCAAGCACAGGTCGAGTCCTCTCCCCGACAATCCGTAAGAAGAGGTGGTGGTCGGATGATTTAGGTTAGTGGAGGTAGCCCAAGTGACCTATCTTCCCATCATTTTCTTAGATTAGTAGAGATAATCGAGGTGTGATGCATTATCCTGTTGGAATTTGACCTACCCGCCATTTTTATGGGGGAGGGAAGGGGAGGGGGGTTAGGTTAGTGGAGGTAGCCCAATTGCCCTATTTTCCCGCCAAAATCAGCCATATTGAATGACGTCATTGCCGCCATCTTGGATGATGTCATGGACTGTTGCCAAGTCTACATGCCGCCATCTTGGATACATCTGGCAACAATGGAGAATGGGGTAGAACATAGGTTGTCCCAATATTTATACCCCATAGACACGGAATTTTATTAGACACCAGTTGTGGGGAAAAGCATCAAAAGCCTTTTGGAAATCTAGAAATGTAGGTCCAGGTTGAGCTCCCTTGTCGATAATAATCATTACTAAATGAGAATAAGAAGCTAGTTGTGTTTCATAAGAACGATATTTCTGAATCTGTGCTGACTGTGTGTCAACAGATCGTTAGTATCGAGAGATGATTCATAATGTGTGAATACAGTATTTGTTTCAAAATCCCACTGCAAAACGACATCAGTGGTATGGGTATGTAATTCATCTGATTACTTTTACTAGCTCTCTTAACTACTGGTGTGTCCTATGAAACTTCCTAATTTTTAGGTATAGTACTTTCGTCCAGCGAGTGATGATATGTGGTTCTTAAGTATGGAGCTATTAAATCAGTATTTTCTGAAGGGAAACTAATTATATAAATCTGGACCAAGCCTGCCTGTATTAAATGATTCAAGCTGCTTTGCTGCAACGAGACTATCTACCTCTAAGTTAATCATGTTGGCAGCAGTCCTTGATTCAAATTCTGGAATATTTACATAGTCGTCTTTGGTGATGGAATTTCGGAAAACTGTATTTAATAACTCCTCTTTAGTGGCATTGGCTGGCCGCGGTGGTCTAGCGGTTCTGGCGCTGCAGTCCGGAACCGCGGGACTGCTACGGTCGCAGGTTCGAATCCTGCCTCGGGCATGGGTGTGTGTGATGTCCTTAGGTTAGTTAGGTTTACGTAGTTCTAAGTTCTAGGGGACTTATGACCTAAGATGTTGAGTCCCATAGTGCTCAGAGCCATTTGAACCATTTTTTTAGTGGCATTGCCCTCGGTAACATTAACTTCGCTACCACACAGTGAAGGTATTAATTGTGTCTTGCCACTTGTGTACTTCATATAAGTCCAGAATCTCTCTGGATTTTCTGCCACATTTCGAAACACATTTTAGTTGTGTAAACTGTTACAAAGCGTTCTGCATTGAAGTTCATGCTAAATTTCGAGCGTCTGTAAAACTTCGTCAGTCTTGGGGATTTTGCATTCCTGTAAATTTTGGCATGTTTCTCTCGTTGCTGCTGCAACAGTGTCCTGACCAGTTTTGTGTACCTTGGCGGTGATGGCGGGAGGGGGGGGGGGTCCGTTGCTTATTTGTTTGGTATAAATCTCTCCACTGCTGTTGATGCTATTTGTCTGAATTCGCTTTCGTAGTTAGTTAGGAATGAATCTAGCCTGTATCTTAGGAAGGCGTTAAACTAATTTTTATCTGCTTTTTTAAATCGATAAATTTTGCATGGATTTTCGTTGGGTTTGGATGTTACGATAAATAGTCTCGCTACAATGATGTTGTAGTCATTAATCACTGTATCCGTCATAATGCTTTCTATTATCTCGCAATTATTTGTTGCTAAGGATCGAGTATACCAACGAACTTGCCGCAGTGTGATACCCCACCACCCAATGGTGCAAGTCAAGGAATCTGCAGTCTACACAGCCGCAGAACCGTCTGAGCCTCTGATTCAGCAAATGATGAGCTCTGCTTTCATCTCGCAATCAAGACTGGCAGCCTTTACCACTTCAGATAGCCACTCGAAACCAGAGAGAATCTTTTCCGATGCGAAGCAGCACCTATCAACACTGACATTAGCCACCACCTGCAGTTGGTTGCACCATGTGTACTCCAAGTCATATGGGAGGACCAGTTCCAAGTTTTGGATGACTCTCCCTGGTACGAGATGGAATCCAAAATTTTCGGAACTGGTGCTGCCATCTGGAAAGTAGGAGTGGCGAGAGCTGCATATCTGATGAGTCAGTGTGCGGAATGGCATTCAGCTGGGAGGACGTTTTGCGTGTCTACAGTGATTTCCGTAATACTCTGTCTCTGGTGTGTGGCGATTTTATGATGGACCCGCGATTAGAACAGCGCATGTGTATCACATTCTGTGTGAATCTCAGGAAAAGTGCTATGGAGACCCTTGCAATGATTCAACAAGTGTTTGGGAGACAGAGCATGAGCCATACGCATGTGTTTGAGTGACATGCTCGGTTCAGGGCCAGCCGTACAGATGTCGAAGATGATGCTCACACTGGAAGGCCTGTTAGCTGCACAACGCCAGACATTGTTGCCAAACTTCAACAGTTGGTTCGTGTGGATCGACGTCGAACCATTCAAGACCTTGCGGATGAAGTGGATACTGGTTACGGGACATGTCAACGAATGTTGACTGATGAATTGGGGATGAATCGTGTGCTGCAAAATTTTTCCCAAGGATCTTCACTGCCGATCAGAAGGCACAGCATGTTGAAGTGTGCACGGACCTTTGTCAGACTGCATCTGATGATCCAACCTACTTGTCACGGGTTATCACCGGTGATGAGAGCTGGACTTACAGTTATGACCCAGAGAAAAAGCAACAATCGTCCCAGTGGAAGAGCCTGGGCTGAAAAGACCCAAAAAAGTGAGATAGGTGATGAGCAAAGTGAAGAGCATGATCATCGTTTTCTTTGATACCAAGGGAATTGTGCACAAAGAATTCGTCCCACACAACCAAACAGTGAATTCCACGTACTACGTGGCGTTTTGCGACGGCTCCGTGAAAACTTTGGCGTCAGGGGAACTGGCTGTTGCGTTGCGACAACGCGCCCTGTCACATGTCCTTGCACACCAGGTCCTTTTTGGCAAAAAACAACATGGCGGTTGTACCCCACTCACCGTACTCGCCAGATTTGGCACCTTGCGACTTCGCGCTATTCCCAAAACTGAAACTCAAGTTGAAAGGCCGTCGTTCACAACGTTAACTGTCAAACCCAGTTCATGGGTATATCCTGGAATTTCTCCCCAAATTTTGGTACCTGGGCGTCTGTCAAGAATGCTTGCACGTTATTGTTATCCATGAATATTGTCATCAGAGAAAGAGGGCATGGTTTCCACGTGAGATAGTTATATCTTAACAAAAGTGAATTTCAGGTTGCGTCGAAGTAATGTCGAGGATACCTAGTCACAAATTTGTGTTAGCAAGCAGCTGAAGACGAAGAGAGAACAATCCGTTTCGAAATTGATCACTGTTTTTTGAAAGCGGAGAGTGTGGCAGCCAGTCAGCAGTTGTGAAATAGAACTACCTTGGTGCTCAAGCATATCGCATTGTATCGTGTGGCCTCAAATCCACTGCTGAATTTTAGGGGGAGTGCTGAAATATTCCACAGCTCTCCTAAAAACGGTCGCTAGAAATTATCATTCCCTCGTTTTGGTGGATCAGGAATGTCATATCCATTCACTCCATGAGACGCTTAGAAGAGGCGAAGGATTTAAATCAAGACAGTAAAACAATGTGCAGTGACCTGAAACTAAGTACCGACAGATTCCCTTTTTCGAGCCAAATTCCTGCAGTGAATATTTCCACGGCCCGGACGGAGTGTTTACCTGCAGTTCACATGTGCCGTACCCTCACAGTTAACTGATCAGTAGTGCAGAAGATATTCCAGAAAGTATCCGTTATTGATAGGTATCACATTTTGTCAAGGTTTGTTTCCCGTGATACACAGTTTTCGCTAACAGCATAATTCGTTGGCTTGTTAGACTTAAGACACAATTATTTGCTGTCAGGTAACAATAGAACTCTGCTAGGGGGAGTCACCTAATCGTAGCGCTGTCTGTGCGTGCGGTATAGTTGGTGTTTCAATTAAGCCCCGAGCTGTACCGGTGGTAGCTTAGCTACTGGCTCGTTCAGCCTAGTAGAGGATTCTGATTAAGAGTGCCCGCAGGTTTTCATGTCAGTAGGAGCAAAATATTTCCCCAGATATAAGCATATGGGGAAATATGTACAAAACCTGTTTCTGCATTCCCAGATTTTACGCTTTCACACGATTAAAGTTTCTTTCTGTAGGTCCCTATTCCCTCAGTAAATTGTTTTCAAGTCATTAATATTGTCCGAGCAAATAAAAACAAATTTTAATGTTTGTTTTGCATACTATTCGCTGCTCGTGTACTGAGCGGAATACGATTTTAATTAACAGTCCGCCTCTGGTACCAGGAGTGGACAATGTAGCAAAAATATCGATATCGTACCAAACAATGTTTTTTGGTGAAATATCGATACTTGTGAACCGATTTTTTAATTTGTTTTTAAAACTAAAACAATACTTCAAAGTGCACGCTCCAGTTGTTTCAGCAAACGTTGAAAGATTAATTACAAGCACGCGTTGTCCGACAACACGCTTTCGAAATGCTGTCTGTTATACCATGTAATAGATCTACGAAGGTTATACAACAACTTCCGTACATCCGCAAAAAATGTGATTTCTTGCCGGCCGAAGTGGCCGTGCGGTTAAAGGCGCTGCAGTCTGGAACCGCAAGACCACTACGGTCGCAGGTTCGAATCCTGCCTCGGGCATGGATGTTTGTGATGTCCTTAGGTTAGTTAGGTTTAACTAGTTCTAAGTTCTAGGGGACTAATGACCTCAGCAGTTGAGTCCCATAGTGCTCAGAGCCATTTGAACCATTTTTTTGTGATTTCTTAAAGAAAAACAGTGATTTTAAATCAGTTACCCTTTTCGTAATTTCTGTTCCAGCGTTCTATAAGGTTTTTCATTATTGTAGTTCATTTTATAACTCACTTTATACATGTTTTACGTCTTTTTTTACATCATTTTTACGAGATTTTAAGGGGACCACACCGTGGTTCAGGTTGGAAAAAATCGATTTTCGGTTTTCGTCATATTTCGATAGATTAAGCTTTTATTTAAGTTCTCTGAAAAGGAATTTGCAGAAAATTTTTTTTTCGGTCATCTAAAGGGCATTTTCCTACCACATATGTTTATATGCCAAGCGCACTTTTCCGTCATCCACTTTTCTGCATATATTTTTAGATCTTTATATCCCCTACATTGCACGTTGGGGATTTTTTTTTTTTTACTCCCGAGTGTGTTGACTATCCTTGGAATGCAACGGTCGGTATTCTCTTGTTTCTGCTGTTTGTAAACAACACGCTTTCAAACACGGGCTTAGTTTTGTTTAAGTGTGATTGTGAGTAGCTGTTAGAGAAAACTTGCAGGCAATTAGGAGAAATAAAGAAAATCTGGAGGCAATAAAGAGAGATGTTTGGGCCATATTCTTCCATAAGTCCTCTACTGATGATAAACCATGTCATGGATTGTGTCCATCAGGAGAAAACTATTGGTGCAAATACAATAGGGTCCAGGCAACTGGAGAATCTTATTCTCACCAGCATTCTCTTCCTGCTACTGATATTACAGCAATTAAATCTATTTTCAGAGACTTTGCTCATCCTGACCTTCTAAGTAAATGTTCGCATGGAGAGACGCAGCACCCAAATGAATGTTTCAACAGCATAACTTGGAACTGCCTTCCTAAAACTATATTTGTAGGCATGCTTACAATGAAACTAGGAGTTCATGATGCTGTTATTACATTCAGTTGTGGTAATATTGGAAAGTGTTGGTTAGTGAAAAAGCTGGGAATTAAAATTAATCCCGGTGAAAATATGATCACTGGGCTGCAACACTTTGATAAAATGAGGATAGCCGATGCAGACAGGTCTGCGTCTAATATGACCAAGAAAGCAAGACAAACATCCAGGAAGGCGAAAAAGAAGCTGGAAGACCTGCTAGAGCCCAAAGAAGGGCCAGTGTATGAAGCAGGACAGTTTTAATTAACTGTAAGTAAAAAATTTCAAAAGTTTTTTCTTTAAAGTCAATTTCCCAAAACTAAAATTTTCAGTACATATGCACCATTATATCACAAAATACCATAGATAAAAGAATGAAATTTTCAGAGACTGTATGACATAAAAAGCCACCTCTGGTACTACATTCATTAATATCCCCCCATTAGGAACTTCACAAAAAATATTTTCTGCAGAAAAAACTTAATATTTTTGTTAGTAAATTTAAAAAGTATTTCTTATAAACCATAAAATGGATAAAGTAGGTTTTAGTACAGTTGACTCTATTATCATCATGTAACATACAGTAACAATATTAAGGTCCTGCATCAAATACTTTTTCAGAAATGGGTCAAATACTTGCCTAAATTAACATGGGTTAGATAGGCAGAATGTGGTCCTCCTAAGGTCATTTTAACTATAATTTTCCAGGTAGTTTAGATCATAAATATCTGGACCTGCCGTTTATAGCTCCTTTGTCATGTTCGCAAAGTAAATGAATTTTCACTAGCGAAAATTACCTCCCACTGCCCCTGCTCCTCTTCGCGGACACCCTTGCTCACAACGACCCATCTTCCGAATTTTCCGTTCCCTACCTACCTTTTTCCCCCTAACGCTGACAAGGGAACATCCCCATCGCACCCCCCTCAGATTTAGTTATAAGTTGGCACAGTGGATAGGCCTTGAAAAACTGAACACAGATCAATCGAGAAAACAGGAAGAAGTTGTGTGGAACTATGAAAAAAATAAGCAAAATATACAAACTGAGTAATCCATGAGCAACATAAGCAACATCAAGGACAGCGCGAGCTAAGGAGCGCCGTGGTCCAGTGGTTAGCGTGAACAGCTGCGGAAAGAGTGGTCCTTGGCTCAAGTCTTCCCTGGAGTGAAAAGTTTATTTTCGCAAAGTTATGATCTGTCCGTTCGTTCATTGACGTCTCTGTTAACTGTAATAAGTTTAGTGCCTGTGTTTTTCGACCGCACCGCACAACCGTGCGATTGTTATTGATGTCGCGAGCTATATTTGCTGGATTCATATTGCCCACGGAATACAACTCACGTATTTAATGCACTCTCGTCCAGAGTAGCGAACAGTCAACTGCCAGCCAGGGAGCCTCGGTAGCATGAATACTCTCTTCCGTGCGCTGTAGTCGACAGACGCCGTGTGTTTCGATGTTTCTTTAGGTGTAGCGTCCCCATACTACGGCGCAGTTAGCTCGCATCGGACGGACGGACCGACACATAATAACTGTCTGAAAATAAAAAATTAAACTTTTCACTCGAGGGAAGACTTGAACCAAGGACCCCTCATTCCGCAGCTGCTCACGCTAACCAGGAGACCACGGCACTCCATAGCTCATGTTATCCTTGATGTTGCCTATCTTACGCATGGACTACTCAGTTTGTATATTTTGCTAATTTTTTTCATGGTTCCACACAACTTCTTCCTGTTTTCTCGATTGATCTGTGTTCAGTTTTTCACGGCCTATCCACTGTGCCAACTTGTAACTAAATCTGAGGGGGGGTGCAATGGGGAGGTTCCCTTGTGAGTATAGGACAGGGAAAGCGGTTCTAGAGGCGGCTACAGCCGCTATCCCAGGGAAGAAAGATCCGATTACAAATGCTACTGGCCCAGAAGCAGTGAAGTGGCAGCCTCACAGCTGAGATTGCCCTGCACAGTGCCTGTAACTCGTCAGGGGATATTTCGCATCGATTAAAAACCTTGCAAATGAGCCTCGGAAGAGCTTGTCACCCATAAGACAGTACTGTCTAAACTAAGTAGTATATGAGTTGAAACATGGAATATTGAAAGTTTATATCGGTACACATACGACAGCATGTGCTACTTAATACGTTCCAAAACGTCGCGCATAAAAACAGGATTCTTATGGAGCTAATATCTCGGGTCCTGTTGATGAAAGAAAGGTAGGGTTAAGTGTTTTGGACAGCTCTTGGGCTAGCGACCATTTGTATCCTCAACAGAAGGATCGTCTTACTGCCACTATCGTACAGTACAGTTTCATGGCATGAATATTACTCACTTTCTTCTGCTTAGGCAAAAGGAGAAAATCGGTTGATTCTGTTTGCGTTTTATGTGGTCTACGGTGGATCGATCGTAAGGGGCTTATGGAGGTACCATTAGTTCATGGGGGGTTCCTTAGAAAACCTCAAGGAAATGACTTTTATCACAATTTTTTCGTACTAAGTCGAAGCCTCAGATACCGAGACGGTTATCGTCAATCCAGTGTGAGGCGAAATCTGAATAATAAATTGTGGTGTCACCGCCAGACACCACACTTGCTAGGTGGTAGCCTTTAAACCGGCCGCGGTCCGTTAGTATACGTCGGACCCACGTGTCGGCACTATCAGTGATAGCAGACCGAGCGCCGCCACACAGCAGGTCTAGAGAGACTCCCTAGCACTCGCCCCAGTTGTACAGGCGACTTTCCTAGCGATGGTTCACTGACTACATACGCCCTCATTCGCAAAGACGATAGTTTAACATAGCCTTCGGCTACGTCATTTGCTACGACCTAGCAAGGCGCCATATTCATTAATTAGAATGAATTCTGAACAGACAATATTGTGAATCATGTACCGTCAAGAGCGACGTTCATCATTAATGGATTAAAGTTAAGTATCAAACTAATTACGTCCGCTTTCTGAATTCTAATTCATTGTGATGTTTCAGACATCACGTCAGTATAGTTCTTCCCTACTCACGCCAGCCTGCGTGAGCTAAAACGCGTGCATTTCGGCCTCTTCTAGTAACGCGGTGTTGGCTCTTCTGCCAACCCAACATAAATAACTGCAGCAAACTGCTCAAATTTTAACGGTTTATTCTCTAGGCGTTTATCTAGAAGTGCCACCTTCCCGTTTTCAAAAATTTTTATCCGTTATCGAGAATCATCCCAAAAACATGGTTTCTGAGTACTAAAACCGAGCCGTAGATACCAATATGCCTATGTACAGCAAATAGATGTGACTTTTACGTCATATACCTAAGATCAAGAGCTCTAATAACCTTGAAATTTTTCTTGCTACCTTTGTACTTTTACGAGGTACGAAAGTTCATTAGCACCCTGTCTATACACTAAAAATATGCACGTAAAATCCGGTTTAAGGCGAAAACGTAGCTTGTTAAGGGACATAACACGGAGAAATGTGTTGTAAAGTGTCTCCGTTTTCGTCAGAAGGGCTCTCGGAACCGCATGTTGTATTACTGAAGCACATGCAAAATTTTTGTGCACTTAAAATACTGTCCGAGCTGTAAAATTATTTTTGCATTATTTCTGTTTCACACAAGTAAAGTATCTAAATTTTATTAACCCATAAAGTTCTTTTCGTGACATGCCGTGCTGTAGCAGGGCAAGGGAGGGAACCAGAGGAAAAATGCGAATATGGTCCTGTTTATTTAAAATACTCTGAGTGAAAACAGGGGTACCAGCTGCCTCATTCTACCCATCTCAGCACCTTCAAAAATTTTCCCAAAAATTTTGGCGTACGGACATAATCGCACTTTTTTATGCTGAGAGAGAAGAAGGCAGTGTCAGTGGAAAGAGACGGAAAAATAATGAATACAGGAAGACAGTAGACAATGGTTGTGGTATAGAAAGAGTGAAGGTGACAATGGCTATGTGACAGAAAGAGAGGGACACAGTGGAAGTGGAACATAGTTGAAAGTTAAGTGACTTGCAATAGAGTGAAGGAGGTAGTGCTAGTGGAAGAGTCCGAAGAGGAAAAGAGAGACGGAGAAAGTGGAAGTGGGTGAGAGCCAGTAAAATGATAGAGTGCATGATATGACAATGAGGAAGAGGGAGACGGTGAAAGTGTGAAGAGACAGCAGCTATGGAAAGGAATGAATGAGATAGTAGCAGTAAGAGAGAGCAAGAGGAAGACACTAACACTGAAAGGGGACAATCGTAAAAGGAAAGAACGAAGGAGACTGTGGTTGTGAGAAAAGAGACAGTGACAGTTAGGAGACACGAAGAGATAATGACAGTGAGTTGGGCTGAATGAGTGGGTGAGAATGGGCGGTGGATGTGTATGGATATAATCGACTTACAGCAGGGGATGAGCGCGAGTTACATTTAGGGGAGATTATGGGAGTGAGACGTAAGTTTCTAGCCAAAACTTTTGGGAAAATTCGTAAATGTGCTAAGGAATGTAAAATGAGGCAGCTGGCACCCCACCTTACAGTCAGAATCTTTTAAACAGGAGCATATCCGTCTTTTTTGTGCTCCGACACGAGCATAATAGGGGCATTTTCTCCGCTGGTGGGGAGAAATATCAGCAATAGAGAGGTACAAACTTGATGCAACTGCATTACAAGAAATGAGGTGGAACGGTGAAGGTGTACTTAGAGAGAGTAAGTCGATAATATTCTTTAGAGAATGTGGAGAAAATGACAAAGTATGGAACAGGCTTTGTAATAACTGACCGCCTGGTAAAACAGCTGAGGAGTTTTATGGCAGTTTATAAACTATTAAACACAGATATGAGGACATAACATTTGTAAACGCACATGCTACGACAGAAATGAGTGAAGAAGATGGAAAGACAAAGTTTATGAGGAACTGAAAAACGTAGTGGAACGAGTGAGTAACAGAAATACAAAACTTATATTTGAAGATTTTAATGGTAGAGTCGTCAGCAGAGTATATACAGACTGAACATCGGAAAGAGAGCATACGTGAGAATTCGAATGGTAATAGATTAAGACTGATCAGTTTTGCAATTGCGCAAGATCTAATAATCAACTCAACAATCTTCCTCCATAAAATGATTCATAAAGGGATTTAGAAATCAGCCGGTCGGGTTGGCCGTGCGGTTCTAGGCGCTTCAGTTTGGAACCGCGTGACCGCTACGGTCGCAGGTTCGAATCCTGCCTCGGGCATGGATGTGTGTGATGTCCTTAGGTTAGTTAGGTTTAAGTAGTTCTAAGTTCTAGGGGACTGATGACCACAGATGTTAAGTCCCATAGTGCTCAGAGCCATTTGAATCATTTTTTGAACTTAGAAATCAACAAATGGGAAAACCGTAGCCCAATTTAACCATCTGTTGATAGACATGAAGCATAAGAAGACACAGAAGATGTAACATCATACAGACGTACAGGTGTGGACACGGATCACTTTCCATTCGTTGGGAAAGTGAAACTACAAATGCAATAGTGGAGGAACAAATGAGCACCAAAAACACAACATTTGACGTACATAAACTACATCAGACCGATATAGCTCGAAGATACAATGTGGCTGTGAGGAATTAGTTTGAGACACTTATTCCAAAAAAAACAATATAACGATGAGATGGATTTTAATATAACGTGGTCAAAAATGAAGGAATAAGTGACAGATGCAGCTAAAGAGGTGACAGGTGAAAATAAAAAGGAAAGAAGAGACTGTTTTAATCAAACATGCTAGGAAGCAGTAAAAGCAAGAAGACAAGCAAAAGAAAGATTGATTAACAACATAAACAATGAAAATAATCATCAAGAACACATAAAAGTGAAACGAGAAACAAGATTATTGAGTGCAGGAAGGAGAAAATATCTGATTTTTGTGCTGAAAGAAACTGAAGAAGGAGATCAAAGAAACAACCGTAGACAATATTCAGTCATTAATGATAAAAACGGGAAGATGATAGTTGACAAACAAATGGTCAGAGGAAGATGAGTAGAATACTTTGCTAGTCTATTAAATGCCAACGACATTGTTTCAGCGAAAAGAATAATTAATGGACTACGAAACAGTTTATGTTACTGAAGATGATGTGAGTAAGTCTGCAAATAGTCTGAAGAACAGGAAGGCTCCAGGAGAAGATTAAATAATATCAAAGATGACCAAAGAAGGAGTCGAAGACATCGTTAAAGGGCTGACCACACTAATCAGAATGATATGGAAGAAGAAAGAGATAGCAAAAGAATGAAAGCTAGCTGTCGTTGTACCAATACAGAAGAAGAAAAGCAAAAGAGACTGTAATAACTAAAGAGGTATGTTACTGCTGTATCCGAGCTACAAGATCTTATCCTTGACAATACTGGAAAACTTAAGCCATACGCCAAGGAAACAATAGGGAATTACCAAGCAGGTTTCATGTTAGGAAAATATACTATTGTCATACATTAACTATAAGATAGGTATAGGAAAATTATTGGAGATTTAATGAACCAGTAATCGCCACTTTCATAGAATTTTCAAAGGCATAGCATCCATACAGTTGGCCTGTAGAACATCTACAGGGAGTTTGAAGTACCTGAGAAATCAGCCAACCTAGTACAATCGTGTACTACGGAGACGAAAGTTAAAGTAAGATATTAAGGAGGGATGTCAATCGACGTGGAGGTACGAATACGGGTACTACAAGGTGGCGGAATGTCACCCATATTATTTGATCTTGCCCTTATAAAAGTTGTGCATGAGAAGAAAGGAGTGGTAAGGGGCATCAGTATGAATGGGAATTTGCAGATGCTAGCATATGCTTATGATATGACAGCTATATCAGAGTCAAGAGAAGAAATGAAATAGACAGTGGAAGACCTGAGCATTAGTGCGAGGAAGGTATGCTGGAGAATAAACCTAGAAAAGACAGAACTAAGTAGAAGGAGGAATCTCAGCGTAACTGAGAATTTACAGGTCATAGATAGTTCACAATTTTAAAAATTTGGAATCTTACTTCAACCGGAAGGATGTTTAGCTAGATGTAAACCAACAAATTGTTATTGCTTCCAGATCATATAACAGCCCAAAACCAGTTCTGAAATCAAAGGTAATCTAAATGAAAGTTAAAATGAAGGCATATGATACAGTAAACGAATTGGGTTTAACGTCCCGTCGACATCGAAGGCTTAGAGACGGAGCACAAGCTCGCATTGTGTCAAGGTTGGCGGAGAAATCAGCCGTGCCCCTTCAAAGGAACTATCCCGGCATTTGGCTGTAGAGATACAGGGAAATCACGGAAAATGTAAATCTGGAACGCGGATTTGAACTGTCGTCCTGCCGCATGCGAGTCCAGTGTGCTAACCACTGCACCAACTGGCTCGCTGGTACAGTAATTGCCCTACTGCTGCTACACGGCATAGAAACACCAAGAGCAATAGAGAAAACTGATGGTGTTTGAGAGAAAGATCATGAGAAAGATTTTTTGGCCAGTGGAGGAAGAAACAGTGTGGAGGATACTGAAAAATTAAGAAATACACTATGACGAATCAGCCTAACATTTTACGAAAAGCACTGGTTGGGCGACTACAATAGGCTGTATGAGTTGCGAGGATGACAGATAATTCGGTTCCAATAGCGATGTTGAAAGGCGGGTCGGAAGAAACGTGACCTAGGAGAAGACCACGAATAAGATGGGAGGATGGACTACGGGAAGATCTGCAACATCTTGTGTTTACAGGAAACTGGTTGGAAGCTACACAGGAGAGGATCTGCCGGAGGCAGTTTGTAAAGTCTGCGAGTGATCTACAAGGTCCCTCATCGCTGGTTAACAGTAATAATATTAGCAACTGATGATATCCTCCAAAACCGGAAAAAATCAGAAAGCTATAACAAATGACTGCAAAATCTACGATTAAACAGTTCCACCTTTCTAGTATGTTCGTTCTATTGATTTTAGTATGGATTTACTTTTTATGATGATGTTGGTATCTCTCCCTTACAGAAACAGTAATTTTTAGGGCAACTGGTGGCCTTGAGAAGTTAGGAAACTGGCGAGTAGGATCTGTAGATGTTCTGCGTGTAGATTCTGAACTGTAAACCGCAGAACTGAAAAATACAACAGTGGTCCTGAATGTTTCCCTAAAAAGGGAGACACACGATGAAAACTATTCTTATAGACATGTAACGTAGTAATAAATATTTTCGTTAGATGATGTAGTTAGAGATGCAAATGCTCTCCTTTGCGATAATTAAGAGGTTGACACTTTACCGAATGAGTGTCCGGCTGTTGCAATACAGAGAAAGTGGTGCTCTTAGAATACTGAGTACGAAATTGAATGACTGTAATCAGTTCGAAGGGAAGAGCTAGAACTGTCCAATTTGCAATTTTATCTTAGAAAATTATGAACCTGACAGTTAAAAGGCGGCTGTGATGCCTCTCTGCCAATCAGGAATTAGCATATTCGCGTGTACTTTGGGAACTAGAAACATCTTTTGTGGAGAGAGATGAGTAGAGTCGGGGCTTTGATCTCATTGTGATCAGACCTAGTGACAGGTGCTCCGATGAAAGTGATTGCGATATTTGGGTACCAAAATGTTTCAGAAGTGCCGTAAATTGTGGAAGAGTTCAATTTAGTGTTCGGCGTAAAATTTAGAACTTTTGGTGACATTTTAAAAAACTAAATTCCGCGTGGCATTTTGCTCACTTGTGAATGGGAACTTTTTGTTACATGATAATGGTTCTAGCGGTATTTGAGAGAGCTGCTCTAAGAGAAGCAATCAATTTGTAAACCTTCTGTGAAGGACAACTAATAATTACCATAAACTGGGTACCGTTATGAATGATGTGTGCGTGTGGAATTTTCAAACTTTGTATAGCTTAGAGTAAGGCTTGGTGGTAACTAGTGTATGCAAGCTTATCGTATTAGAGTGAAATTTTACGCACATAAATACTTTCATTTAACTATTACTAACTTCCCACCGACAAAACAATTTTTAGTTCGACTTGTGGTTACCGGGTGTACAGCTGTTTTTCTGTCTTTTTCCGGCCGAGAACTGCGTTTCAGTAACTTCAAGGAGGCGTGCGTGTGAGAAGAGATTTACCACAAGGTGAGTGGAGCTTAATACGCAGCAGAATCGCAGCGCGCGGCCGCAATATCAGGTGAGATGTAGGTGAGACACGGGAAGAGTTAAAAATTAGTTCTGGTTCGCAGCAAATTACAAACACTAAGGAAAAGTTTCTCCTCACTCACGATTTATTTACGTCGGTATGGCGTTGTGGCAGGCCACAGAAAAACATATACGCAAAGTGGCAGCTGGTTATCAAACGCGGCACAGCACAGAGCTACTTCCTCGTGAATGATACCACACTATCTGCACCACAAGAGGATCCTCGACGGAATGAAATATTATCAATTAGACGAATTCGTGGGAAGCTGTGACTATTTATCATACTGTTTTTAATTTTCCCAGAGCCAAACGCCCTGAAGAGGCAATTCAGAGATCTTGAGCGGGAGTGTAAATCACCAAAACTGATGCTTTAGTTATTGGTGTTAGTAACACGGACTATTTACTGCCCACAGCTCAAATTAGTCTTTTGGAAGCTCTTCTGATCAATTTCAGAAATTAACAGACGTACAAGACAATAGTTATCCAGAGGCAATAAATCAAAATGGATAATCACTGAAATTTCAGTCTAGCTTTTGGTTAAATGTGCTAATTAATTTGTTGATATCTACGCAGAGATGCTAGCATTCTATATGTATATATATTCATTATTTATTCGTTTACCAGATATTTCTTTGGGCAGTAGTGTTAAAATTAACTAAGTATTTACGCTACAGAAACGAGAAGTTCGACTACCGTATTACGCAGTATTATTACTGAAACTCCTCGCAGCAATAAGCTAAAAATGGCCGTCAACATTGGGATGGAATTTGTTGCATGGGAGACCATTATTGTGGTCTGATGCTGATTGTACTTGTCAGTTAAAGCTGTTTTGGCGCTTAATATGCAATAACAGAGAACCAGCGGAGAAATTCATCCTATTCATCGAGTCATGCCATATTATGTCCTCGTGCGCGAATCTTTCATGATGCTGATAACTGTGGCAGGTTGTGTTCCATGCCTCATGACACACAACCACTGCAGACAACGGTGTCATTATTGTAGTATATGATATATAATTTAATCATCAAGCTAGGAGTGCTGGCCAACGACGCCTTCCTCTTAAGGCAAATCTAAAGGACAGTCACGTGTCGTCATGGGAGACCTGCGGCCAGTCTGAACGCTGTAGAAACTACACCAATGTTGGATATTCTGCTAGCTCTCTGACTTAGCAATGAATCGGATTGTTGAAATATCGTTAGAACTTATGATTTAACCCGGACGAACACCCGAAAATCCTACATCGGGGTATTCAGTTTCATCAAGAGATCAGCAGGGCAGTACTGCAATGCCGCACTTACTAGTTTTTTTGTTCACGAATGAGGCCTCTTTCGAATGTCAGCGGTGTTTCCAGCTGCTGTAACAGCATTCAGAATTTATAAGCGATGCTGATCTTAGATCACCAACAACCATCTTCTATCAATATGTATGCTGGAACCTTATAAGATAAACCAACAGATCCCTACTTGCTACCATCCCATCTGAATGGTACTTCTTATCTGTGTTCATTCGAAACGCGTTGCCATAATTCTTGTCCATGAGAGTATGAGGTTTCTACACGAAGGTATACCATTCCACTTTTTTTAATTGACGTATGTGGGCATCTGAAAACAGATAACCTCGTTGTTAAATTGTAAGAGAGGGTACCGTCCATTGCCTAGCGCAGTACTTCCGTCGGACTCTTCCTGTGGCGTTACCCGAATTCGTTGATGTTTTAAATGTGGAAGAAACTGAAGAGCAGCCTACCTCATTGTACGACAAACAACAGAGGGATTTGAGAGAGTGCTGCAAAATTTTATACGCTGTCTTAATGCATGAATTTGGTACGGTGGTCATCAGTTTGAGCAGTATCTGTCAATTTAAGTTGTAAGTGGTGTACGTCGATAAAAAGTAAATGTTCTTTTCCGACCGTTAATTCCTTATCTCGAAGCTTAGGATCTTTCATTAACTATATTTTTTAAACTTTTGGTTTAAGACATTCTGTATAATGGCCTGTGTCCGGTACAGCAGTCAACAACCAAATACAAATGCATGGAGAACACTGTATATAATTGTAGTGGGGAGGGTCAGGTCGTCTACTGCACTGTTGACCATATGAAGACACAATTGCTCTAAGATAACAGGATGACAGGATTCCTGCGTGGGTCTCTTGGGCTATTTGCTTAAAGTATACTATCCAGAGACGCCTCCGTAATGCGGAATTGGGAGCTAGCTGTCACTAGAGACGGATCCACCAGTATAAAAGGAGGAGAAGAGTATTATTAGAGAAGCAATAACAGCAGCATGTGTTAGTAAGAGAGGTCTTTGACTTCGAACGTTGACTAGCCATTAGTTGCCACTTGAAGAACAAATCCGTCAGGGACATTTTAAGCCTTCTAAAATTGCACATGTCGAATGTAGGCAATGTGATTAGGTAGTCGAAACACGAAGAAACAACTACAGCTAAAACAGTCCTAGACAGACCTCGTGTAGTCACGGACAGGGACGTCTGACCATTGAAGAAGATGGCTGTAAAAATTGCACAAGCAGTTCAGTTAGCACAGTGGGGGTAGGGAGTTAAAAAGAATGGGGTACAGTGGTCGAGAAGCTCTTCATAAGACACACATATCCATAGCCAATGCTAAGCGACACTTGAGGTGCTGTGGAGAAGGACGCCATATGGAGTGATGAATCACGCTATACCCTGTAGTAATCCGATGGAGGACCTTGGGTTTGGCGAGTGCCTGGAGAACGTTACCTACCATCATGTGTAGTGTCAACAGCGAAGTACGGAGGAGGTGGTCATTCGGTAAGGAGTGTTTTCTGTCGTCAGGGTATGGTCTCCCCTATTGCGCTTAAAAAGCTGTCGTAAAGGTGAAGGGAGGACACATCCCATATTAATGTCCGCTAATAGTTGTCAGGATACTTTTGATCCGGTAATGCAGATAAACTAGAGAAAGATAATTGTTCATGGCAAGTGTTAAGAAATGAGATCAACTAAACGCACAACAAGGATGGAGTAATGCTTCCATTTTCTCAGCTTGAGGTTCATGTAACTATTAGTAAGCAGAAAAAGGAAAATTGACGATGCTGATAGCCTACGACCAATTGATCTTCTACCTGAGACGTCTGTTAAATGAGTAGATCGAGAAGGATGCTAATTCTTCGGAAGGAGGTACAGGAGATTATTATTACAAAAATGTTGACGGAGACCTAGCAATAGCTAAACCTTACAGATCTGCGTCCCTTTTGAAGGGGTCAACTCTTATGGGATCTGGTAATGGGGTACAGAGAGCTAACAAGACATAATTACAGTACGGAATCCCAAGTCTACCGATGACTCTGGCTTTCAGGTTATCGCGAACTTTGAAAATACTGACGGCAAAAATAAGCTTTGGCCGCCAAGAATGACTCTGCTGGAGCGTTTGATAATCTCTGGTGACTATCCTCTTTCGGGAGGTTTAGGCAGCTGAGATTACGTGAAATGTCAGTATAACTTATTCAGACACTATGGTCAGGCCACAGTGTTAACCAAAGTACCCAACGAGTGGCCTTATGTGGTCTCGTCTTCTGAGACTTAGTGGCCGGGTCACTGTCGCTGGCGGAGTGTCCAATGCTGATAGGTTTCGTCGCAAGTGTAGACGATATCTTCATGGCAATTATTTAAAAAAATCTAACAGTCTAGTGAAAAATTGTAACGCAGTTCTATCAATATTTCTGTTATGGCATAATGCAACAAACTGATGATTGCAACAAAGAGTTTACACGTTTTCAGATGGAAATTTATCGGCTAGTAGGGATATACCTGGATGAAGGAAGGATGTACAGTCCTCGTATACCAACATTCTGTGAGAAGGTTCTAAGCTGGTTCACAAAAAATCAGTCAAACTATAAAAAAACCTCTGGTTACCACTGAAACTTAGAAAACTTTGTAGCAATGTCATATTGACTTTTGTAGTCTGTTTCGTTGCAAGTATAAGAGTGTTCAAATTTCAGCCAGTACGAATCACTCAACTCTTAGGATGGCCGTAGTGCAGTATCCTTACAAGTAGACTCTCTATCAGCACCACATCTGACGAAGGATTGTCAACGATATTTAGAACGTACTCGATTGACTTCCGGATCATGAGCAGGAATGGTACTTATGCACTCACTGAAGCCAAAAATCTAAAAAGTTTTTGACTAACTCAAAGATATATTTTTTGCAAGGGTTAAACATTTGTGTGAAAGTTAATGGCAGCGGGTCTGGGACAGTATCAGTATTGAGAAAAGGGTGTATAGCACCATAAAGGACGTTAGGAAGCGTGCGAAAATGAGTCACCTAATCCCATGGAAGAGTATGGTTTGGATGTTAGCGCGTCACAGGCCGTGTGTGGATTACGTTTAGAAATTCAAAGGAAAGAGCAATGAGGAATATATCTTTAAAGAAAATGGATCTACGATAACTCAATTAAGGGTCACAGCCGATGAAGAGACGGAATCTTCAAAAGATGGTGGTCAATAAGAAATAAGACATGGCGGTGGAGCATGTGGTGAAACTAGAGAAGAAACACAAGTTAGAACAGTGCGAAAGGGGAAAGAAATCGTCACGGAATTGTTTCATGAGACGCCCCAGCATTCGTATGAAGCGGCGCAGGGGATGCTCATTCAAAGATTTAACCCAGCTTCTCCAGAATACAAGTCTGTTATCCTTTCCACTATATGGAGGAGAAAGGAATCCAGTGAATTACGTCTGAGGTTGTTCAGGATTTTTGTGAAACCATGCTGCTGCTTTTTCACTGGGCCTCACGAATGAGGAGAAAAATCGGTCGTTGGTTGGATTTCAGGAACTACCTTTATTGCGGTTTCAGTGAACGTCAGTATAACGAAGGAACTTTTACAATGTCTTATTCCATAAGAAAAATACGAGTAGGTTTTCTTCCTAAAACGAGTAACAAACAGTACGAATTTTTTCCGTTATCAACCTTCACGAAAACACTAAGTGCCCAAAAGTCATTGAAAGAGAATGGGACACGAGTCGCTCGTCGACTGCTGAAGCCTGTGCGGTTCATTTGACTCCGTTCGGTTCTAGTAGAAATGGGTTCCTCACACTCCACATCCAAACCAGCAGCCATCAGATACACACAAGACCGCCGATCTCCCCTATAAATCTGCAGAGGCTAACTGACGTTCGTCCGTGAAACCCCTGCGGCATTCCAGCGCGGCGGTTTATGCGTTTGAAAACATCGTCTCTGCGACAATGAAAATACACCCTATGCACCGCTGACATCGGAAATGTGAGTTGTTTTGTAATATCCGGTATGCTGTGACCGTTACATGGTGTACAGATTACCATCCCACGTTCGAAGTCGGTTAACTCTCGGCAAGTTTTCATGTTCACTACACAGCTTTCTGTGTCACATGACAAAAACCTGCCAGTCGCCACTTCTATTCCTGATATATGTGAATGACCTTCCACTTAACTTTCAACAAGCCAGACTGGTACTTTTTACAGACGATACTAGTGCATCCTATTACAGAGCAAGTAACAGAACAGTTGGTAAATGATTAAGTGGTTTTCTGAAACTGGACCCTCCATAAACTTTGAAAAACCACACTACATTCACTTCTGTATTTCAAATAGAGTCATACCAACAATTAATGAAGCACATGAGCAGGAATCATAAAATTGAGTAGAATACTTCAAATTTTTGGGTGTATATGTGAATGAAAAATGAAACTGGAAGAATCATGTTACTGAGCTTCTCAAACAAGTTAAGTTCAGCTTCCTTTGCTCTTCGTATAAGCGCTAATCTTTGAAACAAACATATGAACCTAGAGATGTATTTTGCATATTTCCACTCAGTGATGTCTTACGGGATGTTATAAAGAAACTATTGATTGTACAAAAGCGAGCCGTAAGAAATATATGTGGTAGGCCTAATCACCCACGGACGTCATGTAGGTACCTTTTGAAGGAGCTAGGCATTTTAACTGCAGTGTCACAATACATACATTCGCTAATGAAATTCATTATAAATGATCCATCACTATTTGAGAAAAACAGTGATGTTCATCCCTACAACACTCGAAGGAAAAATGACCTTTATTACCCATTGTTAAAGATGTCAGTGGCTCAGAAACGAGTTCAATATGTAGCAACAAAAATTGTTGATCATTTGCCCAGTAACATAACAGATAGCGATGTAAGTTTAGAATCTAATGTAAAATTATTTCTTCTTCATTATTCCTTCTATTTCATTGATGAATTTCTACTTAAAAACTGGTAGCCAGCATAAAAAAGACTTAAGTGCAGTTGCATGAATAGGGCTATGAGTAGGACTAAAAACAATAATGTGTTCATAAATGTTAAGACTAATCATTTATATACATCTTATAAACTGACTAAATCCACATGATTTCGATAAAAATCATTTAAATGATCTACGAACATTTAACTAACTAACTAATATCTAGCAACAACATTCGGTTGTTATACACGGCACATCATCTAATGGGACAACCATTCCCGTGACGTTTGGCCCGTATAAAGCATATAGTGCGATGTCGCAGCTGATGGATTTGTATTTATTACAGTTCTGATAAACAGTAACCCAGTAAAGGAAGGACTGCAAGATGGAGTCCACTTATCAACTTGACCTTTAGCTCTCTTATCGCAACAACGCTGGCGCCATTCTAGTGTGTGCCTTCAGCGGGCTTTTCCATGCAGAAACCACTGTCAACTTTGGTGCAGTAACTGGCGTTCCATTTCTTGCAAAGAACAACGTAGGAGGTTACTCCGACGGCGTAATACCGCATATATTTCAAGAATCCACAACTCGTAAATATTTTCAAGAACTCTATGATTTTTCACAATGAGCTTCTAATAAAATTTCATTATTGAACAACCAGTTTCGGTTCACAGACCATGATCAGGTTCATAAAATCATTTACGACATTACACTACGCGGTAAAATCAATGGCGGCAAATGATGAAATCTGTGAATTAGTCACTGCTGTCAAATAATACAAAATTTCATCGTCAGTCATAAAAATGTGTGAAACAGTGCACTCATTCAAGTTATATTAACGTCAGTATTAATATTACAAATGGAAACATTCTACATACTCGTATGCAGAATGCCTTCATTCGCAGTTTTAATGCTGTCAGTTAATATAACATGAAATAGTACACATAGCCCTATGCAAAGTGTCTCCGTTCATAATATTAATGATGACAATTAATATAACACAAATGAGCGCACTGTTTTGTACATTTTTATGACTGGCGATCAAATTTTTTACTATTTGACAACAGTGAGGAATTCATTGATTTCATTATTTGACGCCGCTGATTTTATCGCCTAGTATAGGTAGTAAATCCTTTTTTGGAAATGATTACGGTATGTGGAGCGAAACTGATTTTTCGATTAAGAAATTTTATCAACTGCTCTTGGATGTAAATCATGACGCCATTCTAAAACAGCGTGGTTTCCTATTTAAAGTGTTACAATCGCATGTATCATCAAATAGCGTACCGAACTATCACACTATATACTTCTAGATTATACAAAGTTTCAAGTATCCATTACTCTCAGTTGCTTTTTTTTGTGTCTTCTAAAAAATTTAATTGTACAATTCACGGTGTCCTCCTAGAGAAGCTCCAGTACTATGGTAACTGGGCTCTTGATGGTAGCTGGTTGTCACCCTACCTAACTTAAAAATATCTAGTGTGACGTTGACAGACAGAGAGCTATTTACAACGAGACAGATCCTTTGGAGTGGGGAAAAATCATAACTGGCGCACCATACGGATTGATAGGGAACAGCTGCACTCTTGTTCTTGCTATATATGGGGTGTATACGTGAGAGCGTTCAAAAATGTAACAGGACAAGAGAATGCTCCACTGAACAATTTGAGGTATGGAACCTGGGGTCGGAGGAGCCAGCTTAAGGATATGGGGAACTTTTTTGCCGCTTTGTCTGGTATTACTGTTTTCCAGCTTATTTACAACTAAAATGTGTACAAGTTTACACGTACTGTGCTGTTTATTGACATGTACATTCTTTCTTTCCTTTTTTTATTTTATTTATTTATTGTCTTTTTTTGCATATAGTCACCAACTGGTGACTTTTGCAAAGGTCATAACATTTTTATACAATTTTTGTACAAACAGTAGGAATCTGGAATTCACGTTTACAAGAAGGCACTTAAGGGCGACACACTTGGCAATATATGGTACAGTACTTCATAATGCAGCATACAGTTGTTACATAGTTTAGGTATCTGAATTTACAGCATGTTGTTACAAAAATAATATATATTACAGTCACCTCAGAAAAGTACATCGTATAGATAGAAGAATTAGGCCTACAGTTAAGAATAGCTACATTTTAATTTCAGTATTCATTCAGTGAGTACAAACATTTGAGAGTTAAGAATGATTTTAATTCCCTTTTGAATGCTTTACCTCTGTGGCATCTTATAGCACTTGGCAGTTTGTTAAAATCTGGCCATTTATCAAAGGGCTATGATCTGTTGTCTTTAGTTTAGTTCTGTTTCTGAAGGAGCAATCTTTTTGTCTTGTGTTATGCGTATGCACATCAGAGCACTCAGCTTCATTATTTTTATGGTCCACAAAGAATGTTATTAATTTGTACAATTACAAGGAGTATGCTGTTAGATATTTATGTTGTACAAAGGTTTCCCTACATGATCTCTGTATCCTAGTCGATGCATGGTCCTCATTGCTCTTTTCTGCAGTGTTAGGATTCTGTTCATGTGTCTGTCAGCAGCACATCCCCATACCTCTACTCCATAATTAATATATGCAAATATAGTCCCATAATAAGCAGTTTTTAATGTTTGTTCAGAAACTAATTTTGATAGTTTTCTAATTAAGTGTAATGAACTGCTGATTTTATTGCATACAACATTGATATTTTCTACTCATCTAAGATTTTCGTCTAGGTATATCCCCAAAAATTTACATTTGTCAGTGTCTACTTTTTGGATGCCACTTACATTATCAATAAAGACTTGGTATGAATTACCAAGTTTAAATGGTGATAGCTGGGATTTGCTAATATTGACTTTTAGACCTTGATCATGGAAGTAAGTAGTTATTTGACTTTCCTCCAAGGAAACACAAAGGATGAAGCTGATTACTGGGAAGTCACAATGGAGCTTTTGTTTACTTTACTTGTCCACAAGGTGGCTCTTTTGTATCGTATTTACGTAGTCCCCTTGCTTGTTTGTGAGAGGATGTGGATACAACATGACGGTGCACCGCCTCACTTCAGTGTGAATGTCCGTAACTATATCAGTGCTGTACTTCCTGTTTGCTGGATAGGAAGGGGAGGTCCTATACCATGGCCTGAGAGATCACCTGACCTGAATACACTTTATTATTTCCTATGGGGATATCTAAAGTCACTTGTGTATGAGACAGCAGTAGATACGGAGATGGAATTGGTTGCCAGAATTGTAGCTGCTGTGATGTGATTCTTAACACCGGGGATACTTGTCAGGGACGGTCAAAATCTTGTTCGCCGATGTCATGCTTGCTTTGAGGCTGATGGCCTTCAGTTTCAGCACATTTTGTAAGATACGAGGTGCGGCTAGAAAAAAACCGGACTGATGCTGGAAAAAACATTTATTTACAATTATTTACAATTTCATGTTATCTCCTTCAATGTACTCTCCTCCTCGGTCTCTACACCGCTCCATACGAATTTTCCACTGTTCGTAGCAATGCTGCAGATCATTTTCGGTAAGTCCATACATTACTTCCGTCGCTTTTTCTTTTACTGCTTCAACAGTCTCTAGTTCCTTTCAAAGCTGACTTGACTTTAGGGAAAAGAAAAAAGTCACAGGGGGCCAAAGCAGGTGAATAGGGTGGATGATCTAAGATGGGAATGTTGTGTTTTGCCAAAAACGTCTTCACTGACAACGCACTGTGAGCTGGGGCATTGTCTTGGTGAAGGATCCATGACTTTTTTCTCCACAAATCGTTCCGTTTTCTCCGTACTCGCTCACGTAGGGTAGCCAGGACGCTAATGTAGTAATGCTGATTCACTGTTTGTCCCTCTGGTGCCCAATCAATGTGCACAATCCCTTTGATGTCAAAAAGAACAATCATCATTGCCTTGAATTTCGATTTTGACATTCGTGCTTTTTTTTGTCGTGGAGAAGCAGGAGTTTTCCAATGCATCGATTGGCGTTTAGTTTCGGGATCGTAAGTAAAAAACCACGATTCATCGCAAGTAATAACATTTTGTGAGAAGGTGGGATCACTTTCAATGTTTTCCAGGATGTCAGAACAAATCATTCTTCGGCGTTCCTTCTGTTCAATTGTGAGACACTTTGGAACCATTTTTGAACACACTTTGTTCATGTTGAAACTTTCATGAAGAATCTGCCTAACACTTTCCTTGTCAACTCCTGTTAACTCAGACACTGCTCTGATTGTTAAACGGCGATCTTGTCGAACAAGTTTACCGATTTTTTCAATGTTTGCATCAGTTTTTGCTGACAATGGTCTGCCAGTGCGAGTGTCATCACTGGTGTCTTCGCGGCCATCTTTAAATCGTTTAAACCACTCAAACACTTGTGTTCGCGATAAACAATCATCGCCGTACACTTGCTGTAACATTACAAACGTTTCACTTGCAGATTTTCCTAGTTTGAAACAAAATTTGATGTTAACACGCTGTTCTTTCTGTACACTCAACATTTTCCGACGCACAGACAAAACGTCAACTACTTAAAACAGACGCCACGGGCAGACTGAGTGCAGGAGGCAGATGAAACTCGACCAGTAGGTGGAGCGAGAGCCACGTGACAGGCCACGCGACTTTCAGCCTTATTGCATTCGTTTTATTGTTTCACCAGTACTAGTCCGGTTTTTTTCTAGCCACACCTCGTACAGTACAAACGGTACGTTCACTGGTCAGTGATGGTCTTTACAGTTACTGTAATTAATGTAAATAAAAAAGTACATAGTAACAAGTATCTTATTAAGCTGGCTTCTCCGAGCCCAGGTTCCTTATCTCAAATTGTTCTGCGGGGCATCCTCTATGTCCTATTACATTTTTGCACGCTCTTACCGAAACGCCCTGTACGGATCATTTGCCATCATAGATCCAAGAAGCTGAACTAGTTCTCTTCTTTGATGATTCAAATATTTTAACCAAGCCTAATCGAGAAGCTAAAACACTTTGCAGGAGATAGGATTTTCATTAAAATCGTTAACTAGTTCTCTGCAAATAGTGGTGCAAGAAGCGGTGGGAGTGGAGACTGGCTAGGGGTTGTGTGGGCATAGACTTTTAACCAAATGTAATTCGATTTATTAAAAAATGTAGCCATCCAAAGAACTCAGCGCTCACATTAACAAAATATCACTTAAGAACTAATACTAGATGACACACCTGCAACTAAGTTGTTCCACTGGAATGAATCAACTTTACACTAAAGAAGACATACACTGTGATGGGAGGCAAGAACACGAAATCATGTAGTGAGCAAACTTGTAGGTGCTGCTTACAAAGTAGTGTTTCAGAAAATAGCTCTATAGTTAAACTGAAAAAGCTTAACAATGACGTCGTTCAATGACCTGATCTAATATGAAGGAAGCGACAACTATAACGATGTCACCACAGTAACTTCCTTCACAACGTGGGTTTTCGGATAATCCTGAGACAAGAACAGTTTTTGTCCATTATACACCAATTAATCGACAAGTAACTCTGTTTAATAAAAACTAACGAGGCATGATAGTCTATCGAACATAATAACTGTACAGAACTGGGATTACTGAAGAACGGGATACACTCCGTCGGCTTTGATCAATGACGTCAGACGTTGCCACAGATATTGTATTGCACAGATTTAACAGCACAGATGAATGTTGAGAAACGAAGGAAAGCAGGACAGAGAAAACAGATAGTAGACACATATCACGTACATTTACATTCCGAACATGATGTTAAGTACGAGTATATCGCTTCTTTGAGTCCTAGTATCCTAGTCTTCAGTTGACCTACGTAGCTCAACAGAAGAATGGAATACTAGTGTAAAAAAGAAAGGAAAAGAAGTAACTTTAGCATGGAATACCTTAGGTGATATGTATGATTTCTATCCCGAACTTCAGCTGATCTGTATAGGTTAACTGCAGTGCGGGAAACAAATTTAACGTATGTCGACTTCCTCGCCTTCGCTAGCACTAGTATCCTATTCTTCAGTTAACCTACGTAGGTCAACTGCAGCACGGAATACAAATTTTACAGGTGTTGCTTCTTTCGCCTCCGCTACTACTAGCGTCCTATTCATCTGTTGGTACTAGTACTAGCACTAGCGAACGGGGAAAGACCGAAATACTAAAATCTGCATCCCATACCTATATAGGTCAGTGGAGAATAGGATACTAATGCTAGTGAAGACGAAAAAATCGACGTACGAACATTGGCATCTTGTACATCAGTTGAACTTCGCGAAGGCGGAAACAGTAACATACATAAAATTGGTATCCCATACTTCAGTTGACCTATGTATGATACTACCTTCGTAGTTCAACTGTGGTAGACGATATCAGTGTTCCATATGTCGCTTTTTCCTTCTTTGCAGGCACTAGTATCCTGTTCTTCAGCTGACCTATGTAGGTCGACTGAAGTACGGGATACAAAGTTTTCGTATGTCAGTCTTTTCGGTTGTACTAGTATCGACTGAAATATATCGTAGTAATACTAGCGCTAGCGAAGGCGAAAAAAAGCGACAACTGAAAATTTGTATTCCGTACTGCGGTTGACGAACCCTGCTTCAAGTCTTTCATATTCATAGGAACAGCTAAATCCATACCGACAAACGAAAATCAAAAAGTAAAATTGTCCAGAATGAAAAACAATTCTTCCAAAATACCTAAAACTCACTAAGAATGGAAATAAGTACCGACTGAATTGGAACAAGTAGATGATTTAAATTAATACAAGCTACAAAAGTCGCATTCAGTGTCTAGCCGTGTCTTTTAAAAACACATTTATTAATTTCAATTTGCAATGATGACATCTCCCCACAGAAGATAACGGATTTATTATCTATGGATTGAAAATCTAGACAGTAATATCTATGAGTAAACAATGACGTCATTGGTCAAAGCTGACGGGTTGTATCCCATTCTTCAGTTGATCCGAATTTGTGCCGAAAATATAGGCTAATACCGGACGACGAAAGGAGAGATTGTGTAGACTGCTGCGGGGCGATGTATATAAAAATTCGTAAAAAGACTTCTGATAGTGTAATATCTTTACAGTTTCATTGGGGAAACTGTGGTGAAGGAACGACTATCAGGAAAAAGACAAGGTTTAACTATTCAAAATTATCGATCCAGACCAGCGTAATTCTTATGTCTTTGCTGGATTAGGGGCTACACCCTGCAAGCAACATCATCGAAAACTGTCTTATATACCAATACCGTGCGCGACTATTTCGGGTTTTGCAGAGAAGTCTGTTATGTGATAGTGACGAACGACAGTGGACCGATCGATGGACCAAATAAAGTTGTTGAAGTGGACGAGTCTCACATAACAAGAAGGAAAAATCAGAGAGGACGACCTTTAAATAATGAAATCGAACATATTTTGGTATTGGTTGGCATAGAACGGGAGCCCCGGAAGTGTTTCATGGTAAGAGAGTTCAAAAATGGTTCAAATGGCTCTGAGCACTATGGGACTCAACTGCTGTGGTCATAAGTCCCCTAGAACTTAGAACTACTTAAACCTAACTAACCTAAGGACAGCACACAACACCCAGCCATCACGAGGCAGAGAAAATCCCTGACCCCGCCGGGAATCGAACCCGGGAACCCGGGCGTGGGAAGCGAGAACGCTACCGCACGACCACGAGATGCGGGCGGTAAGAGAGTTCTCCAGAGACAAGGTGACTTTAGTTGGTTTGATAAAGCACTTTATTGCCCAGTAGCAAAGTGATTACAGACGGCTTTCAGTCCTACAAGACATTAAAAGCTGATGGATTCCACCACGAGTTCGTGAACCATTGTGTAGAGCTCGTGTCTTCCGATGATCCCAGTGTGCACACGCAGGAAATCGAGCGGCTGTGTAAATCAGTGAAATCTTCCATTAAAAGATAAGGGCGTCCAGAAGAAAGAGACAAACTCTACTTGTTTCAGTATATGTATTTCCGTAACTTGCGGTTGCAAGGAACAGTTGACGCATGTGACACTCTGCCCATATTTTTGCGTGACAGGCAGAGTCTACACAGGTTATGGCAAAAAGGGAATGCTCCCGTAGCACACACATCAAATGCACTTGCTCATTACGACAACGTCGATGACGTGAGGTAAGTGATTTCCTTTGTAATTACAAGTATTTTAGCCAACGTTCGTCTTTTGTCGTTGTTGTAGTGACCACTATAAACATTCCTCATAACTCCCACCAGCACAGTTGCATGATCGATTTAGAATCGCACGTTCGATTCTATCGTTTGAGGCCCGCGGCTTCGATAGGCAAACATCCTTGGAAATTACCGAATTTTTTTAGACATCGGATTGCTTCCAAATGAAGATAAATGGGAATTGTGTAGAATGTCATGGACTCAATTACGTGAAACATCACAAGAAAGGCGAGGGTGCTGTTTTCTCTTTGCAACTGTACTGTGCCCAGTGTCACAAGAGAACATCTATAAGAAAGAACACATTGTTTGACAGTTCCAAGCTATCCATCGAGAATAGGACCATTTTAGTTTCTTGTAGGTTAAGAGACTATACGCTACAAGCGACAGCTTCGGAAACAGTTGTCCACGAATGACGTGTTCGACTAATACGACTTCTGCCGAAAAGTCTTTTACATCATAATTGCGAACGAAAGTGTTCATACCGGTGGACAAAACAATTGCATTTAGCTACTAGCAAATACCAGGAGATAGGGACGAACTCAACCTCTTCCATTACATGTATTTCCTCAACTGGAGGTTGCGTGGAAAAGTTGAGCCTCATGATATTCTCTCGGCAATCCTGACTGACATAGCAAGAGTATACTCGGGTTATGGGAAAAAGGATTGTTGCAGGCGGTTTATACAACACGTAGGAATAGTGCATGAAGAGGGCATGGGTGACGAGTGAAGTAAGCAATGTTACTACTTTCATTTGTAAACGTTTATTAAACGTTCGTCTTTTGTCGTTGCACTAGTGAACGCTGTATAGTTTTCATAACTCACGTCACCAAAGTAATGTGGTCGACATACAGTCGCACGTTCGATACATATCGTAACGGGACCTTGCGTTCTATAGGCAGTCATTCTTGGAAATTATCCAATTTATTATTTGATATAAGAGGATAAAAAGAGTGCATGGGGGCTTAATTAATATAATAAAATGCAAATAATTTTCATTTTTTTGCTTTAGTAGCTGTCTGTCCGATTACGAAGTCTCGTAAACGGTTGGCCCTGACTAGTATTATTACGCAATCTGACTGCATGGAATAACAACAAAGAATGAAATGGAAATTTTCATTAACACAATTAATTAATTAAGTCCCCAGCAACTATAAAACCTACGAAACCAAAGCACAAGTGTAACTGTTCTGTGTGTGGAAATATGACTCAACGTACGCATCTGGCACGGTTCTTCTTCAACAACACAAGAAATTTTAAACATCATTTATACTGAATTAATTAAAGGAAATAGAAATACCATAATTACTCAAGAAAACCAGAATTACACTCTAATACAAGAACACAAGCCAGATGCTTTGTTGACTGAACCTGTAATGACGCATTATTTAAAACATGGAAATAATGAAAAAGTTGAATATTTTACCTTCATATATATTGACGAATAGCACTCTGATCACTACAATATTTCCATTCAAATAACATCTGCTGTCTAGCCCATCAAACAACTGCATAAAACATGGAATAACATCTCGACAAACACTGCCCACTAGCACATCTCAACACACACAGACTACTACGAGTCCTCGACAGGCACTGCCCACTACGACATCTCAATAATCACTGCCTACTACGAGTTCTAAACAAGCACTGACTACTACGAGTTCTCAACAACCACTGCCCACTACGACATCTCAATAATCACTGCCAGTGGAGGCGGCGGAACAATACTCTCTAGCGCGATCTCTGGCGCTGTGGCTCAGTGTAGCCACCTTTCATATGCCCTTCCTCCACGGCTAGAATTTGATGGTATTTTTGCCAGCATTGGTGGTGAAAATACCACCAAATTCGTCAAAAAAATACAGACAAAAATAAAAGATAATATTAATGCGTTAATATCATATAACTAGATAAAATTTTTGCTTTGCACTGACCTTTCAATAACCTAATATATAAAATACAGTAAGCAATACAAATTCCTTCATACATGTGACTTTACATAACAGTTTACACAAGTATTATGTGGTTAAACAGTTCAATCAATAGCGTCAGCAATGACGAATATGTGCAGGTAAGAGTCTCATAACTTTTCACAAACAGTAATACACAAAAAAATCAGTTTATACAAATATTCACATAAACGCTTTCCATAGCTCAAGAATAAGCAGTTGACAGTTCCAGCAGTAGCACCCAGCAATGGTCAACAGGTGCAAAAACCAACAAGTGACATTTTTTTAGTATAAACAGTCCATCAGTGGCACCCAGTAATGTTGAATAGGTGCAGACACCAACAAGTAACACCATTTCAGTATAAGCAGTTCCATTAGTTGCACCAGCAATGTTGAGCAGGTGCACACAGCAACAGGTGACATCTTTTCAGTAGAAGCACTCCACCAGTGGCACCCAGCAATGTTGAGCAGGTGCCGACACCAACAAGTGACATCATTTCGGTAGAAGCAGTCCATCAGTGGCACCCAGCAATGTTGAGCAGGTGCAGACATCAACAAGTAACACCGTTTCAGTATAAGCAGTTCCATCAGTGGCACCAGCAATGTTGAACAGGTGCAGATATCAACAGGTGACATCTTATCAGTAGAAGCAGTCCATCAGTGGCACCCAGTAATGTTGAATAGGTGCAGACTCCAACAAGTAACACCATTTCAGTATAAGCAGTTCCATTAGTGGCACCAGCAATGTTGAACAGGTGCAGACCGCAGTCCATAATATTCACTTTCACTAATCACACTGTTCATCAGCAGAAATTAAACATGACTAAATGTCACACGTTATGTTGAAAAGTGCAGCACCATCACTAATCAGACAGTTCAGGCATGAACAATAGTTTGAATACACATACAATGCTTTTACACTAAACATACAAATCATAACAAACACACAAATGATATCAGATAATTGTCCTATTAACTATTACAATACACAATACCAGTAAACCTATAATATTTATGGGTGTCAGTGCAAGCCACAACAAACAAGTAAAATAATATTTAGGAGATAGGTTGGGATCACTTCTCTGGGATTATAAAAGGAAAACACACAAAACACACTCACTCATCTTTCATCCACATTAGTGCTACTGTGTAATTGAATAGTGTTAACTGTGTAAATGCAATTCTGTCAAAATTTTATGTTCATCATGTGTATCAAGTAGTAGTGGCAGCAATGTATAACAGTCAATAATAGTTAGTCAACGTCATAGTCATCATGTCAAGCCAGATCAAAATGTACGGTTGCTGAACAACTGTCAGTGAGCCAAGATATGCAAATACTTCCTCTCTTCAAAAAAAAGTATATACTGCTTAGTGATTTAACAAAGTGTGTGTGTAGACAATCTTCCTTCTACTTGAGTGTTCTAGTCTGCCATCTTCATCCTCCTTGTTCCATATAGACCAACAAAAAAAATATGCTCCTCACTTACTTTACCTCTTATCCAACAAAACTCCAATAATCATCAGCATCACATAATCTCAATACTTCACTAATACCTCTTCAATACATCGATACATATAAACCTTATCATCAATATCATTTACCTTACCTCTTGTCCACGAAAACTCCAATAATCATCAACTTCACATAATCTCAATAATACCTCTCCAATACGTCGAAACATATAAACCTTAGCACCAATATCGTTTCACTTCCATAACAACTCTTTCCTCTAGTCAGTCTCCTCGAACAAGTACAGACAAAATCCTAGTGCAACTTCAATTCAGCATCCCATATAATCCGAAGACACAATGTCCACACACAACCTCTGTGTAATCCATCTGACCCAAATCTTCTACTCATTATAAATTATAAGATACATTTTGGTTCCTTGTCCATCATTAAATAAAAGAAATGCATACATGACCTCTAACAGACTTAGTTCGAATAACTCTCAGTAATTAAGTACGATTACAGAGTGTGAATGATCATAATATTTCACAGTGTGTACACCACTTCAAGAATTATGGCAAACAGAAGCAAACATGTGGAGTATTTCTTGTGTCAAGTGTCACTTCCTATTTCAATTGCTCACGAAATATGCAGTGTAATAACTGTCAATGGTCTAACCTAGTGTTGGTATGTCATGTCGTTAGCTTCCTTCCTATTAGCATAAATTTATACAGCTTCCATAAAACCTCCAGCTCATGTGACTTCTATGAAGTTTCTTGTACCAATGTCGTTCGTAGAATTATAGCGGTTCAGTTTCTTATCTTAAATATATAAGGCACTGAGCGTAAGCAAAACATGCAATAGCGAGTAAATATACCAGTAGAGAACAGAATGTCAACAAGTGGATGCAGCACAATTCCTATAACGAGGCTCTGCCAAGCAAACAATCTATAATTAATACCATAGTGTGACCTAAACTCCATGTTCGTACACCGCATATCAGTATTCTATATACCAAATTAAAGAGTAGTTATGACAACGAAAGGAAATGTGTTAATATGCAATCCATACGCAAAGCAGCAAATATGTATCTTACATAATAAACAGGTCATTATCATCATATCAGCATAAGCAAATAAATGTTCATATGTAACCTTAATAAGTAAACATGAAGGCGCAAGCAGATAAATCACAAAGTATAACTTACATACCTAACCACAGTCAGCACAATTAATCAGTTGACAATTACAATTTAAATAAATAAGCACAGCAGGCACATAATAAAAAAATATGACATCAGTGAAAAGGCATAGCAGCCAAGCGATGCATAATATACGCAAGTAATAACACTGTTCATTAATAAAACATTGTCAAAATCAGTAAATGTACACAAGCACGTCGCTTCACAAGTAAATTCATAGAACATGAAATTTAGCACAAAGTATGAGTCCCGTAATCGCAAGCAGCAAATTACGTCTAAAGTACGTACCTAAGTGGAAATATGTTACCTGAAAAATAAACTCAATTAATCGTTACCTTTTTGGTTTTTTACTTCTTTTTTTTCGAAATTACATTCTTCCTGAAATTTTCTCCATAGCAAGTCGTCTTAACGTCGGACACGCACAGAATTTACCTAAAGGTCTTAAATATTTTACACAACCGTATCCTGAAAAATACTGAACGTTAATAACATAATTTATAAAGTCACCATAGCTTTATACAGAATTTAGTCGGTAAAATTAGACTGTGTATTTGTTTACGGCTGTCAGTGCATTCACACTGTGCGCTCGATCAGCTGTAGGCGCGTGACGTATGAAGTAATTGTTTGCGGTCAATGACTGCCTTTTGCGGCGCGCAGACTTCACTGTTGCTTTGAGTATCTGCCGCCGCCGGAACACGGCGCGGTATCCTTGCATTCTCCACCTGTTTACGTATAACTGTTGGTTTCTCAAAAGTATGTCATTCCACAAAAATTTTAACGTTAGATATGTGATGTATTCCCTTAGAGCGCCGAGATTTAAGAGTTTCTACTACAACAGTGTTATCATGAATAATTTTGCGAACTCTATATGGACCGTTATAAAGCAGAAAAAATTTGCGACATAAGCCTTTTCCTTTCTGAGACAAACGGTGGGACTTAATTAATACCTTCTGACCAACTGACAAAGTTTTTAAACGACCAGGACGCTTAGCTGATTTCTCTCTCCTAGCAGCCGCAGACGCAATATTTCATAGAGCCAGGTTGACAACTTCAGAATGCCGCAGTTTCCGTGAAGGCGGAAAAGGAACGATTTCAGAAATGCGATTTGTTGGTACTTTATTTTTTAATATCAGTATTGGCGGTAAAGAAGTTGAATCATTAGGGAGTTCATTCAGAATGTTTTGAAAAATATGAAGATACTGATCCCACGTTCTGTGATTCTGATGACAATAAAGACGACACAATTTATTGATTTCCTTCATCTCTCTGAAGCGTTAGATTGAGGGCGAAAAAGTGAAATAAAAATTGGTTTAATCTTACGACGCCGTAGAGTACGAAGCCAAATTTTAGAGCGAAACTGTGATCCATTATCTGATATAACCTTATCAACATGACCAACTTCTTTAAGAAAATGTTTGATGAAAGCATTAGATACTGAACGAGCTGTTGCTTTGCGTAACGGTGTAAAACACACATATTTTGATGTCAATTCCACTGCTACGAAAATGTACGCAAAACCATTAGTAGAACGAACCACTGGACCGAACAAATCGACTGCAGCCATGTCCTTTAATTTCGCTGGAATGATAGGAAACAACGGTGCTCTGTGAGAAACAGTTGGCGGCTTAGCCTGTTGACATAATTTGCATTTAGCAAGAACAGAACGAATACGTTTTTCCATATTACTGAAGTAGCAATTTTCTCGTAATTTATGAAAGCATTTTCTGGGACCAAAGTGCGCATAACTAAAATGTGTGTACCAGGTGTGGCCAAATCATCCAATCTAACAAAGCGTCTAAGAAAATTACAGACACCAAGGAAACTACGAACATCACGTTTTGTGGTAGGAACAGCATAATTACGAATAGCGTCTAGTTTCTCTGGATCAGGGAGAATACCTTCTGTAGAAATAATGTGACCGAGAAATTTCACCTGAGAACGACCAAATTCAGATTTTTTCAAGTTCACTGTCATGCCAACTCGTGCAAAAATCCGTAACAATGAATCCAAAATTTTGTTATGCTCACTCCAAGAACGTTTAGCAATAAGAATGTCGTCAACATATGAAGTAATATTGTCATGAAGATAAACAGGTAAAATTTTATTTAAGTTACGAATAAATGCTGCAGGAAATATAGTAAGTCCAAACGGTAATTTCCAAAGTCACTTTTTGGTAAAACAGTCAAATCCGGTTATTTTTTACCTACTGTCTAGATAGATGGATAGTAGAAGAATTGTTTTTATAGATGCAAAGAATAGTGAAAGAGTAGGCAGCGGTGCAGAAAACTAAAAGGGAAATAGCACCACTACAGCTCGGGGCCCTGTGAACGCTACGGCACATATTCACTTAGTGTAGTGAATCCCCTGAGGACTTTAATAGCTGCACATAAATTTCAGTTTGTGACTCAGTGGCACATCTGGCGGAAGTGCGTACGTAAATTGATCTAGCCATGCATATGGATGTATCTCATTCTTAGAATTACGAAAGATCTTAAATTTCCGAACAGTCAAGAAGTGTTTACAGTCAAAGCTTCCGCCTCGTGGCGACAAAGACCTACCGCGTCTGTCCCAGTCCCAATGTCGATTATTGTCAAGTTCGCGCGCCTGGCGCTCTCTTGTTACATCCCGTAAATGAAACAAATTACTTTCTTCAAAGCCCTCTGCTATCTGTGATACTAAAATTCGTCTGCTGTCTTTTCCTACGATTTCGCTTTCAATATATTTGTCTTGCTTTTGTAATGCCTCAACTTCCCTTTTAACGCGTTCATTAATTTTTCCCTGATTTTCAACATGTTTATTTATGTTCTGATACTCTTCAGTTTCTGCAAATGGTAATGGTGCTGTATCATCCGAATCTCTGTCCCCATGTAAACCAAGATTTGTCAATTTATCTGAAATTTCCTCAACTCTTTCCAATAAGTTTACGTCTTCCGTAAGTATCGCAACTCGGGTTTCGGTATTGTCACATTTAGTAGTTGACTGTTCATATTGTTGTGTTAGATTATTTATTCTGTCATTTGGTACGGATTCCTCGATTCTCTCAAATATTTCTTCCTTATCGTGTGCTCGTTGTACATTTAACTCTGAAAATTTTTGAACTATCACGCGATCTTTTTCTTCCTGTTCCCTGTCCTGTTCCTCTTGTCTAATTCCTGTTGAAATTAAACTATTATTGTGAGCCTTCAAAATCGGTTGTACTTCTTCTCTGATTTCTTTCTTTAACTCATCTTTCATATTTTTGAAACATGTCCCTATTCGTGAATCTAACCGTGTTTCCAAAGTTCCCATCTCTGTTTTAAATTCAGATCGAAACTGCTCCATTGTTCCCCTATCTGTTTTTAATTCAGATCTCAAAGTTCCCATCTCTGTTTTAATTGTTCCTATTTGTGATCCCAGTGATTCCATTGTTCCCATCTGTGTTTTTAATTCAGATCCAAACCGTGTTTCCATTTTTAATATAGCACTCATCAACTGCTCCATAGTAACTGATTCGAAACTCCTTTCGCCCCTAACATTTCCCGCAAAACCAGTTTTCTTCGTCATAGCTGTAAAGATATCTGTGTTCGATACTATTTCAGAATCTTCTATCGTTAATCTCGTATTCTGTGAATTTCCTGATTGAGAAAAATTTTGAAATGGTTCCGGACTATTTTCCCGACTTACTAAATTGTTTTCCACTCCATTATTCATCATACTGTTGTCCTGTGTTGGCGAGTTCGCCATGTCAACAATTTCGTCATTCTCACTGTCCATCATTTTTGCCTTTTTCATCGACCGCGTAATCATTTACAAAACATACAAAACTCGTCACTATATGAAATTACACACAATGACACTTTATCTCCAACAATACCATTCACACGAAATGTTTCCCTCAAACACGATTAATCGAACAATTGAAATAATTGCACTAATTGTCAAACCCGTAGACAAGACAACAGAAATGAAATTTTGCAAAAAAAAAAAAAATACCATTAGAAGAATGACAATTACCAAATCTACACATGCAATATAGACTACAATTACTAAACTACAAATTACTACAACAATCCTACTGTCTACTATTTCTACAATCAGAAGAATTCCAAGGGACGATCCGAAGCAGCGGTCGCCACGTGCATGGGGGCTTAATTATAATAAAATGCAAATACTTTTAATTTTTTGCTTCAGTAGCTGTTTGTCCGATTACGAAGTCTCGTAAACGGTTGGCCCTGACTAGTACTATTACGCAATCTGACTGCTTAGAACAATAACAAAGAATGAAATGGAAATTTTCATTAACACAATTAATTAATTAAGTCCCCAGCAACTATAAAAACCTACGAAACCAAAGCACAAGTGTAACTGTTCTGTGTGTGGAAGTATGACTCAACGTACGCATCTGGCACGGTTCTTCTTCAATAACACAAGAAATTTTAAATATCATTTATACTGAATTAATTACAGAAAATAAAAATACCATAATTACTCAAGAAAACCAGAATTACACTCTAATACAAGAACACAAGCCAGATGCTTTGTTGACTGAACCTGTAATGACGCATTATTTAAAACATGGAAATAATGAAAAAGTTGAATATTTTACCTTCATATATATTGACGAATAGCACTCTGATCACTACAATATTTCCATTCAAATAACATCTGCTGTCTGGCCCATCAAACAACTGCATAAAACATGGAATAACATCTCGACAAACACTGCCCACTAGCACATCTCAACACACACAGACTACTACGAGTCCTCGACAGGCACTGCCCACTACGACATCTCAATAATCACTGCCTACTACGAGTTCTAAACAAGCACTGACTACTACGAGTTCTCAACAACCACTGCCCACTACGACATCTCAATAATCACTGCCAGTGGAGGCGGCGGAACAATACTCTCTAGCGCGATCTCTGGCGCTGTGGCTCAGTGTAGCCACCTTTCAAGAGTTGTTAGAAGAAATATCAGGCGGATGCGAGAGATGAGACCTTAATTCGATGTTTTTATCCGTCAAATAACGAATTGTTTACTTGCCATGAGACAATTGGCATTGTCATGATGAAGATTGTTACGATTTGTCGGCTATTTTTCCTCAGTTTCGTCGATGACTTGTGGAGAACAAATAATTATTGTAGACCATTCAGCGATAGCTGATTTTTGTTCCTATAAAATGATGGTCACGATATGTCTTATATAACCAAAGGAACATGAAACAATTTTCTTTGGAAGTGTTTCACGAACGGTCCACTTCTAATGGTTACGGTTCATCTTAGGACACCAAAACCGATGACTGCTGCTCAGTTAACTAATGTATCCCACATTTTGTGTCCCGTTACGATGTTGTATATGGAGTTTGCTTTTTTCTACTCGAGTTTAGGTAGTATTTCCTTACACCGTTTGACAAGACCCTTTTTTTAAAAATTCGGCCAAATTTTGCTAAATCCGTTGGGAACATGTTTTTAAGAGTTGAATTTTTTTAGGAAATCGAACTAAACGGAAACCTTTACGTGTTAAAAATTTGCAGTCTTTTACAAAAATCAAAAATTTAACTTGTCTTCTAATTTGCCGACTTTAACCGAGTTTTAAAATCTTGTCTATCACGTAAAAATGTAACTCTGCCCAAGCTTAAAGATGTAACATTGCCCAAGCTTTGAAGTCCAGAACTTGTTTGGGTTTTGAGTTATAGATTTGAAATATGATTTTAAATTATTTTTGAAAACTAACATTTAGTACCAGACCTCAGTTTCCACAGTCCAGATTTTTTAGGTAAATTCAGAAGACGTTGTTCAATGGTTCTAAACATTCATTTTATGAAAACTGTTATTAAATAACTTTCAGTATATTTTTCAAGTAAAAAATTTCAGTGAGAGTTTTAATATTTAGGATAAAACAGTTGGTACTGAACTTAGTTAAACAAACTTGTAGGGAAGGTAATTTTAAAATTTTATTATAAAATGAATGCTATTACAGGACACATTCACCAACACCATACATTTTCTCTTCCTACTCCTGTGAGGCTGCTCCTTCTTGTAATTTCAAGACCAGGGTAGCCTTTTCCTTAAATTTCTTCTTCTCCAGGCATCTGGGACTCCTGCTTTCTTCAGTATTCAAACATCCGTACTAAGCCGATAAACAGCTTCTGTAAAACCAATAAGTAAAATTTTCTCCTTTTTTTTTAAACTTTGACACTTGGACCGATTGGCATTTTGTATCTTGCCATCACCACATTTTGCCAATAGTACATACACGCAACTCTCTGATACACAGGTATTACCGGTATCTCGACCATTGTGCCATGGCTCATCGTGCAGTTCATATTTCGCATACTTCGTAGACGTACTTGTAATCCGAATACAGGCATATCGTCTTGGGATCAAAGAATAAACAATCCAATGATGTGAATTTGGCATTAATTTTTTAAAAGAAATTGAAGTTTTTTTGGGGGAGTGGCCCTTTAAGCGCTAATAATAAACAAACTATCCTGCCACTTTCTGAGGTGCCTTTGTTTAGACAGTAAACAGTAGTTATGTCACTTCTCAACAGCGCCACGTAGTGGTCAGTTATAAAAACAAAAGGTGACCGTTATAGGTAGACGCAAAGTATCCCGAGAAAGCCTACTTACAAAAGTTTCAAGAGCCAGTTGTAAATAATGGCTCTAGGAATATATGACAACCATTGCGTACACTGCTGCAGGGATCGTGAGCACATGATTGGATTAATTACAGCCCGCACAGTGGCATTTAAATAGTAATCCTTCGCCCGCTCCGTACGTGAATGATGCGGGAAGAAGCCCTAATACCTGCTAAAATGGGAAGTACACTCTGCTATGAACTTCACAATGGTTTGCAGAAAATACATGTAGATGAAGATGTAATTTTTCTATATTATTCATGTGTTTTGTGAGTCACATTGCGTGGGGTGTACGGCTCGAAGACTTCTTAAGCAACAGAACCTGGTACGTTATTCTCCACGTCGAGTATTCATCAGCAACAAGAGTATCATCAGAGTGCGCTACGGTAGTGTGATAGGACTGCTGTTAGTCCCCATATACGTAAACGGTCTGGCGGACGCGGTGGCCATTGATCTGCGGCTGTTTGCTGATGATGCTCTGATGTACGGGAAGATGTCGTTGAGTGACTGTAGGATGATACAAGATGACTTAGACAAAATTTCTAGTTGGTTTAATGAATGGCAACTAGCCCTAAATGTAGAAAAATGTAAGTCAATGAAGGTGAGTAGGGAAAAAAAACCACTACTGTTCGAATACAGCAATAGTAGTGTACTTATTGACACAGTCACGCCATTTAAATATCTGGACGTAACTTTGGAAAGCGATATGAAATGGAACAAGCGTGTGAAGATTACAGTGTGGAGGGCAAATGGTCGACTTCGGTTTATTAGGATAATTTTAGGAAAGTGTGGTTCATCTGTGAAGGAGACCGCATGTAGGACACTGTGGGACCTATGCTTGAGCACTGTTCGAGTGGTTGGGATTCGCACCGGGTCAGGTTAAAGTGACTCGAAGTGATTCAGAGGCGGGCACTGGACTTGTTACCGGTAGGTTCGAGCAACACACAAGTAGCCGGCCGAAGTGGCCGTGCGGTTAAAGGCGCTGCAGTCTGGAACCGCAAGACCGCTACGGTCGCAGGTTCGAATCCTGCCTCGGGCATGGATGTTTGTGATGTCCCTAGGTTAGTTAGGTTTAACTAGTTCTAAGTTCTAGGGGACTAATGACCTCAGCAGTTGAGTCCCATAGTGCTCAGAGCCATTTTTTGAACACACAAGTGTTATGGGGATACTTTGGGAACTCAAATGAGAAACCCTGGAGGGAAGGGGACGTTATTTTCGGGAAACACTACTGAGAAAATTTAATGAACCGGCATTTGAAGCTGAGTGCAGCACGATTCTACTGTTGCCAACGTAAATTTGGCGTTGGGACTACGTAAGTAAAATAAGAGAAATTAGGACTCACACGGAGACGTGTAGGTAGCCGTTTTTCCAGCTCTGTTTGCGAGTGGAACAAGAAGGGAAATGAATAGTGGTGGTGCAGGGTGTCCTCCACCACGCACCCTACAGTGAGTTTGGAGCATGTATATAGATGTGAATGTAGCTTGCACCCAATGTTTGACAGTTCGTTTTTAGCTTTATTTATGAAACTGCGGAGATGAAACTGCGAGGAAATGAGTTATGCAAGTTACGAGTTGTAAAGAGTTCTGCATCGATTCCAATCTGCATTTAGTTCGTAAGTACACTAGAATCATTTTTGCCTGTGTGAAGTACATTTATGAGCAGCTGAGTTAGAGACATCTACCGTGTGGTGTGTAGCACCCCCTTTCGCTCTGCTGACGACAGCCACGCTTCAAAGTACGTTCTCCACGAGACACTAAGCGATGACGAATGCACCTGATCCATGATCGCTGAATTGCCACCCACATCCTGTGCATGATGATCGGAGATGGGCCAAAACTACTCACATCTCGCTCTATAGCGTCCAGATATGCTCAGTAGATTCAACGTCAGGTGGCCCGTGGCCTATGAAAGAATCCTCATTGAGTCGTGTGGCTCGATCAGCGATATTCCCGCCGCCGTTATGGGTCATCTTTCCGGTGGTGAGCGCAGAGCGCGCGGTGACGCCACTTACAGGGCCGATCTGGGAGCGAGGGGTAAGCTCTAGCAAGTAGCGAGCATTTTGCTTTGAGATGCCTAGCAGTAACGTCGTTTGGGAAGTCTGAAGGACAGTACAGGCGCCGTGCGAGACAGCAGGAAGAGCACATCTAGAAGGGGCTGTTTACCCGGGTGACGGCGCCGTAGCAAATATCGCCGGCGTGGAAGCAGTCACGTTACTGGGAAACCGTTGGTGTATTTCCGCTTGCTACATGTCTCCTGGCACCGGGATCTGCGGCGGCTGGCTTCGTCGAACAAGCAAGAGGTTAAGGGCCTTGCTTGTGCTGTAAATTGTGGCCGGAATCGACCACTGGTTTCAGTGCTGTTGACTTCATTTTCTTGGCCGGCCCTTGCTACTCCTACTGAGTCTGTCCTCGACTGTGTTAATTTTGAATTGCTTAGTACGCAAGGTTCTAGTGAGAGCTGTATGTGATGTGATGATTAACATTTACTGTGGCCTGGAGTGCTGATACATACTGTTTCTAGATTGCTGCTGTCAGTGTTAACCGCCATTGAAAACAGTTCGGTTGATCCTTGTCTAAGTGCCGCCTGGTTATTGTATTTATATCACACGACATAGTTAAGCTGGCCAATTGTTATAGATATACATGGATAAAATTTTTCCTCGATATATTTTGTTGCGAGTTGCAATAACATTAATGTTACGTTTCTATCTCAAGTGATAGTGTGTCTGAGAGACACGTGTCTAACTCTAAATGAGTAGCTTCATAAATTCTTACAAGTTACTGAGAGGCCAGTTGTTATTGTGTGTTTAAATAGTTTGAAATTGATTCTATTAATGGAAGTACAAGAATTCCTTCAGTGACAGTATGTGGATATGGTAATTAATTCTGATTTAATCACAAATTTAAGTCTGGCTATTTGCTGTAAGTCGCCTTGTGTTTTGCGTCGGGAGGGGGGGGGGGGCGCTTGAATTCTGTTATCCTGCACGCTAGTTACTTGCATTTGGTTTCGTTTTATCGGGACTTCTGCTGTTTGTCTTGGTAGCGGGGTCCTGGGTTGCGTCCTGCTTGTGCTGTTGTGTATTTTCCGTCCCCTTTGTCCGCATGTGCCGGCTGGCCGTGTATCTAGTTCGCTCGCGGCTTAATGTATAATGGGCCTTACACACGTAAGATAATAGATTGTACTGCTTAGTTGATGTTCATTAATAGGTTGATTAATTCTACAGATGACGTGCTGTAATGAATTATTGAGTTTCTAGTTATTTAAGGCAGATGTCAGTCTGTTGTAGATACACACTAGTTCTGGGATTTTTCGTGCCTATTCGTGACCGTTGCTGCTCCCGTTTGGGGGTCCATGCCGAGCCTGTATTGGAAACAGCTGAATGGGCAGGCGTCCGGTTCTGGGCGTAGTTTGTTGAATCCCATGAGGTTGCGTGGTCACGTGAAATACCTGCGCCAATTGCCTATAGTTAGCAGGCGTCGTCTGTGCTGGAACACGGACTGTAAGGAATTAATGTATAGGTAAACTTACACATGCTACGTAATATCTTTTGATTTAATACTCTTTTCGCACTTTAGACGAGGACATCTTCAGATATTTATTACAATGATAGTAACACGTTAAAGGTTTAAAGCTTCGCTTGTTACAAGCGGAGCTTAAACCTTCAGACGAGAGCTTATTCCGATATTTATTTCCATGATGGTAATAAATATTCGAGGATGCTCTCGTCTGAAGAGCGAAACTAGTGGCAAAGCAAAATTATTACGCGACATGTGGTGGTTTATGCGTACATTAAGCGGGCTATAAGTTACATCGTTGGCAACGGGATGCATTGCGCCATATAGATGTCGACATCCTCATACTCTTCCGTCAGCATATATCAACCTTTATCACGCGTCGGCGGTCCAGACGACATATTCTCGTGCTTCGAATGTCCAATGATTGCTTTTTTCACCCATTCCAATCTTATGACCTCTGACCTACAGAGTGTAAAGGTACAAGTGTGGGGTAATGCCAAAGCGAGGAGTTTGGTAAGAATGGTATAGCTATTCTCCGGTTAATAAAGAAGTACCAGTTACATACATTGTCATAACAATGAAGTGATGGAATGAAATACAGTATTAATTTCCGGCAGAGCTTAAGTGTGATAGTTGACTCGTACTTTTATTGTATTAACTGTTTTATCGTTGATGAATGGAAGTTGTAATAAAGACATTCCCTACATCCTGACAGGATGTGCCCTGTCTCTGGATACCTTTTGGCAGTGGAGGAAGTAGATTATTAGTTATGTGTTTGTTCTGTCGATGGTCATGGTGAAGCTTGAGTTTTTTTTACTTACATGATTTATAAGCTCTTTCAATAAATATTATTTTGTCTGTCTGGTACGTATATCCTAGTGCGATGTGTTCTGTATATTATCACGTACAGTCAATAATTTTCGTAATTGTTTATTGGATAAATTGTAATTTTAACTTCCCGTTTCGCAGGATGTTTTTAAAATGGTTGGGGTAATCCGAAACTAATCATCAGTTAGATAAAAAGTGAATCTTACAACTTTGGCTGTTTCTCTATCGAACTGGAATGAAACATCTTGACAGGAAGCGGTTTTTGTTTGTGTACATACAATGAGGCGCATAACTACGGTAATGCATAACAAGATCTAGTGGGGTACTGCCATCTGCATTCAATAGCGGATATGGATGGAATGGCCATTGTAGTCCAGGAATGAATTGTCGTGTCATAACCTCTTCCTTACTTGCTTTAAAAACATACATGTCTTTCAATTTACATGTTGTACTTTCAGAAGTAATGGAGAGTTTCTGAACAACTTCTTCACTAAAACAATGATTCCTCAACACTTAAAATAACGTTGATTAATCGGCCTTGTTTTGGCTCATTTTTGAAGCAAGCTCCTTCTATGATGTGTTAAAAAAATCAAAATCTCGACATAGTAGATTATCTTTAATTTTTTGAATGGTTTCACTTCTGTGATCTACAAATTCCTTTTTCTAAAAGTCTGCAGTTTCAAAGTGTCTCCTTTTGGGCTTATGGCAGAATCGAGTGATGTCCAGATTTTTGCGGCATTCAGACGTGAAAGTGGCACGATGTTGGTCTAGGTGGAGACGTGAGGACAGGCATAAGCGTCGTCAACGTCATGGTCGATCGCGACTGACACCACAAGACGGGATCTCCGTGTTGTGCACCAAGCACATCGTCATCCTTACACATCTTTGCTATCCATCCGAGAACAAGAATGGACTCCCTGGAACATTCTGTGTCATACCGCACGATAGGTCGGAGACTAGGAGCAGCCGGACCAGGGAATTATCGTCCCGTGCTTTTGCTGCAGTTCAAACCTCAACAAAAATGGCTTTGCTGTGCGGAGTGGCCGCGCGGTTTGAGGCGCCATGTCACGGATTGCGCGGCTCCTCCCGTCGGAGATCAGAGTCCTACCTCGTGGTCATAAAACCAGTCCTGGGCGATGTGGACTGTTTGAAAAGAGATCTTGTCTTAGAGCACAGCATCACTGTTGGGCAACAAACGTTATACCATAGAATGGGTCTGATCAACTAAAACTGTCATGTAATACTTGCAGTAAAACGACCAAGCAGAGTAAACATGGAGACCATGAAATACCACCATATGACTGCAAAAATCATCACCGATGCCCGTGCATCTTTCATTCTTGGGGCGTAAACTCGGCCAGAAGTTGGAAACAGTGTGAAACAAGACGCATTCGACCAAATGAGTTTCTTCCATTGCTCCATAGTCCAAGTTTTATGCCTTCGGTATCAAGTTTTCCTGTTACGGGCATTTGCGTCACTGATGAGTGTTTTTGGAGTTCCAGCTCCCCCTGAAATTCCCTGCTTATGGAGCTTCCTTCGTGTCGTTTTGGTGCTGGCAGGGATCGCGAGTGCGACATTCTGTCCTACCGTGACTTGCAGCTGTCGTTTCGTGACAGTCCTCTTCAAGATTATTTAACATTCACTTTGGTCCATGTTGTGACTTAGCCGATGTTTTCGCTTCCCCTGTATGCGGTATAGATCTGCGATACGTCGGCTCTTGAAAGACCAACCACTTCGGCTCTCTTTGTTAGTAAAGCAACCACAATACGAGCACCAACAATTTGCCCTCGTTCAGATTCGCTTAGCTCCGATATAATGCACTCACAACGATACAGAACACTGTCCTGACCACGAATGACACTTGTAATGAACTGTGGACATCGCGCTGGTGACGTTCATGGTCAAGTACAACAGCGCAACCTGCATTCATGTTCAAGCAATTTGTTTAACCCTGTAACTGACACGCGACCCTTTTGTGGTGTTAGATTTCAACGGGACTACGGAGTCGACACGTGGCAAGTGTCTTCATGAACTGTCTGCATGATGTTGAGGTACTCTCGTGATCAACAAATTACTCTGATCTTGTGTGGGGCCAGCTCGAATGTCAACTCCGCCCCAGTGCGAGTAGCCAGGATATCAAGGACCAGCTGTAGGCCGGCTTAGAGTGCATACTTTCAAGCCAGATGTGGTGCAACGTCATAGGGATAAGTGTCCTCACAGTGCCAAGTTTTATATAAATTGACCCAATATTGTAATCACTAAGCCGGCCGCTGTGAACGAGCGGTTCTAGGCGCTTCAGTCCAGAACCGCGCGACCGCTATGGTCGCAGGCTCGAATCCTTCCTCGGGCATGGATGTGTGTGATGTCCTTAGTTAGGTTTAAGTAGTTCTAGGGGACTGATGACCTCAGATGCTAAGTCCCATACTGCTCAGAGCCATTTGAACCATTTTGTAATCACTGACATAACGTCATATACTCTCGCAATCCCTTGTGAATTTGCTGTGTTAGGGACCTCTCTCCTGTAGCCACAGTGGATAGAATGGGACATCATTAGACCTTGTAGTGACCATCGGTGGGAAAATGGTGCGCAAAATGAACAACACGCGTGATGTCAACCCATTCACTGGCGACCAGATCCCGGGTGTCCTCTGTATTCGATACACTATCTCTGAGACTATAGGATGTTCTCGTGACATTGCTCCAGTACTTCGTTTCAGAACAAATCCCCTTCATTATCAGAGGCCAGCATGGCTGGTGTACCATCTATTGCAAATACAGTAGTGAGCACCCTGATGGTGGATATCGCTGTTGTGGTGGACATCTGTGCTATATCGTGGTAGGTGGACGGAGTATCCACCAGTATCAACATTTTCCAAGAAAGTGACCGACAAAATCCAGGTGTGCTCTGGGCCACTTGAAACCATGGCGAAAACATCTGGGGAGGGGCCGCTTGCTTCTGCGAATACGCTTGACACTGCCTGACCGCAATTTTGATATGGGTGCTTATCACAGGCCAACATGCATGCCGCCGAGCTAACACTTTCATGCGAGACATCTCTCGGTGAGAAGATTGGAGTAGCTAGAGGACACATGGACGGAGTAGAGGTAGAACTACAATGTGGCACTCGTTATCCTCCGTTGTAATCAGCAGCACTCCCTGACGTAAGTTGAGCCGCTCTTTCATAATGAAGTTTCAAAATCGAGATGGACCCCTAAGGAGGGCGATTCGGTTGGATCTGTGCGACAACGCTGCACAAGACTGGGTAGTGACTTGTGGCTATCTCACTTCTTCGCTGGTGATGGGAAATTATTGCAGCGTTTGTTTCTACATCATCCTCAACCGCAAAACAAACTGTTCCTTCCCTATCAAACTCCATATCGGGAGAAAGAAGTAACTGCTGAGAAATTATGCCCGACGGTGTAAACTCTGAGCCGTCTGTTGAGGGAGTCTGGGCTTACGATTAAGCAACGATACCAAAGGTTTATGTTACATGACCAAGTGAAGTTAGAAACCATACAGAAAAATGTGAAACTTTTTAACATCATACACGATAGCCAGCGCCTCTTTCTCTATCTGAGAGTATGTCTTTTGGGAGAGCGAGAAGATCCTGATTCGTCAGGATTTCTGTGGACAGTATGGCGTCAGTCCCATACTGTGATGTATCAGTCGCCACTAGCCATTATTAAGCTTTTCGTTGTAGCAAGGCAAGGAGTAGATCGAAGCAACGGTTTAGTCGCAAACAAAGAGGGAATGAAATCTCCAAGGCATTTGGTATAAGCTTGGTATGATTCACTTTGCCAAGAAATGACTGCAGCTCATTCAAGTTCCGAGTAACAAGCAACTTATCAGTTGCTGCGACGTGTTCATCGAGTGGCTTAATGCCGTCCTTACTTAAGACATACCCTAAATAATTTGATAATTGGTGCAAAAAATGTACACTTTTCCTATTTGCAACGCAGGTCGCTGCTGTCCTCCAGCTAGTAAAACACTACCTGTAAAAGAATTTGAAGCTATTTTGACTATTTTTTGACCGTGAACAGTGACCAAGAGAGCCACGGAAATGGATACACCGCAACACATCACAACGAGACTGGCACGCCAGAAGAACAAAATGAGTGAGTGTTACACAACATTTTCGTGCAAACATCAGTCCAGCTTCCAAAGTGACATTGCCTCTTACTGAGTTTTCTCTTGTTCGATAGGATGACCACAGCATTTTCGAAAAGACTATGTAATATCAGTATGATCTTATTGTAATGTTGTTTTTGTAATCCCATTTAACCTGAAGATGAGGTTTAACCCTCGAGACATGTCGCTAAATAAATAAGTAATACAATAGTTGACAAAGTTTGTGATTGGTAGCGGTAATTAAAAAAAAAACCTTTACATAATTTTTTTAAAAAACTTTTCTATCTCTAAGTTTTGCAAATATTCTTTCCTGGTGGAAACTGTGACACATATCATCCCGGTAAGTTATACGCTTCGGGATACGGCAAACTCTCTGCTTTGTAAAACGCTCAAAATTTTCAGTGACTGGCGCAACGCCAAAAGACAATTTGATGAATTTATAGAGTCCAACGTGCAACTGCTGCGACTCAGCATCGAGGGACAACTGCAGATAGGCGTCTCTCAAATAAGTGTCAACCAGGCACCTTGTAACCTTCCCACAAAATGAAAGTCTAATGTTACTCAAATGGAAATGTACCTAGAGCTAAGTGTAAGCTCCCCGCAAAAATATTAATGACAATGACAATTAAACAAAATGAGCAATCTGACGCAAGTATAAGTTCGCATAAAATAATGAAACATGATCCCATGACAATGGAACTACAGTGACAATCAAAACTCAGCTTAACCGAAATGTCGGTCTTTGGCCCTGTGCAAAAAATCAGAATTAATTTCTTACCTTAATATAACTGCATGTCAAAATTCTGCTCTTATTCTGCGCCACAGCTTGCAGCAGATGTATCCCAATAACTAAATTTTGAAGTTAATTGAATTTTTTTTTGTTTAAAGGAAATGGAAGGAAATCGAATGATTCTTTGTTAAAAATTGCTTTTAAATCAAAATTATTATTGGGGCGATTCTTTAAAGTTCATTACATTTAATTTACATTACTAGCTAAGCGCGATGCTGCTTAATAATATACCTTGTCCTGAATCTCGACCATTGCGGTGCCGACGCCCGCCGACTGCTCTGCGCTACCACTAGCTTGCAACTATACTCGGCTACTACTGTCGACAGACTGACTGCTCGCTACTGCGAGTGGAGCGCAACTGCACCAACTACATGCTCTCTGGTCAGAGATTCTACAATGCCTCGCCATCGCCGCTGCACAACATACGTGTTTCATAACCCTCCACTGGGGGGGCAAAAATTTGGCAGCGATGGTGAGTCATTTGGACTTGCCAATCGCGGCAAAATTTTTCTGTAATTAATTAACTTTTACATTTTACAAACAAAAAATTCAGATGTAGTACATGAATCAAATGTTGTGCACATGCACCTAGTACAAAACACTTCAGACAAGACAAAATATAAGTACAAAACATATTAGTAAATCAGAAAAATGTATATACAAATTATTTGACAGATAACAAAGTGCACACGCACTGTAAGATTCTGTAGCATTTTTTTTTTTAACAAAATCATGTTGATAAAGGTCATGAGTGCACATGCACTGCAGTGGAGAATATATCAGCAAAAGACGAAATGTATATACAATGAGGAACAAATGACATAAATCATAAAAGGTATGCAGAATGAACACAAATCATATTGAAAATTAAGAAGAGTGCACAGGCACTGGAGTTCAGTAGAAAACATATTCACATAAGTGCACATGCACTGAAAACTTTTGAACATTTTCATAACAAATAAACGCAAGGGTAAATAATCAGCAAATCACAAAAAGTATATACAATATAGATGACAAGAGTGCACACATACTGCACTTCAGAACAAATCGAAAATGTCTTTAGTATTTTCACAACAAATATACATAATGGCAAAAAAAAATCATGTCGACAAGTGACACAAGTGTACTCGCACTGGAGTTCAACAAATCGAAAAAAATGTATAGGCCATGAACATAAATGATGTTAGCTAAAATGATTTTCACTATTAGGATAGGAAAGGAAAGGATTGCATCATGGTTGTAGCACTTTAGTTTGTACACAGCTGCACTGAAAGTCCATATCTTTCCACAGAATCACAACACTAAGTGATACAATCTGCAGTTCCGTTCCCAGAAGTATTTATCATCGTATCAAGACACTGAAACGTCGTAGTAATATTCCATGCTATCATTTGGCAGTATACCAGGTACACCAAACAGTGGGACCATAATAACGTCTTCATCGCTTACGGTGGTGGACAGCATGTCGTGTCAACAACACGTTCTTAAGAGGCGGCACACCAACGTAGAATTAGTGCAAAAACCAAATATAGTGCTCCATGATAATGAGGATGGACAAGACAAATGGATGTTACAATAATTTCAGGTAGTTAGGTCAGAAAGTGAAGGATATTAACTAACACACAAGTCTTGAGTAGTGATTACATAAGTAGTTTGCGGCATCCATACTCTAGTTATTGAACATTTCTGTACCAAGTATTTTAGTATTACAGCATAATGTTCATAAAATTAAATTATTGTCATCATGGGTAGTCGTATTACAATAAACAGTGCCAATCTTTGTCCAGTTACACAATTACAATCATAGCATTAATAATCATGGGCATAATAAGTAGTCTCATTACAATAGACAGTGGTAATTCTTAGCCAGTTACACAATTACAATCATAGCATTAATAATCATGGGCATAATAAGTAATCTCATTACAATAGACAGTGGTAATTCTTAGCCAGTTACACAATTACAATCATAGCATTAATAATCCTGGGCATAATAAGTAGTCTCATTACAATAAACAGTGGCAGTTATTAGCCAGTTACAAAATTACAATCATAGCATTAATAATCATGGGCATTATAAGTAGTCTCATTACAATAAACAGTGGCAATTACTAGCCAGTCATAAAATTACAATCATAGCATTAATAATCATGGGCATTATAAGTAGTCTCATTACAATAAACAGTGGCAGCTATTAGTCAGTTACAAAATTACAATCAGAGCATTAATAATCATGGGCATTATAAGTAGTCTCATTACAATAAACAGTGGCAGTTATTAACCGGTTACAAAGTATTATTATTCAGATAATTAAGAAGTCATTATTAAAGTGACATACTATTCAGAGCTGATCAGTATTATTCAGAATTGTCATAAACTAGTGACATTATATGAGACTGGTAATACATTTTGTTTTTGTGCTAGCAATGCATTGCTTTGGGTAATTATAAGGGAAAGCAAGAAGAAATAAGAGAAAAAATTGCTTCTAGGTTGTTCCTATAAATGAAAAATGTGTAACGTCATTCGTCATGAGTCAGCTGTAGCAAGGTTATGCGACAAGGCAGTATATGTGATCACATGTGTAAATGATATACACAAATGGGTAAAAAAAATTGCAAGTATTAGAACAGGTATAATAAGTAACAAGTTTAGTAAGTATCATGAAAAGCTTCTCCTGGAAAAATACAAAATGGATTATTGAGCTGAAAGAAGAAACGCAGACTATGCTGAAAAGTAGTGAACTTCGAATTAACAGGTAGTGAAATGTGTATAAAAAATGTGTTCCATAGCTGTCTTTTCCAAAACCTTCAGTCATCCTACTACGCAATATAACACCTGCTGTCAAGCAAACTGCAACAAATACTTAAATAACTACATAGCATAAATTCATAACTTCAACATTATCCTCATCTGTAAAGAAAAAAACTTCATTATCCATATTATCATAACTTCATTATCATCATCACCTGTAAAGAAAAAAACTTCATTATTCATAGTAGCATATTCTTCATCATTACTCTTCATCAGCATTAATTATCATCTGCAAAAATCACTTCATTATTCATTACACAACTATTCCTTATCTCTAGCATATTTCATCACTTAAAACTAAAATGTGTAGTTCTGTCTGACAGCTTGCATCAATCGCCTTGTATTCTGAAAGAAAAAATTAGTTACGACTGCTATTCTACGATGTGTATAGTATATTCTTGTTAATTCTGATCCATTTACCCGTCCTCATAAGGTTTTGTATCTTCTTTCGTTTATTCCGTAGTTAAAATTCCATTTCTGTTTAATTTATTTCCTTAACACGTTATTTCTTTCTGAAATTGATGAACAAAGATTAATGTCTTGCATTTAAATCATATACCCATTAGATAATGGCTGGTTAATGGTGACACAATTAAGCATACAGCATAACATGACAGAAAAACGTAATATGTCAAAAGCATAGACAGTGTTCAAAGGCAAAAAGTGTACAGAGAATATCACAATGCAGCAGTAAAAAAAAAAGGGAAAATGTAAAACAGTCACGATGTTGAGATATCATAGGGCAAAAAAAAGTCAGAGTCAACTGGTGTGTGTTATACCTTAACTAGTTCACAGTGCATACAAACAAAACTTGAAAACAATCGTACATACAAAAAAATGAAAAATGTGGACAGTCTGATGTGTAACGACAAGAAAAACGACCTGTTAACCTTACCTTGCCGGGCACTTGCCAAGAAAAAATACGATAGTCATCATCAGTAATTAGTCATATAATTATAATTTCATAAGTGGTCATAAAAATGTGTAAGTTCATCTGGAAAATATGCACGGTCTGATGTGTAACGACAAGAAGAGCGACCTGCTAACCTTACCTTGCCGGGCACTTGCCAAGAAAAAATACGATAATCATCAATAATTGTTCACATAAATATCTGGAAAATGTATTACAGTGTGATAAATCATAAAGTATGTTCATTCAATATACGGTTTAACATTGGAGATATGGTGATTGCCTTTCGATTTCCTGGTTCTCAGAGTTTCGACGTGTACAACATTGGGGTGAGGAATGCTGCGAATCCGATATGGACCTGCGTATAGAAGTTCAAATTTACTGCACTTACCTTTTAATTTGCTGGATAAATAGTGTGTACGTACTAATATCTTCTGTCCAATGTGAAAGTCTCGGCGTGTACAAACCTGTTTTTGCTGTCTTCTCCGGCGCTCTGCGGCACGTTTGATGTTGTTCAGCGCAATGTCAATTATTTCGTGGTGTCGTAGTCGACGAGATGTAGGAAATGTTATTAATTCTTTAATTTTGTTTGGTGGTTCAACGTTTTTCAGTATTACAGACGGAGATAGCATAGTGGATTCATTTGGTATGGAATTAATTACATCTTGGAATGAGTGTATGTGTGTATCCCAATTAACATGTCTTTTGTGGCAGTATATTCTACACAGTTTACCAATTTCTTTCATTATTCGTTCACAAGGGTTCGAAGAAGCGTGGTACTTGGATATATAAATCGGAGAAATGTTTCTAGCTCGTAACATGCGTGTCCATATAGCAGAACGAAATTGTGGTCCATTGTCAGAAATTACTTTCATCACATGCCCTACATGAAATAGAAAATGTTTTACAAATGCTTTCGAAACAGTTTTAGCAGTGGCTTTGCGTAACGGAGTGAAGGTAACAAATTTTGAAGTGAGTTCTACAGCGACAAAGATGTAGCAAAAACCTCTGTTAGTTCTCGGAATTGGACCAAAAATATCTACTGCGGCCATATGTCTTAATTTAACTGGTATAATGGGATATAATGGAGGAATGTGTGAAGTCGTGTCTGACTTAGCTTTCTGGCAAATTTTACATGACGCTAAAACTCGTCGTATACGTTTTTCCATGTTCGAAAAATAACAGTTCTGTCTCAGTATAAGAAAACATTTTCTGGCTCCATAATGTGCGTAACTTAAATGAGTGTACCAGATTAATTTGTTAATCAGTTCGTCAGGAATGCATAATAACCAATTGTTGCTGTCAGGATGAGAGCGGCGAAACAGAATGTCATTGCGTACAATGTAGTGGTTCCTAATCGTAACATTATTCTTATCTTGCCAAAGGTGTTTAATTTCTTTCCACACATTGTCTTTGCTTTGCTCTCGTGCTATGTCCTGTAATGACGACGAAATAAAATTTTCAAATGCTACTTGCTGAATGTACATAACGCTGAAATTTGCTTTGCAGAAGTTGGTTGCTACGTCTTGCTGATTGTTGCTGAGAGAACGCGATAGTGCGTCTGCTATAACATTTTGTGTGCCGGGAATGTGAACTATTGTAAAATTAAATTCCTGTAAATAAAGTTTCCATCTACTTAACCTGTCGTGAGTGAATTTAGCCGAAAGTAAGAATTGAATAGCTCTGTGATCTGTGTAAACGGTCGTGTGTCTGCCATAAAGAAAGTGCCGAAATCTCGTAAAAGCCCATACAACACACAACGTTTCCAATTCTGTGACGGAATAATTTCGTTCAGCAGGTGACAAAATGCTGCTTGCAAATGCGATGTTTTTAATTACTGTAGAACCATCTTCTTCAATTTCCTGAAAAATGTGTACGCCTAAAGCGGTGTTGGAACTGTCGGTGGCAATAGAAAAATTTCTGGTAAGATCTGTGTGCGATAAAAGTGGTGTATTCAGCAAAGCATGTTTCAACAACATTCTCGTGAATAAGATTCTACGTGTCAAAATTATTGCTTACGTTACTGGAATATGCAACCTGTACTGTATCTGGTCAAATTCTGTCGTACGTGCTGTTGTTTACGGGACGATGCTGTGGTATTTTGACTATTTGAACTGCTCTGTTATTTCTTACTGACGTGTTACGCTATAGATGACACCTATTGTCTGTTTCATTCATGATTATATGTTGTTGCTAACATTCTTGCTGCTGAAAAGATCGACTGTAATGAAATGTACGCTGAAAAATTGTGCTCGTTAATTTTACGTCTGTCATAATAGTCACTTCTATACGGCGCATTACGATACGAGTCTAAATAGTGTGTTGTCTGTACGTAGTTATTTCTTTGCCGCTGTGTGTTACTATTTATTGTAGCTGGGACTACACGTGCACGCGGCGAAACATTAAAGCTTGGTTGACCTTGTAGACTGCATTGTTGGTTACGTATGCTAAGCGGCTGACTTTCATGCTGTTGTGATGAAAAACGTCTATTGTTACAAAAATGTGGTTCCTGTTACTAATAATTTTACACATACTGATGATTACTATTTTATCTGTTATTAAAATTACGGCGGTAGTCGTCATTACGGGAGTGCCTACTGAAAATTGTCACATTCGGTAAAAATTTGTCCTATCGGGTTTTCATTACATTTTTCTTAATTCTAAGTAGAGCAATAGTTAAAGAGCTGTTTTGATAGATATAAAGGATAGTAGGAGAGAAGGCAGCAGTGCAGAAAACTAAAGATGAAACAGCACTACTACAGCTCGGGGCCCCATGCTCGCTACGGCACATATTCATTAAAGCGTAATGAATCCCCTGAGGTCAATTACGCACTGCAAATAAAATTTAACTTTTGCGTCACAGGCAATGGCGGTATAAATTCAGAAATAAATTGCTGTATCCATGCTAATTGTCGTTTCTGTATTACACTCAATGCTGATGAAAATACAATGGCAAATTGTCGTATCGAGTTCAAAGCTAGTTTCTGCGTTACAGATAATAGCTGTGGAAGTACAGAAATAAATTGTCGTATACAGCTCAAAGCGTGTATCTGTGCTCTGTCATTATTAAATTCCTTAGATTTTCTTACAAATGCAAATTGCTCATAATCTACGTTCTCGTCACTGATTTTAAGAATACGTTCAGGTTTGTGTGAGAATCTGTTTGTCTGTGTCATTTCGGATTTCAAGTTGCGTGGCTTTTCAGATTTTAAGTCGCGTAGCTTTTCGCATTTTAAGTCGGGTAATTGCTGTAAATTGTTCAAACTATACGCGCTGCGTGAGTCTGACAAATTTTCGCAAAGTGGCGTCTGCTGTGATGTGTTATTAACCGAAATACTTTTCATCTCTGTTACTTCTTGTTGTAAACTTGACAATTTTCTACGCAAGGTGTTATTAGACGAATCGATCTCATTAATTGTCTGCTGTAAATTTTGAAATTCAGGTGTTTGATTAAATGAAACCGGTGAAGTATCGTCTGATTTATTGTCATTAGTACTTTCGATCACATCAATACGACTGGCCAATTCATCACATTTTTCAGTCAGTATTTTTACCTGATCATCGGTTTTAGTGTCAGTGGCATTAATCTGGTTTTGCAATTTACGTGTAGTTTCGTTCAGTTTTCTAACGTCAGCTTTGACGACATCGGAATCCTGTGTTAGTTCTAATTGTTCGAGTCTATCGGTCACTGTTTGAAAATCTGTTGTGTATGTGTCTGTTTTCGATTTAAGATCAGAAATTTCGTCACGTAATTCTGTGTTCGACTGTTTGATGTTATTAATTTCGTCGGACACTGTGGCAATATTGTTGTCTACATACGTTTTTGCCTTCGCAAACATTTTACGTTTGTCTTCCTGTCTCTGAGCAGTGATTGTTTCCATTACTTGACGTTTTACTTTATTTTGATCCTCAATAAATTTGCGGAAACGCGTATCACTGTTTTGTATATGAAGACTAAGACGGTCGTTAATTTGAGTGTTCTGTTGTTCGAATTTCGCGTCTATCTTTTCATCCATTGTGCGCGAAAGTTCTGCTGTCATTGCTTTAAACTCGTCGCGTAATTGTGTAGCTTTTTCAGAGCATTGTTTAGCGACTCCGTTAATTTCGTCTCTGAGTGTTTCTGTTGCAGCTGTTTGCAATGCCCTTAATTCCTGAGCAACAGACCTAATTTCTTCGCTACTTTTCTTTGAACAAGCCTCAATTTCCACGCGTAACTGTACCTTAGTGTCATGACATTGCGCGGCAACGGCTCTAATTTGTTCACTAAGCTGCCTGGAATTGTTGTCTAATTTTTCACTCTGTTGTCTGACCTGTTCATTAAGTTGTTTGAGATTTTCATCATTGTTGTCTAATTTTTCATTAAACTGTTTGGAAGTGTTGTCTTGTTTTTCAAGAACTTGTAGCAATAATGCCATCAATTGATCCGAGGTAACATTACCTACTTTATTCACTGTGCTGTTTAATGGTGGATCTAAAATTGTCTCGCTTTCTGTAACCATTTGGTTATTCTGAGATTCACAAAAGGGTTTGTCAGTCGGATGTACACTGTCAGACATTATTTCGGAATTAAATAAATTTTCACTAGACAAATTTGTCTGTACATTATTTGAATTTTTCAAACCGGGTGTATTAAACTGGGCAGCGCTCATTACAATAGAGCCCCCCGCGTCATCAATTGTCGTCAAATTAACAGTGGAGACAATTGAGTTCGCTTGTTCATCATTAAGGCAAAAGTCATCATTAGTGGTTGGAACGCATTGATTGTCAGTGAACGCAGGATTGTCATCATTGCACTGCGTGTCACTAGTACTATTGGTGAAGTTATTTAATTCGGTCATTTCGTTCATGATACCTCGCGATACACTATTCACAGTCTTTCGCGGCATTTTCACAATAGTCACAATTAATCACAAAACAAATAAGCACAATGCAAAATCAACACACAAATACAACAGAGCAACGGATTGCCGATGATCTGAGGAAAGAAAGTCACAAATTAGTAAAAGCGTTGCGCCAAATTCTAATTATATTTAAGCAAATAAGAGCAGATATCTGACTGTTTTACAAAAGATTCTCACGAAATACGATCCTGGACTGGATGTCGCCAAGTGTAACCTTCCCACAAAATGAAAGTCTAATGTTACTCAAATGGAAATGTACCTAGAGCTAAGTGTAAGCTCCCCGCAAAAATATTAATGACAATGACAATTAAACAAAATTAGCAATCTGATGCAAGTATAAGTTCGCACAAAATAATGAAACATGATCCCATGACAATGGAACTACAGTGACAATCAAAACTCAGCTTAACCGAAATGTCGGCCTTTGGCCCTGTGCAAAAAATCAGAATTAATTTCTTACCTTAATATAACTGCATGTCAAAATTCTGCTCTTATTCTGCGCCACAGCTTGCAGCAGATGTATCCCAATAACTAAATTTTGAAGTTAATTGAATTTTTTTTTGTTTAAAGGAAATGGAAGGAAATCGAATGATTCTTTGTTAAAAATTGCTTTTAAATCAAAATTATTATTGGGGCGATTCTTTAAAGTTCATTACATTTAATTTACATTACTAGCTAAGCGCGATGCTGCTTAATAATATACCTTGTCCTGAATCTCGACCATTGCGGTGCCGACGCCCGCCGACTGCTCTGCGCTACCACTAGCTTGCAACTATACTCGGCTACTACTGTCGACAGACTGACTGCTCGCTACTGCGAGTGGAGCGCAACTGCACCAACTACATGCTCTCTGGTCAGAGATTCTACAATGCCTCGCCATCGCCGCTGCACAACATACGTGTTTCAACCTTCCCCCATAACCCTTCGGGGCGCGGGTTGGATCTTCCAGGTCACTCTGGGCGTTAACTGTGGCCTTGAAATCGCTTCAAAACCAAACTGCGCCATTGGGTTTTTTAACTTCCACTAACGGCGTTGCCCACTGACTCAGTGCTACAAATGAAACAATCTCTAAGTCCTGTAGTCTGCCTAATTCAGCTTTAACTACATCTGTGATAGCAAACGGTAAAGGGCGAGCAAGGCAAAACTTAGGAATCGCAGACAGCTTAAGCCGAAAGTGGGAGAGGTAATCCCCTGCTTTATCCAACATTGGCTCAAATAACTATTTATGGGACTGCAAAAGCGACTCATGGTCGTGAAAAGGACCACTGGTGACACTAAATTAACGAGATCAAGGAGTCGAAAGTAAAATGCTGTAAAAGCCTTTAGTCGAAAAATATTTGACACTGAAGGAGGATCTACCACTAAGGATGTTACTTCGCGCTCCACGTCTTTATATTTTGCCTCCACAGCCAGTTGATCCTCCATAGGCATTCGTTGGCGGCTGTAGGAGACTACTGTTTTGTTAACTGCTTGTAACAGGGGGATACACAGCTCAAATTGGTCAAAGAGGTCGCAGCACCAGAATCAAGCTGAAATTAAACTGAGTGTCCCAAAACAGGTAACTGCAGCACAAGCTAGGGATCTGTTTGCCAGATATGTGAACTTGGCGCCGAATACGCGTTAATAGACAACTCGTCAATATTTCGAACATTATGCTGTGTAGCACAGACAGCAGCGATGCGGTCCGTTTGATAATACTTAAAAAAAGGCTGTATTGAAATTTTGACATTTTAGCCACTTACCCTGGGTTTGGCAACTAGTACAAGCCTTATTTAAGGACTTCCCGACGCTGAAGGGGGTCGGCCGTTACTGTCTGCCATACTGGACCAGGAAATGCGACGACCACTGAGCCGTTTGTGTGAATGCTGGTACAAGCTTATTCCTAGTATCTACCAAATTAAGTTGCCTAATAGAGTGGCGGCGAGACTGCTTCTAGACACCTGCCAAGTCTGCCCCTAGTAAACGAGCTCCTGCGATGTGGCACTCATCGACAAACGCTTCCCGGGCTTCTGCGGACACCTCATGCAATCGTGCGAACTGCGCCATAGGCCTACTAGCCAGAGAGGGACAGTCGACTCAACCCTTCACTTGAAATGACTTATTTCAGTCTAATCGAATAACTGCTTCGCGGATAATGGAATCCGTTTAAGACACGCCACGCTGACTACAATCATACTTGCAATCTTTAGAAAAATCCTGTAACACCACTATACATCCATGCATGACTCCGTATGGGGGCATGTAGGCTATGTAAAATTGGTCAAATTTTGAAATTTTTTTGCCACGATTTAGTATTGTAGCGTTTGGAAATTATGTTTCCAGTTTACAGTGTTTAAGTCCTACTGCAGATGATGTAGAAGCCAACATGTTTCAATCAATCACGTCCAAGCATCTGTAGAGTATAGAAGGCAGTGAGCCAGTTTATTATGGGTTATCTTTGCCTGCCGTTAGCTATCTTTGTCTGCTATTATCAGAGTATAATTAATACGGCCACGATAGTCTTTGGTGCGAAAGTTGTCATCATTTGACAGCTGGAGTGACACTAGCGCTCCAAGCGATGAGAAAGCAGTCACATGTGTTGTAAAGAAATGTTTGGTTTTAAATATTTTCCACTTAATTAATGGAATAGTTGTTATTATTTTGCGTTCCGTGCATTAGTAAGTTACCAAGACAGATGAATCATCGTGAAATACATGGAAAAACAGCCGAATCACAGTAATTCAATGACATAAGCTGCAACTGATTCTTGAAGAAATACGTTTGAATATGTTTATATCTGCAGCTTCTTCCGCTGAAAACAAGAGCATATAGGCACATTTCACGCATGAGAAGCATATATTTTTGTTGTTATCAGTTTTATTATCATAGGCACTTTCCTGATTCGCCTTTTCTTACACTTCAATAGACTTTCTATTACACAAATATTTTTGTAAATGCTTCAAAAGCGAATGTGTTGAATGTTCTTGCCGTTTGTGGCTTAGATTTAACAACAATTGTGGAGTTGGTTTCTCCTGTTTGGGGCAACAGTTTTATTGATTTTGATGAATTATTATCATATCTGTGTGGTTTTCTCTTAAGCTACAGTTGTTGTGGCTCATTTGATACCTCAAATAATGTAAGTATTACATTCTATATAGGTTTCCTAAGTTCCATATTCACTGATTTGGATCAAAGTGTAACAAACAAAACTTTGATGTTTGGACAACATGGTTGTGGAGTAACAGCGATTGATATAAAATTAACTTAGCATTAGGAAAACAGTCTTAATTGCGTTTATTTACTTATTTAGTGCCGACCGGTTTCAGACCATCGCAGGGGCCATCTTCAGGGTGAACATACTGTCAAATTACAGTATATATATCTTAGACAAGATTAATGATAAATGTTTTAAAAGAGTGGATTACGTAAATATAATTTTTTACCCACGGGTCGACTGCTGGTGGCGCCACATCTACCAAGGTGAGGCAGGAGACTGTCAGGAATTTACCCTATGCCTGGGTTTATATAGCAAGCTATGAGCACGTGAGCGTAAGCAACACCTCCAGCGGTGACCAATGGTAGACGTCTAAGCTTAAAAATTGAAGAATAAATACAATTTATGTTAAGTTTACAATTTAAAGAAACCATGTTCATTTAAAAAAACACTTATATAAATAAACATAAAAAAGTATGTGAAAAAACTTTTCAACGTCAAACTTATAAAAGAACGTTAGTGTGTTACCTTATCTTCATTCGTAATATACTATTGGGTGAAGAAACAATTTCCTGCTGTATTATATTTACTTTGTGCTTATTTCTATCCTATTTCTATTATTTAATAACGTAACAAGTTTAAGTGTGCCTACCGCAGTGGCGCAGGTGGCGCAGTGGTTAGCACACTGGACTCGCTTTCGGGAGGACGACGGTTCAATCCGCGTCCGGCCATCCTGATTTAGGTTTTCCGTGATTTCCCTAAATCGCTCCAAGCAAATGCCGGGACGGTTCCTTTGAAAGGGCACGGCCGACTTCCTTCCCCGTCCTTCCCTAATCCGATGAGACTGATGACCTCGCTGTTTGGTCTCTTCCCCCCAAACAAACCAATCCAACCTAAGTGTGCCTATATATACAGAGCCCTTTAATCCAAGTACTATGGACGCCGTTGCCATGATAGCGGCCCAACATGGCTGTCCTCTCTGCTACGATGTTATCTGTTGCCTATTCCAGGCCCTATGGACGCTGTTGTTATGGCAGCGGCGCCAGATGCCTGCCCCCTTTGCCACACTGCAGTCCGTCGCCTAGTAACGATAGGATCGATACCACGCTTCGGAGGGAATCCATCGTCGTAGTGCAGAATAAGTAAATAAACGCGATTAATACTGTTTACCTAATACTAAGTTAAACAAAACTCTGCTTTGTTGGGTAGATATAAAATGTCTTTCTGTTAAAGGTCAGGTCTTCCGGTGTTTACTAACAAGGTTTTGTTAAGTAGCAGCTCGATGGCACCTGTTGCTGCATTTGCGCTGGAAAGAAGCTCAGCATGTTATTTTTGCTGCTGTATTCGCAGCTGCCGCGGATGCCGTAATTTCACAAACAGGTTTCGCATGATTATGCAACACGACCGATGCACATGTGAGTCAGACTCGACGCCACTTGTACATCTCGTTCCCGGTGTACGAGTTTAAAAGCATAAACTCGCAAAATGGAGAATACACCGCGCAAACTGGGGAATACACCGCATGCTGACCGGGTCGTATCAAGTTGACAACAGCGTGTGTTCTCAAGTCCGAAGGAACCGTACACAAACCAGGAACGTCAACGGCATACGTAACACGACAAGAGAGCAAATCGAGAGAGAGATACACCTCTAAACAAGCAACCGGCGAAGTGTGGCAGAATGTTAACAGGTCTGGTTTCTGAATTAGCGAAAACACAAGTGAATTGAGTCTCTCCAACAGACATGACACGGGCGTGCCCCATCGATGATAGCAGTGAGCAGTTCGCTGGTTGCCAGCATCGTTGGTTCGCGTCCTTCGTTGCCATGGCATTATTGGGAGGCGTGGATACCAAACGAAGTTTTTATTTTTTATGTCAGAAAATCATGAGCTAGGTCCCAAATCTAATTATTACGCGGGTGGTTTGAAAAGTTCTCGGAATCACCACGAGGGGTCAGAGCTAACGCAACAAGTTGTTCTCGTGACATTCATTGGATTGTTGCCTGTGGTTTGAAAAGTTCTCGGAATCACCACGAGGGGTCAGAGCTAGCTCAACGAGTCGTTCACGTGACATTCATTGGATTGTTGCCTGTAAACACGCGCCACGTCAGTGCTCTTGGAAGAGAGCTGTGGCGCTGTCGTAGCTCTGTGGTTGTTCCCGCGTAGTAATTTGCGAAGATGGAAAAAAATAGAGATTTGAGCAGTGATTAAGTACTTCGTAAAAAAAAGGTATGAAAGCAAAGGACGTTCATCCAGATTTCCAGAATACACTGGGTGACTCTGCTCCTTCATATTCCACTGTTGCCAAGTGGACAATCGAATTTAAATTTGGCCGGGAGAGGTTAGATAATGATCTGCGCAGTGGTCGGCCAAGATGTGTCGCAACTCCAGAAATCATTGCAAAAGTGCAAAAAATGGTCATGGTGGATCGCTGATAGAAAGTGCGTGAAATTGATCACGCTTGCCAGATGTCATCTGAAAAGGTATATCACATTTTAACTGAAGAATCAGAAATGAAAAAAAAAATTATCTGCAACATGGGTGCCGCGACTCTCGACGCTGGATCAAAAACGCGTGCCGTCGCCATGACAAAATTACACGAACAAAGGTATGAATTGTTAACACATCTGCCTTATTCACCTGATGTGGCTCCGTCAGCCGGCCGTTGTGGCCGAGCGGTTCTAGGCGCTTCAGTCTGGAACCGCGCGACCGCTACGGTCGCAGCTTCGAATCCTGCCTCGGGCATGGATGTGTGTGATGTCCTTAGGTTAATTCTAGGGAACTGATGACCACAGATGTTAAGTCCTATAGTGCTCAGAGCCATTTGAACCATTTGGCTTCGTCAGATTTCCATCTCTTCCCAAAACCGAAAATTTTTCTTGGTGGACGAAGATTCACTTCAAAGAAAGAACTGATAGCCGGAGATGATAACTATTTTGAAGGCCTGGAGGAAACACATTTTCGAGATGGGATCTAGGCACTGGAACATCGTTTTACGAAGTGAGTTAATCCACAAGGAGACTAAATTGAAAAATAAAAAAAAATGTTTCAGTGTTTAAAGTACTTTTCTTCTATTCCGTTCCGAGAACTTTTCAAACCACTCTCGTAGTTGGAATTAGGTAAGAGACATATAAGCACATATAATTTTGATGTTCATTTTTCTTTTCACAATTATCAATTTTTTTTCTTTCAAAGTTGAAATATGTTTCTGCTCACCAAATTTTACGGCATCATTACATGTTTACTTACTTGTTTTATTACTTTTTTACTACTTTCGATATCGTGGCCTTGCATTAACTCACATCTGGTGCCAACGACCACGTAGTCGAGCGCTCCTAAACTAGACAACAACAGTAATTAACGAGATTTCGCTCTTCGGCAGATAACTAATTACGGTTAAAGAGAGGGTTGTTGCGCAAAAGTTGACAGATCTGTCCTAAATATTTTGTCTGCTTCAGCACCTAATTAAATACACAAACAATAAAATATAATACGCTGCAACTCTCCAAATCGTTAGCTTGCCGTCATTCACGACAGTCTATAGTGCGTCTGAAAATCACACGTGGGAGTAGTTACTAAACATGTAGAGTTATTTACCGTATTACGAGGAAAACAAGGTTTCAATAATTAACTAATTAATTGTTAATTTCATCTCGTAAACTGCTTGGCTTGTGTAGTCTTGGAATGATACTGTAGTAGAAAGTGGATTGACACTAGTATCTGCACAAGGTTATGATATGGTGGTCTGTCACCAGTAAAAGGAGGTGAAATGTTGTGAGAAGATACGTAAGTTTTTTACAAGGGTGCCTCAGCGGTAGCAGGAAGAACTTTTGGCCTGACGATATCACAGTTAAAGTTTGAGTGGCACATGCGGTAACTTTACGTGGCCCACACATCCATAACGACATTTGTGGCCAGATAGGACACGGAATTGTTGGACACACCGTGGGAGACCCAGTGGTATATCAGTGCACCTCTTTCACATCGACAAGCAACTCATCAGTGATGAAGATGCCCGTAACAGGAAAACGTTGTGCCGAAGCCATAAAACCTGGACTACAGAGGCTGGAAGAGAGTAATTTTCAACTTCTGGACAAATTTACATTTCAAGAGTGGCTGGGATTCGGTGATGATATGGACAGCCATATCATGGCATTCCATGACAACCGTGAATACTCTCCGAGGTCCATTACTGCGAAGGATTGTGTACTTATTTTGACTAATCAGGTCGTTTCCATGATATAATGTTTTTTCTGTATGGTGATGCTGCGTTACATGATTGCAGGACTCCTGTTCACACGGTTCCCACCGTCCATGGGTGGTTTTGTGAGAACGAGGATGAACTGTCGCATCTCCCCTGGCAACAACTGTCACCAGATTTTAACATTATTAAGTCTTTGTTGTCTACTTTGGAGAGAAGAGTAGGTGATCGATATCCAGCACCATCGTTACCAGAACTTGCCACTGTTTTGCAAGGAGAATGGCATAAAATCGTCTTGGAAAGGATACAGAACTCGTATTTATCCATTCCGAGGCGACTAGAAGTTGTTTTGAGTGCTGATGGTTTTCCTTCACCGCATTTAGCATGTTTCTATATTTTTGTCAAAGTCCTGTATAAGGCAGTGATTCTTCGGTTTCTCCTGGGGTATCAGTCGATCGAACACTCCAGGCGTATACTGTTCGTTGGACACTGAACTGACAGTACACCGGTGGACTGTTCGACTATATATTTAGATAAAGAAGTTCGCAAGAGCGTACCATGTATGGGCATAGAATTCTCAGTATCTAGACGAGCGTTTCTGTTTAGTGATTGCATACATGCTCTGTTATTTGTGGAGTCCGTTGCCAACAGGAGGTGGTGTTGAGGAAAAGTGGCGGATTTGGTGAGGTATAATTGAAGACAACAAATCACATTTGTTTCCATGGAAACTCGAAGAGTGATGTTTTTGAGTAATTTTTTACTTGGTGCTGAAAGCTTCTGAGTCGTCTGACCGCGTCGTATTTTTCATCAGACTCCTTCACTGCTCGACGTTCCGATACCTCTCCTGAGATCTTCTTCGGGATTCTACTGGAGTCCGTGGATGGCAGAGCGCTGTCTCGTTTACTTATATAAGCCTGTTTTCTGCACTTATTCGGAGAAGTAGAGTTACTGGGTACAAACCTTATGGCCGCTATTGGTGGGGTGTCGTCGTTGGTAAAACCTGAAAGCAGACATGGAGAGACGGAGGCAATCCAAAATATTATTGATGTTATTCGAGGAACATAAACAGTACCAGGAAACAACCGACTCAGTTACTGGATATCGGAATCCCTCTGGAAGTACTTGTAGTTCGATTTCTAAAGGGCATTTATTAGTAACTTTGGAGTCGTGAACGCCGGTCAAAGTGAGGTTGGCGACCATTACTATAAAGACGGGATCTCCAATAAAATTTCCTAGTAAATTTGCAGAGCAATATGTAGCGTTCGCGCCCTGAGAGTGAGTGGATTCTTAAATGAATTTGTATGGTTCCAGGCACCATTTCAAGTCTCAAACATCTGTGACGTTTATATACAGACGGTAGCGACGAATGAAAATTTGTTAATAAGGCTGGGAATAGAACCTGGATTTTCTGCTCAGTATGCTTATGCGCTAACCACTACACCACCCTGGCACAGGGGCTTTGAATTACTGCACGGACTACCCTAGCACGCCTCCCTTATCAATCCAAATTCCCATTCACGCCTCACCCCACTTGGTACTTACTCCTGATCTCAAGCAGCAATGCGAAGACTCTCCAGCTGTATTGGAATAGCATCTCAGCAGTATCCTGCCTGAAATCCAGGCACAGGTACCTTAATTAAATGAAAGTACAAGCTTCCAGAGGCCTTTTCAATTCTGAAACATCTACGATGTGTATATGCGGACTGAAACACCGAACAAAAATTTATGGATTCTGTCCACGCCTACGAGTGGCTCGACGCCACTGAAGCTTTGCTGGAAGGAAGATCAGGGTTTAACGCTCCATCGACATATAGATCATTAGAGACGGAGCACAATCTCTGTATAACTCAAATTCCTTTCTAGGAACCATTCCCGCATTTGCCTGTAGTGAGTTAGGGATGTTACCTCGCTCGGTACGGAAACTCAAAGGACAGACGTAAGAAACATGTCAAGTGTACTTTCCACTAAGCCAACGGCCTTGCCGCAGTGGTAACACCGGTTCCCGTCAGATCACCGAAGTTAAGCGCTGTCGGGGTGGGCTAGCGCTTGGATGGGTGACCATCCGGTCTGCCGAGAGGTGTTGGCAAGCGGGGAGCACTCAGCCCTTGCGACGCAAACTGAGGCGCTTGATTGAGAAGCAGCGGCTCTGGTCTCGAAAACTGACATACGGCCGGGAGAGCGGTGTGCTGACCACATGGCCGCTATCGACAGGGGATCTCAAGTTGATTCCGTATTTCTAGATTTCCGGAAAGCTTTTGACACCGTTCCTCATAAGTGACTTCTAATCATGCTGCGGGCCTATGGGGTATCATCTCAGTTGTGCGATTGGATTCGTGACTTCCTGTCAGGAAGGTCGCAGTTCGTAGTAACAGACGGCAAATCATCGAGTAAAACTAAAGTGATATCAGGTGTTCCCCAGGAAAGCGTCCTGGGACCTCTGCTGTTCCTCATCTATATAAATGACCTGGGTGACAATCTGAGCAGTTCTCTTAGGTTGTTCGCAGATGATGCTGTAGTTTACCGTCTAGTAAGGTCATCCGAAGACCAGTATCAGTTGCAAAGCGATTTAGAAAAGATTGCTGTATGGTGTGGCAGGTGGCAGTTGACGCTAAATAACGAAAAAAGAAATCCGTTGGAATTCGATTACTCGATAAATAGTATAATTCTCAAGGCTGTCAATTCAACTAAGTACCTGGGTGTTAAAATTACGAACAACTTCAGTTGGAAAGACCACATAGATAATATTGTGGGGGAGGTTGCGTTTCATTGGCAGGACACTTAGAAGATGCAACAAGTCCACTAAAGAGACAGCTTACACTACACTCGTTCGTCCTCTGTTAGAATATTGCTGCGCGGTATGGGATCCTTACCAGGTGGGATTGACGGAGGACATCGAAAGGGTGCAAAAAAGGGCAGCTCGTTTTGTATTATCACGTAGTAGGGGAGAGAGTGTGGCAGATATGATACGCGAATTGGGATGGAAGTCATTACAGCAAAGACGTTTTTCGTCGCGGCGAGATCTATTTACGAAATTTCAGTCACCAACTTTCTCTTCCGAATGCGAAAATATTTTGTTGAGCCCAACCTACATAGGTAAGAATAATCATCAAAATAAAATAAGAGAAATCAGAGCTCGAACACAAAGGTTTAGGTGTTCGTTTTTTCCGCGCGCTGATAGGGAGTGGAATGTTATAGAGATAGTATGACTGTGGTTCGATGAACCCTCTGCCAAGCACTTAAATGTGAATTGCAGAGTAGTCATGTAGATGTAGATGTAGATGCTCCTCCATATCCGCATCCAGTGACGCTTGTGGGCTGAGGATGACACGGCGGCCGGTCGGTAACGTTGGGCCTTCATGGCGTGTTCGGTAGGAGCTCAGTTCAGTTCACTTTCCACTAACGAATTCTACTCGTACATTAAAAATTGTGGAAGTTAGAGAAAAATATCTCCGGACGTTTATTCTCTTAGCAGATCGAGATATATGTGATGTTGGCCTTAGTAGTGAAAACTCAGACATAAAGTGTCAAAGAAATTGTCAGTCAGTAGAATCTTGATCTGTTTCTTGCTTCTCATACAGCCATCGGTGCTGAAACAAATCCGAATCGTTTCCTACGAGTTCTTTTGAAGTTGCAGAAATGTGTTCGGTTGGTACGCAAGTTTGTAGCGTTTTTCCATAAGTTTAATACGTGCTACAGACATAACAGAGACTTAATTCATCAATAATATATTCTCCTTCACCATTTGCAATAGTCTGCCAACGCTGGGGTAACTGCGCCGGCCGAAGTGGCTAGGCGGTTCTAGGCGCTACAGTCTGGAGCCGCGCGACCGCTACGGTCGCAGGTTCGAATCCTGCCTCGGGCATGGATGTGTGTGATGTTCTTAGTTAGGTTTAAGTAGTTCTAGGTTCTAGGGGACTGATGACCTCAGAAGTTCTATAGTGTTCAGAGCCATTTGAACCATTTGTTCCATTCCGCGACTACGGAAATCATGTGCTTTTGAGGAGAAGAATTCGTCGAGTCATGTTCGTAGCACATTTTCATTCAGAAAAAAAGCACTCCTTCTTCAGGCCACGAGTGGCCTACCGGGACCATCCGACCGCCGTGTCATCCTCGGTGGAGGATGCGGATAGGAGGGGCGTGAGGTCAGCACACCGCTCTTCCGGTCGTAAGATTATATTCTTGACCGAAGCCGCTACTATTCGGTCGAGTAGCTCCTCAGTTGGCATCACGAGGCTGAGTGCACCCCGAAAAATTGTAACAGCGCATGGCGGCGTGGATGGTCACCCATCTAAGTGCCGACCACGCCCGACAGCGCTTAAGCCGCAGGGGATTAGCCGAGCGGTCTCAGGCGCTGCAGCCTTGGACTGTGCGGCTGATCCCGGCGGAGGTTCGAGTCCTCCCTCGGGCATGGATGTGTGTATTTGTCCTAATTTAGGTTAAGTAGTGTGTAAGCTTAGGGACTGACGACCTTAGCAGTTAAGTCCCATAAGATTTCACACGCATTTGAACACTTGAACAGCGCTTGACTTCGGTGATCTGACGGGAACCGGTGTATCCACTGCGGCAAGGCCGTTCCCTTCATTCAGAAAGGGAGCTTCTTAAAGGTTGTTCGACAGATAGCGGAAATGGAGAAAATCTGAGTGCGCAAGATCAGGTGAGTAAGGTGGGTGCAGAATGACCTCCCAACTCAGCCGGTATAATAGGGTTTGTTGTCAGTCTAGCAGAGTACAGGCGGGCTTTATCGTGGAGTAGCATCACTTCACGCCGTCTTGCTGGTCGTTGTTCTTGGATTGCGTCTGCAAAACGTCTCAGTTGTTGGTTGGTTGATTCAGGTGTGGAGACCAAATAGTGAGGTCATCGGTCCCATCGGGTTAGGAAAGGACTGGGGAGGAAGTCGGCCATGCCGAATCAAAGGAACAATCACGGCATTTGCCTGAAGCGATTTAGGGAAATCACGGAAAAGCTGAATCAGGATGGTCGGACGTGGGTTTGACCCGTCGTCCTCCCGAATGCGAGTCCAGTGTACTAAGCGGCCGGCCGGGGTGGCCGTGCCGTTCTAGGCGCTACAGTCTGGAGCCGAGCGAGCGCTACGGTCGCAGGTTCGAATCCCGCCTCGGCCATGGATGTGTGTGATGTCCTTAGGTTAGTTAGGTTTAAGTAGTTCTAAGTTCTAGGCGACTGATGACCTCAGAAGTTGAGTCGCATAGTGCTCAGAGCCATTTGAACCATTTTGTGCTAAGCGCTGCGCCAGCTCGTTCGGTCTCAGCTGTTGACAGTAAATGTCAGCATTGACGGGTACATCTCGGGGAAGCAATTCGTCGTACACCACACCGTCGATGATCCACCAGAGGCATATCATTATATTTTGCGTATGCGCGCAGGTTTTGTACGGGGAGTCGTTGCTTTGTTTGGGCTCAAAAATTACTTCTTTCCCTTATGTTATCACAAAGACACCGTTTCTCGTCATCAGTAACAATAGTAACGATACAGGATAGGATTCTGTACTCACACACCCGATTTTCTAACCTTCGCCACTGCATGCAAATGTCGCATGATGATGGAATGATCACAGTTCTACATCTACATCCATACTCCGCAAGCCACCTGACGGTGTGTGGCGGAGGGTACCTTGAGTACCTCTATCGGTTCTCCCTTCTATTCCAGTCTCGTATTGTTCGTGGAAAGAAAGATTGTCGGTACCCCTCTGTGTGGGCTCTAATCTCTCTGATTTTATCCTCATGGTCTCTTTGCGAGATATACTGTACGTAGGCGGGAGCAATATACTGCTTGATTATTCGGTGTAGGTATGTTCTCGAAACTTCAACAAAAACCCGTACCAAGCTACTGAGCGTCTCTCTTGCAGAGTCCTCCACTGGAGTTTATCTGTCATCTCCGTAACGCTTTCGCGATTACTAAATGATCCTGTAACGAATCGTTGGATCTTCTCTATCTCTTCTATCAACCCTATCTGATACGGATCCCACAACGGTGAGCAGTATTCAAGCAGTGGGCGAACAAGTGTAATGTAACCTACTTTCTTTGTTTTCGGATTGCATTTCCTTAGGATTCTTCCAATGAATCTCAGTCTGGTATCTGCTTTACAGAAGATTAATTTTGTATGGTCATTCCATTTTAAATCACTCCTAACGCCTACTCCCAGATAATTTATGGAAGTAACTGCTTCCAGTTGCTGTTCTGCTATATTGTAGCTGAATGATAAATGATCTCTCTTTCTATGTATTCGCAGCACATTACACTTGTCTACATTGAGACTCAGTTGCCATTCCCTGCACCAAGCGTCAATTCGTTCCAGATCCTCCTGCATTTCAGTACAATTTTCCATTGTTACAACCTCTCGATATTCTACAGCACCACCCACAAAAAGCCTCAGTGAGCTTTCGATGTTATCCACAAGGTAATTTATATATATCGTGAATAGCAACGGCCTTACGACGCTCCCCTGCGGCACACCTGAAATCACTCTTACTTCGGAAGACTTCTCTCCATTGAGAATGACATTTGTCAGTTCTCGAATACACTTATGTGTATCATTGTGAAGTAATGCGTTCAAACGACCTTCATAAGATCTCGAGGACCTTTCTGAACGTGGAGAGTCACTAATGTCAAAACGATGCTCCTTAAAACAAGAAAACCATTATCTTTCCGTGTTCTGTCCAATGGCATGATCCCCACACACGGCGAAAACGCTCCTTGGCTGCTTCTGTTGCTGTCACCCCACTACTCAACCCAAACAGAAGAATGTTTTCGAAATGTTACGATTTCTCCACTTGGCACTCCATTTTTGGCTTCCACAGCTCGATTCACTGTCTCCAAACGACAAAGTGACAATACGCAAACTCAAATTGCAACAGTGAACTACAAATAAAAAGTGACAGTCGATAAAGAAACCTATAGCAACCGGGATACCAATATGCAAAACAAAACCATTACGAACTTATGCACCAACCTATAAATAGCACAAGATATTCACTCACTGTTTTTGCCCTTTTTTCAAGAAACACAACACTCTGCTTTGTACAAATACTACAATTTCATGTTTTCTGGAAAGTTTACACTGTTAACTAGTGATTTTTGATATCTGTCGTCGTCGTTGTTGTTGTTGTCTTCAGTCCTGAGACTGGTTTGATGCAGCTCTCCTGTGCAAGCTTCTTCATCTCCCAGTACTTACTGCAACCTACATCCTTCTGAATCTGCTTAGTGTATTCATCGTTTGGTCTTCCTCTACGATTTTTACCCTCCACGCTGTCCTCCAATGGTAAATTTGTGATCCCTTGATGCCTCAGAACATGTCCTACTAACCGGTCCCTTCTTCTTGTCAAGTTGTGCCGCAAACTCCTCTTCTCCCCAATTCTATTCAATACCTCCTCATTAGTTATATGATCTACCCATCTAATCTTCAGCATTCTTCTGTAGCACCACGTTTCGAAAGCTTCTATTCTCTTCTTGTCCAAACTATTTATCGTCCATGTTTCACTTCCATACATGGCTACACTCCATACAAATACTTTCAGAAACGACTTCCTTACACTTAAATCTATACTCGATGTTAACAAATTTCTCTTCTTCAGAAACGCTTTCCTTGTCATTGCCAGTCTACATTTTATATCCTCTCTACTTCGACCATCATCAGTTATTTTGCTCCCCAAATAGCAAAACTCCTTTACAACTTTAAGCCTCTCATTTCCTAATCTGATTCCCTCAGCATCACCGGATTTAATTCGACTACATTCCATTATCCTCGTTTTGCTTTTGTTGATGTTCATCTTATATCCTCCTTTCAAGACACTGTCCATTCCGTTCAACTGCTCTTCCAAGTCCTTTGCTGTCTCTGTCAGAATTACAATGTCATCGGCGAACCTCAACGTTTTTATTTCTTCTCCATGGACTTTAATACCTACTCCAAATTTTTCTTTTGTTTCCTTTACTGCTTGCTCAATATACAGATTGAATAATATCGGGGACAGGCTAGAACCCTGTCTCACTCCCTTCCCAACCGCTGCTTCCCTTTCATGCCCCTCGATTCTTATAACCACCATCTGGTTTCGGTACAAATTGTAAATAGCCTTTCGCTCCCTGTATTTTACCACTGCCGCCTTTAGAATTTGAAAGAGAGAATTCCAGTCAACATTGTCAAAAGCTTTTTCTAAGTCTACAAATGCTAGAAATGTAGGTTTGCCTTTCCTTAATCTATTTTCTAAGATAAGTCGTAGGGTCAGTATTGCTTCACGTGTTCCAACATTTCTGCGGAATCCAAACTGATCTTCGCCGAGGTCGGCTTCTACCAGTTTTTCCATTCGTCTATAAAGAATTCGCGTTAGTATTTTGCAGCTGTGACTTATTAAACTGATAGTTCGGTAATTTTCACATCTGTCAACACCTGCTTTCTTTGGGATTGGAATTATTATATTCTTCTTGAAGTCTGAGGGTATTTCGCCTGTCTCATACATCTTGCTCACCAGATGGTAGAGTTTGGTCAGGACTGGCTCTCCCAAGGCCGTCAGTAGTTCCAATGGAATGTTGTTTACTCCCGGGGCCTTGTTTCGACTCAGGTCTTTCAGTGCTCTGTCAAACTCTTCACGCAGTATGGTATCTCCCATTTCATCTTCATCTACATCTTCTTCCATTTCCATAATATTGTCCTCAAGTACATCGCCCTTGTATAGACCCTCTATATACTCCTTCCACCTTTCTGCTTTCCCTTCTTTGCTTAGAACTGGGTTTCCATTGACGCTCTTGATATTCACACAAGTGGCTCTCTTTTCTCCAAAGGTCTCTTTAATTTTCCTGTAGGCAGTATCTATCTTACCCCTAGTGAGATAAGCCTCTACATCCTTACATTTGTCCTCTAGCCATCCCTGCTTAGCCATTTTGCACTTCCTGTCGATCTCATTTTTGAGACGTTTGTGCCGGCCGAAGTGGCCGTGCGGTTAAAGGCGCTGCAGTCTGGAACCGCAAGACCGCTACGGTCGCAGGTTCGAATCCTGCCTCGGGCATGGATGTTTGTGTTGTCCTTAGGTTAGTTAGGTTTAACTAGTTCTAAGTTCTAGGGGACTAATGACCACGGCAGTTGAGTCCCATAGTGCTCAGAGCCATTTGAACCATTTTTTTGAGAGGTTTGTATTCCTTTTACTGCATTCTTGTATTTTCTCCTTTCATCAATTAAATTCAATATTTCTTCTGTTACCCAAGGATTTCTACTAGCCCTCGTCATTTTAGCTACTTGATCCTCTGCTGCCTTCACTACTTCATCACTCAGAGCTACCCATTCTTCTCCTACTGTATTTCTTTCCCCCATTCCTGTCAATTGTTCCCTTATGCTCTCCCTGAAACTCTGTACAACCTCTGGTTCTTTCACTTTATCCAGGTCCGATCTCCTTAAATTCCCAACTTTTTGCAGTTTCTTCAGTTTTAATCTACATTTCATAACCAATAGATTGTGGTCAGAGTCCACATCTGCCCCTGGAAATGTCTTACAATTTAAAACCTGGTTCCTAAATCTCTGTCTTACCATTATATAATCTATCTGATACCTTCTAGTATCTCCAGGATTCTTCCATTTATACAACCTTCTTTTATGATTCTTGAACCAAGTGTTAGCTATGCTCTGTGCAAAATTCTACCAGACGGCTTCCTTTTTCATTTCTGTCCCCCAGTCCATATTCACCCACTATGTTTTCCCTTTTTAAATTTTCTAACCTACCTGCCCGATTAAGGGATCTGACATTCCACGCTCCGATCCGTAGAACGCCAGTTTTCTTTCTCCTGGTAACGACATCCTCTTGAGTAGTCCCCGCCCGGAGATCCGAATGGGGGACTATTTTACCTCCGGAATATTTTACCCAAGAGGACGCCATCATCATTTAACCATACAGTAAAGCTGCATGCCCTCGGGAAAAATTACGGCTGTAGTTTCCGCTTGCTTTCAGCCATTCGCAGTACCAGTACAGCAAGGCCGTTTTGGTTAGTGCTGCAAGGCCAGATCAGTCAATCATCCAGACTGTTGCCCCTGCAACTACTGAAAAGGCTGCTGCCCCTCTTCAGGAACCACACGTTTGTCTGGCCTCTCAACAGATACCCCTCCGTTGTGGTTGCACCTATGGTACGGCCATCTGTATCGCTGAGGCACGCAAGCCTCCCCACCAACGGCAAGGTCCATGGTTCATGGGGGTCCTTAGGACAGCAATTTCCCTTAATTAAACCGCAGCTGCAAGAGAATTGTGAACGTTAGTTGAAGAGGGGTTTCAAGTGAATAAAAAAATGCAACCAATGGAAACGAATAACAGTTTATTTCGTATTATTTACTGCAAATAAATAAATATGGAACTGTACGAGTAGTATACAGGCCCATGAATACCTGAAAATAATTTGGGCAATAGGTGCTTGTGAATCAAGTGAAGAGACAATTTTTTTTCAGGAATGATTAACTGTCACTTGGATAGAGATACACCGGTCGTAATTAAAGAAAAATCAATAGCAACATATTTATATAGCAATAATCAGTGGAGGTCTCCATTAATGAAAAGCTGCGGATGTAACTGTCAATTGTAATAATGCTTTTCAAATGAATGCAACATTGTATGACCTGTTGAACTGATGTCAGAAGAAAATGAAATTCCCAATTAGAAACTTCTGTTCTGTGACTCTGTCTCTTTAAGATGGGCAGCGTTGACTCAATGTAGCTATATTTAAATTTTCTTGTTCCATGTGCATAGATAAAAAGGAAGTACAAGGAAAATATTTTGCAGGAAAATTGTGTCTTTGCATGAATCAGGTGAAGAATTATTAAACAATGAAACTGTTTCTATAATTAAGTGTTTAACAATAATATTTTAATTTGAATCGAGTGAAAAATAAAACTGTACCTTGTTTCATTTTAAGCAGCTTTAACTTAGTATTTGAATAAGCATTACATATAACGAAATACATACGCTTTATAAATCTTTTTCCACAAAAACGTAGTCAACAAAGCTGAACACTGCCAACTGGAATGTAATGGAAAATAATAATAACTAGGAATGAATCCGGTCGAAGAACTCGAACGCATAGGAACTCAGTTTAATTGTCTTCAGTTATTTCGTCATTTGATTCCTTGTACGAGTATTTAGCATCACTGGGAATTATAAGGGACGCTGAAGGTTGAATCGAGTATCGTGCTTCACTTTTTACCCTGAAATTCTTCACAAATCCCTTTTCGGCTCTTCATTTCAATATTCAGTATGCAGAATCGCCAACAAATGACTAGGAATCAGGATGCATACACAAACGTCATAGTAACACTACGGTGGTAGAATATTGTAGTCATTCATGCACTCAAGTGCAGCAAAACGCTGAATTACAAACTTTTTGCGATGGCTATTATACACATCAACCCTGCTACGCTTGCATTTTTCCTTAGCTTCATTGAACCAAGTACGTTTGACAGACAGTTGTCGCCTGCATCTGGTACACTGAAGCGTGGGAAGCGTTCCCATCCCAAGTACGTAATGCTACCATTGTTTTTTTTCTTTATCGCTGAACTTATTTATCACTGAACTTATGATATGTGCTTCTAATAACAGTTCGTGGCTGGAAAATACTCTGTAGGTTTTGGCGAAGATGTTCTTGTTTATCAGAAACAATATCACCACTTTATACACACTGAGTCGTGAAAATTAAGCTCGCATTTATCACTGGCGAATTTCGTAAACTACTTCGTCCTTCGTGCTGTCAGTAGAAACAGCGGTCAAAATGAAACTCCCATTTATGAATGGTCACTTCCGTAAAACATTTGGTCCTTCATGTTGACAGCATTGCAGATGGCATGGATCACTGTTCGAGTCTTTCTGTCTATACAGGTTCCTGAATCATTAAGCTTTAATGACCATTAAAAATTCAGGAGCTGTGCGTTATTATCGTTGACAATGTTTATGAAGACCATCCAAACACCTTAGTGTACGAGATTTAACGTTGGAGACTTTGCACCACTGAATATGATGATGTTATCCAGTTGAGTGCGAATCTGGAACTGTAAATTCTCCTGCATTTAGACCCACTTCTTTGCAGTTTTGGCGCCTCAAATAGTCGCAAACGTTTACACAATTATTTACGAAACCGAGTATGTGGGATATCGGCCGTTATCTGGTCGACCACACTTTCAAATAAGCGCGCCGCCAGCTATGCTGTCGCGTTTCCTACAACCGCCATCGCGGCACAAGGGCGCTGGCCATGAACGATTACGTCTCTGCCAATGAGATGCAAGCATCCCCTGTCCGGAGCTCCAGCGGCGTGTCCACTTAAGTTCGAACATTCATGCACTGAGCCCATTTTGTGTGTTCGCCAGTTGATAGCAGTTACAAACTTTCGTAGTGGCCACGGCGCGACATGTTCTGAATAGACATTGTACTGAAGAGTATCAGTTTTATAACTCTTTGGTATCTGTATATATTTCTGTATTCAGATCTACTGTTAGCTACTGACGCTGAAAATACAACAGCAAAGCTATATATTATTTTTGCTATTTGATATTAGATGTAGAATAAATTAATGTCGGAATTCTCCGTTCATGAATGGCATCTGATCCTTGCTCCTGTACCACACAGCGTGCAAAGGAAACAATAATGCAGGATGTGATAACCTCGCTTCAGTAGGAACAGTTCTGAAACGTTTCCAACGCAGTCTATTGGTGCTGGAAAACTACGACATTAAGGCGACATTTTGTTCGTCTCTGTATGCCTCCACTAATTACTATTCCTCCCAAATGACGGATGAGGCAACGTACCACTTGACATAGTGCAGAAAGATAGGGTAAATCATCACACGTGTTCAATGATTCTTGAATGGCACAGAGGATTCTCGGATCACTTTGGTATCGTCCCTTCCGTTCTGACAGCGGAGATCTTAGAACTCACGGAGCGGATTTAAGGATGGTCACACACACGAGTACTGTCTTTTGTCGTTGTACATACATCCAGAGAGCACGAGACAGCGACTGAGGGTAAGGAAACAGACGAGCTCACTGAAGGCGGTACGTGGTTCGATTCAGTCACTGGAAATATGTGCCGCTGGAGGTAATGTTGGCCCATCTCAGTCAGTGGCACTGTCGCCGTCAGGAACTGGCATGTGGGGTGATGTCTACCGAGAAGCCACCCCCAAATCTCGACCCCGTCAACAGACGCGCAGCGCAGGTCACTGTCGGAGCCAGGGGGCGACGCCACCTTCGTGGGGCTGGCCGATGTCCGGCAGTCCGATGGGGACGTCGTCAGTGGCGTTGGTGTGGTTGCGCTCGAGGGGCAGGACGTCGTTGCCCCCAGAGGCAGCGGCTCGAGCCTCCGGGCTGAAGTAGCGCGCCAGCACTTCGTGCCGGTAGACGAAGAGCAGCGCGCCGCCCACCGCGGCCAGCACCGCAAGCAGCGACAGCGACGCCCACAGCGCCGCCGCCCCCGCCTCGCTGCCGCCCGTGCTGGCGCCGGCAGTGGCGCCGTCGCTGGCGCCGGCAGTGGCGCCACTACTGGTGCCAATAGTAGTGGCACCAAGGATGCTGGACACCGTACTCGCCGTCTGCCCTGCTGTCTGTGAGCAGAGTAATGGAAGATTACTATCTACGTTTAACATTATACTACTACACTACTGACCATTAAAAATGCTACACCACGAAGATGACGTGCTACAGAAGCGAAATTTAACCGACAGGAAGAAGATGCTGTGATATGCAAATGATTAGCTATTCAGAGCATTCACACAAGGTTGGCGCCGGTGGCGACACCTACAACGTGCTGACATGAGGAAAGTTTCCAACCGATTTCTCATACACAAACAGCAGTTGACCGGCGTTGCCTGGTGAAACGTTGTTGTGATGCTTCGCCTAAGCAGGAGAAAAGAGTACCATCACGTTTCCGATTTTGATAAAGGTCGGATTGTAGCCTATAGCGATTGCGGTTTATCGTATCGCGACATTGCTGCTCGCGTTGGTCGAGATCCAAGCAGAGCAGAATATGGAATTGGTGGGTTCAGTAGGGTAATACGGGACGCCGTGCTGGATCCCAACGGCCTTATATCACTAGCAGTCGAGATGACAGGCATCTTATCCGCATGGCCGTAATGCATCGTGCAGCCACGTCTCGATCCCTGAGTCAACAGATGGGGACGTTTGCAAGACAACAACTGTCTGCACGAACAGTTCGACGACGTTTGCTGCAGCATGGACTATCAGCTCGGAGACCATGGCTTCGGTTACCCTTGACGCTGCATCACAGACAGGAGCACCTGCGATGGTGTAGTCAACGACGAACCTGGGTGCATGAACGGCAAAACGTCATTTTTTCGGATGAATCCAGGTTCTGTTTACAGCACCATGATGGTCGCATCCGTGTTTGGCGACATCGCGGTGAACGAACATTGGAAGCGTGTATTCGTCATCGCCATACTGGCGTATCACCCGGCGTGATGGTATGGAGTGCCATTGGTTACACGTTTCGGTCGCCTCTTGCTCGTATTGACGGCATTTTGAACAGTGGACGTTACATTTCAGATGTGTTACGACCCGTGGCTCTACCCTTCATTCGATCCCTGCGAAACCCTACATTTCAGCAGGTCCTGCACGGGCCTTTCTGGATACAGAAAATGTTCGACTGCTGCCCTGGCCAGCACATTCTCCAGATCTCTCACGAATTGAAAACTTCTGGTCAATGGTGGCCGAGCAACCGGCTCGTCACAATACGCCAGTCACTACTCTTGATGAACTGTGGTATCGTGTTGAAGCTGCATGCTCAGCTGTACCTGTACACGCCATCGAAGCTCTGTTTAACTCAATGCCCAGGCGTATCAAGGCCGGTATTGGGGCCAGAGGTGGTTGTTCTCGGTACTGATTTCTCAGGATCTATGCACGCAAATTGCGTGAAAATGTAATCACATGTCAGTTCTAGTATAATATATTTGTCCAATGAATAGCTGTTCATCATCTGCATTTCTTGTTAGTGTAGCAATTGTAATGGCCAGTAGTGTAATTTCCTTACTTTTCTTTTACCATTAATGCTAATCCTCATTCAGCAATGTAACATTTAACATTAAGCGATGACCCGAAACATTATGACCACCGGCCACCGTGTGGTTGTATGCTGTCTGGTGGCGCCGAGGACACGTGGTGTGGTAAGACAATATGAGCGAAGCGGAGGCAAATGGGCTACGATAAGTGGTGCAATTGCGGAAATCCGCCGGCTTAAGCGACTTTCACAATAGCCAGTTTGTTGTGGCCCAGTTGAGCCGTGTGCGACTCATGTTCATTCTTTTTATTGTTTGTCATCTTCTCTTGCCGTAATGCTGCCTCGTTTTCTTATTCCACCCGGCCGATGTGGCCAAGCGGTTCTAGGCGCTTCAGTCCGGAACTGCGCTGCTGCTACTGTCGCAGTTTCGAATCCTGCCTCGGGCATGGATGTGTGTGATGTCCTTAGGTTAGTTAGGTTTAAGTAGTTCTAAGTCTAGAGGACTGATGACCTCAGATGTTACGTCCCATAGTGCTTAGAGCCATTTGAACCATTTTTTTTAAAGCTTATTCCGTTTACTGGCGTCACTAACTTCTTGCCTTACCGGTCCGTGAGTGGCATCAGCAGCACTTATCGATAAGTGCTCTGTCGTACTATCTGTGGAACCACCGATAGTATTTCCGGGTCGTCGTGTGTATGGAGGTCAGTTGCGGACGGACCAGCAGTTGGGAATTCAGTCGGGACGCAGTACCAGTGAAGTCGGGGACGGAGCGGCAGTGAGGTGCGGACAGGCAGTACTCGCCGACCGCTGGTGACACACATGAACTGTCCGACGGAAGGAGATTGGAGTGGGATGATCTTGGTTGGTCGTTCATTTGGTCGCCTCATCAGGCGACGTGTATTTGGTCTTTTGACCGTTTCGGAGCCTCGTCAGTTGGTCATCTTCCCGGACGTGGGTCGGTTCCTTGCTTGTGCAGAGATGTCGTGCCCAATGGGCAAGAGTTACCTCTGCATGGTTGGGTCAGAGCCAGTGTGCCCGGGTCGCCGTGTCTCCGAATTCCGAACGGACATCGATTTGAGTCGGGTTGGAGCTGCAGTCAGCTTCGCCCGACCGTTGCCGACACACGTAACTTCAGTGGGAACGACCTGGGTCGGTCGTTCTGTCGGTCGTCTCATCGGACGACGTTTATTTGGTCTCCGACCGCTTGTGCGAACTCTCTGTGTGACGAATTGATTCGTCCTTGTTGTTCAACAGTGATTGCTTTTATGGTTGTTCGAGTTCTTGTGCAAGTGTGTTTACGTGGAACCGTGTGTACCTTCTGTGATTTCCACAGAGCAGATGAATGCTGTCTGCTTTCTGGAAGAGTCAGTCGGTCGGTTGAAATAAAGCAGCGAGTGTATGGGGTGGAAGGGAATTGATTAGGCTGTTGGTTGGTACTGCAACCGTCCCTAGGTCGTGTTGACAGCCGATTGTTTAGTGTTACGTTTGGCTGCCTGTCTCAACTAAACTGTGCTCAGAGTTTCCTCCCCAGGCCGACACTTCGAACACTCCTGAGCACCACTGTTTTTTGTTTGCGATTTCATTTTATTTCGGCGCAGGTACTGTGCCAGGCCTTCAGCCGTGTTTTACTTAAAATTGTTGTTGCTCTGTATATAGGCCTTCAGCCGTGTTCGTTTCAGAATCTGTGTCTTTCATATGTTAATCCTTGTCTGTAAGGTTTCACCTTAATTATCTTGAATTCTTGAAACGGCCTTCAGACATGTTCTGTAAATGTTATGTTAAGGTGGTCTTTAATTATTCTTCAGTAATTGTTTGGAATTTCAGCCGACAAGATACTTCAAGTTTTGGCTGTGAGCCTATGGGACTTAACATCTGTGGTCATCAGTCCCCTAGAACTTAGAACTACTTAAACCTAACTAACCTAAGGACATCACACACATCCATGCCCGAGGCAGGATTCGAACTGCGACCGTAGTGGTCGCGTGGTTCCAGACTGTAGCGCCTAGAAGATGTTTTTGTTGTACTGTGTAAAAGCTTATCTTCAAAGCCTCTCTTTTACTATGTAACAAATTTTTTATTGGGCCTTCAGCCGAGGAATTTATTTGAATTTTCCTTAATATGGCATTTAGCCGAAAATTGAAAACGCTTGGCTTCTAAAGAATTTCCTTAGCTGATCTGTAATATTATTCGGCCTTTAGCCGAGAAGATATTCCAATTTTACTTAAGTAAGGCCTTCAGCCGTTACTCTAAATCCTGGTGTTTTAAAAGAAATCATTTAAACTTATTCTGGAGAAGTTACCTGGGCCCTCAGTCGTGAATTGATCTTTGTTGTTTTAAATAGAAAACTGTGCATTGGTTCGAGGAATAAAGTTGTGTGTTTTTGTATAACTAACAGTAATTGACCTTGGCCCCTTTCCACAACCTGATCCGCTCTTCCTGCGACAACCAGGATTTCACCAGCGTGTGGGAGCTGGTCGGCTGTTCGCGTGCTACTGTCGTGAGTGTCTACGGAAAGTGGTTGAAGAATGCTGCAACCACGAGTAGGCGACAAGAAGTGGACGTCCATACATAGAGAATGGAGGGTAGCAGGATAGGTGGCGATTTGTGGCAGATCTGAAACGGAGTACAGTTCTGGCGCTGGCACATGTGTTTTTAAACACACCATACAGCTTATAGTGTTGATTATGGTGTTCCGTAGCAGAGGACCCCTACGTGTTCCCATTTTGACCCAACAACATCGTCAATTATGATTGCAGTGGGCACGGGATCATCGACACTGCACCGCGAATCAATGGAATCGCAAAACCCGGTCGGATGAATCCCGTTTATTGTTAAACCAGGTCGATCAGGTCGATGGTCGTGTCCAGATACGGCTGCTCGAAACATGCAGCTCGCCACGGACGCAGGCTGTTGGGAGCAGTTTTATGCTACGGGGGACACTCAACTGTGCTTCCATTGGACCGGCGGTAGTAACATAAGGCATCATGACAACTGCGGACTACGTGAGCATTACTAGGGGCCAGCTGTAACCCCTTGTGCTTGATGTCTTTCTTAACAGCGGTGGCATCTTCAGTAGGATAACTGTCCGTGTCACAAGGCCAGAATCGTGCTGCAATGGTCTGAGCGGCATGATAGTATACTCATGTTGACATCTTGGCTGCCAGATTCGGCTTATCGGTAAACCAGCTGGGACGCTATCGGGCAACAGCTCCGCACCCACAAGCCACCCGCCCGTAAATTACGGGAAGTGTGTGACGTGTGCGGAGGCATCTGGCGCCACAAACCTCTGGAAACCTATCAAGTACTTATCGAGTCCATGGCACCCAGGATCACTGCTGAACTGCGTTCCAGAAATGGACCAACACGCTTTTAAGTAGCTGGTCATCACGGTTTGGCTTATCAGTGTATTTTTTCGCTATTGTAAATAATTAGTCTTTATTGTACTTGGACAAAGATGAATGAGAGCACTGTATCAGTATTGAATTAGATCCTTGACTTCGTGTTCAGTTTTATCTTGTGTTGACTTCCTAGTTAGTCAGTCTTATTTGAGGCATAGTAGCGAGCAGTGATTTCCACCAGAAGGAGGCTCCTGCTCATACAGCATTTTGGTCTGAAGATGACCACAGGCGTGGTCGAAACCGGTTACCAGAATAAATAAATTTATGATCAAGTCTGATTTTAATAGTAACTAATAGTAGCGAGCATTTCGGAGAAAGAAATCTGTTGGATTAAAACTGTCTGCCGGACTGAGACTCGAACTCGGGACCTTTGCCTTTCACGGGCAAATGCTCTAGCAACTGAGCTACCCAAGCACGACTCACGACCCGTCCTCACAGCTTCAATTCTGCCAGTACCTGGTCTCCTACCTTCCAAACTTCACAGTAGCTCTTCTGAGAACTTAGCAGAACTAGCAGCCCAGGAAGAAAGGATATTACGGAGACATGGCTTAGCCACAGCCTGGGGGATGTTTACAGAATGAGATTTTCCCTCTGCAGCGGAATGTGCGCCGATATGAAACTTTGTGGCAGATTAAAACAGTGTGCCGGACCAGGACTCGAACTCGGGACCTTTGCCTTTCGCGGGCCAGTGTGGTAGAGCACTTGCCCGCGAAAGGCGAAGGTCCCGAGTTCGAGTCTCGGTCCGTCACACAGTTTTAACCTGCCACGATGTTTCATATCAGCGCACACTCCGCTGCAGAATGAAAATCTCCTTATGGAAGAAATCCGTTGTTTTTCAATCTGGTTCAAAAAATGGTTCAAATGGCTCTGAGCACTATGCGACTTAACTTCTGAGGTCATTAGTCGCCTAGAACTTAGAACTACTTAAACCTAACTAACCTAAGAACATCACACACATCCATGCCCGCGGCAGGATTCGAACCTGCGACCGTAGCGGTCGCTCGGTTCCAGACTGTAGCGCCTAGAACCGCACGGCCACTCTGGCCGGCTTTCAATCTGGGAAAAGCTGTCTGGAATACTTTATTACGAAGATGATAAATTATTTATAATACTTTCTTGTTCTTTATATTGATGGAGAAGATTTTGGAGGAATTTTAAAGGTATGTTTATAGTTTGTAATGAGCGAATTTCGTAATTGCTAGAGTCTTCTTATGTTGTGCAGTCTTTTTGTCAATAATCATAGTATGATTTCTCAGAAACGATTTTCTTTACAGTAAAACCTACCTTCATGATTTATAGTTATGAATATTTTTTCGTGTGTGCATTGTACCTCACGCCACACGAAATCATAGATTGCTTCTGACAAACAGGAAGAAAGAGATTTGTAGTGAGTACTTTATTTTCCTTTAGCTTATGAATCTGCTGATTTGTATTTGCTTCCGAAAACGCCAGTACGTCAGACAAAAAACGGCATGCTGAGTAAGAGGTAAGTCACCTTACAGTCTTGTGCGAACTGTGAGTAGTAGGGACTGATCAGGCGTCATGCTAGCATGCAGACTGATTTTCAGTGAATAGTGTTGATGATGTCAAACAATTATTTTCTTAGGAGTAGAGCAGTAATTTATTTTTGTGGATATTCAAAATGAAACAATGCACTTCATATCACGCAGCGGTCCTAATGTACTTCTGTACTCAGTTTAGGTTATACAGTTTTCATTGAGCACACAATTAATTTCTTTTGGCATTTAATTAGATTCATTTTCTTTATTTCAAATTTTAAATTTCAAAACTTTAAAGTTTTATTTCACGACACTGTTCACATTCGGAACACAGGGTCATCCAACCGTCAGTTTTGCTAAGCAAATAAAATACTTGAAATACACGTTACATGAGGAGAAAGTTTTTCTCACAGACAGATAATTTTTTTGTAAAAAGCTTACTTACGTTTGTAAGCAAAAAGAATATAGCATTTCTCAAACGCACAGTTCTCGGGGGAGAGGGAGAGGATACAGTGTGTTACTGGCCCCAACTCCCCCCCCCCCCCCCCCCCGTCTCCCTCCATACCTCCATAGAAAACAAATTATGGTCACCCGCTTTTAACATGTCACAGATGTGTCTAATATTAATAAAAATAACAATATAATATATAAAATAATTTAATATAATAATTATACTTTCTATGTAAGACCTTTAGTATTACATCCAAGAAACTACAGTTCAGAAAAATATGGCGTTTAAAACGTATTTGTCAAAAATTTGAGAAGAACTTGTCGCATGCAATTAGTATAGGATCTGCAATAGCAGCAAACTCTCACAACGTTGACGAAATCGTATCTTACACAATGTAAAACCGAAGGACGAACTCACAATTATCAACATTTCTCTTAGTGAATCCATGTCTGAAGACTTTGTCTGTGTGAGCATGTAAATGAGGAGAATGTTTTTTTTCTTTCAGTCGTTTTCATTTAGTTTGGGAAGTCAGTCATACTGTTTTTCCCACTTTAGTGGACGGTCTGTCCTTTTTGCCGACCATCACACAAATGATTGTGGTTTGCTGGTTCTACCACTGAATTTACAGTCTTGGATTTGCTGTTGGTGACAGATGTGGCCAATCTGGAAGTATGTCGCTTCATGTGTCTGGAATATTACAGGTCAGAGTGTAATCATGTGCAGTTGGGCAGGCTCACCACGTAAGCAACTGGCATGTATCCTGTGTGAAATATAGTTCCTAATTTCTGGAATTTTTGTCATTTTCGAGACAGTTTGCTTTTCGTGCTATTTTAGTCTACAGAAGTTAGCTGTGAAATATGGAATTTGATATACATATAAATACGAGGACGTTCAATAAGTAATGCAACACATTTTTTTCTGAAAGCAAGTTGGTTTTATTCAGGATTCAAATAAACTAAATCATTCCGCACTCTTTTGGCTACAAAACTATATTTTTCAACATAATCTCCGCAATGCTACAGGCTTACGGAACCTCACAGGGAGGGGATGTACGAGGTGCGACAATAAAGTAATGAGACTGATGTGAAAAAAAAAATGTTGCTTACCGTTTCAGTCAAGTTTAGTGTTGTCTCCTTCAAAGTAGTTCCCTTAAGATTGCACACACTTTTTCCAGCGCTTCTGCCATTGATGGTTACATTTCTGGAACTCATCTTCTGTAATATCCTGCAAGACCCTCATCACAGCTTTTTGGACATCTTGTGTTGTTTGAGAATGGTGTCACTTGACCTCCGTTTTGACTCTTGGAAATACAAAAAAGTCGCAAGGAGCGATAGCTGGTGAATAAGATGGCTGTGGTAGTACTGAAATTTGTTTTGAGGTTAAAAATTGCTGTATTGACAGAGCAGTATGGAATGCTGCATTATCGTGATGCAGAATACAATTATCACCAATGTTGGCACCGACAAGAAGAACTCTTTTACGAAGTCTTTGTAAAATTTCTTTGTAGTAATATTGGTTAACTGTTTGTCCAGGAGGCACCCACTCTTTATGAACAACTCCCTTGGAATCAAAGAAGCACACAAGCATGCATTTCAGTTTTGACTTCAACATTCGTTCTGCCTTCACGAAACATTTTATGCCAACGAAAAACCTGAGCTCTTGACATAACCTCCTCTCCAAAAGCCTTCTGAAGTTTACTGTAAGTTGTCGTCATGTTTTCACGCAAACGCAACGCAAAAAGAAATGGCATACCGTTGCGCAATATTATGCGGTTCCATCTCCGTGACGAGAGACACAAACATATGTTAAATTATTACAGCACAACTCATGACTGAGCATCGATGTGCCGCTTGGACTAGAAGCAGCTTATAGACCAAGGTCAAAGATATTGTGCCTTCGCAAGCCTGCAGGGTTGCCACATCTTGCAAAGAAAATCAGTCTCATAACTTTATTGTCGCACCTCATATACCCGCGTGGTACCACTCCACTGGTAGACGTCGGAGCCAACGTCTCGCTGTATCAATAACGTTCCCATCACCCATGTACTTCTTCGCGTGGAGTTCATCCTTCATTGGCTCAAACAGATGGAAGTCAGAAGGGGTGAGATCTGCGCTGTGGGGTGCATGAGGAAGAACACTCCAGTGAAGTTCTGTGAGGTCCTCTCAGGAATTGAGTTATCATGGAGAAGCAGAAGTTCTTTTGCATCTTTGTGGTGAAGACGACATTGGAGTCGTTTTTTCAATTTCCCAAGCGCTGTACAATACACTTCCGAGTTGATCGTTGCCCCATGAGGAAGGAAATCAAACAGAATAACTCCTTCAGAGTCCCAGAAGACCGTCGCCATGACTTTAGCAGCTGTATGTGCGGCTTTGAACTTTTCCCCCAGAGGATAGGTGGTGTGGCATCACTCCATTGATTACCGTTTTTACCTCAGTCCGAAGTGATGAACCCATCTTTCATCGCCTGTGACAATGTTTGACGGAAAATTGACACGATCAGCCTCATAAAGCGCAAGCAATTTCATACAGATGGTTCTTCGCTGCTCTTCGTGGTCTTCTATTAAGTGGTGAGGAACCCACATGACACACACCTTTGAGTTCCCGAAGAGGTGGACGAGTGTGTCAGCACTACAAACACAGACATTCTGTTGAGCAGCGAGGTATTGGAGTTTGGTTTGTCGATCATCTCAAATGAGTGTCTGCATGTTCCAACATTTCAGGGGTCACAGCCGTGTGTGGACAGGTTTGCGCGACCTTGTTGCGATAATGACAGACATATCGTCCAACATCTAGCAGTCCGACTTCAGGCCACAAGTAGTCCATCGGGATCATCCGACCACCGTGTCATCCTCAGCTGAGGATGCGGATAGGACGAGCGTGGGGTCAGCACACCGCTCTCCCGGTCGTTACGATGGTTTTCTTTGAGCGGAGCCGCTTCTATTCGGTCGAGTAGCTCCTCAGTTGGCATCACGACGCTGAGTGCACCCCTAAAAGTGGCAACAGCGCATGGCAGCCCGGATGGTCACCCATCCAAGTGCCGGCCACGCCCTACAGCACTTAACGTCGGTGCTCTAACGGGAACCGTTGTATCCACAGCGGGAAGGCCGTTGCCTGTCCAACATCTAGTCGTTCTCTTATTCAGTGGGAGGTCTCTGCAGAAATTCTGGAAGCGCATGGTTTTCTGCCAAAAGAAACACAATGAAAGTTCCCTGCTTGGAACACATCTCCATTACAGACGCACATTTTGAAGTCTACCTACAGCTTGTGATGCTACTTGAATTACGCAACTATTACGGCACCTCACCTGAACCTCTCGATACCAGCTATATTCTACTGTGTTTCTGTTAACTACTTAACATATTTCTGAGACAACATTCAGATTTGATTTCATTTGTGATACATCGATATGTTTATATTGCAATGATATTATTCTTATGTGCATTCTTTCTTTTGTCAGTATGATCTTTGACGTACTTGTAACTCTGATTTTTGGGCGCGTAAGGGATAGTAAGTTAGTTGTTAAGTTGTTAGAGAGTCGGGTGTCTTGGACGTAATGTAGGAAAGATGCGTATTGTAGTCCGCTTATAAAATGTGAACATTAACAGTGACTGTGAGGAAGATGTTTTCAAGTATGTTTTGTATTGTGAAGTGATGTTTTGTGTGTTTACGTGATATTGCAATTAAACAGAAGTGTAACTTAAATTCGAAGTGCTGATTACTTTTTTGCATCACTATTGTGCTAACTTTGAAAGGTATAATCTTGAAGAATGTCTTGTGAAGCCCATCTACAAAACTTTTGAATATAGCAGGATAAAACCTAGGCCTCTTTGCATCCGAGCTTGGAATCATAACCACCTAGATTTTCAACAATTGAGCCATGAGTTTACGATTAGACCAGCGTGGGAAACACAAAAAGATGAGTGCCTAGTTTTTTGATTATTACATGCAATGACTTTATTAACTGTGCTCTAATGACACCTGCCACATAATATGACTTGTTGCCCGAAAATGCAGTATTTAGCAGCGTGAGCAACACCACAATCGTTATTAAATGCTGACCTTTGTTGTGGTAGGGTTGTTAGAAGCTCTGCCACCTATCGGAACGCGATTACACTATAGAGGCTGAAGCAGGAATATTGCAAAAAAAAAAAAAAAAATGGTTCAAATGGATCTGAGCACTATGGGACTTAACATCTGTGGTCATCAGTCCCCTAGAACTTAGAACTACTTAAACCTAACTAACCTAAGGACATCACACACATCCATGCCCGAGGCAGGATTCGAACCTCGGACCGTACCAGTGACGCGGTTCTGGACTGAGCGCCTAGAAGGAATATTGCACGATGTGCCAGAATAAACTCCGCATTTTTTTCAACCAAAATCGGCCAAGAGTAAAATGTGTTACATTACTTATGGAACGCCTCTCGTACGAACGGTTCTACTGAAATGTGTCTCGAGAGGGCAGTCACGAGCGCCGTTACCTTGTCGCAGTCGAGCTTGTGGAGCTGCACGTCCTGCCAGGGCCGCGGCGGCTCCCCGCAGTAGACGTTGGCCTCGTCCACGTGCTCCTCGGCCCAGTTCCAGGTGTCGCGCAGCGCGCAGTCGCACTCCAGCGGGTTGCGCTCCACGTCGAGCAGCACGAGGTGCGCCTCCGCCGACTCGTTGGCCAGCCAGAGCGTGCGCAGGCGGTTGGCCTGCAGGTCCAGGTAGCGCAGCTCCGGCGCCGCCGCCAGCAGGTTGGGCTGCACCGACTGCAGCGCGCAGTCCGCCGCCGAGAGCCGCTGCAGCTTGGGCGCCTGCAGCGGGCCCAGGGGTCCCTGCATCAGTCTGTTCCCGTCCAGCCGCAGCTCCAGCAGCTGCGGCAGGTTCTGTAACGTGGTAGCACCACATTCAGCCACTATACGTGCTTTCACAGTGCTGGAACAAGTGACCTATGAGCTTGTAATGGTTCTTTACTTACGTGACCATTACGGCACACCAACCCCAGTTCTCGATACCAGTAATATCGTACTACTTTTCTGGTTTTATTGCTGTATAGGTACTCCGATGTATCGATATATTACAGTGATATGGTTCTTGTGTGTATTCGTTTCTGTGAGATTGTCATAATCTTTGACTTACTTGTAACCGTTTTGGCGCGAATGCGCACGGAGCAGTCTATGTTTCACTTTGCAGAAGTTAAGTTGTTATTTCGCTTTGTAAAAGAACAGTCAAGTCTTGTGTTTGGTTAAAGTGGAAATTAAATATATGAAGATTGATACAAAACTGTTTTCTTGATGATGTGACAATTAAGAAGAAGTACATGTGAATTTACAAGAAGTTTAATAAAAATGTGGATCGTGAACACCAAGTCAAAAATTACTTCTACCATACCATTGTTCTGATCTGGGATTGTTTGATCATTAAGAATTTCCTGAAAAACGCATTTGTTAGGTCTTCAAATATTGCTAAAATACAGATCTGGACCTTCTAGCAGTCAAAGTGGAATCACCCTAGAATCAACAAGATGAGCCATAACAACTTCGACGAAATCTACGTGGGAATCCATTCAAGGTAAGTGCCAAAATTAATGACTTTTTTACAGTGACTTAATTATTTCCATTCTGACGATACCATCCACAGTCAATAACTTTGTTGTTGCCCGATAAAGCGAACATATGCTGCGTGAGCAACATTATTAATCTGATTTCTAACCTAATTTGCAAGTGGTGGTATTGTTAGAAGCTACAACCTCCTGCCAAACAGTTATATTTAAATAAGAATGTGGTGTCTGTTCTTTCGGCCATGTCCAATTATAGACGTTGGCTGTCAGTGTAATTGATTCAGATCAATGGGGAAAGTAGTCTCTGCCGGACTGGGATTCGAATCCAGGTCTCATGCTTACTGCAGGTACCTTGACCACTAAGTCATTGAGACACAGAGGTCGTTGCAACTCCACGGACTACCCTAGGACACCTCCTGTCAAATTGTCAACTTATTCACGAACTACTGATGTAATGCTCCTTGCCCATTGTCCTCAGTACTCTTAGCATTTGGCCGATTGTCATAAGAGTTCGAGCACGGTGTGCACTGGCACTGAAGGGATCATTTGCCGTCATCGCCTTAATTGCATGTATTCATTTTCTTTTGCTTACGCCATAGTCCCACAGCGATCGCACGGTCGGCGTGGTTACAACGGATTTGGCAATGTTAGTGTTAGGGATGGCCGGATGCCCATCCTGCCGCCACCCCGTACCTCCCAGGACGGAACCAGTGGACCCCAACTGTCTGCGTCTAGTGTAAATCATGAAATAGTGCGGACGTCTGCGACGTGTGTAGCTGAGACGGAACGTGGGGGCCAGCCCGGTATTCACCTAGGGTGATGTGGAAAACCGCCTTAAAACCACTTCCAGGCTGGCCGGCACACCGGCCCTCATCGTTAGTCCGCCGGGCGGATTCGATTCGGGGCCGGTGCGCCTACCCGAGTCCAGGAAGCAGCGCGTTAGCGCGCTCGGCTACCCTGGTGGGTTCCTTGATTACGTATATATGGTATCTTAATTCATATTTGCTGCTGGATCAAAATTGTGTCTGTTCTTTTGGACATATACATGTAATAAACGCGATGACTGCCAACGATCTCTTCAGTGAGGACACACACCAGGCTCTAACTCTTACAGGAATCGGCGAAACATCGCGAATAATGAGGATAATGGACAAGGGGCACTACATTAGTAGTCTGTTGGTAAGTTGAAGATTTAGGTCTGACGAGAGGCGTGCTAGGGTTGTGCGTGCAGTTATTATGACTACAATGTCTGGGTGGCTTAGTGGTCAGAGCATCTCCCTAGTAAGCAGGACATCCGTGTTCGAATCCCGATCTGGCACAAATTTCAAACTTTCTCTACTGATTTCAATAAATGTCCATTCGCAGCCGGTGTCAATAATTCCTTTAAGTTTCTTTCAAACAGCTTCTAATAGAAATGGAAGAAGATTTACATATATTCCCCGCAGAAGCGACTGTTTGTTCTGTGCAGTATCCGACCCCCCCTGCCCCCCCCCCCCCCCTCCCACAGTAGTTACTAGTCTTTCGTTGCAGTACACTACTCAAAGCTCAGTGAATTTATGAAGCTTCAAGTTTCCTTCGTACTGATAAAGGACAGTTAAAAGAATGATCCAAGCACCATGGTGTGGGCAATGGTCCTTTTTTACAGAATCATAGCACGAACTGTGAGCATTGTAGATAACCCTGAACCAGGTTGACGAACGCTTCACGTATGAAGTGCATTTAGTTAAGTATAAATTGTGGGCATCTATTAGTCTACGTGGTCCTTCAGAATACTTTTCCAACATGTTGGACAAGAATTATTAGTTGCATATCACTGTTGTTTGTTGATAGTCCAAGGATGAAGCACACACATCACATCAGATCCAGGTGGCAGCAGAATATAGACGCACAACGGGACCGCCACACTAGATTTACAGTCATTACTAATGGCATGGGGTCGCTCTGCAAATAAGCTCCAAAGCTACCTGCAGATTGTCAGCAGGGACGAACAGAAAACGCTGGGAAAGCGGTCTGTGTGGCGCCACTGGGGGAAGGTGTGTTGCCATCTGTAACTCGGTTAAAGCCGCCCGGAGACCCTCTCATGGAACGCAACGTCCTATCCCGTGGCCTATACGTAGCCCTGGCGTTCAGTAGCCTCCTTAGATGGGGTGAAGCTAACACGGGAGGGGCCGTCCATGCATGACATTAAAAGGCAAGCCCTTAACTGGGTCCAATCTTGACTGGTCCGCACTGGCCCACCGCGGATTATCAAAAGCGGTGGGTGAGACATGGTCGGTCATGATCCCCCAGTACGTTGGAGGCCCTCTGGGGAACGTATCTCGGGTTTGAGTGCCGCACCGTCTCGTTGATGTCAAACTCCACAACATTAGAACCGGGCTAATATCCTACGTCTCCGGGCTGCGTTGAACGGTGAGGGTTGTCGTGTGTCAAGGAAGGACGTGAAACGCCCCCGTTCCGAGGTGAAAGCAAAGGGCGCGTGGCGCAGGGGAAGCTGCGTTACGACAGCCACACCATCTGTCTCTCCTGAATTGAGCCGCGGCGGCTGGGCTAGGGGGTGAGGGCAAGTCTGACGACGAGCCTTGGCTCCTGCTGTCTGGGCGCCGCCGCTCCTCACATCCTGGACAAGTCTCCCAATCCAAGGCGAAAGCAAAGGGCGCGTGGCGCAGGGGAAGCTGCGCGATAGCGACATAACATCTGTCCCTCCTGGGTCGAGCGGCGAACGTAGGGCGGGTGCGGCGTGTTGCTGGCCACAGCTGCTTTGCGCTGCGCTTGCCTGGCGCTGCTGCTCCCCAGAATGCAGGGGCGCGGCTCAATCTGTGTCTCTGCTGCCGGTGGCCTGGTTGGCCGTCCTGAGATCTTGTCCCAATTCGGCATGTGTGCCTCGGCGCGCCTCTGGTCTTCCGAGGCGCGTTCCGCTAAGCCTGGGAGGTAGTAACGTAGCCCAGGTTAGGTTAGATGGGCCCAGACCTCCGAACGACTGGGTGACCGGCCCGCCACCTGAGTAGGAGTGGGTCCTTGGCCGCAAGGTGGAAGCTCGGGCTAGTAGAGGGCCAAGGGCGAGACGTGCATCTGCTTCTCCGGAGTGCAGGGTGCACTTGCCGATGCGGCACGAGTGAAATCGGCTGTGACCAGGTACTGAAGGGGAACAATGCGCTGGATCGGCGTGTTGAACCCGGCAGCTCTGAGGGGGCCTTGGTCTAGGGGTGGGCGAACTGCAGTTAGTCCCTCCCCCATGCCAGAGGAACCGGTCTGGGGTAAGAGACGTGGCTCCCAATCTTTTTTCGCTTGTCAAATATATGAGGGCTACAGAAGAGACAAGCGATTCCGGTCCTCCCATAAGGGCTTCGATGCTAGTTGAGCCCTCGCCACAAGGTGGCCTGGATCAGGCAATGGAGGATAACATTATGAATAGGCATACAAAAATCCTTGATCAAAGCATTAAAAATGGAAAAATTAGTCAGGCCGCAGTCCAGGCCATAAAAAATGAGCTGGCGGCATGGGCAATTGACAAAGCCAAGCTAGAAGGTCGAACTGAGGAGTTGGAGAAGGAAAATGATAGGTTAAGAAAGCAACCTGTCAAAACATGGGCTGGCGTGGCTGCACAAACAGCACCAAAAGCCCAGTCAACGAAGGACACAATAGTCAAGGTCTCCAAATGGCCGGACACCGCGGTCTTTCTAATACCAATGCCCGGCCGAGACGTCAAGAAAGTACAGCAGATTTTCGCCACAACGGTAAACCTGGCCAGAGAAAAAATTAAAATAAATAGTGTTAAAGCAACCAAAAACGTTGTTATAGTTGATGTTGCCACAGAGGAAGATAAAAACAAACTATTAGCCATTCAAAAGCTGTGCAAGTCCGTCAAATGCGAACCATCCCGAAACCGTAACCCATTGGTTATCCTATACAATGTCCCCACGTCCTTAAAGGATGAAGACTTATGTGAAACCCTGTATCATCAAAATTTAGACGACATGGACACTAACACCTTCATGAAAGACTTCAAGTTAAGGTTCAGGACAGGACCCAGGGACCGAGATGTAGTCCATCAAGTCGCAGAGGTCTCGGGGGCCCTGTGGAAGAAACTAACAACTATGGGCAAGGTTTACATAGGTTTCGATGCTACAAACGTTAAAGATTACTTCGTGGTACCTCGTTGCTACAATTGCTGGGACATAGACCATGTACAAAATATTGCAGCAGGAAGCCGGCATCTCCAGGTGCGGAGCTGAAGACCATGTAAGGAAAGACTGTATAAAACCAAGCGTCTATATTCCACGCATCCGTAGGGGCAAAAAGACCTGCGGAGCCACTGGTAGAAATTACCGAACATATGAAATGGTGGAACAGCCTTTGATATCTCGAAAAGACTATAGCTGAAGCTGTCATTGTGACCAGGAGAGTCAAGAAAAAGAAGTCCCCGACTAAGAGGAGGAGGGATGCGGAGAGGGCATGCAAATTCAAAGACTTTTTAAAGTTGTATCAGAAGTGAGAGAGCGAAGAACAAACATGGTTGATGTATGCCTTCAGACTGAGCCAGTGGCTCAGGCTCCTCTGGTGTCTCCTTCTCCCTCAACCGGGGGCATAGTCAAACAGAGGAAGCGGAAAGACATGTGGGGCGACCAGTGGCAGTGGGCCAGCGAGTTGTAATTCAAGGCGGCGAAGTATTAGATAACCGCTCACGTGCCAGTACAATTAACAGCACTATACTCGCGCAAGAAGGACAACCACAACAAACAATGCACGATAGTACAGTTACCAGCACGATGCACCTATAGGCAGAGCAACAAATAAGAGCTAAGGGAGCAGACCCAAGAAGGGTGTACCCCAACTTAGAACATGCTATGCAGCTGTCGCGCATGGAGCAGCCGGCTGTCTTGACAACTTCACTCAGACACGTAGTTCGCGTAGGACATAAATATGGCAGAAAGGTCACCTTATCGACAATGGAGGCTGTGGACAGAATACAGCTAAAGTCGCTGACTCTCCCCACTGACTTCGGAGCCCTGCCTGACCTCGTTAAAAAGGTTTTCGAAAAAGAGATGAAAGATTTGACCTGGAGGAAATCTACATACAGTCTGTTTTAGCAACTGGGCGCATTGCGCTAGATTGGAAAAAGAACTGGCCTGATTGTAATGAACACACTTATTTTGCATAATGTCACCTGAAATAAACATTGGACAGATAAACACACACAACAGTCGTTTGGTCATGCAGGAGCTGCGAAGGGTAGCGGAGGAGTTGAGGCTGGATGTAATCTGCTTGCAGGAGCCATACTCCCAAGCTGGGCAAATTTCCTTTATGACTTCCACTTGGCAGGTAATTTACACTGAGAAAGAGCCAAAAGCAGCTCTAATTGTAGCTAATAAGGTCCTACGGATCAGTACCCTAACGCAACTATCTAACAGCCACTGCAACGTCGTGGAACTGCAGTCACCTGCGGGGCTCGTCTGCATCGTCAACATGTACTTCCAATACGGAAGTAGCTTCGAAGAGTTTTCGGATCATCTCACATGAGTCACCATGGCGTTGCGAGGGCGAAGGATTATCATATCCTCCGATATGGATGCTAAATCCTCCCTATGGCTCAGTGGCGCTAGAAATGCAAATGGAGAGAAGGCTGAAGAGCTAATTATGGCCTCCCAACTAGTTGTGGCAAATAGACCAGAGAATCCCCCCACCTATAGAGGTGGAGGCGGATTTTGAACAAACATAGATGTCATCTTTTCAACACCCAATGCCATTAGCAACATTAAGAACTGGAGAGTCTTAGATCAAGACACAAGTGAGCACAATCTGATTGTTTTCAGCCTAAGTGATGAGGAGTGCCGCTGGGACATGGAGTGGGAGATTCAATACTGGGAATGCCTAGCTCTGGAGTGTGATGTTCCTCCATTGCCTGAAGGTGACGTAGACGTGGATAGGTATGCTGAAGAACTGGTGGCGTCAATAGTTAGAGCGGTGTAAGCTGCTGTACTACCCAGGAGGAGAGCCGTTGCGGCCTCCCCATTACCATGGACTACCGACCTTGAATGTATGCGTCAGTCTGTAAGACAGGCGAGGAGGTACTCCCAGCAAAGAGTCATCTGGCACGAAAAACAGTTCTGGCTACAGCGATATCGAAAAGCCAAAGATGTCTTCCAGAAAGAACTAAAGGAGGTTAGGGTAAAAAGTTGGGAAAGATAGTGCTGCACCAACTACCCACTGACCCTTGGGGAGACCCCTATAAGCTGGTCAGGGAAAAAATAATATCTCTGTGGTTCTTTCGACCATCAGGGATGGCGGCCGAATGTCAGAGTCCTGACAGGAGACTGCTGAGGTCCTCCTTCGGACTCTGTTGCCAGATGATGAGGAAAATGAAATCCAAAATCAGATACGCAGGGAAGATCTTGATGAGTTCACCAACAACACCGTGGTGTACCTCTTCTTGGAGGTAGAAGTGGTGGCACATATCTCGTAAAAGAGGGAAAGCTCCAAGGCCCGACGGCATAGTACCGGAGGTTGTGCAATTCTTCGCCCCTCAGCTAATTGCACCTCTCACAGGGTTCTTCATCGAGTGCCTAAGGCTTAGTAAATTTCCGAAAATTTGGAAAAGGGCAAATGTAATTATAAAGAAAGGGAAAGACAAGGACCCTATGGAAGCCAAGTCCTACAGGCCAATATGTCTTCTGGATATCGTGGGGAGGCTGGAGAGACTATTGGCTGACAGACTGACGGCACACAGGATACTGAGCGGGATGAGCGACAGGCAGTTTGGCTTGTGGGTGGGGCAGCCAGCGTATGACGCAATTGCCCTGGCGGCCGAGGTTTGCAGCTCAGCTCTGCACAAGTATGTGGTGGGCATCATGGTAGGTATCAGTGGTGCCTTCGAAAACCTGTGGTGGCTCTCGCTCTTCTGCCGCTTGCGTGAGAAGGAGTGCCCAGTGCCCCTCTATGACTGTCTGAAGAAGGGGGGAGGAGCCATGGCAGGAGTCATGGAAGAGTGAGAAAACGGGGTGAAGGGCATTTCAACTGCTGCCTAATAGTAAGGAAAGACTACAGATGGGTTACTCCGAGCCAAGTAGGGGTCTGCTGCACTTCCTTACAAGGCATGGACCATATCAGACATATTTATGACGATTTGGGAAATGGGCTACACCAGCGTGTGACTGTGGCTCTCAAGACGGCACACCCGACCACGTCATTTATGAATGTCCAATATACGACGTGAGGACTGAACTGAGGCATCAACTACCGAATAGGGACACCTATTCCCTATTACGACGTGCTGATACCTATCAAATCCTAAACACACTGGCAAACGAGGTATCACGGAAGAACCTGAGGGAATTAATTAGGGAACATAATGGTCAATGCCCCCCCATGAACCATGGACCTTGCCGTTGGTGGGGAGACTTGCGTGCCTCAGCGATACAGATGGCCGTACCATAGGTGCAACCACAACGGAGGGGTATCTGTTGAGAGGCCAGACAAACATGTGGTTCCTGAAGAGGGGCAGCAGCCTTTTCAGTAGTTGCAGGGGCAACAGTCTGGATGATTGACTGATCTGGCCTTGTAACATTAACCAAAACGGCCTTGCTGTGCTGGTACTGCGAACGGCTGAAAGCAAGGGGAAACTACAGCCGTAATTTTTCCCGAGGACATACAGCTCTACTGTATGATTAAATGATGATGGCGTCCTCTTGGGTAAAATATTCCGGAGGTAAAATAGTCCCCCATTCGGATCTCCGGGCGGGGACTACTCAAGAGGACGTCGTTATCAGGAGAAAGAAAACCGGCGTTCTACGGATCGGAGCGTGGAATGTCAGATCACTTAATCGGGCAGGTAGGTTAGAAAATTTGAAAAGGGAAATGGATAGGTTAAAGTTAGATATAGTGGGAATTAGTGAAGTTCGGTGGCAGGAGGAACAAGACTTTTGGTCAGGTGATTACAGGGTTATAAATACAATATCAAATAGGGGTAATGCAGGACTAGGTTTAATAATGAATAAAAAAATAGGAGTGCGGGTTAGCTACTACAAACAGCATAGTGAACGCATTATTATGGCCAAGATAGACACAAAGCCCATGCCTACTACAGTAGTACAAGTTTATATGCCAACTAGCTCTGCAGATGATGAAGAAATAGATGAAATGTATGACGAGATAAAAGAAATTATTCAGGTAGTGAAGGGAGAAGAAAATTTAATAGTCATGGGTGACTGGAATTCGTCAGTAGGAAAAGGTAGAGAAGGAAACATAGTAGGTGAATATGGATTGGGGGGAAGGAATGAAAGAGGAAGCCGCCTTGTAGAATTTTGCACAGAGCATAACTTAATCATAGCTAACACTTGGTTCAAGAATCATGAAAGGAGGCTGTATACATGGAAGAAGCCTGGAGATACTGACAGGTTTCAGATAGATTATATAATGGTAAGACAGAGATTTAGGAACCAGGTTTTAAATTGTAAGACATTTCCTGGGGCAGATGTGGACTCTGACCACAATCTATTGGTTATGAACTGCAGATTGAAACTGAAGAAACTGCAAAAAGGTGGGAATTTAAGGAGATGGGACCTGGATAAACTGAAAGAACCAGAGGTTGTAGAGAGTTTCAGGGAGAGCATAAGGGAACAATTGACAGGAATAGGGGAAAGAAATACAGTAGAAGAGGAATGGGTAGCTCTGAGGGATGAAGTGGTGAAGGCAGCAGACGATCAAGTAGGTAAAAAGACGAGGGCTAATAGAAATCCTTGGGTAACAGAAAGAAATATTGAATTTAATTGATGAAAGGAGAAAATATAAAAGTGCAGTAAATGAGGCAGGCAAAAAGGAATACAAATGTCTCAAAAACGAGATCGACAGGAAGTGCAAAATGGCTAAGCAGGGATGGCTAGAGGACAAATGTAAGGATGTAGAGGCTTGTCTCACTAGGGGTAAGATAGATACTGCCTACAGGAAAATTAAAGAGACCTTTGGAGAGAAGAGAACCACTTGTATGAATATCAAGAGCTCAGATGGCAACCCAGTTCTAAGCAAAGAAGGGAAGGCAGAAAGGTGGAAGGAGTATATAGAGGGTTTATACAAGGGCGATGTACTTGAGGACAATATTATGGAAATGGAAGAGGATGTAGATGAAGACGAAATGGGAGATAAGATACTGCGTGAAGAGTTTGACAGAGCACTGAAAGACTTGAGTCGAAACAAGGCCCCGGGAGTAGACAACATTCCATTAGAACTACTGATGGCCTCGGGAGAACCAGTCATGACAAAACTCTACCATCTGGTGAGCACGATGTATGAGACAGGCGAAATACCCTCAGACTTCAAGAAGAATATAATAATTCCAATCCCAAAGAAAGCAGGTGTTGACAGATGTGAAAATTACCGAACTATCAGTTTAATAAGTCACAGCTGCAAAATACTAACGCGAATTCTTTACAGACGAATGGAAAAACTGGTAGAAGCCGACCTCGGGGAAGATCAGTTTGGATTCTGTAGAAATGCTGGAACACGTGAGGTAATACTGACCTTACGACTTATCTTGGAACAAAGATTAAGAAAAGGCAAACCTACGTTTCTAGCATTTGTAGACTTAGAGAAAGCTTTTGACAATGTTGACTGGAATACTCTCTTTCAAATTCTAAAGGTGGCAGGTTTAAAATACAGGGAGCGAAAGGCTATTTACAATTTGTACAGAAACCAGATGGCAGTTATAAGAGTCGAGGGGCATGAAAGGGAAGCGGTGGTTGGGAAAGGAGTGAGACAGGGTTGTAGCCTCTCCCCGATGTTATTCAATCTGTATATTGAGCAAGCAGTAAAGGAAACAAAAGAAAAATTCGGAGTAGGTATTAAAATTCATGGAGAAGAAATAAAAACTTTGAGGTTCGCCGATGACATTGTAATTCTGTCAGAGACAGCAAAGGACTTGGAAGAGCAGTTGAACGGAATGGACAGTGTCTTGAAAGGAGGATATAAGATGAACATCAACAAAAGCAAAACGAGGATAATGGAATGTAGTCAAATTAAGTCGGGTGATGCTGAGGGAATTAGATTAGGAAATGAGGAACTTAAAGTAGTAAAGGAATTTTGCTATTTAGGGAGTAAAATAACCGATGATGGTCGAAGTAGAGAGGATATAAAATGTAGACTGGCAATGGCAAGGAAAGCGTTTCTCAAGAAGAGAAATTTGTTAACATCGAGTATAGATTTAGGTGTCAGGAAGTCGTTTCTGAAAGTATTTGTATGGAGTGTAGCCATGTATGGAAGTGAGACATGGACGATAACTAGTTTGGATAAGAAGAGAATAGAAGCTTTCGAAATGTGGTGCTACAGAAGAATGCTGAAGATAAGGTGGGTAGATCACGTAACTAATGAGGAGGTATTGAATAGGATTGGGGAGAAGAGAAGTTTGTGGCACAACTTGACAAGAAGAAGGGATCGGTTGGTAGGACATGTTTTGAGGCATCAAGGGATCACAAATTTAGCATTGGAGGGCAGCGTGGAGGGTAAAAATCGTAGAGGGAGACCAAGAGATGAATACACTAAGCAGATTCAGAAGGATGTAGGTTGCAGTAGGTACTGGGAGATGAAGAAGCTTGCACAGGATAGAGTAGCATGGAGAGCTGCATCAAACCAGTCTCAGGACTGAAGACCACAACAACAACAATGGTCAATGAACAAAAACCGATAAAGGCTGAGGTGCACCTGCCCAGTACCAACGGGCGTGGAATGGCCGGTCGCCGTTAAGACCGAGATGCGCCGCGCTTCAGGATCAGGGAGGCAGGTGTATCAAAAATAAATCTACCCGTTACAGGACTTCCATTTTTAGATATTAGGTGTTAGAAGTATAAATTAGAATGTAGATATAAACTAACAACACTAACACGATTATGGACTGCAGCGACTCAAAGTAGTTTAGGCCAGGCCAGTGCCAGGGGCACGCCCTCTGGGATTATCTCGGTGGGCAGGCCACAAATAGTAGGTTTGTAGTACTACTGGCACACTTGTAACGCTGCAGAATAGACTAGTATTTGTAGAGTAGATGAACAGATTTGCAACCTTGTCCATAGCAATAGTGTTAGTCACCTTCTGAAGTATAAGCTGCATTTGTCATTGTAATAATTAAATGCCCACTAATTAGTTTAGGTGATGGGTTATTTGCATAGTTCTCATTGTACTGTATCAATAAAGTTAAAAAAACAAAATTATTCTAAAACAAGAGTGCCACTCCTCAGGTTTTCTCTGAAAGTTTGTTACCAATAAGCCCACCATGGGATGATGTAGCCCTTTTATCTTTGCCTTCGTTGGACGGAGATATACTGATGGCAGCGACCATGAATATCTTAGTAGCATTAACAGCTCAGCTACAAGCGACGGTAGTTAATGCCACATTACTGCCGGCCGCAAGTCTGAGGCCATGGCAACTAGGAAAATGGCCTAATAGCCGGCTGCATAGCAGGGCGAATGGTGTTCTCTTTGGGCAGCCACCGCAAGCAGGTCGTCACCAGCTACGCTGAGTCCACCATCATCTTCCCGTCATTCCCTCTGGACGATAATTCGAACCTACTGGAATCCAAATTTGTCACCTCGTCGTGCTGTACTACTGGGGAACTTCGTCAGCTTGACAACAGGTTCCTCTAGGAATCATTGTTACCTTGGCCTATGTTTGTGTAACACTCTCATCTTGCTCACATTATTATCAAGTGTCACTGACTGCATCCTGATATAGACGCTGAACTTGAAATTACAACTTCGTTTATGGGCTTTAAATTTTCGCATATGCGAGGTTCCAGCTATGTAGTTGTATTAATATTTGATAGTTAGTAAATACCGTAACTGTAAAAGAAGGAATTCATTGTTGTAAATTACATCAGCAGCGAAAGACGCTACTCTAGATTTGACTGGTGCAAAGTTATGTTTCATGATGAGAGCCTTGGCATTAGAAATGGACGTTTTCGAGTGCTGCTTCTATTGAGGGAACAACGACTAAGGAGAGTACCAAGCAGTAGGACCAGATATGGGCATCATAAAGCGAGGAGCCATAGCTTATAATGACCGGCAACCTATGGCGTTTCTTTTCCGGCACACCAACAGCGCAGCTTGCTTCCAGGTCATCACTCAAGGCGTCCTGTTGTCACTAGGAATATGAGCTCCTCCAGAAGAATATTCCCACGCAGAGATTTGCTATATTACCGAATAAGTCCCTCAGGTCTCCTGGACAGCCCTACAATAACACCTGTCCACCACACTGAGCATGTTTAGTTGAGTCTGTATTTTTGGTATGTCTGTCTGGTGTGCATACAGATCCATACAGTGTGTCAGAAGCATGATTGATGTCCAATAAAGTTACCACCAGGCTGGCAACTGTTGAGAATTCTAAAACCCATCTCACACGGAGTAAAGTTCACCATAATTAGGCAAGGTGGCGCACTAGACTGTCAGCTGTCAGGGAATGCTGAAAGTTAGGTTGCATGATGAAGCTTTGACACTGAAACAGAGCTTGTTGTCACATTTCATAGTTTTTTCAGTAAATTGCTGTACAGTGTAATATATTCTTTATTCCTTGTTACTTGAAGCTGTGAGAAAGAGGACAGGCGCTCCAAGGCGCGGAAGCAGAGACGATGCTGAGGGCAGACGGAACTAGGAGAGATACTACTACGTGAAGTAAACCGTAAGGGGAGAGCCTTGCGAAAATGCAGACGCCCCCAGACGCAATCAAATGGCGCTAGTTACTCTTCAAGGAATTAACATGTAACTTCATATGTCGTCTAGACGCTGTGGTAGGTTGCCATCGTACTGCTTTGTAACCAACAGGCACGTACTAGCGGATAAAGCCAGCATGATACCAGCCCTGAGAACAGTAACTTCAGTATGCTCACAAGGTTTAGAAAGAGAACGAAAACACGAAAAAACTGTTGACCTAGCAGTCCCTACTCCGGGGAGCCCGAGAGTCGGGGCTAAATGACGTATAACAATAATGTTGCAAGCCTCATTTGGCAGAGCATTACGTTTAGCGTTCAGCTGAACAATGTCGATACCAAATATGAACTTATTTAGTGCAACTGCATTAACATCCCCGCCTTAGGAGCTGTAGAGGGGACCTAACTAAACCATGATTGGAAGGCGACTGCAAGAGACCTGCGGGATTGGCTGGGTGGCTTCAAGTGGGAAAAACAGTGCCCCCATGCGACTCTTTAGAACCCCTAGATCCGTGTCCGTCAACTCCAGCCTCGGTCCAGCTCCGCGTAAGTCTGCTCTCTCACTTGGAGTGCCTCAGTGAAGAGTGTCACATTCAGTATGTTTTGTTTCGCAACTAAGTTGTTGCCTTAAGATGCTGCTAGTGTTTGCTATTGTGGTTAGCATCCACTCCTGGGAGTTCTGCACTGGCTTCTGTTGTAACAGTGTTATTCATGCTTTTTCTAACCCTAGAACTAGCCTCCAGTGTATTAGTTAGTCCTGTCTGGGATAAACAACTATTTCAAAACCCTGTTTGTACAAGTCTCCACAACGAGTTCCCTACCAAGTCTCACCACCTGCATTTCTAGTTAATGCATGTACCAGTGTTGGCTCAGATAGAAGAAAACAATCAAATGTCTTCACTGTGAATTCTGCCTTCTGCTCTGTACCGCTCGGAAGGGTAGATTGACCAGTAACACCTTTTCTCCCTTTCCCACCTATGTCAGGTCACAACAGGAGAATTATAGAGAGAGTGTTTTTACGCTGCAGAAATAAATCAGGGGGTACCAAGCAGGAGAGAAGGGATCAAGCGGTGTTTATTTATTGATTTGGTTTCGTGTGCGCCACGTTTCCCTGCATACTTTCCACTGTGCAACCTGGGCTGTATGAATGAGAAATTATGTGAAGGAGCACAAAACTTAAGTCAGAGGTTGTAGCATTGTTTGAGTAGAGTGGTTCTGTGGTAGGATAGTACCAACCCCTAAACGCTAACGAGTTTGGCAAAGAAAGTGTGCAAGTCATGTGAGAGAGGTCGCGATGGCACAAGTATTGGCTTTGTCAGGTTGGCGAACTATTGCCTCGACCACCTTTTGAACGAGCAACGGTTAGGCGATGTGGCCGCAGGTCCACTTGTTCCTGGGTAGCGGCGCTGGGCTGACGTGGAAGACGCAGCTTTCGACTTATGGTAATATGGACATACGTATTAAAATGTTTCAAATCTGTTCGTTACTAAAGTCCAGATGTTGAAATCAGGTGTCAGTCTACCACGAAGCCCCCATAAGGGAGTTTATTTTGGTAATTTAGTCAAATTTCAGTAAGAACTTTGCATTTGTGCCTTCGTCAGGCACGCACCATGGGCCTTAAGCTCACGGTTGTATTATTGCTCTGTGCGTAACAGAAGTTAACTCATTTAGTGTTTTTTAATGTGATGTTTCTTTCAAAGTAATATTTTGGGGGATTTTTTTCATTTTTGCTGCGTTTTCTTTGTGTACTTGGTTTCCCGCCACGTGGTTGGTTAGAGTAACCATCACATTGGTAAAGAGCAGTTTCGGTCTGAAAATGTACAGCAGACGAGTGAATAACTACACGATAGTGTGTGAGTGTAAGATAGGGAAGGAATAATCTTGTGTTCCGGTATTTTTGCATTTCTGTTGGCTACCGCAACTTGGCCACGTGTGTGGAATAGTACCAAAGTGATAGATAGTAAATGTTTCTCGTGCCCCCCATAACTTTTTGATTTACTTAAACTTTTGTATCTAGGAAAAGTTCAGATTTTAATGCCCATGGATGGGATAAAGACTTGCAAAGTTTTGCCGCCATATGATAGTAAATGTTCTACCTTCTTGCCCCCCCCCCACCAACTGCTCAGTGACGTGGTGTTGTTTCGGAACGGAGGGTTAATTCAAAATTGGCAGTCATAGCCAGGGACCACTTGCTCCGCCCCCCCCCTCCCCTATGAAAACTGAAATATTTAGGTAGACACTTTTCCGTTCTGACCGAGTTCGCTTGTAGTGTCTTCGCTGATCTCGTTCTACGCGACCTGTAGTGATTAAACATCAAAAATTCAAATGGCTCTGAGCACTAAGGGGCGTAACATCTGAGGTCATCAGTCCCCTAGAACTTAGAACTACTTAAACCTAACTAACCTAAGGACATCACACACACCCATGCCCGAGTCAGGATTCGAACCTGCGACCGTAGCGGTCGCGCGGTTCAAGACTGAAGCGCCTAGAACCGCTCGGCCACACAGGCCGGCTATTAAACATCATATCAATAGAACGCATGGGTTTAAGTATGAAGCAAGGTTGCGCTCCCCTCTCCCTTACAGTAATTACCTGGCGAAATTTGATGTATATTCCAACAGATACACGGCTAGTTATTAAAATTCCACAGCTATTAAATAAGTATCAATTAATCTATAGCCTCGACTGATTATTTCCTCCCTTCATCATAAAGAATAGGTGAAAGTCAGTCACAACTTTAGTCGCATGCTGGGCCGACAAATGAAAGTAAATAAATGCTCTATCCTGTCTATTAAGCCGTTCGTAGGTGCCTTCTGTAGTGGTTCTAAAAATATTGCGTTATCCGTTGCCTTCAAATTTTCACCTGTTGGTTAAACCCACCCACTAGAAATTATTAATCCCCCGCCGGAACTCGGATGGGACAGTAATATCGTGGACCACATGAATTTGTTAAACCAGTACTACAGAGGGTAACTTGTATGAGTTGTAGGACATGATAAGCGACGCTAATCTTCCTACCGGGTCGAATTTTACCAGTAGCACCAGTAGTAAGGTTGCCTTGCACTTGATGTACTTTTCAGTAAGGCAGGTTATTTTTAACGTTATTTTCCGCTAGGTTAAGCCTGTATTATGGCGTTAAGTATTATTTTCTTACTTTTTCAAGTCAGAAACGGTATATAGTTTCCTAGTTAAACATCATGTATGTCATGTGAAGTTATCGCAACAGATATTTTTCCATTGTGAAGATGGTCCATGATCAAAACCAGTAGTAAATAAATGTACAGGGTATTCATAAATGAATATCGCGGTTTTAACGCTTTATAATATTTATTATACACTACTGGCGATTAAAATTGCTACACCACGAAGACGTGCTACAGAGGCGAAATTTAACCGACAGGAAGAAGATGCTGTGATGTGCAAATGATTAGCTTTTCAGAGCATTCATACAAGGTTGGCGCCGGTGGCGACACCTACAACGTGCTGACATGAGGAAGTTTCCAACCGATTTCTCATACACAAACAGCAGTTGACCGGCGTTGCCTGATGAAACGTTGTTGTGGTGCCTCGTGTAAGAAGGAGAAAAGCGTACCATCACGTTTCCGACTTTGATAAAGGTCGGATTGTAGCCTGTCGCGATTGCGGTTTATCGTATCGCGACATTGCTGCTCGCGTTGGTCGAGATCCAATGACTGTTAGCAGAATATGAAAGCGGTGGGTTCAGGAGTGTAATACAGAACGCCGTGCTGGATCCCAACGGCCTCGTATCACTAGCAGTCGAGATGGCAGGCATCTTATCCGCTTGGCTGTAACGGATCGTGCAGCCACGTCCCGACCCCTGAGTCAACAGATGGGGACGTTTGCAAGACAACAACCATCTGCACGAACAGTTCGACGACGTCTGCAGCAGCATAGACTATCAGCTCGGAGACCATGGCTGCGGTTACCCTTGACGCTGCATCACAGACAGGAGCGCCTGCGATGGTGTACTCAACGACGAACCTGGATGCACGAATGGCAGAACGTCATTTTTTCGGTTGAGTCCAGGTTCTCTTTACAGCATCATGATGGTCGCATCCGTGTTTGGCGACTTCGCGGTGAACGCACATTGGAAGCGTGTATTCGTCACCGCCATACTGGCGTATCACCCGGCGTGGTGGTATGGGGTGCCATTAGTTACACGTCTCGGTCACCTCTTGTTCGCATTGACGGCACTATGAACAATGGACGTTACATTTCAGATGTGTCACGACCCGTGGCTCTACCCTTCATTCGATCCCTGCGACACCCTACATTTCAGCAGGATAATGGACGACCGCATGTTGCAGGTCCTGTACGGGCCTTTCTTGATACAGAAAATGTTCGACTGCTGTCCTGGCCAGCACATTCTCCACATCTCTCACCAATTGAAAACGTCTGGTCAATGGTGGCCGAGCAACTGGCTCGTCACAATACGCCAGTGACTCGCTTGATGAACTGTAGTATCGTGTTGAAGCTGTATGGTTTAGGTTCTTGGTAAAACTGGTTGAGTTGCTCTTTCATTTGACATATCATTTATAACTGTAAGTTTCATATAATAAATATTATAAAGCGTTAATACCCCGACATTCGTTTATAAACACCCTGTATAGTAAGCCAGCACAGTGTATATCTTGGATCTCACCAAGCATGTCGATGCTATTGACAGTTGCCTAAAATTTTTTAAATCTGTTTATAAGGTCACTTACTAATTGAATCTCAACTGCTTCCTTGATAAAAATATCAAGTCGGCCTTTTTGCTTAACGCGGGTACCATAGGAAACAGGATTGGTCTTGTTCTACGGAAATTCGGATTGAAGTGTTTTTTTCGACTACAATCTAAGTTTAGTAACCTTTTAGGGTTGTTACGATATTGTAGTATCTGTATTGTTAAGAAGAAAGATTCAATGTTCTTTCGGGCATGCATGCATGTGAAATGTATTCATGTATTCGCAGCTGCGAATACGAACAGCCATCAACTATATAGGAAAAAAAAAAAAAGATGCCGGACCGGGAGTTGAAACCCGATTTCCCGCTTTTTGCGAGCGGTCGCCTTAAGGGGCTCCGGAAAGGCTCAAAATCATGAAAAGTTCAATTTTTACTTTTTTGCGTTTTCTGAATCTCCAGACTATTACCTTTTAATAGATATATAATTTATTCAATTCCGAAGACTACAACTATTTTTAATTTTTTTTTTGAAATGTGTTCTACATGGGCGTGACCCACTGTGGCGCTGTTAAACTGCTGTCAAATGGTGTTATTATTAACGTCCTTGTTCATCTGGTACATTTTAGTGATGTGTTGTGGCTAACCTGTGATGGTTCAATATATATTGCTGGTGTGATTGTCGATTGTTTCATGTTTATTTACTCTGTCGTTGTCTCGAAAATATTCGTAATTAATTCTGTTTCTTGAGTCTCTGTTTTGTTGAAGTATAATAATGAGTAAAAGTAAAGTTATTAGAAAGCCTCTGAAGGCTTTTAAGAAAAGGAGAAATGTTGGAAAGCCAAAGGTATGTGTTATTACTGTAAACAATAAAGACGATGAAAATCCCCAACATAGCTTGTGTCCCAAAGAAGAAGACAGTTGGTGTAAATATATCAAAGGATTGCTAACTGGTGAAGTGTACACTCATAAGCATAGTCTGCCTCATGCAATAATGGAGGTGATAAAACCTATTTTCAGAGACTTAGCAGCACCTGAACTGTTGAAAAAGTGCATTCACGGAAAAACTCAAAACCCCAATGAAAGTGTAAATAGTGTTATATGGTCGAGAATCCCCAAGACTGTATTTGTTGGAATAGAAACACTTCACTTTGGTGTGTATGATGCTGTTGCGACTTTCAATGATGGCAACATTGTAAGGTGCAAGGTATTTAGAAATATGGGAATGAAGATAGGTTCTAACATGGTACGAGCGATGCTTGCTTTAGACAAGGAACGCCTTCGAGCTGCAGACAGGGCTGTAAAGAGTCTAGAAAAACAAGCAAGAGTAAACAGGAGGAGGAACAAGAGGGAGCTGGAGGAGGAGTTTGCAGAGGATGAAGATAATCCATCCTATGGACCTGGAATGCACTAAAAAGTTAATCCAATCTTTGTCGCTCGATTCCCAAAACTTTTATTTTCTCATACTAATTGCATGTTTTCTAAGGATCTTCCAAACATATTTGTTTCAAACTTTCAGTAAATGTTACACAGTACCTTCTGCATAATTTAACACAGCCTTTTTCCAAAAAACTGTATATTTTTGAATATATAAATAAAAAAATTGCAAAAAAATGTTGTGAATTTTCATTACAATTGAAAAAAAATCATCTTTAATAACTGAACTAAAATTTTGTAAAATCCCTGTGTTAAGTTGTAGCCCATATTCCAATAAATAATCTGTAAAAAGTTCAACTTCCTACCTCAAATACTTTGTGAGGAAGGGTGTAATTTATAAGCGTTATTTTAACATTGCAAGTATAGGGCGTTCCGGAGCCCCTTAACCGCTTTGGCTATCCATGCGCGGCTCGCGGCCAGACCCAAACTTCCATATGTCGTCGCTCCTGCGTCGCAACCCGTACTCGTATACGTCATGTAACACGCGTACATGGGAGAACGTTTTCTGTGTAAGTCGCTGCCCAGTATGACGTAAAGCAGGAAATCCAGGCTCGAGTCGCGGTTCGGCACTATTTTTCACTGTCGTCATTCCCCCATACAGCTGATGGTTGTTCATATTCGCACCCTCGAATACATTTCGTGTACTCTTAGGGTTGGTTTGTTTAAGGCTGGTAACACGTGAAGATGTGGCACCTCACACGTCACTCAGACCACCAGGACGGTGGAGAACTGGTGTATAGCGCTCAAGCGTTACACACGCTTAAAACAGCGGAGCAAATCTGATATTGCAGAACTTGGTCTCCAGCTGTTGATATAATGTCATTATGGAACTTGCAGAGATGAAAATAACAGATGACCTTATAAACAGAGTCGGAGGTTTTGGCTTGAATTTTGCTTGGAATGCTGTGCTCTCTGGTGGAACGACAAACGGAGAGAGAATACTCACTCGTTGGTAGTTAATATTAACTATCGACGATATCTGGTGTTGATCATCTTTCGTTTGTAGTGGCGTTAAATGTTTACGATGTGTGTGTGTGTGTGTGTGTGTGTGTGTGTGTGTGTGTGTGTGTGTGTGTGTGCGTGTGTGTGTTGTTTTTCATCATATGCCATATTATGATTCTCGGTCGGCGTAGGCCGGCCCATCTAGGGTTTAAATTTCCGGAGAGCTCTCTCTCGATGAATTTGTGCCTTGAAAATGACTAGATGTTCACCTGTCGAAAGATGAATGGTCGTCACAGACAGAAAGCGTCTGCATTCCCGATGTATCCGGCCGACGATAGATGTCGGACGAGCGTACAGACGTCGGACGATAATTGGTGAAGCTCAGATCAGTTTGTTTCCTTCGGCCAAATCGACCGAAATTCTCACACACCAAATATGGAGTGTGAGAAACCGATAAGTTTAGTCCAAGAAACTGGTAGTTTGTGGCATCCTACGTATGAAAATATCACAATCGAAATATCGTTCGGAATAAGTGGACTAAAATCACAGGCCAATTGGAAACCACAAGTAGGAAAAATATTTACTGGAAATTTCAGCGTAAATTATAAATTTCAAAACATAATTTGTTCGTGTCAGACCGGTGGCGTATCTTATGCTCATAGTTCCTGTAGTGGATCTTTTTCGCGTTTTGGTAGGTTAACATTAAGCTGTCTACAAATTATTATTAGTGCTTACTGGCGTTTTTATGTCAGTAGGTTGGTGATCCTGTTACGTGAAGCGGTTTTCAAATGTAGTGTACGGTATGCATTTCCACTCTTCAGTGCTTTAGGTGTCCAGAGTGACTTATGCTAAACTTTACGCTTGTCTTTCACACGTATAGTTAATGACAGTCACTGAAGGCTAACTGACGTACTCCTGCAGAAATTTAAATAAATACAGCGAAACAGCGTGCCGCGGTAGCCGAACGGTTCTAGGCGCTTCAGTCCGGAACCGCGCGACTGCTACGGTCGCAGGTTCGAATCCTGCCTCGGGTATGGATGTGTGTGATGTCCTTAGGTTAGTTAGGTTTAACTAGTTCTAAGTTCTAGGGGACTGATGAACTCATATGTTAAGTCCCATGGTGCTCAGAGCCATTTGAACCATTTGAACAGCGAAACAGTGTTTTTAATCTTGCTTTTCAAACTGACCACGAGTTCCCTCGAGTGTGTAACAGAAAGTTCATCCCGTAATCTTATATATTAGTAAAAATTGTCTGCTAACTCCGGTAACTGATAACAGAATGTACAGTATTTCTTTTAAGAGCAAAAGCCGCAATGCAGCACTCGCCTCCTAGCAGAGAGGTTAAAATCTAACCTACTTCATACATAGAATAGATTCTAACCTATATTAACCTAACCTAACCACGCTGATACCGCCAAAAATTGATGAAAGAGACCGGTCACAATGTGACCACGCTGTCGGCCGTTGTTATATGACGACCTCTGACGACGGCGTTTGAAGACTGTTTTCGGCGCCACTGTGAATGTAGCCTAAGTTGTTTGAATATTTCTTATGGCTGGAGAAACTCGAGTTTTGCATGTTGTTGTTGTTGTGGTCTTCAGTCGTGAGACTGGTTTGATGCAGCTCTCCATGCTACTCTATCCTGTGCAAGCTTCTTCATCTCCCAGTACCTACTGCAACCTACATCCTTCTGAATCTGCTTAGTGTATTCATCTCTTGGTCTCCCTCTACGGTTTTTACCCTCCACGCTGCCCTCCAATGCTAAATTTGTGATCCCTTGATGACTCAAAACATGTCCTACCAACCGATCCCTTCTTCTAGTCAAGTTGTGCCACAAACTTCTCTTCTCCCCAATCCTATTCAATACCTCCTCATTAGTTACGTGATCTACCCACCTTATCTTCAGCATTCTTCTGTAGCACCACATTTCGAAAGCTTCTATTCTCTTCTTGTCCAAACTGGTTATCCTCCATGTTTCACTTCCATACATGGCTACACTCCATACAAATACTTTCAGAAATGACTTCCTGACACTTAAATCTATACTCGATGTTAACAAATTTCTCTTCTTCAGAAACGATTTCCTTGCCATTGCCAGTCTACATTTTATATCCTCTCTACTTCGACCATCATCAGTTATTTTACTCCCTAAATAGCAAAACTCCTTTACTACTTTAAGTGTCTCATTTCCTAATCTAATCCCCTCAGCGTCACCCGATTTAATTTGACTACATTCCATTATCCTCGTTTTGCTTTTGTTGATGTTCATCTTATATCCTCCTTTCAAGACACTGTCCATTCCGTTCAACTGCTCTTCCAAGTCCTTTGCTGTCTCTGACAGAATTACAATGTCATCGGCGAACCTCAAAGTTTTTACTTCTTCTCCATGAATTTTAATACCTACTCCGAATTTTTCTTTTGTTTCCTTTACTGCTTGCTCAATATACAGATTGAATAACATCGGGGAGAGGCTACAACCCTGTCTCACTCCTTTCCCAACCACTGCTTCCCTTTCATGCCCCTCGACTCTTATAACTGCCATCTGGTTTCTGTACAAATTGTAAATAGCCTTTCGCTCCCTGTATTTTAAACCTGCCACCTTCAGAATTTGAAAGAGAGTATTCCAGTTAACGTTGTCAAAAACTTTCTCTAAGTCTACAAATGCTAGTGCGGTATATAAGGACATATGACACTCACCTTGATGGCATCGCCGGGAAAGAAGATCAAATTATTGCGCTGCAGGAAAAGGCGGACGAGTTGCGGCATCGGGGCCGTAGATCCGGCTGGCAGAGCCCTCAGCAAGTTGCCCTCGAGGTGCAGCTGGCGGAGTTTGCGCAGCGGGCGGAAGGTGGCGTCGTACACGGCGTCGATGCCGCACTCGGACACGTCCAGCACCTCCAGGCTGCTGGCGCCCACCAGCGGCTCTCCCGGGTGGACGGTGAGCATGTTTCTCCGCAGCGACAGGTAGTGCAGTCGCCGGTTCCGCACGAAAACGAAGGGCGGCACCGACGACAGGCGGTTGCGCTCCAGGCTCACCGACCACAAGTCCGGCAGCTGGTCGAAGGCGTTGGTCGTAATGGACGCCAGGCCCACCCCGTTCATGTGCATAACCTGCAGGCGTTAATACAAAGTGTGGAATTATTCCGCAGATCTCTCTGCCCTACTAAATAATTTTGTTTGAAACTTCCTGCCGGGCGGCCACTGTGGCCGAGCGGTTCTACGCGCTTCAGTTTCCAACCGCGCGCCTGCTACGGTCGCAATTTCGAATCCTGCCTCGGGAATGGCTGTGTGTGATGTCCTTAGGTTAGTTAGGTTTAAGTAGTCCTAAGTTCTAGGGGACTGATGACCTCAGATGTTAAGTCCCATAGTGCTCAGAGCCATTTTAACCATTTTGTGTGTGTGTGTGTGTGTGTGTGTGTTCCGCATCTTCTGGGCTGATTTCAACCAAACTTGGTACATATTAAAAAACTAAACACCCGCCTCGATTGCGAAAAAAGCACGTAGTGTTAACTCAGGTTTCGGCGTAGATAACTACACCTTCTTCAGAACAATAAAACCCACAATTGCCTAAGAAGACCTTGTGGGTTTTATTGTTGTTCTGAAGAGGGTGTAGTTATCTACGCCGAAAAAAATGGCTCTGAGCACTATGGGACTCAACATCTTAGGTCATCAGTCCCCTAGAACGTAGAACTACTTAAACCTAACTAACCTAAGGACATCACACACACCCATGCCCGAGGCAGGATTCGAACCTGCGACCGTAGCAGTCCCGCGGTTCCGGACTGCAGCGCCAGAACCGCTAGACCACCGCGGACGGCATCTACGCCGAAACCTGGGTTAACACTAGGTGCTTTTTTCGGAATCGAGGCGGGTTTTTAGTTTTTTAATATGTTAACCAACGATTGCTGACGCGCTGCGATGTTGAAGGTTCTTAAGAACTTGGCACATATATACCTTACCGTTAGGCAACAAGCGTTGTGGTGGTAAGAACCACGTACCTGTCATAATTCAGGAGATGTGACGTCATAAAAAATGAGATGTGTGAAGAAACAGCTGCATAATGCATGAAGCTGAAATTTATTACTTATGTGCCTACTAAATGTATTGGCAGTAAATTTTGCAGATAGTATCCACAGATGCCGCTAAATGCACCTGAAAATTATATTGTGGTACCACACATTGTTCAGGAGCTATGACGTCATAAACACTGATGCGTGAAAAAATGCCACATCAAGCATTTTATTCTTTACCATTAATATAGCCCTGCAGTCGAGTCAACCTAAGAAGTCCTTGACAGCTGACAGCTCTTTCGACAGCTGTCAACTGCGAAGCACAAACGCTGTAGGCGAAAAAAACAGAAGTCTATAATACTGTGGAGAGGCGTTGCCATAGGAACATTTGCTAAATCACGTTGTTGACATTGGGAGCAACTATGTTCAACGTACAAAAACTGCTCCGGATATTGTATTTACACATCTTAATACGTATTTCTTTGTACGACTGTTTCATGATTTCAAAGGTGTTTCACTTATACACGGAAATGATTTTTTTAGATATTACACTACAAACATAGTTCATCTTTTTCGTTTGTAATAAAACTGGCAAAATGAATACCCTAGCAATTGTGGATTTGTCAGCTAGTAATGTATATTCTCTAACACACTGTTTGACTATCTCTTCCCAATAGTCAGAATGAGAGACTGGCTCATACCAATGTGGATTTCTTCAAGGGAAATCTTCACTCTAAGACAGATTTCAGAACAAACGGCTGAACTCATTATTGGCATGCATCATGTCTTCATTGGCCACAAAACAGCATTTGATAGTATTAACACTGCAACTGTAATGTTAAGTTGCTTTGATTGAGCTACGAACCCCTGAAAATTTGTTAAGGTTTGTGAGAATGACAGTAACATAATAATGGGAGAAATATTGTCCGATCCATTAGATAGACGAGATGGTGTTGAACGCATTTGGCTGGTATCAGACTGTCGTTTTATTCTGATTTTCATTAATTATTCAGCGATGATCCGACGCAACGTATCACACGGAATACGAATCGATTGATCAAGGCGTCTTCTCTGCCGGCGGACATACAGAGAAACCTGCGCAACACAGAAGCCCTACCACCTCGGCTGTATGGATTACCCAAGATCCATAAGAACAACGATCCACTGAGACCGATCGTTAGCGCTCCTGGATCACCGACATATAAACTGGCAAAACACTTGGCCTCTCTGCTCCAACCACACGTGGGGAAGACCGACACCTACATTACGGACTCAGGACATTTCATTGAGAAGCTGAAGAAACTGAAACTTGCACCAAACGACATCCTCGTCAGCTTTGATGTTGTTTCGTTATTTACGAAAGTGCCACTCAGTGACGCTCTGGAGCACATCGGTTCCATTTTCCCGCTAGACATCAGAAAGCTCTTCCATGCATATCTCACCACGAGCTATTTCACGTGGAATGGCGACTTCTACGAACAGCTGGAAGGCGTCGCCATGGGTAGTCCTCTCAGACCAGTGGTGGCCAACTACTTCATGGAACAATTCGAAGCACAGGCACTGGACTCGGCGACTTGCAAACCTAAGGTGTGGTACAGGTACGTCGATGATACTTTCGTGGTGTGGAGCCATGGTGAAGAACAGCTCGGTGACTTCCTAAGACACTTGAACAGCCTCCATGCCAACATAACATTTACCATGGAAGTAGAAAAGGACAAGAAACTGCCATTTCTAGATGTGCTGGTCACAAGGGACGGCGAAAACCTGGGACACAGCGTGTATCGAAAACCGACTCACACGGACCGATACCTGCACAAACTGTCAAACCACCACCCGAGCCAGAAAAGGGGCATGATTAGTACGCTTGTAACGAGAGCAGGACGAATATGTGAGCCGCAACACCTCAAACGAGAAATGCAACACCTGGAAACAGTCCTGAGGAGCAATGGGTACTCCACAAAAATTATATTAGAAGTGTAACTGAGCCAAACACTCGGCGAAGTAAGGAACCAGAAAAAGAAATGTCGGGTGCGGCCTTTCTGCCATACATTCCCAGAGTGACGGACAGAATCGGCCGTATATTGCGCAAACATGGCGTAAAGACGATCTTCAAACCGACAAGGAAGATCAAAGAGTGTCTTAGATCGGCGAAGGAGAAAAGAAACCCACTTGCAATGTCGGGAATATACCGCATACCATGCACATGCGGAAAAGTTTATGTCGGGATGACTGGACGATCCATTAACACCAGGATCAAGGAGCATAAGCGACATTGCAGGTTGGGGCAGGTGGAGAAATCTGCCGTGGCAGAACACGCACTGAATGAGACCGACCACGTAATAAAATTCGCCGACACGGAAGTTCTGGCTGTAGAGAACCACTATCACACGCGCTTGTTCAGAGAAGCTGTAGAAATACAAAAACACGCGAACAGTTTGAACAAGAAAGAGGAAAGCCTTAAGGTAAACGGATCCTGGCTTCCCGTACTGCAGCGAACGACCGTCGCAGGTAGCAAGAGGAGAACCGCACCGGAAATGACCGCGGAGAAGCCCTCGGACGTTGGCGCGCCAGGTACATATAGTCTGCGCCCGCGAGCTCGGCTCCAGTTCACCACCGGCAATGGAGGGTGAAGCTTTGACAATGCCAGCCACTCGTGCTGGCGAAACGTCAGAAAAATCATTAGATGAACGTCGGCCGAAGAACCCGAGACAGAGGCCAATAGGCAGTTTGTCATCAAGTGGCCACGAAAGCCTCAACAATTTTGAATTAATTTAAACTTTGATATCAAAGCGGATCATACAGATGATTGCAGTGCTCAAGCCAACCCTCTGCAAAATAAATCGAATTAACTCTGAGTATTTCGTTTGCATTCGCATATCTACATCTACATCCATATTCCGTAAGCCACTTGACGGTGTGTGGTGGAGGGTACTTTGAGTACCTCTATCGGTTCTCCCTTCTATTCCAATCTCGTATTGTTCGTGGAAAGAAAGATTGTCGGTACTCCTCTGTGTGGGCTCTAATCTCTCTGATTTTATCGTCATGGTCTCTTCTCGAGATATACGTAGGAGGGAGCAATATACAGCTTGACTCCTCGGTGAACGTACGTTCCTGAAACTTCAACAAAAGCCTGTAAGTAGGCTGTTTAGGTTTTTTTTGGTAACGCCACCTCTGTATGAAAATCACTGGCTGTGCTGTGTGCAGTCTGTGGCTGCTTTGCATTGTTGTAATACTCAACCATTCTAGTGTTAGGCAGCTGGCTGTGAACAGCGCGTAGCGTTGCGCAGTTGGAGGTGAGCCGCCAGCAGTGGTGGATGTGGGGAGAGAGATGGCGGAGTTTTGAAATTTGTCATGAACTGCTATATATATATATATATATGATGATATCAAGGTAAATACATTGCTTGTTCTCTATTAATATCTTTCATTTGCTAACTATCCCTATCAGTAGTTAGTGCCTTCCATAGTTTGAATCTTTTATTTAGCTGGCAAGAGTGGCGCTTGCTCTATTGCAGTAGTGGGAGTAACCAAGATTTTTGTGAGGTAAGTGATTTGTGAAACGTATAGTTTAATGTTAGTCAGGGCCATTCTTTTGTAGGGATTTTTGAAAGTCAGATTGTGTTGCGCAAAAAAATATTGTGTGTCAGGTTAAGGACAGTCGTGGAAAATTGTTCAAAGGGGAAGTTTCAAGCCCGTACCGAGCTACTGAGCGTCCCCCCTGCAGAGTCTTCCACTGGAGTTTATCTATCATCGCCGTAACGCTTTCGCGATTACTTAATGATCCTCTGACGAAGTGCGCTGCTCTCTGTTGGATGTTCTCTATCTCTTCTATCAACTTATCTGATACGGATCCCACACCGGTGAGCAGTATTCAAGCAGTGGGCGAACAAATGTACTGTAACCTACTTCCTTTGCTTTTGGACTGCATTTCCTTAGGATTCTTCCAATGAATCTGTCTGGCATCTGCTTTACCGACGATCAACTTTATATGATCATTCCATTTTAAATCACTCCCAGATAATTTATGGAATTAACTGCTTCCAGTTGCTGACCTGCTGTATTGTAGCTAAATGATAAAGGATCTCTCTTTCTATGTATTCGCAGCAAATTACACTTGTCTACATTGAGATTCAGTTGCCATTCCCTGCACCATGCGTCAATTCGTTGCAGATCCTCCTGCATTTCGGTACAATTTTCGATTGTTACAACCTCTCGATAAACCACAGCATCATCCGCAAAAAGCCTCAGTGAACTTCCGATGTTATCCACAAGGTCATTTATGTATATTGTGAATAGCAACGGTCCTACGACACTCCCCTGCGGCACACCTGAGATCACTCTTACTTCGGAAGACTTCTCTCCATTGAGAATGACATGCTGCGTTCTGTTATCTAGGAACTCTTCAATCCAATCACACAATTGGTTTGATATTCCATATGCTCTTACTTTGTTCATTAAACGACTGTGGGGAACTGTATCGAACGCCTTGCGGAAGTCAAGAAACACGGCATCCACCTGTGTACACGTGTATATGGCCCTCTGAGTCTCGTGGACGAATAGCGCGAGCTGGGTTTAACACTATAGTCTTTTTCGAAACCCATGCTGATTCCTACAGAGTAGATTTCTAGTCTCCAGGGAAGTCATTATACTCGAACATCATACGTGTTCCAAAATTCTACAACTGATCGACGTTAGAGATATAGGTCTATAGTTCTGCACATCTGTTCGACGTCCCTTCTTGAAAACGGGGATGACCTGTGCCCTTTTCCAATCCTTTGGAACGCTACGCTCTTTTAGAGACCTACGGTACCCCGTTGCAAGAAGGGGGGCAAGTTCCTTCGCGTACTCTGTGTAAAATCGAACTGGTATCCCATCAGGTCCAGCGGCATTTCCTCTTTTAAGCGATTTTAATTGTTTTTCTATCCCTCTGTCGTCTATTTCGATATCTACCATTTTGTCATCTGTGCGACAATCTAGAGAAGGAACTACAGTGCAGTCTTCCTCTGTGAAACAGCTTTGGAAAAAGACATTTAGTATTTCGGCCTTTAGTCTGTCATCCTCTGTTTCAGTACTGGGCAGAAGAATTTGGTGGAATCTTGGGTGCTATCCGAAGAAGGGCAGCTTGCTAGCCACGGGCCGGATATGTGCTGCCAAGGGACATCGAAAGCTGAGATCTGATGACCATCGCAGCACGGGGCAGGATGATGCCCTGAAGTGCCTGGTCACATAGGCCGGCGGTCAACAGGCCAGTGCTGTTCTGTGTAAGGTACCACGGTGGCGCAGCCCGCTGGCGTTTTTGAGAAACTGAGGAGACAGCTGGCGATTGGGTGTCGTCAAATGGCCCATCAAAGAGAAATCTGGGACTGTATAAGACCTTTGCGTTTCTTCATGTGGTGCCTAATTAAGCTAAACCGGTATTACATGGTGCTTGCTGAACGTGAAAGAATGGTGTGAGGGTGGTTAGAAGGACAGATAGAACATTATTTGGCTCATGGGAGCCTAAAAATCATGTTTGAGGATGGAATGTCGGCCATGCTTTCTAAACAGCGAATGTGACAATATTCTTTCGACCACTGCTGAAAGCAGCAGGCAGGACGATGATTGGTCGGTGATTAAAGAGAATAGCTTGGGTGTGGGATCGGACACCGTTTTCCAAGAAAAGCAGGCATGGATGCTGCTCACATTGGCTAGTTCAGAAACTTCTGCCTCGAGCAGGATGTTGTTCATAAAATGTTACGACTTTGCCAACTTAAAAATTTACTCATTTGGTAAGGCCATTAATTTTCCTTTTCTATGGCGTGACAACTTTTCATTTCACGTATAAATCTGTCGTGAGCAATGTGCATCTCGAGAGGGTTCAGTCGATGCAGACTTGAGTGGCAGTCATTCATAGGAGCATACCTTTCGTTAACCTGGTGGATTCCGCCAAGACTTCTTTCGGTTAGGCAGTCTTCTGATCGCTTCAGATGAGTTATGTATTCATTAAATTGAATATTATGTGATTTATTTACGTTTAAAATCCGATGAGTTCTTCGATTACAGTTTTGGCTGTTTTTAAGCCATTGGAACTTCACATATGCAGAAAAATTTTGTTCAAAGCTTTTTAAAAGATCAATTGAGCATTGAATAATTAGTCGGAAGATTAGTTATGCATTGTTCAGAAGAAAGTGGAGAGATTTTAATAACGATTTTGATTGAATTAATTAAGTGGGAAATGTAATTTAATTTTCTAGAGCATTTTTATGTAATCCATCTTTCATTTTCAGCCCTTTTTTCGTTTGGCTCGTGTTTGTGTGTGTCTGGTCCACTTGTTCTGATTAGCATTGATTCAGCGTTGCAATTTTGGAAGGGTGTTCTGAAGTGTGACGTGTGTGGGAGATAGTGTTGATAGTGTGTCAGTTGAAGCAGTGGGGTGGACATCAGTTTTGTTCATAATAAACGAGTGAACCCAAGTGCGAAATTAAAGTAGCGGAATAGTAAATATGCCTCAGATTGAAGGGCGGGCTCATGTAAGAAGGGCTAGCCGATATATATAAGGAGTTGAAAGATAATGCAAGGGAGATGGATGATAGTCTGTACACTATCAGGTGTATACAGTGCAATCTGACAGGCCACTGTGCACCATGCAATCAGTCCATGCCAGGGCTTTGCTCGATCTGCAGAAGATATGGGCACCTTCCTGTGTTTCCACACAACACACTTGGTTGAATATACGACAGACGAAATAGGCAGTTGTTGGTTAAGGAGGACACGACAGACAGGGCAAATGGAGAAGACATAAGTGGTTGAATATAACGTAAGTCAAACGTTAGCAAAATATTTTCTTAGAACGTTGTAACGGTGACGTGTAACTTGAAACCCGTGGTGCCGTAGTGATTTCTGCCAGGTGTTAAGTGGCAAGGCCCCTGTTAAGTCCGGGGGGGATCAGGAGCCGCAACTCATTGTTTTCTTACTTGACTTTCTTCGTGATACTGGTCAAAGATTTCCGTGCCCCGACAGAAGGAAGCATCCCGTTGACTATTAGTTACTTGATTTGTGAGTTCTGTATTTGTACAATTCAATTTCGTTTTCAGAAGGATGTCCACGGCTCCTTCCAAGTTTCACTAAGAATGTGAAACACTAAGAAACATCGCGGGGAGAAAGGTAAAGCAAATGAACGCTGTGAACCTAAGCGTTGTATAAGTTAGTGGTAAATCTGGTAAACAAGGATGGGGTGAATTAATTAGCATTCAAAACGGATCTTATCGAAATGGTCATGGGACCATTGACAAACAGGGAACTGGATGCTTAAGTGCATAATGTGTCGATGTGAGTGAACAGGTAGACCCTCATGAGTCAGAAAGTGGAGACAGAACCGAAAAGAACAGAATAGTTGGAAGCTTGAACGAGATTGAGGTGGTATCTTGGAATGCGGGTGCAGATGTGTCCTCCGCAATTTCTAACTTGGACGTTGTATTAGAACCAATATCGTCACACATCCGGATGCTGCAAACAAAAAAAAAAAAAAAGGGGGGGGGGGGCAGAACGTGAGAAAGGAAGCAAAATAGACGAAAATAACGTTGGCTGGACGAAAGGCCATCAAACGAGAGGACTGCTGAGGAGGGAGGACGAACGTTTAATGAATGTAGGACTCCAATTGTAATGAATTCTACGGATACAACATCAAATTAGGGAGACAGAGTATTCAGAGGTTGCATGATAAAGCTGTGTGGAAGAGATAGAGACGTGGATACAGGAGGCAGGGGAGACACTAAGTCAAAGGTTTGGTGAAATTGAACGGCTGTCGTGTGAAGCTAGAGAGTAACTGAAGGTTAGCAATCAAGAAATGATAGAACAAGAAATCAGGGTGAGCATTACACATCCACGCAAAAATTCCATATCTTTGGAGATAATGGTAGAGGATTAGATCAAAAGTCGTCGACTGACCAGTGTGATCAATCCTTTCCTTCTTCTTGGCCAGTAAGGCAACGTTGGATTTCATGAAGGACTTTCTCGATACCGATGCAGCAACAAAAATGAAATCACTAATACCACGCTGCGCATCATACGAGGCGCTTAGGGACACGTTTTTGACCTGTTATTGGCCCAGAGAGAAGCAGGAAAGACTCATATAAGGAATAATTGTGAAACAGTTAAAAATAACCCAGATTCTGTAAGCCAGTGAAGATTCTGGAAGAAATGGTACCTAAAAATCAGTTCTTTACCACATTTTTCCTTTCTGATATCATACGAACAGGACGAATAGAGTGGGATAGAGTGTTTCAGGAGAGAGGCGAACCTTAAGTTCCTTTGCTGCATACGTTGACGCACCAGAGTTGGAGATAACGGGTGCAGATATAGGTGACCAAAAGAAGTATAGAAGTCCACTTGAGTTTTCCATTGTGAACAGAGAATGTTAGTAAATATGATGTTGTGGCAGTGACTTTGTATATTGGCTTTCTTTCTATTTCTCTGTTTCTGGGGACTTATTTTTCTTCTGTCTCCTTAGTTGTAAGGTATTTATGCTCAGTTGGGGATTTCTGCTTGGAGTGGGTATTTTGAATCGTAGATAAGGGTGCGTTGGATTGTTGTGCGCTCATCTTTTCCTCTAAGGAAGGATAATGAACTTTGTCGAGCAGCACCATTCTCCTTCCGATTGTTTTTAAATTATGCATGGTGGAGTGGCGTTGCAAGGATATACACTAAAGCGCTAAAGAAACTGGTACAGGCTTGCGTATTCAAATACAGACATATATAAACAAGCAGAATAAGGCGCTGCTGTCGGCAACACCTAAGTAAGACAAGTATCTGGCGCAGTTGTTAGGTCGGATACTGCTGCTACAATGGCAGTTTATCAAGATTTAACTAATTTTGAATGTGGTGTTATAGCCGGCGCACGCGCGATGGGACACAGGTATCTCCGAGGCAGCGATGAAGTGGGGATTTTCCCGTACGACCATTTCACGAGTATACCGTGAATATCACGAATCCGGTAAAACATCAAATCTCCTACAGCGCTGCGGACGGAAAAAGTTACTGCAGTACTGCAAGAACGGGACCAACGACTACTGAAGAGAATCGTTCGTGACAGAAGTGCACCCTTCCGCGAATCGCTGCAGATTTCAGTGCTGGGCCAGTTTCAGCGTGCGAACCAGTCAACGAAACATCATCAATATGGGTTTTCGGAACCGAAGGCCCAATCATATGCTCTTGATCACTGCACAACACAAAGCTTTACTCCTCGTCTGTGCCCGTCGACACCGACATTAGACTGATGATGACTGGAAACATTTTGCCTGGTCAGAGGAGCCTCGTTTCACATTGTATCGAGCGGATGGACGTGTACAGGTATGGAGACAACGTCATGAATCCATGGACCTTGCATTTCAGAAGGGGACTGCTGAAGCTGGTTGAGGCTCTGTAATGGCTTGGGGCGTGTGCAGTTGGAGTGATACGTCTAGATACGACTCTGACAGGTGACACGTACGTAAACATACTGTCTGATCACCTGCATCCATTCATGTTCATTGTGCATTCCGACGGACTTGGACAATTACAGCAGGACAATGCGACGCCCCACACGTCCAGAACTGCTACAGAGTGGCTCCAGGAACACTCCTTCTGCTGGCCACCGCACTCCCCAGACATAAACATTATTGAGCATATCTGGGATGCCTTGCAAAAAATGTTTCAAATGGCTCTAAGCACTATGGGACTTAACGTCTGAGGTCATCAATCCCCTAGACTTAGAACTACTTAAACCTAACTAACCTAAGGACATCACACACATCCATACCCGAGGCAGGATTCGAACCTGCGACCGTAGCAGCCGCGTGGTTCCGGACTGAAGCGCCTAGAACCGCTCGATCACAGCGGCCGGAGGATGCCTTGCAACGTGCTGTTCAGAAGAGATCTCCATCCCCTCGTACCCTTACGGATTTATGGACAGCCCTGTAGGACTCATGATGTCATGGTGTCAGTTCTTTCCAGCACTACTTCAGTCGAGTCCATGCCACATCGTGTTGCAGTACTTTAGCGTGCTCGCGGGGGTCCTACACGATATCAAGCAGTGTACCGGTTTTTATGGCTCTTCAGTGTAGATGATGTTGTGGTTATGGCAGATTCGTGCACGATGAGAATTTATTTAATAGAGAATCTCACTACAATGTGAAGATTCGTTTGCGCTACGGGAGCATGTGACCGAAAGACGGATAGATAGAAAGAAAGAGCACTAATCAGGCAGTTACGGGCAAGAGACAAGTTTCCGTTTGCACTATGGAGTTTTAGTTCTAGGATCGTGTTTATAGGCACAGGAGCCCAATTGGCACCGAGCGAGTTAGTGCGGTGGTTTGCGCGCTCGACTCGCGTTCGGGACGACGACGGTTCAAACCCATGTCCGGCAATCCTGATTTAGAATTTCCGTGATTTCCCTAAATCGCCTAAGGCAAATGCCGTGACGGTTCCTTCGCAACGGCCCGATTTCCTTCTCCATCCTTCCCTAATCCGAGCTTGTGCTTCGTCTCTAATGACATCGTTGTCGACGGGACGTTAAACACTAATCTCCTCTTCTTTCTCAGTGTATTGCTAGAAGATGCACTGGCGAGTCATCTCTTTTTCATTGTTATCTTGGAGAAGGTGATGAGCGACGCAAACCTTCTGAGCTGATAAACTGTCTTTCATAAATCAGTGGCGATATTTGCCTACGCCGGAGAACTCGGAAGACTTGTGAGGAGACATTCATTGCACTTGAGCAGTGCAGCAGGAATATTGGATTGAATATAAACCAGAAGAAAACGAAGTATGTAACTGTTGGGAAAGCATATAAGAAGAACATGCCACCTACAATAACTTTGGGCAATTTTACTTTCGGGAGAGTTGAACAGTTTAAATATTTGGAACCGTCACCCTCTGAAATGACACCTCTCATGAAATTAAACAGAGGTTAATAGCAACGACCAGAGTCTATTATGCAACAACAAAACTATTCACTAAACTAACCACTTATAAAACACTTACACGTTCAATGATTTCACATGTCTCGGTAACTTGGTCATTATCATCAGATAACATTGGAGTGCTAGACGCCTATGAGGGAAAGGTGCTTTGAAGACTCACTGGCCCAACCTGTGAAAATAGAAGATGGAGGAGGTTGTACAATCATGAGCTGTACTGTATTTTAAGATCCAACTACTAGGAAAACAGTGAGATCAGCCAGACTGAGATGTGCGGCACATGTGGCACAGATGAGTGATGCAGAAGTAGTTAGAGGGATGTTGTTGTTGTTGTTGTGGTCTTCAGTCCTGAGACTGGTTTGATGCAGCTCTCCATGCTACTCTATCCTGTGCAAGCTTCTTCATCTCCCAGTACCTACTGCAACCTACATCCTTCTGAATCTGCTTAGTGTATTCATCTCTTGATCTCCCTCTACGATTTTTACCCTCCACGCTGCCCTCCAATGCTAAATTTGTGATCCCTTGATGCCTCAAAACATGTCCTACCAACCGATCCCTTCTTCTAGTCAAGTTGTGCCACAAACTTCTCTTCTCCCCAATCCCATTCAATACCTCCTCACTAGTTACGTGATCCACCCACCTCATCCTCAGCATTCCTCTGTAGCACCACATTTCGAAAGCTTCTATTCTCTTCTTGTCCAAACTGGTTATCGTCCATGTTTCACTTCCATACATGGCTACATTCCATACAAATACTTTCAGAAACGACTTCCTGACACTTAAATCTATACTCGATGTTAACAAATTTCTCTTCTTCAGAAACGATTTACTTGCCATTGCCAGTCTACATTTTATATCCTCTCTACTTCGACCATCATCAGTTATTTTGCTCCCTAAATAGCAAAACTCCTTTACTACTTTAAGTGTCTCATTTCCTAATCTAATCCCCTCAGCATCACCCGATTTAATTTGACTACAGTCCATTATCCTCGTTTTGCTTTTGTTGATGTTCATCTTAGAGGGATATTAGATGAAAATCCAGGGGCTCAGAGAGGACGAGGTCGTCCGAGAACCAAATGGATAGCCTGCCATGGAGGACCTGCAGATAACAGTCTGTAGGTGATGGAATCACGAACTTTGGTTCGTGATAATTGTCGGAGAATTGTTAAACAGGCCAAAGTTTACTATGAACGGTACAGACACAGATGAAGAAGGAAAGACGTGAGGACGGGTTATCAGTCGTGCCTGGTTAGTTCAACTGGTAAGAGCATATGCCGTGACGGCGGATAGATTACATAACATCTCAGACAGATCACAAGACACAAGAAGAAATGGCATTGCGGAGAAACGCCCCAGCAACAGAGGAGTAGTTGTTTCTAGAGATAACCTTTCACTCTACAGAGCACAGGTTGAAACTGTGCACAGGGCTGGGACTCGATCAGGGAGTGTGCCTCTCGCGGGCAAAGCTTTCAACGACACAGTTAACCAGGCATGACTAACGAGTCGTTCCCATGGCTTCAGTTTGTCAGTGCCTCTTTCCTACCTACCCAAATTTCTTTCCAAATTTCACGGCAGCTCCCCTGCATGTCTGCTAGGCTAGCAGAATGCGAGACGGAGGTTTCCCAAAGTGCAAGCGCCAGTTCGAGAAAGTTCTTAACCGTGTGCCTACTACAATTCCCACAATTTTAATCAAAACACACACAAAAATGCTGTCAGTAATATGACCAGGTTAAATGAAGTTCCCAGTGATATCACTCGGTTTATTTGTACTTTAATCACAATCAAGATTATCCTTATGAGCCTAATCACACTAGCTCTGCAAACACTCCGTTCAAGAATCACAAGAGGAGGAGGTATACTTGGAAAAGCTCAGGAGATATAGGAAGATTTCAATTACATAACATCATTCTCAGGCAGAGATTCCGAAATCAGATATTGGATTGCAAGGCGTACCCAGGAGCAGATATAGACTCCGATTACAATTTAGTAGTGATGAAGAGTAGGTTGGAAGTCAAGAGATATGTTAGAAGGAATCAATGCGCGAAGAAGTAGGATACGGAAGTCCTAAGGAATGAAGAGATACACTTGAATTTCTCTAAGGAAATAATGAATAGCTCTGTAGGAACTGCAGTTGGAGAGGAATAGACAGCTCTAAAAAGGCAATCATAGTAGTTGGAAAGAAAAACGTAGGGTCAGAGAAGATAACTATGAAGAAACCATGGTTTACAGGAGAAATGCTCAGTTGATCGATGATGGAAGTACAAAACCGTTCAGGGAAATTGAGAAATACAGAAATACGAGTCCCTTAGGAATGAAATAAATCGGAATTGCAGGGAAGCTAAGACGAAATGGCTGCGTGAAAAATCGGAAAAGAAATGTTTGTCGGAAGGACTGACTCAGCGAAAGAGAAGTCAAAACAAACTTCAGTGAGTTTGAAAGCAAGGGTGGTAACATTACGAGTGGAACGGGAAAACCACTGTTAAATGCAGAGGAGAGAGCAGATAGGTGGAAAGAGTACATTCAGGTGGAATCCTTGTCTGATGACGTGATAGAAGAAGAAACAGAAGTCGATGTAGAAGAGATAGGGGTTCCAGTATGACACTCGGAATGTAAAAGATCTTGGACGTTTGAAGATCTAATAAGACAGAAAGGATAGATTACATTCCTTCAAAATATCTGAAATCATCTAATGGCAAGAAAACGTCGATATGTAGAATGTGTGAGTCTAGCGATGTAGCATCTGACTTTCGAAATAACATCATCCACACAGTTACGAAGATGGGAAGAGTCGACAAATGGGAGAAACATCGCACAGTCAGTTCAACAGTTCATGCATCCAAGTTGGTGACAAGAATAATATACAGACGAATGTAAAACAAAACTGATGATGTGTTAGATGATCATCAGTTTGGCTATAGGAAAGTTAAAGGCATCAGAGAGGCAAATCTGGCCTTGCGGTTGACAATGGAACCAAGACTGAAGAAAAATAAAGACACATTCACACGATTTGTCTACTGGGAAGAAGCATTCGACAATGTCAAATGGTGCAAAATGTTTGAAATTGTGAGAAAAATAGAGGTAACCTATAGGAAAAGACGGGTAATACACAATACATACAAGAGCCAAGAGGGAACAACAAGATTCGACGACCAAGAACGAAGTGTATAAGGCAGGAATGTTGCTTTTCGCCTCTATTGCTCAATCTATAGATCGAAGAAGCAATGACGGAAATAAAAGTTCTAGAGGGGAATTACAATTCAAGGTGAAAGGATACCAATGATAAGTTTCGCTGATGATATTGCTATCGTCAGTGAAAGTGAAGACGAATTACAGGATCTGTTGAACGGAGTGAACAGTCTAATGAGTACAGAATATGGACTGAGAGTAAATCGAAGAAAGACGAAAGCAATGAGAAGCAGCTGAACTGTGAACAAGAAACTTACCATAAGGACTGATGGGCACGAAGTAGGCGAAGTTAAGAAATTCTGCCACCTACGCAGCAAAAAAACTCATGACGGACGGAGCACGGAGGACGTAAAACCAGGCTAACACCGGTCAAGAGAACTCTACTAGTATCAAACACAGGGCTTAATTTGGGGAATAAATATGTGAGAATGTGCGTTTGGAGCACAGCATTGAATGCTGGTGACTGATGGACTGTGAGAAAACCGGAACAGAAGAGAATCTAAGCATTTGAGATGTGGTGCTACAGAAGAATGTTGAAAATTTGGTGGACTCATAAGATAAGGAATGAGTAGGTTCTCCGCAGAATCGGGGAGGAAAGGAATATATGCTAAAAACTGACAAGAAGGAGGGACGGGTTGGTAGGACATTTATTATGACATCAGGGAATATCTTCCATGGTACTACACGAAGCTGTAGAAGGGTAGAACTGTATAGAAAGACAAAGAATAGAATACATCCAGCAAATAATTAAGGATGTAGGTGCTGCCCAGAGATGAATAGGTTGGCACAGAAGAGGAATTCGTGACGGGCCGCATCAGTCCTGTGAGAAGATTGATAACTAAAAAATTCTACTGGTCACGTGCTCGCAACATTATCAGGGGGCACACCGTTCCACGGTGGGAGGTGGTCAGAATGTTTTGGCTCATCGGTGCAAGTACACTGCACATGTAAAGTAAACCGTGGGACTTACTCTATACAAAAATATAAAAATGCTCTCATATACTAGGGTATCACATGTTTTGTCTGGGATTTACATAACAAATGGTTTCCATCTCTCGGTTGTTACCAGGGTTACTAGGAGGTTTCCTTAGTTGTAAGTCAAACGCTGGAACTGGAGATCCCCTCCCAAATGTTCCCAATGGGACTCTCTCTTTTTCCCTAGTAGCTCGTCTGGTATTCGTCTGAAAAGTGCCTGGGCCTACCATGGATCATTACACGAACAACCTGATCAACTTAAACAATGACAAAAGTTTAAAAAACCGGTAAAATATTTTGTTGCATGATTTGTGTAAAATAAGATAGATTAGAGAACCATTTGACACACCTTTCAGTGAAGCTCAAAGTCATGTACAGCAGCCTAAAAACACATACGTTAGTGACATGAAACCACTGAATGAAAGTACATCCAGAAAATATCCTCTAGTACCCTTTAAAATTATAAGATTTTAAGTTAAATATTGAACTTTCAATTTTATATCGGCACCTCATTTCTATACATGACTTCGAACACCATTCAAAGACACGTTAAATGTTTGTCTGATCTGTTCTGTTTCTTACCTTCAAACAAAGTATTTGACAAAAAATTTGACTTTGTTTTTCATTTTTTTTTTATTTTCATGTTTTGCATCGATCGATATTCCACTATTATTAAGAGTATATACGGGCGGTTATAATTAAAGTTTGCCTACTTGAAAGCGTCCCCATGAAAAACCACTGATCTTAGAACAGTGAAACTTTGTGGAGACATTTGTGAGGAACTGCGGTAGAGAAATAACGGATGAACCCAGCAAAGAAACGCATTTTAATTTCCACATGAGGTAGCAACATTTGTTAACTGCGTACGATGTTTACGTTCCAGGTTACAAGCGTTGCTCACTGTGACAACCATCTGCATCCACGGGCCTGGAACCGCACTAGGTATTGCTCTGCTGCCACCTGAAACATCTCAGGTGGATGTTGGCCACCTCTCTCGCTTTCGTCATCTTCCCGTTGATGAACGCCGTCCTTGAGGTAAGCCCACTGCCAGAAATCGCACTGTTCAAATCTGCTGATGTTTGTGATCGCATTTTTGAACGACGGATCAATACTTCGGTTTTCTCCAGATGTGTTACGGAGTAACAGAGTGATCTCAAGAGCAATGTGATATGGAGTTCATCGTGCATCAAAACAGTCGAGTCCAAAGCAGGGATCGGATGTTGGCGATGCAGAGGACAGTAACGTTCACCGCTCACGCTGCCTGCCCTTGACCTTGCAGACCGACCTCCTCAATGAAACATGGACCAGCCACGAACTGTGCGAAAAGCCACACCAGACATTGACGCGTTCACTATGCAGGGGATTTCATAAACGTTCGTTGGCGGTGACGATCGCCAAATGCGGCGATTGTTAGTGTTCACTGCCGTAGTGAGCATAAAGTATGCTTCGTCACTCCACTAAATGGTTCAAATGGCTCTGAGTACTATGGGACTCAACTTCTGAGGTCATCAGTCCCCTAGAACATAGAACTACTTAAACCTAACTAACCTAAGGACATCACACACATCCATGCCCTAGGCAGGATTCGAACCTGCGACCGTAGCGGTCGCGCTGTTCCAGACTGTAGCGCCTAGAACCTCTCGGTCACTCCGGCCGGCACTCCACAAAATGTTCCAAGGCCACACGTCGTCAACTTCAATCTTTGGAAGAAACTTAAGAGCAAAGTTTACTCGAATGTTTGCGCCAAGTGGCAAAAGTTGATGAATAATGTGAAGTTTGTACGGATGCCATTTCACAATTGCTCGCAGCACTTTTTGAACCGTGCACCATGGGATGCTCAGCTGTCACGGTACGGCTCGTGCACTGCTTGGCGATCGCAAATTGCATCCAGCATTCTCAGTCATCGTAACAGTAGTAACTTCTTTAAAAATTTGTAGCGCAACTGGACGTCGGCCTCGCCCAGGAGCAATTCCTAAACGGCCAGTTAATATGAACTTCCGAATCATGTTCTTCAACTCCGGTGCGGGAAGAGGACGTTTCCGTACTCCTTTAATGCGTGCTGTTACTGTTGTTTTGATGAAACAGCTTTACGAGTAGAGTCCCGCTCACCTCGTCGAGACCCATGTTGACTGGCTGCAAGTGTAAGGCATAGTGATGCTTGTGTTTCAACCCTATATCACCGTACCAGTACCGGCCCCTAACATCAAGTCATGAGGCTACACTACGAACAACGCAAATCCTGCAGTGCACAGTCCTGACCTCACTCCTATGATGTTACGTGTCAATACGGTAAATAATTACCATACGGTAAATAGTTACAATGACTCAAGTAGCTGAAGTTCAATTATAGTCGCCCTGTAGATAAAGATGATGATGATTTTGTTTGGTTTGTGGGTCGCTCAACTGCGCTGTCCATGTAGATAAAGAGAAAGGAGAGAAATTTCGGTTTATGTTGTCATTTGATATTTTTTGACACTTTGCGCTACCTCACCTAAGTCGACTGCCACAGTTATCCTATCCCAAGCGATCTGAATGAAAAGAGCTCGCCTCAGCTAGCGGGTGAGATACTACGGTAATCCCAAAAGTAAGGTCTCCTATTGTAATTCTTCAGGCTTTCACGGCGATCTAATGACATCTTGGGTTGTCGGGTGTTCTGCCGTGCAAGTACGACGCTGATATCCAGCAGAACACCCGACAACCCAAGATGTCAAGGTCTCCCATTTTTTTATAAGTACATAGACCTGTTTATTTCTACAATGGTTTACATCAGTTTACAGCTTGAACATTTAGCTATTTTTCGACAGAATCACCATTTCTGTCGATACATTTTTGTAGACGCTGTGGCAGTTTTTGTATGCCCATGTCATACCAGCTCGTCTCCATGTAGTTCAGAAATTTATGAACCTCATCTTTCACCTCGTCGGAGCTGAATTGCTTTCCGGCCAAATAATGTTCTTTTAACTTAGGCAACAGGTGATAGTCACTGGGCGCCACTATAGGGTGTTTGGGTGATTATGTTCCACTGAAACTGTTGCAGGAGAGCAACGGTTTGCCAGGCGATGTGTGGGCGAGCGTTGTCATGGAGAATGTGTACGCCCTTGCTCAACATTCCTCTTCTCCGGTTCTGAATTTCCCGTTTGAGTTTTTTCAGAGTCTCACAGTACTTGTCACCGTTAATTGTGGTTCCAGTAGCCATAAAGTCGACCAACAATACCCATTTCCGATCCCAAAAAACGGTTGTCATTACATTACCGGCAGACCGTGTTTGTTTGAATTTCCGCGGCTTTGGCGAAGAAGGATGCCGCCACTGGCGTGATTGTTGCTTGGTCTCAAGTGTAAAGTGGTATGCCCAGGTTTAGATACCCGTCACAGTTGAATACAGAAAGTTGTCCTGTGCGGCTGCAAGGCGGTGAAGAAATGCGCGAGAAGCATCAACTCGTTGCCGCATGTGGTCCTCAGTCTGCATGCGTGGCACCCATCTTGCGCACACCTTCCACTAGTTTAATGTTTCGTTAAAATTCTGTGAGCGGTGCTTCGCGAAACCTCAGGAACCAACGTGCGGAGATCATCCAAGGTGATCCGCCAATCTTCACGCATGCTTTGCTCAACCTTCAACACTGTCTCCTCAGAAACTGACGGTCTCCCGCTCCTTTGTTCGTCGTGAATTTCGGTCCGACCAGCTGCAAACTCTTTACACCACTTAGAACATTGTTGACATCCATGCACGGCTCACCATACACTTCCGTCAATTGGCAATGGATTTCAATCGGCGCAGTGCCCTTTGCGTTAAAAAACCCAATAACTGCGCGCAATTCGCACTTGGCGGTAACATCCAACGGGAGCTCCATTCTCAACAGCTGCCAAGCCAAGACTGAGCGCCTCAGCGCGGCGTGCGCGTGTTTACACACAGCGCGTGAAGCACTCTTCATAACAGTGTGACCAACTGCCACACAAACAGAGTTCTGTACTTATAAAAAAAATAGGAGACCTTACTTTTGGGATTACCCTCGTAATAGGGCTTAGGGATCTCATATTAATATTCTCCCCAATATCAGACCATGTGGAAGGCTTGGAGTACGACCCTGCTTGCAGGGAGCCGCTGATTTGAGTGGACCCTCGGCAGAGGTGGTAATAATCGCGACACTGATAAATAAAATATTTAGGATTTTGAAAATAAACAGACATATTCTGAAATCAGTACAGAACAAGGCAGTTTTAACAGAAGGCAGTTTCCATTGACATTATACATTCACAGAACGACGTACAGAAGGAGCATTGACCTATAGCTACACAAGTTTAACCTGGAAAAGTTTGAAGGAAGAATACGGATTTACCTAAATCGCTTCAGGGAAATGCCGGGATGGTTCCTTCGAAAGGGCACGAGCGACTTTCTTTCCCATACTTCCCTAATGCGAAGGGACTCATGACGTCGCACTTTGGTCTCTTCCTCCAAACACCCGAACCAACCCAACCCAACCCTAATCCGATGGTACTGATGACGTCGCTGTTTGGTCCCCTGCCCCAAACCAATCAACCGACCACACAAAACTCCAGACACGTGTGAGCTTCGTGAAGCACCTACCTTGACACGCTCCAAGCCCTCTAGGTGCACGGCGTATAATTTGTGGATCCTGCTGCGAACGAAGTCGACCTCGTCGACGGAGGAGTCCAGCTGGAAGGGGGGGTGCGGGCGGCGGTCGCTGTCCCAGACGACGAGGCAATGGGCGCGCATGCGCGGCGTCCAGCGGCTGAGCCGCAGGCAGCGGCACGGCAGGTGGCAGGCCTCCTCGGGCCGCACCGTCGTCGTCGTGGGCGTCGTTGGGGGGCGCCAGTAGGAGAGCGCCTCCGCCCCCGTCACCCCCGCCGCCGCCAGCGCCGCCACGGCCAGCGCCGCCGCCAGCGCACGCATCGCGCCGCGGGACTTCCCCTTGGCCTCCAGGCGAGCTCCGTTCGCTTGCTGCTGGAAACCATAAGAAGCGAATTTAGTGAGAACACTTCCGCAACAACTGTAACATATCGTTTCAATGCCAGACCCATGACATAATCAAAATGGCTACCGGTAAATCGTACGAGGGGCGTTTGAAAAATCCGTCCAAACTCCGAGATATCGCACCACCGGCGCGTTTCGAGGTCATGTTTAGTTAGTAGCATCTTTGCAAAGAAGGCACACAAAGTTTCAGCCATATTGGTCTATTTCTTTGTGTTTGGCATTCGTGTGAATCAAGGAAGTCGAGTGATTAAACATTACTTTATGAACGGCAAAATGCTTCAGGAGACTAAAGAGAAGCTTGACAAATACACTACTGGCCATTAAAATTGCTACACCAAGAAGAAATGCAGATGATAAACAGGCATTCATTGGACAAATATCAAGAAGAAATGCAGATGATAAACAGGCATTCATTGGACAAATATATTATACTTGAACTGACATGTGATTACATTTTCACGCAATTTGGGTGCATAGATCCTCAGAAATCAGTACCCAGAACAACCACCTCTGGCCGTAATAACGGCCTTGATACGCCTGGGCATTGAGTCAAACAGAGCTTGGATGGCCTTTACAGGTACAGCTGCCCATGCAGCTTCAACACGATACCACAGTTCACCAAGAGTAGTGACTGGCACATTGTGACGAGCCAGTTGCTCGGCCACCATTGACCAGACGTTTTCAATTGGTGAGAGATCTGGAGAATGTGCTGGCCAGGGCAGAAGTCGAACATTTTCTGTATCCAGAAAAACCCGTACAGGACCGGCAACAAGCGGACGTGCATTATCCTGCTGAAATGTAGGGTTTCGCAGGGATCGAATGAAGGGTAGACTCACGGGTCGTAACACATCTGAAATGTAACGTCCACTGTTCAAAGTGCAGTCAATGCGAAAAAGAGGTGACCGAGACGTGTAACCAATGGCACCCCTTACCATCACGCCGGGTGATACGCCAGTATGGCGATGACGAATACACGCTTCCAATGTGCGTTCACCGCAATGTCGCCAAATACGGATGCGACCATCATGATGCTGTAAACAGAACCTGGATTCATCCAAAAAAATGACGCTTTGCCATTCGTGCACCGAGGTTCATCGTTGAGTACACGATCGCAGGCGCTCCTGTCTTTGATGCAGCGTCAAGGGTAACCGCAGCCATGATCTCCGAGCTGATAGTCCATGCTGCTGCAAACGTCGTCGAACTGTTCTTGCAGATGGTTGTTATCTTGCAAACGTCCCCATCTGTTGACTCAGGGATCGAGACGTGCCTGCACGATCCGTTACAGCCATGCGGATAAGCTACGAGGCCGTTGGGATCCAGCATGGCGTTCCGTATAACCCTCCTGAACCCACCGAGGAGTGATTGCAGAAACTAATAGCTATTTTGCAGACCTGGACAATTCCTATTATTCGGAAGGGATCAACAAATTAGAACAACGTTGGACGAAGTGTATAAGTCTAACAGGAGACCATGTCGAAAAATAAAAAAAGGTTTACCCCAAACACGTAAGTAGTTTTTATTTTTGCACGGACTTTTCAAACGGCCTTCGTATATGCCAACTTAGATATTATACACGTTACACTAACAAACACTGAACAACAATAACTTCCAAGTAGCGAAATTGTTCGAAGCCAGCTGACCCAACAGACACTATCCCCTCCATATTTCAATAAATTTGTCATTTTTTTCTCTCTTCCGTCCTTCCTTAGTTGCTTCAAAATCATGGAGGTACATTCCGTCTATGCCACTAACTGAAGGCACGACCACAGACATGGGTAAACAGTGCTGGAAATCGTAACACCGAACGATATTTTCAAGTCACGGTATTTCTGCCACAAGAGTTGACCCTAAGCACTTTTTTTATAAAGGAGGATAACATGGCGAAATGTATAATGGTGACATATTGTAACTACCACATAATAGGCCTACAATTATTATATATATAAAAAGAAAGATGTATTGCGGGTCACTGAAGATGATCCACAAATAAAAGAAGTGAAACGCTTGTGGCAGTAAACAAACTGCGATCTGTAGTTTTCCCGGCGTATTTCCAATTTGAACAGTTCTCGGGTATCCGACTGGGTAGCGTCGTAATTTCTCCACAATATTTCTGCAGACTTACACGCTGCCATCTTCAGGTGGTTCCTGACGAATGCTGTGCTGTTCCTCACGGCGCCCTATATATACTAGCCGTTACCCCCTCCTCCGTGCCTCTCCTGGTGTCTTTGTGGCGGCCGGCGCGGCAGCTACTGGAAGTGGTGGGGGAAGCGGAGCCTGGGTCTGACTGGGGTCTGCAGTCTCCCTGCTGCCGCCGTCGGGGGCGGTCGTCGATGTCTGGGACTACATCTTTCTCTCCAGGCTGAGTGCAGGGTTCCAAGCCTGACTAAGTTGAAGGCCGCTGTCATTATTAATTAGATCGTCCTGTAGTCGGAGTTCAGTGAAAGATGACCCAGGCCTTCGAAAACCAGGCGTTTATCAAATTCCCTGTCAGTGCGGAAAATCATACATCGGGGAGACAGTCCGCACTATAGAAGAGAGGTGCAGTGAACACAAGCGCCATACCGAATTACGCCAGACCACTAAATCAGCCATGACTGACCACTATATAAAGACTGGCCATGCTATTGACTATGAAAAAACAAAAATACTCTGTCAATCCTCATATTTCTGGGACTGCGTTACTAAAGAAGCCATCGAAATCCGACTACAGGTCGAGCTAATTAATAAAGACAGGCTTGGAACCCTGCACTCAGCCTGGAGAGAAAGATGCGGTCCCAGAGATTATGGACCGCCCCCGACGGCGGTAGCAGGGAGACTGCAGAGCCCAGTTCAGACCCAGGCGTCGCTTCCCCCACCACCTCCAGTAGCCGCCGCGCCGGCCGCACCAGACACCAGGAGAGGAACGGTGGAGGGGGTAACGGCTAGTATATATAGGGCGCCGAGAGGAACAGCACAGTATTGGTCAGGAACCACCTGAAGATGGCAGCGTGTACGTCTGCCGAAATATTGTGGAGAAATTGATGAGGGAGACATAGCTACTCTAGGGCAAATTGAAGGCAAACTCATAATAGGGGGCGACTTCAATGCCAAACATCCTGATTGGAATTTAGAGTAACCTCCAAAGCAGGTGCCAGATTGCAACAACTAGCGCGCAACCACCATTTCGAAACATGGGGTCCAGTCGAGCCCACACATTTTCCAAAAAACGGAGGCAGGCCCGACGTGTTAGACATAGCTCTCACGAGGAGGATTACGGGGTTTGTGACCGCGAGGACAATCAACAGAATGTCCTGCGACCACAACCCAGTGATTCTAGAGGTCGACTTGGGAGAATGGGTAGCACTCCCACGGTACCAGACTTCTTACAAACGTACAAACTGGGAGCGATACCGAGAAACTGTCGCCTCTGATATCGCTCGCGCTCCGCCACCTACTGCCGAAACAGTAGAACAAGCGCTACAAGACCTAACAGGTACCATCCTGCAGGCAGCAGAAGAGGCCACCCCTCCACAAAGGGATGGCCCGCCGCCGCAAATACAGCTCCCGGAACACTTGCTAGCTCAAATTCGACATAAGAACAGAGTGGCAAAAGAGTGGAAGATAACCAGAAACCAGGCCACAAGGAGGCTGCTCAATCGTCTACAGAGAGAATTGAAGGTAGCATTCAATGAGCACAGAAACCAGCAATGGCAAAACCGCCTCACAACCCTCAAAGTAGACGATCACACACTTTGGCAAGCAACCAAACAATTCACAAAAATACGCGCTAGGATGCCGCCACTGCACGGCGAGCGGGGTCTGACCTACAGCCATGCTGAAAAGGCCAACGCCCTCGCCGACACTTTCGAGAAGCAGTTCCAAGCGGCAGAACCCCAGGATGATGAGCATGAAAGAGTGGTCCGTCGTCAACTGGCTGTCTTCCTCAATGCTGAGGAGGACCCAGAAGACGAACCCATAGTTTTTGCCCCTGAAGACGTGGCAAAAGTAATTAGGTCTCTCCCCTCCAAAAAGGCGCCAGGACATGACAGTGTCACCAACCAGCTGGTCAAAAACCTCCCACCCACGGCGATCGAACATCTAGCGAACGTCTTCAACGAGATTACTCGTACCCGCGAGTTCCCAGCTTGCTGGAAACACGCAGAAGTGGTCGCAATACACAAACCAGGGAAAGACCCTCAAATACGTGGTTGACATCATGGTTGACATCAGTGGCGCCTTCGACAACCTGTGGTGGCCTTCGCTCTTCTCCTGCTTGCGGGAGAAAGAGTGTCCAGGGCCGCTATATGGTTGCCTGAGGAGCTATTGCAAGGATCGGGAGGTCTGGTTATCGTCATCTAGCGAAAGAGTTGGAAAGACAATTACCAAAGGATGTCCCCAAGGTTCCGTCTTAGGACCCCTCTTCTGGGACATCCATATGGAGCCTTTATTAGATAAATTACAACAAAGTGATGAGGTGCTAGAGGTGATAGCCTACGCGGATGACCTCCTCCTGTTGGTTGGTGGCCGTAGCCGCGAAGACATTGAACCGAAAATAGAGACTGCATTAGACAAACTCCAACAGTGGTGCCACACGACTAAAATGACGATATCGCCCAGTAAATCCACCTACCTATTACTAAAAGGACATCTTATTAGAAATCCGACTGTAAGAATAGATGGTTCACCAGTTCTCCGACGACGTGAGACACGCTACCTGGGAGTTATCATTGATGAGAGGTGGAGTTTCGGAAAACACATTGATACTGTCACCCAGAGAGCCCTTCAGATATTAAATAACCTGATTTCAATAGGCCATAAAAGATTCCACCTTCCTCCACACCTAATTAGACTTTATCATAACAGTATCCTAACCTCAGTTGTGGGCTATGGCTCGGGAGTCTGGGCACACAGGCTCACGAGCGTTGTGCCCGCCATGGCAGTGAGAAGGGTCCAGAGAAGCATGGTATTAAGATCAGTGGGTGCCTATAGAACATCTCCAGGGGGGGGGGGGGGCTATTAGTCATAATGGGGCTCTGCCCTCTGGACATCAAGATAAGAGAACAGGCGGCTTGGTATTGGGCCAAGAAGGGAAGTTATGAGAAGATTGCGGATATTATGGGTATTAGGGTGGGGGATAAAAGAGAGATAAGGAAAAGAGGGGAGGAACTCTGGCAGGAAACTTGGGAGGTAGAAGAGGCTGGACGAAGAACCTTCCAGTTTCTACCTGATGTGAGGGAACGACTTGGACTGAAGTACTTTGAGCCTACACGTGGTCTGATCCACTTTCTCACTGGCCATGGACCCTACCCGACTTATTTATGTCGATTTGGGAAGAGGGCAACACCAGCGTGCGACTGTGGCGATCCGGAGGGTACACCCGAGCATGTAGTTTACGAATGTCCCCTCTTCAATGATATCGCAAACACACTACGAGACAGACTACCCAACCGTGACACATACCAGCTACTAAGACGAGAGGAAACTTTTCAGACTTTAAACACCTTGGCAAACGAGGTATCTCGAAAAGTTCTAATTGACTATTTAGGAGAGATGCACTAAAATGACAAAAACCACCGATTGCGTCCAAGAGCCCTACTTCCATGCCGCCTGTGCGTGGACTGGCCGACTACATCTAAGTTGGAATCCGCCACATGCAGGACTAGGGGGAGTGGGGAACAACCATCGATTGTGACACACACCAGATTAGACGTAGGATAAGTTAGTTTGTAGGACTTAGTTATAGGAAATTAAGATAGGGACTGCAGCGAATTTAACATCGAGGCCTGCCCAGTGCCAGGGGCATGCTCTTCGGGTTTAGCTCGAAGAGCAAGGCATGTGAAAGTAGGTTTATATATCTTCACTGGCACACATGTGACGCTGCAGAATACATACACCAATTAAATTAGTTGTAGGAATTAGGTATAAACAGTATATGTAGATATTAGATGTCCATTGTTTACTAACAACTTTAGCTCACTTACTAAAACTAAACTAGCTGCAAAATTTAATATAACTGTATAACTGTTAGGACCCACTAATGGATTAAGGAAGTGGGATAATTTGTATAAATATAATGGTTTATTAATAAAGATTAAAAAAAAAGACCCTCTATTCCCGCAGCACTACAGGCCGATTAGCCTCTTGCCAACTCTCAGCAAGATCTATGAGCACCTCCCGCTAAGACCCATACAGGAACATATTACCAGAGAGCAACTTCTGCCGGATTTCCAATTCGGATTCCGGCAGAACCACTCTGCCCCACAACAGATCATGAGAGTGGTTGAAGCAGACACAGAGGGCTTCAACCACAGAGGCTACTGCGGGATAGTGCTACTAGACGTAGCCAAAGCCTTTGACTCAGTATGGCATAGAGGGCTACTCTACAAGTTGTACACACAAGGGTTCCCCGGGAGCATAGTTAAGCAGATCAAAAGCTATCTCTCGAACAGAACTTTCTCTGTCAAAGTAGAAACAGCCACCTCCACCAAGAGGCGTATTCGTGCTGGGATGCCACAGGGATCGGTCCTGGGGCCCGTTTTGTACAGTCTGTACACTGCGGACACACCAACGGCCCCCCTGGTGCACACCGCTCAGTACGCTGACGATACAGCCTTCTACACAAGAAACGCGAACAAGGACCTGATCATCCGTAGGCTACAAAGGGTTTTAGATGACACAGAAACTTGGGCCCGTCGCTGGCGAATCACCATCAACTCCGAAAAGACGCAGGCTATGCTGATTACCCGTAGGCTCGGAAGGCGCGAACCTTCTCAACGCCCCCTCCCCCCCTCCACCTTCACCTAAACGGAACCCAACTCCTCTGGCGCAGAACCGCCAAGTATCTTGGCGTAACCTTGGACACTCGTCTTACGTGGAAACCCCACATAGACGAGGTCCATAGGAAGGTCTGCGCCAGATTGTCCATCCTGTACCCAATCCTCAACTCATCCAGCTCCCTTCCCTGCTCAGTAGGAGTGAACGTATACCAGGCCCTGATACGGCCAGTCATGGAATACGCGTGTCCTGCCTGTGGATACGCGGCAAAGCAGCACCTGGACAAACTCCAGAGGCTGCAGAACCGCGCCCTCAGGAGGGCACTGCGTTTACCTCTTGGATTCCCCATTGACGATTTGCATGCCGCTGCTGAAATCCCACTCCTGAGAGAGCGTTTTCAAGACCTGGCAAGGGCCTTCTATGAAGGTTCTTCCAGGACGGGAAACGCCCTCATCCACTCCCTAGGTCGGTATGACATGTCCCGCAATAAGCACAATCGCCCCATGACGATCTTCGACGACTAAGTCGAAGAGAAAATCCCAATATCCATTCCCAAATCCTGCTCCTACCCAAATTACTACAATTATCTCGCCAAACCTCAGGCAAGTACCAGACACACACAGAACAATCATCACATTTCACAGACACCAAAAAGTACAGAAATAATCACACACACAAGTACATAGGGGAGTAAAAGCCGAAAGGCTACACACTCCAAAGAGGGGAAAGTAACAGATGAAAGCAGCAGTGTGGAGAAATTACGACGCTACCCGGTCGGATACCAGATAACTGTTCAAATTAGTAAACAAACTGCCTTCAGTTAGTTGCACAGACGGAACATATCTCCACGATTCAACAAATTTGTTTGTGATTGTTCTGCAACCTAGAGAAAAACTATTGTAAATGTGTAAACGAAATAAAAATGATAAAAAACGAATTATTGAGCGATCATTGTGTCTATTAATGATTGTGGTCATGCATATTCAATTCAAGGAGGAGTACATTCAAAATTACGCCAATGGGAAATTTGATATGCGAGATGAATTCTATCGGCATTACAACTCTGAAATGCTGGAAATGTGTGATGTGCCTGGAATCTGATGACTTCGAACCATGCGGTTTTGTTCCAGAATTTAAGTCTTAGTTGAATTAAGTCGGAATTTCATGTGAACCAAACGATTTATTCGCTTCCATTAAACTTGAAATCACAATGAATCTCAAGGTGTTTTATTTATATTTCGGTTTAGTTTGCAAGATCGATGTTCAAGTAAATCGTCAAAACAAAAAAAAAAAATTCTTTATTTCTAAGGGTTTTCTGCGACATCACATCTCCTTCATTGCAGTACTTTATGATACACGCATTTTTGTTTAGTAGTCTGGCGCGCAGGCAATCAAAGCTAATGGTTTTCCGACACGGTAACGCGCGACATATAACTGACGATGCGAGAAGCAAAGATTTTTACGCTTAATGCCACAAAAACTCAATGACTGCCTTTGTGATTTGTTTATAGTCGTTGTGAATGCAAGCCGCCCAGGAAACACAATCACAATTGTGAAAATAAACAACTGGATCAATTTTCAGTCAATATGTAACCGACTGGCTTGATTCACAATTTGACAATCAGCTGCCAAACATAATCTCAGGACGTAGTAGCTAAATAAACGCGAATAGAAATAAAATAAGTAACCCGCCAGGGTAGCCGAGAGCGCTCCCCGAGCCCCCACCGGTCCACAACACCAAAATAAAAAAAATAAAAAAAAAAAATAAAAAAAAGATAAAAAATGAAAAAAGAGCGCTAATGCACTGCTTCCTGGACTCAGGTAGGCGCGCCGGCCCTGGATCGAATCCGCCCGGCGGATTAACGACGAGTGCCGGTGTGCCAGCCAGCCCGGGTATGGTTTTTAGGTGGTTTTCCACATCCCGCTAGGTGAATACCGGGCTGGTCCCCACGTTCCACCTCAGTTGCACGACTCACAGACATCTGAACACGCTCACACTATTCCATTCATTACACTCGATGCAGACAGTTGGGGTACACTGATTCCATCCCAGGGGGTACGGGGTGGCGGCAGGAAGGGCATCCGGCCACCCCTTTCCACTAACCTTGCCAAATCCATTCCTAACAATGCCGGCCCTGAGTCAGTGCGGACATGGCACTAAAAAAAAAAAAAAAAAAAAAAAGTATGTTTCTTGGACAGATCTTGAAAAGTAAAAGGAATGTAATATTATTTTAATTTACGGTCGAATGTCTTTTTTCAGATTTTTCTTCAGATCTATCCGATTTTGAATCAGCCAAATATTCCAGTCCTATCTTCATTCAGGATCGAGAGAGCATACAAAAATTATGATTTTTGTTGATTGTCCGCATTTTTTGACTTTCTTCTGTAACTGTCCCTATTTTTTTCTTGAAAAAGATTTTCGAAGACCTTAACGTGTAAAACAAAAAACAAAAAATAAAATAAACATAAAAAAATAAAAAGAAAAGAGAGAATTAGTCGTTTCCATCGCTCTAAACATGGTCTTTGGCCATACAAAAATCCTACAGAAAACATTTTCAAATTTTCCCAAATTTGCCAATTTTCTGGGCAACTTTCCCAATTTTCCCCCCTAAAGTTAGTCGAATCAGTCCAACCGTCCGCAACTGATACGCTTCTCAACAAACAGCATTTAATCTTTACTTATACAGATAATTTAAAAATCAGTATCTAAGTAACGGAACACCTGCTGGATGTTGGGGTTTTGGGCGCGGAAAAGCGATATTATGCCCACCAACCAAGTACTATAAACACATGTGAATTAACAATAGATGAAATAAAACGTCCAAAGTAGCCCACAAAACTGATGTCGCTCTATAGTTAAACAGAGCGCTACGGTGCCCCACGAACAACATACCATCAATAAACGCAAAAACCTATCAATAATAACAAGCCAGCCTCGACATAGGATTGATATCACTGGCTTTACTTACCCTACATATCCCGCGATACCCACAAATCTTAAACAATGATACCGCAAAAAAATATTTAAAAAATTCGGCTATAAAACTGATATTATTATCTACAGTTAAGCCATGTAGTTAAGTTAAACCCTTCAGTAACTACCAACCACAAAACAGGGTTACTGCAAACAAGCCACTTACGAAATAAAACTGGTGCTAAAGAGCCGTGCGCCAGCAATCTTTGCCTCCAGTCCTTGTCGATTTGGACGCGCATTGCTCCCTCTTTGGTGTGGTCGACTGTAGTCTTTTAGTCTTCCCTCCAGAGGGTAGCAAGGGCAGAGAGGTGTGCTATTTATGCGCGTGCGTTGTGACACCGGATATCAGCCATGTTGTAGAGCGTCAGGTGACGGCGTGTTTGGGGCGATTAAGGAATCAAGTTTGCTACAGGTGCCGGGGCAGTTGGGGCCCACCGTGTGTGTGTGTGTGTGTGTGTGTGTCGGGGGTGAGCGTATCTTTGCGGCGTGTTTGGGGCGATTAAGGAATCAAGTTTGCTACAGGTGCCGGGGCAGTCGGGGCCTGCCCTGTGTGTGTGTTGTGTGTGTGTGTCTGTGTCGGGGGTGAGCGTATCTTTACGGCGTGTTTGGGGCGATTAAGGAATCAAGTTTGCTACAGGTGCCGGGGCAGTCGGGGCCCGCCGTGTGTGTGTGTGTGTGTGTTGTGTGTGTGTGTGTGTGTGTGTGTGTGTGTGTCGGGGGTGAGCGTATCTTTACGGCGTGTTTGGGGCGATTAAGGAATCAAGTTTGCTACAGGTGCCGGGGCAGTCGGGGCCCGCCGTGTGTGTGTGTGTGTGTGTGTGTGTGTGTGTGTGTGTGTGTGTGTGTTGGGGGTGAGCGTATCTTTACGGCGTGTTTGGGGCGATTAAGGAATCAAGTTTGCTACAGGTGCCGGGGCAGTCGGGGCCCACTGTGTGCGTGTGTGTGTGTGTGTGTGTGTTTGTGAGTGTGTGTGTGTGTGTGTGTGTGTGTGTGTCGGGGGTGAGCGTATCTTTACAGCGTGTTTGGGGCGATTAAGGAATCAAGTTTGCTACAAGTGCCGGGGCAGTCGGGGCCCGCCGTGCATGTGTGTTGTGTGTGTGTGTGTGTGTGTGTGTGTGTGTGTGTGTGTGTGTGTCGGGGGTGAGCGTATCTTTACGGCGTGTTTGGGGCGATTAAGGAATCAAGTTTGCTACAGATGCCGGGGCAGTCGGGGCCCGCCGTGTGTGTGTGTGTGTGTGTGTGTGTGTGTGTGTGTGTGTATGTGTGTCGGGGGTGAGCGTATCTTGGTGGTGCACTGGCAGCGTCAGCACAGTGAGGTACGTTTGTGCGGAGTAGGCCACCATTCTGGAGTATACATCAGAGCTGAATTCTCACCAGTACTCTATCACGTTCGCAGCATTACGGCAAGCTAATCTTGGGCGTCGTGGACGTATTTCCTGGCTCTGATAGTCAGTTGCCACGATTTAGGCAAAGGAAGCAGTAATAATCAGACTGTTTTGCTCAATATTCGCGTCCTCAAAAAGCGGTGAGAATTTGTTCTGTATTGATAGACTAGTTCTTAGCGCCCTGTTTAAAGAGTCTTTATTTGTGTGAAACCTCAGAAAGGTACATTAAGTATTTAAGTAACGTGCCGTGTTCTAAGTGCTTAACCTTGTGGTGACATGGCTACGGTCACGTTATTTGTTGTTCTAGTATAAACTGAACTGTTGTGAGTACAGAAGTACGGATAATTGTTCAAATGGCTCCGAGCACTATAGGGCTTAACATCTGAGGTCATCAGTCTGAAGTCATCAGTCCCCTAGAACTTAGAACTACTCAAACCTAACTAACCTAAGGACATCACACACATCCATGCCTGAGGCAGGATTCGAACCTGCGACCGTAGCAGCAGCGCGGTTCCAGACTGAAGTGCCTAGAACCGTTCGGCCACACCAGCCGGTCCCAAGTACGAATAATAAGAGATTCCGTTTTAAACTTGTAAGTAATATACCAAGCGTGTTTTTGTCGTTTAGCTGCTTGTAGTAACCGCTATATGTCACAGAAATCTGTTGCATATTTATTTCGCTCTGTTCAAAATTTTGCAAGTTCAGTCCGAACTATGGCAAGCTGCAGACTCGCATGACGGTGGAAACTTTACCGGAGGGGGACTCTCGTACTATTAATGGCTGAAAATGACACCATCTGCATAAACTGAGTAAGTTGTTGTTAACTTCATTTACTCTCTTGCGAGTTGCCTCACATGTAACTACGTAATTGTGATCATTACTATTTTCAGTGCTGTGGCCTCAAGTCTCACTGTACAGTAGGCCACATCATTTTTTTTTTTAATTTACTTTCTTAAAAATTAGCTTGCTGTAGAATATATTGTCAAGGTTTTAAAAGAAAATAACTTGAATGTTGAGGTCAAAGGTTTTGACTGGAGCCTCTGATCATTTTATGCAAATGTTTGGAAGCTATCATCTTATCAGTTTTCATAATTTCTTAATTGTATTCTGAAACTGAGTGTAACAAAATTTTTATAAAAATGAATCACTGAATTTCTGTTCTGCACCTTATCACTCCCTGTCTGCTCACTACTACATCTGCCTTCATTTCAATTGTATAGGGTCCGGCAGCAAAGGCAAGCGCGCAGAAATATACTCAGAGTGAGTTAATATGTCGAGATACGGCCTTCCTTAAGTTATAATCGACAATGTAACGATTTTTTCGCCCTACTCAATTAATTTGTAATATTTTTAACTGCTGAATTATGACACCAACGTCGTTTTTTAGGCTTCTGTATCTGAATCGGTAAAGGCAGAACCCTTATAGGATCACATTGTTGTCCGTCTGTTAAGACCCCTTTTTCTCAGGAATGGGTAAAGGTACCTAGTTGAAATTTATATCAAATGATGAAGTCTTCTGTGTCTTGGCGGGTAAAATATTTAGGCTTCTGAGTCAATGCAATCATAACATTCGGCCACTGGGGCTATGGGATGAATGGAGTGGAGGAATAAATTTCGATCGAAGAGTTTATGTGGTTTTTATGGCGTAAGGTGTGGATATCAATCGAGCAGGAGGGTTTATGTTTGGTAACTGATGTAATGTGAGTGTGTGGGTGGTAGGGAAACCCATGATTTGGGATATGTGCACTTAGGTAGGAGACCAAACAATGGTTTTTAGGAGGAAAGAACAGTGGCAGTAGGTGGGATGAGTGAGTTTTGTTGTGGGGGAACATAAGGACAGCTTCCATTGTCTGGGAGAGGGAATCTTTTAAATTTGTGTATACAGAGAGAATATGGAGTGTGTAGATATGGAGTTAGTGAGATGTGTAGAAACAGGCTGGGTAACATAACAGGATTGAAAAGTTTTTGGGTACGTAGAATATACAGGAGTGTTGGAGTGAGGCAAGAGGGGAAAGTGATGTTCTACTAAAGAATTTGTGTAGTGAACAGATGGGGAACACAGGGTGGCGTAAGTGACGTTCAGCTATCTCGAGAGAGGCTGAATTTTTGTATCCAGGTTACATTGGCGTAGCAGAGGATGGAACAGATCAAGACTTTGTAAGTGTGGAGGGCAGCGCAGGGATTCAATCCTCATGTTCGGCCAGTTAGTTATTTTAGGCTACTGACGCTTTCTTTTGGACGGTTATATGAGGTTTCCATGTTAGTTTACAGTCAGTGGTTAATGCGAAATAATGTACTGTGTTAGTTGATCGGACAAGAGTGCTATGAAAGGCTACGTACAAGTCATGGATTTGGAAGCTGCATGTGCCTACGTTTTTCAAGGGTTTGTCTTGAGAAGCTACTGGTTGCACCAGGAGATGAAATGAGTGAAATGGAGCTGATGGGACCGATGGGATTTCTGTATTACATGTGAGAGCTAGGACGTCGATGACATCGGAATACAGGAAGAGATGGACAGGATTTTGGGATCATGCAAGTCCGAAGTGTGGAGGATGTAACGCAGAGAGGACTGAGCCTTGGAGCACTTGTGCAGTGGGTACAGGAACGGGTATTGTTTATGATGACAAAGGATGGACGACTGGATAGAAAGGATGCAATAATAAGAACGTAATTGATCGGAAGTGTAGAGGTGTGAAGTTTGAAGAGGAGAATGGAATGCTATGTTCAGTCGTAGGATATTTCGTAGTAAAGCTGGATTTTCTTTAGTAATCTAACAGGATGTGCAGGAGTTAGTCGTCAGAAGAGAAGTTGGTACAGCACCCACATTGGTTAATATAATAGGCTAGGGTAGATGCTGATTTACTGATGCGTCGGTAGAGCTGGTTCTAGGATGGAGCTAGACGCCATAGTTTAATTGGCGAGTCAATAGGAGAAAGTAATATTGACAGGTTTGTTGCATTTAAGATTAGTAGGATTTTAGAGGATTTTCAGAGCTTAGGATAATAACCTGTGTGGAGTATAATTCTATGTTTTAATCTAGGAAATGTTACATACAACGTATTTCAAAAAGAATGATTTCAACAATTTATATTGTTGCTCACGTCTCAGAAAACAAGGAAAAATTGTAATACACTCACAAAACCTATGTCTTTTCTGTGGAAAATCCGGGACGAAATAGTGACAGTATTTTGAAAAGGACAGATTTCTACTGACCACATAGCGGATATGGTGAGTTGCAGACAGGCACAACAAAAAGACTGCTATACATCTGAGATTTCGGGTACAAGGCTTTCTTGAAATTATATAAGAAGAATAGTAACTGTTCTCGAAAGAACAGGTACCGTCGATGACCGTGCAGCTTCTCTAGAATAAACGATGATTAATTGAAACCCTCAGCTGCCGACAGGTGTTGTTGATATACCTTGATGGGGACAGCTGAAAATGTGTGCACCGACCGGGACTCGAACGCGGGATCTCCTGCTTACATGGCAGACGCTCTATCCATCTGAGCCACCGAGGGCACAGACAAATAGCGCGACTGCAGGGACTTATCCCTTGCACGCATCCCGCTTTCTTGAAAAGTAGAAAACCCACACACATTCACACAAGTACAACTTACACACATATAAATTCTGTCTCTGGCCATTTAGGCTTGTGTGAATGTTTGAGTGTCTTGTACTCTAGAAGAAGGCCTTGCAAACCGAGAGTTCAAATTTTTGGTAGTTTTCTTGGTTGTGCAAATCAACGTCTCCTGTATATGGTGAACAGCAATCTATCCTTTCCCAAAAGTTTCCTGTGTTATATTTTGCTGCCTTTTCTTATGATCTGATTACAAAATATTCCGAGATGTGACACAACGGTAATTCAAGGAAAAAAATATGTTGTGGTACAATAGGCATGGCCTGTAGATGGCCAATTCGCAGATTGATCGTGTTCATAACATCAGTATGAAACAAAGTGGCGTCTGCACAACAGAATAAGTTCTGTATGCTGCAGTGGAACAACTGTAAGTCATTGATTCCCATCCTGAGTATATTTTGAAGGGATACGACGTCTACGCAAAAATAAAGTGGAGAGCATTCGGAAAGTTTTCAGCGGAGCTCACTATACTGTTCAAATGCCTCTGAGCACTAGAGCACTGAGGTCATCAGTCCCGTAGAACTTAATCCTACTTAAGCCTAACTAACATAAGCACACCACACACATCCATGCCAGAGGCAGGATTCGAATCTGCGACCGTAGCGGTCGGCCCACTATACTGTACTTGGCGCGCAATCAGAGTACTTTCATTAGGTTGGTTAAAATTTCACTCTAACGCGAGCTTATTTTTAACACGGAAAGAGCATTTGCTACTCATGAAGAACGGTGTGAGTACATGATGGTTAATGGATGATTATAACGGTAAATTAACTTTTCAGGCACGCATCGCAACACAGCACGCCCAGAGGACCTGTATGTTCAGTTTATCGCTATCTTTATGTCTTAGAGAAAGATCAAATCATTGGCATGACGGACATGGGAATATCATACAGACAGAGATGTCACAGACAGTTGGCTGTAGTAAATGACTGCACACGAGTGGTGGTGAGATGGTCTCAGGACAACAGTCTGGAAAATATTCTTCGAGAAGGACTACATCGCGAGGAGATCGTAAGATCGTTCGACCGGCTCTGACGAGTGGACAGACAGCTGAAATCCAGGCAGAGATTATAAGCAGGATGACATCACGAACCGTTGCAAACATTACTGGTAGCTCGAGTGAGATCTGTAATTGCCATACCACAGACAACACAGACTTTCACTGTGTGGGATAGGTCGACCTGGACATTGAGTGGCAATGTGTGGTATTCATCGTTTGTTTGCGGTGGTTAATCAGACCGACGGCAGCCCACAGCTCGTGGTCGTGCGGTAGCGTTCTCGCTTCCCACGCCCGGGTTCCCGGGTTCGATTCCCGGCGGGGTCAGGGATTTTCTCTGCCTCGTGATGACTGGGTGTTGTGTGATGTCCTTAGGTTAGTTAGGTTTAAGTAGTTCTAAGTTCTAGGGGACTGATGACCATAGAAGTTTAGTCCCATACTGCTCAGAGCCATTTGAACCATTTTTTCAGACCGACGCCAAAGTGTCCATAGACGATCTGGAGAAAGGCTATAGGAAATAGCAATTTTTGAGACCGATAACTTTGCGGCTCTTGGAATCAGGTTGGTTGGGGGTAGAGCTCTAGATGAGACTAGAACTGATTTTTTAATTGTTGTGGCAGTAATGGTGAATCCTGTTGCGAAATCTTTCATGACCAGGGTACCAAAGGGGATATTCCAGCATGATAATGCAAAACACTCCACACTGCAATTGACATCACAAACACGTCAAATGTACAGGTCCTTGACTGACCTGTCCGGTCCCCAGATTTGTCATCCACAGAGCCTATCTTAGTTGCGATTGGAAGATGGATACTTTCAAACCAGCCTCTAGCCAGCAGTCTTCATGAAATGACAGCATGTGCTTTGGGCGTGACAAGACGTTCCGGAAAACGACTTTCGGAACGAATAAAAGACTATATTAGTGCCTGTGTGGGTCGCTCCAGCTACTGATGTTGTTGCTGTTATCATTTTAATGACCTGTTAAGCGATGAACAACTTCATGAAGTCTGTTAAATATTAGGTTAGTGGTTCATGCACTTTTAATTTTCGTCAGTGTATGAGAAAAATACCAACGTAAAACAAAGACGGAGCGAAGTTAGTATGTAAAATGCGTCGCAGGAAATGATGTGAAAAACATTCAGTCGGTACGAAATTAAACGAAGCCCAAAATTTGAGAATAACGCCGCCGTTTCAAGTAATCTGACAATGTCCCGCGAATAGAATATGTTGTTTCAAAACTGAATTAAACAAAGCTGAATTAGGGATGATTAATACTTCAAGGAACGTGTTGTAAACTGACATGCGACTGTGGTCGAATATTACAAAAAATCTTCTGTGTGCTTTGAAATACGGAAGAATTGTGTTGATGACGATCGTGTCGGTCACCCCAGATACAGAATCAAATGTAAATGCTGTGTAAACTGCCATATGGGCTATTAAAGTGGTTCAAATGGTTCAAATGGCTCTGAGCACTATGGGACTCAACTGCTGAGGTCATTAGTCCCCTAGAACTTAGAACTAGTTAAACCTAACTAACCTAAGGACATCACAAACATCCATGCCCGAGGCAGGATTCGAACCTGCGACCGTAGCGGTCCTGCGGTTCCAGACTGCAGCGCCTTGAACCGCACGGCCACTTCGGCCGGCCTATTAAAGTGGTTCACAACCGCGGAATAGCTAACCTCTGGGGTTAAAATACAGTTTTGTGAGAGGAAGAAACAAAAAGTGATCGATTGTATTTCAAATACTACACAGGATTACTTTATGAGTCATTTCAACTAATGCTATTTCATTTAACTCTAATATTTTTTACGTAACATTTTGAAGTAAGAGCGTCTAACTAAGATATGAGGATCGGGAAGCGCTGCTTGTGCAACGAATGTATGAACTCTAATGAATCCCGGTCGCAGGTTCGAATCCTGCCTCGGGCATGGATGTGTGTGATGTCCTTAGGTTAGTTAGGTTTAAGTAGTTCTAAGTTCTAGGGGACTGATGACCTTAGAAGTTAAGTCCCATAGTGCTCAGAGCCATTTGAACCAATCTAATGAATCATCCCGGGCCGCGACAATCGGCGAGTGTCCGACGCTATTGTCAATCTGTGTCGGTGGGACTGCGGCTATTCTGCAGTCTGGAGATAAACGACGGGCTTCTCTTAATCCGGCTAAAGGGTGCCGGCCTGGCCGGACTGTACAGTCTGCCAAGCGACTCTGTTTCCCATAGAACAGTTTGGGTTTCCTGGCACCCTTTGGGAACGAACTACTGAAATCGTCGGCAAGCAGCAGCACTTCCCAGTACTACTTGAGTGTTAGCAGGAACGGCCATTCGCAGTGCTACTTTCTGTTCCGGAGGTTGACTGGCCGAAACGTCTGCATGTGAACAGGGTGCCGCAGTGCTGTGGGCAGCTCACGAAATGGAGGAGTCGGCCGGCGGACACTTGTATGACCAGGAGGCGAGTTGAGCCCTCCGGAGCGCAGTGGTGTTGAGGCGTAGTGCGGAAGTTAGTAGTCAGTGAGCAGTAGTAAGGTTCTTCTGTAGACGTGGAAAGTTCAGAAGTGTTCGGAAAAGCGTTCCCTTTCTCTCGATTGGGAATCGTCTTAATCTAGCGCTGATTATCAAGATGGGTTTTGATGTTAGCGAGCGTACACGGACCGCTTAACAGTGTGTGGAGCAACAGGCTGGCTGGAGGCGTTGTGTGACGAACGAAGCGAGGGTTATTACAAGAACAATAAACTGAGTTTTGCTGCAATAGAAGTTTGAATCGTGAAGTTAATGCCTTTGTCCTCTTTGCAATTAGACGAGGGGAAAGTCTACGGTGCATTACGTCGCGTAATTAGTGTCGGCACAGCACGGCGTTAAGAGTTTGTGGATTGTGGCCGGGGTCACAACAGGACTTCACCAGACGCAAGAAGAGCTCCAGTACGAGGGACGGGGAGGAAAGTTTCACAATGACATCATCTGAAGTAAGCTTATTTGTCATAACGGGAGCTGCTTGTCGCGGCACACCCAGTATTACTGTCGAGTTACCGATCTGCTTGTCATTCCGTGTTTTGTCTGTCAATTTTTCACTCGTCGACCGAGCCAAAATAACAGGGTATGTATTTATTTCCAAACTGGATTTTTTGTGAGGTATGGTGAATATTTTAAAAGCATGAACTGAGATTGTTTGTTTTCCAACAAAAACCGAGGCTTCACTAACGCGTGTTTCAATTTTCCCTGAACTGACAATGTTGCCTGACCCAAGCAACGTACTGGGTATTCAATAAGTCTCTCCGCAGCGCCGTATGGTTGTTAGCCACGAGTACCGTATGATTGTTCGCCTGCCTGGGTTACTTCCCTTCAAGTGGACTCTCCCAACATTCCACTGTTTCATTTATCTCAGCCAGCGTCAGTAGTATCGCTGGTGTCTGTCTTACGTGTTGAAGTGAACGTTTAAGTTTAGTTACTTTGTTCGCCTGTTACGTTTTTGTCAGTGTTAAAATGTTAATCACAGAAGAACGTGTGTTTTTAGTCGAACAAGTGTTCAAAGCTGGCGGTAAATGCACAGTTTCAGTTCGTCAAACATGTAATTCAGTTTTCCCGGAGACAACACTCCCACATCGCGATACTGTGCGAGATTTGATTAACATATTTCGAAGTACGGGTTCAGTGACCGATGCACCGAGAAGTGGTCGTCCTAGCGTTTCGTCTGAGGATAAACTACTCGATATTTGAGATAAAATGTCCATGAGTCCGAACAAGTCAGTAAGAAAACTAGCCCAGGAAATCGATGTTAGTGTCGGAACGGCCCACACAGCTGTAAGGAAAAAATTAGAACTTTTTCCATACAAAGTGACAGTCAAGCAAGAACTGAAAAATACTGATCATGGCAAGAAACTCCATTATTGTCAACTGTTAAAAAACTTCGTTCAACAAAATGGAAGGGATATTCTTAATAAAACGTTTTTCAGTGAAGAGGCGTGGTTTCATTTATCCGGGTACAGGAACTAGCAAAATTCTCGTATGTGCAGTACTGCAAATCCATTGTGTATTCATGAGGAGCCACTACATTCTGTGAAAATAGGAATTTGGATTGCAATTTCTAGACTTCGGATTGTGCGTCCCATATTTTTCGACGAAACAATAAACCAACAACGATTCTGCCGTGAGTTTCATTTCGGTATATTCACAGCGGCATACGGCACGCGCGGCTAAGAATCATACACCCCGTACAATGCTCATTCACTCATTAGCTCGTTGAAATAAATAAGGAATTGTCATCAGTAATAAGTTCCGCTAGCAACTAGTTTCATGATATGGACAATCGACACATAAACGTCTGAATTCCAATATGATTTTAAAGAGTGAAGTAGTACCTTGAGATAATGAAAGTACAATTTCATGAACTCTGCGAAGAGGATACACTGAAAATAGTTTCGATAAAACAAATCTGGCAACGTTTTGGTTCAAATGGCTCTGAGCACTATGGGACTCAACTGCTGAGGTCATTAGTCCCCTAGAACTTAGAACTAGTTAAACCTAACTAACCTAAGGACATCACAAACATCCATGCCCGAGGCAGGATTCGAACCTGCGACCGTAGCGGTCTTGCGGTTCCAGACTGCAGCGCCTTTAACCGCACGGGCAACGTTTTGGCGAAGGGGCAGTGGCGAGTATACATTATTACTGGAAAGGCTTAAGAACACTGATTTAATGGCACAAAAATAACAAGGTGAACGTAGATTTTCGACTAATGTTCACACAATTTAAAGAAGAATGTTGGAAATCAGCAGCACAAACTGTTTCACTAAAATCTCCTCATTTCTTGTTTTAATTGAACACCTACAAGGTTATATGAATGCGTGGTGTCTGTCCGAAAGAACAGACACCTCACAGAATCCGCAGCTGTGAAACATATGTAAATTGCACGGGATCACTGCTGTCAGCTGCAGAGGGACGTTACACGGTGTAAGTAGGCTGTTTAGGTTTTTATGTTGGTAACGCCATGTAGCGTTCTATATGAAAATCACTGACTGTGCTGTGTGCAGTCTGTGGCTGGTTTGCATTGTTGGAATTTGCTATTGTAGTGTTGGGCAGTTGGCTGTTAACAGCGCGTAGCGTTGCGCAGTTGGAGGTGAGCCGCCAGCGGTGGTGGATGTGGGGAGAGAGATGGCAGAATTTGAAGAGCGGACGATCTGGACGTGTGTGCGCCAGAAAGAGTAAATTTGTAATACTGAATACCATGAACTGATATATATATATATATATATATATATATATATATATATATATATATATATATATATATATAATGACTTCCGAACACTATTAAGGTAAATACATTGTTTGTTCTCTATCAAAATTTTTCATTTGCTAACTATGCCTATCCGTAGTTAGTGCCTCCAATAGTTAGAATCTTTTATTTAGCTGGCAGTAGTGGTGCTCGCTATATTGCGGTAGTTCGAGTAACGAAGATTTTTGTGAGGTAAGTGATTCATGAAAGGTATAGGTTATTGTTAGTCAGGGCCATTCTTTTGTAGGGATTTTTGAAAGTCATTTTGCGTTGCGCTAAAAATATTGTGTCAGTTTAAGCACAGTCATTTATAATTTTTCTAAGGGGACGTTTCATATGTCGACACTTAGCCGAGGATACCTCACTGGAATCTTCTGTTTTGTTCTTGTAGTTGTGTAATTAGTGTAGTTATTATTTATTGCTAGTGCATAATTATAGAGAGAATTTCCTTTGTAGTTGTAGTTTTTCATTGTTGTACAATAAAACAGTTGTTGCATGCATTTAGATTTGCACCAAGTATTTCGCAGCTGCGCTTGCAATTAACGAGATCTTATTTTCAGTGCTATGCTAATGTGTTTTCTTGTTTTTGCTCTTCAAATTGTGCTTTTCTTGTTATCGTGTGAAATACGTGATAATTATGGTGTGTGAAAAACGTAACACTAGGCTCCAAAGTAAATTAAGAAATGACAGTGAAGACGAGAGTAGTGTGTTAGCGCCACTGTGTTATTAATTAACAAATATTCAGAATAGTAATTTGGTAACCGTGCATAGGGAAATGGACCAGGCAACAAATAATGGTGTAAACAGTGAAGCAATTAGTGAACAGAGAAGCATTATCGATCGATCGGTCGGCAACAGATCACCTCAGGAATCCGAAATGACAGGACAAAACCTTGCAAATACTGCAGATTCAGGTTTTGCGTCATTACCCGTTTCTCAGTTAAGGCAAGACACATTTTCTGCTCTCCAAAATGCGAATGTTGCGTGTTATGCACTGCCGATAAGCACTTCTTAACATATGAAACGTCCCCTTAAAGAAATTATAAATGACTGTGCTTAAACTGACACACAGTATTTTTAGCGCAACGCAATCTGACTTTCAAAAATCCCTATAAAAGAATGGCCCTGACTAACAATAACCTATACCTTTCATGAATCACTTACCTCACAAAAATCTTCGTTACTCGAACTACTGCAATATAGCGAGCGCCACTACTGCCAGCTAAATAAAAGATTCTAACTACTGAAGGCACTAACTACTGATAGCCATAGCAAATGAAAGATTTTGATAGAGAACAAACAATGTATTTACCTTAATAGTGTTCAAAAGTCATAATACATTTATATCAGTTCATGATATTCAGTATTACAAATTTACTCTTTCTGGCGCACACACGTCCAGATCGTCCGCTCTTAAAATTCTGCCATCTCTCTCCCCACATCCACCACTGCTGGCGGCTCACCTCCAACTGCGCAACGCTACGCGCTGTTAACAGACAAGTGCCCAACACTACAATAGCAAATTCCAACAATGCAAACCAGTCACAGACTGCACACAGCACAGTCAGTGATTTTCATATAGAACGCTACATGGCGTTACCAACATAAAAACCTAAACAGCCTACTTACAACGGAACCTGCGGGGACGAGTGAATATGTGTACCATACTGGTATTGGAACTTGGGATCTCCTGCTTGCTAGGCAGGTGCATTGACCACTGCGCCATCTGCGACACAGCGGTACTGAGATTACACGGACTATTTCGGCACTCCTCAGAGCCGACCAACACTCCCACCGTGCGCCACCTATTCGCAGTCCCTGTCCGGTACATATTTTCACTCTACGGTTATGCTAGCAATGATATGTTTCTGCACGGTGAAATGGAAGCTCTTGTTACTCACTTCTCGCTGAACGGAAGCTGGTTATAGGACAGAATACTGTCTTTTCAGTCCGTCCTGCTGTAGAATCAAAGTTATCATTCTCTCCTGCCTTGTTACAAGTTGTGTACTGAGAGTGGCTCTCTCACACTTTTCGAGAACCTTATTTGTATTTGCTGCTTTGAAAATCTATCTGGTCTTTGTAAATGAGTTGCACTCATTTGAGAGCAATTTATATTTTGCAAACCATGGAAACTCCACGTAGGAATATCAAAATGTAGGACAAAACAGATTGATACTTGCCGCAAAGAAGAGACGTTAAGCTGCAGACAGGAATGTAACAATTTACGCGCTTGAGTCTCAGGTAATCCCCGGTTGTTTATCGACTCACCTTACGGCGCGTGACCTTGACACTGACTGATTTGACTCTATAGTCCGATGTAATAATGTGTGGGCAATTGAAAACAAAAACCAGTTCGTGGACGTGTAAATACCGCCGCGCGAGCGCTGACGTTGCTTCAAACTGCGCCAGCGTCTGAAGGTTAAAAGACACTTACAGAGAGCTTTCGGCCACAGACTTCTTCAGCAAAAGAGAAACACACACTTTCATACACACAAAGAAGCACACCTCACGCACACGTGACCTCCAGCATCTGGGGCCGGAGTTGCATTCCGGCGCGAGATGCTGGAGTTGGAGGTCATGTGTACGTGAGGTGTGCTTGCTTGTGTGTATGAAAGTGTGTGTTTCTCTTTTGCTGAAGAAGGCTGTGACGGAAAGCTCTATGTAAGTATCTTTTAACTGTGCTTGTCTTCAGCTTATCGTGTCTTCTTTACGGTAAGTAGCAATCTATCTTTTTCTGCATTGTTTATAATGTTGTTCTCAGAATTATTTCGTCCAGACGAAGTAATCTCATTTTTTATCTTTACGTAACGCAGCTACATCGTGCACATTGATTGCCACCTGCAAATTCGAGTAAATTCTCAGATATGGTAAGAACAGTTAACTCTAAATTTCAGATTTGGGAACAACAGTTACCGTATTTTACTGACTATAAGACGCACTTTTTTCTTTGAAAAATTGGTTCCTAAATTCAGGTGCGTCTTTTACTCGAAATTAATATAAAAACGTCCACTGTTTGATTTAAAATTTCCGCCAGCCTTGAAAATGGCTTAATTTCGATGCCGCGGGAGATTTATCTCTATCTGACAACATTGAATTCAACTGGCAGTGCACCGATGCGAGACATGAACTGCGGGCATTCACAAGCTTGCTAAAGCTGTCCCCTCCTGCCTGCCATCACAGGCCCAGAACACTGTTAAGCCTACGATGCGTCATTGCAGTCTACGGTGCCAGTGACTTTGAATTTAAAGCGTTTTGTGTTATTACAATATTTTTGTTGGAAGCTAGTTTAGTTATGGAAAAAATAAAGGTATTCGTATGATGCGGGCCATAAATTGAAAGTAACAGCATATGCAGAAGAATATGGAAACAGAGCAGCTGAGTGGCATTTCGGTCCTCCAGCAACAGAAAAAAACCATTCGCGATTGGCGGGCTACTAAAGAAGAACTGAAGAAAATGAGGAAGACTAAATGCATAAATAGAGGACGTAATGCAAAATGGCCAAAACTAGAAAATGACGGTTTTCAGGGATTTTAAAGGTCAGTTCGGTTTTATAAACTAAGAACATTTTTAGTCTTGCTTTGCAATCAAGTAATAAAAATTGTAAAAATGTTATTTAAAAAAATTTCTTAAAAGTTAAGATGCGTCTTATAGTCCGCAGCGTCTTGTAATCCGTAAAATACAATAACTAAATTATTCTTCTACAGTATCAAACCATATCAAACCATTAGCAATAAATACTCTGTTCCTCTGCATGGAGTTCAGTTTAGAACAGGGAAAGGTAAGTCGCCGGCTGCTGTTTTGGAAGAATGCTAACCTCTGAATGCAATGTGTAGTGATGTGACATTTTAGTGAGATACATTGCTGAATAAATGATAGTGAGGGGTCTCCTAGTGCAATGTTACAGCAGCCTGTGTTTTGAATTAGTGTTCTGATCTTAGTAGTTCAAGAAACTATTGGTTTAATTACTTGATCAAGCCTAGATGCAGTGAGTATATATATCCTCACTCTTAATACTCGGGGCTATAGGGAAAAATAGATCACACTCAACAATTTTGGAAAATTATTAATTGTTTAATGTCTGAACAGCTAGCTATGCTAAATTCATTTCCGTTGTGCCTGAATTATGTAAGCATGTGTATCTGTGACTGTTCCGTTAAATAGTTCTGATCGGATAGCGATTCCAACTTGTTTTCTGGAGCGTAGATGTTGATACTTTACAATGTAATAGATCAGAAAATTGTTCTGTCTAAGGGATTTGAGTTCGTTAGTTGTCAGAATAAACGATTCGCCGTGTGCAAACCAGACTACAAAATTCAAAGTACATTAGATTTTTATGAAAAATGTGAAGCACCAGAAGCAAAAGGGCCAGTGGTTTATTCAGATGAAACGCCTATTCGTACACATTACGGCGTGATTAAACGTTGTCGCAACCATAGTGTGTGAGAAACATTGTCAAACGAAAGTGCTGATGAATGTTTAATTACTGTGCTCTGTAGAACATTGGCATATAAACGTTTAGTGGTATCACTGGAATGGTCATTACTTAATTCCAGAAACCTTCATGTGTAAAACATACGCACAATATCTTACCGAAGTGCTACCGGTTTTCCTTGATCAAGGACCGCTTGAAATATATAAATGCATGTGATACAAGCTCGTCCTGCTCACTTCTCGTTTGTAGCAAGGGAAGTTCTCACCCGATGTTTGCTGACCCTAGGAAAGGAAGTGAAGGTGTTATAACTACTCGTTCGCCTGATTTAGCGCCATTGCGTGTTTTTCTCCGGAGTAAACTTAAAGACGAGTTTCTGACAACCCCAGGCAATAATTTAAAACACTGCTTTGTTACATCACAAACAACGATGTCGAATGGATCTCTTAAAGTCCATCCACAAGTTCTTGCACTAGCGACTACAAACGTGTATTGCAGTTGTTGTTGTTGTTGTGGTCTTCAGTCCTGAGACTGGTTTGATGCAGCTCTCCATGCTACTCTATCATGTGCAAGCTTCTTCATCTCCCAGTACCTACTGCAACCTACATCCTTCTGAATCTGCTTAGTGTATTCATCTCTTGGTCTCCCTCTACGATTTTTACCCTCCACGCTACCCTCCAATGCTAAATTTGTGATCCCTTGATGCCTCAGGACATGTCCTACCAACCGATCCCTTCTTCTAGTCAAGTTGTGCCACAAACTTCTCTTCTCCCCAATCCTATTCAGTACCTCCTCATTAGTTACGTGATCTACCCACCTTATCTTCAGCATTCTTCTGTAGCACCACATTTCGAAAGCTTCTATTCTCTTCTTGTCCAAACTAGTTATCGTCCATGTTTCACTTCCATACATGGCTACACTCCATACAAATACTTTCAGAAACGACTTCCTGACACTTAAATCTATACTCGATGTTAACAAATTTCTCTTCTTCAGAAACGATTTCCTTGCCATTGCCAGTCTACATTTTATATCCTCTCTACTTCGACCATCATCAGTTATTTTACTCCCTAAATAGCAAAACTCCTTTACTACTTTAAGTGTCTCATTTCCTAATCTAATTCCCTCAGCATCACCAGATTTAATTTGACTACATTCCATTATCCTCGTTTTGCTTTTGTTGATGTTCATCTTATATCCTCCTTTCAAGATACTGTCCATTCCGTTCAACTGCTCTTCCAAGTCCATTTGCTGTCTCTGATAGAATTACAATGTCATCGGCAAACCTCAAAGTTTTTACTTCTTCTCCATGAATTTTAATACCTACTCCGAATTTTTCTTTTGTTTCCTTTACTGCTTGCTCAATATACAGATTGAATAACATCGGGGAGAGGCTACAACCCTGTCTCACTCCTTTCCCAACCACTGCTTCCCTTTCATGCCCCTCGACTCTTATAACTGCCATCTGGTTTCTGTACAAATTGTAAATAGCCTTCCGCTCCCTGTATTTTACCCCTGCCACCTTTAGAATTTGAAAGAGAGTATTCCAGTTAACATTGTCAAAAGCTTTCTCTAAGTCTACAAATGCTAGAAACGTAGGTTTGCCTTTTCTTAATCTAGCTTCTAAGATAAGTCGTAAGGTTAGTATTGCCTCACATGTTCCAACATTCTACGGAATCCAAACTGATCTTCCCCGAGGTCCGCTTCTACCAGTTTTTCCATTCGTCTGTAAAGAATTCGCGTCAGTATTTTGCAGCTGTGACTTATTAAACTGATAGTTCGGTAATTTTCACATGTGTCAACACCTGCTTTCTTTGGGATTGGAATTATTATATTCTTCTTGAAGTCTGAGAGTATTTCGCCTGTCTCATACATCTTGCTCACCAGATGGTAGAGTTTTGTCATGACTGGCTCTCCCAAGGCCATCAGTAGTTCTAATGGAATTTTGTCTACTCCCGGGGCCTTGTTTCGACTCAGGTCTTTCAGTGCTCTGTCAAACTCTTCACGCAGTATCTTATCTCCCATTTCATCTTCATCTACATCCTCTTCCATTTCCATAATATTGTCCTCAAGTACATCGCCCTTGTATAAACCCTCTATATACTCCTTCCACCTTTCTGCCTTCCCTTCTTTGCTTAGAACTGGGTTGCCATCTGAGCTCTTGATATTCATACAAGTGGTTCTCTTCTCTCCAAAGGTCTGTTTAATTTTCCTGTAGGCAGTATCTATCTTGCCCCTAGTAAGACAGGCCTATACATCCTTACATTTGTCCTCTAGCCATCCCTGCTTAGCCATTTTGCACTTCCTGTCGATCTCATTTTTGAGACGTTTGTATTCCTTTTTGCCTGCTTCATTTACTGCATTTTTATATTTTCTCCTTTCATCAATTAAATTCAATATTTCTTCTGTTACCCAAGGATTTCTATTAGCCCTCGTCTTTTTACCTGCTTGATCGTCTGCTGCCTTCACTACTTCATCCCTCAGAGCTACCCATTCTTCTTCTACTGTATTTCTTTCCCCCATTCCTGTCAATTGTTCCCTTATTCTCTAGTGAGAATTTCGAACGCTAGATGACACAAATGGAATGTGAAGGAAATGTTTATGGCCATATTCTTTTGTGATTTCTTTTGTGTTGCTGTTGCTGACGTAATTCTGCAATGTAGGTATGTACCTTGAGATTAAACTCATGACGCGAAGATATTATTTAAAATTTATACCTCAGTTCTTTGTTTCACAAATCCATTCAAATTTTGACGTGCATCTTTCTTTCAGGGCTCTGGCAGAGACATAAGTAGAACTGTTACACTAGTTAACCGGCGAAACATTCTTAGATGCAGCGTCGTTTCCCTTCTAGTTAGAGTGTGTGTTGAATCACATTTAGCCAAATTTAATTAGTATCAGTTTTTAACTGAACTTTTCTCATTATTTCACGTTTGTTGGTAGACTGTCTTAGTTGGGCCAAGCTGGAGTGCCCTATCAGACTGACGCTGGTAACATCACGAACTTCCCCACAAGACTACAATCGGTTTCATGTTCAGAACAGGGCAGATAAATTCTAGGTTATTAATTTGTAATTTCTCCGAAACCAGTAATCGGCTTTGAGAAGAGAAGTGCCGTTGAATTTATCTCTTTTAGAGCTACTATACTAGCATAAGAAATTATTATAATTCTGTTTGTAATAGCGAAGTTGATGTCAATATCTCTGTAATTAACCCTAGAACACCAAAGGCGGAAAATATTACATTGCTACTAAACCACCGTGGAGTTTATTACTCCACATTTTATTCAAAGGAAGTTATAATTTATAGTTTATCAGTTAATTAATTAGCATTATCAGTTCCCCAGTGTTATGTTACATACACTATGTGATCAAAAGTAACCGGACACCTGGATCGGTATTGCTGGAATTCAGTACGGTGTTGGCCCACCCTTAGCCTTGATGACAGCTTCAACTCTCGCAGGCACACGTTAAATAGGGTGCTGGAAGGTTTCTTGGGGAATGGCAGCCCATTCTTCACGGAGTGCTGTACTGAGGCGAGGTATCGATGTCAGTCGGTAAGCCCTGGCACGAAGTCGCCGTTCCAAAACATTCCAAAGGTGTATCGAGTTTAGGTCAGGATGCTGTTCAGGACAGCTATTACAAGGAGTTATTGTCGTGTAACCACGCAGGCACTGCCCGTGCATTATGAACAGGTGCTCGATCTTGTTGAAAGATGCGATCGCCATTCCCTAACTGCTCTTCAACAGTGGGGAGCAAGAAGGTGCTTCAAACATCAATGTAAGGCCTGTGCTATTATAGTGCCACGCAAAACAACAAGGGGTGCAAGCCCCTCCATGAAAAACACGACCACACCATAACACCATCGCCTCCGAATTTTACTGTTGACAGTACACAAGCTGGCAGATGACATTCACTGGGCATCGCCATACTAATAGGTATCAGATAGAGTATATAATGGTAAGACAGAGATTTAGGAACCAGGTTTTAAATTGTAAGACATTTCCAGGGGCAGATGTGGATTCTGACCACAATCTATTGGTTATGAACTGCAGATTGAAACTGAAGAAACTGCAAAAAGGTGGGAATTTAAGGAGATGGGACCTGGATAAACTGAAAGAACCAGAGGTTGTAGAGAGTTTCAGGGAGAGCATAAGGGAACAATTGACAGGAATGGGGGAAAGAAATACAGTAGAAGAAGAATGGGTAGCTCTGAGGGATGAAGTAGTGAAGGCAGCAGAGGATCAAGTAGGTAAGACGACGAGGGCTAATAGAAATCCTTGGGTAACAGAAGAAATATTGAATTTAATTGATGAAAGGAGAAAATATAAAAATGCAGTAAATGAAGCAGGCAAAAGGGAATACAAACGTCTCAAAAATGAGATCGACAGAAAGTGCAAAATGGCTAAGCAGGGATGGCTAGAGGACAAATGTAAGGATGTAGAGGCTTGTCTCACTAGGGGTAAGATAGATACTGCCTACAGGAAAATTAAAGAGACATTTGGAGAGAAGAGAACCACTTGTATGAATATCAAGAGCTCAGATGGCAACCCAGTTCTAAGCAAAGAAGGGAAGGCAGAAAGGTGGAAGGAGTATATAGAGGGTTTATACAAGGGCGATGTACAAGAGGATGTAGATGAAGACGAAATGGGAGATAAGATACTGCGTGAAGAGTTTGACAGAGCACTGAAAGACCTGAGTCGAAACAAGGCCCCGGGAGTAGACAACATTCCATTAGAACTACTGATGGCCTTGGGAGAGCCAGTCATGACAAAACTGTACCATCTGGTGAGCAAGATGTATGAGACAGGCGAAATACCTTCAGACTTCGAGAAGAATATAATAATTCCAATCCCAAAGAAAGCAGGTGTTGACACATGTGAAAATTACCGAACTATCAGTTTAATAAGTCACAGCTGCAAAATACTAACGCGAATTCTTTACAGACGAATGTAAAAACTGGTAGAAGCGGACCTCGGGGAAGATCAGTTTGGATTCCGTAGAAATGTTGGAACACGTGAGGCAATACTAACCTTACGACTTATCTTAGAAGAAAGATTAAGAAACGGCAAACCTACGTTTCTAGCATTTGTAGACTTAGAGAAAGCTTTTGACAACGTTAACTGGAATACTCTCTTTCAAAGTCTGAAGGTGGCAGGGGTAAAATACAGGGAGCGAAAGGCTATTTACAATTTGTACAGAAACCAGATGGCAGTTATAAGAGTCGAGGGGCATGAAAGGGAAGCAGTGGTAGGGAAAGGAGTGAGACAGGGTTGTAGCCTCTCCCCGATGTTATTCAATCTGTATATTGAGCAAGCAGTAAAGGAAACAAAAGAAAAATTCGGAGTAGGTATTAAAATTCATGGAGATGAAGTAAAAACTTTGAGGTTCGCCGATGACATTGTAATTCTGTCAGAGACAGCAAAGGACTTGGAAGAGCAGTTGAACGGAATGGACAGTGTCTTGAAAGGAAGATATAAGATGAACATCAACAAAAGCAAAACTAGGATAATGGAATGTAGTCAAATTAAATCGGGTGATGCTGAGGGGATTAGATTAGGAAATGAGACACTGAAAGTAGTAAAGGAGTTTTGCTATTTAGGGAGTAAAATAACTGATGACGGTCGAAGTAGAGAGGATATAAAATGTAGACTGGCAATGGCAAGGAAATCGTTTCTGAAGAAGAGAAATTTGTTAACATCGAGTATAGATTTAAGTGTCAGGAAGTCGTTTCTGTAAGTATTTGTATGGAGTGTAGCCATGTATGGAAGTGAAACATGGACGATAACCAGTTTGGACAAGAAGAGAATAGAAGCTTTCGAAATGTGGTGCTACAGAAGAGTGCTGAAGATAAGGTGGGTAGATCACGTAACTAATGAGGAGGTATTGAATAGGATTGGGGAGAAGAGAAGTTTGTGGCACAACTTGACTAGAAGAATGGATCGGTTGGTAGGACATATTTTGAGGCATCAAGGGATCACAAATTTAGCATTGGAGAGCAGCGTGGAGGGTAAAAATCGTAGAGGGAGACCAAGAGATCAATACACTAAGCAGATTCAGAAGGATGTAGGTTGCAGTAGGTACTGGGAGATGTAGAAGCTTGCTCAGGATAGAGTAGCATGGAGAGCTGCATCAAACCAGTCTCAGGACTGAAGACCACAACAACGCCATACCCACACCGTCCCATTGGATCGCTACATTGTGTATCGTGATTCGTCACTCCAAACAAAGTTTTTAGACGGTTAAATCGTCCAATGTTTACGCTCCTTACACCAAGCGAGACGTCGTTTGGCATTTACCTGTGTGCTGTACTGCTTATGAGCAGCCGCTCGACCATGAAATCCAAGTTTTCTCACCTCCCGCCTAACTGTCATAGTACTTTCATTGGATCCTGATGCAGTTTGGAATTCCTGTGTGATGATCTGGATAGATGTCTGCCTATTACATTTTACGACCCTCTTCAACTGTCGGCGGTCTCTGTCAGTCAACAGACGAGGTCGGTCTGTACGCTTTTGTGCTGTACGTGTCCCTTCACGTTTCCACTTCACTATCACATCGGAAACAGTGGACGTAGGGATGTTTAGGAGTGTGGAAATCTCGCGTACAGACGTATGACACAGGTGACACCCAATCACCTAACCACGTTCGAAGTCCGTGAGTTCCGTGGAGCGCCCCATTCTGCTCTCTCACGATGTCTAATGACTACTGAGGTCGCTGATATGTAGGACCTGGTAGTAAGTGGCAGTACAATGCACTTAAAATGAAAAAGTATGTTTTTGGGGGTGTCCGGATACTTTTGATCACATAGTATATCAAATTAAGCACAAAATTTCCTGTTTTGTACCCCACTGCAATCGTAAATTTTACAAGGTTTTAGTAATCTAGGGTTAATATAGGTAGTAAATGAGAATAAACGTCACTTATCACAGTTCATTTGGATGAACACAGAATTACGACATTATGAACGGTTCCAGAAGTATCTGATGTGAACAGCTTAGTTGTATACTTACAATTCTTTTGATTATTTCACACTAACGTCTCTTAATGTGCAACTGCGGTTACCGGGCTAATGAATGACTAAAGCTTGTCCATGATACAATGTGAATATTGATTGGCGCAGCGACGTCCAGGAACTTGTGTTTATAGCGCGAGGCGACCGACGGAACCTGGCATGTAGCTTGTACTTCAGCGTTAAGACAACCTCTGTTTCGCCACGAGAACAGGCAGTTTCTTAAGCTGTGTTTTCATAGGAGTATTAATTCTGCGCCACGCGAAACGGACAACACATTTTATGTCCGCAGTGATACGAAAACTTAATGTTGTGTCTAGTTCATACAGCATAGACACAATGAGGTAGCTAGGTGCACGCTAAACTAACGCAGACGGGCTTGAAGTTCTGGAACATGAGACTTATTAATGAATAAGAAGAAAAGTACGTAGCGTTTTAATACTTATCTTTAATTCTCTTGTTGGAATACATCTCTCTTGAATATTAGTAAGCTATAAGCACTGATACAAATGGCGCCTTGCTAGGTAGTAGCTATGGACTAAGCTGAAGGCTATTCTATCTGTCTCTCGGCAAATGAGAGGAAGGCGTCGTACTTCTGGTCGCAAGCAATGTCGTCCGTACAACTGGGGCGAGGTCTAGTCCGTGTCTTGTGACCTGCCATGTGGTGGCGCTAGGATTGCGATTACACAGTGGCGACACGCGGGGGTCCGACATGTACTACAGGACCGCGGCCGATTTAAGTTACCACCTAGCAAGTGTGGTGTCTAGCGGTGACACCACATTTAATAAGATCGCATTTGTGTTTTACCAGAATATGAAATCGTAAGCGCAGTAACTATTCCGTCTCATGTGTCTGTCTGAGAAGAATGTTCAAACAAAGTGTTGTTACTTAAACCAAAGTGCTAATGTAGTGTACAGCATTGACGCATCGCATGGGAGAAAAGGAAAGGAAAATGCTGCATTTATTTATAGCTGAAGATGTATTAGACGATGAAGAAGGGTTTTATTTGCTCCAGACTTATGTGAAGCCCAGAAAAACAGTCAGCAATACGTTTTTGACATTGCGTCAATTAACAGCTTATATTTCTCGGCACGGAAACGCACTTGTAAGTTTCTAGCATACTTTGCAGCCGTTTTGCATACGAAATTTACCTGACTTTCAGCAATTGCTTCGCTAGAACGTAGCGTATAACGAGGTAGACTGGTCGAGAACCGGTTAGCCTGTCACGCCTAACGTAAAGCACTAGCAAACATCTTCACTATTTTGTCACTGTGGAGAAGAAGCCGCACTGCGCCGGGCGAATTAAGTACTCACGCAAAATTCCTGCTCATTGGAAAATCCAGCTTCATGCGGAAGCCTCCGTAAGGCATTGTGTGTTAGAGAAAGGGCGGGTCCGATCTGCGGGATTTGTTTAACTGCTCAAAGAAGGCGGTGCCCAGAGTACTTCCACCACAACAGACTCAAGCAACTAGTGGCTGAAATGGAATGACGCTTCAGCGAGCTGTTTCTCTGTTAAATCACGCAACATACCTCACGGTTTCTCGCTCATATGTGGTATATACTGGGATCAAAGTCAGCTAAAGGACAAAAAGTTTTAATTGCTAAATTAGATACTTTTCGATTTTGGTAAATTTTTGCAACACCTGTGTGAATGGCATAAAATTTACAGAGAATCTACATATTCACGGTCCTTCTGCAGAAAGACTGCTTTTACCAGTTCTGTCTAACGTTTTGCTTACAATACCGGGTGGCACTAGAAATGTGTTGTCAGTTTCAAAAATCAAAATTTTGGTTCTTAAGTTAGTAGTCCTATCTCGCTCTTAGCATCATTTCGAATATTGTTTCACTCTCTGACATTGTACACAGGCTTACATGTTCACGAGCGTCACACGTATTAATCCTCGACATTCTTTTTTTGTCTTTTCCTGACTTTTAACTAAATTGTTCTGCACATCTGAAAATCTGATTGATCCACTGAACAATTTTTGAGTTTTAATGAGAAGGCTGTCCAAATTATTGTTTCTTTCTTTCCTACTTTCTCTGAAACCCGAAAGAAGAATGGAAACTGCTTAAATGAAAAGCACAGTATTTTGTATTTTCTACAGGATTAATTTATTTTGTTAGCTGGTTTTCGGCTTACAAGGCTATCAGCAGACTTTAACATAACTGTGGTATCGTCCAGAGATTCGCGGTACCATACCAAAGTTAGCAAGACTAATCTATACCAGAGACATTGGCGGGGGCTCGCTGCAATCCGCAGCAACCAATGGGAGGCTCCGTCTCAGCACAGCAGCGCTCTCATGCTGGGGTCAATGAAGTGACGAACGTGCAAGAGTTCAGCCCAGTTCGTGACATGATCTGGAGGAGCCAACATCATAGTGCAGGACCAACGAGTTGTCAAAGTTTCAGATGTACTTTCGTAACTGTGGAACATTGTACCTCAAGAGAAAAGTTTGTTTATTAGAGCATCAAGTGGTGCTTTGCTAGTCAGTGACAGTTATAAATTACCCAACACTCCTGTAGCAAGGAAGTATGTCAAAGTTAAGTAAATCTTTTATTCGTTAATGTAATAAAGTGAACTAATATTTCATGATCTACATTTCGCTTGTGCTACTTCATCGAGCAATCAAAGAACCCACAGTCATGGTCGGACGAAAGTAGTTTCGTCTGGCCACAAGAATAAATTTTTTTTCGAAACGTTAAGCTTATTACAGTTCTGGCTGTCATACAACATACTAGTTCATCTAGATAACTGAATTCACATTGTTTCATTTATCGAGAAGTTTTTTGTGTATTCGACTTTTGGGCTTCGCAGTTCGAGGATAGTAAGGTAAAGCTGTCCTCGATCCGAAATTTGATTTGAACTCCGTAGAGCTTTACTGAGCTCGGTACGAAAGATTCTGTCTCGAGTGAAACACAATTTCCCTTTACTCATACATATTTTGGTGATGTTTCACCATCATTAGTCTATTCTCCTCTATATATATTGAAGAATACCTATGTGTAGGGTAGTTTTAATGATCACCTCGAAAACATAGAGCTCCTACCATGGAACTTGATAGTGGTGTTACTCCTTCTCTGTACATTCAGCGTTAATTGCGACATATTTTTGTTAAAGGTGGATGATTTGGCAGAGACTTTGGCTATAGGAATCTGCATTTTGGGTGTTTAGAAAATTCTTCATTTTGAAAACTATCCCATCGTCAGTCTGGAAGAATACCTGGGAGAGAGGACATAAGTAAAATTTGGTAGCCCAAAGTAGCAGCATGTGTGGATGTGTCCCGTGGAGAATGATCCGGGGTGTTGTAGTTCAGCAGGAACACCCCTTTGGACCGCTTCCCGTGACTGTAGTATCTACTGAGGGGTTTGCGTCTTAAGACCACAATCTGTTAGCAGCAGAATATGGCAGTCGCAGGAGATACTCAGCATCAACTTGCTCGTTGATGATTGGGTTTTCGCATTTTTCGACGGCGCTTCCCTTGCTCCTTCATCTCGTGTTCATAGTGATACACAGAGTATTAGTTCATGCCGATGAGGTGGCTGAAGAAGTCATCTAGGCTGGCCTGACACAGCTGCAAAATTTCCGCTGCTATCTCGGTTCGGCGAGGTTTTTGCATGGACATGCGCAGTTTAGGAACGCGGCGGGCGGTGACCCTTGTCATGTTCAAAAATTCGTGCAAGATGTTGAAAATTGATCCATGACTGACTTTCAAATTTTTATGAACGAAGGAAATAACGGGAAATTGTATTTTCCTCAGGTCGAAATCTTTCAAATTATACTTGTTATTTAAGTAAACAGACATAAAATGTATTAGTCCCCTTTCGAATTGTCTGATGCGGCCCGCCACGAATTTCTTTCCTGTGACAACCTTTTCATCTCAGAGTAGCAGCTGCAACCTATGTCCTCAATTATTTGCTAGAAGTATTCCAACCCATGTTATCCTCTAGTACGATTGGAGATATTCCCTGATGTTTTAAGACGTGTCCTATCACCCTGCCCCTACTTATTGCAGTGTTATCCATTTACTACTTTCCTTGCCAATTCTACAGAGAACCTCCTCATTCCTTACCTGATCAGTCCACCTCATTTTCAACATCCGCCTGTAGCACCACATCTCAGATGCTTTGATTCTCTTTCGTTCCGGTTTTCTCGCAGTCCATGTTTCGCTACCATACAGTGCAATGCTCCAAACGTACATACTCCGAAATTTCGCCCACAAATTAAGACCTATGTTTGATGATAGTAGACTTGTCTTGGACAGGAATACCCTTTATGGCAGTGCTAGTCTGCTTTTTATGTCCTCCTTGCTCCGTTCGTTATGGGTTATTTTGCTGCCCAGGTAGCAGAATTTCTCAACGTCATCTACTTCATGCGCCCCAGTTCTGATGTTAAAGTTTCTTGCTGTTTTCATATCTGTTACTTCTCATTACATTCTTCTTTCCTCGGGTTATCCTCAGTCCATATCATGTACACATTAGACTGTTCATTCCATGCAACAGATCATGTAATTCTTCTTCACTTTCACGGAGGATAGCAATATCATCAGCGAATCTTATCACTGACATCCCTTCACCTCGAATTTTAATTCCACTCTTATACATTTCCTTACCGCTTGTTCGATGTATAGATAGACCATTAGGGTTCCGTACGTACTTAAGTACTAGATAGTTTATCTGCCCTGGGAACCGAGAATCTCGATGTCTTTTTCCTGTTATCGACATTGATAATGGCAAGATATTGCCCCGCAAGGGGCCTCCCGGCCAATGATGCCAAACGCTCATTTCCATTTCCATGGCAAGATATCAGTCCTGGGGAATCCAAGACTTTCGTCACTGTTTTAATTTTAAGTTTGAAGTCGGACAACAAACAAGAAAATTTTTTGTGTGATGTAATTAGAAATCAACAAATTACGAATTTTTTACTTTAGTTTCACTACGGAACATCGCTTTCCGCCAGATTACATGATTGCAAGCCAACGAGAAAGGAATCCCGAGTCGATGGTAAGATTTTTGGTGTTACTTTATCGCTTCTTTCGATAGTGGCATCAGTTTCTATACGCCGGCCGAAGTGGCCGTGCGGTTAAAGGCGCTGCAGTCTGGAACCGCAAGACCGCTACGGTCGCAGGTTCGAATCCTGCCTCGGGCATGGATGTTTGTGATGTCCTTAGGTTAGTTAGGTTTAACTAGTTCTAAGTTCTAGGGGACTAATGACCTCAGCAGTTGAGTCCCATAGTGCTCAGAGCCATCAGTTTCTATACGTGGAAAACAGTTAGCTGCACCATCATTCGAAGGACACAGTATACTGTAGGATCCCTATGACATGGTGGGTAAATCAGTTCAAAGATCGGTGGAAGGAAAGGGCAGATAACGTGACCATGCCTTCATGCCGAAAAGGTATTTGGGGTTCCGTGTCTTACTCGGGAAAAACGGAAACCAGGATCACTTTGTTTTCCGTCTGTCAGACTGTTAAAAAACATTTTCTCTCGGGAAACATCAAGTTGAAATTTATGCTACATCTACGGTCCCTTGGCGGGTAAAAAATTTAAACTTGTAGGTAAGTGAAATCGAAGGATACGGCCATTTATGTCACGTATTTACAAACTCGCATATTTACTCATTAAGACTTGTAGGGTATTTCTCTTTGGCTTTGTAGTCTGTCACTTATTGACATAGCCTCAGAGATGTAAGTTCGAAAAGAGGCACACATAAATGAATACTCGTCATTTGCTTATCCATTAGAAAACGTTGTTTTAAATCAATTACCTTTAAGTGAGTTATTAATCGATGACGACGTGCATAGACACACTACGTACTGGTGTAGCCAGCTAAGAATGCTACAGTTTTTGGCTGCACAGTGAAGATACATCTTTACGCTGTATTTTAGAGGAATAGCTGTCTGACCAATCTGATCTCAGCGCATCAGAATTTTGTACAGCGCGCTTGTGTAGGCTGTCCGACAAAGCGCCCCCGTGGTTTCGGGATCGTTGGGGCTAGATGCATCACGAGGACACTGCCTGCACTAACGTGATGACGTTGCCTGATGCTTCATTTCAATGATCACTTTAGTGTTGCAACGTACAGGAATTTATGGTGAGATCGTTGCTTGTAAACGCGCATTGGCGTAATATTTCATTCACATGGTTTTCAGCTTTAGAGATACAACGACATTGTTACCAAGGTAAAGTCCATTGTTTTATGGCTTCGTTCCATGTATTTCATTTATTCATCCGTGAATGTAGGCCATGTCATACGTTACTATGGCTGTTATTTCACATTACTGCTGGAATTTTAGATTAGATGGGATCCCTTTTTCTCCTGATTTAAATGCTTTGCGGAACTGTACTCCACTCATTCGGCTAGAAGACACATGTATCCTCGCTACTGCAATTTCTCATTTGTTTATAGAATTATAATACGAAGCTTTTCGGAATTTCTCTTTAATGATTTCGATCTCTCAGTCAATTTCTGAAAATTATGATCTCTTCCTGGGCTGTTCCGATCTACTCATGTGTAGGTAGTTGGTAAGAGCGCAAATTTTTACTAAACACACTCTGGCTTACCAACAATCGGTTTTCAGATAAGATGCTATCAGCAAAAATATTTTCAATTCTTTGCATGCATTTTACCACAGGTCTAAGGTATGTTTGTGTTGCTGATAGCCGGCCGGGGTGGCCGAGCGGTTCTAGGCGCTTCATTCTGGAACCGCGCGGCCGCTACGGTCGCAGGTTCGAATCCTGCCTCGGGCATGGATGTGTGTGATGTCCTTAGGTTAGTTAGGTTTAAGTAGGTCTAAGTTCTAGGAGACTGATGACCTCTGAAATTAAGTCCCACAGTGCTCAGAGCCATTTGAACCATTTTGTTGCTGATAATTTCGCGAATTTCTGCTCATCTTGATTTAATTCTGATTTTTGTGATTCATGTGCATGAAGATCAGGTGTTAAGATCATACAAAGTGACATTTTACATCCCCATTGAAAGTATTCCCTCTATAAAGTAGGATGCAGATATACTTTCATGTCATATCAAGAGGTTAGAGTGTGTTGCCCGTAATGCTGCATTCACTGAAATGCATGCTCCCCCCTTTAATTTCTCGTTTCGCTACCAATGTCTTTACTTCTGCGTATATCAATCAAATAGCAGTCAGATTGCGTTATTCTTCATTCATGGGTGACAATTTTGTGTAAATTGAGGAATATTATCAGGACTTTTCGCTGAAGTCATGCCAATTTTGTACGATGCTTTCAGTGTGTCCTACCTACTTACATTGACTGCTATGCTGATAATCCTGGAGCAGTTCCTGGTACTGCCACGGATATTTTATTTGGGGAGGGAGCTGAAACAATATGCACTCGTCTCGCGAGGCAAGCTGAAGAATTATTTGGATGAAAAGTAGCAGCTCAAAGGTTCGAAAAAGGGTAAACGGCTAGAAGATCGGTGTGCTAACAGTGTGGATGATTATCCGTCAGCCAGATGAGAACACTACGTTCGACGACTCCATTCATTGTTGTTCACTTACGCTCTTCTCTTGGATGATCCTTGTCTGCAGGAATGTAATATGAGATGTGTGGATCAGCCTTGGCGCTAACACTTTGTTGATTATTCTTAAACTAGTTTTAGTGTTTTTTCTCTAAAAGACTTGAAATGTTGATTCTCACAATGTAAAATTGCAGTTATTTTGTAATTTTGTGGTCAGTTCTTGCTTATGTTGAATGTATAACCTTTCTCCTTATCTGTTCCATACATTTCACAACATAAATAACGTGTTGTGTGTTCTTGTACAGCGTGTCGCTTTTAATATGAGCGCCTCTTGTTGCTGAAATTTTCTTGTGACCTTAAAGTAACTTTTTTTTAACTATATATGACGGTAGTATCTGTTCCCGAAAGAACAGTTACCGTCAATGACCATGCAGCTTTGCTAGAAATCAAATGATAATTAAATGGACACCCTAGCTGCAAGCAGGCGTTGATACACTTCATTGGGGACATGTTGAAAATCTGTGCCCCGACCGGGACTTGCACCCGGGATCTCCTGCTTACATGGCCGACGCTCCATCCGTCTGAGCCACCGCGGGCACAGAGGATAGTGCGTCTGCAGGGACTTATCCCTTGCACGCTCCCCGTGAGATCCACATTCCCAACATGTCCACAACACAACGTGGGCAAACATCTATTAGGCGCACTACGAATGTAGTGTTGTGGACATGTTGGGAATGTGGATCTCACGGGGAGCGTGCAAGGGATAAGTCCCTGCAGACGCTCTATCCTCTGTGCCCGCGGTGGCTCAGACGGATAGAGCGTCTGCCATGTAAGCAGGAGATCCCGGGTTCGAGTCCTGGTCGGGGCACACATTTTCAACATGTCCCCAATGAAGTGTATCAACGCCTGCTTGCAGCTAGGGTGTCCATTTAATTATCATTTGACTTAAAGTAACTCTTATGTTATGGAACTGCTAATATACGATGATATAAGGATTAGCAATCCTTAACCCTTTTCTTACCGTTTGTTGCAAACTACTTAAGATTACCAGTTGTTTGATATCATTTACTAATTAAGTGGTTGCTGCTGAACTCACCCCAGTACCTTTTATTGAGGAACACACATTTTCCCTTTTTTCCTGGTTTTGAGATAACGGCTGTAGCCCATGCTTCTTGGGTGATCCGCTGTTTGTAACTATACAGTTCAGAGATTACATTTTTTTTGTTGATCATACGTGGTGATGCTCTTCAAGATTTTGTGTGTCGAAATCATCACTACCAGTTATCTTTCGTACTAAACAAAATAATCACGTGGAGTGCTGCTGACCTGAGCAGTGACATGCTGTGTCACCTACTGGGGGAACTACAAAATGATCGTCAGTCTGTAACCTGGCACCGCATATTGTGGTATGTTCTTGATGCAGATATCATCAATTTTCAGTAAAATTAATGTAGAGATTAGAATGTGTTTGAAAGAGCTTAGAGTTTTTGCCATTGCAGGACTTGTGGTGACACCAATTTGTTTCCCAACAACAAAAGCGAATGAAGCGCTATGCATCAGCTTTTATTAACCATACTTTGAACAAGGTAAACTGCTTGTTACGGGACATCCTCGTCTAGCATTAATTTTCCTAAACTGTAGTTATTTACACCATTATTATTTTTCGAATTTTGGACAGGTCAGTATTATCTCAGCTGCTTTTTTAAATTTTATACACAATACGTTATATTTCAAGCAAAAATTTATGAAAAGGAATTACTTTATTTTTGATGTATTTTCTGAATGTACAGTCAAAATTATTTTTTAGAAACATTTGGAATTGCGAATTATTTGGCACACTTAAAATTTCTATTATTAATTAAGCAATCTAGTACTGTTTACTACGTTTATTTCTGGATTCATTATGAAACAATAATCGAAATTAACAGAAATTCAGTTGTCAAGAAAAATTGTAAACCTTTTGGAATATGGTTATTACCGCAGAGTGAGGGAGTAGTAAGCGTGCCTCTGATGTGATCGGACGTATTATTGTATTTTGGGCGAACAGAGTAATTTCGGCTTTGATAATGTGAAAATTCAAAAGACTGTATGATATACCAAAATTTGACAAAATATATTAACGTAACAACAAAAATTCTGCATTAACAATCTTCAAATTTATTTAGATCAATTCAATCATGGGGGCATAAAATGTGAGAATTTCAGCTTCAAGAATCAGACCGCTACACAAGACCCCCCCCATGAACCATGGACCTTGCCGTTGGTGGGGAGGCTTGCGCGCCTCAGCGATACAGATAGCCGTACCGTAGGTACAACCACAACGGTGGGGTATCTGTTGAGAGGCCAGACAAACGTGTGGTTCCTGAAGAGGGGCAGCAGCCTTTTCAGTAGTTGCAAGGGCAACAGTCTGGATGATTGACTGATCTGGCCTTGTAGCAATAACCAAAACGGCCTTGCTGTGCTGGTACTGCGAACGGCTGAAAGCAAGGGGAAACTACGGCCGTAATTTTTCCCGAGGGCATGCAGCTTTACTGTATGATTAAATGATGATGGCGTCCTCTTGGGTAAAATATTCCGGAGGTAAAACAGTCCCCCATTCGGATCTCCGGACGGGGACTACTCAAGAGGATGTCGTTATCAGGAGAAAGAAAACTGGCGTTCTACGGATCGGAGCGTGGAATGTCAGATCCCTTAATCGGGCAGGTAGGTTACAAAATTTAAAAAGGGAAATGGATAGGTTAAAGTTAGATATAGTGGGAATTAGTGAAGTTCGGTGGCAGGAGGAACAAGACTTCTGGTCAGGTGACTACAGGGTTATCAACACAAAGTCAAATAGGGGTAATGCAGGAGTAGGTTTAATAATGAATAAAAAAATAGGAAAACGGGTAAGCTACTACAAACAGCATAGTGAACGCATTATTGTGGCCAAGATAGATACGAAGCCCACACCTACTACAGTAGTACAAGTTTATATGCCAACTAGCTCTGCAGATGACGAAGAAATTGAAGAAATGTATGATGAAATAAAAGAAATTATTCAGACTGTGAAGGGAGACGAAAATTTAATAGTCATGGGTGACTGGAATTCGAGTGTAGGAAAAGGGAGAGAAGGAAACGTAGTAGGTGAATATGGTTGGGGCTAAGAAATGAAAGAGGAAGCTGCCTGGTAGAATTTTGCACAGAGCACAACTTAATAATAGCTAACACTTGGTTTAAGAATCAAGGTTGTATACATGGAAGAACCCTGGAGATACTAAAAGGTATCAGATAGATTATATAATGGTAAGACAGAGATTTAGGAACCAGGTTTTAAATTGTAAGACATTTCCAGGGGCAGATGTGGACTCTGACCACAATCTATTGGTTATGACCTGTAGATTAAAACTGAAGAAACTGCAAAAAGGTGGGAATTTAAGGAGATGGGACCTGGATAAACTGAAAGAACCAGAGGTTGTACAGAGTTTCAGGGAGAGCATAAGGGAACAATTGACAGGAATGAGGGAAAGAAATACAGTAGAAGAGGAATGGGTAGCTTTGAGGGATGAAGTAGGGAAGGCAGCAGAAGATCAAATAGGTAAAAAGACGAGGGCTAGTAGAAATCCTTGGGTAACAGAAGAAATATTGAATTTAATTGATGAAAGGAGAAATATAAAAATGCAGTAAATGAAGCAGGCAAAAAGGAATACAAACGTCTCAAAAATGAGATCGACAGGAAGTGCAAAATGGCTAAGCAGGGATGGCTAGAGGACAAATGTAAGGATGTAGAGGCTTATCTCACTAGGGGTAAGATAGATACTGCCTACAGGAAAATTAAAGAGACCTTTGGAGATAAGAGAAACACTTGTATGAACATCAAGAGCTCAGATGGAAACCCAGTTCTAAGCAAAGAAGGGAAAGCAGAAAGGTGGAAGGAGTATATAGAGGGTTTATACAAGGGCGATGTACTTGAGGACAATATTATGGAAATGGAAGAGGATGTAGATGAAGATGAAATGGGAGATACGATACTGCGTGAAGAGTTTGACAGAGCACTGAAAGACCTGAGTCGAAACAAGGCCCCCGGAGTAGACAATACTCCATTGGAACTACTGACGGCCTTGGGAGAGTCAGTCCTGACAAAACTCTACCATCTGGTGAGCAAGATGTATGAAACAGGTGAAACACCCTCAGACTTCAAGAAGAATATAATAATTCCAATCCCAAAGAAAGCAGGTGTTGACAGATGTGAAAATTACCGGACAATCAGTTTAATAAGCCACAGCTGCAAAATACTAACACGAATTCTTTACAGACGAATGGAAAAACTAGTAGAAGCCGGCCTCAGGGAAGATCAGTTGGATTCCGTAGAAATGTTGGAACACGTGAGGCAATACTGACCTTACGACTTATCTTAGAAGAAAGATTAAGGAAAGGCAAACCTACGTTTCTAGCATTTGTAGACTTAGAGAAAGCTTTTGACAATGTTGACTGGAATACTCTCTTTCAAATTCTAAAGGTGGCAGGGGTAAAATACAGGGAGCGAAAGGCTATTTACAATTTGTACAGAAACCAGATGGCAGTTATAAGAGTCGAGGGACATGAAAGGGAAGCAGTGGTTGGGAAGGGAGTAAGACAGGGTTGTAGCCTCTCCCCGATGTTATTCAATCTGTATATTGAGCAAGCAGTAAAGGAAACAAAAGAAAAATTCGGAGTAGGTATTAAAATCCATGGAGAAGAAATAAAAACTTTGAGGTTCGCCGATGACATTGTAATTCTGTCAGAGACAGCAAAGGACTTGGAAGAGCAGTTGAACGGAATGGATGGTGTCTTGAAGGGAGGATATAAGATGAACATCAACAAAAGCAAAACGAGGATAATGGAATGTAGTCGAATTAAGTCGGGTGATGTTGAGGGTATTAGATTAGGAAATGAGACACTTAGAGTAGTAAAGGAGTTTTGCTATTTGGGGAGCAAAATAACTGATGATGGTCGAAGTAGAGAGGATATAAAATGTAGACTGGCAATGGCAAGGAAAGCGTTTCTGAAGAAGAGAAATTTGTTAACATCGAGTATAGATTTAAGTGTCAGGAAGTCATTTCTGAAAGTATTTGTATGGAGTGTAGCCATGTATATAAGTGAAACATGGACGGTAAATAGTTTGGACAAGAAGAGAATAGAAGCTTTCGAAATGTGGTGCTACAGAAGAATGCTGAAGATTAGTTGGGTAGATCACATAACTAATGAGGAAGTATTGAATAGGATTGGGGAGAAGAGAAGTTTGTGGCACAACTTGACCAGAAGAAGGGATCGGTTGGTAGGACATGTTCTGAGGCATCAAGGGATCACCAATTTAGTATTGGAGGGCATCGTGGAGGGTAAAAATCGTAGGGGGAGACCAAGAGATGAATACACTAACCAGATTCAGAAGGATTTAGGTTGCAGTAAGTACTGGGAGATGAAGAAGCTTGCACAGGATAGAGTAGCATGGAGAGCTGCATCAAACCAGTCTCAGGACTGAAGACCACAACAACAACAACACATGAAAAACTGGAGCCAACTCTACACAAAAAGCTAAGTAAACTAGAAAGTGTATTGAAATCTTCGATCATCTCAAATTTTTCATAAAAGATTTTGTTTATTGTGGACAATAGCTGTAATTAAGAAGGAGGTGGCAGATTACAGGCTAAATGAAATGATGCAGCACCTACGCCTGCAGACGGAACACCAAGCAGGTGTGCACTGAGTAGTACACTCAGACATCCCTGTACTTTCAAATCGAAGTGCCAGATATATGATGTTGCATATTGCTCCACTAATATTAAGAGCTGTTTTGCAGGGTACCAGAGAAAGTGTATAATCCCTGGTTAACCAGAAGTTTTGCTGTGAAGATAAAAATAATGTAAAACACTTTCCTGAAAATAATTGACGTTATGTCTTTCTTTATTTTTTTTCGTGTCTAGAGATCAAAGTTTTTCAGCCCAAAACTGGGCTACGTCCAATGATACCTTGCTTCACTGTCGTAGTTCATCGAGGATACATTCACTGGGCCAGTTAAAGTCAACATTATCAAAAGCTTTCTAAAAGCTTACAAAAAACTGTAAATGTAGGTTTGCCTTTCTTTAACCGATCTTCCAAGGCAAGTAGTAGGATCAGTCAGCTTGTACTGACAGCTGTAAATAATATACGTGCATACAACCAGTGAGCTGTGAGGAGGCAGTATTAAATGGTGGACATGGAACCATAGAGTGTCAACTTCTTTGTGCCATAAAACTCAGAATCAAGTGTCAAAGACATTCTCCAAAGCGAAGAAGGAGAGAAAAATGAGTGCAAAGTTTTTGCCGCACGCCTTCACTCCTGAACAAAAACATCATGTGGACGTCCCGACTTTACTGAAATGCAAAAACGCCAACAATGCTTTTCTGGAAAATAGCATCTCGGGTGATTAGTCTTGGTGCTATCACTAAGAATCTACCACAAAACAAAAAAGTGCAGAAATTCAAATGAGTGGTCAACGCTTGGACGGCATAACCGACATTGAAGCCAATGTTACGCATGATTTAAATATCATCCCAAAGAGGGACAGTTTAACATGGCTCTATGACTTTTGTGTGCATCACACTGAGGTGGAAAGTATGAAGCAGTAAAACCACCAGTTTAACTTTCCTCTATTTTTTACTAATCCAGTCTCGAAACTTTTTGGACTGGTTGCGTGTATTAAGAAAATAGTATGTCTAATAAAGATTTTATTGCTTACAGTCAAAGTATTAAGGAGTACAAGCGAACTCATGTTGACCTCAGCAATGCAGGATAATAGCAGAGCAAAAAGATATACCCATAAACACTTCATTTCGAGTTCTTCATATTACTGAGTATACTTAGGTTATGTAATTGTACTGGGTTTCACCCACTTCTTTTTCGTAATCATGCATAACAACAGGACACTTCTCTACACAACCATCTAACATTTATCCACACAACGCATCTTTGAGGGATGGCGAAGGAAGAAGATGAACCTCATCATTAGTAATATTTGTTTTGTAAATAATTACTTTTTTACATAAAAAAATCGCGACGTGAACTGTTTAATAATCCAAAAATAACAAAATTGTGTCGTTATAGATCACCCTGATGATGCCTTAGAACAAGGAAAAGGCGAAACGCGTCTGCGATAAATAAATTAAGTGGCAGCATAAAAAAAGTTTTATTTTCAAAACAAATATTTCTATGCTTGCTGCGGAGGATGGCCACGCAAACAAACTTGTTGTTCATTAGTATTCAATGTGTCCCAAGATGCCCAACGGAAATGATTCACGGCGTCTGTGTTGGAAGAAATGACAAGCCGCCTCGTCCGATATTCGGGAACACTCTACTCCTTCAGAATTAATACCCGGGACTCGTCTGACGTTACTGAGTGCTGCTGCAGAATAAGCTCCAGCGCTGAACACCGGCTAAGCAAAGGTCCCGAGGCAGCAGCGACCGCAGTGGAACTAAACCGCTTGTTCCGCAACTACGGCGGAGAGGATTTCCCAACAACTGCTGCGCTGAGCCTAATCGCAGGTGCCACAGGACTATGCTGTAATAAGAAGTTCGCTATCAACAGAAGAGAGGATTTGCCTTCGGTTCCGGGTAAGTACCATCCAGAAAAAACTGCCGCAAGCGTGATTCTGCAGAAGTGAAGGTCAGCAGGGTTATGTAAGCACGGCTTGTGTTGTGCGCTAGTCTTCAGAGTACCTGCGGTATTAGTGCAAGAGAGAATTTCACGGTCTGGAACCGAGTTGCCGTTCGTATATATGACTTATTTTAAAAGTGGTGCATATGTATTCAAAATACTGATACGTATTATTTACAGAAGAATGGAAATAACTGGCAGAGACCGACCTTGTTCAGGATGTTTTGTTTCAGGAGAATATAGCAATACGTGAGGGGATTCTGTACCTGGGACTTATTTTGGAACGTAGGTTAAAAAAAAGACGTTTATAGCATTTGTAGACTTAGAAAATGCTTTTGATAACGTTGATTAGAATACGCTCTTTGAAAGTCTGAAGGAAACTGGAATAAAATGCAGGGAGCTAAAGGTTATCTACAACCTGTACAAAAAGCAGACTGTAGTTATAAGAAGCGAAGAACATTGAAGGCAAAGTAGTTGGGAATGGAGTAAGACAGGGTTGTAGCCGTTCCCAGATGTTATTCAAACTGTACAGTGAGCAAGCTGTAAAGGAAACAAAGAAGAAATTTGGAAAGGGAATCGAAGTTCGTGGAAAAGAAATAAAATCTTTCCCGTTTGATATAAAAATTTAAAAATTTGCTAATGACTTTGTATATCAGTCAGGCGGCAAATGACTTACAAAGACGGCAAATGACTTTGAAGAGTAGTTGAATGGAATGCATAGCATCTAGAAAAGAGACTGTAAGACGAACATCAACGAAAGTAAAACGACGGCAATGGAATTTAGAGGAATTAAACCAGGCCATGTTGTTAGAATCAGATTAGGGAATGAGTTACTAAAATAAGTAGATGAAGTTTGCATTTAAAGAGCAAAATGCACATGATGTTCGAAGTAGGGGAGTAAAATGCAGACTGACAGTGACAAGAAAGGCATTTCTAAACAAAGGAAAATTTTTTAAGATAGAATAGAAATTTAAGCGTCAGAACATCTCTTCTGTAGTATCATGTCTGCAGTGTAGCCTTGTATGGAAGGGAAACGAGGACGGTAAACGGTTCAGACAAGAAGAGAGCACAAGCATTTGAAACACCCTACGGAAGGATGGTGAAGAATGAACGGCTAGATCGAGCAAATAATGAAGGGATACAGAACCTGCCTTTAAAAAGTTTTTATTATAATGTTAGGAACTTTGTGACCCTTGACACGAAAATGAGAAAAACTATTACAAGTCACTCAACTTCGATATTCATGATCCTTGTGTGTTTGTGTGGTTCGCAGCTAGAGGTTCATTGTGGCCGGGTGTTCTTGGGAAGCCAACTCTCTTTAGAGGGATACCTCGTTCATCCGACTGCTCCAGTTTTCTTCCCGGTCTTAACACATTGTGTTTCTGGGTTGTAATGTTAATAGGAGCCTGTCGGCTAGCCTGGTGGCTGACATTCACTACAGTTTTTTAAATGCTGTGTCTAAAGATTTGTTTATATTTTGGTATTTTCCTTGTTTTTATCATGTTGATCCCACAGATAAGTTAGAAATAGCCATTTCTCAGTGTGTTGCAGATGGAAGATAGAGTATGCCGTGTGTGGGCGACTATCTATGAGGTGGCTGGTAGCCTGAATGCAGAAGATGGCTTAAACTCTGGTGCCGTTGCGTCGTAATGGTTGGACGCGGTTCTGTTGATTAGGTTGACTGTTTCCTGATTTGCTGAACGTACGCGACCGCTCGACACAAAATCCTGTGCTGCAAAGTGTCTATTTCACTGCGCGTGTCGCAGGCGTCTGTACGGATCAGGTGTACGCCTGCTAGTTTTTAACTGGTAGGTATCGTCCTATTAACAACCTTGTACGATATGCTGCGGACTTCTGGGTGATAAAAATCGCACCAAGGTTTTTGCCTTATTATGTTCCACCGGTACTGAGAAAATGTTGACTCAGTCGTGTTCTTAAGTAGGTTGCCTCTTACAGTGTCACATAGATTCAAATTGGAGAAAAAAGTATGGCACAGCCTGTCTAAAAGGAGGGCTCGGTTGATAAGACACATTCTGAGGCATCAGGGAGATGTCGAGCGTAGAAACTGTAGAGGAATACCATGTCTCGAAAACAGCTGGCTGGTTCAAATGTGTGTAGGTTTCAGTAGTTATTCAGAGATGAATAGCCTTGTACAGGGTGGAGTCGTGTGGGGAGCTGCATCAATCCATTCTTCGGACTGAAGACCACAACAACAGCACAGGCACAATAACTTAAGTCAGATCTGCTCGTATATCAAAACTCGGAGAGCGCTAGCTTTCGAGTCAGGGAGATAAGAGAGACCCGTATCGACTCAACAACACATGGAATAGTGGGCTATGAATCCGGGAACAGGATTAACGACTGTTGTTGGTCTGGTACACCGACCAATCTCTGTGTGCATTTTAGGGGTCTTATCGCCCTGTTGTGAAAATTCAGGACTGGTTTCTGATGTCCCCAGAAAATACTACAGACCAGAAGTCACTTAACATTTTTAACTGCTTGCCGGATAACTGACAATATGCCGAGCGCGAACCGCATCATCATTCTGTACAATATCTAGGCCAAAAATTTAAAACTGAACGTAGTAGACTTAAGGCGCATAGCAGTCAGAAGGTCGCCGCACATGTGAAGATTTCCTAGTATTCTAAACATAAGTGTCTTGTTCCATACGCTTTATCAGGCATACGCAAGAATCACCGACAGGTCGTATGAACTGACTTGGCGGGCCGGATCCGGGCCGCAGGTCTTAGTTTGGCGACCCTTACTACAGACACACAGTTAAAATACGACAACAAAAAGAGAAAAAAGACAATTAATTGAACCCTCAGCTGCCGACAAGTGTTGTTGATATACCTCTATGGGGTCACCTGCAATTGTGTGCCCCGACCGGGACTCGAACCCGTGATCTCCTGCTTGCATGGCAGACGCTCTATCCGTTTCAGCCAGCGAGGACACAGATGAATAGCGCGACTGCGGGGACTTATCCCTTGCACACTGCCCGTAAGACCCACATTCCCAACTGTCCACAATCTACATACGTAATGTACCTAACAGATATTTTCCCATCTACTCATTACTCGCACAAAGGTAGCCTGAACTCTTACGGGAATCGTCACCTTAGTGTGAGCGAGTAATGAGTGGATGGGAAAATACACTCCTGGAAATTGAAATAAGAACACCGTGAATTCATTGTCCCAGGAAGGGGAAACTTTATTGACACATTCCTGGGGTCAGATACATCACATGATCACACTGACAGAACCACAGGCACATAGACACAGGCAACAGAGCATGCACAATGTCGGCACTAGTACAGTGTATATCCACCTTTCGCAGCAATGCAGGCTGCTATTCTCCCATGGAGACGATCGTAGAGATGCTGGATGTAGTCCTGTGGAACGGCTTGCCATGCCATTTCCACCTGGCGCTTCAGTTGGACCAGCGTTCGTGCTGGACGTGCAGACCGCGTGAGACGACGCTTCATCCAGTCCCAAACATGCTCAATGGGGGACAGATCCGGAGATCTTGCTGGCCAGGGTAGTTGACTTACACCTTCTAGAGCACGTTGGGTGGCACGGGATACATGCGGACGTTCATTGTCCTGTTGGAACAAAATTCAAATGGCTCTGAGCACTATAGGACTCAACATCTCTGGTCATAAGTCCCCTAGAACCTAGAACTACTTAAACCTAACTAACCTAAGGACATCACACAACACCCAGTCATCACGAGGCAGAGAAAATCCCTGACCCCGCCGGGAATCGAACCCGGGAACCCGGGCGCGGGAAGCGAAAACGCTACCGCACGACCACGAGCTGCGGACACTGTTGGAACAGCAAGTTCCCTTGCCGGTCTAGGAATGGTAGAACGATGGGTTCGATGACGGTTTGGATGTACCGTGCACTATTCAGTGTCCCCTCGACAATCACCAGTGGTGTACGGCCAGTGTAGGAGATCGCTCCCCACACCATGATGCCGGGTGTTGGCCCTGTGTGCCTCGGTCGTATGCAGTCCTGATTGTGGCGCTCACCTGCACGGCGCCAAACACGCATACGACCATCATTGGCACCAAGGCAGAAGCGACTCTCATCGCTGAAGACGACACGTCCCCATTCGTCCCTCCATTCACGCCTGTCGCGACACCACTGGAGGCGGGCTGCACGATGTTGCCAGCCGAAGTGGCCGTGCGGTTAAAGGCGCTGCAGTCTGGAACCGCAAGACCGCTACGGTCGCAGGTTCGAATCCTGCCTCGGGCATGGATGTTTGTGATGTCCTTAGGTTAGTTAGGTTTAAGTAGTTCTAAGTTCTAGGGGACTTATGACCTCAGCAGTTGAGTCCCATAGTGCTCAGAGCCATTTTTTTGCACGATGTTGGGGCGTGAGCGGAAGACGGCCTAACGGTGTGCGGGACCGTAGCCCAGCTTCATGGAGACGGTTGCGAATGGTCCTCGCCGATACCCCAGGAGCAACAGTGTCCCTAATTTGCTGGGAAGTGGCGGTGCGGTCCCCTACGGCACTGCGTAGGATCCTACGGTCTTGGCGTGCATCCGTGCGTCGCTGCGGTCCGGTCCCAGGTCGACGGGCACGTGCACCTTCCGCCGACCACTGGCGACAACATCGATGTACTGTGGAGACCTCACGCCCCACGTGTTGAGCAATTCGGCGGTACGTCCACCCGGCCTCCCGCATGCCCACTATACGCCCTCGCTCAAAGTCCGTCAACTGCACATACGGTTCACGTCCACGCTGTCGCGGCATGCTACCAGTGTTAAAGACTGCGATGGAGCTCCGTATGCCACGGCAAACTGGCTGACACTGACGGCAGCGGTGCACAAATGCTGCGCAGCTAGCGCCATTCGACGGCCAACACCGCGGTTCCTGGTGTGTCCGCTGTGCCGTGCGTGTGATCATTGCTTGTACAGCCCTCTCGCAGTGTCCGGAGCAAGTATGGTGGGTCTGACACACCGGTGTCAATGTGTTCTTTTTTCCATTTCCAGGAGTGTATCTATTACGTACATTACGTATGTAGATTGTGGACAGTTGGGAATGTAGGTCTCACGGGAAGCGTGCGAGGGATAAGTCTCTGCAGTCGCGCTATTCATCTGTGGCCTTTCTGGCTCAGATAGATAGAGCGTCTGCCATGTAAGCAGGAGATCCCGGCTTCGAGTCCCGGTCGGGGCATACGTTTTCAGCTGTCTCCATCGAGGTATACAAACAACACCTGTCGGCAGCTGATGGTTCAATTAATTATCATTTGTTCTAGAGAAGCTGCACGGTCATCTATGGTATCTGTTCTTTCCAGAACAGTTACTATCTTCATAGAAACAGAGAAAAGTTTAGACGATTCCCAATTGGCCCACACGGATTCCGCCCTTAGGTTAACTGTTGAATGACGTTGCTGGAAAGATTCCCAGCCGCAAAGCTAAAAAAAGAATTTTCCAAATTACGGAAAGTCGTGGACCGCTCGAAGGGGTAAACACTAGGAAAGAGAGGGAGTGTAATAACGTAAGGCAAAGGTAAACTTATCTGCGAACAGGTTTGTTTATATACTATTTTTTTAATAGTCGTGTTGCGTATGTTTCATTCAGAGGCTAAATCGGAATAGTCTGTCACGTAACTGTTTGTTTTTGACAGTTTAATGTCAATGGAAAATCGTACACACTTTAAGTGGAGTTGTAAGGCACTGCACCTCTGTTCTAACCAGTCAAGAAATAAAGTTGATTATACTTCTCTGTAATACGTTTCAAATCAGGGCCAGAACAGAACAAAATTGCAACCTACAGGTGCAAGTATCGAGAATATGCACAGTGTGGTACTGGACGATGGACGATTAAAGGTGTGTGGAATACCACACGTCACAGATAACGGTACGTCAGAAGAAAGGGTACGGCGCATTCTACACAAAGAATAACTGTTTGGAAACTTTGGTTTAAAAAATGTCTCTAAGCACTATGGGACTTAACATCTGAGGTCATCAGTTCCCTAGACCTAACTAACCTAAGGACATCACACACATCCATGCCCGAGGCAGGATTCGAACCTGCGACCACAGCAGCAGCGCGGTTCCGGACTGAAGCGCCTAGAACCGCTCGGCCACAACGGCCGGCAAACTTTGGATAACATGGATAGCAAGAACGTCAAGAAATGAAGAATGTTAAAAAGAAGGTAAGAGTTTCAAGTAAACAGTAATGGGATCATGTTCGAATATACTGAAAAGAGCAAGAGAGAGCTGAATGAAAATTTGATAGGAGAAACAATATAAAACAAGCAGAATACGAAGAAAACCACAAACTTACAGGAGTAGACATAAGATTTCATCAGTTAAGACCGAAGATGGCACACTTAATTACAGAAGAGACCAAAGTGTACAAGTATTTGAAAATTTCTTGAAATGTTGGTGCAGTTCAAAAGATGAATAAAAACGATAATTAACAATAAAATCAATGATGTTAGTGGAAAAATGCCGGATGTAGAAATCTATTCGAGCTAGAAAGAAGAACACTAGAAAATGGCGAAGTTTCAATAGAAATGATTGACGGAAAAATAATACCACTCGTTGGCTACCTCGAAAGTAAGGGAACGGAAATGAAAATCCTACCAACAGAGTAACGCTCTCATCTCCTTATTCGAAAATGTAAACACCAAGCTAACTATTTCAGAAGTCAAGGTAACATATTGATGTAAATTATATAACAGGGAAAGGAACGAGCCTTTACTTTCATACGAATCAGATGTCATGGAATTATAGAAAAGTAGCACGCTGCAACACTGTCGTGATTCCAGGACAGAAGAACGTTCGCCTGTCGCCTTGTGAAACAGGAAGCAGGCAGCATAATGTCTGATAACAGTTGTGCGCAGTATCGTAGTGCATGTAGAACAGCAACGAAAAGAGTCAAAGACAGTTATCGACAGAACCTCACATGAACTGTCTGTACAATTTGTAATAACCTCGTTCTGAAGGTTCAGGGCAGCTAAGTGACCTACACATATTTGAACCAACCAGCTGTTTTCGAGACATGGTATTCCTCTACAGTTTCTACGCTCGACATCTCCCTGATGCCTCAGAATGTGTCTTATCAACCGAGCCCTCCTTTTAGACAGGCTGTGCCATACTTTTTTCTCCAATTTGAATCTATGCGACACTGTAAGAGGCAACCTACTTAAGAACACCACTGAGTCTGGAATAACGTTTGGTGTTCGTCAGAAAACCTTCCAAAATTTGTGTCCGGTAAAGTTGCGAATTTATTTATGTCAAATTTGCAAGCTATCGATATCAGAGCCAAATGATTGCATCGTAGATGGATGAAGGAATATAAAACGCGATCTACGCTATCTATACGATTTTCTGATAGACAGAATGACAAAACAGTTCTTTGTGTGTTGATAAGCTCGAATACTTACTACATAACCGATATAAGTGGAAAGTGCTGAATCGACTGCTCAGAATTTTCAGCACTTGGTGTCTAGTAACACTTGTGGTCTTCCTAGTGTAGAAGAGGATTTACAAATATAGTTTTCACGTTGCCCGTGAAAGGCGTGGTTCTGGTTTTGAGTCTGGTTCCGGCACACGGTTTTAGACTGCCAGGCAAGTGAGAGGCATCTATTACTTGTATGTATTTTGTACCTAAAATTTAATTTTGCTTTAATGAAACATGTTTCACCCAACAGTTTCAGGTATATTTAATGGCCTACAAGAGAAATTATTATTAAATACTTGCTTAATTAAAAGTATTTTATGCATAACGAAGGGGGACGGGAAAGAAAGGAAAGAAACTAATTACTTCAGCTGCTCTGGAACTGAATGCGGAACCAGCAGCGACTAGTGAAAATGTGTGCTGAACAGGGACTCGAACTCGGGATCTCTTCTTTTCTGGACTTGCGTTAACTACTGCACTACCCAGACGTAGTGTTTATTGGAAACGCGTGGACTGTCTCATCGCGGTCTCCGGTCAAATCAAATTCCCACCTAACACCAACTATCTGCACCCCTCGTCCATGTTTTCCATGCTAGCTAGTTTTAGATTCCCAAGGAGGTCGAACTTTTATGTGTGTCCGTACTGAAGATTGTGGATTCATTGCCTATTGAGGCGAATCTATTATATGAATGTGTTATGTCTGTTCTTTTGTGCAGCTCATAATGCACATAATGCAGCTGATGCCATTAGTTCCTTCCTTTTCCTTTCTTTTCCTGGCCCTCCCCCCTTCAATTTACATAATATGTATGACAGCTATGGATCCTGTGTGGTGTCTGCTCTTTCAGTCACGTTCAAAAGAAAAGAAATAACGCTTTCATATAAAAATATTTTGTTCTGAATCGTTTGTATTTCGATATGCAGTGTTTGAAAGTAGCAAATTTACATTCAGGCTGTGTTACATGGCAGTTTCTTTCCAAAATTTCCCTATAACCTGTTTAATATTCCAATATGCAAATCCAACTAGTAAAACTAATCAAATCACTAATGCTGCATTGAAGCTGCAAACAATGCCAATGATTGCAGTTCCAACTGACTCTATCTCTTTTCTTTTGGGCGTGGTGAAGGAGTCTTGTAACGTGCTACAGCCTTGAGCTTTCAGCTGGCTAGCCAACGGTGAGAGTCACTAGGGGAACAACATGGGCTTTGAATATGTTAATGAAGGCAGGTAAACACAGAGAAGAGTGGTCTGCCAACCGAACGCAACAGGAGCGACTAGCGAGGATGACCAGCCCATAATAAGGCTTCATTGTGGGGGAAGCGAAAAGGGTCCCTTTTAGTAAAGATAAGATGTGAAGGACAGTAAAATCATGATACTGGTAGCATGGGACCCAACCATTGTGCCCAAAGGAGACCAGCTGGAATGTTTGTCCAAAATTTAGTAAGACGATCTGTGACTAGCTCATAGCGATTGTTTAGGTAGCAGGGGAAGAGATCCTGCGTGCGTGTGTGTGTGTACGCGCTCGTGCATGTGTGTGTGTGTGTGTGTGTGTGTGTGTGATTTGTTACATAGTAGGTGATGTTTTCTGCCCCCTACCCCACTCCAAGTGAGAAGTATACTTCATTAGTTAACCATAGCAGAATCTGCAAGAGCAGGTAATTTGTTGGCACGTTTATTAAATTATTATTGGTCGGAATTCACAAGGTCTGTTGCAATTGTCCACCAAGATTTCGATGCTGGCAGAACCAGCTAATTTCTAGAGGTTAGCAGGTTTTAAATTGACCCCACATTTAATGTGTCCTTTTAGTGCATTGCTGCTAGCTATTAATTGGCATATTACTTTCTGACAGCATAGACTGTAAGGTTTTGCTACTTTTCCTGTTGATCAGTAACGAGATCTTGTAAATAGGAGTGGCACATGTGTAATTTTTTTTTAACTGATGACTGGGGCGTTGATCCACTAAATTTAAAACTTGTTTGCCATTCAAGTAAAATAAAAGTTTCATTGCGCTTTACTGTTTATATAATAATCTTATGTAGCAGCTTCCACTCAGTTTCACCACAGTTCTGTACCGACCTGTTTAATACGCTCCTTACGAGGTGCAATCAAGTTCTAAGGCCTCCGATTTTTTTTCTCTGGACTGGAAAGAGATAGAAACATGCGCATTGTTTTAAAATGAGGCCGCGTTCATTGTCAATACGTCCCAGAGATGGCAGCACCGTACAGCGGATGGAATTTTACCGCCAGCGGCGAGAATGAGAACTGTTTTAAATACTTAAAATGGCGACGTTTTCCTTACTTGAACAGCGTGCAATCATTCGTTTTCTGAATTTGCGTGGTGTGAAACCAATTGAAATTCATCGACAGTTGAAGGAGACATGTGGTGATGGAGTTATGGATGTGTCGAAAGTGTGTTCGTGGGTGCGACAGTTTAATGAAGGCATCGTGTGACAACAAACCGAAAGAACCTCGGGCTTGCACAAGCCGGTCTGACGACATGATCGAGAAAGTGGAGAGAATTGTTTTGGGGGATCGCCGAATGACTGTTGAACAGATTGCCTCCAGAGTTGGCATTTCTGTGGGTTCTGTGCACACAATCCTGCATGATGACATGAAAATGCGAAAAGTGTCATCCAGGTGGGTGCCACGAATGCTGACGGACGACCACATGGCTGCCCATGTGGCATGTTGCCGAGCAATGTTGACGCGCAACGACAGCATGAATGGGACTTTCTTTTCGTCGGTTGTGACAATGGATGAGACGTGGATGCCATTTTTCAATCCAGAAACGAAGCGTCAGTCAGCTCAATGGAAGCACACAGATTCACCGCCACCAAAAAAATTTCGGGTAACCGCCAGTGCTGAAAAAATGATGGTGTCCATGTTCTGGGACAGCGAGGGCGTAATCCTTACCCATTGCGTTCCAAAGGGCACTACGGTAACAGGTGCATGCTACGAAAATGTTTTGAAGAACAAATTCCTTCCTGCGCTGCAACAAAAACGTCCGGGAAGGGCTGCGCGTGTGCTGTTTCAGCGAGACAACGCACCCGCACATCGAGCTAACGTTACGCAACAGTTTCTTCGTGATAACTTTGAAGTGATTCCTCATGCTCCCTACTTACCTGACCTGGCTCCTAGTGACTTTTGGCTTTCTCCAACAATGAAAGACACTCTCCGTGGCCGCACATTCACCAGCCGTGCTGCTATTGCCTCAGCGATTTTCCAGTGTTCAAAACAGACTCCTAAAGAAGCCTTCGCCGCTGCCATGGAATCATGGCGTCAGCGTTGTGAAAAATGTGTACGTCTGCAGGGCGATTACGTCGAGAAGTAACGCCAGTTTCATCGATTTCGGGTGAGTAGTTAATTAGGAAAAAAATCGGAGGCCTTAGAACTTGAATGCACGTCGTACTACGCATAATGCACTTATTTCATGTATTTATGTAATTTTTTTGTTTTTTCTTCACTTTAAATGTAAAAAACTAATTCAGATTGTGAACGGACGGGCTAGCGGCCTTGCGTTCTTCTCTGCGTCAATAGATGGCAGCACTTTTGCGACTCTGGTTTACTAATTTGCTTCCTCGTTCGCATCCGCTACTCCCTGTTCTTCGCCAATAAGTAGCAAACCGCGCCTAGTGCACGATCGCCGCGGCGCTCGGGGGCCACAGCACAATGTGTGTCCCTACCCAGGCAGTCTGGTGTCATTTTCGCATTGACATAGGTTCCACAGCACCTAGCCCGACCTGCGGTTTCGAAACGTTTTTTAATTTTTTTAAAACTTTTTTAATGCTTTTTACGTCCTTTTATATGTGTTGCGGCGTGTAAAAATTATCTCACTCCTCTTGCTATTTTCAGTGCGACACCTGAGGATGGGCTTATGAGAGCCCGACACCGGTCATGATAATAAAAGAAATTTACAACTGAAGCGGTATTTTCAACCTCTAGTATAATGCTCAGTTGCGGATGTTCGTCCAACAGGACTGTTTGCAGCTAATTTCTGTAGACGAGAATGAGAACACACGTCTCGTTAGAGCACTGTAGAGAGCACTTGCTCAAGGGATATTGTAGAATATACTTCACCACAGGACTTGATACCATACTCGCCATCTTAGAGCTGCAGAGAGAGAGATGTGCCCAAAGCCAAGGTTCCAGGGTTGAACAGAATTCTCAGCCATCTTCTGGTGTTGTACATCATTCAGGTGCATTCACTGAGACGAGGGAGGGACGAAGTTGTTTATCTTGAATCAAAGTTTCGCTTCTGTGATAATTTTCTCAAAAAAAAAAAATGTTCAAATGTGTGTGAAATCTTATGGGACTTAACTGCTAAACTCATCAGTCCCTAAGCTTACACACTACTTAAACTAAATTATCCTAAGGACAAACACACACACACATACATGCCTGAGACAGGACTCGAACCTCCGCCGGGACCAGCCGCTATAATTTTCTCAGCCGGGTAGCTGCACCAACTATGCACTTAGGCATTAGGCGCTTAGGAGTGCAGTCATTGGTCGTATTCGCAAACACGGTTTTATGTAGTTTGTATCATGATCCACCAACGTACATATTTCCAATGCCTTCTTCCCTTGCTAATTAATCGTATTTGTGATGTCTTTTAGCAACAAATGAGATTGTTATGTGATCCTTTCTTTCCATAATCTGATGGCTCCTGTTCTCAGTAAGTCCGTGTGAGGTTCGATACTCTTATTTTCATGCTTAATTCGACTACCCTGGTAATTTAATTAGATAAGCTATTATCCATTATGTGACCTCGTTTTCTTTCCATGATATTATGGAACGTTCTCTATCACTGAAGGTCACTGGGGGTACATTCTGTAGCATCTCAGGGGCATGCTGGATTGCTCAACTGACAACGCACAGCTGGTTACGTGTAAAGTTTGTAGACTACGTACTTACTTTTACGCCTCATTTAGTTAACGTAATAGCAAGGTGAAGCGAAGTGAACAGCAGCGCTGCGAAATGCATTTCAGTAAAATCTTTTATTCATACAGGTTGATATCCAGAAGTGCTTGCAGCAGATCCAGTGCAAGTACGAAAGCAACAGGAGACATTGAAGTATTTCTGGTTATATAGCTGCATAATAAGAGAAAAAGTTATGGTTAATATACAAGGTACCATAAATTAATGTCAAAAATATGTGTATCACGGAAGCCTCCACAAAAATTAGAATACACTATGTACACTTCCGAATTGCCCTGTCTTCTGTCGGGATTTACCATCTAAGCCAGAACACCTCCGTTGTAAGCTTCCATATTATCTATTAACTGCAGTTCTGAATTCTGTATCAGTGACTACCTCGTGAAGGTGTTTGTGGGAGTGATCTAATGCTGTTAAGGAATTTCAGAGACTTCTTCACACGGTTACTAGAGCACATCTCTTTGACATAAGAATCTCCTCGAAACCATACGAGCCACGAAAAATCAACAGTCCACGAAATATTGCCAACTGCGTGTGGCATAACACTGACAGAACCCTGAGAATCATAGCGCAACATAACAGCGTGATCTACTTTTGTTTATTTGAAATGTTAATATTAGCGCCCACTTGTAATGTTGATTGCCAGATACGCAACTCCTGTGGACATATTTATCTAGAGATTGTTCGCTGTCCAGGAAACTATTTTTTGTTTGAGGTGTATTTAGCTTTATAAATAACAAAAAAAACCTTAATGTGGATTTTTTGTTTGGCTTCCAAGCATAAAAGAACAGAATACATGGGATACACTAAACTATCTCGCCGCATCAATGATTCAGCACCATCTTGAAAAATTAAATAGCCATAGCTATCAAAATGACTGCTTGCTACACACGTCCATATTGTGCCAAGACTCGCCACAACTGCCCACATTCTGTTCAGACTGTTTTTTTTTATTCTAGCGGATTGTGACGTCATTTTTATGGCGTCAAAAAGCCGTATGCCAGAATTGCGGTATTTGGTATGAATCAAATAAAGTTTGATATAATTTTAGGCTATGCCGATAGCTAGTCATGTAGACAATTCTCAAATTGCTGGAAGTTTTCCCATGAAAATAGTCTTCATAATTTACAGAGTGATCCGTGTTGAAATAAGGTGGGAGGGATGATAAAATAATAATAATAATAATAATAATAATAATAATATGCTAGAAGATTACTAAAATAAAAATGCTTAGAAGAGAATGTTTATTTTTTATATATATAAAACGATTCTCTTTGATCGGACTATGTAAAATTTTATTTGTGTGAGCAAAGTATATGGAGAATTATCGATCTATCTATATCCATGTTTTAATTAAAAACATTAATTAAGAAGCCATATTTTAAGTGAAATTAGTCATAAGAATCGAGATATTTTGATCTTAGACTGAAATATTTCAGATGCTTCAAAAGCGTTTTCTGGAAAAAATGTCAAAGTTAAGATAGACAGTGCTCTTATATCAAGTTTGGAGCAATGGTTCGTGAAGTTGTCTCCCACAAAGCTGATTAATGGATTGTCAATAGAATTTGGTTCTAACTTTGAACGGATGTTGGTAAGGCTGTGGGTAATTTCTAAAAGAGAAATCAAATACCAAAACTTGAACCACACGAAGAAACCTGACATAGTAAACGTAAGTAAAAAGATCGATATGGAACGGGATGAATAATTTCAAGCAATTTTGTGTAGTGGCTGAAGGTGTCTGTTATGTTTTATCATAATCAGCTTTTATTACATAAGCGTTTACGTTATATCTTAGGGAAGAGTTTTCAGCTGAAGCAGTCTGTTAGATGTAGGTCGAGTATTCACCGTCAATCTCGAATTTCTGAAAGAGCTGTGACTTCAGTACAATTATATCACGATCTCACCGTGCAGTGTACTTGGGTGTGACTCTTATGAACAATTTGACAAATGTATGTGTCAGGTTACCTTCCATTCAGAAGGCTGTTGCACGCAGCGACTGTTATATTGACTTGTAAGTCATAGATTTCAGCTATCAGTCGCCCTTTTTAAATTCTATTGGCAGATCTAGATTTCAGCTAGAAACTAACCATTCTCAATGCAATATCATTTTTCATCAATGCATGTAATGCCTGTTGGTCGGGCTTCATCCACAGTTCATTGACTACTGTATGTGTATTAGTACTGCATAGCGTGACTGAAAAAGGGCGTAGTTTTATGTAAGACAAAAGCAGTTCGACATTACGCGAAATTTAAAAAAAGACCGCAGCGTCGTAGGTACTCTCAGGTGCATGTGACTTGGATTGTTTGTTTGCTGCTAGTTTGGCTACCCATTCGCTGGCTTGTGCCGCGAGTAAACTGGGGATTTCGTAGGTTACAATGGCTACTTGTTTCAGAACAATTCGGCGCAGTAGTGAGTTTGTTATTTGTGGATTCATTTTATGGCGAGCCATAAAATGAATTCTTGATGGCCGGTACACTATTTGAAGTGGGCACTAAGACAGGTGCTTTTGGCTTCAGGAGTGTTGCTGAGAAAGCGTCTTCTTTTCCAAACAACACTACCTTACCCTTTTTTTTAAATACGAATTTGGCTTAATACACAGGTTTACATTGATCATTCGTTCTATTTCCCAACATGTGTAAATAAGCAAAACTAAGGAGCGCTGTCCATAGATGCTCTTGGGGCTTGCCTTAAATTATTTATCGAAATATGCAAGCGAATAAGGGGAGCCACTCAACGTTAAAACACAACACTGTTCGACGTCTGGTATGAAAAACTATATTCTGAGACGATTAAAGGAAAATCGCAGGTTGCACTATTTACATTCCAATTGAGAAGTGTTATCCCAAGTAATGGATGATTAACAGTCCACAAAATATCATTTAGACGAGCGTACGCGTAACCGACACGACGCGGGTGATTGTTGATGATGCGGAAGCCGAATGATCGAACGAAAGTTCTTACGCTCGTCACACATACAGGTATCTGGTAATAGTCCTCCTTGTCACTAGTAATGATATAACACTGTTCATAAAGTTAATTTTTCAGTTCTCAGTTCTCACTTGTACGAGCGTGCGCGTAACCGTCGCGCGGCTGATTGTTGATAATGCGGAAACGCGATGATCGAACGCACGTCCTCACGCTCGCTACAAGACACTGGCACTTGACTGCACTCTTTTATGGTAACTAATTTTTACTGATTCACATCAGTCATTCTGGGAGACCGAACACGACGCGGATGATCGATGCTGTGCGACACGCAACGAGAGGATACACAAATACATTATCGACGGCACTGCTCATTTCTTCATTACTTCTTGACACACTTTCCTCTGAATCACTTCCAAATTTCATCACTTTACTGTAACAGCACTTGTAGCAACACTTCAACCTGAATTCTAAAAAAAGCCTCTCACATGCAGGGCTACACACTACACAACATAACAGTACCGTGTCCCGCGCTCGACTCCTACAGAGACGACTGCCCGCAAAGATACTCCACAATTAAGCCAGCGATATGACAATACGCTTACATGCTGTATCCGCCGAATTGCAGTGTTCACAGAAGTGCACTGACAGACTCGGGAAATTTTAAGTGACAGTTATTACTGGCAGAATATTACGGTTATCATCGACAGCTGGTTCCGTAGTTCAAATAGTGGTGTAGCACCAATGACATAGGATTTATGAGTGTAAATAGGTCTCGTGCTCCGAGTCTGTGCATGATCTGAACACTTGTTTTGTGGCTCTCGCTTCTTGAACACTCCCTTATCTTTAATTTTTGTTTTAAATTACAGCTTTCAATGATGACGAATACGTCTAACGCAACTCACAGTTCGAGTGGAAGGCTGCACTTGCACACACGAGTTCTGATAACAGAGTTTCACTCAAAGAGTTATTTCCGAACGATACCGTGACTACTATATTGTAGTGTCTGATAAGAACTACGATGCAATGTTCCTTCGGATATGCATGCATGTTCGAAGAAAACTGCATTGTACTTTTTCACACCACGGCACTGCAGTATCGAACTTACCCTCCCATACCCGGCAGCGATTTTCAATTAAGATGTCCTTCCCTCGTGTGGGAATTACATAATGTTTGCGACTGCAGGCTGTAGACACATAGTTGACAACATATGGATGTTGCGTCTGGCTATGCGGCATGCTCGGCTAGCTTAGTAATAAGGCGACCGCTCGCGATTAGAGGGAAAGTCCGGCAGAAATTTTCACTGTCGTCATTCCATTATAGAGCTGATGGTTGTCCGTATTCGCAACTGCGAGTATATTTCCTGTATATTTACCGTGACTGGCGTTTACAGAACGGTTGACGTCGGGACAGAACATTAAATGCAGAAATTTCAGCCTCAGTGTCCGTTACAACATACGTTTATGTCAAGTGTGTGCTGTCGGGCACAGTATGAAATACAGCAGCCAGTAATTTTACTAGACGTACCACTGTCAGCAGGTCCTGGCCGACTACAACGCCAACTACAGATGGAATAGCTGTTACTGTGACATTAGTATGTCTTTTCATTAGTGATGCATATCCGGTCTCCCATGCTTTTACATGATAATTGCACCGCACAACTGCACTGTTAGAAATAATTTTGAATTACTTATTTTTCATTTTTCTTTTGCTTTTTGGTCCCCTGATATTTTCTATGAAAGTTTTACGATCAGTAAGAAAGGTGAAACTACTGGCTGGCTGAACAGAAGAAACAGGTTGGTCTAAGATTATGTAATGCACTGACAGGTTTACCCCTTTTGGTTTTGAAATCAAGAAATAATTTCAAAATACCGTCAACGCTGCAGAGAAAAGCGCTTGCTAATACCTTTTACAGCAGGGAACCATAACGGTGCACTGACAATTTTACCTCCTTTACTTTTTTATGTCAAGAAACTAGGTAGAAGGAACTAATATCAGCATTACATATAGAAGCGGTTTGTAATAATGTGTACAGCGCACCACACGGGTGACAGCAGATAATGCTGAAGGTTGAAGTGTTTAAGGAACTTTAAGTTATCTTATTAAGGTTCTGAGATAAATACGTATAGAGACTGCTCTCTGAGCTGCAACAAGCCAGTAACCCCTCTTCCATATCGAGGTCTTTCACGGGCAGAACATGAGCTCAATTCGAGAACGATAGGAACAGAAATTCTACGAGATATTATGAAAAAAAGAAAAGATCCCAGTATTCATCTAGAGCGACTTTAGAACTGAAACTGAAAAGGTAATAATGCTTATTAAGATATTCAGATGTGTAATATATATCGAAATAATCAGCAACCATTTGCATAAAAGAAATTTTATTTCCTTAACCGACTTCAGGCACTTAATACCCTTCTTCAGAAGGTTATAACTATCGCATATTTATCAAAAGAAGTAGCAAAATTGTGATGAGCAATTTACTCACACTGTATGCTAATAAGCATGGCAAATAGTATGTAATTTATGTAATTATATAACAAAGTTTTTAACTGCCACTGCTTTGAATTATTTCATTCCTTCTGTTACATGAACGATAATAACTTGATCTCTGCTTCTTTCACACACCCTAGAACCACAAATCACAATGTGTCATTTGAATACTGGGTTACAGCCGCAGACAGCTGACATTATTTGATTTGTAAGTGCAAATGTGGAAGTTTTTTCACCGACGCAGAAGTCGAAAATTTCATGGAACTTGAAGATATTTATTAACAATACTTCATATATTTCGTTTCTCTCGGTCCGAGATGTTTCTTCCGGTAAAACTAACAACTGCGTTGTCCATTTACTTATTTACTGCTATTGATAACATAGGGCAAAAGTAATGCACAGAAACGTCAAAGTAATGCTAAAAAATTGAATTTTAGCTCCGCGTTGGGCTAAAATGAGAGATTATAGTACTATGACCAAAGATGTATTATTAATAAAAATATTCCTAATCTACAGATCGACCTTCATGAAATGACTGTTAATAACGAAACGGAATTTCGTCGAGGCAACCTAAACAGAGCAGACGATGATATGAAACTCGTGCTGTATTCAAGATCTTTGCTTTAACCCGTGTAGCATATGATTCCATTATACTGAGCTCAAACAGTGGAAGCCTTTCTGATAACCAAGAAGATATCATAATTATGCGACGAAATAGAACGATTCATTCAATGTTTACAGGACAGCGACTAAAACAATGGTCACTTTGGGTCTGTAAGGTAATGACAAAGCTAAAAATTTATTTCCTACATAGACTTGTGTCAGTGTTTTTATTCTCTTCTTGGTTTTCTCGTTGACATACGCCGGATATCTCTTGAAAATGGCCTATAAAGGTCATACAAGCCTGTCGTTATGTACGAGTACAAATAATTTTAATTTTTGGTAGATGCTTACAAACTTTAAGAAGTTGATTTAAGACAAATTTCGGCGACTGACTGTTGCCCAGACTCCTGATGCCAATTATTGTTGCCGGTGGTGTTGACCAGATCAGATCATTCAGAGTTTAACCTGTCTTGAACTTGACAATACATTGTTGAGACCCCCAATTTTTATTATGAAGGAGCATCTGTTCTAAACTATTTGTCATAGCTTTTTTAAAATTAATCACATTTCACGCCATTTTTTCGACTGTTCCTGTAACATCTCTCATCCACGTGAAGACACAAAACTTGCCCCCTTCCAACAACTGTACTGCCTAATGGATGCTAAGCCCAAAATAAACTACAATAATCCGTCGATCTCCTGAGCCAAAGAAAAAAATGTTTCGCACGTCAATATTGTTGATTTTGAGGTCGCTTTGGCCTTTGACTGCCGACCTTGATACCTGATTAAATCGTGGAATTCGCAGCATTGGTCACATTATATTAAACTTGGGCAGATAAATGGTTTCAGCTGTACAGACAAATTATCAGACGCAAAATTAATTAAACAGAAGTTATTACAAACTGCTGCATGAGAAAGCCATAATTTCTGAAGGTAACTAAGGAACGTTTTCGTTGTTGTTGACAATGTGGTTTACATTTCCAAAATGGGTCAATTGTATTAAGGACAATTATATTAAAAAAATTACCATGGATCCTACGCGATGGTACTCTTAGTTGCAGTATGATGTAGCCAAGTGTAATGTCTCAGCCGGCTCTCGAAGCCAACTGCCAGTAAGACCTGAATGTTTAAAACGTTTCGAGGGGAGCAATTTGTAGATAGTGAAAACGAGTAGCCTACTTGCCTATAGAAGGATGCCTTTTGCTATCTGAACCACGGAAGGTGTTTCGAATTGTGTTTCCAAAGTCGATAGTCACTAACCGTTCGTCAGCAACATAGCTATTCAGTAAATACAGAACACCTGCAAGGAATCGAAAGTGCGTGTCCACTTGCGGAAACGCAATCAGATTGAGGCATTGGCGGTTTTCTGGATGAATGTTGCATGCATCTAGCATATGTTCTCCCTAGGCTCATCATCGAGACAGCATTTGGGTGAAGGATATAAAGAAACCAGTCAGTGACACAACTTTACCTTCAGTATACAACTCGATACATTCAGTAGTCACCATACGCTCCAGTAAAATTTTTCACAAAACAAAAAATTTTTATTTTTATCTACCTTAAAACAGATAGTATAATAGAATTTTATTATGTTCAAATGTGTCAAAAATATTTTAGAATTTTGAAAAACATTCCTAACCATTTTTACTATTATCGTCTCTAAAATTTTGTATGGTCGCTTATAATATTTACAATGTCAGTTATCAAAAGTATTAATTGCACCCAAAATTGCCTTTGCTTGCGAGGTAACAGTTTAAACAATATCTTTGACTCTTTGGCGTGTTTACTCGGCACGTTAACCAATTATCTCTATAGATTTAATATAAGAAAATTCGACAGATGTGTTTGTCGAGAAACTGCGACACCCGAACATGTGGCAGGGTGCATCGATGTGAGACTCACAAAAATGTAAGAGGTTGCAGTTTGTATGATATTGTACGTGACAGAGAAGCACGTGCTATTGTGAACAGATTATAAGACTCGTATCCCAGGAGACGACAAAAATATGTTAATCTTCAGAGTGGAAGCGAACACGAAACTCAGTGCGTCTAACACCGCTACATCATCATAGACTCATCATCAGAGGAAATAATACAAAAGGTATGATGACTGTCATCAGCACATGGCGCGTAGATTAACACATTCGCAAGATGAACCGAGAACCTCCAACTCCTGAGTGTATGCTGAGTATTAGCAGTTCTGGCTTGGTACGCTCTCCTGCAGAGGAAGGCATGTCAGCACGTCGCTTCAAAGAGGTCTTCCTGCAGTGCCGGACAATGCAAAGGACTTCAGTCGCCTGTGGTGGATAACATCCTACATGCCGAACATGTGAAGACCGATGTGGAAATCTGCCAGAATGACACAGGCACGTTTTCTGCATCCGAGTGTCGGGAGTACTGCAGAACTCCGGATACTGGTGGATTTACCTTCGTTGTGTACATGTAAACTGATAACAAAATCATGTACAACAGCTACATACGCCTAGCAATAATCGCTGATTTCTTTGTCTTCTTTTTTTTTTTTACTATTACTGGTAACCTCTCCACCTCCTCTAGATTAGTTTCTTTCCATTAATTATTTTTCTTTTCTTTAAATGTTTAAGTATTTCAACATGATGTTTGGTTTCGGAGATGTAGAGACAGCTATTTATAAAAGAAAGGGAAAAAATTAACAACTCGCTGTGTATCTTGATAACAATAACAATGACATGAAACATTACCTGCAAGAGCGTCTATGGATCAAATCACATGTAAAGAAAAAGCCTAATGTCTAATAAAAGGCTAAAAATACAATGCAACTGTTCACTTGTTATAATTGGGATTTGCGTGGTTTTCCTATGCGATAAAGGTAGCAGGACGACTCCAGTAGAGAGACCGTACTCAGTTTTTTCACCAATTATTGTCGAAGAAGATTTGCTGATAGTCTCCCACTAATCAGTCTTCTACCGAGCGGGATGTCAAGGCGGTTAAGCTCCTACACTCTAATTGAGGAGCAGGGTTCGAATCCCCGTCTGGTCATCTTTATTTAGATTTTCCGTGGTCTGCCTTAACCTGCCTTCTAGAGTATGCCAGGACGGGTACTTCAAAAAAATGTAATTTTCTTCTATTTTTTTCCTTTTTGCCTAGTTGTTTACAGCTCTTTAGGCCGTTTCTCGCAACCTCAAATCCAAGACTCTCGATCCTTGTATAACTCTTTCAAATTTGTTCGTTGAATATCCTCCTCCACTTGATTTTGCCATTCTGCACGGGGTCTTCCTCCTTTCCTTTTATGTGGAGGTTGTCAATTTAGTACTTTTCTCAGCCATTCCCTGATCTTGTCACAAGCCCATACCGTTTCGAACGCCGTTTTTCACTTCTTCAATGATGCACGTGAGAATTTTCATTTGACTCATGTTTTCTCTTTTTGGGATCTTCTTTCGCCCTCAGACCCCACCTCTTCTCAAGAAATCTTCCAGACTTCTTTTGTCCTGTTTTGTCATTTCGCAGGATCCCGCTCCATATAAACAAATGCTTTGTGTTATTGATTGCTATAATTATTTTTTGTAAAAACGACATTCTGTTTGCGTAGGCGGTGACTGGCTTATTATAAGGGATTATTTTTTAATTTTGATACAATAACTTTTTTCTGATACAGTCACACTGGTTTCGGTCAAGAATAGTTATCTTAGCTGACAACGCATGGTCAATTGTTAATCAAATGGCACCCATAGCATTTGGAGAGGGCAGTTGCAGGCCGAAACCGGTTCTACTTGTATCATCAAAACTATTGGGTCAAAAATAAAAAAGTATTACCCTTTTTTTATTTTCTTAATTTTATCTAACCAAAGGATGGAATTCAGCTTATTGATTGCTTGTTTAGCTTGTGTTTTCCTTTGCCTTATTTCTTGTTTACTGGAACTGTGATCTGAGATTATAGCTCCCAGATTTATTCTCTTGACATGCTTCAATAATTTTTTCCATCTATAATAATGTGCCGTTGTTTACTTCCTACAGAGAGATGTTCTCTTCAGAAAATGATTTTATTCATCATCTATTCTATATTATGGCGATCTGCAGCCAATATTGTTTGATCATTGTCGAATAGTAAACTCGATAGATAATCTGCATCTATGTCTAGGCCCATTCTTGTACACTGTTTCGTTCACTCTTTCAAATCTTCGTTTAGATCATGTTTACCCAGTGTAGGTGGTACACAGCACCCTTGTCTAAGGTCTCTGATTGGTCGTGTTACTCTTGAGATCTCTTTACTTATTTTAATTCTTGTCTATAATCCCTCGCAAACATTTTTAACTGCAGAAATATATACCTTATTTGTTGAGCTCTCTTCTAGATATCGATATAGATTCTTCATTAGTACTGTGTCATGCGCTTTTTATAAATGTATGAAAATCATATGTAAACCTTTAACCCCGGCTCTTCATTTTTTCGAGTGTCTGGTTTTTAGTAAATATATTTCGTTCACAGAACCGGTCCGCGATAAAGCCACTATGTTCTTCTTCTATAATAATTTCGTTCTGCAGACGTTCTTTTATAAATCGATGTTGCAGTCTCCCCACCGATACCCGTATAGGTTTTTCAATCTTTTTTTGATCATTTCCTATGAAATAGTATCAAGTACCTCTTTTTTTTCCGGGAGGGGTACAGGACTTCTGGTTCGATCAAACATATGTTAATGGTAAATTAAGATTTTCTAGAATTTCTTATATTGCATTTTTATCAGCCCAGTGGAAATTCCTCCCGAATCTGGAGATTTTCCTTTGTTTATTCTTTACTGGCTTTGGAATTCTTTCAGCAGCTATCTCCTTCTTGATCGTACATTACTTTTATCTGTAGAGACATATTTCTAATTTGTAGCTTAGTTTCTATAACGACGTGATCTCGACGTGCCAAGTTCTACCGGACTTCAGAGGCCACATTAAACTGTAGGTCCCCCCTTTAATGGCTTGGGGAAGTCTGTTCTATGGAGGGAAGAATGAAGAGTAATGTTTAGCGTCCTTTAACGACGTTAACCGAACGAAGTGGCACGGTTGTAAGGCAGTGGACTCCTATTCGTGTGGACAACGGTTCAGATCGCCCTGGCCATCCAGATTTAGGTTTTCTGTGATTTCCTTAAAAGGCTTAAGGCAAATGAGTGGGTGCAGCTGACTTCTTTCTACCTTCATTCCCAAATCGAGTTTGTGTTCCGTCTCTAACAGCCTCAGTTAGTTTCATGTTCCCTGGAACATTTGCGTGATAAATCGTAATGATCTTAAACGAGTCATGTAACACGCATATCACAAATTACTTTGTAAACATGCCTACGTACTGATCATTTACAATATTTATTTATTTTTTAAAAAGAAAATATACTCGGGTGAGTGAGTACATTACAATAATAGGAATTCTTTTGCGGAAGTTGTCAAGGAGAAACATACTCAGTTTCAAATATTACTTTGCTGCCAGTCAGAGATCTTACATTATAGTGCAAGAGATCAAAAAATTTCGTTGAAGCACTGTGCACCCCTTTTTGTGCTAAAGGCAACCTCAATGTGCTCCAATGAATGTAATTTTTGCTTTGATATTCTAATTGTTTGTATCATTGTTCCTTCTGAACTCCAGTGAATTATTAACAAGATTCATGAGGGAATAAATATTCTGCGAAGAAGTAGTCGAACTGCCCAGCTCTTCAGGCAGACGTCTACGGGATGATCGCCGGTGAGTACTAGATATTTTTCTTAAAGCACTTTTTTGAGCAATGACGACTTCCTTTCTTAAAGATGAGTTACCGATGAACATTATTCCATATGACATTATTGAATGAAAACGTGCAACCTGTCTCAATTTATGATTTGTCTTTCCCCAAGATTTACAATGATTCTAAGTGTAAATGTCGCTAAACTAAGCTGTTTTAGGAGCTTCAAAACATTCTTTTACCAGTTTAAATTCCCAGGATTTTGAAGTTTCCATCATTTATTTCCTCGCCAAGCCACATATAATCGGTGTAGAAGTGCAGAATTGAATATGTAACGTCCTTTTAAAATTGAGGATGAGACCACTCACAGAAAACCAGTCAATGATACTTTTAAGAACAGTGTTTACCATGTATTCTGTTGCTGTATATATGGTTGAATTGACTACAATACTAATATCATTCGCGAAAAGACCAAATTCTGCTTGTTGTGTATTAGACAGAGAAACAATAGCGGACCTAAAACTGAGTCTTGTGGAACCCCATACGTGATTTGCCCCTAGTCAGAATAATGTTCCCATACTGCATTGGTCGAATTACCAGGTACAACTTTCTGTGTTATTTAGATTAGATTTGATATTATCCATTGGTTGGTTATTCCATCAATCCCATATAACCTCATTTTATACAGGAGAATGTTGTAATTCATACAGACCACGAGGTCAAGGCAGGGCGCAATTTAAGATTGGGAAAGGACGGGGAATACCATTCTCGAAGGAGTCATGCCAGTAACGTGCCTCAAGTGATTTAAGGAAACAGCAAAAAACCTAAGTCTGGGATTTAAACCGCGGTTGTTCAGAATACGAAACCACTGCCTTGCGGCTGCGACATCTCTGTAGGTCGGACGAGGGCAAGTGCGTACCGCCTCCAGTTGCATCTCACCTTGCAAAGCACTGTGGTGTTTAGACCAACCATCGCGTCACAGACGGAGGACAGATTTATCCTTTTAAATCAACTGATATCTTCGGGCGCTCGCAAAATATGTCCAAGAGCGGATATTATTCTAAATTGGCCATTTTTGTATACAGCTTATTCGAAAAGCTAAATTTGACGCGGTATATACAAAAGTGATTGTATCTCCAATGATTCACGGTTATACACTTTTAAAGTAGGTTAATGTGATATCTAAACGGTAAGCGTATTTGAGTAGTATGTGCAGTCTTTGCATACTATTAATACGAATAATGAATGTGTATGCCAAATTTTGATTGAACGATCTGAAATTATACCCTCATATGATTAAATCGTCTTTCTCTGTTGCTGCGTGATCAACATAGATGCCTACCTTGAGGAGGACCCGGGTTTGATTCCTGGTAATGTCAAGCATTTTTCATTGGAGGCGGACGGGAACGAAGTGCACTCAGCCTCGTGACTTGACCGAGTAGTAGCGGCTCCACAGCCTGGAAAATCCATAAAACGGCCGGCAGGGCGGTGTGCTCACCACATGCCTTACAAACCGCATCCAAATGACGTCGCATAGCAGAGGATGACATGGGTCTTGGACCTTCACGACCTTGTGGAGGAGCCTTTTATATAATTAAATCCCGGGTATCCAAATAGTTAAGTAAAGGTGCTAAAAATATTAAGAAACCAATTTTATTCATATTGCAATACTATTAGGCTGCTACTGAAAATTAACAATCTTAAATATTAAAAATTCAGACTCAATGAGAAACTCTCGATGGATGTTAACAAAAATAACTAGCAAAAAATGCTACAATAATGCCCCTGGAATTGGAGAATCAGGTACTAAACTTTACTAAAATACGATTCGTCCTTCATGAAATTTATACTGACGGAAAAACATCGCAACACCAAAAACTAATTAAGGTAGAGCATTGAAATTTCGGGAGTAAATTTGTCTAGGTAACACATTTGAGTTTTTAACATTGCGAGATCGCAGGATAACTTAAGCGTGAGAGAATCCATTGCAAATGTGCAGTGCTGGTACGTTAATAAACTATGTAACTGATAGAATGTTGAATGCGAGCATGAAAACGGGCATCATTTTACAGCTGTGATGTCAGTTTTTGGGGTGGAGCTCCATGCCTGTTGCATATGATCGATTAATACGCTGTTTGTGGATGACGATGGAGTTGTCGTCCGATGATGTCCCAGATCCGGTGATCGGGCAGCCCAAAGCAACATGTTGACACTCTGCAGAGCATGTTGGGTTGCAACAGTGGCGTGTGGACGGCCGTTATCCTGTTGCTAAATACCGCCTGGAAAGCTGTTCATGAATGACAGCACAACAGGTCCAAGCATCAGCATGACGTATAATTTTGCAGTCAGGGTACGTGGGGTAAACACGAGAGCACTAGTGTTGTCATGAGAAATCGAACCCCAGATCATAACTCTAAGTGTAGTTCCAGAGTGTCTAGCATGCAGACAGGTTGGTTGCAGGCCCCCAACTGACCTCCGTGTAAACAACACACGGCCATCACTGACAACCGAGGCATGAGAAAACATAACAGGCCTCACACGGCCCTCCAATAAGCTCTCGTTTGACACTAATGAAGACGCAAATGACGGTGGTTTTGGGTCAGTGGCATGCGCGCTACAGTTCTTCTGTCCCGGAGTTGTCCTTGAAGTAACCGATTTGTTACAAGTTCGTTGCGTCGTTGTGGTGCCAGCTGCATCACCAATTGCTGTTGCAAAAGGTGTACGATGCGCCAGATCCATACGACGAACACGATGGTCTTCCCTCTCGGTAGTGTTACGTGGTCGTTCGGAGCCATGTCTTCTTGCGATCGTACATTATCGAGAACACTGCTGCCAGCAACCATGTACAGTGGCTGCATTCGGGTCAAGCCTGTCTGCAGTATCGCAGAAGGAACATCCAACTTCACTTAACCCTGTTGCAACACATCGGTCAAACTCATTGAGGTACTGTTAATGGCGTCTTTGTCAAGTTAAAGGTACTCTTGACATCAACTCACCAAGTGATATCTCGAAATTAGTTAATGATCACGTTCATTACATGGCGTACTTAAAGCAAACATCATTTGCATCCTGATAGTGACACTGCCAGTGGCACTCTTATACGATAGTCGCAAAATCTGAATACATATCATCTTTCAGATCTAGAAACACATCTACCAGCTTTCGCTTACGTTGCAAAACTCCTATTTGGTATTGCGATTTTTTCTCCGTCTATGTATAACACTTTATTTCCTTACAAAACTTCACATTTGCGCCATTACTGTAATTGTTTTATTACTTTAATGCCCTCTATATTTTAATGTTGACTGACGGAACTAAACTTGAACCAAGTGTGTTTTGAAACCTGCATTTGTTGTTAATCTTGTTTATAAACGCATCCACAGCTTCTATATATTTTTTCAAAAGAAAACATTGTCAGTTATAGACAGTAAAACGTTTCCGTTTACTTGCTATTAGCCAATTTCGATAGTATCGTCATTATGAAGCAACGTGCAGAATAGCTCTATCCAACATGCCGCAACAGAAGTGACATATAAGTTAATACGTCTGTACCCTTGCGGAAACACACATAAACATATACAAGGTAGTGTTTATGTGCCACTCCACACGGATTGTATTTTATTGTAAGAAATACATTTATTGGGTTGGTTGGATGAAGTGTAAGCCAAGGCCAGTATATCACTAGACGAAAGAAATCTCCCAAATGCACCTTCAAATTGGGGGGTGGGGGCAGAATGGAACTAGCAATCTGGGACTAAACCAAGCCAGTCCTTATCTCCTCAGTTCTTTTCTTTTTTTCAGGTACTCCAAGTTGTTTTGCCGTATTGGCAGGTCTATAACTGCATGTGACACTCTATTTCATCCCACCGGGAATGGGAAGGTTCCAATTTCCGCTGAGGGCATCTTGAAATTCCTCATATTTTCCCCTCTTTTCTAGCGCATCTTGGCGTATTTAGCTTCATAGACTAAGCATAGATGTACACACGTACCGCACAGCGGTGTTCTCGAGACTACAACGACAGATCTGCAGTGTACAACTGGATGCAGAATCACAAAGTCATCACGGGTCTTCTTCTTTTTATATATGCAAATAGTAAACTACTGTTTTGATACCGTTGCGCAGTAAAGGAACTGGGCGCCGGAATCAACCAGTTCCTTTATTCAGCTCTTATAAGTTGTGCGAGTAATTGTCAGGGAAAAGACGGAGGAAACTATTTCATCACTGTTCTGTAAACGTTCGAATCCATCTCGGTTGCGGAACAATGCCAAAACCGCCGTCGCATAAGGGAACTGACATAACTACCTCTAAAGAGTGTGACAGAAAATAAAACAGGATATATGGTGACACGAAGCTATCACCTACCAAATTACTAAATGTTGATTTTGCCAACTAGCTCCGCAGATGAAGAGGTTGAAAGAATGTATGATGAGGTAAAAGAAATTATTCAAGTAGTTAAAGGAGACGAAAATTTCACTTTATAATCATTTAAGAAGGTTGTATACGTGAAGAAATTTAGAGACAATGGGAGTCTTCAGATTGATTATACAAGGTGTCCCAGGACGAACGGTTAGTATTCAGGGAAGTGACAGGAATTGTCATTACAAGCAAAACGGCCTGCTAAACATGGGGGCTCTAAGATTCATACCTTAAGACCTATGAACACTTGTTCATTTTCGCTACTGTGAAATACATCTCTCCGACTGAACAAGTGCTCATAGCTTTTAAGGTATGAGCCTTAGAGCCCATGTTTACTGGACCTTTTTCCTTGATTTGGTCCATACTACTACTTCCCGAAATATGTAAATCAAAGTGCTTGCAGTAGAAGAGATTTTTTTCACAGTATCGAAGATGAAAAAGTGCTCATAGTTGTTAAGGTATGAATTTTAAAGCCTCTGATTACTAAACCTTTTAGCTTCTAATGATGATTCCTATCATATTCCTGAATATTGACGACTCCTCCTGGGACTTCCTGTATAATAGTAAGACACAGATCTCGAAACCAGGTTTCAAATTGCAAGACATTTCCTGGGAGAGATATATACTCTGATTATGAACTGCAGACAAAAACTGAAGAAAAGTTAAGGAGATGGCAACTGCATAAACTGAAAGATCTAGAGGCATTTGAGAGGAGCATTGGACAACGATTGATTGAAACAGGGGAAAGGAATGGAGCAGAAGACGAATGGATAACTTTGAAAGATGAAATAGTGATGGCAGCAGAGGATCAGACAGGCAAAATTACAGGGACAAGTAGACATCCTTTCATAACAGAGGGACTATTGAATTTAAATGGAAAAAAGAGGAAATATGAAAATGAAGGGCCTGAAACAGGGGGAAGATAATACAGATGTCTAAAAGAAAGCTTCACAGAAAGTGCAAACTGGATGAACAGGAATGGCTAGGAAACAAAAACATGGCAGTAGAAGCCTACATAACTAGGGAAATAACAGACGCTGCCTATAGGATATCAAAGAGACCTTTGGTGAAAAGAGGCAGCTGTATGAATATCAAGAGGTCTGATGTCAAACCAGTACTAAGAAGAGGAGGAAAAGCTGAAAGGTAGAAAGAACATGAAGACTTATAAAAGAGAAATCATCTTGAAGGTAGTATTTTAGAAACAGAAGTGGAAGTAAATGAAGAAGAGTGGGGAGATTTGATAATGCTAAAAGTATTTCACAGACCACTGAAAGACAATGCCCTTGGCATAGACGACATTCTCTTAAAAATTACTGTGCTCTTGGGAGAGCCAGCCATAGCAAAACTATTCCACCTTATGTCTAAGATATATGAAAGAAACGAAATGACCTCAGAATTAAACAAGTGTATGAGTCCAATTGCAAAGGAGACTATTGCTGAAAGGTGTGAATACTATGGAATCATGAGTTTTATGTCGTGGCTGCAAAACACTTGCACGAATTATTTGTAGAAGAATGGAAAAGCTTGTAAAAGCCGATCTCTGGGTTGCAGGAAAGTGTAGGAACGCGCGAGGCCACACGGTCCCATATGATTTAGCTTGGAAAATAGGTCAAAAATAAAGGCTAACGTAAGTTTATAGCGCTTGTGGGGAAAGCTTTGGACAGTGTTGAGTGGAACACAATCTTTGAAATACTAAAGGAAGAATGTATAAAATACAGGGAGGGGAAGGTTATTTGCAGCTCGTACTGAAGCCAGACCGCAGTTATGAGAGTCGGAGGACGTGAAAGGATAACACTGGTTGGGAAGGGAGTGAGATCGGGTTGTAGACTATTGTCGTGGTTATTCAGTCCGTACAGTGAACAAGCGCTAAAGGAAATCAAGGTCAAATGGAGTCCTACAAAATGATGGTCAGGTCCTGCAGAAAGTGTCATCACTTCTGTCTCTATGCTGTTTAGTTTTGGAGCACAACCTCCTACCAGCTTAGAGACAGAAGTGATGACACTTTCGGCAGGACCTGACCATCATTTTGTAGGACAATGCTCAAGCATGTACAATGCAAGCTGTTACTGATTTGTTTGACTGATGGGGCTGCTAAGTGTTGTACCACCTACTGCACTCCCCTGACTTAAGCCCTCGTGAGTTCAACTCGATTTCTAAACTGAAGGGAACACTACACGGCATTCGCTTCAGAACTGCTACAAATTCGTCGGGGAATAGAACGCGCCGCTCGAACTGTCAACACAACTGGCACTGCTAAGAGTATCCTACGGCCTCCACATCGATGACTACGGATTATACACAATGCTGGTGATTTTCTGAAGGTAGGTAAAACTTTGAAACACGTATTTATTTTGTACGAGCTGTATAAATAGATTTGCCACTATTAAAGCTCCGACCCTTGACAACTTGCGT